>NC_090450.1:415799602-418713144 GCF_031143425.1 Pleurodeles waltl | reverse complement strand
TGCGCTCCCCCCCCAGCCTACTCCACACTACACACACAGCCCACTCTACTGGAGCATCCCTCCACTCTGACACTCTACGACACACACGCCTCAACTCCACAGCCCTCCCACTATGCCACTCATTCCACCCCACTTACCCCACTCCACACCACTCCGTCTAAGCCAGTCAACCCCCACCCCACTCCAATCTGCCCCACCCTACCCCAGTCCTACTATAGTCCGCTCAAATCTACCTAACTCTGCTCTAATCTACCCGAGTCTACCCCACTTGCACTCCAATCTATCTACCCTATTCATTTTCTCCAGAGAAAATCTCTCTCTACCCTACCTCTACCCCACCCCCCCACCCCCAACCTCTACACTACCCCACCCCACCCCCCCACCCTACCTCTACTCTACTCCCCACCCCACCCACCCACCCTACCTCTACTCTACCCCACCCCACCCCACCCACCCTACCTCTACTCTACTCCCACCCCACCCACCCACCCTATCCTCTACTCTACCTCACCCCCACCCACCCACCCTCACCTCTACTCTACTCCACCCCACCCACCCACCCACCCACCCTACCACTCTCTACCCCCCCCCCACCCACCTCTATCTACCTCCACCCACCCACCCTACCTCTACTCTACTCCACCCCCCACCCACCCACCCTACCTCTACTCTACTCCACCCCACCCACCCACCCTACCTCTCTCTACTCCACCCCACCCACCCACCCTACCTCTACTCTACTCCACCCACCCACCCTACCTCTACCTCTACTCCACCCCACCCACCCACCCTACCTCTACTCTACTCCACCCACCCACCCTACCTCTACTCTACTCCACCCACCCACCCTACCTCTACCTCTACTCTACCCCACCCCCCCCCCACCCTACCTCTACTCTACCCCACCCCACCCCCCCACCCTACCTCTACTCTACCTCCCCACCCACCCCCCCACCCTACCTCTACTCTACCCACCCCACCCCCCCACCCTACCTCTACTCTACCCCACCCCCACCCCCCCCACCCTACCTCTACTCTACCCCACCCCACCCCCCCACCCTACCTCTACTCTACCCCACCCCACCCCACCGCCCCCACCCTACCTCTACTCTACCCCACCCACCCACCCTACCTCTACTCTACTCTACTCTACCCCACCCACCCACCCTACCCTCTACTCTATACCCCCACCCGACTCTACTCCACCCACCCACCCTACCTCTACCCCACCCACCCACCCTACCTCTACTCTACCCCACCCTACCTCTACTCTACTCTAACCCCACCCCCCCACCCACCTCTACTCTACTCTACTCTACCCCACCCCCCCCACCCTACCTCTAACTACCCCACCCCACCCCCCCACCCTACCTCTACTCTACCCCCACCCCACCCCCCACCCTACCTCATACTCTACCCCACCCCACCCCCCCACCCTACCTCTACTCTACCCCACCCCACCCACCCTACCTCTACTCTAACCCCCACCCCACCCACCCTACCTCTACTCTACCCCACCCCACCCACCCACCCTACCTCTACTCTACCCCACCCCACCCACCCACCCTACCCTACTCTACCCCACCCCACCCACTCCACCCTACCTCTACTCTAACCCCACCCCACCCACCCACCCTACCTCTACTCTACCCACCCACCCACCCACCCTCCTCTACTCTACCCCACCCACCCACCCTACCTCTACTCTAACCCCACCCCCCACCCTACTCTACTCTACCCCACCCCACCCCACCCACACCTACCTCTACTCTACCCCACCCCACCCACCCTCCCTACCTCTACTCTACCCCACCCCACCCACCCACCCTACCTCTACTCTACCCCACCCCACCCACCCACCCTACCTCTACTCTACCCCCACCCACCCACCACCCTACCTCTACTCTACCCCACCCACCTACCTCTACTCTACCCCACCCACCCACCCACCCTACCTCTACTCTACCTACCCCACCCACCCACCCACCCTACCTCTACTCTAACTCTACCCCACCCCCCACCCTACCTCTACTCTATCCCCACCCACCCCCCCACCCTCTCCTCTACCCTACCCCCCCCCTACCTCTACTCTACCTACCCCACCCCCCCCCACCCTACCTCTACTCTACCCCACCCCCCACCTCCTCTACTCTACCCCACCCCACCCACCCTACCTCTAACTCTACCCCACCACCCACCCTACCTCTACTCTACCCACCCCACCCTCCACCCTACCTCTACTCTACCCCCCACCCACCCACCCTACCTCTACTCTACCCACCCCACCCACCCACCTACCTCTACTCTACCCCACCCACCCACCCCACCCTACCTCTACTCTTACCCCACCCCACCCACACACCCTACCTCTACTCTACCCACCCACCCACCCTACCTCTACTCTACCCACCCACCCCACCCTACCTCTACTCTACCCCACCCCCCACCCTACCTCTACTCTACCCCACCCCACCCACCCACCCTACCTCTACTCTACCCCACCCCACCCACCCACCCTACCTCTACTCTACTCTACCCCACCCCACCACCCACCCTACCTCTACTCTAACCCCACCCACCCACCCACCCTACCTCTACTCTACCCACCCACTCTACCTCTACTCTACCCCACCACCCACCTACCTCTACTCTACCCCACCCCACCCTACCTCTACTCTACCCCACCCACCCACCCACCCTACCTCTACTCTACCCCCACCCACCCACCCTACCTCTACCCCACCCACCCTACCTCTACTCTACCCCACCCACCCACCCTACCTCTACTCTACCCACCCACCCACCCTACCTCTACTCTACCCCACCCCACCTCTACTCTACCCCACCCCACCCACCCACCTCTACTCTACCCACCCCACCCACCACCCCACCCTACCTCTACTCTACCCCACCCCACCCACCCACCCCACCCTACCTCTACTCTACCCCACCCCACCCACCCACCCTACCTCTACTCTAACCCCACCCCACCCACCCACCCTACCTCTACTCTACCCCACCCCACCCACCCACCCTACCTCTACTCTACCCCACCCACCCACCCACCCTACCTCTACTCTACCCCACCCCCACCCACCCACCCTACCTCTATTCTACCCCACCCCACCCCACCACCCTACCTCTATTCTACCCCACCCCACCCACCCACCCTACCTCTATTCTACCCCACCCACCCACCCTACCTCTACTCTACCCCACCCCACCCACCCCCCTACCTCTACTCTACCCCACCCACCCACCCACCCTACCTCTACTCTACCCCACCCCACCCACCCTCCCACCCTACCTCTACTCTACCCCACCCACCCACCCTACCTCTACTCTACCCCACCCCTCTACCCCACCCACCCACCCTACCTCTACCTCTACCCCACCCACCCTACCTCTACCCCACCCCACCCACCCACCCTACCTCTACCCCAACCCACCCACCCACGCCAACCTCTACACCACCCCACCCACCCACCCAACCTCTACCCCACCCCACCCACCCACCCAACCTCTACCCCACCCCACCCACCCACCCACCCACCCTACCTCTACCTCTACCCCACCCACCCACCCACCCTACCTCTACCCCACCCCACCCCACCCACCCACCCACCCACCCTACCTCTACCCCACCCCACCTCTACCCCACCCACCCACCCTACCTCTACCCCACCCCACCCACCCACCCACCCAACCTCTACCCCACCCCACCCACCCTACCTCTACCCCACCCCACCCCACCCACCCACCCCACCCTACCTCTACCCATCCCACCCACCCTACCTCTACCCACCCCACCACCACCCTACCTCTACCCCACCCACCCACCACCCACCTCTACCCCCACCCCTACCCCACCCCCACCCACCCACCCCACCTCTACCCCACCCCACCCACCCACCCCCACCCCCCCCCTACCCCACCTCTACCCCACCCCACCCACTCCTCCCCACCCCTTACCCCACCCCACCCACCCACCCCACCTCTACCCCACCCACCACCCTACCTCCACCCTACCCCACCCCACCCACTCCCCACCTCTACCCCACCCACCCACCCCACCTCTACCCCACCCACCCACCCTACCTCCACCCTACCCCCACCCACCCACCCACCCTACCTCTACCCCACCCCACCCACCCACCCTACCTCTACCCCACCCCACCCACCCTACCTCTACCCCACCCACCCACCCTACCTCTACCCACCCCACCCCCCCCCACCCTACCTCTACCCCACCCACCCACCCACCCTACCTCTACCCACCCCACCCACCCACCCACCCACCCTACCTCTACCCCACCCCCCCACCCACCCTAACCTCTACCCCACCCACCCACCCAACCTCTACCCCACCCACCCACCCAACCTCTACCCCACCCACCCACCCAACCTCTACCCCACCCAACCTCTACCCCACCCCACCCACCCACCCACACCTCTACCCCACCCCACCCACCCACCACCTCTACCCCACCCCACCCCACCCACCCTCTACCCACCCACCCCACCCACCCACCCTACCTCTACCCCACCCCACCCACCCACCCTACCTCTACCCCCACCCCACCCCCACCCACCCACCCTACCTCTACCCCACCCCACCCACCCACCCTACCTCTACCCCACCCCACCCACCCACCCTAACCTCTACCCACCCCACCCCACCCCCACCCACCCACCCTACCTCTACCCCACCCCACCCACCCCACCCTACCTCTACCCCACCCACCCACCCACCACCTCTACCCCACCCTACCTCTACCCCACCCACCCACCCTACCTCTACCCCACACACCCACCCCACCCTACCTCTACCCCACCCACCCACCCTACCTCTACCCCACCCCCCACCCTACCCCACCCCACCCCACCCACCCCACCTCTACTCTACCCCACCCACCCACCCCACCTCTACTCTACCCACCCACCCACCCACCCCACCCTCTACTCTACCCCACCCCACCCACCCACCCTACCTCTACTCTACCCACCCCACCCCACCCACCCTACCTCTACTCTACCCCACCCACCCACCCTACCTCTACTCTACCCACCCACCCACCCTACCTCTACTCTACCCCACCCACCCTACCTCTACTCTACCCCACCCCACCCACCCACCCTACCTCTACTCTACCCCACCCCACCCACCCACCCTACCTCTACTCTACCCCACCCACCCACCCTACCTCTACTCTACCCCACCCCACCCCCCCCACCCTACCTCTACTCTACCCCACCCCCCACCCACCTCTACTCTACCCCACCCCCCCCCACCCTACCTCTACCCCACCCCCCCACCCTACCTCTACTCTACCCCACCCCCCCACCCTACCTCTACCCCACCCCCCCCACCCTACCTCTACTCTACCCCACCCCACCCACCCTACCTCTACTCTACCCCACCCCACCCCACCCACCCACCCTACCTCTACTCTACCCACCCCCCACCCTACCTCTACTCTACTCTACCCCACCCACCCACCCTACCTCTACTCTACTCGACCCCACCCCCCCACCCTACCTCTACTCTACCCACCCCACCCCCCCACCCTACCTCTACTCTACCCCACCCACCCACCCTACCTCTGACTCTACCCCACCCCACCCACCCACCCTCCCTACCTCTACTCTACCCCACCCCACCCACCCACCCTACCTCTACTCTACCCCACCCCACCCACCCACCCTACCTCTACTCTACCCCACCCCACCCACCCACCCTACTCCTCTACTCTACCCCACCCACCCTACCTCTACTCTACCCCCCCACCCACCCACCCAACCTCTACTCTACCCCACCCCACCCACCCACCCTACCTCTACTCTACCCCACCCCACCCACCCACCCTACCTCTACTCTATCCCCACCCCACCCACCCACCCTACCTCTACTCTACCCCACCCCACCCACCCTACCTCTACTCTACCCCACCCACCCACCCTACCTCTACTCTACCCCACCCCACCCCCCCCACCCACCTCTACTCTACCCCCACCCACCCACCCACCCCACCTCTACTCTACCCCACCCACCCACCCTACCTCTACTCTACCCCACCCACCCACCCTACCTCTACTCTACAACCCTACCTCTACTCTAACCCCACCCACCCACCCTACCTCTACTCTACCCCACCCACCCAACCTCTACTCTACCCCACCCCACCCCCCCACCCACCCTACCTCTACTCTACCCCACCCCACCCCCCCACCCACCCTACCTCTACTCTACCCAACCCACCCCAACCTCTACTCTACCCCACCCACCCACCCTACCTCTACTCTACCCCACCCACCCACCCTACCTCTACTCTACCCCACCCCTCCCACCCACCCTACCTCTACTCTACCCCACCCACCCAACCTCTACTCTTACCCCACCCCACCCCCCCACCCACCCTACCTCTACTCTACCCCACCCACCCACCCACCCTACCTCTACTCTACCCCACCCACCCACCCACCCTACCTCTACTCTACCCCACCCACCCACCCTACCTCTACTCTAACCCCACCCACCCTACCTCTACTCTACCCCACCCCACCCACCCACCCACCCTACCTCTACTCTACCCCACCCCACCCACCCACCCTACCTCTACTCTACCCCACCCACCCACCCACCCTACCTCTACTCTACCCCACCCACCCACCCACCCTACCTCTACTCTACCCCCACCCACCCACCCTACCTCTACTCTACCCCACCCCACCCACCCACCCACCCTACCTCTACTCCACCCCACCCACCCACCCTACCTCTACTCCACCCACCCACCTACCTCTACTCTACCCCACCCACCCACCCTACCTCTACTCTACCCCACCCACCCACCACCCTACCTCTACTCTAACCCCCACCCACCCACCCACCCTACCTCTACTCTAACCCCACCCACCCACCCTACCTCTACTCTACCCCACCCACCCACCCTACCTCTACTCTACCCCACCCACCCACCCTACCTCTACTCTACTCTACCCCACCCCACCCACCCTACCTCTACTCTACCCCACCCACCCACCCTACCTCTACTCTACCCCACCCCACCTCTACTCTACCCCACCCCACCCACCCACCCTACCTCTACTCTACCCCACCCACCCACCCTACCTCTACTCTACCCCACCCCACCCCACCCACCCTACCTCTACCTCTACTCTACCCCACCCCACCCACCCTACCTCTACCTCTACTCTACCCCACCCCACCCACCCTACCTCTACCTCTACTCTACCCCACCCACCCTACCTCTACTCTACCCCCCCACCCACCCTACCTCTACTCTACCCCACCCACCCACCCTACCTCTACTCTACCCCACCCACCCACCCTACCTCTACTCTACCCCACCCACCCACCCACCCTACCTCTACTCTACCCCACCCACCCACCCACCCTACCTCTACTCTACCCCACCCACCCACCCACCCTACCTCTACTCTACCCCACCCACCCACCCACCCTACCTCTACTCTACCCCACCCACCCACCCACCCTACCTCTACTCTACCCCACCCACCCACCCTACCTCTACTCTACCCCACCCACCCACCCTACCTCTACTCTACCCCACCCCACCCACCCACCCTACCTCTACTCTACCCCACCCCACCCACCCTACCTCTACTCTACCCCACCCCACCCACCCACCCTACCTCTACTCTACCCCACCCACCCACCCTACCTCTACTCTACTCTACCCCACCCCACCCACCCACTCTACCCACCCTACCTCTACTCTACCCCACCCCACCCACCCACCCTACCTCTACTCTACCCCACCCCACCCACCCACCCTACCTCTACTCTACCCCACCCCACCCCACCCACCCACCCAACCTCTACTCTACCCCACCCACCCACCCACCCAACCTCTACTCTACCCCACCCACCCACCCAACCTCTACTCTACCCCACCCACCCACCCACCCTACCTCTACTCTACCCCACCCACCCACCCACCCTACCTCTACTCTACCCCACCCACCCACCCTACCTCTACTCTACCCCACCCACCCACCCACCCTACCTCTACTCTACCCCACCCACCCACCCACCCTACCTCTACTCTACCCCACCCACCCACCCACCCTACCTCTGCTCTACCCCACCCACCCACCCTACCTCTGCTCTACCCCACCCACCCACCCTACCTCTGCTCTACCCCACCCACCCACCCTACCTCTGCTCTACCCCACCCACCCACCCTACCTCTGCTCTACCCCACCCACCCACCCTACCTCTGCTCTACCCCACCCACCCACCCAACCTCTACTCTACCCCACCCACCCACCCAACCTCTACTCTACCCCACCCACCCACCCACCCTACCTCTACTCTACCCCACCCACCCACCCACCCTACCTCTGCTCTACCCCACCCACCCACCCACCCTACCTCTGCTCTACCCCACCCACCCACCCACCCTACCTCTGCTCTACCCCACCCACCCACCCATCCTACCTCTGCTCTACCCCACCCACCCACCCATCCTACCTCTGCTCTACCCCACCCACCCACCCATCCTACCTCTGCTCTACCCCACCCACCCACCCATCCTACCTCTGCTCTACCCCACCCACCCACCCTACCTCTGCTCTACCCCACCCACCCACCCTACCTCTGCTCTACCCCACCCACCCACCCTACCTCTGCTCTACCCCACCCACCCACCCTACCTCTGCTCTACCCCACCCCACCCACCCTACCTCTGCTCTACCCCACCCCACCCACCCACCCTACCTCTACTCTACCCCCACCCCACCCACCCACCCTACCTCTACTCTACCCCCACCCCACCCACCCACCCTACCTCTACTCTACCCCACCCCACCCACCCACCCACCCTACCTCTACCCTACCCCACCCCACCCACCCACCCTACCTCTACTCTACCCCACCCCACCCACCCACCCTACCTCTACTCTACCCCACCCCACCCACCCACCCTACCTCTACTCTACCCCACCCCACCCACCCACCCTACCTCTACTCTACCCCACCCCACCCACCCTACCTCTACTCTACCCCACCCCACCCACCCTACCTCTACTCTACCCCACCCACCCACCCTACCTCTACTCTACCCCACCCCCCCACCCTACCTCTACTCTACCCCACCCCACCCACCCAACCTCTACTCTACCCCACCCCACCCACCCAACCTCTACTCTACCCCACTCACCCACCCTACCTCTACTCTACCCCACCCCCCCACCCTACCTCTACTCTACCCCACCCCACCCACCCACCCTACCTCTACTCTACCCCACCCCACCCTACCTCTACCCCACCCACCCACCCTACCTCTACTCTACCCCACCCACCCACCCACCCTACCTCTACTCTACCCCACCCACCCACCCAACCTCTACTCTACCCCACCCACCCACCCTACCTCTACTCTACCCCACCCACCCACCCTACCTCTACTCTACCCCACCCACCCACCCTACCTCTACTCTACCCCACCCACCCACCATACCTCTACTCTACTCTACCCCACCCACCCACCCTACCTCTACTCTACCCCACCCCACCCACCCACCCTACCTCTACTCTACCCCACCCACCCACCCTACCTCTACTCTACCCCACCCACCCACCCTACCTCTACTCTACCCCACCCACCCACCCTACCTCTGCTCTACCCCACCCCACCCACCCTACCTCTGCTCTACCCCACCCCACCCACCCTACCTCTGCTCTACCCCACCCCACCCACCCACCCTACCTCTACTCTACCCCCACCCCACCCACCCACCCTACCTCTACTCTACCCCACCCCACCCACCCACCCACCCTACCTCTACCCTACCCCACCCCACCCACCCACCCTACCTCTACTCTACCCCACCCCACCCACCCACCCTACCTCTACTCTACCCCACCCCACCCACCCACCCTACCTCTACTCTACCCCACCCCACCCACCCTACCTCTACTCTACCCCACCCACCCACCCTACCTCTACTCTACCCCACCCCCCCACCCTACCTCTACTCTACCCCACCCCCCCCACCCTACCTCTACTCTACCCCACCCCCCCACCCTACCTCTACTCTACCCCACCCCCCCACCCTACCTCTACTCTACCCCACCCCACCCACCCAACCTCTACTCTACCCCACTCACCCACCCTACCTCTACTCTACCCCACCCCCCCCACCCTACCTCTACTCTACCCCACCCCCCCACCCTACCTCTACTCTACCCCACCCCACCCACCCACCCTACCTCTACTCTACCCCACCCCACCACCCACCCTACCTCTACTCTACCCCACCCACCCACCCACCCTACCTCTACTCTACCCCACCCACCCACCCACCCTACCTCTACTCTACCCCACCCACCCACCCTACCTCTACTCTACCCCACCCACCCACCCTACCTCTACTCTACCCCACCCACCCACCATACCTCTACTCTACTCTACCCCACCCACCCACCCTACCTCTACTCTACCCCACCCCACCCACCCACCCTACCTCTACTCTACCCCACCCACCCACCCTACCTCTACTCTACCCCACCCACCCACCCTACCTCTACTCTACCCCACCCACCCACCCTACCCACCACTCTACCCCACCCACCCAACCTCTACTCTACCCCACCCACCCACCCAACCTCTACTCTACCCCACCCACCCACCCAACCTCTACTCTACACCACCCACCCACCCAACCTCTACTCTACACCACCCACCCACCCAACCTCTACTCTACCCCACCCACCCAACCTCTACTCTACCCCACCCAACCTCTACTCCACCCACCCACCCTACCTCTACACCCACCCACACACCCACCCACCCTACCTCTACCCCCACCCACCCAACCTCTACATACCTCTACCTCACCCACCCACCCACCCAACCTCTACATACCTCTACCTCACCCACCCACCCTACCTCTACATACCTCTACCTCACCCACCCACCCTACCTCTATCTCTACCCCACCCACCCCACTTCACTCTACAACCACCCACCCACCCCACTTCACTCTACAACAACCACCCACCCCACTTCACTCTACAACCACCCACCCACCCCACTCTACCCCAACCCACCCACCCACCCCACTCTACCCCAACCCACCCACCCAACTCTACCCCAACCCACCCACCCCACTTCACTCTACCCCAACCCACCCACCCCACTTCACTCTACCCCAACCCACCACACTTCACTCTGCCCCAACCCCCCCACCCACCCCACTTCACTCTGCCCCAACCCCCCCACCCACCCCACTTCACTCTGCCCCAACCCACCCCACTTCACTCTGCCCCAACCCACCCACTTCACTCTACCCAAACCCACCAACCCCACTTCACTCTACCCCAACCCACCCACCCCACTCTACCCCAACCCACCCACCCCACTTTACTTCACTCTACCCCAACCCACCCACCCCACTTTACTTCACTCTACCCCGCCCGCCCACCCCACTTTACTTCACTCTACCCCACCCACCCCACTTTACTTCACTCTACCCCACCCACCCCACTTTACTTCACTCTACCCCCGCCCGCCCACCCCACTTTACTTCACTCTACCCCGCCCACCCAACTTTACTTCACTCTACCCCGCCCGCCCACCCCACTTTACTTCACTCTACCCCGCCCGCCCACCCTCCCCACTTCACTCTACCCCGCCCGCCCACCCTCCCCACTTCACTCTACCAAGCCCGCCCACCCTCCCCACTTCACTCTACCCCGCCCGCCCGCCCTCCCCACTTCACTCTACCCCGCCCGCCCACCCTCCCCACTTCACTCTACCCCGCCCGCCCACCCTCCCCACTTCACTCTACCCCGCCCGCACACCCTCCCCACTTCACTCTACCCCGCCCACCCACCCTCCCCACTTCACTCTACCCCGCCCACCCACCCTCCCCACTTCACTCTACCCCGCCCACTCACCCTCCCCACTTCACTCTACCCCGCCCACCCACCCTCCCCACTTCACTCTACCCCACCTCACTCCACCCAACCTCATCGCACTCTACCCCACCCACCCAACCTCACCGCACTCTACCCTTACCCACCCAACCTCTTCGCACTCTACCCTAACCCACCCAACCTCTTCGCACTTTACCCTAACCCACCCAACCTCTTCGCACTCTACCCTAACCCACCCAACCTCTTCGCACTCTACCCTAACCCATCCACCCAAGCTCACCGCACTCTACCCTAACCCACCCACCCAAGCTCACCGCACTCTACCCTAACCCACCCACCCAAGCTCACCACACTGCCCTAACCCACCCACCCCACCTCACTCTACCCTACCCCAGCCACCCACCCCAACCCACTCTACCCTACCCCAGCCACCCACCCCAACCCACTCTACCCTACCCCAGCCACACACCCCACCCGACCCTACTCTACCCCACCCACCCTATCCCACCACCTTCTGTCCCACCCTACCAAACCCCACTCTACCCCATCCCACTCTGCTCCAATCTACCCCACCCCACTCTGCTCCAATCTACCCCATTCTACCCCACCCCACTACCCCACCCCACTACCCCACCCCAATCTACTCCAATCTACTCCAATCTACTCCAATCTACTCCAATCTACCCTACTCTAATCCATCTAGGCTATTCCACTCCACTCTGATCTACCATACTACACTTCTGTCCAATCTACCCTACCCTTCTCATCCCCATTCTGCCTCCCTCCACTCCAGTCTTGAATCCACTCCAATCTATCCAACTCCACTTCACCCAAATCTACCACATTCCACTCAACCCCATTTGACCTCACTCCAGTCTAACCCTCTAATCCACCCAATCTACCCCACTGAACTCTTCCCCAGTCTCCCACAGGCCATCCAGCTCTTCCCAATCTACGCCAGTCCACTTCACTCCAGTCTATAATATGCCACCCAAATCTACCCTACTCCAGTCCAATCCAACCCACTCTACCCCAACCAACCCCACTCCATCCTACTCCAATATACTTCCCTCCAAACTATTGTACTTAATCTATCCCATGTAATCCACTGCACTCCAATCTACTCCACTCCAATCTACCCCACCCTAACTGAACCTACCTCACTCCAGTCTAACCCAGCTCATTCCAATCTACCCCACTCCTCTCAAATGTACTCCTCTCCACTTCTGTCTACCCCACTCCTCTCCATTCAATCTCAATCCACTGCACTCTTCCCCACTCTACCCCAATTTATCCCACTCCATTCTATCCCAATGTACCCCATTCCAATCTACCCCACTCCAATCGACCCAACTTCACCCAATCTACTCCATTTCAGTCTACCCCACTTCAATTTATCCCACTGTAGTCTACCCCACCCCATAACTGTCTATCTCACACCACTCCAATCTGCCCCACTCTGTTCTACCACAACCAGTCCCACTCCAAACAACCAAACTACCTCCACTCCATTCTACTCTTCTATAATGCACACGGTCTACCCAACTCAAATCTATCGCACTCCACTCTACCCTACTCCACTCCAGTCTAATCAACTCCAATCTACCCTATTCTACTCTACATCAATTTAGCCCACTCCACTCTACTCCACTATGTCCCACTCTCACCCTACGTCTGTTTATCCCGATCTACCCTATGCCTTTTTACTTCATTCCAATCTACTCCACTCTAGTCTTCCCCAATCTGCTCCACTCCATTCCTATCTGCCCCACGTCACACCAATTCAGTGTGCCCCACTCCAATCTTCCACACTAATCTTCCCAACTCTCACATTCCAATCTACTCCCCTCCACTACAGTTCATCCCAGTCCACTTCACTCCATTGTCCCCCACACTACCTCCAGCTCTTTGACCCCCCCATAGTGCCTCTTTCCAACTAAAGAAACCTCTTAATATTTAAAATGGTTTTAAGCCTGGTTTTCTGCGTCACAGTCCATTTTGTGTCTGGTTAGCTGTCCTGGTGGTTATGTATGTCATGCTATTAGCATTTGCGTGGCAAGGGAAGCAATCTTTACAACAAGGTATTTGCCATGCAATACCTTTACCAGACATTCATTACCATACAGTGCCTTTACCATGCATTGCCTTTACCACAAAATAGTAAGTATATATCAGGTAAAAGAGAGAGAGAGAGAAAGAATATGAGAATGAATATATTTACTAACAAAAAAACCAAAGGGTACAGGGACAATATAGTTGGGTTCAGATTTTACACGCACAAAACCATGGAGGTTCTACTGGTACAGTTAGAATACGCCATGCACAGTTTTCTCATCAATAATTTTACTGCAAGTCTTATCATATCTTGAGTGATGTAAAATCTAGGGTAATTAGCAGTCCATGGCGAGGGTACAAGTTATAGTTACCTTAGGGCACGAGTTATAGGTACTTGAAATAACTCTAACTATAGCAGCTGAATTTCTGTGGTTTTGTGCGTGTAAAATCTGAACCTTACTATAACGTCCATGTACCCTTTGTTTTTTTTTAGTCAGTTTCCAAGGTTTTTTAAAATTCTGTTTTCTAACTATAACTTCCCAGTAACATTATTTTTTTTCAGTGAATTTCCAGGGTGTTTTTTAACGTTAAATAGGATGCCCATTGCAATGCACGGTGGTGAAGGGGTTGGACGCATGGCTTGGGCTGGCACTATGCTGCCCCCACCCAAGCTTGCTGCTCCTGCCCCCCCTCCTTGCCATCCATTGTCCAAGTCCATACCCCTGCTCCCTCATTACATCTCTGTGTCCCAGTTAGCTTGCTGCATCATCCACCTCCTCCCTACCCTCTGCTTTCCGAGTCCATGCACCAGCCCTCTCCCTCCTGCCCTGCATGGCCTGATGTGCTGCCACTGTCCTCCATTTAGCTTGATGCCCCTGCCCACTGCTCCTGCCCTCTCTAGCCCAGTTCTGTGCCCCATCATTGCCTTACTGCTTAGCCTCTGTGCTTAGCTTGCTTCCCCATCCCTCATTCCCTCCCTTGTCTGTGTGTATGCATTTATAGTCTCACTGTTGCCCTCCATGGTGTGTACTTCCAGTGCCCATTCCGCCTGCCCTCCATGGTCAGCTTTCTGCTCCTGCACTGCCTCCTTGCCTCTGCACTCCGTTTTCCATGTGCAGGCCCCTATCCTCTCACTCATGCCTTGTCTGGTCAGTTGTGCCCCCTCCCTTCTGCCCTTCATGGTCCGTTGTGCTGCCTGATTTGGGCTTAAAAACATTGTGAGTCTCCTGACTGAATAGGATCTGTTGGCACATATGGTTGTACTGTCACTGCCTCTTCCTTCAGCCCTCAATAGTCTGTCATTTTGACATAGCCTCTCTTGCCTGTCCTGCTTGGTTGGTTTGTTGCCCCGTCCCCTGCCCTCCATGGCCTGTTGTGCTGCCACTGCCCCTCCCGCCTGCCCAGCATGGCCAACTTGTTGCCTCTCCATCCTCCTTCATGCCCTCAGTTATGCGAGTATGTGCCCCAGACCTCTGCCTCTCGTCAGTATTCTGATGAACAACTAGATTGCTGACATTCCATATTTATTACAAGTGTGGCATACCTGATGTCATCTTTATGTAATCAAAATTGTAATACCTAAAGCACTTCCTTTAGAAATTATAAAAATTAGAGTGTCTTATGGTTAGTGCTCTAAGAAACTAAAATGAGGACATATTTTCTGATTTATCAAACAATGACTAAGCACTTTTAAATTATTTTCTATCTTTCTGTTTTTTATCCAGTTGATCACTTGATTATTTGTTACACTTAAGGGAGAGAACGTGGTGTTAGAGCCAGAGCTGCAGACTTTGCACCTGGGGAACCAGGTTCGGGGTTTAGCGTCAGCTTGACATCCTGTGATTCTGGGCAAATTACTTAATCTCCCCATGCTTAAAATGAAAATGAATGTGTCCTTGTTTAATGTAACTGATGCTCATGTGAAGCACTGCAGTACATTTGGGTCAAGTGCGTGCTATATAACTCTGCAAAAAACAAAACAATTGAGTGTTTTGTACACTTCTGTAATTGGTCTAAACTTTAGCTACATTTAGGTGATATTTACGCTACATTTGGGCTCTTTTTTCTCTGGTGACCATCTTGGGAGACTTATTTGTTATGAAGTGCCCTAATTTCTTCATTTGCTGCAGTATTTTCAGTAGAAAATGCTTTCAGTTTTCCACTTCTATGCCATCAATATGGCGTTCAGATATGCCACATTTTTGGCATAAATCCAGAATGTTAGCACTCTAGTTGCTCATTAGAACACGGTAGTGCAGCTGCTGATAACCAGAAAGTTAACGGGCAGTTTGCTGCTGATGTTGAAAGTGCATGTTTCAGTCTGCATGTCAGAAGGTTTTAATGAAATAGAAGAGGAAGATATTTGAGAACTCTCTTAAAACATGTCCTAATTTTCCTTTCTAAGGCAGTAACCATAATTTCTATGACAAAATGAACCCCCTCATTGTGTTCCTTTCTAAATCAGATATTTTAATTTTTATCAGTTTGAAACCATTAAGATGGCTTCAGGTGTGCCTTTTGTCATAATTGAGACTGTTAGCACTCTGGTTGTTCTTTAGAACACTCTGGGAGGCTGCAGTAGAACACAAGGGAATCAACTGACAGGCTGTTCCTGTTGGAAGTACATGTTTTACTGAGCATGTGAGACTTCATTCTCATATGGCTGAGAAAGATAGTGTGGATTTAGAGAAAATATGCTCTCAATTTAGGTTCTGGAGCACCCTCCATATCCTCCGTTAACGCGTCCCTTTATGACTAATTTATTCACTCTGGGACTCGTTTTAGGCCAATGAATCTTTCGATCCTGATTGAAGACACCTTAGGACGAGATAACTGATCAACATGTCAATCAATATGTCAATAACGTCATCAATGTTTACCATAACAAAACAACTCAGATTAATTAATGACATTAATAAGACTCAGAAACCACCATGACCTTTCAGTCATGAATAACCACACCAGTTTAGTACGATTTTGTAATGTTTTTTCCCTATTGATTACAATTCTACTAGTAAGTTTATTAGTCTCAAGACCAAGAAACACATTAGCATTGTCACAGTATGGCAACTCTGATAAGATTTAATCGAAGCAAGGATCACGAATATGAGAACGTAGCACAACTTCAACATAGATTATCTTTAGCAGAGTATCATTAGAGCATTATTCAACAAAGCCTTGATTCAGTCATTTGTCTATTTGCGTCTGTTTAATGACCCCTTAACTAACCTCAAATTAGCATTGGCATGTTGGACTTCATGCAAAACAATTTAGTAACATCAATTTGGAAAACATCTAACTAAGGTCTCTGTCAAAAGAAGCAGTTGGTACCTAGAAAGGAAAAGCAAACAGACAATTACAATTTCATTGTCATATAGTTACCCTCCGTATTGGGTCAGCATACAGATTCAGTCTTCGTCCTCAGGACATCAGTTAATTCGCCATCAGCTAAGAATTCAGCACAGCTCGGTAAGGCAGGTAAAAGGGTACTTCCCTCATAAGGAAGTAAAGTATAAACGGGCAAGGTAAGGGCAAGGATGGGTCGAAGAACCAAACAGCAAAGTCTCTAGGTAGAGTGACAAAGTGTCTGGGTCATAGCAAAGTTTGCAATAGCATCTCTCATTGGCTCCCTGTGTCCTAGGGTTTTAGCCCTTTTCTGTTGTACAGTCCCCTAATTCCTGATTGGATAGGGTTGGCACCCCACTATCTTCATCCAATGGGTTTCCAGTGAGTTCATCAAAATTGTCACCCCATAACAGTTCTCACGTAGTTTATTGGTTCATGTGATTGACGTCTCCAGCGGGTAGAATGTCCGGTATGATTTCATACTCTCGTGGTCCCTTTCGCATCTTCAGTCAGAGGTTCCATTGTCTATACTGGTTTAGGCGACCTTGTACCTGCGACTAGTCTACACTGTTGCATTCAGCAAGAATGTTTCCTTGAGCAAGTCGAATTTCATGAGAACGGATCTACTACAGTTACACTCATCTTCTAGCTTTTTGGAAAAGTACGAGTTCATGTCCTTCAGCAAGTCAGCAAACTGTATGTTAGAAAAACACATTTAATATGAAACCGGGCAGCTAGGCCTCGACTCATGCTAACTAAGGCCTAATGTTTTATTAGCAGAACTTTAGCATATAACCCTTAATATTTAGTGTAAAACCATACATTAGCATATTAATTCTATATCATTAGTTTGATTAATCATTGTAGACATTGGCGGTCACTGCCCGTGGGCACATTTCAAGTGCACGTTTACCAAAAGCACATTAATACATTTTCTATGCGGCATTATTACGCATTAGTTCATAAACATTTCATGTTAGTTTCTGAGTATATAAGCTACGCTCTCTCACCTCTATTGGAAAACATGAGAAAACCGTTTTCTCTCAAACATGATTAGTGAAATCCCAAAGTCCGAGCTGAAGGCTTTTTCACAGGGTACAATCACGTTAGAACACACCACAATTACTAAAATTAGTATGCTAACTTTAACAAATGATTTATAGTGTAACTAAAATCAGTTATCACACTTTATACGTTCTCCTATTTGGGACCCTCACTACAATCCAGTCCAGTGGGGTCCATGTCCCAGAGTCCTGTAACGGCTGCCTCAGCAATAAATATAAACATATATGTGTGTGTTTGTCTATATATATGTATGTATGTATGTGTATATATATATATATATATATATTTTATTCTTTTAAAAAGCATTTTTACCTACATTTTAGCTTATGTTCTCGTTTTCAGCTGTGTAGATCATTTAGAACAGGTGTCTCCAACCAGTCCATCGTGAGCTACCAGTACCTAGCAAACACCTTCAGTAGCTCATAGCCTTGAGTTCATTTTCAGATTACAGGGTCACATTTTCCTTTTAAAGTTAAGGGAAGGCAGTGTTTATTTTACATTATTATCATCAGGCTCCAGATAGCAGGGCCTGATAATCACCAGTGGTGTTGTCATTTATGACCCAGTGTGAGGCACAGAGGTGAAGAACTGAAGCACTGAGTTATTTACCTCTTAAATAAAAGTCCTTGTCAACTAATTGTTGAGCTTTGAATGGTTTTAAATGGGCGAAAATGACGGGGCAATTAATGATTAAGTCAGCCTTTCTATCTAATTTTCTCCCATTTCAAAGCGAACAGCAGGCTTCTTGCTCCCAAGAGACACTGTGGCATATTAATAACTGAAAACTAGTAAAATTGTATTTTTTTAAATAAGCAATAGGTCTCACAGTTGCTTGTGTTAGAGCTGTTGGTATTGTGAATTCATAACTGGGCTTTTCTTGCCACATAAATTGGTCAACCCTGTCTCATAAGTTGGTCTTTTTCCTGACACATAAGTCCAGTGGCCCTGCTTATAACCGAACTATTTCCGTTTACCTTCTTCCTCTATCTGCAGCCAAAAATCAAAATGTTGCCATTTAGCATCCTAATTTAAATCTGCCATGCTAATTCCAATAGAATACCACTTTCACCACCCCACCATCAGAGTTGGTGGCTGCCTAACACAATTCCCCAAAAAATAGACACAAGACAGCCACAAGTGATGGGCATGATTGATAACAACAGGTCAGAAAGCGCATTCACGCTCAACCTAAAAATGAACATTTGCAGTTATTAAAGGGCGTAATAATGGGTTTTGCCTAGCTATGCTGTGAGTCTGCACAGGTATAAGCCTGGCATTGGCGATTAGAAGCAAGTAAAATCACTCAGAAGTACCTAATTTCTATATGCTTCAGTTTTTAAAAATAAATGGACAGTAAAACCAAATGTTTTCTGTCTGTAATCATGTGCAAATGTTAGTAGGCAGGATATATTAGTGTTAATTATGATTCGTCACGTATCCTTTGGAAGTTGTTTACTAAGAGCGACCAATAGTGCGAACGTGTGAGCTTCTACTCGTCTGTGTGCGGTCACTTGTACTACATATAGGAACTAGGAAAGCATCCCATCAATTCCAAACAGAAAACTCAATTAATTAAAACAAACAAAATGTCATTTATATACTGAGATCCTGAATATTTACAAACAAGTCTTTTCTCTTTAAGCCAATGTGAGGTGTACCTAATCAGAATACAAAAAAATGGATAAACATTAAAAAATGTAAGGGCGAAATATAAAAGAACTGTGAATTTCTCATTCAGTTTGTAATCATTGGTGTGTGTATATAAAAGGATAAAATATATGTATTCGTTTTAATCCTCCGCTGCCATCTAGTGATCATGGTAAGCATTGCTCAGTACTGCAGCCAGCTACTCAAATTTACTGTACTGCCGACCTGTTTAAAAGAAAAGTGGGATAACGGTAAGCGATAAACAGGACAATTCAGGATAGGAGATGACAATATATAAGAAGTGTCTCTGTGAGGTATTAAGGGTAGGGGATTTATTAGAAAGTGAAGAGAAACGTTATAGAGGTTCTGCAGAGGGTATCCTTGTCAGTGATTTTCAGGACGAGTAAATCTAACGTTTTTCTAACAACCACTAAGCGAACCCAGTTAAAGCAAGCCAAAGCATTTCTGCTCTCCCTCCACAATGGAGCTTGAAGGAAAGACAAAGGAAAGCAATGTGACGGAACTAGTGGTCATGCAAAGCTCTCCAGTCCCCACTTGTGTTCACGCTGTATCAAACTTTAAAGTGCCATGGAGCGCAAAGGGGAAAGACAAAATAAAAAAGTAGTTCACCTTCACCACACTAAAGCATATCGGCAAATGTGAAGCTATCCATGCAACAGAGTCAGTCTGCAAGGCAGTGACAAAACCGCCCCAAGGAGGGACAAATGAAAGCATTTACCAATTACATCAAGGGATGTTTGCAAGGCAAGCCCAAGAACAAATGAATGTGATTGGCTTGAGGTGGGCTTGGTTACACCTCACAAATAGATGAGAACACGCCATTAAGCAGCGCTTGCACACTGCTATGCTCAAGCTAAAAAGTTTGAACTTTAAAGTGAAGAAAATATTTCTATGAAACATTAAATCTTAATGTTTTCCTCCACTTCCAATCAAACCAATTATGTCTTAATATTTTATGAAGTATGCTTCTTAACTTTGAATTTCTCTCACTTAAACAATGGCTGTAATTTTAGTTATAAATATGACACTGTGTCTACCAGCCACTGAGAGCAATATGCTTAATGCAACACTTTGAAATGGGAGAACATTCAAATGAAGAGTTTTATGAAATCCATATAAACATAAAGTAAACTTGAGTTAAAAAAAATTCCATTTCAAAGTGCCACATTTACAGGCATCTTGCGCTCAGTGGCTGGTAGCCACAGTGTCATATATATAACTGAAAAATACAGCCATTTATTTAAGTGGGAGAAATTTCTATGCATGAAAAATGCCCCTTTTCAATTCCTCCCATTTAAAATTTTAAAAAAATTATTGTATGTGTGGTACATGAACATATCCTGTTCCATAATTGCATACAACATACACTTATACTCCATTCATACTCACACTTCTTCATACATCTCCAAAAGACCATGCTCACCGACACAAATGGCAGCCCTGTCATAGTGCCCCTAGTCAAAGTATTTTGTTCAAACTGTAATATCTGGCGCTGTGGACTCTATGCTTAAAGTCAATGAAACTGTGCGGGAGGGTGTTTGGTAATACTGTGCAAGTGGCTTGGCCCTCAGTATCTCACATTGAATTTCACTGGTGAGAACTAGCTCTCTTTACAGAAAAGGTTGAAGACCCCATAGTCTATTGTGTACTGTATAAGTCATTACATGTGAATTTTCATTGCAGTATAATACATCTAATCAGTTGTTTTATATATTAGGCTGTTTCATGTTATGTTGTCTGTCTCTCTCACTGGGCATAAGTGAGCCATCACGTCAGTATGGTATTTAGTAGGAAACATTGTTTCCCTTCTTTAATAATGCACAAATATATTGTGACGATTCATTTTCTTTGAAGCATCGAACTCTGATTATTCTTAGTTGAATGTATCAGTGACTAAAAGAGAGGGGATCTTCCTGGGGAGGAAGAATTGGTTGTATAAGTTATAAAGACTCTTCACAGTTACTCAATAACAGTTCCTTGGCGTTATTGTTAATGTGAGGTAGATACTTTGTACTTGGAGCGTCAGCCCAGAAAATAATATGTATTTAGTGTTTTTTCTCTGTTAAGAGTTGACCCAGAGATCAGAGTACATTGCTAGTAGGCATCTACTCCCCATGCCACTTTCAAGGAACTAAGATTAATTCAGTTCCCAGGAGGATATATGTGAAGTTTGCCCTCATGTGTTTTGATGGAGTGCAGAGAGAATCTGAGTTCCCAAGAAAATAACTTCAGAGTTTACACAGATTTGATTTACAAGGACAGCAGAGAGCTATTTAGTCAATGCAGTCTATTAATGTTTCCACTCAGAGATGGTGTACAGAGAATGCAGTCACTCCGTTCAATCGTTGATGTTCACCCAGATGTAGTTTACGAGGAACTCAGAGAGTTACTTGATCCTGAGGAAATTATTTGTGAGGTCCGGCAAGATGTGGTTAAAAGGGTGTTGACTATTGAATACCCAACATCTGCACATGGGTCACCTGTTTGGCTAGGTAGCTTGATTATGGTAGAAAATAGATTTACTCTGCTAAGTGAAGTAGCGAATCTGGAGGGTTTGAGAGTTAGGATAAAATAAATACCACTGTCCCAGACGTCTTAGTCAGCTTGGGAGGATTCGTGCATTGAAATTGGGAACAAATTCCTTCTGCAATAACCCCTGGTAATTGAAGAGATGAGAACTGTTAAGAAAAGTGTGATGTAGCAGACTACTTCCTAAAAAGGTCAATCAAGGAACGGGCAAAGGAGTGGTAGACATAGAGTAGTTGCATTAATGTAATTAAATTTAAGATACTCTATCGTGCTTTCTAACACTTTAGCAAAACGTTATACACTGTTAGGTGATTGCTGTAGTTTACAAGCCCCTTCCCCGTAAGCACTGCTGGATGATGGATGTTTCTCTCCTTAAAGAAGAAATAATTCTTTCTCTAGTCTCCTTGCAGTGCAAATATGTATAGATAAGGATCTCCCTGTTTGCTGCACCTAGAACTTAGTAAAATGACCAATTTGATAGAAATGCTTCCCCAAATTTGTTCACTCTTGAGCACGGAATGAAGTATCCAGTCAGGACAATGAGGCAGAATTGAATAGAGTTTGCATATTCTGGAAAAGAAGGCTACATAAAGGATTAGAGTCTGCATTTAGGTGGTGGTGTGTGGTGTGTTGTACCCACATGTATTTTATATGATGGTTTTTATAGCTCTTACTTTGCTGATGTATTTAGTAGATTGTTTGCATCATCATAATCCACTTTACATGAGTACCTCTCTGCTATAACTTTTGTATGTGGGTCATGTTTTGCATTTCACTGTGTGTGATTTGTTGTGCTACTATGTCGACATTCATGAATTGCTCTGTCAAACTAAATTCATTGCATGGATTTCTTATGCTTTGTGTGAGATTTCTCCTTGCCTTGAATGACGAACCTACAACCATACCCTAAATCGAATTGTTTGAGATCGGACTTACATGTAAAGAATGGAAGTTTACGTAGCCACTTCCTAGTAAGTAAAATAAGCACCTTTTGAAACCCGTTATACAACAGTACCGTTAAACACAGTAGCCAAATAAAGCGATGGAGACTAAACTACTGCAGATTTTAAATGGAAAAAGCATTATCTTACTTTGGGTATATGTAATTTCAATCATTGTTATTGTTTTGCATACATCTACAAGGCAGACATTCCCACTGGCTGAACTGGAGGTACCTCCTAGATGGCAACAATTCAACCCCCCCCTGCCCCTGGACACCACCTTAGCTGATGGAAAAATAAAATTGTGACCAAATACCTACAAAGTTACCATGGGTCATCTTCCGCCAGCGTTCTGCTGTGGGACATCAGGCACAGTGCTTGTAGCCTGTTGTGGCATGTAAGGCCTCTATTGTCCTCGTTGAGATACTCCAAGATTGGGACCTATATTCCAGTAAACTTATCCGATGCATCCTTTAGGTCATGTGCAATCTTTTCATAGTCTAACAGTCGCCATGTCTTGTTACAGCGTGGTATTTGGGATGAGATCTTTCCCCTAGACAGACAGTATAGTCTGTTTTTCCACTAGGAGAAGTTCTGAGATTATTTTCCCTTTTAGGAAAATTAAGAAGGTGTGCATTCTTCTCAGGTAGTCCCACTAGTATTTAAAGTCACTAACGAGAGGCTTACTAACACCAGCGTTTGTTGTAGCGGTCGGGACTTCCTCCCAAAACCGATCCAAGCAAAGACAAGACCACAGGATATGATAAATGGTTCCTGTCCCTCTGCATCCTCTCCAGCATCCCAAGGGTCTGTTGTCAATTATGTGGAGTTGTTCTGGGGCACTTCACGGAATAATTGGGTAGAGAGAACCTTTGAAGCAGAAGGCTGTTTTTGCACGACTGATTATTAATAATAATTTATGCTGGATATATAAAATCCAGGACTGCTCAAGGACAAAAACCGAGCGAGTGAGAATGTGAATGAACAAAAGCCATTTGTTTATTGGGGAATGATGGCAGTAGTGCCTGTAGAGGAATAATGATTCATTTCCTAAATGTGGACAGTGCAGTCCCGTTAAATTGCTGCAATTGCCAGGTTTCTCAGTTGGAGGATTTGATGGAATTTAGGTGGGCTACGGTTACTAAATGTCGAGACCTTTTGTTCACACTAGTCTGTGATGGGCCTACATGCCTGAGAGCGATCTCTCTCTAATGGATATTAGAAAGAGGAGTGTGGTACATGCCACATATATCAGTAAGTGGCACATCCAAGACTTTTCCGAGCTACTAGGTATTATGATCACGCCTTTGCTTATGTTTGGGATAACTGCTGACTTCCTGCACTTATCTCATATGGAGGGCACCACACTACTGTCTGGGCAACTAGGTGTTGTTCCAAGTACACAGTTTCGTAAATGTGCTGCTACTTCCCATGTGCTATCTCTTTATGGCATCTTTGTCTTATCTGCATGTCGCTGTCTGTTAATTGTTATGACAGCTGTGTTTGTAGCTTGGGATGGTTAGTTCTGCCATTATCATTATTTTTGTTCTTGTTCATTAGCATCTTTGCTGGCACTAGGTGCTGTGCATGGTTAATTTTGCCTTTTTCTGTCTGACTCCACTAATTATTTATCATTCCGTTTATCATGTGTGTTACATAGGAAGGTTTAGTGCAACACAGCAGATAAAACAAACATAACATCATACATCCACTCAACTTTAAGAAGCTTACAACTAAAAGTTTTCAAGTGCATTACTCTAAAGGAGCACTTTGAACAACTTATAACTGATAAGCAATCCGGCTGCATAAATGTCCTGACTTTTCAGCCTGTCTGTCCTTAGAGCCTATCATGCCGTTGGTCATGCAGTGAGGAGTTTCCGCAGAGCATTACCATCAGCCACACCCTGCACCCAGCCTCCATACCACCCAAACTAGCTGTGTGCTGTCTTTGGCCTTGCTCACTAGTTTTGTGTTCCGGGGCTGAACTCTGACCACACGTTGCACTCAGCCCCTGTACTACTCAGAAAGCTGTTAAACGTCTTCTACAATGAGCAGTAGTGTTTGAGTGCATGGATTGAACTTCAGCCATACCCGTCACCCGATCCTCAATCTTCAAAAATCCACTACATACATACTTTGGTCCCGCACTATGGGGTTTCATTGAAGGGTGTTTCTTTCAGGCATATCCTTTACAAATCATCAGTATCCACCAGATCAGCTGTACTTTGCGACTGAACAGCAGAATCATTGGAATTAGGGTGCAGGACTTGTTCAACCCCCCTCTTGCCCATAGATTACACTCCTTTTGCCCTTTGGCACAGCCTCTGCTAACAACAACCCAGCTGCACGCAGCAGCATACTCATGTTTCATAGCCTTGGCTTCAGCTTCTATATCCTTACACTCCCTGGCACTTAGAGTGGACTGGCTTTGGGTCATGTTCTATGGCCATGCCCTTTACTCACTCATCAAACCCTCAAAGCCACTGCACCTATTGACATCAGACTATAGGTGGACAGCCTGATTTTAGGCCAAGCCCTGTACCCAGCCCCATGCCCACAGACAACTATATGCATAACCTTTTGGGCATGTGTTCTGAGGTTTGGCCCCAGGGTGTAGGCTTTAGACACACCCTGTCTTTAGCCCATGAATCTTACAGACCAGCTAAGCTCAGTTCCAGCCATGAGCATCAGGCTTTTAATACAGGCAGCTATCTCTGTGTCCTGTTATCCAAGTGTGCACAGATTTTGAACATGCACAGTGTCACCGTGGGTTACTTGTTATTGTCTGGCCAAGAGACATATATTAACTATACATATTTTATACATCTATGAACCAATAAAACTGTTTCTTTTGTTCAGCTCTTTTCATTCATTGGCCTGCCATTCACATTTTAATGCTGCACACAATACCTACAGCATGGGCTAGTTAGGCCAGCTCATTCATCCATTGGTTGCCTTGCCCTGTGAGGGACGACGTTTGTTCTGATTACATCCACCTAAGAAGAGGTTGTGCAGTGACAGGAGTAGTGGTCAGTTATTTTTTCTTTAGCTTTTTATTTTTTGTAGTCATCCTTGTGTGTTTAGACTACCTCTTCAGATTACAATTAAATAGTGCCTCTTCTTTGTGCCAATTAGAATGAGATTGTCGTATGATGTACATTAAAACAATAAAGGGCATGCTACACTTGTTCTAGGTACACCTACTTGCAAGAAGACACATACACTGTTCTATTAAAATTGTGTGCTTTTATGTTTTTTTGTATTTAAATGTTTTATTGCACTATCATATAGCTGTCATGTTTAGGTGGTGGCATACGTTTCCTCTTCATTTTATGTTTATGGCACACCAGCTTGCCAAGGCAAGAACGTTTGGCGTTGTTATATTGTTGTTATATTTGTGTTTCGTACCCATTTCATTATACCCAACAAATAACCAATACCATCACATAAAGCTCTCCATGTGAACCCTCCCATGCCCCTTATTGTCTCTGCAGTGACAAAAAAAATCATCGTTTTTGGTCAGTCATCGTATTGTCAAGATAGTGACAGTGACTCCTCTTTAACTTTACCCAATATTTAGCATAACATCACTAATTTGAATGCTTTAATTGACTATATTTTGCGCAACTTTTTCAAATGGAACCAAAGTTCAACATTGGAGACTGTCCCACGCCACACAGTTATTTATTTATTTAATTTTTAGGGTTGTTTTATAAGTGTGTCTGTCACTCTTCAGGAGGCTCTTGATGTTTGCTCTAAAGCCATAGGAAATGGGATAAAAGCGGACATGGTTATTTTTGGAATAGTTACGTTTTTAGATCTTTCCTGACGTTTGAGAGCTGTGGATTGATATGGATTGTGTTTCATTGGGCCATAAACGTTGAAAGCACTGCCGTCGCATTTGGTGTGCTTAATGGTGGGGATATCAAATTTGTGTTGATTGCTAGATTATGCACATGTAAACCATGCATGTTGCTATAGCAAGATGCGTTTCCGGACTGAAAGCCAGTGAAATGAATGAAGACAGGTAGAGACAGACATATTTTTTCAGATTAAAGATAGCTCAGACATCGTTTTGGATTTTCTGCACTTGGCTGATGGAGGTCTTTGGTATGCCTATGTAAGCTGAGTTACTGTAGTCTGTGCAGAAGAAAAAAGCAACAACCAGAGCACTCAAATGTAAACAAAGTAGGTCCATCCAGTTCAAGTTGACGGAGAAGAATTTATTCTCATGTAAGCGGAGGATCGAAAAATGTTCATAAGGTAAATAAGTCCATATAAGATAAACAACAGAAAACAGCCAACACGTGTTTCGTCCTACTGGTCTTTTTCAAGGCTGAAAATAAAGTGAAATTGGAAAATATTTACACATAACATCTTAGACTGTTGGTGGGTGCCGAAGGTAAAGTGATAACTTGAGTTGGACAAATGAAAGGGAAAAAACAGTCCATAGTGTATAGCTGATACATTCATATACCATTGGGAACAAAACATTAATGAGGAGTTAATCAAGAAAGTAGTAGCCACCTCGTGCTAGAATTTTTGTGGTGTATAGGGTAGAAGGGATAGAAAAGAAAAGATAGTAGTAGGGGAAAACAAGGCTAAGACAACACCTCCGTGGATAAAAACTACTAAAGTAGCAATAGGGAAAGAACGTTAAGCGCGAGTTAAGTGATAAGTTAAAGTGAAGAAGTGGGAATGCCCTAAGCTCAGATAATATAAAATGACAAAAAATACCTTAAATGCTATGGTAGAGGATAAGGACAGTAGTCCAGAAAGAATGATTCTGATCGAATAGCAAGAATGTAGTTGTATAAGGTCTAGAAGGAAATTAAGAAAATTTGAAAAAACAATAAGACATGGGAGAACATATGATACCTTAGAAAAATACGTAAAAAACAAATACCTGGCAAGCAAATAAAGAAGAATTGGCACAAGTCAGGAACAAAAATGTAGATGACCTACCCAAATGACAAAAGATCTCCGTGTGGGGGTGTAGTAATGTTGTCAGAACACTGTGAGTAGCTCAGAATAAAAGGACTGCAGTTCAAAAACTCCTAAGAAAAGGAAAAGTATATAAAAAGAGGAAGAGAGTCTCGGAATGTAACAGTTTAATGTAACCAAGCCACACATGTAGAAGGCGTTTTATAGGAAAAGCCCTGCCAAGTGGATCAAAAGAGTGTAACCACAAGTATATTAGAAAAACGTATGTGTTATCAAGGAATGCGATAAGGTAGTAACAGTAGAAGTTATATAGAAACTTAATAAGTAAACAGATGTGGCGTTCAATTAGTAATCTCTTGTAAAAAAGAAAAAGGAAAAAACCCAGCAGCCGAGGTAGGCCCGGGCGCATTGTGGCGCAAAATACACTAAATAAGGAGAAAAAAATCTAAACTAGGAGAGACCGCGTAAGTAAAGCGTGTCCTCCATGGACTACAGAGAGTGTTATAGAAAAAAATACCTGAATAGCAGAACGTCCTGAAATGTAGAACAGGAATTACTGACATCCGTATGCGCGCATGGTAACGCTATGAAGCCGTAACAAGACCCTGTTTCGACTGGAGTGACAGCGTTAGTTATACGCGTCCTCCGAAATGAAGAAAGGACTAAGAAATGATTGGAATGTGATAGAACGCATAGCCATGGACGCGAAGAATGAAGAGGGAAGGACCACGGGCGCCATATTGCGTGTATACTAAAGCCGCGTATTGCAGAATGATAAAACGAAGTCAGAAGGAGAAGTGTTTAGTTGCAGGTTGGTAAGTGAAACATAGCGCCCACGCTAATGGTACTTAGGTGTGAGTACAGAAGATAGTCTAAAGGATAGAAGAAAGATAATTCAACAGAAATATGGGGAGGTCAAGAGAAAAGGCATGGTGGAAAGTAGCACAAGATGAAGGGTTTGAACAAACATTGCTGGAAGATAATATTTTATACAATGGATATCAATACATATAAATTGGACATAATCATAATGGTACACAATTTTCATGATACATAACATATAAATAACCAGCAGATACACATAATGCAGGATGTAAATACAGGATGTATAAAGCGCAGGACAGGTAAATGACTATACAAAGGCAAAGCACCACATATTACTAGACACTTCGCAAAACAAGTGCAAAAGGTAAAAGACAGGCAAATGTAAGATTAAGGAAGCCATGTCAAAACAGGGATAAGCTGACGGAAAGAAGAATGTTAATATCTAGCTTTAAATGATAGCAAATGTGAATCTATTATAGAAATACATGCAGGTCTTTCTGTATATTAAGACCCCGTTCTACCGCTCGTAATTTAATGATCCACCTACTTTCCAGGCGTCTAAGGGCCAGAGTACGGTTGCCTCCTCGTGGTGTTTTGCCCTAGGAGTCAATCCCGTGTACAGAAATGTCCAAGCGTTCCCTATGTCCATGTGCCTCATTAAAAATGCATGGCAAATGGATAGTTAACATTAGACGTGCGAATAGCTCTGAGGTGTTCCTGAATTCTTTCTTTTAGTGGTCGGATTGTACTACCCACATAGATAAGTCCACATGTACAGATAATGCAATATACCACAAAACTGGTGTTGCAATTAATGAAACGTTTGAGTTGGTGAGTGGCAGGGGTGTTGTATCGGAATTTGGTTGTCTTATCCTTGATGTATCCACAGATGTTACAATGGCCACATCTATACGTGCCAGGAGGAGGTTTAGGCAACCAAGTGTCTCTACCCTCAGGTGGCAAGAAGCTATGACATAAGTGGTCACGTATGGTAGTGCCCCTCTTAAAAATGATACTGGGTGTGCCGGAAATGCCCCTCTTAAGTGTGTCGTCCATTAGGAGTAGTGACCAGTGTTTCTGTACAATTTTAGATATTAAGGGACTCAGTGCACTATGTTTAATGACGAGGGATATTCGGTCGAATGAGTGACTTTTCTTAGAGTTTGTTAATAGATCCGGACGTTTGCTTTTGCGGATTCTGTTACTTGCTTTTTTCAGGATCCGAGGATGATAACCTCTTTGTCTGAAACGTGATTCCATGTTATGTAATTCTTCATGGAATATGTGCTCCTCACTGCAATTCCGCCTAATCCTGGTACTTTCCCCATAAGGGATGGCGTTAATTTGGGGCCTAGGATGAGAGCTCGTAGCATGTAGCACAGCATTACATGCTGTTGGTTTCCTGTACAGTTTAGTACAGATTTTGCCGTTCTTGATATATATGGTAAGATCCAAGAAGTTAATAGAATAAGAGCTGGCTTCATGGGTGAATTTGATATTGAAGGTGTTATTGTTAAGATGTTCGGTGAACAATGCAAGAGAGGAGGAGTCACCAGACCAAAAAACTATGATGTCATCAATATATCTGCCCCAGTACAGGATGTGTTGTGTCAGGGATGGTGGGCAAGCATGCCATAGATGTGTTTTCTCCAAGTAACCCATATATAGATTGGCATACGATGGAGAAAACTTCGCCCCCATTGCCACGCCTTGTATTTGGCGAAACCAATTCCCATTGTGCATAAAGATGTTATTGTCTAATACCAAGCTAATCATGTCTAGTAACATATTGGTATGATCCAATACTGTAGCATCTCTGGTGTCTAAGAAGTGTTGAATGGCTGTAAGACCCATGAGTCTAGGAATACTCGTATAGAGAGAAGTAACATCCAAAGTCGCTAGGTAATGACCCTCCGTCCAGTCAAAGTCCGCTATTTTACACAGTAAATCTTTTGTATCTCTGATGTAGGACGGTAGGTTCTGGACAAGTGGCTGTAGGAAGATATCTATATATTCTGATAATCTCTCAGTCGGGGACCCAATGCCTGAAATGATGGGTCTGCCAGGGGGCACATTACTGTAGTCTGTGTTTGGACAAAACCTTTTGTTGCTGTGATTCTATGAAATAATCATTGAAATATCATAATTCATGTAAGCTTCCTGATTGAAAGTGACATGATTTTTTGGTGTTGCTAGTCTGATTTTAGAGAATGCGTTTGTAGTATAGAATAATTCTGAAGACCCGAACTGCATTACTGGCTGTGGGCAGTCAGCACGTTTGGCAGGCCCCGTCCAAGTAACTATGGGGTTCGCGATTGCTTTGATGCTGTTTGCATCTTGCAGTGAGCTGAGTTTGGTCAGATTAAAGATAAAGTAATGCCTTGAAGTTGTTTAACAGGTTGAAAAAGGTTGATACTTGAAGGGTGAACAGCAAAGGGAGTCGAGTGGATACTTGTAGGACTCCACAGAGGAAGAGGGTTGCTTTAGATGGAAAGTAGCCTAATTGGAATAGATGTCTTCTGTCAGTAATGAAGGATGGAAGCCATGAATGTGCTTTATTTTTAATGTGAAGCTGCTTTAGGTGACTGAGCAAGGTTTTATGGTCAGTGATGTCAAATGCTGCAGAGCGGTCTGGAAGAAGGCCGTTCCAGAATCCCCATTATATCTGATAATTCGGGGAAAGTCTGCACCCGAGATAATGACTGCTTCCATGGAAAGCATGGTCTTAACACAACCTGATGGAAAGCAGGAATATAGTCTGTACATAAGCTTGCAGTTGTGCTGGTAACACTTTGTCTAGTAGTTTGGCTACACGAGGGAGCACGGATATAGGTCTAAAACTTGCTGTCTTTTCCAGATTAAAACTAGCCCTTTATCAGTTTGGTCAGATGGCTACCTTTTTTAGGTTGTCTGGCACCTTGCCATTTTTGAGGGAAACAGTCGTAATCCGTGTTATTTTAGGTGTAATGGGGTCTGGAAAGGATTTCATGTAGATGGCTGTACATACATCCAGGGATCATCAGAAGGGATTTCTATTCTGAATGGTTTTATGATATGTTGTTTCAGAAATAAGGATGACTTCTGACAATGCTGTATCTATATTTACGTTTCACAAGGAATTATTCAGATTGTTCAAACCTGTTAGGCGATCAGTATCAAATTCTTCTCTTATTTTCTTTATTTTATTTGAGAAGTACATAGACGAAAAGTCCACAGGCTCTTGTGAAGGGTCTAAATTGTCACCTATTGCCATCAGGTGATAGAGAGATTCGACTGTTATAAACATTGCTAGGATGTTATTTTTGCCAGGATTTTTTTCTCAGAGTAGTAAACTTTTATACCTCACCGGCCAAATGGTTGAATTTACACATCCGTTTAGTAAATTAGATTTTGTGCTGTAAATTGTAGGTTTAAAGTCAGGCTGTATCATATTTTGTGAAATTTTATTTTGCACTGTAAGCATATTTAGAGTACCAAGTGTTGGCCAAATATTTAGGATTAATTATTGTTGTTTCTACTGAGGCAAAACGGTCTAAAAACTTAGAGACAATATGTTGGAACTCATAATGTGTGCTCTCATGGCCTGTGTTATTAGTAAATGCCCACAACTAATTCGATTTGTTTTAAATCAGTATTGTTGAAGTTCTCTATAACGATTAGTATAACACTACATTTTGTTATTGCAATATCATGTTCCTGGCCAAAAATCACTATTTTTGAATTGTGGAAAAAATAAAATTTATGACTTTCACTATCCAGTCACATTCCTCGAAAATACAATTGTGATTCACAGAAATTGTAATGCCAAAGTCTCAATTTTCCATCTGACTCAGCTCAAAATACTTTACATCTTTTGAAGACTAGTTTTTTTCACTTTTTTTGCAAAATCCACTGGATGGATTTTGAGTAAACTAAAAAAAGATTGCGAGTTGGACAAGGATGCGTCCAGCAACTTTCACTCAAACAGTGACATAATCTGTCCTATTTGAACTAATCCCGGAACTTCACTTTTTCAAACCTCTTATATATAACCCTTGCCCCTGCTGACGAATTTTCACTAAACTCTCAAAGATAAAACGGAGAAAGACTCACATTTTGTTAAAGGTTCGAGGAGTTCCCTCAAATTGCAAAAAGTTATTAAAGATAAAAAAAAAGTTGCATTTCTTATGGTGAGAGCATTGAACTCCTAACTACGAAGTAGTCTGCAATGCTTTTTCATCATAGGTATTGAATTTTCTTTGTTTCCTTACAATATGTGTGTGACTAGGCTTGCTTCTATTATTGCATTGTGTGAGTGGTTGCCTTAATTTCCCTGTGGTACTCTTATGTGGGTCAATAAAAGCCTTATTCTCCCAGCCAACATTTCACATTGCTGTTTCCCTTTCAGATTATAACTCCTTTTCGGAAGCTGATCCTTAGTGCTGACAATAGGAAGGAGATGGAAGACTGGATGGCAGCATTAAAGACTGTGCAGAATCGAGAGCACTTTGAAGTAAGGCATATGGATTTTCATTCAGACCCTCCCTTTACTTTCTGTTTCATCCAAAACACCTTGCAACAATCCTTTTTGGAAACTATTAAATACATTTTATGTGGAACACTTGCAGCAGTTTACTGTAGTACTCCCCTCTACGATTTAGTGTAGAACTGCTCCTCAGAAATTTGTCCCATTACAAATGTTTTTTTTCACTTGGTTCTACTTTGTTAGAGAGATTTCATTGATAATGTTCTTCTGTGAAATCCTTGGTACTGAATTATTGGAAACTTTCTGTACTAGTTACATCTTAGATTTTGGGAAAGCTTTAGTGGGCACGCCTCTCTGGAATCATTAATTGTGGTTTAGTGTGCACTGCACACTGCGGATTAGTACAGACTGTTGTCATGGTTTGGAGTGAAATTGTCATAACACTTGCGTAATGAAAATACATGTGGTTTAGTACACCACACTTTTAATTAGCTTTATTTTCAAGTGCTGATGTGTCATCGTTTGAAGCCTACATCGTGCTTGGCAAACAAATGGCAGCCCTGTAAGTTTGCTGCCCTGTAAGTTTGCTGCCCTCTTCTTTGATATCCTTTGAGGTATTTACTTTTTGAACTCTCAATATTTTTGTCAGGAACTCAGTACACTGTTTTTCCAAGGAGACTTATAGATAAGGGCCTTTAAATGGTCCGGAGAGGGAAACTGCCATTTGGTTTGGATTTCTTGCTAGTGTTTTTTTTGGTCCCTGTCATGCATGAATTTGACAGGTCATTGCTGCTGTTGTCGAAGTTATAAAGCTTTCCAAAGGAGTTCCAATAAAATGACAGTCTTATTATGAGTAAGGTGAACGTTTGCTAATATTTTGTTTTTGGCAGCTGTGAAGTATACATTTTTGGTCAGTCAGTGTTCTAAAGTGAGACATTTCCTGTAAACTGACCAGTAGTGAAAAGGTTCTTACATATATCTGATGGAAAATCATTATCTTCTTTGGCATTTCTGTTTACATTTGAACACTGAGTGGTCGATCCAAAATTTTAATTTAATGCTGCGGAGCACATTTTTACCACTTAATAAACCTTAAGTCATATTCTTTGCTTAGGTGAAACATGCTCCTACTGCCCTGTTAATTTATGGACCATTTAACCTGAAAGAAAAATAAATTTGAACAAACCTAAATTTACAGAAAAAGTCTAGGGACCTTATATAGAGCTTGGGAAAGCAGGAGCCTGCTGCAGATTTACCAGACGGAAAGGGCTGTCACCCTGTCAATCTCATGTTGAGTGACGTGTCAGGTTTAGGTTTCATACGATGGAGCCTCACTTCATTGCTGTCGAAAACCTGTCAACCACAGGGCCATAAGTCAATGTATGTTAGAAGATCAGCCCTGCTTAGGACCAGCCTTCAAATGCACTTTGCTTCTTATCTGGATTACCATGAAAAGCCTGACAGTCCTGAATAGGAAAAACACAAAGTACCTATATGTGCTGGGAGTGGTCATGCAGTGTGATAGCTCCATTCGTATTTTCTTTCATAAATAAACCCCCACTTCGAGGATTTGTTTCTTTAAAAAAAAACACAAAAAAATCCCAGCGATGAAAAAGCAGCATGGTGCCGTCTCAGTACATTGATTTGTTTTCTGTGCAAATACGACACCAGCAGAAGTACTGAAGATGACGAGATCCTTACCAGAAAGGCATGAATTTCATGATGGGGTGGTCCTCAGCTAGTGGGGTGGAAAACATAGCCTCTTTCAACCTGGCAGGCAGGCGGCCTGTCCTCTAGAAGTAAATTTTGGGTAGAACATGCCGTTCAAAAACAAGCGCTGCAGGTTTTCCATATTAGGAAAAAAGTGCAGGATAATTTCCCGTATAAACTGTTGAAACACAATTTACTTTACAACAGAGATACTCTTCTAGCCCTAGCAACCAGTAGGTTTTTGGAACGTCTGTTTTTTGATGTAAGTTTGGATTGATTTTTGATAATGAAATACTTTTCATTTCCAGTCAGCACAATACAGTATGGATCATTTCTCAGGGATGCACAACTGGTATGCCTGCTCACATGCTCGACCTACGTACTGCAACGTTTGCCGTGAAGCATTGTCTGGAGTCACTTCACATGGACTATCATGTGAAGGTAAGTTACAGTCCTATTCTGCACTTAGTTTTTCACATAGGGTCTGCTTTAGAAGTAATTACTTTCTTATTTCGCTATTCACATGAACATTTAGACTCATATTATGACTGACTGCACCTCACCTTCCCCTATTCTAGCATTCACTTGGACCCCCATGTACAAGTGACTGTACTTACGTTTTTCCAATCTCCCTACGCAGTGCTACCTGAAGTGCACATGGGCACTTTTTTGCCTTTCCACTTTCTAAAACTCACAAATACTCTCTTGTGCAGAAATCTTTGACAAAACTAGCAAACGTATGTGTCCAGGAGTTCAGATCTTACACAAGATTCTCAAGATGGTCTCATGACAATAATATGCACATAAGGAATCTAAATTGAAATTGGTGGCTTTCTTGTGGAATTTGGAGTGCAACTATAGGTTTCCGTTTTCTCCAAACACAGAAGTTTAGATTTAGATTCTGGAATGATTGTTAGACTGAGCCAGTCTGTGTGAAAAACCTGTAGCTGGTCTTTTCGTTGTAAACTCTCTCTCAGAGTATGTTCACTGCTTGGAATCTGTTGAAGCACCGTGCAGTGCTATACTTGGTTCCACTCAAAACGATATTCACCTGAGGGATTAATTGTATAGTGGCTTTCTTGCTTCCCTTCTGCAGGACGAGTCTCAGTGTCTGATGCTGCAAGTGAAAGGACACCATGTTGCCTCTACAAGTGTTTTTTTAAGTTGATTATGTATGGCTTCTTACATGACCAGACAGCGGAATCTGAAGGCTTTCATTGAAAACAGAATAACTGAGTGTCCTGGAATCTTGCAGAGTGATAGTTATTTAGCAGCATGAGATAGTACAGGATACAAAGTGCTGGAATCATGTTACATTATGTACCATTCGCTGTATTCTCTTTGTCTATTTTAGGTGTTATCGACATGGCTATGTGTGTCTTTAAGGTTGCACAGAATGCATTAGCTCTAAAATTCCTAGTTGGGCTCTCAAGTAACACAAACACTGACAGAACAGCAAGGGCCTTGACAGGGCAAACTGTGCTCTAATAATGTACCCCAAAGCGGTCATTTATAACGTGCTTCCTAATGTTTGCTTGTGTCCTTATCTAACTAGACAGCTTATCTCTGAAAGTTAGAGTCCATCCGTAGTTATTTCTTTCCCTCAGACATATTTTCTTGTAAATGCAGTTGTTTAAACCCAGTGACAATAGAACATTTGAGTGATCATGCCTACATGTTAATGGGACATACATCTTGGAGATATGAGCTTTTGTGCAGACTCACTCGCCCCCCTCAGAAAAAACATTACCACCCGCAACATCAAGAACACCCCATGGTTCACCGCAGAACTCCAAGACTCCAAGCGCAAATGGCGCAAAGCAGAGAAAGCCTGGCGACAAGAACCCTCCATTACAAACTTCTCCACCCTCAAAACCTCCACCCGCAACCACCACCAACTCATACGCACCACCAAAAGAGCACACTACAAGGAACGCATTGACAACAACTCCCAAAACAGCAAAGAACTCTTTACCGTCATCAAAGAGCTCTCCAAACCCAAAGCCAGCAACCTAGACCTCACACACATACAGACCCTCTGCAACGCCCTCTCAAACCACTTCAACCACAAAATCCTGGACATACACAACAGCTTCATACCACACACACCCCCCACCCGACCAACACAGACCCCCCTCACACCCCACCAGTCTACTTACCACCTGGGCCCCTACCACCGAGGAAGAAATGAAAAAAACAATGAACTCCATCCACTCTGGATCACCCTCCGACCCCTGCCCCCATCAGATCTACAACAAAGCCAGCCCAACCATCGCCCCCATACTTCGAGACATAATCAACAGCTCATTCAACACCGCCACCTTCCCAGACCCCTGGAAGCACGCAGAAGTTACTGCACTGCTAAAGAAACCCAAAGCTGACCCAGACGACGTCACCAACTACCACCCCGTCTCTCTCCTCCCCTTCCCTGCCAAGGTCACTGAAAAACTAGTGAACGCCTGCCTATCCCACTTCCTCGAGGAAAACCACACACTCGACCCCTCCCAGTCTGGGTTCCGCAAAAACCATAGCACGGAAACCGCCCTCATTGCATGCACTGACGACATCAGAACCAAAGTCGACAGGGGGGAGACTGTCGCATTCATTCTCCTGGACCTCTCCCTAGCCTTTGACACTGTCTGCCACCAAACACTTCATACATGCCTCCACAGCTATGTGATTCGACACAAAGCCCTAGACTGGAACTCCTCCTTCCTCACCAACAGAACCCAAAAAGGCCGCCTCCCACCCTTCCAATCCACTGCCACCAAAATCATCTGCGGAGTCCCCCAAGGCTCATCCCTCGGCCCCACCCTTTTCAACATCTACATGATCCCATTAGCCAACATCCTCCAACCACACAGCATCACCATCCTCTCCTACGCAGACAACACCCAACTCATCTGCTCCCTCCCCCACAACCCCAATACCGCCAAAAGCAACCTCCACACTGCACTCCTTGACACCGCCGCCTGGATGACAGCCAACCACCTCAAGCTCATCTCCAACAAGACCGAGATCATCATTTTCGGCCCCCCGCAAATCCATATGGGACACCTCCTGGTGGCCCACCGCCCTAGGCCCCGCACCTACCCCAGCACCCTACGCACGTAACCTTGGCATCATCCTCGACCCCTCCCTCACCATGACCCAGCAAATCAATGCCGTCACCTCCTCCTGTTTCAACACACTGCGCATGCTTAAAAAAAACCTTAAATGGATTCCCACAGAGACCAGAAAAACTGAAACTCATGCACTAATCAGTAGCAGGCTAGACTACGGCAATGCCCTATACGCCGGCACCACACTCAAACTCAAGCGCAAACTCCAGAGAATCCAGAACACAGCTGCACGACTCATCATGAACCTCCCCCACCACGAACACATCTCACCACACCTCAAATCCCTACACTGGCTCCCCATAGATCGAAGGATCACCTTCAAAATCCTCGTCCACGCACACAAATCCCTCCACAACACCGGCCCATCCTACCTCAACAATAGAATAAACTTCCACACCCCCACCCGCCACCTCCGATCCACCAACATTGCACTCACCACAATCCCACGCATCCAACACACCACCACAGGGGACAGATCCTTCTCATATCTCGCCCCAAAGGCCTGGAACTCCCTCCCCATCAACCCCCGCAAGACCCAAGACCTCCTTCTCTTCAGAAAAACCTCAAGACATGGCTATTCGAACAGTGATCGTCCAACCTCCCCCCCCAACCCCCTCCCCCAGCGCCTTGAGACCCTCACGGGTGAGTAGCGCGCTTTACAAATGTCTTTGATTGATTCAGAGAAGACAGATGTGATTGTTCAGCTTTATATATTACCACAGCACCTACCAAAGTATTGTAGAGCCAGGATCTCTTGTTTCAGTCTACAATAATGTTTCCTATCCTCTGCCATCATCTATGAGCTTGTGACCTAACCCCAGTGAGACTTTTCTTAAAGAAATGAGCACTCCCCTGATTTTATTTTTTTGAGCATTTTGGGGGACACAAAACACCCCTGCTATTCTCACTACATAGAATTGGCAGCTTTGTGTCTGAGGGATGGTGACAATCACATTTCTGTTAGCTTTAACATTTGTCCTTTAGTATTTCCAATAATGAATAAAGTGGCATAAGCATTCTAAATGATTTAGTTTTTCACCCCATAATGCCGTCCTTGAGACCCCTGATTTGTTTTTTAAAGAATGTCAGTTCTGTTAAGGAACCAACTCAGATGTATGACTTCTCTGTCCAAAAGCCAGCCTACGTGTAGTTTCTTAATCGGAACATGACTTTGGACTGTAAAGGGTCAAAATTCCTTATTGTTAAATAACCTTAATTTCAGCAAGCATTTATAGTGCAAACAAATCTAAGATCAAGAAACTGTGCTCTTAAGGTTTCAATATGCTGTTTAATGTTCAACACATTGTTTCATGTTGGATTCCACATGCCTGCTATCTTGAAAAGTTAAAGTTTGCTAAATAGAATTCAAAGATGTCTGTAAGTGGCAACCTTTGTACGTTTTTTCTCATTGTTTTTCATTCCAGTATGGCTATCATGTAGAAAGGAATGTGTCAGCCATCTTAGGACTGTAAGAAATGGTAGAGAGAAAGTTTTCTAAGATGGCGGCCTGTGTACAGATTTCATTCCTGTGTTCCATAATGACTGAAGTGTTGGAAAAAATGGGACGGCCATCTTCGAATGGTAAAGATGGCTGCAAGGCAGTGCCTGCAACTCATTGCACTTCACGCTTCACTGTGCCACCCAGTAGTATTCTGTGTGAAGCTGCTACAGGGTTCTCACAAAAAGAAAGAAAATGAAATTCAAGTTTCTGAAACTGAAAAACAACGCACTAAAAAATGAACACTTGGCCATGTTCTTATTCACTGTGAAGGGAGCCAGTAGCTGAAGTGGGCTGGGCTGTATACTGTAGTGGACAAAATATGAATGACAAATGAATGAAGACCCTGATCTGAAGGCCATTCATGTGTGTTTATTGTGTATACATTTTCTTTTTAAAAGCAATAGTCTGGCTAGGCAAGACCAAGCCTAAAAAAATGAAATACTTTAAACGGTTTATGTAGCTTCTGACACCATGGTGCATTAGAGACTTGGCTGGAAATGTCTTCCTACTACTGCAAAAACGAGGTCAGAAAAATATTCAGAGGAGAAGGAACTCTTTTGAAGAATTCTTGGAGGAAGCAGCAAAGTTAGGCTATTAACCTCATTCTGAGAGCTGAGGAGGACGACTGGAAAGAAGAAAAAAGAAAAGAAGTACCTCAGTCAGTGTGCGATCAGCAGAAAGTCAGCAGTCAAGCTGAAACAATCAGTAGTTGGCCGATGCTCCAGCCGAGAGAAGAGGAAATGAAGCCAGCAAGCACTGGTCAATTAGAAGGCAGCAAATAACAGTGACAGTGAAGCCAACTAATGTTAAGCAATAGGTGGGCGGTAAGCCCATTGGATACAATATCTATCTCAAGTAAAAGCACATACATAAATAAATATAAAATAAATACATTTAAACAAAACATACGCTTACACCCTGTGTTTTACATATGCCCCTTTGCTGTGAGATGTTTAAAAATCTTACTTTCTTGAAATTACAGTTCTGCTTAGTAGATATTTATCCCTAGAAGAAGGGGATAAATTATTTGAGTGCAATAAAATCTCACTATATAGCAAAGAATGTTGCTGCTTTTCCTGCCAGACTCCTCAAGTGTTTCTTTTCTTCTCTTTTCTCCATCCTTTTCATATTCTCTGAGCTTCTGTCTTTGTCCTTCTACAGCTCCTCACTATTTACTGACTTGGCTCTATGACTATACAATTCTCATGCTGTTTTCTCTGTTGCCTTTTCATGATTTTGTCCTCTTCTTTTCCCCTGTGCTCTCCCTCTTTCCCTTTCTCCCCCCTTCCCGACCATCCCATTTGTTTGCCATCTTTCTTTCCCTCTGTGTTCCTTTTTCTCAGTTTGTCGGATTTTTTTTTCCAACTGCACGGTTTAGATAATTGTTTTTTTCACTTGCCAAACAATTGCCAAACGTCATAGTGCGGCGTTTTAAATATATTATTTAACCTGTGTTGCCCTTTTTCTTTTGCTTTTTTTCACAATTTAATTCTTTTGAGGTCTTTCTGTTTCCTCCATTTCCATTTCTCTATTTTTAACTGTCTTCAGCCTATTTTTCTCATTTTTCTGTGTTCACCCCCCTTTCCTTGGCCAAAAGCCTCCCCCTTTTTCTCTAAACCTGTGTGCTTGAAACAACCTGATCCTCCTTCCAATGCATGATGTCACTTGATGTCACTTATCACCACCCTTGTAACATATTTTTTCAATTTCTTTCTTCTTCCATCACCTTTCTTGCTCTGCATCTTTCTTGTTTTCTCTTGCTCTCGCTGTAGTTTGCAAGTTTAAAGTTCACAAACGCTGCGCTGTCAGAGCAACTAATAACTGCAAGTGGACGACATTGGCCTCCATTGGAAAGGATATCGTTGAGGAAGAAGACGGGGTAGGAAATTCTTTGCTTGTCTACCTGTTTTGTGTATTTGTGATACAGCTATTTTCTCAAACAGCACAACTCACTCCATACTGCATCTTACTTTGTATCCACCCCTTACAACTTATTTGGCATTTTATGTAATTTGTTTTCACATCACCAGTTTAATGTTTCTTCATGCAAAGTTTGTTTCTTTGTCCACAGTATACCTTTTTTCATCCACTGTGCTTGTCGTTGTGTATCTCAGCATTACTGAAGGCTTCTTTGCCAAAATATGTTATTTCAGAAAACTTTGAGATTAACGTGTCACTTCTTTATCTAAGCTGGCTTGTTTCCAGGCCCTATCTGCTCTAATTAGACCGTATAGCGTTTTTCTGGGCCTAACAAAGAGATCTCCAACTAGAGCAAGTGAATTCTGAGTTTAAACCTTAATAACTATGCAGAAACGTCTAGCAGCTCTTTCTGTACAGTTAAGAGGAACATTTTGCATAGGAAAATCTCCTCTGTCACTGCTATAACTTTATTAAGCTTGAATCAGCGATCTCTGAGTCTGAATGTCGGGCCCCACTAAACACTTCAAAATGGTCATCAGTGGAAACAGAAGAAAGATTATTATGAGGCTTAATATAGTTCCAAGTGAGAGTGCGGTCTATATGTAATAAATGATCACCAAAGAAGTGCTTGTATAAAAAACAGTTGTCTCAGTTTACACTATCAAAATGGAAAAACTAATTGACATAGGTAAATTCATCAGTTAAAACTAGGACAGTAAACTAATAAGATAACAGATGCATATGAATGTAAAATTCTTTAAACACGTTCATTAGATTCAAGCAACTTTTATCAATTTTAGAATGTAAATTTAAATCACACATTTGGTTATGGCTTGGTCAGGACTACATTTCTTCCTGCCCATGTTGTGATCTGAGTTGTAGGTGAAGCACCGGAACTTAGTTTCACTGCAAAAGTTTGCATTTTGACAGTCTGGTGCATATGTATCACAGGTAGTGCGATTTAGATGTTTGCTGATTCCTTCACAGAAATTCTGTTTATCCGTTAGATATGGTCAGACACGGATTCACAGCTGTCCTGCCTCTTTATTTATTTTTGGATTTGTTTGCCTCTCTTCTTGAATGACCAGTGAGTGTTTCCACTGCCCTTTCTTTCCATATATAGCACACTTGATGCCAGATGCTGCAAAAACATAAGTTCTTGTTGTCACTTGGGTTTTTATCATGTATAATGTAAACCAGACTAAAACACGTGGTACTCTGGTAAAATAAGTTATTCTTTTGTAGACACAACATTGATGTCCTCAGCAATACTAAGGCACAGTAATACACATGTGTGAGATTGAGAGGATGCAGTACTCACACATTTTCTGTAGCTCTGTTGCCTCTAATCTAAGAGAGCTGTACACAAGTAGGTAAAGGAAGGGACTCTCAAACATCTACATTTTTTCCTACCTCTTTTCTCCACCTCCTGTGGTGGAGAGTGATCAAACAGATCTGTTTCCCCATTTCTCTGTCACACTCTTTGATTATAAGAAAGTAACAAACACATCTTGCAGAGTTGTTGACCCATTTTGTATCAGTCTTTCAAATGAGCTAGTTTTTGTGAACCTCAAAAATACATTTTGTTTCATTTTGTACTGCTTATGTTTGTGAATGATGGTATATTTATGTGCCTTATTGAATAAGTGTCTTGTGTGTATTATGTATGTGTTTTGTCCATGTAAGTGATGACCTAAATTTGTATTCCTTCAGACTTTGACTTCACACCCAAATATGTTAATGATACCATTGCTAGAGCAAAACCATTAACAGTTTCTAAAATGTCTTACATGCATACTTCCTTTCATGGCTGCATCCCAGTAGCATACATTTGTAAAATGTCAATTTTCAGGGGCATGAAATTCCTATAGCCTGACCCCCCCTTGACATATTGTTTAGGTTCAAGAACAACAACTTTTCACATTTATTTTGTCCTTGGGAGAAGTAGGCCCAACCCCTTGCAGCACAAACCCTTTGGCTGCCACTTTACAGGGAAAGGAATGGTCTGCAGTTGAGGTAATATTTGTGTACAAATGTTGTTCGAACTTGTATTTATGGTTCATTAATGCAAAGTCTTTATTATTAGGGCGAGCACTCCACATAAACGTTTTGTAAGGTCACTCTGTACCACTCGCAGTGGTTCCTGTTAAAAAAATAAATAAAGTGTACACATTGGAAAAGTTTAACAATATGAGGCTGTGTATAATGCTCTCTGATTAGATGCAACTGTTTTCAGAAGCTTGTAAGCAACATTGATAATTCTTTGGTTTAAAAAAAAATAAAAAATCCAAGTATGGAAAAAAAAAGATAATCATCATCAAATTCTTTATTCGATTGTGTATCTCACAATCATAAAAGCAGGTAATACAAATGGATAACACCAATCAGTAAACACATGAAATAAATAAATAAAATAGATCAAAGGATACAACAATTAATACCATATAATAAAATTCACTACAAAGAGCCAAATTCATATATAATTCCATAAAACCATATAAAATCAATAAAACAGTATATTTAGAAGCGAGAACTATTAAACCTGACTAAGGAAATATCATAATAGAAGGCTTGCCTGATTGCCTAATGATGTGACCTAGCCTTAATTACAGCATATAAATATAGAGCTAATCCATTGCAGATCATAATTGATGGAAGGGACTGCAGATAAATAAAAGCTGGGCGACATTGTTTAAAATGCATAGAGTTTAGAAGTGGAATCACAAACACTTTCCTTAATTCAGAATAAAATTTGCAAAAAAAACTATATGCATTGTACTTTGGTCAGACAATGAATCACAAGGACATTTTTCTAGAACTGGGGTCCAGTTGTTGGAAAGCGGAAAACTGACGAGACGATGAAAAGTCTCTAGTCTTAACCGTGTGAGGACATTTCGGTGCCTCAAATTCAGTACGTATTTTAGATATGGTTCCATGCCATCTACTTTCTGTAGCAGAAAATTCCTCCTTACACTACCTTTCTGTGACTCAATGGCCGACCTCAAGTCAGCCAGGTAGGTAAGACAGATGTTTTTCAAACCTTTCCTAGAAAATGATTCCAATTTGTCTGGAGTAAAGTATAGCTGAGTGTGGCCCAGGTCCGTAAGAAAATTCTTTATATAGTTCAGCCATGGAATTTGCAGCGAATAAGTTAATAGTTGAGCATCTTCGATGATAGCCCTATTCAGCCTAGCAGAGTCAGAAGTCCATACCTTGTGCCAAAGTAAAATTGGTTGTGTGCTTATTAAATCTGTAACATATGTTGTCCCCATTTCTGTATGACACACCAAAGTTGAAGTAGAGTTTGGCACACTTAGGATGGACTTTAGAAAATCATTTTCGGCTAGCTGTAGGGCATTGCATTTCCTATATCCCCAAAGGCCTGCCCCATACAATGCAACAGGAACACATTTTGCATTATAAATTGCCATCATATCTTTAGGGGTAGCCCTAGCAACCTTTTTGGAATTTTTTTTACGGCCATGATAGTTTTTGTAAATAATAAATTCCTAGACCTGATGGCTTGCAACCAAGTACCTTTGTTATCGAACATGATACCTAAATATGAGAAAAATTCTGTGTCATCTAATTTGACACCTTTTAGCGTAACTTGACATTGTTTTACAGGTTTTGTGCCACAGGACATTAGAAAGGTTTTGGAAAGATTAATTCTAAGACCTAAGTCTTCCATATAGTTATCAAAAGTTGTTAACAATCGCTGCAAAGCTCCTGGGGTACATGCCATCAAAACGGCATCGTCCACATACATAAGTGCTGGAATCTTTCGAGGACCAACTTGTGGAAGATCTCTGCAGGCAGTAGATAGAACATCCTCTAATTTATTAATGTATAAGGCGAACAGTAAGGGGGCTAAAACACAGCCTTGATGTACCCCCCGCTTTATAGGAAAGGCAGAGGTACATTCCCCCTGAAACCCATAACGCACCCTAGCACTGGCTCCTGAATATAGTTCCCTGATGAAGCGAACTATTGTGATATCTACCCCCATATCCAGTAAGATGGACCAAAGTTTGCTGTGGATTACACAGTCAAATGCTGAAGTCAGGTCCACAAGATATAAGGCTCCTGACTTGGCCTTAGTATATTTGCCAATTATAATATCTAAATTCAGGGCCTGTTCCACCGTCCCTATCCCAGCCCGGAAGCCATATTGTAGATCCGAAAAGGTATTATTAACTTCTGTCCGTTCCCGCAGCCTATTTAGTACAATGCGTCCAGCAATCTTTGCAAGGGTATCAAGCAATGAAATTGGTCGATAACATGCTGGATTTTGGCGATCTCCTTTTTTAAATATTGGGACAATAATGGACTCTGCCCAGGTTGAAATAAAGGCTGTGTCACAACATGCTAGTAAGACCTGTGTCAATAATGGGCCCCATAGTAAGACATTTGACTTATAAATATCAATTGGGACTCCATCTGGGCCTGGTGCTTTACCACTCTTGCTAGTGTTGATAGCATCAATAACCTCATTTAGGCTAAATGATGGCGTAATAAGGTAGAAATCCAACCTATGGGTGTTTAAGTCTAGGGCTAGGTTTTCTGAGGAGTATATTCTGGAAAAATGAGTAACCCACTCCTCTTCCGTGATGGCTATATCAATAGTTGGTGGCGTTCCATCACACAGGAGGGGGGGAGTTCACTATCCTCCAGAATTTGACCTTGTCATTCTGAATACTTGCGTCATGAAGAGAATACCATGCCTCATTTTTTAAGTTTTGGTTCCTGTTTTTTATGGCCTGTTTATACTCTTTCCTAAAAAAAAAAGTGATTTCATGTTTGTCAGGGTTTTGGCTATGTAGGTACTGTTTGAGTCTCTTTTGGGCCTGTGTACATTCACTATCGAACCACCCTTTGTCTCCCCGTAATCTAGTTTTCCCCATACTTGCTGTAAGAGACTGTTTTATTCCAGTAGTGATTGCGGCGAATGCTTTAATGCACTACTGTGATCGGGTATTATCTAAAAGACAAATTTCAAACTCATTAGAGTATTTAGTCAGCAGTTGTTTTATAAAGCCTATAGGTTCAATCTGAGACCACTGAATAGTGTAACCATTCCTTGCGCCCAGTTCAATATTCGCTACCTTCTCTGCTGGATCCCTCTGTTTATTTATAGCTTGAGGCAATGCAAGGCTTAAACTTTGGGGATAGTGGTCGCTGAACACAATATCATGAATTTGATACTCAGATGTGCAAAAAGCAAAATTGTTAGAAACTAATATAAAATCGATTATTGCATTAGCACATCTGCCGTTAAAAGTAGGTCTTGGCTGTGAGTTGCTATCACTTAGAATATTGCAGAAGAAAAGGTCAAATTTGAATAAAACTTCGTTCAACAAATTACCATAATGGTTATGTGCGAAGTGGAATAAATCATCAATTCCACCTGTGCCAAAAGAACAAGGTTTCTCATCTATTTGAAGGCACAGGTGAGTATTGAAATCGCCCCCCCCCAAACAATGAAGGTCTCTTTGTGTGAATAATTACATACACGGTCCAAGTCTTCCTGCGGTAACCTAAGTATAGATGAAAATCTTTGTTGGGGGGCATTGTTATAAAAGTTAATAATCACCAATTGTTTTTTATTTTTTAATTCACATACTATCAATTGATAGAACGTGTTAAAAATTGAGCTAAAATCCTTTACTAAATCAAACTTATTGGAAATAAATGTGGACAGTCCACCCTTGGCCCTGCCCCGTGAACTAGGAACTGCAGGGGTATGAAATGTCCTAAAACCATTTATATGAATAGGATCCACGGACCAAGTCTCTTGTAAACAAACGCAAGAAAAAGATCTGATAAATTCTAACCACTCCTCATTCTCGATTTTAGTACGCAAACCCGCCACGTTCCAAAATAAAAAATTGTCTCCCACTATGTTTCTACCCGATCCCACAGGTGCATGTTATGTTACTTTCCTTGTTGGTGAGGAGATGTTAATCTCCGTCTCTATGTGGAATATGGGAGTTAATGTAGATATAGCCAATTGGATGGGAACTCCACTTATTGGAGTTTCATCCATAACGTCCTGTCTGGGTAATTTTTCCATTTCCATCCTTATGTCTCCCATGCTCCCCACCAGGCCATTGCCACCCTTCAGTAGGTCAGGCACAGAACTCATCGGTACAGGGCTAATCCTGCCCACAGTCTGGTCTATTAACAGTCAATCAACTTCTTCCAAGGAAAGGGTGTGGAATCTGTTCTTAGTAGGAGCCGTGCCCTGGAGAGCGGAGGAGCGCGCCCTCGCTGGACGGCCCATAACATCGGGGGTGCTGAGTGGACGGAGTGCGCTCGGTTCGGTGATTGCCGCGCTCCCGCGGGGCCCCCTGGGGGGACCTGCAGAGGAAAAGACCCCTGAGGAGGAGCTGAGGCGGTGCCCGATTGCCTCCTGGCCCGCGGCATAGCGCTCCCTTTGACGGCTGCCCCGGGCTCCCGGAGCTTTCACCGGCTGCCATGCAGATCGTTGGGAAGCACTAATTGGAGGCCCCGCTGGAGGGGGTGAGTGACCAGGGCAACGCGCCCGCACCGTGTGTGTTCCGGGCGGGTTTTGCTGGCCTGCCCGGACGGACGCTCCCGCCTGGAGGCCCTGGCGTGGTGCCGGGGAAGGGGAGCGGCTGCCAGCCGTGCCCGACGGGGGCGGTGGGGCGCAGTACACAGGAAGGCGCCCCTGGGGGAATAACCCTCCCTGGAGGAGCCCCTGAATTTGAACACCCCGATCCTGGGGCCCCAACAGATTGGTGCTTCTGCCGGAGCCGACACACATAGGAGGCGCGAGACGCCGGGTGGCGGCGCAGGGTCGGACGATCAGCGTGGTGGCCCCTTGTGCCCCACATCCAAGGCGATCGATGAGCACGAGGGAATCCAAGGTGGGTTCCGGCGGGCTGGCCTGCCCTTGTGCTGTGAAGCGAGTCGGGCCACAGTCGGTGGCCATAGGTGCGGGCGGACGTTCACTGACCCGGGGCCGGGTCTTGTCTGGACTCCGGAGGCCTGGACGTTCCACCCCACCCCCAACCCCCAGGCCCAGTGGGTTCTCCGGAGAGCCTGGGATTGCTGCTGGGACCAGGCGTGGGGACCCACACACCCCCGATCATGCCTTTGGAAGGGCAAGGGACTTGGCAGCTTACTGGCCTCTCTGGCGGCTGCGGATCTGTAGACTGAATCGCTGGGGGAGTGGAGGACCTCACGCGGCGCACTTCCGCCCTGGCTGAGCAAACTTAGACCACCCTGGGCCAGATTGGACCCCTGGTACCCTCCAGAGACGGAAACTAAAGACATCAACTCCTTGGCCGTATTGGGCGGTGTCACGAACGCCTTGTGGGACCATGGGAAAGGACAAAGCTTCAAAGCACTCAACAGCCTCGCAGCCGAGGACTGACCAATTCACTGCACCGTCGGCTTCCCGGGGTGGCGGAGACGCCCATGTCGAGGGCCACACTTCACCGGATGGGGTAAGCGCCATTCTGCAGGCGATCCAGGCCTCACAAATTGCTGTGGAGATTGCGCATGGGCGTCGACTCCATCTTAGATTGTTTTCTTTCCGCCATTGGGTTCGGACGTGTTCCTCTTCGCTCCGTATTTCGAATCGGGAAAGTTAGCTAAAGTATCGAAAATTTTACGGTATTGTTATCGCTCGGTATAATCGGCACCGACATCAAGACCGCTTTGGCGGCCCTTCGGGGCTTCCAATCTTCACTGAGGCCTGGTCGGCCCGACCACACCCGTCGTCCCAGACTAATGGACCGGACCCCCTTCCGTTTCTGTCCTAAGTGTCACGCAAAGTATCCTTATACAGACCAGCACCGGGTCTGTAATCTGTGTTTGTCACCCGAACAGAGAGAGGATACTTGCGAAGCTTGCAGAGCGTTCCGATCGAAAAAGACCTTGAGGGATCGACGCGCAAGAAGACTACAAATGGCGTCGAAACCGAAAGAACAGTTCGACGCTGGAGAGGAGGAAAGCATCTCCATCCAAGAGATGGACTCTGATGAATCCGAAGGTGAAAGACCCTCAACGGTGTAACGAAAAGTAAGTAAACCTGCCCCGTCCAAAACTCAGGTGTAGGAAGTTGGCTTTGTATGTACTATTTCAAAGTAAGAAATAGCATGCACAGAGTCCAAGGGTTCCCCTTAGAGGTAAGATAGTGGCAAAAAGAGATAATTCTAATGCTCCATTTTGTGGTAGTGAGGTCGAGCAGTAGGCTTATCAGAGGGTAGTGTTAAGCATTTGTTGTACACACACAGGCAATAAATGAGGAACACACACTCAGACAATTCCAAGCCAATAGGTTTTTGTATAGAAAAATATATTTTCTTAGTTTATTTTAAGAACCACAGGTTCAAGATTTACACACAATACTTTAAATGAAAGGTATTTCACTCAGGTATCTTAGGAACTTTGAATCATCACAATAGCATGTACAGTTTTGGCAAAAATGGCAATAAGCTATTTTAAAACTAGACACAGTGCAAAATTAAACAGTTCCTAGGGGAAGGTAAGTATTTGTTAGTTGTTCAGGCAATTAAAGCACTTCCAGGGTTCAAAGTTGGGTCCAAGGTAGCCCACCGTTTGGCAACCCCAAAGTTACCACACCAGCAGCTCAGGGCCGGTCAGGTGCAGAGGTCAAAGTGGTGCCCAAAACGCATAGGCTTCAATGTAGAAGGGGGTGCCCCGGTTCCAGTCTGCCAGCAGGTAGGTACCCGCGACTTCGGAGGGCAGACCAGGGGGGTTTTGTAGGGCACCGGGGAGGGACACAAGTCAGCACAAAAAGTACACCCTCAGCGGCACAGGGGCGGCTGGGTGCAGAGTGCAAACAGGCGTCGGGTTTGCAATTGGTTTCAGTGGGAGACCCAGGGGTCTCTTCAGCGAAGCAGGCAGGCAAGAGGGTGTGGGGGGGGCTCCTCGGGGTAGCCACGACTTGGGCAAGGGAGAGGGCCACCTGGGGGTCGCTCCTGCACTGGAGGTCGGATCCATCAGGTCCTGGGGCTGCGGGTGCAGTGTCTTTACCAGGCCTCGGGTTCTTTGAAGCAGGCAGTCGCGGTCAGGGGGAGCCTCTGGATTCCCTCTGCAGGCGTCGCGGTGGGGGCTCGGGGGGGGTCAACTCTCGCTACTCACGGCCTCGCAGTCGCTGGGGAGTCCTCCCTGTAGTGTTGTTTCTCCGCAGGTCGAGCCGGCGGCATCAGGTGCAGAGTGGAAAGTCTCACGCTTCCGGCGGGAAACGTGGAGTCCTTTAAAAGTTGTTTCTTTGTTGCAAGTTTGAGTCTTTGTGGAAAAGGGCCGCTGTCCTCAGGAGTTCTTGGTCCTTTTAGATGCAGGGTAGTCCTCTGAAGCTTCAGAGGTTGCTGGACCCTGGGGGACGCGTCGCTGTTGCCGTTTTTCTTGAAGTGGGGAGACAGGCCAAAGCAGTTGGTGTCTCCGTCTTCTCTGCAGGGCTTCAGGTCAGCAGTCCTCCTTCGTCTTCAGGTTGCAGGAATCTATCTTCCTAGGTTCCGGGGGCCCCTAAATACTCAATTTAGGGGTGTGTTTAGGCCGGGGAGGCTAGTAGCCAATGGCTACTAGCCCTGAGGGGAGGGGGGCACATCCCTAATCCTATTGGGGGAATCCTCCATCTGCAAGATGGAGGATTTCTAAAAGTCAGAGTCACCTCAGCTCAGGACACCTTAGGGGCTGTCCTGACTGGCCAGTGACTCCTCCTTGTTTTTCTCATTATCTCCTCCGGCCTTGCCGCCAAAAGTGGGGCCGTGGCCGGAGGGGGCGGGCATCTCCACTAGCTGGGATGGCCTGTGGCGCTGTAACAAAGGGGGTGAGCCTTTGAGGCTCACCGCCAGGTGTTACAGTTCCTGCAGGGGGAGGTGAGAAGCACCTCCACCCAGTACAGGCTTTGTTACTAGCCACAGAGTGACAAAGGCACTCTCCCCATGTGGCCAGCAACATGTCTGGTGTGTGGCAGGCTGACAAACAGCCCACACTGGAAGTCGGGTATGTTTTCAGGGGGCATCTCTAAGATGCCCTCTGGGTGTATTTTACAATAAAATGTACACTGGCATCAGTGTGCATTTATTGTGCTGAGAAGTTTGATACCAAACTTCCCAGTTTTCAATGTAGCCATTATGGTGCTGTGGAGTTCGTTTTTGACAGACTCCCAGACCATATACTCTTATGGCTACCCTGCACTTACAATGTCTAAGGTTTTGCTTAGACACTGTAGGGGCATAGTGCTCATGCACCTATGCCCTCACCTGTGGTATAGTGCACCCTGCCTTAGGGCTGTAAGGCCTGCTAGAGGGATGACTTATCTATGCCATAGGCAGTGTGAGGTTGGCACGGCACCCTGAGGGGAGTGCCATGTCGACTTAGTCATTTTCTCCCCACCAGCACACACAAGCTGGCAAGCAGTGTGTCTGTGCTGAGTGAGGGGTCCCCAGGGTGGCATAAGACATGCTGCAGCCCTTAGAGACCTTCCCTGGCATCAGGGCCCTTGGTACCAGGGGTACCAGTTACAAGGGACTTACCTGGATGCCAGGGTGTGCCAATTGTGGAGAAAAAGGTACAGGTTAGGGAAAGAACACTGGTGCTGGGTCCTGGTAAGCAGGCCTCAGCACACTTTCAGCTCATAACTTGGCATCATTAAAGGCAAAAAGTCAGGGGGTAACCATGCCAAGGAGGCATTTCCTTACAACAGGGTCAAACCAAAACATTTGGGGACGCCACCGCCAGCAGGCCATGGCTCAACCCACAGAAAGGAAGGTGACCAAACATCGGCACCGAAAAAGGCCAAAGAATTGCCGAAGACTTCCGACTCCGGTCGAGAATCCGGCACCGAACGATTTCGACACTGAGAGTTTGGATCGACCAAACTACGGAAAATCTCCTCGGAACCGAAAAAGACTGTAGCAACAGAAACCTCAGTACCAAAAAACGTGGCTTCGGAGCTGAAAAGAAGCTCTTTTACAGAAGAGCAAGGACTTTCCAGCCAACTCAAGGAAAGACATCGATTTGAGCAAGAGTTAGGTATGGTAGAACCTGACCATACACAACGGAGGTTACACATTCAAAAAGAGACTGGCAAGATACAAACTTTATCTCCACTCAAATCAAAAAGGAAACTTGCATTTCAGGAGACAGAAATGCAACCTAAGGCAAAAGTGGTTAGAGACAAATCTCCACAACCGATGTTCTCACCACAACCGTCCCCACCTCACTCACCACAATTGTCACCAGTGGGAACGCCTATAATGCAGTCACCCACACATACTGGGATGACACAGGATGACTCTGATGCATGGGACTTATATGATCCACCAGTATCGGATAACAGTCCAGAATGTTATCCAACAAAGCCGTCACCACCAGAAGACAGTACTGCATATACGCAGGTACTATCCAGGGCAGCTACGTTCCACAACATAGCAATGCAAACAGAGCCAGTGGAGGATGACTACCTTTTTAACACCCAGGCATCCACCCACGCTTCCCATCTGAGTCTGCTGATGCTCCCGGGCATGCTCAAGCATGCGCAACAGGTCTTCCAGGAGCCTGTAAAGGGAAGAGCTATCACGCCTAGAGTTGAGAAAAAGTACAAACCTCCCCCAACAGATCCTGTGTTCATAACACAGCAACTCACACCGGACTCAGTGGTTGTAGGGGCGGCAAGGAAAAGAGCAAACTCTCAATCGTCAGGAGACGCTCCACCACCTGACAAAGAAAGTAGAAAATTCGACACTGCGGGCAAGCGAGTGGCATCACAAGCAGCCAATCAATGGCAAATAGCAAATTCACAGGCCCTACTTGCACGCTACGACAGGGCACACTGGGACAAAATGCAAGACGTCATACAGCACTTGCCCAAGGAACACCAATAGACTCGGCAGACACGGCAGCATGGACTGTCAACACGGCTGTGACCATTCGCAGACATGCATGGCTGAGAAGTTCTGGATTCAAACCAGAGATTCTACAAGTGGTGTTAAATATGCTGTTTAATCAACAACAGTTGTTTGGGCCGGAAGTCGATACAGCCTTTGAAAAAATGAAAAACACGGCCAAAGCCATGGGCGCGCTCTATTCCCCACAAGTCAGAGGCACCTTTAGAAAACCACAATTCAGAGGAGGGTTTCAGCAACAAACAACTGAGCCTTCCACCTCTCAAACCAGACCCAACAGGCACAATACCAAGAGGGAGGGTTTAGTGGTTCCTATAGAGGACAATTCCCAAGACGAAGGGGAAAATTCCAAACAACCAAACCAAGCCAGACCAAGCAGTGACTTCAATGTCACAACACCCCAACACTTGTCACCAGTCGGGGGGGGGGGGAGTAACCACATACTACCAAAACTGGACACTTATTACCACAGACGCATGGGTCCTATCAATTATCCAACATGGTTATTGCATAGAATTCACGAGATTCCCTCCAGATGTGCCACCCAAAACGCACAGACTGTCCCAACAACACTTAGACCTATTACAAATAGAGATCCAAGCACTACTACAAAAACAAGCAATAGAGCTCGTACCCAATCATCAAAAAGGAACAGGCGTCTGCTCACTATATTTCCTGATTCCAAAAAAGGACAAAACATTAAGACCTATCTTAGATCTCAGAACACTGAATCTCTTTATCAAATCAGACCACTTCCACATGGTAACACTTCAAGACGTAGTTCCCTTATTAAAAAAGGAGGAATACATGACAACATTGGATCTCAAGGATGCGTATTTCCACATACCCATCCATCCTTCTCTCAGAAAATACTTAAGGTTTGTAATGCACGGCATACACTATCAATTCAAAGTGCTACCTTTCTGAATAGCAACAGCCCCAAGGGTATTCACAAAATGCCTAGCAGTAGTAGCTGCTCACATAAGGAGACAGCACATGCATGTATTCCCATATTTAGACGACTGGCTAATAAAAACCAACACTCAACAACAGTGTCTTCTTCACACACAATACATCATAGAAACTCTACACAAACTGGGGTTCTCTATAAATTATCAGAAATCACATCTGCAGCCATCCCAAATACAACAATACTTGGGAGCAACACTCAACACACAAAGGGCAATTGCCACTCCAAGTCCACAAAGAGTCCAATCGTTCCAAAATGTAAGATCAAGCATACAACCGAACCAACACTACACAGTAAGGTTTGTAATGAAACTACTAGGCATGATGTCCTCGTGCATAGCCATTGTCCCAAATGCAAGATTACACATGCGGCCCTTACAACAGTGCCTAGCAAAACAATGGACACAAGCTCAGGGTCAACTTCAAGATCTAGTGTTGATAGACCACCAAACACACTCCTCGCTTCAATGGTGGAACCCAATAAATTTAAACAAAGGGCGGCCATTCCAAGACCCAGTGCCTCAAGCTGTTATCACAACAGATGCTTCCATGGTGGGGTGGGGAGCACACCTCAACAATCGCAGCATACAAGGTCAGTTGGACAATCAACAAAAACAACTTCACATAAATCACTTGGAACTGCTAGCGGTTTTTCTAGCATTAAAAGCGTTTCAACCACTAGTAGCCCACAAACACATTCTTGTCAAGACAGACAACATGACAACAATGTACTATCTCAACAAACAAGGGGGGTCACACTCGTCACAACTGTGTCTCTTAGCACAAAAGATTTGCCATTGGGCAATTCACAACCACATTCGCCTAATAGCACAATACATACCAGGCATTCAGAATCAGTTAGCCGACAATCTCAGTCGAGATCACCAGCGAACTCACGAATGGGAAATACATCCCCAGATCCTACAGGATCACTTTCACCGCTAAGGAACACCAAACATAGACCTATTCACAACAAAAGAAAACGCAAAATGCCAAAACTTCGCGTCCAGGTACCCACACCCTCAGTCCAAGGGCAATGCACTATGGATCAGTTGGTCAGGGATATTTGCTTACGCTTTTCCCCCTCTCCCACTCATTCCTTATCTGGTCAACAAACTAAGTTAAAACAAACTCAAACTCATACTCATAGCACCAACCTGGGCTCGCCAACGTGGTACGTAACACTGTTGGACTTATCAGTAGTACCCCACATCAAACTACCAAACAGACCAGATCTGTTAACACAACACAAACAACAGATCAGACACCCGAATCCAGCATCACTCAATCTAGCAATCTGGCTCCTGAAGTCTTAGAATTCGGACATTTAAATCTTACACAAGAGTGTATGGAGGTCATTAAACAAGCCAGAAAACCTACAACAAGACATTGTTACGCAAACAAATGGAAGAGATTCGTTTGCTACTGCCACACTAATCAAATTCAACCACTACATGCCTCCACAAAGGACATTGTAAGCTATTTATATCACTTACAAAAGTCTAATCTAGCATTCTCTTCCATTAAGATCCATCTCATTGTAATATCTGCCTATCTTCAGATTACACATACAACATCACTTTTAAGAATCCCAGTCATTAAAGCATTTATGGAGGGACTAAAAAGAATCATACCCCCAAGGACACCACCAGTACCTTTGTGGAACCTTAATATTGTATTAACACGACTCATGGGCCAACCATTCGAACCCATGCATTCTTGTCCAATTCAATATCTGACTTGGAAAGTAGCCTTTCTAATAGCTATCACATCACTTAGAAGAGTGAGTGAAATACAAGCATTTACTATTCAAGAACCCTTTATACAAATACATAAACATAAAGTGGTTCGCCGTACAAATCCAAAATTCTTACCAAAGGTCATATCACCATTCCATCTAAACCAAACTGTGGAACTCCCAGTCTTCTTTCCACAACCAGACTCGGTAGCTGAAAGGGCCTTGCATACATTAGACATAAAAAGAGCACTAATGTATTACATTGACAGAACGAAACAATTTTGTAAAACAAAACAATTGTTTGTAGCTTTCCAAAAACCTCATGCAGGTAACCCTATATCCAAACAAGGCATTGCCAGATGGATTGTTAAATGTATTCAAACTTACTACATTAAAGCAAAAAGAGAATTACCTATTAGACCAAGAGCACATTCCACTAGAAAGAAAGGCGCCACAATGGCTTTTCTTGGGAATATACCAATGACAGAAATTTGTAAGGCAGCCACCTGGTCTACGCCACATACATTTACTAAGCATTACTGTGTAGACGTGTTAGCAACACAACAAGCCACAGTAGGACAGGCTGTATTAAGAACATTATTTCAGACAACTTCAACTCCTACAGGCTAAACTTCTGCTTTTTGGGGAGATAACTAGTCTATGCACAGCTTGTGTATCTGCAGCTACACATGCCACCGAACGGAAAATGTCACTTACCCAGTGTACATCTGTTCGTGGCATGAGACACTGCAGATTCACATGCACAGGAGAGACTACTTACAAGGGTGAAGTGCGGGGGGCTGGGGCTACTCGGAGGCTGAAGATCCCTTGGAGCAACAAACCTTGGTTGCTGCAAGAGTCACAGTGCACAGGGTTACTGTCCTTCAAGGAGAGGCAAGGGCTCCCGAGATTCTTTCTTACTTCTTGGTGCAGCTGAAGTCTTGCCGACCCCAGAAGATGCATAGCCGTGGAAATGTTGCAGTTGCTGAAAGGAGCAGGGTAAATAATGTTGCAAGACGAGGTCGTCCAGGGAGTTGCTGTCTTGTCGGTTCCTGAAGTGTCCAGTTGCGGTTCCTGCAGGAACTGGCCTGGTGTGTGGTGAGCACCTATGGTGTTATCACCTTATACCACGTCCAGGTATCCCCTGTTAGTGGGGTGTAGACATTGTCTTGGAAGCCAGGGATCTATAGAGGTAGCTGTGGATGTGCAGCTACGAATTATCGAGGGGACATGCAAAGCTTATGCAATACCACTACAGTCACACAGCGCTTACACACATGAAAGAACAGCACTGTGTTACAAAAATAAAAGTACTTTATTATCATGACACAAATACTAAAATACTGTATAGGCAATACCCCACTAGGAGGTGAGTAAACCCACTAGTATATACACATTAGAAGTCAGTGATTATCATAGGAAGCAACAACAAATAATAAAAGAATAGAAAATAGTGAAGGGGGAGACCAAACCATATACTAAGTAAGTGGAATGTGATATGCAGTCCCCCACTCTAGGAAGTGGAATATGTAGAGGGGAGCTGCAGGGACTAGGGACCCTTAAAGGTAAGTACCAGGATGCCCCCCTTTGACCTGGAGAGAAGAGGTAAGTACCCGGTTTTCCCCCCAACCCACAGAAGAACTTTGGAAAAGTACTGTGCTAGACCCACACACGACTGGAAGAAACCAAAGGTGGATCCTGACAGAAGAGGACCAAGTCCAGTTTGAGTTGGAATGTCCGGTTGTGGCAGGAGCCACTACCCACTCATCTGTGAATGCAGGACCAGGTCAACGGTGGATGAAGAAAGTCAGCAGTGCAGCATAGGAGCGGAAGAGGAGTTCCAGATGTGATACAAGTGATGTCCCACATCAGTGGTCGTGGTGCAGTCAGTCAGTGGTGCTGGGAAACTACCAACAGGCCTTGGCAAATGCAAGAGTCGCAGAAGAAGATTTTGCAATGCTGAAGAGGACCAGCTGCCTCCAAACCTTCCTAATCTGATGATTCCCCTCCAGGGGCCAGTGGGAGGCAGAATTCACCATCACCTGCTCTGCTGGCAGTCCATCACGTCAGACAAGTGGGTTTTGCAGATAGTTGGAAGGGTCTACTCCCTCCCCTTCAAGACTACCACTCCATCCATGCCACCATCCTATGATTGGATCACTTGTCACTTCTCCTTGAGGAGGATTTGTCTCTCTTGACCAAGGGAGCCATAGTGAGGGTCACTATGCCAGAAGTAGATTGTGGTTGTTATTCCTGCTACTTTCTGGTGCCCAGAAAGGACAAGGGTCTCTGCCCTGTACTAGACCTTTGGTCCCTCAATCTCTTCCTCAATAAGTTCAAAATGCTCACTCCTGTTTAGGTTCTATCTGCCCTGGATGGTAGCATTGGGCTTGCAGGACGCTTACTTTAACATTTCTGTCCTGTCTGCCCACAGATCTTACTTGTGGTTCACGGTATGCCATGAGCACTTTCAGTTCAACATGCTCCCCTTTGTTCTTACCAGCCCCCCTCGGGTGTTCACCAAGGTGGTACTGGTGGCCGCAGCTCACCTGCACAGATCAGGGGTTTCAGTCTTCCATTATCTCGACAACTGGCTATTGAAGGCGGTCTCTCCCCAGGCTGTCATCTCCCACGTCCAGACTATAGCGGACCTCCTGCATCGCTGGGGCTCACTATATACATGCCAAAGTCACAGCTGACTCCCTCTCAGACAGTCTTTCATTTGAGCTGTTTCGGACACATTGCAGTTTCAGGCTATCCTCCCGAGCGGCGAGTCCAGGATATTCAGGGATTGATACCAGTGTGTCAGCCCCTATCCTGGATTTTGGTGAGAAAGACACTGAGGCTTCTGGGCCTCATGGCCTCCTGCATCCTGCTGGTGACAGATGGACCATGCGGGCTCTTCAGTGGGACATGAAGTTTCAGTGGGCGCAGCATCAGGTTAATCTCTCTGACAGGGTCCAGATCTCAGAGGGAACTGCGCAAGATCTGCAGTGGTGACTAATGAATCGCGATTGGGTCAGAGGCAGATCCCTCTCCCTTCCCCAACCAGATCTTACTGTAGTGACAGATGCCTCATGCTTGGGATGGGGCAGCCACCTAAGAGAGCTGGAGATTAGAGGCATCTGGTCTCCAGCGGAGTCCGGACTCCACATCAACCTGTTGGAGCTGCGGGTGATCAGACTAGCATTGAAAGTAGTTCCTCCTCTCTCAAAGGGAAGGTAGTGCAGGTGTTCACAGATTACAACACTGCCATGTGGTACTAAAAAAAAGCAGGGGGGTGTGAAGTCGTGAACCCTTTATCAAGAGACTCTGCGCCTCTGGACATGGCTGGAACAATGGGGCATTCCCCTAGTGGTTCAGCATCTGGCAGGCTCTCTGAACGTCAGAGCGGAGAAACTTTGTCGACAATGTTTAGTTAATTACAAGTGAGGTCTCCACCTGGAGGTGGCACAAAGTCTCTTTCAGCCGTGGGGAGAGCCTTGGTTATATCTGGTTACCTCTGTAGAAAATGTGCAGTGTCAGCAGTATTGCACGTTGGGAGTTTCCAAGTGGGCACTCATTCAGCAACGCTTTTTTTTATTTGCGTGGAGCACAGGCCTGCTGTATGCCTTTCCGCCCATAACACTTCTACCCAGAGGTCTCAAGAAGATCAAGAAGCCTGAGCCCAAGAAATCATTGTGGCTCCAGACTGAGCACGACGAGTCTGGTATCCTGAGCTATTGGGCATGCCTATCGATCCTCCTATCAGACTACCTCGTCTGGAGGATCTTATGTCACAGCAGCCGGGCAGGGCTCTCCACTCAAACCTGTTCAGTCTCTGCCTTCTTGCGTGGAGATTGAGTGGTGGAAATTGATAGCTTTTTATCTTCCGTCTGAGGTCTGTAATGTTATCTTGGCAGCCAGGTGTCCCTCCACCAAAGCAGTATACGCCTGTTCGAAGAAATTTGTGGCATAGTGCACAGACAAGTCTGTTGACCTCTCTCTGCCATTCTCTCTGCGCTTCTTCTTTTGTTCATACTTTTGTTGGCCCTGGGTAGGCTTCTCACTTTGAAATAAGCTTCCTTGTGACCATTACATCTGCCTTCAGGGTGAATGAGCTGCAGGCATTATCATCCAACCACCCTATCTTTCCGTCTATTCTGGCACAGTGGTGCTTCACACACGGGTCTCCTTTCTCCCGAAAGTGGTTATTCCCTTCCATGTAGGCCAAACTGTCACTTTGCCTACTTTTTCCGCACCCCCACATCTTTTTAAGGAAGAGGAGAGACTCCACCAGCTATACCCAAAAAGAGCCAGGGCATTCTACCTTGATCGTATCAAAGAGTTCCGGGTAGATGATCAACTCTTTGTTGGTTATGTGGGAGCAAAGAAAGGTCGGGCAGTGCATAAGAGAACCACCTTCAGATGGATCATACTCTGTTTTAAAATGCACTATACACTGTCTAAGAATCAACCCTCTGAAGGCTTGCATGGTCATTTCACCTGAGCTAAAGCTGCAACCACTGCGTTAGCACGCAGAGTTCTGGTCCTGGTCATCTGCCAGGCGACAACATGGGCATCCCTGCACACGTTTACCAAACACTACTGCCTGGACCAATCAGGCCCGTACTGACAGGCACTTTGCCCGTTCGGTCCTTCAGGACTTTCTGGTTTGATCTCCGGGGATGGCATTGCTTGGGTAGCTGCTCTAAGGTAAGGAATGTGCAACTAGATGTCTCTATCAGATGGACAAGTTATTTACCTTTCGTAATGCCATATCCAGCTGCAGATTCCTTACCGACCCACCCATCCTCATCGCTCTGCAAACTGATTTCTAGGGATAGAGACTTCCCCTTTCAGGGCCCTAGTTTTGATGCACCAGTGGTCTGTGTTTGTCATGGCTCTGTGCTTCTGGCAATGTCTCATCCTGTGCAGAACAACGCTGGTGACGGACGCAGAGCTGATCGATGCCACCTAACGGTGCGCAGGGGTACTGCAAAAGAAAAATCTCTGTGTTCAGACTGACTCCTATGGAAAGTTCTAAGGTATGTAATCTGCAACTAAATAATGTCTCTACTATATGAGGCGTTACCGGAAGGTAAGTAACTTGTCCATTAGTTTCTGAGACGTTTGTTTGAGGTTAGTGTCCTACAGCTGTGTGCTGATTATGTAGTCAACACAAGATGTAGGAAGGTAGAAGGTATTTAAGTTTATGAGCTAACTCTGCTTCTGAAGTAACAGTCAAAAAAACAAAACAGACAAGACCCCTTTGTTAATTCGGGTTTTGATATACCTTCAATAGAAGACCTACGGTCCTTGTAAAAAGTCTTGCAGTGTGCCTTCTCGACCAATATAGCCGTGCTTTCTGGGACATGGTCAGTGAGATCTTGCCAGCTGTTCCAGAAGAATTTAGGACCTCCCTGATTCAGACCCTTCAAAACGTTCAGACTGCAGCCAAATATGTCACTTGTGCTGACGTGGATATGCCAGATTGCTTAGGGAGAGTAGTTGGCACCAGCACGGTGCTCAATCACCATGCGTGCATGCTGCCCACTGGGTTTTCAGGAGGTGTGCAAGCATCCCTTATGGATATGTCCTTGGATGTATCCTGCTTATTTGTCAAAAACCTGACTCCTCCCTAATACATTTTAAGATGAACTGGGCTTCAGTAAGTGCTTTAGCACTCCAAATAAGTGCCGGACAGTTTTCCTTCCCCTTTCAGCCTTTCATTGGCTACTCAATGGGGTGGGAGTATAGGCAGCACCATGCTCCTCCACCCTTCACAGCAGTCACTTCACTTCTTTTGTGGCCAGTGACTGTGATTAGGCAGGCATCTTACAGGTCCCCAAGGGCACCCATCTTCCCAGTTCCCCTTCCCTTATCCTGCAGCATCAGGTGTCACTCTGCTTTGGTTTGTCCTTACCACACATACCCACCGTCTGTGAAGTAAGATCAAGCACTTTTGTCCAAGGATGACAAACTGTCATATTCAAGAGGTGGGCTATCCAAATGATTCAGCAGGGTTATTCCGTTCCTTTCCGACCCACCACAGCTTCCTCCCACATCAGAGCACCTTTCTGTGTGCTTGCCCTACTTTCCAAAAGTGCCACTGAGAGGGTTCTTGTATCAGCGATAGGTATGTGTTTTTTCATGCTATTTCTTCTTGCTGTAGAAGTACGGTACTTCTGTCCTAATTCAGATCTTCCCCATCTGAAAGACAGGTTCAAAATCATGACGTTGGCCCAGATTCTGTCTGCTCTGGACCCGGGTGAGTGGATGGTAGCCCTGGGCATGCATATACCTGTCCTGTAGTCCCACAAACGTTACCTTTAGTTCAAGGTGAGCCAGGAGCATTTTCTGTATGCCACGCTCCCCTTTGGCCTCACCAGCACCCCTCAAGTGTTTACAAAAGTGATAGTGGCAGTCAACGCCCAACTTGAGAGGTTGGTGTTCCAGTTTGCCCTTACTTCGATGACTGGCTATTGAAGCCAAGTTCACCACAGTCAGCTGAGGACGACCTCCTGACATTGTTGGTTTTCTCAATCAATGAGCTGTAGTCACACCAGGCTCCTTCATTGGGGCATTGCGTCATGGCAGGTGTCTTGGATACAGTGGATTTCAGGGACTTCCCTCCCTCACAACAAGTCCAGGACATTCAGGCTATAATCCTGAAGTGTCAACTTCAGCCCTCGGTCTCATGAGAGAGGTTCTGAGACTTCTTGGACTATTTTGCCTTCTTGCTGGCTATGCCACGTGGCATAAGTGGGCTCTGTAGTGGAATCTCAAGTCTTAGTGAGCCCAACCTCAAGAAAATCTATGGAATTCCATCCAAATTTTAGAGGAAACTGCAAGAAATCTGTAGTGGTGTCTGCAGACACCTCTCTCTGCCCCAACAAGAGCTGATAGTGATGAAAGATGCATCACTGCTGAGTTGGGGAGGTGGTGATCAGGGGTCTCTGGGAAACCTAGCTCAATATCAATCTGTTGGAGTTGTAGGCCATTCACCTGGGACTGGCCTTCCTGTCGTCCATCACACCACCGCCATGTGGTATTGCAACAGAAATGACGGGGTCCTAGACTCTGTGCCAAGATCTGTGTTCCTCAGGAGTTGGCTGCGGTTTCAGGGCATTTCCCTGACCATGAACCACCCAGCGGGATCTTTAAACACCAGGCAGATGAGTGCAGCTAGCAGTGCTTGGTGGATCATGAATGGTGGTTGGACCGGTATGGAGCCCGGTTCGACTGGTGTAGAGTCCGTAACACTGACCTCTTACAATCCAAACTGTTGGGCCAACAAGGTCTTGCAGTGGACAGTATTCAATGTTATTTATCAGACACTTAGAATTTCATGAGTTTTCAGGACACACATCCATGTTTCAGTCACCTACTGTGTTGTGCATTATTAAAGGTTTCACAACCATGTCCCTTCCCAAACTGTTGTGGGGCCATAATTTGGTCCTGACGTTCTTTATGAGTACCCATTTCGAAGCAGTGCACAGCTGTTGTTTGCTTCTTCTGAATATCAAACATTTCTTCTTATTGCCATCACTTCAGCTTGTCAAGTGAGTGAGCTACAGGCACTTTTGAAACTGCCTCCCAACACCACATTTTCCCAGGTGTAGGGGGCTGGGTTCTGGTAGTAATTCCCCCACACACACACCTTTTGCCTGGTTTTTAGATGCAATGTAGACTGAAGTGCACTGGCTTCCTGCTAACCAGGTGCCCCAGTGTCAGTGTTCCTTCCCTACAACAAGACCCCTGGTTACTTGATCCCCAAGTGGCCAAGCCCTTCAGCTTCCTACATGTCCTTAGTAAGTTGTACCCCAGGTATCTAGGGCATGAGTATTAAAGAGGGCTCCTCAGAGCTGCAGCACAACTTGTGCTTCTTTGAGGGACCCAGCACCAACCTCATGCAGACTGCCATTGCAGGCTGCGTGACAAGGTGCTCCCAAAATTGAAAACACTGCATGACACATACTTGTCTGCCATGTCCCTAAAACACTGCTTGTAATATCTGTAAGTTACCCCTACAGCAGGTCTCTAGCCCTAAGGAAGTGTGCAATATATTACAAGTGAGGGCATATATGCATGAGCAAATATGCCCCTACTATGACATAGTAAGTGAACATGGAAGCCATTTTAAATTCATGTGCTGGACACTGGTCATTATAAGTTCCCCAGCTACATGATGGCTTCTCTGAACCTAGGGATGTTTGGTATCAAACATATTGTATTAACAAATTCTCACTGATTCCACTGATGGATTTATTAATAAATGACCCAGAGAGGTCCTTAGAGGGGCCCCCTGAAAAACATCCCAACTGTTGGTGAGTTCACCTACTGGTTCTGGCCAATTGCCCCCAGCAGAAACAAATCTGCCCTCCCAAGGTTAGATCCTCAGTTTCGAGAGGTCAGAAAACAAAAGGCTGTCCAGGCTGAGGTGTTACCCAGTGCTCCCCACAGGATGACCTGCATTCCAAGGCAGGAGCTTCAAAGAAGCCCACCAACTTTGATATGCAGAACTGGCCTTTCTCAGTGGAGGATGCCATCTCCCCTGCCTCAGGGCCCATCTGGCACCTGGACAGGTGGGAAAATTAGCTATGCAGGTGGTGTGTCACACTTCCAGACAGGGAACACCCCTAGGGTGGCCAGCCTGAAGTGGAAACTACTTTAGAAATTCGGCCATCTTGTGTGTGGTGGAATTTAGGAACTCTGGTTAGGGTGATGCCCACTCCCTATAGGAAGTGGTCCTCTAGGGGGTTTAGTGACCATAAGGGTAAGCAGCCCATTGGCCACTACCATTCACTTCCCTTAACGCCCCCTACATTGAGTATTTATGGGATCCTCGATACCAGATCCTCAGATATTCGCTGGACTCAAAAGGAGAAGTGGATGAGATGCCTATTGACTGACAACCGAGGAGCACGACTGACTTGGCGCCAACCCTGTCAACCTGCCTGCTCCTCCTGACCCTTGAGGAGTAACTGACCTGCTACTGCAGCCTCCAAAAAACTGCGAGAGCTGCCCTTGCTCCTCAGACTGCCAGGAGGTACTCCCTTGGAGTAGAGGAGCTGCTCCCATGCATCAGCAGACACCCAAGAAAAGCCTGAGAGGACTGGATGGTCAAAAACCAGACACTGGACATTACCACTGCACCCAAGCCGCCTAGCCCGTGTTGAAGTGGGCCAGTGGTGTCAGCGTGGCCCGAGGCCCTCCAGAAAAGAAGCCCACCTTGTGCTCACCACTGTGGACTTCACCACGGCGTCTGCAGACTGTTTCTGCAGATCAAGCTGTAACCGCTAATGACCAGAAGGCAAAATCTGACGCCCTAGGACACCTCTGCACCCATTCTGCCCTGGACCCAGAAGGGGAGAACCCAGGATGTCCTAACTTCTCCCCACCTTGTTGACTTGGTTGGCCTGGACCCCCAGTCCTCTCCTGTTGAGACCCGCTGCCAGAAGACCCCCTACACCTGTGCCCTACGGCCCGAGGAGGAATTGACCAATGGTGTTCCCACGTGCCCGAGGACCTCAAGGGTCGAGCCACCCTGTCGGTTAACCTGGACTCTCCCTTCAGTCCATCCCTGCAGGGACTTTTTAACCGGACCGACCTCCATAGACTTGAATGAGACACTTGATGCTGTAACACACCTCTGCACCCAAATGCACCAGAGTTTCCCGACGTCACCTGTTGATGAAGCCTTGGACCTTGCCACAAAAGCCCCTTAAGTCCAGAAGATTGGACCCGTAAGTCGTTGTACTCATGTCATCTTTGTTTTTCTCCATAGTATTGCATTGCAGCTTCCTGAAAAATGCACTGCCTACTTTTGAAAACTATTTAAATTCATAACTAAAAAAGTACTCACCTGATTCTGGTGATCTTGGTATCAAAGTTTACATAAAAGTAGCTATTATTTCTATAAATTGGTTTCAGATTTCTTTGTGTGTCTCACTTAATCTGAGTGTGCGCTCGATCACACTACCCAAAAGGAGAGCATTTGGTATGCCATTTGTGCCTCTGTGATACCTCTGGTGATTTCTTGGACTCTTTGCACAGTGTACCTAATTTTGGTCCACTTTTAAAGAACCAGCTTCCTACACCGGGCAAACTGGTGCTGAGGACCCAGCAGTTTTTTTGCTGAAAATCGTGACTCCCTTTCATGTTGAACAATCCATCACACTCCCAAAGTCCCTTGTCTTGCCTCAGCCATAGAAAAAGGAGGAGAGACACCACTTGCTGGACCCCAAAGGAGCTTTTAGCTTTTACATCTATTGCACCAACGCCCTTCAGTAGCTTCCAGAAGGGCTGAAGGTCCATTCCACCAGGGACAAGGATGCCACACTCTATAGGCATGTGGAGTGCCTTTCCTTGACCTCTGTCAGGCTGTGACATGGATGTTGTAGCACACATTGTGGAAGCACTACTGCCTTGACAGCTAGGTCCAGCAGAAAGGGCATTTCACCCTTTTGGTCTGAGCCCACTCCACAGACTTCGAAGGCACTACTTTGGTATCTGTTGTAAAGCTGAGGAATCTACACTGAGAAGTATCCATCAGACAAACTAGTTCCTTACTTTTGTTAAAGTTTTCTCTGGTGGATAATCTATTTAGGCACTGGCTCCTCACTGCCTACCCTCATCCCATTTCTAAAGAGTAGTCTGTTTACCCATTTAAAAAAGTTCCCAAAATACAGGTCTGCACACTGCTACAGACAACTTTTTTGTGCTCTGCATCCGAGGACATGAAAAGAGTCAAGCAACAACCATCATTCCCTTGCACACTGGATTTTAGTTTGGAAAAATCCTTTGAAAACTGAAGAAAATGGAGCAGAGCTCTGGATCCATGTTCAAAGGCACTGAATTTTGCTTGTAGGAGTGACATATATGCAGCTCTGCTCTGTCACTACTGGGATGATACAAAAGCAACACAGAGGCTCACCGTGGTACTTTGCGATGTGCAGGAGTACTGTTGAGAAAATTTCTAGATTAAGCTTGGCACCTGGGGGTGTTCTCAAGGTGAAAAATCTGCAGTTATATAGGGTATTATGTAGAACGAGTGTTACTGAAGGAAAATAACTTTTTCTTTTAGACACCGCACATTACCTTCTCATCCCCACAAAGAATTCCTTTAGCATCTGTAAAATTCTATGCATATTGTGTATAACCCTTTTACTCTTTAGATGCCCTTACTCTACCTAATATACGTACTGATGTTCTTAAAACAGGAAGATGTCTTATTCAACCGGAATTACTTGTCTTGCTTCTACGTCTGGCCTATTGAGCTCAAGATGCACAACAAATAGCTCTGGAGTTAGGCTTCTACTGTAGAGGACACTCTTTAACATAATGTTTTGTAGTTTAATCCTTTTAATATTCTGAGCTTTCTATCTGGATTTTCATATGTGGTAATAAAGATTCTAATTTCCCTTGCAGATCTCAATGCCTCACCAGTGGCTGGAGGGAAATCTTCCAGTGAGTGCCAAATGCATGGTCTGTGAAAAGACATGTGGTAGTGTCCTCCGGCTCCAGGACTGGCGATGTCTGTGGTGCAAAGCTATGGTAACAAAAGTATTGATGAACTCTATGGTGTAAGGCTGTTATAGTAATGAGAGTCTGGGCTGTGGATAGAGAGCAAGGTATCTTGTGGAAAGCTATCATGAAAGGAATAATGCCACTGTCTGTGATGTGAGGTAATGTTTAGAAGAGTACAACCCATGGTGCAAGTCTGAAGAGAGCTGCGCTGTTGATTATATAAAACTGAAGGGAGAACAACATTGTCTATGGTATAAGGAACGAATGAGAGGCTGTTTGTGGTTTAATACTCAAGATCAAAGGACCATGTTTATTGTGATATTATTTTAAATGGTTGTTGCTTTAGTCACCCATGGCTTTATCAAAGAGAAAGAAATGGTCATGTCCATTGTTCTTCGTTTCTAATGCTGTTTCTGCTTCATCCGAGAATCCAAGATGCCAAATGCACAGTTAAAAAAAAAAAAAGAAAACTGAAGAAAAATTGCCTAGCCCAAAGTTGCAAATGATTGAAGCATTAAACACCTATGTCTTGGGGGGAGCTAGAGAGCCAGGAAGCAATATTTCTGCACTACTGTGAAGCTCCTGCGGCCAGGACATATATCTGATATAATTCTTCCCATGGGGCTTGACATAGATTTCTGATTCAGTCTCTGTGACATTCTGAAACTGTGGAGATCAGATTGCCTTCGCGAATCGGCACACAGAGCTGCACCTTTGGTGTATTTGGGGCGCAAGCTCGGATACTGTGCACAGAGTGATGGGCTGAAAATGGCAGCTGAACAGAACGGCAGGCCCAGCCGCCTGACCTTCCTGCATATGAGACGATGGCTCTGCATCTATCATTGCACTAACCTGTAATCCGATGAAACCCTGCCTGCCTGTGCTGTCTTGGGAGGTGTAGCATGACGGGACCGCTGACAGAGCAAAAAGAGGTGAGCGAGTACTGGCGAAGAAGGCTTGGTGTGAAACCTTCTGCTGCGCTGCAGAGCCGAGGTCTTGAGGCAGGCGAAGGCCTGGAGATGGTGGTGCCTTGAGGGCTGGACTGCGGCGATCGGAGTGTGTGCCCCCATGTGCATGAGTGCTCTTCATGTGAGCTCATTGAGGCCATGGGCCTGGTTTAGTCCTCTGGGGTCTCCTGTTGCAGTGCATTGCCTGGAATAGGCTGGGGGGTCACTGCTCCTAAGACACTCTAGTTCGAGCGGGACTGACATGTGGGCCTGGGCCACCATCTATACACTGCTGGGCCATGATTGCGGACTGATGCATGCTGGGAATGGTTTGGGAACCACAGCCGGAGATAACCACGCTACTTAACGCTTTACTGGTGCAATACTAATGCCTGAGAACCCTGGGTCTACAAATTGGTGTCCTCTACTGTACAAATACCTCGTGGTCTACCATGAACGTTGCCAAAATGATACATACAGAGCAGATGGCCATGGAAGCATACTGACTATGTGGTTAATATATCCCCTGCATGTAACTTGCGGAGCCACTGAGCTGACGGTTTCCACTACTGGATGGCGCATCTGCATTGGGATAGGCCATGTTGCGCCTGCTGTGGGATAGGCAGCTCACGTAAACATGTCTTGCCCCAGCCTGCATCGTGCTGTGGCCTGCTTCTGAGGCTCTTCAACATCATTTGGGCCTGCTCATACACCTCTGGTTGAGGTGTGACGGGACCCGGGATGTGTGGGAGGTGCTGTCTTTACTTGGCCTGGATCAGTGCTCTCAGAGGGCTGTCTGCTCGTGCAGTCTACCTAGAGCCCTTTGGTCATCCTTGATTACAGCAAGTTACCATGGGGAAAGAAGATGGGCAGCAAATGAAACTCCACTTTGTCGCCAGGTGGGCCGCCAGGGCGCAAGAAAGCAGCTCGGATCTGAGGCCACAGGAGCAACCAATATCAGAGGAGGGCTCGGATACTGAAGACATGAAGATCCGGATGTAGGAAAATCCTGAATTACGACTCGCAAATTGCGAGTCGCAATTCAGAATGCAGGGTGGTGTCCCTGACACCATCTGCGACTCTCAAGGGGGTCGCAAAGGCCCACCTCATTAATATTAAAGAGGTGGGTCGCAATTTGCGACCCCCTTGTGACTCGCAGCACTCACAGGGATGGTGGCCTTCTGGAGACAGCAGACCACCATGTCTGTGACTGCTTTTAAATAAACCCTTTTGCTAACGGGTTGCCACCAGTGTGACACTGGTGGTAACTGCGATTGCTTTGCAACCGCTTTCGCGGTCACAAAGCAATCCTGCATCGCGCTGCGACTCGCAAATAGGAAGGGGAACTCCCCTTCCTATTTGCGACTCGCAGTCCCGTTTTGCGAGTCGGTAACCAGGTTACTGACTCGCAAAACGGGAATAGGGTATTGTGATGTGGTTTTTGCGCGTCGCAAACAGCGAAAATCGCTGTTTGCGACGCATAAAACCGTTGCTACATCTGGCCCGAAGTCACTTCTAGTGGCTATGCAGCATACTCTAACCTCCATTGATAACAAAATGGACAACCTGTGTACCAGGATGGACGCTTTCACACACAAGCAAGAAAAACAGGCAGGACACCTAACAGAAGCCAAAAACAGGCTCTCCACTGTGGAACACAAAGTGAACACTAGGAGTGAGTAACTCTTAAGTATGGAGAAAGTGCTGTGGCTCATAGCGGCCAAAAATGAAGATGTTGAGTCTTGATCCAGGAGAAACAATTTACGCATTTTGGGAATCCCTAAATCAACGGATTCTGGCTGCATGGAGCTATTTGTGGAGCGCCTGCTAGCAATGCTGTTTGGCTGGGATCCATTCTCCAAACTACTGATCGTGGAGAGGGCTCACAGATCGCCAACCACAAGACAACCACTGGGTGCTTACCCCCATCTGATCATCGCCTGCCTCCTGAACTACCGAGACAGGGATGTCGCCTTGGGGGAAGCCCGTGAACAGCATACCCTGCAATTTGAAGGCAGCGTGGTCTCTGTATAACTGGATTTCACAATTTGCGGTACAGGAGGTCCGCAGGAAGTTTGCTAGCATCCAACAGAAACCGCGTCAAGTCACCATCCCATTTACGATGCTATACTCAGCCCACTTCAGGATTTCCCACCGGGGCAAAGATCACATCTTCACCCCCCCCCCATGGCAATATGGAAATTTTCTGAAGCACAATGCCTCTCGGACGTCTCCGTTAGATTATGATTCCACAGTCTCCTGGCCCTCTTCACCCATGTCGTACTAAGAATGATGTGATGATGACCGAACTCCCAGGCATTTGTTGGCAGCCACCATTCTGTACAGATCTGCCCTGGATGCGGGCTACTAGGCCTGTCTAACTCAACAAATATCACAGTAACAGTAGACTCATATATCTGTTAGTTGTATTGTTACAATCCACTGTGTTACTAGCCTTTATCATATTTGTAACAAATGGAGTCTATACCCCGCTATGCAACCTGGGGATAATGGCAGACCTTCTTGGATACCCTCGCTTCGATGAGGGATTACCGCAAGACTCTCGATGACCTCCCAAGAGGATACCCCTGTGTTTACAAGCCCTGCCGCCTTGTGTAGAGTCAAGTTTAAGGCTTCCCAGCCAATATGACTAGGATCGCAGCTCTTTCATTCTTTAACATTTTTTGTTGTTGTTTGAATAGGGTTTATGGAGACTGGGTAATTCCTGACGGGTTTGGACAGTGAGTGTGTGTGGTTGGTGGAATGGGGCTGTTTTGGTTAATTTCCTGCATATGCTTTCTTGTACTACCAATTTCACATTGGTGGAACGAGCTGATAATGCTCCCCAAACTCGGTCCCTCGGATGAGACATCATACCCATCTGTTGACTCGGACGGACATGTCTGACCCTAACTTTAATGACCCTGGCCTTGGACTTAATTGTCTTACATGGAATGTAAGGTGTATTGATGATCAGCAAAAGAGAAGACATATCCTTGCATACCTAAATAGACATAGCATCCATCTGGCACTACTGAAAGAGACCCACTTCATTGCCAACTTACTCATCTCGTTTGCCACATGCTGGTCCTCTTACCTCCAGTTCCCCACTTACTCCTCATATTCACGGGGCATAGCTATCTTGGTACGCAGGGGCATGCCGTATGTGCCTCAGGGGACCCGGTATGATTCACAGGGAAGGTACACTATCATCTGGGGCAAATTGACACAATCCTCTATCGACATTTTTAATTGCCACGGTCCTAACACGGATGATCGCTCCTTCTTTGATCGCTCCTTCTTTGATCGCTTTTGGCGGTCACAGAGCAGACATAGTATCCACACACACTCTAGGGGGAGATTTCAATCTAGCGCTCAGTGTCACTCTAAATAAGATGACCACTTATCTGTGGGACGGCGGCCAGTCACCTCTGTGCTATAATGTCTGACCATACACTATTGGATGGCTTGTGCTGGCTCTACCCTCAGAATAGGGAGGGGACCTTTTACTCTAGGGCTTATGCTAGTTGGCCCAGACTGGATTATTGGCTCATTTCCCATGCCCTCATCCCATGGATATGCATTGTTACGCATTTGGCACGCACCTACTCGGATCACTCCCCAGTTCTCTGCATACCCCTATCTCGCCTTTAGTCAGATGGCAGTTGTCCCTCACTCTCCTCTTAGATGCTCCCTTTCGGGATGAATTACGGCAAGACATTACAGAACTCTTCACTTATAATCGTGATACAGTGCCCAAAGTCTGTACGAAATGGGAGGCCTTCAAAGTTACAATTTGTGGCCTCTGTTGACTAAGAGTGGAGATACTCCCGAGCCATACGAGACATGCTGAAAAAGATGAAGGCTACCATCCACTCTTAAGAAACTGTCCTAGTAACGTCCCCTAACACAGGGATCGCCCAGCAACTCTGAGCAGCATTGACTGACTACAAGACAAATGCTTAATGATAAGTTCTCTACCGTGGCAAGGACATGCAAGCTAGGTCCTACGGGGAGGGAGAGCGCCCGGGACGCACCTTGGCCACAATGATATGAGCACCACACTCTGCTAACACTGTTTTTGGGATACAGGATGCCACCAACCTCCTTCTACAGGACACTTCTGATATACTTAGGGTGGTTGCAACATACTACACAGAGCTCTACACTTCAACCAGACAGAAGTCAGTGGACGTTGAAGCCTTTTGGAAGAAGTTGCACTAGGATGTATAAGCAATGTGCAGCAAGAGTTTTTAGCTGCAGACATTGAGGGCGACTAGATATGGGAAGCCTTAATACAGTTGCAGTCAGGGAAAGCCCTAGACCCGGTCGGCGAACCAGATGACTTTTATAAGACATACACATGCATTATTGTACCGCTGCTAGGGGCAATCTACTCTGAGGCCAAGAGAGATGGAATAATCCCACCATATATGAGAGATGCCCTGATCATCACATTACTCAAACAGCCAACCAGCTTAGATAGCTGTGGTTTATATATACCCTCATCAACTACAATGGCAAAATACTAGCGAAAATATTGGCTCAGCCTCTTAATGACCTTCTTGGCGAGGCCGGACCAATCTGGGTTCATCCCTGGGAGGGCCACCTCACATAATTTGTGCATTCTCTTTGCACTACTGCAAAGTATTGATCAAGACCTCTTAGCAGCAACAATTTTCGTAGATGCTAAGGCTTTTGATGCGCTAGAGTGCTGGTCATACTGTGACAGATGGGATTCCCCCCAGCATTCATGTCCTGGATTGCGCTGCAGTACACCAACACTATGGCACGGGTGCAAGTGAATGTCCAAGCTCGGTGCCTTTCCACATCACCCGGGGAAAGCTGCAGGGGTGCTCTCGGTTATCCCTGCTGTTCGCACTCGCGATGGAGCCCCTGGCTGCCATACTTTCTCAACACCATAGGCAACGTGCGATCAGAACACCTAACAGACACATCTTAATATCTCTTTACACAGATGATGTTACATTATATTTCGGAGATCCCACAGATAGTCTCATTGCAGTGTTGCAGACATTTGCCAGATTTAGCGGCCTATCAGGATGCAGATTAACTGGGAGAAATCTCATATCTTCCAGTTTAGCACAAAGAGATTTCAACTTGACTATCCCTTGAGATTGTGCTACTCAAGCCTTCGATACCTGGGCATAGAGGTGTCGCAAGATAGGGACAAATTGATTCGCATGAATTATGGCACCACACTAGCAAACATCACATCTGTCACTGGCGGGCCGAATTTCCCTCATGAAGATGGTTATACTGCTGAAATTATTATATTTGTTCCTTAATATCCCATACTCACGAGACACCACTTCAATAATATACTCAAGATACAACTGATCTGACTGGTTTGGGTGGGCAAATAGCCACGGTTGCAATGGGAAATGCTTACCCAACCTTTTGACTGGGAATGTTTTGAAGCTCCTGATATGGAATTGTATCATGCCTGTGCTCAAGCCCACTTTGCAATATACTGGCACCTCCTTCGCCCTTACCTGCCACACCTAGCTGTTGAACAGGGTTACATGGTCACACCCTGTCTTATGCTCATCTGGGCCCTGGGACACTTAGCACAGCACCCCCTGATTTTACCACAGCATGCATGCAAGTTGTGTGGGGCAAGCTGATCAAATGGGCGGGCAAGCAATTATTATACTCGCCTGTAATGCCACTCCATCACCAAGCCGCGCTCCTGACCACCTGCAAAATGGCGGGCCAAAATATGCTGACGATTGCCGGAGTGGAGTAATCTCTATAGAGAAGGCCACACCTCAGACACCATTGGAAGTCTTCCTCTTCATCTGCTTAAAACACAACGTAAAGAATGTTACACCTGTCTTTCCTAAAGAGCCTCCCACAGTTCTCACATTAGACACATTGATAACCTCCGAAGACCAAGCCATTTAGTGTCCATCTTATACCAGGTGGCGCATTAGAAACACACATGGCCAAGAGCTCGGGAGGGTTGGGGTAGGGTGCTGCCTGCCCAGCTTACCGACAAACAGTGGCTGTACTGCTGTCAACAAACAGGCCGCATTGCCTTGAGTAGTAGAATGTGCATTATCCACTATAAATTCCTACACATACTATATTATAGTCCGGTGAGCCACCATAAATTTGGCTTGCGTTTGGATGATCGTTGCTTGCGGTGCAGGTGGAGGGGGTGGATTTCCTACATCTGGTTGGGGTGTGCTACCGGGGAGAAGTTGAAACTGCCCTGACCCAAATGATTTAAATGTTGCTTACCCTCACCCCCCTGATGGTGCTATTGGGACACACTGAAGACGTAGAGGTGGGATATCGTAGATATGTCTCCCTCAGCCTCTCACTTGCCAAGAATAGAATTTGCTTATAGATGGGGCCAGAAACGCCTGCCCAAATTTAAAGAATGGATATGTGACTTAAATGTTGCAAGGATCAACTTGTATATGCTGAACTGTTGCCACTCAGTTCTAGATCCAGTGACATCTGGGGGCCATTGGAAGCGTATTTGTTTAATCTCCCTCTGGATACTCGAGTAGGAACTGACTGACTCCCCTCATACTGGTTGGTTTCTTGCTGTACCACACTGACGAGCGATTGCACTGGGTCCACTGGGGCCCTTTTGGGGCTGATGCCTAATGTGGAGACTAGTACACAGGGCACCCATGTTAAGGAGGGGGGATGGGGGAGGAGGTGGAATTGGGCTAGCCAGGTTGCGAGACAAGTACATTGTTGTGAAATTGCATGCAGGAACTGTTATTTTTGTTATTTGCATTGATTGCTCGAAACTATGCAGATGTATGATTCCTATGTTATATCACTGTAAAAAATTATTTTTTTTTATTTTTTTTTTTTAAACGTTGTTTTCTGGAATCATCTGGAGTACAAATGATCCAAATGTGTGTGTGTTGTCAGAAAGTTCTAGGGTTCAGCTCCATGAACTCTGAGAGCTCTTAAATCATGGTAGTGTAGTTGAAAACATGAACCTTTGAAGAGCAATTTAGGAAAAGTATGAAGAATTAACCATAAAGGCATTTTATTATTGTCCATTTGAGCAATAACAATTTGGGCTCCTAGAAAGCATGATTTAGAGAGTTGTGGTCAAAGTTACCTAAATTCAAAAAGCATTTTGGCAGCCACATTTTTGATATGTTGCCATTTTCTGATTGTTTGGTATGCCATGTTGCAATAAATGTAATCCCTTAATCATGTTCTAAGAACACAGAAGCATTTACCACACCAAAACATGTAATAAACTCTGACAAACCACTAAATTGTTTTACAACTATCATATTTTCAGCACACTAAAGATTTAAGCTTGCAAGAAGAATTGGCACCAGCAAAAATGCAAACATTACACACAGCAGATCAAGGGAAAGCGCACTGCCTAAAGGAGGGAGGCCACATCAAAGTTAGTCAGGATGACATTGTAAACTGTATGAGCAGTACTTCCAAATTGTTGAGACTCAACTCAAAGCAAAAGTATCAAGAGACACTAACATAAGATTCACAAAACATGCTGATAGTCACCAAGCTAGTGTATAAGGAGTTGTTTTTATCCTAAAACAGAGCTTGGTTTCATCAGTGTACTTGCAGAACTTCATTCCAAATCTGTGTTAAAGGATAGCCAAGGGTTGAGGATAATGATTAAATACAATTCAGAAACTAACGAGCCCCTAGGGCAGCAGTAGCAATTATCTATAGCTGAGATGAGAAGAGGGAAACAAGACTGTACCTTGGATTGTTGCCTCATTATTACATCACATGAGAAGGACAGTTTACTTACTTGTATTAATGGTTCGCCATCAAAAGTAGATTTGTTGTGCCATGTGGCCTGACTGCCCTTCCTTCATTGGCATCAAGACTTCTCTGTGCTAACTATGAATCTGCAACCTGAGGTTTGAAGGTTTTTCGCTGTAGGCATCCTTTGAAGTCTGGGTTCCATTAGTGTGGAAACAATATCACCCTTTATACCACCTTGAAGAAGTACACCGCTTAGTCTAGTAATCTGTTTTCATGGAGGTATACCTGCTGTTAATGCTGTGTCAAAGAATAAACTTCTCAACGTAAAAGCAATCTCAACGTTGAGGAATGGTAAATGCATAGTAACTGTTGAGTCTGAAAAACTGTAATGAAAACTGTCTAGGTTAAGACTCCTGGAGCTTGAAAGTACATCTTAATGGATAACGGTAACCAGGTCCACTAGAATTGCAGCCAATGTCCCTGAGTGCCCCCCACAGTTTAATGCATGTCAAGTGGGATGGTAGCAAGTACTTAGACATTAGCATTTATCGCACACTCCACCCCTTCCCCCTCATGATCCCTTTGCTACCTTTACCAAAGGAGTGCTATGGAACAAATATAAGCCAACAACGGCTCTACATATTTGCCCCTTTATTGAGTTTTAAACACAACCAAATTAACTTGCTTAGCAACAGCTACGACGTGTATAACACAATAAATAAGGTTGTGCTAAGGGGAAATCCTGCTAGCATCAACTATTGCTGTTTTCCTCTGTTAGACCTAAACAGGCCCCTTTATTGTCTCTAGTCCTTACCAGAGATTTACCAGAAGTTCGGAGCATAGAAGCGGCACCTCTTCGCAATGATGTCAGTTCCTTTCTTTCTGGGCTTTTGAACATGGATCCTAAGTTCTGCTCCCTTTTTTGACAGTTTAAGTTGTCCAACCTGAATTCCAGTGTACAAGGGAATGATAGCCCCACCTAAATCTACACGGTTCAATCCACGCCATGACTGCCTTAAACATATGTCAATGATGGACCAGTAGTAGGATTGATGCTAGTGTTTGGGCTCGGGGGAGTGTTTCCTCATACACCGGAAGGCGATTCGGGACCGTGAAATGAAGCTGTATGTTGCCAAACATCAAAAGAAGCCACACAAGTCCTGCCTTAAATCGAAGGGACAGACTCATTCTTATTCTTGAGACCAACCCCTCGATAGATCCTCTTCACAGTTGAGGTCATACAGTAAGTTGAAGTCCAGGCGAAGTGGAAACATAAGAATGAAAAGCAGGACTCAACCCCATCCCTTTACTCTCTATCTAATGAGAAGTCGTAAGAGTGTCAAGGTGCCATTTGATCTTGCCTATGATCTCCGATTAAGAGACCCTCGGTCTCCCTGAATTCCCCAGGCAGTCGGTCACTGTAGCAGGCCGAGGCCTGTAAAAAGGCTGTGCTGTACATTTCTGGCAGTCTTCAGGCTCCCTCTGGGCCCCAAGGATCCACAAAGGCCTCCATTTGGATTAGCGTCTACATATCCATTATCTGCACATTCTGAGTCCCTGAAACCCACATTTGGGTTCTCACTTACTCCATTGCCGACTTCCATTCCGGTTCTTAGACCTGTGTCTGTAACTTCTTCATGAACGTCGGGTCCAACGGTGCCAGAGGTGGATCCCATGCTGACTCTGTTTTCCGACCCTGAGAGGAATTCATCTACCCACCCCCCCAGACCAAATCCATTTCTCGCTCCACTCCAGTGCTCCCAGTACCCGGGCAATCTTGTTGAGACTAAACATTCCCTTTATCACAGAGCATCCTCAGTTGCTACACTGACTTTTCGGTTTGGACTCTGACCAATGTTTGCTGCTATTTGGAGATGATAGTGGAGATGATGAGGATGATTTGCTCCCACATTATGGTAATTACTGTTTATAAACAGATTTACAAAAGGCCAGTGGACTTTAACCCCTTCGCTGCCAGGCCTTTTCCCCCTCCTGTGCCGAGCCTTTTTTTGGCTATTTGGAGCAGTTCGCGCTTAGGCCCTAATAACTTTTTGTTCACATAAGCTACCCTCGCCAAATTTGCGTCCTTTTTTTCCAACATCCTAGGGATTCTAGAGGTACCCAGACTTTGTGGGTTCCCCAGAAGGAGGCCAAGAAATTAGCCAAAATACAGTGAAAATTTCGTTTTTTTAAAAAAAATGGGATAAAGGGGCTGCAGAAGAAGGCTTGTGTTTTTTTCCCTGAAAAGGGCATCAACAAAGGGTTTGCGGTGCTAAAATCACCAGCTTTTTTTTTTTTGTCCTCATTTCGCCACCCACGCTTTGGTTAAGAGTAAAAAGGCAATTGCCGAGGCAATAATAGTATGGCTCCAGGTGTGCGGTCCGCAACACTGCTGGACCGCCCCACCTGTTCTACTTATTGCACTTTTCCCAATCGACTGCCATCGACCAAGTCTTACTGTTTTCTTCGAGACCTGACCATAACCAAAGCAGCACCCAATAAGGTGAGGGGAGTTCTAATCATTGGACTTAAATTTCAGGAGGAGGAGACCAAACAAAGAAACTACAAAACACAAATTATATAACTGAAACTACTCCACACTTATAAGCTACTGATAAACATTTTCCCAATCCACCCCAAAATGATCTCTTCTAGTAAGAGGACCTCGTTGTTCCACTTTGCACAGTCGATTTACAGATGTTTGCCAATCCTGAAGAAGGGGGAGCAGAGGATCCACCCATTTACGACATATTTCCCGTCTGGCCAAAAGCATTAGTACAAACAACAAGTGCTCCTGTTGTACTGACATTTTCTGATAATTTATACCCGGTTCACAAACCCCAAACACCACCATAAGAAGGTCTATTCTTAAGTTTACATCAAAAATTACCTTCAGAATACTTCCTATCTCCTTCCAATATTTAGTCAACATTGAACATTGCCAAAACATGTGAACATCATCTGCATTGTCTTCCCCACACCGCAGACTGTTTTTCTTAAATTTCCCAATAGCTGTTAATCCAGCAGGTGTCCAGTAAACCATATGTAGTGTAAACAGATGATTTTTCTTCAACCCTGCAGGTTTAGTAGTAAACCACAGTTCTGAACAAGACTTCTGCTAAAATGCTGTAACTTCTAAGGTTGGAAAGATCCTCCCCCACTTCAACAAGGGGAGGGATGCACCATCATCTACTGTTTCCAACAGAGCATGATACCACAAAGCAACTTCTTTTTTAATGGCTATCTGGTTTAATTTCCCTTCCCATGAGCTCCTCCCTATTTCTCCTGCTTGTCGAGATTTCACCCAACTAGATAACTGAAGGTACTTGAATTTAGCAACTGTCCCTCTAGTACGCTCCTGAAATTCAGACCAGATTAACAATTCAGAACCTTCTATAATCTGACCCCATTTTACCATCCCACTTGTTCTCAAAGGAATTGATAGTTTGTCGATAAGACATTCAGGAGTACCGGGTGAATCCCAGATAGGAGCAGAACTACAATAATAAGGTATCCCTAGCATTTTCCGAAAATAAGTCCAAACATTACAGGCCTGTCTGGGGAGCTTCAAACGCACCTTCTTGAAGTACTTTGGGTGTCCAAATTTATATAAGAAATGATCAGCTCCATCCTCAAGATGTGCCGTCAGAGCTCTCCAGACCAATGCGTACTCTGACTTCTTATTCAATAACATTCTGGTATTTTTTAGTTGAAAAGCCAGATAGTACCTAAAAAAATCTGGAGATGCAATACCCCCCACTCTTTCTTTCTACTCATCTTTTTCCAAGAAATCCTTACTCCCTTGGAGGCCCAAACAAACGAGGATAAATCTCCCTGTAATTTTTTAAACCAGCTCCCCTTAAACTCTAATGGGATTGTGTTAAATAAAAAGGTAAACTTTGGGAGAATACACATCTTCAAGATATTAGATCTTCCAATTATAGAAAGTGGAAGAGCAGCCCACGCCTTTAACAGTTTTTTAGTTTCCCTATAAGTTATGTCAAAATTTAACTTAGCTACATCATTAAGATCAGTTGTAAACCGGATTCCCAAGTATATGATCTCTTGTTTAACTAAGGGAGAAACATAAGCCAAGTTCCAACACATAATTTCCATCTTTTCTGTATTTATACTATAACCTGAAAATCTGCCAAATTGCTCCATCAATGTATTGACCATAGGCAAAGTAGTCATCACAATACTTTCTTTTCCCAGCCCCCAATCCGAAACGGGGGAATGTCCTTACAAGCCCGTAATAAAATTGCCAAAGGTTCAATATATAAATCAAAAAGCAAGGGAGATAAAGGACACCCCTGTCGCGTGCCCCGACAAATCCTGAATTCCTGTGATAGTTGACCATTAACCAAGACTCTCGCAGAAGGGCATCTATACAGTTCCCTAACAGCCCTAATAAAAGGAATTCCCAAGCCCCCTATTTCCAACACGACCCCCAAGAAAGACCAGTTGACACGATCAAAAGCTTTCGCTGCATCAAAAGTCAGAATCGCTAATGGAGCCTTTTCTTGTTCCGCCAGGTCTACTGCAGCGAATAACTCATGAGTTACTTCATGGAGTTGTCTACCCTTCATAAATCCCTTTTGATCCAAGTGAATCAAATTGCCTATAGCTTTCCCCAGTCTCCTAGATAAAATCCCTGTATACAATTTGTAGTCCGAATTCAGCAAGGAAATGGGTCTATACGATTAACAAGACATTGAGTCCTTACCTGGCTTTAACAATAAACAAATTATAGCTTCTCTCCAGGATTCAGGTACCTGTGCCCCTTCTACCAGCATAGAATTGAATAATTCCAATAAAATTGGAATAAGTTCTTCCCCCAGAACCTTATATAACTCATTAGGTAAATTGTCTGGGCCAACTGCCTTCCCTTTCTTCAAAGCTTTTATGCCTTCATCAAGCTCAGCCCCACTTATCTTACAATTCAATGACAGCTTTGCTGCTTCATCCAAGACTGGAAGATGCGCTTTTTCCAAGAATGCTCTGATCGACTCCTCTGAATTTACCAAACTTTCTGAATACATTTCTTGAAAAAAGGATACAAATGCCCCCTCAATCTCATCTTGCTCCACACAAATCTGATTCGTAAGGTCTGATTTAACCGATAAAATATGGCTTTTAGAGAAATCCGACTTAACCTTCCAAGCTAACAGTTTACTACAACCTTCTCCGTACTCATAATGTGCATATCGACTACTCTCCCACTTTAACCTATTGCGCTTCTCCAAAAAAGAATCTAAGTCGATCCGAACCTTTTCCTCTTGGAATATCAGCTCCTCTAGTAGTTCTTCCTTCCCTTCTAATCGTGCATTAATCACCAGCTTCCCAGCTTTCAGGAACAGGCAGACTTGAATCAGAAAACCCAATTTTTCAACACAATTTTGGCATTTTACTGGGACATACCCTATTTTTACGATTTTTTGTGCTTTCAGCCTCCTTCCAGTCAGTGACAGAAATGGGCATGAAACCAACGCTGGATCCCGGGAACCACAACATTTCTGAAAAGTAGACAAAATTCTGAATTCAGCAAGGGGTAATTTGTGTAGATCCTACAAGGGTTTCCTACAGAAAATAACAACTGAAAAAGAAAAATATTGAAATTGAGGTGAAAAAAACATCAATTTTTCTCTACGTTTTACTCTGTAACTTTTTCCTGCAATGTCAGATTTTCGAAATCAATATACCGTTACGTCTGCTGGACTCTTCTGGTTGTGGGGATATATAGGGCTTGTAGGTTCATCAAGAACTCTAGGTACCCAGAGCCAATAAATGACCTGCACCCTGCAGTGGGTTTTCATTCTATGCCGGGTATACAGCAATTCATTTGCTGAAATATAAAGAGTAAAAAATAGCTATCAAGAAAACCTTTGTATTTCCAAAATGGGCACAAGATAAGGTGTTGAGAAGCAGTGGTTATTTGCACATCTCTGAATTCCGGGGTGCCCATACTAGCATGTGAATTACAGGGCATTTCTCAAATAGACGTCTTTTTTACACACTGTCTTACATTTGGAAGGGAAAAATGTAGAGGAAGACAAGGGGCAATAACACTTGTTTTGCTATTCTATGTTCCCCCAAGTCTCCCGATAAAAATGATACCTCACTTGTGTAGGTAGGCCTAGCGCCCGCGACAGGATATGCCCCAAAACACAACGTGGACACATCACAGAAAACAGAGCTGTTTTTAGCAAAGTGCCTACCTGCAGATTTTGGCCTCTAGCTCCGTCGGCACCTAGGGAAACCTACCAAACCTGTGCATTTCTGAAAACTAGAGACCTAGGGGAATCCAAGATGGGGTGACTTGTGTGGCTCGGACCAGGTTTTGTTACCCAGAATCCTTTGCAAACCTCAAAATTTGGCCAAAAAAACACATGTTCCTCACATTTCTGTGGCAGAAAGTTCTGGAATCTGAGAGGAGCCACAAATTTCCTTCCACCCAGCGTTCCCCCACGTCTCCCGATAAAAATGATACCTCACTTGTGTGGGTAGGCCTAGCGCCCGCGACAGGGAACGCCCCAAAGCGCAATGTGGACACATCCAAATTTTTAAAAGAAAACAGAGGTGTTTTTTGCAAAGTGCCTACCTGTAGATTTTGGCCTGTAGCTCAGCCGGCACCTAGGGAAACCTACCAAACCTGTGCATTTCTGAAAACTAGAGACCTCGGGGAATCCAAGATGGGGTGACTTGTGTGGCTCGGACCAGGTTCTGTTACCCAGAATCCTTTGCAAACCTCAAAATTTGGCTAAAAAAACACATGTTCCTCACATTTCTGTGGCAGAAAGTTCTGGAATCTGAGAGAAGCCTCAAATTTCCTTCCACCCAGCGTTCCCCCACGTCTCCCGATAAAAATGATACCTCACTTGTGTGGGTAGGCCTAGCGTCCGCGACAGGAAACGCCCCAAAGCGCAACGTGGACACATCCAAATTTTTTAAAGAAAACAGAGGTGGTTTTTGCAAAGTGCCTACCTGTAGATTTTGGCCTGTAGCTCAGCCGGCACCTAGGGAAACCTACCAAACCTGTGCATTTTTGAAAACTAGAGACCTAGGGGAATCCAAGATGGGGTGACTTGCAGGGCTCAGACCAGGTTTTGTTACCCAGAATCCTTTGCAAACCTCAAATTTTGGCTAAAAAACGCATTTTCCACACATTTCGGTGACAGAAAGTTCTGGAATCTGAGAGGAGCCACACATTTCCTTCCACCCAGCGTTCCCCCAAGTCTCCCGATAAAAATGATACCTCACTTGTGTGGGTTGGCCAGGTGCCTGCAACAGAATAAGGCCCAAAACTTGTAGAGATAGAGGGGATAGCACAGCGAGTTTATAAGGACATATTCTTTTATACATCTTTAGACTGACTCTGCTTTGGGGACCCACATAAGTGAGGTGTCATTTTACTTGGGAGACTGAGGGGAACACTGGGGAGTAGGAATTTTGTGCTGGAGTGGTGATCCTACGAAAAAAAGTTAGGAAAATATGCTTTTTTAAGCAAATTTTGAGGTTTACAGAGGAGTCTGGGTAAGAAAATGTTGGGGGATCCACGCAAGCCACACCTCCCTGGACTCCTTGGGGTGTCTAGTTTTAAAAAATGTCTGGGTTTGGTAGGTTTCCCTAGATGAAGGCCGCACACAGGACCAAAAACAAAGGTGCCCTCTCCCTCCCAAACACAGGTAGTTTTGTAATATATCGTTTTGATGTGTCCACATACGTATGTGATGTGCCAAACACAAAAATTTTGAAAAGAAACGCACTTAGGTTATGTGAAAAAGACCCCTCACCCACCAACCAAGTTGGTGGCATGCTTCATCATCGGGGTCCCACCTGAGGCACCTAGTGTGTCACAGGTGTGCTGCGACGCCTGATTACACCGGAGCAGGTTTTGTCAGTTTTACCACACATACTGGTTGGATTTGGCACGAGGGTGAGTGATGGTTCAGTGGATCAAATTTTACTAACAAGAGCTTTCACAAAAATGAAATGCACTGTTAATAACTGAAAGGCAAAAAACTGAACCAATGACTCACAGCTTGTGAGCTGTAAAGCCGCGACAAGGCACCAACCTCTTTACAGTCCATTCACACAACTTTCATACATGACACACACAAGACCATTCACACCGCCAGCCACGGGCCCAGCACATTACAACACTCACATCGACAGACAGCGCCACTCAAGGGCCCATCACTTACATACGCCCACATGCCTGATACAACAATCACACCAGCTGATGGGAGTGTGTGGACTGGTGTTTGGCTGGCAGTGTGTTGCAGTAGCCAACAGCAAGTCAATATGTACACTCTCAGCCAAGCCCCACTCCACACACAATGGCATCATTTTTTTTTTTTTAAACAGAGGAACCCCTAACTAAGTAGAAAGAATTACAAAACTACAAACACAAAAGCTCTACCTAAGAACATGACAGAAATGCTAACCATGAAGATGAACACATGAAAATACAAAACAGACATGAGTTTACACTCATGGTTGTTCCCAGAAATTCTTCTGGGTGTGGTAATTCTTAAAACAACCACCGACACACAGCCCAGGCTTTGAAGGACAATCTGGGTAGGACATTCCAGTCTCCCTCCGGATACCTCTTCGAAAACACACTCTACATTTCTTAGCTGGAAAGTCTTTTTTGGGTGTGGGAGGAATGTGCTCAGCAAAGTGGCGATCTTTCAATCTAGCCACATCCTCCACCACTGCTTTTCTAGGAACTCTGGCCTGTTCCCCCACAATAAGGCTCTCTATCACTGACTCCTGAAATTTCACAAATGTCATCTTTGACTTTGGAGACCTATCCCTAAACACAATAAAAGCATTGAAGGTTGCTAATTGGAAGAGGTGAAGTGCTAACTTCTTATACCAAACGTAAGACTTACGAATAGCAGTATAAGGTTCCAACCTCTGGTCAACTCTTATCTACACCTCCCATGTGCTTATTATAATCTAAAATGCACACAGGTTTGCGCACTTCAGCAACCTGGCCCCAAACAGTCACGGGGGAAGTACTCTCATCATGGATGGTACTTAGCATATAGACATCCCTCTTGTCTGAAAATTTCAAAGCTAGCAGCTCCTCGTTCCGCAAGGTACAGCACTGTCCCCTCTCAAGTTTTTTACAGACAAGCTCCCTTGGATAGCCTTTCCGGTTAGAACGGATTGTGCCACAAGCAACTGTGTCCACTCTAGACAATTCCTTGAACAACTGAACACCAGTGTAGAAGTTATCTACATACAAATGGTGACCTTTGTTGAACAGTCGTCTTCCAAGATCCCACACAATTTTCTCAGTAACTCCAAAAGTGGGAGGGCAACCAGGGGGGTCAATATTGGAATCCCTACCAGTGTACACACGGAAACTATACACATATCCTGTCCTACTTTCAGACAGCATATACAATTTAATTCTATATCGTGCCCTTTTGCTAGGAATGTACTGCCTAAAAACCAAACGACCCTTGAAGAGGACCAAAGACTCGTCCACACTTATCTCTTTGCCTGGAACATAGACCTCCGAAAACCGATCTACAAAATGATCAAGGACAGGCCTAATCTTAAAAAGACGGTCAGAATCTGGGTGATCTTGTGGCAAGGCTAATGCATTGTCAACAAAATGCAGCATCCTAAGAAGAAGCAAATACCGATTACGACTCATGGTCGCAGGAAATATAGCTGTTGCCATCAAGGGACTAGTAGACCAATAAGAAGCCAGTGACGGCTTCCTTATCAACCCCATCAAAAAAGTCAAACCCAAAAACTTTTTTATCTCCTCCATATTTGTGGGAATCCACTGGGCAGCTCTAGAGTGTGGCCTAAGTCTAGCAGCGTTGTCCCTCAAATGCTGCTCCGCATACAAATTAGTCTGCTCAACAATCTCTTTCAAAACCATATCATCCATGAATAACTCAAAGAAATTGATAGGCAAAAAGTTCTCTGTTTTGGCGTTACACCCCGGGAGACCAGTAAAGGCAGGCAACTCTGGCTGCTCCATGTTTGGGGCAACCCAGACATCAGGTCTTATAACGGGAAACCTTTCAGCCCCAGGTTGCTGCACTATTGGCACATCAATGTCCTCCTCTAAAACAGGCCCTTCATCTGCACTGAGTGTGGCTTCATCATCAGAAGATTCCCCTCCAACAGAAACATCACTGCCAGAATCTCTGACTTCCTCCTCTGCCTCAGATGCAGAGTCCGTCTCATAGTCATGATCAGACTGTGACTCAAAAAGCATACCAACCACCTGCTGAGCGGTCATCCTGCGGCTAGCCATGATCTCTCCTGCTAAAATTAACTGGACAAATTCACCACCAACAACCAGCACTGTGTAAGACAAGTAACAAAGTGTAGCTTTGTTAGTAAGAGTTATAAACTCAAAAACTATACCTCTCACTTGCCTGAAAAAGCTTGATTCACCAGCAACTACACAGCAATCACAATGATATCCCACTAAAAAGAAAGAAAGAAAGGCAAATTAGAAATAAGACTAAACAAATATCATTGTGCACAAACCTAAGGACAATTTCACACACAATCCTGCATTTAGTCCACCCCCTACAAACATGTCATTCATTTCATGCATGGCAACAATACTCCTTTGGAGTAAATTGTTTTTACTTACCTAAAACATGCAACTGTGCAAACTGCAGGTCAACCACCGCCAAAACCGCAAGGAGCCACAGCAAATGAAGCAAAAGCTTTGAACTAGAACAAAAAGGAGGAAAACATTTTTTATCACAAATGCAAAGACTTCTTCAGTTGACAAACACCCCACCATCAAACATTTAGAAATTGGTGCCTAAGTGGATTCTGCCATAGGGGCAGATGGGCCTACTAAAAAAAATAGGCTTGTCTGCCCCAAGGAAGCCAGAAAATACCTTTAGTAGTGTGTCCCCATGGAGAGCGACCCTTGCCAAAGGGGACAGCCCTCAAACAAAAAACAAACAAAAAAACACACACAACACTATCCCTGGTGCCTAAGTGGCTTCTGCCCCCCTTGGGGGCAGATCAGCCTAAAAATAATAGGCTGATCTGTGTCCAAGGGGTGCAGTAATGGCCTGGGTACATGTGCCCCCAAAGTGGGGGGCGACACTTGCCCAAGGCCCCCCCATCCACTAACACACACACACACTATCCCTGGTGTCTAAATGGCTTCTGCCCCCCTTGGGGGCAGGTGGGCCTAAACAAATAGGCCCATCTGCCCCCAGGGGGAGCAGAAATGGCCAACAGGACAATGCCCCCCTTGGGGGGGGGGGGCGCCCATGACCAAGGGGAGGCCCCCCCTCAAAAATAAACAAATTTAAAAAATCCCTGGTGTCCTAGTGGTTTCTGCCCCCCTTGGCGGCAGATCAGCCTAAAAATAATAGGCTGATCTGTCTCCAAGGGGTGCAAAAATGGCCTCGGTACATGTGCCCCCAAAGTGGGGGGCGACCCTTGCCCAAGGCCTCCCCCCCCCATGCACTAACACACACACACACACACTATCCCTGGTGTCTAAGTGGCATCTGCCCCCCTTGGGGGCAGGTGGGCCTAAATAAATAGGCCCATCTGCTCCCAGGGGGGTCAGAAATGGCTAACAGGTCAATGCCCCCCTTGGGGGGGCGCCCCGTGCCCAAGGGAACGCCCCCCCGCCACAAAAATAAACACATAAAAAAAAATCCCTGGTGTTCTAGTGGTTTCTGCCCCCCTTGGGGCACATCAGCCTAAAAATAATAGGCTGATCTGCCCCCACAGGGGGCAGAAATGGCCCTAAAAGACATGCCCCCCAAAGGGGAGCGACCCTTGCCCAAGGGGCCGCCCCCCCATCCACTACACACACAATCCCTGGTGCCTAAGTGGCTTCTGCCCCCCTGGGGGGCAGATGGAGCTAAAAAAAATAGGCTGATCTGCCCCCAAGGGGGGCAGAAAAGGCCAACAGTTCACCCCCCTCCCCACATAAATAAACAAATATAGAAAAATCACTGGTGATCTATTGTTTTCTGCCCCCCTTGGGGGCAGATCTGCCTAAAAAGTAGGCCAATCTGCCCCCAAGGGGTGCAGAAATGGCCATCAATAATTGCCCCCACAAGGGGAGCGACCCTTGCCCGAGGGGCCGCTCCCCGCAAAACAAATCCTTTCACAAATGAAAAAAAAATAATCCCTGGTGTCTAGTGGGCATTCCTGCTGCCCGATCGCAAAGCAGGAATGCTCAAAGAGACACCGGGGGAAAGGAAAAGCCTTTCCTTTCCCCCAGTGCCTCTTTGGCCCAAACCCCCCACCCACCGGGAAGAGGAACTCACCTCTTCTCCGCTCGCCGCACAGGAAGCAAATGGCTTCCTGTGCGGCGAGATCCCCATAATGAAGTCAGCGCGCGATCGTGCGCTGACGTCATTATGAGGGATGGGGGGATCAGGGGTGGAAGGGGAAGGGCTTTCCCTTCCATCCCTGACTTTGGGGGGTGGGGGGAAGCACACAGAGGGAGCGAGAGCGCTCCCTCTGGGCTGTGTGCCGAGGACGTAGTGGTTACGTCCTCGGCACAGCAGCACTGTGCCGAAGGACGTAACCACTACGTCCTCGGCACAGAAGGGGTTATTACCTCCTCTAATACAGGTTAATTCTCCTGGCCACCAATTGAAGAGAGTGTTTCTTTTACCGTAGTCATTGGACATGCTGCTGTGGTCCTGGTTAAGGTGTGCTCTTTGGTCCTTTGGACACCTGTCAGACTGTTCCCCCATCAGTTTCGGCCTTTCTATGACTACTCCAGAGGTTTGGCATATGGACAACTCCAGACATTCTCGCCTTTCAGGAAACAAAGTGCGAAGACTCATTTGCACTTACAGGATTTATCGAACAGCATAGAATAGCTACAAGATTGTTTGATAAGTATGATGTAAGGAATGCCAGTTAGTTTCCCTGAATTTGTAATATTCAACCACTGAATCTCCCCCAATCCTAGCTTGATGGAATAATCTTATACCATTGGAAGGAAGCACATTTTGTTTTATTAATTGTCCTTAACATATATCTACATCCTGACAGAGGGCAAAAAATATTTACGATAGAGAAATTGAAAGACATTATTTGGGAAGTAAGAACTAGCTATCCACACACTCGATAGCTTCTAAATGTCGATTTTAGTTTTAACCTGATTTCTTCTAAAGTTGACTCAGGGCAGGTGAGCATTTGAATGTAAAATGGAAAAATCCACTGCAGGTTGGACAGATACTTAATAAAGATAGTTAGGAGAAGCACTGTTGGATACTCATCAGCAATTTGATTTTCGGGTCCTAAACGGGAATGTAAATATGATAAGCCAGAAGCCCCCCACTCGAATTATGTCAAAGATAAAGTCAGTTCTGGATTGCACTCTTATGAGCATGAATATTTTTGACACAATTTCCAGCCTCCAAATGTGCTCACCAACGGGAAGCAGTCACCTCCTACAAATACACTTGATGGTAAACAACGCACCAAAATCTGGCAAGAAGCTTGTATCAGCTCAACCCTAGGTGTTCTACCTAAAAAGAATTAAGTGGAACAAAACATACATAATCCCTAATATAACCTGTTCAAAATTGTTTCTTCAAGCTTGGTCACTTTGGGAAGCGGTACCAGAGATGTTGATAAATGCTCGGTCCTCTTTTGCAGGAATGCTTCTGGAGAAAGTCGCTCCCCAATAGTCCTGAAGGTACACAATTTCTGTCTACCTAACAGAAAAAAGAAATGGTTTAGTAAGCTGTTAAGGTGTGAAAAGTGCAAACTCAACAAGGAAATAAGAGCTTACCGAAACTTTCAATATCTGCTAGACAAGTACAGTTTCAAAAGCTAAACAAATCATTACAGTGTATTAGAAGGTGATAATAAAGTCCAAATATGACCATGTAAGTCAGAAATGGCTAACACTACAATACATATGTAGGCAGGGAAATCCAAAAGCATTTTGAAAGTTCTTAATGCTCTAACTTACGGGGGACATAGGGCTCATATTGCAGATATCTCCGAATTAGCATGGATAAAACATGTAGATAACTTTTATAGGTCAGTAAATTCCGAGAGTTGCCTGTCGGACGATTCAGAAGTATCGCCAGATGCAGACTTTTTCCCTTAGACCACAAAATAGATACTACAGATCATTAGCATAGCCAAGTCTGATGAGGCACCAAGCCCAAACATCTTCAACAGCATTTATATATAGGAGATTCGAACTTCTGGTCAGCCAGTTTGTGCATTTTATTTAATACCTATCTGACTGCTAATGTCATAGCAGATTCCTGGAGAGGTACGATACGTCATCCTATCCTCAAAAAGTGGTAAAAGAGATGATCCGGCCAATAACAGACTAATTGCCCTTTTTGATATAAAGTCCAAGTTTTTGATAGCCTTTTACTGAAGGACGTAGAGGAGGGGGTCTCTGTGGGATCATTGATACCATATAACCAAAGTGGTTTTCAAGAAGGTATTAGTACTATAACAAACTTAACGGCCCTTAGAGTTGGTGTTGGACTTTTGCTTATGCAGGGTCATCCCCAGTCTTTTTGCCTCCTGCCTCCTATTTTTTTCTGACCTGTTGCTGTTGGCTTTTCAACTCTGAGCACTTTACCACTGCTAACCAGTGCTAAAGTGCATATGCTTTCCGTGTAAATTGTATGTAATTGGTTCTCCATGATTGGCATATTTGTTTTACTGTTAAATCCCTAGTAAAGTGCACTAGAGGTGCCCAGGGCCTGTAAATCAAATGCTACTAGTGGGCCTGCAGCACTGGTTGTGCCACCCACATAAGTAGCTCTGTAATCATGTCTCAGACCTGCCACTGCAGTGTCTGTGTGTGTATTTTTACACTGTAAATTCGACTTGGCAAGTGTACCCACTTGCCAGGCCTAAACCTTCCCTTTTCTTACATGTAAGGCACCCCTAAGGTAGGCCCTAGGTAGCCCCAAGGGCAGGGTGCAGTGTATGGATAAGGTAGGACATATAGTAATGTGGTTTATATGTCCTGACAGTGAAATACTGCCAATTTCGTTTTTCACTGTTGCAAAGCCTGTCTCTCTCATAGGATAACATGGGTGCTACCTTTAAATATGATTAAAGTGTAGATTCCCCTAGAGAGTAGATGGACATGTGGAGTTTGGGGTCCCTGAACTCACAATTTAAAAATACATCTTTTAGTAAAGTTGATTTTAAGATTGTGCGTTTGAAAATGCCACTTTTAGAAAGTGAGCATTTTCTTGCTTAAACCATTCTGTGACTCTGCCGTGTTTGTGGATTCCCTGTCTGGGTCAGTTTGACAGTTGGGTTGTTTTTCACCTCACACCAGACAGTGACACAAAGGGGGCTGGGGTGTAACCTGCATTTCCTGATTAGCCATCTCTGCTAGGAGGGAGGGGTGGAGTGGTCACTCTCATCTGAAAGGACTGTGCCTGCCTCTGACAATGCCGGCTCCAACCCCCTGCTGTGTGTCTGATGACTTGCCTGGGCAAGGCAGGATTTCTCAAGTAGGTGTGAGTTCCCTTTGAAGAAAAGTGACTTCAAAGACTAAAATGGGTATAAGAAGGGCACCCAAATCTACAGACTTTAGAAACACTTCTGGAACCAAGAGGAACCTCTGCCTGGAGAAGAGCTGATAGCTGAGGAAGACGTGCTGCCCTGCCTGTGACTGTGCTTTGTGGAGCTTTCCTGCAGTGCTGCTTCTGCCAGAGTAAGAGGGCAAAGACTGGACTTTGTGTGCCTTCCATCTTGTGAAGAAATCTCCAAGGGCTTGAGTTAGAGCTTGCCTCCTGTTGTTTGAAGTCTCAGGGACAGCAAAGACTTCTCTCTGCCAGCACCTGGAGTCTCTGGAGAGACTCCTGCTCTGACAAGTGGTGCCCTATCCAGTCCCTGGGCCCTTGAAAGGAAAGCTGGTGGAATCCAAGAAAATCGACTTTGGACGACTTTGGACCGACGCTGCTGCTGAATCCGGTAACGCCGCCTGCACCTGACGCCGTGACCTTCGCTGGAACGCGACGCTCTTTGCAGGCCCAACGCCGCAGCAGCCCCGCTGAAGTCCGCGACTTCGTGGAAGCCGCACCACGTCGTGACCGACGCTGCTCGAAGTGCACAGATTCAACGTTTCGCACAGACGCCGCGATTCCCGACTTTGCGCACCGGCTTGTTTTCACTCTTCACCAAAGGTACTGTACTTGGGGGTCTACACGACTCCGTGCCCGGCGCCGCTGGTGTCGGCTTGTTGGGAACGTCTCCGTCACGACGCCGTGTTAACATCTCATTGAAGCATTTTTGTTTCTAAGCGCTATTTTTGAGTTTAATCTTTAAAAATTCATAACTTGACTTGTGTATGTTGGATTTTTGTCGTTTTGGTCTTGTTTTGTTTAGATAAATATTTCCTATTTTTCTAAACCGGTGTTGTGTCATTTTGTAGTGTTTTCATTAAGTTACTGTGTGTGTTGGTACAAATACTTTACACCTAGCGCTCTGAGGTTAAGCCTACTGCTCTGCCAAGCTACCAAGGGGGTAAGCAGGGGTTAGCTGAGGGTGATTCTCTTTTACCCTGACTAGAGTGAGGGTCCTAGCTTGAACAGGGGGTAACCTGACTGTCAACCAAAGACCCCATTTCTAACAGTTGGTATTGATGCCTCAGTGCAAAATAAGTTACCAGTTTATGCCTGCTTCTTGGACCTAAAATCAACAGTTGACAAGGTCTCACAGAAGGCTCTCTGGGCAAGGCTAAGTAATTGGGGGATACCCCCATCATTACTCAATGCCTTTCAGCTTTTATATCATAACACCTGGGTGAGAGTAAAATTAGATGATGGTTTAACAACCACAAAGAAGATCCAGGCAAGTGAGAGTCTCAAACAGGTTTGCATTCTTGCTCTCCTGTTATATAACTTATTTAAAGCAGATCTCCACAATTGTCTGGACAAAGCTAACTTAGATCCTCCCTGGTTAGCTCTTAACTCTCCTCGCTAGACTTCAGTAGTGGATTATATGGCCCTGCTCAGCAAAACCCCTACAGGTCTGCAACATTCAATTATGATATTTGCTAAATATACCAGGAAAGGTCAATCAATCATTCCATTTGCAGAGTGCGCACTGTCACACCTGAGGGTCTTTGGGCGTTTTGGTGCCTTGATTCTGTTTAAAAGCCAGGTTTTTGGCATTTTACAGAACTCTCATGGTTGGTGCTGTTTGGAGGTGTTGCGCTAGGGCATTCCAGCCCTTGGCGGTGGTGTAGGAGAACGATTGGCTGCTGGTGCTGATGCTGGAGGTGTGTATGAGGGCCAGTGTGGCGTACTGCAGGTGTCTTCTGGGCTGGTGGAGGTTTATGAAGTGGTTGATTTAAGATTGTCCTTGATCATGCAGTGCTTTGTAGGTGTGTGTGAGGGTCTTGAACAGGCATCTCTTATGGATGGGGAGCCAGTGGAGGTGTCTGAGGTGGGGGTGATGTGAGTCCGTTTTGGTAGGTCCACGATGAGCCTGGCTGCGGTGTTCTGAATGGTCTGGAGTCTTCTAAGTAGCTGGGTAGGCAGTCTGGTGAAGAGAACATGGCAGTATTCAAGGCAGCTGGGGACGATATTTTGCGAGTCGGTGGGGATCCATCTGAAGATCTTGCAGAGTGTGTAAAAAACATGAGGAAGCGACTGTGTTGAGTTGATGTGTCATTGTCAATAGGCTGTCCAGGATTATTCTGAGGTTGCTCGCCTCGGTTGTAGGTGTGGGTGTGGGTCCGAGTTCCACTGGCCACCAGCTGTGGTCCCAGGTGAGGGGTTCTTAACAAATATCAGAACTTCTGTTTTGTCAGAGTTGAGCTTTAGGCAGCTGTATCTCATTTAATTTGTTACGTCTGTCATGGCCCTGCAGAAGTTGATTTTGGCATTAGTTGAGTCTTTGGTGAGGGCGAGGATGAGTTGGGTGTCATCAGCATAGGAGATTATGTTGAGACAGTGGAATCTGACGATGTCGCAGAGGTGGGTCATGTAGATGTTGAACAGGGTGGGGCCGATGGAGGATACCTGGGGTACGCCACAGGTGATGTCTTTAGGTGCGAAGGAAAAGGGACGCAGTTTGATGCTCTGCGTTCGTCCAGACAGGAAGGAGGTGAACCATTTCTGTTTTCTTTTTTCTGTATGCCGATGGAGTGGAGTCTGTTGAAGAGGGTGTGGTGGGAGATGGTGTCAAACGCGGCTGAGAGGTGGAGGAAGGGGTCAGTCAGGGCTCCCAAGTAAATGGAGTACCTGGGAGGGGTGGATGGCATTCTCTGTGGCAGGAGGGTTGGCTAAGTCCTTGAAGATTTAATGAGTTCCTTAGCCTGGTTGGTCGTGGAGTTGATGCGGTTGGTGATGGCTGCTTTCTTGGCTACTTTAATGTGTCAGTGGTATTTGCTGAGGGCTGTCTTATATGTGGCTTTGTTGAAGGGGTCTTTGGAGGCTCACCATTGCTTCTCGAGTTTTTAGCAACTGTGCTTAGCGGTTCTGATCTCTGGGGTGTACCAGCTGGCTCGTTTTGTGTTTTGGTGAATTTGGCTGGTTTCACTGGGTCAATCCTGTCTGCGCAGTCAGTGGTCCAGGTGATGAAGTTACTGACGGCCTGGTTGAGATCTACTGAGTTTTCGGGTTGTGAGCCGCTGAGGGATTTGGTCCATTGTGTTTTGGTAATTTTTCCCCAGCTGCGGGCGGATGGCCTCATTGGTTGTGGTGAGTGCGTGTTGATAACTGCCTGCGAAGGTGGAGTGGTCAATGGCGTGGTCAGTCCAGGTGAGTTGTGTGGGTGAACTTGATTGTGTTGCTGGAGCTGAAGATGGCATTGAGTGTGTGTCCAGCTTTGTGCGTGGGTGCGGGGACTAATCAGGTGAAGCCGATATTTTGGGGGGTCTTGAGGAGGGTGGCGGTGTTAGTGGTGGGGTTAGTGTCTTTGGTGTCGTCAGTATGGAAGTTGAGATTGCTGAGCACGATGCAGTGCTTGGAATCTATAGCCAGGGGGGTGATGAGGTTGGGGAAGTGCGAAGACTCATTTGCACTTACAGGATTTATCGAACAGCATAGAATAGCTACAAGATTGTTTGATAAGTATGATGTAAGGAATGCCAGTTAGTTTCCCTGAATTTGTAATATTCAACCACTGAATCTCCCCCAATCCTAGCTTGATGGAATAATCTTATACCATTGGAAGGAAGCACATTTTGTTTTATTAATTGTCCTTAACATATATCTACATCCTGACAGAGGGCAAAAAATATTTACGATAGAGAAATTGAAAGACATTATTTGGGAAGTAAGAACTAGCTATCCACACACTCGATAGCTTCTAAATGTCGATTTTAGTTTTAACCTGATTTCTTCTAAAGTTGACTCAGGGCAGGTGAGCATTTGAATGTAAAATGGAAAAATCCACTGCAGGTTGGACAGATACTTAATAAAGATAGTTAGGAGAAGCACTGTTGGATACTCATCAGCAATTTGATTTTCGGGTCCTAAACGGGAATGTAAATATGATAAGCCAGAAGCCCCCCACTCGAATTATGTCAAAGATAAAGTCAGTTCTGGATTGCACTCTTATGAGCATGAATATTTTTGACACAATTTCCAGCCTCCAAATGTGCTCACCAACGGGAAGCAGTCACCTCCTACAAATACACTTGATGGTAAACAACGCACCAAAATCTGGCAAGAAGCTTGTATCAGCCCAACCCTAGGTGTTCTACCTAAAAAGAATTAAGTGGAACAAAACATACATAATCCCTAATATAACCTGTTCAAAATTGTTTCTTCAAGCTTGGTCACTTTGGGAAGCGGTACCAGAGATGTTGATAAATGCTCGGTCCTCTTTTGCAGGAATGCTTCTGGAGAAAGTCGCTCCCCAATAGTCCTGAAGGTACACAATTTCTGTCTACCTAACAGAAAAAAGAAATGGTTTAGTAAGCTGTTAAGGTGTGAAAAGTGCAAACTCAAAAAGGAAATAAGAGCTTACCGAAACTTTCAATATCTGCTAGACAAGTACAGTTTCAAAAGCTAAACAAATCATTACAGTGTATTAGAAGGTGATAATAAAGTCCAAATATGACCATGTAAGTCAGAAATGGCTAACACTACAATACATATGTAGGCAGGGAAATCCAAAAGCATTTTGAAAGTTCTTAATGCTCTAACTTACGGGGGACATAGGGCTCATACTGCAGATATCTCAGAATTAGCATGGATAAAACATGTAGATAACTTTTATAGGTCAGTAAATTCCGAGAGTTGCCTGTCGGACGATTCAGAAGTATCGCCAGATGCAGACTTTTTCCCTTAGACCACAAAATAGATACTACAGATCATTAGCATAGCCAAGTCTGATGAGGCACCAAGCCCAAACATCTTCCAACAGCATTTATATATAGGAGATTCGAACTTCTGGTCAGCCAGTTTGTGCATTTTATTTAATACCTATCTGACTGCTAATGTCATAGCAGATTCCTGGAGAGGTACGATACGTCATCCTATCCTCAAAAAGTGGTAAAAGAGATGATCCGGCCAATAACAGACTAATTGCCCTTTTTGATATAAGTCCAAGTTTTTGATAGCCTTTTACTGAAGGACGTAGAGGAGGGGGTCTCTGTGGGATCATTGATACCATATAACCAAAGTGGTTTTCAAGAAGGTATTAGTACTATAACAAACTTAACGGCCCTTAGAGTTGGTGTTGGACTTTTGCTTATGCAGGGTCATCCCCAGTCTTTTTGCCTCCTGCCTCCTATTTTTTTCTGACCTGTTGCTGTTGGCTTTTCAACTCTGAGCACTTTACCACTGCTAACCAGTGCTAAAGTGCATATGCTTTCCGTGTAAATTGTATGTAATTGGTTCTCCATGATTGGCATATTTGTTTTACTGTTAAATCCCTAGTAAAGTGCACTAGAGGTGCCCAGGGCCTGTAAATCAAATGCTACTAGTGGGCCTGCAGCACTGGTTGTGCCACCCACATAAGTAGCTCTGTAATCATGTCTCAGACCTGCCACTGCAGTGTCTGTGTGTGTATTTTTACACTGTAAATTCGACTTGGCAAGTGTACCCACTTGCCAGGCCTAAACCTTCCCTTTTCTTACATGTTAGGCACCCCTAAGGTAGGCCCTAGGTAGCCCCAAGGGCAGGGTGCAGTGTATGGATAAGGTAGGACATATAGTAATGTGGTTTATATGTCCTGACAGTGAAATACTGCCAATTTCGTTTTTCACTGTTGCAAAGCCTGTCTCTCTCATAGGATAACATGGGTGCTACCTTTAAATATGATTAAAGTGTAGATTCCCCTAGAGAGTAGATGGACATGTGGAGTTTGGGGTCCCTGAACTCACAATTTAAAAATACATCTTTTAGTAAAGTTGATTTTAAGATTGTGCGTTTGAAAATGCCACTTTTAGAAAGTGAGCATTTTCTTGCTTAAACCATTCTGTGACTCTGCCGTGTTTGTGGATTCCCTGTCTGGGTCAGTTTGACAGTTGGGTTGTTTTTCACCTCACACCAGACAGTGACACAAAGGGGGCTGGGGTGTAACCTGCATTTCCTGATTAGCCATCTCTGCTAGGAGGGAGGGGTGGAGTGGTCACTCTCATCTGAAAGGACTGTGCCTGCCTCTGACAATGCCGGCTCCAACCCCCTGCTGTGTGTCTGATGACTTGCCTGGGCAAGGCAGGATTTCTCAAGTAGGTGTGAGTTCCCTTTGAAGAAAAGTGACTTCAAAGACTAAAATGGGTATAAGAAGGGCACCCAAATCTACAGACTTTAGAAACACTTCTGGAACCAAGAGGAACCTCTGCCTGGAGAAGAGCTGATAGCTGAGGAAGACGTGCTGCCCTGCCTGTGACTGTGCTTTGTGGAGCTTTCCTGCAGTGCTGCTTCTGCCAGAGTAAGAGGGCAAAGACTGGACTTTGTGTGCCTTCCATCTTGTGAAGAAATCTCCAAGGGCTTGAGTTAGAGCTTGCCTCCTGTTGTTTGAAGTCTCAGGGACAGCAAAGACTTCTCTCTGCCAGCACCTGGAGTCTCTGGAGAGACTCCTGCTCTGACAAGTGGTGCCCTATCCAGTCCCTGGGCCCTTGAAAGGAAAGCTGGTGGAATCCAAGAAAATCGACTTTGGACGACTTTGGACCGACGCTGCTGCTGAATCCGGTAACGCCGCCTGCACCTGACGCCGTGACCTTCGCTGGAACGCGACGCTCTTTGCAGGCCCAACGCCGCAGCAGCCCCGCTGAAGTCCGCGACTTCGTGGAAGTCGCCGCACCACGTCGTGACCGACGCTGCTCGAAGTGCACGGATTCAACGTTTCGCACAGACGCCGCGATTCCCGACTTTGCGCACCGGCTTGTTTTCACTCTTCACCAAAGGTACTGTACTTGGGGGTCTACACGACTCCGTGTCCGGCGCCGCTGGTGTCGGCTTGTTGGGAACGTCTCCGTCACGACGCCGTGTTAACATCTCATTGAAGCATTTTTGTTTCTAAGCGCTATTTTTGAGTTTAATCTTTAAAAATTCATAACTTGACTTGTGTATGTTGGATTTTTGTCGTTTTGGTCTTGTTTTGTTTAGATAAATATTTCCTATTTTTCTAAACCGGTGTTGTGTCATTTTGTAGTGTTTTCATTAAGTTACTGTGTGTGTTGGTACAAATACTTTACACCTAGCGCTCTGAGGTTAAGCCTACTGCTCTGCCAAGCTACCAAGGGGGTAAGCAGGGGTTAGCTGAGGGTGATTCTCTTTTACCCTGACTAGAGTGAGGGTCCTTGCTTGAACAGGGGGTAACCTGACTGTCAACCAAAGACCCCATTTCTAACAGTTGGTATTGATGCCTCAGTGCAAAATAAGTTACCAGTTTATGCCTGCTTCTTGGACCTAAAATCAACAGTTGACAAGGTCTCACAGAAGGCTCTCTGGGCAAGGCTAAGTAATTGGGGGATACCCCCATCATTACTCAATGCCTTTCAGCTTTTATATCATAACACCTGGGTGAGAGTAAAATTAGATGATGGTTTAACAACCACAAAGAAGATCCAGGCAAGTGAGAGTCTCAAACAGGTTTGCATTCTTGCTCTCCTGTTATATAACTTATTTAAAGCAGATCTCCACAATTGTCTGGACAAAGCTAACTTAGATCCTCCCTGGTTAGCTCTTAACTCTCCTCGCTAGACTTCAGTAGTGGATTATATGGCCCTGCTCAGCAAAACCCCTACAGGTCTGCAACATTCAATTATGATATTTGCTAAATATACCAGGAAAGGTCAATCAATCATTCCATTTGCAGAGTGCGCACTGTCACACCTGAGGGTCTTTGGGCGTTTTGGTGCCTTGATTCTGTTTAAAAGCCAGGTTTTTGGCATTTTACAGAACTCTCATGGTTGGTGCTGTTTGGAGGTGTTGCGCTAGGGCATTCCAGCCCTTGGCGGTGGTGTAGGAGAACGATTGGCTGCTGGTGCTGATGCTGGAGGTGTGTATGAGGGCCAGTGTGGCGTACTGCAGGTGTCTTCTGGGCTGGTGGAGGTTTATGAAGTGGTTGATTTAAGATTGTCCTTGATCATGCAGTGCTTTGTAGGTGTGTGTGAGGGTCTTGAACAGGCATCTCTTATGGATGGGGAGCCAGTGGAGGTGTCTGAGGTGGGGGTGATGTGAGTCAGTTTTGGTAGGTCCACGATGAGCCTGGCTGCGGTGTTCTGAATGGTCTGGAGTCTTCTAAGTAGCTGGGTAGGCAGTCTGGTGAAGAGAACATGGCAGTATTCAAGGCAGCTGGGGACGATATTTTGCGAGTCGGTGGGGATCCATCTGAAGATCTTGCAGAGTGTGTAAAAAAACATGAGGAAGCGACTGTGTTGAGTTGATGTGTCATTGTCAATAGGCTGTCCAGGATTATTCTGAGGTTGCTCGCCTCGGTTGTAGGTGTGGGTGTGGGTCCGAGTTCCACTGGCCACCAGCTGTGGTCCCAGGTGAGGGGTTCTTAACAAATATCAGAACTTCTGTTTTGTCAGAGTTGAGCTTTAGGCAGCTGTATCTCATTTAATTTGTTACGTCTGTCATGGCCCTGCAGAAGTTGATTTTGGCATTAGTTGAGTCTTTGGTGAGGGCGAGGATGAGTTGGGTGTCATCAGCATAGGAGATTATGTTGAGACAGTGGAATCTGACGATGTCGCAGAGGTGGGTCATGTAGATGTTGAACAGGGTGGGGCCGATGGAGGATACCTGGGGTACGCCACAGGTGATGTCTTTAGGTGCGAAGGAAAAGGGACGCAGTTTGATGCTCTGCGTTCGTCCAGACAGGAAGGAGGTGAACCATTTCTGTTTTCTTTTTTCTGTATGCCGATGGAGTGGAGTCTGTTGAAGAGGGTGTGGTGGGAGATGGTGTCAAACGCGGCTGAGAGGTGGAGGAAGGGGTCAGTCAGGGCTCCCTAGTAAATGGAGTACCTGGGAGGGGTGGATGGCATTCTCTGTGGCAGGAGGGTTGGCTAAGTCCTTGAAGATTTAATGAGTTCCTTAGCCTGGTTGGTCGTGGAGTTGATGCGGTTGGTGATGGCTGCTTTCTTGGCTACTTTAATGTGTCAGTGGTATTTGCTGAGGGCTGTCTTATATGTGGCTTTGTTGAAGGGGTCTTTGGAGGCTCACCATTGCTTCTCGAGTTTTTAGCAACTGTGCTTAGCGGTTCTGATCTCTGGGGTGTACCAGCTGGCTCGTTTTGTGTTTTGGTGAATTTGGCTGGTTTCACTGGGTCAATCCTGTCTGCGCAGTCAGTGATCCAGGTGATGAAGTTACTGACGGCCTGGTTGAGATCTACTGAGTTTTCGGGTTGTGAGCCGCTGAGGGATTTGGTCCATTGTGTTTTGGTAATTTTTCCCCAGCTGCGGGCGGATGGCCTCATTGGTTGTGGTGAGTGCGTGTTGATAACTGCCTGCGAAGGTGGAGTGGTCAATGGCGTGGTCAGTCCAGGTGAGTTGTGTGGGTGAACTTGATTGTGTTGCTGGAGCTGAAGATGGCATTGAGTGTGTGTCCAGCTTTGTGCGTGGGTGCGGGGACTAATCAGGTGAAGCCGATATTTTTGGGGGTCTTGAGGAGGGTGGCGGTGTTAGTGGTGGGGTTAGTGTCTTTGGTGTCGTCAGTATGGAAGTTGAGATTGCTGAGCACGATGCAGTGCTTGGAATCTATAGCCAGGGGGGTGATGAGGTTGGGGATGGTGTTGTAGAAGACCGGACGGGGTCCCAAAGGTCGGTAGACGAGGATGCCTCTTGATGTGGTCTTGGCATATGTATGTAGTTGGAAATTCGGATGTTCCATGAGGGGTATGGGGTTGTGGTTGGTGATGGTGCAACATATGGTGTCCTTGAAGATTATGGTGATTTCTCCACCATTTTATTTGCATGGCCTTTGTGAAGCATCTTGTAGCCGGTGGGGTTTGCAACTGTGATGTCGGGGTTCGTGGTTGGGCTGAGCCACTTTTCTGTGATCAAGGCCACATCAGGGGTGAGGCTGAAGATGGTGTCCCAGAGTGCCTACTGGTTGAGTGGACATTGATCAGGAAGGACTGGAAGGGTACTGATGTGAACGTAGGCTCTTTCGCGCAGGGTCTTGTGCAAGCTGGAAGTCTTGTGTGGCAGGCGAAGCTTCAAAGGTGGCAGTTGAAAGGTCCTTTGGTTGAGTGTGGTGAGGTAGTGAAACAGTTGTTGTTTTGGCATCTGGGGTCTATGGCAAAGTCGTCTGTGGCGGTGTGGTGGAGGATGGTGTGAGGGCTAGGCATGCGGCACGGTCGTGCACAGACAGACTTGCCGTTGGCATGCCTTTGACGCGACAGCGGAGCGGCTGTGCAGCAGTTTCATAAGTAGTCCTGGGGAGGGTGGGGATGTGCGGGAGGCGGGGCAGGGTGGAGTGGGGTGGGATGGCGAACTGAGGACAAGCGTAAACCAAGGTAAAACCCAAGAATAAATCAAAACACTAAAACTTAAAACTAAGTACCCGAGGACAAGCACCTACACAGCTGGGAGCGCACTTAGGGCCGGGGAGACCTTGAGTGCCGCTCCAGTGAGACATATAGCAGGCGAGCAGCAGGGGCTCAGCGGTTGGGAGCAGAGTCCCAGTAACAAGGAGCCAGGTAGGGGAGCAGCGCAGAGACTAGAGAAAAATGGATTGGAAATCAACAAGAAGAAAACAAAAGTTTTGACATTTGATAATCACCACAGGGAAAAAAATAATCACTTGGATGAAAAGTTGAATACCACTAATTTTGCATACTTACTTAGGAGTCATCTTTGACTGCCAACTTCAGTACCTCTGGCACTTGCAAATTGAATACCACTAATTTTGTATACTTACTTAGGAGTCATCTTTGACTGCCAACTTCAGTACCTCTGGCACTTGCAAAGTATTAAACAAAAATCATCCTCACTATTAGTCACATTTAAATCACTTGAATCTAATTTGAGAATACCAACGTGATTCCAAAGCTTAAGACAATTGAGGCCAACATCAGTAACTTGGGGATCGGATATAATGCATGGCAGAGACAGCAAGCTATTAAATACAATCAAGGCTAACGTTTTCAGGCGTCTTTTTAGACTGCAGCCAAGTACAACAAAGCCACAGATATGCCTGCTATTCAGCCTAATCAGTCAGCTGTTGTCACTCAAGGGCGCATTTATTGAATTCTGCAAAAAATCGGAACAAGCAGGCAGTAACTCTCTGGCCCCGCTCATTTGGACTGAAGTTGGTTTTGGTAAAATAAATACTCCATGGGTTGATTACCTTTCATCTGCAGTGAGAGGTTTAAGGCTTAAATTATTATGGGCCTCAGGGTCCTCCTTTGAAGAAGCTGTAAATAGGTCAATCAGACCTGCCTCTTGTCTTCAGGACAAGAATCAGTTTTCTAAAAAATGTATGCACGGATGAATAGAAACAGCAATGGACATTTTAAACCACTGGCCTATTTCAGTGCTACGTTTTCCCATCATATTAATACAAAATTCATGAGACTAAAGATGGGTGCTGTCCCAACAATAGATAGAATTCGACAGTAAAAGTGTACTTGGTCATCTCAGTCTTGACGTTTATGTGGACATAAAGATGAAACATTAATTTGTATACCGTGTGTTTGTCCAAATTTGTTGGATGCACAAATGTATTTACTAACTAAGCACTTTACAAATTAGATCATGTAGGCAAGCTATGATTATTTTTCTGCGTGGGGAACACCCCCACCTGTAATGCAGTTTTGTAAAATTCATTGTTACATTTTTCTTATTCTACAGGAGTTTGGGCTTCGGTAGAGTTCATGTATGTTGGCGTGCTTTCAACTAATATCACATTATTTGCAGTCATAACTATTTAAAAAATTACGATCAGTCTGAATTATTTTAACTTTATTAATTTTGAAGTATCTGTATTTTAACAGGTTTTTTATATTTGGGTTCAGTGGCATGTGTAGCTGTAAATACACACTTTGCATATGTCCACCATCTAGTGTTGGTCTTGGAGTGTTACAAGTTGTTTTTATTCAAAGAATAGTTTCGAGTCACAAGATCGAGTGACTCCTCTCGGTGATACTGCGCATGGGCATTGAGTCCTTTGTTAGATAGTTTCTTTCCGCCTCCGGGTCAGATGTGTTTACTCTCGCTCAGGTAAATCTCGGTTCGGTGTCTTCTGAACTTTATTTCCTCCTTTCTGTCAACGTCGGTATAGTTTCTGATCGTGATTTCTACTCTATTAATAGTCGAGCCGATTTCTATCATTGAGGTCGATTTAACACGCTCAGGGGCGTCCACACCCTTTTTTGTGCCTACTTCAACAATTGTAGCCGGAGAATGATAGGCTGATGGAACAAACTCCATTTTGTTCTGTCCCCGGTGTCACTCCAAGTTTTCCTACACAGATCAACAGTGGTGTGTAATTTGTGTCTGTCTCCGGAACGCAAAGAGACCTGCAACTCTTTAGATCTTTTCGGTTGAAGAAGACTCTCCGAGACCAAAGAGGGCGTCAACTAGAAATGGTGTAAAAAAATGCAGAATACACACCTACATCTTTGTCTTCGGAGAAGAGCACACGCAGGACAAAATAGGACACCACTTAGCCTTCTCCATTCAGGACTCCGACTTGGATCAAGACTAGGATGACAAGAGCCGATCCATCCCACCGGCCCACTACCTGTTCACATCAGCACCATCTCACCAACCAAAGACTGTTAAAAAGACTCCTGCATTGGTCATCGGTCTTCCACTGCCCCTAGGCCATAGTAAGAGCCGAAAAACACAATTGAATGTCCCACCTTCCGGTTCAGCGCCGAAAATACAAAAGACCAAAATGCATTCAGTCAACTTCTATAGAGCTGATACTTGAAGTAATAGACATTAGACAGTTCAAGCTTCAAATACAAAAAGGAACAGGAAGGATTATAGCTTCCCCTCCTGTTACAATTAAAAGAAGACTTGCATTTCAGGAGACTTTAGACGTTGGAACTTCCCCTAAAAAAGTCTCCAAAGAAAAGGACAATGCTTCAGTACAACCTCTGCCTTTACCACCTCATTCTCCTGTGCTTCCTTCTACTCCACCATCTCCACATTCTATTCATACACCGTTCTCTCCACAAAAATCATCAGCATCACTTTATAGGGATGACTTAAGTGATGTCTAGCAGGATACAGCCCCATGGGATCTATACTATCCTGATCCCATTTTATCCAATGACCCTGACTTACATCCAGGCCTTCTCCTTCTGAAGATACCACTGCTTATAACCAAGTCATAACTAGAGCGACTGCGTCTCATAATGTGCAGCTGCATACAGACCCAATTAATGAGGACTTCTTATTCGACACTCTAACAACTACACACAGAGTACACATGTCTACCTATGCTTCCAGGCATGCTTAGACATGCCAATGATGTATGTAAAGAACCTGTCAAAGCAAGAATTATCACACCAAGGGTAGTTAAGAAGTATAAAGCTGCACCCTCTGACCCAATTTTTATAAAAACACAATTACCACTAGACTCCATAGTAGTAATTGCAGCACGAAAACGTGCTAAAAGTCAATCAACAGGGGATGCTCCTCCTCCAGGTAAGGAGAGTAAACAGCTAGATGCAGCGGGCAAAAGAATGGCTGCTCAAGCTGCTAATCATTAGAGAATTGCAGATTCTCAAGCTCTCCTGCGAGGTGTGACAGGGCCCACTGGGACAAAATGGAAGAACTATTACAATATCTTCCACAAGAACATAAAGAAGAGGACAGGAGATAGTAGCAGAGGGACAGGCCATCTCAAATAATTCCATCAGATGTGCCACTGATGCAGATGACACAGCAGCATGTGGGGTTAACACTAGTGTGAATATAGGCATGCATGGTTAAGGTGCTCTAGTTTCAGACCTGGAATGCGACAAGCAGTATCAAACATGCCTTTAGATAAAGAGCATCTATTTGGCCCTGAGGTGAACACTACTATAGAAAAACTTAAAAAATACTTTGAAACAGCTAAAGCCATAGGTGTGTTACTCACTACACCCACTATGGATACTTTTCATAGGACACAATTTAGAGATGGTTTCAAACCATCAACCACAGAGCCCCCCACCTTGCAACAAAAACAGGAACCACATTTCTATAATAGTGGTTAAAGGATCATGTAGAGATTCAAACAGTAGAGGAAGAGGTAAAATATCTGCCTCTAGAGCTTCTTCCTTTACCACAAAACAGTCAATTTTACACATGCCCACTGCGCATACATCTCCTGGGGAGGAGGGAATTTTTTATCCACAGTGGTACAACATCACCGCAGACCAGTGGGTTTTATCAATTATCCAACATGGCTATTACCTAGTACTCACTTCCACTCCACCAAACGTTCCTCCTCGTTTCCACAAACTCTCTCATGACCATCTTGTTCTACTAAAAGAGGATGTACAGTCCCCGCTTCTGAAAGGGCTATAGAACCACTGGAAATTCACCCAAAGTACTTCACCAGTACTTTCAACTATGTCCGCCATCTAGAGGATTTGATGCCCATGCACAGTATCACCGAGAGGAGGAGTCACTCGATTTTTGTGAGTCAAAAATATTCTTTAAAAAAACACAACTTGTACCACTCCAAGCCCAACACTAGATGGCGGACTTATGCAAAGCATGTGAACCTATGCACCACTTGCTACAAACAGATGACTACTGGGAAAGTAACATTTTCCGTTTTTATAGTGTAAATTGGATGAATTTTTGATGCTTTTATTAAATACATTCCATAAAATAAATCTAATCTAAGTTCCAGGCAGCCCACTCCCGCTGCTGTCACCTCAGTCCTTTTGTGGCATGGGACGGGAATTAGGAAGACAATGTACAGGTCACCTGAATCCCCTGTGGGAGGCGGGATTCGAAATTTTCTCTTAGAGTAGCAGTCGATCATGTGACAGGTGGGTCCTCCTGATCACCCATCAGTGCTGTGCCCTTCATTTTTTTCTGGCTCTGCTGTCTGAAGGTGCTTTCAACAGAGTGCCTGCCTGGGAAATAGGAATGGGTTGTTATTCCCACTATTTCCTCATGCTGAAGAAGGATGAGGGCCTTTTTCCAATATTAGCTGTTTGCCCTCTGAATGCCTTCCAGTGGAAAAACAAATGCTAAAATCTAACTACGTCAGAGGTTCCGTCTGCCATGGTTCTGGGCGACTGGATGGTAGGCTTGGACCTACAGAAGGCTTACTTTCATGTAGCCTTCCCATTCACGTTACATGTGGTTCAGGGTCAGCCGGGAGCATTTTAAATTTACTGTGCTTCCCTTTAGACTTAGCAGCACCCATCAGGTGTCCACAAAAATGACGGTGGTGGTGCCGTCCATCTTCGGAGGTTGAGGATACCAGTTTTCCCCTAGCTCTATGCCTGGCTGTTAAAGGCTGGTTCACCAAAGTCAGTCAGTGAACACCTCCAAACATCCGGAAACCTCCTGATATTACAGGAGTTCTCAGTCACTTAGCTGAAGTCACACCTCACTCCTTCGCAGAGGCTCCTTTTATAGGAGCTGCCATGGACACAATGCAGTTCATGGCCTTTCTTTTGAAATGAGTCCAGGGTATTTGAGCTTTAATTCCAATGTCAGAGTTGGTCCTGGATCCTGGGGAGAAAGGTTCTGAGACTTCTTTGCCTATTGGCCTCACATATTCGGCTTCACTTCTCCATGTGGAATATGTGCGCTTTGCAGTGGGGTCTAAATCCTCCGTTGGCCCAGCACCAATGGAACCTGGTGGGTGTCATCCAGATTTCAGAGGAGGCTGTCGAAAATCTGCAGTTGTGGCTGCTTAACCTCACCAGTGGTAGACTCCTCAACTTTCCCCTCCCAGAGCTGACAGTATTGATGAGATGTATCACTGTTGGGTTGAGAATGCCATGTGGGAGGGTTGGTGATCAGAATACTCTAGTCTCTGCTGGAAACCTTTGTCCACATACGTCTGTTGGAGCTGCAGGCATCCACCTTTCTGCTGCCATCAGGAGAATGTTGGAGCAGGTTCTCACAGACAATGCCACCTCCATGTGATTTAGCAGCAAACAGGCCGACGTGTGGTCCAAGGTCCTGTGCCAAGAGGTGCTAGGGTGTCAGGGAAAGGAATTTCCCAAATCGTAAACCACTAAGCATGATCTTTAAACGCCGAGGTGGACAAGCTCAGCTGTCGTCACCTAGTAGATCATGAATGGTAATGCCGTCTCAGATGTGATGCAGGGCTTCATCTAACAATGAGGATAACCCTGGCTGGATCTTTTCACCACTTACATGCAGAAAAAAGCAACTATGGTTTTAATGTCGTCCATCCCCTCTCTTAAAGCATAGTTGTATAGTAAAGATTGGTGCTTATACGCTATTATCACATCCGTTGCCACGATGTGTCTCAGCGAGATCCCAGAAAACCTGTGACCCTAGCTCAAATTATATGAAAAAATAAATAATGGAGCACTTGTCGTACCTATGAGAGGGCCAATTTGTAAGATGGCAAACCAGTTATACAATAGTTATGTAGAAGAATTGTTTTTTTTGTACTCTTTTCTTCCTTTTGAAACCATGAAACCAGATGTCCAAAATTCTTTGGCGTGATAAGTTATATTTTTTACTTAGTCTTGACACAGTCAAATATTCATTACAAATGGTCGTGTAGTGTCAAATTACAGAATGTTCAGCCAACACATGTTTTTGTCCAACCTTGGACCATTTCAAGGCTGATGTGGTAATACAAAGAGAGGATAACACAAATATGCATCATCAGATGGTATCATCTAAATGATTGTATTTTAATAAAGTGCGTACCATCACCCATGTGCATACAAAAAAAACATGATAACAAAAGACTTACACTGAGTCTCCACGTTTATCAATAGTGAAATAGAAAAAATATTAACCCTTAAACAAGTCGTTACCAAGATGAGTCAAAAGTTTTGATAGGTAAAAAGCTCATGACAGGAGTCAAGCACAATGCATTCCTGCAATGCCCATCACCAAAATCTCTTCTAGTGTGGAGAAGAGAAAGAGAGAGTCTATACAGTTAACCTTCACCATGTGAGCAGAAACTGTCTGCTGAAAATAGTTTTTTGGTTTTTTTCAACATTTGGTGCTATAAGAGAGGACACAGAGAGCAAACTAATTACCTTTGTCTAAACAGGTTTCTATTTCAAAGTATTGTAGTAAAAAGAGAGGAGCATATCCTCCCGGAGAGTAGGCCAAATATAGTAAGGAAAGACAAACCTGAGAAGTCTAAGCAAATAGTTGATATTAATATGCATAAGCCAACTTAATAGACAAGAAAAATGCTTATGTTGCCAGCAGAATAAAGGCCATTCTCTCTACACTAACCTGTTATTAATGTGATTTCTCAAAACTAACAAATATTGTTTCCACTAATCTTCATAAAAGGTCATCATTAGTTATGGTCCAATCAGGCTTGGAAATGTGTGATTCAGCTGCCTCTGTAAATGGATTCTTGGAATAAATATGTGTCAATTATTACCAAGACAGCCATGGTTGAGATAAACATATCTAACTTCTATTAATCAAAAAAGAAAGGAAATAGCCACTATAAAGGGACAAAAAGTAGACATGCCAAAATTTTAAACAGATCGGTCATCCAAATGTATGGGAGACTACCTCCAGTGTTCATACGCATCCACATATAGTCCACAATAAGAGCCGTGGTCGAGAACCTGATACACAAGTAAATAATTGAAGACATTAGATAGAAAGAAGTTTATAATAATAAAGACGTAAACAAAAAAACTCATGGGGGGGATTCCCATTCTTGTATATGAGGTTAACATTGTTTCATAATTGCTTACAGTTTCCCTGTAGTTCTGAGAAAACTTTGAGAACTAGTACCATTTCATCTCTTCATTTGTTCAAATAAAAATAGAGAATGAAATTACTTGATAAGTCCTATGCACTCTTGTTGAAAAAGAAATCAAATGCAAGGGTCACTTGCACACAAGCGTCCAAAAGAGTTGAAGCAAGGTAATTCAAACATCACAAGTTCCAGAACAAATTTGCATGATTGCCAAACTGAATGAATAATGATATACACACCTTAAGGGTGAAGGTGAAATAAGGAAATGTATTTCACAAGTAAAATTAAAAGTGGGGATTGCTGAATCCAACCATTGCAGAAACCAGCACACACATTTATCCTGAACGGCAGCAAATTATAATTATTTGTCACCATTAGAAGTAGAGGTCTCCATAAGATATCAAGTATCAAACAAGCATTTGCAATGCAACGGGTCTCGCGTTTGCTCGTGTTAGAGCTAACAGCTTTGTAAACTCCTAACCCGACTTTTCACTGGTAATGAAACCTATCGGTAAAAGTGCATTTATGTACTAACCGGAAAAGTGCAATTAACTGTGTCACAGGGTCGATATTATGGAAAGCGCTCAACTTCTGCCAAGCGAGATCGTGCTGGGAAAAGAGAGAAAAAGGAGTCCACGGGCCGGACAGAAAACAGCGAGCCTCGCATGTTTTCTGTACTTGGTCGATGCGCTCGAGGAGGGCTATCCACCGAAAAAGGCATGACGTATGCATGCCGTCCACTAATGAAATCAAGCAGATTCTAACAGGTAAGCCCATGAACCAATGACGTGACGTGGACGGGGCTCCGAGCCCTTTTTAGTAACTAAAGTGTCTCGTTTAGCGAAACGCATGCGCAGGCTCGACCTTAAAAAGGGAGGTACAAAATAACCATGTTCAAAGGTCATGTATATTGCTCATATAATAGAATTATAAGAAATAATAGATCGGGGAGTCACAGTATGAGTACATCAATGTGAGCCATCTTTGTCTGACGGGTAGTAGAAGTCTCCATAAGATATCAAGTAGAAAAGAAGGTGGGGACATAACAGCTATGTGCAAAGATCATGTATATTGCTTAATTAATAAAATCATGAGAAATAATAGAGCGGGAAGTCACAGTATGAGTACATTAATGTGAGCCATCATTTTTTGATGGGTATTGTTGCATAACTAACTTACACGTGCAGTAAAGTGAAGAAGGAGCAAAGTTCAAGCCCTCCCTGCTCACTGATGATAAAAATCCTCATACACAAACAAGTTTGCATGCAAGATATCAGCAATGGTCTTGTAGAAAGTAATCACTTTTGTTCCACCATCCCAATACAACATATACATAGTTTGATTGTGGAAACCCAACAGAAAAGTTGCTGAAATGGTGGAAAAGTAAAAGTTACAAGGGAGGATCGAGCACCAATGTAATAGCATGAGCCATTGTTGTTTGATACACATAGCTGTCTAGTAATTAGCCAAATGCAGGCATTAAAATACTGAGTCATATAAATAGTCTAGGGTGTTGAAAAAGAGAATACAGTGGAAATCAACTGTTAGATTATCAATGGAACACGGTCTGATAATGATGACAAGAACATTTCCATTTGTACAGTAAGCACAATCAAATTAGATCAATATTCATGTTCATGCATGTGACTGTCATTGTAAAACTGATCATTCCATTTAGGTATACGTTGCTAAATCTAATATTATGTAATACATGATGATGTTAGTTCTGAAGGTGGTAAGAGAAACAAGCCTGGCATTCGTAATCAATGAACATGTCATATCTTAAGCCATATACCGCATATAGTTTAAAAAACAATGGTTTAGATACACTTTCAGATCTGGTGCCCCCTATCACTGTAACACAATATAGGGCTAGTGTGTCATGCACATCCGATTACTGTAGGACCTGATGCATTTCATTGTCTTTATTGTCTTGATATATTCCAAGTTCCATTGCTCTTATTCTTATGATCCAGCATGCCTGATTTTTTTTCTCAATTCAGCCATGCGATTACCACCCCTCGGGTTAGCTTTTGTCAGACTAATCCCCAGAACTCTTGTGACCAGGACCCCTCAGATGTACAAGTGCCTCTTGGGTGAGTCATGTCATTGTTTCTCACTGCCCTAAAGTGCTCTTGTATGCGTTCTTTAAGGAGGTGAATAGTGCTCCCAACATATATGGCCTTGCACATGAAAATCATATATAGATGACGTATTTGGTGTTGCAATTTATGAATGCATCAATTCTGCATTTCGTGCTGTTGTTACAGCTGAAGCTTTGTATTCTGTGTATGGCAAGATTGCACATATTTCATGAACTACATTTAAAGAAACTTTTAGGTTTGTTAGGTAACCATGTGTGGGTTTCCACGAGAAGTGGTGGTAGGTAGCTGTTATATGCTGAATCCATGATGGTTTTACCCATCTTGTGCATCATCCTTGGTTTAGATGGTATGGCATGTGTCAGAGCTTTGTCTGTGCATAATATGTGCTTGTGGTTTTATAGAATCTTGGTATGACGTTGCTATCACAACTATATGGGGCGCAAAATGGAATTGTTGTGATTGTATTGTTGGTCTCTGTTTCTTCTTTTTCAACAGTGTCCCTATATTTTCTGAGATCTTATTCCTGGCCCCTGCTATGACCTTTCTGGAGTATCCCATTTACATGAATCTGTCGGCTAAACCATCAAGTTCAGTTTGACAGACATCTGACTCATTGCTGTTCTTTTTGATTCTTGACATTTCTTCATATGTTACGGCTGACACTTGTACTGTAGGGTGAGGACTGGCGGCAAGCAAAAATATGTTACATGCTGTGGGTTTGCAGTATATTTTTATTTGAATTTTATTCACATTTGTATACATCTCAATATCTAAAAAACAGATGGATTGCTTGTTAAAGTCATATGTCATCTGTATGTCGTAATCATTAGAGTTGAGGTAAGTCCAAAATTCTAATAAGAGTGATTCAGACCATGTCCAATTTAGTAGGACATTGTCTATATACCTTCCCAAAAACAAAATGCGCTCAGTCAGATGTTGGAGACCATAGAGCCATTGATGTTTTAATTAAAAAAACATGTTACGGTCTGTATAGGAAGGTGAAAAGCATGAGCCCATAGCACCTCCCTGGGCCTGTCTAAACCATTGTCCTTCATCGGGGAAGATGTTGTTATCTAGTACAAATATATCATGTCAAGGGTCATATGAGTGTGTTAGATATAGGAAGCAGATCTGATAGATAAGGTGTTGTGCCACCTTCAATCCCCTGCCTTTTGGCATGCATGTTTATAGTAAGCTTACATCTAGTGTAACCTATATAATTTCTGGTGACCATTGAACATCAACGAGTTTATTCAGCAAATCTTTGGTGTTGTGTAGGAAAGATGGAAGATTTTTCACTAAGGCTGTAGGAATTGACATGAAGAATACGCGTGCTTGTATTTTTGCAAATGTGGAAACAATTTCTAAATATGGTAAACATACGTTGTGATCCAAATCCTTTTGCGCTAACCTGTTATGAATGTGTTTTTTTTTTTTTTTGCATTATTAGAAGTTAGATATTTTTGTCTCAACCATTGGTTGTCTTGGTTATAATTTATACATCTTTATCCCTAGCTCCATCCATATGGAGGCAGCTGAATCACCCAGTTACAATCTGATAAGACCATTTCTAATGATGACTTTTCTGAAGGCTAGTGGAATCAATATTAGTAATTTTGAGAAATCACATTCATAACAGGTTAGTGGCTAGAGGTTGGCCTTTATTCTGCAGGCCATCATGGGACGTTTTACTTGTCTGTTAGCTTGGTGTGTATATATATATATATATCTCAACTTCTTGCTTGGACTTTTCAAGTCGGTCCTTCCTTACTACATTTGTCCTACTTTTGCGACTAATATGCTTCTCTCTTTTTACTACAATGCTCTAAAATAGAAACCTTTTTAGACATAGGTATTTATTTTGCTCTCCACATTCTCTCTCTTATGGCACCAAAAGTTTAAAAAAAAAAGTTTCTGCTCACATGGTGAAGGTTCGCTGTAGATATTCTTCTATTTTCCACACTTGAAGGGACTTTGGTGGTGGGCATTGCAGGAGTGCATTAGACCTGACTCCTGTCTGGAGCTTTTAATTTATCATAACCTTTGACTAATCTTGGTGATGTTTTTTTTAAGGGTTAAGATTTTTTTTTTAAATCTCTCTATTAATAAAAGTTGAGACTCGTGGAAGTTTTTTGTTCTCACAAGCTTTTTATGGACATGAGTGCTGGTACGCACTTTATTACAATACAAACATTTAGATAATACCATCTGATGATTGTTATTTGTGTTTCTCTCTTTTTTGTATTACCACATCAGTCTTGAAAAAGTTAAAGGTTGAACAAAACATGTGTTGCTTGAATCGTCTGTAATTTGATATTACCAGACCAACTGTATTGAATGTTTGACTGTATCAGGACGAAGTTAAAAAAACTATTTATCACTTCATACAAATTCTAGAGTTTTGATTTTGAAGGAATGAAGAAGGACTAAAACAATATTTCTTATATATTACTGCTATAATTGTATTGACTAGGGTGCCTTTTTACAAATTGACTTGATCATAGGTACAGCGAGTGCTCCATTATTTGTTTTTTTATATCTTTTCACCACTGTCAAGAATGTATAGTGTCAAAATGTCTGCGTGTTGAAGTTCTTAAGAATGCTCTCTCTGTATGAGATGCAAGATGTGTTCAGGTTGTAGTGGAGCACAAGACTCCTCTACTTCTTTCAGCCTCCGCCTCACCAGCTCAAAGCTCTCAGTAGATCCGCAATGATCAGACCCAAGTCATCCTAGTGTCTTCTGATTGGGCTAGGAGAATGTGGTACCTGGAACATCTGGACATGAACTTGTGTCCTCTGATCATACTACCTCTTGGCTTGTGTCCCAGACGCAAGGCAGGGTTGTGCACCCAGTCCACACATTCTACACCTCCATAAATGACAATTGAGCGACAGCGGTTCACTGCTTTTGATCTGCTACCTGAGGTTCTGGGATGTCATGTTTACTCCTGGTGCTGGGACAAAGTTGTGGCCCGGAGCTCAGTAAAGAGACCTTTTGAAAGCCAAACTGTTGGATATTTTACTGATTTGTTGTCTTTGGCCCTACTAGGCTTTGCAGTGGGCACTAGTAAAGGTAGTTTCTCAGCACTTCTGGACTGTTTGTTTGCCAGACCAGCTTTCCTTGTTTAAGTCACTTGTTATGGTGCAATTTATTTAAGTTTTGACCCACTTGTCTCTCCCAAATTGTTTGTGATGCCACAGTGGGACCTTAATTTGGTTTGGATATTTGTCATCCACAACCTCTCCAAGCCAGTGCTCAGCTGCTCGTTGCCTCTTCTGACTCTCAAAACTGTGTTCCTCACTGCAATCACTTCAATAGGTTGCACAAGTGAGCTCCAGGCTCTCTTGGTGCAGCTACCCTAAACTACCTTTTTCCCAGACAAACTAGTGTTGAGGACAAGGGTGGTCTTTTTAGCAAAAGGCATGACTTCTTTTCACATTGAGCACCCCATGCCCTCCCTATGTTTTTTCATAGTCAAGAATACTTGATTCTGTTACCAAAGAACCAACAAAGCATATAAATCGCACATCAAATTAAAAATGAAAACATATTCAAATTGCCCTTACAACTTCATAGAAACAAAACTGTACATATTGACAACTGAACAGTAATCCATACAGTATCAATGTTTCCAAATGAAGTTACACTAACAGCTGAGTCACAAATTGTTAATGAATTAGTTCATTACATTTTTTTAAAGTTATACAAATTTAATTGATAACTGTAATGGGGCCAAAGTGCAAAGAGCTAGACTAACTCAAAGTAAATCCATAAAGGAAAGATGCGTTCAAAGTAAACACTGTTTAAGGGCAATTTCAAAGCTCAGTCTAGCTTAAAAATAGTCAAGTGCAGTATAACTTATATTAACTATCCCAGTGAGAACATCACAAGTCTAAAACTCCCTAAAATGCAACAGCAGATACAATATCTGAAAGCTACAGTGTGCAAGAAAAGCAAAGATGGCAAAAGATATCCAACTGTCCCCCCTAGAGTACTTGAATGGCTTTATACGTAGTACCTATAATCATATGGCTGTCATAAACCAAACAAATTTGTTTTTGCGCCACACGTTTACCAAATAGTGACTGACTGCTAATACAGCTGAAACTGAGGTATCGTTTTTCAGAATCCTGAGGGTGACAAGGTAACAAGTCGTTCCAAGCTTCAAACAAATAGGGCAAATACATTTAAAACAAGATCTGCTCCTCTGTCTAAGGAACAATCCCACATGCTGGGCACAGATTAGAGACAGACATTGAGTCCTTCTTCCATCAACTGGTAAAAGACCTCAGTGGTAAACAGCTGAACCAGAAGTGCACATATAGACTGTTAGCCATGTGGTGATGTAATATTGTCCAAAAAGGACTCAAATAATGGAGAAGTCTTAAATCCGAAAAGTGGATTAGTTAAACTCCCTTTTGTTCCACAGGCAAGATCATGCTTATGGACAAAAGCCCAATATTGCGATTTTAAAGCATCAGCATCAGCTTTGCCAATAGCAGTAGGTTCGTCCCATAGTCTTTGTAAGTCGTTCTTCTGAAACAAGTTGTAAACAGATTTATGCCAGGGGACCTGCAAAGCTCTAGGCATGTTTACTGATTCCCTCAGGGAATCCCTCTATTCCTGTAGCTCTGGCGTAACCCAAAGACAAACCCAATATCTCAAGGGTTTTAATGCCATGAGATTTCAGATTCAGTTAATGCCTAAGTCAAACCCCCAAACCTCCACCCCGAAGAGCACAGCACACTCCGTTTTCTCACCGCCTTGTGTAACCAAAGAAAGGCCCTGGATCTGTGCTGAATGAGAATTGAGCTTTTTTTGAGTTGGAAATCCCACCTAAGTTTATCTGAGATCCTGACACGTAGGTAGTCAATGCAGTTAACTCTCTCTAGACATTCATTTCCAGCTTTCACACCGTAAGTAATAACGGGCCCCAGTCCAGCAACGTATATTTTGTTTTCGCCCTGTTTGATTCTAGGCCTCTAAATTTACGAAACCCCACAAATTTATTAATAAAAATCTGCAATCCCATAGTTTTCTTAGACATTAGAAGGGAGATGTCTACAACAAGCAGAATGGGTTTCTTGTTATTTAATAGAGGAGAGTAATTCTGACATCCCAAAATTATCTGTATCATTGGACCTGGGCTTAATTCTTTGTGCGTAAGCTGGCTACGAGGTTGACAAATTTCTCAGGCGCTCCCACTTCCAACAAAAATGTCCACAGGTTCTCCCTGGGAACAAGGTTGAACGCTGCCCTGAAGTCTACAAAAGCCACATACAGCTTTTATTTCAATAGCAATACATACTTCCAGAAGAGGAGAGCCAGTCTAAAAGCCTGAACCTATGTACTGGTTTTTGATCTAAAACTTGAAGTGGAGACAGAACCTTTCTTTCCTTTATCCATAATAGGAGTTTTGTGAGGACTTGCCTTGCCAACATTTTTTGCACATTGTATAATAAGAGGAATGCAGGAATCATCTTTTCCCCTCCATGAGTCAGGAATCGAGAGGATATGCAGGAATCACCTTTTCCCTTCTATGAGTCAGGAATCTCCCCCACTACTGATATCGCATTGGAAATAAGGTTATCATACCTTGCCCAAATAAGATGCTCTGATTTAAATATGTCACCTGGTAATTTGTCAGGTCCTGATGCTTTAGCTAACTTAAAAAGGGAAGTTGGGTTAGCCGGATATTCTAGGATAAAAAATCGCGCTAATACCTCAACATCCACTGTTGTCCTATCCCTGCTAGACATTGATAACTGGGGCCAGAGTAAAAACTATCTGCAAGATCAGATGCCCCCAGAGCATACAAGTTTGAAAAGTGATTCACCAAACACTTTGGTTGAATATGATAATGATACACTTTAGACTTACCACTGCTACCGTGAGACAGTATTTGCCAAAAGGATCTGTTGTGCTTCAAATTACCAGCAAGGAGCAGGTCTTGCCAAATTGTATTATTCCACTTTTTCTCTGCATTTGCAAGGACAGTTTTAAAGTTCTGCTACCTTCTGTTATCTCTACCTATACATGGCTTCTAACCACTGCTCTCAAGCTTGCTTTGGCTGTTTTACATTCAAGATTAAACCGCTTGTCTTTCCTAGTGGGTATAGGTGTAGGAAGCAGGCTCTTTGTATGATACATCAAAATGAGATATATATCATGCAAAGAGTCCAGGGGTTCCCTTACCAGTAGACAGGGGCTTGCTCTAGCAATTCCAAGGTGCTCTTTTCAGGGGGTAGTGTGTGGTTGAGCAACCTTAGGCTAATCAGAGGAGTGTTAGACATTTACAAATACATACACAGACAATAAACTAGACACTCAACTCAATTAGGAAATCCACACCAATTTACAAAAATAACAGGTATCTTTATATTTATTTAGGCACCAGAATCAATACGATCAGGTAAGTGATTTTTGCAAGAAAAATACTTTCAGGTTTCAAAAGTCGACAGTGCATTTTTCAGAAGCGGCAAGGTTATCCTGTGGAGAGAAAAAAAGTACTGAATTCAGGTACAGTACAGCAACTTACAGGAATAAGTTCCTGTACTTAAGGTAAGTATTGAGCAAGGGTCAGAAACCCAACAACAGGTCACACCGGGCAGCACTGAGGTGGGCGGTTAAAGAGGTGTAGTACTGCGTTGGGTGCCCATTGTTAGTCAATAGGGATTGGTCCTGTTGAAATGAGGCTGCAGGTTTGGGAAGGCAGTCCAATCGAGGAAAACCAATGGGTGAGTTCAATTCTTGAGATGCTCGGGGACAACGGGACATCTTCGGTCCTCTTCTCTATGGGCCAGGGGCAACGGCTGCCGAGGTATCCTGAGGCATCAGGTTTTTCTCCACCGGGAGCACTCGCAGTTGCATGGGCCTTGCGGCAGGGCTGCAGGCAGCATCGTTGAGTCCACAGTGGGAAAGTCCAAGGTGGGCTTTATCTCTGGAGGGCTGGGGGACCATGATGGCACAGTTGGCTAACTTCAGGTCAGGCAAGGCAACTCAGGTGCAGTGATGCTTTCCAGTGTTGGGTTTTTGCAGTCCTCTTGCGTCTCTTGGGGTGCCTGCAAGATGCAGAGAAGCAGCTCTGCCATTCTATGGGATATCCTGGGTCTTTATAGAAGGCAGACAGTCCTTCCAAGCTGTTGGAGGCCCAGCAGCTTGCAGGACGAGTCGACTTTGGCGCAAATTGGCAGGAACAGCAGGCAGTCCAGCAGGGCTAGGGCCAAGTCAGGTGCTTCTTCCTCTGCCTTTGCTTTTGTGGCTCTTGAGTGTCCTCTTTCATAAGTCAGCCGGAATCTGATTTCCTGGTGCCAGGGGCTCCCCTAAATACTGAATTTAGGGACGTTTCAGGAAGTGTAAGGTAGTAGCCAATAAGCTTCTTACCCCTGGGGTCACTGCACTCCCTATATGACTTCTTCCTGAGGGAAGTGGGCATAACCCTGTCCCAGAGTTCCTAAATATGCCAACACCAAGATGGCATATTTCTAATTTTAGTGCCCACATCAGGCAGCCACCTTAGCAGTGGAACTGACTTGAGTGGTGGACGCACCTCTCTGAATACTGAATTTCGTGCCTGTCCAGGTGCCAAATATGGCCTGGTGCGGCAGCGGGTTCGGCATCTCTCTTTTGAGTGAAACCAGATCTACATACCAAAGGTGATAGGCTTCTTCACAGGTCATCCTGTTGGGTGGGGTGTGTAAACACCTCTCCCAGAGCAGACTTAGCTTCTGACTGCCTGAGAGCAAAGGCTCTCACCCTTGGGGGTCAGAATCGTGTCTGGTGGTGGCAGGCTGGCTAAAACTAGTCTGTCTGCACACTGGTAGTTGGTATGTTTTCAGGGGGCACCTCTAAGGTTCCCTCTGTGTGCATGTATTAATAAATCCATCACTGGTATCAGTGAGGGTTTATTAATACCAGATGTTTGACACCAAACTTCCCTATTCTCCGTAAATCCATTATGTCGTTGGGGGACTCGTAGTGACAGGTATCCAGCACATGTACTTAAAATGGGTTCCCTCTTCACTCTTTATGTCTAAGAATCGACAAAGCCATAGCAGGGGCATCTGCTTTTGCAATATAATGCACCCTGCCTTAGGGCTGTAAGGCCTGCTGTAAGGTCAACGTACATATATTGCATGCAGTGTTAGGGGAATGTTGTGTTTACACTTTTAGCTGCACCAATGCATGCAGCATACAATGACAGTCTTCATGTGCTGGGTGAGTGGTGTCTGAGGGTGGCACATACATGCTGCAGCCCCTGGGGAATCTTCTTTGGCACCCATGCCGTAGGTACCAGGGATACCATTTACTAGGGGCCTGGAAAGGGGGGGGGGGCAAAGGTATTTCCAATTTGGGAACAATTGAACAGTTTTAGGGAACAAGATCTGGCACTGGGGGACCTGGATAGCAGGATCCCATTGCACTGTCAGTCAAAATTGCATCATGTACCATGCAAAAAGTGAGGGTGACCATGTCAAATAGGCTGACTAGAATTCATTTTCTTGTAAAAGATATCTTACAGTAGGGGGAGAAAAGATATGTAAATTTCAAAAATCGTAATAGCAGTGCTGGGAAAATTTTGCAAAATCAGCTAGAAAGGTCACATACAAACCATATAGCTTGGCCTGCAATTGTTGATTAGACATTAAGGGGGTCATTACAGCCCTAGCGGACGGTGTTAAAGCGGCGGTAAAACCGCCAACAAAGACAGCCACTTTAACACTCCGACCGCCACGGCGGTACAGACAAACAGCATCCGATAGAAATACAATAGGCACCTCTGGGGGAAAGGAAGGGGGGGGGCACCTCAGCCGGATGAGTGCACCACGCCAGATCCACGAGGGGGCTCCATGCCCATTGATGTATCCTGGGGAGTGCAAAGCCACAGTCTCTCAAGTCTCTACAGTGGGTGGTTTGCCCACTGTTCAATCCTGGGGAGTGCAAAACCAAAGTTTCTCAAGTCTCTACAGTGGTTGGTTTGCCCACTGTTCAATCCTGGGGAGTGCAAAGCCACAATCTCTCAAGTCTCTACAGTGGTTGGTTTGCCCACTGTTCAATCCTGGGGAGTGCAAAGCCACAGTCTCTCAAGTGGATAACAGTCTCCACTGGTTCTGGAGGGGGACTGGTGCCCAGAGTGCTTCATCCTGTTAAGGACAGACGGAGTGGATGCTGTTCTCCACTGGTTCTGGAGGGGGACTGGTGCCCAGAGTGCTTCATCCTGTTAAGGACAGACGGAGTGGATGCTGTTCTCCACTGGTTCTGGAGGGGGACTGGTGCCCACAGTGCATCACTCTCCCCGTGACGGTCCCAGTTCCGTCACTGCCCCTGCCGCACATGGGCTAGCGGTGCTTGACTTTGCAGTACTGACCTGTTCAGCAGTGCTTGCCATGGCGGTCTTTGCCCTGTTCATCGATCTTTGCCCTGTTCAGCGGTGCTTGCCATGGCGGTCTTTGCCCTATTCAGCGGTCTTTGCCCTGTTCAGCGGTCTTTGCCCTGTTCAGCGGTGCTTGCCATGGCGGTCTTTGCCCTGTTCAGCGGTGCTTGCTATGGCGGTCTTTGCCCTGTTCAGCGGTGCTTGCCCTGTTCAGCGGTCTTTGCCCTGTTCAGCGAAATTCTTGTGACCAGGACCCCTCAGATGTACAAGTGCCTCTTGGGTGAGTCATGTCATTGTTTCTCACTGCCCTAAAGTGCTCTTGTATGCGTTCTTTAAGGAGGTGAATAGTGCTCCCAACATATATGGCCTTGCACATGAAAATCATATATAGATGACGTATTTGGTGTTGCAATTTATGAATGCATCAATTCTGCATTTCGTGCTGTTGTTACAGCTGAAGCTTTGTATTCTGTGTATGGCAAGATTGCACATATTTCATGAACTACATTTAAAGAAACTTTTAGGTTTGTTAGGTAACCATGTGTGGGTTTCCACGAGAAGTGGTGGTAGGTAGCTGTTATATGCTGAATCCATGATGGTTTTACCCATCTTGTGCATCATCCTTGGTTTAGATGGTATGGCATGTGTCAGAGCTTTGTCTGTGCATAATATGTGCTTGTGGTTTTATAGAATCTTGGTATGACGTTGCTATCACAACTATATGGGGCGCAAAATGGAATTGTTGTGATTGTATTGTTGGTCTCTGTTTCTTCTTTTTCAACAGTGTCCCTATATTTTCTGAGATCTTATTCCTGGCCCCTGCTATGACCTTTCTGGAGTATCCCATTTACATGAATCTGTCGGCTAAACCATCAAGTTCAGTTTGACAGACATCTGACTCATTGCTGTTCTTTTTGATTCTTGACATTTCTTCATATGTTACGGCTGACACTTGTACTGTAGGGTGAGGACTGGCGGCAAGCAAAAATATGTTACATGCTGTGGGTTTGCAGTATATTTTTATTTGAATTTTATTCACATTTGTATACATCTCAATATCTAAAAAACAGATGGATTGCTTGTTAAAGTCATATGTCATCTGTATGTCGTAATCATTAGAGTTGAGGTAAGTCCAAAATTCTAATAAGAGTGATTCAGACCATGTCCAATTTAGTAGGACATTGTCTATATACCTTCCCAAAAACAAAATGCGCTCAGTCAGATGTTGGAGACCATAGAGCCATTGATGTTTTAATTAAAAAAACATGTTACGGTCTGTATAGGAAGGTGAAAAGCATGAGCCCATAGCACCTCCCTGGGCCTGTCTAAACCATTGTCCTTCATCGGGGAAGATGTTGTTATCTAGTACAAATATATCATGTCAAGGGTCATATGAGTGTGTTAGATATAGGAAGCAGATCTGATAGATAAGGTGTTGTGCCACCTTCAATCCCCTGCCTTTTGGCATGCATGTTTATAGTAAGCTTACATCTAGTGTAACCTATATAATTTCTGGTGACCATTGAACATCAACGAGTTTATTCAGCAAATCTTTGGTGTTGTGTAGGAAAGATGGAAGATTTTTCACTAAGGCTGTAGGAATTGACATGAAGAATACGCGTGCTTGTATTTTTGCAAATGTGGAAACAATTTCTAAATATGGTAAACATACGTTGTGATCCAAATCCTTTTGCGCTAACCTGTTATGAATGTGTTTTTTTTTTTTTTTGCATTATTAGAAGTTAGATATTTTTGTCTCAACCATTGGTTGTCTTGGTTATAATTTATACATCTTTATCCCTAGCTCCATCCATATGGAGGCAGCTGAATCACCCAGTTACAATCTGATAAGACCATTTCTAATGATGACTTTTCTGAAGGCTAGTGGAATCAATATTAGTAATTTTGAGAAATCACATTCATAACAGGTTAGTGGCTAGAGGTTGGCCTTTATTCTGCAGGCCATCATGGGACGTTTTACTTGTCTGTTAGCTTGGTGTGTATATATATATATATATCTCAACTTCTTGCTTGGACTTTTCAAGTCGGTCCTTCCTTACTACATTTGTCCTACTTTTGCGACTAATATGCTTCTCTCTTTTTACTACAATGCTCTAAAATAGAAACCTTTTTAGACATAGGTATTTATTTTGCTCTCCACATTCTCTCTCTTATGGCACCAAAAGTTTAAAAAAAAAAGTTTCTGCTCACATGGTGAAGGTTCGCTGTAGATATTCTTCTATTTTCCACACTTGAAGGGACTTTGGTGGTGGGCATTGCAGGAGTGCATTAGACCTGACTCCTGTCTGGAGCTTTTAATTTATCATAACCTTTGACTAATCTTGGTGATGTTTTTTTTAAGGGTTAAGATTTTTTTTTTAAATCTCTCTATTAATAAAAGTTGAGACTCGTGGAAGTTTTTTGTTCTCACAAGCTTTTTATGGACATGAGTGCTGGTACGCACTTTATTACAATACAAACATTTAGATAATACCATCTGATGATTGTTATTTGTGTTTCTCTCTTTTTTGTATTACCACATCAGTCTTGAAAAAGTTAAAGGTTGAACAAAACATGTGTTGCTTGAATCGTCTGTAATTTGATATTACCAGACCAACTGTATTGAATGTTTGACTGTATCAGGACGAAGTTAAAAAAACTATTTATCACTTCATACAAATTCTAGAGTTTTGATTTTGAAGGAATGAAGAAGGACTAAAACAATATTTCTTATATATTACTGCTATAATTGTATTGACTAGGGTGCCTTTTTACAAATTGACTTGATCATAGGTACAGCGAGTGCTCCATTATTTGTTTTTTTATATCTTTTCACCACTGTCAAGAATGTATAGTGTCAAAATGTCTGCGTGTTGAAGTTCTTAAGAATGCTCTCTCTGTATGAGATGCAAGATGTGTTCAGGTTGTAGTGGAGCACAAGACTCCTCTACTTCTTTCAGCCTCCGCCTCACCAGCTCAAAGCTCTCAGTAGATCCGCAATGATCAGACCCAAGTCATCCTAGTGTCTTCTGATTGGGCTAGGAGAATGTGGTACCTGGAACATCTGGACATGAACTTGTGTCCTCTGATCATACTACCTCTTGGCTTGTGTCCCAGACGCAAGGCAGGGTTGTGCACCCAGTCCACACATTCTACACCTCCATAAATGACAATTGAGCGACAGCGGTTCACTGCTTTTGATCTGCTACCTGAGGTTCTGGGATGTCATGTTTACTCCTGGTGCTGGGACAAAGTTGTGGCCCGGAGCTCAGTAAAGAGACCTTTTGAAAGCCAAACTGTTGGATATTTTACTGATTTGTTGTCTTTGGCCCTACTAGGCTTTGCAGTGGGCACTAGTAAAGGTAGTTTCTCAGCACTTCTGGACTGTTTGTTTGCCAGACCAGCTTTCCTTGTTTAAGTCACTTGTTATGGTGCAATTTATTTAAGTTTTGACCCACTTGTCTCTCCCAAATTGTTTGTGATGCCACAGTGGGACCTTAATTTGGTTTGGATATTTGTCATCCACAACCTCTCCAAGCCAGTGCTCAGCTGCTCGTTGCCTCTTCTGACTCTCAAAACTGTGTTCCTCACTGCAATCACTTCAATAGGTTGCACAAGTGAGCTCCAGGCTCTCTTGGTGCAGCTACCCTAAACTACCTTTTTCCCAGACAAACTAGTGTTGAGGACAAGGGTGGTCTTTTTAGCAAAAGGCATGACTTCTTTTCACATTGAGCACCCCATGCCCTCCCTATGTTTTTTCATAGTCAAGAATACTTGATTCTGTTACCAAAGAACCAACAAAGCATATAAATCGCACATCAAATTAAAAATGAAAACATATTCAAATTGCCCTTACAACTTCATAGAAACAAAACTGTACATATTGACAACTGAACAGTAATCCATACAGTATCAATGTTTCCAAATGAAGTTACACTAACAGCTGAGTCACAAATTGTTAATGAATTAGTTCATTACATTTTTTTAAAGTTATACAAATTTAATTGATAACTGTAATGGGGCCAAAGTGCAAAGAGCTAGACTAACTCAAAGTAAATCCATAAAGGAAAGATGCGTTCAAAGTAAACACTGTTTAAGGGCAATTTCAAAGCTCAGTCTAGCTTAAAAATAGTCAAGTGCAGTATAACTTATATTAACTATCCCAGTGAGAACATCACAAGTCTAAAACTCCCTAAAATGCAACAGCAGATACAATATCTGAAAGCTACAGTGTGCAAGAAAAGCAAAGATGGCAAAAGATATCCAACTGTCCCCCCTAGAGTACTTGAATGGCTTTATACGTAGTACCTATAATCATATGGCTGTCATAAACCAAACAAATTTGTTTTTGCGCCACACGTTTACCAAATAGTGACTGACTGCTAATACAGCTGAAACTGAGGTATCGTTTTTCAGAATCCTGAGGGTGACAAGGTAACAAGTCGTTCCAAGCTTCAAACAAATAGGGCAAATACATTTAAAACAAGATCTGCTCCTCTGTCTAAGGAACAATCCCACATGCTGGGCACAGATTAGAGACAGACATTGAGTCCTTCTTCCATCAACTGGTAAAAGACCTCAGTGGTAAACAGCTGAACCAGAAGTGCACATATAGACTGTTAGCCATGTGGTGATGTAATATTGTCCAAAAAGGACTCAAATAATGGAGAAGTCTTAAATCCGAAAAGTGGATTAGTTAAACTCCCTTTTGTTCCACAGGCAAGATCATGCTTATGGACAAAAGCCCAATATTGCGATTTTAAAGCATCAGCATCAGCTTTGCCAATAGCAGTAGGTTCGTCCCATAGTCTTTGTAAGTCGTTCTTCTGAAACAAGTTGTAAACAGATTTATGCCAGGGGACCTGCAAAGCTCTAGGCATGTTTACTGATTCCCTCAGGGAATCCCTCTATTCCTGTAGCTCTGGCGTAACCCAAAGACAAACCCAATATCTCAAGGGTTTTAATGCCATGAGATTTCAGATTCAGTTAATGCCTAAGTCAAACCCCCAAACCTCCACCCCGAAGAGCACAGCACACTCCGTTTTCTCACCGCCTTGTGTAACCAAAGAAAGGCCCTGGATCTGTGCTGAATGAGAATTGAGCTTTTTTTGAGTTGGAAATCCCACCTAAGTTTATCTGAGATCCTGACACGTAGGTAGTCAATGCAGTTAACTCTCTCTAGACATTCATTTCCAGCTTTCACACCGTAAGTAATAACGGGCCCCAGTCCAGCAACGTATATTTTGTTTTCGCCCTGTTTGATTCTAGGCCTCTAAATTTACGAAACCCCACAAATTTATTAATAAAAATCTGCAATCCCATAGTTTTCTTAGACATTAGAAGGGAGATGTCTACAACAAGCAGAATGGGTTTCTTGTTATTTAATAGAGGAGAGTAATTCTGACATCCCAAAATTATCTGTATCATTGGACCTGGGCTTAATTCTTTGTGCGTAAGCTGGCTACGAGGTTGACAAATTTCTCAGGCGCTCCCACTTCCAACAAAAATGTCCACAGGTTCTCCCTGGGAACAAGGTTGAACGCTGCCCTGAAGTCTACAAAAGCCACATACAGCTTTTATTTCAATAGCAATACATACTTCCAGAAGAGGAGAGCCAGTCTAAAAGCCTGAACCTATGTACTGGTTTTTGATCTAAAACTTGAAGTGGAGACAGAACCTTTCTTTCCTTTATCCATAATAGGAGTTTTGTGAGGACTTGCCTTGCCAACATTTTTTGCACATTGTATAATAAGAGGAATGCAGGAATCATCTTTTCCCCTCCATGAGTCAGGAATCGAGAGGATATGCAGGAATCACCTTTTCCCTTCTATGAGTCAGGAATCTCCCCCACTACTGATATCGCATTGGAAATAAGGTTATCATACCTTGCCCAAATAAGATGCTCTGATTTAAATATGTCACCTGGTAATTTGTCAGGTCCTGATGCTTTAGCTAACTTAAAAAGGGAAGTTGGGTTAGCCGGATATTCTAGGATAAAAAATCGCGCTAATACCTCAACATCCACTGTTGTCCTATCCCTGCTAGACATTGATAACTGGGGCCAGAGTAAAAACTATCTGCAAGATCAGATGCCCCCAGAGCATACAAGTTTGAAAAGTGATTCACCAAACACTTTGGTTGAATATGATAATGATACACTTTAGACTTACCACTGCTACCGTGAGACAGTATTTGCCAAAAGGATCTGTTGTGCTTCAAATTACCAGCAAGGAGCAGGTCTTGCCAAATTGTATTATTCCACTTTTTCTCTGCATTTGCAAGGACAGTTTTAAAGTTCTGCTACCTTCTGTTATCTCTACCTATACATGGCTTCTAACCACTGCTCTCAAGCTTGCTTTGGCTGTTTTACATTCAAGATTAAACCGCTTGTCTTTCCTAGTGGGTATAGGTGTAGGAAGCAGGCTCTTTGTATGATACATCAAAATGAGATATATATCATGCAAAGAGTCCAGGGGTTCCCTTACCAGTAGACAGGGGCTTGCTCTAGCAATTCCAAGGTGCTCTTTTCAGGGGGTAGTGTGTGGTTGAGCAACCTTAGGCTAATCAGAGGAGTGTTAGACATTTACAAATACATACACAGACAATAAACTAGACACTCAACTCAATTAGGAAATCCACACCAATTTACAAAAATAACAGGTATCTTTATATTTATTTAGGCACCAGAATCAATACGATCAGGTAAGTGATTTTTGCAAGAAAAATACTTTCAGGTTTCAAAAGTCGACAGTGCATTTTTCAGAAGCGGCAAGGTTATCCTGTGGAGAGAAAAAAAGTACTGAATTCAGGTACAGTACAGCAACTTACAGGAATAAGTTCCTGTACTTAAGGTAAGTATTGAGCAAGGGTCAGAAACCCAACAACAGGTCACACCGGGCAGCACTGAGGTGGGCGGTTAAAGAGGTGTAGTACTGCGTTGGGTGCCCATTGTTAGTCAATAGGGATTGGTCCTGTTGAAATGAGGCTGCAGGTTTGGGAAGGCAGTCCAATCGAGGAAAACCAATGGGTGAGTTCAATTCTTGAGATGCTCGGGGACAACGGGACATCTTCGGTCCTCTTCTCTATGGGCCAGGGGCAACGGCTGCCGAGGTATCCTGAGGCATCAGGTTTTTCTCCACCGGGAGCACTCGCAGTTGCATGGGCCTTGCGGCAGGGCTGCAGGCAGCATCGTTGAGTCCACAGTGGGAAAGTCCAAGGTGGGCTTTATCTCTGGAGGGCTGGGGGACCATGATGGCACAGTTGGCTAACTTCAGGTCAGGCAAGGCAACTCAGGTGCAGTGATGCTTTCCAGTGTTGGGTTTTTGCAGTCCTCTTGCGTCTCTTGGGGTGCCTGCAAGATGCAGAGAAGCAGCTCTGCCATTCTATGGGATATCCTGGGTCTTTATAGAAGGCAGACAGTCCTTCCAAGCTGTTGGAGGCCCAGCAGCTTGCAGGACGAGTCGACTTTGGCGCAAATTGGCAGGAACAGCAGGCAGTCCAGCAGGGCTAGGGCCAAGTCAGGTGCTTCTTCCTCTGCCTTTGCTTTTGTGGCTCTTGAGTGTCCTCTTTCATAAGTCAGCCGGAATCTGATTTCCTGGTGCCAGGGGCTCCCCTAAATACTGAATTTAGGGACGTTTCAGGAAGTGTAAGGTAGTAGCCAATAAGCTTCTTACCCCTGGGGTCACTGCACTCCCTATATGACTTCTTCCTGAGGGAAGTGGGCATAACCCTGTCCCAGAGTTCCTAAATATGCCAACACCAAGATGGCATATTTCTAATTTTAGTGCCCACATCAGGCAGCCACCTTAGCAGTGGAACTGACTTGAGTGGTGGACGCACCTCTCTGAATACTGAATTTCGTGCCTGTCCAGGTGCCAAATATGGCCTGGTGCGGCAGCGGGTTCGGCATCTCTCTTTTGAGTGAAACCAGATCTACATACCAAAGGTGATAGGCTTCTTCACAGGTCATCCTGTTGGGTGGGGTGTGTAAACACCTCTCCCAGAGCAGACTTAGCTTCTGACTGCCTGAGAGCAAAGGCTCTCACCCTTGGGGGTCAGAATCGTGTCTGGTGGTGGCAGGCTGGCTAAAACTAGTCTGTCTGCACACTGGTAGTTGGTATGTTTTCAGGGGGCACCTCTAAGGTTCCCTCTGTGTGCATGTATTAATAAATCCATCACTGGTATCAGTGAGGGTTTATTAATACCAGATGTTTGACACCAAACTTCCCTATTCTCCGTAAATCCATTATGTCGTTGGGGGACTCGTAGTGACAGGTATCCAGCACATGTACTTAAAATGGGTTCCCTCTTCACTCTTTATGTCTAAGAATCGACAAAGCCATAGCAGGGGCATCTGCTTTTGCAATATAATGCACCCTGCCTTAGGGCTGTAAGGCCTGCTGTAAGGTCAACGTACATATATTGCATGCAGTGTTAGGGGAATGTTGTGTTTACACTTTTAGCTGCACCAATGCATGCAGCATACAATGACAGTCTTCATGTGCTGGGTGAGTGGTGTCTGAGGGTGGCACATACATGCTGCAGCCCCTGGGGAATCTTCTTTGGCACCCATGCCGTAGGTACCAGGGATACCATTTACTAGGGGCCTGGAAAGGGGGGGGGGGCAAAGGTATTTCCAATTTGGGAACAATTGAACAGTTTTAGGGAACAAGATCTGGCACTGGGGGACCTGGATAGCAGGATCCCATTGCACTGTCAGTCAAAATTGCATCATGTACCATGCAAAAAGTGAGGGTGACCATGTCAAATAGGCTGACTAGAATTCATTTTCTTGTAAAAGATATCTTACAGTAGGGGGAGAAAAGATATGTAAATTTCAAAAATCGTAATAGCAGTGCTGGGAAAATTTTGCAAAATCAGCTAGAAAGGTCACATACAAACCATATAGCTTGGCCTGCAATTGTTGATTAGACATTAAGGGGGTCATTACAGCCCTAGCGGACGGTGTTAAAGCGGCGGTAAAACCGCCAACAAAGACAGCCACTTTAACACTCCGACCGCCACGGCGGTACAGACAAACAGCATCCGATAGAAATACAATAGGCACCTCTGGGGGAAAGGAAGGGGGGGGGCACCTCAGCCGGATGAGTGCACCACGCCAGATCCACGAGGGGGCTCCATGCCCATTGATGTATCCTGGGGAGTGCAAAGCCACAGTCTCTCAAGTCTCTACAGTGGGTGGTTTGCCCACTGTTCAATCCTGGGGAGTGCAAAACCAAAGTTTCTCAAGTCTCTACAGTGGTTGGTTTGCCCACTGTTCAATCCTGGGGAGTGCAAAGCCACAATCTCTCAAGTCTCTACAGTGGTTGGTTTGCCCACTGTTCAATCCTGGGGAGTGCAAAGCCACAGTCTCTCAAGTGGATAACAGTCTCCACTGGTTCTGGAGGGGGACTGGTGCCCAGAGTGCTTCATCCTGTTAAGGACAGACGGAGTGGATGCTGTTCTCCACTGGTTCTGGAGGGGGACTGGTGCCCAGAGTGCTTCATCCTGTTAAGGACAGACGGAGTGGATGCTGTTCTCCACTGGTTCTGGAGGGGGACTGGTGCCCACAGTGCATCACTCTCCCCGTGACGGTCCCAGTTCCGTCACTGCCCCTGCCGCACATGGGCTAGCGGTGCTTGACTTTGCAGTACTGACCTGTTCAGCAGTGCTTGCCATGGCGGTCTTTGCCCTGTTCATCGATCTTTGCCCTGTTCAGCGGTGCTTGCCATGGCGGTCTTTGCCCTATTCAGCGGTCTTTGCCCTGTTCAGCGGTCTTTGCCCTGTTCAGCGGTGCTTGCCATGGCGGTCTTTGCCCTGTTCAGCGGTGCTTGCTATGGCGGTCTTTGCCCTGTTCAGCGGTGCTTGCCCTGTTCAGCGGTCTTTGCCCTGTTCAGCGGTCTTTGCCTTGTTCAGCGGTGCTTGCCATGGCGGTCTTTGCCCTGTTCAGCGGTCTTTGCCCTTTTCAGCGGTCTTTGCCCTTTTCAGCGGTCTTTGCCCTGTTCAGCGGTCTTTGCCCTGTTCAGCGGTCTTTGCCCTGTTCAGCGGTGCTTGCCATGGCGGTCTTTGCCCTGTTCAGCGGTCTTTGTCCTGTCCAGCGGTGCTTGCCATGGCGGTCTTTGCCCTGTTCAGCGGTCTTTGCCCTGTTCAGCGGTCTTTGCCTTGTTCAGCGGTGCTTGCCATGGCGGTGTTTGCCCTGTTCAGCGGTGCTTGCCCTGTTCAGCGGTCTTTGCCCTGTTCAGCGGTGCTTGCCATGGCAGTCTTTGCCCTGTTCAGCGGTCTTTTCCCTGTTCAGCGGTGCTTGCCATGGCGGTCTTAGCCCTGTTCAAGCGGTGCTTGCCATGGTGGTCCTTCATTGCCCAGCTGGGCTGGGGCTGGCGGTCCTTCATTGCCCAGTGGGGCTGTGGCTGCCAGGGCCCTTCTGGGCACTGACTCTGGCGGTGGCCTCCTGGCCAGTGACGATGGGGCTGCCCTCCTGGGCACTGACTCTGGCGGTGGCCTCCTGCCCACTGACGATGGGGCTGCCCTCCTGGGCACTGACTCTGGCGGTGGCCTCCTGGCCAGTGACGATGGAGCTGCCCTCCTGGGCACTGACTCTGGCGGTGGCCTCCTGGCCAGTGACGATGGGGCTGCCGGTGGCCTCCTGGCCAGTGACGATGGGGCTGCCGGTGGCCTCCTGGGCAGCGGGGATGATGGCGGTCTTCTCCGCCGTGCTGCTCTTCCCAGACTTTGGCGATTTCTTCTACCCCTTCCCCACCTTGGGAGGAGTCACAGCTGAGTGGACACTCCCCCGGGGACCCCTGTGAGCGGCTTTGCCGGCTGGAGCCTTCCCCCCACTCCCGCCGGGCACTGTCCAACTTCTGGTGCTTCACAGGGGGGGACTGGCTGTGCTGTGGCTCTGTCACACTGGCTGCCCTGGTGCCAGGTGCACTCCACATACCTCTAACAGGCACTACTGGTACCAGCGATTTTTTGGCTGAGGTGCTAGTACGGAACCTATGAATTGGAGGGGGAGTGGTGGGAAAGAGGTCAAGCTTGCGCAGGAAAAGTTTCTTAGGAACACTGGTACGGGTAGCTGGAGGGGGTCTGGGATTGGAGGAAGAGGAGGTGGTTGTAGGAGGTGTAACATTTGTGGCTTTGAGTGCAGGTGCATGCGCTGGAGGCTGTCGTGAGGTGGATGGCTGTTGGGTGGGTGTGTGCCTGCGTTTGTGTACTTTGGGAGGGGGCGTCACAGACACACTGGGAGAGGACACAGGGGACGTGTAAATGGTAGTGGGGGTGGTGAGTGCAGGTGAGCAGGGTGTTGTGGTGGGTGTGCTGGTGCGGGACCTAGTGGCTGTAGTGGTAGTGCATGCAGGTGAGAGTGTAGATGACACTGGGAGGGAGGAGGGAGACGAGGAGGCAGTGGATGTTGGTATGTCTGTATGTGTGTGATGCTTGCATGAGTGCCTGTGGGATGTGTGGTGCTTATGTTTGCCTGAGCTTCCCTTGTGTGTTGACGTGTGTGCAGGCTGGTCTGAAGGTGTGCTTGGGATAGGCTGGGGTACAGGGGATTGGGTCTGGGTGGAGGAAGTTGGAAGTGGGAGGCTAGACACAGGAACAATGGCTGCCATCAGTGCTGAGGCCAGAGATTGTAGGGTTCGATGAAGGGCAGCCTGACCAGAATGAATGCCCTCCAGGAATGCATTTGTGTGTTGCAATTCCCTTTCTACACCCTGGATGGCATTCAAAATGGTAGACTGCCCAACAGTGAGGGACCTGAGGAGGTCAATGGCCTCCTCACTGAGGGCAGCAGTGGTGACAGGGGCAGGGGCTGAGGTGCCTGGGGTGAAGGTGACGCCTACCCTCCTGGGTGAGCGGGCATGGGGCGAAGGCTGAGGGGCTGCTGGGAGGGCGGTGCTGGTAGGGGGGGTGGCGGCTGTACCTGTAGAAGTGGGGGGCACAGATTTTGCTGCCACCACAAGGAAGCTCCCATCGGAGGACGAGTCCGTGTCGCTGGTTGCTGATCCTGTGACCGCCGTGGAGTTCCCCTCGCCCTCCGTCCCACGGGTGTATTCAGAGTCCGTGGTGTGGCCCTCCATGGCCATGTGGGATGCAGCTCCCTCGTGCTCTGGTGCCACTGTACCTCCGCCTGATGATGCTGATGCACACAAGAACAGGGAGAGCACAAAAAGGGGGGGGGGGCGACAGAAGAAAGACAGGTTGAGTGCATGGCTTACCGCTACCGGTGGCGGACAATACAGACACAGCAGCCCCCTGCACTACGCCGCGCTGTTGGCCTCTACAGATGCAGTTCCTGGGATATGGCCTACATGGCTATGGTGGACATCAGCACACATAGATGACACAGGGGCATGTATACCTGTACTTGGCACTCTACAGAGGTGGGGTGGAGTGCCACATGGCCTTCATTACGGAGGGGCCTAGCCTACGGAACTCGCCCTGGCCTAGGGAAACCCACAGCCCTCCTCCCCCACCCAGACACCTTCACTGCTCTCAAAGTCCGCACAGTGATGTTGTACTCACCCCCTTGTGTCTGCTGTGATGCCCTCAAGCGCCCATCCAACTCAGGGTAGGCCACCGCCAGGATCCTGAACATCAGGGGGGTCATGGTGCGACGGGCACCCCTCCCACATTGGGAGGCCATCCCCATCTGAGCCTCCGCCGTCTTCTTGCTCCAGCAGCGAATGTCCTCCCATCTTTTACGGCAGTGGGTGCTCCGTCTCTGGTGGACCCCCAGGGTCCGGACGTCCTTGGCGATGGCACGCCAAATATCCTTCTTCTGGTGGGCGCTGACCTACATGACACGTACAGGGGAAGAAGAGAAGTCATTACCAACTACACCGTCAAAGTGAGTGGCCCACATCCCTACCCTTGCCATGTGGCACATGCATTCACAGTCCTTCCTGCATGCAGAACTGTGGCCCCTTCCTTCTTACAACCAGCCCTTTCCACACAGGCATAGCCCATAAAACTTGCTACCTGTGTACTCAGCTGTTGGTCTGGAGGACCGTAGAGTAGCGTGTACTGGGGGAGGACCCCGTCCACGAGCTTCTCTAACTCCTGTGCAGTGAAGGCAGAGGCCCTTTCCCCAGACGCACAAGCCATTGTCTCTTCCAGACCGAAGTCACAGCAGCACTTGCAGTGTAGGTCCTCTCCTGACGAAGATCAGGTATTGAGTGATTCAACAGATAGAAAATGGCGGTCACGTCAGCGGCGGTGCGTATCATCACCGCCGGCGCACTTCGTCATTGGCTCCTGGGACCCATAGGGTCCAATGTTAACCAATGCAGCATTGCGCAGCAGTCTTTGTCCGCCTACAGCGACGGTGTACAACGCCAGCGCAGTTACCTCCCATCCCATTGTCCCAGTTTAGTGGTCAGGCAGCCGCCATTTCAGGGGCCCACATGGCTTCATTTTCAACTGTGTCACACATACAGACAACTTTTTGGGTTAATTTTCGTGTTCTGTGTAGACTGTGGGTACATACCTCTGAGTTGTTTGACTCTGTGGTCACTGTTGTCCTTCCTAGGCACCGTCAGCTGGGACATGTGCGAAGATGGCGGAATCCTCCTGTGTACCGACCGCTGGTGGACCTGTTGACAATGGAGGAGCGACATTTAATCATCACCTACAGGTTTGACCGTGCCACAATCCAGGAATTGTGTACCCAGTTGGAGCCTGACCTGATGTCAGCTATCCGCCATCCCACAGGGATCCCCCCTCAAGTGCAGGTGCTATCAGTGCTCCATTTCCTTGCAAGTGGGTCTTTTCAAACAGTGGCCATGGCATCAGGGATGTCCCAACCTGTGTTTTCCAACGTGTTGTCCAGAGTGTTGTCTGCCCTGCTGAAACACATGCGGAGCTACATCGTTTTCCCTCAGGTGGAGGATTTGGATACACTGAAAGGTGACTTCTATGCCCTTGGACATATCCCTAACATCATAGGTGCCATTGATGGGACCCATGTAGCTCTGGTCCCCCCCCACAGGAGTGAACAGGTGTACAGGAACCGGAAGAGCTATCATTCCATGAATGTACAGATGGTATGTTTGGCAGACCAGTACATCTCCTAGGTAAATGCTATGTTCCCTGGCTCAGTGCATGACGCCTACATCCTGCGGAATATCAGCATCCCTTATGTGATGGGTCAACTCCAGAGGACCAGTGTGTGGCTATTAGGGAACTCTGGTTACCCCAACCTGTCATGGCTACTGACCCCAGTGAGGAATCCCAGGACCAGGGCAGAGGAACGCTACAATGAGGCCCATTGGTGGACTAGGAGGGTGATCGAACGCACCTTCGGGCTCCTGAAGGCCAAGTTCAGGTGCCTCCATATGACAGGTGGTTCCCTATTCTACTCACCAAGGAGGGTGTGCCAGATCATCATCGCCTGCTGTATACTTCACAATCTGGCTTTGCGACGCCAGGTGCCTTTTCTGCAGGAGGATGGTCCAGATGATGGTGTTGTGGCAGCTGTGGAGCCTGTGGACAGTGATGAGGAGGAAGCAGAGGAAGAAGACATTGACAACAGGGACTCAGTTATCCAGCAATATTTCCAATGACACACAGGTGAGAACACCTTCCCGCCTACTATAAGTACTTTCCCACTTCTACCTCTATCCTGTCTGTCAATTTCAACCTGTATATGGTAACTGAGTTGTACATTTCCCTTACGGTTTCACAGGTGTAGTTACCAACATGTGTCAACTGCTTAGATTCCTCATGGAGTTGAGATGTGTGACATAGGTATGTTGACATTACATTTGAGAACGGATTTTGTCACTGTCATTGCTAATACACATTTTCAAAATCACAGACTGACTCCAGATTGTTTTGTGCTTCAAGGGTGTTTATTGCAGTGCTAAATATTGGAGGGGGTTGGTAAAATGGTGAAGGGTGATGGTGGAGGAATATCCATGGCAGAGTCCAGTCTATTAGTCTCACAGGTGCACTGCCCATATGGGCATAGGAAGTGGAGCTAGGGCAGTTCCAATATGGACAGGATTACAAAGTGGGACAGTGGGATGACAATCAGGGTGGTCTCATTTCTTGGCGGGGGTCTTGCCATCATGCTCTGTCCTGTTCCTGGATCTCAGGGACTTCTTGCGGGGTGGTTCTCCGTCTGCAGGGGGTGGGGTGCTGGTGTGGTGGTCCTGTGGCTGGGCGTCCTGTCCAATAGCGCCGGCGGAGGTGGTGGGCAGTTCATCGTCCATGCTAGTATCAGGGGCCGCTTGGCAGTATCTCCTTCAGCACCCCTACGATGGTGCCCAGGGCGGAGCTGATGGTTCTGAGTTCCTCCCTGAACCCCAAATACTGTTCCTCCTGCATGCGCTGGGTCTCCTGAAACTTGGCCAGGACCGTAGCTATCATCTCCTGGGAGTGGTGGTATGCTCCCATGATGGAGGAGAGGGCCTCATGGAGAGTGGGTTCCCTTGGCCTGTCCGCCCCCTGTCGCACAGCAGCCCTCCCAGTTCCCCTGTGTTCCTGGGCCTCCGTCCCCTGGACCGTGTGCCCACTACCACTGCCCCCAGGTCCCTGATGTTGTTGGGGTGGTGGGTTATCCTGGGTTCCCTGTAGTGGTGGACACACAGCTGATTGATGTGTCCTGGGTACGGAGGTATGGGCCCACTGGGTGGGTGCTGTGCTGGTGTTACCAGAGGGTGGAAGGTCTGTGGTGGCCTGTGACTGGGTGTGGGGAACCGACTGTCCCGAGGCCCACGATGGTCCGGGCTGGTCATCTAGATCCAGTTGGCCAGAGCTGCTGTCATCATTGTGGGCCTCTTCTGTTGGTGGGGTGGAGATGTCTGGACCCTCCTGTCTGGTGACGTAGGGTAGTGGTCCTGCAGGGGTGTAAAAGCATTATTATTGCATCTGTGTGTGTCATGGTGTCCAATGGGTGGGTGACCGTGTACCCCAGTGGTAGCATTCCTATGTGGGGACTTGTGTGATGATGGTTGGGGGGTGTTATGGGTATGTGCAGTGGGCATGCTTTAGTGATGGGTGTCCATGCTTTGTTGTGTCATGCAGGGCTTGGTGTTGGGATGGGTGGTTTGTGTTAGTAGTGCATATGTGAGGAGTTGGAGTGATAGGGGAGGGGGTGAGGGTGGGGGTCTGTGATAGCATGCAGGTAGGGTGGGGGATATGATAGTTAAGATTTGACTTACCAGAGTCCATTCCTCCACCGACTCCTCCGAGGCCCTCAGGATGCATAATGGTCAAGACCTGCTCCTCCCATGTTGTTAGCTGTGGGGGTCGGCCGCCAGTCCGCTGTACCGCGATGTTGTGCCTGGAGACCACGGAATGCACCTTCCCCCGTAGGTCGTTCCACCTCTTCCTGATGTCGTCCTGATTTCTTGGGTGCTGTCCCACTGCGTTGACCCTGTCCACTATTCTTTGCCATAGCTCCATCTTCCTAGCTATGGAGGTGTGCTGCACCTGTGATCCAAATAGCTGTGGCTCTACCCGTACGATTTCCTCCACCATGACCCTGAGCTCCTCCTCCGAGAACCTGGGGTGTCTTTGCCGTGCCATGGGGTGGTGTAGGTGATGTGTGGGGTGGTGTGTGTGGTGATAAGTGTGGTGATATGTAGTGGTGTGTGGTTTTTTTGTGCGTGGATGTTGTGTGGGTGATGGTGTTGTGTGCCTCTGTGTGGTGGGGTTGTCTATGCTGTGCTGTCTCTCTAGCCTTTGTCAACATTTTTGGTAGTAGGGGTTTGTGGGTGATGTGGGTTTATGTTTTATATTGTATTGATTGTGTGGGAGTGGTGTTTGTATGTGTATCAGGTGTGTGTATTTCGAATTTTCCAATGTGGCGATGTTTTGGAGATGTGTGTGTATGTTGAGCGCAGCGGTGTGTACCGCCAATGGCATACCGCGGTTGAAGGACCGCCCCATGGATTCGTGGGTCGTGATAGCATGGGCGTGATTCTGTTGACGTCATGGTGGAGGTTTTGTTATCGCCAGTTTATCACTGACCTTTGGTGTGGCGGACTTGTGTGGGTGTCTGAATTTCGGCGGATTCCGAGATGTGGGTCATAATGGCTGTGGCAGATTTCGTCGGCCACGCCGGAGTATCGGCGGTCTTCTGCACGGCTTTTACCGCCAATGTTGTAATGACCCCCTATGTGTTGACAGGTAACTCTCCTGCAATTATTTGCTATCAGTGGTTCAGGGACAAATGTATGGCTAACGATTTTAGTCCTAGTCAGTACTTCATCAAAAAGATATTGAAGCAAAGAGTTATGTTTGCTTTTGGAGCTGGTGTCAACTTTCATGTCCTCCAACAGCGGCCATAACTTTACATCTAAAAGGACATAATCACTCTTGCTTGTATGTAGGCCACGCTTAAGGGTGGGCACCTTAGGAGAGTCTGAGTGAATCTGAGCATTACAGGCCCTAAAACCACTGCCTGCAATTATAGAAGCCAACTGACGAGCAGTGCTCCAAATTGTCAATCTTCATAACTGTATGTCTGCAATATAAATCATTCTTTATAACAATAAGCTACCCTCCACTTGCTTGTCCATGTTTCCCAAGTGGCTTGGCTTCTTCACTGTAGGTAGAAAAACCATTAATGTACATCCTAGATGTAGCCCAGGTCTCCTGAATCATATAGACATCCAATTTACCAATATAAAGAAACCATTCACTATCTAATAATTTAAGTTTAACGCCAGCCAATTTCTAGGAGATGATAGTAAGGCTAGATCAAGATCTAGGTTCATCCCATGGATGTGGAGCAGCAAATAGATAAGCAGCAGAAACTGAAGCACAGCCAAGTAGATTGTAATTAATCCCTGGTTGAAGTGGCATTGAATCTACATCATGTCCAGGTATTCTAGTTGTCACTTCCCGGGCCACAGTGACAGATTCAATACAATCGTCCTCTAGCACACGCTCAGCCCAATCAGTTAGTAAATCTATAGCATTCAGATTTGACAAAGCAAGGCCTGCTGCAGACTGCAACCCTAGAGCTTCTAATTCAGAATTCAAACAACACAGATCATTAGAGCCCATCTAGGGAGATTGGTCTGAACCAGAAACATTTTGGGACGGATGTTGTGTAAGTAACACCCTCCCTGCAGCTTCCAGCCAGTATTGCAATTACACTGTAGTCTCCTAGCTCCCCCCGCTGCTAATACATTTACAGCGACATTGGTTACTCATTATTTTGCAACTTGCGTAGAGAGAATAACTAGTAGCATTTTCAGATTGTCCAATTATTGGTGCAATAAGACATTATTAGCACTTGCTGTCATTGACTCCACATCAGTTGTGCAGCAGCTACTAATATTAATGTAGGTGCAAGTTCAGTTGGAGATTAAGCCAGTGATTCTGTATGGGGCAAGGCAGCCACCTCAGTTGTAGCCAAGGGGTAAACCTTTTTGGAGCATGGAACATTATGGAAGATGATCATTTTAGGATTCGTTGGATATCTGACTGTTGCAGGAACATCCAGGAAAGGGGTCTTGCTTTTGCTAGACACTGCATGATCCTCACCTGCCACTTGTAGATATTGCCTTTGTATTTAATGTAGACTGAACTTTTTCAATCAAGTGGTTGATGTCATCGAGTACAGTCTTGACAACATTTGTAGGGGGTTTCAAAGCTTATGTAGCTTTCTGATTGCTCATTTTAACATTGTTTAACTCTTTTCATTGAAAACATTGCCCATCATTCAGGTTATGCAAGAAAATATTGCAGAGAAGTAAATACCGTACACAGCAATGCGAGTTTGCTTCCAGAAGCTCAAATAGTTGTAAAATTCAGTTACAGCTCTTTTATGGCACAATCCGCTGCATGGAATATCTTCCAACCTTGGTGTAGCTACAGCTAGCCCAACTGTCAGAACCTGGGACAGCCTCTGTGTAACCTCCCTCCAGTACCTGGATATCACTGGTCAGTCCCACAGGATATGAAAGAAGGTACCTGCCTTTCCGCATCCCCTGAGACATGTCGGCGTGTTGGTTCTACCTATGTGGAGAAGGGTTCTGGAATAGTAAGATCTGTGTAGTATCCTGAATTGTACTAGCCCAAACCTTGCCCGTTTTGCTGTTTTCCTTGGACTTGGAGCGGCTTCCGCCCAGTCATAATCCTCAATATCTCCTAAATCCTCACCCCATGCCCCTCTCAAAGTTACCAGTGGATCTGGGGAGATATTCACTAGTTTCTTGTAGATTACTGAGATCTAATTTTCAGAAATAGGCTCTGTGAGGAGGGGGTTGTCTGGGGGAGGCCTCAGGAAGTTGTTCTCCTTTCAGTATATGACATCGCAGGGCACATCCCAGTCGCAAATACCTACATTGCTCTATCTCAGTAACTCTTGGCAGAGGTCTCAAATTGTATAAAGGATTGTCCCTGCCAGACATCCCCCTAGTGTTCCATGCCAATAAGCTCCCAATTTGAGAAGCCTGACAGGCCTCCTACACCAGTTAACATGTCACAATCCCACAGCAGAGTAATTGTAGAGTTCACCTTTCCATCCTTAGTAAGCAGTGGTCTCCCTCCATACCGTGACCACTGTCTGAGTGCGTTTCGGCAAAGCTCGTTCCCTTCTCTTATAGTATATGATCGCTTTGTGTCCTTTATGACCCATAGTGTCCCAGTCTACTCCAGAGGCCTGTTCGTGATGGTCTGAGAATACCCAGTTGTTGATCACTCATAACTGTCACCCATTAATACTTTAGGAGATGGGGTACTGCCACGCCACCGTCATAGACCCCTCTCTGTAGCTTTGTCAGCGAAATGCACGGCCCCCTTCCAGAGCAGGAGAGTTCATGCTCAATTCTCATAAAGAACGCAGGAGGGACTGGGAAGGGTGTATTTTGAATAACATAAAGGAGGCGTGGGAGTGTCATCAACTTATAGAGCGTCACTCTACCCAAGAGGGAGGATCCTCCAGTGCTCTACATCTCATTTCAGCCTGTTTAGATGCAGGAACACATTTCTATGCAAAAACTCTTGCGGGTCTTTGGTAACATAGATTCCCAGGTAATAGAAGGCCTATAGAGGTCCAAGAGTCCCCCAGACATGGAAAGATTAATGATTTAGTCCAATTGATTTGGTAGCTTGAGTGGCTCCCAAAGACATCAAAGACCTGGAGTATCCTGTTTATAGATAGGGAGGGCTGTGTGACATAAAGCAAAACATCATCGGCATAGAGAGAGGCACGCTCCTCCCATGCCCGTCCGCACTCACTCCCTGTATTAGAGGGTCCTGATGAACCCAGGCAGCCAGTGGCTCCAGTGCCAGCATAAAAATAATTGGAGAGAGGGGGACAATCCTGCCCGGTCCCACTCTGCAGGTCAGATATGTGGGAGACCCCTCCAATCACCCTCACCCTAGCTAATGGGTCCTGGTAGAGTAGTCTGGTCCAGCTGCAAAAGTTGGGCCCAAAGCCAAGACGCACAAGCACAGCAAAGAGATAATTCCCTTCAATACTGTTGAATGCCATTTTGGCACCTAAGGCCATCACTGCTGCACGTTCCACCTGGGGTGGGCATGTCTTATGTAGTACCCCATAGAGTCTCCTTTGGTGAAGACGAGTACTCCTATTTGGCATGAAGCCTGACTGATCAGGGTGTATAATTTAGGTAATATCCTTGGGTACTCTGGTTGCTAAAACCTTCACCAGAACCAGTGAAATGGGGCTGTATGAACCACAGTCGGGGACTTACCTTTTTTAGGGATGACGACTGTAGTGGCAATCTGCTGAACTGGTGGCAAGCAGCTGTCTGCTTGTGCTGTCTGAACATGTCCAGCATAGGCATGATCACCTTGTCTGCCACTCCCTTGTATAACTCAGTGGGCAAGGCATTAGAACCTGCTGCCTTTCCAAACTGTATGCCCTGAATAGTTTTCACAATCTCCTCTTCCGTCAAGTCTGCCTCTGGAGACTCCCACTCCTTCCCCATGTTTGTATGGTTATATCTTTCAGTAAGTCTATACAGTCATCTTACGTCATATCACTGGAGTATACAGCTTCTCATAGCAGGCCGTAAAGGTGTCTGCTATGTCATTGCTGGTCATCCGTAAGACCCCAGCTCTATCTTCTGTAGCTTAAACCCACGTGCGTTCCCTATTCCGCTGCTCTAGCCAGGCCAACAGTTTGCCCACCTTGTCCCCTACATCATAGTCTGGGTTGAGCCACCAGTGCATGACTCCTTGCCCTATTTTCTGCTAACTCTTGTGGTCTTGCTCTCGAAGAGGCAATTGATGGCAGTAGCGCACTGGGGCATCACTTGTCACCCTGGTCTCCAATATTTCTATGTCTTGCTCAATGGCCTCACATTCTAACCTTGTATCCTTTTTCCCCGACCTATTAAGGCTTTGGCTTGCTCCCTCACAATCTTTTAAAACACCTTCCATAGAGTACAGGCAGACTCTGCCGTCCCCTTGTTTTCATCAAAGTATAAGTCAGTCCCCTTCCTGAGCTTTTCTCTAATATTACTGTCTTGGAGCTACCATTGGTCTATCATGGGGGGGGGGGTGAGTGTTGTATCGCGTAGTTCCCAAGTGAGCAGGTCCCTTACTGGTGAATGGTCCGAAACGCCCCATGCATGGTGAGTCGCTTCCTGAAGCTGTTCACATTCATGTGCTATAATTCAGTTGTGAGAAGCTACCAGGTGTGCGCGAGAAGTATGTGTAATGCCTTTGGGTTGGGTTATGGTCCCTTCAAATGTCAGTCAGTCCCACTGTGTCTATGAAGGCCTGGAGTGGACTTGCTGGTGACCGGGAGGTCGCCTCTGGCCTCCTATCCATCTTTGGATCCAACACTGCATTCATGTACCCTCGCAGTATAAGAGTTCTGCTCATGAACTCCAGGAGAAGGGTACTTACTTTTGGAAGGGTTGTGGCATGCAATCTGGGCAGTATGTATAGCGAGAATATGTTGAGCGTGTGCTCTTCCCATGTGTCCGTTACAGCCACAAAGCCGCTCATGGGGTCGTGCCATGTGCGTTGTAGGGTGAGAGGTATTGATTTTTTAATTAGAGTGGCAGCCCCCCTCGATTCCGTTGTATAGCCTTGATGGGCCAAGAGTGTGTAACCAAATCTATTAAGGGCCTTAAAATTATGTCTTTAAAGGTGTGTTTCCTGGATTAATACCAAATCGGGGCATGCAGACACAGGTGCTGAAGTACTAACGTGTGTTCAATTCCCACCCCCCCATGCCATTGATATTCCATGACTATATATTCAGCCCCAGTGGTGCTTGACATGTCAGTGTGGTAACCATGATGTGGTGTTTCCTATCCCTTCCAGATGCCCTTGTTCAGTTATCTCCTGTGTGGCAAACCTTTGTGACTTGTCCTTCCTGCAAGGATTGACTCCTGAGATGAGTGAACATAACTTACAACCACGAGCAGCAGATGCAAACCCCAAAACTCCCCCTTCCCTGCAGGGCAATAAAAAATTGCTTGATGCTTCGCCCGGACAGTCCACATTCAGTCCCCCTGCAGCACCTTTGTTTAATGCCCCCCAATCCCTGATCGAGTCCGTCAGGTTTAGTCTATTTTCTGAGACCCCATATAACACAACACATAATGCTCATAACATACTGCCCATTCGGGTCAATCTCTCATGTGTTGATTACGCTGGACTCTGTTCCTTAGGGTCCTTTCAGCCTTCTACACGCCATCCTTCGACCCAGTCCTAGGCCTCCTCTGAGGAGGCAAAATGCCATGTCTTGCCCTGCACCACCACTTTCCGCCGGGCAGGGTACATCATCATGTATTTAATCTCTTTAGCCCTGAGAGCTTTCTTGACCTCCTCAAAGTTGTGCTGTTGTGTCTGCACCTGGAGTGTAGAGTCTAGAAAAATCAGATGAGCACATTTTCAGAGTGGAGATCTCCGTGGGTTAGAGCTGCCTGACGTATTGCATCACGGTCTCTATACTTAAATATTCTTGCAATGATCGTTCTTGTGGTGCCCCCGGGCATGGTGGTGGGCCAGATGTTCGAACAGCCCGTTCAATGGAGAAGGAGAAGAAGTTAGACAGCTGTTTGGAGCAGAGTGTGTTGAGAATAAGATCTTCAGGAAGAGATTCGCACTGGTTCTTTCCATTCCCTCTGGGTCCCCCACCACTCTAATGTTGTTACGGCGCACTCTCCCTTCTTGATCGTCTAGTCTAGCGGTCATTGCTGCTTTCTGTTTCGTTAAAGTGCAGGCTTGCTTTTCCAGCTTTTTCTTAGTTGAGTTAAGTCCATGTATTTGGGTTTCTGTCACTGTGACTTTCTCAGTAATTTTCCTTGAAGTCCGCATGTAACAAATTGTCATCCATTGTGACCGCATCTAATTTTGGTTTGATTGTTCCTTTGAGTTCCTGTATGGCCGTCATGATTTCCCTTAACAAGGGATCTCCCTCAGGATGGGCCTCCAGGCCCCTTCCACTGTCTGTGACACTCTGCTGGGAGTAGCCATTACTATAGTGTATTAGTCCAAATTATCCACCTGTATGGCTTTGGGACCTCGATTCTGGACCATGGCTCTTACCTCTCAGATTGAGTTGCTGTTGTTTCAACTGTTTTCCCTCTGCCATATGGCAAGGATGGGAACCCCAGGACTACAGTCTGCACACTTGTAAACTCTGCTTCCTGCTTGACACCATACTTGGTCACTAAGAGTTCATGTATGCAGGTCCCTGCGTTGGGTGTCCGCCCCGCGGTGGAAAGACGGGGGTGAGGGAGGGGTGGGGGGGAGAGAACAATTGAGTCTGGCCTCAGTTGACTGTACCAGAAGCCCAACTACAGCTACCTCTATTGGATATGGGTGTCTCTCATTGAGAATGTCTCACTACAGTCGTGACCTCCAAGGTGTCGGGCAAAATAACTTTCTTTGCAGGCCCCTTGCACCCTCCGCTTGGGGATTGTGCTCGGAGGAAACTCCCCCTGTAGAACTGGTCCCTGGATGCCCTCTCCTCACAGAGCAACGCTCACTTCGCAGTCCGGTCGAGGTGCTCCATCCCTGACCTTTCAGCGGGGTCCGATGAGGCCCAGAACTGAGGGCCCCCAGCCCCACGGATCTTGTAGGGGGGCAAGGAGTTACCCCAGCTCTCTAAACACCATCTGTGGGAGAGTCAAGCCTGTCACGTGTTCTCTGGGTGCTAGTCTGGGTCTTCAGGAGGCTAGGTCTTCCTTTCCCCCTTGCATAGCACCACTTGCCTGAGTAGGGGGGCTCCTCATTTGTCGCCCGAGTCCATGTACGTGTCTCTCCGGCTTTCAGGGGCGCCTTCCAGGCGATGAAGATTCTACCGCTCCGAGCTGCCTGTATCTGCTTCTTGTTGCCGTGTGTGGCCGATGGGATTCTGTCTGCTCCAGGCCCCGCAAGTGAGCCCGAGGGCCTGATTTTTCCCGCTGCCACTGATCCGTCTGCATCCTCTCGTCGATCCTGTACCAGATGCTGGAGGCGGATGTCACAATCGGGACCATCCAGGTGCTCGCTGCCTCCCTCACTCTGGATACTGTGTCTTCACTCGGCATAGCAGGGTACACACCTACACTGTGCGTGAATTGAACTCTTCAATATAAAGTAGAAGATGCAGAGTAGATTTGAACGTCAAAACAATAGTTTTTCATTCATGATCTCATCCCTTCCAGGTTGGTGATATCCAAGCAGTTCATATTCTGCTGAACTGGACCATGTAAACCAACGTGCTACCCAGACGCCACTGAATCCCTTTAGGAAAACTTAGGGCCGATTCAGCCAGGTGTAAAATGGCTAATCCAGTCCTTCTCAGCAAGTTGACAATAGCTGAAAACCGTCTCTCATCTGTCCTGAGTTGTGACTGGAGAGCTGTCTCTGCAGACTAGGCTAGAGCTCTGGAAGAAATGCCTGTGTGGACCAAGCTTCCCTTCAAAATCAGTTTCTTAAGCTGCCACTTTTATCTTCTTTTGCTCCGCCTTATAACTGAATCTCTTTATCATAAGATATCTGGGCAGTCTCTTCTGTCCAAGAGCATAAGCAAGAACTGAAATGTGTAAGTTTCCAACTTAAAGAAATTGCCTCCAACTTACTCCTTACTGCTATAAATTGGTATATGTCATATCTGTTTGCCTTTTAGTTAAAGATATTTATTTAATTGTGTCCTTTAAGCTATCATAAGGGGTACTATCCATACAAGAAAGTTATTTTTGCATTAAAGTTAACCGTTTTCAACCTCATGGCTCTAGTACAACCATTGTTTCTCTTGTAAAATGCTTCTGATGTCAGCCTTATTGCAGCTGAATAAAGTTTATAATGCCTTTGTCAAGCTTCATAATCAATCAATAGCCATTAGCTATCTTCTATTTTTTTCAGTTAAAAAAATTGGATGAAGTGTAGTCTGCGCTGTCAGTTTTAAGTTTTTACTGGGTATTTTAAAAAAATGTGCTTTCAAATAAGTATATCTGTTTAATAAGAGAGATTGTCTCTTTTTAGAGTGTCATTGTGTGCATAGGTGGAACTAATGTGTTTGTACATTAATTGCATATTCCCACTATGTTCAACTATGCCTACAGATAAGTACCTTATATCGCTGTCAGTTGAACATGTCTGCAATGAAGAAAGTGCTGTTTTGCTCTGGGTAGCAGCAGTGTGTAATGTGAGCCCATCATAATTTGAGCTCTGTTCTTTATAGGGTTGTAATAATAAGCAGACCGTCTACTGCAAGCAAAAGACTGTCTGTGATGTGGATGTAAGAAAATCCTTGTCTGATGTGATGCCATAGTAAGGTGACCACATCTTTCAAGTGTTGTGATGAGGTTGGGGGGACCACAATAGGTCATTTGATTCTGTTGTAACAGGAGTTTTGTGTGACTGCTGTGGTGAGAAAAGGTCTCTGGTACTATGAGACTAATGAAGAGAGAACTAGTATGAAGCTATAGTGAATGAATCATTATATTGTAAACATTTTCAAAGAATGCTACCTGTGGGAGTGTAATATGGAATCCAATTTTGGATTTACATAAGTAGGGAGGAGGCCATTGTCTGATTCGAGAGTAAGATATGTCTCTATTTCTGGAACTAGCTATGCTATTGGCTCTAATGATAATTATAGTTTTTGATAATGCCTGTCTCCTATTTCTACAGGTTCACTCTGCCTGTAAAGACTTGTTACCCAACAAATGTCCGCTTGGTTTGTGTAAAGTGTCTGTCATTCCCCCTACTGCCCTCAACAGCATTGATTCCGATGGTAAGTCTCTCTTTTTGGATTTGTCTTGTCCATCGATGTCTCATGCCCATTCACTGAACTACCTATGGTAGATTCTACATTTTGTCTGTCTGAAATTGCTATGTTTGTTTGAACAAGGAGAATTTCAAAAATCGTTTTTAGTATACACATTTCGACCATATCTGGCAAATTACAAGATCATTATGCCCTAAAAATAGATCTGATAAAGACCTCTAGTTGCAGATTCCTTACCTTAGAATTTCCCTCGGGTGTCAGACTGGATCCAGATATTTTTCTTCAAGCAGTACCCTTCTGCGCCATCAGTTGGCGTTGGTCGTTGGCAATGTGGTTGCCATGATAACGTTCAGGTCGTATATAGACGCCACCTCGGCATGCTGATGTCTGTTCTTTTATTTCAGAGCCAGCCTATGGGCAGATCCAAAGAATAGCTGCCCTCAGTCGTTTTTTGACTGACTTTTCAACATTTTGTCAAAGTTTTTTGACCACCTGGTGTATTAGCATGTCCTCCCACAAGACTGGATTCAAGCGGTGTGACTCCTGTCATCACATGATGTTGGTGACAGATCCGCACCATGACGCCAATGATGGGGTGGAGTTGACTGACGCCACCTGATGGCATGCAAGGTTACTGCTCAAAGAAACATTTCTGGATCCAGTCTAACACCTAAGGGCCATTCTAAGGTAAGGAATCTAGAATATGTCTCTACCACATAATTAGTTACAGAAGGTAAGTAGCTTTTTTATTAGGTATGCTATGATCGTGAGAACTCTGGGCTTCTTATTGAATAGATGAAGCATCAGTTGCACAGTGGTTATGAAATAAAACTATGTCTTATACCACACAAATGAATTAGTCTATACTGTACAATCCAAACAAGTTAAGCTTCGGGCAAAAGGGAAAGATATGAAATGTGTATTTTACAAGGCACCTGTTGCAGTTAGATTTCTGAAAGAGTAAGTTTAAAGACTAAAAATACCACAGCAAAAGAAAATAAAGTAATCTTTTTTTTTATTAAATAGTGTTTGGATAATTACTGCTGGACCTTCTTCAATCAGTCGTAAAGACTTTTGTAACTTAGTGAGAGAGAGCTGTCTGCCTCTCTGCCCTTGCTCTTCATGACTGAGGTTGTGAGTAAACCATTACTTCTAAAATGAGTTCATCAGCATCTGGATAGCCATGGATAGTGATTCCTGCTATAGGTATAGGTTTCAGAAGCAAAGTGGTTCCTAACATGCCCCTCTGGCTACTGGTTATAATTAGGTGTGTTTGGTGCTTTAGCACCGCTGTGACAAAATTTGCTGTCAGAGCACAAGAATATTCCAAAGGCATCAGACTGGATCCAGAAAATCCTCTCTGGTAGGTGGCGTCGATTGGCTCTGTGTTGGCACCCACTTTGCCAGATGTGACATGTGCAGTTCCTATATGGACGTCGCTCAAGCATGCTGACATCAATTATTTTCTTTCTGCGCCATCAGCGCAGAAACAGAGACAGCTACCTCAGTTTATTTTTTCAACTATTTTTTTATGTTTTGATGACCATTTTGAGCCTTTAGGTCTCAGTGTGCATGGGAGATGTCCTCTAAAAAGCAGTCTGTGTGGTTTAAACTCTGTGGTTCCTGTTGCAGACAGCTGTCTGTGACAGATCCTCACTTGCATTTGGTGCTTGGAGCCGATTCATGACTCCAAGGCTTGTCCCAACTACCACTTTATTGATCTAAAGGTGGTTCTGGAGCGTTTCCTGAAGCTTCTGGACCCAGGCTGTTCGTGGAACCATTCCCAGCACTCGTCATCGCGCTCAAAGTCGTCATAAGTTGTACTAGAAATCTAAAAAAAAAAAAAAAAGTCAAAATGCTCCTTGACTTTGCTGAGCTGGTCCAAGTCTTCGGACAAAGTGCGGGATTACCACTGATCTAGGCCCCACTCCCATGTGGAAAGCACCGAGCCTAAATCTGTATTTCCCAGAATTTCTTGGAGATGAAGCAACATGAAATAATACACCTCTGAGGCCCACTGGGTTTGCAGGTGCCCCTACCGGATCCCTGCTGGCGATTCCGCTCTCTGTGCCATTCGAGCTGCTTGGATTTGTTCCAGGATCTGGATTTCGGGCAGCCTTAGAAAGATCCATGAGGCGGAGGGCATGGGGGTAATAGCCATCGGTGTCATCTAAGTTAGGAACCCACTGCTCTGTTTGTTGCCCCGGTGATTACTGTGCTGGGGTTGAGTCGGGAAGGTAGTAGCACCTACTTGCAGGTGTGAGGTTACCTACCTGTCCTTGACTGCCTGGTTAACCTCTTTGTCTCCCCTCCACCTCTACCCTGGCTGCGCCCTCTACCTTTCACAGCACCCCCACCAACATTTCCTGAGCCTCACTCCTGCTAATACTGTGTATGTGCTAACATCAGCGTCACCTTCCCTTTTTTTTATTTTGACTTGCTGCTCATTTGAGACCTGTTACTGATAGACTACACAATATTTAGCAGTTGCTAGTAGTTTTTCTGTTGGTTCTTGCTACCAGCACACAAAGGGTGTCTGTAAATGTGTTTTAATGGTGTGGTGTAAACCATTTACTAAAGTAGTAACAAAAGCTGGTAAACTCACCCCTAAGAGATTTGTCATGCCACTGTGTTGCTGGTAAATTTGTAACAATCTTTCATAATAGTCATGTACAGATTTATCTTTTATTTTCTGTGCATTATTTTTAGCCCAGTCAACCCTTTATTCTAGTACTTTTTCCTAATAAATGTCAATACTGGTTTTAATTCCTTTTTAAATCTTCACCAGGCCCATTTCCCACGCCTCGCTATGGCTCTTCTGTCAGCCAAGCTGTATCTTATTTTTTCACACTCTTCCCATAAATCTTTGGGCACAATGATGCTAAAAAGAATGTCTAAATCGTTCCAGGTAGACCTCACCATTGGTGTTAACCTATTTAGTTCTAGGCAATGAAAGGGCTCCAGTAATTTAGTAAAATCTCTGGTAAATGAAAGAAAGTCAGCCTGCGACCAAGGGGTGGCAACAAATATAGTAGGGTGACCATCCTATCCAGCTGGGGCCCCTCGTAATGGGAGCAAACATATATTGGTATTGTTATGTGAATCATTGTTCATAGGAAGTGTGAGAGGGTGTTGTTGTAGTGCCAGTAAATCCATTTCAAGCTTCTATGTATTAAGGTCTCCTATAGCTGTATAGGTGGATTTCAAAATTTGTAAGACCTTTGCAGTATGCTGGAGCAATTTATCTTTATCGCAGGTTTTGGCCTCCTCTTTTGTATTACTAAACCATTGATGTGACCAAATGTATTTACCAGGTATGTTTTGGTCGGTGTGCGGAGGATACTCTAGGTTTACTCCAGATGTACAGAGATATTGTTCTTATTCACTATGAAACAAATTGGAGGCACAGGAAGCTCATTCTTGCGCTAAGTCCAACAGACGATATAGCTAGTTTGGGGCCTGGTAGATCAGAAATATCAATGTACTTATCTGTAAGGTGGTCAAACGGCATTACACTGATCAGTGTCGGTACGCAATATTTGGTTGGTCCTTGTACGTAAGATGGATGTCTGTATCCTGCTCCGCCTTGTTTGATTATCTGCTATATTATCAAGAGGATCCTTCCATACTGCTAACAACTCGTACATTTTAACCTGACAACTTCCACAAGTTTATGCCATTTCTAAAATTGGGGTAGGAGCCACCATTTAAGTGGGAATGATCAACAAATTGGTGCTGCCATATATCAATGGAAGCATCTGATTTTTCTTTTCTTCATTTTTAGGGTCGAGTCTGCGTCGCTTGCGCATGCGTATCGCTTGCAAGACGCTTTTGTAGTTAGAAAAGGGCTCGGAGCCCCGTCCATGTCACGTCAGTGTCTTTCATTGGTTTGTGGGCTTGCCTTTTAAAATCTGCTTGCTTTAATTAGTGGAAGACACGTCATGTCGAGTGCAGCGACCAAGTACTGAAAACATGCAAGGCTCGCTGTTTTCCATCCGGTTTGTGGACTACTTTTTATCTCTTTTCGCAATTCGATCTTGCTTGGCAGAAGTCGAGTGCTTTGCATGACATCAACCCTGTTACATAGTTAATTGCACTTTTGCCGGTTACGTTGATAATTGCACTTTTGCCGATAGGTTTCACTACGAGAAGTGCTTAATTTGTGCTGCTTGTTTCCGGTGCGGAGCATGGGCACTTATTTTTGCGGGCCGGCGCTTATTTTTCTGCCTCATGCATTTACTGCGAGCAAAAGACACAAATGTAAAGACGGAGGAAGAGAAAAACGAAAAAGCGTCGCAATGGGAGAAAGCAGAAAGTTACTAGAGTGAGCTGAATGGACAGAGTGCCTTTAAATGGATTAATGAGGCCCGACATAGCTTTAGGATTACGCTTCCTCAGTATTCTGTGTTCGCACATTTAATTGCAGCAGCTGCGTTTTTGAGAGGCGGGCTTTGAGCACCGGCACCTTTTTATTTACAAATTAAGCACTGACTACGAGTGAACTGTAGCAGCGCAAATGTGCTCTTTTTTCCATTTAACGTGGCAAAAAAGTCCAGTTGGGAGTTTATAACTGCTAATAGCTCTAACTCGGAGAAATGCGAAACCCGTTGCATTACAAATGCTTGTTTAATAGTGTCATTAAGAGCTGTGTGAGACCCTCACTGGCTACTCTCCTTCATCTGTATTTATTTGCCACTGGAGTACTGGTGGTCAATAGCATCATCGTAAGGTCTCTCCTCCACCAGGAGTTAAAATCTTCCTTATTTGAGGTATGGTAGGATCTGTGCAGAAGTGGGTTAAAATGTAATTATTTTAGGCAGCGACCTGGGCAAGGTTTAAAATTGTGGGATGTTCTCAGGGTGTGCAGTCTGCCCTTTACAGTAGTGGAAATAAAAATAGCAAAAAGGGGTCAACATGTTTCATCCTATTTGCTCCCTAAGGTCGGCGGCCTTCATCAGGACCAGATAGATTTCAGACCCCTATTATGCTTAGTAGGATATTTTCCTGGAACAACGTGGGTGCATTCACTCCATCAACTTGGGACATTAGCTTTCTTCCCCCTAAAAAATCAGTAAAAGGAATATAATAATAACATGCCTGTGATCAACCTCAACATATTAGGTTTACTATTTGTAAAAAAAGTAAGTAATTTTTATGCATCCTTTGTGCAAGGGAGACTCATGACAGTCTTATATTACCAAGATAGGTTTAATTTTAAACAATTTTTGACTTTCATTCCTTTTTCCTTGCCGCATTAAAAGGACTCAACAGTGTTTTCTTATTATTCTACGTTCACACATCGATGTGTGATTCATGTGTTGGAACCAGTTAAATAAAAACTCATGGATTGCTAGTGAAAACAGCATAATCACCTGTTGCTCTGACCTGTTGAATCCTAAAGGAGAAGCAGATTATTGTCTTTCAATTCTTATATGAATGTATGCCCATTAATGACAATTCAGTTTGCCAGCATACCTTTCGGGAGTGCCAAAGGAATATTGGGAGGAGGGCAGGATTCGTTGGTGGTGAAGAAAGTCACTGCACAGAAATCAGTGTTAAAGAAATGTCAATAATGTTACCAATCAATATTAGGCTATAACCACAAACTAAGGGTAACACGTACTACAAAATTCCTAAAAAGCTGTGTTGGATGTCTGGCATAGATACACAGACATTTAAAAAAATTACACTGTAACTGATTTCCTAGAGAAAAGTGTGTGGGGGAAAACTCTCATCACTTCTACGGTGTGGGCCTCTAGCCATTGACAAACACTGGAGAAAACGGAAGTGAAGAAAAGGGGCCACTGAGTACTCATCGTAGTTCAACGTGAAAAAGAGCAAAGTTTAAAGTCCACTGCCTCCTCCCAAACCGAAACTCAAAGTGAGTCTGGTCAAAACGCGATTGATAAGCATTGTCCGAGGACGCTAGGACACGTTTTGCTAATTACTCTCGCACAGCAGCCCGATAGCCGAGCATTGTTAGTAAACTTAAAGAATGGACTTGAAGCGGTGTCCGAGGGCGCTAGCATTGCATTCAGTTGACATAGAAAACAGATGTTATGGTTCATTCTTGGGTAGTGTTCTGCTTAGAATATGTGTTTTTATGTTGGAGCATTCTGTTCAGGTGAGTTGACTGTGGCAGAAGGCACATAGAGACCTGTTTCCTGTGTATGGTGATCATACAATTAAAGAAACTAAATCTTAAATTGGATGACTTGCTATTTATTCCTGAGAAGAAGGAACTTAACAACAGACTTGAAGTGTCATCTGAGGACGCTTGCAAGTTGTTACCCATTATTCACACGCAAAATTCCGGAGTACAATTAATAGGGAAGGACTTGTAGTGCTTTTTTCTGATAAAGTCAACATGACTCATAATTGTGATTGAAAAAATATATAAAAAATGTATGTCCAAATAAAATCAATACATTTTGTTCCACAAGAGACCCCGCTTACATTATGATCACATAAGCATCACCAAAGGCCAAACAATGTTGATCAACATAGAAAGTGGACCTGCCACGCACATCTTTCAGAACACGACATAAAGCGACATCTATTAATATCAAATTCTGAAAGATATATAAAAAGGGATGATATCACTAAGCTTCCCAAATGTAATGCTTACTGATTTTAGCTACTGACGATCTAACCTCTAAAATTATATATCTATACTGTTTTGTTCACTAACCTTTGTGTGCTAGACAGTTGAAATCCAGAGGGGGACCTGCAACTTTCTTTTTATAATAAATAAAACAGGAATCAATTTGCATGAGTCTTTCCTTTATGATGTGTGAGACCTATAATATGCATATTATGAATGTAGCATGCATATAAAAAGCATTTGCAATGCAATGGATCTCACATTTGGTCAGCTTAGAGCTATTAGCATTGTAAAGTCCTTACCGGACTTTTCTTGCCATATAAATTGAAAATGAAAAGTAGTACAGTTTTACATAAGCGAGACAATTTAAAGCTCCACGGCATGAGCATAAGCATGAAGGAGCACACAAAAGGAAACAGATGTTTGCTCGCAGTCAAATGTATCAGCAGTTATGTAATTATCTATGTAACAAGGTCGATGTCATGCAAAGCGCTTGACTACTGCTCAGAGAGATTGCGCTGTGTAGGAAGTACAAATAAAAGGTAGCTCAGAAGCCATGTGGAAATGTTTTTAGTAGTTTACAGGTGCACTCAAGGAGGGCTAAACACAGGAAAATGCATGACTTATGCATGCCTTTCACAAATTAAATCAAGCGAACATTAAAAGCCAAGGCCACAAACCAACAAAACTGATGGGCATGATATGGGTGTGGTTAAAAGCCCACAGAGAGATTACAACAGGGGACAGAGCGCTTGCACGCTGAAGCCATTTTATCCTGGCAAATAATTTATTATTTTTCACAACACAGTGAAGCCTTATTTTCAGGTAATTCATAACTTTATAAATCAGCTCGGTGGATGAGACTAGGCATCTACAGAACCATAGAAAATCTTTCCACTCAGGCGATCAAGAGTTTGCCCCCCTGGCTGATAAATAATCATGCAAAGAATGTGATCAGAAGCAAAATAAATGGTCATTTGATAGAGAAATTCACAAAACAGCCCTTTAACTCATATATTCCATCATGGTATTCATTTCACATTTCCTTTTGCTAAGTCTCCAGTGGAAGCACAGCTGGAAAGGAGGGAGAGAAGAAAGAAAAATGAGCTCTAGTTTATGGAGACATACAAGCCAGCTCATTTGTCCACCTTTTATATTTTCTACTCCAGCACAGTGCTTAATTTCTGCTGGTGGCTTTCAGTGTGGAGCACCTGCACTTATTTTTGAGGGCCAGCACTTATTTTTCTGCCTCAAGCATTTACTGCGAGTGAAAGACTCATATGGAATGACGGAGGAAGGGAAAAACAAAAAAGCATCACAAAGGGAGAAAGGAGAAAGCAGCAAGAGTGAGCTTAAGGGGCAGGGAGTGGCTGTAAATTTATTAAAGAGGCCCGAGATGGCTTCAGGATTACGCTTCCTCAGTATTTTGTTTCCGTACTTTTAATTGCAGCAGCCACTTGTTTCAGATGAGAGCGTTCAGCACTGGCACATTTATATTCACAAATTAAGCACTGCCCCAACCAAAGCATTTGTTTCCATACTATGCAATTCAGAGCACAGTAGAATGAAGGTGCTCCCCGCAGCACTCACCTTTTGGTATAACCTAATGTTTTCCCATTCTAGTAACTTCTCAATCAGTGTTCGTGCCTGCAAGACAAATGAGAAATAATTTTACTCCTCACTGCTTTTCGAAGAACTGTTTTGCAGCTGCTTTTATGTGAAAAGGGAGAGATGTGAAGGACAGTGACCGAGTGCAGGGTGGTCTGAGGCAGAATCGAAGATTCTTAGATGTTAAATAGTAACTACAAAGTAGATCATTTAATAGGAAAGCAGCTAGGTGGCAGAAATAAAGGCTCAGTCCCATTATTGTTTTTCCTAAACCAAGGAAGTCACATACATCTGTAAATGCTTCTGAAGCCCACAAGGAACAAGACATTACAACTACTTGATTATTTGATCACACTCAATTCTGTCGCTGTAACAATCTGTTGATTTTGTTCTTAGAAGATAAGATTTAAAACTGTTAGCCGAAAACTACTTGTAGAATCACACGTGTCGCAATGGAGTAAACACAGATCAAATTCAATGAAAAACCGCTCTGTGCATGGCATTTTAAAATATATGACATAGCAGAAAATTTAACCCCTTGAAAAATTACACATTTTGAAGGAAGTCAAGCAGCGTTGAGGCTGAAGTTTGAGCTCTGACTCCTTTTGTATGTTTTAAGAAAAAAATGTGTGAAGATCAGCACTTAGGTGTAAAACATGGAAGGAAAGATCCTCTTTGGCAAACTGTTATAAAATACCTCATCTCAGGGCTCACCGACAAAGGACTTTCTTTTTCAGCCCTACCTATTTTGTATACTGAAGGCTATTCACAATTTTAACCTTAGTAGTATGTTACATAATGTAAGCTGCTAAGGAAGGATGGTGTGCATTTTCAGATTTGTGTTAAACAAGATGGGATGATTGGCATGTTTTTCACCATGAAGAAGGAATACAGCTGCTACAGGAAACCAAAGGCTACTCACTGCCAGTGGCTCCTCGTGGCAGGAATGTAAGTGAGCTGGTAATGTCAACAGTATGCAGCACACAAATTCACGCTCACAAAATACAACAAACGAAAAGTAATACAGTTTTACATAAGCACGCCAATTTAAAGTGCCACGCCATGAGCATGAAGGAGCACACAAAGTGAACAGAAGTTCGCTCGCAGTCAAACGTTTCAGCAGTTATGCAATTATCCATGTAACCGAGTCGATGTCATGCAAAGCGCAAAGTGATGGGCTTGCGTGGGCATGGGTAAAAGTCCACAGAGGGATTACAACAGGGGCCAGAGCGCTTGTGCGCTCCATCCTGAAAACAGAAGAAGTTTTCTTCATTATACTAGAAATAAGAAAAAAATGAGTATATGGGGATAAGGAAGAGAAAGGACTGGGAGGAATGTAAGATAAAAACTAAAAAAAATTAAAAAATTTAGGAAAGGGATGGAAGTGGGGGGGAGGAGGTTGCCAACCATCATGGCTAGCTGGATGTGATCCAGCAATGCTACGCTGGCTGCCCCGATATTCGAACATAACCCTAGGGGATCTGAGTCCCAGATGACACTAAACGGCTGAGACGAGACAGCCCCCGTGGGAGTGAAAAAATCATCTGCTCTGTCATCTCCGGGGTCCCCCTATGTGGTCTCCACTGAAGAAGTGATGACGCTTGTGGCTGGGCATGATACGGTGGTGCCGTGATTGAGACTAGCGGGGCTGCAAACACAAATTTGTCTATAAATCCCCCCACCCCGTTTTCAGAAACTGTGCATGGAGGTTCAGATCCCAAACAGCACTGTGCTATTTTCGTTGAGGCTCTCCACGGAGACTGGCGCACAACCGGATTGAGAGGGAAGTCAAGCCAACAGAGCAAAGCCTTAGTACTTCGCTCAGTGAAGGTATTGTTTTTTTTAACTCACCGCTCCTTCTTTACGGTGCCATAACGGGGGAAAACACAACAGGAAAGAAGAGGATGAATAGTCTCCATGGCCTGCCTCAACATATTGACTGACTTTAATATGGAGCCCACCATGGGAGAAGAAAGATGAATGCTGTAGCCTCCAGAGGAAGTACTGTTCCAAGAGTGCTGGCAACAATGCCCCTATGTTATTCAATTACAGACAGGGATTGAGAGGTTACAGCAGCGGCCCCCTGAGACTAAGGAAATTGGGGTAAACCTTGTGACGGGCCCCCTGATCCCCTGCAGTGTCCTCCATTGACATGCACTAACTCATGGGCTCCCTCTACTCAGCCACATTTATGCCTCCCAAGAAGACACAAAATAATAGAGTTTCCAAATACATTTCTCCTGCCTCCGGCCAGGCCCCAATTGATCCCACGGTCTTGGACACTGCCATGGCCTTGAACTTTTGTCCTCACTCATCACTTTTAAAGTGGAATTGCGAGAGGAGCTTAAAGCAGACATAGCTATATTACTTGATTCCTTTAAATCAGAATTAAGTTCTGCTTGGTCTTTCTCCAAACCAATGTTTACTCAGTGGGCACATAAATATTAGACCTTGAGTATAAACACAATGAGTCATTACAGCATCTGGATCCAGTAGCTGGGTCTTTGGAACGTCTGAAGATACAACTGCATTCTCCCCTTTTGATATGTGAAGACCTAGAAAATTGGTCTAGAATGGACAATATCAGTACAAGAGGCCTGGTGGAAGGCACAGAGGGCTGTGACCTAGCGGCCTTTGTTGTAGGCCTCTTCTTAGAAATTTTGGGAGGGCAACAGCTAGAAATCAGAGTTGAACGAGTGCATCCAGAGGGCCCTCAACATATGGGAGAAGACAGGAGACCTAGAGACATATTAGCCAAAATGCACTCCTTCAAAACCAAGGAATCAATTCTCCAGACGGCTCAAAGGCTTGATCAGAGCTTCTTCCAGGGAGTGACATGCACTCCGTACCAAGACATAGCCCCCGCAACCCTAGAACACAGAATACAGTTCCAGCCAGTGACTGAAGCCCTGCGCAAAACTGAGATTAAGCACTGCTGAACATACCCATTTAGATTAGATTTTGAGCTCCATAACAAATCCCATCATTTTATGAACGTAAAAGAAGCGGACGGATTACCTGAATTTACAATACAGGAATCAACAGAACCTGATGGACCGAGGTGGGGTTCCTCCCTGGAACCCAGGTCTATATCTTGACAGGACTCCTGGCAGCCTTAGAGAAAATGAAGGCACAACTGGAAAAAGTGAAGGCCTCTTCTGTAAACTATTTGCCCAATCTACTATGATGCAGTGCATGACTTTAGAGGTCTAGCTGGCACTTTTTGTTTTTGCTCACCCACACACTATGCCATAGCTAGGAAGACGTATCTGCTTTGGCTGCTTTCCCAAACTATTACTTGGGGCACCTATACATACCACATACCCTAAGAATTAATGGCTGAGGACCTAGACCTGGGACAGCCTACAGACTCGTAGCCTACATAGTGTCGGACTGTAGAGCAGGCAAGTGGGTGCCTGTTCCACGTACCGAGTCACTCTATGGTGACCTCTCACTATACAAAACATGTGATTTGTACACATACTGTTATATATAGTTTTCGTTCCTTTAGCGTACTGGATTTAAGGGTATTACATTACACCATGCAATAGATGGGCTCCATAACAAGGGTATTTCTGCCACAAGAGTCACTACAGATCCCTTTTTTTCTATGAAAGACAATGGTTCTTAATACTTTTTCCTGGAATGTTAAAGGCCTTACTTCTCCTAAGAAACGCCTACAAGTCTAGAAATATGTATTGGATAGATGAGTAGATATATTAGCCCACGAAGAAACTCACTTGAAACGGCCTGATGAATATAGACTACACCATAGATAATCCCCTATATGCTACACATCTATGGCTGCTACAAAACACAATGGGGTTGCCCTCGTTTTCCACTCCTCTCTGCACTTCCAATTTACGGGCAGCAAGTGCGATAAGGACGTCCGTTATGTAATGGTAAAGGGTAGGATACAAGGCTGATGCTGTACCTTAGCTACAGTATACCCGCCCCATACGAATCAGGCCATAACCCTATGCTTGTTTCTTGCAGTGCTGCGAGGATTGGCAGAAGGGGAAATTGTCTTAATGGGGAATTTCAACCTTATATGGGATCCCACTCTGGACTGCACCCATCCTCATCGAGTACAAGCAAACACATTTCCAAATCCACAAAATCCCTAATTCGCCAACTATGGTTAATTGAAGCATGGCGCACCATAAATGAATCTGACTGTGACTACACTTTTTTTCACACTCACCAATCGTTTTCAAGGATAGACCACACTTTCACAAATCAATCCCTACTTCATGCTATCCATGGCGCCACTGAACACCCCATTGCTCTTTCAGATCATGCACTGTTAGAAGTGGTATTTGACTGGCCTAACCCACAGACTAGCCACTGTAGATGGTACCACCCCAACGTCCTTACGAGGACTGAAAAATCTAAAACTATAAAGGAATTCATCACCTTGAGTAAGCCCCAAGACACGTCCTATACTAACAACTGGGGTGCCTTTAAAGCAGTCCCAGGGGGGTGGTGCATAGCACTGTTAACAACATTGACCCATCAAAAAACAAAATATACGCCAACATAGCAGAGGTAACTAATTTACATCTTAAAAAGACCACTTGCGAACACTGTAACAAAGTGGGCTCCTTTTTAGCATGCCAGTTAAGAATTTAACAAAGGAAAGATTATGTACCCTCCTCCACAATCCCCCCGCCCCCCCCCCCCCCAATACACCAATGTGATGAAGTATTGCACATATCTGAGGCTGACAAAGCTGCTCAATTTAGAGACTATTACAGGCTGTTATGTACGGATAACCCTGCTGATATAGATTCAGAAAAGGTGTACCGCGAGTCGATTTCCCTCCTTCAACTTCCTCCAGATATCCAGGAGACACTTAATGACCCCATTACTAGAGAAGAGATTCTGACAGCCATCTCTCAACTTAAACAAATAAAGTCCCCCGGCCCGAAGAGCTGACCGCACTCTTTTACAAATCTTTTAGTTCTGATTTGGTTCCTCACTTAACAATGCTTTTCAATCAAATAGTAGACTCACAAACGGTTACTTGCTCAGTGGATAAGGCCCTCATCACAGTCCTTCCCAAGCCTGGGAAAGATCCTTCTACATTCTCCTCTTACTGGCCAATAGCTTTAATAAACCTAGATGTTAGGCTCTATACTAAGATACTAGCTACTAGGTAGAAGATATCATGCCAGATCTGATTCACCCAGACCAGGCTAGCTTTATTAAGAGCGGACAAACCCACAACAGTCTGCGCCGGACGGTTCATTTAATAGAAAAAGCCACGAACATCAAGATTCTGGCGATCTAGTTGGCACTTGATGCCGAAAAGGCTTTTGACCGAGTGGAATGGAAATTCCTTTTCCTCACTCTCCGTAGCTTTGATTTTGGTGAACGATTCATATCTATAGTATAAGCTAATTACGCCTGCCCATGGTTTAGAGTGCTGGTAAAAAGGACAGTATCAAAATACTTTGAGTTTTGCCCGCTGTCACTGTTACTTTTTGCCCTTAGCATAGAAACCCTTGTTGCCCAAATATGAGCATCCAGTTCCATTTGTGGCAAAATTTCTCTATTTGCAGATGATGTCCTTTTGACAATAACCTCCCCAGATACCTCTTTGCCAGCCTTGCAGGAATGCCTTTAGCATTTTGAATCAGTAGCAGGCTTTAAGGTTAACCTCCAAAAATCATATATGCTTAGTTTGTCAGTCCCCCCAAACATATGGAAACAGTGGTGACTTCTTTACCATTTCAATGGGCACAAAAGGAGATCACATATCTCGGATTAAAACTTACTCCCAAATTGGCAGACCTCTGTGCAGCAAACTACCCTCCCCTACTTCGCCAAATCAGGCTAGATCTCAAGAGATAGGCTCCAGTGTTTCTTTCTTGGCAGGGACGGAGTAATGCAGTTAAAATGTCGATGCTGCCTCACCTCCTGTATCTTTTTCAGGGCCTCTCCATAGTACCCCGCAGGGACTTCTTTTCCACCATCCACTCTAATGATAAAATTTGTATGGCAGGCGCACAGAGCTCACCTTTCTTATAAGCTTATGACTCTCCCTAAAGAACACAGGGACCAGGCCTCCTCAGTCTTTCTATCCTACTACTGGGCAGCACGGTTGAGAGTCATCTCAGAATGGTCCAATAGAGAATCTGATAAACTGTGGCTGCATTTGGACAAAGCATGGTGGAATATGGAACAGCCTGTGGAAACCTATGAATGCCCGCCCTAATAATGCATACCTTAGCACTCTGACCGCCACAATGTTGAAAGGGTGGGACAGAGTAACTAGGTTGCACGTCATTACCACATTCCCCTCGCCTCACAGTCCTATACATGGTAAAGGTGAGTGTTTTTTTTCTGGCACTTTATCCTGAACAATTTGACCATTGGTGCGAGGGTGGATGTTTAACGATTTCCGACCTCTGTCACAGGGATGACATTTTAACCTTTGAGAACTACTGCAGAGAGTTTAACCTGCCCCCTAGTGCATTTTTCCAATACACAGAGTTGAAACACGGGGCTATGCAGCCTCCGCTCCTCTTAGCAGCCACTCAGGACCTGCTTCCCATTGAAAAATGTGTCCAACAGCCAGGCTCAACACCGGCACCATTACCGTTCTGTATTCCCTATTGATGGCTACTAGATATACATACGTCTCTACTCACATCTCCTTCTGGGAGCGCTCTCTCTCACGGTCATTCACAGACAAACAATGGCAGACCCCCTCTGGAAAGACATTTCCAAGTACAATCAATCATTGGGACTTCGGGAGGCTCATTACAAAGTCCTTCACGACTGTTACCTGACCCCAGCTAAACTTATAAGGATATTTCCGAACACCTCGGATTTATGCTGGCGAAGATGTGGCCTGCAAGGAGAGTTTCGCCACATATGGTGTGACTGTCCTACCATCAGAACATACTAGCTGAAATCAAGGAGATGCCCGGTTACCCTCTCTTCAACACTCCCGAATGTACTCTTTTTGTAGTCACAAGAGCCCTCACTCCCCCTTCAAACTTGAGGAGATCACTCCATTATGTGGCTTTGCCGAGGAGCTGCGAAGATGGAGTTAGCGTAAAGTGGAAAAAACAGAGGCACCCTCTATCATGCATTGGCAGGCACAAAGGTGGCACACCTTGACCATGGAACATATGTCTGATATTCTAACAAACAGTAGATCAAATTTTGAATACATTTGGGGACCTTTGGTCCAGTTCCTTTCTCGCAGCCCCCCTCTTTTCTCATGTACCACATGAACTAGAGTGCTACATTTCTTTAAGGTTTGAATCCTGCCCGTTATTGGCCAAACACTGCCATTGATGTGACCCACTGTGTAGCGAAATGCTTCCGCACCTCCCACCATCCTCTCGATGTTGGTTATTTAATGTTCAAGCTATTATCTCTTACTTCCTTTGCTCAGAAAAGACCACAGTAGTTATGATTGAACAAATGATTATGGAGGCATAACTGTGCACCTATTTGAACTGTGTTTTCTTTTCTCCCTGTGCCTCTACTTTCTCTGTTGTTTCTCTTCCTTTTTCACTTTTCTGATTTACTGCAATGGCTTTCAGGCCAAATATTATTGCTGATGAGGAAACCCTCCAATTGCCTCCATTATTCATTTTGGCCTCGCCGATAATGTGTTAAAGAGCTTTTATAGTACCTTCTATGTTTGAAAAAAATCTCAATAAAAAATTATTTGACAAAAATGGGGGGAAGAAAAAAGTAAAAAAAGAGAGTAAGAAAGAAGTAAAACAATACATTAGATGTAAAGGGCAGATTGAACACCCTGAGAACATCCGCCACTTTTTACACTTGATGCAATTTTAACTCACTTCTGCACAGATCCCACCAAACCTCACATGAGGAAGAGTTTACCTCCTGGTGGAGGAGAGACCTTATAATGAATCTATTAACCACCAGTACTCCAGGGCAAAATAAAATACCCCTGAAGGAGAGTAGCCAGTGAGGGACTCACAATTACCTTGAGACCCTCACTGGCTACTCTCTTCTATCTTATGGTCATACTTCTTACCCCCCTCTTTTGATTTTTTTTAATCAAGAACTATGTACCTTTTTCTTATTCCTTTAGTGGCTGCTTCTAGGACCCGGTACAAAAATTTTGTGTTAGTGACTTGGTGAAAATCACAAGGGCTTAATTCTTTGTTGTGAGAAAGTAGCCTCTTTCTAGCCTTGTTACCCCCACTTTTGGCCTGTTTGTGAGTATATGTCAGGGTGTTTTCACTGTCTCACTGGGATCCTGCTAGCCAGGGCCCAGTGCTCATAGTGAAAACCCTATGTTGTCAGTATGTTTATGTGTCACTGGGATCCTGCTAGCCAGGACCCCAGTGCTCATAAGTTTGTGGCCTATATGCGTTCCCTGTGTGATGCCTAACTGTCTCACTGAGGCTCTGCTGACCAGAACCTCAGTAGTTATGCTCTCTCTGCTTTCCAAATTTGTCACTAACAGGCTAGTGACTAAATTTACCAATTCACATTGACATACTGGTACACCCATATAATTCCCTAGTATATGGTACTGAGGTACCCAGGGTATTGGGGTTCCAGGAGATCCCTATGGGCTGCAGCATTTCTTTTGCCACCCATAGGGAGCTCTGACAATTCTTACACAGGCCTGCCACTGCAGCCTGAGTGAAATAACGCCCACGTTATTTCACAGCCATTTCCCACTGCACTTAAGTAACTTATAAGTCACCTATATGTCTAACCTTCACCTGGTGAAGGTTGGGTGCAAAGTTACTTAGTGTGTGGGCACCCTGGCACTAGCCATGGTGCCCCCACATCGTTCAGGGCAAATTCATCGGACTTTGTGAGTGTGGGGACACCATTACACGCGTGCACTACACATAGGTCACTACCTATGTGTAGCGTCACAATGGTAACTCCGAACATGGTATTCGGGGGGACAATTCCCCTGGGTCTCTAGCACAGCACCTGGGTACTGCCAAACTGCCTTTCCGGGGTCTCCACTGCAGCTGCTGCTGCCGCCAACCCCTCAGACAGGTTTCTGCCCTCCTGGGGTCCAGGCAGCCCTGGCCCAGGAAGGCAGAACAAAGGATTTCCTCTGAGAGAGGGTGTTACACCCTCTCCCTTTGGAAATAGGTGTGAAGGCTGGGGAGGAGTAGCCTCCCCCAGCCTCTGGAAATGCTTTGCTGGTTCCCATCTCTGCATAAGCCAGTCTACGCCGGTTCAGGGATCCCCCAGCCCTGCTCTGGTGCGAAACTGGACAAAGTAAAGGGGAGTGACCACTCCCATGACCTGCACCTCCCAGGGGAGGTGCCCAGAGCTACTCCAGTGTGTCCCAGACCTCTGCCATCTTGGAAACAGAGGTGTTGGGGGCACACTGGACTGCTCTGAGTGGCCAGTGCCTGCAGGTGACGTCAGAGGCTCCTTCTGATAGGCTCTTACCTCTCTTGGTAGCCAATCCTCCTTCCTTGATAGGCAAACCTCCTTTTCTGGCTATTTAGGGCCTCTGCTTTGGGGAATTCTTTAGATAACGAATGCAAGAGCTCACCAGAGTGCACCTGCATCTCCCTCTTCACCTTCTGCCAAAGGATCGACCGCTGACTGCTCAGGACGCCTGCAAAACCGCAACAAAGTAGCAAGACGACTACTAGCAACCTTGTATCGCCTCATCCTGCCGGCTTTCTCGAGGCGGTGCATGCTCTGGGGGTAGCCTGCCTCCTCCCTGCACCAGGAGCTCCGAAGAAATCTCAAGTGGGTCGACGGAATATTCCCCCTGCTAACGCATTCACCAAAAGACTGCAACACTGGTCTTCTGGGTCCCCTCTCACCCCGACGAGCGTGGTCCCTGGAACTCAGCAACTCTGTCCAAGTGACTCCCACAGTCCAGTGACTCTTCAGTCCAAGTTTGGTGGAGGTAAGTCCTTGCCTCCCCATGCTAGACTGCATTGCTGGGTACCGCGTGTTTTGCAGCTGCCTGGGTCCCCGACACTCCTTCCTGCAGTGCACAACCTTCTGAGTTGTCCTCCGGCATCGTGGGACTCCCTTTTGTGACTTCGGGTGGACTCCGGTTCACTTTCCTTCCAAGTGCCTGTTCAGGTACAGGTGCTGCTTGCTTCTGTGAGGGCTCCCTGAGTTGCTGGGCGCCCCCTCTGTCTCCTCCTCCAAGTGGCGACATCCTGGTCCCTCCTGGGCCACAGCAGCACCCAAAAGCCTCTACCGCGACCCTTGCAGCTAGCAAGGCTTGTTTGCGGTCTTTCTGCATGGGAACACCTCTGGGAACACCTCTGCAAGCTTCATCGCGAAGTGGGACATCCGTCTTCCAAAGGAGAAGTCCCTAGCTCTCTTCTTTCTTGCAGAACTCCAAGCTTCTTCCAACCGGTGGCAACTTCCTTGCACCCTCAGCTGGCATTTCCTGGTCTCCTGCCCACTCTCGACACTGTCGCGACTATTGGACTTGGTCCCCTTGTCGAACAGGTACTCAGGTCCAGAAATCCACTGTTGTTGCATTGCTGGTGTTTGTTCTTCCTGCAGAATCCCCCTATCACGACTTCTGTGCTTTCTGGGGGTAGTAGGTGCACTTTACACCTACCTTTCAGGGTCTTGGGGTGGGCTATTTTTCTAACCCTCACTGTTTTCTTACAGTCCCAGCAACCCTCTACAAGCTCACATAGGTTTGGGGTCCATTCGTGGTTCGCATTCCACTTTTGGAGTACATGGTTTGTGTTGCCCCTATACCTATGTGCTCCTATTGCAATCTACTGTAATTCTACACTGTTTGCATTACTTTTTTTGCTATTACTTACCTAATTTTGGTTTGTGTACCTATATCTTGTGTATATAACTTATCCTCATACTGAGGGTACTCACTGAGATACTTTTGCCATATTGTCATAAAAATAAAGTACCTTTATTTTGAGTACTTCTGTGTATTGTGTTTTCTTATGATATTGTGCATATGACACCAGTGGTATAGTAGGAGCTTTACATGTCTCCTAGTTCAGCCTAAGCTGCTTTGCCATAGCTACCTTCTATCAGTCTAAGCTGCTAGAAACACCTCTTCTACACTAATAAGGGATAACTGGACCTGGCACAAGGTGTAAGTACCTCTGGTACCCACAACAAGCCAGGCCAGCCTCCTACATTTGTTCTCTAATTTAACCGATTAATCAGCTGGTGGTAAGGGGAGATAGGGGCTGCCAGGGTCTTCCTGCTTAACATAGGCTAGTGGTTTAGGAGGACTTTCAAGAAGCATATCCTGCACCAAAGGGTCCTCTTTATCACCTCTTCTGATGACAGTGCACTAGGAACTGGGAGAAAGGGGTAAATGTTGCCATTGGCAACCCCCTGCTTTCTCTGCACCGCTTATTGTTTCTTAGTTCTTGCTTGTGCATGCGGACATTTACCGATATCTGAGGATTGAAGCTCTTTATGTACCTGGCCTTTTCACTGCGCTGGTTCAGGTCTTCAGATGAGATGCGACCCCATAGATCTAAGCTCCACTCCGATGTGTTGGATGTAGAGGCTGAATTTGGGTCTGCTCCATGTTTCCCAGCATTTCAAGGAACAAAACCAACTCCATTAAATGAGTTTTATGAGGCCATATACCTCAGAGCCCCACGGTGTCAACAGATGCCCCCATTGGAATCCTGCTGACGGGTCAGCCCTCTGTGCCATTTGGGCCCCTTGGATCAGTTTCTGGATCAGCTCCGGTCGCAAGACCATGACCTTTCCCGGAGTCTATTTTAGTGATTTTGTTGCTTGCAACGCTGACCCCTATCGTCAAACCTGGAGCTGGACCAGCGTAGCCCAACATAGACTTCAGTGGTGGCCAGATCTTTACCTTGTGAGTTGGAGCCAAGACCTACTTTTTTTGGTAGAGTTTACGGAGTATGATTGGGATGTATCTGAATACCGTTATGGCTACTCCAACCCAATGGAAATCCTAAAAATAACTGGAATGAGGAACTGACGGATGCCAGTGGTTTGCACACCTCCCCAGACACTGGCTTAGTCTGTCCTCCTAGTGTGGCTAAGGAGCTTCATTTGCCATGGTAGTGAGGGGGTGGCTGAGGTCCTGGACCTTATGCTACCCTCAGACAAACATCTTGATGGAGGTGCTTAAGCCGGGAGTCGCCCCACAGAACCTCTCCTGTCTTTTAACAAAGCCCTCACTAATGTTGTGCTCAAGCATGGGACAGGCTCTGCAGAGGGGCTCATATACGCTGTACAATTGCCCTCTGCTACCACCGTTTCTGGGGTTCCAGCTTTCCTTACCCAGCACCCCACCCCGGGAAGCCTGGTTGTCCAGGTGTTTACATCGAAAGTTAATCCTGGTGCATTCCGTACCACACCACCACTAGTATTGCCACACAGTTTCAGATTCAGTTGTGTAAGTGCTGCCCCTGGTCTCGGAGGAGGCCTGAGCCATTCTGACCCAGGTTTGCAGGGAAGCAGCAAAGTTTGCCATATGCTGCAGACTATACATCTGGGCAGCAGAGCGACTGCATCCTGAGTGGCACTCTGATGATGCACCTGGCTGAGATTTACTGTTTTTTTAGGGGAAGTCCGGGCATTCCTTGTGAACATGCCCTTGGATGACATCTGCCTCTTTGGAGACAATGCAGATTTGGCTCTTGAGTGCTTTACGGACAGCAATACCACTGTCTGGTCATTTGGAGACTCCATGGCCCCACGCCAGCCCCATTCTACCTTTCGCCTCACCTGTGACCACGGTAGAGAGAACTAACCTCATCCATTCCCACCAAACTACCAGGACCAATAGGCTTTCCAGTCCTTTTTTTGTCCATGGATGTGGCTCCCTCAAGCCCCGTAATGCTAAAGGTCTACCAAGTCCGCCACCCCCTGGCATCTGCAGCCTCCAAACCTCGTTTGTTTGCTCTCACACCATCATGTAGAACCAGTCAGTTGCAGGATCAAGCCCCATCTGCCCTCTTGGCAGTCAGACTAATGGGTGCTCCAATTCTTTCAGCGGGGTTAACCCTTACATTCACCAAAACTACACCGCCCATTCGACCATCCTCAGATGGGATTATGGAAGACCACCTCTCTCTGCACCGTCAGGTAGTGGCTCTTTTGGCTAAAGGAGCCATCGGCTGCGGTTGCTATTCGTGCAACTTTCTGGTGCCCAAGAAAGACAGAGGCCTCCACCTTGTACTACACCTGCCCCCTCTCAACTTCTTCCAGAAGAAGCGGAAATTCAGTATGCCCATGCTAGCTCAGGTTCTATCTGCCCTGGCCCCTGGAGACTAGATGGTAGCGTTGGACTTGCAGGACGCCTATTTTCTTATGCCCATCCTGCCTGCCCAAAGGTGTTACCCTGTGGTTCATGGTGGACCATGAACACTTTCAGTTCGCTGTACTCCCTTTCGGCCTTACCAGCGCCCCTCTGGTGTTCACAAATGTGATGGTGGTGGTCGCAGACCATCTGCAGAGGTCAGGCGTTGCAGTCTTCGCCTACCTCGATGACTGGCTGTTGAATGCAGGCTTGCCCCGAGCAGTCATCTCCCACTTCCAGACTATAACGGACCTTCTGGATTTGTGTGGGGTTCACTATTGATGTGCCAAAGTCACACCAAATCCCTCTGAAACACTCCCTTCCATGGGAACTGTTCTGGACACTGCAGTTTCAAGTCTATACTCTGGAACAGTGAGTCCAGGATATTCAGGCTACGAATCCGATGTTTGAGCCTGTATCATGCAGTTTGAGGAGAATGAGTGAGGCTGCTGGCCTTCATTGCCTCATGCACCCTGCTGATAACACATGCTCACTGGCATACTCCGGCTATTCAGTGGGACCTGAAATCCCAATGGGCACATGAGATGTTTATTTGGCACACAGGATATTGCTGCTTGCTTCTCCTCAACCATTCCTCAACTGCCAAGATTATATATTATAAATATTAAAACATTCTAACCTCCTTTTACATTCTAGTATAGAACTTTCCCTCTTTTCTATTCCAACATTACATCATTCCAACCATGTGCTATGGCAACAAGCATTGTGAGGTGTCAAGAGGTCATGCATCTCTGGACTTGGCTGGAATGTCATGAAATATTCGTAGAACACCTGGCAGGATCTCTGATTGACAGGGCGGACAAACTCAACGTCAATGCCGGGCAAATCACAAATGGCTCCTCCACCAGGAGGTGGAGCAAGGACTCTTCCACGACTGGGGAGAACCTTTGCTAGATCTGCCAATCTCAATGTAAGTGACAACAAGGCAGTGTCAGCACTTCTGCTGGCTGGAGTTTCCAAGGCGTCTCTCACTCTGAGGCGCATTTAGTCTCAGTGGACTTTAGTCTACCTGTACACCTTCTGTAGGAAGCTGGCTCTCTAGATGGTGCACTAAAAAGAAATACACCATGCAGAGAGTCCAGTGGCTTCCCGATTGGTTTGCAGAGGCAAAAGTAGATAGGACTAATGGTTTCAAAGAAAGGGAAGCACACTGCCTACACTCCAGCAACAAAGTATGACCCCAAAGCATCATGGTCAATACAGTCGAATTTGTAGTCCATTCAAAAAGTAATAACGTCTTTCACCTCTGTAGGTGCTGCAAGTGCTGGAAATCCCTGTACACGTGTTTCTGAGTTTAGCCCATCATCATCATCAGAGAGCAGCATGGTATAGGGGAATGCTTGAAATGCCGCCAAATGTCTTCTCAGGTTTAAGTACCACTCATGGCACACATGTGCCTCCCAAGGCTTGTCAGCCGTGGCTCAAGGGAGCCGTCAATAAGACAGTTTCAAAGAAAGGGAGCACACTGCCTACACTCCAGCAACAAAGTATGACCCCAAAGCATCATGGTAAATGCAGGTAGGGTTATCCAAAGGTAGTGCTAAGCATGGAGTGCCAGATGGCAGTAATGAGTTGCCCACCTTTAGGGTGACTGCAGCCTTTCTATGACCACTTCCATTTGGAAGTGGGCATAACCCTGACTCAAGTGGCCTAATTCCTTCCAAACCAAGATGGAAGAATTTAAAAGTGGTATCCACTTCAACTCGTGCACCTTAGGACTGGGATGGCATGTAGTGGGCACACCTCCTCATGTGGCTAATTTTCCTGCCTGTCTTGTTGCCAAAATTGGGGTCACGAAGACGGGGGTGGGGGGGGGGGGGGGGGTGGTTAGTCATCTCTGCCATTTGGAGAGACCTGGGTTGCATTACAAAGGCAGCTAGGGTTGAAACTCCCTGCCCTGGAATGCCCATCCTGCTTGGAGGAGGTGTCAGCACCCCTGCCCAGTGCAGGCTTCTGTCTCTGGCCCACAAGAGCGCCGGTTCTCACCTTAGGGCAGAGGTTTCCAAACTTTTTAATGCCGCGCCTCCCCCTAGTTGAAAAATAATAATTACCGCCCCCCCCCCTTCAGAATGTTTCACAAATATTTTTTAAAGATGGCAATGTTTAAGTATGTCTAGATGTATTTAAACATTGCAGGTAAGTACTGTTGCCATTTTAACACTGCATGTTTCTGCTTAAAACAAAACACTGTTATCTGTTAAATGCTTCTTTTGGCCAGAGCCTGGCGCCCCCCCTGGAATAACGTGAGGCCCCCCTAGGGGGGCTCGCCCCCCAGTTTGAAGACCCCTGCCTTAGGGGGTAAGAAACATGGCTAGGGTGGCGGAACAGGTCAGAACCAGTCAGTCAAAACACTAGAGGTTGGTAGCTTTTTGTGTGTGGGGGGCACCTCTAAGGTGTCCTTTGAGTGCATGTATTGGGAAATCCAGCTCTGGCATCAGTGTGGGTTCACCAGTACGAGATGTTTGATAGCAATCCCTATCTTCAGCGAAGCCATCATGTAGCTGGGGAACTTGTAGTGACTAGTGTCCTGCACATGCATTTAAAATGGCTTCAATAGTCACTTTCTATGTCTGAAAACCAAAAAGACAAAGCAAGGGCATAACTGCTCATGAAGATTTGCCCTCTCTTGTAATATAATGCACCTTGCCTTATGGCGTAGGGCCTGCTACAGGCTGTGTGCCATGTCGTGTTCTCACTTTTATCTGCACCAAGAAACGCAGACTGCATTGAAAGTCTGTCATGTGCTTGGTGAGAGGTCCCTTAGGGTGGCACAGTTCTTGCTGCAGCCATTAGGGACCCTTTTTAGTACCCGAGGCCCTAGGTACCAGGGGTACCATTTACTGAGGACTTACAGAGGGTGCTAAAGGTTTTGTCTATTGGGAAAATAACTTTTAGGGGAAAGTGATCTGGCTCTGGGGACCTGGTTAGCAGGAACCCAGTGCACGTTCTGTCGGAATTATATCATATACCAGGCTAAAAGTAGGGGGCTAACCATGCCACAAAGGGTGCAATGCCACTTTTGCCCAGAGCTCTCAAGAAGATCAGGAAAGACCAGTACTAACTTGTTCTTGTGGCTCCAAATTGGGCACAGAAAGTATGATATGTCGAACTCCTGAGCATGAGCATCGGTCATACGATCAGGCTGCCCTCTGAAGAGGATCTGCTATCACAGCAAAAGGACTGGGTCCTGCACCTAAACTTGTGCACGCTACGTCTTCAGACATGGAGATTGAATGCCAGCAGTTGACAGTCCTGACCTCCCTTTAGAAGTCTGCAATGTCATTCTGGAAGCAAGGGATCCCTCAATCAAGGCAGTATATGGTTGCCATTACGACCATATTATGGATTGGTGTACTTCCAAAATTTTGATTCTCCTCTCTGCACCTTTGTCGAGGGTGTTATATGTTCTTGCATTAACCTAGCAAAGCTTAGGTTTGTGAACAGTTAATGGGTATCTTTTAGCCATATCTGATTTCTTGCGGTTGACAGATCATCCCTCCTTATTCAGATCACCTGTTTCTCATTTGCTAAAAGGACTCCAACAAGTTTCCTCTAAAACCCTGCATCATTGGGACCTGAATTTAGTTTTGACATTTTTTATGTGCTTGCCCTCCGAGCCTATGCATAGCTGTCCTCTGTGTCTTGACCATCAAAACAATCTTTCTAACAGCCTTTGTAGTAAGGGAGCTGCAAGCATTCTCTGTGCACCATCCATATACCAATTTTTTTTTTTTTTAGATAAACTGGTTCTGACAACAGGTGCCTCGTTCCAGCCAAAAGTGCTACTACCCTTCCACATTGGTCGGACCATCACACTGCTGATTTTCTTTGCTCCTTCTCACTTTTCCAAAGAGAAGGAGAGACTCTATCGCCTGTACCCAAAAAGAGCATTATGATTCTGCATAGATCCTACCAAAGAACACAGGGTGTACAATCAACTCTTCATTGGGTTCTCTAGAGCAAGAAAGGGAAAGCCTTGCAGTGTGGCACAATTCATGCTACCCTTACGGACCCTCTTTAGTACCCGAGGGTCTAGGTACCAGGGCTACCATTTACTGTAGACTTACGGACGGTGCTAAAGGTTTTGCCAATAGGGGAAACAACTGTGTGGTTTTAGGTCAAAGAGATCTAGCTCTGGGGACCTGGCTTGCAGAATGCCAGTGCACATTCAGTCGAAATTATATCAGATACCAGGCAAAAATTTTGGGGGGGGGCTAACAATGCCAAAAGGGTGCTTTCCTACATGACCCACTCCTAAACGAAAGAGAATGAAACTAACCTTTCCCAAGAGAGTCTTCATCTTCTAATTGAAGACTGAAAAGACCATCTGCCTTGGCATGGTCGGTCCCAGTTCTTTTTTCAACTGAAAACTCCATTCCCTGTAGGGAGATAGACCAACTTAACAGTTTGGGGTTTTCACCTTTCATCTGCATTAGCCATCTGAGAGGCCTGTGGTCATTTTGAACAAGGAAGTGAGAACCTCAGCGTCTTCAAGGACCAAACCGCAGCAAAGGCTTCTCTCTCAATGACACGTTAACACTGCTCTCTTGGGAGTAACCTGCTAATGAAAGCAACAGGTTGGTCATGGCCATCATTACTGATTTGGAATATAACTGCTCCTATCCCATTTTCAGAGTCATCTGTCTGCACTATGAACTTGCTTGGTGTAATCTGGAGCTTTTAGAACAGGTACTGAGCATAGAGATGCTTTCAGGGTTCAAAGGTTTTTTGACAGCTCACTGTCAATTTCATCTTTTTGGGCAATTTTTTTTAGGTCAGTTCTGTGAGAGGTGCCACAATGGTGCCATAGCCTTTCACGAACCTCCTGTAGTGCCCAGTCAAGCCAAGGAATCCCCTGACCTGGGTCTGGGTTGTTGGCGCTACCCAGTCCAGAATTGTCTGGATCTTGGATTTTAGTGGTTGATCTTGGCCTCCACCTACAATGCCACCAAAGTATACAACCTGGCCCTGCCCCATCAGGCACTTGCTTGCCTTGAATAGTGAGGCCTGCACTTTTCAGATCCACTAGGACCTTGCCAAGGTGGATCAGGTGATCTTGCCAGGTAGAGCTAAAGACAGCATTATTATCAAGATATGCTGCACTAAACTCTCCTAACCCAGCAAGGACTTTACTCACCAGCCTTTGGAAGGTGGCAGTGGCATTCTTCAGTACGAAGGGCATAACAGTAAACTGATAATGCCCATCAGGAGTGAAGAATGCTGATTTCTGCTTTTCTTCAAGGGTCAGACCCATCTGCCAGTACCCTGATGTGAGATCAAAAGTACTTAGATATTTGGCAGCCCCTAAACTGTCAATCAGTTCATCATCCCTAGGAATTGGTTGGGCATCTGTTTTGGTTACAGCATTGAGGACTCTTTACTCCACACAAAACCAAGACTTGCTTGCTGTCAGTCAGCTGTTGGTCAGTGAGGGTGCCTGAAAAGACCACTCCTTCAACTGAGCCATCTTTGGGGTTGCTGGAAAGGAGATCAGGGAAAGGTTCACTCTCAGCTTCCTGTTCCTCATCCGTGACCATGAGCACGGTCATCCTAGCTCTCTTGTGAGGTTACTTTAGTTATTACACATGCACGTTATTTTAGGGTAGACCTGTAGCTTGTGCCCTTTCACTCTGAGGCATGCATTTTTATTTCTCTATTAATCTGGCAGCAGCCTTATTATGATGCCAATGTTTTTATTATTTTATCAGCTTGTCCTTTTATGCAAACGTCTGTTATTCTTGTCTTTAGACAGCATTTTCATTCTGTGCTTTTTGTCAGGATTGTACTTGATAAGTTAGAAATTATTGTTGGTACAAAAGGTTCATCATATCCCCAGCTCTTATACACAGAAATATACATTTTGTCACAACGGGGCAGTTTTTTGAGTACACCAGATATATATTAAAAAAAAAAAAAAAAAAATCTCATTGCCTCCTACATGTTAGAGGGGAATTCCAACCAGTTGCCATCATACACTAAAGCTCACCTTTGCAAGTTTCTACTGAGACCTGACACAGTCTCTCATTCCATGTGAGACAGTTTGCAATTGACCTACAGACCTCTTCTTTACCTTCAATCACAGGTATGGGGGATGGTATTCTCCAAGGGGACCTGAACAGCAGATTAGGGCTTACACTGCCATGCTCTTGTTAAGAACCTTAGTAGTGCAGGTAGGGATTTTAGAACTATTGTGACAGTATGGTGTTATGTTTCCTATATTTCACTTTCCTTGTCACTGCCTTGCTTGTATTGTATTTTATCATCCTTATAACCACAATACATGCCTTTTTTACATAGATTGCAGTTGTTTCAATAAAACGTATTGAACTAAGTCCTGTTTCTGCATTGCCTTTGTGCGTGTGAGACATATTTGACTGAGAGAAAGGGGTAAGATCTGTTCCACCTTGATTTCCTTGAGAAATTCAGATGTCATGCTAAGGACTCCCACAAATCACCTTTTTCTTTGGAGTACTGGTGAGGTGCTGCTAGCTGGCCAGAAGGGTTAGGCCAACATTTGTAACACAGTGCAGGATCAGACTCAGTCCCCCGAGCCCAGTGGTTTTGCCGCCCAAATTCAGCAGACTTGTTACTCTAACAAGAGTCTTTATGACAGCTCTGTCGTGATTGGGTTTAAGGTGTTTAACCTGGAGAACCCTTTTGGGGTTCCTGCAAGACCGAAAGCCCACGAAGTAGGTGTCTTCCCCTTTTCTCTCCAGGATTCTGTAGGGTCTATTCCATTTATCTTGGAGGGCCATAGGAGCCACAGGCTCCAAAACACACACCTTCTGCCCTGATTGGAACTCCACCAGTGCAGCCTTTTGGTCATAACAGAGCCTCTGGAGCTCTTGGTTGGCCTCAGGGTTTTTAGATTTTTTTTCCATGTACTAAGCTATTCTGGAACGAAGGCTAAGTACATAGTCCACAATATCCTGTTTAGATTCCCAGAGAGGACTCTCCTGTTCCTCCTTCACAAGACAAAGTAGTCTCCTTACAGGATGCCCATATAGAAGTTCAAAAGGGGGAAAACCTACTCCCTTTTGTGGCACCGGCCTGTAAGAAAAAAGTAGGCATGTAAGTAAGACTTCCCATCTCCAGAGTTTTTCAGGGACTTAACCAATCATACCTTTCAATATCTTGTTGAATCCCTCAACAAGGCCATTGGTTTGTGGGTGATATGGGGCAGTGAACTTATAGGTCAAACCACATTCAGCCCACATGTGTTTCGGGTAGCCAGACATGAAATTTGTACAACTGTCTGACACCACCTGCTTTGGCAAGCCGACTCTGGTAAAGATATCCGTGTGGGCCCTAGATACTGCGGGGGCATTATTTGTCCTCGGGGGAATTGTTCAGGATACCTGGTTGCATTATCCACTACAACTAGTATGAATCTGTTTCCTAATGCTGTCGGAGGGTCAAGGCGACCAACAATGTCAATCCGTACTCTTTCCATTGGAACCCCAACTACTAGAAATGGAATTAAGGGAGACTTTGAGTGGCCACCTATCTTACCACCGGCTTGACAGGGGGCTCAAGAGTTACAAAACTCCTTCACCGCCTGGGACATACCTGGCCAGTAGAAGTGGTTCACTAACCTACTCCATGTTTTAGCCTGGCCAAGATGCAAGCTAGGGGATATCATGGTCCAGAGTGAGGAGAAACTCCCTAAACAGCTGAGGTACTACCACACTCCTAGTGGCAGCAGGTTTGGGGTCTCTGGCCTTGGTGAAAAGGAGTCCCTCCTCCCAATAGGTTGTGTGGGAGCCACTGATATCTCCCTTTTCCTGATCAGCAGCTTGCTGTATCAGCCCTTCGTGAGTGGGACAGCTTCACTGCCCCTGGCACAGATTCTCCCTCGGGGGCCCCCCTGGCCCCAAGAGCTTTGCTGTGTAAGGCCAAAGCTCCTGGGGTTCGGTTCCCTCTGAGGCTGACAGGTCCTCTACCTGAGGAGAGGGGACCTGATCTGACATCAGTTTAGAAGCTGGTTTCCCAGACTTCTTGCCCTTTCTCTTGGTGGGTTGGGCCATTATTCCAGACCCCAGCTCTACTTTTTCACCCTGGGCTTTGCTTTGTGCTCTGCTTTGTGCTCTGCTTTGTGCTCTGGCTTTGATGCACATCCATTCAGATATACCCAGCGTAGGTGCTCGAGTCTTTCTTTTGACCTCAGCCCATGCTGAGGGCTCCAGACCATTGCCTAGCAGATATTTTACAGGCATTGCAGGAGATACCTACACCTTCTCCTGGCCAGTAACTCCTCCCTATTCTAAGGATACCATCGCCATGGAATGCACCTTAGCTGATTATCAGCATTGAGGACTGTATATGTCTCACCAGTCAAGTGATGATCTAAGGACACTAGTTGCTCAGTCACTATGATTACACTGCCAACTGTGTCTCTCAGTTCTTCAACCCTAATCCAATTATAAATGTAGCTGTTGTCTGTATCACTCCAGATGATTGGGCCAGACAGCCAGGGCAGGTACATCTACCTCACCCTCTGAGAATAAAGTTGCCTCAGTAGGCGCACTGGCATGGTCAGGGCCCACCTCAAGTCCCATTTGGAGACTTACCACTGCATTTTCTGCAGGTGCTTTAGAGGCATTCTTTTTGTGGGGACAGGTAGGGTCTCCATTTCGGTTTCAAAGAGCTTTGCAGTCATGCACCAAGCCTTTTTGGAATCCCAGTTTTTCCCTTTGTACCCACCCCTGGATTGTGAAGATTCCCGGGCCCACCTTCCTGTGCAGATGTTTGCCCTTGTCTTGACCCAGTGGTCTGAGTTCGTCCCCAACTGTTGAGGAGAAAGTGGACCTAGGTCTACCAGGTACTAATGTAACTTCTCCTGCACACAATTGCTCAACATATGCTCTTTCAGCAATAAATCATAAAGCCTCTCATAATCATGCACATTGTTACCTTTTAACTAGCCACGTAGTGTCTTTATGAAAGTCTACAAAATCTACCCAGGACTGACTCTGGGTTTTTCAAGTCTCCCTGAACTTGGTTCTGTACTCCTCAGGAATGAGCCCAAAGCCCTCCATCAGGGTGTCCTTCACTAGGTCATAGGATCTGGCATCTGCCTCTTTCAGTCTATGGAGTCTATCCCTCCACTTTCCTGAGATCATTTCCAAAAGGAGAGAGCCCCAGTGTTGTTTGCTAAGCTCTCTGGATACACAGGCCCTCTCAAAGGCTGTGAACCTCTCGGTGATATCATCACCATCCTCATATTTGGGGACAATCCCTTTGGGGTTTTTAGGGTCAGAGTGCCCTTCTCTGTCCCTAGTTATAAAATTGCTGCCACCGTTAATGGGTGCCAAACCCATTTCTGCTCTTTCCCTTTCTGTGGCCAGTATCCTGTCCTACGGGGCAATTATTCAAGCAAATCTTTCTAAAATAATCTCTTCTTCACTGGACCTTGAGGAACCTGAGCCATCCTCACTAGAGGGAGTGCTCTAGGCACCTTGGGTTGTCTGCAAGGTGCAGGTTCCTTTCTTTTAAGTGATAGAGGTTCCAGCTCTTTCTCCTCACTCACTCTGCCCTGATCATGAGGGTAAATAGGATGGCCCTGCTTGTGCTCTGCCAACAGCTCCTGGAGCTTTACAGTGGTAGGGTTTGAGACTGTGTTAATGTTGTACCCTTTGCAGAGGGCCCTTAACTGTTTATGAGAAAGCTGGAGGTAAGGGGGTAAGGTCTCACATTTTATCTACACCCTCCGAGGGTACTCTTTATTTCACTAAAGCTAGGATATTTTTGGAGCTAGAAAGAAGTTCTGTCAGATTTTACAGTCCTAACTACGTTTTCAAGATTTGTAAACTTTAAGCTACAGGGACATAACCAGGGCCTTAACAGTTACTTTTAGTGGTTTGGGGGAAAAAAAAATACCCAGTTAAAAAAATGCAATTTATCTAAAGGCAATTTTTGGATTTACTCGTGTAAGGACTTATTGACCGGGGGTATCAGCAAATGCAAAGTAGCAGACCCCACTGCTATTACACCAATGTAAGAAGCTGTCTCTCTATATGGTGCACTAAAAGGAAGTACACCGAGCAGAGAGTCCAGTGGATCCCCAATTCGTTGGCAGAGGCAAGAGTAGATAGGACTAATGCTCTATTTTGTGGTAATGTGGTCGAGCCGCTAGTCTCGTCAGAGAGCAACGCTAAGCATTTGTTGTACTTACAGAGGCAATAAATGAGAGAGACACGCAAAGAATAAATCTGAAACCAATTTATAAAAATATCACTTCTTTTTATATATATACTGAACATCAGAACTTCGTAATAAAGTAAGTACGTTTTTAAGCATAAATTCTTTTCACGTGTTAAAATCGATACTTCAGCAAACAAGCACTTTACCTCGACTACTGGGACCAATCTTGTAGACTAGAGGTGAGTACTAGATAAGGGTCAGGACCACACCAACAGGTCACTCCGGGCAGCATTGGCAGCCGGGTGGCAGTGGTGTAATACGACATTGGGTGGCCAATGCAGTTTGATTGAAATTGATCCCCATGGATTTAGGCTGCAGGCTCTTGCTGAGGGGCCAGTCGAGGACAACCAAACAGGTATGTTGCAAAAGTGGGGTGCTTGGGGACATAGGTGCATCTTTGGTCCTCTTCACCAGGGCCCAGGGGTGAAGAATGGAGGGGTGTCCTTTGGCCTTGGGTTTCCTTGTTGAAAAGCACTTGCGGTTGGGGAGGCTTTGGTCTGAGGCTGCAGGCGTTGTTATGGAGTCCAGGAGGGGTGAAATCACAGTGGACTCAAGCTCCAGAGAGGTGAGGGACGTCATTGACACCAGGAGTTCACCTCAACTCGGGGTCGACTGGTGCAGTGGTTGTTTGAGATGTTAGGTTTCTCTCACCACAGAAGCTGTGGGAGAGGGGGCCTGCGTGAAGAGGCTGCAGGTGACTTCAGGGAGTCCAGAAGTGGTGTAACGAGGATGGACTCCGACTCTGGACAGCTGGGGACTTTGTTGGCATCAGAGGTCCACTTCCAATCAGGTCGGTGACCGTGGGTGCAGTGGTGTCTTCAGGTGTCAGGTCTTTCCCATTCCTGAGGCTGTAGGCTCCTTTCTTTAGGGTTAGTTGGGGAGCATGTCTGCTGCCCACTGGAGTTTTCAGTCTTTTTTGAAGGCAGGCAGTCCTCCTACGTTTCTGGAGGCTCAGCTGAAGGTCGGGCTGTCTTCTGGTGTAGCGTTCCTTTGGGAGTGCAGACAGGCCAGCGGGTTTGGTACCAGGTCAGCTGCTGTTCCGTCTCATTTTCTGCAGGCATGTCTCTTCTTTGTCTGTTTCTTCTTAGGTCGTTAGGATCGGAGTTCAGAGGTGCCACCTAAATACTCAATTTAGGGATGTTGCAAGGAGTGCCAGGGGGCAACCAATGGGATGCCCACTTTTAGGGTGACTACACCCTTTCTGTGACTACTTCCATGGTGAAGTGGGCATAACTCTGACTCTAGTGGCCTAATTCCTTCCAAATCATGATGGAGAAATTTGAAAGTGGTGTCCACTTCAGCTGGTCCACCTTAGGGGTGAGACTGGCATGTTTGGGCACCCCTCCGAATCTGCTTAATGTTCCCACCTGTCTTGCTGCCAAAAGAGGGGTCAGTCATCCCTACCATTTGGAGAGACCCGAGTTGCATTAAAAAAAAACACCTAAGCCTTTGGTGCTCCCTGCTCCTGAATGTCCATCCTGCCTGGAGGAGGTGTCAGCACCCCTGCCCAGTGCAGACTTTTGTCTCTGGACCACAAGAGCTCTGGCTTTCACCTTAGGGGTTCTGAAATGTGGCTATGGTGGTTGAACTGGTCAGGATTAGTCATTCAACACACTAGTAGGTGGTAGGTTTTCAGGGAGCATTTCTAAGGTGCCCTCTGAGTGTATGTATTGGGAAATTTAACACTGGCATCAGTGTGGGTACACCAATATGAGATGTTTGATACTAAACATCCCTATCTTCAATGAAGGCATCCTGTAGCTGTGATAGTGACCGGTGTCCAGCACATGTATTTAAAATGGTTTCCTTAGTCACTATTTCTGAGAATCGACAAAAATACAGCAGAGGCATATCTGCTTGTGCAGATATGCCCTCACATGTAATATAATGCATCCTGTCTTAGGGCTGTAAGACCTGCTAGATGGGTGACATACATGTATTATATGCAGTGTTAAGGGACATGGCACACAAGCTGTGTGCCATGTTTTCACTTTTATCTGCACCAAGACACGCAACGTGCAATGGCAGCCTGTCATGTGCTTGGTGAGTGGTCCGTTAGGGTGACACACTTCACGTTGTAGCCCTTAGTGACCCTCTTTAGTACCCCCAAACCGTAGGTACCAATGGTGCCATTTACTAGGAACTTACAGAGGGTGTTAAAGGTTTTGCCAATTGAAGAAACAACTGTGTGGTTTTAGAGAAAATAGGTCTGGTGCTGGGGACCTGGTTAGCAGGAACCCAGTGCAATTTCAGTTCGAAATCCATAATATACCAGGCAAAACGTGGGGGGCTAACCATGCCTAAATGGGTTCTTTCCTATGCCTTCCCACCAATGCCACTCTTACCCAGAGTTCTCAAGAAGATCAGGAAAGACCGGGACCAACTCATTCTTGTGGCTCCAAATTGGGTGCAGAGAGTGTGATGTCCCAAACTCTTGACCATCAGTCATCTGATCAGGCTGCCCTTTCAGGAGGATCTCCTATCACATCAAAAAGGACTGCTCCCAAACCTATGCACGCTATGCTTTCATGCAAGGAGATTGAGCTCCAGCAGTTGACAGTTCTTGACCTCTCTACAGAAGTCTGCAATGTCATTCTGGAAGCAAGGCATCTCTCAATCAAGGCAGTATATTCTTGCAGTTGACATCAAATTGGTGGATTGGTGTACTTTCAAGAATGTTGATTCCACTCTCTGCACTTTTGTCCAAGGTGATGTTATTTGTTCTGTAGTTAACCCAGCAAGGTTTAGGCTTGGGAACAGTTAAAGGGTATCATCTGACTTCTAGTTGCAGATTCCTTACCTTTGAATTTCCCCAGGTGTCAGACTGGATCCGGAGATTTTTCTTCGAACAGTACCCTTGCGCGCCGTCAAGTGGCGTTGGTCGACTCCGCGTGCGTCATTGGCGTTGTGGTCACCGTGATGATGTTGCGGTTGTATATAAACGCCACCCCTGCACGCTCACGTCAGTTCTTTTCTTTCCGCGTCAGCCTACGTGCAGATCCGGAGAGAGCTACCTCAGTCATTTTTTGACTATGTCAACACTTTTGTCGAATTCTTTTGACGAGTTTGTGGATGCGTCGAGGGATGTCCTGCAAGACCGGATTCAAGCCCTGCGACTCCTGTCACCGAACGATGTCGGTGACAGAGCCGCACCTTGCGTGTCTTTGTTGCTTGAAGCGCGATCACAACCCGAAGTAGTGCTCCGAGTGTCGGGCCATGAATCCGAAAGCTTTGAGGGAGCAGTCCCTAAAGCTCATGGCGGCTCGACTCTGCGGTGCTCACGGTCTCGTTCGAGAGGAAGGTCTTGAGACCGGCTCGGAGTCACCACCACTCTTCGCCCTCCAAGTCATCGGCACATTCAGGTTACAAAAATAAGTTGTGGAAGAAGGACAAGCGTTCTTCAACTTCACCCCGTCGCTCGGACGATGCAGTGCAGGAAGAGCGTCAACGCTCTAGACCTCTGTCTTCGGAGCCTTCATCTGGGTTGGCTCCGCGCTTCCCCGACTTCCCGGGAGCCACCCCTGCCCAGCTCAAAGAATTTTATGAGGCAGCGCCTCACTTTCGGGCAGACCGACCCACCTTTGGTGCCCTCGGCCAAAGGTGAGTTGGTGGGGGCCCCCTCGGGTTTGAAGTGGTCGGTTTCGGCCACGGCTCTGAAAGCCACTCCGAATCCAATCGCGGGTCTGTCCCGAATCCGGTTGTGCCACAGTGACTGACGCCGGTTGTGCCACAGCAACCTTCCCCGGCGTCGGGTGAGACATTGACGCTCCGGACCTCGATTGGGCCGACAATCGATGTCGATCCCATCCTCATACCCGACGACCCGGAGCCGGAATGACGTCGCTCGATGCCGATTCCATTCTCTATGGGCTCTCTTGTCATTCAGGCTTCCCCTTCATCTGGCGCATTCCCTGCCGCACACCCGGAGAGGGAATCAAATAGTCTGGGCAATTTAGGGAAGAAGTTGTTTTCTTCCAATACTCTAGCGCTGCGGTCCGTGAACACCGAATGCCTTTTGGGCCGCTATTCCCATACTCTCTGGGATACAGTCGCGCAAGTGCTGCCTAGAGTTCTGGAGGAGGCCCAGATCATCCTTTCCCAAGCCGTAACAGATGGGAGGGATGCAGCGAATTTTATGATGCGTTGTTGACTGGATACGAGCGACTCTGAGCAGATCGGTTGCATTGACGGTGGCATTGAGACGCCACGCCTGTCTGAGAACATCTGGCTTTACAGGGGATGTCCAGCAATCCTTGATGGACATGTCCTTTGATGGCACACGTCTCTTCGGAGACAAGGCGGACATGGCACTTGAGAGCTTTAAGGATTCCTGAGCCACGGCCCGGTATGGGCTTGCGCCCGCTTCTAGCCACAAGCAGTCTGCCTTTCGCCCCTTTCGTGGCTACGGAAGGGGCACCCAACCTTGTCCTTTCCCCTCTGGATATTGACACACGCATGCTGTGCAGCATCTGCATGACCGTGGGATCCCGGGGACCGGGGAGCCAGTGGGTCGCCCAGTCCACCCCGCACCCCCTCCTCAGTCTCCAAACCTTCCTAGTTTGTGGGTACACCAGGAACCAGTTGGGGGCAGGATTCGCCGTCACTTGCCCCAATAGTAATCCATTACCTTGGACAGGTGGGTCCTCCAGATCGTCCGAAGCGGCTACTCCCTCCCCTTCGAGACACCTCCTCCAACCATGCCACCGTCACACAATCGAATATCGGAGGATCATATGGGGCTTCTCCGCGAGGAAGTCCCAAGTCCTTTTGGTCAAATGAGCTATAGAGGGTTCCGGTGCCAGAAGCAGGTCGTGGTTGATATTCCTGCTACTTTCTGGTGCCGAAAAAGGACAAAGGTCTTTGTCCTATATTAGATCTTCGGTCCCTCAACCTCTTCCTCAAAAAGGAGAAGTTCAGAATGTTGACATTGGCTCAGGCCCTGGATCCTGGAGGCTGGGGTGGTAGCGTTGGACTTGCAAGACGCATACTTCCACATTCCCATCCTGCCGGCCCACATATGTTACCTATGATTTGTGGTAGGTAATGAGCACTTTCAGTGTACCGTGCTCCCCTTTGGCCTTACCAGTGCCCCTCGGGTGTTCACGAAAGTGATGGTAGTGGTGGCAGCTCATCTGCGCAGGTTAGGGGTCCCAGTCTTCCCCTATCTTAACGATTGGCTGTTGAAGACGAACTCACCCCAGACAGCCGCCTTCCCACCTCCAGACTACGCAGAATCTTTTGCATTAGCTGGGATTCACTATCAGCGTGTCAAAGTCACACCTGACTCCTTCTCAGATGCTCCCTTTTATCAGAGCAGTTCTGGATACAGTGCAGTTTCGGGCAAATCCTCCGAAAAGCGAATCAGGATATTCGGCAATGATACCGATGTTTCAGCCTCTGTCCTGGATTTTGGTGAGAATGACTCTGAGGCTGCTGGGCCTCATGGCCTCCTGCATCCTGCTAGTTCAAAATGCCAGATGGCATATGCGGGCTCTGCAGTTGGACCTGAAGTTCCAGTGGGCGCAGCATCAGGGGAATGTCTCCGACAAGGTCCAGATCTCAGAAGGAACTGCGAGAGACCTGCAGTGGTGGTTAACGAATCAGGATTGGGTCAAGGGCAGATCCCTCTCCTTTCCCCATCCAGATCTTACAGTCGTGACAGATGCGCCACTCCTGGGATGGGGCGGCCACATGGAAGAGGCAGAGATCAGAGGCCTCTGGTCTCGGGCGGAAACCGGGCTCCATATCAATCATCTGGAGCTCTGAGCGATTCGACTAGCATTGAAAGCATTCCTTCCCTCTCTCAAGGGGAAAGCAGTGCAAGTGTTCACAGACAACACCATCACCATGTGGTACTGCAACAAACAAGGCGGAATGGGTTTGTGGACCCTTTGTCAAGAGGCTCTTCGCCTCTGGACTTGGCTGGAACATCAGGGCATTTAACTGGTCGTTCAACACCTGCAGGGCTCTTGAATGCCAGAGCAGACAAACTCAGCCAACGATGCATGGTCGATCACAAATGGCGTCTCCATCCGGAGGTGGTGCAAGGTCTTATCCTTCAGTGTGGAGAACCGTGGTTATACTTGTTCGCCTCCACAGTGTCAGCTGTTCTGCGCATTGGAGTTTCCAAGGTGGCACTCGCTCGGCGACACCTTTTGTCGCCAGGGGAATTCAGGCCTTCTGTACGCTTTTCCGCCCATACCACTTCTGGCCAGAGTTCTGAAGAAGATCAGGCGAGACCTGGCCCACGTTATACTGCTGGCTCTAGACTGGGCACGAAGAGTCTGGTATCCCGAGCAGTTGAGCATGGCCATAGCTCCTATGATCTGACTGCCTTTTCGGGAGGATCTTCTGTCACAGCAGCAGGGGAAGGTCCTCCATCCGAACCTGTCCACCCCGCCTCCTTGCATGGTGATTGAGCGGCGACAGTTGACGTCTTTTGACCTGCCACCTGAAGTTTGTAATGTTATCTTGGCAGCCAGGCGTCCCTCAACCAAAACCGTATACTGTCCCATTCATCATGCCCCAATGGGATCTAAACCTGGTATTTACATACCTTATGTGTGCCCCTTTTGAGCCGCTTCACAACTGCCCTTTACGGCTCTTAAGCATCAAGACTGTCATTTTAGTTGCCATTACCTCTGCCCACAGAGTAAGTGAGCTTCAGGCTCTGTCATTTAAGCCACCTTTCCTGGCCATACATCCTGACAAAGTGGTACTTTTCACAAGGACTTCTTTCCTAACTAAAGTGGTGACACCCTTCCATGTCACAGTCCATCAGCTGGCCTGCCTTTTATGCACCCCCTCATCCCTCTCATGTAGAGGAGAGACTCCATCGTCCGGACCCAAAAAGGGTTGGTGTTCTACCTTGAAGACATTCAGGTAGACGATCAACTCTTTGTGGGATATGTGGGTTCAAAGAAGGGGAAGGCGGTACAGAAGAAGACCATTTCCCGATGGGTACTCTTATGCATCAAAATATGTGACGCTCCTGCTAAAAAGCAACCTCCTGAAGGTTTGCGTGCTCACTCCACCAGGGCTACTGCTGCTACCAAAGTGCTAGCACGGGGCGTTCCAGTCCTGGACATCTGTCAGGCAGCGACGTGGGCATCTCTGCACACTTTTACCAAACACTACTGCCTGGACAGTCAGGTCCGAAGGGACGGCTACTTTGGTCGTTCGGCCCGGCAGGACTTCTTGGTGTGATCTTTGTTTGCAGCCCACCACTGAGGATGGTATTCCTCAGGTATCTATTCAAAGGTAAGGAATCTGCAACTAGAAGTCTCGATCAGATGTACAAGTTACTTACCTTTGGTAACAATATATCTAGTTGCAGATTTCTTACCGACCCGCTCTCCGAACTGATTTCTAGGGACAGGAACTTCCCCTTAAGGCCCCTAGTTTTGGCGCACCACTCTGTGCTCTTCATGGCTCCGCGCTACTGGCGTGTAAAGTCGTGAAAACAAACTGACGTCAGCGCACCGGGGTGGCATCTATATACGACTGAGACATCGTCACAGCGAATACGACGCCCCCTAAGTCGACCGACGCCACCTGACGGTGTGCAGAGGTACTGCTCGAAGAAAAATCTCCGGATCCAGTCTGACACCTGGGGAAATTCAAAGGTAAGGGAATCTGCAACTAAAATATGTCTTTATCAGATATATTGTTACCGAAGGTAAGTGTAACAGATTGACTGTTACTGCTGACCCCACTACTCGAGTGGGGCTGAAAACCGAGTGCCCGGGGGTACTTCAATAAGCACCTTGTGTCTTCTGGGATGCGCAAACATGGAAGAGGAGGTTTGCACAGGGACGCCGAGAGAAGAGAAGAGGAGACCAGCATCGGAGGACAGAGAGGAATGGCGGAGGAGACCGGCATCGAAGGATGAAGAGGATGCCAAAGGAGAAACCAAGACGCCAACCTACAAAGAGAGAGAGAAAAACGGTGCGGAGTCAACAGACACAGAGAGGGCTCGAGAAATAGGTTTCCGAGTCGAAACCGACTCAACACAGAAAGACGCCAGAACCACCCTTAGGTACGGGCTTATTTGCCAAACCTGTATACATATTTGAAGAATGTGAAAGAGGGTAGAGAGGGAGAATCCTAACTGAAATATATAAAAGAGTGGGGAGGACGGAGTGTGAAAATACTTAATAAGAATTTTTTTTATGTTTACACTATGAGAACTTGAACCAATCGTACACTTTTAGGCACAAAACCTCACCATTCCCCCTCCCACTAGGTATAACTACATTATCTCACAAGAGATGATATACTTACATACTCCCTATTTTCTTCTTCTTTATCTCCACACTTCCGGGAGCAATATATCTGAAACCGGAGACACCTAAAAGTAAAGAGGAAACGAGAGACCAATAAACAACCCAGGAAGATATTTACAGAGATAAAACTAACAGGAAAAGAAGAAGAAACTGAATGAAATAACAAGAGAGAGAGAGAGACAATAAGGAAGAAAAACGAAAGAATATAGACACAATCAATTAATCAATAAATAGAGAAGTATTCTTATATTGTATAAAGAATCGTCTGATTTATTAATTGTTTTTCTATAAATACGTGACAAACGAAGCCGAACCATACACCCACAACAGTAAGTAACTTGTAGGTTTAGCAATATCAGCTTTCTTGCAGTTGACAGATTAGCACTCCCTGTTTCTCATTTCGTATAAGGACTCCAACACTTTTCCTCCAAAACTCTACATCATGCCCCAAAGGGACCTGAATTTACTTTTGACAATTGTGATGCGCTTGCCCTTCGAGCCCATGCATAGCTGCCCTCTGCGTCTCTTGTCCATCAGAACAGCCTTTCTAGCAGCCTTTCTAGTTTTCAAGCTGCAAGCAGTGTTTGTGCACCATCCTTGCACCAACTTTTTTCCAGACAAAATGGTTCTGAGAACACATGCCTCATTCCTGCCGAAAGTGGTGACACCCTCCCACATAGGTCGGACCATCGCACTGCTGCCCTTCTTTTTTTCCATCTGAGTTCAAAGAGGAGAGACTTCATCGCCTGGAACCATAAAGAGCATTATCATTCTGCATAGATCACATGAAACTCTTAATTGGGTTGGCTGGAGGAAAGAAAGGGAAAACTGTGCAGAAACTGACCATCTCCCCATTGATTGTACCCATTATTATGATCTGCTACAAACTGGCCAGAAAGCAACCCTCTGTGGGCTAATTCCACCTAAGCCAAGAATGCGGCACCTGCGTTAGCTTGCAGAGTCGCAGTCCTGGTCATCTGTTGGACTGAGACGTAGGCAGCTCTACATACATTTACAAAGTACTACTGCCTGGACAGTCAGGTCCATTGTGATGGGCACTTTCCTCGTTCGATCCTCTGGGACCTCCTGCTCTAAATCGGTTTGCAGACCCACCTCTGGGAAGTATGGCTTGGGTATCTATTCTAAGGTAAGAAATCTGTGACTCTAAGTTTCTCTCATATGAACAAGTTACCTTTAGTAACACCTCTTCTTGTAAGATGCTGTCTAGCTGCAGATTTCTTACTAACCCTCCCATCCTCCTTGCTTCAGCAGACTGATTTTTCCAACTTGGGTGACCCCTGTAGGTTCTTAGTGTCGGCACACAGGTCCATCAGCATTCTGTTGCAGCTCTGTGCTTCTGATGTAGAAATGTCACGAAAAGAAACTGATGTCAGTGTACTGAGGTGGCTCCTAAATAGGCACCCGCACACATTACATCTGGTATGGATGAAGACGCGCAGCAGATAGACACTACCTACCACCACGCAGAGGTACTGCTCAAGGTTTTCCAGATCCAGTCTGACGCCTGGAGAATATTTTAAGATAAGGATCCTGCAGCTAGATAGGGTCTCTATCAGATAAGGCATTACGGAAGGTAAGTAATGTGATGTTAAGACATGGCTTAACAGCATACATTCCAGATCTTTGCCCTGCCAAATGAGTTTTTTGTTTTCATTCTTTTGCTTCTGAAGGGAATCAAACATTCATACTGTGTAACAATCTCTTGTTGATCATCTTTATGAAAATGGCTCGCCCATCATCTTGGAACAAAGTATCAGTCATGCATTACCACTACATCTAATAGAGCATGGCTTAACAGATGAGGGTGTGGGATGTCACATCATTGTAGAAGCTTATGATGCTTATCAAACAAACATTCTGTTCCTGGGTCACCTTTCCTGAGGAAGACTCTACAACATACACATTCCACACATGCAGAGTTGCAAACATACCACAACGGTACCAAGCATACCGATATCTTGTAATGCCGATTACTTATGAAGAACATCAGAACTGGTTTAATGGTTCCCTATGACACTTAATGCAACCCCGTGAGATTAGGCCCCTTAGGAAATGACGGACTGACGTGGCCAATGTTTGCCACATATACACAACACCAACGTGTCCAGCCCCTTAAGAAATGATGGGCCAATGTTTGCCACATATACACAACACCAGCGAGTCCAGCCCCTTAGGAAATGATGGACCAATGTGGCCAATGTTTGCCACATATACACAACACCAGCGCGTCCTGCACCCGCTGGATACCAATTGGCTGTTACTGGATTAATCCACAAACAGTACATTCTATCTTGGGAAGAGTGCCCACAGAACAATAGAAAATCCTTTTCTGGATAGCCCAGAAAACTAATCAGCTGGAGGATGTGTTTCCCCATATGGGACCACATGAAAAAAATAGGATTCTCACATTATGCTTGCCATTCAGAATGGTTTACTCAGTGGACGACTGCATCACATGGGGTACAGTCTTCGCTGCAATATACACTACTACCCATGGTACCCCGACACTTGCCAATTTACCGGAAGTGTTAAAACAAATTCAGAACGAACACTGGGCTGCTCTAGCCCCAGATTTGAGAGTGAAACTGATGCGTAACTTCAACGCAGTCTCCTCAATACTACTTAGTGACATTAAAAGAGAAGTGGTAGCCTTGCCTATACGCCAGCGGCTCTGGGAGATTAAACACTTTGAACAGGAGAAACAGCTACCAAAACAATTTGCAATACCTATACCAATGCAGGACGAGTTAGTTTGGGAGATAAGCCGATAAAGCCTGAAATACAGAGTACCACCCCTAAGGAAGGTACCAAACAAGCACAGGAGGGTTCTAAAAGGTGCATGGAAAAAAAAAAAAAGCAAATTAACGACAGATGCCCAGAGAGCCCTGAAATTGAGAGAATGTAAAAAGGTCTTGACAGGTATACTGATTCCTGTCCCTCTTGTCCCTTTCAGAATGCACCGGATAGATGTAGCAAGAGAGTGGGATGGTCAGAGCAACGTCCGGATTATGTGTACACAGAAGAAAGACTCACCGTAGTCTTCAGACAACAACAAAAAAAAAGACAAGTCATCACAACAAAAGCGACAGCTTAAAAAGAAAAAGGTGGCAGGACTTTCAATTAAAAATGCCAGTAAACTTAGGAACATTTCTGAAGAACAAGACGTGGGCTGTTACATTGCTGGACAGCACGCCAGAAGTCACAATATGTCGCCAGAGCCTGAAAGATCATCTGGATGCGACAGCAACTAGCTCAGTTATTACAGTTGAGACTGAGGACGGGCGTGTTCTCCCACCCAACAGGGTTTATGATTTACATATCCAAATTGAGGGAGCCATAGAGCACACCATTAGTGTAATATTCCTGGCCGAACTTAGTTGTGATATCCTATTGGCCAAAAGAGAATGGCCTCCTGAAAACGTCTGTAAGCTCCCACATGGGGAAGATGTCATTTACCTTCTTTCTCTGATCTTGCTCCAAAAGAGGTAAAACAAGCCTACGCTGTCAACTGGGCTATACCGCAAACAAGTAGATTGGGATAAGGATTCTCCTTTACATGTAATACCGATTAGGTCTGCAACCCATTCTCAGCCCCAATATCATGTTAAACAAGAAGTCAAAGCTCCAGTGAGGGAGATCCTCACTCAGCTCGAATACCAGGGAGAAATTGAGCCCTGTGTTTCTGCAATGACTAACCCATTATTCCCCCGTTGCAAAACCCAGCCATTCATATAGACTAGTTTTAGATTACAGACACACATAGTCATACATGCACATACATAATACAGAATTCACACAGCACTAAATAACTACAGAGTGCGTAAAAAAAATACAAAACAACCTTGGACATCTCCAATGTTTTTTTTTCAGCCAAAACTTAGAACATGAAAGTCGGGACATGAGTGCATTCTCATTTGGGTCACAAAACGTTTGTCGTTTTCCCCAGGGCTACAAGACCAGCCAAAGGCTGTTCTCAGTTCACGTAACATCAATATTGCATGATATTGATCCTGAGGCGTTGTCCTGTGTGGATGACATCTATCTCACAGATGACGACCTCAACATTCATCTTGCCAGAGTCGATCAGATCATTCTGGGATTCGCAGCCCTTGGTTACAAATTTAATTTTAAGAAAACTAAAATAGCTTTTCTCAGTTTATTGTTCTTGGGATATGAGCTATCAAACGAGGGCAAGAACTTGGCCCTGCACTTTTTCAAAAAATGTGCCCAACTACAACCACCAAACACTATCAAGAAACTACAATCTATACTTGGTTTCTTTAACTGTGGCAGAACATACATTTGTAATTATGCACAATGCATCAAGCCACTCTATGACTTAATATGCCCAGATTTCTCAAGCAGACACTGGACAGCTGAACATACACTCGTCCTTGGAGGATTGCAACAGGACATGCTTAGAAGCAAAACACTTACACACCCATGATAACAAAACAAACCTGGTCATCAGAGTAATTGCTAGTGCCATTGGGTTCACTTATATCACCGTTAACGTAGGCGACACGGTGCCCATAGCATATAAATCACATTTATTTTCCAATGCAGAACAACACTTAGCACCCACAGAAAAAAATCTAACTGCTGTTCATTTGGCTGTCATCAAGGAGAGGCCTGTTGCCCAAGGGAAATGCATTATTGTTGTTACCCTGGTGCCAGCCTTAGAGGCCGTCACCAAAGCTAGCGTTCCTAACGCTAAAGCATTACATCCACGTTGGATTCAGTGGGCTACCTCCCTGACTCTCACCAATGTTGATTACATCTTTGATCCAAAACTTCAAACACAAGAATTTGTCCAATATGAACAGGAGTACCCCGCACCTCTTGACATCTTGGCGCTTTACAGATACCATACTATCATTAACACTGATGGTTCGGCTCAACCAGCTGTAGGGACAAAACAGTATTCATCTGCTTGCGCAGCCGTGAGCAGAGTGATGAAGGATGGGATATTCCACCCTCCCAATACCTACACGCAGACCCGGCGGGACTGTACAGCTCAGCTGGCTGAACTTAAAGTCCTTATCCTAGCGCTAGAACATATGGATCTAGGACAACTCACATTGATTGTTAGTGATTCGTGCTACTGTGTCCTGTCCTACAATGGCTATCTTAATCGTTGACGATTGGACTGGTTCAGAGACTCAAAGGGGAACACCATAAAACACAGAACTCTGTGGGAGAGGGTGGCTGATCTTAAGAATAAGCTACCTAATGCTCATGTAGTCCATACATTGGGCCACCAACGTGTAGGTGTACACATTATTGGCAACACTTTGGGTGATTAAGCGGCTAAATCTGCAGTATCTACGGCTTCTGTTGCTGCAGTGACTCTTTCTCAGTAGAGATTGGATAATGAAATACTGGCTGCCATGAAAAGCTTTGGCAGAAGGCAAGCCTCTCCCAAAAGCATAACCTGCACAATATTCATACCACATCATTGCACACAATGTTGCCTTTGCAACAGTTCCTATTAGATCTAATAAAATCAGCACATGAGGGTGTCACCTCTGCACATGCTGGTGTTGCAACCACAATAACACTCTTACATAAACGCTTCTGGTAGCAGGTATATACAAACAGACCAAGCAATATGTTCCTTGCTGTGACATTTGCCAGCAAAAAAAGAACTCAGATATCAAAAGCCCACCACAGACATCCCTCTTCGTGTCCAGTAGGCCACTACAATGTGTGTACCTGGACCATTGTGGTCCCCTTCAACCTGATTGTGCATACAAATACATCTTAGTCGCTGTAGATTATTGTTCTAGATTCCTGTGGGTAAGGCCTCAACGGTCGGCTGATGCTTGAACTGTTATAAAAGACTTGCTGATCTTTATCGGTACATACGTGGTTGCAGCATTCCATTCAGACTAGGGCCTTGCCTTTGTCTCTAAGGCATTCACAGACACCATGAGGACGTTGGGTGTTGAACTCCATTACTTCTCACCCTACCATCCTGAGGATAATTTGGTTTTGGAGAGGAGGAATCAAGATCTTAAGTAGTCCTTAACAGCTAGAGTATTAGGTTCTGACCGCAGTTGGCTTCGTCACCTATATGGAGTCCAGAGAGCACTGAATAATCTGCCAAGACGGTCCTTGGGAGGACACATTCCTTAGGAGGTTCTCTTTGGGATACCTATATGTGTCCCAGATGTAGATGGCCCTGGTTTGGTGCCAGCAGATACACCTTTTGACATAAATGAATGTCTCACTGTCTTACAGGAGCTTCAACAACTTTGGGATGATAATTTACTCACCAGTGCTGTCACCTTAGGAATAAGGGATTTGTCAACAACCTCTACAGGGTGGATTCCTAAAGTTGGGGATCTGGTTTGTGAGAAGATTGCTGTGAAGGAGTTGAGCCCATCTTACAGAGCACCAGTCCAAGTACTGTGAATACAAGGTACCAGAACTGTCATCCTACCACCGCTGCCTAGTTCCAATGCTAACAGATTTGTCTCCCTTGACAACATCAAACTACACCATGTGGCCGATCCTGCACAGTAGACCCAGAGGTCCCTTAGGCAGTTCCCGGTCCGCTCTTACTATCCAACAGGACATAACTCTTCAAAGAAGAAACAACAATTCTTCAGATTACACCAGCATGTACAATAATGCTACAACTGCCTCCTCAGGCATGGGGAGGGTGGAAAATTATCTTCTGCTAATTTCTGTCACCACTTCAGAGACAACAACTGTCCAAGATGTGGCTGTCTTCAACTCCAACTCAACACAAACGATATTGTCTACTGTGAACCGCATCGCAAAGTGGATCCATCCACCTGTAATGCATCGGCTCCTGTGTTTGCAGAGACTGCTTCCGGGTTTTTTTTATCGACCTTGATGACTTTTCTTCGACTTCATCTGCACCTACAACTGAAACTGTTTCAAAGACATGCAAGCTGTACTTATGGCTTAAAAATAACGAATTAGTTTATCTGTGGAAATATCTGTGTATATTTCTGACATTGCTTGCCTTTCTATTATTGATTGGTTTTGTGACTGTTTTCTTTCTTTTGATAAATGGTTATCTTCCTGAACGCTCTTCTGTCAAGCCAGTGGATGAAGTTCTAACTCCATATCTTTCCTCACATAAGTTCCAAAGAGACTTGTCCCTTGTGAACATTTCAGCAGTACCAATTCCAGATGGGATTGTTTGGGACAAAGTTCCATGTGATATGTCTGGGTCTACTGAGGTCATTCAGATTCCATATGTTTTGAAAATTTCAGTGACTGATGTAATTACACCTGGTGTTGTTTCTGATGACTGGGGTGTTCAAACAGTTGATTCAATGCTGGCCGAACTGCAGCATTATACTGTATTTGAAAGCGATGATGTGTACACTAACACAATATATTGTGGGGAAATGTTCCGTTAAAATATTTGGGGACATTACTACCTGCACCGAGCAACTAGACACAGATCAGTATTTAATTACACACAGTGGGAACACTGTTCAACTCCGCCTGTGGGGAGCCAAAAGCATTATTCAGATAAATTTACATATTTTTCTGGGCATGACATTAAGACTGCAGTATCCTACTACTTCAAGTTACCACCTTTCAAAATTAGGAGGTTGTTGCTAATAAACACTAACTTGATCTATTCAGATTCCTTTGTTTCGCATCTTGCAGTTGAAGGTTACGGATGTTGGAAGAATACTATCAATGTAAAAAGTGAATGGGGAACACAAGATTGGCAAATCCAGGGTAGGGAAGCTTTATTTAGAGCATGCCTTATTCCTTTTCAATTGATCTTTTTAAATAACACAATTCAACAGATATCCTCTCTAGGTTAACAAAATAAAGGAGATGGGTGTGCTCAGCATCCCCACACCGGCAAAATTCAACAATTGGCAGTTCTTCCTAAACGTCACAGAGGAAGAAAAAGATGCAAAGGTTCAGGCTGGTACCTTTATACTTCACTTTCCAGTCCCGGAGGGCGATTATTGTGGCAAATAGACACAAATGTGTGTCAGGCGCGTTCTGTTAATTCTTCAGGGGGTTTCAAAATTAACCAGCCAGACCCTCGCTTTGTCTGGGGTCAACACTCTAGTATAGTTACTACATACAGTGTGGGTAAACTGTGCCACCAGTGGTTACAGACTAACACCTTAGAAACAGGTAAAGAACATTTTAATATGCTATCTGAAGACTTAGACTTGAAAGATTTCTTGTTAGATCCAAAAAAGCCACGGTGTAAAAGATTAATCTATCTCATATACAGTGAGATCTAGAAGCTTTCTCAAATGGAAGCAGCTGTGCGTTTAAGACAGATAAATAAGGAAAATTTTGAAAATGCTTTAGCTGTTGTCGATAATGGCATGAACACTCTGTCCAACAGAATATACTCTTTCATAAGAGTGTAATCTACAATAGACATTATTCAGAGTGACATGTCCTTTTTACACCATGGACAAAGTCAGCTGCGTTCCATCATGCAGATAGGTTGGACACTACTGATTCAGACAAATGGCCACGTTCCACAGAAATACACTACCAGTAGTGACCTGTTGGCTGCTTTTAATTTAACCAGGGAACAACCGACAATGGCTAACAGGGAAGCGAGTTTCACCATGCTTCATATAGAACAGTTGCATATCACTGTTGCAGAAAGTCCATCAACAGAATGGCTCGTACATGCCATTATAAATCTGCCCATTTCCACCTTTCATTTTTCAAAATGCTTGAAACATCTTACCGTGGGCAGATACGAGCGGCTAGGCGATAACTCTATTAAAGAGAAGTGGGAGTTTCCCTTTGAATATAAATGTCTGAACAGTAAAACAGAAGTCCTACTCAGCAGAAGCAAATATGAGACTACTGTTAGACATTCACTGATTTGCAAACAGGTGTCCCTTCATGGCCTTTGGAATGCAGGGGTCGCTAACTTGGCCTGTTTTCTGAAGGGTCCTCCTGTCCCTTTGATTAGTCCAGGATTTCATATACATTCGAATGGAAGTTATGTGGTCCGGAATGAACAGAGCTGTTGTGGTATGAGACCAGGAAGTGCCCATGCAATTTCATTCTCCAAGATTGTAACTTTGTCCGAACATCTTTTAGTCCCCCACACACATGAGGTAAGAGTAGCAGAAATGTGGCCTCACTTTGATACTACTAATTTAAATTATGACAAGCTGAGCAGACTAAAGGCGCTATTGTCCCAGAAACAAGTTTCATTGACATTAGTTAGAGAGACGTATGCTCTCCAGCCAGCAAAATCATCAGCTGAGCTACAAGCCCTAATAAATATCAACTTCCCCATGCACTTCGTAGAGCTGGTATCAAGAATATTTCACGCTTCATGCACTACAGGGATTGTGTTGGGTCTGGATTTGTGTCTATCTTCTAGACTATCTTCCGAGTCATTCCTTTAGCCATCCATTCACACTTTTCAAGTGTATTTGGTGGCTTTCCTGTGACATTGGCATTAATCGGCGGGATACTGCTGTTCATGATATGTAGTGGTTGTGCCTTCCCAGCTAAGCTGACTAATGGAGATACTACCACCAGCCCAGCTGTGCCATAATCGCATGGTGCAGTTCTTTGGTGCTTCGTTGCTGGAAGAATTGGAGCATGATTGGTCACTGTAATTCCATCCAGTCTTGGTGTGTGCACCCAGTCTTTCATTGCACCTGGTGCCTCTTCGAACATCTATCTACCTTCTGTGTGCCTTGCTGTTTTGCCACTGCCTCCTGTGGGCCACGAACTGCTAATGTTCCCTATGAGGGTTCATTCACAGTCGTGCCCCATGAGACTGAGGCTGATTCGCAAGGCCACTTACGAGCCTGCCCTTGGTGGACTATCTGGCTCCTTCAGGCACTTTTGATGGTGCTGCCCTCACAGGTGATCCTGCGCTAGAGGCTGTTGCGTGCTACTGCTCTATTGATCCGTCTGCCATTCCTGTCATCGATCTGACATCCGACAATGTGGATTCATTCCTGGATACCCTTCCTTTGGAGACATTCTTCAGTATCATGACTATTGTTAAATTAATTTGACCATTGGCTTCATTCTAAGTTCCGAAGTCATGCCAAAAAGGCCCTTTTGACTAAATTAACTTTGGTCTGCTGTGCTTGTCATGGCGAAATGTTGTCTCTTTGTATATTTTAGCTATTTTTAACTGTTTTTTATTAGATTTTAGTAGTATTTTGATAATATTTTAGTTTGGTTTTGAGTTCAGAGCAATTTAGCCTGGGATCATGCTTCGTCTCTGGCATCATTGTTATGACCTCATACTTGTTCCAGCAGTGCAGAGGGTGGAGTAGATCCTATTCAGTTTTAATAGGAATCTGGTGTTTAGCTTAGCCTTTTGGCTTGCAGGTCTGTGCCCCTTCACCTGCTGACTTTTAACCTACTTAGCTTGCTCTGTTTTAGAACATTTATTTAATTATTTCTTCCAAGATAGCTGCTATGTTTATAGTTAGGAAGATGTTTTGATTTCGCCTCATCAGTGCCACTCTGTGAATACGTCACTATCGGCGTCAAAGACTAGTGATATACATAGGTATTCACATCATGTCCCTTTCCTACTTATGTGTGACAGAAACGTAACGTACTTTTGGAGGAAATTGTTTGTATAATTGCTGGCCAAACATGCCTTCCTGTCTATTGTTTGGGAACATAGCTGCGTTCGAGGTCCTACAAGATCTGTATAAAGACATCTCACGCAGATAAAGTTATCAGAGAGACTCCTACTAGATGCCATCAACTCTATCTATGCTACATGTCACCATGATGCAGACACAGCCATCGTGTCCCCACAGAGTCTGATCTAGAGACCTCATTCCAAGGTAACAAGGGTTGGGGGAATCATGGACCTGGTACTGGCAGATTAGGTTTACCACACTTAGCTCTCTTTAGGTTAGAGATTAGGTTCATCATGCTAGGGTATTAGGGCCTATTTCACATCTCGTTATTGCAAGATAATTGGGGTCTTTATATTCACAACTCTCATTTTTACAATTCTACTTCTTGCATTGATCATTTTCCTAATTATTGCAGCTCGTTCATTTTACAGTAGATTACAGTCTTGTTAATAAAACCTACTGCATGTCTTGTATTGCCTGTGTGTGACTCATACTTATTGCTCATTTGAGAAAAGGGTAATTTAGGGTTTAACAATAACTCCCCTGAGATGTTGCACTCAAGCCCATTCGTCAAGGCTGCTAGAAATCACCTTTTACTGTTTGGGTTTTTGGTGAGGTACTGCTTGTGAGTCGGGAGGGTTGGGCCGACAGTTGCGACTTGTTGTAGGATTGGCCTAGTGGCCTACAAACAAAAGTGCTGTCATCCCTAAACCAGCAGTCTTGCCTAGAGCAAGAGTCCAACTATGACACCTTAGTCACTTGCATTTCGGGAGTAGTGTGGATAGTGCAGCAAACCATGCTCCACAGGTGATGTGTAATAGCAACACTCCAGGTGCAGCACTGAGAACAAGCACAATACTCCATGTGGAGCCGTTGGATATTTCTAAAAATTGCCCCTGCAGAACTGGATTTCGTGCTGCAGATTAGGCCTCCAGAACTGAATACAGCACTCCAGATATATCCTGAAAACTGCACGCAACATCGAATAGGTGTCCTCCAGAACAGAACATCCTACTCAAGGTGAGGCATACAAATGATGTGTGTGCTGTGAAGATAGCATTCCATTTGTGCAGGCTGTAGATTACCCTCTGAATCCCAAAGTCATCTTGTTGGCTTTATGGGCTTATTATATAGTTTACCCACTTTGAGGTCATCCAGTATGAAAATTCATCATGATCCTAAAGGAACCAGAACGATGTAGGTAAGTACACAACTGTCAGCATGAAGTTCAGCAATGAATGAACAATTGACTTTGCTTGAACGGCACCCAAACTGAAGCCTCCTTGTTGGTCTTGAAAGAATGAGACTGACTCGTTTCGCTAGGGGGTCCTCCTGCCCCTCTAAACAATAAATAGCGTTAGAGTTGTCTCCAACTGTGAACTTTGCTTCCCACGTCAGGTCAGTTCTGTCACAAAGACCATGTTCTTATATTATCCTTGCCTCTGGAGATTCTACTTGTAATGCAAAACCAGGGTTGTATCTCACTTATGACTGTAGCCAGAACCGGCCCTTCCTTGGATCGCAACCTGGGCAGAAAGAACATAAGCGAAGTTGCAGGTAAATAAAATAAGGCACTGAGAAGCCCCTTTTGTGTTCACAGGTCAGTTTCTGGCTGTTTACACCCCAGCATCTACTGGCTTTTGAATAGAAACATCTCCGCTCCTCCACTAACTCACCTGGATCCCCTTCAGCTCTGCTCCATCATGCCTTGCCAAGCTGATTCTTGAGGGTGTAAGGAAAAGCCATTTTTTGTATGGTCACCTCCAAAGTTTAGGACTGATGCAGCTGATTGTTCGACTTTGAGAGTACAATGAGTCCTGCTACTCAGCCCTCAGTGGCTGTGTCCTGACCTTAACAAATGAGTATGTGTGATTGGCTTAAACTCAGTTGGCACAAACTAGCGCCCTTGTAAGTCCCTAGTATTTGGTACCCATGGTCTGTAAGTGAGAGGGTCACCCCAGGGACTGCAACACAGGTTGTGTGCCCTGGGTGTGACAGGTAAAACATTTCTCCCAGTCTGCCACTACAGACTGGAAGAGCCGTGTTAAACTTCTAACTCGAACTTGCCATTTAGAGCTACTGCACAGCACAAACGGCCATTTGTAATATGTGTAAGTCAACCCAATGGCAGGTCTGATGAGCCCTGAGGAGCGGTGCAGCATATTTTGAGAGCAGAACATGTATTGTACCTGTTCTGACAGTAAAAACACGGAACGGCTGTTTTTACTGTGGAATGACTCAGTAGCCTATTGACAAGTACAGGTTTACACACTGAACCCCCTAAGCTGTGCTAACTTCAGAATGGTGCGACCACAGATGATACTTCAAGGGATCAAACAACTCATTCTATTAAGCCTGACTTTATACGCAAGTTCCAATTAATGTGATTCAGTGTGCATCTTTTTCAAAGTTTCCACTTTGTTGTCCAAAGTCTCCTATGCCCTTAACTAATGTACATGTGGTTTGTCTCCGAGACAGCTTCCTGCCCTCCTGGGGAGCCATGAAAGCGATTCCCAAGAAAGGAGATGATATAAACCTTTGTGGGAGAGAGGTATTTCCTCTCTCTGGGAGGAAATGACAGGGGTCTTGGCCCAAAAGAAGAGCTTTAAAGGAAAAGCTGCCTTGAAGGGAAAATTGTGAACACTTGGGAAGAGGGGCTGCTCTACTGTTTAGGTAGACAGACTGGTACTTGGGTTGAAGAATTACCAAACAGTTTTTTCAGAATTTTGTAGCCCCCTTGGTAGCCCCATCTCTGGGTTAGGCTAAAGAGCTCTGAATGCCAAGAGAGGGGTTCTGCCATCTTGAGAGTTGGCATTTTGGAGAATTCTGGGAAAGCCAGATGCAAGAAGTGGCAACTGATAACGTACACCCTGAAGGCATTTTCTGGGCATAAAAAGCTCACCCTGGCCCTCAATACTCTGATCTCGATGGACCAATGAAGAGGCCTGACGAAGTGAAGCTGCCCAGAGGAAGACTGCCCCTGCTGAACCTAGTGGCTAGCAAAGGAGAAGGGGCTGTGCCTGCACTGTCCTCCTTGTGGAAGAGTCATTTCCCAAGCCCAGCCAAAGTAAGAGACTCCAAGGATCATTGACTGGCCTCTTGTTTGCAGCAAAGGGCCACACCCGTTAAAAACGCCTGCTGAGATGAGTTGGTAGCCCTAAGTTTCAAACCAATGCTCCTTGCTGCTGTGCAGCACCAGGGACCAGGACCCGACTCTCAAAGTAGCCCTTGAGTCTTCTGAATCTGGGACAGTCGCCGGAGTGTAGCTGGATCACCCAATAGATGAGTTATCATGCAAGGAAAGATTCTACTGTGACTGCGATACCGGATGACTGGTAGCCCAATGTTGACTTGACTTCTGCTGTGACTGAAAGGAATTCGAGGGATGCTGACCCCCTGTGGCCGGGATCACATCTCCAAGCCTGTGGACTGAGGAGTAGGTGCGGGTTCACCCTCAGCATCTGTAGGTCGAGTAAAGTAACTCAAAATAACTGCATTAATACTTAGCCAAGATTTTCTTGAACCAGTTTCTTTGTGTCAAATTTGTTGAATTAGACATTGCTTGTTTGTGTCTAGATGGAAAGTACATATTTACTGTACATTATAAATGCTGTATCTCTTGGACCCTCCGGGGGAGCTTCTTAGTTTTGTTGTCTAAAAATACGGTCTATTTTTGTGAACTAGTGTTGGATTTCTTGAGTGTCTCAAGTATTTATTCAGTTGTTGTGGTGCTGTTTAAATGCTTTACACTTGTTCTTTTGTGTAAGTCTGTCTGCTCGGAATCCCACCTACCCAGAATTGAGCTAAGGATGTCACAAACAAAACCTACTAATCCTAAAGGAGTTAGCAAGTGTTTAACATGGTAATGGCACACATCCACACCACGTAATACACCCCATTACCTCACAAAGGGGAGATATTGGTGCGTAGCTGGAGGGGTTGAGAAGGGGAAATAAGTGCAACAGATGGGGCTAAAAGAGTATTTAAAATAGGACCTGCAGCATTTTAAAAAAACGAGTTGAATCTCCAAATCACTGAAGCCAAGTGAAAAGGATGCTGCTGTTTGCATGACTTTAATGCAGATAGCTTTTTGTGCCCCTCTGAAGGTGAATGCCCTGGGTCCAACACACCCATGCTAAAAGCCAGACCTGGCAGTGGCCTTCTCATAACTAAATTTGGTGTCCCAGCAAGGTGTCACAGTATTGCCACCATTTACCTGGAAGTCAGACAATGTCTTGTCCTGCAGGAGCTACATGGATTCTCTATGTCCTCCTCACACGTCCTAGAATTCTGACTGTCTGGAGAAGCAGTTGGCTTTGGGGGATGAGCTGGGGAAATTGAGTTAGAAATTGAGGGGGGTGTTCTCTTTGGTAATGCTTGACAGATTATCTGATGTTGCTCTTTTGAGTCTGTTGTGAGATATAGGTTTAATTAATTCTAGCCTGACTCTGAGTCGTCAAACCCCCACCTTTAACAAGTCCTATTTGTTTATACAAAACTAACTAATCCCCTTTGATCTGTTTTAACGTTGGGCACTCTGTATGAGGTGTCATTCACAAAACTTTCTAGCAACACCCTTGTTATCTTGTGAGCAACATCTAGAGCAGTAAACATAGATTAATTTCCCTCTTTCAGACATACAATCTGTGCTGCTTTAACTTGTCAAATACTAATACTTGTTCTGGTACCTTATGAAAATTCTTTCATTGAGATGAAGCATTCTTCTGGAGCTCACTTTACTCCAGAAATCATGAGGCTTTTTTCCTCTTAACTTTTTCTTTAATTATCAACAACTGCACAAATATCCGTAGTTTTCAGCGCTATTTCTTTACCTGGTCCTGATGCCCTTGTTACTGGGTTTTCTTCAAACATTGCTCCAAATTGTTTGAGTTTTCACTGATGTACCTTGCTGTGCTTATCGCTCAGTTTTTCCAAAGTTTTTTTTAAACAATTTCCAAAGTTTACTCATGTTTTAAGATACTCCGTATTACACACTTACAGGTTCTTTGGGTTATGTGTAATAATTGGGACTCTAGGTTATTTGGTTTACCTTTAAGGATACCTTGGTTTCTTTGTCTGACCACTGCTTCTACTATTGTCTGGGGTCACAAGGCAAAGCGCCAGTTGACAGTTTTGTGCTGTCTTTTATAGCCAACCTCTACCAAAATGTCAGCTGTGTTTTCGGGAACTTGGAACATTACAAAACTTATGCCTTATCGAACTCAGAGATGCATTCTCTAACTCAGAGGAGCAGAGGCTGGAAATTAATAAATAATTCAGTACACAGAGTAGCATTTAAACACTGGGGCAAGGATGGGCTGAAGTGATGGGACATATCACAATAAAGGGCAGAGATCATGGCAATGGCTCAATTGATTCGGCAGCATATCGCAATAGGGAGCAAGATTGTGCCAATAGTAGACTTGACACAGCAGTGATGTTTGACAGTTCCTGAAAGCCCCCTCTCAAAATCTCTACTAGTCCATTGGCTATGGTTTTGAATGTGTGGAGTTTCTCAAATGAACATTGCCTACCAGAAAAGGAGAGTGATGATGTGGGAAATGGGTACCTCTGTTAGTGCTGCTGGTCCAAAGCCTTTCCAGTGCCCTAGAAAATGGAGAACACCCAAGTACGTTTAGAATCTAAAAGTGTCCCAGTCACATATTTGGGTTGCCCTTTCACAATGACAGGCGAAGGATGAGTAGACAGTCTTGTGTTTTGTTTAAGCAGTGATACATGAAAAACTGAATTCTCATGTGTTGTGGCCAAGTTAATTTAATTGCTACCTCATTTTTTTATTGATTACCTGCTTATTTTGAACGGGCCCATAAAGCATGGCAGAATTTTCAAACCCCTCTTAGTCCTAAATGTTTGGTTGAAAGTCACTTGACTTACGTGGTATTCTGGTTCGAGTTGTCTGCGGTGATCGACTTGAACTTTATAGTTTCCTTTAACTTAAGCCAAATGATATTTAGCTGTATCATGTAGGATATGAATTTTACCATGCTGTTCTAGTACTGAACGCTTCAAATTTTCCATGCAGACTTCCAAAGGTGTGCTAGTAGAATGATATCCTAAGGGCCCGTAAAATACAGACATTCCTAACGTTGAATATTGAAGCCCTGGTATGTAGGTTCTTGGTAGTGTAGTTCTGAGACTTCTAGCCCCAGATTCTTCACCTTTTGGATATTCTCTAGGTGTCAGACTGGTACAGGAGACTTTACAGTGGTACTCTGCTCACCAGTAAGTGGCATCATGCAGCTCCACACCAACACTGTCCGGCGTAAGAAATGATGTGCAGAGTTTACATAGGCCCCACTCCTGCTCGCTGATGTAAGTTCCTTTCTGTGCTTCCTGATGTGGATCCAGAGGTATCTCCCATCTCTCATAAACCCTTTACCTCGATATTTCTTCCAAATTTCCACCATTGTGCAAGGGATGTCTCCCCCTAAAACAACTGCACATGTCTATGACAGATCCCCATCAGGTGTACCTATGGTGCCTGGGGTCAAACCACAACACCAAGACCTGCAGTGACTGCACGTCAATGAACTGGAGGGCCATCTGGGACCCCAAGGCAACACTTTACATATCCAAGCATAAGAAGCTTTCTCATCGAGACCATTCAAAGTCAAGAACAAGTCCAAGATTTAGTCCCACTCCAGGAGTCGATGAAGCTGCTCGCAAGCCGGCTCTTCGCAATCTAAATCATCAGGTAATTTTAAAAAGAAGCATAAGAAATCAAAGCAGGATTCAGCCCCTTCTTGCTTCATGCATTCGCCTGAGCAGGCATGGTGATGGCACCATGAATATAGATCTCGCTCAAAGGTCCACTGACTTGAAACTGGTTCAGCCACAATCCGAGTTTCCGGGACCATCTACCACTCCAGAAAAGGTCGAAGAGTTCTGAGCGACCACACTTCAGCTCTTTGACTCCCTCTAGTGCATGTTTGGGCACCAAAGAGACAAGAGGCCCTCCACATGAAGTACAGCTGGCGGTTCGCTCTAGGCATCAACTGGACCCTCCAAGTGCTTTACCTAACCAATGGCCCTAGTTTGGACCTTGCCTCCGACGCTGTGGTTCACTGAGGTCCCTGGGACTTTGGCACCGTTACCAAATCCATCAACGCCAGACAGGGAGTCCTGTTTTTCTCTAAGACCGTGCCTGTCTGACCATGACCAATGTTGTACCAGATGACTGTTCCTTCGCTTGCACTGCTCTAACACATCTTTCATTCACTTTTTGGCACAGACCAGGACATTAATTATGATGCTCTATCAAGAAGATAATTGGTATGACGACCTGCAGGAGGCTAGTGGCCTTGATACCTCTTCTAAAACTGGCCTTCTTTCACCCCTTGAGGCAGCCACAGAGCTGTCTGTTTACTACGCTGTGGAACGCAGGGTGGCTTAAGTCCTTGACCTCTAGCTCCCCACCTGGAAGGTGAAGACTGACATATTGATTGAAATTCTCCATCCAGGGCAAATCTCTCCTGTGCCCCTTCTGTCGTTTAAGAAAGCATTAGCAGACACCGTATTCACAGCACGGGCCAAACCTTACTCTGATCTACCAGTCAGCCGCTGAATTGCACGATGCCATTACCCTGTTCTGGGCCATCCTGCTTTTCCCTCTCAGTCCCCACCTCTGAAAGTCTGGTGGTAAAAGTGTCTGCTGCTAAGACCTATCCCAACACTTTCGGTCAAAGGTGTTGGCAAGATGGTAGTTGTGGTTGTTATTCCTACTAGTTTCTGGTGCCAAAGAAAGACGGAGACCTTATTACTATTTTGAACCTGCGTCCTCTCAACGCTCCCTCTCCCCCCCACAGGTAATTCACAAAAGTGATGGCGGTTGTGGCAGCACAACTTCGGAGGTCAAGAGTGCCAGTTTCCTTATCCTTACTTGATGTTTGGCTGTTGAAGGGGGACTCGCCCCAGACTATTGTCAATCACCTCCAGACTATGTCTACCACCTGTCATCTTTCCGGTTCACTATCAACGTGCTGAAGTCATACCTGACTCCTTCTCAGATGCTCCACTTCATTAGAGCCGTTCTGGACACTGTTTGGTTTTGTGCCTTCCCCCAAGGAAGCGAGTCTAGGACATTCAAGCTATAATTCTGATCTTTCAGCCTTGGTCCTGGATTTCTGTGAGGTCGACTCTGGCTGCTGAAACTGAACGCTTCCTGCTTTCTACTTGTTGAATGCGCTGCTGAGTAGCATATGTGGGCTCTGGGGTGGGGTCTGAAGTCTCAGTGAGCCTAACATCAAAGGGACCTCTACAATCAGTTTAAGTTTTCAGAGGAGATTGCACAGGAACTGCAGTGTTGGTTGCTGGATCACGATGAATCAGCGGCAGACCCCTTTCTCCCCTCCACCTTCTCTCCAAGAGCTGATAGTGGTGACCGATGCATCACTTTTGGGTTGGGGTGGGCATCTGAGACAGTTGGAGATCAAAGGCCTCCAGTCGCCAGCAAAGTCTCAGGCACCACATCTACCTTCTAGAGTGGAGCACCTTTCAGTTGGCATTGAAAGCCGTACTTCAGCAAACAGGGTGCAGGTGGGGTCTCAGTCTCAGAGCCTGTGCCAGGAAGCCTTAAGCCTATGGAAGTGTCTAGACAGCCAATGAATGTTCCTGGTGGTGAACCAGCTGGCAGGATCATTGAATTCCACGGCAGATGAGGTCAGGTGTTTGCGCCTAGCAGATCATGAATGGCGGTTACATCCGGAGGTGGCATACAGTCCCTGTTGCGAATGGAAAGAAACTTGCCTCGATCTGTTTGCCACTGCCAAGAACATGCAATGCCAGAACTTCTACACGTTGCACTTCAAAGGTGTCTGCCGCTAGGAGACACGTTATACCTTGAGTGGAACTCCATACTTTTGTATACCTTCCCTCTGGTACCAGTCCTGCATTTAGTACTGAAGATAATCAGGAACAACAGTGCTTGAGTCATTTTAGTGGCCCCGGATTGGGCACGGAGAGGATGGTATCCAGAATTCCTCGGCTTAAGCATCTTCCCTCTGAACAGGCTACACCTTTGGGGAGGATTTGCTGTTCAAGCAGCAGGGCAAAGTTCTGCACCTGGGCATTTTCAGTTTCCAACTTCACATGTGGAAATTGAGTGGTGACAGCGTAACACTTTTGAACATCTGCGGAGGTGTTGATAACATTTTGACAGCCAGACGTACCTCATTGTAGTTAACGGGCTCTTTATATAATGAATCAAAATGAGGCACAGTGCGCAAAGAATTCAAGCAATCGCCAGAGGTATCACAGAGGCACAAGTGACATCCCAAATGCTCTGTCTTGCAGTGGTGTGGTCGAGCAGTTAGGCATATCAGAGAGTAGTGCTAAGCATGTAAGGCACACACTCGCACTCAATGAAGAAATCCAACAACAATTTATAAAAATAACACTTTTATACAAAACTTAGATACCACGATCATCAGGTCAGTACTTTTCGAGATGTGGATTTTTTTTTTTTTGCAGTTGTTAAAAGTTGACAATAGGGGCAAATCTTTGGGTGAGGTAATGTTATCCTGTCGGGGGGAAACATACTGCATTCAAACACTTCACTGCGACTTACAGAACTGTTCTCCAGGACTTAAGGTGACTATGGAGCTGGGCCCTAAGCCACACCAACAGGTCACCTTGGAAGGCTCTGGTGTGTCCTGTTGCAGAGATGTGTTACAGCTTTGGGTGTCCCATTCACTTCAGTTGGGAACGTCTGGTCACAAAGTTGCAGCAGGGTTGGACTGGAAGGTCAGTCCAGGGGAACCCAGAGGGGGGCTCAACTTTTGAGTTCCCCAGGCACGTGGGGACACCACCGCTCAACTTCTCCCAGGGAAGTGGGGCACAGGTGCAGTGGTGTCTTCTGGTGTCAGGTCCGGTGCTGCAGTTCCTTACGGTGACAGGGCGGCCTGCAGAAACAGTCTGCAGACATAGATGGGGGGGGTCCAGTCTGACCAATCTAAGAAGTGGGCTCGGGTCTCATGAGACTGTCAGGTGTGGGGACACCCTGGTGCTATTCTCCTCGGTCCAGGGCGGACGGATGCAGAAGTGTCCTGAGGCATCAGGACTTTGGGGGTAATTATGACCCCGGTGGTCGGAGATTATGTGGCAGTAGTACCGCCAACCGACTGGCGGTACTTACCGACACATTATGACATTGGCGGGTTGGATGAAGCCAACCCGCCAATGTACCACTCCAACTGCCGTGGCGATAGCAGCCGCTGGGTTGGAGATAACAATCTCCAGCCTGGCCGCCGCTATTGTACCACCGGCGGTATCATAACCCTTTCTACCGCCATGGTTTCTCTGGTGTTCGGAACGCCACGAAAACCATGGCAGTAGGCCCTATCAGTGACAGGGAATTCCTTCCCTGACACTGATAGGAGGCCCCCAACACTCCTCAGACACCCCCCATTCCCCCTTGAACACTACACACACATTCGCAATCACGCAGACACACACATGGACACACACCCCCCCCGCAACACTCCCCACCCCCTCCCCTGTCGGAAGCCCACCTTACCTGCATGAACGGGGTCTTCTGGCAGGGGACAGGACAGGGTGCTGCTACCACCAGCAGCGGCAGCCAGCAGAGCACCTCCAGGCTGTACTATTTTCATAATACAGCTGGCGGCGGTCTACTGGCGTGGCGCTGCTGATGGTAGCAGCACCACTTTACCACCGTCCACCAGTATGGCCACAGCCGGATTTCCACCCTTCTTGTGGCGGAAATCCGGCTGCGGTCATAATTTGGCGAACGGATGGTAGACGCGGCTACGGACTTTAGGCGGCCGTCGCTGCGGCGGAAGGCGTTTTTTTTTACCACCAAGGACATAATGAGGGCCCTTGTCTTTTGGTCACTTGCGGTTGCAGGGGGATCTGCAGGAACAGGCTGCAGATGCCAGAATGAAGTCCTTAGTGGGCGCACTCAAGGTGGGCTTTGACTCTGGAGTGCCTGAGGACCCCCAGGCTACTCCAACGACGTAGACACCCTGAGTCAACCTCCCTGCACCCCCACAGCGATGCCTGCAGAGAGGATCCAGAGGCTCCGCCTGACCGCTACTGCCCGGTAACAAAGGAACCCGACGCCTGGAAGAAGCACTGCACCTGCAGCCCCCAGGACCGAGAGAAACCAACCACTAGTGCAGGAGTGACCAGCAGGCGGCCCTCATCCTATCCCAGTCGGTGGCTGGCCCGAGAAGCCCCTCTGTGCCCTGCCTGCATCGCCAGAGTGACCCGGCTTTAAAACAAAACCCGATGCCTTGTTCACACACTGCGCCCGGCCGTCCCTGTGCCACTGAGGGTGTATTTTGTGTGCCTTTTTGAGACCTCCCAGTGCTCTACAAAACCCCCCTGGTCTGCTCCCTGAGGACGCAGGTACTTACCTGCTAGCAGACTGGAATCGGAGCACCCCTGTTCTTCATAGGCTCCTATGTTATTTGGGCCCTACTTTGACCTCTGCTGGGTGTTTGGGGTTGACTTGAACCCCCAACGGAGGGCTGCCTATGCCCAGGAGACTGAACTTGTAAGTGCTTTACTTACCTGAGAAACTAACCAATACTTACCTTCCCCAGGAACTGTTGATTTTTGCACTGTGTCCACTTTTAAAATAGCTTATTGCCATTTTTGCCAAAACTGTGTACATTACTGTTTTAATTAAAAGTTCCATACTTACCAGTGTGAAGTACCTTACAAGTTATGCACTTATCTAAATTCAGAATCTTGTGGTTCTAAAATAAATTAAGAAAATAATATTTTTCTGTATAAAAACTTATTGTCCTGAAGTTGTCATTGAGTGTGTGTTCTCACTTATTGCCTGTGTGTGTACAACAAATGCTTAACACTACCCTCTGATAAGCCTACTGCTCGACCACACTACCACAAAATAGAGGTTGATAGTGGCAAAATTAGATACTACTAATGCTCTAAGGGGAACCCTTGGACTCTGTGCACATTATCTCTCACTTTGAGATAATATATACAGAGCCAACTTCCTAAAACCACTTCCTGTGGGGACTGGGCATTACCCTGTCTGCAGTTCATAAATTTCACCACACAAAAGATGACGGAATTTCCTACATCGTGTCCACTTCAGGTTGGCCTCCATAGGGATATTCCCAGTCTGGAAATGTAACACCCCTCCTGCATACCCACATTTCCCACCTGTCCAGGTGTCAGATGGGCCCTGTGCAGAGGGGTTGGCATCTTCCTGTGAAAGGCCAGATCTGCATACCAAAGGTGGTGGGCTTCATTGAAGCTTCCTGTCTGAATTGCAAGACATCCTGTGGGTAGGGGTGTTACACACCCCAGCCCGAACAGACTTTTGTTTCTGTCCTCCAGACAGCGAAGGCTCTCACCCTGGGGGGTTGATATTCTCTTCTGGTGGTGGCAGAGTGGACAGAACTGATCAGTGAACTCACCAGCGGTTGGTAGGGTTTCCCCCTGGGTGCATGTATTAATAAAGCCATCACTGGAATCAGCGAGGGTTTATTATACAAGATGTATGATTCCAAACATCTTTAGTTTCAGTGAAGCCATCATGTAGCTGGGGAACTCATATTGACCAGTGTCCAGCACATGTATTTTTAAATGGCTTTACTGAACACTTAATATGTCTAGGAATCGACAAAGACATAGCAGGAGTATATCTGCGTACTTGTAATATAATTCACCCTTCCTCTGGGCTGAAAGGCCTGCTGTAGGGGTGACTTACAAACATTCCAAATAGTGTTGTAGGGGACATGGCACACAGAGTATCTGCCATGTCGTGTTTTAGGGGACATGGCACACTGAGTGTGTTCCATTTTGTGTTTTCACTTTTTGAGCACCTTGTTATTCAGCCTTCAATGGCAGTCTGCGTGAGGTTGGTGCTGGGTCCCTTAGAGTGGCCAAGTTGTGCTGCAGCTCTTAGGGGCCTTCTTCCGTACTCATGCCTTAGGTACCAGGGGTGCCAGTTACTAGGGACTTACAATGGTACTACTGTGACCAGACCCCAGTTTCCTCTACTCATCAAAAACTCTATACACCTGTTGTTGGGGCAGGTGTGTGGCTCCAAGCATACTCAGAATATTCAACTCCATCAGACCACGTTGTCCTACTTTTTATTGCTTATTTTGTTCCCAGCCCTGCAAGGCCTCGCTCTGGACACAGCTAAAAGGTACCTTTTAGCTTTTTTCCGGTTGCCAGATTGGTCAAGTCTCCTTTAATAAGACTTTTGAAAGGTTTACGTTTGTTTCCTCCCTTTCACTTCAACATTCCCCATTGGGACCTTAACCCCTTCGCTGCCAGGCCTTTGCCCCCTCCTGTGCCAGGCCTTTTTTTGCCTATTTGGGGCAGTTCGCGCTTAGGCCCTCATAACTTTTTGTCCACATAAGCTAACCAAGCCAAATTTGCGTCCTTTTTTTCCAACATCCTAGGGATTCTAGAGGTCTAGAGGTACCCAGACTTTGTGGGTTCCCCTGAAGGAGGCCAAGAAATTAGCCAAAATACAGTGAAAATGTTGTTTTTTTCACAAAAATTGGAAAAAGTGTCTGCAGAAGAAGGCTTGTGGTTTTTCCCCTGAAAATGGCATCAACAAAGGGTTTGCGGTGCTAAACTCAGCAGCTTCCCAGCTTTCAGGAACAGGCAGACTTGAATCAGAAAACCCAATTTTTCAACACAATTTTGGCATTTTACTGGGACATAACCCATTTTTGCAATTTTTTGTGCTTTCAGCCTCCTTCCAGTCAGTGACAGAAATGGGCATGAAACCAATGCTGGATCCCAGACACCTAAACATTTCTGAAAAGTAGACAAAATTCTGAATTCAGCAAGGGGTCATTTGTGTAGATCCTACAAGGGTTTCCTAAAGAAAATAACAACTAAAAAATAAAAATATTGAAATTGAGGTGAAAAAAACATAAATTTGTCTCTACGTTTTACTCTGTAACTTTTCCCTGCAATGTCAGATTATCGAAAGCAATATACTGTTACGTCTGTTGGACTCCTCTGGTTGCGGGGATATATAGGGCTTGTAGGTTCATCAAGAACCTGAGGAACCCAGAGCCAATAAATGAGCTGCACCCTGCAGTGCGTTTTCATTCTATGCCGGGTATACAGCAATTCATTTGCTGAAATATAAAGAGTAAAAAATTGCTATCAAGAAATCCTTTGTATTTCCAAAAAGGGCACAAGATAAGGTGTTGAGGAGCAGTGGTTATTTGCACATCTCCTGATCCTGATCCACGCACACAAAGCACTGCACAACACCGGACCCACCTACCTCAACAACCGACTCAGCTTCCACACCCCCACCCGAAGCCTCCGCTCAGCCAACCTCGCCCTCGCCACAGTCCCCTGCATCCGAAAAACCACTTCCGGCGGCAGATCCTTCTCCTAGCTCGCCGCCAAGACCTGGAACACTCTCTCCACCATCCTACGACAGACCCAGGACCTGCTGACCTTCAGAAGACTCCTCAAGACCTGGCTCTTCGACCAGTAGCACCCCCCCTCCCCAGCGCCTTGAGACCCTTGCGGGTATGTAGCGCGCTTTACAAATGCAGTGATTGATTAACATCTCTGAGTTCCGGGGTGACCATACTAGCATGTGGATTACAGGGCATTTCTCAAATAGATGTCTTTTTTACACACTCTCCTATATTTGGAAGGAAAAAATGTAGAGAAAGACAAGGGGCAATAACACTTGTTTTGCTAATCTATGTTCCCCCAAGTCTCCCGATAAAAATGATACCTCACTTGTGTGGGAAGGCCTAGCGCCCACGACAGGAAACGCCCCAAAACGCAACGTGGACACATCCCATTTTTTTAAAGAAAACAGAGGTGTTTTTTGCAAAGTGCCTACCTGTAGATTTTGGCCTCTAGCTCAGCCGGCACCTAGGGAAACCTACCAAACCTGTGCATTTCTGAAAACTAGAGACCTAGGGGAATCCAAGATAGGGTGACTTGTGGGGCCCGGACCAGGTTCTGTTACCCAGAATCCTTTGCAAACCTCAAAATTTGGCTAAAAAAAACACATGTTCCTCACATTTCTGTGGCAGAAAGTTCTGGAATCTGAGAGGAGCCACAAATTTCCTTCCACCCAGCGTTCCCCCAAGTCTCCCGATAAAAATGATACCTCACTTGTGTGGGTAGGCCTAGCGCCCGCGACAGGAAACGCCCCAAAGCACAACGTGGACACATCCAATTTTTTTAAAGAAAACAGGGGTGATTTTTGCAAAGTGCCTACCTGTAGATTTTGTCCTCTAGCTCAGCCGGCACCTAGGGAAACCTACCAAACCTGTGCATTCCTGAAAACTAGAGACCCAGGGGAATCCAAGATGGGGTGACTTGTGGGGCTCGGACCAGGTTCTGTTACCCAGAATCCTTTGCAAACCTCAAAATTTGGCTAAAAAAACACATGTTCCTCACATTTCTGTGGCAGAAAGTTCTGGAATCTGAGAGGAGCCACGAATTTCCTTCCACCCAGCGTTCCACCAAGTCTCCCGATAAAAATGATACCTCACTTGTGTGGGTAGGCCTAGCGCCCGCGACAGGAAACGCCCCAAAGCGCAACGTGGACACATCCAAATTTTTGAAAGAAAACAGAGGTGTTTTTTTGGAAAGTGCCTACCTGTAGATTTTGGCCTCTAGCTCAGCTGGCACCTAGGGAAACCTACCAAACCTGTGCATTTCTGAAAACTAGAGACCTAGGGGAATCCAAGATGGGGTGACTTGTGGGGCTCGGACCAGGTTCTGTTACCCAGAATCCTGTGCAAACCTCAAAATTTGGCTAAAAAAAACACATGTTTCTCACATTTCTGTGGCAGAAAGTTCTGGAATCTGAGAGGAGCCACAAATTTCCTTCCACCCAGCGTTCCCCCAAGTCTCCCGATAAAAATGATACCTCACTTGTGTGGGTAGGCCTAGCGCCCGCGACAGGAAACGCCCCAAAGCACAACGTGGACACATCCAATTTTTTGAAAGAAAACAGAGGTGATTTTTGCGAAGTGCCTACCTGTAGATTTTGGCCTCTAGCTCAGCCGGCACCTAGGGGAACCTACCAAACCTGTGCATTTCTGAAATCTAGAGACCTAGGGGAATCCAAGATGGGGTGACTTGTGGGGCTCGGACCAGGTTCTGTTACCCAGAATCCTTTGCAAACCTCAAAATTTGGCTAAAAAAAACACATGTTCCTCACATTTCTGTGGCAGAAAGTTCTGGAATCTGAGAGGAGCCACAAATTTCCTTCCACCCAGCGTTCCCCCAAGTCTCCCGATAAAAATGATACCTCACTTGTGTGGGTAGGCCTAGCGCCCGCGACAGGAAACGCCCCAAAGCACAACGTGGACACATCCAATTTTTTTAAAGAAAACAGAGGTGATTTTTGCGAAGTGCCTACCTGTAGATTTTGGCCTCTAGCTCAGCCGGCACCTAGGGAAACCTACCAAACCTGTGCATTTCTGAAAACTAGAGACCTAGGGGAATCCATGATGGGGTGACTTGTGGGGCTCGGACCAGGTTCTGTTACCCAGAATCCTTTGCAAACCTCAAAATTTGGCTAAAAAAACACATGTTCCTCACATTTCTGTGGCAGAAAGTTCTGGAATCTGAGAGGAGCCATCAATTTCCTTCCACCCAGCGTTCCCCCAAGTCTCCTGATAAAAATGATACCTCACTTGTGTGGGCAGGCCTAGCGCCCGCGACAGGAAACGCCCCAAAGCGCAACGTGGACACATCCAATTTTTTTAAAGAAAACAGAGGTGATTTTTGCGAAGTGCCTACCTGTAGATTTTGGCCCCTAGCTCAGCCGGCACCTTGGGAAACCTACCAAACCTGTGCATTTCTGAAAACTAGAGACCTAGGGGAATCCAAGATGGGGTGACTTGTGGGGCTCGGACCAGGTTCTGTTACCCAGAATCCTTTGCAAACCTCAAAATTTGGCTAAAAAAACACATGTTCCTCAAATTTCTGTGGCAGAAAGTTCTGGAATCTGAGAGGAGCCACAAATTTCCTTCCACCCAGCGTTCCCCCACGTCTCCCGATAAAAATGATACCTCACTTGTGTGGGTAGGACTAGCGCCCACAAAAGGAAATGGCCCAAAACACAACGTGGACACATCACATTTTTTCATAGAAAACAGTGCCTACCTGTGGATTTTGGCCTGTAGCTCATCCGGCACCTGGGGAAACCTACCAAACCTGTGCATTTCTGAAAACTAGAGACCTAGGGGAATCCAAGATGGGGTGACTTGTGGGGCTCGGACCAGGTTCTGTTACCCAGAATCCTTTGCAAACCTCAAAATTTGGCTAAAAAAACACATGTTCCTCAAATTTCTGTGGCAGAAAGTTCTGGAATCTGAGAGGAGCCACAAATTTCCTTCCACCCAGCGTTCCCCCACGTCTCCCGATAAAAATGATACCTCACTTGTGTGGGTAGGACTACCGCCCACGAAAGGAAATGGCCCAAAACACAACGTGGACCCATCACATTTTTTCATAGAAAACAGTGCCTACCTGTGGATTTTGGCCTGTAGCTCATCCGGCACCTGGGAAAACCTAGCAAACCAGCGCATTTTTGAAAAGTAGAAACCCAGGGGAATCCAAGATGGGGTGACTTGTGGGGCTCTGACCAGGTTATGTTACCCAGAATCCTTTGTAAACATCAAAATTTGGCCAAAAAAACACTTTTTCCTCTCATTTCGGTGACAGAAAGTTCTGGAATCTGAGAGGAGCTACAAATTTCCTTCCACCCAGCGTTCCCCTAAGTCTCTCGATAAAAATGGTACCTCACTTCTGTGGGTAGGCCTAGCGCCCACGAAAGGAAATGGCCCAAAACACAACGTGGACACAACCTAGTTTTTCCACAGAAAACAGGTGTTTTTTGCAAAGTGCCTACCTGTGGAGGTTGGCCTCTAGCTCAGCCGGCCCCAGGAGGGGGGGGGCAAAAATGCCCTAAAATAAATTTGACCCCCCCTGCCCGGGAGCGACCCTTGCCCACAGGATCGCTCCCCCTGCGTGACATTGGCGCCCAAAAAACAAATCCCCGGTGCCTAGTGGTTTCTGCCCCAAGGGGGGCAGAAATGGTCTAAATACAATTTGCCCCCCAGGGCAGCGACCCTTGCCTGATGGGTCGCTACCCATCTCTAAAAAAACAAAAAAAAACCACAAAAAAAACACAAAAAAAAATTTTGCCCTGGCGCCTAGAGGTTTCTGCCCCTCCCCCGTGGGCAGAAATGGCCTAAAATAAATTTGCCCCCCCAGGGAGTGACCCTTGCCTAAGGGGTCGCTCCCCTTGCGTGAAATTCACGCAAAGAAAAAACTCCCTGGTGTCTAGTGGCTTCTGCCCCCCTTGGGGGCAGATTGGCCTCATCAAAATAGGCCAATGTGCCCCCAAGGGGGGCAGAAATGGCCTAAATATAATTTTACCCCGAGGGGAGCGACCCACCTAAAAAAATAAAATAAAACATAAAAAAAAAAAAATGATCCCAGGGGGGGCAGAAAAGGCCTTCCCGAAAAAATGCCCCCCCTGGGAGCGACCCTTGCCTAAGGGGTCACTCCCTTATGTCAACTTCACAAAAAAGAAAAAAAATCCCTGGTGTATAGTGGGGTTTCAAAAGCCGAATTGCAAGCAATCCGGCTTTTGAAACCCTGGGAGAGACTTCAATGGGAAGGAAATACATTTCCTTCACTTTGAAGCCCCTCCGGTCCTCCCCCAGTGATTGAAAGAGAAATGCTTTGCATTTCTCTTTCAATCGCGCTGGAAGCTCTGCTTCCAGCGCGTTGGGGGAGGCCCCTGTTACAAATCAGCGCGGGGGGTAGGGGGGTCAGGGTGGAAGGGGAAGGTCTTCCCCTTCCATCCCCGCCTTGGGGGGGAGGGGGTTGCACGGGGGGGCACGCTAGCGCTCCCCCGAGTTCCCCTGTGCCGTGGACGAGGTGACCTCGTCCAAGGCACAGGGGAACTGTAGCCTTGGACAAGGTGACCTCGTCCAAGGCACAGAAGCGGTTAACTTGATCCTCACATTTCTAATGTGCGCTCCATTTGAGCCGCTTCACAGCTGTCCTTTAGTGCTCCTCACCCTCAATACAGTGCTCCTTAGTTCATTACCATTGTTGCAGTATGTAGACGAGGTTCAGGCTCTCTTTGTCAGCACAGCGCACCCCAAGCTTTCCCAGGCAAACTGTTTCTGTGGACCCTTTATGCCAAAGGTTGTGACGCTGTTCCATGCAGGTGTACTGCTATTTGTATTTAGCCACCCGCTCCATCGTGACCACTGACTCAATTTTGTGCTTACATTGGTGGTGCAGGTGTTTTTCCATGCACAGAATGTGCAACATGTTTTCTCCCTGAGTATGGGCACATACTATGGGGGAGTATCAGTGATAAAATGTACCAGGCTGAGAATGTTTAGGGTTAAGGCAGGAAACAGCTCGGTCTTGGAAAAACACCATGGGAGTTAACCAGTCTCTAGCATGTTTCTTTTCAACACTGACCTGGTGCGGCCATCGTTGGAACAACAACTTACTGTGTGGAAGGGGGAGTTTCTAGAATTCTCCTCTCCAGTTTTTTTAAAGGATATAAGGAGAAGAAGCTTGACGGGTGGATCCAGAAGGAACTCATTCTGAGGACGGACGCCTTGCTCAGAATTCCATTGTGGGTATATCTCTCTCTTTCTGGTCTTCCGAGTTCCACGACTTGAAGCTGGCAGACAATGAGATGATGTTAAGGTCAAGCCGCCTGGTGATGCATTTTTGATTACTATCTTTAGCTTTGCGTTGTGCATACTACACATGCTATGCATATCCATTCCGACATCTAGTGTTGGGCTCGGAGTGTTACAAAAGTTGTTTTTCAAAGAAGTTTTTTCGGAGTCACGGGATCGAGTGACTCCTCTCGGTTCCATTGCTCATGGGCATCGACTCCATTGTTAGATTTTTTTTTCTTTCCGCCGTCTGGTTCAGACGTGTTTCCTCTCGCTCCGAGATTTCGATTCAGAAAACTTCAGAAAACCTTCCCTTTCGTCGGTCCATCTATCATCGAACTGGTAGTACCGTCGTGAAATCACTTTGTTCACCCTTTGGGGTGCACATGCCCAACTCTGGCCTATTCGGGCCGACCGCCTGGAGAGCCTGATGGATCAGATTCCATTCCGATTCTGCTCTCGGTGCCACGCCAAGTACCCATATACAGACCAGCATTTGGTTTGCAACTTGTGCCTAACTTTCAGACCATCGGGAGGAAAACTGTGAGGCCTGTCGATCGTTTCAATCAAAAAAAGACTCTTAGAGATCGAAGAGCACGAAGGCTTGAAATGGCGTGGAAAAGCAGTGAACATCTCAACATCACCGTAGAAGAGCAGGTGCAGACAGCAGTCTCTATCAGAGACGCAGACTCCAAATAGGAATCCGAAGATAACAGACCCATCACAGCTGGCCAGCATGTGAGTATGTCTGCCCCTGCTCCCCCACACAAGAAACATCCTAAGGTCTTTGGTACACCTCTGCCGGAAGGCCATGGTTCGGCCCGAAAAAAGACTGTGGGTGACCAACCTCCGGGTTCGGCGCCGAAAAAGGCCACTCCGACTACTTCGGAGTCGAATAAAACTATAAAGGGCTCCATTTCGGACTCCAGCAGGAAACACCAAGCATCGGAGTCGAAAATTGGAAAGGCAGCTTCAGAGCTGAGACCTTATACAACATTTTGATACTGAGGAGGAAGGACTTTCCAAGAAATTACAAGAAAGCCATAAAACCTCTGAAGAAGAGTCGCACATTGAGCCCATTCTACAAATTATGGATGAGAGACAATCTAGAATACACATCCATAAAGGGACAGGGAGAATTATTGCAGCACCTCCTCTAAAAACAAAGAGAAAGCTGGCATTCCAAGAAGAACTAGACACAGCACAGCCACCAGCTTAAGTGCACAAGCAAAAAGAGAAGCCAGTACGTCCTCAGTCTTCTCCTCCTCATTCTCCACAGCTGTCTGTCTCTCCTCACACCAGCCCTCCACCAATGCCTTCTCCAACACACTCTTTTTTATTCGCAAGAAGACATAGTAGATCCATCGGACCTTTATGATTCTGATCCCATCCCAGATACCTACCCATCCAAGCCATCGCCACCTGAGGATACCACAGTATACAACCAGGTCATAGCAAGGGCTGCAGCTTATAATGGGGGTAACAATGCACACTGAACCACTGGAAGATGATTTTTTGTTTAATACATTATCTTGAACACATTCTAGGTACCAATGTCTCCCAATGTGACCAGGCATGATAAAACACACAGACCAAATTTTTAATGAGCCTGTGAAATCCAGAATCATCACACCTAGAATGGAAAAGAAATATAAACTTGCACCCTCTGACCTAGATTATATTACTCATCAGGCGGCTTCAGATTCAGTGGTGGTTAGGACAAATAGCCAGTCTTCAGGAGGTGCACCCCCTCCTGATAAAGAGAGCAGGAAATTTGACGCTGCAGGGAAAAGAGTTGCGTTCCAAGCAGCAAATCAATGGAGATTAGCTCATTCTCATGCACTACTAGCCCGCTATGATAGAGCTCATTGGGATGAGATGCAGGATATCATACAGCATCTCCCAAATGAACGCCAAAAGGGGCCACAGCCAGTAGTAGAGAAAGGGCAAGCCATCAGTAACTATCAAATAAAATCTGCCCTTGATGCTGCCAATACAGCTGCAAGGAGCGTTAACACAGCCATTACCATCAGAAGACATGCATGACTACGCTCATCTGGTTTTAAACCAGAAATCCAACAGGCTGTGTTAAACATGCCTTTTGATAATAAGCACCTCTTTGGCCCAGAAGTGGACACTACAATAGAGAAATTATGAAAAGACTGATACAGCAAAGGCAATGGATGCTCTGTATACTACACCATGTGGGGGTAATTTCGTAAGCCTCAGTTTCGAATAGGTTTTAGTGCACAATCCTCTGAGGCTTCTACCTCACAAACAAAACAAACATATCAAACCCAGTACCAGCGAGGTGGATTTAGAGGAACATACAGAGGTCAATACTCTAGAAATAGAGGCAAATTCCAAACCTCTAAACAACCAACAACACAACCAAAGCAGTGACTTCCTTCCCTCCCTTCCACTCCACACACCTGCTGTGGGGGAAAGACTTCAGCAGTTCCACTCTCATTGGCAAAATATCACCACAGACAACTGGGTATTATCAATTATCCACAATGGCTATTGCCTAGAATTGATAAACACCCCTCCAAATATTCCACCAAGATATCACAAGTTATCCCTAGAACATACAGTTCTGTTACAACAAGAGGTTCAATCTCTACTACTCTAACAAGCAATAGAATTAGTTCCACAGTCTCAACAGGAACAGGGGTATACTCACTATACTTCCTAATTCCCCCCAAAAAATGGCACCCTCAGGCCAATATTAGACCTCAGGCCCCTCAATTTTTACATCTTATCAGAACATTTTCACCTGTAACTCTGCAAGATGTTATTCCACTGCTACAAAAACAAGATTTTATGACTGCCCTAGACCTCAAAGATGCGTATTTCCACATACCCATCCACCCAACTAACAGAAAATACCTCAGGTTTGTCATACAAGGAAAACACTACCAGTTCAAAGTGCTACCTTTTGGCATAACAACAGCTTCAAGGGTGTTCACAAAGTGTCTAGCAGTAGTAGCGGCATACTTAAGAAGACAACACATCCATGTCTTTCCATATCTAGACGATTAGCTAATAAAATCAAACAATCGTACACAATGCCAATAACATACCCGTTACGTGATAGAAACTCTGCACACACTAGGATTTTCTATAAACTACCAAAAGTCACACTTACAGCCAGCACAAGTACAACCGTATTTAGGTGCTATCCTAAATACTCAGCTAGCTCTAGCGTATCCAAATACACATAGGATACAAGCTTTCCAAAATCTAATTCCACTTATGTAGGCAAATCGACAGTACACTGTAAGATTTATTATGAAGCTCTTAGGAATGATTGCATCTTGCATAGCAATAGTCCCAGATGCAAGATTAAACATGAGGCCCTTACAACAGTGCCTTGCACAACAATGGTCACAGGCACACGGTCAACTTCAGAATCTAGTGTTGATGGACCACCAAACACCTATGTCCCTTCAATAGTGGATTTGCAGCAATTTAATAAAGGGGCGGTTGTTTCAAGACCCTATGCCTCAGACCATGATCACAACAGATGCCTCAATGATTGGTTGGGGAGCTCATCTAAACAGTCACATCATTCAAGGGCAATGGGATGTCAAACAGAAACAGCTACACTTAAACCACTAAGAGTTATTAGCTGTATTCCTTGCCCTAAAAGCATTTCATCCTCTTCTCAAACAGAAGAATGTTCTTATAAAAACAGACATGACAACCATGTATTATCTCAACAAACAGGGAGGGACACATTCATCTCAACTGTCCCTTGTAGCCCAAACTATTTGGAAATGGGCAATTCTCAAATTAAATCCACCTAATAGCACAGTACATGCCAGTAATAGACAATCAGTTGGCAGATGTCCTCAGCAGAAATCACCAACAAACACACAAATGGGAGATTCACCCCCAAGTACTTCAAAAGTACTTTCAAAGGTGGGGAACACCAGACATAGATCTATTGCTCAACAAGCAAAAACACAAAATGCCAAAACTTGGAATCCAGACACCCACATCCCCTATCCAGGGGCAATGCTCTATGGATCTATTGTGCAACAAGCGAAAACACACAATGGCAAAACTTCGAATCCAGACACCCACATCCCCTATCCAGGGGCAATGCTCTATGGATCAAGGTCAGGGATATTTGCTTATGCTTTTCCCCCTCTCCTTCCATTTCTGGTCAACAAGTTGCGACAAATGTCACTCAACATGATACTCATAGCACCAACATGGGCACGTCATCCTCGGTACACGATGCTACTAGACCTATTTGTAGTACATCACTTCAAACTCCAAAACAGACCAGATTTGTTAACACGAAACAAAGGTCACATCAGGCATCCAAATCCCAGTGCTCTGAATCTAGCTATTTGGCTCCTGAAATCATAGAATTTGGATACTTAAAACTTCCATCTGAATGTATGGAAGTCATTAAACAAGCATGAAAACCCACTACTAGACAGTGCTACGCAAACAAGTGGAAAATATTTATCTACTATTGTCAATCTAAAGCCATAGATCCACTTACAGCATCTATACAAGATATTGTTTGTTACTTACTTCATTTACAAAAATCAAATTTGGCTTTTTCCTCAATAAAAATACATATTACTGCAATATCTGACTACTTACAAACTATTAAACATAGTTCTTTATTCAGAGTTCCTGTTATTAAAGCCTTCATGGAGGGATTAAAGTGCATCATTGCACCCAGAACACCACCAGTTCCATCATGGAATTTAAATATTGTACTTACAAGACTTATGGGACCACCTTTTGAACCCATGCGCTCTTGCCAAATTCAATTTCTGATATGGAAGGTTGCCTTCCTTGTGGCTATTACTTCTTAAAGAAGAGTTAGTGCAATGCAAGCATTCACTCTTGAAGAACCTTTTTCCCAAGTACATAAACACAAGGTTTTACAAAGAACAAATCCAAAATTTCTACCGAAAGTAGTATCTCCTTTTCACATCAAAAAGTGGAATTGCCAGTCTTCTTTCCACAGCCAGATTCTGTGGCAGAAGGAGCTGTTCATACCCTAGATCTCAAAAGAGCTCCTATGTACTACATAGACAGAACTAAACAGTTTAGAAAAACAAAACAACTTTTTGTGGCTTTCCAACAACCACATACAAGCAATCCTATATCAAAACAAGGTTTAGCAAGATAGATTGTTAGATGTATGCAAACATGTTATGTCAAAGCAAAAAGACAACTTTTAATCACTCCTAAAGCACATTCTACAAGAAAGAAAGGTGCAACAATGGCTTTTTTAGGATACTAATGGTTGATAAATGTAAAGCAGCTACATGGTCAACCCCTCATACATTTAGTAAACACTACTGTGTTGATGTTTTCTCACAACAACAAGCCACTGTAGGACAAGCTGTCCTAAGAACTTTATTTCAAACAACTTCAACTCCTACAGGCGAGCCACCACTTTTTGGGAGGACTAACTGCTTTGTAGTCTATGCATAGCATGTGTATCTGCAGCTACACATGCCATCGAACGGAAAATGTCACTTACCCAGTGTACATCTGTTCGTGGCATGTAGTGCTGCAGATTCACATGCACCCTCCCTGGAAGCCTGTAGTCATTTAAGTTAATGACATTTGTACATATGTATATACATTTACATTTGCATGGACATCTTTTTTCTCTTATATACTCTATCACTCCTTTCTTTACCCTCTGCTGGAAAACAATCTGACAATGGAGTTGAAGCCCATGCGCAATAGAACCGAGAGGATTCACTTGATCCCTTGACTCTGGAACGACTTCTTCGAAGAAAACCAACTTGTAACACTCAGAGCCCAACACTAGATGTCGGACTAAACATGCATAGCATGTGAATCTGAAGCACTACATGCCACGAACAGATGTACACTGGGTAAGTGATATTTTCCATATATATAAATTTCACAAACAAATTGGCAACTCACTACACAACCAAGGGAGACACATTGGACTCCTATTTAAAACATATGAAAACCATCACCACCAACCCCTTTCCTAAAACACCCTCTAAGAATAAACCAACCCACCCTCTACAGTCCTTCTAACAAATATCCCAAGGTGAATTTATGGATTTGGTCAAAGCAAGCAGACCTTCCGGCTGCCCTTCTGACCCTTGACCACCACAAATCTTCAAGAACATTCTTCTATCTACTTCTGCTGCCACACCTGTAAGAAGAATCATCAACAACTCTTTAACTACAGGAACTTTTCCTGTAGACCTGAAAAAGGCATGCATACAACCGTTATTAAAGAAAACAAACCTAGACCCACAAGACCCCAACCACTACAGACCAATCAGAAATGGACCTTTCCTGGGCAAATTGATAGAAAGAGCAGCATTCGCCCAGATGTCGCAATTCATTGAAGACAATTTTATACTTTCAGACTTCCAAACTGGATTTTGCCCAGGAAGTAGCACTGAATAGACACTCATAGCAATCTGGGATGATCTTAAAAACACAGTTGACTGCAGTGGAGTTGCTGCACTACTTCTCTTGGACCTCTCGGCTGCCTTTGATACGGTTGACCATGACACCCTAATTCAAAGACTCCACGAAGCCGGCATACAAGGGACTGCTCTTGACTGAATTACTTCCTATCTTCAAAAAAGATCTAATATCATCTACTCACCCCCCCTTCTCGTCCAAACCCACCCTCAACTTTGCTTTTCAACATCTACATGATATCATTACCAGAACTGATCAATGATTTCCATCTCACATGCTACAACTATGCAGATGACACACAAATACTACTTAAATTAGAATGCCCCAAAAACATTGAAAAATCAGAAATCTTCAGTTGCCTCTGAGCCGTTGATCAGTGGATGACCTGGAGACATCTCAAACTAAATACCTCCGAAACAGAAATACTCATATGTGGTAACTGAAAAAGTTATGACCCTCTGTGCGTCTGGCCAGACGATCTCGGACCACCTCCTCAATTCTCCAAGGAAGTTAAAAACCTTGGAATCACCATGGACTCCAAGTTAACTATGAATGCCCAAGTGGACAAATTAGCACGAACAAGCTTCATCACCTTGAAGACTCTACGACGCATCTTCCCCCACCTCGGATTTCCACACAAGGTGCAAGCTACTCTCTTGCTTGTACTATCCAAACTGGATTATGCCAATGGCCTCTACCATGGATCATCTCTATTTATTATGAAAAAACTACAAGGTATTCAGACCTCCGCAGCCAGGCTACTATTACATATAAAGCCGCAAGCCCACATCTCCCCTGCCTTGAGAGCACTACACTGGTTACCCGTTGCCAGAAGATGCACTTTCAAGCTGATTTGTATCACCCACAAAGCTATACATGGATCATCCTGTGTCATCCCTGTATGCGTAGGTGACTGCATTGGAGATGTTCTTACCGGGGACAGTTGTGGTGGGTGAGTGTAGTGGGGAAGGTTGTGGAGAAAACCTTGGTGGTGGGGTTTTATCTCTGGGTGCCTTCGGCTGCATTTCTGACTCATGAAATGCCAGTTTTCTCTTGGTTTTAATTGGAGGAAGAGTTTGTATTTTTCCAGTCTCTTTCTAGATATGCAACATCCTTTGCGTATGGTCTGGTTCCACCATACTTATTTCCTGCTCAAATCTCTGTTTTTCATGCATTTGGCTGGAAAGTCCTTGTTCTTCTGTGTAAGAGCTTCTTTTCGGCTCCGAAACCGCTTTTTTCGGTACCGATGCCTCCGATAAAGTCTTTTTCGGTTCCGACGTTACTTTTCTCACCTTGGGTGAGTCGAACTCTCGGTGTCGAGATCGTTCGGTGCTGGAATCTCGACCGGAGTTGGATGTCTTCGGCAAATCTTTGGCCTTTTTCGGTGCCGATGTTTGGGCACCCTCTTTTCGATGGGTTAAGCCATGGCCTGTTGGCGGTGGCGTCCCCTTGGCCTTAACGATCTTTGTATGAGGACGGGGCAGTTTTACTCACTGTTTTCTGCATCGTCGTGAGTTGCTCACTTTCGGATTCGTCAGAGTCTGTCCCCTGGATGGAAATTCTTTCTTCCTCCTCGACGTCGAGTTGTTCTCTCGGTGTAGACGGCATTAGTAGTCTTCTTGCTCTTCGATCACGTAGGGTCTTTTTTGATCGAAACGCTCGACAGGCCTCACAAGTATCCTCCCTGTGTTCTGGTGATAAACACAGATTACAGACCAGGTGTTGGTCTGTATAAGGATACTTTGAGTGGCACTTCGGACAGAAGCGGAAGGGGGTCCGGCACTAGTCTTCGTCGATGGATGCGGTCGGGCCGACCAGGCCCCGCTTAAGAGTGGAAGCCCCGAAGGGCCGCCTGAGCGCTTCTGCGATCGGTGCCGATAATCTAACACTAAACCGGTACCGCGCGAGAACAATACCGTCAAATTTTTGATATTTAGCTAACTTTCCCGATTCGAAATACGGGGCGAAGAGGAACACGTCCAAACCCAATGGCGGAAAGAAAACAATCTAAGATGGAGTCGACGCCCATGCGCAATGGAGCCGAAAGGGAGGAGTCCCTCGGTCTTGTGACTCGAAAAGACTTCTTTGAACTTGTAACATTGTAACATTCCGAGCCCAACACTAGATGGCAGGATAATGCACAGCATGTGAATCTGCAGCGTCTCATGCCACGAACAGATGTAGACTGGGTAAGTGACATTTTCAATATATATATATATGTATGTATGTATGTGTGTATGTGTGTATGTAGTACTGTGCTTGGCATGTTCGTGGGTCATTGCATGGCTCCTGGGTGGGTTGTTATACTAGATATCTATGAATCCCTGCTCTCATCTTATCACACTTATCTACCCATCATCATATGTCATGTCTCTACCAATCTATCCTCCACTCTGACTCATCCCAAATTCATTCTACTACTTTCATCTCCTAAATAACTCTGCCTAAGCTCTTCCCTCCACCTCCACATCTAACTCACCAAACCTCACTCTACTACCATGACCTCCCAAACAACCCTACTAAATTTGCCCTCATTTATCTCACCCTGCTACTATGATCTCTCTAACCCTTTCACAGACTCTTCCCTCCTCCATCCCCCTTTACTCATCCCAAGCCTTTGGGATGAGTAAATGAGGGAGATACTCCCAATTAACACTTCTGGATTTCTTTCCTCCTCCACCCCTCCATTACTCCGGTCAATCTAACTAGCAAACTCTCATATCCGCAGCTCAAATTAACTCATAAAATACTAAAACTGTACTCATATTTCCCTATACTAATCCATCACTAATTCTTGTTGGGTTCCGGAGTAGCATGCTACTCGCCGAAAAGCGCTTCAACGCCTCATCAGGGGTAGAAAGCGCTATGTAAATACTATTACAATACAATATATGTATATATATATATATATATATATATATATGTTCAATGGCATGTGTAGCTGCAGGTGCATATGCTTTGCATAAGTCCCCCATCTAGTGTTGGGCTTGGAGTATTACAAGTTGTTTTTCTTCAAAAAAAGATTTTTCAAGTTACAAGATCGAGTGACTCCTCCTCTTGCTGATAGTGGCATGGGGATCAAGTCCTCTGTTAGATTGTTTTCTTTCAGCTTTCGGGTTCGGACGTGTTCCCTCTCGGTCCGGTAGATCTCGGTTCGGTACTATTTGAACTTCTCTGTCTTTTTTCTAAATGTCGGTATCGTTTTTCGATCACGTTTTCTGACTATACTCGATCTGCTTGTATCATTGGGATCGATTAAACACACTTTCGAGCGAGCGCGCACTTCTCGGGCCTAGTTTGACACAGGCTGATGGATCAGACTCCGTTTTGTTTTTTTCCTTGGTGCCACACCGACCAACACTCGGTATACAATCTCTGCCTCGCTCCCTATCACAAGGAGGAGACCTGTGAGGAGTTTTGATCCTTCCGCTCCAGGAAAACTCTGTGGGATCGAAGAGCGCGTCGGTTAGAGATGGCATCAAAGTCGACCAAACAAATGCCCAACATTTTCGGTGAGGAACAAGTGCAGACTGCAGTTTCCATCGCAGGTTCTGATTCTGATTGTGACTCCGATGGGGACAGCCAAGTGATTCCAGCTGCGCAGTAAGTGAGTACGCCAGCCCATTCTCATCACCAAAATACCTGCAAAAAAAGTCATCACAGTAGGTCTTGGGTCCACCACTATTTGCTGGCCACAGTCGGACCTGAAAAATACATCTCGATGACCGACCCTTGGTTTCTGCATCGAAGAAGACCAAAATGCATTTGACGTCGACTGAACAGCATTCTACACCTGTTTTGGCATCGACTCGAAGAGTGGAGGCTTCACCTCGGAGTCGAAACACCCAACATCCATTTCAGAGCCGAAAAAGCTTCCATCAGTTTCGGAGTCGACATTCTCTAGCCGATTAAAACAATCGGTCTCCAAGCTTTCAGAACTCAAACCTGTGGGGAAGAAATATGCTCCAGCTGCAGAAGAATCATTCGACATTAGACCATGCTTGAAGTAATGGATGATAAAAAGCGCAAATCCATAAGGATACTGGAAGGGTTATTGCTTCTCCTCCTTCTACAATGAAAAGGAAACTATCTTTCCAAGATACTTTGGAAGCTGGACCTTAGCCTGCCAAGATTTTCAAACACAAGGATAAGCCAAACGCAGTACACCAGCCTTCACCACCACATTTTCCTTTGCTTCCCACTTCTCCACCACCTGATACTCCACCACCCTCACCTACACAGTTTTATCCTGATGTGTAACCCACTAGGCCATCTCCACCTGAAGACACCACGGCCTATAATCAGGTCATTGATAGGGCAGCTGCAAATTACAATGTGCAGTTGCACTCAGATCCCATAGAGGATGATTTTTTATTTAACACACTATCCTCAACACAGGGAGTACCAATACTCCCAGGCATGCTTAAACATGCAGATGACATTTTTAAAGAGCCAGTAAAGGCTAGGGTACTTACACCAAGGGTGGACAAAAAATACAAATATGCAACATCAGATCCAATCTTCATCACACAACAATTGTCACCTGATTCTGTTGTTAGTGCAGCAAAAAAAGGGCAAATAGTCAGTCCACTGGGGATGCTCCTCCCCCGATAAAGACAGCCGTAAATTTGATGCAGTGGGGAAGAGTGGCAACTCAAGCTGCAAATCACTGGAGAATTGCCAACTCCTAGGCTCTTTTAGCCAGATAGGATAGAGCCCATTAGGATCAAATGGAGGAGTTCCTACAATATCTCCCAACGGAACACCAAAAAATGACACAGCACATAGATGCAGAGGGACAGGCTATCTCCAACAACCAAATTAGATCTGCCCTAGACGCAGCAGACACAGCAGCTAGAGATATTAACACTAGTGAAATCATCGGAAGGCATGCTTGGTTGCGATCTTCAGTGTTCAAACCTGAAATACAACAAGCTGTACTTAATATGCCTTTTAACAAACAGCAGTTATTTGGACCAGAGGGGGATACCACCACAGGAAAAAAAAAAGAAAGACTGTGACACAGCTAAGGCCATGGGTGCCCTTTATACAACACCTGCTCGGGTTACTTTTCGCAGGCCCCACTTTGGAGGTGGTTTTAAACGGTCAACATCAGAGCCTTCTACGTCCCAACAAAAGCAGGGACAGCAGTATTACTCCAGAGGGTCTTTCAAACGATCCTACAGAGGAAACAACTTTAGAGGTAGAGGAAAATCCATTGCCACAAGAGGTGCCTCCATCTCATCAAAACAGTGACTCTCCCATATCCCCACACAAAGTACATCTGTTGGAGGAAGACTGGAACATTTCTACCACCAATGGCACAACATTACATCAGATCAATGGGTGCTGTCAATTATCCACAATGGTTATTGCCTAGAACTCCTCTCTACTCCACCAAACATTCCCCCTCGCTCACACAGGCTTTCTCTAGAACACCTAATTTTGTTAAAACAAGAAGTCCAATTACTTCTACCAATCCTGGATCTCAGACCCCTCAGTCAGTACATTCTCTCAGAGCATTTCCACTTGGTCACTCTTCAGGATGTCATTCCCTTACTACAAAAACAGGACTACAAGACAGCATTAGCTCTAAAAGATGCTTACTTCCGTATTCCTATACATCCAGCAAATAGCAAATACTTAGGATTTGGGATAGCGGGCAAGCACTCCCAATACAAAGTGCTACCCTTTGGGGTAACAACAGCACCCAAGAGTATTCACAAAATACCTAGCAGTGGTTGCAGCATACCTCAGAAGGCAACATATCCATATCTTTCCCTATCTAGACGACTGACTCCTAAATGGCAGCACCAATCAAACTTGTCAACAGCATACACAATACACTATCAATACCATACACAGTCTAGGGTTCACAATCAATTAATAAAAATCTCATCTTCCACCAGTGCAAATACAGCCATACCTGGGGGCAGTTCTGAACACTCAGTCAGCATTAGTTTACCCAAATCCACAGAGAATTCAAGGTTTCCACAATCTCATATCTCAGCTACAATACAATCAAACTTACACAGTAAGGTGTATCATGAACCTTTTGGGAATGAGGACATCGTGCATAGCAATAGTACCCCATGCACGTCTAAACATGAGACCCCTACAACAGTGTCTCTCGCAACAATGGTCCCAGGCACAGGGTCAACTTCACGATCTAGCGTTGTTGGACCGTCAAACGTAAAACTCTCTGCAATGGTGGAATCACACCAACTTATCAAAAGGGCAGCCATTTAAGGACCCTGTGCCACAGACCATAATAACCACTGCTGCATCAATGACAGGTGGGGGAGCCCATCTCAACAATCTTACTATAGAAGGAGAATGGGACTCAATCCAACAAACTTACCACATAAACCACTTGGAATTGCTAGCAGTTTTCTTAGCACTCAAAGCATTCCAGCCACAGATCACACACAAAACAGTATTAATAAGGACAGACAACATGACAACAATGTTTTATCTGCAACAACGGGGGAGAGGGACACGCTCATCTCAATTGTTTTCTGGCACAGACAATTTGGAATTGGGCAATTCATAATCGCATTCAACTACTAGCAGAGTCTATCCCAGGCATACACAACCAACTAGCAGACCTCTTAAGCAGGATGCAGCAACAAATACACAAGTGGGAAATTCACCCACAAGGGATTCAGCAGTAATTTCATATGTGGGGAACATTACACAAAGACCTCTTTGCAACAAGCACAAAAATGCAAAATGCCCAAAATTTGCATCCAGGTACCTACACCCTCAATCCATGGGCAATGCTCTATGGATCAATTAGTTAGGGATATTCGCTTACACTTTTTTCCCCCTCTCCTATTAATTCCATTCCTGGTCAACAAGATCCGTCACACCTCCTTCACTATGATACTCATAGCTCCCACGTGGGCACATCAACACTGGTACACAACACTGTTGGATCTATCTGTAGTACCACATCGCAAGCTCCCAAACAGACCAGACCTGTTGACGCAAAACAAAGGTCAGATCAGACATCCCAATCCCACTATGCTCAACCTAGCAATTTGGCTCCTGAAGTCATAGAGTTTGGATATCTACAGCATCCATCAAAATGTATGGACATTCTAGAAGAAGCTTGTAAGCCTACAACGAGACAGTGCTATGCAGTGAAATGGAAATGTTTTGTATATTACTGTCAACCCAAAAACATTGATCCACTTAAAGCTTCAGAACAGGATATTGTTTGTTATTTGCTTTACTTACAAAAAGCAAATCTTGCACATTCATCTATTAAAATACATTTAACAGCAATATCAGCCTACCTCCAAAACAGACAGCAAACTTCTCTGTTTAGAATTCCTGTCATAAAAAGCTTTCATGGAAGGCCTTAAGAGTTACTCCACCTAGCGCTCCGCCAACTCCTGCCTGCAGTCTTAACATTGTGCTCACAAGTCTAATGGGTCCACCATTTGAACCTATGAATTCTTGCACTCTTCAGTTTCTCTCATGGAAAGTTGCTTTCCTGGTATCAATTACTTCCCTAAGGAGAGTTAGTGAAATTCAAGCATTCACTTTAGAAGAATCTTTCTTCTAAATTCACAAACACAAAATAGTACTTAGGACAAATTGAAAATTCCTACCAAAAAAAGTGGTTTCACCATTTCACATCAATCTGTGAGTGGAATTGCCAGTCTTCTTTCTTAGCCAGATTCAGTTGCTGAAAGAGCTCTTTATTCTCTTGATGTCAAAAGAGCTAGCATGTATTATATAGACAGAACAAAAGATTTCAGGAAATCCAAATAACTTTGTGGCTTTTCAGCAGCCTCATAAGGGTAATCCTATTTCAAAACGTGGATTAGCCAGATGGATAGTAAGGTGTACCCTAACTTGCCATCTTAAAGCTAAAAGGCAACTATTATTAACTCCTTAAGCACATTGTACTAGAAAGAAAGGAGCTTCAATGGCATTCCTAGGAAATATACCAATGGCAGACATATGCAAAGCAGCCACCTGGTCCACACCACACATATTTACTAAACACTACTGTGTGGATGTGCTTTCTCGCCAACAAGCAAATGTTGGTCAAGTAGTGCTTAAAATACAATTTCAAATTACTCCACCAACTCCTACATGCTAGCCACGGCTTATTTCAGGAGGGGACTGCTTTTCAGTCTATGCAAAGCATGTGTATCTGCAGCTACACATGCGATCGAACCGAAAATGTCACTTACCCAGTAGATAGACATCTGTTCATGGCATGTAGTGCTGCAGGTTCACATGCGCCCTCCCTCCTCCCCGGAAGCCTGTAGCCATTGTAGTACTTTCTTTATGTAAATATATATATATACATTGCATGGACATCTTCTTTTCTTACTATATATATATGTACATATACATTTCTTCACTCCTTACTTCACCCTCCTGCCGGAAAACAATCTAACAAAGGATTCGATGCCCATGCGCACTATCAATGAGATGAGGAGTCACTTGATCTCGTGACTCGAAAAAGCTTCTTCGAAGAAAAACAACTTTTAACACTCCAAGCCCAGCACTCCATACCACAAACAGATGTCTACTGGGTAAGTGACATTAAATATATAAATATATATAACCATTGTGGAGTTCGTATATATAAATAAAATAACCATTGTTGAGTTCTGTGATCATTATGATTTCACTGCTATGATTATTTTCAAAATTGTACTTGTAATTGTTATTACCTTTGAAATAAAAGTCCACGTTATTTTCTCTGTGCATGAAACCTGAAATGTGCCTTAATGAATTCATTAGTCAGACCAAGAGTGCTGCATTCTTGGCAGTCCTTTCATTTCATCTCCTCCTAGTCTGAGGTAGAGCAGAACAGCAGGTCAAAACATCACCCTGCTGACATACTATGCGCCACCGCACCCTTTAAGGAGAAAGGGAGACTCCGTCACTTGGACTACATGAGATGGCTGAGCTTCTACGTAGTTTATACCAAAGAAGACAGGGTGGATGATCAGCTCCTTGTGAAGGGAAAATAGGCAAGGCTGTGCAGAAGATAACCATCTCCTACTTGAATATGTTCTGCATTAAAATCTGCATTGCGATGCAGCCTCCGAAAGTACTGCATGCTCATTTTACTAGGGTGAAAGTTGCTACCACAGGGTTAAAATGCAGAGTCCCAGTCCTAAATGTGTACCAAGTGGGTAATTGGATGTTCCTCCATAAGTTCATGAAGCACTATTGCTTTATCAGAAAAACAAGTTATTTACCTTCTCAGAGAATAAAGTTTAAAGCGTTAATGATCACCCATCATGCCATACACAAAAATGTCCCCTTTACATGCAGGAAAAGTTAAGATATATACCTCAGTAGACTTTAGGCTGGGCAAGCCAAAATCTACTTTGTATTTCCAGAATGCACAAGAGCAGAGGTCAGAAGGTATTTTCCTTTCCAGGCATCTAACCTATAGAACTCTTTGACAGGACCAACTTCGAAGTAAAGTTTAGGAGCCAGCCTTTAAGACCAAATTGAAAACTGTTTAGTTTACAGAAAAGCTGAGTATCCTGGTAGTAGAGTGCACTTCCTGCTGTTTTTGGCTACCTGCTTAGTGTGGGGACATTTGGTTTGGAAGCAGCTGTTTGCACGTTAGAAATATTGTTTCATTTATTCATTCATTTGTTAATGCTGTTTCTGGTAGAGACTCTGTCTAGCCGCAGATTCCTCACTGACCCTCCCATCCTACCCGTTCTGTAATTGAACTGTATCCATTAATGAGATTCCATGTATAGCAATCTGCGCACTAGTCACACCAATTTGCTTTTGGGGCTCTTTGTCTGCACGCACATTGCTTTTGTGGCTATGTCTCTGTGGACAGGACAAGTCTAGTTAGAAACTTAAAATCAGTATGCAAGAGAAGCGCATATATAGGCTCTGCACATCCTTTCCAGACCGAAACAGCATTGCTGTAGAGCCACAGTGGTTCGCCTGACACCAGGAAAATATTCAAAACATGAGGACTCTGCAGCTATATAGAGTCTCTACCAGAAAGAGTGTTCACAAAGGTAAGTAACTTGTTCTTTTGTCCCTCTGGTTGGAAGGCCGTGCCAAATATTATGCTCTCATTTTAATGGCCTACTCAGTTTCTGTTGTTTGTGTCCTGCCTCCTGTTTCTTCTCTACAATGCATGAAAAGCTAAGGGTTCTGTCTTTAGTTTTAGTGCTATTTGTAATGTCTTTGACTTTGCTGTTTGTTGGTCAGCTGTTGGTTCTTTTCTTTAATTTGTATTATGTTGATTTATTGGTTCAGTTGAATGTATTGACTTTGTAATTCATTGTCACTTATTTTGACGTTTTCAGTATATATTGATGTTATACTTTTTTGCATCCATGCCACCTTGTTGATTTCAATCCTTTGCGGGGTGTTCTGAACTCAGTTTGTTTTCTCTTTTTATTCTTTGCTCTACTGTACTGCGGGAATGTCAAATGAGAAGTATGTCATCTGCTACTCCTTTTCAAGTGATGTGATACATTATTGTGCTTGCTTGTCACTGAACAGTTCAGGTTTTATGGTGCCTGGTATGCCTGTCGTGAAACTGTTCCCCAAGTAGTCTTTGTGCCGTATAGCAAAGTGTGTTGGAGCTAAAGCTATCTGACAGAGACATCTAGTTGCAGTTTCCTTACCTTAGAATTTCCCCAGGCATCAGTCTGGATATGGAGATTTTTCTCTGCAGTACCCCTGCACACGCTGTTAGGTGGCATCGATTGACTCTGCGTCGCCTGCAATGTTGCGGGTCCTAAATAGGCGTCACCTTGGCGTGCTGAGGTCAGGTTCTTTTCATGACTTTCCACACCAGAAGTGCAGAGCCAAGAAGAATACTGACCACTGGTGCGTCAAAACTAGGGTGTGCTGATGTCAGTTCTTTTCTTTCTGCACCAGCCAGCGCTGATCCCAAGAAAGAGCTACCCCTCAGTCATTTTTCACTGGTCTTTTTCGGCTTTTTGTTGAAGTCTTCTGAGTTGTTTAACTCCTGGTGCATCGTGGGATGTCTTCAAGAAAGACCGGTTTCAAGCTTTGCGGTTTATGTCATTGGGCGATGTCCATGACGGATCCGTGCCTCGTGTACCTTTGGTGCCTGTAGCGCGACCACATCACAGTAATTCTCTGAGTGTCGGGCAATGCATTCGAAGGCTTTGAGCTAATGGTCCCTAAAACTGATGGTGGCCCCACACTCGACAGCACGCAAGTCAAGGTCCAGGTCGAGAGGAATGTCCTGGGAGTTGTTGCAGAATCATCCATCGTCATTGTCCCACACCAAGTACTCGAGACGATCAGCTAAGTCGAGGCATAAGAAGAAGTTGAAAAAGACGAAACGTTCTTCGACTTCACCCCGTCCGTCGGCCAACGACATGGGGGAACAGGAGCGTTGTTTCTCTCAGCCTCCCTCTGCGGAGCCTGCACTTGGGCCGGCTTTTTGGGGATGTCCTAGCCAACCTTGTGGACATGCCCTTTGGTGGCACCCGTCTCTATGGAGGAAAAACATACTCAGTGCTGGAGCGCATCAAGGATTCTCATGCTACGGCCAGGTCCTTGGGCCCTCGCGGTGGACCCTTTCCTCCCTTAGTCTGCTTTTTGCACCTTTTGTGGCTACGGAAGGGGCGCAGAGCCACATCTGTTCCCGTCCACCCATCCTGCTGGGCATGCTGCGCAGCCTCTGCTTGGCCAGGGACGTGGGATTTACCGCCCTCGTGGATCAGGAAGCCAGCAGTCTGGTCAGTTCCCCCCTCCCCCTGCAGCTGCTGTCAAACCTTCCTAGTCTGACTCATCCCCCACCAGGAAATAGTCGGAGGCACGATCCGCCATCAACTGGTCTGCTGGCACTCCATCACGCCAGATAGGTGGGTTTTGCAGATAGTCCGAAGGGGCTGCTCTATCGCCTTCGAGACTACCCCTCCATCCATGCCACCAACCTATCATCGAATGACAGAGGTTCACTTGGCACTTCTCCGAGAGAACGTTACGGCTCTCTTGGCCAAGGGACTTGTAGAGAAGGGTTCTTGTGCTAAAAGTAGGTCATCATTGCTATTCCCGCTACTTTCTGGTACCAAAAAAGGACGAGGGCCTCCATCTTATCCTATACTTTCGGTCCCTCAATCTCTTCCTCAGAGTTCAAAATGGTCAGTGATAGCTCAGGTTCTTTCTGCCCTGGACCCATGAGATTGGACAGCGTTATGCTTGCAGGAGACTTATTTTTATATTCCTGTCCTGTCTGTCTACAGACGTTACTTGCAGTTAACGGTAGGCCACAAGCACTTACAGTTCACCGTGCTCCCCTTTGGCCTAACCAGAGCCCCTCGGGTGTTCACCAAGAAGATGGCGGTGGTCACAGCTCATCTGCATAGGTCAGGGATTACAGCCTTCCCCTATCTCGACGACTGGCTGTTGAAAGCGGGTTTGCCCTGGGCTGTCATCTCCCACCTCCAGACTGCAACAAACTGCCTGCATTCTCTGGGGTTCACTGTAAACATGCAGAAGTCACACCTGACCCCTCTCAGACGCTCCCTTTCAACTGAGATGTTCTGCACACAGTGCAGTTTTGGGCTTACCCTGCTGAGTGGCGAATCCAGGATATTTAGTGTATGATACTGATGCTTCAGCCTCTATCCTGGAATTCGGTGAGAATGACTGAGGCTGCTGGGCCTCATGGCCTCCTGCATCCTGCTGGTGATTCACACTCACATCTGCAATGTCTCAACTGCAATGTCTAACGCCACGATAAAGCCGATAGGCAGCTAAACTGAATACAAAATGTAATGTCTAATGCCACGATAAAGCCACTAGGTAGCTAAACTGAATACAGAATTTAATGTCTAATGCCACGATAAAGCCAATAGGCAGCTAAACTGAATACAAAATGTAATGTGCTACTGGTGAACATTGAACAACTAATATGCAGTGGTGAAACACAGTCAGTGGTCAAACATAATTATGTTCACTACACCTTGCCTACTTATTATGTACCCTCCACATCCTTCTAAGGAGGAGGAGAGACTCCATCACCTGGACCCAAAAAGAGCGTTGGCTTTCGACCTTTATCGTACCAAATAGTTCCGGGGGGGATGATCAACTCTTTGTTTATGTGGGTGCAAAGAAAGGTTGGCAGTGCAGAAGAGAACCCTTTCCAGATGGGTCATTCTCTGGATTAAAATATTCTACAAACTGGCTAAGACGCAACCCCCTGAGGGTTTGCGTACTCATTCTACCAGAGCTAAAGCTGCGACCACTAAGTTAGCATGCGGAGTTCCAGTCCTTGACATCAGTCAGGTGTCAACGTGGGCATCTCTACCAAACACTACTGCCTGGACACTCAGGGCCATAGGGAAGGGCACTTTGCCCATTTGGCCCTTTAGGACTTTCTAGTATGATCTTATTTCGCAGACCCACCTCTGGGGATGGTATTGCTTTGGTATCTGTTCTAAGGTAAGGAATCTGCAACTAGATGTCTCTATCAGATAGACAAGCTTACTTACCTTCGGTAACACCTTATCTGGTGTAGAGCACATCTAGTTGCGGATTTCTTACCAACCAACCCATCCTCCCAGCTCTGCAAACTGATTTCTAGGGACAGGTACCCCTTTCAGTGCTCTAGTTTTGACTCGACAGTAGTCAGTGTTCTTCTTCACTCTGCACTTCTGGCATGCAAAGTTGTGAGAAGATCCTGATGTCGGCACGCCACCTATAAAGGACCTGCAATGTCCTATCCAACGTTTATGACCCCGACAACAGACGCTGAGCCGATCAATGCCACCTAACGGCACGCAAGGGTACTGCTCGAGAAGAATCTCTGGATCCAGTCCGACGCCTGGGGAACTTCTAAAGTAAGAAATCTGCAACTAGATGTTTGTCGGACAGCTTCAGTTCCAACACACTTTGCTGTACTGCACAAAGACTACTTGGGAAGCATTTCCACGACAGGCATACCCGGCACCATAAAACCTGAACTGTGCAGCCATAAGCAAGCACAGTAATGGATTATATCACTGGAAAAGGAGTAGCAGATGAAATACTGCTCATGTAACGTTCCAGTAGTACCGTAGAGCACAGAATAAAAAAAGAAAATAAACTGAGTTCAGAACCCCCCAAAGGACTACAACCAACAAGGTGGACATGGATGCAGAAAAGTATAAAAACATCAACTAACATACTGAAAACATCAACATTTCTAATGATGAATTACAAAGAAGGCACAGTTAATTAACTGGGATGGGATATTTGCCTGAGCTTTGCACTCTACACTGCTGATTTCTCTGTTGAATCTGAAAATTAAACAACACTCAGCCATTACAGTAACCCTCAATAAATTGATATGGGCCGGGCACCAATGGGTCCTGAAGCTATGGATATGTTAGCAAGGTAATTTTGGAAGCTACTGATATGTTCCAATTTACAGATTCTGCAGCCAAAAACAAATATTTCATCCAGAACCTAGAGAGCCGGTCAAGGGACTAGCTCCTGAAGAGTCCACGTATTTAAAATCTCTGGAACCTCAAATATACTTGGTCACCTGTAACTCAATTTTGTTATGCCCCATACGATTTATGGTATGGTGTTTGCGGAATCATCTGTTACTCTCAAATACCACAAGACAAGGACATGCCAGGTACACTTGACTGACAAGGGCTTAGCATGTGGCTTTGTGAATGTACGTTAGACAGCTTTAGTGGACATAATGAAAAAAACAAACGTACTTCTTTAAGGCTTTCTTAAAGGGCCAAATAAGAACGTTTCAACCAAGACAATTGTAGCCACTGGATGTGGAGTTTGCATATAGAAATAACAGATTTGATGTTATAGCCATTTGAATTCATGCACAAATGCCCTCATATGGTGTTTAGTTTGAACATCAGCTATTTAGTTGCAGTAACCACACTTAGTTATTGATTTCAGACCCTTGCAGCCAGGGACAGTTCATTCAAAGTCCCAGGGAGAGAGATACTTTCAAAGTACACCTCAAATTCTTGTAAAAGCTAGTTGTACTGTCATTCAAACCAAGGCATTGCTAATCTTCTTCCAGAATCCTCAGTAACCAGTGAAGAGATTTCCTCACATGTCAGTTGTTAGAGGAGCAATAATATGCTAACCAGACAGTCCGTTATACTTCAGAAACACATACCATCGCTTTGTATCTTTTGTCAGCCATACAGCAGTAATGTGATCACAAAAGTCATTAATACACTACATTGCAGCATGTTTTAATTATCTTATAAACAGCTTCTAGTTATCACACCAACGCACAACTGTAGGTAGCTGGCCTGGTGTGTGGTGAGAACCTATGGTGTTATCACCTTATACCAGGTTCAGGTATCCCCTATTAGTGAGGTGTAGGCAAAGTCCAGGAAGGACTCTATAGAGGTAGCTGTGGATGAGCAGCCAAAACCTATCTAGGAGACATATAAAGCTTATGCAATACCACTATAATCACACAGCACTTACACACGTGAAAGAACCACACAGTGTTACAAAATTAAAGGTACTTTATTATAGTTACACAAATACTAGAATAGTGAATAGGCAAACCCCAACTGGACGTAGGTAAATACACTATGATATACACATTAGAAATCAGTACATAGCTTAGAAAGCAATAGGCATTGGTAAAGCAACAGGAAATAGTGAGTGCACTAGGGGAGGGGCCAGACCATATACTAAAAAGTGGAATGTGAAAGGTAGTGCCCCACTCAAGGAAGTGGAATCGGTAGACGGGAGCTGGATGAACTAGGAACCCCAAGGGGTGAGAACCAGAGTGACCCCCCAGCGACCAGAAGAGCAGAGAAGTATGTACCTGGTTTTCCCCAAAACCAACAGGAGGACTATGGAAAAGGATTATGCAAGACGTAACCAAGACGGGAAGAACCCAAAGGTGGATCCTGATAGAAGAGGACCTGCAAAGGAAGGGGACCAAGTCCAGTTCGAGTTAGAGTGTCCGGTGGTGGCAGGACCAGTTCGGTGAACAAAGAAGGTAATCAGTGCAGCAGAGGAGCTGAAGAGGCTTCCCAGAAACGATGCAAGTGATGTCCCACGTCGATGGTCGAGATGCAGGCGGTCAGTGGTGCTGGAAAACCACCAATAAGCCTTGGCAAATGCAAGTGATGGAGAAGAAGGTTTGCAAGTCTGAAGAGAGACCAGCAAGGTCAAGAGGACTTGACCCAATGATGGGAGTTCAAGGTGACCCTCAGCAGCTGGGAGAGTCACAAGAAGAGGAGGCAGCCCCCACAGGCAACCCACTGGCAGCAGGCACAGGAGTTGCACTGGGCCCACTCAGCACACCTGAAGGGGAGTCCCATGTCGCTGGAGCAGCAGGCAGGAGGCTGTGCTTTGCGGGAAGGAGTGCTGGAGGCCGGGAATATGCGGAGCCCTGTACAGGGGTACTGTTCTACAAGGAGAGGCAGGGGCTTACCATCCCCCAAGTTGGACAGCTGGTACAGATGACCAGGGGAACCACTCCAGACCACCACCTGTGATGCAGGATCCACACATCTCCGGAGGTGGGAAGATCCATGCAGCTGGTTGTCATTGCAGTTGGTGCCTGCGGATGCAGGGGAGTGACTCTTTCACTCCAAGGGAGATTCCGTCTTACTTCTTGTGCAGGCTGAAGACTCGTCACCCTCAGAGGATGCACAGCTAGGGAAATGTTGTAGTTGCTGGAAGGAGCCGGAGAAACAGTGTTGCAGAGCGGAGTCATCGCTGAAGTTGGAGATTGTCCGTTCCTGGAGGGTCCAGTTGCAGTCCCAGTGGCCAGAAGATGAAGTAAATGATGCAGAGGAGTCCTTCTGGAATCTTGCACATCGAATCTGAAGACCCACAAAGATTGGTCACCTAGCAGGGTGACCACCTGTCAGGAGGGTGCTGTGACGTCACTTCCCTGACCTGACCACTCAGATGCTCCCAGGGGCCTGGGACGCCTTGAGTTCAAGATGGCAGAATCAAGTGGCCTCCTGGAGGAGCTATGGCCACCACCTCTAGGGTGGTGATGGACAGGGGAGTGTGTCACTCCTATTTTCTTTGTCCAGTTTCATGCCAGAGCAGGGACCCGGGGTCCCTGCACTGGTGCAAACCGGTTTATGCAAGGAGGGCACCAAATGTGCCCTTCAAAGCATATCGGTGGCTTGAGGAGGCTACCCCTCCTGAGCCATGTAACACTTATTTCCAAGGGAGAGGAAATCATTTGTGCTGCCTTCCTCTGCCCGGGCTGGTCAAGCAGCAGGAGGGCAGAAACCTGTCTGAGGTGTGGCAGTAGCATGGGTTTCCCAGAAAACCCCAGAAGACTGGTAGGTGCAATACTGAGGGTCCTCTAAGGAGCCCTCCGAGTGCATGGAATCCTGCAACCAATACCAGCAACAGTATTGAGGTGTGATTCAGACATGTTTGATACCAATCATGCCCAGGTTTAGAGTTACCGTTATGTAGCTGGACATAGGTAATTACCTATGTCCAGTACACGGGTAAAATGACTTCCCCGCACTTAGAAAGTCCTGTGTAATGGAGCTGGAGTTCATAGGGGCACCTCTGCTCATGTAGGAGTACACTCACTCACAGGTACCCACACTCTGCCCTCTGGGCTAGGAGGGCCTACCATAGTGGTGACTTACAATGACCTGGTGCAGTGACCTATAGTGAAAGGGTGCATACAATGGCAGGTCTGCAGACACATTTTGCATGGGCTCACATGGGTGGCACAATACGGGCTGCAGCCCATGGGGAGCCCCTGGTACCCCAGTGCCCTTAGTACCCAAGTACCATATACTAGGGACTTATAAACAACCACATTTGGAGGGAGAGAACACAATCCCTGGGGTCCTGATTAGCAGGATTCCAGTGAAAACAGTCAAAATACACTGACAGCAGGCAAAAAGTGAGGGTAACCATGCCAAATAGACTGAACTTCATTTCTATACATTCAATTCAATGCAGTTTGATTTGGCCTTTCACACAATATTGCCTCCTGGATATCCATGCAATACAAAAAACAGTAGTGAGGAATGTATGGTGCTCCTACTCATCCTTCACACTCAAAGAGCACTACTGTCAAATTGAAGCACTGCTTGTGAATCCACAGTTACACCCATGCAGCAGAAAAAGATGATAGATTCATATACCAGTCACCATACAACCACAACCACCTCAAGGATAGATCAGGAAACTGTACTTTTAGGTCTGACTTGACAACGCAACCTAAAAAGTAGTTTTCAGCAGTAAAACAGAGAGGGGCTTTGGCACCACTCACATGATGATAGACAGAAGTAGATGTTTTGATTGGGCAGAAGTTGTGTGCTTTAACAGAAAAAGTGATTACCCTCAAAAAGCTGTAATCATTTGTGTATCAAGTTGCTACAGCTCTTTATCAAGCCTAGCTGGTGTGTTACAAAAGAGCTTGACCTTTTGTTCAGACACATGCCACTGGAACAATACAGTTCTCTTAGATTATTGGAAAATTGTGGTGTTTGTTCTTCTGTGGAAGCAGCATAGATGGGAGGAGGACTGTCAGGAAGAGTATGTTATTATTTTGTAGTCCCCCCCAACTTCCCCTTTCCTTTCCATCATGTACGTCTGAGGTGCCATGCCATGGCACTCCTTGAGAGAATGATGTTCATCTTTTGTCATTCCTACTTTAAAGTTCTAACTGTTTTTGAGCTAATTTTCTCCCAAAATTAATTATTAACTTTGTTATTATTTAATGATTAAAAATTACATTTTAAATATTATATTCATGTACCTCAAATGTAATATTTTGTATATTATATTAAATTAGTTTGCTTATTTAATATATCATTTCAATTACCCTTCCCTGAATAAAAAAAACCCTTATTGCCCCTTAATGTTACTAGTTATTTTCTGATCCCTACAAACTCCTTACCACCACTTAACGTTACCCATCGCTTTACCATCAAAACCCCTTACTAACCACTAATGCTGCAATTCCTAGGACCCTTAAAACTACGTATTACCCCTTAATCCAACCTTTCCTTGAATCCCAGAAGAAACTGCCACCACCATGAAGTACGTCCTATCAGGGGCCCCATTGGACTTATGCTCCTCCTATGCTAACTCTCTTGCCCCACTAAAACACAGCAATACATGAGCATATAGATTCCAGGCTAGTTGGTACATGAAGGATCTCAAGACTGGTGAAATGGCACTGCAAACAGCTGGAGTGCAAATGGAGAATGAGCCAGGACAAAACAGACAAGTGCACATTCAAATCAACCCTAAGACACTACTACCAAATGATCCGGACCACCAGATGCGCTGCTCTGGCAGACTGCATTGTTTCCAGCACCAACAGAAGCAAAGAAATGTTGCCATTATGAAGAGTTTCACCTCACAGGCAACTGCCTTCAAATTGATCACCCCCCTGCAGCAACTCTGCACTAGTCTCTCTCAATTCTTGAGCAACAGAATCACTGCTATTTACAGCAACATCAAGCTGCAACCAGACCCGACAGACCTCACCAAGCGCCTCCTGGTCTCATCCAAATAACCAATGCTAACCATGTTTCCCATCATCACTCCAGAAGAAACCACCCCTACCATGCAGTCCATCCGCAGAGGGCCCCAGCAAACTCCTGCCCCCACCAAACTCCTGCCCCCACCATGCCTACTCCAGAGTACTGCAATACACACCCATTTTGAATGCCTGCACTGCGACCTTCCCAGAAGGTTTGGAAAATGCAACTGTGGTCCGATTGCTGATTGCTGGTGTTCATCACTCACTTGCTATAGGCCCATCTCTCTGCTACCATTTCTGGTCAAGGTCTTGGAGAAATCATCAGTAGACCCCTCAGTGAGAACCTCAACAACCACAAACCCTGGACACCACTCATCCTAGTTTCAGTCCCTCCCAACCACAGCACGGAAACTGCCCTCATCACTGCTATGGATGACATCCGCAAGACTCTGGACCTAGGAGGCTCAGCTGCCCTCAACCTCTTGAACCTCTTCACAGCATTTCACACGGTTTTCCACTCCACCCTCATCCAATGCCTACATGACTTTGGAATCCAAAGACACAAACTCTAAAGGATTGGCTCTTTCCTGACAAAGACTCAGACAGCCTGGCACCGTACACTTCGGATGCCTGCGACCTCATCTGCGGAGTTCAACAAGGTTTTCTCATGAGCCCAACCCTCTTCAATGGATACATGATCCCTATACCAGCATTATCCACTCTCCTAACATCAACGTTCTCTCCTACGCCAACAACACACAACTCATTCTCTTTCTCACAGACAAGACGCCCAGTACCCAGATCAAGTTTAATGCCTGCACGACTGAAGTCACCACTGGATGAAGACCTGCTATCTAAAGCTGAACACTGACATGATCAAAATTGTGATGTTTAGGAAGACTGCAACTCTCTGAGGTGGCCAACGGAGCTAGGACCGACACTCACCCCCACACACAGTTACACTAAGAGCAACAGGATTGTCATTGACATCAAACTCAACATGATCACCTATGTCAATGGTGCCACTGTACTGCCTCATGATTCCAGAACCATCAAGCACACCCTAGGCACAAACAAGCTGAACTACGGCAACACCCTCTATGCCAGGATCAGCAAAAACTCACCAGAAGGCTGCTGACCATTCAAAACCTGGCAGCTAGAATCACTCTCAACCTCTCACTTTGCACTCACTTCACATCACACCTGAAGGAGCTCCACTGGCTCCACCTTCACAAATGATCACAATTCAAACTCCAAATCCACGCTTTCAAGTTGCTAACTAACACTGACCCAGTATGCCTCAACATTTGCATCTATTTTCACAATCCTTCCATACACCTTCGCTTGCCTAGATTCCTATTTGCACACATGCCATGCATACGGAAAACCCGATCTGGTAATCAAACCTTCTTAATTGCTCTCAAAGCGTGGAATGACCGGCCACTACACATGAGAGCCTTCTCCTCACTTCTTGAATTTCACAGGAAGCTTTAGGCCCGGCTTTTTGAGTAGTCCCACTAGACCCTAGGTTTCGTTAGACCCAAAAATGCTCAGGGCCAGGATACCCTCCCAGGCAATAGTGCACTCTACAAATCTGCATGACATAACATAAAAGCTCCTTACTGCAACATAAGGTTACCCTACCCTGAAACACTCTTACAACCCCTTAATGCCACCCATCTCTAAACAGTAAAAATTCCTTAGTATCTCTTAACATTATGCTTCCTTAAACCCCAAAAACCTCTTACTTCCATTTAACGTTAAAAACCCTTCCAACCCTCTAATGCTACCATTTCCTGACCTCTACAGACTCCTTGCAATCATTTAATGTTACCCATCCCTGAACCATGAAAGCACCTTACTACTTCTTTCCTTTCCAGAACCGTACAAATTCCTTATTACAACTTAATGCTGCCCTTCTATAAACACGAAAACCCTCTGACTATCCTTTGATGCTACACTTCTATGACCACCAAAACTTTTTACTACCTGTTAATTCTACCTTCCTTAAATCCTAAAGCACCCTTACTAATCGTTACAGCTACACTTCCATGATTCATGTAAGCCCCATACTACCCTTTAAGGGTATTGTTCCCTGAACCGAAAAACCTTACTACACAGTACCGTTAACTGTCCCTCAAACCTAAAATTGGTTTCTTACTACAAATGCTACCTTCCTTGACCCCTTCAAACGGCTTCCCACTGCTTAATGCTACCTTTCTCTGAACCCCACAAACCTTTTGTTATTTCCTAATTCTACCCATCTCTGAACCCTGAAAACTCAGACTATCCCTTAAAACTTCCATTCCTTGAACCCTAAAAACCCTAACTACTCCTTAACGATACCCATTCCTGAACCCTAAGAGCCCTTACTATCACGTAACACTATCCTTTCCTGAACTCTTAAAAACCTTACCCATAACTCTACCCATCCTTGCACCCCAAAAAACCTTTTGTCCACCTTAACTTTACCTTTCACCGAAATCTTAAAACTTCGTACTACCCCTTAATGTAAGCCTTTCCTGAACCCTGAAAAACCCTTTATTTATATTTTTCTGAATCATAAAAACTTCTTGCTATCCCTTAATGCTACCCTTCCTTGAACTCCCTAAAACCTGTACTAACCCATACATCTACCCTTCCCGGACCCTTAAATAAACCCTAGTACTACTAAAATCTACCCTTCCCTGAACCTACTAATCCTTTACTATCTCTTAAGGCTACCAATTCCTGAACCCTAAAATGTCCTCATTACCCCTTTATGCTACCCTTCTGTCAATACTAAAAACCCATTACTAGCCCTTAACCGTATCCTTTCATGAACCCTAATATCCCCTTGACGCTACCCTTCCCTGAAAAGCGGTTACTACTTTTAAACAATACACTTCCCTGATGTCTAAAAACTCCTTCCTACCCCTTAATGCCACCCTTCCCGTACCTTAATGCTACCATTTCCATATCCCCACAAACTACCCATTAACACTCTCTCAGGGAATCTGCCAACTGAAACCACAGGGAGCCTAAGGGTGAAATACTGGGAGCAATTGACAATCAAATTAATGATTTTCACTGGTAATTCCTTATTTCTAAGATGACCATCAGGGTCCCAGTTGTGGTTCCTGTTATTTCTATTGTCACCTCCCTCCCCTTAGTTTTCTATGCCTCAGTTATCAGGAACTCTTGTGAGAAGTAACCAGGTGAGAGTGGGAATGTTGTTAATGAGTCCCATATGGCATCAAGCTACACAAAAAAAGATTATCCGATTAAAGCATTAGAAGAATGCTTTAAAGGCATCAGTGGAAGTACTTTCAAGACTACATTCTGCTATTTATGTATAGTAAAGCTATGATGCATTGCTCCCCAATTAAAGCAATCATTTATAGAGTGTCAGGCGGATTGCTGTTGTAACACAATTCGATCATGCCTTTGCCACAAGCAGTTATGACATTACCACATAACTTTGCAAGCATCGTTTCTGTCTGTCTCTTTTTACATAATTAGTGGTGTAAAATTAACACCAGCTTTTTGCTTGTGATCGGGTACTCAAAGGCTCAGAATGCAGTACGTTTCTTTAAATGCAAAACTATTGTCAAATGCACTAAAAACCACCCTCCGTGCATTTCGCTGTATTTTTTATTTCCTATGTATTTTGTATGGCCCCCAAAGTATGTCAGTGAATGATGTAATATACCAAATATTAGTGCTTGACCATTCTAAGTTTTGGTAATAATGGCCTATCTAGTTAAGGTGAATTTCTTTTTTAAGGTCTGGCTTAATAGCACAGCTCTCTGGATAATATTTTAGCAATTCTTTAAAATATGGGTGAATTGGATTTTGGAGTGGCTCCACCAAGAGGAGTATTACTCTCTCATCTCATGCTGTCAGCTGGCGATGTATCATCCGGACTTCAAGAAAGTGCTTGAATTAGAATGCTCAAATGCTGTTTGTCACATTTTGTTCTTTTTCTCCTACATGGATTCTACACAGAAAGCAATAGTGTTTGATCCTATTTCCCAGCGGCACCAATGTTAGAAGCACAGGCTGTAAAGTGTTAAAGAACATTTGTGCATAAAATACGTGCAAACAGCAGTAATAAATGCTGTTGTTAACTTTTTTGTGGTATGTTAAAGCCAGACCTGTTGGTTTTGCCAATACGTGTTAGTGTTAGCACATACCACTACACTCGGTTTCTTCATGCAAGGCACCGTCAGGCAAATTCCAGTGCAAAGATGGCATTCCGATGAATGAATTTTTCAAGTACATAGCCTATTAAGTTACCCAGGACATGTCTTTGATTAATGCAGATAATTTTATGTTGGAGAGATAACTAGTTTCCTTGCCTTGTCCAACTACTAGAAGGTGCAAATCAGTTTTAAGTTCACCACATTGTAACATTCTCCAGTAACCTCTTTCTTCCTCCAATGCATGGCTCTGGTATGCAGTCTGTTAACTTTACATTTTCTCTCTGCATTTTCCATTGTGTGACTCATGGCTTCTCTTGATCTCCAATAGCAAAAATCTGAACAATGTTGTATTCACTCTGCACTTATACTCAGACCTTCTCTTTAGAACTATTTTATCACTTTCCTTGCAGGGTTCTGGAAGGCATCCTGTCCTCCATCTTGCACTAGTCCTCTCCTGGTATTTGTGAACTCTAAAAGTGGTGACAACCAGGGGGTAAAGTTTCTACGAAGATTTAAACAGCTATTAAACCCTGCTCAGGTGTTCGATCTGATGAATGGAGGTCCTCACCTTGGGTAAGTTGACAGAATGGTGGATGAGAATTTTTATTTGTTTACACTACCAGTGTTGCAACAATTTTGGAATGCTGTACTGAGAAGACATTATATTAAAGGAAGGGACCTACTCCAACGTAGAGCAGCATTCCGTAGAGACTGCAGAAGTCTGCCTGAAAACATTTGCCCTTAAGTCAAAATGAAAAACCAGAGCATTAAGTATGAATCTGCTACTTGAGAGCACGTTCTTCCTTTGTTGAGAAAGCTTCAGAAGATGAGGAGTTAATATTCTGCAGAACTGGGCACAGATCAGAAGGATGGTTCAAACAGTTTCTTCATTAAAGTACAAGTACTAATGTGACATTCCTATAATGAATTTTGAATTTATCTATACATACAGTTTGATTCTATTCATGTTTGGAGGAGATAATTTCTATCTCTTCCAGATATTAACATAATTTGAAGGGCTGATACCCATCTTGGAAAGGCAAATATTTAGTTTGACAACACACAATCCTCAAAACGATTCTCAAAAATGATGCGGCTGTTTTGCAGCAGGGAACTGAAATTAATAATTTCTGGAAGAGACTTCTAACCACAGATTCCTTACCTCACAATATTCTCCAGTAGTCAGACTGGTCCAGAAAATCTTGAGCAGTACCTCTGTGCGCCAGTAAGTGGTACCATCAGCTTCAGATCAACATCGTCTGCGCAAACAGCCTCAAATATACAGAGCTTCCTTGATCCCTTTTTGATCAACTTTTTCTTGACCTTTGTCGAGCTCTTTTTTAATACTTTTTTTCCACAGTGTTAAGGATATGTCTCCTTCAAAACCTATGAGTTTTGAGCTTTGCAGGGAGTATCCCAGAAAGATGTCTGTGACTGATCTTCTCTTGATATGTCCATGATGCTTGGGGTCGGGCCACGACTCCAAGGCCTTCTCTGATTGTCTCTAAATGCACTCTAAGGTGATTTGGGAGAGGACGATAAAGCTCCTCACAGTGTGGCGACTGAGAACATTGCATTGTGGACCCATCTTCTCCCACCTTGCTGCCATAACCTGGAACTCCCTCCCTACCAACCTATGCAAGACCCAGGACCTCCTAACCTTCAGAAAGCACCTCGAAACATGGCTTTTCGAGCAGTACCCTTCCCCCCCTCCCCCCAGCGCCTTGAGACCCTACCGGGTGAGTAGTGCGCTTAAGAAATTTGTTTGATTGATTGATCTTGTAGATGATTCTGGGTTCACCCCTGGAGCTGTTCCTAGGATGGGTCATCCTCGAAGTCGATGTTGGGTAAGTCCAAAAAGAAGAAGAAGTTTAAGCGCTACTCAACTTTACTGTGCCCTTCCATGTCCCTCGAAAGAGCACAGGGGACACCATGTTCCTCTAGGCCGCTTCCGTCTCCGCACCTCTGGAATTTTCCTGGTGGCAAAGCAGGTCCTGACCAGCTTCAGGAGTTCTATGAGACGTTGGCCTGCATCTTCGGTCAGCCGACTCACTAGTGTGTCTTCTGGCCCCAAGGAGCCGAGAGGTTCTCCACCCAGATTACTAATGGTGGGCTCTACCCCAATGCCGGCTGGACCCTCTGGATCCATTCCAGTCCTGAGCCCTATTCTAGCTCTGTAACCTTTACCAGACTTCGGTCTCTCAACCACTTTTCTAGCGCCACTGACACTGCATGTTCCACCCTGAAACAGTGCCGTCTTTTGGCACTGAGTTTGTGGATGAAGTGGAATATGGGACCCTTGACCGCTCCGATTAAATTGCTCAGTCCTTCCCATAGCAGAAATGGTACATGGAGTTTGTTTGACACCAGTGGGCTTAACACCTCTCACAGGCCAGGGTTGGTCTTTCCTCCACCACCAAGGAGAGTTTTATTTGTGATGGTCATGACAAATGCAACTGAGGCCTTTTATCTCCACCTTCCATTAGTGGAAGTGAAGACTAATGAGGTGCTCCAGCTGGGGCAAGTCAGTCGGGAGCACCTGCTCCCATTTAACGAAGCCCTCACAGATGTCCTCCTGAGGACTTGGTTCAAAGACTATTGAGAGCACCCCTTGTATTGCCAGGTTGCCCGCTATTGGGCACTCAGCATCCATACCAAGAGTTTGGTAGTCCAGGCAGAGTTAACCTAGGGGCTTTTCCCACTGCACCCATGGATCGGGAGCTCAAACGATTGGACTCATTTGGCAAGACGTTTTTTTTTCCTTCTGCCAGCTTGGCCTTGTGGGCAGTTCATACTGCTTGCCCTCTGGGCCGCTACTCTTACGATTTGTGGGACTCTGGCACAGGTGGTACTTGGGGTCTCTGAGAAGATCCTCACTCAAGCCATGTTCGATGGACTGGATGCTGTGAAATTCAGCATAAGGCATGAGTTGGACACAATTGCTCCATTAGCATACTAATGGAGTCCATGGTGGCTCTTAGGTGCCACATTTGGTTGCATTCCACGGGATGTTCGGGGGATGTCCAGGCAAGCCTCATGGACATGCCCTTTGATGGCTGTCACCTATTTGATGAAAACGTGGATGCAGTGCTGGAGTGCTTTAAGAATGGCATGGTCAAGAATGGTTTGCTACTTGAGGTTGACTGTGCCCCTGCCAACCACCTTCCTCCTTTTGTCACTCCCATAGCTTCAGTACCTGCAAGGTCAGTCAGCAGGCTCCATAGTTTTTTTGCAGCAGAGGCACCCATGGACCTTGCGGACACCAAGAGAATTGTATTGGCCAGTTCTCCACCTCTTACGCTTCCTCCATATCTCTTAAGTAAGCCCTCTGTGACTCACTGCCATCCGGTAGATGGCAGAATCCAGCACTTTTTACCAGAGTGGCAGACTGTCACTGCAGACAAGTGGGTCGATTATATTGTTTGGCGGGGTGAAGCCCTTCTATTCTGCAAAACCCAGTCTTTCTTGCCACTATCTGTCCAACCGCTGTCAGAGGTTCACCTGTTCTTGTTGCGTCAGAAGGCACACCTTCTTTTTACAATGTGAGCTGTCGCAGGGGTTCCAGCACAGGTAACAAGTCATGGCTACAACTTTCTCATGCCAAAAGGTGTTGGAGAACTCAAATCTTTTCTAGACCTGCGTCCTCTTAATGCCGTCCTGAGAAAAGATAGGTTCAATATGCTCTGGATACTGGAAACTGGATGGTAGTGTTGGACCTGCAGGATTCTTATTTTCATGTCCTTGTCATACAGGCCTACAGACGTTTCCTGCTGCTCACGATGGGCCAGAAGCATTTACGCTTTGCTGTGCTCCCCTTTGGCTTCACCAGTACCCCTCAGGTGTTCATGAAAGTGATGGCGGTGGTTGGTGCTCATCTTCGGAGGTCGGGAGTCCCAATCTTCCCCCACCTTGATGACTGGCTGTTGAAGATGGGCTCACCCCAGGCAGTTGCCATCTACCTCAAGGCTACAAAGAACCTTTTTCATTTGTTGGGATTCATTCTCAACTTGCTGATGTCAAACCTGATTCCTTCTCAAACACTTCCTTTCATCGGAGTCATTCTGGACACGCATCATTTTCACACTCACCTTGCAGCGTGGAGCATCCAGGACATTCAGGCTATGATCCCAGTGATTCAGTATTAGTCCTGGATTCCTGTGAGACTGACTCTGAGTCTGCTGGGACTGATGGGCAACTGCTTCCTGCTGGTGAAGCTTGACGGGTAGCATATGCATGCTCTGTAGTTGTACCTGAAGTACCAGTGGGCACAATGCCTGGGATTCTCTCCAACCGGATCCAGATTTCAAGGGAGAGTACAAGAGATCTGCAATGGTGGCCCCCGAATAAAGGATCTGGTCAGTGACATACCCATCTTCCATTCCCTCCCAGAGCTGGCAGTGGTGATCGATGCCTCATTTCTAGAATGGGGTACACTCCAGAGGGAGGTAAAGATTAGAGAACTCTGGTCTCAAAAGGTGACCCGGCTCAACATTAACCTGTTGCAGTTGCGGAGAATCTGTTTGCCGTTGAAAGTCTTCCTGCTATCTATTTAAGGGAAGCTGGTGCAGGTGTTTACAAACATCACTGCCATCTGGTACTGCAACCATCAGGGAGGGCTGGGTTGTGGCCCCTGTGCCAGAAGGCCTTGCACCTCTGGACATGGCTGGAACGTCAGGATGTCTTCCTGGTTAAACAAAACCTGGCGGAGTCTTTAAACACCAGGGTAGATGAAGTCAGCCTTCGATGTCTTATGGACTGCGAATGGCATCTACACCTAGAGGTGTTGCAAGGTCTCTTATGGACTGCAAATGGCATCTACACCTAGAGGTGGTGCAAGGTCTCTTCTGCTACTGGGAAGAACCTTGGCCAGATCTGTAGGCCACTGCCAAGAAAGTGCAGTGTCAGCACTTCTGCGTGCTGGAGTTTCCAAAGTGGCTTTGTTTTGAGACATGTTCCACTTGGAGTGGAATTCGGGACTCCTATAGGCCCTTCCACTTATACCACTCCGGCCTAGAGTCTTCAAAAAGATGTAGACCGACCTGGCTCAAGTACCCTAGTAGCTCTGGACTAGGTGAGGAGAGTATTGTTTCCCGAACAGCTGGGCATGAGCATCTGTCCTCCGATCAGACTGCCATTTTGGGAGGATCTCCTTATGCAGTAGAAGCGCTGGGTCCTGCATCCCAACCTGTGCATGCTTTATCTTTATGTTCGGAGATTGAGCGCTGACAGCTAAGCAGTTTCGATCTTTATCGCTAGGTTGGCAATGTTATTCTGGCAGCCAGGTGTCCCTTGACAATATCTGTATATGCCTGCTTTTGAGACAAGTTTGTGGATTGGTGATCAGACAAGCCTGGTGCCCCACTTTTTTACCAAACTGTCTGAGTTGTTACGGTTTGTGTTTTCGTTAGCTCAGCAAGGCCTTGCTCTGGCCCCTGTCATGGAGTGATTGGTGGCTATATCATAACGTTTGCAGTTGCCAGATCAGCCCTCCCTATTTAAGTTACCTGTTGCAGCTTGTTTCTGGAAATGTTTGCAGCACTTATTTTTGCCTTCTCCCTTCATTGTGCCACAGTGGGACTTGACTTTAGTTTTGACCTATCTGATGTGTTCTACCTTTGAAGCCAAGCTTTTGACTTATAAGATGGTCTTCTTGGCGGATATTAAATCGGCCTGAAGGGTGAACAAACCTCAGGCAGGCCCTTTCAGTTCACCAATCTTATATAATACCTTCTACAAGGACAAATTAGTTCTCTGAATGTGTCTCCTGGTCACCCCATTTCATGTCAGCCAGGTGATCACCCTTCCAAACACTATTTGCTCCCGTTCCCCTCTCCCAAGAGGAGGAGAGGCTCCATCATTTGGATCCACAGTGGGCCCTTAGCTTTTATATCGATCATACCAAGAAACACTGATTAGACGATGAGCTTTTCATTGGAATTACTGGAGCAAACAATAAGGGTGTGCAGAAGAGTACCATCTCTTGATGGATGCTACACTATCAAAAGCAGCTATGCATTTGTGAAGAAACAGCCCCTAGAAGACTCAAGGGCTCACCCCACTAGAGCCAAGGCTGCAGCCACTGCATTAGCATGTGGATGCCTGTCCGCAACATTTGTGAGATGGCTAAGAGGGTGTTGCTCCATATGTTAACGTAGCACTACTGTCTAGAAATCAGGTCTGTCGATAGGGGCATTTTGCCTGCTCAGTCTTGCAGGATTTTTTGGTTTAATTCAGTTTTTGAAGCCCCTCCTCTGGGGAGGTTATTGGTGTGATATCTATTTTGAGGTAAAGAGTCTGGGGTTAAAATCTCTTCCAGAAGAACAAATTACTCCCCTTTGATAATGTCTTTTCTGGGAGAGACTCTGACCGCAGATTCCATACTGACCCTCCCTTTGTCTTCACTCTGTGAACTGCAAACCTTCTTCTGAAAGTTTCTCCTTTGCTTTAACACACTGGTCACAACCATTCTGATGTGGCTCCATGTCTGTGGGCGCAGAATGTGTCACAAACGAAATTGATGTCAGCCCGCTGAGTTGGTGCCTACATAGGCACCATGCATGTCTCATCTCGTGCAGGCGACAACGCAGAGTTGTCGACATCTCAGACTGGTGAGCAGGAGAGGTACTGCTCAAGAATTTTTGGATTTAGTCTGACACCTGGGGAGTATTCTGAGGTAAAGAATCTGCGATTTGGTAGAGTCTCTACCACAAAAGAGGTTACCAAATGTAAGTAACTTGTTTAACAAATCTCACGTCTAATGTATAGCACCTTATTGGGTAAGTTCAGGTCTTAAAAGAAACACAAGAATTCAAAGCTGGATTCTTTCTCGTCCTGCACCTCTCAATCAGAGAAATCATGGAGATGTTAGGTGCCTCTCTATCATGATCTTCTACTGAGCTTATCCTGATTCATCCAGAGCTTCTGAGTCCATTGAAAGCAACACAACAAACAAAGGCTTTGAGGGAACCTATGCTGTGCATCTTCATCACTCTTCTGTCTTTTTCTGGTACCCTTTTTGGGCACCAAGGATCATAGGACGCCTCCAGTCTGAATACCATAGGCAAATCCATCCATAACTCATTTTGTCCCTCCTCATTCCGATATAGCCTGACTCCTGTCCCAATGCCCAACCTGATTTCAAACCTAGTGCCATTACGTTGGTCCTTGCCCCAGTAATGCTGGGATCATTGCCAACAACACAAGAGGAGTAAACTGTTGTTTTACCTGACTTAGAGGCAAATCTGATACAACCTCGACTGAAGTTGCACATTCAACAGCCTTTGTCACAACCGGTTCAACCACATTGTAACTTTGACAAACCACTACTGTTTCCCAGAACTCATCCACTTCGTTTAGGGTCTGAACAGAGTCATGATGGTCAGGATGGTACTTGAGATGACAGGGATAATGTATCCGGTTGTTAAGATGATGACATTTTTTTCCAAGTATTTTTATTAAAATTTCCATAATGCTAAACATTGCATAAAGAAATTGAAAATATAAAGTCCACCTCAGATCCAGCATCTTAATTCAGCATTCACTTACAGTATACAGTATTATACATGTAGTGAGAACAGTATGGGCCCACCAAGCACAGTAATTTAGACACCTCAACCCCGTTCCACTCTAGGCATCTTTCCACCTCTCTGGACCCAGAACTCAGCACCGTGAGGGTGTAGTCATGTTCCTGGCACCAGTAGTTTCAGACCAGGTGCCAGTGTTCTTTCCATGGTCCCCAAATCTTCCCTGCTTTGTTTGGGCATCCTCAGGCTGCATACACAGCTGTCCTCTGCTCACATAAACCAGTCCATATTTATTGTCCAGTCCTCCCATCTCAGAACAACAGGACAGCCAAATAATATCTTGCTTGCCTTGATTAGGGCCACATTGCAGAAGAGTAATGTGCATTCACGTGGCTGATTCCACCCACCACAACCCAAAAGGTTCCCCAGGATTACCAACACAGACCTAAGGTTCAAACCGACCCCTATTACTTGTGAAATTGTCCTCCCCACTTGCACCCAGAACAATTGTAGCTGAGGGCAACTTCGCAATGTGTGAAGCAATTTTGTGTTTTCCCCATATATAACAGCCTTGTCCTGGTAAAGTATTCTTGGTGCAATATCTTAATCTGCTCCAGGCAGAACTCAGTTGTGCTGGGCACCTCACATGAGTATGACATGTCTTGTCCCATTTCCCTTCCTCCAAGATATCCAGGTGACTTTTCCATCTGTCTTTCAGTGCATTTGAGGTGGGCTGGGTGTTTACTGTGAGTGTTCTGTAGCTCTTGGAAATTGCATGTTTATGTAAGGGGGCTGCCAGCAGCCTGTAATCAAGATGCATTTCGCCAGCCACCGCTTTAAGTTCTCATGAGTACGTGTTGTAGTTGTACATATCAGAAGTTTTGGCTGCCTGTTAATTCCTGCTGTCACAGAGCTCCCTCCAAAGCGCAAGATTCCGCCTGCATCTCAAACATCACCCAGTTTGGATATTCCCAGCATATCCCACTGTCACTCTCCTTCCAGGTGTTTAAGTTCTGCCAGTACATCTGATTAGCATAGAAGAGTTTCTAGCATTGCCCTCTCTTCCCATCCCATGTGATGTCTCTTTCTTCCATATTTCAGCCACTAGATCTGTCTGAGGTCCAGTTGCTAGGCTCTTGCTTTACAAAAGACACACATAGCCGCCTGCGTCAGTTGCGCTCCTGCCCTCCACTGCCACCGGCTCTTGGTAGGTGAACACCCACTTGTTCTCTACCTGCAGTTGGACTGTCAAGTAGTAGAGTTGTACATTAGAAAAAGGTATTCCTTTCTCATATTTGCCTCTGGTTAGGGTGGTCAGTGCTAATCCGGGGTACCCCCTTTATATACCAGCATTGCGTTGCAGCATCCACAGAGCAAAAAAGAACGTTGAGGACCTTGTACACCGTATTTTGTAGGCTATAGAGGAGTTAGGTTAGTGTCACCATTTTATATAGGGCAGTGCTGTCCCTCAGTGAAGTTGGGGGACCCTGTCAATAACCCACATCCCTTCTGTATTCCTTTACAATAAAGTCCGAAGCTGCGTTTCTGAAACTCTGTGTCTGGTCTAGTGGCACGTAAATTCCCATATATTGGAAACGTGCCTGGGCCCACATGAAGGAGATTTTCCAGCCTATCGGTAGCTGTGATAGGGTAACTGAAAATACCACAGATTTATGCTAGTTAACTCAGGCACCCGACTATTTTCCAAATGTGTGAAGCGTCTCAAACACCCTAGGGGCTGAGAATAGCAGGTCTGGCAGGTACAGCAACATGTTGTCTACGTACAAGGAGAACACATCCTGACATTCTGGTCCCAACGCGGATCCTGAATCTGGGGGTTCCATCCTTACACACCATGCTAAGGGTTCCAGGGCAAGCAGGAGGGGAATTAGTGGGCATCCCTTCCTATTCATCCTCCACAAATTAAAATCTCTTAACATTACTCCATTGACACATAGTCTGGTCGTGGATCAGTTATGTAGCAAACTTACCTAAAACAGGAACTGTGTGCCACTCCCCATTTTCTACAGGATTGCACCTGGATATTGCCCTTCCACTAAATCGAATTCTTTTTCATCATCTAAACACCTTATGATTACCGATTCAGGTAACAAAGGGCATCTTTCTTATTAGCCAAAAAGCCTTCTGAGATTGTGGAGCATGGTCCCTAAGATCTGATGTGTTAGTTCAGGGTATGTTCTTATGATGACAGTCTTTATGTGGACCCCCAGAGCACCAGTGGGCTAGACACCCCCACAGACAGTGGATTGAATTTCCCCCCAGGTCCTGCTACAGAGGAATCCATCCCCTTTTTAGTGGTAAACAAACTGGCTGCTGAAGTGGGATAAACTGTTCCCATCCATTGAGGTCAAGAAAAATGTTCCGGCTGAAGTACTACAACCCGGGTAGGCTTTCACTGAACTGCTTCTTTACATCAGTGAAGCTCTGATAGACACAATAATGGGCACTTAGGCTAAACTTTGCTCTTGCCTTCCATCAAATAGGCAAATGGCCAGAAGACAAAGACCCTACCTTGGTGGCCCACCTTTCCTCAGGGAACACCGTACTGTAAGAAAGTTAGTGCCCCTTTTGGCATGGTTACCCCCCCTGCCCCCCCCCCCCCCCCCCTTTTTGCCTCAAATTGATGCTGACTTGACTGAGTGTGTGCTGGGATCCTGCTAACCTGGCCCCCAGCACCAGTGTTCTTTTCCCAAAACTGTACCATTATTTCCTCAAATGGGGACATAGACATATTAACCCCTTTCTACTCCAGGCATCTTTCCACCTCTAGCACACAGCTAAGTCCCTTGTAAAAGGTAGCAGTGGTACCAAGGGCTCTGTGGCCAGGGACGGTCCCTAAGGGCTGCAGCATGTATTGTGCCACCCTAAGGGACCCCTCACCAAATCCATGCACACTGCCATTGCAGCTTGTATGTGTTGGTGGGGAGAAAAAGGTAAAGTCCACATGGCATTCCTCACAGGGTGCCATGCCTACTGCTTGTGGCATAGGTAAGTCACCCTTCTACCAGGCCTTACAGCCCTAAGACAGGATGCACTATACCACAGGTGAAGACATAGCTGCATGAGCAATATGTCTCTACAGTGTCTGGGCCCATTCTTAGACATTGTAAGTGCAGTGTGGCCATATTAAGTACATGGGCTGGGAGTTTGTCATTACAAACCCCACAGCTCCATAATGGCTTCACTGAAGTTTGGTATCAAACTTCTCAACACAGTAAACCCACACTGATGCCAGTGTTGGATTTATTGAACAAAGTTCACACAGAGGGCATCTTAGAGATGCTCCTTGTATTTTACCCAACCCTTTAGTGCAGACCCGTCTATGCCAGCCTGCCACTAACAGTCACGTTTCTTACCCCGTGAGGTGAGACCCTTTGTGCTTTCTGGGGTCACAAAGAAAGCTTGTTCTTGGTAGGTGCTTCACACCTCCCCCCTGCAGTAACTTCAACACTTGGTGGTGAGCCTCAAAGGCTCAGGCCTCCTGTTACTGTGTCCCAGGGCACTCCAGCTAGTAGAGATGCCACCCCTCCCCCCTGACCAAGCCCCACTATTGGCGGCAGGTCCGGTGGGAAAATGAGATAAAACAGGGAGGAGTGACCACTGGAGCTAGGACCACCCCTAAGGTCTCCAGAGCTGAAGTGACCCCCCCTCCTTGCAGATTCCTCCATCTTGCTTTGGAGGATAGGAACCAACAGGGTTAGGAATGTGACCCCATGCCCCCCCGCCACAAAGGGAGTGGGCACAGGAAGGGTGTAGCCACCCTCGGGGACAGTAGCCATTGGCTCCTGCCCACTGACCCCTGTAACAACCCTAAAATTAATATATAGGGCGATCCCTGAACCTTACTCACCAGATTCCTGTCGACTTCAAGAAGAAAGAAGGACTGCTAAGCCGACCCTATCAGAGAAGGCTCCAGATGACAACCTACTTGGCCCCACTTCTACCGGCCTGTCTGCAGCTTCAAAGACTCCTGCAGGAGCAGCGACCTCCGCAAACCCCCAGAGGACTGCCTGCTCAGCAGGGGACCAAGAACTCTTGAGGACATCAGCCCTGTTCAGAAGAAATCTCCAAAAGATCTCGGATCTGCGAGCCCTGCCCACTCTGCACCCAACACCCATGGCCCGAGTCTAGGTGGTCCACTGGTCCAGGAAAGGTCCTCAGAAGACCATTTGTCTAGTTTACTGAAGGAAGTCCAGGTAGTTTTGGACAAAGGAGCCTCAGAGAGGGTTCCCATATCAGAATTAGGGACTGGATATAAATTCCTAGTGCCATTGAAGAACGGAGGCCTTTGTCCTATTTTGGATATTCACCCTCTCAGTGTCTTCTTCCTAAAAAAAGGGCAAATTTAAGATGCGCATATAGGCCCAGGTTCTATCTCCCCTTCTTCTAGGGAACTGGATAATAGTGCCAACCCTGCAAGAACCCTTTATTCACATTACCTTGCTGTTCAAGGTGAGACTTGAGCATTGTCAGCTTTCCATGCTCCCCTTCAGCCTTACCAGTGCCCAAAAGTGATGACAGTGGTTGCTTCTTCGGAGTTTGGGGATACCTGTCTTCCTTTACCTCGGCAGCTAGCTGCTGACGGCAGACTCATCATAGTCAGTTATAGATCTCCAGACGGTGGCAAACCTAATATCTTTGAGATTCTTGATTAGTGTGCCGAAGTCAGACCTGACTCCTTCTGAAAGGCTTCCTTTCATCGGAGCCTTCTTGGCTACGGTGCAGTTTTGAGCCTTTCCTCCGATTCACTAAGTCCAGAAAATTCGGGCTATGATCCCAGTCTGTCAGCCTCAGTCCTTGTTCCCAATGAAAGAGGCTGTCAGACTTTTTTGTCACCTGGCCTTCTGTATCCTGCCTGTTTAATAGCCAAATGGCACATGCAGGGACTGCAATGGGGTCTGAAGTCCCACTGGGCTTGACACCAAGGGTGCTTGTCAGATTCCATCCAGGTTTCGGAGAAGACTACAGAAGACCTAGACCTGCAGTGGTGGTTGTTCAGCCACCACTGGACCGGCTGCTGACTCCTCACAGCCTCACTAACAGCTGATGCTGGTGATGTACTGTTGGGTTGAGGAGGTCATCTGGGAGAGATAGAGATCGGGGATTCTGTGTTCTGGCAGTGACCAGTTTCCAGATCAGTCTTTTGGAGCTGCAAGCCGTTTGCTTGGCGTTGGAGACCTTCCTGCTGACCATCAAAGAGAGGCTGGTTAAAGTCTTCACGGACAACACCACCACCATGTGGTACTGCCCTAAGCAGAGCAGAGTGGAGTCCTGGGCCCTTTTCCAAGATTCCTGGCACCTCTGAAACTGACTGAGGCAGCATGGCATCTCAATGATCGTGAACCATCGGCGGCATCTTTATATGCCAGTGTGGGTGGACAAACTCAGCCATCAACACCTAGCAGATCTCAGTGACAGATACATCCTGAGGTGTCCTGTTCCAGCAATAAGGTAAACCCAGACTCCATCTATTTACTACCGCAGAGATGTCAACAATTTTTGCATTATGGAGTTTCCGAAAAGCTGGTGCAGAAGAGGACTATGTTGAGCTGGGTAGTCCTTTCAATTAAGATTTGATTTCTAATGCCTTGGCATCCCAAAAGCCTGATGGCCTTTCCACCGGCAAATACAAAGCACTACTGCCTTGACTGCAAGATCTGCAGAGAAGGCCATTTTACCCTCTTGGTCCTGCAGGATTTCCTGGTTTGAGTCCACTTCTAATGTCCTCTAACTTTGGAAGATATTGTTTGACATCTATTCTACTGGTGAGGAATCTGCAGTTTGAAGTATCCTTCAGAAGAACAAGTTACTTAACTTTAGTAATGCTCTTTCTGGTGGATTCTCTAAGTAACCACAGTTTCCTTGCTACCCTTCCTCTTCCCCCATTCTATGGAGACATCTGCACGTTGCAATAAGGTCCCATGTTATATTTCAGCACACTATTGTCTACAAAATGCTTACAGTGATATGCATCAGAGGGCACAGAAGGAGAAAAATTAAGAAATTATGTAAACAGTGTGACCAGACCTGTTTATCTTTGTCCTATTTTTCTATTGTGCTTATTTGTTGATTATTTTATTGCTCTATGTAGAGAGTGTGAAGTTTTAGACGTGCAGAAGTGCAGCATAATGTCTGGCTCCGATCTAAGCTGCCATATTTTTATTGTTTTTGTTGTCTGGAACACCGTGATATCACAGATGTCTTCATTAGAAGTTGAAGTGTTATTGTTTTAGTTGTAGAAGCATACTATTTGCATCTAAGTAGAGGTGATGTATTTATCGCCATATATGTTTAGTCTTGTTGATGCTTTAGTGTCCATAAGTACTATTATGTTTGAAAAATTATGAAATAGAATAGGCAATCACATACTACTAAAACCAAGGTATCTGACCATTAATGAAGAGCCATTGCTAGTTCCATCTCTTGAGTAATGTTGTCATTTGTGCTGGCACATTGCACGAATTCTTCGTGTATGATGACAATCCCTTGGCATGGTGATGCAGTCGCTGTGGGTGATATTGTATCCTTTGGGTATTGCGGTGGTAGTGTTGGGCGCCAAATTGGGGTTGAGCCAGATCTCAGTGAGGAAGAAGGCATCTGGTGTGGGGGTAGAGTTGAGGTCTCAAATCTCTGTAGTGTGTTTGCATACTGAGCATGTGTTGAGAAGGGCTCATTTGCATACTGAGCATGTGTTGAGAAGGGCTCATGTGAGTTGATATTTTTGTTCAGGTATTGTCTGTGATGGGTTCGGAGTGAGGCTGGTCGTGGGCTGGTTTGCATGCTTTGGCAGGTGAAGAGGCAGTGGGTGCAGTTGAAAGGTCCTACCATGGAGCGTGGGTCTGCACAGTGGCAGTGTTTGTTGCGGCATCTGCAGCCAAGGGTGTAGAGCTTGGTAATGCTGTATCTTCAGGGTTGGGAGGGCTAGGGGTCATGGTAAAGGGCACATTCCAGGCACTGACGGACACAAACAGGCTAGCCTTTAATACACCTTTAGTTCACCAGTGGCGCACCAGCTGCACAGTCACACTGTGGCCTTCATTAAGTGGGTGCTTGAGTGGGCAGGGCTTCTGTTGGTGGGAAGAATGGTGAGTAGGAAAACCACGGGTGAAAAATCCCAAACAGCAGAGGTGTCATTTGATCAGGCTGTAACAAGCAGGAACTTGGGGCTCGTGGCAGGCTAGGTGTCCTGGTGCCTACTCAAATTAAACTGAAAAGAAACAGAGTAAAACAAAAGAAAAGGACTAGGTCTCTGTCGTCGCCAGAGTCCAGCCGGGGAGATTACAGTTTGAGGAACCGTGACAAATTTAAAAATCTGGATCAATATCAGTATTCTGATAGCCATTCTTCCCATTCTTTTCAGGACTGTGACTATAAAAGGTCAGAAAGGAGTGGATGGACCATTTACCGCAGAAAATACAAGCCGAATAGTTAATGAGGTTCTGAAACATGGGTTAGTGTAAAGAAGAAGGTGAATGGTTCGGACTTTAAGACTCACTTTAAAATGGAAAAGGAACCAAACTGACAAAAAAAAATATGCCCCGCAAACTACAGACACTTCTGCAGAACAAGACTTGGGTGACAGCACCTCTGGAGAGTGCAGCAGAAGTGAAAATAGCTTGCCAGACACTTCAAGAGCTTCGGTGATGAATTTAATAAATAATTAATACAGGTTGCGACTCAAGATGTACAAGTAATTCCTCCAGATAGGGTTTCTATTGTAAAAATACAATCACAATTAAAGCAATACTCTGATCACATCTATCAGATAGTTATGACGTTGAAGAGCAAATAATGTTAATATTTTTCTCATTCATACATGAAAACCTCAGGGAAAGAGCATTGTATAGGAGTCAATGTGGGATAAAAATTCTATTCCACATATCTTTGCTTTAGAGCGTGAACCCTAAACACATGCTCGACATCCTCTGAAGCCAGAGGCAAAATGCGACATAAAAGCTATTTTAGATCAGCTTCAGTATCAAGGTATTATAGAGGGGGTGGAGAGGCTTACGTAGCAGAAATAGTGGATTTGTTTTAACAAGGCTCCATGCCAGTCACCTGGGTATTCTTCATTAATCCAGCTCCCCCCATGCCATCCACCAGTAATTAACCACTGCTGTGTCAGCCCATACTGATACGAGCCGAACAACATAGAACCAGCTTGAGTGTGGCCTTCCTCCTAGTAAATGGCTGTCGGTGCGAATGGACAGATGCCGATGAGCCTACCTTCATCAGACTGCGATACGACCCTCCTAGGGCATTGCCCTCAACAGATGAGTGGTCTCTCTTAAACACCCCCATCGGTGCCTTCAACAAGACGCCAGGCTACCAAACCCTGTCCCCTATTGGGACCCACCCCTCCCGCAGTGGACCTTATATCTGCTACCGCAGCCGGCCGGCACCTCTTACAGGCCCAACTGGCCCGTAGGCGCACAACTGCGCGGGCTTGGTGCACACCCACCCTCCTGCCTTGCGGGTGACTCCGGCTTTGCTGCTACTATTTTACTCTCCCGATTAGAAACGCTCCCACACAACTGTTGTGGCCGCCTTGGAGCCTATTGCAGGACCTCTGCTTGCTTTTCCACGGTGCAGCCAGTGGCCTGGACTTGTTTGTTGCTTATGGGCTCTAACCAGCGGTTCCATATTCCTGGACGAGGGGAGCCAACAGGCCTTCGGGACACACTTCTACACATTGCCCAGCGCCTGAGGTGATTGCAAGAAGGCCACAATATGCTGATTTTCTGTTATCTATACTACTCGTGATCCTGTGGGTCTGGCACACAGCAGACCACATGTGCACACACGAGTCGTAGACACTGAGGGCTGTTATGTACTAGTGGCAAATTAACAGGAGTACCTTCACGTTGCAGTGGGATACCATGGCTCCTCAGCAGAGACTTCAGCAGTGTACTGGACGTAGAAATAGACCGCTCCCCCCACCTTTCCTATACAGTCACCACATCTAACACCCAGACGCAGGCCGCCTTGCTCAAACACTGGAGGCTATCTGATCTATGAGAGTCCACAATCCACACACTAGGGTTTATTACTTCTATTCAAGCCCCCAAAGCTACATGTCCGGATAGACTTCATAGTGGGTACACTAGACATCATTCCCCACATAACATACATCTGTTACTTATGCCATAACCACTCACACCATAATCCCCAATACTTGTGTCTGAACTTGGATGCAGCACCCCCTCCTATACCCACATGGCGACTACAACCGGCAGTGCTTGAAGACCCTCCTTTTCGTATCAAGCTGGAAATGGCTATAGAAGAACACTTTGAGCTTAATGCTAATACGGCCTCATCCTGTTTGCTTGAATAGGGCGCCTTCAAGGCGGTCATCAGGGGCCATTGTTTGGGTTACACTTGGAATATGAGACGGTCACTTGACAGGGACATCTCCCACCTTGAGAGGGAGCTACTGGGTCACGAATCACAAGCTACTTTGACCCCGGAACACAGGGAGAGACTCTTGGTGCAACCTAAACATGATGCTCCACTAGAACGCCTTTGATGTCTTTAATATGCTGCCTACACAGGTAAGACTCCTGCTGAAGCAGACAAGGCAAGCTCACTTCTAGCGCGGCTTGTTCTCCAGGAACTCCATATACCTCCCACACTGGTGCTCTACTGGCACCCTCCTTCATACCCGGACACTGATTCATGGCGAAATAACAAGATCTTACACACCGACTCAGATACCTCTCTAATCTCCACACCCTTACCTACCATATCTCCTCAATAGCGACTTGAGCTGGATGGCGCAGTTACCTCCACGAGATGCCCTGGCCACAGGTAAGACCGCAGGTCCAGATGGTCTCCTGACTGAATTCTGTAAAGCATATTCCCCACTTCTTCACCCCCTCTCCCCCTCCAAGGCTGCAGACAATATAAAATGAGGCCTTCCAGGCTGCTTGTCCGCCACATTCACTTCGGGTGGCACTACTTATCTCTTTACCCAAAATGGATCGCGACCCCTCTGCCCTAGGCTCATACCGCCCGGGTTTGTCCCGGCTTGGAACTAACTCTAAACCTGGTCATGTTTGGTATAAAACATGTCGGAATCATACTCCAATACTGTTGACAGTATTGATTGTATGATTCCATGCACTCTAGGAGCTCCTTAGAGCACCTCCCAGTATTGCTCCTTCTAGTCTTCCAGGGTTTTGCAAGCAGCCCGCACTGCTGACACCTTCCAGAAGGGTTTCTGCCCTCCTGCTACTTGATCAGCTCAAGCAGAGGAAGGCAGAACAAAGGATTTCCTGTGGGAGAGGGAGACAACACCCTCTCCCCTTGGAAATAGGTGTAACATGGCTTGGGAGGGATAGCCTTCCGTAGCCACCGGTATGCTTTGAAGGTCACATTTGGTGCCCTCCTTGCATAAACCGGTTTGCACCAGTCCAGGGACCCCTGGTCCCTGCTCTGGGTTGAAACTGGACAAAGGAAAGGTGTGTGACCACTCCCCTGTCCATCACCAACCCCAGGGGTGGTGCCCAGAGCTCCTCCAGGTGGCCACTTGGTTCTGCCATCTTGAATCCAAGATGTGCAGAGGCCAATGGGAGCATCTGAGTGGCCAGGTCAGGTAGGTAACGTCACAGCCCCCTACTGATAGGTCGTCACTCTGCTAGGTGACCAATCCCCCTTCCTGGGCTATTTAGGGTCTCCCTTTTGGGGGAGTCGTCAGATTCGACATGCAAGATTCCAGCAGGTCTCCTCTACAATGTTTACTTCATCTTATGGCCACTGGAACTGCAACTGGACTCTTCGGGAATCAACAATCTTCAACTCCAGCAACGACTCTGCTTTGCAACATTATTTTTCTGGTGCCTTCCAGCAACTAGAACATTTCCTTGGTTGTGCATCCTCTGAGGTCGACGAGACTCCAGCGTGCACCATAAGTAAGAAGGATTCTTCCTTGGAGTGAAGGAATCACTCCCTGCATCTGCAGGCACCAACTGAAACGACGACTGGCTGTGTAGATCTTCTCCCCTCGAGAGCTGCGTGGATACTGCATCACAAGTGGTGGTCTGGAGTGGCCCCCTTGATCCTCTCTTCCAACTATCCAACTTGGGAAATGGGAAGCCCTTACCTCTTCTTGCAGGACAGTACCCACGTGCACAGTGACTCTTGCAGCTACCAAGGCCTGTTTGGTCCTCCTCCTTCAGGCTTTGTGTAGCCCGGGCCCCAGCACTTTTTCCTGCAAAGCACAGTCCCCTCCCTGCTGCTCCAGCGACATGGGACTCACTGCCACTGCTGTGCCTGCTGCAAGTGGGGCTGCCTCCTCTTCTTGTGACTCTCCTGACTGCGGAGGGTCACCCGGACTCCCCTCTTTGGGTTGAGTCCCCTGGGCTTTGCTGATCCTCATCAGCGTTGCAACTCTTCTTCTTCTTCTTTTAAATTTGCCACAGCTTGTTGGTGGTTCTCCAGCACCACTGACCAACTGCAACCCGACAGACAACGTGGGACACCATCTGCCTCACTTCAGGAACTCCTCTTCACCTCCTGTGCTGCACAGCGGGTCTTCTTTGTCCTCAATTGACCTGGACCTGCATCCACAGAAGGTTGAGTAGTGGCTCCTGCCACGACTGGACAGTCCATCACGAACTGGACTTGGTACCCTTCCTTTGCTGGTCCTCTTCTATCAGAATCCACCTTTGGGTTCTTCCAGTCTTGTTGGGGTCTCGCACAATCCTTTTTCTAAGTCCTCCTACAATCCTTTTTCTAAGTCCTCCTGTTGGGTTTGGGGAAAACCAGTTACTTAACTCTGCTCTCCTGGTCGCTGGGGGTCCCTCTGGTACTCACCTCTTGAGGTCCCTAGTTCTTCCAGCTCCCCTCTACCGACTCCACATCCTTGGGTGGGGGGCTGTATCTGGTATCCCATTTTTTTAGTATATGGTGTGGCCCTCCCCTAGGTCCCTCGCTATTTCCTATTACTTTTGCCAATGCTTATTGCTTTTTATGCTCTTAACTGATGGCTAATGAGTATATAATAGTGTGTTTACTTACCTCCAGTTGGGGAACTGCCTATTAGTATTATAGTATTTGTGTTACCCTAATAAAATATCTTTATTTTTGTAACCATGTGTGGTTCTTTCATGTGTGATAGTGCTGTGTGACCATAGTGGTATTGCATAAACTTTGCATGTGTCGTAGATAAGTCTTGGCTGTTCATCCACAGCTACTTCTAGAGAGCCCTTGCTTCCTAGACACTGCCTACACTTCACTTATAGGGGATACATGAATCTGGTATAAGGTGATAACCCTATAGGTGCTCACCACACCAGTCCCGCTTCCTACAAGTGGGCCTTACCTCGGCCTTCTTCACAAAGGTGATGGTGGTTGTTGCAGTCCATTTGCAGGGATCAAAGGTTCCAGTCTACCCCTACCTTGACAACTGGCTGTTGAAGGCAGGCACGCACCAGGCAGTCGTTACCTATTTTCTGACTATGGCAGACCTCCTGCATTTCCCGGGGTTCACTATCAACATGCAGAAGTAATGCCTGACTCTGCCTCAGACAGTCCCCTTCATCATTTCCTTTCATCACAATGTGCCATTCTGGACATAGTACAGTTTTGGACCTATCTTCCAGAGTGACAATTCCAGGAAATTCAGGTTATGATACCAATGTTTCTGCCTCTGTCCTGGATTTCGGTTAGAATGACTCTGAGTTGAGTGGTACTCATGGCCCCCTGCATCCTGCTGGTAGATCATGCCCGTTGGCATATACGGGCTCTGTAGTGCAATCGTAAGTTCCACTGGACTCCGCATTAGGGAAAGCTTTCCGATCTCGTTCAGATATTGGAGGGAACTGCAAAAGGCCCGTGATGTGGCAGATGAACCAAGAATTGGTCAGTGGCAGACCCCTTTTCTTGCCCATTTGGAATTTAGAGTGGGCATAGATGTGTCACTCCTGGGATGGTATAGCCATCTGGGAGAGGTGGAGATCAGAGGACTCTATTGTCTCATGAGTCTCAGCTGCACATCAGCATGTTGGAGTGAGAGTGATATGCTTGCCTTTTAAAGCTTTCGTCGCATCCATCAAGTGGAGGCTGTTTTCTGGTGTTTATCAACAACGCCATCACCATGTGCTACTGCAGCAAACAGAGCAAAATGGGGTCCTGGACCCTGCACCAAGAGGCTCTACACTTTAAGGCATGACTGGAATGTCAGGGCATTTTCCTGGTCATGCAACACCTGGCGGTATCCCTAACTGTCAAGGTGGACATAATCAGCCGGCGATGCCTCACGAATGGCGTCTACATCTGGAGGTGGTCTAAGGGCTCTTCGACGATTGAAGAGAACTGTGGTCGCCACCACTGAGAATGTGCTGTGTCATTACTTCTGCACGTTGGAATTTTCGGCAAGAGAAGAGAGTTCCTGACTCCGCTCCTGTTCTAAGTTCTTAATAAGGTCAGGACCGACTGGGACCAAGTCATCTTGGTGGCTTCAGACTGTGCACAAAGCGGATGTTTTCCCAAACTCCTGAAAATGAGCATCAGCCCTCCAATCAGGCTGCCCCTTTGGGAGAATCTCCTCTCAAAGCAAATGGGCTGGGTTCTGCACCCAAACCTGTGCACTCTCCACCTGCATGCTTTTGAGATTAGTGATGACAGCTGAGAGTATTGGATCTACCTCTGAAGTATGTGACGTCATCTTGGCAGCCAGAGGTTCCTTGACACACTGTATACACCTGCAGATGAGACAGATTTGTGGCTGTGTCTACTGTCAAATTCATTTATCCTCTCTCTGAACCTTGTCCAAAGTCCTTTTGTTTATGCATTGCCCCACACCTGGCAAAGATTGCTTTCTTCACTTGCATTCTTGTGACATGGGTTCTCAAAGGCCTTCAATATTTGTTTCCCCCTACTCCATTTATTATGCCCCAGTGGGACCTAAATTAGCCCTCACTTTTCTTATGTGTTCACATTTTGAGCCCAGGCACAGCTGTCCTCCTAGAGATATTACCATCAATACAGGCCAAGAGGGTTAACGAGCTACAGGTGCTCTCTGTTAACCCCCATACACCACCTTTTTACAGACAATCTAGTTCTTCCCATATACTTTGTTTTTGCCAAAAGTGATAACACACTTTTATATATATATATATATATATATATATATATATATATATATATATATGTTCGATGGTATGTGTAGCTGCAGATACACATGCTGTGCACATCCCGCCATCTGGTGTTGGGCTCGGAGTGTTACAAGTTGTTTTTCTTCGAAGAAGTCTTTTCGAGTCACGAGACCGAGGGACTCCTCCCATTTCGACTCCATTGCGCATGGGCGTCGACTCCATCTTAGATTGTTTTTTTTCCGCCATCGGGTTCGGACGTGTTCCTTTTCGCTCCGTGTTTCGGGTCGGAAAGTTAGTTAGAATCTCGGAAAAAACGTCGGTATTGTTTGCGTTCGGTATCGGATTAGTTACAACAGGTCGACACTTAATTTTGAAGAGCTCCGGTGGCCCTTCGGGGTTTTTTTCGATCCCCGTCGGGGCCTGGTTGGCCCGGCCACGTGTGACTTCAAGGCTGATGGAACGGACCCCATTCTGCTTCTGTCCAAAATGCCATAACAAGTATCCGTATACAGATCAGCATCTGGTCTGTAACTTGTGCTTGTCTCCAGAGCACAAGGAAGATACTTGTGAAGCCTGTCGAGCGTTTCGGTCGAGGAAGACATTAAGAGACCGAAGAGCCAGAAGACTGCAGATGGCGTTGACACCGACAGGACAAGAGCATTTCGAGGAGGAAGAAGAAGCTTTCTCCATCCACGAGTCGGACTCGGAAGAGCTCGAGGCCGAAGAAATGCCGAAAACCGTGAGTAAGACGTCGAAACATAAGACTCACGAGAAGACAACAAAAACCCAGGGGACGCCACCGCCAACAGGCCATGGCTTAACCCAAAAAATAGGTGACCGATCCAAGGCACCGAAAAAGGGCACGCTTGTGTCGAAGTCATCCGACTACGGTCGAGATACCGCCACACAGCAATCTCGGACCCGAGACATCGGCTCCGAGAAATTTCGGCACTGGGACAGCGGCACCAAAGAAGTTCGGCACCGAGACACCACCACGCCGAAAATAAAAAAGGATTCTGCAGAGCCTAAAAAGACGTCCGAAAAAGTTTTGGTTCCGAAACATCCAGCCCCAGAGCCGAAAACCGGTTCCTATACAGAGGAACAAGGATTGTCCTCCCAAATGCAAAAGCATAGATTTGGAGAGGAACTTGAAGCAGTAGAGCCAGACTATACTCAAAGAAGGCTCCACATTCAAGAAGACACAGGGAAGATAACCACTCTTCCCCCAATTAAAATAAAAAGAAGACTTGCATTTCAAGAAAAGGACAAGCAGCCACAGGCAAAGGTAGCAAGAAAAACAACTCCACCACCGTCTCCACCACCATCAATGCACACATCACCGATAACAACCCCTCCACTAATGCACTCCCCGACTCATACTACAATGAGTCAAGATGATCCCGATGCATGGGATCCTTTACGATGCTCCAGTATCGGACAACAGCCCAGACTCGTACCCTACGAGGCCGTCGCCACCTGAGGACAGTACATCTTACACACAGGTGGTCACAAGGGCAGCTGCTTTCCATAACGTCACCTTGCATTCCGAACCAATTGAGGATGATTTTTTGTTTAACACGCTATCCTCCACTCATAGCCAATACCAAAGCCTACCTATGCTCCCAGGAATGCTAAAACATTCAAAACAAATCTTTCAGGATCCTGTTAAAGGCCGAGCCATAACTCCAAGGGTGGAGAAAAAGTACAAGCCACCACCAACAGATCCAGTTTATATTACAACGTAGTTAACACCAGACTCAGTAGTTGTCGGGGCAGCTCGTAAGAGAGCGAACTCTCATACCTCGGGGGACACACCACCTCCAGACAAGGAGAGTCGCAAATTTGATTCTGCGGGCAAAAGGGTTGCAGCACAAGCAGCAAACCAATGGCGCATTGCCAATTCACAAGCACTTTTGGCAAGATACGATAGAGCTCACTGGGATGAGATGCAACATTTCATAGAACACTTACCCAAAGAGTTCCAGAAAAGAGCACAACAAGTGGTGAAAGAAGGACAAAGTATCTCTAATAATCAGATACGGTCTTCAATGGATGCAGCAGATACGGCTGCAAGGACAGTAAATACTGCAATAACAATAAGAAGGCACGCATGGCTGCGTACGTCAGGGTTCAAGCCGGAAATTCAACAAGCCGTGCTAAATATGCCATTTAATGAACAGCAGTTGTTTGGGCCGGAAGTCGACACTGCTATTGATAAACTCAAGAAAGACACTGATACAGCAAAAGCCATGGGCGCACTCTACTCCCCGCAGAGCAGAGGCACATTTCGCAAAACACCTTTTAGGGGAGGGTTTCGAGGGCAACCTACAGAAACCACAACATCCCAAACAAGGCCCACTTACCAAAGCCAATATCAGCGGGGAGGTTTTCGGGGGCAATATAGAGGGGGACAATTCCAGAAAAATAGAGGAAAGTTCCAAAGCCCCAAAACTCCTCAAAATAAGCAGTGACTTACAAGTCACACATCCCCATTACATAACACCTGTGGGGGGAGACTAAGCCAATTTTACAAACATTGGGAGGAGATAACAACAGATACTTGGGTACTGGCAATTATCCAGCATGGTTATTGCATAGAATTTCTCAAATTCCCTCCAAAAGTCCCACCGAAAACACACAGTATGTTAAAACAACATATAGATCTTCTAGGATTAGAAGTTCAAGCATTGCTACAAAAAGAAGCAATAGAATTAGTACCAAAACAACAATTAAACACAGGAGTTTACTCACTGTACTTTCTAATACCAAAAAAAGACAAAAGTCTAAGACCTATACTAGATCTCAGAACATTAAATACATACATCAAATCAGACCACTTTCACATGGTTACATTACAAGACGTAATCCCACTGCTCAAACAACAAGACTACATGACAACACTGGATCTAGAGGATGCATATTTCCATATACCAATACATCCTTGACACAGAAAGTACCTAAGGTTTGTATTCCAAGGGATACATTACCAGTTCAAAGTGTTGCCATTCGGAATAACAACTGCGCCAAGAGTTTTTACAAAATGCCTGGCAGTAGTAGCTGCACATATCAGAAGGCAGCAAATACATGTGTTCCCGTACCTAGACGATTGGTTAATCAAAACCAACACGCAAATACAGTGTTCACAACACACAAAATATGTCATAGAAACCCTACACAAACTAGGTTTCTCGATCAACTACCCAAAGTCACACCTTCTGCCGTGTCAAACACAGCAATACCTAGGGGCGACAATCAACACAGCAAAAGGGATTGCCACTCCAAGTCCACAAAGAGTTCAAACATTTCACAATGTAATACAAGCCATGTATCCAAAACAAAAGATACAGGTCAAAATGGTAATGAAACTGCTAGGCATGATGTCTTCATGCATAGCCATTGTCCCAAATGCAAGGCTGCACATGCGGCCCTTACAACAGTGCCTAGCATCACAATGGTCACAAGCACAGGGTCAACTTCTAGATCTGGTGTTGATAGACCACCAAACATACATCTCGCTTCAATGGTGGAACAGTATAAATTTAAACCAAGGGCGGCCTTTTCAAGACCCAGTGCCACAATACGTGATAACGACAGATGCTTCCATGGCAGGGTGGGGGGCACACCTCAATCAACACAGCATCCAAGGACAATTGGACATACAGCAAAGACGGTTTCACATAAACCACTTAGAACTGTTAGCAGTATTTCTAGCGCTGAAAGCATTTCAACCCATAATAACCCACAAATACATTCTTGTCAAAACAGACAACATGACAACAATGTATTACCTAAACAAACAGGGAGGGACACACTCGACACAGTTGTGCCTCCTCACACAAAAAATATGGCATTGGGCGATTCACAACCACATTCGCCTAATAGCACAATTTATTCCAGGAATTCAGAACCAGTTAGCAGACAATCTCTCTCGGGATCACCAACAAATCCACGAATGGGAGATTCACCCCCAAATACTAAACTCTTACTTCCAGATTTGGGGAACACCACAAATAGATCTATTTGCAACAAAAGAAAATGCAAAATGCCAAAACTTCGCATCCAGGTACCCACAAGATCAGTCTCAGGGCAATGCGTTATGGATGAGCTGGTCAGGGATATTTGCTTACGCTTTTCCCCCTCTCCCACTCCTTCCATATCTAGTAAACAAATTGAGTCAAAACAAACTCAAACTCATACTAATAGCACCAACATGGGCAAGACAACCTTGGTACACAACACTACTTGACCTCTCAGTAGTGCCTCATGTCAAACTACCAAACAGACCAGATCTGTTAACACAACACAAACAACAGATCAGACATCCAAATCCATCATCGCTGAATCTAGCAATTTGGCTCCTGAAATCCTAGAATTCGGACACTTAGACCTCACACAAGAATGTATGGAGGTCATAAGGCAAGCTAGAAAACCTACCACTAGACACTGCTATGCAAATAAGTGGAAAAGATTTGTTTATTACTGCCATAATAATCAAATTCAACCCTTACACGCTTCTGCCAAACATATAGTAGGATACTTACTACATTTGCAAAAGTCAAAGTTAGCTTTCTCTTCCATAAAGATACATCTTACCGCAATTTCAACTTACCTGCAAATTACGCATTCATCTTCATTATTTAGGATACCAGTCATAAAAGCGTTCATGGAAGGCCTAAAGAGAATTATACCACCAAGAACAGCACCAGTTCCTTCATGGAACCTCAACATTGTCTTAACACGACTCATGGGTCCACCTTTTGATCCCATGCACTCTTGTGAAATGCAATACTTAACGTGGAAAGTTGCATTTTTAATTGCCATCACATCTCTAAGAAGAGTAAGTGAAATTCAAGCATTTACCATACAAGAACCATTTATTCAAATACACAAAAATAAAGTAGTTCTACGGACAAATCCTAAATTTTTACCAAAAGTAATCTCACCGTTCCACTTGAATCAAACGGTAGAATTACCAGTGTTCTTCCCACAGCCAGATTCTGTAGCTGAAAGAGCACTACATACATTAGACATCAAAAGAACACTAATGTACTACATTGACAGAACAAAACTAATTAGAAAAACAAAACAACTATTTATTGCCTTTCAAAAACCTCATACAGGAAATCCAATTTCAAGACAAGGCATTGCTAGATGGATAGTTAAGTGCATTCAAACCTGCTATCTTAAAGCTAAAAGAGAGCTGCCTATTACACCAAAGGCACACTCAACCAGAAAGAAAGGTGCTACCATGGCCTTTCTAGGAAATATTCCTATGAACGAAATATGTGAGGCAGCAACATGGTCTACGCCTCACACCTTTACCAAGCACTACTGTGTAGATGTGTTAACTGCACAACAGGCAACAGTAGGTCAAGCTGTACTAAGAACATTATTTCAAACTACTTCAACTCCTACAGGCTGAACCACCGCTTTTGGGGAGATAACTGCTTACTAGTCTATGCACAGCATGTGTATCTGCAGCTACACATGCCATCGAACGGAAAATGTCACTTACCCAGTGTACATCTGTTCGTGGCATTAGTCGCTGCAGATTCACATGCGCCCACCCGCCTCCCCGGGAGCCTGTAGCCGTTTAGAAGTAGATCTTGAACATTTGTACATTTGTAAATATATTACTTTAAAATTCATTATATACATACGTATTCACTCCATTGCATGGGCACTATTACTAGCATACACAACTCCTACCTCACCCTCTGCGGGGAAAACAATCTAAGATGGAGTCGACGCCCATGCGCAATGGAGTCGAAATGGGAGGAGTCCCTCGGTCTCGTGACTCGAAAAGACTTCTTCGAAGAAAAACAACTTGTAACACTCCGAGCCCAACACCAGATGGCGGGATGTGCACAGCATGTGAATCTGCAGCGACTAATGCCACGAACAGATGTACACTGGGTAAGTGACATTTTCCATATATATATATATATATATATATATATATATATATATATATATATATATATATATATATATATATATATATATATATATATATATATATATGTTCGATGGCATGTGTAGCTGCAGATACACATGCTATGCACAGGTCCTGCCATCTAGTGTTGGGCTCGGAGTGTTACAAGTTGTTTTTCTTCGAAGAAGTCTTTCCGAGTCACGGGACCTAGTGACTGCTCCTTATAGACTCCATCGTAGATTGTTTTCTTTCCGCCATCGGGTTCGGACGTGTTCTTTTCACTCCAGTTTTTTTTAGTCGAAAAAGTACTACAAACTCTCTAAATTCCTCGTTATTGTTTTCAATTGCGTACCACCTATCATCGACACTTCAGTACCGGTGGATACAGATCTCTACTTGCCCTTCGGGGTACCCGCACCCAACTCGGGCCTGGTCTGCTCGACCAAAAGTCTTGTCGAACCCTCATGGACCGGACCCCATTTAGATTCTGCCCTCGGTGCCACGCCAAGTTCCCTTACCCGGACCAGCATCTAGTCTGTAACCTGTGTCTATCTCCAGACCACTGTGAGGATACTTGCGAGGCCTGCAGATCCTTCTGCTTGAAAAAGACTCTACGAGACCGAAGAGCGAGAAGGTTAGAAATGGCGTTGAGAAGCACTGAAAGCGTCGATGCAGAAGAGGAGGAGATGATCCACACCGCAGTCTCCGTTCGGGGGTCCAACTCCAAGTCCAACAACGACAGACCAATAACAGCGGGCCAGCACGTGAGTATGCCTGCCCCTACCCAGTCCAAGCCCAAACACAAGGCCTCGGACGACACTGCCGGAAGGCCATGGTTCCAACCGTAAAAAGACTACTGGTGACCAAACAACATCTTCGGCACCGAGAAAGGCCATGCCACCGAAGCCTTCAGACTCGAGCCGAAGCACAGCCTCCGAAATGCTCAAGCACCGACCCATCGAGTCGAAGCCCCGAAAATCCCTCTCGGAGCCGAGGCCAACATCTGCTCCAGGCCTTTCAATCCTGAGGAAACCGGCTTTGGAGCCAAAAAGACACACATATACAGAGGAGCATGGACTTTCCAAGCAATTGAAAGAAAGCCATAGGTTTGCGGAAGAACTTACGCAAATGGAGGAATTTGATGAAAAACAGGCCAGAATACAAATTCATAAAGACACTGGCAAAATCCTCATTGCACCTCCTCTAAAAACAAAGAGGTAGCTGGCCTTTCAAAGACACTTGGACACTGACCAGCCACCGGCTAAAGTGCCAAAACGGAGAAATAAATCTCCACCTCCTCAGTTATCACCTCACCAGTCTCCTCCTCATTCTCCTCAGCTAACTGTCTCTCCACCTATTACCCCCATTGCACAGTCTCCAGTACACTCTGCACAGTCACACCAGGATGAGGCCGACCCATGGGACCTTTATGATGATCCCATTTCTGACAATAGCCCAGAGTGCTATCCGTCATAGCCATCACCCCCAGAGGATAGCACCTCATACATGCAGGTTCTAGCTAGGGCAGCGTCATACCATAACGTAGCCATGCACACAGAACCTCTTGAGGATGGTTTTTTATTTAATACGTTGTCCTCAACTCACGCCACCTACCAGAGTCTACCCATGCTTCCTGGCATGTTAAAACATGCACATCAAATCTTTCAGGAACCAGTTAAGGCAAGAGCAATCACTCTTAGGGTAGAAAAGAAATATAAGCTGCCTCCTTTGGACCCAGCATTTATTACCCAACAGCTATCCCCAGATTCCTTAGTAGTCAGCGGAGCAAGGAAGAGGGATAACTCCCAGTCGTCTGGGGACGCACCGCCACCAGATAAAGAAAGTAAAAAATTAGATGCTGCTGGTAAAAGAGTAGCATCACAAGCAGCTAATCAAGGGAGTATAGCCAATTCCCAAGCGCTAATGCTAGATACGACAGGGCCCACTGGGACGAGATGAAAGACATCATCCAGCATCTCCCTAAAGATCAACAGAAAAGAGCCCAGCAAATAGTCGAAGAAGGGCAGGCAATTACCAATAATCAAATCAGGTCAGCGTTAGACTCCGCAGACACAGCCGCAAGAACTATTAATACAGCTGCCACCATTAGACCACACGCATGGCTTCGGTTGTCAGGCTTTAAACCTGAAATACAGCAAGCTGTTCTTAACATGCCTTTTAATGAACACCAACTGTTTGGCAGACAGGTTGACATAGCCATTGAGAAAATGAAAAAGGACGCCAACACCGCTAAAGCTATGGGGGCGCTTTACTCAACACAATACAGAGGGTCATTTCGGAAGCTTCAATATAGGGGAGGTTTTAGAACCCAAACATCTGACGCTTCTACCTCATAATCCAAACCCTCTTACCAGACACAATACCAAAGAGGGGGGTTTTGAGGAACCTACAGAGGACAATTTCCCAGAACAAGGGGAAAATATAATCCCTCAAAGCAAACCACATACACCAAGCAGTGACTTGATCCACATCTTCCCTCACCACACTTCCCCTGTGGGAGGAAGACTGCAAAAGTTCCACACACACTGGTTACCCATCACAACAGACAATTGGGTCTTATCCATTATCCAACATGGTTACTGCATAGAGTTCGCACAAACACCTCCAGATACACCTCCAAAACCACACAAACTCCCCTCCCAACACATTTCAATGTTGCAAACAGAGGTACAGTCATTATTACTCAAACAAGCCATAGAGCTTGTACCACATCATCAAAAAGGAACAGGGGTTTACTCCCTATATTTCCTCATTCCCAAAAAAGACGGAACATTGAGACAAATACTAGATCTCAGAACTCTCAATCTTTACATCCTATCAGAACACTTTCACATGGTAACACTACAGGATGTAGTCCCATTGTTACTACATCAAGATTTTATGGCAACACTGGATCTAAAAGATGGCATTTTCACATACCCATCCATCCAGCGTACAGAAAATATCTCAGGTTTGTAATACAAGGAAAACATTACCAGTTCAAAATGTTTCCTTTCGAGATAACAACAGCTCCCAGAGTATTTACAAAATGCCTTGCCGTAATCACAGCCTACATAAGAAGACAACATATCCATGTCTCGATGACTGGCTAATAAAAGCCAACAGTCAAACACGGTGCCAATACCATACACGTTATGTAATAAGCACCCTACACACACTAGGGTTCTCAATAAACTACCAAAAATCTCACTTACAACCAGCGCAGGTTCAACAGTATTTAAAAGCCACATTAAACACCCAAACAGCACTTGCAAGCCCTGGTCCACAAAGGGTACAATCATTCCACAACATATTACCACAAATCCAGCCAAACCAACATTACACAGTCAAATTTGTCATGAAACTGTTGGGCATGATGGCATCATGCATCGCCATTGTCCCCAATGCAAGACTAAACATGCGGCCCTTTCAAAAGTGCCTTCGCAAGACAATGGTCACAGGCACATGGTCAACTTTAAGATCTAGTGTTGATAGACCGCCAAACACACAGCTCGCTTCAGTGGTGGAATTCCACAAATTTAAACAAAGGGCGGCCATTTCAGGACCCTGTGCCTCAAGCCATTCTTACAACAGATGCATCAATGATTGGATGGGGAGCACACCTCAACAATCACAACATCCAAGGACAATGGGACAACAAACACAAACAACTTCACATAAATCACTTAGAATTGCTAGCTGTTTTCCTAGCACTAAAAGCCTTTCAACCTTTTCTCGTTCACAAACACATTCTCATCAAAACAGACAATATGACGACAAGAGGAACCCACTCATCACAACTTTCTTCTAGCACAAAAAATTTGGCATTGGGCAATTCACAACAACATTCACCCTGTAGCACAGTACTTTCCAGGGATTCACAATCAATTAGCAGATGGTTTCAGCTGGGATCGGCAGCAAACACACGAGTGGGAAATTCACCCCCAGGTACTTCACAAGTACTTTCGCCACTGGGGAACACCAGACATAGATCTATTCGCCACCAGCCAGAATGCAAAATGCCAAAACTTCGCATCCAGGTTCCCACACCCTCTATCCAAAGGCAATGCTCTGTGGATCAACTGGTCGGGGATTTTTGCTTATGCTTTTCCCCCTCTCCCGCTCATTCCATTTCTGGTCAACAGACTGCGTCAAAACGAACTGAAACTCATACTTATAGCGCCAACGTGGGCACGTCAACCATGGTACACAACACTGTTAGCCTTGTCACTAGTACCACACATTAAGCTACCAAACAGGCCGGATCTGTTGACACAAAACAAACAACTGATCAGGCACCCCAATCCAGCAATACTCAATCTAGCAATCTGGCTCCTGAAGTCTTAGAGTTTGGATAGCTACATCTTCCGTCAGAATGTATGGAAGTTATTAAACAAGCAAGAAAACCCACTACCAGGCATTGCTTTGCAAACAAATGGAAAAGGTTTGTCTTTTACTGCCAGTCCAAACACATAACACCTCTTTCCGCATCCATACAAAACATTGTAGGTTACTTATTTCATCTACAAAAAGCAAATTTAGCTTTTTCATCCATTAAAATACATCTCACAGCTATTTCAGCCTATTTATAAAATATACAAAACAAGTCTCTATTTAGAGTCCCTGTCATCAAAGCTTTTATGGAAGGACTAAAGCGGATCATACCTCCAAGAACACCACCAGGGCCTTCATGGAATCTTAATATTGTACTCACACGGCTCATGGGTCCACTGTTTGAACCCATGCACTCGTGTCAGATTCAATATCTAACATGGAAAGTAGCATTACTCGGGGAGCAACATGGTTGCCGTGTGATTGCGAGGCTTCCTGCCACGCCCACTTGGGATCCCGAAGCCGCTGCAGTTGGTGCCGCGCTTGCGGCCGGGCAGGATCGGGAGCGGAGAAGAATCGCCGGCAAACCTCCGGCGTCCCAAAGGATTCTGTCGCGGAGGAGAGAGTTGCGGCAGAGACAGAGGCGGCGGTTTTCAAATAACGGCATTCGCAGGTAACAGCGCGAATTAATGAGCCGTTACGGAGCAGGGCGACTCAAGCCTGATCGCGGGCTGAAATTTCACTAACCCATGGCCGGGCTCAACAATGAAGACACAACACGAGGGGATTGTTTTGTAGCAATAAGGTGAAGGCGCAAAATGCAAGGTATACAGCTTGTGTTTACTGGAGCTTCGCGCCGTGTCTGACTGCTGTTGTAGCTGCAGTATACATCAAGATAGCTACAAGTAGCGCTGACTGTATCCCCTCCGGACACCAGCGTTTCAGTGACAATTGTCTGTTATTCATTAAGCAGTCGCGCTTTCTCTCGCCGCAATAGCCACCATTAAGGACTCTGCGCATACCTTGGACCCGTTTTTGCTGCCATTTATGTCATAACATGACAACGATTAAGGACGTGGAAGGAAAATAGAGGAGAAATGATCTGGCAAAAGTGTTGAGAGACTCTATTTTTAGGGGAGGGAAGAGGAAGAACCCTAGGAAGTGTCAATGCGTCCGACTACGCACAGTAATATATTATGGTATATGTCTACCCCCGCACGGCCATTAAGGAGCGTGATTAAACAAACAATAACAGAGGTGTTGGCGGCAGCGGTGGGCATAACAAGACTTATTCGATCACTATCTCAGACTATAACAATAAATATGGCACCCAAAGTCAATAGGTATCTGGGGAATAAAAGCGAGGGCGCTAAGATCGTACGCTCTGGCAGGGGAAAAGGAGAGTCTGCAGGAGTAAATAAACGTTTAATGTCTACAACCGGTAAAGTGGGGGGGGAAAATACTTCTACCTCAGGATTGATGAAAGACTCCAAGATGAGTGCTAAGATAAGCAACAGCCCTATCTCCCTGTTCGAAAACAAATTGAAAGATAAAAATCAATCAACTATAATGGCTTTTCTGGCCAGTGGAGTACAAGATGCCCCTGCTGCAAATGCAACCCCCCCCCCCCCGAAAAATAACTGGCCAGGAATAGGATCAACCCCTCCTGACTCAAGCGTGGGAAATCAAGATCAATGTGACAAATCTATAATAAGCCTATCAGGCAATCAAGACAACAGCCGGGCAGCAATCGGAAAAGTGCTCAGTCCCCCCGGAAATGAACAGCTACAAACCCAACAAATGGTGCAAGGCGAACAGCTGGATCTTCAGAACGAGGGGAGAATTGGAAGTCCATCAGGATGCACAGTGGAGGAGAACAATTATACTAACCCCTTAGGCAGCCCTAAAAAACGGGATAACATCTTGGGGGGGGGGGGAAAATCCCCAATTAACTGACTGGGGCAGAGAAAGCAGTGACAAGTTTTACTCTCTGACAGAGGAGTCTGATCTTGGCAGCGCCGACTGCAGTTTTAGTGAAACTGATGAGAGTGAGACCTCTGAAACGGGCAACAAATCTCCAAGTGGGGAACATACAGTGCGTAAGGCTCGTCAACGGAAATCTGTTAAATCACGTTGTGGTTTACAAGAGGGCTCAGAAACTACGGCACCTATGAGTGGTAGGACTTTAAGGTGGGACTACTCGGGGATAAGCCTGGCAGATACTTTTACCGGTGGCAACAAAACCCCCACCAAAGATAAAACTGATCCAGAAGCCGCAGCCGGGAGTATTGGTAATTCTGGTGATGCTCACGCGATGGGCACCGAGACGGGGATCCTACAGTCAATTTACAGTTCAATCAAAGAGCTACAAACGGAGACTAGGATTGAAAGCCGTCGGGCTAGGGTCGCCACAAAGCGGCTGCAAGGATCTGTACGTAAGGTAGTGAAATCATGCATGGAAATTGAAGCCAAGTTATGCTCTATGGAAGATCGGATAGTGGCAGTCGAGGATGACATTGATACTCTCAAAGAGCAGAACACTGCCCGAGAAGGACAACTGACGGATGTGATGTGGAAGATAGAAGATTTGGAAAACAGACAAAGAAGGAACAATCTACGATTTCTGGGTATACCAGAAGGACTAGAAGGGGACAATATACAGGCATATATGGTTGTTCTTTTGCGTGGGGCCTTTCCAGAACTGGGAAATCGGGATTGGGACAATGAGGTGCAGAGGGCTCACAGGTTCCCGATAAACCGTCAGGAGGGGGGACATCGGGCAGACTCTAAATACCCAAGAGCGATTCTGGTTTATTTCGGGAGCTATTTGGTACGTCAAGAGGTAGCCGATAAGACTCTTCCCAATACCCCACGCTCCTGCAATGGGGTTACCTTCTTTACCCGCCCCGACTTCTGTCACGCTACAGTGGAGCGGAGATGGCGGCTTCGGCAGCTCATCAAACCATTCTTTGAGAAAGGAGGGGAGGCTTATCTGTTGGCCCCTGCTAGGCTTAAAACAATAATGAGTGGAAAAGTAAGATTCTTTACATCAGAAATTAAGGCAAAAGAATACTTGATGGGGGTAAATGTATAGCGTATAGAAGAACTAGTGAAGACATAGGCACTCGGGGCACCGGTGGGTGGGGTAGGTCGATGCATGCACGACACCAACATTCAGGCCATTCGGGGTCTGATTGCTCAACAGAATGGGGGGCCAGTATCAGGAGGGGAGGGAGGGGATCAGGGAGGGGGTAAGGGGCGACTGGCCCTGGGGGAGGGAAGGGGGGGTGGGAAGGGGAAAGTAGGAGGGGTTGGGGGAGGAGCGATAGGGGTAAATCAGGGGGAGAAAATGGAAAGGAAACGATCAATGGAGGTGAGAGATAGGGGGCAAAGAAGTGGAAAAGGAAGGAAAGGGAACTCAAGAGATGGTGTAGTCAGAAATGGTAACTTGAGGGATTTCAAAGGGAAAGGTTTTGAATTTACAAAAAGGAAGGGGTATGGCTAGACTCAGAATTGTTTCAATCAATATATGTGGACTGAACGATCCTCATAAAAGAAGGAGAGTGGCCGAAGAACTTAAAACTTTTAAGGCAGATATTTTCTGCCTGCAAGAAACACACGTGGAATATAAAAACTCTGGGATCCTCGGCTCACTTGGTTTGAAGGCAATTGCCTGGTCTAAACAAGAAGCTAGAACTAAAGGAGTGGCGATTTTAGACCAGACTGGTAAATTAAAATTTACTCGGCAAAAGGCCGATACCGGTGGAAGATGGGTAATAATAGAATGTAGCTATGGCCATAATAGCTTTACATTATGTTCCATATATGGGGTAGTTACGGATGACCCGATTGTAATTGACACCCTCGCTATCGAGCTCACAGGATGGGCCCCTCCCTATATCATTTGTGGTGATTTTAACTTTAATGGCTCGTGGGAGGGACTACAGGATTTATTAGCACCCACAACTGAGAAGTATAAAGGGCGTAAACCTCGGGTGTACAAGGCAATGGGTGCTATTCAGCAAGAATTAGGGCTGGTGGATGCTTGGGTTAAGCTGCGCAAACCTGATCCCGGATATACTTATTACTCGGCTCCACATGTGAAATTAGCACGGCTTGATTATTTTCTAATCTCCCCTGTATTCTTAAAACAAGCCAGGATTGAGTTATACTCACGGATGGTGTCAGATCATAACCCTTTAGTACTTGATGTGGAACTGGATGGGTTGGAACCAAAAGTCAGCAGATGGACATTTGAAAGGGGACTTTTAAAAAATCCAGAATATTGTGAGCATATGAGTAAGTGGATAACTGAATTTTTGGGGTTCAATCAGGGGTCAGCCCCAGTAGAGATTGTCTGGGACACTCTGAAAGCTGGTATTCGTGGAGAAACATTAAGCTTTAGTATTAAAAGACAGAAGGAGGCTCAAGGGAAAATAATAGAGTCTCAAGCAAAGCTGCGGTCTGCAGAAAGACAGTTGGCTATAGCTATAGAAACCGGAGTAGATATAAAGAAAGCACAGGAAGAGGTTGCCATAATAAAAGCAACAGCAAATGAGGTTATAGCCCAAAAAATAGCAGAGAAATATTTAACGCAGCGCGCGCAAGGGTTTGAGTTTGGAGAAAAAGTTGGACGGCTGCTAGCGATTCGGGCAACCCAGAAAACAGCGGAAGGGGTAATTAGGGAGATCACAGATCGGCAAGGAGGGGTAACATCAGAAGTGGGCGGGATCAGAAAGGTGTTCCACGGATATTATCAGGAACTTTATGATGAAACATCAGTATATTCGGATGAAGATGCTTTAGAATTCTGGTACCCCATTAAGTTGGGAAAGCTAGATAAGGAAGACAAGGCACGCCTTGGAGAACAGATAGATGTCTCAGTAATAGAAACGGCAATAAACAATCTGCCCACAGCGAAGGCTACTGGTCCTGATCTGATCCCTCTAGAATTTTATAAAGTTTTCAAACTACCTCTGCTTCCGGTTATGTTGGAGTTGTATACTCAGGTACAAAATGGAGGGAAAATCCCCCCATCTTGGGATCTAGCTAATATAGTTATATTTCATAAGAAGGGAAAACCCCCGTTAGATCCAGCCTCATATCGCCCGATCACATTAATAAATAGTGATGCCAAGATATATTCAAAGATCTTGGCAGTCCGATTGGCATTGGTGATTAAAAAACTGGTTTCTCCACGGCAACATGGGTTTATCCCAGGAAGAGATACAACCAATCATATCCAGAGAGTTCTAGCACTCTTTGATTCTACGGAAGTAGCAAAAGAGCCTATGGCGGCTGTTTTTTTGGATGCAGAGAAGGCATTCGATCGGGTGAATTGGAAGTATTTATGGCACGTTATGGAATATTATGGGCTAGGGAAGAAATTTATTACAGCAGTAAGGGCTCTATATAGATCCCCGACTGCGCAAATACAACTAATGGGAGGACAATCTGAGACTATACTAATTAGGAGAGGCACCAGGCAGGGGTGCCCTTGCTCTCCTCTTCTGTTTGCTTTGTATATAGATCCTCTGCTGAGACAATTGGAAGAAAATAGTAAGATTCCACGAATCCATAGGCAGGGATGGGATACCAAAGTCTTAGCATATGCAGATGATATAGCCATACTAACACCCTCTCCTGATTCAGCACTGAGAGAGATTGAAGTGGTGACGAAAAAATTCGGAAGGTTTTCCGGGTATCTGTTAAATGGAGCTAAGACACAGCTGTTGGCTAATCAATACACAAATATCAAAGATCCACGGAGGGTGGACCATGCAGTATATTTAGGTATTAATATTACACCAAATGTAGATGAAGTCGTAAACCTAAATTTAGATCCTATACTCACCAAATTTAGAGATGATACATGCAGATGGAATAATCTACATTTAACCATTGTAGGGCGATGTAATATGATAAAGATGATCTTCCTCCCAAAGTTGTTGTATCTATTTCGTGCTATACCATTGAACTTTGCTAACGTAAAATTTAAAGAGATTGATAGAATAATTATGAGATTTATATGGGCGTATGGCAAGTGTAGGAGATCGAGTACATTTTTGTCTCTTCCCCGTGAAAGGGGTGGGTGGTCCCTGCCGAATGTAAAACTATATCAAATGGCAGCAGCCTTTCAGCATATGCGTCCGCTACTGGGATCTGACACAGAAGGCGCTATAAAGGCAGATAGCCCCAATATATATGAGCTGCAGATAGGAGCTGCAGCCAATGGGTGTTTGGTAACATTCCATGAGCCTGGATATTATAAGAAAACTAGGTATAAAGTCCTAGGAGCGGCTCACAAGTGCTGGCGATTATGGTATAAAAAGAAAGGATTCGGTAGATACAACTATTATACCATGATCGAGAAGAATCCATTACTTCCTGAAATATTTCATGATAGATATATGGCTAAGTGGTGTACATCAGGTATTACCAGGCTAGGAAACTTTTTCGACAACTCGGGGGTCAAGACGTTTCGAGATCTACAGGAGCAATATGGTCTACAGAAAAGGGACTTCTTCAAATATCTACAGATAAGGAACTTTTTAGCGAAAAAAACAGGGGGGGTCCAGGGATTTAAAAGTAATCAACTGTTGAACGATATTCTGGCTAAGCCCAGCATAACTATTAGGTCAATTTACCCTATTTTAATGGTAGAAGAAGCAGATGATTTAGAAAAGAACAAGGAGAGGTGGAGTAAGAAGCTGGCGGATGGTAGTAATAATTTATTGAGATCACTGGAATTGGGATATACTATTCTATTATCATCTTCCCTACAAGCACAGCATTACAAGACTTTGTTTGATCTGTATCATACACCAGCCCATCTTGCCAAATGGGGATGTGTGTCAGGAACAAACTGTCCAAGATGTGGGATGCATGGTGCAGATATTATACATATGATGGCCACATGTGGGGAGTTAAAAGCCTCAAGGGAAGGTATTTAATCTGTGTTGAAGGAGGTAGTGGGCTATGATCTTGTCCTCACGCCTGAGATAATGGTCTTTGGGACTGATGGCGAAATCGCTGGACCTCACAGAGCGTTTATCTTTGTAGCTATGGCGGTGTTTCGAATCTGTTTATCAACAGCATGGCTGGATCTACGACCCCCGTCCTGGCAACATTGGCTGGCTAGGCTGCTGTCTGTATATCACTTGGAGATGTCACTGTATGAACGGAAGGGGAGACAAGCCAGGAGGAAAGGGAAGATAATATGGGGTCTGTTTCAGGCTTGGATACAGGCCCACAATGATCGGGCCACTCCCTTTTGAATAAATCAATGGGTACCACTTCTAGATAGAGCTTGAGGGGTGGCTAGGTTTTGTGTTTTGTAGTACGTATGATATAACTTGGTAATATTTTTTTTTTTTCCTTTTTTTTTTTCCCTTTTTTTTTTTTTTTAAGCCTTCAGTGTATAATGACATAAGAATATATGTGTTATGTGTTTCCTTCCAATAAAAAAAAAAAAAAAAAAAAAGGAAAGTAGCATTACTCGTTGCAATCACTTCATTACGCAGTCAGTGAAATACAAGCGTTCACTATTGAACAACCCTTTATACAAGTACACAAACATAAAGTCGTACTTCGCACAAACCCAAAATTCCTACCTAAGGTCGTCTCGCCGTTTCATGTAAATCAAACAGTGGAACTTCCAGTCTTTTTCCCACACCCAGACTCAGTAGCAGAAAGAGCGCTACATACATTAGAAATTAAAAGGGCTTTAATGTATTACATTGGCAGGACAAAATCGTTTAAGAAAACTAAACAGTTATTTGTCGCATTCCAAAAACCCCATACTGGTAATCCTATCTCAAAGCAAGGAATAGCCAGATGGATAGTAAAGTGCATCCAAACCTGTTACCTAAAAGCAAAAAGACAGCAATTAGTAACACCAAAGGCACACCCCACCAGGAAGAAAGGAGCAACAATGGCATTTCTAGGGAATATACCACCAAGCATTACTGTGTAGATGTGTTAGCAACACAACAAGCCACAGTAGGACAGGCTGTACTAAGAACACTTTTTCAAACAACGTCAACTCCTACAGGCTAACCACCGCTTATGGGAGGAGAACTGCTTTGTAGTCTATGCATAGCATGTGTATCTGCAGCTACACATGCCATCAAACGGAAAATGCCACAAACAGATGTACACTGGGTAAGTGACATTTTCCATGTATATATATATATATGTATATATATATATATTTTAATTTTTTTTATTGGTGTTTTTCAAAATGGTATCACACTTTGCTGGATGTATTACATTGCTTCGAGCATTCAACAGAAGGTACAATTACCATTGTGTATATGTGGAATGATCACATATATCATCTCAGCTATTTCCTAACTGTATTCACAGCATAGGGTTGCGTGGTAGCCGTGCTTACCAGTATGTTGGTTTTTAATCTGTGGTGCGCACAGATCCAACCGTAATGCACTGTGTTTGGTAGTGGGGCGTGTGACCATCCAGGATACATTCCTGCCATATCATATAATGTAAGAGATCTATGCTAATGACTGTAATCTGCATAACTATATAACCATGTCCCAAGAACAAGCAGTACCCAGGATCTTTAGGCTGTCTCAATTGCAGGTGTGTGATTTTTTTATTGCACAAGAGTCTAGTGATGGTAACTCTAAGGAGGTTTCGGCAGGAAGTAGGAATCGGAGAGGGCAAGGCAGTGGCAGGGTGCGCTCAGTCAGCATATGTGTCAGAGCGTCCAGGAGTGGTGACGTGGGACCCCTCAGATTTCCAGTTCACGGCTACAAGCCATGTCAGATTGATCAAATTTTATTGGGTGTCCCTCCCTCCCCCTTTCTCCCTCATTGGGGGTAATCTCCTCATTCACTGCAATTGTACTGTCATCTGGTCCAGAAATTTATTCCCCACTTTTTTATGGGCTGCTCTATCCAGAAGGCCCAGTAGGCATAACGTCCATGGTAGTAGACAGTGTCCTATCTAATGTCCTTTTAATCTGTGTGGTTACCATGTCCTAGTATTCCATCAAATTTGGACATTCTCATGTCATGTGGCCAAAGTCAGCATCTAGGGTCAAACATCTAGGACAACCTCGGGGTTCACCTCCATATAGGGCCTGAAGTTTATGTGGAGTGAGGTATGTCCTATGTGTGAAATTGTATTGGATAAACGTAAGGCGTGTGTTTCTAGATACCTTGGACGCATACTCTAGTTCCCGACCTCACTCAGCATCCGACAGCTCCTTGCCCAGGTCAGTGTTCCATCGGGCTCTAAGGGTATCCAATGGACTACCCACCATACCGTTCAGCGCTTTATACAGCCATGTTACTAAGTGGGAGCCACCACCTATCGTTAGCATTTATTGTAACACAACATGGGTGGGAGGTTCCACCGCAACCTCCCCCCACAAGTCCCTCATGGATCAAACTAATGCCTCATATCTCAGAAACTGGCCCCTGGGGAGTCCCATCTGATCTGTGAGTTCGTCAAAGCGCTCCAGCCGGCCCTATGTATAACAGTCGCCCTCTGTCTGCAAACCCACATTAGTCCAGTGGTCCATGTGCCCCTGTGTAACAGTGAGGAGTGTCCCCGTATGGTAGTCCCACTAAAGGGATCACAGGCGTGTAGGGTGACAGGGTGTCTGTACGTCTGACTGCCCAGCACCAGGCCACTCGGGCAGTATTCAGCAAAACACCTGTCCTGGGGTTTTTAAGCTTTGGCCAAAGCACTCTGGCCAGCAACATTTCTCTGCCCCTTCTACTGTGGTCCTCTCCAGTTCTACTCAGAGGATCACAACTGGGTCCTGAACCAGGACACCAGGATCATCAAAGGTAAGAAGTACAGGAGCCTCTGAAGCATAACCATTTTGGACAGTGAAATGCATACCATAACAGGCAGCTTAAGGGTGCACCAAAAGCTGACTCAGAAACGAAGCAAGCATTCGGTTTTTCCCAGATTGCCCTCTCTAAGATCCACCATACCATTGTAGATCTGGATGCCAAGGTACTTAAATGTACGTGGTGCCCCTGTGATGTCTGTTGGGCAAGTGGAGGGTGGGTCAGACTCCGCAATCACCAGGAACATGCATGTCTTTCTCCTATTGAGGCATAGTCCAGAGTAGCAGCCGAACTCCTCCAGGGCCCAGGAGAGAGCCATCTCTCCCTCTCTCAAGTAGATCAGTAGATCATCAGCTCTAAGAGTGATATAATGTGCATTATGCCTCCTTTACATATTCTCCCTATCTTGCACCTCTCTCTGAAACCACTTTGCCAGAGGTTCCATTGTTATGGCAAACAGCAAGGGAGAGATTGGGCACCCCTGTCTGGTGCCGCGATAGATGCCATACGTGTCAGAGATCTGCCGTCCTGTCTTAACTCTTGCCGTTGTGTAGGTGTAAAGTAAGCCAACCCATTTGATCCAAGCATCTCCCAGCCCCATGCGAAGCATGGTAGCTTCTAAATACTCCCATCTCACTGTGTCGAAGGCCTTCTTGAGGTCTACTGACACTATCACTGCTTTAGGGGTCAGGTGGTTGGGGATGGTCGTAAATTTCAGAGTAGAGTCTACGGAGATTATGGGAAGAATTTCCTCATTGGTCGCTGTGAATCAAATGCTGCATGTGCGGCAGGAGTCTATTAGCTAAAATCTTACTAAGGATTTTTAAAACAGTGTTGAGCATAGAGAGGGGTTGGAAGTCTGTTACTGCTGCATTTCGGTCAGTGGTTGTAGGTAGGGGGATCACTAGGGCTTCTCTATCTCTGGTCGATACAGGCAGAAGGCCTTTCTTATATGCCTGTGTATTTTTGTGCCAACTGTGGGGCGAGTGTGCCTACAAACATTTTGTAGAATTCCAGAGGGAGTCTGTCTGTTCCCGGTGTTTTTGCCGCTGCCAGGGATTTATTAGTGGCCTTGATCTCGCCCTCAGTCACCGCCACCCCTAGTCAAGCTCGTTCAGCCTCCAGTAGTACCCGTAGCTGTGACTCTCCCAGAAAGTCGCCCAGCACGTCTGCTATAATCATCTGTGGGAGGCTATACAGTGTTGGCTATTAGTCCCAAAACGCCGCATTAGTATGCATAGGTGAGTGTACCACTGAGCCATCAGGCATTGTTATTTGGGTAATTAGCGTCCCTCTTGAGTGTGAACGATCCAACCACGCCAGCAGACTCCACGTTCTGCCCTCTTTCACATGTACCCTATCCATGTACCCTGCATAGTCATGGCATCTAAGCCGTTCAAGTGCCACGCCATACTGTTTGCAGGTTTCCAGCTACCTCAGAAGGGCTGTGGGATCTGTCCATTGTCGAGGTCGCGTAGTTAGTCTCAAGGCATTGGAGATCCTGCTCCAATTCTCACTTGATACCCATTGCCTGACCCGTACTGTGCCCCCTAACCACTACCTCGAGGGCCTCCCATTCCACCCCCCTCGGTGTAGCTGTCCCAGAGTTAAGTGAACATATTCCGTCAGTGTTAAGATCAGTGCGTCTCTGAAGACTGTATCTTCTAGCGCTGCGGATTGTAGGGGCCAGGTTGGATATTGGGGTGGGGTGGGTGTGTGGTTCCGCAGTTTGCAATTGGATCAGGAGTGTACTGTGATCTGAGAACATGCAGCCTAGGCATTCCGACTGCTGCACCTTCTCGCTAATAAGTGGTAACACCCTTCTACATCGATCATAACATCACAATGTCGACCTTCTTTGTACCACTTTACCCTTTGAAAGAGGAGGAGAGACTTCCCTGCCTAATCCAAAAAAAGAGCCTTAACATTCTGCATGGACTGCACAAAAGAGATCCTGCTGGGCAGTCAACTCTTTATTGGGTTTGCTGGAGCCCATAAAGGGAAAGCAGTGCAGAAACAAACCACCTCTAGATGCATTGTACTCTGCATTAAGAACTGCTCTGCATTGGCGAAAAAAGCAACCCCCTGAAGGCTTGTGGGCTCATTCTACCAGGACCAAGGTTGTAACCATTGTATTAGCTCACAAAGTCCCCGTTATGATTATCTGTCAGGCAGCTGCATGGGCATCACTGCACACGTTCCGAGTACTACTGCCTAGATAGTCAGGTCCGGCTTGATGAGCCTTTCGCCCATTCGGTCCTCCAGGACTTTGGAGTTTAACAAGTTTGCACACCCTCCTCCAGGGAGGTATTGCTTTGGTTATCTATTCAAAGGAAAGGAATCTATGGCTGCAAGTCACTGTCAGATGAGCAAGTTAATTACCTTCAGTAACGCTTTATTTGACTTTGTCTAGCCCTAGATTCCTTACCAACCCTCCGATCCTTCCTGCTCTGTGAACTGTGGGTTTCTTCTAAAGAGATCCTTGAGGGACCTCTCTTTTGCACACTGGTAATTTTACCATAGTATGACTCTGTGCTTCTGGTGTGGAAAGTAGTCAGGAATCTGAGGTCTGCCACTGGGGTGGCACCTGTATAAGCACCATACACGTCACTTTCAGTGTGGGCGATGTCTATGCTGCAAACATGGAGCTGATCAGCGCCACCTACCGGTGCCCAAAGGCGACTGCTCTGAAAAAATTTCAGATCCAGTCTGACACCTGGAAATTATTGAAAGGTAAGGATTCTGCAGCTAGATAGCCTCCCCAGATAAGGCAATACTGATGGCAAGTTACTTATTCCTCTGTTTTATTTGCAGCTTGCATTCTGGAGATTTTACAGGAAGAGCCTGGGCATATGTTATATTGAAAACATATGTATTATAAAAACACCTGAAAATGGTGGACCTGATAGTGATGATACTGACCACACACAATTACAAAATTAACTTTAAACAAATCTAAAATTGTTTACTTGAATGTGATTTTCTTTAGACATGAATTATCCAGTGAAGATAAGGGTCTGGCACTGGACTTCTTGCAGATATTTGCCAGATTACAGCCTTAAAATACGTTAAAAAAGCTACAAGCCCTAATGGTATTTCTTATATTCAGAAGGACCTACTAGCCACATTATGCAAAGCGAGTAAATCCCTTGTACCCTTGGATTTCTTCAATTTTATCTGAAAAACCCACAGCTATCTTATATTGACTCCAAGCAGATCTGTTAGAGATCGGATAGTTATGACTAAGGATAACAAAAAAAATTTAGTTAATAGCATTGCTCCCAGTTCTGCAAGCTACACATACATATTCTAAAATGAGGGGCAAACAGTTCTTATTGCTTATAAATCACATTTGTGCTCCACAACCAAAGTAAATTTTGCTCCTACAGAAAACATTCTTCCTGCGGTACCTACAGCCATTTGGAAAGAGCCCATTGTGGCAGGGGAAACTAATAATTGTAGTTTCTCCTACTCATACAGTAGAATTGTCGAAACAAAAACAAGAATTCATAATGCTGACACTCTGCACCCCTTTCTGGTGCAGTTGACCTTATCTTTTAGTGCAGTTGATGTAACATTTAAATATGACCTGGCTCTCGCCATGAAACAATACATGTGAAACATACCAAAAACGCCTAATATTTTACCTATTGAGAGCTATAATAGCATCTTCTATACAGGTGGCCTGCGGTTAGCACTAAGCAGAAATACTCTGCAGCTTGCTTTGCAGCACAGGTATGTTTTGAAAATGGCATATTAACACTTCCATATACACCTGCACACCAAAACTTTAGGTGCGCTGCACAGCTCACAAAATATTATGCATTGTTGTCACTACTACAAAAAGCTGATCCATCACTAGTGCCTGATTCATCCTACTTGCAAGGATTCAATATTGTTTTAGCACATTGGCAATTGAATGGATTCAATAAAAAAATAACAATATAAAAAAACAGTGCTGGGTAGAAGTGGCTTCCTTTGGTCCATGTTCAACACACAATAGTCCATAAAGGGGAAAGAATTATCGCTAACAGGAACTATGAAGCCAACTTAGTCACAATGGTAGTGGTCATACCTTTAAAGTATCAGTGGTAACCAGATCTCCGACCAAGATAAACACAGACATTTTGGCAGTGATTCAAGCAACAGATAAGGGTGAAAGGCCTTCTGGCCACTTTCCTTGTAAATATTCCTACACCCTCAGTCAAGATAACACTCTGATGGTTTCCCTACCCAGAGTGGGAAATGGACATATTCCTAATGAACAGGTTAGATTAGACTTCATGAAAGCAGCACATGAGAGGTTAGCGACTGCCCATGCTGTCATGAGAACCACAGTTGCCATGCTCCAGCAGAGATACTGGCGGTCTTAGTTACCGAAACAAACTAAAACCTGTGGACGGCAATGTAACATCTGCCAATAAATAAAACATTCTACTGGTTCCAGAGCAGCGCAGACTCCCCTTCCTATCTCCAGTCGCCCATTAGTTATTTTCCTTGATCATATTGGGCAAATCAAACCAGTAAACTGATGTGTATATTAGTTGCTGTTGATTCATGCTGTAAGTTTCTGTGGGGTTGGCTACAAAGAAATGCTGATACTTGAGCGGTCGTAAAAGACTTGCAGTGCTTAGAAGCAGTATGCACAGTTTATACCTTTGCTTCCGACAATGGTCCTGCGTTCACTGCAGAGGCATTTAGGGATTCTGTGTCTGCTCTGTGGCTATGTATGTAGTACTTGCACATGTTTCAAACAGAGTACAGTGGTTTAATAGTGTGTGCCAACAGTATGCATAAGGACATCTTGACTGCTAGGATATTAAGTGAAGGACTGAGTTGGCTGCATAATTGGATGGAGTGCAGAGAGCATTAAATATATTGCATAGGGAAGTATTGGTAGGCACATTCAATATGAGTTGCTCTTCTGAATATCTATGTATGCTAGTCTTAAAAAGCATATGATGTGGGAAGAAGTTTTAATGTCTTGCAGAGCATCCAAGAAGTCAGAGACAAGCTATCTAAATATTCCGAATCTTGCACTGGCGAAGATGAGGTTGCTAAAGTTGCTGACGCATGGCTCCTGAAAGTGGGCAAGCCCATTCAAGAAAAATATTCCAGATAAACAAGTGTTTTGGCTGTTGTACTGAACACCCGTTCTAATTCTTCAGGTAGAAAGCACACAAACTAATCCTGCCTTCACTTCTGGTGCAAAGAAAACCTGGAAGGCGTCCATCAATCACTTGAAAAAGCATTATGTGGCTGATTTTGTTCAGCAGACATGTGACACAAAAGTCCTTCAGACTAGAACATTACAGCCTTGCTTTACTCTGAAGGAGCTACCTTTAGAAGAGAGCAGTAACTCTAAACTGTTGAGTTCCAATCCGGAGACTACTGTGCCTCCAGCTCCCACCGAAGAGCCTGATGCTGCAATAGTTTCAGCTTCTGCTGTGCTTTATTATGAAAGGTCAACTCAGTGAACATCAATTGAATTGTTGCCTTTACAAGAAATAACTGCAAAAAGAACAGATGATGGACGGAATGCAGAGCAAATCAAACATTCACCCCCAATCACAAAGATCTGGGTTTAATCCATCGTTTTTCTGCTCACCACGCCACCCGAGGTTGCAACCAGCCATATGCAAATCAGTCTTGACCCTGTTCCTCATGGGAATAGTCCAGCCCGAACTGCCAAGCCAGGTCCTCCCTGGACCTTAAACAAGCATCCTAGGACCGGTTTCAGGGTATCACCCATCATCAGCTAGGCTACCTTGAATCCAGTGGCGCAGTGAGCATGGGACCCACGTCTTGGCATACCCTTCCCACTTGGGGCGACAAATGCAAAAAGAACAGATGATGGACGGAATGCTGAGCAAATCAAACATTCACCCCCAGTCACAAAGATCTGGGTTTAATCCATCATTTTTCTGCTCACCACGCCACCCCAGGTTGGACCCAGCCATATGCAAATCAGTCTTGACCCTGTTCCTCATGACTTGTTGCAGGAACACGGCCCCTGGGTAGGTTCCCGGTTATCAACAGGCAAGGCCTGATACTGCGCACCTGTTTGTGGGCTTGGGCACTCCTAGGGAGCTGTTAACAAAATTTGGGACGGGTGACCTTTCGACTAGACTGACCAGATGTGCAGTTGGTTTGAGTAAGTGACCCGGAGCATATATGTTAATTTGAGTCCATTAGGGTCTATGTAATATTCTGAGGAGAAGTTGAGTTTATGTTTTTAGTCCTGATGAAGCGTCATTGGATCCGTGGTGACCCCTAGGACGCGAAACATGTCGACCTAGTATTAGAGGAGATAGGATAATGTCTGTCTCCCCTTGATTCACATAAAGTGAGAGTGCATATGAGCATTATCTCTACTAGCACTCTCTGTACTGCTTTTAATCTTTGCCTAACCCCATTTCTGATTAATTAAATTTGATGGTTTTGGTTTAGAGACCATTGTATCCTCTATTTTTGTTCTCTCCTGACTACGCCTACAGTTTGTATTCATCCTCGGCATAACTATACTTGGTAAAGGATCTTCGGCTAAGAGCCCCCCTTTTTAGGGGGGCCCGTCAGACATTGCAGTGCCGGTCTGACGAGGAGCATGCCCAGTGATGAAGCTTGACATCCTATTGGGTGTGTGAGGGCTTTTCTGCTCCTGGTAATAGAGTCCCCTGTGTTTTCCCTGTGTTTTCCTTTTCTTTTTTATTGTTGGAACAGTGTGCTTTATATGAGTTTCATAGGTTATATTTGGGATGTTGCATACTGGACCATTAATCTCCCTGTCCCCCTCTTTATTGAGTTACCTCATGGGAACCGTCCAGCCCGAACTGCCAACAAGAAAAAACAGTATATCAACATGATTCTGACTTTGGGTTAAATGAAATGCCTACACTTTCTGCATCTTTTCATTATCACCTCAGACTTCCAGTTTGCTACTGGTTTTTGAGATGGATATCTCATACCACCATGGTTCTAGTTCGGAATTGCTACTGAAGTGTTCTTCCTCTTGTTGTGGATCATCTTGCTAATCACAGTGTTGCTGGTAATAAATGGAAATCACATTCCAGCTCAAACTGTGTTGTTTCCTTTGGTTCATGAACTGCAGCCCCATTCTTCTTCTCACAAAGCACATTGGGATCATCATTCTATGAATAGCACCACATATCCTGCGTTGGACGGTGTAGTTATGGAAAAGTTTTTTATCAAATCATGGGAAGTACTGCCATTGAAAGTTTACAAAGAAGTTCCCTTATTTCAATAATATTGACAAGTCAGATCCAACAACCTTTTATTATTTACAGAAAGATGAAAGAACTCAATAGAACTGGATTATCAATCACTAATTGATATATTTCCTATGGATATATTGAACATCTTGTTGTGCTAGGCTCTGAGTATTGGAAAGAAAATATTGAGGAGAAAAATATTTGGGGAACAAAATTCAGGCTAAAACACCTTATTTAGAGCATCACAAATTCCTAAAGAAATGATTTTCCTGAGCAAAACTGTCAAGCAGAAAATGTCTGGGATATGAAACCACCAGATATTTGAAGATGCATTCAAATCCCAAAGTCAGTTCATCGCCATTTTCAGATATGCAAATCAAACAAAACATTACAGATTCCTAACTAAATGGCATGATCCAGAATGGAACTTATAAGTTTGACCATGTGACACCCTAAAGGGATAGCACTGTGGCCAATTGATATTGATGAATGCATGCACTGATTTCTTTTCAAGAATCCATGTCATTTAGCTAATTGCCTCGACCTCAGGTATGATAAATACACCTATAATTTTCACCTCTTATAGTGTGGGTAGCTGTGCCTATGATGGCTAGCACATTCCAGTCCAGTGGCTGTGAAAGAACACCTGCAGACGTTTAGTATAACTATGGATTTCAGTGACTTTTTCCTAGATTCTCACCCAGCTAAAAGTTAAACATTTCACATTTGCAACAGTGTATGTCATTTATAATGAAATACAAAGATTTTCAGAAAAAGAGGCTGCTGAAAGAATTCGAGATAGTATGCAGACAACTTTCAGAATTCTGATAATGGCATGCAAACACCCAAAAATGGTATATGCCAAATGTCTTATAGTGTCCTCAACCCTAAACCTTTTAAAAGAAGATTTAAATCTTCTACATCATGGACAGTCACATTTGTGAGCTACTACGCAGATACATTGGTACAAATTGAAACCCAACAAAGCACTGTGGCAGCTCATTAACAAGAGTGCTATATTTGAACCATTTAATTTGACTTCTACACAAAGAATTATGGCTGAAAAAGAAGCCCCCCCCACGCCCTTTTTAGTATAAAGGAAATGGAAGATGCCTCACTTTCTGTAGAAGAAGACCCACAAAACATGTGGCTCCTGTGTGGAGTAATCGCACTGTTTAATACTATCTTTCACTTTCATGAGTGCCAGAAATATAAGTCCTTGCGTTGGTATGAAAAGATGTACAACACTCTCTGCCCTTAAATCCCCCCCCCCAATCCACCCTCAATCATGTGTGGTATGTACCATTTGAAGTCTGCTACTACACCCAAGACAGTGCTGCATTCATAAAAACAGCTGGATGTTCTAATCCTCTAGGTCACTCACTCCTGTGTGATTCTCTCATGCTGCATGGAGCTTGTAACCCCTTGAAGCCAGGATTACACAGTAAATTTGTAGCTGTACTTGTGTCATCTATTCCAGCCCATCACATACTTCTGAATAATGTCTCTTATTTAACAATTACAAATGAAACATGTTGCAAAATGGCCCATGGCCAACTGTATTTGTTAACCATATCAGAAATCATGAAATACTGTTATGTAACCTTCCATCCTCCTACCAAAAGACAGTTTACAAATGTTCCTTGACACAGAGTAGATATCGATAATGTGTACTGACAATTTGAGCAAGTTTGTTTCAATATCAATGCTGAAAGAGGTCTTTTTAACCTCAGTACAGAAAATATTGACTTATATACAGCCTGATCTACATACAGCCTAATCTGCGTCAGAGATTCAAAAACTCCTGCAAACCCAGTATCCTACTCACACTATCTTCAGTTTGTGTAACACAAGTAGTATAGTACATTTCTTGAAAACCAGTAGATCTGGCTTGTTGACTGGTTTTAAAACTGTTTTTGGACTAACTCCCTCATTTTTCATTCATTGTTCTCCAGCATCGCGGATTTCCTACAGCCCTTAATATTATCAATTGTGACATTCCCATCTTCCTATGGCTAAGAAATAAAACCCATTTACTGTCCAATATGAATTTTGAATGGGAATATCCTACTGAAAAGCAGTGTAGAGAAACCTTGGTGTATTATCTTTGGTATAAAAGATTGACTGTTTTAAGCCAGTGTTGGATTCTCTCTGTTGACATTCTAAATGCTTTGCAAGTGAGAGCTGGCTTTTAGTGCATAAGCTGTTAGCAAGAAACTGGTCTGGAAGATCCATTGGAATTGCGGCCAATGGAGTTCATCAATTTGAAACCTCTACTACCGCCATTAAAGATGGGCTAAGCTAACTGCTGAGCTCAGCACTTGCCAACTGTGAAGTATGCATGCACAGTGTGATGATGGGCAAGCTGCTCTTTCTGTGTTCGAGCCAGCAACAACTTCAGTGCTTCAACCATCAATGCTAACAAGTCAATGCACAGGAGATATCAGTTTCTCTAAATTCTCTGAATCTACAGGATCTGTTCCAATGCATATTCCCATCTCCCACATCAGCCATTGAACAAACCAAAAGTGACAGGTCACTACAATTAAAATTCCTGTGCTCTTCCAAGTGCCTCACCTCCTATATCAAAGATCCCTGGATACTGTAGAGACTACATGACACAATCAATGACTGGAACGAAATTAACAAAGTTTAAATTATTTCTCCAAAGTAAAAGACTAATCCTACTTTTTCAAAACAAAATGATGTGTGTACCATTGGACAGTTAGCATTGTTTTGTTTTTTTATATTTTATTTTGCACGCCATCATAATAAATATAGATCTCCTACTTTTGCTGGTTTGCCTTTTGATCCGTAATGTATTAAATATCTTACATATTAACTTATATATAAGTGCTATGAATTCCTTGTGAGCTCCTGAGGTACTGCATGTAAAAATGCAGTTATCTCAGTTAACAGTTGCAGGATGTTGTGAATGCTGTAACAGTGCCCACTTAAATATCTTCTATCGTTATCGTGCTCTTTTGCCAATTACTTTATCCCTTTCAGTAGAAGTTATGTAGTTTTAGACACATGTAGAAGTATTATTATCACGTCTGTCTCCTATGTGGACTGCCAAATTTTTATTGTTCTTTCTATAGGCACTGCCATAACATCATGAGCGCCTATAGTAGAAGCGGTTGTGTTTTTATATTTTTAGGTATAGGAGCATATTATTTATGTGTAAGTCAAGATGACCCATTTATCACCATATTTGTTTAGTCTTGCTGATCCTTCGGTTTCTGAAAATACTGTTCAATTTTATGAATATTAGATACAATCAGCAAATCAGATACTTTAAAAACCCAAGTATCTAACTATTAAATGAACCCACTTAACCGTAGGACCATCAGGCCAGAGGCAACGTCGTTTCGTAGTGAAAGCCAGCCTCACATGTGAACTGCTTCAGTAGCAATGCAGAGAATCTGTATTTAGCTTTGCCCTTCTCATCATTCCCAGGCAAGAACAGTGATATAGAATAGCTAAATAGATATTCTTTGTATAGAAAAATATGCTGTGCAATCCATTTTAAGAGACTCGATTTATAGGTTTGATATTTCCTGCTTCTGTTGAAATCTACCATAGCGCTTAGAAGTCAAAATGAAAGTGTGAGGATGCTTGGAACTTGTTAACCATTTTAGGAATATTCATATTGTTTTCACTGACTATGTTGTGCACTGCAACGTTCATTTTCTCATTTTGTGTGATTACCGTTCATATTTTAAGCACTAGATGTGGGTTTTAGAATTTAACATTTAATTTTATAGATCATCCCTTGTTTCTTAGTTCTATTTTGAGGGTGCTATTCATTTATGAAAGAGGGACTTCTATTGTGTCTCTAAATTCCTGTAGTGGGAGTGATTGTAACCTGCAAACACAGTGCTGTTCAAATGGTTGTGTGTGGGCTGCCGTCCAGCAGGGTTCCTAATTCATATTAGTGCACTGAACTGAGCCCTTGCCTTAGGGTCTTTGATGTTTGACACCTGCGCCTCTGGGAAAGGATGGGAGCAGATTGTGACAGAAACTGATATCAGTGCACAGATGTGGTGTTTATGTGAGGCTCCCTGTTCTGTCACTTTTGGGTAGGTATGAGATTACCACAGACCCACCTGTTGAGGCTCAGCAATCATTGCTGGGAGAAATTTACTGATCCAGTCTGGCTCCTGGAATATTTTAAAAGTAGGAAATTGGTTAGATAGAGTACCTGCCAGAAAGAACATTCACAGGTGGCTGCCTTTGAAGGGTGTGATGGGAGTTGACCTTCCACCCCGGTGGAAAAGAAAAAGATTAAAAGTCAGAGAAGCTGGAAATTAATTGCTTTTGTTACTCTGTGACGAACTGGTGTTAATCCATGTTACTTTTTGGCAAAAAGAGGTCAGGGGAATGTGACCTGAGGCTTTCTCTGCATTGTGCGTATGTTGGCAGGTCGAAGTATTCCCCACCCTAGGAACAAACCAGGCCTGTTATGACAAACTGGGGGGCGTGGCGGGCTTTCATTTTCACCTACGAGTTTTCCTTTCAGGCGTCTTTACCATGGCCCAGGGAGGGAATAAAACACTGCCATTCAACTAAATGGCTGGGTGCAGGGCAAGTATTTACTAATAACTAAGGAGTGGGTGTGTCACTGATCTCTTTCTCCTCCTTTGCCTCCCAGAAACTGCTATAGTTGTTCTGGACTTGAATCTGATTGATGGGCTGGATCAGGAAAGGGTCACAGCAGAGCTTCTTCGGTTAATACAACATTTTCTAACTTTGTGTTAAGAAGTTTAGATTCTCTTAAGGACACAGAGGCAAGAATTATCCCGTCAACCGTTACTACAAAAAAAAAAAAAAAAAAGCAGCCAATAAAAAAAACTGTAAACACACTAAATGAGGCTTTGAACCATGCCTCTCATAAACCACCAATAGTAGTCCAATACAGCCTATAAACTGGAGAGGCACAATCTGACTTCCTCTTTCTTTGTAACAGTTCAATACCACACACAGACCATATCCGGAAAAGTTTCTCCTGGATGGCTTGAAATCATCAGACTGATTGTCACTTTCTGCCAAAAATGAACTCGGAAGATCCGCAAAACTTTACCCCTATTTGGAATCAGTTTCTGAAAGAGAAAACAATTATGAGACTCCAATCTAATACAACAGGTAAACTCAAAGGTGGGTAAAAATACCTTCATAACAATGCGAGGTATGTAATTATTTTTATTTACTGGGTGGGATAATCCTCGCCTCTGTGTCCTTAATAGAATCTGAATTTTTTAACGCAAAGCTAGAAAGTTTTGTATTCTATGTGAGGACCGGCGGCTCTGATTATGCTGGTTCAAAGCTGATCCACCACTAAATTAGAAACATGTACTACTGGCTTATAATAAAACATTTGAAACATGGAAACATTAGACCAGTCGGCGGCTCTAAGAATATGTTCTAGCCTAAAACCCAAAATAAAAGCTTCTGACGCCATAGCACCCCTGGTAGAATGAGCACCATATAAGGACATATCACTGCCTGCTTCGGACATTACCCTCCAAACTCAGCGAGCCAAAGTGGCAACTTAAACCAGTCGGAAAGGTTTTTGAATAAATATCAGAAGAGGTCCAAGAGGATCCATTCTATAACTAGCAGTGCGTTCCTCATAAACCTTTAAACACTTAACTACACAGAGATTTACATCATGAGGAAAAGCAGGATAATCAACAGAAGTAGACATGCATTTTGTACATTTAGATATGAGAAAAGAAACTCTAGAAGGAGTTAATAACCTACCTGCTAAATCTAAGGCTTTCACATCTGAAACTCTGTGACATGAGATTAAACATTACAGCATGGTCAATTTGGCCGGTAATTTTTCATTGCTAACAAATGATTGTCAGGCCAAGAAGTATAACACAATATTTACATCCCACAGCTGTGAATAACGTGGTTCGGGTGGATTTGCCACTCTAATACCTTTAAACAGATTACATACAAAGGGATGTTGGCCTACCGGTTTATTATTTATCCATGAATGTCCTGCAGAAATAGCTGATCTAAAGTTATTTACTGATCTGTAACACAAGCCTGATTCTGCGCATTTGGACAAAAAGTTTATAATGTCTTTGATCACGGATCCCACGGGATCCACCTCCCTACGAAGGCACAACGCACCCACTTCTCCCATGCCAGAGAGTATCTTTTGTGCGTGGACTGAGCCCAAGCTTGTCTTATAAAAGAAGTAGCTGGAGACGAAAGGCCTTGCACTTGCGAATGTCTCCCGATATCTTCCAGGCCATAAGAGACAGATGCCCCAATACCAGAAGGGGATAAGGAGATCCCACAGGATCCAGAAGGAGCTGAGGAAAGATTTGGAGCTCCAGAGGTAGAGCAATAGAGAGTTCCAGAAGAGATGGAAACCACGGCAAACTCTTCCACACTGGAGTGAAGAGAATCTTGGGATTATCACAAACGGGAGAAAGGCCTAATTGATTTGTATTGACCAATCCTGTAAAAATGCATCAGTTGCCATTGCCAACGGATCCGGTCTCCAGCTGAAAAATGTTGGAATCTGAAAAATTGAGACGAGATTCAAACGGGTCCACATGACACGGACCCATCAAAGACGTGATCTTCTGAAACATAGAAGGGTGAAGCTTGAAATCGCTGGAATCCTTCAGGAACTAGGAATTCCAATCTGCCACTAGATTGTCCTTGCCCAGAAAAAATTCCGTTATCACCATGATCTTCTGAGCTAGACGTAGGTGCCAAAACTCTCTGGCAATAATCGCCAAAAGGCGTGACCTGGTCCCTCCCAAGTGATTGATGTATCTCACTGCGGACACACTGTCAATCCTCAGGGAATGCAACTTGCTCTTGAGCATGGAGAGGGATCTGAGGGCGAACGAACCAGCAATGAGTACCAGACCATTGATGTGGAGCCGAAGCTCCTCTGAAGACAATCAACCTCCTGTCAAAAACTGTCTGCACCTCGCTCCTCAGCCCCAGCGACTCACATCTGACTCTATGACAATCTCTGGTGACCCTCCAAAAATGGCTCTGCCGTTCCACACCTCCATATGAGAAAGCCACCACTGAGTTCCTCTCAGGCTTCGAGAGGGAGCGGAACCAGATGATCATACAAAAAGATCTGTTGAAGGTACTTGTAGGAGGCTGGCCTGGTTTGTAGTGAGTACCAAGGGGTACTTACACCTTGCACCAGGTCCGTGTATCCCTTATTAGTGTAGAGGGGTGTCTAGCAGCTTAGGCTGATAGAAAAGGTAGCTTAGCAGAGCAGCTTAGGCTGAACTAGGAGGCGTGTAAAGCTCCTACTATACCACTGGTGTCATATGCACAATATCATAAGAAAACACAATACACAGATATACTAAAAATAAAGGTACTTTATTTTTATGACAATATGCCAAAAGTATCTCAGTGAGTACCCTCAGTATGAGGATAGCAAATATAGACAAGATATATGTACACAATACCAAAATTATGCAGTAATAGCAATAGAAAACAGTGCAAACAATGTATAGTCACAATAGATTGCAATGGGAGCACATAGGTATAGGGGCAACACAAACCATATACTCTAGAAGTGGAATGCGAACCACGAATGGACCCCAAACCTATGTGAGCTTGTAGAGGGTTGCTGGGACTGTAAGAAAACAGTGAGGGTTAGAAAAATAGCCCACCCCAAGACCCTGAAAAGTGGGTGCAAAGGGCACCTAAGTTCCCCAGAGAGCACGGAAGTCGTGATAGGGGAATTCTGCAAGGAAGACCAACACCAGCACTGCAACAACGATGGATTTCCGGACGAGAGTACCTGTGGAACAAGGGGACCAAGTCCAAGAGTCACGATCAAGTCGGGAGTGGGCAGATGCCCAGAAATTGCCAGCTGTGGGTGCAAAGAAGCTGCCACCTTTCGAGGATGGATGTCCCACGTCGTGAAGAAGCTTGCAGAGGTGTTTCCGTGCAGAAAGACCGCAATCAAGCCTTGCTAGCTGCAAGGGTCGCGGTTAGGGTTTTTGGATGCTGCTGTGGCCCAGGAGGGACCAGGATGTCGCCAATTGCGTGAGGAGACAGAGGGGGCGTCCAGCAAGATAAAGAGCCCACTCAGAAGCAAGCAGCACCCGCAGAAGTGCCGGAACAGGCACTACTAAGTGGAGTGAACCGGAGCTCACCCGAAGTCACAAAAGAAGGTCCCACGACACCAGAGGACAACTCAGGAGGTCGTGCACTGCAGGTTAGAGTGTCGGGACCCAGGCTTGGCTGTGCACAAAGGAAATCCTGGAAGAGTGCACAGGAGCCGGAGCGGCTGCAAATCACGCGGTACCCAGCAATGCAGTCTAGCGTGGGGAGGCAAGGACTTACCTCCACCAAACTTGGACTGAAGAGTCACTGGACTGTGGGAATCACTTGGACAGAGTTGCTGAGTTCAAGGGACCTCGCTCGTTGTGCTGAGAGGAGACCCAGAGGACTGGTGATGCAGTCTTTTGGGGCCTGCGGTTGCAGGGGGAGGATTCAGTCGTCCCACAGGAGATTTCTTCGGAGCTTCTAGTGCAGAGAGGAGGCAGACTACCCCCACAGCATGCACCACCAGGAAAACAGTTGAGAAGGCGGCCGGATCAGCATTACAAGGTCGCAGTAGTCGTCTTTGCTACTTTGTTGCAGTTTTGCAGGCTTCCAGAGCAGTCAGCGGTCGATTCCTTGGCAGAAGGTGAAGAGAGAGATGCAGAGGAACTCTGATGAGCTCTTGCATTCGTTATCTAAAGAATTCCCCAAAGCAGAGACCCTAAATAGCCAGAAAAGAAGGTTTGGCTACCTAGGAAGGAGGATAGGCTAGCAACACAGGTAAGAGCCTATCAGAAGGACTCTCTGATGTCACCTGCTGGCCCTGGCCACTCAGAGCAGTCCAGTGTGCCAGCAGCACCTCTGTTTCCAAGATGGCAGAGGTCTGGAGCACACTGGAGGAGCTCTGGGCACCTCCCTGGGGAGGTGCAGGTCAGGGGAGTGGTCACTCCCCTTTCCTTTGTCCAGTTTTGCGCCAGAGCAGGGCCGGGGGATCCCTGAACCGGTGTAGACTGGCTTATGCAGAGATGGGCACCATCTGTGCCCATCAAAGCATTTCCAGAGGCTGGGGGAGGCTACTCCTCCCCAGCCCTGACACCTTTTTCCAAAGGGAGAGGGTGTAACACCCTCTCTCTGAGGAAGTCCTTTGTTCTGCCTTCCTGGGCCAAGCCTAGCTGGACCCCAGGAGGGCAGAAACCTGGCTAAGGGGTTGGCAGCAGCTGCAGTGAAACCCTGGGAAAGGTAGTTTGGCAGTACCCGGGTCTGTGCTAGAGGCTCAGGGGATCATGGAATTGTCTCCCCAATGCCAGAATGGCATTGGGGTGACAATTCCATGATCTTAGACATGTTACATGGCCATGTTCGGAGTTACCATTGTGACGCTATACATAGGTAGTGACCTATGTATAGTGCGCGCGTGTAATGGTGTCCCCGCACACACAAAGTCCGGGGAATTTGCCCTGAACAATGTGGGGGCACCTTGGCTAGTGCCAGGGTGCCCACACACTAAGTAACTTAGCACCCAATCTTTACCAGGTAAAGGTTAGACATATAAGTGACTTATAAGTTACTTAAGTGCAGTGGTAAATGGCTGTGAAATAACGTGGATGTTATTTCACTCAGGCTGCAGTGGCAGGCCTGTGTAATAATTGTCAGAGCTCCCTATGGGTGGCAAAAGAAATGCAGCAGCCCATAGGGATCTCCTGTAACCCCAATACCCTGGGTACCTCAGTACCATATACTAGGGAATTATAAGGGTGTTCCAGTATGCCAATGTGAATTGGTGAAATTGGTCACTAGCCTGTTAGTGACAATTTGCAAAGCAAAGAGAGAGCATAACCACTGAGGTTCTGGTTAGCAGAGCCTCAGTGAGACAGTTAGTCATCACACAGGGAACACATACAAGGCACACTTATGAGCACTGGGGCCCTGGCTGGCAGGGTCCCAGTGACACATACAACTAAAACAACATATATACAGTGAAATATGGGGGTAACATGCCAGGCAAGATGGTACTTTCCTACAGTACTGAATCTTCAGTCTCTGTAAGGTCCTGTAATTCAGAGGCCCTGGGAAAACTGCTTGAATCGACGAAGCAAGAAGATCCACAATCTGTGCTAGGGATCTCAAATATCCCGTCTGATTCGATAATGTCACTCTCAATTCCCTCTCGGTCTACTTCATTTTCTGTGAAGGGAGTGACAGTTGAGCTTTCAATTAATCCACCTGGAATCCCAAGAATTACATTTACTGAGACGGTATCATGGATGATTTCCTGTGACTGATCACAAATCCTACGTCCTGAAGAAGAGAACCCACCCAATGCAAGTGAGTTAGCAACAGAGACAGATCTTGTGCCAGGATAATCGTGTCATCTAGATAGATTATCGGGCGAATACCCATCCCATGAAGGTGTTCCACCACAGGTTTGAATATTTTGGTGAACACCCACGGGGCTGAAGACAGGCTGAAGGGGAGTGTCAGATATTCGTACCAACTGCCCCTCCAACGAAACTGAATAAACCTTCTGTGGGGAGGGGCTATGGGAACCGATAAATATGTATCTTTGAGATCCAGTCAAACCATCCAGTCTCTGTCCTAAAGTAGATCTTGCAAAAGATGGATGCCTTCCATCTTGAAATGGTGGTAGACTACAAACGGATGGAAATTTCTGAGGTTGAGGACTAACCACTGACCGCCTCCTTTCTTCTCAACCAGGAAAATGTGCTGCAAAAACCCATCGGATGACGGTAAGTTAATGCGATAGCTTTCTTTGCAAGCAGATCCCAAATTTTGCAGTCTATAAACAATTTGTCGAGTTGGGGGAAAAAAGGATAGGAGGATGAAGCACAGGTTGCAGAGGGGTGGAAGTTAACTCTATGGTGTACCCTTGTATTGTATTCAGAGCCCATACGTCTGGAGAAATGGTGGCCCATTTTTGAACAAAATACTTTAGTCTGCCTCCTAAAGAGATAGAAGGATAAGGAAGGTTTATTACCTGTGAGGGTGTTGTCATTGGCCCTGAAACCTCTTCCGGACCCTCGGGTGTTGCGGTACCGTGGGGCTCTGTATCTGGAGGGGGAAAATCCACTTGTGAAGGCTCTTGGGTATAACTCCTGCATCATGAAAGATTTCCCTTTAAAGGAGTAGGAGGGTTAGTGAAATTAGTGTAAGCATGTTCAGAAGCTGAAGGCTGAGAAATATGGGCCAACTTGTTCTCATGAATCTAAAGGTGTTCAGCTGAGGGGATAGACTGAGATGAAGTATCTCCAGAAGGAAGAGAAGGCGCATTAGGTCCTTCTAAATCATCTAGTCTTTTAGACAAAGGTTGAAGGGCAAAAGATATGACTTTATCTAAAGATTTCTGCACTGAGGAATCAATAACCTGCTCAAAAACAGGGATCAAAGTAATAATCCTCATCTCCATCAGCCCCATACATCTCCAGGCCTTGTTCATAAGATTCGTAATTTGACATGATAAATGTCACAATCAAATTCCCCAAGGGGAAGCTCAGTTTAAAATTCTACTGCAAAAAATATTTGCCAACCAATTATAATTATTGCAGCCCCAGCCTTCTTTGGTCAGGGGTGTCAAAATCAGAAGGAAGCTGCACCAGTCTCTAGGAACAATAAATCCTTGAAAGAAACAAAATGATCCGACAGAGCAGGATCGTTATCTTTATTAATGCTCAAACTCACCCGTTATTGCAGCCTGGGGCTGGCGTCACTTCGCGTCTGAGGAGGGGAGTTGACATAACGCCACTTCCTCTCCCAAAGACCGTGCACATGAGTGTAGCCCAATTCAGTGGATTACGATGGGCGCAACACACACTCAGAGGCATGCACAAGAAGAGGAGCGCGCGTTTCCAAGAGTAAAACAATACCATGAATACTCCAATAATACAGAGTATACACAATATATAACACTTTATGTGAAATAAATCAATGAAATGGAGAGGCACTTATCTGACTGCCGAGCAGCAAAGAAAGAGAAAGTCAGATTATGCCTCTCAAGTTTATAGACTGTGTTGGACTACTATTGGTGGTTTATAAGAGGTGTGGTTCAAAGCCTCATTTAGTGTGTTTTCTTTGTTTACTGTTTTTTATTGGCTGCTGTTTTTTTTTTTTTAGTAGTAAAGATTGAGAAGCATAATCGGAGCCTCTGGTCCTGACATAGAATTAACAGAGTTGTAGGTTAAGTTTTTTTTTTTTAATTTGTTTTTACTACTTTTGTTCCCAGTGCATGCCTGGCTTCAGAGAGACTTAACAGATTGCACTTTTGCCAAACTAGTTGGTTGGAGCCTGATCACTTTATTAGCTCTGCAGCACTGTGCAGTGATGTGAGCTTTTGATTAGGGGGACATTGCAGAACTCAAGACAAAGCCCAGGGCCACACACAGAGAAACCAACAGAATTCATTATTCTTTCTGCCCGGCCCTATATATCAGGTAAGTTTTGAAACTACAGTTAAATTCTGTCTGCGCTGATTCTGCTCTCTACCAGGACTGTCTCCTCCTAATACCGGCTTGGGCCAGCAGCCACCATAGAGAACTGACTCTGAGTCCATAGAGGCATCACATGCAGGGACTTCACGCTCCAAACGGCAACTTCACAGTAAGTTTGGCCTTTGTCTTTCGTTCCATGTTAGCTACACACACATAAAAAAAAAATACTCCTTCTAATTGCTAACTTGTAAATTTTTGAGAGACAAATAAATACCCATTTTTTGGCTGATTTATATGAAGTGAAACTGGGAAATTTGGGATAATTCCTGCTTTCCCTTAACCAAATTATGTAATTTTAGGCAAATAGTTTATTTTCCCCAGTCTCCTTCATAAATGTGACTTCAGAATATGAGCTGTACATAATGCATTGTGTTTAAATTAACAGACTGTAATGTTGTCCTGTCTATAGGAATCTGCACCATCCAAGGTGCACATGTAAACTGAATCACCTCTTAGTCCAAGCCAGGGGCAGGAACCGTTCCAAGATCATGCTTGTAATTGTCACTTTTATTAAAAATCTCTCAGTGCATTGATACAATGTGACATAATTATATCAAATCTTCGGCATGTTAAAGAAATAACATGTTTAGACTCCTAAAGAGTCTTTTTTATCTTTTAAGTGAGGTTCTATGTTTTACTTGGAAACATTGTCAGGGTTAGGCTCTAGCATGGACTCTAGGGCTGGGCTCTAGCCTGGCCTTTAAAAGCCAAGACAGGCTTGGCACTTTCTATCAATTTATTGGCCTGCTCACCTCTAAACCACATCACACAGCTATCCTTCATGTGCAATGGGGGCATGAATAGAGGATCAGAGTTTTACAATGTGCTTGGTGTCTGCAGATGTGCCTGGATGTCTCCAAAAGTAGGTGTGCACAGATTGGTGTATATATAAATGAACACAGGGGTTTCTCTGCAAAGTTATTAGTATTTTTTTTAGTTTCTTATAGAATCAGTATATATGGCTCTATATGCATGTACACATATGGAATCCATATACTGGGTTTGTATGCAAGTCATACTCTGGTCAAAGATTTCTGCCCCACCACTCTTAAAATCCACTAGCTGCCACTGGGAACATTACCGATTGTAAGGAACTTTTACAGACCCATTAGTGTTTCCTGTATGCTGTCCCACCCCGTCCTCAGCCATCATAGGGTTAATTATGTTTTTTTACTGCCTTAACAGGCAGTAGTAACTACTTTCAGCTCAGATATTAAGACACTGTCTTCTAGACATGATCAGTTATGGCGTTCCAGCAGTTGAACCTGATGCTCAACCCTTACATCACTTATTGGCCCACACAGTGTTAGAGGTGCACCTCAGATATGATCGCTCAAATGCTGAGTGTGGAAACTCTGAAACCATGTGGCTAAATGCCTCCTAAAAAGCCCATATTGCAACATGCCTGTACTAAAGGCATATATGTGCTAGGTAAAGAATGAGGGAGGAGATCGGATGTGTACTCCTTAATGAGGTCATTTTTGTTATGCTGCCTGTTTGTGTGCCTAACATACAGTCCATTATGGGGAGACATATTAACCATACAAACTGTAGTGGAAAATGGTCAGTGCCTACACTATGTGAATGGGCATGTTAGCTACAATGCCTAGTTGGACCATGTGTTTATTTCCTGATTATAACAAAATGCCAGATGATGTATTTCTTATTTTATATATTACCGATAGTGGACACACCTACTTGCAGTTGGTGCACACGGTGTTAATTTAATAGATGGAATTAGTCCCACTGCCTACTTATCGCAAATTATGTTGTATGTCCAGTGCCGACTTTAGGGTGGAGTGACCGGTGCTGCTGCACCTGTTGCCACTCTCAGGGTTGGGCGCGCTGCCTTTTGAAATAACTTATGGGTCCAAAGGCATTCACAGCAGAGTTCCCTGTGTGCCCAGCATTTTACAGATGATAAAATGTCAAGATAACTCTGGTGATTTATGTCCTGATAACTCTGTTGATTAATGTACCTGCTAGAGAAATCCCAGTTTTGTTCAGTTGCAGCTTTGAGTCTTCATAAAGTAGTGCAGGGGGTTAATGTGCCACTTAGAAAGTATTACATGTAGCATGCAGATCTTGGAATTGTATTTTGTGTAGCTTGCTCAATGGGTTACTGCTTTATTCGCTGAAATTATTTAGTTATTTGCAGTTAATAGGGTACATGGCATCAAAGAGTTGTATGAAGACTGAAAGACATGGGAGTAAAATCTTATAGATTTTTTCCTTAATATTTGGTTATGCTGCTAAATGGGTTCCTTTGTACAGAAATACGTTCTTATTAGTAAAGACAAACCCAACAACTCTGTTAGAATTTAAATTCTGAGTTAATGTTTCTCCAGATCAAGCACTCTTAATATATAACGCCTACCAGTATAGATGATGTGTGAAGTCTACACCTTCCAGTCCTCAGTGTCTTATTTACCTTTTCCTATACGTTGCTTTACACACACTTACGATTCATTTTCTCTATAGAATATAGTGTGATGTAAAGTACTCTGTTATCGTGCATTGCAATGGGTAGTGCTATAAAAGTAATGAAATACTTCTGAGAGATGGACTACAGAGAGATGAGAGGCCTTTTAGAGGGTGATAGCGAGGAAATCCATGGAGGAGGAGGTAATTGACACCTGCCAACAAAGATAGTTGCACCGGGTGCCACCATGCTAAAGGTTGCCCAGTCTCCACCTGAAACATTGAATTAAAGATTCAACTGTATTTCTCCTTCTTTATGCTCATCTTATGTTGCTTAACTCTAGTCATGGCTAATCCTTATTGTCTTGCAGATTACGCCTGTTCCAGAACTTCGACACCTTCCGGATTCTTGTATGTGGGGGAGATGGCAGTGTCGGCTGGGTTCTATCAGAGATTGACAGCCTCAGTCTCCATAAACAGGTACCGGAACAGTCAGAATTATGTTATTTATAATCATGAGATTTCAAAAGATTCTTGGTGCTAACTGAAGAGAACAACCCAATGGATTCTGTGTTCTTTCTACAATTAAAACAGCAAAGTCTTTATTTGTCATCAGACTGGATGTAAATGTATGCAGCTGGAAGGGGTGTAAGTGTGTGCAGTTGTATAGGAAGCATGTGCCACAGCTTACCTAGTGGTGTGAAGACGGCCCTGCCAACTATTCCCATATATGTTATAGAGAGACGCATTAGGTGATCTTAATGTAGAAAATGAGCGAACCTGAGATGTTGGCATATCACCTTAATTTGACTGCAAGAATAGATGAGGAGCTTGAAAAGAAATATCTGTATAACCTATGACCAGGGATTTGAACTAGATTTCTTTTTTCATTAGCGGCTAGTGAAATGTTCTTCGAGTACCTGATACATGATTGCATTTGCAAATACCTTTTTACAAGCCTTGCAACTGCACTGTACACAGGCAGTCCACAGTGCTATCTAGTGCTGCATGATAGACCCAACTGCTACAATCCAGCCTAAGCTGGATCAAGACAAGTACAACCGTCATGTTGACATGGGTTTACAGATAGCAAAATATTATGCAGAGTGGCTCGCAATGTTAAATCTAGGTGCCTGTGATATTTACACCTTGTCAATTGAGGGATAATCTGACATTGGTAGACTTCCCCAGATGTTTCACTTAGACAGTGCTCCTACCCATTTGAGGCGAGCACACTAAGAGCCAATGCTTGTTCGTGTATGGTTGACCCTGTTACACCATGTACAGACAGTACTTCTACATACTGTAAAGGCCTTCCTTCTACACCGTGTTCCGCTGACGATTCTGCACTCTGTACAGCCAGTATTCTTTATAGAAGACACTGCCCCTGCTCATACAGGACTCGGTGCCTGTACAACACACACATGCAGTGTCAATATTCTTCACTTAGTAGGCAGTTAACTCATCCCTGTGTTTTTGTGTTTCTGATGTTCTTTGATTAGCCCTTGAATTCTTGTAGGCTGTATATTTGTAGTAAATACTGGGTTTGTGGTTGTTGCTGACAGAGCTACCATTCCTTTTGCCTTCCACATTTCCCAGTGTGCTTCAGGCCTCCATCTGTTGAAGGTAATTGTGCTTGTAAGTGAGCCCGTGAGTTAATTCTGTGATCCATTTAATCTCCAGTGTTAAGTTGCTGATATAAAGACATACTTTCTCTGCATAGTGCCAACTCGGAGTGCTGCCCCTTGGTACTGGAAACGATCTGGCTCGTGTGCTTGGCTGGGGATCTGCCTGCGACGATGACACTCAACTTCCTCAGATCCTAGAGAAGTTAGAGCGCGCCAGCACCACAATGCTGGATAGGTAAGCCTGACAACAAATGTTTCCTACTTTTTGAGAAGTGTATTTATTCACATGCATGTGTGTTTGTGCAGGTGAGCTAAATTCCTATCTTCTGAATATGAAAACTGAGTATGAGTGACCAGTTCCTAGCCCCTCATCTGAGTGACGGACGGACACCTGCCCCAATTTGCAGTAGCGGAGTGTAAATGACAGATTTGTGAATCTGAAGGCGTAAGTGTGAGTGAAAGGATCTTGGATCATTTCTCTAATAATTAAGAGATAGTTCTTTCTTCCTTATAACGGGTAAGGCTATGGGGCATATTCTTCAATCCCCAATATGATCACCGATAACTAGTTGGCTCTTTATAACAAGCAAAGGTGAATAATAGAGGCATGACGCATCACCAGCATAAGTAAGTGACCTCTTTGACCTGGAACTTGACCAATATGTTGCTACAAGTGTGTAGGCTCTGTCTCTGTTTGTACCAGTTGCCGTCCTGTTTCTCTATAACGTCTAAGATTTGTCATCTTCTGACTGCCTGTGCAGGCTTCCTTTTGGCCTTATCATTCATTTCTCACCATCTTATGGTATTCCTCATTTGAGCAATCCCTAATGTCTGCTGTCCCTGTGGCCCCATTTTACCACCTTCAAACTTCCTCTGCTCTCCTCTTGCTCTCCATAGCTTCCCTGATTGACATCATTTACTTGTATTCAATCGGACTAGCTCCCCTCAGGTATCTTCAATGCTTGCCTTTCTGGTGTTCTTCAATTATCCACAGACCTGTGTCTATCCACTTCTGATTGATATTTCTTCCCACCGGTTCCTCACCTTATCCTCCAGACTCCATAATGCATCCAGAAACTTTTTCAGCAGCAACTGTTTCACAGCATCATCAAGTGGTGCCTTTCTTTTTCAGTTTTGATTCGCCACCCAGATGAAGTGACAACATTGGGGATAAAACCCTCTTGTTATTCTGCGCTTGGTAGTCCTTCAGCTTTCAACAACAAATAGGTCAAGCTTCTCCTCTTAAAGTTTCATGGTTTCTGCTATAGATGCCGTGATATGTCAATTTCGGACCTTCCAAACATTTGCATGTGGTCCCTTCAATCCAAACACAGCTACCTTAGCCCACAACTTCTGTTCCTTCATTTACTCAAAGGCCATCAGAATGAAAGGGGAAGTTATTTTTGGCCAAAGTCGGCAGAGATTTACCTTACGGTCCCTCTCCTCTCAGTTAATTCTTCAGACAGCAAACTAGAAAATATCCATAAAAGCCCATACAGAGGAGAAATCCTCTTCTTCCATGCAGAAACTGTGCCCCTCTCGGGACCATTTGGAGTCTCTATGCCAGTCTCTTCCGTGGATCCAGTGTTGAAAAAAGTGAAACCAGAATTTCCTGCTCTTTCCGTTGAACCTCTGCAGGTCTAGGCCTTTCAGTATGGTCTACTGGATAGTTTGAGGACGGTGCTCTAATCCTGACACTGCCCGATTCTGACCTCCACAAGTTTCAGCCTGGTGCTGCTTTTAATGAAGTAATTTCATTCAAAGGTGCTTACCCAGTGTGTATGGCTCCATATTTGATGCCATCATCTGCATTACCTTTGGATTGTATATTTGAGGCACCTCCACGTTTGCAGTTTGCACATATTTGAAGCTCTTTCAGATGCGCTTGCTGTGTACAGTAAAGTCTGTTTGCATTGAGAATGATGACTTGGAGGCTGCCAACTTCTTCTCCTTGTACAGTGCAGATGCTGGCCCAAACCTGGAATTACAAAACATAAGTGACTTCAGAGTATCTCTAGAACAAGATATCACTTACACCACTGGGCCACTTTCGAGGTGACCTTTTATCTAAACATTTTATCTAAAATGCTGTAACCTTCCCCTGCTGGCTTAGAACCTCTGCTATCTTTAACTGAGTTACTCATGTAACCAGTGTTCCATGCCTGTGGGAAACCTCTCTCAGGCCAGCACTCCATAGACAAATTGCACATCACAGACCTGCACCTTGTGATCCAAACTTTTTAATCACATCTTTCTTCGGAAAGTCTAATGGTCTAAACACCTTCTGCAGAGCCGGATCCAAATTATTTTCCCGTGGCTCCCTGAGACAGATAATCTAAGAAGCTGGGCTTTGTGAGATAAAAAGGTTTTGCCCCAGCAACCTTGCCCTTCGTCATGAATGTGTCTTAGTCTGTACATTCATGCCCTGTGGTAGCTGGGAAAAATTACCATTATTTGCCTGCCTGATTACAAGAAAATGCCCTTTTTCATCTAGTCAAAAGTGGTTTGGATGCTTTCAAGAAAATCCTGAAGTGCAACCCTGATTCTGCAGTCACTGTAGCTCAATCTAAGGCTACAAGTCTCACAAACATTATAGCTCTTTAATTTGTTCCACTGGCTTCACAGGAGAACTCCAAGCGATCCTCACGGACATGTCCCTTGATGGTAAGTGACTGTACTCCAGGATATCACAGTCCCTTCAGCTATATCCTTGGCTGATTCTCTAAACATGCCCAACAAACGTATTGATCCTTTTGGGGCAGAAGTGGATCTAAGGGATACCATCACTACTTGCTGTTCCTCCAATCTTCAGCTGCGTCTGCTTCCTCAAATGTATTTGAATTCCCTCTTTATAACACCTAAATCCAATTTCGGAGTGTGAGTCAGAAGTCTCCTGTTTCTCCACCAGTGGGGAAACAATTATTACTAATCACTGGGTCAGTTAATGGAAGCAAGGGGATCCCGAGTATCCCTAAGGACCCGGAGTATTAAAATATTTATAAATATAATGTTCCCTAATATATGAGACGATAAAAGTAATGAACAATGCTCTTCACATTTAATGAAAAATATGTATGAACACAGATATAAGATGAGTGCCAGTGACAAAAACTTGCTCAGTGCTCTTTTTCGTGAAATCCAACAAGTATATTAAGTGATCAACATGTGTATCATGTAAACAAGAACACTGCCATTTGATACAAATACAATCTAAATAGTGTTCATGTTTTAAGTCAGCACGGTTTCGGTCCATTAATGCGATGTTTGATCATCAACAGGACTCTGAGAATGTTGATCCTGAGGTGAAAGCGCACAGATAATTAAACCCCACTCGAACATGTGGGAAGAGACACTCCCAGGGCACCAGAAAATGACAGGAATAATGCTTGTACTTGAAAGAGATGTCAACAGGTAAAATTGGACAAGGCAGGTGGATAACCTGAGAAAAATAGAAATCAGATGAACTGACACCATTGTATACAATTGCCTCCTTTTTGTATGCTGTGATGTGTCCAGTCTTCTCCTGAGACTTCGATTCTCTAGCACCAATACTCCATTGCTAGCTTATCTGTGTTATTGACTTATAACATGGACCCTTTTTACATTCCTGTATTTTAATCAAATGATCACTTTATTTACTATTGTGTATCACACTAAAAAGAGCACCAAGCATGTTTTTGTCACTGGTACCCGTCGTAGAGCTGTGTTCATATACATTTTTCATTAATTGACGAGCATTGTTTATTACTTTGATCACCTCATGAATTAGGGAGCATAATATGATCCTTTGGTCATGGACCTAACCCCCAAAGGCTTTGCCCTATCTTTTTTTGTCCTATTCTGTGGACCACCCTGGTGGGCTATTGTTGGAGAAATCACGTTCCTCGTCCATTCTACTCCTTGTGAGATATTCATGAGGTGAGAAAATCTGCTGGAATATGGTATCAATCAGGAATTTTACCACTGAAAGAAAGTAACCTTTTCTTATGCTCATCATCCCCTTGAATGGTCTCTCTTGATCCCATTGGTTTATTCGCCCTCTCCCGATCTTTGTTTTCTTGTTATTTTCAAACCGTGGTTTAACCTTGCATGACACCGGTTCACACTGATGCATAAGAGAGCCCGGTTGCATGACCAATAAACAGTTGGTGATCAAGCAGCACATAGACTTAGAGTCGTCTCATTTAACATTGCATAAATCAACCCTAGATTCAGAAAATGTAAGTTACATGACAAGTGGCCCGCTGATCCATGATATTGCAGAAAAAGTCACATATTGTGGGAATTGCAGTGCAAAAAGAAACCTCTCAAAATGGAGCCATCTAAATTTCCCCTAAATGGCGAGTGCAGGCACAATCTGGTAGCTCTTAGAAAGTTATTAGCAACTTAGTGTGATCATTTTTGGCATTCAGGATACAATTACCACACACAAAAAGTTGCAGTAAGGGTCTTCTGATATTGAAATGCTGGCCTAATTTGAAATTTCAATTGATATGCGATTGACAGGGTTGGACCTTTCTAAAGAGAGTCTCTTGAAAATTTCTCTATTCATACAGTGGTGTATTTATCTAAATATGACTTTTAATTTAGAAGTCCCATATCTGTGAAGTACAGTATGAAACTGAGTGAATGGAGTCAAAAATCCAATTTAGAGGAAAAGCGAACTAGACACTGTGACAGAGGCTTTCTAACAGAGCTGCAGCGGGACTCCACTTTTGGATCTCCTTGTGCTACCTCTTCTAAAAATGGTTGTCTTACAAGACACTTAATAGGGGGCAACAACATATGGAACCATGCTGAATCTTGTTTACAAGTTTGTGAAATTCTCCACCCACTCCCTGTCCAGAACATTTTACCGGCAGGAAATAATGGACATATCTGCTCCCTACAGTAGCTGTTTTTTTTACCCCTGGATGCAGTGTTTACGCTGGTGTAACTTACTAACAAACGGAGTGCAGAGAGAGAGCAAGAAAAAGCGAGAGAGAGTGAAGGATAAACTTAAGAAGAAGAGTTGGGACAGTCAGCTGACTGCCAGGTTGAGAGGTGTGAGCTGTGGGAGGTGATAAGTTAGTGGTGATAGTGGCATTCACAATAGTCTGACTTCTTTGCAAAGGTCTGTGAGCACTGGAAAACACCAGCCCAAATTAAGCACTAACCGTAGGGCAGGTCAGAAGTTTTGGACATGGTGTAGAAACAGGACAAGGTTCAGATCTTTATCTCTATCTTTCCCATCTTCGAAGTCCTTGAGAAAAAAGAAGCATTCCTCTTATCCCGAAAGGTTGCACTCCAGGGTTGTCTCCACCTCGTTCTTTGCCATCAGCTCCCTCCTCTCCAGAGCCGGAGATAGTCGTATTGTCTCCTAGGATGTCGCTGATGCCACCAGTAGCAGCACCATCTTTAGCTACACCTTCAATGATACCCGTGCCAGCATATCCCCAGTTTGCGGTGCCTTGGGCGTATCCATCCTTCTTTCTTCAGGCAATGGTGGAGCAGCATCCCCCAAATTTTGCGCCATTTGTTTGCACTGTGAGACCATATGGGGTGCCACTCAGCATCTTTGTTTCTGCTCTGATTGTACCCCTGGTGCATATGGGCACTGCACAAAAACATCTGACTTCGACCCTATACCGAGACCCTCAGTAGAATTGCTACTCCGGAAGTCGATCACGATGGCAACGATGGTGGCAACTCCAATGCCGACTCTGATCCCGCACAGTTAGGATCCACACCTCCTTCACCTTTACTGCCTTCTCAAGAATCTCTACTGCACCTGTCTGGGACACTGTCAAATCTTATGGCACTTTTGTTGTATATGGAAACGTCCTTTAGTAATAAAACCACACTGTATGCATGATTTGCTGACTTCAAAGCCGTTTGTGACAGTGTGCCCTTACAGATCCTTTGGCGAAAGCAAGCCCATTGGGGTATTCTCATGAAATTACTCGAGGCAATACAAATTTTGTACACCAGCACATGGATTCAAGTAAAACTTAACCAAGTTATCCAGGAAAATATATACTCCATCTGATTTGAAGCAAGGATGCGTCTTGGCGCCCCTCCTTTTCAATTAATTTATTGCTAATCCTTCGAATAACCTCGGTCAAGTGGGCAGTAAATTGACCTCGGATCTATTACACACAAATGACTTACTATTTTGGAGTAAGACGAGGGTCGGGCTGAAAAGTCTCTTGAATTAAATGTAGGCCTTTTCAGTAACAAACAGGTTGGTCATAAACTTAAACTTAAATAGCGTACCAAAAAATGTAATGCATATTAACAAACCTGGTGCTTGGAGCATAAACTGGAACCCCCTAGCTGTTGCATCTGAGGATAAATATCTCAAGATCACTGTTGACTCCAGAGGTACCTATACAAAGCATAACCTCCAGGTCAAGCCCAAAGTAGGATTTTTTTTGCATTTGGTCTTCTTTCAAAGTCATTGGAAGATGCAACTTATGGTCTTTTGCTACAAATTTGTAGTGCCAACCTGGTCCCCACCATTGCTTAAGGGGGTGAAACAATGAAGGGAGGTCCTTACCTTTTAGGTAGGCTGATCGCTAAAGCTTTCTGACATATATTTGGTCTACCAACATTTACGCCTCAATCACAAGTGCATCTGGAGTCTTTACTTGTAAAATAAAGCTTAGCCAGACGTGGAGCATTGCTCAGAGCATGTCACAAATTAAACAATGGTCAGCCAGAAACACTGGACAATTTGATCTGGCAAGAGTTAAGTGCTTCTAGGGGTTCCTAGGTGCTTAGAGACTATATGGTATACTCCGTCAAGAAGTAACAATCTTCAGATTTGCTGACAGTCCCTTGTATGGAAGTTGTAGTTAAATTTATAATAAACAAGCAAATGTGCTTCTTTTTGCAGCTGGAGGTTAAAAGTGACATGGTCAAGTGAACAAATTCCTGGTGGATTAACAATTGTTCCTCCCCTGGTCCACAGCTTTACTCGTCCCAGTGCTATTCACAGGTTTTAAAAAGTGTTCAATGTCATGTGTGGCTGTAAACACACATGCTTTACATAAGTCTGCCCTCTGGTGTTGGTTCTGGAATGTTAACCAATTCCCTTGTCACATTAGGGATCAGAAGTATACTCCCTATACTTACTTCTTTATACAAAAGAAGGACGGGTCACTCAGGACAATCCTAGATCTCATACCGTTAAATCTCTACATTCTTTAGGAGCATTTCCATATGGGCACTCTCCAAGATGTAATTCCACTGTTATAGCAAGGCAACTCTATGACAGCATTAGATCTAAAAGACGCCTACTTTCATATTCCCCTTCACTCACCATACCGCATTTATCTCTTATTTGTAAATGTGGGACGGGTTTCAAGGTTTTACCTTTCGTGATCACAGCCGTTCCCAGCGTCTTCACAAAGTGACTAGCAGTAGTTGCCACATATCTGAGACATCAAAACATTCATGTCTTCCCTTACTTGGACGATTGGCTCATCAAAGCCAGTAGTTACAACTCTGTCAGCTTCACACTCAGCTAACAGTGGATCTCCTTCACACTGTGCGGTTCACCGTCAACTTTCTAAACTCTCATCTACAACCTTTGCAGATAATGCCTTGTCTAGGAGCAGTGCTCAATGCGCAATTAGGGTTAGCATATCCAAGTCCAGCTTGGCTTCAAATTTTAATTTCACAGTTACAGTAAAACCACATTTACACAGTGAAAACTATAATGTGACCTCATGCCAAACTACACATGCAACCCCTACAGCAGTGTCTGTCTCATCAGTGCTCCTAGGGCATCTGGAAGATCTAGTGTTGTTGGCCCACCAGACTCATCGTTCTCTTCAGTGGTGGAAATCCACCATCCTGTCAAAGGGGGGGCCCGATTTAGACCCTGTGCCTCAGATCATTCTGACTACAGATGCATCACACACAGGTTGGGGGGCTCACCTCCACAACCTCACCATATAAGGACTATGGGATCCCAGTCATCAGTCTTTACATATCTATTACGCGGAGCATCAAGCAGTCTTCCTAGCACTGAAGGCTTTTCTTCTACAACTGTTGCACAGAGTGGTTCTACTCTGCACAGACAATATGATAGCCATGCATTATCTGCATAAATGTTCATCTCAGCTGTCACATCTTGCTCAAACAATATGGAAATGGGCAATTCACAACAGTATTCACTTAGGGGTGCAGAGTATCTCCCAGGCACTGACAACTAATTTGCAGACCTGCTCAGCAGGATGCAGCAACAAGTCCATGAATGGGAATTCCACCCATAGGTCCTTCAACAGTACTTCCTAAAATAGGGAACACCCCAAATAGACCTCTTCACCACCACAGAAAATACGAAATGCCAGAACTCCATGTCCAGATACCCACACCCTCAGTCCAAGGGAAATTCTCTATGGATGAATTGGTCATGCATATTTGATTACGCTTTTCCACCTCTCCCACTCACCCCACCTTTAGTTTTCAAATTTAAGCAAACCTCTCTCACCCTGATCCTTTTAGCTCCCACATGGGCATGTCAGTCTTGGTTCACAACACTTCTGGATCTATCACTAGTTCCACACAAGAAGCTTCCCAACAGGCTGGACCTTCTCACTCACAATCAAGGACAGATGAGGCATCCAGACCCAAAGTTTCTCAACCTTGCAATATGGTTCCTGAGGTCATAGATTTTGGTTACTTAAAAGTACTGCCAGAATGTAAGGGGATTCCAAGAGATGCACGTAAACCTACAACCAGGCAGTGTTATGCTGCAAAATGGAAACATTTTGTATGCTACCGTCAACCTAAACACATTGACCCTACTCAAAGTTTCAGTTCAAAACATTGTTATTTGCTACATTTGCGGAGAGCAAAATTAGCTTATTCATCTATTCCTCTCCATTTAGCAGCTATAGCTGCATATCTCCAAAATTGACAATACACCCCTCTATTTAGAATACAAATTATTAAGGCTTTCATCTTTGTTTGCCTTACAAGAGCTATTCCATCCATGGTACCTCCAGCACCATCCTGGAATCTTATTGTTTTTTCTTACTAGGCTCATGTGTCCACCTTTTGAGCCAATGCATTCATGCCAATTACAGTTCCGTTCATGGAAAGCAACTTTCCTAGTTGCTGTCACTTCCCTACGACGTGTAAGTGAGGTCTAGGCTTTAACTTTAGAGGAACCATTCTTCCAAATACACAGGGATAGAGTAGTTCTTCAAACAAACCCTAAATTCCTTCCTAAAGTAGTCTCACAATTCCATATCAACCAGTCTATTGAATTACATTCTTCTTTCCTCACCCAGACTCCTTGGCAGAAAGAGCTCTTCACACACTAAATGTTAAAAGGGCTCTAATGTGTATTATATTGGTTTTACCGATGAGTTTAGAAAATCTAAACAACTTTTTGTAGCATCTTCAATACCTCATAAGGGTAACCCAATATAAAAAAAAATGGTATAGCCAGATGGTTAATCAAATGTATTCAAACTTGCTTCGCTAAAGCCAAACAGTTGCCTATTACCCCAAGGCACACAGCACTAGAAAGAAGGGTGTGTCTATGGCTTTTCTAGGTAATATCCCCATAACTGAAATATGTAAAGCTGCTACATGGTCTACACCACATGCATTTATTAAACACAATTGTGTAGACGTATTAGCACACCAACAAGCCAGTGTTGGCAGGCAGTGCTTAGAACACTTTTTCGGTCAACTGCAACTCCGCTTATATGGAGGAACTGCTTTACTGTCTACGCAAAGCATGTTTATCTACAGCCACACATGCCATTGAATGAAAATGTTACTTACCCAATAGACATCTGTTTGTGGCATGTAGTGCTGTAGATTCACACACGCCCTCCCTCCTCTCCAGTCACCTCTAGCCATTGCAGTTACATTAACATATAAATATTGTACATATGTAAATACATCACATGGACATCTCTTTACTCTCTATACACTCCTTTCCGTACCCGCCTGCGAGAAAACAATCTAACAGAGGACTTGATGCCCATGCACAATACCACAGAGAGAAGGAGTTGCTTGAACCTGTGACTCAAAGAGCTTCTTTGAAGAAAAACAACGTGTAACACTCCGGACTCACCACTAGATGGCAGATTTATGCAAAGCATGTGTATCAACAGCACTACATGCCACTGAACAGATGTCTACTGAGTAAGTAACATTTTCCTTTTGCAATATAGTTTTGGGGTCCTACCAGCCCTGAAAAGGCTGCCATCATAGATGAAGGCTACAGAAAATTTGAAATGCAGGCGTGAGGAAATGTTAAAACACATTTTATGTATTTGCCCTAACCTTTTAGTTGGACAAAGACAGTACCTCAGGAACCCCCTAATCAAGTTAGGGGTTAATATCTGTAGGCGTGCAGTTATTGAGTGTTTGAAGTCCACCAATACAACACTGAATATAGATTTTGTAAAACTACTGTTTGTTGGTTACCAAACGGATCAAGTCAATAAAATCTATATTCGAGGCATGTGTGGCTGTAGATAAACATGCTGTGCATACTCCTGCTGTGTAGTGTTGGGTCTGGAGGTTTGCAGATTGTTTGTCTTCGAGAAGTCTTTTGATTAACAAGGTAGATTGACTCCTCCTCTTGGTGATAAGGAGCATGGGCATTGACTCCGTTGATAGATTGTTTACCTCCTGCCATCGGGTTCGGACATGTGCTTGGAGTCAACTGCATTGTAGTGCTTTTTTCGGTTTACGTTACCTTCCCTTCCATCGGTATTGTCTTTGATCATGTTCCTCTTTTCCCTTGCATATCGACGTTCATTCATTGTGATCGAGCTGGGTCCGTATCATCCATGGCTCCTCCAGGGCCTTGCCCTTTGGGGCTCATTCCTGTCTCCATCGCATCTCTTAAGGATGCCTCTACGGTGATGAAAAGGTCGCCTTTTCTTTATTGACCTTGTCGCCACCCGAAGTAGCTTTGGACTGACTTACATCAGGTCCTCAATCTCCCGAACACAGCAAGGCCAACTGCCATGCTTGCCGCTCCTTCCGTTCTGAGAGAATGCCTTGCGACCATCACACATGGCTTGTGATTTAGTGGAAGAGTATAGAAGAAACACCAGACCTTTTTGGTCCCGGCAATGTAGAGGGAAAACAACACCCTCAGCCATCCGCTGCAGAAGGAGAGGCCTTCTCCATCAAGACTGCTACAGATCCGACCTGGAAATTAACATGGAGATGGAGGACGTCCCACCTACTCAACATTCTGTGAGTAAGGTACCCCCTCTCCTACTTGACACCACCCAAAACAGCCTTCGGCTAAAAGACATGGAGCCCCTCTGGAATATCAGACCAAGGCCTTTGGTCTGCCACTGCTTTCCTGCCATGGCTGGCACAGAGCAACTGCTTTGAATGCCCTTCCCAACTCTGCCCAGCGCTGAAGAAACTTTCCAAGCTGAGTGCTTCTACCCTGACTACTTTGACTTTGGACGGCACCTCTGCGTTGAGCTGACCCTCAACATCGACCTCCTCCACATCGACACCAAGCGGATCATTGACACCGAAACTGCAGCTGCTTCACCAACCAAAAGACATTTGTTGTTCGAAGAAGCCCTGGACACTCTAGTTTTTGCAGAAACATGCAAGAAGGTAGATAAGGCTGCCTGTCCTTTACCTCTTGCACCAACATCACCACCACCCATTCCACTTCCTTTGCCTTCACCCTCCCTACCTCATTCTCCAGAGGACCCACTTGACATTTTGCCTCAGTGGTCTCCATTTTCTTGCACACCTGCCACAGTGAGGTGGAGGATAGTTTCAATACTTCTCCACAAGGCGATCTCTGGGATACCTATGACATAGACCCACACCCTGATCTCTACCTTGCCCGCCCATCCCCCCGAACGACTCGACATCATGCCAGAAACTCATCGGTAAGGCTGCCTCTTTCTATCAGGTAGAACTCTGTATGGAGCTCTTAGAGGAGCAATTCCTTTTCGAGATACTTTTTCACTTACTGCTCCACCTGATACCTTCCAATGCTCAAGGGCATGCTTAGACATACCACAGGCATTTTTAAAGTCCCTATTAGTGCTAGGGTTATAATGCCCATAGTGGGCAAAAAATACAAAGCCTCGCCATCTGACCATATATATACTCGGGACAACTTCTACCAGACTCAGTCATTACTACTACACGTAAGTGGGCAAACTCCCAGGCTAGCAGAGATACCCTGCAAACTCTGTGGGCCTCCTTGCAAGGTATGACCCTGCCCCTTGGGACAAGATGGAGAACCTTCTCCAATACTTCAGAAGGCAGGCTTATTTCTAATACATCTGTCCGCTATGCCTTAGATTCAGCTGACACGGCAGCTAGGGGGATCAACACAAGTGTTCCACATGCGGAGGCATGCATGGCTCCATATTTTGGGGTTTAAGCCAGAGGTTCAGCATAAAGTACTAAAGATGCCCTTTGAAAGTGAGCATCTCTTTGGCCCCCAGTTGAATGAAACTTTGAAGAAATTTACAAAAAAGTCACCTTGACAGCAAAAGCAATGGGGGCACTACAAACACCACCTCCTAGTGGCTTCTTTTGCCACCCCTCTTACAAAGAGTAAGAGGGGTGTGAAGATTCAAAAGAAACCCACTCTGCCCTAGCCTTCACTTCCATATGGTTACATCTGGCTGCAGTAGCTGTCACATTTCTCGCTTCAGAATGGCAGTAGTCAAGGTCTTCATGGAAGGTCTCAAAAGTGTGATTCCACCACTAGTCCCACATGCACAGTCATGAAATCTTAACATTGACCTCACACCCCACATGGACCCTCCATTTGAGGCCCTTCCCACTCCTTACCCCCCTCCCCTTTCAGTTTCTCTTTTGAAAGGTGGCATTTTTATTTTCTATTACCCTACTCGGGCATGTTAGTTAGCTTCAGGCATTATCTTTGGAAGAACCCTTCTTCCAACTCCATAGAGGTAGGGTTGTCCTCTGCACCAACCCCCAAATTACTTCCAAAGGTAGTTTCTCCCAACCATCAAGGTCAATTGAGCTACCTGTCTATTTTCCACAACCAGACTCCATTGCAGAAAGGACGGTCCATACTTTACATGTCAAAAGAGCCCTTGTGTACTACATTGATACAACAAAAACCTTTAGAAAGACTCAATAACTTTTTGTTGCTTTTGCTCAACTTCATAAAGGCAAGGCTATTTCCAAATTAGGTATTGCCAGATGGATAGTTAAACGCATTCAAACATGTTATGCTAAAGCTAAAAGAACATTACTTGCTCCTCGTAGAGCACATTCCACTTGAACGAAAGGAGCTTCTATAGCTTTCCTTGGGAAGATCTCAGTAGCTGACATATGTAAAGCAGCTACCTGGTCTACACCACACACTTTCACTAAACACTACTGCGTGGATGTTCTAGCATGCCAACAAGCTAACGTGGGTCAGGCATTGCTACGTACACTTTTTCAAACAACTGCAATGCCCACAGGTTAGCCACCACATTTAGGAAGGACTGCTGTACAGTCCATGCACAGCATGTGTATCTGCAGCCTCATATGCCTCGAACAGAAAATGTTACTCGCCCTGAAAGCATCTGTTCGTAGCATGAAGTGCTGTAAACTCACATGTGCCCATCCTCCCCCCGAACACCTGTGGCCATTGTAGTTTCTCTTATTATATATTTTTCTCCTTATGCATGGACATCTCTGTACTTGTCATCTCGTTTCACACTCCATCCTCACTCGCCGTGCGGAAAAAGAATCTAACAGTGGAGTCAATGCCCGTTATCACCTAGAGGAGGAGTCGCTCTACTTTGTGACTCGAAAGACTTCTTCGAAGAAAAATAACTTGCACACATCCAGACCCATGGCAGGAGTATGCACACCATGTGAATCTACAGCACTACATGCCGTGAACAGATGCTTACAGGAGAAGTAAAATGTTAACATTTTCCTTTTTTTTGTTGTTTTTGTGGAAGAGTCTAATAATATCTGAATGCCTCTTGTGTTTTTTTTTGTTTAAAGCCATTATTGATTTTCCATGCATATAGGATAACGACCAGTGTATGCATGACACTTTCATTCTCCCGCCTAAAGCCACAGAGGTCAAACAATATAAGTGGTACTATGGGTTTGAAAAGTGGATGGCCATAGTCCAGCCATTGTGGAACCTGGATAAGCAGTGAGGCCTCCAAGAGTATTGCCATACACATACAAAGGCTGAGCAATTTACAGGGTTTACCCACTACTTCTAGAAAAACAATGATGGTAAGCATTGAAGCTCAATATGAAAAGAAAGAAAAAACAATTAAACTAAACAACCTGCTGGGGTAATCAAGATAAAGGAGAGCAGAAGTGAAAAGTGACCAGAGGATGTGGTGGTGATGCCATCTCCATGGGGATGTTCTTGAGGACAGAGGGAGAGGGGCAGGGCCCAGTGGGAAGGCGGGAAATATGTAGGCCCGAGGAACACGTCAACATGGAGAGGAGTGTATAATTAGTCAGGGTCTCCATTCGGAGTCATGAGGAGCAACCGGAGACCACTCGGATTCATCCTGCAGTATTGTGTCCCATGCTTGTGAATGGTTCGGTAAATAGAGAATCCTGTGCCCTTTCATCTGGATCCCCCGCACTCTGCCCACTTACCACCTCAGAGCGCCTCAATACACGGCTAGGTCCCTCAGGGGACCTCCAGGTCATTGCCAGCTGCCGACATGCTAAGAGTAATGCCAGGTCTATAAATGTGGTCGTCACAAGTCTTGCCAAGGTTGGGTGAAAAGCCCCAGCAAAGCAATAGATTGGGGTTTTCAGGATGTGCCACCTGGTGGTTACTATAATAAATTGAGTCACTGTGACCCAGTAAGAGTAATTCTTGGGGCAAGACCATACCATAAGTCCCCCCTCTGTAGCATATATGGGACATGATGCATGTGCCCCTGGGAACATTGTGTTGATCCTTTTTGGGGTGAGGTAGGCCTTGTGTAGGGAATAAGATTGAATAAACTTAAAAAGGCAGTTTCTGGATATGCGTGGAATGGCAGCTAAAATGTTAGTCCAATCTTTATTTGTGATCAGGGCGGCTGTGTCCTCAGCCCCACAAGTTTGCAGCACACGTAGATCAGATTTGGCCTGCTGTAATAATACATTCTAAAGTAAGGAGATCACTGTGGTTTGACCTGACATTGAGCAGATCACTTGAAGAGCAGCATGAGTCGGAAGTTCCTTTGAAACAAGCCTCTAGTGGGTATGTATTGTGGCCCTAACTGCTGCATACAAGGAAATTATGTGGAGGAATCCTGAGCTGCTCTGTGAGGGCCTGAGGATCTTTGACCATGCCATTTTCAAACAGATCTCCCAAAGAGCCAACCGCCAGTCCTGACCATTCCCATAGCCGGTCCATCTTCCCCAAGGTGCAAGGCAGGTAAAAGCAGCATTGGGAGTTTTCGTGCATAGGGGAGTGTGCTGTGTGTTCACTGAAGAGCCCAAGCACAAACATATTGAAGACTATTGCGCAGTATATTTCCCATTGTATGTCACCGCCGCATGGCACTGAATAGCAAATGGATTAGAGAGGCACAGTTATGAGTGCCTGCTGTCTCTGCTCTGGGTGCACCACCTGCAGTCACTCTCCACTGTGTCACCAAGACAAGTTGGGCAGCCGAATAATAAAGCTCAAAGTATGGGACCTCTAAGCCACCTTCAGTAGAAGGGAGTCTGAGTTTGGCAACAAAATCCTACATCTTTCTCCACCCTACAGCAAGGTCAACAGTAACTCATAAATTTCCCGAAAGACAGCCCAAGGCATCCGATCAGCGTAGCCACAAAGAAATATAACAGGCAGGGAAGAACTCACATATTCGCAGCGGCAGCCTAGCCCATGACAAATAGCGTCAAAAGGCAACAGAGTATTGCATGGTTGCAAACGCCACCCTGATGTTACCCTCGATCAATTGGGTTTCAGTGCAATAGAGCTGCACCCCTAAACAGCAGAAGGGGGTGTAGCTTCCACCTGATATCTCCAAGCTTGGAGGGACTGTCTTCTGAGACACTGGGATGCAGATGGTAAGAACTTAATTTACCCCAGCAAAATATGGACCCAAACACCTTGGCGACCCCAGTGAATGCTGTGCAAGCCCCCTGTATGTCCTATATGTCCATGCGCTCCCTGCTTAACTATAACATGTAGTCGGCATATAGTGAAACATAATACGGAATGCCACCCAAGCTCATCCCTGGTAAAGGTTGCTCTGACTAATTGTCGCGGCCAGCATTGTGATTGTGTCGGAGAAAGTGGACAGCCCTGCTTTGTGCACCTTTCTACATTGCAAGAGCCAGAAATGAATTTACCTGTCTTAACAAGTGCAGCGGAGAAGGTTACAGTATTTTCCTCCAGGAGAGGAAGCCTCTACCAAGGCCCATATAGGCCACTGCGGAGATGGATGTGTCCTGCCTGTGGGTGGACTGAGCATCTGGGGGTAATGGATAACAGAAGCCTTTGGTCACTAGAAGAGCAAAGATTGCACATCAATCTGCTGGAACTTGGGTCTGTCCAGATGAAGTTTAAGACCTTGGGGTCAGTCTGTCCAGACCTTGACAGACAGTATAACGGCAGTGCAGCATTTCAACACTGGTTGGGAGTATTGACCCTTGCATCCAAACCTTTACAGGTTCCCGGGCCACCATTGCCTCCAGGCTCCAGTTAGGCACTGACCAAAGGCATCTGAGCTGTTGAGGCCTCTGCCAGCAGGCAGCATCCCTCCACATCGTCAAGACTTAAGATTCACAAGGCTCCAGCCCCGTGAAGGCCCTTTCCAGTTGGTATAACAACTTTATGTCGATAAAGGATCATAAATCAACAACACTCAGTTTATGAACCATACAACCTGAATTACTTTAGAACATTAGCACCAAACATGTCAAAACAGTTGATCCCAAGCATGTGGTCCCACTTTCCACGCATAAGCACAACAGTATAGATTTCACAAACAACATATTACCAACTTGTACTAAATGGTAAATAGATCTCCTGGTACAGGAGATCGGCAACAAAAAGAATAATACAGATAAAATAAATAAAATCGACCCTCCATGGGTTTACACAAAAGCTTCCTTAGTGCTAATTTGTAGGATATAACACTGTAGGACAATGTTTGGGTAGGAACAAAGGTCCCAGCTGTGTAGGTGTTATGCTAACAGAATCCCAACGTGGAAATTGTTGGTTCACCAGTCCTTGAAATAAGTCATTTAGTTTAGGGCACGACATATTTTACAATGTTTGTGAAAACACATTAATTAAAATAGGAACACACAGGTACAACACTCTAATTCATTGGTAATTAGGTCTGTAAAAAGTTTTTTACATTAACATGGGGCAAACAAATCAGGCACGCATTAAGGTGTCTCATCATCCTAACACTGACACATAGATATATAAAATTTGTGTCAACCCTGGTTGCTGGCTTGGATACATTTACAGTGCCAGATCCAGGCAGACATAAGGTATCTTGCAACTGAGAATACCACCAGCCTGGAGCTGTCTGTCCTCAGGATCCTAAGAGCCACCAGGTGTCTTCTGGTACCCAGCTTCCTACACATGGACTGTATCCACTTTGCTCTCTGTTGGCCATAGGTTGGACAGAAGAATAAAACATGTGATAAAGACTCCGCAGCTCCAATATAAGTTGGAAACTTGTCTTCCAAAAGTTGTGTATTTGTCCATTTATTGCAAAAGACTCTTGTAGGAAGAGACAGGTACCTAAATTATTTATACAGTTTTCAAACCAGAGGGGCATAATTTTGTCAGTTGTGCTCAAACCAGGAGGGAGCGGTTTAAAATGAATAAACTCTGTTGTTCAGGGTCCTTTGCTTTCTCAAATAGTTTTTGACAGACGCATACTCCCAATATAGTGATTTAGTGTCCATTTTTGAAAAATAATTAGAATCCTCTGATCATATTCAAATCCTCTCCAGACCCAAATTCCTCAATGCAGTTTTGACATGCATAGGCCAGGGTACCTTTTGGACCCCAGATGAGCCAACAGATCCCTGAGAATATCTCAGTAAGCTCCTAGTACAGTGGAAGTCCAAAATCTATGCCAGTATAGCAAGGGCCTATACTCAGCTTTCAAATCAACTCTTTCAAGTGCTATATCTAACTGCAGAGGAATCAGGGGCTTACGCATTGGGAGGGCAAAGGGCAATCCAATTTCTGCCAAGATCAAAATACTACAATTTGGGTGTCCTAAAATCTCTGAGCTCTACAATATGGCTCCCAGTGCCTAAACATTGTAGATCTCTAATGCTGAGACAGCTCTCTAATTAGTTTTCCCATGGATATTTATTTATTAATCTTGTTATACACTGCAACAGTCAAACGTGTGATTTTCTTTTTTCTTGTACCTGCATGGACCAATCCAAGTTTGGGTGTTAATCTTAGTCACAGATAATCGAAACTGGAGACCTGTTCTATGGGATCATTGCAAATATATGGGATACTTTTGTAGGTTTTTTGGTTTCATGGGGTTGAATGTCATAAATGTAGTTTTAAAGAGATTCCCATCTAGTCTAGAACTGCCCAAAGATTAGATATGGGGACTAAATCAGAAACTGTATGCAAGTCAACAAAGGGGACAAAAAGTCAGCCCTTGTTGATTGCTACAATCTTCAAGAAGATGCAGTTAAATCGAAAATCTAATCAGTTGTACTAATACCATTTCTAACCCCCACCCATACGTCAGAAAGTACATTGTTATCCTTAATATAATCCTGCAGATGTGCTAATTTGTGCTTGCAGAAAATCTTTTGCAAAGCATCAGTAGGACTCATAGGCCGATTATTACTTGCCACATTATACTGACCCTTCTTGTAGATTGGTATGATCTCTGCGGTATGCCAAGAAGCAGGGATCTTCATACCCTTTAGTATAGAATTTGCTAGATGGTTGAAGTACGGTCCCCGAAATTCCCGGTGTGCCAGAAAAAGCTCATTGGGGATCTTATCGAGGCCAGGAGTCTTTGCTGGTGAACTATTCCAGATAGCCTCCACAGATTCCCTAACCTTGAATTCCAAAGTATTGTGGTTCTTTAATTTGACTGCCAGCATATAATCAATACCAACCCAACATGTGCTCTCAATGCAAGAATACAAATTACTGAAGTGGGCTGCACAAAATATTCCACTTCCTTCCTAGAACCACTTCCTCTACACCTTAGGGTTTTTCCAAAATTCTCTTTTATCTTTAGAACTCATAGCAAGAAACAAACCATCCCAAAGCACATTTTCCCAGTTGTGTTTGTCTTTTGCCAGTTCCCTTCTGTAGTTGGCATTATAGAGAGCAAGTTCAACCTTATTCTTAGATTTGGCTGCAGTTAATAGCCCCATCTTGGGCAACCTACAAGCTTTGGTATACCATGGAGCTTCTTTCCTATTCTTGGTGGACAGTTGTTATCCTCTACCAGAATATCTTTAACACAGGCAAAGAGGGCATCATGGGTTTCTGCCAGGGCCACTTATCTCTCCCCCCGACTTAAGCCATCCAATACCTCTAGCTACTCTTTAATTTTACAAACTGCTAGTCCAGAGCCTTTTGGTCCTTCTCAACCCATTCTCATCTAATTGATATCCCATTGTTAGTGAGTGCAATATCCCCGTCTTTTGTATTACCTAGAGTTTGGGGGCTGCCTGATAAGGTACCTAGCAGCAACAGGCTAAGGGCATTGAGGTCGCTATTGACCCAGTCAGTATCAACCATGTCATGAACAAATGGGCAGAAATTTAAGGCAATTAAAAAATAATCAATCCATTCTGAGTAACCTGGTCTATTGAACGTGTGTTTGTCTTCAAAGTTGGATGGAATTCTCCCATTTGCTCTCTAAGGTCAAATTTTAGAGTCACTGCAAACCTCTGAGCCACCCTTGGGGTCAATTTCACAGTGGGGAGGTCCAGATAAGGAATTTTCCAGCGGATGTCTATTCAGAACGTAATATCTAAAGTGTCGACCACTAATGGTTCAAATGTGGAATTAAGATCTCCAGCCACTATGATCTTTCCTTTGCCATTATACTCTAAGAGGAAATCCTTGAGTACACTTGAAGTTTTGTTTTTCTCATTTTATTTATCCACCTGATTGTACATGTTAAATAACACCAGGGAATTACCAGCATAAACATCCACCTTAACTGCCATCACATCCAAAGAATTAACTTTTAAAACCCTAATAGAATATTGCAATTCTGTCCTTACTCAGATCGCTAGGCCCGCCAAAGATATTCCCCTTGGTATCTGTATTGCATTAGTGCAAAAGGATGTAAACCCACTTCTAAAGACCTGGCCTGCACTCCAAGTCTCCTGAAGAGACTGATATCATGCTTGTCTATAAACTGCCCCCGGCCTCTGTCCATCATCTTGGAACTAATCCCAGTCACGCTCCCAGGCAGAATTTTAATCAAATTGATCATACCATTTTTGGTGCCACCTGTAACATGGGGCATTTTCCCCCTATTGACATGAAATTTCTTGACTGCCTTGTATGTCTCCCCCCACCCACTAACGAACAGGAGACTAACCCCACCCATTTTGATGCCATTGGAGGGGAGCTCACTTTTGTTACTCACTACTAAGAGTCTCAGCCTATTCCTCGGTTAATTTTCCTTTAATCTGTTCATACCTACAGATATCCTGTGTTTAGCACTTACACCTAGTCAGTCAGTTTCGCCTTACCCGCTAAACTAATGGGGGCTCTGAACAGCTAATCTTGGAGCACACTGCACTTTCTCTAGGCAACGTGCTTCCAACTGACCCCTATATTTGATCTGGATTTGGGTCCTAACATTTCAGATTCTGTGAGAATCCATGGACAGGAGACCGTCCGCTAATGCTTGGTGCTTCAGAATGACTTTCACCTGGTCACAGTGTTCCCCAGGCGTCACAATTTGCTTGATTCTGGTGGTGTCACTCTAATGATCAAATAGCATTTCTTAACAATCCGAAGCCAATAGATAACTTTATTGGTCAAGGAGTCCTGTCCTTCCCTAAACCCTGTGTGACTTTGGGGGCTTGTGTTAGAAATCTTTGACTCTGAATCAGGGACGATGGCATAAACTTCTGCCTCTCATTTTGCACTATCCCTCTTAACGGGCGAGTGTGTGGTAGACGAGTGAAAGCTTTTCTGTGAACATTTCGTTCCTCAAATGGTGCCTCGTTATAAATGACTGACCCCCATGGGCTTCCACCATTAGATGCGCACCTTGTCGAAATTGCCCGACACCCCCCCTCCCTCCCAAATGGGCTGGATGAGTGTTAGATGCCTTCCTGCATCTTCCGGGGTTGGAGGGTGGAGGATCGACACGAGACACAGGACCTTGCATTGAAGAATAACTCTGATGCGGCAGAGGACCATGAATGAAAAGATCGTTATAAGTTTCTGGCATCAGTCCCCACCTATAGCCCCCATTCACCTGCACAATCTGAGCATGATTCTTTGATAATACCTCGTCACTTTTCCCTTCCAGAGCTTTTGTAACCAGCTTCATATCTCTGAGCTTTTCCCTCAACCCCATGATCACCTCCACCAGCTTTTCATCATCTAGCCTCGCACTAGGCTGCTGAACATAAGCACTAATTACCCCCATGTCCCGTCCATTTTCACCATATCCTTGTGTGCAGAGAACAGAATACCAAATTTGACAAGTAATCTCCGGAATAACTATAGCTATAGCTTCCTCCCCAATGCCCAGTTCAACATTATTTGGGTACAGGGTGCTTTCTGTGAGTTCTACATGTGGAATTGAGACAGAGTTCCTTGAGTTCATGAACATGTCTGGGACCTTCTTCTTTAACATTTTGCTCTGAATGGGGATAGGAGGTTTACTTGGGGGAGCAGTGGTTATGGGTATAGTAGTAGGGTTTAATATCTCCTTTACTTCCTATAAGAGGTCATTGATTCTGTTCATGATACAGTTCCCTCCTGCTGATTTATGGTCTTTCTTTGCTATAGACGGGCCAGCCCTTGGTCGGGGCTTTGCCCGAATGTGTTCTGCACTGTGGGAGATGCGTCTCCTTTTATAGCCCTGGATGGGCCAGTCTCATTGTGATGGCTGCCTCCTGGCAAGAGAAAAAACACAAATCCCTCTGGGGGATGTAGTTCCTAGCTAAAGCGCATCCTTATGCTGCTGGAGCTTTGTCTCCTTTTATAGCCCTGGATGGGCCAGTCCTGATGTGATAGCCGCCTCTTGGCGGGATTGAAAGCACTAAGCCCTCTAGGGGATGGAGTCCCCAGCTAAAGTCTCTCCCGCCCTGCAGGAGTTTAGTCTCCTTTTATAGCCCAGGATGGGCACATCCCTTTGTGATGGCTGCCTTCAGGCAGGCGAAGAAACCCAAAGTACTCTGGGGGACGGAGTCCCTAGCTAAAGTGCATCCAGCACCGCAGGGAATTTGTCTCCTTTTATAACCCTGCATAGGCAATACCTGTTGTGATGGCCACCTCCTGGCGGGAGAAGAAAAGCAAAGCCCTCTGGGGAATGGAGTCCCCAGCTAAAGAGCTTCCTTTTCCACACCAGCACTGAAACCAGCGTCATCACCAATGCCACTGTTGACCCTGAAACTGCTGTCGACAGCTGGCTCAGATGACTCGGTGGAACCCATTCTACAAAGGCTTCAAATGAACTGGATGCAAGGCATAGAAGAATATTCATCCATCCACAAACATGGGCGATTTTGATAAAGTTACCTGCACCAAAAACCTCAGAGAAGAGGAGCTTACTTTAGAGCTCCCCCCACCTCCCATTGGAACAGAGGCACCAGTCCTTTCCCCCACACTCCAGCTTTACCCTCTCCTTTTCTTCCTCGTCCACCACCTCCTCTACCACCACAACCACCTCCTCGATCACCACCGCCACGCTTGCCAGAAGGAACCCCATTGTGCTTCTGTGGGTCTGGCAGTTCCTTTGACCATGTATCTTTATAAGGCAACATTTAGTCAAGAGCCCACAGATGGGATGACTGTGGCATCAACCCCCAGATTTGTATTATCCAATGAGAGCATCTCCCCCTGATGACACCTTGGCTTACCACGAGGTGATACACCAGGTGCCCTCTTTTTATAAAGTGGATATGCCTGTTCTCCTTGAAGGAAATTATTTCCTAGTTCCTAGTGAAAACAAGATCCGAATCGGAAAGAACAGTCCAATTCTTGCCCATGCTAAAGTTCATGTTAAAATAATCTCCAGACACGTTTAAAAAGCCAGTAAGGGCGAAGGTTATAACACCATGGGTCACGAAAAATTACAAACCTTCTCCCACAGACCCAGTCTACATAAGGGGCACGTACCACCAGATTTCCTAGTCATACACACTGCAAGCAATGGGTCTTCGGCTTAGGAGCAGGTGATGCACCCCTGCCTGACAAGGAGTGCAAGAGGCTCGATACTGCCAGGAATTAGGTGGTGGTGATAGCCACTACCCACTGAAGGGTAGCCATCTCTGTAAGCCGCCTCCTCCTCTGTGACAGGGCACAATGAGATCTACTTCATCTCCCACAGAAAATCGGGAATAAGGGGGTGTTGGTAGTCTCAGAAGGTAAAACTATCTCCAATACCACTATCTCACATGCCCTTGACTCCACAGACACCACTTCCTATGGGGGTACTGTGGGTTGAATAGGAGGAGGGGGTCAATATCTGCATCCTTACTAGACGTTATGCCTGCCTCCATATGTCAGGCCCCCGATTTGATGTATCCTTTCTTAACATTTTCACATGATAACTCAGCAGAAGGTCATCCCTTTGCTCTCTAGCAAGGCAGCTACACATATGTGTTTGACCTCAAGCATGCTTTCATATCCCGATCAATCCCGCCTCCGGTGCTATTTTAGTTTCAAGGTATCACCATCAACTCAAAGTACTTTCCTTCACTGTCATCACAAAATGCTTATCAGTGGGAGCCACCCACTTAAGGAGAAGGGTCACCCATATTTTCCCCTACCTTGACGATTGGCTGATCAAGGGCACAAGCAAGAATCAATGGCTAGCATGCACCCAAGCCATCATTTTCCTATTCCGCAGCCTTGGCTTCACAACAAATGCCCCAAATCCCACCTACACCCCCTCCAGCCCTTCCAAAGCCTATTTCAGTCTGCAGTGTGTGTTGGCATTCCAGAACCTCTTTCCTCTTTTTCTGTCCAGTCATGAACTCACTGTCAGAACTTCTATGCACCTCTTAGACATGATGGCCTCTTGTATTGCCATAGTACCCCATGCCCTGCTCAATATGTGTCCGCAACAAGAATGCCTTTCAGCACAATGGCCACAAGCAGAGGGTCAGAGGGAATATCTAGTGTTTGTGAAGTGCAACGCCCATCGCTTTCTGCAGTGGTCGAACAGCAACAATCTGTTGCAGGACACAACTTACCCTAGACCCTTTTCTACAAGTCGCCATCACCAAAGATGCCTCTGTAGACGAATGGGGGGGTTCTCAATCAAATGACGTAGAGGAATTGTGGGCACCGCAAAAGCTACCTTTTGAGCTCCTTGCTATATATATCTCACTCTCAAAGCCATCCTTCTACTCATTCAGCTATATGGCTCCAGTGATGACACCACTATTCGAATTCTAGTGTGGAGACTGGGCCAGTGCTGCCTACTGGTTCCGAAGAGCTATGACAGACGTTTTGAGATCCAGCCTGGCGTCTGGGATATTCAAAGGTGAGGAATCTGCAGGTAGGTAAGATTATCCACGAGGTAGTTACTGAAGATAAGAAACTTTCTCCCATTGTATTACCTCCATGACCTTACTGAAATACTCTGGAATTATCATGACCCTCTCCATGCCTCACAACTGCTTTGTAATATTTCCCCATCTCCCATATCCTTCCTATGACTGGGATTATTAATCATTTTGTTCCTCTCGATCTGCGTTTTGCATCACTTAGTTTGCTTGGTCTTCCTCTGTGTTCATTCTTGGTGGTCTCAGCTGCTTCTGTCTTCATCATCCTTCGAACATATGCACACATGCATTTTTCCCCACCACTCATATCATTTTTATATCATTTTGAATTCACAGTGATATCCCACTAAAGACAGATTCGGCCAAATGGTGTGGTCACATGCCAATGTTCTTTAACATGTTTCACACCTCCAGGCATTCTACTATTCAATGAAGTTTTATTTATTTCCAGAAGAGAGCCAAGCTTCATTTTACAACAAAAGTCCCTTTCAGTTGACTCTCCATACAAGCAGATAACATCAGCAATCTGCCTACTTACACATGGCAAATATTTTACAAGTCACAGTTACAACATATTCCACCATCCCCACCACACGTCCCTATCAATATCAATTCTCAAAAAATAAATGTTTGCTGAGTGAAAAAGGCATACCTTTTACCATAACTAAATCATTTTCTGGAAAATGTTGTTCATTGTTATCTTCTGGCAAATTGTGTGTCATGATCAAGATATTGTTTCATACAACGCTACAGCTTCATTAAAAAAACAAGGAAAGAATATTATCACAACTGTGACCGTGCACTGGGCTACAATAAGGCTTCTCTTTCATTGTGATAAGAATATTTTCTGAGACACTAATCCAGCCTACATAAGAACAATTAAAGTATTCAACTGCAGTAATAATTGCATATCATATCACAAATGGGCATATTTAGTGTCATTGTAGTGGTCAGGCGCACCATGGTAAACCACATTTCTTTGATAGTTGGCCTTACTATATGACACAGTCTGGCAATCGTGAACTCTTTTGGCATTAATACAGGCGTATTTGTCCTGCTTAAGATATGTCTGATATGTCAAGGCATGTTGTGTTTGTTTTGTCATTGCATATTCATAACATACTGTGATTAGCATATGTTTAAGTGTTAAACATGTTTGAGTTAAGGGAACCTAGAGAGACAATGATTTAGTATAGAGATGACATGGCAGTCTAAATTTTCAAATATCCTCTCTCACTTTAATAATAGGTGGAGCATCATGGTGTACGAGACAAAGCTCCCACAACAGTCAATTGGCAGCGAAGACTTCAGTGAGGATTCTGAAGTAAGCAGTAAATGAAAAGAAAGCAGTGAATTGGCGAGTTGATAGCTACTACATTTATTTAAGGAAAATGGCTAGCATAGCATAACAAAGTCTGCAAAAAGCAGGGCAAATATATTTACATTTATATCTACAAGTTATTGGTGTGTGAATACTGTTAAGTATTGTTGCAGCTGAGAACTCCTAATTTACTCCTCTGAAAATATGTGTTCGATGGCATCTGTCGCTGTAGATACACATGGTCTGCATAGCTCGCCATCTGGTGTTGGGTCGGAGTGTTACAAGTTGTTTTTCTTCGAAGAAGTGTTTTCGAGTCACTGGACCGAGTGACTCCTCCTTCTGTGCTCATTGCGCATGGGCGTCGACTCCATCTTCGATTGTTTTCTTTCCGCCATCGGGTTCGGACGTGTTCCTGTCGCTCCGAGTTTCGGAACGGAAAAATAGCTGAAAACGGAAGATTTTCGACGGTATCGTTGCGATCCGGTTCGAGATAAACACATACGACGACGCATTGAACATCGAAGCGCTTCGGTGCCCTTCGGGGTAGATTTCGGCACACCGTCGGGGCCTAGTCGGCCCGACCGCGTGGAGAACAACGCCGATGGAACGGACCCCGTTTCGATTCTGCCCTGAATGCCACAACAAATATCCCTATACGGACCAACACTTGGTCTGTAACCTGTGCCTGTCACCCGAGCACAACGAAGAATCCTGTGAGGCCTGTCGGGCGTTCCGGTCCCGAAAAACTCTGCGCGACCGTCGAGCGAGAAGACTGCAGATGGCGTCCACGCCAAAAGAACATCGACAGTTCGAGACAGAAGAGGAACAGGAGGAATCCTTTTCCATCCAGGATTCAGACTCCGACGAACTCGACAATACAAAAACTGTGAGTAAGACGTCGAGATCAGAAATTAAAAAAAGCAAAAAGGCCCAGGGGACGCCACTGCCAACCGGCCATGGCTCAACCCAAATTCACGGTGACCAACAATCGGCACCGAAAAAGGCCCATTCAGTGTCGAGATCGTCCGACTCCGGTCGAGACACCGGCACGCAGCCTCCTCGGGACCGAGAGAGTGCTAAAGAGAAGCATCGACACCGAGAGTTCGGTGTCGACACGGATCGACGCCGAGACAGTGGCGCCGAAGACCATAGAGGCCAAGATTTTTCGGCACAGAAGAAGAGGAAGGTTACCTCGGAGCCGAAAAAACAAACAACAGGGTTCGTGGCATCAGTCGCTGAGATTCACATGGGCCCACCCACCTCCCCGGAAGCCTGTAGCAGTTCAGAAGTTACCTTCAATTTTGTACATTTGTATATATATTATTTAAATCTTTAATAGGTACATACTTACACATTTCATTGCGCGGGCACTATTACTATAGTACAACTCCTACCTCACCCTCTGCGGGGAAAACAATCGAAGATGGAGTCGACGCCCATGCGCAATGAGCACAGAAGGAGGAGTCACTCGGTCCAGTGACTCGAAAACACTTCTTCGAAGAAAAACAACTTGTAACACTCCGACCCAACACCAGATGGCGAGCTATGCAGACCATGTGAATCTCAGCGACTGATGCCACGAACAGATGTACACTGGGTAAGTGACATTTTCAATACTCCGCTTTTTAGACCTCTGCATGCGGTTTAAATCCCTCCTTTTAATTATCCATTTCCTGAGCTCCCAGCAATCTTTCTCTTTTCCCTCCTTACCTTATCGAACATGCAGAAGATATTTCTATTTTTCTGTAAGTTTATTATTGCTGCTTTCTCTGTTAGGTTTAAAATTCCCTACTGCCCTTCTGCTGAGGTGATTGCTTTAGAAATATATTTAATCAGACATAACATACTTAGAGTTTTGAGTGTGACTATTTTCTGGATTCCCATGCTGTTCATCAATATGTCACCTAGTAGGGTTCTGATTTGGCTGTTATAATTTCTATTTCGGTGTTGCTATCCTTTTGATGTGTTGTCCATCCCCTTGTGAGTAAGATACGTGCCCTGAAAACCCCTCTGCGTGATCGCCATCTTCTGATTTGTTTTTTCTGATAAGCACAGTCGGGAGCTCAGAAGTTGTTAAAGAAAAATTGTGTTTTCTGAAGGGATCAGCAACCAAAAAAACCTAAAGGAAACCGAATGTTAGAAGACTGAAGTTGAGGGAATTAAGTTACCACTGAAGAAAACTGAGGTTCTTCAAAAGCTTTCCATCGGAAGGACATAGACCTCATAGATTGGAGAATGCACATTGGGGATAAAGGATACCCCCTTTAGATTCTGCTTGAACTGCTATCACAGGTTTGCCAAAGACAGCCCCAAGGTTTGCAGCCTTCGACTGTTGAAATACCATAGCTCGGTGGGATGTGACCCATGCAGATTTAGTACCCAAAACCCTCAAGACAAGGGAGAAACAGAGGTGGTCTCACTAGATCATGGCCCAGTTATAACAGAAAACATTGATGAGATACTTTGGGCTGTTGAGCTACAAGGAGAACCAAGAAAACAGAGGTGGCACAAGGAGAGGGCTATTGCGCCACGGAGGTTGCCAAACTGGAGAGGGAGATGATGTTTAAGGAGATGTCTGAAGTAAAGATATGCCATGTAACACCACAAGGGTATACTGGGGCTGAGCTGAACCTTTTGGACTTAACGTCCAAACGCCCAAGGTTACCCTTACACCGAAACAAAACATAAGCACAAAGAACACTATGGGTTGAGGACAGAAGACAACGCTGGCATTAAACCATTCAAACTGACCTCAACTCCAACATGGTGTTGGGAGCACGGAAATGACATAGACCTTTTGAGAGAAGGAGGCCGCCTTGATGCAAAAAAGTAAGAGCTTAATGCTCAACGTGGCACAAGAGCTCTCGATGTCAGGAAGGAAAAAGGTAGGCATAAGGATGAAATGGAGGCCCTTATGAGGAGGGAGTTTGACTTCCTCAAGGAATTTCACATCCAAGTGAAGCCTAAGAGGGAGAAGCACAAGGGGAGGAACACAACGATGCTGGAGCTCAAAGAAGAGAAGGAAGGCAAATTCCTTAGTGGTTAAGTGGATACCGAAGAAGGCCAGTTCCAGCAAGGCTCATTTCATGACCTGTAATAAGCTAAGGACTGGTGGCAGAACTTGGAGACATACTACCCTGAAGAAGGGGTTGGCACATACTCCTCCAGATCAATGCACCCACAAAATTCCCAGTGTAGTATGCTCCGGTTAAAGCACAGCAGATAGCTATGGAGTCTAATAGTAGGAGGAACAGGTGAAATAATGTTTGTGGCATGTGTAGCTGTACATACCCATGCACTGCATACTCCTGCCATCTGATGTTGGGCTCCGGCATGTGCAACTTGTTTTTCTTCAAAGAAGTCTTTCAAGTCACAGGGTATAGTGACTCCTCCTATGACTGTTCATGCACATGGGCATCGACTCCATTATTAGATTGTTTTATTTCTACCGTCTGGTTCAGATGTGTCATTGAAAGAGCCCTGGGTCGACGCCTCATTGCATTTGTTATCGGTGTTTTTCAGGGTATCCTTTCTCTTTGTTGTGAAAAGACTTTGTTCAGTCAGGTTTCACCCTGATCTAGATGTCCATCCAGCTTCGGTTGCCGGTCTTCTCCCTGACTACCCTAATGGGGCCTGCCACCTTGTCTTCGTTTCTTCTTATCAATGATGACTAGACAGTGATGAAAATTATTTCCTTCAAGTTCTGCCTTCAGTGTCCCAACATGCTTGGACCTTTCAACACCAGGTTTGCAACCATGTGTCTATCTCACGAACACAGGGAGGCTACATATTCAGACTGAATGGCTTCCTATTCACTATAGATATCTATGTATTGATCTAATCGGGGACTTGCATGCTGGAAAATGCAGTCCCAAGAAGGTGATGAAACCCAGGCATCTTTGGGGACAGGATTTCAACGAACACTCGGAAACTGACCTACCCATAGACAACCCTCTTCAGTTCAGCCCTAAATCCAGCTCCGAATCAGAGGCAGAAATAGAAGAACAGCAATATTTTGAGGTGCGGCAAATATTGGAAGACTCAGATTGTGAATACTGCTTTACAGTTTCAGAGTGCACACCAACACATGTTCAGGCTGATCACTGCCACAGTGGGTATAGAACATGGAGCCCACAAGCCTTTCCACATGTCTCTGGTTCACCAGTGCCTCCAGGCCATTGTCTGCCCTGACAAAATGTCTCTGATTCAATAACACTTCCTTTACTGGTGCCGAAAATATGTCAGACACCTTGACTGGCCTCAGCGCTGACAACTGCAGACGTAGCACCGAAATCAGCAACTCAAGCCTATTTGGCTGCAAAACAGCCATTGGCCCCAAAACTCAGCTTTGCACAAAAAAGCCTGCAGGGCCCTTTCACATTGAGGCATTGGGCGGCAAAACTACTGTTGAAGACGGGCTCTAATGACTTTGAGCAACCAACACTTCATCATCTCGAAGAATAGCTTGACGTACTTCACAATAGACTATTTATCCACCAACAGACTGTCAAGATCTCGACCAATATGCCTCAGGACACTTTTGCTTGGAAAAGGAAGCTAACCTTCAAAGAGCAGCTTTTTCTGGAGTCTACACTACCTCCTAAGTAGAGCAAATGCCAGGACAAACACACTAAACCTCTGCCAACTTGTCTTCCTGGACCACCTCCTACTCATTCACCTCTGCCTCCAGTGCCGCCGCCATCTTTGTCACCTCCAGTACTTTCTCCAGAGAGATCTCCACATTCCTCAGATGGAGTGGGGCTCTCTTTTCCCCTAGCCCTTTTGGACACAGAGCTTTGGGATGAACCTTGGGATGACTACACTGTCATTGCTCAGGGACACATTCACCAGATAATAAGACATCTTTCCACAAAGTGATACATAGAGCCACCATCTTTCACTAGGTTGATCTTCATACCACCCAGGAAGACGTAGTCTTCCTGCTTGAGACGCTGTCCACCGCAGAGTGGGCCTTGCAGCTTCTGCTCATGCTCAAGGGCATGCTTAAAACCTCACCAGATACGTTTAAGCCCTTTGCTGCCAGGCCTTTTCCCTCTCTGGTGCCAGGCCTTTTCCCTCTCTGGTGCCAGCCCTTTTCCCTCTCTGGTGCCTGCCCTTTTCCCTCTCTGGTGTCAGGCTTTTTCCCTCTCTGGTGTCAGGCTTTTTCCCTCTCTGGTGCCAGGCCTTTTCCCCCTCTGGTGCCAGGCCTTTTTTTGGCTATTTGAGGCATAACTTTCTGTCCACATAAGCTACCCATGCCGAATTTGCACCCTTTTTTCCCAACATCCTAGGGATTCTAGAGGTACCCAGAGTTTGTGGGTTCCCCTGAAGGAAACCAAGAAACTAGCGAAATATAGCCAAAATGTCGTTTTGAAAAAAAAAACAAAAGTGAAAAAAAGGGCTGCAGAAGAAGGCTTGTGGTCTTTTCCCCTGAAAATGGCATCAACAAAGGGTTTGCGTGCTAAAATCACCATCTTCCCAGCTTTTAGGAACAGGCATACTTGAATCAGAAAACCCAATTTTTCAACACAATTTTGGCATTTTACTGGGACATACCCCATTTTTACTATTTTTTGTGCTTTCAGCCACCTTCCAGTTAGTGACAGAAATGGGTGTGAAACCAACGCTGGATTCCGGAAAGCTAAACATTTCTGAAAAGTAGACAAAATTCTGATTTCAGCAAGGGGTAATTTGTGTAGATCCTACAAGGGTTTCCTACAGAAAATAACAGCTGAAATTAAACAATATTGAAATTGAGGTGGAAAAAACAGCCATTTTTTTCCACGTTTTACTCTGTAATTTTTTCCTGCGATGTCAGATTTTTTAAAGCAATATACCGTTACGTCTGCTGGACTCTTCTGGTTGCGGGGATATATAGGGCTTGTAGGTTAATCATGAACCTTAGGTACCCAGAGCCAATAAATGAGCTGCACCTTTCAATGGGTTTTCATTCTATTATGGATATACAGCAATTCATTTGCTGAAATATAAAGAGTGAAAAGTAGGTATCAAGAAAACCTTTGTATTTCCAAAATGGGCACAGGATAAGGTGTTGAGAAGCAGTAGTTATTTGCACCTCTCTGAATTCCGGGGTGCCCATACTAGCATGTGAATTACAGGGCATTTCTCAAATAGACGTCTTTTTTTACACACTGTCTTACATTTGGAAGGAAAAAAAGTAGAGAAAGACAAGCGGCAATAACACTTGTTTTGCTATTCTGTGTTAACCAAGTCGCCCGATAAAAATGGTACCTCACTTGCGTGGGTAGGCCTAATGCTTGCGACAGGAAACGCAACATGGACACATCACATTTTTACATTGAAATCAGACATCTTTTTTTGCAAAGTGCCTGGCCATAGATTTTGGCCTCTAGCTCAGCCGGCACGTAGGGAAACATACTATCGCGTAGGCTCTCATTATCTTAATGAGACTACTGGATTTTGAGCAGCTAGATCGTCCACAATGTGGGGGACTGAGTCTGATCCATGGTGAATGACGCTTGTCACTCCAAATCCGGGTTTTGCTCCGGTTAACTAGCAGTGGCTCATCTCCCCAAATGGCAGAGACAATTGGGCAGCCGAGCGCATGACGTATCAGTACTTCTCAGGGAAGTCGTGGTCACTCAGGTCACAACCGATTCTCTCATACACAATGCGGTCTCATATATAAATGACAATAAAGGCAGTGTAAGTTTTAAAGATTGGTTTATTAAAACGACTGCATTTTGGATAGCAAAGTGTGAGCTGCAGTAACCAGAACTACACAACACAGTAATATTAAAATAGTGACTACGAGAGTGAAACACAAGAATAAGGCTATCATGGTGCCACTATCGTATTCTCTCTCTAAGTTATATTTTGAGCACAACATGTTAAGCTCTAAGCTGCCTTTCAGAATTCCCCCGGGAGGACATCAACCCTCATACCTGAGCAAAGGCCTGTAATCTGCATCAGAAGCTGCAACGGGGCATTCAGCATACAGTTGTGGTTCCCTGGCTGGAATCTCCCTCTTGACGTGTACTAGGACTAGAAAGTGTTTTTGTAACTAACACGCAGATGTTCTAAGAAAATGTCCCTCCGTAAGGATGTGTATTTTCTATGAATGCTGGAGACTAAACTTCTACCACGTTTACCGGCAATGTACCAGACTGTAGCCTTGACTGAAGCACAGGGCGATCAAAAATGCATTATTTGAGAACACAGTGCTGAACTAAGCTAAACAGTGTGATCGAAGAAATTACAACAAGACCGTAAAAACTGGTTATTGTAAAATAACAATGCGAAGCTGAATAAAATATATCTAGGGCAAAGTGCACAGCGGCCTAGTATGTTAAACTAACGTGCATGGAGCTATACATAAAATGGCTACACAACACCCTCCCCTTGTCGGTAGAAAGTGGTTCAAGCCAAAGACTAAAATACCCTAACCTAAAATATGTTTAAAACCCTACTTAATTTTGACAAGTTAAGAGGACACAAGCATATTACTTGACAATTTAGAAATGAGCATGCGGTTCAGAGCCAAATACAAATTGTAATGTCAATTTAGAACAGTTCCGCATCAACCACAATTCATGGAAAGCAGGAGATCTTCCACTTCGGCAGATGACAGAACTGGTAAATCTGCGCCAAAAACGACTAAGAAGCATATGTGTTTCATAGCCCCAGTATCAACCAAGGCAGCATCCCGTGCAGTGCCCATGAACGAGTCGATGTTAACTTCCTCCAGGAAGGGTAGCTCATAATCAGCTTGTCTCAGCAAATGCAGCCGCAGTGCGCATGTCTGGTAATGAACCCTCAACGAGAACATCAACAGATCAGCCTCAATCACTATGGGGCGTTGCTGTGAAAGACAAACTGCCGGTGCGTGTTCAAAAGAGCACCAACGGCACCTAAACACTGGCTGCACACAATCCAAAACCGGTCTGAATGACAAAGACCAGTCACACCCCAAATGTTCCAGGAGTGTTGCCCCAAACTGCTGCATCATGCGTTCACGACACAGCTGCACTGATGGGAGCGCCTTCATTTGTCCTTGTTGCAGCGGGACAGCCAGTGCATAAAAACAATAGCAAAATGCCAGCTAATAAAGCCAAAGTTATTGGAAATCCCCCAAAAATAATTCAGAAAATTTGGTGAATAGCTGAAGGTATCCAACCGAATATAGAGGAAAAGGTGTGAACAAAACCAATACCAACAGCTTTGAAAAAATTTGCTAATCCAGCTGTGCTGGACACATAAAATATACGTCCCTCGAGTTCACCAAAGTGTCCCGGAAAGTTCGTATTTAACAGGGACTGTATTTCTGCCGACGACCTTGACACTTGTGCGTAGGTCTCGCGTGCAGATGTAAGGGCCACATGCTTCTGAAACAATAAAGCCTTGAGTCTACTCAACTTGCAAAATTCACCTTGGAAGTAGCAATATGAGGCCAGATGTCCGCTACCTCCCTTAATTTAGTGGGGGGGGAACAACACGTTCCCGCAGCATGTAACGACCTTAGAGACCGAAACAACGTAAACTATTCCGGCCCGCATGCCACAACAGTCTTCACTATTGAGAAGGACGTAGCTGCAGTTTGAAAGCACCTGGAACGTGCGTTTAATCAAGGGGACTGGAACTCCCTTCAGATAGCAAGCCAAGTTTGCAACCGAGGCATTACACGCCCCATGCAAGGACAGCTGCTTCCAAATCATCTAATGGCTGACTGAAGTCTCGCATTCATTACCGCTAAGAAAGACCTCTTTCATGCCATTGAGGCATTTGTACGAGAAGGGAAGCTTCGACACCTCATGGATGTAACTATCTCCCAACTTTTCATATCTGCCTACCGGAACGTGTTTCAAACAAGAAGTGGATTGTAATGTTGAAATAGGCAGATTAATAACCCTGTGTAATAACCACTGTGCCAAAGGAATCTCGGCCATGGTAAAAGGCAGTCTTTCTATCTTTTCAATGTCAAGCATGACATAAGTCGCTTCTTTCTTTGCCATTAGTTGTTGTTGCCGTGTCAAATTGAAGGAAAAAAATTATTTCCCTGGCACTGATGTGCTGCCACAGAACGCGACCGCCTTCAGTGTCTGAAGTGTCCAACCCAACTGCATAATGGACCTGGTCTGACTCTGTACATGATATAAAGAAGACATATCAGATCGTATAACTCACCAGGCTCTGTTACCCAGAATCCTTTGCAAACCTCAAAATTTGGCCCAAAAAACACTTTTTTCTCACATTTCGGTGACAGACAGTTCTGGAATCTGAGAGGAGCCGCAATTTTCCTTCCACCCAGCGTTCCCCCAAGTCTCCCGATAAAAATGGTACCTCACTTGTGTAGGTAGGCCTAGCGCCCGCGACAGGAAATACCCCAAAACACAACCTGGACACAGCACATTTTCCCAAAGAAAACATAGTTGTTTTTTTGCAAAGTGCCTAGCTGTGGATTTTGGCCTCTAGCTCAGCCGGCACCTAGGGAAACCTACCAAACCTGTGCATTTTTTAAAACTAGACACCTAGGGGAATTCAAGATGGGGTAACTTGTGGGGCTCTCACCAGGTTCTGTTACCCAGAATCCTTTGCAAACCTCAAAATTTGGCCAAAAAAACACTTTTTCCTCTTGTTTCGCTGACAGAAAGTTCTGGAATCTGAGAGGAGCCACAGATTTCCTTCCACCCCCTTCCCCCAAGCCTCTCGATTTAAAAAAAAAAGTACCTCACTTGTGTGGGTAGGCCTAGTGCCTGCAAAAGGAAATGCCCCAAAACACAATCTGGACACATCAAAATTATCAAATACAAAACTACCTGTTTTTGCGGAGGGGGCACCTGCGTTTTTGATCCTGGGCTTAGCAGCCATACGGAGAAACCTATCAAACCCAGACAATTCTGAAAACTAGACACCCGAGATAGTCCAGGGAGGTGTGACTTGCGTGGATCCCCCTGTGTTTTCTTACCCAGAATCCTCAGCAAACCTCAAATTTTGCTAGGAAAATCACATTGTTCCCACATTTCTGGTGGGATCACGGGGCCAGGACAAATTTCCTACCACCCAACGTTCACCTCAGTCTCCCGATTAAAATGATACCTCACTTGTGTAGGTGGGCCATGTGCCTGTGCCAGGGAAGAGCCAAAACATGTCGAAATTGAGGGGAACCAAAGCTGGTCCAAAAGGGCAGTTTGAAAAAAAACATCTAGGCATCTAGATAAGACAGTGCTGGGTGGTAGGAATTTTGTGGATTCCTGCAGATTCCGGTAGGTTCCATCACAAAAATGTGGAAAAAATGTGATTTCCAGCAAAGTTGGAGGTGTGCACGGCGTTGTGGGTAAGAAAATGGTATGGGTGCATTTGAAGCACACCACCCTGGACTCAACCATATGTTTAGTTTTCAGATGTGTCTAGGTTTTGTGTATTTTACTACATGGCAGCGTCCCAAAGTCCATAAAGTGCAGCCCTCACCATTCCAAGTGGGACAATTGTGAGAGGAGCCAAGCTCTAATGGCCCAAATGTAAAACCAAAACCCAACATTATCAAATGTCCTCTTGCTTGCCGTGGGATAAGATGTTTTAGTGTGTGGGGGAGAGCTGAAAGACTGTTACGCTCTTCAGTTGGGGTGGGGGCATGACCATGCCTATACTGGTTGGTAGCCACCACCCCACTATTTATTTATTCTTTAAATTCCCTGGCATCAGAAATTGCCTAAACATGAATTGCCCCCCTGGGGAATGGCCCTTGCCCTTATTCAGTAAAAAAAAAAAAAAAAAAAGAACAAACGCCCTGGTGACTAGTGGCCTTTCTCCTACCCAATCGCCCAACAGAAATGCTGAGAGAGACATAAAAGGAGAGGAAAGACCTTTCCTCTCTTTTCTTGCCCCTCTCGCTCCCTCCACGTAATCGAGGAGAAATGCTTTTGCATTTCTCCTCCGATCTGTCGGAGGGGTAGGCCTCTGATGAGGTGAGCGCACACTGACGTCATCAGATGCCATGGGAGGTTCGGGGGTGGGGGTGGAAGGGGAAGCAATTCCCCTTACATCCCTGCCCAGGGTAGGGGGTGCGAGGCCCCCAGGGGGAGCACTTTTCCCAATGGCCCCTATCTGGATGTAATGGTTACGTCCTGGGCACATGAGGGGTGCTGCTTAGGACGTAACCGTTACGTCCAGGGCACCCGAGGGGTTAAAGCCAGAGTGGTTACCACCAGGATGGTTAAAAAAATACAAGTCCTCAACTACTGACCCTCCCTAGATCTGCAGACAGCTTTCGCCAGACTCCTGCTGACGCTCAAGGTACTGGTGATGCACCTCCACTCAATAAAGAGAGCAAAAAGACTGACACTGAAGGCAAGAGGGTCGCTGTGCAATCCGCCACTCACTGGAGGATTGCCGAATCAATTGGATTGCTCTCTCTATGATTGAGGAAACTGTGATGAAATGGAGGTAACACGCCAGCACCTACCAGACCATTGCTGACAGCAAGGTCAAGAGCTAGTTTTAGATGGCAAAATCATATCTAACACCACTATCCGCTACATCATTGATGCAACTGATACTGAATCTTTCTAATGTTCTTATTCAACATCATGCTTGGCTACTTGTCTCTGGTTTCACGACAGAGGTCCAGCAGCATCTGCTAAATTTGCTTGTTTAATAGTGACTTCTAGCTGCAAATTCCTTACCTTTTAATTCTAACCAGGCTGCAGACTGCATCCGGAAGATTTTCAGGGCCAGTATCCCTGTGCGCCGGTAGGTGGTGTCGATCAGCTCAGTTTCCATCATCTGTGTTGTCCGTGCCGAACATGATGTTGCTATTCCTAAATCGGCGCCACCCAGGCGCGCTGTCACTTTCTTTCCACAACTTTCCATGCCAGAAGCGCTGAGCCACGAAAAACACTGACTACTGGTGTGTCAAAACTAAAGCGCTGAAAGGGAAGTCCCTGACAGAGAAATCAGTTTGCAGAGTGGGAAGGACGGCCGGGTCGGTAAGGAATGTGCAGCTGGATATAATCTCTACCATATAAGGCGTTACCGAAGGTAAGTAACTTGTCTGTCTCTTAGAGACTTCTAGCTGCAGATTCCTTACCTTTGAATAGATACCCAAGCGGTACCATCCCTAGAGGTGGGTCTGCGAACCAAGTTCAAACAAGAATGTCCTGCAGGACCGAAGGGGCAAAGTTCCCGTCCCTAGGGACCTGAGTGTCCAGGCAGTAGTGTTTGGTAAACGTGCGCAGTCCTTCTTTCCACTTCTGCCTAATCAGAAGTGTCCAGATCATTTCCCACCACACTCCGCTGAAATGACAGTTGACACAGCTACCTTCTTTGGGCCAGAACCAACGCCCCCATCCTTCCCCCACACTTCCCACACCCACCTTCCCCCCACTGCCCGGCCTTAAAAGTCTGCTGCAGCTCACTGTGCCACTGGATTCAAGCTAGCCTGGCTGATGGAGGGTGATACCCTGAACCCAGTCCCAGGATGCTTGTTTCCGGTTCAGGGAGGACTTGGCCTTGCAGTTCCGGCTAGCCTGTTACCATGGGGAACAGGGTCAAGACTGATTTGCATATGGCTGGGTCCAAACTGGGGTGACATGGTGAGCAAAAAAATGGATGGATTAAACCCAGATCTGTGGCTGGGGGAGAATGTTTGTTGGTTCCGCATTCCGTCCCTCATTTGTGTTTGTTTGCTTTTATCGCCATTGGATGGGTCTTTGTGACCTTGTCAGCACTGAAAGTCTAGTGCACCTTCTTTGGTAGGATCTGGTGTGGGCAAACCAGAATGGCCATCACCATGGTCACACTGGCACCTGTAAATATCAGAGGCTTCATCTCCACCCCAATGATTTTTGGCAACTGCCTATACGTTTCCATACTAGGAGACCAATGGGCCAAAGGCTTAATTTTCTCCCCACCCAGGGTAGCCTCTGTGTATCCCTTGAGATCTCTATGGGCAATTTCCCACCCATCCCTACAGTTCCCATTCCCTTGGGCTGGTCATTAGTGGGTGCCTTTTTAGTGCACTCTGAATCTCTGTTTTTGATTCTTGACTGATTACAATCAAAACACACCTTAGCCTTTTCAGGGGCCATGCTTCTTTCCCAGGTACACCCTCCCTTTGGAATGGGTTTGACTCTGAGCATCCTATCTTTTGGTTACCACCCAGGAACTTCTTTGAGACCCTTTCTTTCTTTGGTTCCACACAGTGACTTCTTGGAGACCTTGGTACAAACCCACTCATCAGCTATCTTTCCCAGTTCCTGTAGATAGACAATTTTTTGTCCACTAGATGCTAGTGCAATGTCTTTGAGTGACAATTTGTTAACATGTGCTCGCTAACAATTAAGTCGTAGATGGTACAGGCGACTTCACAGTACATTAAAGCAGGTTTTTGTACCTAGATTTTTAAAAAGAATCTACAAATTAGATGTAGATTTAGAGAGGATGATTGACAGGCCATTTATGAAGTGGGGGATAAATCATTTAGAGCAGCAAATTTTAAGAGAATAACTTTTCTCTAACGATGGATGGCTTTTTACACTCCGAATGTTCTGCATAGGATATACCCTGAAGTCCATGATTAATGCTTTCGTTGTCATGAGGATGACACTGGGGACTGGTTACATGTATTTTTTATGTGCCCAAAACAACCATTTTTTGGAGGTATTGTCCTCAGAAGTAAGGGAGTGATAGTTACTATCGCCCCTGAGACCGGGTTAGTGCTATTTGGAGTGTCCAAGGAATTCGGAAAGTTAACAAGGCAGGACAGTACTATATCTCAGTTGCACTAACAGTAGCTGGATCTTTAATACTACACAATTAGAGGACCAGCCATGTCCCGTCGTTGCAGGGATCAGGGGAGAAAATGTCCAGGATATGAAAATGTGAAGAAGCTTATACCGAACGTTTTGAGAGTTTTAATAGATTTGTTGCAGTCTGGTCTCATTATCAGTCTTTCGATTTCATCTTGGGCTGGGGAGTGTTGCTTAACTTTGTTGTGAAAGCCACATTTAAGCATTATATGACGTAGCGTTCTATGAAAAATGGGATGCTTTTATTTTTTGCGTCTGGCACACAGCACTTTACTTTGAGCATTTATTATGAAGACTGGAGAATGACAGCCTTTAATAATTTTGTGAAAGCCATATCTAAGTGTTTGTTGGGGTTGCACATTGTTAAACATAAGTTGTTCTTTTAGCACCTGGCTCATGACAATTTCATAAACTTTCATATGTGGGTAGGATTCTGATGTCCCATCCTCAAGTGTGAGTAGTCTCTCCCAACCAACTGCTGTCACTCACTCCCAGAGTAGAGTTCCCCAGTGTTGAGTACCCACCTTTCTCATCTTGAGAACTCTCTCAAGTGAGGCTAGCCACTTGTCTATGTCACCCTCTGAACATAACTAGAGACAAACTGGCTTAATGGGCACCCCTGACAGAACCTCCAGTTGCTTGTCTGCTGCCACCATCTTCCTTGGGCCTTAGCCCAAATATGGCTGCTTTTTCTTCAAGGGCCAATCTTCTTTTAGCCAAGGTTATGGCTTTCTCCTCTAGATCCAAAGCTGCTATGCTGTCCTAGAGGGACCCGTGGCAGTGTGTGTGGGGCTAGGTGCCTACCTGCCCTATCTGTTTCTTTCATGGCACGGTTGCCATGCTTGTCTATGTCTACTTTATATTCTTCCCCTGTACCTTGGGGTAAATCCATATCTAGGAGTGGAGGTACTCTGTGGGCCTCGTTCCAAGCGCTGAGGGACTTATCAGTTCATTCTTCCTGGCCTTATCATCCATGTTGAGCCTCCTGTCCCTACAAAGTAACCTCTACTCATTTATCTTGAGGAAGGACAGGTTTTCCATGTCAAGCCCCATGCTTTCTTGCTGGAAAGGTGACTCCTTGAACTTTTTCCAAAACTATATGACCATTCTCAAGCTTTTGAAACTTCAAGAAACTTTGTTATAACTTTTTCAAACTGTTCGCAACTCCTTGAACTTTTCTAGCAATCTTTTGGAAGCAGTCCTTTGGCTCTGACAACAGCTCAGCAAATACTAGGGACACCCAAGAACTTCTTTTCACGTGGATTCAAAGTAGTCACATGCTTAACCAACTGTGTGGTACTGCTAAACATAAGTTCTGGATCCCTTTGCCTCCATCAGTGTGAGGAAATGCGTTCTATTGAATAGTGTGGTTGTGCAACCTCACTATGTAATACACTTACCAACCCCTTTGGGACCAGTAGGCTTAATTTGTTAAAACCTGGGTAGCTGTGGCTTTTGAGCAGTCAGGCTTACACAAAGGATAAAGTGTAAAATATTTAAACAGCACCAAAACAGTTGGGAAAAAAGTACACAAGACACTCAAGAAGTCTGGCACCAATGTATACACATAGATTGTATTTTTATGTATTTTTAGATAACACAAGGAAAAAGATCCACTGGGGCATTCTGTAGATAAAATAGTTAAGAGGTATAGTAAATATGCACTTTTTAACTTAGCCACCAACAAGCATTGGCAAATTAAAAAAATGTGAAACTTGGAAATGTTTTAAAGAAAAATTAGAATATCAATCCATTTACCTTAGGCAACCAGCTCCGGCAGGGAGCCAGATAGGGGGACCAGCAAGGTCCTCCGAAACAGTTACTTAGGAAGAAAACGCAGTCTTCAGTGAGGTCGTGACACTTAATCTCCTTGCAATAGACTTTTATGGAAGGGGTCCTGATGCAAGGGATATAGAATGCTGAAGATGCTCAAGGATGCTGTGAGATGCAATGCGGTTGACAGGGTCTTACTACAGCTACTCCTCTGTCCTTTGGCTTAGTGATGTGATCCTGGCCACGCAGTTGATGTCCTCCGAAATCCTGTTGGTTCTAGCAGAGGTCTGTTCGCCACTAGACTACCGATTGCCTCGTATCCCAGTCACATGGGAATTCTTCCTTAGACAGCAACTTGTCCTCTGGGTAAACAAGCTGCACTCAGAGGACTTCTGGGATAAGTAGACTCAGTGGCAACTTTGAGTGCCAGTTCCTGGTATCTGACGCTGCAAGGTTGCAAGAAGTGGTCAGAAGATGTAGGCTACCAACTCGCCCCAGCATGGCTTCTTCAGCTGTTGTGGCCATCTGCTCTGAAAAGGCGGTCAGCCACCTGACCCTTGGAATTTTTTGCTCCACTGGGATCCGGAAACAACTCCAGGAGCACCAAGTTCAACAGATGCAATCCACGTTTCACAGCCTCTCTTTGCTGGGTCCTTGGTGTGGCGGGACAATCATCCTTCGGTCTGGGTACCAGGAGTGCCATTTGTATGTCCTGAAAATACCCTCTGGGTAGGTTGAGGTCCATAGCCTGTGAGTAACCAAGCTCCCTTCCTCCTGATGATCACTTCCTGCGAAGTGTAGCATCTGGCTATCCCAGAATTATGCATTCTGCCCACTCCCAATGTGGAGAACCATTCTCTTGATGTGTAGAGCTCCCTAGCCCAGAGGTGTGACTGCCTGTGGGGCTACACACCCCTGAAAAAGCAGGATTGGCAAATTGTTTCCTCTCTTCTTCCCGAGTGTCAGCCTGTCTACCTAAGGAAAAGAGTGAACCCTCTCCCATGTGCTCACCATTAGCCCTTCAAAGGCGGCTTCTCCTTTGAAGCTAACAATTTGGCATCACACCCTTGTGGCTCCCTGTTATCGAGAGGTAACATCTCTCTCCTGAGGCAGGCTTCTATTGTCTCTCTTTCTGGGAGTTTTTTTGCATGATTGCCCAGGAGGACAGAAAAATATATCAAGGACAGACTCCGTGTGCAACCGAGTCAGAAGCTAGCGGGGGGCTGTGGCACCTTGCAACTCAGCACTTGTCAATGGGGCTACTAGCCTTTTCCAAAGTAAAATTGATAATTGCAGGTTGTTACTGTTGGATTATGTAACCACACATGTTCAAATTCTTAATATACCCCACCCTGCCTTAGAGCTCCTTAGTGGTAACTTATATATATTAAAGGGGGAAGGACTTTTGTTGGCATTACTTTAAATGGCAAAGATGTGTTAGCAGTTTTAAACTGCCCTTCCATTCTGCATTGGGAGACTAGGAGCCATATTTTACCTGTGTTACACCCAGGGTTGCAGTCTCTGAGGTGACCCTCTAATGTATAAGCCCTAGGCACCATATCCTAGGGGCCTGCAGGTAAGTTAAAGTATATAAATTGGGTATAAGCCAATGAAACATGCACACTTTAATGTTTGTCAAGTGTACTCAGACTTGCTACACTAAAGCAAAGAGACAACTCCCTGCCCCACCCAGACCACACTCTATTCGTAAGAAGGGGTCCTTTATGGCTTTTTTTGGCAACATTCCCATAACTGACATGTAAAGCAGCTAGCTGCGCCACACCACACATGTCCACCAAACACTACTGTGTGGACATTTCAGCACGTCCTCAGATGGGCAAAGGTGTGCTACAAACTCTTTTTCAGTCCACTGCAACATTCTCTGGCAAGCCACTGCCTACGGGGGGGTGGTACTGCTTTACTGTCTGGGAAGGGAATGTGTATTTACAACTATACAGCAGAATAAGTTACTTACTCTGTAAGCATCTGTTAGTGGCATGCAGAGTCACATGTGCCCACCCTCTTCTCCGGAAGCCTCTGGTTATTTCAGATGTTCTTTTCTCTTTTGCGTTTTCATCAATTCTTCCCTTTCCTATGCTCCATCTTCAGCCGCTTTGTTGAAAACAATCTAAGAATGGAGCCGATGCACCGTGAACATTACCAGTCCAAGGAGGAGGTACTATACCTCGTGACTTGAAAGACTTATTTGGAGAAAAACAATATGTACCCATCCGAGAACAACACTAGATGGCAGAAGTCTTCAGGACATGGTAATTTACAGCATTACATGCTACAAACAGATGGTGACAAGGTAAGTAAAGATATTTCTTCCTCTTGGAGACCTGCTGCCACTCCAGAGGAAAAACAGTTCAATCTCATGTTCGTCAGTATCCTGGAATAGGGCTAAGAGCCATTTAGGGAGCCAGCCTCAGTCAAGAACATAATGCCCAGGGTGGTGACATAGTATAGACATTTTTCCCAGTACTCTGCTGTATCAATGGCAGCATGGCTGCAGGATTCACCATTGTCACCATGGCATTCAAAAGGGTCAGTGTACCCACCAAGATCGGGCTTACCAGGTAAGGAGAGTAAAATGGAGGATCATAAAATAGAGAGGTCAGCTGCCACCCTATAGTCCATTGCCAACTTTAATTTGTTGAATATGGTGGATACAACTAACAAACAGATGTGTGCAAGAACCACCTTAAGAAGGAATGTGTGGTTGAGCATGTCAAGGGTCAAGCAGGAGATGTAGGCAGCAATAGTGAACATGCCTTTCATGAGTGAGAATCTCTTTGGGCTGTTAGTGAATGATTCACTGCAGACGATGATGATAGACAGCCAAGGCGATGGATGCTTTGTATCTCCGAAGCCCATTTCAAAGAGGTGCAAGCACCAAAAGAAGGATGAGAGATTGTTACACCCCATACTAGCTTCACATCGCAATCCAGCTCCCAAAGTGCGCCATCACAGAGGAAATAGCCAACTGCACCAAGCCAGCAATTTTGATAAAGAGCTAAAGAGAGAGGTACTAACCCACAGGTGTGAGGCCGGGACACTCATTCAGTGGAGAAATCAACTGCAGTACTGGAGAGAGAGATAAGTATTTGAAAGCAAGGCTAAGCTCCAGGCAGTTTGAAGGCATTCCCAGGTACCAAGAGAATCCTGACACTGACAGAGAAAAATCGCCTTTACAGAACGGTGAGCCTTTCTTGACCGTGAGGACCGTGTGCGAACTAATGGGCATGATGGTATCTTACATACCCCTAATATCCAATGCCAGGTTACACATGAAGCCACTCCAGGATTGGCTATAACAGTGGCACAGGCAACTGGGGTTAGTAGTATTTAATGGTTGTCATGGAGAAGGTACAAAGGGAGATACAATGGTGGTACACAAAGAGCATCACAGTGGGCATACCTTTCAAGCAACCAATTTCCTCAGTTACCATTACAACAAATGCATCTCACAGATGATGGGGCCCCAGATGGGATAACTGACCTTCAGGGTGCTATGGACCCCAGAAGAATCAGTAGAACATGTAAACATGTTGGTAGTAAAAACAGTCTTATTAACCCTAAGACATTCCAGACAAAAAAATCCGGGAAAGAACACTAAACATACTGATAGACAGCACCACCACAATATTTTGCCTCAACAAATGGGGGAACGCAGTTGCATGCACTGTTCCAATTAGCTCAGGACTAATGGAAGTGGGCTATGGAGAGAAAAATAACACTAGTAACCATATACCTACAAAGGATTCAAAACACAAAGATGGACAGACTAAGCAGGCAAGCAAGCCCTTCTCATGAGTAGGAACTAAACCGCAAATACTGGAAAGAATTTTTCAGAAACAAGTTAACCAAATATATATCTCTCTGTGATACAAGAGAAACCAAAATGCATCCAGTTACTCGGTTTCTGGGGAATGGCCCGGCAATAGACAGGTCAGGAAAATTTGCATATGCTATTCCCCCCATTCCGCTGATAGCAATGGTGTTAAACAGCTGCTGACACACTAATCCTGATCGCATCTCATTGGACCAGGCAATCAAGGTTCTCAGATGTGGAAGAGATGGCACAAGACAGATTGATGAGGCTTTCACAATTTCCTAACTGTGTAAGGAGGCAGGTATGTCTCCTGGAACCAACCACACACAGCATATCATCATGGTTCCTGAGGACCTAGAGTTAGGATACCTGGGGCTTCCAGAGAGAGCAATGAGAGTCCTAAGAGAAGCCAGAAGTTTTGCCATTTTAAAATGGGACAAATACCTAACAGATCTGCTAGATGATGGCCTTTCATACACATCACTTAGAGCACAGCTCTCAGTGATAGTGGCCAACATAAGGGGCATAACAGGAAGAAGTTTCTTCAACATACCAATGATCAGAAATGTCTAGAACGGCAAAAAAGGTACCCCCACCAAGGTCAGTACCCACTTAGTGCTAATACTGCTGATGGAGCCGTCTTTCGAGCAACAGAGCGGGGGGCGCTCAAGTGTTAAAAATACAAGGCAGCTTTTTTAATTGCCATCACATCCTTATGAAGAATTAGTGAACTGTAAGGACTCACAACTCAAGAATATTACTTGCCGATAAATAAGGACAGGGTGTTAATGAAGACAAACCCACAATTTCTGCCCAAGGTCATTTCACATTTTCATGTCAAAGAAGAAACACAGCTTTTGGCTTTTTTCCAAAAACAAAGATCACAAACAGAAAGAACCCTTCATATGCTGGAAGTCACCAGGGCAGTCATATATTACTTGCAGGAAAGCCAGTTCAGAAAGGGAAACCAATTTTCATCTCCTTTGCACCGGCAAGCAAGGACTAACCAGTCACCAAGGAGACTAGTACAAGGTTGATAGTCCAAACATTACAAGGCAGTGGGAGTAGCACTGGAACAAAACCTTGAGAGCACTCAACAAGGAAGAAGTTAGCCACACTGGCATTCATAGCAGACATTTCCGTTGTGTTGATATGTAATGTAACAAGGAGGCACAGGTGGGATAAAAGAGTATCCATGTACCTGTTTGCAAATACAAACACATTTCAACTCAGCCTCCCATGAGGGGAGAATACTGCCTTATAATTGATGCTCAGCATTTGAATACAGAAAAGATACGCACTACAAAACAAAATGGTTACTTTCCTAAGTCTTGCAGCTTAAAGAACTTCGTGGATTCACATGCGTCCCTCCCACCTTCCCTGAAATGAGAAGGTTTTGAACACTACAAGAGAATGTTCTGGAGCTAACCACTATATGACAGAATGACACACGGCATGTGAATTTAGAACATTCTTCAAGCTGCAACACTACTCCTACAAGTAAGTAATGATTTTGGTACTTTTTTTAAATGCTTATCAGTAAATGTGGTTTAAAATATTTCATATATTGGTTCAACCCTTCATTGGTAGTTAGTGACTATTCATCAGCTTGAATTAGTATTATAGATTCTCAAGTGTTTGTTGTAAATGGATGATGATTTTGATAGGGACTTCTAACCTCAGATTCCTCACCTTTTGAATACTTCCACAAGTGTCAAACTGGATCTAGAATCTTTTGAGCAGTGCCTCTGCGTCCCAACATGTGGCAATGTGCGGTGCTATACTGACCTGTTCCGCACTAGAAATGACATACTGTGCCCATACAGGACATCAGTTCCTTTCTTTCCCGTCACTAGACATGGACCCAAAGCTGTTGTCTCTTCAAGACGCAATTTACTTAAAATGTAGACAGGGTGCAGGGGAACTGTTATTTCCCAAGACAACAGGATTTAAACCTTGCATGGAGTGATGCAAGAAAATACCTGTAACAGTACCATATCAGGTTTGCCTGTTATGCCTGCGGTCCAGACCATAACTCTTAAGGCATTCAATGACTGATCGTTGATGAATCCGAAGGCCTTTTGGGATTGCGAGGCAAAGTAATACGTCACCAAACATCGAAAGGCTGCATGTTAGTATCGGTCCAAATCCAAAGATCTTGATTTCTTTTCCAGTCCAGGAGTTGGTCCTGAGGTCTATAAATGTCACCACTCCAAATCCTCAGATAAGTCCAAGAAAAAAACATTTAAAAAATCAGAGCGGGACTTGGCCCCTTCCCACCACTCTGGTACACTAGAGAAAGTGCAAGGGCATTGCCATGCCTCTGGATCTCGCTCACGAAGTCAGTCAACATCAGAGCAAATCCTGCAACTTGTTCTGAAACTGCCCCTCATATGACAGAGGCCACCCTGATGTCCATCGAGCTGCAGCCTTTGCCGGCTCCATCTGAACTGCTTACCATCCCAGTTCGACAGGGCAGGTCTCATATGCTACATTCCTTGTTTGGGACGGACTTTGGCATGAGTATGATGTGGGCAATGCATTTGAGCACCCCTACCATGAAGTAAACTGGTATGAGATGCCAGTTGTCTTGACACCTCTCCTCCCACCACCCTAGTCTCACCCCCAGGCTCTTCACTGGAGGAAAGTACCTCTTTCTTTATGGTCATGCAGATGGCAGTCGAAGTTCTTGACCTCCAGCTTCCTCCCTTGGAGGTCAAGACCAGTGCCCTAACTAAAGTCCTCCAACCGGGGCAAACCAATGCGGAACTCCTGTAGCCCTTTAATGAGGCCGTTACCACCAACCTTTTTACGAGCCTGGGCCAAGCCTTCTACTGGATAGAGGCCTTCATCCTATTTTAGACCTCCATCATCCCAAAGCCTTCCTCTGGAAGGACAAATTCAAGATGCTCACCCTGGTCCAGGTCTTATCTCACCCCAACCATGGACACTGAATGGTAGCATTAGACCTGCAGAGCACTTATTTTCATATCTCTTTTATGTGGGTCCTCAAGTTTCATCTGCTAATCATGGTGGCACAGGAGCCTTTTCAGTTTGATGTGCTCTTCTATGGTCTCATCAGCACCCCTCAGGTGTTCACAAAAGTGATGGCGGTGGTCACAGCACAGCTTCAGAGGTCACGGTCTTCCACTACCTCGATGAACTACTAAAAGTGGGTTAGCCTTAGGCAGTTGTCACCCACCTCCAGATTATGGGGATCCTCTTGACTTCTTTGGGGTTCACTATCAACATGCTGACGTCACATCTGATTCCTCCTCAGAATCTGAAACCCAGAAGGGAGAGTCGAAGGTTATTCAGGTTGTGATCTCAATCTTTGAGGCTTCGGCTAAGATTCAGTGATGCTGAATCAGATGCTGCTGGGACTGATGGCCTCCTACTTCCTACTGGTGAAGTACACAGGTGGTATCTGAATGATCTGGAGTGGGATCTAAAGTCTCAGAGGACCCAACATTAAGGGGACCTCTTCAATCATGTCTGTATCTTGAAGGAGACTACAAATGACCTGCAGTGGTGGTTGCTTGACTGCGTTTGGGTCAGTAGTAGACCCCTCTCCTTACCCCATCCAGAACTAACACTGGTAACAAATGCATTGCTTCTAGGCTGAGGTGGCTACCTGGGAGAGGTGGAGATCCGAGGCCTCTGGTCTCCGGTGGAGACATGGCTGTACATAAGCCTTCCATTTGGCATTGAAAGCCTGCGAGCCATCTATCAAGGGAAAGCTGGTGCAAGTGCTTTGAAACAATATCACCCCCATTAGTATTGTAGCAAACAGTGCGGTCTGGAGTTGTGGATTCTGTTCCAGGAGATGCTGCACCTCTGAAATTAGCAGAACCATCAGTTCCTAGTGGTGAACCACTTTACAGGGTCTTTGAAGGCCAGGGCTGACAAACTCAGACGTTGACGTCTAATGAATCACGTGTGAGAGTTATACCCGGAGGTGGCACAAGGTCTCTTCCTCGACTGGGGAGAACCTTGGTTCAAACTATTCACCACCACTGAGAATGCACATTGTTAGCAATTCTGCACATTGAAGTTGCCAAGGTGTCTCTCTCTTGAAAACGCTTTCTGCCTGTTGTGTGACTGGACTTTTGCATGCCTTCCTGCTGATACCGCTCCTCCCCTGAGTTATGAAGAAGATCAGGAACAACAGGCCCAAGTCATCCTGGTGGCCTCGAATCTGGAACATTGAGTATGGTATCCCGAGATCCTGGGCCCGAGCATCTATCCTCTCGGCAAGCTGCCCCTCTGGTAGGACCAGCTTACATAGCAACAGGAAAGGGTTCTGCAACCCAGCCTTCACAATCTCCAGCTCTGTGCATGGAGATTGAACAGCGACAGCTGAACACTTTCATCCAACTTTCCCTCCTTGGCAGCCAGGCATCCCTAGACAAAACCTGCATACGTCTGTCGTTCGGACAAATTTATGGTTTGGTGTGGCACACACCAAATTGACTCCCTCCAGGCCAAGTTGTCTGATGTTTTGTTTCATCTCTTGTCCCACAAGGCTTTGCTTTGGTTACAGTTAAAGGATACTTTTTGGCCCTTGTGGTCTTTGTAAGGTTTTCGGACCAACCCTCATAGTTTAAACTGCTATTTGTGGTGAGATTTTTTTAAAGCTATCCCTTACTTGTTTCCTCCCTCTTGTTTCGTCATTCCAAAGTGGAACTTAAACTTGGTTTTCACATAATTGACATGCACTCCATTTGAACTGGTTCACAGTTGTACTTTGTGATTGTTGACCCTCAAGACAGTGTTCCATGTCTCCATAACATCAGCGTGATAACTCAGTGAGCTGCAGGTTGTCTGTGTCAATCCGCTGTATGCCATCTTATTCCCAGACAAAGCGTTTCTGCAGCTGCGAGCATCCTTCTTGTTTAAAGTTGTGATGCCATTCCACATCAACAACACCATCACTATTCTGGCATTCTGTGCTCCCCCTTATTCCTATAAGGAGAAGGAGAGACTCCATCTCTCGGACCCCCAAAAGTTACTAAGCATTTACATCTATTGAGCCAAGGAACGCCAGGCGGGACAATACGTTTGTGAGGTTTCCTGGGGAAAATAAAAGCATGGCCATGCAAAAGTGGACCATCTCCCATTGGCTCGTACTCAGTCTTAAAATCTGCTGCGCATTGGCCAAAAAGCAGCCTCCAGAATGTCCACAAGCTCATACCTCCAGTATGAAAGCAGCCACCACTGCATTGGTATGCCTAGCCTTGTCCTGGATATCTGCTGGGTGGCAACATGGACATCAATCCATTTGTTCACGAAACACTACTGTTTGGACTGCCAGGTCTTCGAGAGGGACATTACGCCTTTTATTTTCTACCTACCTCAGCCCCAATTCTGTTCCAGACATTGCCACCTCAATACCCTAAGGAAACAAGATCACCCACCGCAACTGCATTAACAAGCCTGGTGAAAGGATCGCCATCATACACAAGGAACCCATCCAATGCACAACCACAAATGAGGACCTCACTGGAGCCATGGAACATCTCAACTTCAGACTCCAATCAGACAGCAAAATCTCCATCAGGAGCACCCTCACCAACCATTGTCCAGGACCACGTCCAGCCTTCTGTAACTCCATCTCCCCCCCTTGCCATAGACTACAACAACTACATTTTCCTCGGTTACCTCAACCTACTCACTCGATGACCACAATGACATCAGCACTACCAACCTCCTTGACAGCATGAACAACAACAGACTCACCCAACTCATCGATGCCCCCACACACACCACAGGCCACATGCTAGACCCCATCTTCACCTCCTGCAACCGCATCAGGTACAACCACACCACAGAGCTCACCTGGACCAACCACTCTCGTTGTCCACTTCAACATCACCAGCTCAGAGTCTTCTAACCCCAGACTGGACAATGCCCCCACCGTAGCTGTAGCAAAGTCTCCAAGAACACGTGTGTGTCAACGCCCTCAACACCCCCCACCCCTTGTCCTCCAACAGCCTAGAGCACCAGAAACTTCAGCAATTGGATCATCAACTGCGCCAAGTGTCATTCCCATCAGCAACAACACCCATAGAAGGTCACCAAGCAGGCTAACTGGCTCATGAAAGACCTCTGAACCACTAAATAGTGCTGTAAACAACTGAAAAGAAGTGTTGGAAGCTGGCCTGGTGTGTGGTGAGCACCTATGTGTTATCACCCTATACCAGGTCCAGGTATCCCTTATTAGTGAGGTGTAGTCAGTGTCTAGGAAGCCAGGCTCTCGAGAGGTGTGGCAGTGGATGAGTAGCCAAGACTTATCTAGGAGACATGCAAAACGTATACAATACCACTTATAGTCACACAGCACTTACACACACGAAAGAACCACACCATGTTACAGAAATACAGGTACTTTATTTTAGTGATACAAATACTAAAATACTGTATAAGCAATACTCTACTAGCAGGTGAGGATACACACTATTAAATACACCTTAGTAATCAGTAATGGGCATATAAAGCAATAGAAAACAGTGAAATAACAGTAAATAATAGAGACCCTAGGGGGAGACCAAACCATATACTAAAACAATGGAATGCGAAGGTCAGACCTTCACCCAGGTAAGTGGAATCTGTAGAGGGAAGCTTGAGGAACTAGGAACCCCAAAAGGTAAGTACCATAGTGCCCCCCACCCCTCCCCCAGTGACCAGTACAGAAGAGATAAGTATCTGGTTTTGCCCAAACCCACACAGAAACTTTGTAAAAGGACTGTGCAAGACTGAAAGAAACAGAAGATGGATCCAGATAGAAGAGGACCTGCAAATGAAAGGGACCAGTTCCAGTTTCAGTTGGAGTGTCCGGTTGGGGCAGAAGCCATTACCTACCCTTCTGAAGATGCAGGACTAGGTTGACGGTGAAGACCAAGAGTCGGCTATGCAGCAGAGGAAGAGTTCCAGAAGTGATGCAGTCTGTCTACCACGCCAAAAGAAGAGTTGCAGTCTGTCCGTGGTTTAGAAAAACCACCAGCAAGCCTTGGCGAATGCAAGAATCACAGAAGAGAAGTTGCAGAGCTGCTTGGACCAGGAAGGTCTGAGGGTACTCAGCCCAAGGAGGAGAGTCCCAGGCGATCCTCAGCAGTGAGGAGAGCCAGAAGTTGATGATGCAGCAGGCATAGGAGTTGCAGTGAGGCCCACTCAGCACACATGGAAAGGAGTCCCACGTTGCTGGAGCAGCAGGCAGGAGAATACACGTTGCAGAGAAGAGTTCTGGAGGCCGGGGCTACACAGAGCCTGAAGATCCCTTGGAAGAAGAGCCAACAAGCCGTGGTAACTGCAAGAGTCGCAGTGCACAGTGGTACTTTCCTGCAAGGAGAGGCAAAGACTCACCACCTCCAAAGTTAGACAGCTAGTAGAGCGGACCAAGGGGACAACTCAAGACCACCACATGTGTTGCAGAGTTGCAGGAGAGAGGACCCACACAGCCAGTTGTCATTGCAGTTGGTGGCTGCGGATGCATTGGAGTGACTCCTTCACTCTAAGGGAGATTCCTTCTTACTTCTTGGTGCAGACTGAAGACTTGACGCCCTCAGAGGATGCACAGCTTGGGAAATGTTGTAGTTGCTTGCAGGAGCCAGAGAGACAATGATGCAGAGTGAAGTCGTCGCTGGAGCTGCAGACTGTAGGTTTATGTGGAGTCCAGTTGCCGTTCCAGTGGCCAGAAGTCAAAGTAAATATTGCAGAGGAGTTTGGCTGGAATCTTCCACTTCGAATCTGAGGACCTATCCAAGAGAGAGACCCTATATAGCCCTAAAAGGGGGATTGGTCACTTAGCAGGGTAACCACCTATCAGGACGGCTGTGATGTCACCTGGCTGACCTGTCCACTTAGATGCTCCCAGTGGCCTCTCCCCCTCCTTGGATTCAAGATGGCAGAATCAAGTGGCCACCTGGAGGAGATCTGGGCACCACCCCTGGGTCGTGATGGACAGGTGAGTGGCAACTCCCCTTTCCATTTTCCAGTTGCCTGCCAGAGTAAGGACTGGGGGTCCCTGGACTGGTGCAAACCGCTTTATACAAGGAGGGCACCAGATTTGCCCTTCAAAGCATACCAGTGGCTTGGGGAGGCTACCTCTCCCAAGCCATGTAACTCATCTTTCCAAAGAGAGAGGGTGTTGCCTCTCTCTCCCAAAATAAATGATTTGTTCTGCCTTCCTGGGCTTGAGCTGCTAAAGCAACAGGGTGGCAGAAACCTGTCTGTAGGATGGCTGCTTTGCTGGCTGCCCGGGAAAACCCTGCAGACTGGTAGGAGCAAAGCTGGGGGTCCTGTAAGGAGCCCCCAGAGTGCATGGAATCGTACAACCAATGCTGGCAACAGTATTGGGCTATGATTCTGACATGTTTGATACTAAACAGGCCTAGATTCGGAGTTACCAATATATAGCTGGACATAGGTAGTGGCCTATGTCCAGTACACGGCTACAATGGCTTCCCTGCACTCACGAAGTCCAGGAAAATGGAGCTGGAGTTCGTGGGGGCACCTCTGCTCATGCAGGGGTGCCCTCACACACAGGTACTTGCACCTTGCCCTCTGGGCTAGGAGGGCCTGCCATAGGGGTGACTCACAATGACCTGGTGCAGTGACCTGTAGTGAAAGAGTGCATGCACCCTTTCTCGTAGGCTGCTGTGGCAGGCATGCTGACACATTTTGCATGGGCTCGCATCGGTGGCATAATACATGCTGCAGCCCATGGGGAACCCCTGGTGCCCCAATGCCCTGGGTACCTTAGTATCATAAACTAGGGACTTGCATGGGGGTAACCTTGCCAAAAAGAGGGTACTTTCCTACAAGGAGCGCCAGCAAGGACACACCCAACAAGACCACCTTCAAGACAGCCCTCAACCTCTGCCAAAAACTGTTGCGCGAATCAGAGAAAACAACCTTAGCCTTATGCATGGAATCAAGCTCCAATTACAGCAAAGAGCTCTTCAGCATCATCAATGAATACTCCAACCCCTCAGCTGCAACAAACAACATTAACCCCTCACAAGAACTATGTGACAAAGTTGCAACCTTCTCCCATGGTAAGATCGCCAATATCTACAGAAACGTCAAAACCCAGCCCCAGGCCACCCAATTCTTTGAGCAACACAACAACCCTGCTACCACCTCAGACATTTGATTAACTGAATAGAGCCAGATCGCCCCACAGGACACTGCCTCCATCATGAACTCGGTCCACTCAGGGGCACCAATCAGTCCATGCCTGTACTATATCTTCAATTTAGGCAAAGCCAGAATTTGCCAAGTGCTTGCCACCTTGTTCAACACCTCAGTTGCCACGGCCACCTTCCCCAGGGACTGGAAACACTCAGAAGTCAAGCCCCTATTAAAGGAACCATTGGAAGACCCCTGCAAATTTGACAACTACCGACCAATCTCCCTGCTCCTGTTCCCAGTCTCAGTATTAGAAAAGGACATCAACCAACAACTCGCGTCACATCTGGAATGGAACTGTAGTGGATCATACTCATATTTATGGGAATCAGGAGTTTAGCTTAGCCTTCTGGCTTGCAGGCCTGTGTCCCCATCACTTAGTGACTTTTAACTTACTTAACTTGATCTGTTTTAGCACATTGGATTAGTTCTTCCAAAATGGCTGCTATGTTTATAGTTAGGAATATGTTTAAATTTCATGTTATCAGTGCCACTCTGTGAAGGAGTCCCTATCAGAGTCAAAGATAAGTGACATACTTAGGTATTCAAACCATGTACTTTCCCACGTATGTGTGACAGTGACATAATGTACCTTTTCATGGAACTGTCTATATAATTGCTGCCCCAAGCATGCTATCATATCTATTGTTTGGGAACATACCTGCGTCAGGGGTCCTACAAGATCTGTATGAATAAATCTCATGCAAGCAAGGTTATCAGGGGGAATCCTACCAGATGCCATCTAAACTATCTATGCTACACGTTGCCTTGATGCAGACCCAGCCTTCATGTCCCCAAGGAGTCTGATCTAGAGACCTTATTCTGAAGTAACAAGGGTTGAGGGCACTTCTCATGGACATGGTACTCGTTGATTAGGTTTAACACACCTAGCTCTCTTCAGGTTAGGGATTAGGAGGATCATGCTAGAGCATTAGGGTCTATTTCACATCTTATATTATTGCATGATTTTGGGGGTCTTTGTATTCATGACTCTCATTTTTACAGTTCCGTTTCTTGCATTGTTCATTATCCTAATCATTGCAACCCATGCAATTTACAGTAGATTGCAGTCTTGTTAATAAAACCTATTGAAAACTTTACTGTATATCCTTCATTGACTTTGAGTGACTGAGACATGTTGCCAATGTGAGAAAAGGGTAATCCCTGTGTAACCACGACTCCCCTGAGATGTCGCACTCTTGAGTCGGTGCGTCAAGGCTGCCACAAATCACCTTTTACTATTTGGGTTTTTGGTGAGGTACTGCTTGTGAGCCAGGAGGGTTGTGCCAACAGTTGCAACTTGTTGTAGTATTGGCCTAGTCCCCTACAAACAAAAGTGCTGTCATCCCTAAACCTGCAGACTTTTCTAAAGCAAGAGTCCAACTAGGACATGACGCTCCCAACTATGGTGTTTGGGCACTAATTTATGGAACCCCCAAGTATCTCCGTCTCGCACATCAAGTACCCTAGGTACCGTTATACAGAGACGTCCGTGGTATTGGAGTTAATCCTCAGCTGAAAAGGAGCAGCTAACTAGGCTGTAGCTTGTTCAAGCTCAAACTCTTAAAAGGACTTTCTCCCCATTTGGTGTTCCATCTCTTTACCCATTTCATAAATACGACTAACGCCATAGACATTCCTGAGAATGCCAGACAAAGCCTAGCAGGAGGGGGCGGGGTTGTCACACTCATCGTAGAAGCTAGTGAAGCGCACCAAACAGAAACAATTTACTCCTGGGTCACCTTTCCTGAGGAAGACCCTAGATCATTCATATTCCACACATACAGAGTTGTAAATATATTACACATACCAGTATCGTGAAATTCCGATTACTTATCAAGAACAGCACAACTGGTTTTGTGACACCCTACCACACGTAATCAACCCATGAGATTAGGTCCCTTGGGAAAGAAAGAACCATTGTGGCCTATGTTTGCCACATATATACCTCACCCTGGTGTACAAAACATATAGGCAGCTGATATGCACAATCCATACATTGAGCTAGTAACAATATATAGACAATTTTTTCAGTTAGTAATGCAAACTCTGAACACAACACCAGTGCGTCCAGCATCACCAGCACCTGCTGGATACAAGTTGGCTACTACAGGGATTAATCCACAATCAGTATATTCTATCATGGGAAAGGTGCCCACGAAATGAGAAAAAATGCTGTTCTGGATAGCCCAGAAAACTAATCAGCTGGAAGCTGTTTCCCACCTATATGGGACCACAGGAAGAACATAGATTTCTTACAATGTGCTTGCCCTTCAGGATGGTTCCTTCAGTGGATGACTGTGCCACATAGGGTACAGTCTTAGCTGCGATTTACACTGAGACATGATACCTCGACACTTGACAATTTACCAGAAGTGTTAAAACAAATTTTGAACAGACACGGGGCTGCTCCAGCCCTAGATTTGGGGATGAAATTAATGCGTAAGTTCGCAGTCTCCTCAATAATACTTAGTAACATTAAAAGGGAAGCAGTAGTGTTGGCTATATACCCGTGGCTCCGAGAGGTTCCACACCTGGAACTGGAGAAACTGCTACCAAAAATAGTTTCCAATACCTATACCATTATAGGATGGGATAATTTGGGAGCCAAGCTGAAAAAGTTTGAAAAACAGAGTACCACCCCTAAGGAAGGTACCAAACAAACACTGGAGGGTTCTAAAAAGTGCTGGGATAAACAAAAGCAAATTAAAGACAGACGAAGTCAGAGAGCAGATTCTCCACACACAGAGAGCTCCGAAAGAAGATATAATCTCAGAAATAAAGAAAATATAAGAGCGCCTGATGAATACTGATTCACGTCCCTCTCGTTCCTTTCAGGATGCACCGGATAGACATAGCGAGAAAGTGGGCTGGTAGGAACAACGTCCTGACTACGTAAAAACAGAAGAAAGGCTCACCACGGTCTTCAGACAAAAAAGAAGACAAGTCCCCACAACAAAAGCCACAGTTTAAAAATAAAAAGGTGGCAGCAGTGTCAATTAAAAATGCTGTTAAACTTGAGAACATTGCTGAATAACAAGATGTGGGCAGTGACACTGCTAAACAGCACGACAGAAGTCGTGATATGTCATCAGTGTCTGAAAGATCATCTGGATGCAACAGCAGCTTGCAACTTTATTGCAGTTGAAACTGCAGACGGGCGCGTGCTCCCACCCAACAGGGTTTATGATTTAAATATCTGAATTGAGGTATACATAGAGTGTGCCATTAGTGTGATATTCTGGGATGAACTTTGTTGTGATTTCCTACTGGCTCAAAGGGACTGGCCATCTGAACACGTCCGTAAGCTCCCACTTGACGAAGATGTCATTTTGCCTTCTTTCTCTGATCTTGTTCCAGACGTGGTAAAACAAGCCTACATTGTCAACTGGGCTTTACCGCAGGCACCCGCACCATACCACAATCATGTAGGTTGGGATAGGGATTCTCCTTATAATGTAATACCGATCAGGTCTATACCCCAGCCTCAGCCCCAGTATCGTGTTAAACACTAAGCCAAAGCTCCAGTGAGGAAAATCCTCACTCAGCTCAAATACCAGGATGTTATTCAACCCTGTGTCTCTACAATGAATAATCTGTTATTCCCTGTTGCAAAACCTGACCATTCATACAGAATAGTCTTAGATTACAGACACTTAAACAGTCATACATACACATATGCAATACAAAACTCACACAGCATAATTAACAATATAGTGCGTAAAAAATTCAAAACAACCTTGGATATCTCCAATGTTTTTTTTTCTGCCAAAACTTAGCACACGAAAGTCGGCACCTGACTGTACTCTCATTTGGATCACGAAAACGATTCTATTGTTTGCCCCAAGGCTACAAGTATAGCCCAAGGCTGTTCTCAACCCGTGTAACATCAATATTGCATGATATTGATTCAGAGGCGTTGTCCTATGTGGATGATATTTATCTCACAGATGGCAACCTCAACATTCATTTTGCCAGGGTCGATTGGATCATTCTAAGATTCTCATCCCTTGGTTACAAATTTCGTTTTTAGAAAATTAAAATAGCCTTTCTCAGTGTACTGTTCCTGGAATATGAGCTATCGAACGAGGGTAAGAGCCAGGCCTCGCACTTTTTATCGAAATGTGCTCAACTCCAACCACCAAGTACTATCAAGAAACTACAGTCTTAAAGAGGTTTCTTTAATTTTGGCAGAATTTACATTCCTGATTATGCACAACGTATTGAGCCACTCTGTAATTTAATACGCCCTGATTTTTCTAGCAGACACTAGACAGTTAAACACACACACACCCATAGAGGATTGCAACAGGACATGCTAGAAGCAAAACACTTACACACCTGTGACAACAAAACAAATCTGGTAATCAGAATAATTGCTGGTGCCATTGGGTTATGTCACCTTTAACAAAGGCGACACAGTGCCCATAGCATATCAATCACATTTATATTCCAATGCAGAACAACGTTTTGCACCCACAGAAAAAAATCTAACTACTGTACAGATGGCTGTCATCAAGGAGAGGCCACTTGCCCAAGGGAAACGCATTATTGTCATTCCCCCGGTGCCAGACTTTGAGGCTGGCACCAAAGCAATTGTTTCTAACTCTAAAACATTACATCCACACTGGATTGAATGGGCAACCTCCCCGACTGCCATCGATGTTGATTACATCTTCGACCCAAAACTTCAAACACAAGATTTTGTACAATATGAATAGGAGCACCCGCACCTCTAGACATATTGCTGCTTGACAGGTACCGTGCTGTAATTTACACTGATGGTTCAGCACAAACTGCTGTAGGTACTAAACATCAATACTCAGCAGCTTGCGCAGCTGTGAGCGGAATGATGAAGGATGGTTTATTTCACCCTCACAACACATCCACGCAGACCCCGGGGGACTGCACAGCTCATCTGGCTGAACTCAAAGCCCTTATCCTAGCGCTAGAACATACAGATCCAGCACAGCTTACTTTGATTGTCTGTGATTCATATAACTGTGTCCAGTTCTTCAATGATGAGGATAATCATTGGCAGTTGAGCAGGTTCATAGACTCCAAGGGGAACACCATAAAACACAGAACTCTGTGGGGGAGGGTGGCTGATCTGAAGGATAAGCTACTGAATGTTAATGTAGTCCATACATTGGGCCACCAGCGTGTTGGTGTACACGTTATTGGCAATACGTTGGCTGATGAAGCTGCCAAATCAGCAGTAGCTGTGGCTTCTGTTGCTGTAGTGACTCGTTCCCAGACGAGATTGGATAATGAAATATCGGCTGCTGTGAAAGCTTAGGCTGAAGGCAAGCCTCTCCCAAAAGCATACCCTAAAAAATACTCTTACCAAATCAGTGCACATAATGTTGCCTATCAAACACTTCCTGGGGTTGGAGGTTGAGTGATCCCCAGTGAAGACCAGCAATTAGGTCTAATGAAAGCAGTGCATGAGGGTGTCGCCTCTGCACATGCTTGTGTTGCGTCCACAAAAACACTCTTACAGAAACGCTTTTGGCGGCCGGGTCTACACAAACAGACCAAGCAATATGCCCTTTGTTGTGACATTTGCCAGCAGATAAAGGGTTCAAACATCAAACACCCACCACAGACATCCCTCTTAGTGTCCAACAGGCCACAACAATGTGTGTACCTGGACCATTGTGGTCCCCTTCAACAGATTGTGCATACCAATACATCTTAGTCGCTGAAGATTCTTGTTCTAGATTCCTGTGGGTATGGCCTTACTCTCGAACTGTTATAAAAGACTTGCTGATCTTTATCTGTACATATGCGGTTGCAGCATTTCATTCGGACCAGGGCCCTGCCTTTGCCTCTAATACACTCAGGGACAATGGGTGTTGAACTCCATTACTCCTCACCCTACCATCCATAAGGAAATTCGGTTGTGTTGAAAAGGAATCGAGATCTAAAGCAGTCCTTAGCAGCTAGAGTATTAGGTTCTGGCCACAGCTGGCTTCATCACCTCTATGGGGTCCAGAGATCACTGAATAATCTACCAAGGCGGTCCTTGGGAGGACACACTACTTATGAGGTTCTCTTTGGGATACCTATGTATGTCCTTGATCTAAATGGCCCTGGTTTGGTGGCAACAGATACACCTTTTGACAAACTGTCTTACAGTAGCTTCAGCAATTTAGTGATAATTCATCCACCAGCGCTGCCACCTTAGCAATAACGGATTTGCCGTCTGTCTGGATTCCTAAAGTCAGGGATCTGGTTCATGAGGAGATAGCTGTAAAGAAGGAATTCAGCCCATCCTACAGAACACCGGTCCAAGTCCTGGGAATACAAGGTACCAGAACTGTCATCCTACCGCTGCTGCCTGGTTCCAAAACAACAGATTTGCCTACATTGAGAACATCAAACTCCATCATGTGTTCGATCCTGCACAGTAGACCCAGAGGTCCCTTGGGTAGTTCCCGGTCCCCTCTCTACCCAACTGGACATACCTCTTTAAAGAAGAAACAACAACTATTCTGACTACAACAGCAAGTACAACAATGCTAGAAATGCCTCCTCAAGCAAAGGGAGGGTGGAAAATGAACTTTTGCTGATTCCTGTTACCACTTCAACGACAACCCCTGTCAAAGATGTGGCTGTCTTCTATTCCAACACCACACAGACGGACAATATGGTCTACTATGAACCTCCATGTGAGTGGATCCATCCACCAGTATGCACTGGCTCCTGTGTTTGCAGATTGCTTCTGGTTATTTCATCGACCTTGATGACGTTTCTTCCACTTCATCCACAGATGCTACTGAAACTGTTTTAAAGACACGTAAGCAGTACATATGGCTAAAAATTAACAATACATTTATCCATGGAACTATCAGTGGATACTCAACTCCTCCCAAACCAGATTGTACAGCAACCACAGCACAGTGATAACCCTCATTGCAGCTACCAATGACAACTGAGCCCCACTCCACTGTGGCGAGATTGCAGCTCTGATCCTAATAGACCTCTAGGCAGCCTTCAATACGGTCTCCTAACACACACTCATCAAAAGGCTGTTCAGCATAGTCAACCAAGGAGCCACTCTTGGATGGATCACCACTTTCCTCACTGGAAGAATGCAAAAAGTTTGCCTTCACCCCTGAACCCAAGGAAATCATCCGTGGAGTACCCCAAGGATCCTGGCTCGCCCCACCCTCTTCAACACTTGTATAACATCGTTGGCCAGCATTGCCAAAACCTACGGTCTCAATATCATAACCTATGCTGCCAACATACAACTCATCCTCTCCTTGTCTGAAGACACCACCAACACAAACTTCCACAACTACATGACATATGAGAGATCGCCAACTGGATGATGGACAATTGTCTGAAACTCAAATGGGCAAAAGAGAGGTACCGATCTTCTGAAACAAAAGCTGCCCATGGGACGCATCCTTGTGACCCTCAGAACTTGAACCTACTCTTACCCCCCAATGACCATGCTAAGAACCTAGGCATCATTCTGGACAACAAGCTAACTGTTGGAAATGGCCCTTTTTGCAGGGTTATACCCAAACTTTTTTGCCTTCTTCCTCCTATTTTTTCAGGTCTGTTTTTGCTGGTTTATTGTCTCTGCGCACTTTACCACTGCTAATCAGTGCTAAAGTGCAACTGCTCCCTATAGAAATTGTACTGTTGATTGATTTATCCATGATTGGCATATTTGATTTACTGGTAAGTCCCTAGTAAAGTGCACTAGAGGTGCCCAGGGCCTGTAAATCAAATGCTACTAGTGGGCCTGCAGCACTGGTTGTGCCACCCACATAAGTAGCTCTGTAATCATGTCTCAGACCTGCCACTGCAGTGTCTGCAGTTTTGACTGTAACTTCGACTTAGCAAGTGTACCCACTTGCCAGGCCTAAACCTTCCCTTTTCTTACATGTAAGACACCCCTAAGGTAGACCCTAGGTAGCACCAAGGGCAGGGTGTAGTGTATGGTTAAGTTAGGACATAATAGTAATGTGTTTTATATGTCCTGACAGTGAAATATTGCTAAATTCGTTTTTCGCTGTTGCAAGGCCTGTCCTTTCATAGGTTAACATGGGGGCTACCTTTAAATCTGATTAAAGTGTAGATTCCCTTTGGGAGCGGATGGACATGTGGAGTTTGGGGTCTCTGAGCTCACAATTTAAAAATACATCTTTTAGTAAAGTTGATTTTAAGATTGTGCGTTTGAAAATGCCACTTTAAGAAAGTAGGCATTTTCTTGCTTAATCCATTCTGTGACTCTGCCTGTTTGTGGATTCCCTGTTTGGGTCAGTTTGACAGTTGGGCTGCTCACACCTCTCCTCTAGACAGTGACAGAAAGGGGGCTGGGGTGTAGCCTGCATATCTTGATTAGCCATCTGTGCTGGAGGGGAGGGGAGGAGTTCACTCACACCTGTGGAAGGACTGTGCCTGCCCTCACACAATGCCGTCTCCGACCCCCTGATGAATGTCTGGGGCCTGTCCTGGACAAGGAAAGATCTTGCAAACACTTGAGACTTTGCTTTGAAGTTTGCAAACTTCAAAGGCAGAACTGGGTATAAGAAGCAGAGCCAAAACCCCGGACTTATACAATCTTTCTGGAATCAAGAGGAACCTCTGCCCAGGAGAAGACCTGAAGGAGGAGTACTGTCCTTTGCTGTGTTGCTTTGCTGCACTGGCCTGCAGTTGCTCCCTCTGCCTGAAAATAGTTCAAAGGGTGAACTTTGCTGTGTCCTGCTTGAGAAAATTCTCCAAGGGCTTGGAGTAGAGCTTGCCTCCTGTTGGGAGTCTCAGGGACACCAAAGACTTCAGTTTCTTTGACCTGCAGCACTGGGAACTGTGTGCATTGTGCTGTTCAAAAGGAGAAACCACTGCGACACCGCTGGGCTGCACCTTGACCTGCCAATGCCACACGGAGTCGCATTGTTCCGCTTCGCACCACGACCCTGGTCTCCCCGAGGCCTTCATCAGACGACTTCACTGAGCCGCTGCTCGCACCGTGACCTGTGGGCCCCGCACTCCGGCATCGCCTGCTCACACCGCAGCCTGAGCATCCCCGACGACGACGCTCCTGCTGACACCGGCGCCGCTGCCTGCACCGTGGCCTGTGGACACCGCTCGTGAGGAACGCAAAGCACCGTCCCTGCGCCGCAGCCCTGGTCCACCGACGCCAGCACCATCGACTCCTGTGTCGTCACCAGGCGTCCTGCCTGCACCATGTCCTGTGGACACTGCTCTTGAGGGTCACAAAGCACCGTCCCGTCCTTAGGATTACCAATGACAGCGCTTCAGCAACGACGCGCCGCTGCCTGCACCGTGACCTGTGGGCACCGCACGTCGCACCACCCCGCTTCACACCACAGCCCTGGTCTCACCGATGCTGCTGGACGCTGTGACCGAGCCGCTGCCTGTACCGTGACCGGTGGGCACCGAATGTCGCATTGTCCCACTTCACACCGCAGCCCCGGCGCCGGAGCACCTGACTACATCAGCCTGGAGTTAGATCTGCAACGCGTGTGACCTCAAGGGCCCGACAACTCCTGCACCGACTCTGGACCCGACACTGCGTCGTCAGTGACGCCGCCTCCGGAGCTCACCGCGAGGATCACGACGCCCTGCAAATCCAAGGTAATGTTTGCGGGTCTTCCCAACACCATAGCTGGCCCGCAAAGCCGCGGCCGGCCTGAACTGTTGGTTTTGTAGATCACAACGCCTTGATAGCCCCAAGTGGAGCTATCGACTTCAAGGAACTGTAATTTTGAGTAAATCTTGCATAATTCATATTTTTCTTACTGTATGTTGGATTCTTATCGTATTTGGTCTTGTTTTATATAGATAAACATTGGCTATTTTTCTAAAACTGGTGTGGTGTCTTTTTGTAGTGTTTTCACTTATTACTGTGTGTTGTGTGCAAATGCTTTACCCATTGCTTCTGAATTAAGCCTGACTGCTCGTGCCAAGCTACCAAGGGGGTGAGCAGTGGTTATCTGAGCGGGTATCACCCTTATCCTGACTAGAGTGAGGGTCCCTACTTGACTTGGTGCAAACCGACTGCCAACTAGAGCCCCCATTTCTAACACTAACCATGACAACTCAGGTCAGCTTCGTCTCCTCCTCCTGCCTCTTCATCCACCACATGCTTTGTATGATATTCAAATGTCTACTTCAAAGTTCAAGACGCACCACCACCTAGGCCCTCATTTCCAGCTGACTGAACTACGGCAACACTCTAAGCAGGAAAAGCAGCTCTCCTCTTCTGACGACTACAGACCATACAGAACGCTGCAGCCAGACTCATCCTGGATCTCCCTAGACAAACCCACAACTTCACCCTGCCTCAGGGAAGTCCACAGGCTCACTGTGCAGAAAAGATGCCAGTTCAAGCTACTGAAATATGCATACAAGACCCTACACAATTGCGGACCCACTTACTTGAACCACCACCGAAACTTCTATCAGCCCACCAGACACCTTCTCTCCACTTCCCTTTCTTTAGCCTTCACCCCGCATTAAATGTATCAGAGGCCGAGGCCGCTCCTTCTCTTGCCCAGCAGTGAAGACATGGGACAAGCTACCTTATCATCTCTGGATCTCCCATCTCTTCCAGAGTTCCGAAAATCCTTCAAGACCTGGTTATTCGGCTAATCAACTGGACCCTGCCAGCTCCTGGATACCCTCATGGATGACCAGAAGCGCTATACAAATCTATTGATTGATTGATTGACAGGACTTTCTAGGTTCAGCCAATTCACAGGCTCATCTCCTAAAATATCCTGCTCTGATATCTATGCAAAAGGTGAGGAATCTGCTGTTAGAAGTCTTATTTAGAAGAACCCTGTTAGAAGAACAAGTTACTTATCTTTAATAACGCTCTTTCTGGTATTGACTATTGACTCTGTCTAACTGCAGATTCTTCACCAACCCTCCCATGCTACTCATTCTGTGAGTTGGTCCCTACCTATTAATGAGATCTTATGTCTAGGAATCTTCACACTGGTCAAAGCCAATTTTTTGTTGAGGCTCTCTATCTGGGAACGTGGACAACATCATAAGCAGCTGACGTCAGCGCACTGGAGTGGTGCCTATATGGACCCTGAATGTCAATTCTGGAGCAGAATAGTCTACCAGCACTTATAGGCTACTGCTTAAAAGTTTTCCAGCTCCAGTCTGGGAAATACCCAGGAGGTAAGCATTCTGCAGTTATATAGAGTCTCTACCAGAAAGAGTGTTACCCAAGGTAAGTAGCGTTACACCAAACCAAGCCACCAATCGAGCTTCCTATGTTGAAAAACTTAAAAAAAATGATCAGGAGCAAATTGCTTTAGAGATTGTTAGGTTGAGTTTTTTCTTTGATTATACATTTTTTAAAGTGTGCTGTTTTTGAATTGTAGTCATTGTATGGTTTACTGACTAAAGTTTAAAATATCACAAGATACTTTTGTAAATATTGTTAATTGGATTTGTTCACGGAGGAATAACTTACAATTAATTGGCCTTGCCCGAAGGGATAGAGACATCTGGCCACTATTCGAGGAGTGGCTCCGGTCCTGGGTCCCTGCTGATAAACTCTCTTGCTGCTTTGTTGTGGAGAGGGTGCATTGTTCCTGTGTCAGTTGACCGCTGCCGGGAACCCCACCTCGTCCTGTTGTCGCACACAACTTCAATCGTCTGGACCGCGATGCCATTCTATGCAGGTCCAGACAGCCCCAGGACCTGTGCTTCCAAAACACCAAGGTCATGATTTTTCCGGACTATACATGCGCAGTCCAGCAGCGCAGACACTCCTTTGAGGATGTCACACAGTAAATGGGGCTCTTAACCTCCGCTAAATGCGCTTCTTCCCTGTCCATTTAAAAGTGATTTTCAACTCTTCAACCTACTGCTTCGGAGCAGGCTTGGGAATGGGCAATGGAATGGCAAAAGTTCTGACACCCATGTGCATTGAAGAACGCCAAGGCACAGGTGGGGGATGTCCCCCCAAATCTGTGCCCCATGAGGATGAGGTCCTGCTCTCGGAAGGCTTGACCCACCCCACAGAGGGGACGGGACTCAGTGAGCTCACAATGCGATGGTGGTGCAGCCGGAGCTCCCGACCCTGAAGTTTTGTTATCTTGACATCCCAGACCTTTTCACATACTTTGATGACGACCCTGGGTGCTTTTGTGATGTCTGAATCCTTGTGAGATTCAGAGCAATCTTAGCAATTCATTACAGAACTGTACTGTGTATACTGTGCCTCCCCAATAGATGCATCTATCTGAGGTGCCGGTGGTGGGGGAAGGGAGGGGTATTCTTAGGTTTTTCGTAACAAGATACATTTAGATTGTGGTCAGACACCCTTATCCTTTTGAGGTGCAATCAGGGACTTTAGGATGGCCTCAGGTGCTTCTTGACCTTTGCTATGTTTTTGGTTGGGGCAAAAGATACTTCAGGGTTGGGCGTGCAGGGTGAGAAGTTAGAGGGAGGGGCTGTTGTTTTGGTTGATTGTTTTGTTTGCACTCAGCTACCACAATCCTTGCACACAACACACATGCGCTGCGACACACCGATCATTCACACTGTGACCAACCTACAATTAGTATCATGGCCGCTCTCTTGCAAGATGGCTGCCCTAACCAACCCCCTTACCTTCTCAGGTGGTTAAAGTCCTATTGTGGAATGTTAACTGTCTCCCAGACCTCATTAAACGATCCACCCAGCTTACGATATGTGAACCACCTTCACCCAAAGTGGTTATGTTTCAGGAGACCAATTTGCTGGGTGTGCAATGCTCTCTTTTCTTGGATGCTTCTGCTATGAGCTGGTGTTTCATACCAGTTTTCCTGAGAATTGGCTATTTTACTGCATAGAGGATTTCCACTGGTGGTCTCTACTACTCATGTTTACCCTCAGGGGCGCTATATGTGGCTGACGTCTGGCTCCATGGCCGGCATTATAACTTTCTTTCGGCCTATGTTCCCCAATAGTAGCTTCAATCAACACTGCAGATGCTTCACAATCTCCTGCAAGCCCTTCCCTTGGGTACTGCACTGATCGAAGGCGACTTTAATGCCATCCCGAACCTGATCTAGATACCGCCGGCCCTCACTGGCCAGGCCATTGTGCCCATGTTTCTCAGCACTCTTTCTGGGGAGACTCGATAGGTCTTTGCGACGCATGGAGGGATTGGTATCATACTCGTACACCCAGATATGTGCAGTGAAAACAATGCTGTTGCATATCAATCAGATTTGGTTCTCAACCTCTGACATTTTTCATCTGACACGTATATAGGTTCTCCCTTGCGGCATTTTGCATCACGCTCCCCTCCTCTTTGAAATGGGGCACCTCCAAGGGCACTTAAGACCCATAGCGCCAGGTACCTTGTGGAGCAACACTGTGCTCTCTTCATAGAGAAAGAGATTAAGGCCCTCATTTTGACTTTGGACTCTTTTGCCAACACCGCCAAAGCCACAGTTGCCAGAAGACCGCCAGTGCTGGCAGTCTTCCGTCCACCAGATCACGAGTACTGAAGGGTTTCTGCCACATTTTGGGCAGAAATCCTCCAGAAGTCGTGCTGGTGGTCGGAGGCACATGGGCAGTTCCACCACTGGCCCCGCCCCGCTAAACGGACTCCACCAGCTGTATTACAAGCAGTAATACAGCTTAGCAGTGCCGCGTAGGCTCTCATTATTCGAATGAGACTACTGGATTTGAGCTGCAGAATCGCCTGCGGTATGGAAGACTGAGTCTTAACTCACTACAGGTGAAACCTGTCGCCCTAATCCGGGTTTTGCTCCAGCTAACTAGCAGTGCCTCATCTCTACCCAAGAGCAGGGATGATTGGGCAGCTGAGCGCATGACATAACTGACTCCCCAAGGAAATCGTGGTAACTCAGGCCTCATCCGTTTTCTCTCAATTACGTTAGTCTCACATACACAATGACAAGCAGAGGAAGTATATGTTTCTATAGGGTTTTAATGAAGCGACTGCATCTTAGATAACAAAGCATGTGCTGCAATAACCAGGATGATACAGCATGACAGAATTAGAATTGTGACAAGGAGAGTGAAGCATAGAAATAACATTACCATATTGCCACTAGTCAATAGACTAATTCCTACCTAGGCTATAATAGAGCACAGCATGTTAAGCCCTAGTTCTGCCCTTCAGGTTCCCCTGGGAAGACATCATCCCCCATACCTGAGCGAAGGCCTGAAGTCTGCATAAGCAGCTGTAGCGAAGCGTTTAGCAATCAACATACAGTTGTGGTCCTCTGGCTGGAATCTCCCTCTAACATGTAAGGTACAAGGAAGTGTTTTTATAATAAAACAGGTGATGTTCTAAGAAAATGACCCTACGTAAGGATGTGTGTTTTTCTATGAATACCAGAGACAAAACTTTTACCACATTCACCGGCAACCTTACTTACTGCAGCCTGAAAGAAGCACAAAGTGAACAAGAATGTCTTGTTTGAGAACGTAGTTCTGGCCTAGGTGAAAACAGCTAGATAGAGAGGAATAAAACAAGACCGCAAAAGTGGCTATTGTTAAAATAATAAATGAAGCTGAATAAAATATATCTAGGTTAAAGTGCACAGCGGCAAGCCCAGTATGCTAAAATAATGTGCATGGAGCTATAGCTAAAATGGCTACACAACAGCAGTGTCCTGATGGTGGGCGCTGCCGGCGGCAGAAGCAGCCGTTCCTGTTCCCTGCCGGAGGACCTCCTTGCCAGACAAGGTAAGACAATCGTCTGACAGGGGAGGTGAGTCGGAGGGTGGTGGGTGTTGTGTGTGTATGTGTGTGTGTGTGTGTGTGAGTGGGTGGGTGTTGTCTGCATGTGTGAATGTAAGTGTCTATGCATGTGTGTGAGTGTACTGAATGTGTGTATGAATGGTGAGGTGAGTGCGTATATGAATGCTTGTGAGTGAATGCATGTATGTCAGTGTTAGGTGTATGCGAGGTGCGTGAATGAGTGTATGCAAAGTGCGTGTGGGAGTCTGTGCCTACATGCAGGGGTGCTGCACTAGAAGGGGGCAGGGGGTGGGGGCGCTGCACTATAAGGTGGGGTGGGGGGTTCTGGTATGGTGAGGGGGTATTGGGCTTGCTCGGGAGGGGGGTGGAGGAGTTGTCTGTCGGTGACAGGAAAGACATTTCCTGCCACTGGTACCCTTTTCACCAGGGTTTTTGTGGCTGTGCTACAGCCGCCGACACCCTTGTGGAAAGCCGGCTCCAAATACCACTGGCGGTCTTCATTGGACCGCCGGGTAGGAGATGCAGATCTCCAGCCCGGCGGGTCCAACCGCCCTGGCTGTACAGGCGGGAATGTGGCGGGTTGGCAGATGCCAACCCGCCAGACTAATTATGTGGCCGTCTTCACCGCCAGCCTGTCGGCAGTGAAACCGCCACTGTGGCTCCGAGGGTCAGTAGACCGCCAGGGTCATAACCAGGGCCTAAGTCATCCTTTATGCTAAATAGCAACACAGTGGCCCACACTGGGACCTTTTGGGCTTCCAGTGAGTCTGACCTTTAATCAAATGCTACATCAGGGCAAAGAAACACAGAAGGTGACGCAGATGACTGGCCTGGAGGCTCAAATCCTTTCGGTGGAGCAGCAGATAAACCGCCTGCGATTGGATGACTTTGCCCATCAGCTTGTGTTGGCAAGATCCCAGCTGATGCAAATCTTTTTAGCGAATGCCAGACAGTGTTGGACGGCATCTACTTAATGCGTGTATGGGCATGAGATAAATCCTGTAAACTCCACTACTGACTGGCAACCAAAGATTCAGCGTCTAGAATTGTACGGTCCATTCAAGATGCTGCAGACTGACACTGCTTACATGTCATCCAGGTGGCACAGATTTTTGCAGACTACTACTGCATGCTGTATGCGGAGACGCCGGCCTCCTTGCCAAAACTTGAATTGCCAATACTAGTGGAGACACCCTGCCTTCGATTCCATCATCCTTGGCCCATGACCCGACCAAATGATCACGACCCAAGAGATTGACAGCCTTACCAGACCTTGTCTCGGGAAACACCATGCCCAGATGGTTTCCCAGTGGAGTTCCTTAATTGGTTCCGGCTCCTTCTACTTCCAAATCTTCCGGCTCTATACACAGAAGCGGCGCACCACGGGTCATTTCCCCCAGATTTGGAAATGGCCACTGTCGTGGTACCCAAAGTAAAAAAGCCCTCTGACAAAAGCTACAGGCCTATCGCTCTTATCAATGCTTACCTCAAGGTGTTTATCTATCTGACTGAGCCAAGCCCTTCTGCATCTGATCCACCCGAACCAATGTGGCTTTATGTCAAACAGTAGAACCCCCAGAGTCCCAACCAGCTTTATCCTAAGCATACTGCATCAACAGCCCTATGGCCTTGCTCCTCATCGATTTTGAAACGGCCTTTGATACTGTTGTGTGGGCCTTTTTGGAGACAGTGCAAACAGCAGGCTTTGTGCCCATTAGTAGTAGGCTTGTCGACCTCTTCTATCCCAGGCACACTGTCCAAGTCCATGTTAATGGTATCCTCTCACCACCCTTTCTAATCCACATAGGCACCTGCCAGCGCAGACCCATCCCCCCACTCTTATTAGTGTTGGCAATTGAGCCTCTGGTACATCTCAGCAGATGTACAAGGGTGGTCTTGGGGAGGAGGACCAGAAGAGCATATAGCCTTATACTCCGATGACCTTCTACTGTTCCTTAAGGACCCACTATTTTCAGACCCTCGATGTTTGGTCTTTACGAGGTAGCCTCCGGACTTCAAATCAATGACATGACATCCCTGCCGGGGCCGATGACGGACAACACGTGCAGGAACTCTTAGTGTTCTGGGATCCCACTGTGCCGTCTTTCCTTTAAATACCTAGGCATTCACATTTCTAATCTCCTGCCACTAACATGGAATCTTAACCTACTGCCCTTCATGACAAGGTTGAATAGAGACCTGCAATGGTGGAACCGACTGTTCTTCAATCCCTGGGAAGTGTAGCATTGTTTAAAATGATGTGTCTCCCGTGTCTTCTCTATGCCCTTGCAGATTATCCCTATCAGATTCCCAGGCGATGGCTACAAACACTGACTTTCAAAATCATCACCTTTCTTTAGATGGGAGGCCACCACTGAGTGGCCTTTGTTAGCATACTCTTACTATGAAGAAGGGATGGTGAATGGCGGACCGACATGCCTACCACCTGGCAGCCCAAATTGTGACTATAGACAACTGGTTTATTGGCGGATGGGATGACCCTGCCTTTCGGGCAGAACTAAACCTCTTGGGCCCGAGCAGTCTTGTGGGCCTGCTCTTCTTGACACTTATCCCCACAGTTACTCCCTGATTGCATTGGAGTGACCCTACTCGGCTTGAGGGCGGCACTTTGCTTCTTCATATGGGACTGCAAACTTACTGGAATGACTGTGTTGTGGCAGGGAACGTAGCTGAATCACATGACGGGCCTACAGGGCTTCGCACAATGAGACAAAATAGGGATCACTCGCCTGGAAGACGTCTGGCGAGGGGATCCCTTGATGTCATTCCACGAGATGCAGAAGCAATATTGGCTCTCCGTACCCAGTTTTATTGCTAGCCGCACCTATGCAAAGCTTTGCCGGAGCACCTACCCATTGGGACACACATCCCAGAAATTAACCCTCTTGAAGCCAAGATCTTGATAGGGAAACTGTGTAAAGGTACTCTTTAAAGAACATACTGCTCTCTAATCATTAATTCTCCAGACCACTTTACAGACCTGTGCTGAGGTGGGAGAAATGGGTGGGGGGACTTTAACGATGACTGATGTGAAGCCCGCCTGCCTCCCAGAGCGCTTCCTATCCCCGACTGACTCTGCATGGTCCAACTCAGTTACCTAAACCTCACTTATTGGGGCAGGTGGTGGGAAAATCAAGGGTCGGCTGTATAATACGAATGTGTGCCATCTTATTCTGTGCTTCCTTCATAGACATGTGGGATAGTTTACTGTGTGTTCTTATGTTTTCTTTTTGAAAATCAGTAAAATTTGGTTATAAAAAATGTTAATTGGTTTTCGTGTTATAATTGTTTTAAGGAGAAGGATAGTTGGTAATATGGGATTTAGACCCAGATCAATATTACCAATTATAAACGAGAACAAAAAAAATGGGTCTTGTTTCTCCCTGCAGGGTTTTTTTCTTATGCTATCAAGTAATCTGAATTAACATGTACAAATATATTTTCTGAAACTCTTGTACTGCAGTATTGCACTTCTCCAGGCACAGTTCTCATCCATCCAATAGTGCCAGTTTTGTTGTGGCCGCATTAGTTTTGTTTCAGAGTTATGGGTCAGCCATTTATGCTGCTTGTATATTTAAGTTCTGATTTACTTCCTGACCATTTCTTCCTCAACTCTTTGTGGTCATTTCTCCTCCAGAAAACAGTCCTGTTTTAGATTTTGATGTTTATTCTCCGACAATTCTATATATCTTATTGTAACTAGAGACTTTTTTTTTTGTTTTCAGGTCCAACAAATTCTCTTCTATGAAGACTCTGTAACTGCTCATCTGACCAAGATTCTGAGCTCGGACCAACATTCTGTTGTCATCTCATCTGCCAAGTGCGTTGCCATTTCATTAATTGGAGTTTTAAGATACATAGGGTTGGCAAAGTAGAACTGTGAAACTTTTGGTGTCCTTTGGAGTCATTATTTTAAAAATAGAGGCCTTGAGGCATTTGGGGACCTGGGAAGAACATTGATGGCGATTTTGAGCAATGTTATGGTTGATAGGACCATCAAACAAGGGAAACAAGATTTGGACTCTGTGAATGTGTCCATGGTGAGCTTCCCAAACATTGGTGAATGTACCAGTGTGCGTTTAAGGTTATTGGTCACTGTTAGGTACTCTGTTGCAATTTGGCATATCATTCCAGAATTATTCTGCTGGGAAGGTACCAAAAGGGATTTTTAGCAAGAAATTATTTGCTAAGGGGTACATGAATCCCTCTTTACAGATTGTGCTGTGACTTACACAGCACACCACTTAGCCAAAACACACCATAATTAAATAATGTAAGACAAGAACATTATATATAGGTGTTCCACAAGGTGAGATTGGCACAGTGCTCTTTAAAGTGAGATCTCCACAGAATAATGGTCAACATAGAAAACTAAGAGCTTGTGAAAAATTATGTTCAAAGGTAGTAAATAAAAAAAATATAATAAAAACAAATGAAATAGGCAGGTAAGCGAGTGTGTGTTCCAGATTATTCATGTTTGGTACTTGATCCAGAGTACTGCTTCCCTCAAAAAAGACTTTATAATGTTCAGAGGTACTAGTATAGGTCCTTTGTATTGGTAGATACGCAGAACAGGAACCTACAGGAAAAGCCTCAAATTATCATGTCAGTAATATTCAGTAATTTGTAAGAAGGAGATGGAGGGAACACAGTGGTTGGGACTTAGCGTCTGCTATACTTTCATCTGAGTCAGTAGACCTCAATGAGACACTGTGAAGGGAAAACACCTGAAATATTGAAGTGTCATCTAAAAACAAGAACGTAAGTGGAAGGATTTCTAATGGCTTATATCTGATAGAGACTTCTAGTTGCAGATTCCTCACCTTATAATTTTCCCCCAGGCGTCAGACTGGATCTGGAGATTTTTCTTCGAGCAATACCCTTGCGCATCGGTAGGTGGCGTCTGTCGACTCCGCAGGTGTCGTGGTCGACGTGATGACGTCGGGAGTACTACATAGACGCCGCCCTCACGCAGTGACGTCAATTCTTATCTTTCCGTGCCACGCGGTGATCCGGACAAAAGCTACTCTGGCTAATTTTTGGCCGAATTCGACCGCTTTGTCGAATTTTTTCTGTGTGACTTTGGTGCGTCGACGATGTCCCCGAAGACCGGGTTCAAGCCTTGTGAGGACGGCCATCGGACGATGTTGGTGACGGATCCTCATCGCATTTCTCTGTGGTGCCTCGAGTGCAACCTCGACCCAAAGTCGTGCTCCGAGTGCCAGGCCATGCACATGAAGTCTTTGAGGGAGCAGTCCCTAAAGCTAATGGCAGCCCGGCACTCGACTCCATGTAGGTCCCGGTCTCATTCGAGAGGAAGGTCTCGAGATCGGTCGCAGAGTCATCACCACTCATCTTCTTCTAAATCCTCGGGTCAAGGTAAGAAGAAGAAGAAGTCAAAGAAGTCCCATCGCTTTCCGACTTTGCCCCGCCGATTGGCCGTCGTGACACAGGAAGAGCGTCCACGCACTAGGCCTCCGTCCTCGGAGCCTGCGTCTGTGTCAGCTCCGCGCTTCACAGAGTTTCCCGGACCCGGAGCGACCCCCGCCCAACTAAAGGAGTTTTACGAGGCCATGCGCCTCATATTTGGTCGGGCCGACCCCGATACAGCACCTTCGGGCCCAAGGGGTTCGGCTGAAGGGCCTTCAGGTTCCATGCCGACGGCTTCGGCTCTGGCCACGGAGGTCACCTCTGGATCCATGCGCGGATCCACACCGGAGCCGGTCGCACCCTTGAGACCTTCCCCGGCGCTGGGTCAATTATCGACTCTCCTGACGTCGGTGGTGCCCACTATCGACGTCGACCCAATTCTTTTCCCCATCAACTCGGAGTCGGAGTGGCGTCGGCCAACGCCGCCTCCGGCTTCGATAGTGCTTATTTTTCCCAGGTCAGATTCAGACCCTTTTTCTATGGGTACGAATATGGAGAGGACTTGGAGGGGTCCCTGGACCCTTATGAATACCAGGATGACCCTACTATGGACTGGGCACAGGAATTTGGCGAAGCCAGTGGTCTGGATACTTCTCCTGATGCTGGCATGCTGTTTCCTCCTATCGTGGCTACGGCGGAGGGAGCAACTTATGGTATGGTGGTCAGTAGGGCAGCTGAGGTCCTTGGCCTTGAGCGTCCTACTGTAGAGGTCAGGTCTAATCTCCTGACAGAGGTGCTTCAGCCTGGGGCTTCTACTTCAGAACCCCTTTTGTCATTTAATGAAGTCCTCACTGATGTCCTTTTTGGTACATGGTCCAAACCCAACACAGGGGCTCCTGTGAATAGGACTATTGCACGTCGCCATCGACCCGCTCTGAACGACCCTCTAAATTCCTGTCCCAACACCCCACGCCTGAGAGTCTTTGTAGGAAAATGGCTCCCTGTTGCAGTTACCTCCCACTTTTTACCTGGTATTCATGCCGACTTTACAGAGAAGTGTGCTGGGATCCTGCTATCCAGGCCCCAGCACCAGCATTCTTTCACTAAAAATGTACCATTGTTTCCACAATTGGCACATCCCTGGCACACAGATAAGTCCCTTGTAAGAGGTACCAGTGGTACCAAGGGCCCTGTGACCAAGGAATGTCCCTAAGGGCTGCAGCATATGTTGTGCCACCCTATGGAACCCCTCACCTAACACAGGCACACTGCCATTGCAGATTGTGTGTGTTGGTGGGGAGAATAAGGCAAAGGCGATATGGCATCACACAAAATGCTGCCTGTGGCATAGGTAAGTCACCCCTCTAGCAGGCCTTACAGCCCTAAGGCAGGGTGCACTATACCACAGGTGAGGGCATATGTGCATCAGTGCCCCTACAGTGTCCAAGCAAAACCTTAGACATTGTAAGTGCAGGGTAGCCATAAGAGTATATGGTCTGGGAGTTTGTCAAACACGAACTCCACAGTACCATAATGGCTACACTGAAAACTGGGAAGTTTGGTATCAAACTTCTCAGCACAATAAATGCACACTGATGCCAGTGTACAATTTATTGTAAAATACACCCAGAGGACATCTTAGAGATGCCCCCTGAAAACATACCCGACTTCCAGTGTAGGCTGACCAGTTTCTGCCAGCCTGAAACACCAGACATGTTGCTGGCCACATGAGGAGAGTGCCTTTGACACACTGTGGCCAGGAAAAAAGCCTGTACTGGGTGGAGGTGCTTCTCACCTCCCCCTGCAGGAACTGTAACACCTGCCGGTGAGCCTCAAAGGCTCACCCCTTTTGTTACAGAGCCTCAGGGTATCCCAGCTAGTGGAGATGCCCGCCCCTCCGGCCACTGCCCCCACTTTTGGCGGCAAGGCTGGAGGAGATAATGAGAAAAACAAGGAGAAGTCACCCACCAGTCAGCACGGCCCCTAAGGTGTCCTGAGCTGAGGTGACCCCTGCCTTGATAAATCCTCCATCTTGGTTTTGGAAGATTCCCCCAATAGGAATAGAGATGTGCCCCTCTCCCCAAAGGGAGCAGGCACAAAGAGGGTGTAGGCACCCTCAAGGACAGTAGCCATTGGCTACTGCCCTCCCAGACCTAAACACACCCCTAAATTCAGTATTTAGGGGCACCCCAGAACCTAGGAAACTAGATTCCTGCAACCTTAACAGGAAGAAGGACTGCTGACCTGAAGCCCTGCAGAGAAGACGGAGACGACAACTGCTTTGGCCCCAGCCCTACCGGGCTGTCTCCCAACTTTGAAGAAAACTGCAACAGCGACACGTCCAACAGGGGCCAGCGACCTCTGAAGCCCCAGAGGACTGCCCTGCACCCAAGGACCAAGAAACTCCTGTGAACAGCGGCTGTCTTTAAAAACCTGCCACTTCTTTGCAAGAAAGAAGCAGCTTTAAAGACTTCACGTTTCCCACTGGAACTGTGAGACTTTCCACTCTTCACCCGACGCCCCCGGCTCGACCTGCAGAAAACCAACACCTCAGGGAGGACTCCCCGGCGACTGCGACCTCGTGAGTGGCCTGAGCCGACCCCCCTGGACTGCCACAGAGACGCATGCAGAGAGAATCCAGAGGTTCCCCCTGACCGCGACTGCCTGTAACAAGGAACCCGATGTCTTTACCAAGCACTGCACCCGCAGCCCCCAGGACCAGAAGGAACCGAACCTCAGTGCAGGAGTGACCCCCAGGCGACCCTCTGCCTAACCCAGTCGGTGGCTGGCCCAAGAAGCCCCCCTGTGCCCTGCCTGCACCGCTAGAGTGACCCCTGGGTCCCTCAATTGAGTCCTATACAAAACCCGATGCCTGCTTTGCACACTGCACCCGGCCGGCCCTGTGCCGCTGAGTGTGTGTTTTGTGTGCCTACTTGTCCCCCCCCAGTGCTCTACAAAACCCTCCTGGTCTGCCCTCCGAGGACGCGGGTACTTACCTGCTGGCAGACTGGAACCGGAGCACCCCTGTTCTCCATAGGCGCCTATGTGTTTTGGGCTCCTCTTTGACCTCTGCACCTGACCGGCCCTGAGCTGCTGGTGTGGTAACTTTGGGGTTGCTTTGAACCCTGAACGGTGGGCTGCCTATGCCCAGGAACTTACACTAGTAAGTGCTTTACTTACCTGACAAACTAACCATTACTTACCTCCCCCAGGAACTGTTGATTTTTGCAGTGTCCACTTTTAAAATAGCTTATTGCCATTTTTGCCAAAACTGTGTATGCTATTGCTCTAATTCAAAGTTCCTAACTTACCTTTGTGGAGTACCTTGCATTTTATGTATTTACTTCAAATCTTGAACTTGTGGTTCTAAAAATAAATTAAGAAAATATATTTTTCTATATAAAAACTATTGCCCTGGAGTTAAGTCTTTGAGTGTGTGTTCCTCACTTATTGCCTGTGTGTGTACAACAAATGCTTAACACTACCCTCTGATAAGCCTAGTGCTCAACCACACTACCACAAAATATAGCATTTAGAATTATCTATTTTTGCCAGTATCTTACCTCTAAGGGGAACCCTTGGTCTCTGTGCACACTATCTCTTACTTTGAGATAGTATATACAGAGCCAATTTCCTACACCAGTCTACCACTTTGCCTACTTTCTACGCACCCCCACCTCCTTCCCATGAGAAGGAGAGACTCCACTGTCTGGACTTAAAAAGAGCGTTGGTGTTCTACCTCAATCATACTAAAGATTTCCGGGTGGACGATCAACAATTCGTTGGGTATGTGGGTGCGAACAAAGGGAAGGCGGTGCAAAAGCGTACTATCTCTCAATGGGTGCTTCTTTGCATCAAAATGTGCTACGCTTTGGCCAAAAAGCAGCCTCCTGAAGGCCTGCGTGCTCATTCCACCAGAGCAGCTGCTGCTTCCACTGCGTTAGCACGCGGAGTTCTTGTCCTGGATATCTGCCAAGCCGCTACGTGGGCGTCCCTCCACACTTTTGCGTAGCACTACTGCCTGGACAGTCAGGTGCGTCGAGGCAGCTATTTTGGTCGTTCGGTCCTACAGGACTTTCTAGTGTGATCTTGGTTCGCAGCCCACCACTGAGGATGGCATTGTATGGGTATCTATTCTAAGGTAAGGAATATGCAACTAGAAGTCTCTATCAGATGTACAAGTTACTTTCCTTCGGTAGTGAAATACCTGATAGAGACATATTCTAGTTGCAGATTCCTTACCGCCCACCCATCCTCCCCGCTTGCGAACTGATTTCTAGGGACAGGGATTCCCCCTTTTAGGTCCTGAGCTCTGGCACACCAATATCAGTGTTCTTAGTGGCTCTGTCCTCTGGCGTGGAAAGTCGTTAAAAGAAATTTACGTCACTGCACGAGGGCTGCATCTATGTACTACTCCCGACGTCATCACAGCGACCACGACGCTTACGACACCTGTGGAGTCAACCGACATCACCTACCGACGCGCAAGGATATTGCTCGAAGAAAAATCTCCGGATCCAGTCTGATGCCTGGGGGAAATTCTTGGGTAAGAAATCTGCGACTAGAATATGTCTCTGTCAGATATTTTGTTACCGAAGGTAAGTAACTTGTACATCCATGCTGCCAGATCCATTTTAAAAGCAGTGCATTAGCTACTGAGTGAACTGTTATACATGCAATCAAATTGATACCAATACCTAACTCCTACTCCCACTTATATATAATGGAGCCATGAGCAAGTGGTTTAATGAATCACCTCACTGGACTTGTCAGCCCAGCAACATTATGATGAAACTTGGGAACATTAAACAGTTTATGCCAAAAAGAATTGCGCAGTCATCACTAAACGTGTGTCACTTTTTTACACCTGTGGCTTAGAAAAGTAAAAAATAATAGATTTTTGTTCAAGTCTCCAGTGTTTAGCTTTATGAGTAGGCTGGGGCCCGTGCAAAAAGTCTTGTATTTAAATGGGAACTTGTAATTAAACATGTGGTCTTAACTTCACAAAGGTAAAATGTTAAGACTTCCAGTGTTAAGTATTGTGGCTAAGCTGGGGCCCATTTAAAAGTTATGACATTTAAGTAAGAGCTTGTAATAGAGTACATAAATGTGCAGTCTCACTTCATAAAGGAAAAGTCTACTTACTGAAAATATTATTCTCTATAAATAGTGGAATTGGGAGGTAGAAAAGACAGCGCAGCAACAATATGATGACACTAAAATCACTAAACGTGTATTTTTTTATTTTTTTTTACACATGTGGTTTAGAAAATGTCCAAGTCAAGTGCTGGCTTCCGGTGTTTTGTATTCTATGTAAGCTGGGGGGCATTTAAAAGGTTTAACATTAGGATAGGAGCTTGTGCGCTTTGGAGGGAGCAAAAAATGAAAAGTATCTTACCAGTGCTCACGCACAGCTGTGCAAGATAAGACCAATTTTTATCTATTGATGCTGCCACAGTGACATGCACGCTAGAAATAGCAGTTTCATCCATAAAGTGACTGGTAAAACATGAACTGGAGTATCATTGCAAGTGAATGTCTCTTGATAGTATCATAACTAAAGGGAGTGCCCTTATCAGGCACACAGCGTACATACATATAAAAAACAAATTAGCAGAGGTAGAAAAATTGTATAATGCAATTAACCATGTTTTAAAAATCCCATAATTTGTCGCATTTCCTCATACTCACTGAGTCCATTATATTTAAAGAGTCCATGTTAGGTATCCATTTACACTCCTGTGTTGTCAGTAATTGACCGAGTTCTCCACCACATTTTTCAGTCACCAGCCATCTTTTGTCTTCTAGTTTGTGATACGCTTGCAAAAACCACTCAGCTAGTGCCGCCCCCGAGAGGCACATCTTATCGTACCACAATCATGTAGGCTGACCTGATTTGCTTTCTCTTGTGTTTGACCGACATGGTATCTTGCATGGGCACATAATCAATTAAATTACATTAGTATTGTTAAAATTTGAGTGATGTTTAAGCACATGCATTTTATTACCTTGCATAAACTCTCTAGTTTCCATACAGAATTACTTGCCTTAAATTTGCCACGTTTATAGTTGCCACTTACCAGCTGTAAATGACATTAGGATTGTAAGGTCATTTGTTCCTTAAATGGCACATAGGATCTTACTATGCGGTCCTATAATTACTACCCCATTGAAATGCAAGAAGGTTCTAGTGTTATTTTAACACTTTTTGAAGGGGATACTAGGAGTGCTAACTGTAGTTAAATTATCTGGTCCTCTTTTTGGGTACTTTCTCTTGGGGTCTCACAAGGGCAAAACTACACTTTTGTGTGACAGTTTTCCTAGTCCCTTTGGAAATCGTCTTTCTAGTAATTACACTGTTAGGACATCTGAATTCCTGAAATAACCTGTCTTTTTAGTACAATTCCTACATAATCTCGGGAAAGTGCCCTAAGGGAGATTATCTCTCATTCCTGGGATGGTGGCTGTTACACCTCAGTAATGTATTTCTTCCTGTTGGTTTTCTGAATAGCGTAGTGTAAAGTTTGTTGTCACCGAGCTTAATCGTAATGTCTAGAAAATTGATTTCCATTTAGCTTTATATCATGGTGAATTGTGTGTCTTCTGATCGTCATTGAGCCATCTAAAAAAACTCCAGGCCATGACTCATCCTTTTTCAGATTATAATGATGTCATCTATGTAACGTCTCCACATAGTGATGATTTGTTGAAAAGATTACTAGTCTGAAATAAATGTTTGTATCTGATAGGGACATATAGTTGCATATTCCTTACCTTAGATTTCCCCAGAGACATCAGTCTGAATCCCGAAATTTTTCCTGAGCAGTAACCTTGTGCACCGTGATGTGGTGTCCATCAGCTCCTCATCCGTCATCTCAGTCATCCACGCCGGATATGACATTGCGGGTCTTACATAGGCACCACCCCGGTGTGCTGATGTCATTTATTTTCTTTCCACCCAGCCAGTGCTGATCTGAAGAAAGAGCTACCCGTCAGTCACTTTTTGACTGGTCTTTTTTCAACTTTTGTTGAAGCCTGTTTGAATGATCTACCCTTGGAGATGTCTTCACGTAGGGCAAGGTTCAAGCCCTGCAGGTCCTGCCATCGGGCGATATCCATGTCAGATCTGCCCCTCGTGTGCCTTTAGTGTCTGGAGTACGACCACAACTTGAAAATCATTGTCCGAGTGCTGGGTCATGAACCCGAAAGGTTTGAGGGAGCAGTCCCTAAAGATGATGGTTGTCCGACACTGGACTCTGCGTAAGTTAGAATCTGTGTCGAGAGGAAGGTCTCTGGATTGGTCGCAGAGTCCCCCTTCTTTGTCGTCCTACTCAAAGTCCTTGGGACAATCAAGTAAGTTGAGGCATAAGAAGAAGTCGAAGAAAGTGAAACGTTACTCGCCTCCACCTCGTCAGGCGGCCGACAAGGTAGCGGGAGCACTGTCAATCTAGGCTTCCCCCTGCGGAGCCTGGGCTGGGCTAACTCCGAGCCTCCCAGATTTTCCGGGAGCCAGAGTGAGCCCTGCCCAACTTAAGGAGTTTTATGAGGCCATGTTCCTCATTTTTGGGCAGCCTGACTCTGCTGGTGCGCCTTATGGGCCAGCGGATCAGAAGGGACCCCTTCAGGGTTCCTCGCCGGTGGCTTCGGTCTCGGCTCTAAAGGGCACCCATGGATGTGTTAGTGTATCCGGACCGACGTCAGTCTTACCCATTGGATATTCCCCAGCACCAGTCCAGATGTCAACGCTCTTGGTGCCGCTCGTGCCCCTTGGCAGCGCACCCCCATCTTCATTGCTCACACCTAACTCCCTCTCAGATGCTTATTCTGGACACAGTGCAATTTCAGGCGTATCCTCCTGAGAGGTGGATATTCAGGCTTTGAAACCAATGTTTCAGCCTATATCTTGGATTTCAGTGAGAATGGCTCTGAGGCTGCTGGGCCTCATGGCCTCCTGCATCCTTCTGGTGACATGTGTCAGGTGTCATATGCGGGCTCTGCAGTGGGACCTGATGTTCCAGTGGGCTCAGCATCATAGGAATCTCTCTGACATAGTCCAGATTGCAGAGGGAATGGCACAAGATCTGCAGTAGTGGCTAACAAACCACGTTTTGGTCAGAGGCAGATCCCTCTCCCTTCCCCAACCAGATCTGACAGTAGTGACAGATGTGTCACTCCTGGGATGGGGCGGCCACCTGGGAAAGGTGGAGATCAGAAGCATCTGGTCTCTGGTAGAGTCCGGCCTCCACATCATCCTGTTGGAGCTCCGGGTGATCAAACTAGGATTTGAAAGCATTTCTTCCGTCTCAAAGGTAAGGTAGTGTAAGTGTTCACAGACAACACAACTGCCATGTGGTACTGCAACAAGCAGGATGGGTGGGGTTGTGGACCCTTTGTGAAGATGCTCTGCGCTTTTAGGATGTGGCTGGAACAACAGGGCATTTCTCTGGTCGTTCAAAATCCGGTGGGCTCTCTGTATGCCAGAGCGGACTAATTCGGGCGACAATGCTTAGTCAATCACGAATGGCTTCTCCATCCGGAGGTGGCTCAAGGTCTCTTTCAGCAGTGGGTAGAGCCTTGGTTAGATCTGTTCACCTCCTCAGAGAGCACGCAATGTCAGCAATATTGTGAGTTGGAGTTTCCATGGGGGTAATCTCTTGATGCTTTTTGTGTTGATTGGAACTCAGGCCCTCCTGTACGCCTTTCCACACATGCACCTTCTGCCTAGAGTTCTCAAGAAGATCAAGAACGACCAGGCTCAAGTAATCCTTTTGGCTCTGGACTGAGCACGAAGAGTCTGGTATCCAGCTCTACGGAATATGGCCACGATCCTATAATCAGACTGCACCTTTGGGAGGATCTTCTGTTGCAGCATCAGAAAAGGGTTCTCTCCTCGATCCTGTCCAGTCTCCGCCTTCCTGGGTGGAGATTGAGTGGCAGCAGTTGACAGCTTTTGACTTTCGCCTGAAATCTGTAATGTAATCTTGGCAGCCAGGCATCCCTCCACCTAAACGGTTATATACCTGTTGGAAGAAATATGTGGCATGGTGCTCAGTCAAGTCTGTTGACCCCCCTTCTGCCCCTTTCTCTGAGGTCCTGTGGTTTATCCTTTCGTTGGCCAAGCAGGGCTCTGCTATGGGCACTCTTAAAGGTTATTTGTCTGAAAATTTCAGCTTTTCTTACAGTTGCCTGATCAACCTTCCTTGTTTAAGTCTCCATTGTTCCTTAAAGACCGTACTCATATGTTTCCTCCTTCCCCATTCATTATGCTCCAATGGAATTTCAATTTGTTTCTGACATTCCTAATTTGCGCTCCTTTCTATCCTCTCTGCAGTTGTCCTCTCAGGCTTCTCACTTTGTAAACAGATTTCCTTGTGGCCATAACTTCTGCCCGCAGGATGAGTGAGCTGCAGGCATTGTCATCTAAGCCACCCTACCTTTCAATCTATCCCGACACAGTGGTGCTTCTCACTAGGGCCTCCATTTAGCCAAAAGTTGTTACGCCCTTCCAAGTAGACCAATACATCACCTTGCCTACTTTTCACACACACCCACATTCTTCTAAGGATGAGGAGAGACTCCAACCCCATGACCTAACAAGAGCATTGGCTTCCTACCTTGATCATGCCAAAGAGTTCTTGGTGGATGATCAACTCTTTGTTGCTTATGTGGGTGAGAAGAAAGATCGGGCAGTGCAGAAGAGAACCATCCCCAGATGGGTCACACTCAGCAATAAAATGTGCTACACACTGGATGAGAATCAACCCCTGGGGGTTTGCATGCTCACTCTCCAAGAGATAAAGCTGCAACCACTGCGTTAGCACACAGGGTTCCAGTCCTTGATATCTGTCAGTGGGCAACGTGGGCATCCCTGCACACGTTTACCAACCTCTACTGCCTGGACAGTCATGTCCCTAGGGACGGACACTTTGCCCGTTGTAGGAAGCCGGCTCTGTATATACTATATTAAAGTGAGATATAGTGTGCACAGAGTCCAGGGGTTCCCTAGAGGCTTATTAGAGGCTAAAGTAGATAATACTAAATCTCTCTTGTATGGTAGTGTGGTCGAGGGTAGTGCAAAGCATTTGTTGTACACACATAGACAATAGAAGAAGCACACACACAATGAGTTAACTCCAAACCAATGGTTTTTATATAGCAAAAATATATTTTCTTAATTTATTTTGAGAAGCACAAGATTCAAGTTGCATTTAAGTACCTTAAACGTTTCGTATTTCACACAGGTATGAAGAGTACATTATTATTTGAAATAGGTAAGTTATACAATTTGTGAATTATTGGCAATAATCGGTTTTAAAAATGGACACAGTACAGTTTTCAGGAACAGTTCCTGGGGGGAAGAAATGTTAGGTTATTTTACAGGTAATTACAACACATATAGTTTCAGTCTCTGGGCATTAGGAAGTCCACTGGGTGGAGTTCAAGTTAACCCCAAACATCCACCACCAGCAACACGGGCCTGTTGGGTGCATAGGTCAAAGTTGAGCAAATTTAACATGGGCACCTATGGAGACAGAGGGTACTCGGAATCAGTCCTGCGTGCAAGTAAGTACCCCCGGCTCTGAGGGCAGAGCAGGGGGGTTTGAAAGAACACTGGAGGTGCCACAAATTGCCAGCATACACACATCCTCACCGGCTCAGGGGCGGCCGGGTGCAGGGTGCAAACAGGACATCGGGTTTCCAATGCTGGTCTATGTGGAGATCCCGGGAGTCACTCAGAGGCTGCAGGCGAGGTCCACGGGGGAGTCTCGGGCACACCACCGGTTGGACATTTCTTCAAGGCCCGGGGGCTGCTGGTGTAGTGTCTCTTTAGGCGTCTGATATCTTTGCCCAGCGCTTTGCGGTCAGGGCGGTCCTTGGCATTACCTCTGCAGCTTCAATGTGGAGGAGTGCAGAGGTCAACCCAGGGTGGGCACTTGCTCGCAATCGCCTGGGGACCCTCTCTTGCTGGGTGGACCACCTGGACACGGGCCGTGGGTGTCGGGTGCACAGGGGTCACGGCACACACATCCAGAGTGAGGTAGGAGTCCTTAGTTGTAGGTCTTTCTTAGACAGAGCCGTTGTCCTTGGGAGTTCTTGGTCCTTCTGGGTGCAGGGCAGTCTTCTGGAGTTGGGCAGAGGTCGCTGGTCCCGCTGGCCGGGTTGCTGGTCTTCTGCAGGTTCTTTGAAGCAGGAGACAGGCTGTTAGGGCTGGGGGCCAAAGCAGTTGTTGTCTTCCTTCTTCTCTTCTGGGGGTTTCAGCTTAGAAGTCTTCTTGTTAGGGTGCCAGGAATCTGGTGAGTTGGGTTCTGGGGGGCCCTTAAATCCTAGATTTAGGGGCGTTCTTGGGGTGAGGGTGCAGTAGCCAATAGCTACTGTCCCTGAGGGTGGCTACACCCTCCTTGTGCCCACTCCCTTTGGGGAGGGGGGCATAAACCTAATCCTCTTGGTCCCTGTCCTCCAAAAGAAGATGGAGGATTCTGCAGGGATGGGGTCACCTCAGCTCTGGACACCCTAGGGGTGGTCACTTCTCCCTGTTTTCCCTAGCTTTCCTGCCGGACTTGCTGCCAGAAGTTGGGCTTTGTCCGGGCAGCGGGCATCCCCACTACCGAGGCTTGAGCCTTTGAGGCTCACCTCCAGGTGTTACAGTTCCTGTAGGGGGGAGGTGTGAAACACCTCCACCCAGGACAGGCTTTGGTTCTGCCCACAGAGTGCAAAAAGGCACTCACCCCATGTAGTCAGAAACTTGTCTGAGAGTGGCAGGCTGGCACAGACCGGTCAGTCCTACACTAGAAGTTTGGCTAACGTACAGGGGGCATCTCTAAGATGCCCTCTGTGTGTATTTTTCAATAAATTCCACTCTAGAATCAGTGTGGGTTTATTGTGCTGAGAAGTTTGATACCAAACTTCCCAGTATTCAGTGAATCCATTATGGAGCTGTGGAGTTCGCAGTGACAAACTCCCAGATCATATACTCAATATGGCTACACTGCACTTAAAATGTCCAAGAATGGACTTCAACACTGTAGGGGCATATTGTTTATGCCGCTATGCCCTCACCTGTGGTATAGTGCACCCTGCCTTAGGGCTGCAAGGCCTGCTAGAGGGGTGACTTACTTATGCCACAGGCAGTGATTTGTGGTATGGCACCCTGAGAGAGGTGCCATGTCAACTTTGTCTTTTTTTCCTCACCAGCACACACAAGCTGCAAGGCAGTCTGTATATGCTTGGTGAGGGGTCCCCTAGGGTGACATAATACATGCTACAGCCCTAAGAGACCTTCTCTGGCCACAGTGCCCTTGGCACCATAGGTACCTTTTACAAGTAACTTAACTGTGGCCAGGGTTGTGCCAATTCTGGAAACAAAGGTACAGTTTTAGGGAAGGAACACTGGGGCTGGGGCCTGGTTAGCAGGGTCTCAGCCCACTTTCAATCAAAGTTGGCATCAACACTAGGCAAAATGTGTGTGGGGGGGGTAACCTTGCCCACAGTGGTACTTTCCTACACTCGTTCAGTCCTGCAGGATTTGCTAGTCTGCTCTTAGTTTGGAGACCCACCTCAGGGGATGGTATGGCTTGAGTATCTGTTCTAAGGCAATGATTCTGCAACTAGATAGCTCTAGCAGATGGATTTGTTACTTACATTTGGTAATGCCTTATCTGTTGGAGACAATATCTAGTTGCAGATTCTTTACTGAACCACCCATCCTCCCTGCTCTGTGAACTGATTTCTAGGGACAAGGACTCCCCTTTCAGGGCCCTAGTTTTGACACACTCGTGGTCAGTGTTTCTCATGGCTTTGCGCTCCTGGTGTGGAAAGTCATGAAAAGAAACTGATGTCAGTACACCGGGGTGGCACCTATATCGGAACCGGCATGGAGAATGACGGAGCCGAATGATGACACCGAACGGCGCGCAGGGGCACTGCTCGAGAAAAATATCTGGATCAAGCCTGGCACCTGGGGGCAATTCTATGGTAAGGAATCTACAACTAGATATTGTCTCTACCAGATAAGGTGCTACTGAAGGTAAGCAACTTTTCCATTTATAATGGTCCATAAACATGTTCGCCACATTTATTGCAAAGGCCTCTCCCTTAGCTACATCCCTGATCTGATAATAGGACATATTCTAAAACTTTTCACACAGTACTTAGTATGTTGCTTTTGAATGGACCTGGGAGCTCCTATTAGTCGCAATAATATGTTCCATTAGAACATTTTTCAATGAAGTGCTTGTTGTTTTCAGATGACACTACAATAATTCAGGTGTTCTCACTTCACAGTGTATTGTCAATGTCTACTGACCTGGATACCAGGGTAGCGGGTTGTAAGTACCAATCATCGTGTCCCGGCTCCTCTTCCCCTTATTAATGATTGGACGTTACTGATATGATAAGACAAGGCTTTTCCTGTAGGTTACTCTCCTGCGTACCTACCAAGAACAACAACCAATATTAGAACCTCCTGACACCATTAAGTGTTTTTTTAGGAAAGCAGTACAGTGGATCAGGTACCATGGACTGACAGTCTGTAACACAGTCACTCACTTGCCTAGCCCATTTGTTTGCATTGTTTTGGGTGACAGTGAAATAAATTATGAGCTAGATGCAGATTGACTATTGTGGGGGAAAAATAAGGAGTTGACGAATTGACCGCTTTTTACTAACTTTGAAAACAATAGTTTACACACTCTTCTTGATGTAATATATGTTTTACATTGCCCTGCTGTGTTCTCACTCTCACGCCGACCTCACTGTGTGGAACCCCCATGTATAATATTATTGTCTTACAATTCTTAAATATTGTGCGTTTTGGCTAAGTGGCGTGTTGATAGTCACCACTCAATCTGTCAGGTTTGGTTCTTTGATCCCTTACTAAATAATTTCTTGTTAAAAATCATTCTTCTTAATTTTTCTTACCTTCCTAGCAGGATCATTCTGTAATTATAAATAAAATAGACCAAGATTCTGAAGGTTACCAGGACCACCCTGTATATCTTTACACAGATGTTATTTGGTGGCATTTGTGGATGCCCAGTTGAGCATTTGTTGGCACAGGTGGATGCTTTGATGAGTCTGGTGACTGTTCACAGCTGCATGAGCGTCTTTTGAGGTTTGTGACATTTGTAGATTCCTTGCCTATTGTTAAGGGTAAGGGTTATTATCAATGCTGGATACCCTAGTAAGCCTTTTTGATTACCAGCCATTTATTTGTCCGTTGAGGGGGAGTTTAAAAAAAAAAGTTTTTATAGATGGCAGCGTCTTGAGTTATTGATGTCCTTTGTATAATGGCTGATGTCAAAAATGGTTGACCCAAGCAGGGCTCTGATTGTTCACTTTACTAGAGATAAACACAAAGGTGATGGGAGGAATACTTGCTAATGTATAAACCACTGCCAACCGTTCTGGGTAGCATTCACACTAGAGATTAAGGCTAAGGAGTCATTTGAGTCTAAGTAGTAAGCAGTTAGTGATAGATTCTTGCAAAAATGTATCAAACTGTCGACCCTTTTCCCTTTTTCCCACCAAATTCCCACAGGTCCCTAGTACTCTTCCCTTTTCTCCATACACATCTGTGTGGCTGTGCAGGACTCTTTTCCATTATGATACTGGTTATAGTCTGTGCGCTTTATAAATTAACTAATATATTCAAAACCTTTTTCTTCTGGTGGGCAGTAACTGAAACTTTTAAGAAGCTTACAGCAGTCTGGGTGCCAGAGGCTAGGAGGTGTTTATTTATCTCACCTGGAGAAAAATTCAAATCTTTCTTGCTTTGTCAGGGTGCTGTGTGAGACAGTGAAGGACTTTGTTGCAAGAGTGGGGAAGGCATATGAGAAAACAGCTGAGGGTTCACAGGAATCAGAAGCCATGGCTGGAAAGGTAAGTAGCAATAATATGATTGATAATAATAATAATATAAATGATAACCTTGACAATTTATAAAGCGCACAGAAACTGATTTGCTGCCCGATGTGTAAGTATTAGGTGATTTTATTGTGACTAGTACTCACTTTATTTATCTTGCGAACATCTGAATCTGAGTTGGGGTTAACCCCTCCTATGTGGAACACAGCTCCAAGCCATCGTCTACACCAGTCCTTGTGTGCTGAGGACAGATCCAGGCCATACTCGCACGTGAGGCAGGCAATCCCTCTAGTGCGATCGAGAGTGATTTCCTTTTATTTATTTTAGCCTCAGGAGTTGGATAAGAGTTTCCCTAGCTCACAAGGCTATTTTGTTTTCTCTGAAATGACAATGGCATTTCAGAGAAAGTAAAAGTGAAATGAGTCCATCAGCTCAGTTCACTTTCACTGCTTCAGTGCTCGAGGCGTATCTCAGCCCCTCGAGCACTGAAACACAAGGGAGAGGTACCATTGGAAAGGGAAGAATCTCCTGGTGGATCCCTGTTTGGGGATTGCCGCAGGAGCAGGGATCTACTCCACGGGACACCAGGGAATCTTTTATGGGGGTTAGGTGAGCTGCACCCCTGGCAGTAGACTAGTCCTCCAACCTCCTACCCGACCAGCAGAAACTATATTTGGAGGTAGATAGCACACCACCCATCCACCAAGGGCTAGCGCTCTTCCCCCATTCTAGGGGAGAGCAACATTCTCACCCACACCACCACACGATCTCACCTCCAGTCTGCTTCAGTTGGTGTGGTGGGGTGGGGAAGTCTACTTGACATCAAGGATTAATTTTTAAAGGCAGAATGGGTGGGGGCTGTCCTCACAGTGATCAGGTTTAGACTACCCCCTCCCTCTCCCATCCCCCATATAACCCTCAGCAGTCTTTCTACCACCTGCGGGTGCAGATAGCAGACTTTTTCCTCCTGATTGCCCCCCTGCGGGGGTGCTGAAAGCCCATGTTGCATTATGGGCTGTTTCCTGTCGCTGGCACTAGGCCTACCCACATAAGTGAGGTACCATTTTTATCAGAAGACTTACGGGAATGCTGGGTGAAAGGAAGAACTTTCTGTCACAGAAATTTGAGTAAAATTAATTTGAGGTTTCCAAGGGATCTGTGTGAAACAACCTTGTGAAAGCCACACAAGTTACTGCATCCTGGATTCCCTTAGATGTCTAGTTTTAAAAAATGTACAGGTTCCAAAATCCACAACTACACACTTTGCAAAAAACATGTCAGTTTAGTTTTGAGTGAAAAAATGTGATTCATCCATGTTGCATTTTGAGCCCTATTCTGTCACGGGCACTAGGCCTACCCACAAATGCGCAGTGCCATTTTTTAATCAGAAGATATGTGGGAGCATCTTATTACATATTAGATTTTACTGCATTTGTGCCTTCCAAATGTAAGAACTTTGACATTTTGAAAAATACCATCTACGTCATATGCTTGTACGGGTACTCAAAAATTAAGAGATGTACAAATAACCACTGCTTTTAAACTCCATATCTTGTGACTATTTCAGAAACACATAGGTTACCTTTATTCCTATTTTTCACTCAGTACACAATGGAAAACCATTGCACTGTGCAGCTCAGTTGTTGGCTCTGGTTACCCCGGGTTCATGAAGAACCTACAAATTCTGCCTGTGGCCACCAGTATTCCAAATTTCAAGATTATTGCTGTCTGCAGGTAAAAAAAAAAAATGCCGATCTCGACTTAGTGACTGTAACGAAGCACTGCCTCCAGGTATATGGGTGTTGGCGTGGTGAGGGTTTGTTGCCGAGGTGTCTCTTGACTGTACTGGGGCAAGCTACGGATCTGAATATCGGAGCTGTATGGGTAGACCGGGCCAAAGGCACTGCTGGTGTGGCAGGGGACAGGGAGGTCCCAGGGCTCCCTCCAGCCAGAATCAAGTGGTGGCTGTGTGGGGAAGCCTGATCAGTGTCGGGAAGCGAACATGCTTCTTGGGGAGGTGAGTGTTGCTTGCTCACACCACTTCTGTGTTTGCGGGACTATTGGTGTCTGTCTGTTAGCAATCCAGTCCACAGAGGACCCTCCTTCCGTATGCAGCCTCACTGTCCTGGACTCATGCGACAGGTAGCGCGCAACTTTAGATCATATTGCTGACTTGGAGGCTTAAGATCAGCTGTGTGGAGGTAGTCTGGCCAGAGCCGCAGAGGGAGGTTCTTGGTCCCTATAATAATAGCTGCATCATTTGAAGGTTCTTCTCTTGTTGCAGTGCACTTGCCCACCAGCACAATGACGTCCTCCTCCACCTATTGGCTGTTAAGCTCCACGCAGACCCCCTTCCTTCATCATTGACTTTCACATATAGGTACCTGCCTGTAGAGAGGAGGGTCTGCTCATACCCCCAGCTCCCGAACCTATTCTCTGGGATCAATAATTCACCCTATAACATGCAATAAAAGCGTACCCAATAACTCTGTTTATCCTGCAGTGTGTAGGAAGTACACACTGATGATACTGACTGCCCTCAAGCGCTTTACCTTGCCACATTTCTGCACGGGTCCTTTTCTCCAGCCTAACTAGGCACCATCCCCTTGTTACTGGCAGTGCTCTTCTCTGCTGGCTAACTGTATTGCTTGCAGTCTTCTACCTTGCCTAACATGCTCTTCCTTGGGCAATTGATATAGTGTTTTCACATGTGCAAGAGTGATGCCTAAGCTACACTTTGAGCTCTGCCTTGGCTCAAGATTAACTGGAGTGCCAGCTGACCTGAACGCGTCCCTCATCCTTGGACCTAGACCCGTGAATTGACAAACGATATTGTGATGCCTCTGTTGTGTATTGTGAAGGAGAGTCTCCTCTCCATAGACACTAAGATTAACTCACTTGCCCGCAGAATAGATACCTTATTGAATAAGATAGAAAAAAACAACAGTAGTCTGGGTGCAGTGTAGCAGTCTATGTCTAAGGCAGAGGACATTATCAACGTGAAAGTGGAACCTACTCAGTATGGAAAAGGTCCTGTTAGAAATTGGGTCTCTAGTTGGCAGAAGGATACACCCTTGTTCACGTAGGGACCACAATCCTAGTCAAGGTAAGTCATAACACAGTGTAAATTATCCTGTGCTCACCCTCTGGTAGTTTGGCACAGAGCAGGCAGGCTTAATTTGCAAAGCAATGTGTAAAGTATTTGTGCAATAACTCATACTATAACACAGTGAAGGCACTACAAAAATACGCCACACAGGTTTAGAAACATAGCTAATATTTATCTGAATAAAATAAGATCAAAGTTCAGATAAGCACAAGTTGAAATATCAATATTCAAAGGATCCAAAGAGTCTCAGCTCTTAAGAGTGGTTGTATACTTTTAACACACAGTACCTGGTATATATAAAAAATAACGACGCACAGGAGCGGCAGAGGAGGGGATGCGTTGAAAAATAAAGCAATGCGTTGAATTTTCGGGTGCTGCACAGACGATCTGTTGTTTCTTTCCATGCTGCAAGGTGATGCGTTGATTTTTAGGAGCGCTGCCTTGGTTCCTGACGGAGATGTGGGGGTATTTTGACGCCCAGGGACGACGCATTGAAAATCCTTGATGCGCTGGTAGAAGGAACAGGTGCTGCATCGATCTGGTAAGCGATGCGGCAAAATTTCAGCTGTGAGGCGTCAATTTTCCGACGCACAGGGATTTACCAAAGGGGTGAAGTCTTTTTTGGCCCTGAGAATTCAGAAACAGGAGGCAAGCTCAAGCCAAGCCCTTGGAGAGCACTTTATGAGGAAGGCAGAGTCCTTCCAGCAGAGTCAGGAGCACCAGCAACAGGGCAACAAACAGGAAAGCAGTCTTTCAGCAAAGCAGACCAGAAGGGTCCTTTGGGCAGCCAAGCAATCTGACAGACTCCAGGTGTAGGTCCAGAAGTGTCTGATTTGGTGAGGTCAGAGACGCAGTTTATATTCCCCAAAAATGCCTTTGAAGTGGAGGAAACTTCAAATACTGTTTTTGGTGTGCACAAGTTCTGCTTTCAGCTCAGTCCTGTCTGCCAGGATCCCTAGTGGGGGGTTATCAGTCCTTTGTGTGAGGCTAGGCCACTGACCTTTGAAGTGTAAGAGAGAGACCCTCTAACTTTCCTGCCTAGGGAGACCCATTCAGTATGCAGATGTGACTGAGTGTCCTGTGTTTGTGGCTGTCTGGGTGGAATGCATAAGGAGAGCTGTCAACGAGCACAAACCAGATGTGGACTGGAGACAGACTGTAAGGCACAAATGGCAGTAAGTGCAGAGAAATGCCTGCTTTCTAAAAGTGGCATTTCTAAAATAGTAATAGTAAATCCAGCTTCACCAGTAAGTAGGATTTTTTATTACCATTCTGCCCATACTACACATAACAGGGCTACTCCTTCCAGATCTGAATATACCATTTAAAAGAATATGAGGGCAGTTCCAATGCTAGTCTATGAGAGGAGCAGGCCTCACAGGAGTGGAAAATTAATGTGTGTGTTTTTCACTAACAGGACAAGTGAAGCACATAAGTACTGCCTTTTACTTACACAGCACCCTGCCCTATGGGTTACCTAGGGCCTATCTTAGGGGTGACTTATATGTAGAAATGGGGAGTTTAAGGCTTGGCCAGTAGTCTTAAATGGCAAATCGAAGTGGCAGCGAAACTGCACACACAGGCCTTGCAATGGACGGTCTGAGACATAGTTAAGAGGCTACTTATGTGAGTGGCACAATCAGTGCTGCGGGCCCCTAGTAGCATTTAATGTACAAGTCTTAAGCACATGTAGTGCACTTTACTAGGGATTTACAGGTAAATTAAATATGCCAATTGGGTATGAGCCAATGTTACAATGTTTTGAGGGAGAGAGCACATGCATTTTAGTGCTAGTTAGCAGTAGTGAAGTGTCCAGAGTTCTAAAGTCAACAAAAATGAGGTCAGAAAAAGAGGAGGAGGAAGGCAAAATGTTTGGGGTGACCCTTCAGAGAGGGCCATTTTCCAACGGGTCCTCACTGTGATTGCTGCCAAATGAAGAACTGGAAATTAAGTCTTGGCGCAGTAATATCTGAGCCTGGAAATACCAGAATTGGCTGTGACTCGCAAGCTAGAAGACTATGTTAAGAGCTTGTTGCTCTCTACCTTCACACAAACTATAGATCCCAACTCGATTTAAAGCTAAAGGATTTTTTTCTCCTTAGGTCAACAGGAGGGTTCTTCGATTTAACTCATCAAATTGGGCTCTATAATTTGTATGAATGTGTTTGTCAGGGGAGGCTTATCCCGTGCTCTATAGCACCTCTTCACACCCCTTCATTTGTCTATGGGCTCTCTCTCTTTGGCCAGGAGACCTTCTCAAGACTGTTAGTGGTAGAGAGGCCTCATTGATCTGTTGCACCAAGACCTCTGCCAGGTGACACACTACTCTCTATCATTGCCAGACTTGTGAGCTTTTTGGATGGAAACACAGCTTTAAGACTTGACCATGATAAATACACTTTCTCTTACAATGGTTGTCAGATCTTTATGTTCCTTGACTTTACTGTAGCAGTTCAAGAGGTGTGTAGGAAATGTCTTTCTGTCCAAAAACCAGCTCCATAAAGAAGGTATGTAGAATGCCATGGTCTACCAGCATACCTGAAGCTCCTTCAGCACCTAAAGATGCATGTCTTTCCAACCCCACAGTGTGCATTAAAATATCTCCAACATATGGCCAAGAAAATTCCCACAGTCTAGATGCGGCCAAAAATAGCTCTCCATTCCCAAGACTTAGTGGCCCAGACTAACATCCTTTTGATATGCTTTTGTCATCTAATGGATCAAGGGGTGGCGGTGATTGTGTAAATTGTGCACTTGCTTGCAGAGTCTTGAGTCTTCCGCTTTGTACATTAATGGTACTAGATTTGTTTTGTATTTCACATGCTACTCCAGTTCTCTTGTACAATTTCACATACTTATTTATCATTGCTGAAGTATGTTTGCAGCGTAGGGAAATTCTACTCCACCTTTGCAGCGTAGGGACATTCTACTCCACCCACTTGAACCATTCTACGTTGTGTTGGAGGGTTGATGATGGGCGCTCCCTGCTGAAGTCTCCAGGGTTTTTTTCTCTTAGTATATACTGTTTTACCTGCTATATTTCACATCCCACAGGCCCCTAGAGGTTTATCCTTCTTTAGTATAATACTGGATATATATCCCAAATTCCTGTGTGGGTGGGCAGTTAATTGCTTTGATGTTTCTTTGGTCCCTCTGTTCAGCACAGATACATGGATATATTTGAGTTTCATTCTTTATCTGTTCTCATGCCAGCAGGGTCTCATCAATGGGTGGGATAATTCACAGAGTGCCAGTAGATTATGCACCATTACGCTCCACTCTCTTTTTTGTTTACTATAAACTTTGACTAGCCACTCATTATTCCTTTTACCTTGGAACATAAATGGTCTCAATAGCACTGCAAGATCTGACAGGCGTTAGCATATTTGGACAGGCAAAAATTAGCATACCACTCCTAAAGGAAACGTACCTCACTACACAATCTGAATGTTCATTTGCTACAAGATTGGTGTAGGAAGTTGGCTCTGTATACACTATTTCAAAGTAAGAAATAGTGTGCACAGAGTCCAAGGGTTCCCCTTAGAGGTAAGATAGTGGCAAAAAGAGATAATTCTAATGCTCTATTTTGTGGTAGTGTGGTCGAGCAGTAGGCTTATCAGAGGGTAGTGTTAAGCATTTGTTGTACACACACAGGCAATAAATGAGGAACACACACTCAGAGACTTACTCCAGGCCAATAGGTTTTTATATTGAAAAATATATTTTCTTAGTTTATTTTAAGAACCACAAGTTCAAGATTTACAAGTAATACTTTAAATGTAAGGCACTTCACTTAGATACTTTAGGAACTTTGAATAACAGTCTTTGTAAAAATGGCAATAAGCTATTTTCAAAGTGGAGACAGTGCAAAAATCAACAGTTCAAGGGGGAGGTAAGTAAAGGTTAAGTTTGCAGGTAAGTAAAACACTTACAAGTCTCAAAGTTGGGGCCAAGGTAGCCCACCATTGGGGGTTCAGGGCAACCCCAAAGGTACCACACCAGCAGGTCAGGGCCGGTCAGGTGCAGAGGTCAAAGAGATGCCCAAAACACATAGTCTTCAATGGAGAACAGGGGTGCCCCGGTTCCAGTCTGCCAGCAGGTAAGTACCTGCGTCCTTGGGGGGCAGAACAGGGGTTTTCTTTTTAGGGCACCGGGGGGGGGGGGGGACACAAGCAGGCACAGAAAGTACACCCTCAGCGGCACAGGGGCGGCCGGGTGCAGAGTGCAAACAGGTGTCGGGTTAGGCAAAGGGTCGCTCCTGCACTCGAGTTTGGTTCCTTCAGGTCTTGGGGGCTGCGGGTGCAGTGTTGATTCCAGGCGTCGGGTCCCTTGTTACAGGCAGTCGCCGTCAGGGGGAGCCTCTGGATTTCCTCTGCAGGTATTGCTGTGGGGGCTCAGGAGGGTCGTCTCTGGCTACCCACGGGCTCGCAGTCGCCGGGGAGTCCTCCCTGTAGTGTTGGTTTTCCGCAAGTTGAGCCAGGGGCATCGGGTGCAGAGTCGAAAATCTCACGCTTCCGGCGGGAAACGTGAAGTCTTTAAAGTTGTTTCTTTGTTGCAAGAAAGTTGCAGGTTGTTGAACAGGGCCGCTGTTCACAGGAGTTTCTTGGTCCTTGGTTGCGGGGCAGTCCTCTGAGGCTTCAGAGGTCACTGGTCCCTGTTGGCTGCGTCCCTGTTGCAGATTTCTTCGAAGTTGGGAGACAGGCCGGTAGGGCTGGGGCCAAAGCAGTTGCCGTCTCCTCCTTCTCTGCAGGGCTTCAGGTCAGCAGTCCTTCTTCTTGTTAAGGTTGCAGGAATCTAGTTTCCTAGGTTCTGGGGAGCCCCTAAATACTGAATTTAGGGGTGTGTTTAGGTCTGGGAGGGCAGTAGCCAATGGCTACTGTCCTTGAGGGTGGCTACACCCTCTTTATGCTTCCTCCCTGTGGGGAGGCGGGCACATCCCTAATCCTATTGGGGGAATCCTCCATCCTCAAGGTGGAGGATTTCTAAAAGTAAGGGTCACCTCAGCTCAGGACACCTTAGGGGCTGCCCTGACTGGTGGGTGACTCCTGCTTGTTTTTCTAATCAACTCCTCCAGCCTTGCCGGCAAAAGTGGGGGCAGTGGCCGGAGGGGCGGGCATCTCCACTAGCTGGGATGCGCTGTAACAAAAGGGGTGACCCTTTGAGGCTCACCGCCAGGTTTTACAGTTCCTGCAGGAGGAGGTGAGAAGCACCTCCACCCGGTACAGGCTTTCTTCCTGGCCACAGAGTGACAAAGGCACTCTTCCCATGTGGCCAGCAACATGTCTGTTGTGTGGCAGGCTGGCAGAAACTAGTCAGCCTACACTGGAAGTCAGGTATGTTTTCAGGGGGCATCTCTAAGATGCCCTCTGGGTGTGTTTTACAATAAATTGCACACTGGCATCAGTGCACGTTTATTGTGTTGAGAATTTTGATACCAAACTTCCCAGTTTTCAGTGTAGCCATTATAGTACTGTGGAGTTCATGTTTGACAAACTCCCAGACCATATACTCTTATGGCTACCCTGCACTTACAATGTCTAAGGTTTTGCTTAGTCACTGTAGGGGCATAGTGCTTATGCACCTATGCCCTCACCTGTGGTATAGTGCACCCTTCCTTAAGGCTGTAAGGCCTGCTAGAGAGGTGACGTACCTATGCCACAGGCAGCGTGAGGTTGGCATGGCACCCTGAGGGGAGCGCCATGTCGACTTAGTCATTTTCTCCCCACCAGCACACACAAGCTGAGAAACTGTGTGCGTGTGCTGAATGAGGGGTCCCCTTGGTGGCATAAACCATGCTGCAGCCCTTAGAGACCTTCCCTGGCATCAGGGCCCTTGGTACCAGGGGTACAAGTTACAAAGGACTCAGCTTAGTGCCAGGGTTGTGCCAATTGTGGAGACAAAGGTACAGTTTAGGGAGAGAACACTGGTGCTGGGGCCTGGTTAGCAGGGGTCCCAGCACACTTTCAAGTCATAACTTAGCATCAGCAAAGGCAAAAAGTCAGGGGGTAACCATGCCAAGGAGGCATTTCCTTACAATGGGTGATGGCTCATGATGCTTCATCGCATGGGGAGTTGTGGTTCTTATCAAGAAAGGGATTCCTCTTATGCACATGGGTATTCAGAATCGGAGCACATATGCCAGTGTTTGGGGCTGACTAGGGAATTCTCTCCTTATGGAGGTAAACTGCTGTAGGTCAGACATGATCAGTGCTTTATTTTTAATTCCCTTTGGGGTAAGATATTAACCACTAACTCTCTGGTGTTAGTGTTGGGGTGAATTTAATTGCATATTGAATGACTTCCTATACAAACCAAAGGGGCAGAGGTAGATAGATCGAGAGCAACATCCACTCTGCTTTGTTTACTTGATGAGCATGGACTGCTAGATGCTTGGTGGCATAGATACCCCATGGTTCGAGAGAGCATTTACTTTTCGGGTGTTCATAATATGTAGTCAAGTTTTAATTAATGGCTTATTTTTCCTGACATAAGCTCCTGGGTCAGGGTCATTCGACACCTGGTATGGACTCTTTTAGACCACTCATGTCCTTCTGAAGCTTGATATCTTTGGTCTCTTCCCAGGGTCTGGTCAGTGGCAACTGAGCCCAGAAACCCTGCTGGACAGGCTATTCTGTGAAGAACTAACAAATGACATAACTGAATATTTTCAACTTTCACAAGAAGGTGGTATTGAAGACCTTTAAAATTGTGATCTGTGGTAAATTCATGGCCAGGTAGGGACACACCTGTTTCATTTGGAAGGTGGAATTAGGGACACAGGAACGTTACTCCCCCAGGAATCCCCTGCAGTTGTCATAGACCTCATTCAGTATAGGATTTCTAAATATATTGAATTAGCAGAAAGGGAACTCCTGTTTAGGGGGGGAAATTGGCACATGCCTGCACGTATGATGGAGGTGACAGGCCAGTAAAAACATTTACAGATATGATTAGGCATCCGTGGGCAGAAAATAGCATAACTGTTATCATAGACCACTCCGAAAAACTGCACTACCAAACCTCACAGATTATCGGCTACTTCTCCACATACTTTGCAGAGCCAAACCTCGATGGGTACATGCTCCCCTGAGCATATCACTAACTATCTTGATGGCAGTGCCCTGTCTTGGATCGGTGACTCAAACCATCTGTTTCTGGCAATGCCTTTTACACTTGACGAAATAAGAGGTAATCTGCGGTCTCTCTTCGCACCATTCCACCAGCTCAGGTGGATTACAAGGTAAGATCTACAAAAGGTTTGTGTACATCCTGGCACCCTATCTCCTTGCTGTCTTTGAGGAGGCCAAGAAATAGTGGGTCTAACCTCAACCCTTTGTGGGGCAAGTGTGCTAAAACCCAGGAAGCCTGCTCCTAATTGTGAGCCCTACCAGCCACTCTTGTTTAACTGTGATACTAAAATCCTGTTTAAACATTTTGGAAATCGTCTGGTCCTCCTGTGTCAGTCTTGCTGCACCAGGACTAATCTATATTTATTCCAGGCAGGTCAACTTCAAATAGTCTATGCACCCTACTCGCTGTTCATGGAATGGAGCCTAGTCTGAATGATTCTGCTGTCTTTTTCGATGATGCATCCAAGGCATTAAATTCCTTGAAATGGGGATATTTGTTCAATATTGTTGGCAGACTAGATATGCTAGCTTGATTGATAGAATGGATAAGGTGATTGTAAAGCCCTTCCATGGCCCAGATTCTTATTAATAATTGTGTATCTGCACCATTTGCCATTTCTCAGGACACCCATCAGGGTTGCCTCCTCTCACCTGTACTCTGTGATTGTCCTAGAACCCCTAGCCATTAAACCTCTTCACTATTTTGGGCATGCAGTCCAGTTCACTAGTCACCACCTTATTTCACTGTACGTGGACAACATGGACCTATGCCTGAGGAAACCTAGTGGATGACTTAATCTAATTATGAAGGAATTTCTCGTTTTTGGGGCCATATTGGGAGTGGGTATTAACTGGAGTAAATGTCATATATTTCCTCCTACTGACAACGCTACTATATTAACTCCAGATTTCCAGCTGCTCTGGTATATCTGATAGAGAGGATCCAGAAGTCGTTCTAGAATGCTTCCATCGACCTCAGAGGGTCCTTCGGCGTCTCCAATTAAGTCCTCCCAGATGCCATCACACCCTTTGGCATCACCACCCTGAGTTCTCCTCCTGTGGAGTCCGCACTTGAGCGGCCCCGTTCCCTTCTGCCTGACCCCGCGCCAGGGTGACTATGGGCGTTACTATGCGTCCCTTCATGCCATCTTTGGTCCTTCCTCTCCCTCTTGAGCACCTTCAGGCCCTATGGAGGTGGTGAGTGCTGTGATGGGATCTTCACTGGCGTTTTCCACCTCAGTGCCCGTTTACACTCTCGACTCTGGAGTCGGATCGACGTTGGTGCACGGCCTCATACGACCTCCGTCACCTCCGCCTAATCCTGTTGTTCCGATGCCCCTCGCAGCGCCTTTAGGCCACTCAACTCCACTTGACACGCCTATACGCATTTCACCGGAGTCGGACGACGCTTCTTCCAAAGTGGCTTCCCCCACTTGACTTTGGCCAACATCTACACCGCCGCCGGTTGATTTAGATGCTGCGCCTGTGCTAGATTTTTTCTGGGTCTTCTGCACATTCTTAACATCCCTTCACGGGGCCTTTCCAGGTTCATCCTCTGATTGGGTGCTTGATTTGGCTTCGGCTAGTGGCCTAGATTCCTCTTTGGGTCTAGCTTAGTCTTGTCACCTGCATTGGCGACGGAGGCCACCACTGCTTTCGCAGATGTCTTAAGGCGGGTGGCAGATGTTTTTAACTTAAATATACCTATGGTGCAATTATCTCCTGATCCCTTGTTGAATTAAAATCCGGATCAAGCAGATACCAAACCAGTTCTGCCTTTTTGTGAGGCTCTGTACGACATTCTTTTATGTGTCCGGAATCAACCAGTCTCCGGTCCTTCGGTAGACCGTTCTGTTGCACATAGACATCGGCCAGCACAGGCTGTGCCTTCGCTGCCACCCTACTCCTGGGAGGTTTGTTGTCCAGACTGCTTTGGGCATTCCTGCTTTGAAGCAGATTCCTTCTACTCTGCCTCACAGAGATTATAGACAGCTGAATGCTGCTGGCAGGTGCATTTTCACAACTTCTAGTGCCGCTCTTCAGGCCACCAACACCTCCTGTGTGTTAGCCCTTTTTTCCTGTGCGCTCTGGGACTTTGTGGAACGTTTATTACCATTGCTCTCTGAGGATGTTCACTCAGCCCTAACGCCTTTGATCATAGATGGTCAACAGGCTGTTCGAATTGTAGTCCACTCAGGCATGGATTTTACTGATTCCGTGGGTCGGATCATGGCCTCCTCTGTTGCTATACATCGCAGGGCTTGGTTGTCAGCTTCCACTTTTGCGGGACGCTCTTCCTGACATGCCATTTGATGGCAAAACTCTTTTTGGGTTGCATGCAGATTCTGGTTTGCACCGGTTTCCTGATTCCCATGGTGGGGACTGATATCCGTCCTCTTCTAATGCACTCGCATTACTCCGCTGCAACTATATTTGCACTGCAAGTTCCTGTCAATTGTGGGTCCTGTTATGCACTAACCTTTTGTCTGTTACATATTCTAGCATTTTTGCGCAGTTGATTACCTTCTGAGTGCTCATCGGACTCTTCTCACTGTATTCACAGTGATTTGTTTCTCCATGTTGGATATTGTTCCACTTCCTTTGGTGGTGCTCTTCGTTATTTCCAGCTAGCTGCTGCTCTAGGGGAGCAGTGATTCCATGGTAGTGAGGAGCTGTAGCTCAGTGGCATGTTCAACAGCCTTTGGTGTCTTAAGCCCTACCAAGGCAGGGTTTCAAATCCATTCTTTAATGTTTTCTGTGAGAGTTCTAACTCAGTATTGTTTACATTTGGTGGATTCTCGCCATGTCAAGTAGTGGCTCTATTTCAGAGGCGGCCGGGTACCCTTTTTTTATTTGGCCTTTTCTACTGGCGGTTTCCTCCACCTCACTTTGGTCTTTTCCTCCCACAGTTTGTGGTTCTCGTTTTGTTGTACGTTCTGATTGCATTTCCTTAGTTCACCCTAGGCATTTTGCCTATCATCTCTGTTAGTGCAGGGACTGGGTTTAACATTTGCTCTTTATAAGCTTGTGGTAGTGAACTATTTTACGCATTGACCTTACTTTTCCTCCGTGTGAGACACTGTTGTACTCCTCAGCGAGCCATTTCTCGCTACTTTTTGTGGGGTGCCCTGTTCTGGGGTCTCTCCTTATTATTATGTCTTCTGGGAAGACTGTTTTTTCCCATTTTCAGTAGGTACTATTTTGTCCTTCTTTTTTCTTCTACTACAAGCTCCTTTTGGGGCTATTCACATTCTTCCACACCCATGATGCTTTGACTCACCGATTGGGTTTCTCCCTCTAGTGGCACTGGTTTCCCCATACCATAGGTTCCCGGCTAGCCAAGAAAACAATATTCTCGTTAAAAAAAAAGAATTTTGACAAAAAATTTTTTTTTATATATTATACTGGGTACAGTACTGACGCTGTACACTTCACTTGTGGGCTTCCCCTATTTCCTTTACTTCTTTCCCGCTTGCAATGGGTCATTCTTCAGATTGTGCTCTCCCCAGACTGTGTTCACGGGGGTTTCTTTCCCACATAATATTTTTTTTCCATACTCCTCCTTATTGCAGCAATGTCGTTCCTCCTGCTGCCTGTGTAGGAAGTTGGCTCTGTATGTACTATTTCAAAGTAAGAAATAGCATGCACAGAGTCCAAGGGTTCCCCTTAGAAGTAAGATAGTGGCAAAAAGAGATAATTCTAATGCTCTATTTTGTGGTAGTGTGGTCGAGCAGTAGGCTTATCAGAGGGTAGTGTTAAGCATTTGTTGTACACACACAGGCAATAAATGAGGAACACACACTCAGAGACAATTCCAGGCCAATAGGTTTTTGTATAGAAAAATATATTTTCTTAGTTTATTTTAAGAACCACAGGTTCAAGATTTACAAACAATATTTTAAATGAAAGGTACTTCACTTAGGAACTTTAGGAACTTTGAATTAGAAAAATAGCATATACAGTTTTCACACAAATGGCATATAGCTATTTTAAAACTAGACACAGTGCAATTTTCAACAGTTCCTGGGGGAGGTAAGTGTTTGTTAGTTTTTGCAGGTAAGTAAACCATCTACAGAGTTCAAAGTTGGGTTCAAGGTAGCCCACCGTTGGGGGTTCAGGGCAACCCCAAAGTTACCACACCAGCAGCTCAGGGCCGGTCAGGTGCAGAGGTAAATGTGGTGGCCATATTGCAAATCTGATATGCATGTTGTTGAGGAAGATTACAACTTTCTGGTAGAAACAATATCCAAGACCCAGTGCACTCTTCAGTCCCGTTCCCTCCCCCCCCCCCCCCCCCCCCCCCCCCATGCTTCTTAAGGGTATGCTCAAGACTACCCCTGAGACCTTTAAAGATCCTGTCATTGCAAGGGTGATCATACCTAGGATGGACAAAATAATATAAACCATCACGCAGTGACCCGTCCTACATCAGTGGTCATATACCTCTGGATTCGCCGGTAGTCCACACAGCGCACTAACACCAAGGCTGCAGCTGACACTTGTTCTCCAGGGTAAGGAGAGTAATAAGCTGGACTCAGCAGGAAACAGGATAGAATTGCAAGCAGCAACACATTGGAGGATTGCCAGTTTAATTGGCTTACTCTCCCGATACAACAGGGGCATTGGAACGAGATGGAGAACCTCAGAGAGCAGTATAGACAGTGAGCGCTAGGCTTAGTAATGGAGGGGAAAACCATCTCCAGCGCCACTATCCACTATGCTCTAGATGCGTCTGGCACAGCAGTCAGAGGGATCAGCACCAGTATCCTGGTCAGACATTACACTTGGCTCCATATCTCTGGTTTTTAACCAAAGGTATACAAGCATCTACTAATCCTGTCTTTCAATGGTGAACATATCTTCGAACTACAGATGTACCAGATGCTGTAGAAATTGAAAAAAAGCCACGGGCAAGAATATAGGTGCCTCATCACATCTACCCCAAAGCGGTCTTTTTGTAGGCAACAGTACAGGGCAAGCAGTAAGACTACATACCCAGACCCCCTGCCTCCGACCAGAGGTAACAGCAGGCTTACCACAAGTAGTTTTTGTAGGGGCACTCCATTGTGGCCCACAGAGAAAACACCACCAAGTGTAGTGGGTAAAGGAGGTTTGGGCAAAGCAGTCCTCCAGGCAGTGACTCATGTAGCCTACTTCCACCACTCAAATAACAAAACACCTGTTGGGGGATCCTCTAAAGATTTCTTCCTTGCTGTGAAATCACCTCCCATTTGTGGTTCTCTCCATCATAGAACACTGCTACTGCCCCAGGCTCGCTTCAGCCTCACCAGGCATCCGACCCCACAAACACCCTCAGTCCCGAACAACAGCTCCTTCTTCAGGAAAATGTTCAGGTGCTCATGGGCAAGAGGGACATAGAGCCAGTACCACCACCATGGGAGTCTACTTCCTAATCCCCAAACAAGACAGAACCTTAAGGCCTATTCTGGACCTCAGGCCTCTCTATAAGCACATCCTCCCAGAAAATGTTCACATGGTAACTGCAGGATGTCATCCCACTGCTACAGCAAGTTGACTTCATGACTGCACTCGATCTGAAGAACGCCTGCTCCCAGGTACAAGTCCATCCTGCTCTTCACTGCTGCTGATGTTTCATGGTAAGTAGCTAACATTATCAGTTTAGGGTATTACCATTTGGTGTCACCACAGCTGCAAGGGTCTTCACCAAGGGCCTGGCAGTAGTACCTGCATACATAAGGAGAGGGTGCCTCTGTGTTCCCCTATCTCGACGGTTGTCTGATCAAGAGTGAAAGCATTGCAACAGCACACAGGCAGGCAACCATCTCATTTCTTCATGGTCTTGGGTTCTCCATAAACGTGGCCAGTCCCATCCTCAACACATTCTGCTCCAACCTCTCGTAGGAGCAGTTCTATATTCAGTAACTTTCAAGATCTCAAAGGGTTGCTGCCTTTGGCTAGCTTTGACGCCTTTTTCAATCACAAAGTCACCTCAGAGTAAGAACGGTTGTACCTCTCTTAGGCATGATGTCCTCATGCATTGCTTTTGTACCCCATGCCAGGCTAAATGTGCCAGTTGCAACAGTACATCTCAGCACAACAGTCATAAGTGGAGTGCCTGATGGAAGATCTATTGTTATTAATGGCCAGCACCTATCGCTTTTTGCAGTGTTGGAACAGCAACAACTTGTTGGGTTGCAGGTCCTTCCTAGACCCCATCCCTCAAGTCACCATTACCCTGGACGCCTCCCAAGCTGGGTGGGAAGCTCACCTCTACCACAACATAGCATAGGGCGCGTGGCCTCCACAACAACAGAGCCACCTCATCAGCTACCTTGAGCTTCTGTCAGACCCCCTCACTCTCAGATCATTCCTACTTCATATTTGAGGCAAGGTAGCCCTGACCAGGATAGACAATATGACTGCTATGTACTGCGTTAAGAAGCAGGAGTCGGTCACGCTATATACCCCTCCCCCTGCTGACTCAGTCATCTGGCATTAGGCCCTTCACCACCACCTTTGCTCGATGTCAGAATACCTCCAGAGGAGTGGACAACAACATAGCGGATCTGTTAAGCAGGAAGAATTAGCAATCCCACAAGTGGGAACTCCACCTGCAGGTTCTCCTCCAGTACTTACAGCGCTTTGGCACTCCTGATGTAGACCTCTTCACCAGCCTGAGAACACAAAGTGGCAATCTTTGCCTCCAGGTGCCTAATCCTCAATCCATAGGCAATGCACTATGGTTCAACTAGTCAGGGATATTACCCTATGCTTTTCCATCTCTCCTACTACTTCCACTGGTTGTATGGAGGATACAGCAAACGTTGCTAACCTTCATTCTGGTGGCACCCTCCTGGGCTAAGTAGCCTTGAGATTCTGTCCTACTAGAGAAGTCCTTAAGCTCCCACGAGAAGCTCCCCAACAGCTCAAACCTTTTCACCAGGAACTAAGTTATATCAGGCACCCAGGTCACAAGCAACTACATTTTAGCACCAGAGGTCCTAGAATGTGGTTAATTGGGCCTCTCCCAGAAATGCATGGACATCCTGCTTGAGTCTCGTAGACCTACGACACGTGCATGCTGTCCTGCAAAGTGGAAAATATGTGTCCGCTGCTGTATTCAAAGAAGTTAGATCCTGTAACACCTACAGTCCAAGATACCATCTTCTACCTACTTTACCTTCAGAAGTCAAGCCTAGCTTACACTTCAGTACAACTTCATTTAGCAGCTATAGCCATGTGCTGTAAGTAAATGCCTCTGTTTGCATGACTGATGCTGATGGTTATTCTACTCAGTGCACTGAGACCTACTAACCAGACCTCATTGTCAGTGTTCTAACCCTTAGGCACTGTCTGTTTGATTGGCTTACATTCAAGTGGCAAAAGTTAACTTACTTATAGGTCCCTAGTATATGGTACCAAGGGTACCCAGGGCCTGTAAGTTAAGCTGTCCTTCATGGCTGCAGCACTTACTGTGCCACCCTGAGTGTGACAGGGTAAAACATGTCCCCCAACCTGCCACTGCAGACATGTAAAGCAGTTCTCTCGTATGGGATTTCCATGTATAGTCATAAGCACTGAATAGTCTTGCCCACGACGGGGACCCTGGAGCACTTCTTTAAAATATATCTTCTTAATTGGAGAGTTTACCCTCTCTTCAGAAAGGCCTGCAAAGACACTTAAGAAAGAGACAACTACTGCAGCTTATTTACATAGGCTACCCTGGCCGAAGTCTTGTGAAGTCAAAAAAGGGCCAGTACTCATAGACTGCCATAATGTGGCTAAAATATAGACTATGGTCCTTATTATGAGTTTGTCGGGCCGCCCGCCGAACTCATACCACCTTCTGACCGCCAGTGCAGCCAGAATACCGCCGGCCCTATGTAGGAAGGTAGCCTCTTTCTAGCCTTGTTACCCCCACTTGTGGCCTGTTTGTGAGTATATGTCAGGGTGTTTTTACTGTCTCACTGGGATCCTGCTAGCCAGGGCCCACTGCTCATAGTGAAAGCCCTATGTTGTCAGTGTGTTTGATATGTGTCACTGGGATCCTGCTAGCCAGGACCCCAGTGCTCATAAGTTTGTGGCCTATATGTGTTCCCTGTGTGGTGCCTAACTATATCACTGAGGCTCTGCTAACTAGAACCTCAGTGTTTATGCTCTCTCTGCTTTCAAAAATTGTCACTGCAGGCTAGTGACTAATTTTACCAATTCTCATTGGCACACTGGAACACCCATATAATTCCCTTGTATATGGTACCTAGGTACCCAGGGTATTGGGGTTCCAGGAGATCCCTATGGGCTGCAGCATTTCTTTTGCCACCCATAGGTAGCTCAAACAATTCTTACACAGGACTGCCACTGCAGCCTGAGTGAAATAACGTATAAGTCACCTATATGTCTAACCCTCACTTGGTGAAGGTTAGGTGCCAAGTTACTTAGTGTGTGGGCACCCTGGCTCTAGCCAAGGTGCCCCCGCAGTGTTCAGGGCAAATTCCCCCCAAGGTGCCCCGCATTGTTCAGGGCAAATTCCCCAAACTTTGTGAGTGCGGGGACACCATTACATGCGTGCACTACACGTAGGTCACTACCTATGTGTAGCTTCACAATGGTAACTCCGAACATGGCCATGTAACATGTCTAAGATCATGGAATTGTCACCCCAATACCATTCTGGTATTGAGGTGACAATTCCATGATCCCCCGGGTCTCTAACACAGAACCCGGGTACCGCCAAACTGCATTTCTGGGGTTTCCACTGCAGCTGCTGCCAACCCCTCAGACAGGTTTCTGCCCCCCTGGGGTCTGGGCAGCCCAGTCCCAGGAAGGCAGAACAAAGGATTTCCTCTGAGAGAGGGTGTTACACCCTCTCCCTTTGGAAATAGGTGTGAATGGCTGGGGAGGAGTAGCCTCTAGAAATGCTTTGATGGGCACAGATGGTGCCCATCTCTGCATAAGCCACTCTACACCAGTTCAGGAATCCCCCAGCCCTGGCGCAAAACTGGACAAAGGAAAGGGGAGTGACCATTCCCCTGACCAGTACCTCCCAGGGGAGGTGCCCAGAGCTTCTCCAGTGTGTCCCAGACCTCTGCCATCTTGGATTCGGAGGTGTTGGGGCACAATGGACTGCTCTGATTGGCCAGTGCCAGCAGGTGACGCCAGAGACCCCTTCTGATAGGTGCTTACCTCTTTCAGTAGCCAAGCCTCCTTTCATCGTAGCCAAACCTCCTTTTCTGGCTATGTAGGGTCTCTCCTCTGGCCTATTCCTCAGATAACGAATGCAAGAGCTCACCAGAGTTCCTCTGCACTTCCCTCTTCGACTTCTGCCAAGGATCGACCGCTGACTGCTCCAGGACGCCTGCAAAACCGCAACAAAGTAGCAAGACGACTACCAGCAACATTGTAGTGCCTCATCCTGCCGGCTTTCTCGACTGTTTTCTGGTGGTGCATGCTCTGAGGGCTGTCTGCCTTCACCCTGCACTGGAAGCCAAGAAGAAATCTCCAGTGGGTCGACGGAATCTTCCCCCTGCTAACGCAGGCACCAAACTTCTACATCACCGGTCCTCTGGGTCCCCTTTCATCCTGACGAGTGTGGTCCCTGGAACACAGAAGCTGGGTCCAAGTGTCTCCCACAGTACAGTGGCCCTTCTGTCCAAGTTTGGTGGAGGTAAGTCCTTGCCCCCCCCCCCCCCCATGCCAGACAGCAAACCTGTGTACTGCATGATTTGCAGCTGCTCCGGCTTCTGTGCACTTCTCCGGCTTCTGTGCACTTCTCCAAGGATTCCTTTGTGCACAGCCTAGCCTGGGTCCCCAGCACTCCGTCCTGCATTGCCCAACTCGCTGAGTTGGACTCCGACGTCGTGGGACCCTCCTTTGTGACTCTGAGATGACCACTGTCCTCAGATTTTCTAAGTGCCTTCTCCGGTACTTCTGCTGGTGCTGCCTGCTTCTGCGGGGGCTCTCTGAGTTGCTGAGCGCCCCCTCTGTCTCCTCCTCCAAGTAGCGACATTCTGGTCCTTCCTGGTCCCCAGCATTACCCAAAAACCTCAACCGCTTGTTTGCGGTTTTTCTGCCTGGAAACACTTCTGCAACATCCAGCACGCCATGGGACATCTTCCATCCAAAGGAGAAGTTCCTAGCCCTTTTCGTTGTTGCAGAGTCTTCGGCTTCTTCCACCCGGAGGCAGCCCTTTTGCACCTTCATCCGGGGTTTTGTGGACTCCTGCCCTCCCCCACCCTGGACACTTTCATGACTCTTGGACTTGGTCCCCTTCCTTTACAGGTCCTCAGGTCCAGGAATCCGTCTTCAGTGTTTTGCTGGTGCTTGGGGTTCTTGCAGAATCCCCTATCACGACTATACTGTCTTTCTGGGGTAGTAGGGTAACTTTACTCCTACTTTTCAGGGTCTTGAGGTTGGGTATTTTGGACACCCTTACTGTTTCCTTACAGTCCCAGCGATCCTCTACAACCTCCCATAGGCCTGGGGTCCATTCGTGATTCGCATTCCACTTTTGGAGTATATGGTTTGTGTTGCCCCTAGGCCTATGTCTACCTATTGCGTCCTATTGTGATTCTACATTGTTTGCACTACTTTTCTTACTGTTACTTACCTGTTTTGGGTTTGTGTACATATAATTTGTGTGTATTACTTACCTCCTAAGTGAGGGTATCCTCTGAGATAATGTTGGCATATTGTCACTAAAATAAAGTACCTTTATTTTTAGTAACTCTGAGTATTGTGTTTTCTTATGATATTGTGCTATATGATATAAGTGGTATAGTAGGAGCTTTGCATGTCTCCTAGTTCAGCCTAAGCTGCTTTGCCATAGCTACCTCTAACAGCCTAAGCTGCTAGAAACACCTCTATTCTACTAATAAGAGATAACTGGACCTGGCACAAGGTGTAAGTACCACAAGGTACCCACTATAAGCCAGGCCAGCCTCCTACTCCCTATTACAGGTTTCCTGCTGGGCCGGTGGGCGGAAACAGCGTTTCCGCCTGCCAGCCCAGAGGGAAACAGGGCCTTAACATTGACGCCAGCTCGTAATCGAGCCAGCGGCAATGTGACGATGCGGCAGGTGCAGCAGCACCCGCAGCCGTTTCCACTGCCTGTAATTCTGGCAGTGTTAAGTGCGACAGGGCTGTCCTTGGGGCCTCCGACACCCCCATTCCGCCAGCCTTTCCACAGCTGTCCAACCTCATGTAAAGGCTGGCGGATTGAGGAGCCACAATCCCCAGGGCTGTTCTGCATGCAGCGCCACACTTGCGGATTACAACTGCTGAGACTGCCAGGCTGTCGACAGGTGGCAACCTGGCAGTGTCACAGTCGTAATATGGCAGTCGGACTTCCACAACCGCGGTAGTCCGACCTCCTCCGCGAGTCTGAAGGTCTTAAGACTGCCAGACTCATAATGAGGGCCTATGCCTTTAAGAACCCAGAGGCCACCAGTATCCCATCATGCTCAGTGAGTGACAGTTGATTCAGATATTTTTTCTAGCTCCTGCTGGCAGGACCCCAGAGCATTGAGCTCGGACAATTTTTTGGCTTTTCTCAAGAAAATTCACTTCTGAATTTTACTGATAACTCAATCATTTAACGTCTGTGGCAACTCCCTACCTTTTTCTGTCACTTTCTGAAAGGAATTTGTGGTTTTTCTCCTAAAAATGCATTCTCTTTTTGATAAGTGCCAAGACTGGGAAAAAAAGGCCAAAACAGCACCTCACAGAGCATGTATACTCATATTCCTGACACTTGTCAAATTTGCAAGACCTTTTCAAGGCGCACCAATCGCAACAGGGAGAAGATTCGCCTTCAGGGTGCAGAGGAGCGGCGAAAATAAAAGACTGAAGCTGCAGGTGGGACCTCACTGCGAGGAGAAGCTTAGTCCTCTACCAGGGCTCTGTTATCAGCCTCTGGAGGGCATTCAAGTCAAAAAAAGGCTGAATAACGCGATCACTCCAGATCAACGTCAAGGACGTCGAGGAGACATACGGTGCCGACCTGTTTGCCTTCTACATATGGGTCAACACAACAGTGTCCTATAGACCTGTGTCTATGTAGAGGAGCCCATTGACGATGAGGCTCTCTCACCGGTTGCCGCCGAGAACTTTATCGATGTTGTCACATCATCATAGATGATCATAGATCGACAGCGAGGTCAAGATTGACACGCGAGGTCACTGTTAAGACATACTTCGACATCAACGTCGTTCGCCATCAAATATAAGGTCAATGTTGAGGGTGTGAGGAAGGTCAACGTCAATCAGTTTTTCTGACTCCTCAAGACTTCAGGTAGTGGCCAGAAAACAGAGACGTATCTACAGTTCTCCAGAGTCTGACTATACTTGCACTTACTCTCCATCACGGGAAGCAACAGCTGACCCTCTGCCAGCACCATCTCTGCTTCCTCCTCCACAGCCAACTCCACCTACAGCACCAAGGCCCAGAGCGCCTTCTCCAATACCATCACAACCTGCAGCACCTGCGAGAACTAGTTCTCTTTCAGGTCGTCATTCACTGCACCACTCCAGGCACCACCAACATAGATCTCGACGCTCACCTATATCAAAAACAAGCTCACACCATGGCTATCATCATAGAGGGTCTGAATCCAGGCACATCACTGACACTTCCTCTATCAGGTACTTGGAGATATTCGCCAGCTCTCTTAGACTTTCAAACTCCACACATTTCACAGGTGGATGACATTTCTACTTTTCAAGAAGTTTTAGTCAGAGGTGCTAATAAACTGAAAATTCCAATGTCCGCACCGACGACATTGGTCATCTTCGATACCTTGCAGAATAGGTCTTTTAGAAGCTGCAATGGACCTTTTCTTAAACCTGTCATCGGTCAAGTCAGCACCATCAAGACTCCAAAAGAAGTATTGTCCTCGACCAGGATCCGGCCTTCCTCCGTATGAACCCACTACCAGACTCGGTTGTTGTAGTGGCTGCTAGAAAACAACATGCCACGACTCCTAAGTCCATAGTCCCACTGGACAAGGAGAGTCGTAAACTAGACTCTGGGTTGAAAGGTCTGCAATACTGCAGCAACTACAATGAAGGCTGCAAGCCCCACTGCCTGATGCGACAGAGCCCTCTGGGAATCACTACAACAGTTTGTTGATCATCTCTCTAGTAGCAAGAGAGAGGACTGTAATGAAATCCTAAGTGAAAGCCTAATGGTATCAAACCAAATTATCAGCACAGCAGCGGATTACTCTCTACTAGTGGCATATGAATACTGCCACAGAGTCTCTCTCTGATGGCATTCTGTAAAACCGCAATACTCAACTTACCATTTTCAGGTACCGCTTTCTTTGGCACTCACACCGACGATGAGATAGCAAGGGTGAAGGCGGAACTGGAAACACTAAAAGCAGTCGGTCTAGAAAAACCTAAAGAACCAAGAAAATCCTTCAGGCCTTTCCAACGCCTTTTTTCTTCACAGATGGTTCAAGCCCCTCGTTGGTACCAAAGTCGCCAACAAACAGGTACGCAACCTCAACAGTACCAACGATCCTTCCTCCCATACAAATGAAAGCAAGCCAAAGGGAGATCAAGTCTGGGACCTGCTCAGGTAGCCAAAAAACAAACAGGATCAAAACCCTGACCATTTCTTCGCCCACTTTCGTTAACCACTCCGGCAGTGGGAAGCATCCGACATTACCTGGAAGAGTGGCAAAACATCACACAAGATGCCTGGGTTCTGAATATTGTTCGCAATGGATAATGTCTCAGGTTCACCAGTCCTCCATCGTCCATTCCTCTGAAACCATCCAGACTCGAAATTCCACAATTGCAAGCGGAGGTAGACATTCTCTTACCGAAGCAGGCTTTGGAGCCTATTCCTCCTCATTAACGAGGAACCGGGATTTATTCCAGGTACTTTCTGTCAAAAAGAAAGACAGGAAGGAATTCAGACCCATTTTCAACCTCAGCATGGCCACCAAGTGGATTCAGCAAGAAAAATTCCGGATGCTGGTATTACACCAAAACTACCCTCATTACATCAAGGGGATTGGCTCTGCTCGATCGACCTTCTGGTTGCATATTTTCATATACCAATAGCCAGAAAGTATTGAAAGTTCTTGAGGTTCGTAGTGGGGCACAACCATTATCAGTACCAAGTGCTTCCATTTGGCCTGAAGTCAACATGCAGTACATTCTCAAAATGCATTGTAGTAGTTGCTACCAATCTCTGAAAACACAAAGTATTAGTCTACCCATATCTAGATGATTGGCTGAGCAAGGTTTGCACGTGTTGGGAAGCTCAGCGTCACTACAGTTTGCGATCTCCTACAATGCTTGGGCCTCCATGTCAAGCATGCAAAGTCAACCTCTGTCCCAGTGCAACTAATACACTATTTGGGGGCCTCCATCGACACCCTCCAAGCAAGCATATGTCCTTCCGAGGAGAGAGGCTTATCAATCCTTCAAAAATCTCAAGCACTCAAGAAAACCTCTCATCCAGCAGTGAGAAGAGTAGCTTGTCTCCTCGCTGCGATGACCTCCTGCATATTTTTCACACCGAATGCCCGTCTCCACATGAGACCCCTACAGGAATGCCACGACAAGTGGGACTAACTGACAGGCATTTGGGATTACAGGACTCAGCTGTCCCATCATGTGAAGCTGTCCTTGAAATTTTGGTGCTCTCCAACCAATCTCCTGCGAGGAACAACATTCCATCAGGAGATTCCTCCACAGACCATAGTCACGGATGCCTCTCTGCTGGGATGGGAATCCCACATAGACCATCTCCAAATTCAGGGCTAGTGGTCGCAGAGAGACTCAACATATCTCACTAATCTCCTAGAGCTGCGAGCAGTCCATCTGTCACTGAAAGCGTTTCATCCATCGTTTGTCTCCAACTCCCTTCTTGTTCAGATAGACAATACGACAACCATATAGTACCCCACAAGCAGTAAGGGATGAAGTCCAGGCCCTTGTCTCACGAAGCCCAAACAATATGGAAATGGCTTCTGGCCAGAGACCTCCCGATCACTTTGACACCTTCCAGGTGACAAAACACTCAAGCCGACTCTCTAAGCAGATTCCTCCAAGAAAACCTCAAGTGGGTCTTAAACATTAAACGTCGTTCAAGACCTCTTTCAACGGTGGGGAATGCCGGCCATTGACTTGCTTGCCACTGCAGAAACCAGCAAATGCCAAACCTTCACATTGAGGTACTTCCAGCCAGATTCTCTGGGGAATGCCTTATGAATCAACTGGTCCTGCAGATTTCTCTGCGGTCTTCCGACAATTTTCCTAATCTCGGCAGTCCTCATCTAAGCTATCTCATTCAAGAGCCAAGATGATACTCATAGCTCCGGAGTGGCCACGTTAATGGTGGTTAATGGACCTCCTTCACCGGTCCATCCATTCACATCTCAAGCTACCATGCAGACCAGATCTGCTGACGGAATTTGGAGTACAAATAGAGCAGCTCTATCTTGCCTCTTTGAGTTTGGCAGCATGGCTTCTGAGCTAGTGCAGTATGGACATTTGAATCTGCCAGAAGCCTGCATGGAGATCCTCAAAGAGTTGAAGCAGATTTTCACACACTCTGCATATGCCTTCAAATGGAATAGATTTTGTCTTTGGTGCTCATCTAAGAACGGGAACCCTACCAAATACCAGGAAGACGTCATTCTTCCATTCTTATTCCATTTGGCAAAATCTGGCTTGCAATTCTCTTCTATTAAGGTTCACTTGGCAACTCTTACTGCCTACAGAATATGTCCTTCACTAACCTCTATTTTCAGAATCGCTATCACCAAGGACTTCCTTGTGGGTTTCAAAAAGGTTTATACTCCCATTAGGTTCCGTTCCGCACCATGGGAGCTCAATATTGTCCTTTCATGCCTTGGAACCCTTCAAACCCATACACAAGGCCTCTCTCCAACACCTATCTTGGAAAACAGCTTTCCTGGTGGCGATAACATCTGCCCACAGGGTTAGCAAAATCTAGGCACTCTGTTCACATGAACCCTATGCCGTATTTCATTCTAATGGAGTGGTCATTAGGACTCACCCGAAATTCCTCCCTAAGATGGTTTCGGACTTCCATGTCAACCAGTCTCATTACCAGCATTTTTTCAGAATCCATCTACTCCAACAGAGAGACCCCTCCATTTCCTGGATATAAGATGAGTTCTGAAATTCTGTCTTGACAAAACAGGTGACATCCGCAAGTGAGACCAATGATTTTACAGCCACCTCTAAGCAATCCATTTCACGATGGATAGTCTAATTTATTTTACTGTGCTAACAAAGCGCACTATGCTAGACCAAAAGCACACTTGACTAGCGGGAAAACAGCTACTACTGCTTTTCTGCACAATATTCCTATTCCAGAGATTTGCAAAGCAGCAACTTGGAAATCTGTTAATACAATCACTGAGCACTACCGCCCAGATTCTGATACTAGGGCGGATGCTCAAGTAGGGCCGGCTTCCCTCAGAAACCTATTTGCTTAAATTTTTCTAGGTCATAGTCTGTCTCTTCCTCTCTGTGGGGATAGGCTTGTTATTCAATTCAGTGCTTCTGACTATACATGGAAATCCCCTACGAGAGAAGGAACAGTTTCTTACCTGTAACTCCAGTTCTCTCGTACAGGAATTTCCATGATAAGTCATAAGGAACCCTCCCTCCTCCCAAGTGGAATAGACAGAGCTGTCCATACAAACTACATAGGTATCACATTGCCTTCAGAATGAACTGAATCAACTGTCACCAGCTCACCATGATGGGATACTGGTGGTCTCTGGGTTCTTAAAGGCACAGTCTCTATTTTAGCCAGATAATAGTAGTCTATGAGGCTACTCTGTGCTACTCGCCTTCATGTCTATCATAAAAAGGAGTTTGTGAGGAAGATTTATTCTGTTTACAAATTAATCTCACATTATAATGTACTGACCCTTTCTTTACTTCATGAGACTTCGGCCAGGGTAGCCTATGTAAATAGGCTGCTTTATTTTCTTGTTCTTAAGTGTCTTTGCAGGCCTTACTGAAGAAAGGGGAAAATCTCCACTTACGAGGATATATTTTAAAGAAGTGCTCCGAGGGTCCTCGCACGTGGGCGGGGCTATTCAGTGCTTATGACTTACTATGGAAATTCCCCTTCTAGAGAACTGGAGTTACAGATAAGAAACTATTACTTTTAAACTGCCAACTCGACTTTGCTATTTAAAGTTATGACAAAGCCAAACCTCCCTTTTTGACACATATATGTACATAACATGTCTTTTTATATGTCCTAACAGTAAAAACCCCAAATAGTAGTTTTTATCATGAAAAAGCTAGTCGCCCCTTTGGTGAGGACAGGTTTACACACTTACTGCTCAGCTGTGCTGATTTCTGTATGGGACTATTAAAATTGGTATATCAAGGACCCAAAATAGTCGTTACATTAAACGCAACTGGACACATAAGTCCAATTTAATGCAATTTCTGACTAGAACACAACTTTTTATTTTTATTTTTTTTATTTATTAATTGTTACAAGTACACAACAAAGAACAACCCAAAAAAAGAAAAAGGCCCACCAATTACAAATGCATGTTGTACAGGAATGCATCCCTCCCCTGACATAATGTAAATTCTGTTTGGGAAAGCCCAGGTTCAGCCTCGGAGACAACAAGATTCTATACAGTACACAGCAGCAGAGTCCATCAGCTACTCGGCTGCGCAGACCGACAAGAAATCCAGGAGAGGGGCCTTTCAACAAGTGTCATGAGGCCAAAACGAACAACAGGAAGAAAACAACGAAAAGAGTAGGGCAGGCAGAGTACGCACACAGCAGCATCCAACCGTTGACAGCTAAGCACTCGACAAGCTGCGAGCGGGGGAGATGAGAGAGAAACATCCAACAGTGTGAGCCAACATACATCACTCGTCCTCCCTGTTCGACCTCGCCAGATATGCACGCAAAGGAGCCCAAATGTCCTTCGGCCGAGAGCCCTCAGGTGAAAGCTCCCAGAAGAGCATCAGCTGGTCTTGGCAAAATGCAGCGTCCCTCAACCATTCAGATCCACGAGGAACGCGTCCCCTGCCCCAGCACATAGCAACTCTGCGCTTAGCCAGCAGTAGAAGCAGACCTACCAGCCTTCTGTGAGCCCTGCCAATCTCGTTCACACACCCAAGCAGTGCAACTTTGGGAGAAACGGGTACCTCTGATCCTGTCATCTCAGCTATTATCCGTAGGACTTCCACCCAGAAAGCATGAACCTCCGCGCATTCCCACGCAAGGTGCAAGAAGGTGGCGTCCGGGGCACGACATCGCTCGCAGCGTGCATCCGCTCGCAGACCGATAGAGCAGAGCCCACTAGGCGTATAATATAAGCGGTGCAAGAACTTGAAGTGCAGTAGCCGCAGCCTATAGTTCGGGGACAACACTTTCATATGCGCACAGCAACTCCGCCACGTCTCTTCTGTGATGGGCTCTCCCACATCCACCTCCCAACGAGCCCTGGAGGACTCTCCAAGGGCGCCCCGCTGCTCCTGCATACCGTTATACAATTTGGTAACCAGTCTGCGTGGCGACTGCGCACAGCACAACACCTCCAGTACACGGCACTCCGGCGGGACCACCGGAAGACCAGGGAACTGAGCTCGAAGCATGGCACAAACCTGCAACACATACATCCGCTGCAGCGCGGTGACCCGCTCCCCGCTGAGCGCCTCACCAGGAGATAGTAAACGGCCATCCGCGAACCAGTCGCCCAGCTCAGTTAAGTTAGCATCCCGAAGGAATTCCCGAATGCCCCCTTCACAAAACATCTGGGCATCTGCAACGGGCAAAACAGGCAACGAGGGAGCAAAAGGAGGGCCTGGTCTCGAACTCCGCGTCAACGCCTTCCACGCCCCAGCGGTACATGCCACTGTATCCACGCCCTTGGGGCGAGGTGAAGATAGATGCCCAAGCACACGCACCAAGCTGTCCGGCCAGGTCGCGTCACTTTCAGGCGCCAAATGCGGCAAGTACCAAATTGGGCGCAGCCAGTAATATGCGAAATGCGCTTGCGCGCAGTTATAATAAAGCTCCAAATCAGGGGCAGCAAGCCCACCCAACTCAAAAGGCAACGTCAGCCTCTCCCAGGAAATATGGGGCTGGCCGCCCGCCCAAACCAAACGGAGTATAGCAGAGCAGAAATGCCACAAAAAGCTTCTCGCAAGCAGAAGCGGGAGGTTTACAAACAGGTACAGAAATTTTGGGAGAACCATCCTCTTCACAAGGGCAATACGCCCAATCAACGAGAGCGGCAAGACGCGCTAAGCCTCGCCTTTCTCCTCCAGCCATTAAATTGCCACACCATAATTGGCCAGCCAAAGAGTTTCAATGTCGCAGCTCAACTGAATTCCCAGAAAACGAACCGGGCCCTCCGCCCATGCTATAGGGTACTGGGAGGGGAACTTCGCCCCGCCCGGAGACAATGGCAACACCACAAACTTGGACCAATTAATCATGATACCAGAGATGGTGCCAAAATGCACATTCTCATCCAACAGTGTGTCCAAGTGCAGGCTCGGGTCCCGAACATAAAGCGCAATGTCATCCGTATACATAGATACCAAAATGGGTCTTTGCAGATACTGCAGACCCTTGTCGTTGTGTCTCTGCCGCAACCCCGCCACGAGAGGCTCCATGGCCGCCGCAAAAAGCAGCGGTAACAACGGGCACCTCTGCCGCGTCACACGGGCAACCGGAAAAGAAGACGACACACTCTGGTTTAAATGCAGCCTAGCAGTGGGCTGAGTATACAATAATCTAATCAGCTTTACGAATCGCGCACTCAGGCCCACTCGGCCCAAAAGCGCAAACATATACTCCCATGCTAAGGAGTCGAAAGTCTTGGTGGCATCTAAAAACACCGCTGCGGCATTAGCGTCGGCCTCCATCGAACCCGCAACCGCAAAAAACGTACGTAAATTGCGGCACGTGGATCTCCCAGACACAAAACCCGACTGGTCTGGTAGCACCAGCCGAGGGAGCAAGACTAGAACACAACTTTAGAAAGTTTCCGCTCATGTTTTCCAGTTACCATTCGCAGATGCTGAACACAAGACAGCTTTCTTTCCTCATGGGGAGATGTGTGAATGACTCCCAGAAAAGAAAAGAAAAGAGGACTGCCATTCGAAGAAATCCCCACAAAACTGAGTTTCAAATGGGAAGACGCCTTTGAAGGGAAATGGTGAACACACATGAGAGGAGCTACTCTTTGTTCCTGGTAGACAGGTTGACATCTGGGAGAGAGACAAGAAAAGTGTTACCAAACTATTTTTTCTCTGGTTTTGTAGCCCTCAGGTAGCCATACTGCAGGAAGCTGGCCTGGTGTGTGGTGGACACCTCTGGTGTTGTCACCTTATAGCAGGTCCAGGTACCCCTATTAGAGAAGTGTAGACAGTGTCTGGAAAGCCAGGGCTCTCTAGGGATAGCTGTAGATGAGCAGCCAAGACTTATCTAGGAGACATGCAACATTATGAGGTCTCACTATAGTCATATAGCACTTATTACACATGAAAGAACTACACAGTGTTACAAAAATAAAGGTAAATTTTTTATAGTAACACAATACTAAATTACTAATAGGCAGCTCCCCAACTGTAGGTAAGTACACCCTAAATATATAGATGTTCAATAGCATGTGTAGCTGCAGATACACATGCTGTGCGTATGGATTCCGACATCTAGTGTTGGGCTCAGAGTGTTACAAGTTGTTTTTCTTCGAAGAAGTCTTTTCGAGTCAAGAGATCGAGTGACTCCTCTTCGGTTCCATTGCGCATGGGCATAGACTCCATTGTTAGATTGTTTCCTTTCCGCCGTCGGGTTCAAACGTGTTTCCCTCTCGCTCCAAGATTGCGATTCGGAAAACTTTTAAAACTTTCATTTCAGTGGTATTGTATTGATCAGGTTAATAATCTTCCATCGCCACAGCAGTACTGTCGGGAAACAACTTTGTTGGCCCTTCAGGGCGCACGCACCCAACTCAGGCCCAGCCCAGAAGAGGAAGAATTAATGCAGACAGCAGTCTCAGTCCGAGATTCGGCGTCAGACCAGGAATCAGAGGAAGACAGACCCGTCGCAGCCAGACAACATGTGAGTACGTCTGCCCCTGCACCCTCACAAAAGAAAAAACAAAAGGGCTTGGGTACGCCACTGCCGGAAGGCCATGGCTTGGCTCGAAAAAAGACTGTCGGTGACCGACCCCCCAGTTTGGCACCGAAAAAGGCCACTCCTCCGAAAACGTTGGAAACAACAAAAAGCTCTGTCTCAGACTCCGGTAAATACCAATTTTCGGAGTTGAAAATAAGAAAACCTGTTTCGGAGCCGAAACCTTCCTCGTCCTCATCTTTTTCGATCCTAAAAAAAAACACGCTTCGGAGCCGGAGAAAAACAAAAAAAAAACACAAAACCTCTGAAGAGTTGTCAGAGGTAGAACCAATACTGCAAATTATGGATGAAAGGCAATCCAGGATCCACATCCATGAAGGAACAGGGAGAATTCTCACTGCACCTCCTTTAAAGACAAAGAGGAGTCTAGCATTTCAGGAGGAATTGGACACTATGCAGCCTCCAGCTAAAGTGCCAAAACATAAGGAGAAACCACCACCTCCTCAGTCTTCTCCTCATTCTCCGCACTTACCTACCTCTCCTTCCACCAGCCCTGCACCAATGCATTTGCCCACTCATGCATATGATTCATTTAGAAAGTTGGCTCTGCATATACTATTTCAAAGTAAGAAATAGTGTGCACAGAGTCCAAGGGTTCCCCTTAGAGGTAAGATAGTGGCAAAATTAGATAATTCTAATGCTCTATTTTGTGGTAGTGTGGTCAATCAGTAGGCTTATCAGAGGGTAGTGTTAAGCATTTGTTGTACACACACAGGCAATAAATGAGGAACACACACTCAAAGACTTAACTCCAGGCCAATAGTTTTTATATCGAAAAATATATTTTCTTAGTTTATTTTTAGAACCACAAGTTCAAGATTTGAAGTAAATACATAAAATGCAAGGTACTCCACACAGGTAAGTTAGGAACTTTGAATTAGAGCAATAACATATACAGTTTTTGTAAAAAGGGCAATAAGCTATTTTAAAAGTAGACATTGCAAAAATCAACAGTTCCTGGGGGAGGTAAGTATTGGTTAGATTGTGAGGTAAGTAAGACACTTACAAGTCTCAGTTCCTGGGCATAGGCAGCCCACCATTGGGGGTTCAAGGCAACCCAAAATTACCACACCAGCAGCTCAGGGCCGATCAGGTGCAGAGGTGAAAGAGGTGCCCAAAACACATAGGTGCCTATGGAGAACAGGGGTGCTCTGGTTCCAGTCTGCCAGCAGGTAAGTACCCACGTCCTCGGGGGCAGATCAGAGTGGTTTTGTAGAGCGGGGGGGCACAAAATGGCACCCAAAACACACCCTGAGCCGCACAGGGGCAGCCGGGTGCAGTGTGCAAAGCAGGCATCGTCTTTTGTATTGGTTTCAATGGAGGGACCTGGGGGTCACTCTAGCGGTGCAGGCAGGGCACAGGGGGGGTTCTCGGGCCCGCCACCACCTGGACTAGGCAGAGGGTTGCCTGGAGGTCACTCCAGCACTGAAGTTCGGTTCCTTCTGGTCCTGAAAGCTGCTGGTGCAGTGCTTGGTCTAGGCGTCGGGTCCCTTGTTACAGGCAGTCGCTGTCAGGGGGAGCCTCTGGATTCTTTCTGCAGCCATTGCTGTGTGGGTCCAGGGGGGTCGTCTCAGGCTACTCACGGGGTTGCAGTCGCCGGGGAGTCCCCCTGTAGTGTTAGTTCTCTGGATCTCAAGCCGGGGGCGTTGGGTGCAGAATGTGAAGTCTCACTCTTCGGGCGGGAAGAGTGAGGTCTTTAAAGTTGTAGAAAGTTGCAAGTTTGTTGCAGGTTGTTGAGCAGAGCCACTGAGTTTCTTGGTCCTGGGGGTCAGGGCCGTCCTCTGAGGCTTCAGAGGTCGCTCGTCCCTGTTGGATGCGTCGCTGGTTGCAGGATTTCGAGTCAAGAGGCAGGCCGGTAGGGCTGGGGCCAAAGCAGTTGTCATCTTCCGTCGTCTCTGCAGGCTTGTAGGTCAGCAGTCCTTCTTTAGTTCAGGTTGCAGGAATCTGATTTCTCGGGTTCTTGGGTGCCCCTAAATACTAGATTTAGGGGTGTGTTTAGGTCTGGGAGGACAGTAGCCAATGGCTACTGTCCTGGAGGGTGGCTACACCCTCTTTGTGCCGCCTCCCTGTGGGGAGGGGGGCACATCTCTAATCCTATTGGGGGACTCCTCCAAAACTAAGATGGGGGATTTCTAAAGGCAGGGGTCACCTCAGCTCAGGGCACATTAGGGGCTTTCCTGACTGGTGGGTGACTCCTCCTTGTTTTTCTAACTATCTCCTCCAGCCTTGCCGCCAAAAGTGGGGACAGTGGCCGGAGGGGCGGCATCTCCACTAGCTGGGATGCCCTGGGGCACTGTAACAAAGTGGGTGAGCCTTTGAGGCTCACCGGCAGGTGTTTCAGTTCCTGGCGACAGAGTGACAAAGGTACTCTCCCCATGTGGCCAGCAACTCGTCTGGTTGTGGCAGGCTGACAGAGACTGGTCAGCCCCACACTAGAAGTCGGGTTGGTATTCAGGGGGCATCTCTAAGATGCCCTCTGGGTGCATATTACAATAAATTCCACACTGGCATCAGTGTGTATTTATTGTGCTGAGAAGTTTGATACCAAATTTCCCAGATTTCACTGTAGCCATTATGGAACTGTGGAGTTCGTGTTTGACAAACTCCCAGACCATATAATCTTATGGCTACCCTGCACTTACAATATCTAAGGTTTTGCTTAGACACTGTAGGGGGATAGTGCTCATGCACATATGCCCTCACCTGTGGTATAGTGCACCCTGTCTTAGGGCTGTAAGGCCTGCTATGGGGTGACTTACCTATGCCACAGGCAGTGTGAGATTGGCATGTCGACTTTGACATTTTCTCCCTACCAGCACACACAAGCTGAGAAGCAGTGTGCATGTACTGAGTGAGGGGTCCCCAGGGTGGCATAAGACATGCTGCAGCCCTTAGAGACCTTCCCTGGCATCAGGGCCCTTGGTACCAGGGGTACCAGTTACAAGGACTTATCTGAGTGCTAGGGCTGTGCCTATTGTGGAAGCAAAGGTACAGTTTAGAGAAAGAACACTGGTGCTGGGACGTGGTTAGCAGGGTCCCAGCACACGTTCAATCAGACCTTGCATCAGCAAAGGCAAAAAGTCAGGGGGTAACCATGCCAAGGAGGCATTTCCTTACAATTCATGGTATCTTTATGACCCTGATCCTATCGCAAGCAATGATCCAGCCAGCTACCCCTCTAAACCATCACAACCTGATGATAGTACTGTATATAACCAGGTCATAGCTAGGGCTGCAGCCTATCATGGGGTTACCATGCATACACAACCACTGGAAGAGGATTTTTTATTCAACACATTATCCTCAACTCATTCTAGGTACCAATGCTCCCAGGCATGGTAAAACATGCAGATCAGATTTTTAAAGAACCAGTAAAGGCAAGCATTGTAACACCTAGAATAGAAAAAAAGTACAAACCTGCACCCTCTGACCCTGATTATATCACCCATCAGGTACCACCAGATTCTATTGTATTTAGTGCTGCCAGGAAGAGGGCAAATAGTCAGTCCTCAGGAGATACACCCCCTCCTGATAAAGAAAGCAGGAAATTCGATGCTGCGGGGAAAAGAGTTGCATCCCAAGCAGCAAACCAGTGGAGGATAGCAAACTCACAAGCGCTACTAGGTCATTATGATAGAACCCATTGGGACAAGATGCAAGATATAATACAGTATCTCCCCAAAGAACACCAAAAAAGGGCTCAACAAGTAGTGGAGGTAGGGCAAGCTATTTCAAACAACCAAATAAGGTCTGCCCTAGATGCAGCAGATACAGCTGCTAGGAGTGTCAACACAGCAATCACTATACATAGACATGCATGGCTCCGTTCTTCTGGATTCAAGCCAGAAATACAACAGGCTGTGCTAAACATGCCTTTCGATAAAAAAAACATATTTTCGGGCCAGAGGTAGACACAGTAATAGAGAAGCTATGAAAAGACTCTGACACAGCAAAAGCAATGGGTGCAGTCTATTCTACACCATATAGGGCGTCATTTTGTAAACCTCATTTTCAAGGTGGTTTCAGACCACAGACCTCAGAGGCGTCAACCTCTCCAACAAAACCAGCCTACCAAACACATTACCAACATGGTAGTTTAGAGACACATATAGAGAACAATACTCCAGAAATAGTGGAAAATTCCAGACCTCTAAGCAGCCTGCAACACACCCAAAACCGTGACTTCCCTCACTCCCTTCCACTCCTCTCATGTGGGGGGAAGACTACAGCAGTTCCACACACATTGGCAAAATATTACCACAGACAACTGGGTGCTATCAATTATCCGCAATGGTTATTGCCTAGAATTGATAAACACTCCTCCAAATATTCCACCAAGGTTTCACAAACTAACCACAGAACACACAATTGTGTTACAACAAGAGGTCCAATCTCTACTACTCAAACAAGCAATAGAACACAGTCTCAGATAGGAACAGGAGTTTATTTACTATACTTTCTAATTCCCAAGAAAGATGGCACCCTCAGGCCAATATTGGACCTCAGGCCCCTCATTCTTTACATCCTGTCAGAACATTTTCGCATGGTAACTTTACAGGATGTCATCACACTACTACAAAAACAAGATTTCATGACAGCCTTAGACCTCAGGGATGCGTATTTTCACAAACCCATCCATCCTGCCCACAGAAAATACCTCAGGTTTGTTATTCAGGGTAAACACTACTAATTCAAAGTGTTACCCTTCGGAATCACAACAGCGCCAAGAGTATTCACAAAGTGCTTGGCAGTAGAGGCAGCTTACCTAAGAAGATAACATATACATGTTTTTCCATATCTAGACGATTGGCTAATAAAATCAAGCAGTTGTACACAATGCCAAGATCGTACATGTTATGTAATACAAACCTTACACACACTAGGTTTCTCAATAAACTACCAAAAATTACACCTCAAACCAACACAAATACAACTGTATTTAGGGGCAGTACTAAATACTCAACAAGCTCTAGCATATCCAAACACACAAAGGATACAAGCTTTTTAAAACCTAATTCCACAAATTCACCCAAATCAACAATACACTGTAAGATTTGTCATGAAAATCCTAGGAATGATGGCATCTTGCATTGCAATTGTTCCACACGCAAGATGAAACATGCAGCCCTTACAACAGTGCCTTGCACAGCAATGGTCACAGGCACACGTCAACTACAAGATCTAGTATTGATAGACCGCCAAACTTATATGTCCCTTTAGTGGTGGAATTCTACCAATCTAAACAAAGGGTGGTCATTTCAGGACCCTGTTCCTCAGACCATAATTACAACAGATGCATCAATGATTGGTTGGAGAGCTCACCTAAACAATCTCAACATTCAAGGACAATGGGATGTCAAACAGAAACAGCTACATATAAAATACTTGGAGTTATTAGCTGTTTTTCTAGCACTCGCAGCATTTCAACCTCTTCTCACACAGAAGAATGTTCTTATAAAAACAGACAACATGACAACCATGTATTATCTCAACAAGTGGGGATGGACACATTCCTCCCAACTGTCCCTTCTAGCTCAAAAAATGTGGAAATGGACAATTCACAACCAAATTCATCTATTAGCACAGTACATCCCAGGGATAGACAATCAGTTAGCAGATATCCTCAGCAGAAATCACCAACAAACTCACGAATGGGAGATTCATTCTCAAGTACTTCAACAGTACTTTCAAAAGTGGGGAACACCAAACATAGACCTGTTTGCAACAACCGAAAACACAAAATGCCAGAACTTTGCATCCAGACACGCACATCCCATATCCAAGGGCAATGCTCTATGGATCAATTGGTCAGGGATATTTGCGTACGCTTTCCCCCCTCTCCCACTCCTTCCGTTTCTAGTCAACAAGTTGCGTCAAACCTCGCTCAGCATGATACTCCTAGCACCAACATGGTTACATCAGCCGTGGTTCACAACATTACTAGATCTGTCGGTAGTACCACATTCCAAACTCCCATGCAGACCAGATCTGTTGACATAAAACAGAGCCCAGATCAGATATCCAATTCCCAAGGCACTCAATCTGGCAGTTTGGCTCCTGAGGTCATAGAGTTTGGATATTTACAACTCCCATCAGAAGGTATGGAAGTTATTAAACAAGCAAGAAAACCTACTACTAGACAGTGTTATGCAAACAAATGGAAAAGAGTTGTATATTACTGTCAGTCTAAAAATATAGACCCTCTTACAGCATCAATACAAGAAATTGTATGTTATTTACTTCATTTTCAAAAATCTAAGCATTTTCTTCAATAAAAATACATCTTACTTCATATTCTGCATATTTACAAAATATACAACATAGATCTTTATTTAGAGTTCCTGTCATTAAAGCTTTCATGGAAGACTTAAAACGCATCATTCCACCTAGAACGCCACCAGTTCCATCGTGGAATTTAAATATAGTGCTTACAAGACTTATGGGTCCACCATTTGAGCCAATGCACTCATGTCAACTTCAGTTTCTAACATGGAAAGTTTCCTTCCTAGTGGTAATTACTTCTTTAAGAAGAGTAAATGAAATCCAAGCCTTTACTCTTGAGGAACCTTTCTTCCAATTGCACAAACACAAGGTTGTACTAAGAACAGATCCAAAGTTTTTACCAAAAGTTATATCACAATTTCACATTAATCAAACAGTGACACTGCCAGTCTTATTTCCACAGCCAGATTCTGTGGCAGAAAGATCTCTACATACACTAGACATCAAAAGAGCTTTAATGTACTATATAGACAGAACTAAACCATTTAGAAAGACTAAACAACTATCTGTAGCTTTCCAAAAACCACATATAGGCAATCCTATATCAAAACAAGGTTTAGCAACATGGATTGTAAGGTGCATCCAAACATGCTATATCAAAGCAAAAATACAGCTTTTAATTACTCCCAAAGCACATTCTACAAGAAAGAGAGGTGCAACAATGGCTTTCTTAGGGAATATACCAATGACTGAAATATGTAAAGCAGCTACATGGTCAACACTACATACATTCACTAAACACTACTGTGTAGACGTATTATCACAACAACAAGCCACAGTAGGTCAAGCTGTCCTAAGAACGTTATTTCAAACAACTTTAACACCTACAGGCTAACCATCGCTATTTTTTGGGAGGACAAACTGCTTTTTAGTCTGTGCACAAAATGTGTATCTGCAGCTACATATGCCATCGAACGGAAAATGTCACTTACCCAGTGTACATCTGTTCATGGCATGTTCTACTGCAGATTCACATGCACCCTCCCTCCTCCCCTGAAGCCTGTAGTCGTTTAAGTTATTACATTTGTATATACATTTACATTTGCATGGACATCTCTTACTTTATACCTATATACTCTATCATTCCTTCCTTTACCCTCTGCGGGAAAACAATCTAACAATGGAGTCGATGCCCATGCGCAATGGAACCAAAGAGGAGGAGTCACTCGATCTTGTGACTCGAAAAGGCTTCTTTGAAGAAAAACAACTTGTAACACTCCGAGCCCAACACTAGATGTCGGAATCCATATGCACAGCATGTGAATCTGCAACAGATGTACACTGGGTAAGTGAAATTTTCTCTCTCTTTCTCTCTCTCTCTCTATATATATATATACACACACACACACACACACAATAGCATTCAGAAATTAGCATAGAAACAACAAGCATTGGCAATACTTAATGAAAATCATGAGGGCCAAACCATATAGTAAGAAAGTGGAATGAGAGATACAGTCCCCCACCCAGGATGTGTAGTTGTTAGAGGGGAACTGGAGGAACTAGGAACCCCAAGAGGTGAGTACCAGAATGACCCCTAGCAACCAGGAGAGTAGAGGTAAGTGCCTGGTCTTCCCAAGGACTAACAGGAGGTGTTAAAAAAAGGATTGTTCAACTACAGGACCAGACAAGAAGAAACCAAAGGTGGATTATGGTAGAAGATGACCTGAAAAGCCAGGGAACAGAGTCCAGTCCACAATGGAGTGTCCAGTGGGGACAGGAGCCACTACCCACCCCTCTGTAGCTGTAGAACCAGGTCGACAAGGGAAGAAGACCTGCTGTGGAGCCCAGGAACTGACGAGGAGTCCTGTTGTGTCGCAGATGTCAGTGATGCAAGAGAACAACCAACAAGCCTTGGCAATGCAAGAGGAGTAAAAGAAGAGTTCAAGGCTGAAGACGACCAGCAAGGCCCAGGGGCCTCGACCCAGGGAGAGGAGTCTTAGGTGACCCTCAGTGTAGGAAAGTACCCTTTTTTGGCATAGTTACCCCCACTTTTTGCCTGCTGTCATTGTGTGTTCACTGTGTTCACTGGGATCCTGCTAACCAGGACCCCATCAACTGTGCTCTCTCCCTCTAAATTTGGTTGCTTAGGACTTAGCATACCCCACAGTTGACATACTGGTGCCCCCCTCTAAAACTACCTAGTGTATGGTTCTTAGTTACCCAGGGCATTGGGACACCAGGGGTTCCCCATGGGCTGCAGCATGTATTGTGCCACCCATGGGAGCCCATGCAAAATGTGTCTGCAGGTCTGCCATTGCAGCCTGCGTGAAAAGGTGCATCACCCTTTCACTACAGTTCACTGCACCAGGTCACTGTAAGTCACCCCTGAGGCAGTCCCTTGTAGCCCAGAGGGCAGGGTGCAGGTACCAGTGTGTGAGGGCAAGCCTGCATGAGCAGAGGTGCTCCTACGAACTCCAGCTCCCATTCCCTGGACTTCGTAAGTGCGGGGAAGCCATTTTACCTGTGTGTTTGTCCAGCTACATAATGGTGACTCTGAACTTGGGCATGTTTGGTATCAAACATGACTGAATCATACCCCAATACTATTTCCAGTATTGGTTGTATGATTCCATGCACTATGGGGGCTCCTTGGAGAACCCCCAGCTTTGCTCCTACCAGTTTGAAGGGTTTTCCCGGGCAGCCTGCGCTGCTGCCACCACCCTACATAAAGGTTTTTGCCCTCCTGCTTCTTGAACAGCTCAAGCCTGAGAAAGGCAGAACAAAGAATTTTCTTTAAAAGAGGGGGACAACACCCTCTCCCTTTGGAAAAATAGGTGTTAATGGCTTGTGAAGGGTAGCCTCCCCAAGCCACAGATGTGCTTTGAAGGACACATTTGGTGCCCTCCTTGCATAAACTGGTTTGCCCCAGTCCAGGGTCCCCGTTCCCTGCTCTGGCGTGAAACTGGGTAATGGAAAGGGGAGTGACTACTCCTCTGTTCATCACCACCGCAGGGGTGGTACCCAGAGCTCCTCCGGGTGGCCACTTGATTCTGCCAGCTTGAATCCAAGGTGGGCAGAGACCCTGGGAGCATCTGAGTGACCAGGTCAGGTAGGTGACGTTACAGTCCCCTCCTGACAGGTGGTCACCCTGCTAGATGACCAGTCCCTGTTCCTGGGTTGTTCAGGGTCTCCCTCCGGTGTGGGTCTTCATATTCGACATGCAATATTCCAGCAGGACTCCTCTGCTTCGTTTACTTCATCTTCTGGCCACTGGGACTGCAACTGGAGCATTCAGGAACCGACAATCTACAACTCCAGTGACGACTCTGCTGTGCAGCAGTGTTTCTCTGGCTCCTTCCAGCAACTGCAACATCTCCCTGGCTGTGCATCCTCTGAGGGTGACGAGCCTTCAGCCTGCATAAGAAGGAAGAAGGAATCTCACTTGAATTGAAGAAGTCACTCCCCTGCATCCGCAGGCACCAACTCCAATGACGACCGGCTGCATGGATCTTCTCTCCTTCGGGGCTGCGTGGATTCAGCATCACAGGTATTGGTCTGGAGTGGTCCCCTTGGTCCTCTCTACCAGCTGTCCAACTTGGGAGATGGTAAACCCTTGCCTCTCCTTGCAGGACAGTACCCATGTGCACCGTGACTCTTGCAACTACCAAAGCTTGTTTGTTCCTCCTCCAAAGGATCTTCAGGCTCTGTGTAGCCCCGGCCTCCAGCACTTTTCCCTGCAAAGCACAGTCTTCTGCCTGCTGCTTCCAGCGATGTGAGAATCCCCTTCTGGTGTGCTGAGTGGGCCTCACTGCAACTTCTGTGCCTTCTGTCTGTGGGTCGCCTGTGGGGGCTGCCACTTCTTGTGACTCTCACCTTGGACTTTGCTCCTTGGGTCGAGTCCCCTGGTCATGCTGGTCTTCTTCAGCCTTGCAAAACCTTCTTTTCCTACACTTGCATTTACCAAGGCTTGTAGGTGGTTTTCCAGCAACACTGACTGACTGCATCACAAGTCTAGGCCTGAGTGGAGTTCACGGAACCCGACTCCGTGGAATTCCACAGCGTAAAAAAAAAAAAAACGGTTGAATTCCTCAGAGGTGGAGTTCCGTGACCCCCAGAGTCCTAAATGCGCCAGATCTCAGAAGCAGGGCCGTCCCTGCTTTGCGCTTCCGAGATTGAACACATTCAGGAGAGGGCCTTGGCATTGAAAAGCCTTGCACACAGGACAGGCTGGTGCACAAGAGGCCTGAAACTGCAGCTTTCATTGCCTATGGCACTGGCTTGATTTCAGGCCAGGACCGTAGGCTGCGAAAGCTGCTGTTTCAATCCTTGTTTTTTGCTCCAGTGTGCACAAACAACAACAAAAAAGAGAAGAGTAGTATAGTACTTACCTGGGTCTTTCCGGGGGGCCCTCCTCTCCAGTGGCTGCCTCTCTTCTCTGCTCCGGTGCGCGCTGCAATCCAGCTATGGGCTGCACAGCGCAAGGGCAGACTGTTTGTTCTTGCGCCATGCAGCCCATACTTGCCGTATCAGGTGAGCTCTGCTCCGCTTTGCTGGCGGGGCTAACAGAGTTTTTTGGACAACTCCGTGCCCCAAGCGGAGCACGGAGTTCTAAAAATTCTGTTAGCTCCACCAGCAGAGTGGAGCAACCCGCACACCGCTAATAACAACCACTGACGTGGGACATCACTTCTAGAACTCCTCTTCTGATCCTGTGCTGCACTGCTGACTTTCTTCATCCACCATCGACCTGTTTCTCCATCCACAGAAGGGTTGTTAGTGGCTCCTACCACAGCCAGACACGGCATCTCGAACTGGACTTGGTCCCCTTCCTTTGCAGGTCCTCTTCTGTCAAGATCCACCTCTGGTTTCTTCCTGTCTTGGCTGGGTCTCGCACAGTCCTTTTCCAAAGTTGTCCTGTGGGTTTGGGGAAAAAACAGGTATTTGCCTCTTCTCTCCTGGTCGCGGGGGGGCACCCTGTTACTTAACTTTTGGGGGTCCTAGTTCCTCCAGGTCCCCTTAACTGATTCTACTTCCTTGGGTGGGGGAGTGCCTTTTGCATTGCACGCACTATTAGTCTCCTCCTTGGGCCTTCACTATTTGCTATTGTTTTTACTATTTGATATTGCTTTTTATGTTAATCACTGATTTTTAATGTGTACATAATCATGTGCTTGCTTACCTCCTATTAGAGTATTGCTTATTCAGTATTTTAGTATTTGTTACTTTAACTTTGACACCAAACATGCCCAGGTTCAGGGTTACTGTTATGTAGCTGGACACGGGCAGTGACCTGTGTCCAATACATGGGTAAAATGGCTTCCCCGCACTTACAAAGTCCAGTGCAATGGGGCTAAAGTTTGTAGGGGCACCTCTGCTCATGCAGGGGTGCCCTCACACACAGGGACCTGCACCCTGCCTTCTGGGCTAGGAAGGCCTTCCGTAGGGGTGACTTACAGTTACCTGGTGCAGTGACCTGTTGTGAAAGGGTGCATGCACCTTGTCACACAGGTTGCAATTGCGGACCGGAGACACATTTTGCATAGACTCCCATGGGTAGAACAATATATGCTGCAGCCCATGGAGAACCCCTGGTGCCCCAGTGCCCTGGGTACCTAAGTATTATATACTAGGGTCTTATAAGTGACACCAGTATGCCAATTGTGGGTATGCATAGTCCTAGGCAACCAAATTTAGAAGGGAGAGTGCACAATCTTTGGGGTCCTGGTTGGCAAGATCCTAGAGAAAACAGTCTAAGCATACTGATAGCAAGCAAAAAGTGGGTGTAACCATGCCAAAAAAGAAGTTACTTTCCTACACACACTCTCTCCCCCCAAACGAGGGACAATAAGGCTAACCTTGCCTAGATGAGTCTTCATTTTCTAAGTGGAAATATCTGGAGAGTCCATTTGCATTGGAGTGGTTACTCCTAGGTCTATGTTCCACATGTACAGGGAGTGCAGAATTATTAGGCAAGTTGTATTTTTGAGGATTAATTTTATTATTGAACAACAACCATGTTCTCAATGAACCCAAAAAACTCATTAATATCAAAACTGAATATTTTTGGAAGTAGTTTTTAGTTTGTTTTTAGTTTTAGCTATGTTAGGGGGATATCTGTGTGTGCAGGTGACTATCACTGTGCATAATTATTAGGCAACTTAACAAAAAAAAATATATACCCATTTCAATTATTTATCATTACCAGTGAAACCAATATAACATCTCAACATTCACAAATATACATTTCTGACATTCAAAAACAAAACAAAAACAAATCAGTGACCAATATAGCCACCTTCTTTGCAAGGACACTCAAAAGCCTGCCATCCATGGATTCTGTCAGTGTTTTGATCTGTTCACCATCAACATTGCGTGCAGCAGCAACCACAGCCTCCCAGACACTGTTCAGAGAGGTGTACTGTTTTCCCTCCTTGTAAATCTCACATTTGATGATGGACCACAGGTTCTCAATGGGGTTCAGATCAGGTGAACAAGGAGGCCATGTCATTAGATTTCCTTCTTTTATACCCTTTCTTGCCAGCCACGCTGTGGAGTACTTGGACGCGTGTGATGGAGCATTGTCCTGCATGAAAATCATGTTTTTCTTGAAGGATGCAGACTTCTTCCTGTACCACTGCTTGAAGAAGGTGTCTTCCAGGAACTGGCAGTAGGACTGGGAGTTGAGCTTGACTCCATCCTCAACCCGAAAAGGCCCCACAAGCTCATCTTTGATGATACCAGCCCAAACCAGTACTCCACCTCCACCTTGCTGGCGTCTGAGTCGGACTGGAGCTCTCTGCCCTTTACCAATCCAGCCACAGGCCCATCCATCTGGCCCATCAAGACTCACTCTCATTTCATCAGTCCATAAAACCTTAGAAAAATCAGTCTTGAGATATTTCTTGGCCCAGTCTTGACGTTTCAGCTTGTGTGTCTTGTTCAGTGGTGGTCGTCTTTCAGCCTTTCTTACCTTGGCCATGTCTCTGAGTATTGCACACCTTGTGCTTTTGGGCACTCCAGTGATGTTGCAGCTCTGAAATATGGCCAAACTGGTGGCAAGTGGCATCGTGGCAGCTGCACGCTTGACTTTTCTCAGTTCATGGGCAGTTATTTTGCGCCTTGGTTTTTCCACACGCTTCTTGCGACCCTGTTGACTATTTTGAATGAAACGCTTGATTGTTCGATGATCACGCTTCAGAAGCTTTGCAATTTTAAGAGTGCTGCATCCCTCTGCAAGATATCTCACTATTTTTGACTTTTCTAAGCCTGTCAAGTCCTTCTTTTGACCCATTTTGCCAAAGGAAAGGAAGTTGCCTAATAATTATGCACACCTGATATAGGGTGTTGATGTCATTAGACCACACCCCTTCTCATTACAGAGATGCACATCACCTAATATGCTTAATTGGTAGTAGGCTTTCGAGCCTATACAGCTTGGAGTAAGACAACATGCATAAAGAGGATGATGTGGTCAAAATACTCATTTGCCTAATAATTCTGCACTCCCTGTATAGTCCATTCCCTGTAGGGATATCGACCACCTCAACAATTGTGAATTTTCACCTATCATTTGCTTAAGCCATAAGAGGGGCTTGTAGTCTGTCTGAACAAGGAAGTGAGTGCCAAACGAGTATGGCGTCAGCTTCTTAAAGGCTCACATCACAGCAAAGGCCTCCCTCTCTATGGCTGACCAATGCTTTCCCCTGGGGGTCAACGTTTCTGCTTACAAAAGCTACAGATTTGTCCTGGCTCTCATCAGTTAGCTGAGATAGTGCTGCCCCTATCCCTACCTCAGAAGCATCTGTTTGTACAATAAATTGCTTGAAGAAATCAGGGCTTCTTAGTATAGGAGCAGAGCACATGGCCTGTTTGAGGTCATCAAAAGGTTTTTGTCAGATTGCTGTCCATAAAACCTTGTTGTGCATCCTTTTGGATGTGAGGTCATTTAAGGGGGTACAGTGGAGCTATAGTTTATGAACCTCCTGTAGTACCTTGTCAGACCCAGGAAGGCCATGACTTGGGTCTGAGTTGTAGGGGCAGACCAATCCAGGATTGTCTTTATTTTGCCCTGGAGTGGTTGGATCTGGCCTCCACCTACCAGGTGGCCTAGATAAACCACTTTTCCCGGCCTTATCTGGCATTTGGATATCTTGATACGGAGTCCTGCTTTTGGCAGAACCTTCAGTACATTTGCAATGTGGACCAGGTGATCCTCCCAGGTGGTGCTAAAGACAGCTATATCATCTAGATAAGATGCACTGAACCTTTCCAGACCTTGAAAAACTTTGTTTACCTTCTCCTGGAATTTGGCAGGGGCATTCTTCAGTCTAAAGGACATCACCGAAAAGTGATAGTGCCCACTAGTAGTGAAGAATGTTATTTTGGGTTTTGCATCCTCTGATAACATGATCTGCCAGCAGTTAGATCAAAGGTGCTAAGATACCTGGCAGAAGTCAGTGTATCTATTAGCTCATCTGCCCTAGCGATAGGATGAGCATCAGTTTTATTTTTTACAGTATTGAGGCCTCTCTAGTCTACACAGAACCTCATCTCTCTTTTGCCATTTTGAGAGTGGGATTTTGGTACAAGGACTACAGGACTAGCCAGAGTGGGCTGTTGGAAGGTTCAATAACTCCTTGGTCTAGCATCTTTTGTACCTCAGCCTTGATGCATTTTGTGACATGATCAGGCTGTCTGTATATTTTACTTTTGATAGGCAGCCTGTCACCTGTGTCAGTAGTGTCCGCACTCCATGTGGTCTGATCAGGGGACAAAGAGAACTGACTTAGGAGATTTCAGCAATCTTCCTTTTGTTGCTCAGAGAGGCAGTCAGCAAGTACAATCCATTCTACTGAGCCATCCACAGTATTGTGAGAGAATAGGTCAGGGAGAGGGTCACTCTCTTCATCCTGACCTTCATCAGTTGCCATGAGCAAAGTCATGTCTCGCCTATTATAGTAGGGTTTCAGGCGGTTCATGTGAAGTACCCTTTGGTGGCTTCTGGGAGTGCCTAGGTCGACCTCACCCTTTCTCTCTACAATAGTGTTAAGTCCACTCCACGTGTCTTGGGGTGCCCTATGAGCCACAGGCTCCAGAACTCACAACTTCTGTCCTGGCTGATAATCAGTCACCACAGACTTCTGGTCATGCCACTGCTTCTGCAGTTCTTGACTGGTCTGAAGATTTTTGGATGCCCTCTTCATGTATTCAGCCATTCTGGACCTTAGGCCGAATACATAGTCCACAATGTCTTGTTTTGGAGGCTTGAGAGGTTGCTCCCAGCCTTCTTTAACAAGAGCAAGGGGACCCCTAACATGGGGTCCAAACAAACCTTCAGGTGGACTGTACCCCACTCCCTTTTGAGGTGCCTTCCTTCAGGCAAAGAGAAGGCAAGGTAACAGGACACACCTCCCCCTCTTGAGTGTCTCTGAGAGTCCCATTATCATACCTTTGAACGTTTCATTGAACCTTTCAACTAACCCATTTGTTTGTAGATGATAAAGAGTGGTAACTTTGTAAGGGACACCACACTCCACATGGCTTTAAGGCAAGCAGACATGAAGTTTCCACCTCTGTCTGATACAACCTCTTTAGGAAAACCCACCCTGGAGAAGATACCCAGGAGGGCCTTAGCCAGTACATGGGTGTAGTGGTGCTAAGAGAAATGATCTCCGGATACCTGGTGGCATGGTCCACCGCTACCAGTATGAATCTGTTTCCAGAGGCTGTTGGAGGGTCCAGAGGGGCAACTATGTCCATCCCAGCCCTCTGAAAGGGTACCACAATCACTGGTTGTGGAGTTAAGGGGGCCTTTGTAGTGCCACCTGTTTTGCCACTGGCTTGACAGGTCACACAGGAGTGACAAAACTCATTGGTGTCTTCAGACTAGTGGGGCCAGTGAAAGTGAGGGACAAGCCTGTCCCAAGTCTTGCTTTGCCCCAAGTGGCCTGCAAGGGGTGTATGCCATGTTCTAAGGTTAACAGGAATTCCCTAAATTCCAGAAGGATGACCAATCTCCTGGTGGCACCAGGTTTCGGGTCCCTTGCTTCTGAATGAAGGAGGCTGTTATCCCAGTATACCCTAAGGGTACCACTGACGTCCCCTGCCTCTTGTGCTGCAGCTTGCTGCCTTAAATCGTCCAGTGTGGGACAGGTCTGCTATTTCAAACTGAGTTCCTCCCTGGTGGACCCCCCTGCATCCAAGAGCTCAGCTGTGTCAGCTTTGAGCTCCTCTGGTGTAGGTTGCACCCAAGTAGTTGATTCCTCTCCCTCAGGAGTGGAATGCTCACTTGAAGTTTGGGCAGGGGTTAACTTTTTAGCCTGCCTGCCTTTCTTTTTAGGACCCTTCTGGGCCATTGTTCCAGGCTCCAGGGCTCTCTGTTCTTTTTGATTTTTGGCCCGTGCTCTAGTTCTGGCAAAAATATGTTCAGGGATGATCAACATTGCTTCATGGGCCTCCAACTCCACTTCAGCCCAAGCTAAAGTCTCCAAGTAATTACGTAGCAGATGCTCAACAGGTAGATCAGAGGACACTACACCTTTTTGGGGCCAGAAATGCACCCCCCTGGCTAAAGTCAACAGCTGCCATGAGGTGGCACACAGTGCTGTTACGAGCATCAGTCGCTGCCTGCTGCTTCCAGCGATGTGAGAATCCCCTTCTGGTGTGCTGAGTGGGCCTCACTGCAACTTCTGTGCCTTCTGTCTGTGGGTCGCCTGTGGGGGCTGCCACTTCTTGTGACTCTCACCTTGGACTTTGCTACTTGGGTCGAGTCCCCTGGTCTTGCTGGTCTTCTTCAGCCTTGCAAAACCTTCTTTTCCTACACTTGCATTTACCAAGGCTTGTTGGTGGTTTTCCAGCAACACTGACTGACTGCATCACAAGTCTAGGCCTGAGTGGAGTTCACGGAACCCGACTCCGTGGAATTCCACAGCGTAAAAAAAAAAAAACCTGTTGAATTCCTCGGAGGTGGAGTTCCGTGACCCCCAGAGTCCTAAATGCGCCAGATCTCAGAAGCAGGGCCAGCCCTGCTTTGCGCTTCTGAGATTGAACACATTCAGGAGAGGGCCTTGGCATTGAAAAGCCTTGCACACAGGACAGGCTGGTGCACAAGAGGCCAGAAACTGCAGCTTTCATTGCCTACGGCACTGGCTTGATTTCAGGCCAGGACCGTAGGCTGCGAAAGCTGCTGTTTCAATCCTTGTTTTTTTGCTCCAGTGTGCACAAACAACAACAAAAAAAGAGAAGAGTAGTAGAGTACTTACCTGGGTCTTTCCGGGGGGCCCTCCTCTCCGGTTGCTGCCTCTCTTCTCTGCTCCGGTGCGCGCTGCAATCCAGCTATGGGCTGCACAGCGCGAGGGCAGACTGTTTGTTCTTGCGCCGTGCAGCCCATACTTGCCGTATCGGGTGAGCTATGCTCCGCTTTGCTGGCGGGGCTAACAGAGTTTTTTGGACAACTCCGTGCCCCAAGCGGAGCACGGAGTTCTAAAAATTCTGTTAGCTCCACTAGCAGAGTGGAGCAACCTGCACACCGCTATTAACAACCACTGACGTGGGACATCACTTCTGGAACTCCTCTTCTTATCCTGTGCTGCACTGCTGACTTTCTTCATCCACCACCGACTTGTTTCTCCATCCACAGAAGGGTTGTTAATGGCTCCTACCACAGCCAGACACGGCATCTCGAACTGGACTTGGTCCCCTTCCTTTGCAGGTCCTCTTCTGTCAAGATCCACCTCTGGTTTCTTCCTGTCTTGGCTGGGTCTCGCACAGTCCTTTTCCAAAGCTGTCCTGTGGGTTTGGGGAAAAAACAGGTATTTGCCTCTTCTCTCCTGGTCGCGGGGGGCACCCTGTTACTTAACTTTTGGGGGTCCTAGTTCCTCCAGGTCCCCTTTACTGATTCTACTTCCTTGGGTGGGGGAGTGCCTTTTGCATTGCACGCACTATTAGTCTCCTCCTTGGGCCTTCACTATTTGCTATTGTTTTTACTATTTGATATTGCTTTTTATGCTAATCACTGATTTTTAATGTGTGCATAATCATGTGCTTGCTTACCTCCTATTAGAGTATTGCTTATTCAGTATTTTAGTATTTGTTACTTTAACTTTGACACCAAACATGCCCAGGTTCAGAGTTACTGTTATGTAGATGGACACGGGCAGTGACCTGTGTCCAATACATGGGTAAAATGGCTTCCCCGCACTTACAAAGTCCAGTGCAATGGGGCTAAAGTTGGTAGGGGCACCTCTGCTCATGCAGGGGTGTCCTCACACACAGGGACCTGCACCCTGCCTTCTGGGCTAGGAAGGCCTTCCGTAGGGGTGACTTACAGTTACCTGGTGCAGTGACCTGTTGTGAAAGGGTGCATGCACCTTGTCACACAGGTTGCAATTGCGGACCGGAGACACATTTTGCATAGACTCCCATGGGTAGAACAATATATGCTGCAGCCCATGGAGAACCCCTGGTGCCCCAGTGCCCTGGGTACCTAAGTATTATATACTAGGGTCTTATAAGTGGCACCAGTATGCCAATTGTGGGTATGCATAGTCCTAGGCAGCCAAATTTAGAGGGAGAGTGCACAATCTTTGGGGTCCTGGTTAGGAAGATCCTAGAGAAAACAGTCTAGGCATACTGATAGCGAGCAAAAAGTGGGTGTTACCATGCCAAAAAAAAAGTTACTTTCCTACACACACCCTCTCCCCCCAAACGAGGGACAATAAGGCTAACCTTGCCTAGATGAGTCTTCATTTTCTAAGTGGAAATATCTGGAGAGTCCATTTGCATTGGAGTTGTTACTCCTAGGTCTATGTTTCACATGTATAGTCCATTCCCTGTAGGGATATCGACCACCTCAACAATTGTGAATTCTCACCTATCATTTGCTTAAGCCATAAGAGGGGCTTGTAGTCTGTCTGAACAAGGAAGTGAGTGCCAAACGAGTATGGCCTCAGCTTCTTAAAGGCTCACATCACAGCAAAGGCCTCCCTCTCTATGGCTGACCAATGCTTTCCCCTGGGGGTCAACGTTTCTGCTTACAAAAGCTACAGATTTGTCCTGGCTCTCATCAATTAGCTGAGATAGTGCTGCCCCTATCCCTACCTCAGAAGCATCTGTTTGTACAATAAATTGCTTGAAGAAATCAGGGCTTCTTAGTATAGGAGCAGAGCACATGGCCTGTTTGAGGTCATCAAAAGGTTTTTGTCAGATTGCTGTCCATAAAACCTTCTTGTGCATCCTTTTGGATGTGAGGTCATTTAAGGGGGCTACAGTGGAGCTATAGTTTATGAACCTCCTGTAGTACCTTGTCAGGCCCAGGAAGGCCATGACTTGGGTCTGAGTTGTAGGGGCAGACCAATCCAGGATTGTCTTTATTTTGCCCTGGAGTGGTTGGATCTGGCCTCCACCTACCAGGTGGCCTAGATAAACCACTTTTCCCTGCCCTATCTGGCATTTGGATATCTTGATACGGAGTCCTGCTTTTTGCAGAACCTTCAGTACATTTGCAATGTGGACCAGGTGATCCTCCCAGGTGGTGCTAAAGACAGCTATATCATCTAGATAAGATGCACTGAACCTTTCCAGACCTTGAAAAACTTTGTTTACCTTCTCCTGGAATTTGGCAGGGGCATTCTTCAGTCTAAAGGACATCACCGAAAAGTGATAGTGCCCACTAGTAGTGGAGAATGTTATTTTGGGTTTTGCATCCTCTGATAACATGATCTGCCAGCAGTTAGATCAAAGGTGCTAAGATACCTGGCAGAAGTCAGTGTATCTATTAGCTCATCTGCTTTAGCGATAGGATGAGCATCAGTTTTATTTTTTACAGTATTGAGGCCTCTCTAGTCTACACAGAACCTCATCTCTCTTTTGCCATTTTGAGAGTGAGATTTTGGTACAAGGACTACAGGACTAGCCAGAGGGGGCTGTTGGAAGGTTCAATAACTCCTTGGTCTAGCATTTTTTGTACCTCAGCCTTGATGCTTTTTGTGACATGATCAGGCTGTCTGTATATTTTACTTTTGATAGGCAGCCTGTCACCTGTGTCAGTAGTGTCCGCACTCCATGTGGTCTGATCAGGGGACAAAGAGAACTGACTTAGGAGATTTCAGCAATCTTCCTTTTGTTGCTCAGAAAGGCAGTCAGCAAGTGCAATCCATTCTACTGAGCCATCCACAGTATTGTGAGAGAATAGGTCAGGGAGAGGGTCACTCTCTTCATCCTGACCTTCATAGGTTGCCATGAGCAAATTCATGTCTCGCCTATTATAGTAGGGTTTCAGGCGGTTCATGTGAAGCACCCTTTGGTGGCTTCTGGGAGTGCCTAGGTCGACCTCACCCTTTCTCTCTACAATAGTGTTAAGTCCACTCCACGTGTCTTGGAGTGCCCTATGAGCCACAGGCTCCAGAACTCACAACTTCTGTCCTGGCTGATAATCAGTCACCACAGACTTCTGGTCATGCCACTGCTTCTGCAGTTCTTGACTGGTCTGAAGATTTTTGGATGCCCTCTTCATGTATTCAGCCATTCTGGACCTTAGGCCGAATACATAGTCCACAATGTCTTGTTTTGGAGGCGTGAGAGGTTGCTCCCAGCCTTCTTTAACAAGAGCAAGGGGACCCCTAACATGGGGTCCAAACAAACCTTCAGATGGACTGTACCCCACTCCCTTTTGAGGTGCCTTCCTTCAGGCAAAGAGAAGGCAAGGTAACAGGACATATCTCCCCCTCCTGAGTGTCTCTGAGAGTCCCATTATCTTACCTTTGAACGTTTTATTGAACCTTTCAACTAACCCATTTGTTTGTAGATGATAAAGAGTGGTAACTTTGTAAGGGACACCACACTCCACATGGCTTTAAGGCAAGCAGACATGAAGTTTCCATCTCTATCTGATACAACCTCTTTAGGAAAACCCACCCTGGAGAAGATACCCAGGAGGGCCCTAGCCAGTGCATGGGTGTAGTGGTGCTAAGAGAAATGATCTCCGAATACCTGGTGGCATGGTCCACCAGTATGAATCTGTTTCCAGAGGCTGTTGGAGGGTCCAGAGGGGCAACTATGTCCATCCCAGCCCTCTGAAAGGGTACCACAATCACTGGTTGTGGAGTTAAGGGGGCCTTTGTAGTGCCACCTGTTTTGCCACTGGCTTGACAGGTCACACAGGAGTGACAAAACTCATTGGTGTCTTCAGACTAGTGGGGCCAGTGAAAGTGAGGGACAAGCCTGTCCCAAGTCTTGCTTTGCCCCAAGTGGTCTGCAAGGGGTGTATGCCATGTTCTAAGGTTAACAGGAATTCCCTAAATTCCAGAAGGATGATCAATCTCCTGGTGGCACCAGGTTTAGGGTCCCTTGCTTCTGAATAAAGGAGGCTGTTATCCCAGTATACCCTAAGGGTACCACTGACGTCCCCTGCCTCTTGTGCTGCAGCTTGCTGCCTTAAATTGTCCAGTGTGGGACAGGTCTGCTATTTCAAACTGAGTTCCTCCCTGGTGGACCCCCCTGCATCCAAGAGCTCAGCTGTGTCAGCTTTGAGCTCCTCTGATGTAGGTTGCACCCAAGTAGTTGATTCCTCTCCCTCAGGAGTGGAATGCTCACTTGAAGTTTGGGCAGGGGTTAACTTTTTAGCCTGCCTGCCTTTCTTTTTAGGACCCCTCTGGGCCATTGTTCCAGGCTCCAGGGCTCTCTGTTCCTTTTGATTTTTGGCCCGTGCTCTAGTTCGGGAAAAAATATGTGCAGGGATGTCCAACATTGCTTCATGGGCCTCCAACTCCACTTCAGCCCAAGCTAAAGTCTCCAAGTAATTACGTAGCAGATGCTCAACAGGTAGATCAGAAGACACTACACCTTTTTGGGGCCAGAAATGCACCCCCCTAGCTAAAGTCAACAGCTGCCATGAGGTGGCACAAAGTGCTGTTACAAGCATCAGTCGCTCGGTACGCATGACCAAGTAGGTGTTGTTCAGATGACACCAGTTTTTCAGTCACCATATTGACACCAGCAGCAGTGTCCCTGTTGGCCTCAGCCTCAACACCATTTATCAAGGGATGCTGCCTGTACTTACCCATGTTAAGGGGACAAGCAGCTAGGGTGGCAAGATCACACAGCGTCAGTAGTTTCCTTGACTAGCCTAGAATCCACTACAGTCCCCAAGGTGAGCCCAGCTACACTTTTGGTTTGACCACTATTATTGCACCTGCTAGGAGCACTAGGGGTAGGAGATATAGTGGTAGGAGGCTTGGTGCTCTTTTTAGGACAAGTGCTGTCACCTGCCCTATGGCCTTGTTTTCTACAGATGTAGCACCAAGGTTTCTTGTAGCTAGAGGAAAAGGACTCAGACCCACCCTCAGAGGAGTTTTGGGGGCCAGATGAAGACTCTTTTTCATTTTGTTTGTCCCCACCCTCGTCTTAATTCTTACCTAGATCTGTGGTCACCCCCAGTGTGAGCTTTCTTATCCGACCCTTCTGTGGACCCATTTGTCTGCCTTCTTTCCCAATTCTTGAGGAGAGGTCAGATCAGAATCCACCAGGTACTGATGCAGATGATCAGAAATGCATTTGTTAAGAATGTGCTCGCTTAAACTCAGATTGTGCAAGCACTGATAGTCACTTACTTTGCTGCCATGCAGCAAGCCTTCCAGAGCTTTAACAGAGCAGTCCACGAAATATACCCAATCCTGGGATGAATCCCTTTTATTCTCCCTGAACTTGATCCCATATTGTTCTGTGGTTTGTCCAAATCCATCTAAGAGTGCATTCTTATGTGCTTGATAATTATCTCCATCTTCTCTGACAGTGAGGAGTCTGTCCCTGCCTTTGTCAGAGGAGAGCCACAGGATTGCTACCTACTGTCTCTTAGTGAACTTTTGTACTTTACAGGCCCTCACTAAGGCAGTGAACCATTTGTGAATGTCTTCTCCCACCTTGTAAGGTGGGACTATCTTACTCAGCCCTCTAGAGTCATAGGAGCCCTCCCTGACCCTGGTGTCCCTAAAGTTATGATTGCTGCCCCCCTTGGGTGCTAGCTCCAAACCCTATCACTCTCTCTCTCTCCACTGCTAACGCCTCCTTATATAGGGCTAACTGATGCTGCTGCAGTCTCAGTCTGGCCTCCTCCAACCTCAGCTTCCTGAGTTCCCTATTTAGAGAATCTTCCCCTGGGTTGGAGCAGTGGGTCCCATCAGATACTGATGAGACATGAGTGTTCACAGATGAGGAGGACCTATCCCTCTTCCTGGGAACCCTTTGAACCAACCCCCTAGGAGTAAAAGGGGGCCTATAGAGTGACCCTCCTTCTCACTACCTATAGTGCTCCTAACTGCTGTGGTGTACCCCGTATTCCTCCTGACCCCCCTCAATGTAGCGTACGTCTACCCTGTCTAAGATTGGAGGGTCAGTTTCTACTTCTCCTCCCACCCCCCATGGCTGCCTGAGTTTTCCTGGTCAGCCTGGAGTAGTAACCCCAGAAGTAGACTCTTGTTGGGATTTCTCCCTGTCTTCAGCTTTCTGGAAGCACATATCCCCCTTAGCTCTTAGAAAGTATAGTGCTTATATTGAGAATCTGGGTCCTGAGTTGTTTTTTTCCTCTGAGGACATCTTGCTGGAGTGGTGTGGGTGGACCTCACTATTCTAAGCAGCTAGACTCCCTGAGAGTTTGGAGAAAGGGCTATGTCCGACCCCCAACTTAGCCAAACCAGGATACTAGTGATCCTGATCATTAAGTGCAGTGTGTTCCTAACAACTATCAGTGGGCATTCCTGTGGAAATTTACTAGTGACAAAGTGGTAAGGCAATTGGAAATGTCTTATCCCACCACTGCACCTCCAATGTATGAAGCTGGCCTGGTGTTTGGTGGACACCTATAGTGTTATAAATTATACCAGGTCTCCCCGATTAGTGAAGTGTAGGCAGTGTCTAGGAAGCCAGGGTGCTCTAGAGGTAGCTGTGGATGAGCAGCCAAGACTTATCTAGGAGACATGCAAAGCTTATGCAATACCACTATAGTCACACAGCACTTATCACACATGGAAGAAACACACAGTTCTACAAAAATAAGGCACTTTATTATAGTAACACAACACTAGGGGCCAGATGTAGGAAGGCATTAGCGCCTCGCAAACAGCGAAAAACGCCGTTTGAGAGGCGCTAATGCCCTCACGCGATGCTGAAACACATATTGCGAGTCAGTACCGACTCGAAAAATGTGTTTCAGACTCGCAAATAGGAAGGGGCGTTCCCTACCTATTTGCGAGTCGCACCGCGCAGTTACCATCCACTTGAAGTGGATGGTAACACATTCGCAAACGGGAAGGGGTCCCCATGGGACCCGTTCCCCTTTGTGAATGCTCACAATAATATTTTTTCAGAGCAGGCAGTGGTCCTATGGACCACTGCCTACTCTGGGAAAAAAAAAAAAAAAAAGGTTTCGGTATTTTTTACTATTTGCAGCTCGTTTTCCTTTAAGGAAAACGGGCTGCAAAGAGAAAAAAAAAACAGCTTTATTTAAAAGCAGTCACGGACATGGTGGTCTGCTGTCTCCAGCAGGCCACCATCCCCGTGAGTGCCTAGACTCGCTATGGGGTCGCAAACTGCAACCCACCTCATAAATATTTATGAGGTGGGTCTTTGCGACCCCATAGCGAGTCGCAGAAGGTGTCTGAGACACCTTTCTGCATACCAATTTGCGAGTTGCAAATTGCGAGTCGAAAGGACTCACAATTTGCAACTCGCAAATTGGTTTCTACCTACATCTGGCCCTAGATTACTAATTGGCAGGTCCCCCAACTGGAGGTAACTACACACTATACATACACTATAGCAATGAGGAATTAACAGCAACAGCAAGCATTGCCAACACCTAGTGAAAATAGTAATGGCCAAACTATATACTGAGAAAGTGGAATGCAAGATAGAGTCCCCCACCCAAGGATGTGGAGTTGTTAGAGGGGGAGCTGGAGGAATTAGAAACCCCAAGATGTGAGTAGCAGAGTGACCCCCAACGACCAGGAGAGCAAAGGTAAATACCTGGTCTTACCAAGGACTAACAGAGGGAGTTAGGAAAAGGATTCTGTAAGTACAGGACCAGACAAGAAGAAACCAAAGGTGGATTCCAGTAGAAGAGGATCCGCAAAAGAAGGAGACAGAGTCCAGTCCTCAGTGGACTGCCCAGTGGGAGCAGGAGCTACTACCCATGCTTCTGTGGATGTAGAACCAGGTCGACTAGTGAAGAAGACCAGCTGTGGAGCACAGGAGCTGAAGAAGAGTCCTTGGAGCGGTGCAGAGGGTGTTCCACGTCGGTTGTCGGGTCGCATATGGTCAGTGGTGCAGGAGAACCACCAATAAGCCTTGGCAAATGCAAGAGGAGCATTAGAAGAGTTGCAAGGCTGAAGGACCAGCAAGACCCTGGGGACTCGACCCAGGGAGGAAAGTCCGAGGTGACCCTCAGCAGTCGGGAGAGCTAACAGAAGCATTTGCAGCCACCACAGGCAACCTACTGGTAGTAGGCACAGCAAGTTGCAGTGAGGCCCACTCAACACATCTGAAGAGCAGTCCCACGTCGCTGGAGCAGCAGAGAGGAGACTGTGCTTGGGAGGATAAAGTGCTGGGGGCTGGGTCTAGATGGAGCCTGAAGATCCCTTGGAGCAGGAGCAAACAAGCCTTGGTAGCTGCAAGAGTCGCAGTGCACAGCAGTACTCTCCTGCGAGGAGAGGCAAGGGCTTACCATCTCCCAATTTGGACAGCTGGCATAGAGGACAAAGTGGACCACTCCAAACCACCACTTGTGGTGCAGGATCCATGCGGTTCCAGAAGAGAGCAGATCAAGCAGCCGGTCGTTGTTGCAGTTGGTGCCTGTAGATGGAGGGTAGTGACGCCTTCACTCAAGGGAGATTCCTTCTTCTTGTTTCAGGCTGGAGTCTCGCTGATGGTGGAGGATGCACAGCCGGGGGGTTGCTTGAAGAAGCTGGAGAAACAATGTTGCAAAGCAAAGTCGCCACTGGAGTTGCAGCTTGTTTGTTCCTGAAGAGTCCAGTTGCGGTTCCAGTGGCCAGAAGATGAAGTAAAGATGCTGAGGAGTCCTGGTGGAGCCTTGTGCGTTAAATCTGGGGACCCACCTTCAAGGGAGTCTCTAAATAGCCTTAAACGTGGGTTTGGTCACCTGTCAGGAGGAGTCTGTGACCTCACCTGCCTGACCTGGCCACTCAGATGCTCCCAGGGGCCTCTGCACATCTTGTTTTCAAGATAGCAGAATCAAGTGTCCACCTGGAGGAGTTCTGGGCTCCAACCCTGGGGTGGTGATGAACAGGGGAGTGGTCAATACCTTTCCTTTGTCCAGTTTCACGCCAGAGCAGGGTCTGGAGGTCACTGGACTGGTGGAAACTAGTTTATACAAGGAGGGCACCAAATGTGCCCTTCAAGGCAAAACAGTGGTTTGGGGAGGCTACCCCTCCCAAGCCTTGTAACACCTATTTCTAAGGGAGAGGGTGTTGCCTACCTCTCCCGAGAAAATCCTTTGTTCTGACTTCCCCTGTCTTTGCTGGTCAAACAGCAGGAGGGCAGAAACCTGTCTGGGGGGTGGCAGCAGCGCGGGCTGACTGGAAAACGCAAGAAAACTGGTAGGAGCAATACTGGGAGTCCTCAAAGGAGCCTCCAGAGTGCATGGAATCATACATCCAATACTGGCAAAAGTACTGGGGTATGATTCCAACATGTTTCATACCAAATATGCCCAGGTTCGGAGTTACCATTATGTAGCTGGAGACAGCTACTGACCTGTGTCCAGTACACAGCTAAAATGGCTTCACCGCACTTACGAAGTCCCGGTGCAATGGGGCTGGAGTTTGTAGGGGCACCTGTGCTCATGCAGGGATGCCCTCACACCCAGGGACCTGCACCCTGCCTTCTGGACTAGGAGGGCCTACCATAGGGGTGGCTTACAGTGACCTGGTGCAGGTGACCTGTTGTGAAAGGGTGCATACACTTTTTTACTCAGTTTGCAATGGCAGGCTTGCAGACACATTTTGCTTGGACTCCCATGGGTGGCACAATACAAGCTGCAGCCCATGGGGAACCTCTGGTGCCCCAATGCCCTGTGTACCTAAGTACCAAATACTAGGGACTTACAAGGGGGCACCAGTATGCCAATTGTGAGGAGTGCAAAATCCACAGTAACTGTTCTACAACTTCTTACTGTCCCCCTTGACCTGCTCCCAGCCATTGTTGATCACCTAAAGCTGGCAGAAATACCTGATCACAATTCTTCATAAGTTTTACAAAGTTTCCAAAATTTCTCCTAACTACAGTAGCTACCAGTGCTTGTTGGCAATTTGAATGAAAAGCTGTGATTTACGTTTTACTTCAAAATCTATATCTCCTGAACTTTCTGTCAAATATGTTTGTTTTGGTGTCTAAGAATTCATAAAGGATTTTTTTATTCTCTTATTTTGTTGTTTTAGTACTTGTAAATGCTTTACATGTATTCTACTCTTAGCCATAGTTACCCAGGGTTGAGCTAAACATGCCTGACTGCACCTTACATGGTATTGTAAGTGTACTACACTGTGAGACCACACAGTCACACCATATAATACACCACATTCCTTACATTGGTGCCTAGCAGTGGGATCAGAACTTGTGTTTAGCTGTACCAGACAATTAATAAGTTAGGAATCATCGAAAGTCTGCCAAGTCAACTTCTGAGAAATCGTTTTTAAAAGTTTTCCAAGTTCTGAGTCTCCAAAGCACCATTTTATCAGAGTTTATCAAGTTTAGAACATTTTGCAAAAGTTTTCAACGCCTGTTTAAAAGTTCATGAAAGTCAGAAAAGGTTTGAGAAACATGGAGATTGACTTGGCCACCCTGTCTTCACTGAGAATCAAAGACCTGAGCGTGCTTTGCAACAACAGTAAAATCAGCCTGGGCATCTCTACTAATAAGGAAGACCTGGAATAGGCCCTCAGGTCTTACGAGGAAGACAGAAGATCCTGAGCACTATTTGAAAACGAGATAGCCCCTGACAGTGGGGATGGGGATGATGGCACAGAAGCCACCAAGGAAGAGGATTGGGAGGGGGAGCAACAACAGCTTAGCCCTCACTATCCATTCAAGGCACTCCTTCACATCTGTCAGCAAGAAGAGTTCTGCTTGAGCTGGGGTGGAGTGAGGGCAAAAATCTTGAGGCTCTGATAAGCCTCTTAGAACTTAAGGAAAGGAAATTAGACTTGGGGGAGAGAAGACTGGCCCTAGAGGAAAGGAGGTTCAAGGTTGGCATCAAGCCCAAGGAGAATGATATCAGCAACAGAAAAAGAGGTACTTGCAGAGTGTACTTAGGATCCCAGAGTGCCTATGAGTATTGTTTCTAAATATGTTGAGGGGGATGACATAGACATGCTGGCATCCTATGAGAGTTCTTATAGGGTGAGGAAGGTGGGTCCCTGTTGTGGGAACTTGCTCTAGTAGTCGAGTGGGAGGACTCATATCACTTGAGAATTAGGTGGCTGAGTCATAATAACACATGAAGGGGACACTTATTGAGTGCTTTGGTCTTAGCCCTGAAGAGTCCAGACAGAAGTTCAGGAACACACAAGGGGGCAACACAGACAGTGGTAGTCTTCGTGGATGCCTTGGTGAAGTCGCTTGGAGGGTGGATCACGTGTAACAGAGTGAATATTTATGAAGGGCTCTGTAGTTTAGCAGACAAGGAGAACATACTCACTAACTGCTCCTCAGATACATTACACCAGCACTTGGTAGATTCCGAGCTATTTAGTCCTAAAGAGCTAGGTTAGAAGGCTGGACAGGTATGCACTAGAGTGCCCAAGCCGTCCAATGGAGATGAACCTAAGAAGGGGGACAGACCCCTCTTTTTGGGGAAAGACTATGCAATAAAAAAAGTTGTCCCTGAGAATTCCAAAGGGTACACAGAGGCCACCTTGGTATCTCTTAGTGGTGAGGAAATCGAACCCATGGCTCACTGGTCTCCAAGCATGGAAAAGTACAGTAGTGGCCTAGAATCAATGGGGTTGGTAGTGAAGGCTCTGAGTGATACAGGTGCCAGCATAACCAAATTATTCCAGATTATGTGCATCATATTGTCAACTCTTATAATGTCACAAAGTCCCATCTCTTGGCTGTGGTAGACTTCAGGGGGAAAATGGTTACTGGCCCAAAGAAGGTAGCTGTGTCCCCTCCCATTGCAGTGAAGTGTCTACTAGGAAATGACCTTGAAATGTCTGCCTGGGTAGAGGTGACGAGAAGGACACATTAAAAAAGCTGGGCCTTCCAGAGTGAGTATATGTCTCCACTAGAACCCAAAAGACCTTGCAGGAAAGTCAAGGGACCCTGGACCATGGAAGAATAGCCCAGGTGCCTAGTAACAAGAGAAAGGACATGAAGGCTGGTGAGCCAACTTCCAGAAGACCTCAGGCCCAAAGGAAGTCTAACCCTAATGGGGAGGACCTAATGTTTGAAGAGGAGGAGGCTCCTTCTTAGGACATTTGCCAGAGTTGGCAGAGCTTCAAGGAGCAGGCAGTTCCCCCTGGCTGTCAGGCAAGAACAAGGAGATGTAATTGATACCTATAAGGTATATTAGGAGAGGGGATTTGTATAGTGAGGCAAAGGATTCCTAAACCAGAGGCAACTAGCAGAGTGGTTGCACCCCCAGCAAAACAGTGAATTCCTCCCTTTTGTTAAATAAAAACTTGTGTTTATTTGGCAGTTGCATAGTATACAGTAGTGCAGTACAGTACACACATTAATGTCACATGAAAGCAATCAGTACAATTAAATACAGCCTGCAATTCATAGAACATAGTTGGAAGAAAGCTCCAGAAATGGGCATTGACGATCCACTACAGTAGCCAATATAGGTCAAATACACAACAGTACAGTCCCAGCTCATATCTGACGAACATCATGTGAAAGCACATCTGCACTGTGACTTAAGTTTTATATTGCCTAATCAAACTAATAACAATCAAGGACATTGACATTGTTTACAGATAGTGGAAGAACAGCAGGAGCAGCGGACATACATTGTATGCCCACCTCCCTGAGCAGCTGACATATATTGTTATGATCCCCTTCCCTGACACTTTCTGCAACAGGAGAGTGGAAGTAGGGAATCGGGGACAAGACGGATGGGGGTCTTTACCTCAAGAGAAGGAGGGGACAAGGAGAAGGAAGAAGAAAGGGGAGGGAATGTCATCCGGGCTCAACACAAGCAGGAGAGGGGGGCTGCACTATGCTTCCTCATCTAGTGAATTCCTCCTTAACCCTGGTCCAGGACATCTCCTTATCTGGGCGGACAAAAACCAGGGAAAGGTTGGTTAACCATTGTTATGTTCCTCATATGACTGGAAAAGTGAAGGAGGCCTGCCACTCCTGTGTCACCTGTCAAGCCAGCAGCAAGACAAGGGGCAACTGAAAACCCTGACTAATAACACTAACTTTGGTGGGGACTCCCTTTGAGATGGTGGGAATTGACAATGTTGGTCTCCTAAACCCACAAACTGCATCTGGAAACAGGTTCATCCCAGTGGTAGTGGACCATGCCACCAGGTATCCACAGGCTCTACCCCTCAGGACAGTTACTGTTCCTACAGTGGTTGGGGCCCTCCTTTGAATCTTCACCAGGATTGGGTTCCCAAAGGGGGTCACTTCAGAAAAGGGTACCAACTTTTTGTCAGCCTATCTGAAAGCAATGTGGCGTAGCCTACACATTCACCACCCCTCTACAATTCCAAAGCAAAAGCTCTTGTGGAGATATCCAGCAAGACTATAAAAGGCATGGTCATGGGTTTAGCTAAGAAACTCAAAAGGAAATGGGGTGTTCTCCTGCCATGCCTCCTGTTTGCCTACAGGTAGGGCCATCAGAAAGGTGTAGGCTTCAGCCCCTTTAAACTATTCTTCGGACATCCTGTGAGACGCCCACTCAGTTTGACGTGAGATGGATTGGAAAGGCCTCTCGAGGAACCTAAGCAAGATATTGTGTAGTATTTGCTAGGCCTTCGCTCCATGAATGGTAGAGAACATGAAAAAGGCAAACAAAAATGTATAAGCCAGCCAGGAGCTTGTGAAGCACTCTACAAAAATTCCTCAATGGTAAAATACCAGTCAGGACAGTTGGTGTGGGTTTGGAGCCTGTGGCACTTAGGGCCCTGCAAAACAAGTATACTGAGCCCTATCCCATTTTGGAGAAGAAAGAGGGACTCCCCTATCTGGTAGACTTAGGAACCCGAAGAAACCCCACAGGGTTAATAATCTTAACAGCAAACCCTCCAACAGAGCAGACCTTACCATGCTCATGGTGACAGATGTAGGGAAAGAAGAGGAAAGTGAGCTTCCCCCTGACTTACTGTCAACCAATGCCAAGGTTGCATCAGTGGAGAGAGTAGTTCTCTGTTCCACACGAACAGACCAACAACAAAAAGATTGTCATTACTTGTTAAGGCACTTTGCTGGTATGTTTTCACTGACCCCCAGGTCTGACAACCTCTTGTGCCTATGATGCTGACCCAGGTGATACCTTACCTATCAAGAGTAACATATATATATGTTGTCAGATCAGGTCAAAGTTAGCATCAGTATTGAGGTGGCTAAGATGTTAGACTTGAAGGTGATAGAGTCCTCTAGTGAGGCAGTGGGTGGGATCTGTCTAGGAACACATCTGCAATGCAATTGAAGCCACAGTCTGGCCAGAGGGTAATGTAGTAGTTTAGAAATGTGTGTGGCTAAGGCGAAAAGAAAGTCAGGTTGGTTAGTATTCAGGGCATATAGGTTTAGCAGTGCAACATCCTTACCATCTGATTTATCCCAAGTACAATACACCTGCCCTAAGGATCTATCCTCTCAATCTGTGTGAGAAAGGTGCCCCTGAACAATACCCAAATAAGCACTTCCTGAGAGAAGGTGGAGAAAGTCGTTTAATAGAGTTGATCCCACCATAATTTTTTTTAAATGCAGGCCCCTCTGGCTTAGTTGGGTGCATTTCCTGTAGGAAAGTAACCTGCATTTTGCGCCTTTTACTGTAGGATGGGGTGGGATATCTCTTACTTGGAGAATCAAGGCCCCTTACTTTCCAGGTGAGGAGACAGACTATGGCTCCATCACTAGTCATGGGAGGGGCCCTTACATTACTCCTCGGGCCCCAGTTCCCCCACCCCATCCTGTACCCCCAAGTCAGAGACCGTGAGGAAACCTCCAGCAGGATCAAGAAACCCTCGAAAATAGCCCTCCAACTTACCCCTCCCATACAATGACGCTACCAAGCATTGTCCAAGCTATTAAAAAAAACACTATACAGGTGCCTTCAGGAAAGAATGACACAGGGTCATGGTCTTATGGCACGGGGATACATTTGGATACCTGGAAATGGGCACCCAGCCAGGCCACAAGGTAAAATGAGGTCCAAAATTGTAGTTCCATTGGTGCCAAGGCATAGTACAAAGAAGCACAACCCTGGGAGAAAAAATATCAAAGATCCAGTTAAATAATTTCAGCAGCTGTACTAAGCGGGATGTCCAGCAGAAGGATGCTAGGAGTGACAAAAAAGATGGACTTGCCATCCAGGAGGAAAGACAGCGTACCCAGGAACAGCAGACCTCAGATCCCGAAGCCTCCGTTTCTCAGTCAGGAAGGATGCCGTCTGCTTCTGTACTGCAGCTGTGAAATCAGGGAAGATTGAGGCTCAAGCATTCGAGGGACCATGGCTTCATGCCTGGCACAGCAGGAAGTCTCTGTCTCTGAGATGCAAAAAGAATGCCACCACAGGCCATGGTTGCGCTCCAAGTGGTGGAGAGTGCACCGGTACCCCCTGCACTCGCTCAAGTGCATAGTATTTGCACACCTTCTTTGAGGCCATTACCTCCTGAAGCCAGTAATCTGGGAATGTGAGCATGGAAGAGCCCTTGATTTGCTCAGACAAGCCTACCACTTTAATGTTGTTTTGACAGGCCCTGCCCCCCTGGTCCTCAATCCAGACTTCAGGTGTCTTGAACTTGGTTCAGATTTTACTTAACTCTGTGACTTGTGATTTTGAAGCCAATCCCCACGCAGAACGTTCAGATTTCACATGTTTGACAAGCTCTGCCATTCTCCTCTGGTCATCACACAAGGGTCCAAAATCGACTACCATGGAATGGATTTTACTTTACAGTGCATTTCTGGTGGACCCTATGGGAACCAAGATGGTATCCAATTTATCAGGAGGGACCGGAGCAGTAGTAGGGAGAGTTCCAGTCGCAACATCCTCTTTAAAGCGATGGGAGGCACTCCATGACTCCACGAGATCGAGAGGAGTCCTCCAGCAATGCAGGGCAATAGGGGCCAGCAGCAGGGGTAAGTGAGGTGAAGCAAACTTGAGGTGGTGCCCCCTGCAATCCTTGACCACTGTGGGGCTGCAGACTTAGGTAAAGGTTCAAGAATAAGTGCTCCACTCCAACATTCGAGGTCCTTCATTTCCTAACTGCAGAGACCCAGAGAAAAATGGTGGCATGGCGGTTGAACAGTGGCAGGGTCTAGGAGAGATTGTGGAGTGGAACAGGCAACCAGACTTAGTTGGTGGCTCTGGGCGCCCGGTAACCAGGTTGAGAGGCCTAACAGTCCACTCAGGGATGCCAGAGCACTCTAACCAGTATACTCATCCCACGGCCATCTTGGACACCCCAGCACGATGAAGGTAGCAGGGGAGGGCTGAGTTCCAGTAGAGCAATGTTGACGCCCTGGGCCCCAATTAATCGATGTGCCTGGCCACCAGGTCATCCCCAGCGGCCTGAACTGGATCAGTTCACTTGTGTAGGAAGCTGGCTCTGTATATACTTTCTCAAAGTGAGAGATAGTGTGCACAGAGTCCAGGGGTTCCTCAAGAGGCTTGACAGAGGCAATAATAGATAATACTAATGCTCTATTTGTGATAGTATGGTCGAGCAGTTAGGCTTATCAGAGGGAACTGTTAAGCATTTGTTGTACACATACAGGCAATAAATAGCTGACCCTGGAGGTCTATCAGAGGAGGCAAGGCAATACTGCAAGCACGGACCCAACCGCTGGGCAACACACAGCCAATTAAGCAATGGAGGAGCACGGGTGCAGCACAGTGCCCTTCTCAGCCATCAGCCACCATGAACCAAATCATCCTGCAGCACCTAAAGACACACTGCAAGAGAGGGGTATGGCTGCAGCAAAAGTCCCGCAGGCATCGTACTAAAACAGTATTCAGCGGCTGCTAACTTTCTTTACCATGAGTGTTTAGCCCTTAGGCAGCCACATCTTTTGGGCGGGCTCCACACACCAAAAGTTGGGTCCTGCCATCTTGGGAGCGGGTAGAATATTGCATTTGAGGATAGCTAGATACCCCTGGAGAGAAGACCGAATGAGGACTGCCCTGTTGTTCCCTGGACCTGGAAATAGAGGCTGCACCAAAGACTGGACTGCACATATGCACAGTAGGCACAAACTCTAGATCGCCACTGAGTGACAAGGTGCAGCATGGAAGACTGAGTCATGATGCCCAAAAATTTCAGCTGAGTCTGCTGGACTCAAGAAAGTCTTTGGAGTGCAGTTTGTTCACCCAAGGAGGACCCTAGCCTTTGCCAAAGGGAACTGCTGGTTTCATTGTGACCGGAGACCATTAGTCCACTCGCAAGTGAACTTTAGCTGGACCCATTAGGACTTCGAGGTACTTTGGCCTATGTGGCCAAAGTCACCCCACAAAGACCGCTGACTGAGAAGATGCTCCAGGAAGCTCCCCCTTCAACCAGACAGCATCCTACAGCATCTTCAAAAGCCCATAGTGCCTAGAACTTGACTGGAGGCTGGTTTGGTGACAAGGTAACTGTCCTACACCTCGGTACTGGCACCTAGACCTGCTCCCTGTCTGAGTTAGTCACCTAAAGTGGGCCCGAGAACCTAAACACAACTCTTCAAAAAATGTACAAAGTTTTTGCTAACCATAGTAGTTACCAATGATTGTTGTCAATTAGAGTAAAAAGCTCTGATTTACGTTTTACCTAAAACTCTATATCTCCGGACCCTTCGATCAACTTTGTTTGTTTTGTTTTTGAAAATTCATAAATGTAAGATCTATTTTTATAAATTGATGTTGGATTTCTTTCGTTTTATGAGTTCATTTTGTTTTTTTGTGCTTGTAAAAAATGCTGTGCACGTGTTCCTGTTTTTAAGCCTGACTGCTCGAAGTCACAGCTACCCAGGGTCGAGCTTAGGTTTAACAAAAAAACCTGACTGGATTGAAGTTAGTATTGCAAGTGTATCACACGGTGAAGCCACATACCCACACAACATAATACACAACTTTCCTCAAACATGCACAACAGGGAACATTCCTCCCTCTTTCGCATCTCGGTCAAAAAGGAATTCACGAATGGCCACAGAGGAAGCATTCCTCCTATGCTTCCTCTTGCACCATTGTGGATTCTCAATATCATACTTACTAGACTCATGGGTCTCCCATTCGAACACTCACTCTCTTGCCCAGTCCAGTACCTCTCCTGGAAAGTAGCCTTCCTGGTGCCAATAACCTCTTGATGTTGCATTAGTCAGCTACAGGCACTCACTCTGCAAGAAACTTCCATACACATTCACAAGGAGAGGATAGTACTCCGGACATACCCTAAGTTCCTTCTAAAAGTGGTTTGCCCATTCCACTTTAACCAGACTGTAGAGCTCCCAGTCTTTTTTCCTAGGCCAGACTCAGTAGCAAAAAGAGCGTTCCATACCATAAACTTCAAGTTTCTCATATATTAGAGTGACAGAACTTAACTTGTTGCTAGACTAATCAGTTGTTCATTGTGTTTGCAGATCCTCAAAAGTGGCAACCTATTTCCAAACAGGGGACTGATAGATGGATAATTAAGTGTATTCAGACATGCTATCTGAAAGACAAGAGAGTCCCCTCCGTCCCTTCTGAGGCTCACTGTACTCGTATGAAGGCTTCTACCATGGGCATACTCCTTGCCGACATGTGCAAGGCAACTACATGGTCCCCACACATTCACTAAGCACTACTGTGTGGATGTTTGAGGCACACAACAGGCATTGGTTGGCCAGACAGTTCCAAGGACTTTATTCCAGACATCTGCCTCAGCCACTGATTCTGGAGGGTACCGCTTTACATTCTATTCGGAGTCTGTGTATCTATGGCAACCCATGCTACGAACAGAAAATGTTACTTTGTAAGCATATGTTCCTAGAGTGTAGTGCTGTAGATTCACATGCGCCCACCCTCCTCTCCTGATGTGTGTGACTGTGATCATGGATCTCTTTTTTTCGCTACTTCATAATCTTGTTATGTAACACACTTGTGCATCATTTACTGTTCACTCAAAACACCATACAAAAACAAAAAGAATGCACAGTTCCAAGGGAAATGCAGATTCTCACTACCAATTAGGGGAGAAGTCAGCCAGTCCCTGCAAGCATTATATACTCAGAACAAGAGCCCTTACTCACTATCTGGTGACATGCTTCATCATGGGGCCATGCTCCTCGTCAGGCTGGCACTGCTATACCTTACAGGCCCCTCAAGGGCGCTCATCGTCTGAGATCTTTTCAAAATTATTGCTGGTAATGTGTGCAAGAGTGTGGGATTGGTAACAAAAGAGCTGTTAAAATTGGCTAGTGGGATCTAAAGGACCACCCTTTATTCTAAGGATGGAATCCCTGTCAAAGTTAAAAACAAGGAAGGTGGGGAGGCTAGGTACAATGACCCAATTCCCCTCCAAGCTGATCTAATTATGTGTCATGTACCCCTATTCTAGGGACTAACATAAGAGGTCAAGTGTTGGTAGTTCCTACACTGCCTACCAAAAAAACCTGGTCAACATGTTTCTCGCTCTGGTAGTCCTAAGAATCTATTAGCGATTTGTCGGGACCTATAAAAACACCGTAATCCTGACTGTCATGTAGACACATACCATAAATGTTATTGTCGATATGGTGATCTATGCAGGAACCTGTTAAGGAAATAAAAAGAACGTGTTACTCACATGACATATTGTCAACAAGTGGTGCATCTCATCAGGTGTCAAGCATCACAGTGGAACCACCATAAACAAACTAGGTGTTAAAAGGAATGTGAAAGGTGATAACAACCATGTGTCACTAAACGTGTCCTATGGCTAATAGGAAAAACTCTTACCCTCCTTGAGTCAGAAGGACGGTCCCATTGGGGATAACATTGGGCTCTGGTTGTTCAACAAATATACTAATCTGATCAAATAGTTAACAGAAAAAAGGAGAAAATCATTGTTATTTTCCACCATCAAGCTGCAGGCCTCTCAAAACAAAAGGAACAAACATAATTGGTGGTCGTTGGCACGGAAAAAGCGCCTATGGGAGCTGTTGGATGTGGATCTCAAATGCTCACGGGTCCAAACCTCCAGAGTACCCCTAGATCCAGCCTCTGTTGAGGTAATGTCCCGTATCACTGATGTATAGGGGTGACCTAACTCAAGTCAACTAATACTAATTAAAAGTCATCTTTTAGTAAAGTAAGCAAACCGGTGGTCTCTAAAGGTAGAGCTATATTCTTGTAGACATATCTCGTGACAATAGGTAGGTCAGAAGCTGCTACAGCATGTAAAGGCACACAAAGTATATAGGAGTATATGTGGCTGGACGTCACACTTGGAAGGCGCCCAACTGTATGGCTACTGATACACTGAGGTGCGGTAAAATGGAACTGGGTGTCCCGATATTTTAGTAGTAAGGCGCGCAACAGGTCTGACAGCTCCCGCCAAGGGGTCGAACTCGGCATGAAATGAGCTGGTTCTTGTCAACTCAACAACGCTACTCAAACAGAATCAGGGAAGAGTAGCCAACCATGGCCCCAAAAGGAGAAATCTACTTACTACCCCTGCTCCGTGCTCCCCAAGATGGAGACTGCACAGAGAGGCAGTGTATTTCACTGGAAGGGGAGGTGTCATTGCAACTGAAAGGGCGACTGAAGAATCTAGTTCGAGATAGTGGCTGCCATCTTAGAGTGTGGAAAGGAGCCTAAATACTGAGTCCTTGATAGTGGCGGCCATCAGAGTGTGTGGAAGGGGGACTCCAAGTATCCCTACTCACAAGTAAGGATGGGGAACAAGACTATGCCCGTCCCAGCTCTTCAAGCGAAGTCAAACGGACCCAGATCAATGAGAGGTGTATATCTGAAACAGGGAAATTTTAGGTGTGCCCTCCACAGCAATTGGTCATAATAAAGTGGAGCTGAAGTGTAGACTGTCAAAGGGGAGGGTAGATATCGGAGTTGGTATCGCCTTAGGCTTCTAGTGTGTGTTCCTGACGGATATCATGTAAATTCAGTCCACGGAATACTGTTGTTTAGTTCAATGACATGGGTCCTCAGTCTGAACATCCATCTTTGTTCTTTCTCAAACCGTCTCTTGTAGATGTCAACACTGTCAGTAACCATCTCTAATATAACCAATTTTAAATCATTAGGTGTGTGGCCCTGTGAAATGAAATGGTGAGTAAGTTTTGTAGAGGCTCGCAGACATCTTATAGTGCTCTGGTGTTCATTGATGCAGGTCTTTGCCATTCTGGTAGTCATGCCTTTTTGGCCATTCAGAAAATTTTAGTTGTCCACTCCGTGTAAGTGGGTATTACAGGGGTGCGTCAATGACTAGTAGATATCTTCACCGCCATGAGTACCGCAGATATCCATCCCTTCCATGCGATATGGGCTCATCGATGTTCATGGTACTATGCAACTAGGCAAGTTTCGGGGAGTCTGCAAAGGGGTAAATGCTAGTGTTGTGTAGTATACACAAGACAGTGGGCCAGAAGCCAATGAGCTGTGGACAGGATCACAATTTGTGGTATGTCATAGTTTGGTTGCACACACCGCCAGCCATGATCATTCGGGCCAATCTGGTTTGTTTCAGTCTGCAGGAAGTCCAATACCAATGATGGAGTACTTTAAAGTAGGTGAATTTAATTCTTGCCTCTCATTGTGTGCAATCATGAAGTCCCAATAAGTATGTCCAGTCCTCGTCCGTCTATGGTAGACCAAGCCTCTTCTGTCAGTACATCTTCATGTGTGTGTGCGCGCTAGTGAAGTAGGCACGATTTATAATGCTCTGGTGAAGATTGATAACTGCCCCCCTCGGTCTTCCCCATGTAAGCAGGTACTTCTGAAGAGGGAAATCTTGAAGTGTCACATTGCAAAGCCATACACCTTTCCCTCAGACAGTGATGAAGCTGACTCTAATGCCCGAACTGTGCCGCCGGTAAGGCGTATTTCGTCTGCTTATTCAGGAAGGATCTGAGCGTCCCTTTTTCATAGAGATCCTGTACCGGACCGTATACCACATCAATCCCAGTCACCTAGTGGACCATTTGTTTTCCAATCATCTTTCCTATATTGTACGATCAAGGTGCCTCATGGTGCATGAAAGTGTCCAGCCCTAATATCGTATGGAGTCTCTCCAGGTCACCCACATATCCTTAAAGGACGGCGAATATGGGTCAGCAGTATGACCTGTTTCTGCATACAAGGTGCCCAGTCCTGGAGGGACTGGCACAAGCTCCCATTCAATTTCCAACCCATTCCAGTTCTTCATCATCTCCTAGCAGGTATGTCAGTTGTAAGAGCTGATGAGCTAGATAATAAAAATACGTCAGGCATTCTAAGTCCCCTAGCTGGTGTATGTGTGTGGAGTCTGGATTGCTTCAGGCAGGGTTTCTGGCTCGACCATATAAATGACTTAATTCATCAGTTAATTACACAAAGGGTGGTTGTAGAGATCTGAAGTGGTAGCCAGCTGAAAACATAGCTAAAGCAAGGAATCATCACCATGTTCACCACATGAACTGATCAGCACAGGGAGAGAGATGTAGGAAGGACCGCGTAAGAAGGAAATCAGTGTCTCTCTTTGTCATCAAGTGTTGCAGGTTGTCCACGACCATATTACCTAGACTCCTGTTGACCAGTATCTCCAGGTATTTCAACCAAGCAGTTTTCCATGTAAGCTCAAAAGCGTTGGTGGTATTGCAACATGTGACCCTGTTGATCTTTTAGCTGGAAAACCTTGAAAAGGCATTGATCAAGGATTTAAAAGCAGGGACCAAGGTCCTGGGATCAGTTAAGGTCAGGAAAATAGCATCTACGTAGAGCATGATCTTAACCATCCCAGAAGGGGTGGGTATGCCCGTCACATCTTTGCATTATCTGGTGGCACCCCCAATGGTTCCAGGGCCAGACAAAAGAGGTGCAGTGACATCGGACAGCCCTGACACGTCCCTCTCCTGATGTGGAGGAGCCTGGAAATACAACTCTCACAATCAGTTTTGGGAAGTGGATTAGTATACAGCCACCTGACCATGGTGATAAAATCCAGTCCAATATGTACTTGTTACAGTGCCTGGAACAATTGCTCCTATTTAACCCTGTCAAAGTTCTTCTGGGCATCAAGAGACAGAAAAATGTGATCATTGTCAGTGTCGCACCCTCAGGAGGTTAGTTAGCATTCAAATGTGATTCCTGCACCACCGTCCCAGTACAAAGCCTTTTTATTTAGACTTGGGATAAACTTCTGAATTCGAGTCGCCAGAACCTTACCCAGGATTTTTGCCTCCTTATTGAGAAGTGAGATTGGATGGTAGTTGGCACAGGATGTGGGATCTTTGTAGGTTTTTAATATAAGGCTGATAGCTTTTTTGTATTTAGTAGAACGCTTGCCATGTTCCTCAGCTTCTTTGAAAAACTTGCAGATGATTGGGGTCACCATTTGCTTGTTTAACTTGTAAGATTCTGTGGGATAGCCATCGTCTCCTTGGACATTATTATAGGGCATATCCAAGATCGTAACAGCAATCTCTTCTTCCGTGATCTTCCCCTCCAACAATTGCCTGCCAGCTTCAGAAAGTGTGGTAAGACGGATGCTGGCTATGAGCTTGAGTATGCTATAGATCAGTGCATGCTTCCCTGCTACAAAGAGTTTCAGCTTTTGCTGTATGTCCGGGGACCCTCTCTTCCGCAAAGCCGAGTTTCTCATGAGGTCACCCCCACAGTACTGCTTCCCCTGCAGCCCACAGGATCTGCTTGAACAGAAACCGCCAAGTATTTGTCGTAGGTTGGCGACTATTTGCTGCTTAGCAGATGGTGCCTTGTAATGGGATAGGTTCAGTCTCCAACATTTAGTCATTGTGGCTCCATGTCTCAATTCCAAGTTGAGCTGTACCGGGGTGTGGTTGGTCCGTTCCCCACTTCCAATATTTTACAGTCCTCCAGGACAGCTACACAGCAAATGTCAGGGGGGTTTAGAAGAAAATAATAATTGTGGAGCATGTGCAGTGCATATGAGAAATATGGATATTTTCCCTGTCTCTAGGATGTGTGAGGCGACACAGTTGACAATGCCAAAATCCAACTGGATACCAGTCAGGATTGTGTGGTCCCTGTTGTTAGATTTGTCATGTCACCTTGTATGGTCAATTTAGGGGTCTAGAGACAGATTCCAGTCTTCCTCCACCACCAGTCTAGAGTGTCCAAATTCTACAACAAGTCATGAGGGGGATGAGAAGGAGGAGGCCCTGTCTGCATTGGGTGCAAATATGGAACCTAGTACTAATGTTTCGCCCATTGTACTGATCTTGGCAAAAACGTAATGACATTGTTATCCACTTAGGTCTTATGTATAGTGCATTGTAGTGTCTTCCTGATTAGGATGGCAGGACCCTTCTTTTTCGGGCATTTCTCGGGGCTCTCGTGCTACCAGGTAAATACAAATTGCTGCTGAAACTGGTACTAACTACTCCCCCCACCCAGTCCCGTTTGAGCTTAGCCCATTCTGATAGGGAGAGATGGGTTTCTTCCAATAAGGCAATGTCTGAGGACTTGGCTGCAATGTAGGAGAGAATCTTTTTCCTCTTTCTAAAATGTGTCAGGCTATTCACATTGTATAGCAGCAGACAGAGGTGATTGGGTCATTCTTTGGTTGCCATAGTTAAGATGGTGATAATGGCCATCAGGAGGAGCGGAAGGGTTAGAATAAGGTTCTGAATGCAGTGTCATTGGTTGCCAGCATTTGAGTGCACCTGTACAGGTCCTCCAAAGTGGGGAGCTAAAAAAAAAAGAAAACAAATCATTGGCAGCTGAGTATGTGAGAATGTATTGGTATCTCAGGTGGGGTAGCCAAGTGATGTGTGAGAAGGCTATCCTGGCAGTATAGCAGTGCTTCTAAATACAATGAACCAGCACAGTAAGGCTAAGCACAGCAGTACTGTTGAGGAACAAGTTACTATAAAAGCTATAGTTGGCAACAAAGTGGGGTGATATCTACCTAAAATACAACTACTTTAAACAGGTGAGTTTACTGCTTTTGCTCATATGCCTCCCCAGCAGCTAACTGTCTGTAGGACAGTGTACAGTAATCATCCCTGTAGCCCCTTCTGGGAAGGAAGGGTCACCACACACCGTGCAACAACAATAATAGTGATTCAGTGTATAGGAAGTGGTACATAGTGAACAACAAACATTAGCCACTAGCCAAGTGCAGGCCAGTGAAATCTCATTTTGATGGGGTGGTGATGAACTCCTTGAATCTTTGACCTCACTGTCCCATCCCCCGACCCTAGAGTTACCGGGCAGTAGTCATACAGGCATGGTTGGATCTTACCCGGTCACATTCAGTTCAGATGCCTGCTGAGCTATGTAGTACTCCCACTCATGACAACCCCAATGTGTTTCAAATCGTCAGTGGCAGTCAGGATTTATCTGTACCCCTGTCTTTATTGCTGGGTCTGGGAGGTTCCCTGATGTCCCTGACCTCACATTTCCTCATTATAGTCTCTAGTCAAAGTCTTTCCGATGCCAGGTTGCCCCGACACAGACCAACAGTGGATAATTCAGTTGACTGTGATGCGTGTAGGAAAGCACCCTTTTTGGCATGGGTGCCACTCCTAAGGTGGGCCAGATGATGTGGACACCACTTTTTAAATTCCTCGATCTTGTTTTGGACTGATTTATGTTTCTATGGTCTGCACCAAGAAGCAGAGTCTTGTCCACCACCTTGCAGTTTCCTGCCCCGAACAATGCTGCAGACATCTAGGAGAAGCTACACATGCTCTGAAGGGCCCAGTTGATATTTCCATTTCCCCACTTCTAGTGCAACAAGAAATTGCTCCAGGTCCTCAGGTTCTACACATTCATTATGGACTCCATTAATAATTATAAGTACTGTGATAGGCTCTGATATGCCGTAATGAATGTTCATTTTCCGTAGATATAGTTGCCAGGTTGTTTGTTTCCAGTGGATCAACGTTTTCTGAAAGAAATCCGCAGTAGTGTAAATTTTGGGGTCTTTTGTAGATGAAGGGGCTATTGTTTTTCTTTGCTGCTGTGATGAACTGTCAAGCTTGTTCGTTCAGTAGGAGGCACGCTATGATAAGACTTGAAGTTGCACTTTTCCGGGCCATTTGGGAACATATGCTGTAGGCCCTATGAAATCCCAGCAGGGATGAGAACACCAGGCCGAAGGAACCCTTCAATGTCCTCTGCCCCCTTTGGGACTCCCAGGAAGCATACATTGTTTTATCTACTGTGGTCCTCTATGTCGACCATCTTCTTCCGGAGCTGCCCCAGTTCATGGCCCACATCCTGTTCATTGTCATGGGCAGCCATGCAGTCTTCCAAAGTCATAACTTTACAACCTGTTTTGGCCAGTTGTGCCTGGAACTTAATAAAATAAGCCTTCATTGATTTAAGTTCACTGGCATACATTTTTGTATCCCTCAGACTGAGTCCATCATAGTTTTTATGGAGATGACTCCCTCATAAAGGTTTCTAGGGTAATGTCTGCCATTCCACAGAAATGGGCTGCTTCTGGCCCACCACGGCCTCTGAAAAAAGTAGCTGCTGAGTCGTTTTACCTTTGGATTGGAGGGCATTCAGGCATTCACTCCCCCCCCAGTGAACTGGCTGAGGTGGAAGACAAAGGATAGGGAACAAGTCATTCTTCACTGTAAATCTTGATGGGGCCTCCCTAGTTGCCAGGGGTCTCAGGTGGCGGCTATGAGGTCAGTGAGGTGTAAAGGTCTGACATAGGTTGCTTTGCTGGTAGACACACCGCCATGATTTCCGAAAGAGGAATCTGTGGGTCCATGGTCTGTGGGATGGGTGTATTTCAGCTCTCCCTCAGTGTAGGTGTTTGATCACCAGGCTCTCTAGAGGAAGCTGTTGATGAGCAGCCAAGGCTTGTCTAGGAGACATGCGAAGCTCATGCAATAACACTGTAGTTACACAGCACTTACACACATGAAAGAAAACACCCAGTGTTATGGGAATAAAGGGTCTTTATTACAGTAACACAGTACCAAACTACTAGATAGGCAGCCCTCCAATAAGAGGGTAAGTAAACACACTAAATATGTACACTAGGTATCAGAAATAGACATACAAAGTGACAGAAAACAGTGCAAATGCAAATAGACAATAGTGACCTTAGGGGGAACCCAAACCATATACTAAAAAAATAGAATGCGAACACAGGACCCCCATCTAGGTAAGTGCAATGTCTAGATGTGTGCTGGGGGTACTAGGAAACCCCAAAGGTAAGTACCACAGTGCCCCCCTAGTGACCAGGAAGAAAGGAATACATTATTAGATGTTCCCCAAACCACCCAAAAGGAAGAAAAAGCAACAAGACTGCAAGAAACCAGCTGTAGATTCCTACAGAGGAAGACCTGTGGAAGAAAGGGACCAAGTCCACAAGAGTCCAGGAGGAGTAGGAGCTCCTACCCACCCAGCTGTGGATGCAGGAGTTGGTCGATGGTAGGACAAAGACAGTCAGGAATGCAGACCTGAAGCAGGTGAAAAGTTCATGGAGGATGCAGTCAACGTCCCACGCCGGTTGGATAATTGCAATCGGTCAGTGGCGTGGAAGAGCCGCCAACATGCCTTGGCAGAGGCAGAAGTCGCAGTGCAGCAAAAGTGGAGTTGGCAGGGACCAACAAGGTCCAAAAGGACCTTGCTCATGGGGGGGAATCCAAGGAGAACCCTCAGCAAGGCAGAGAGTCCAAAGAAGAAGAAGCAGCCCCCACAGGATACCCAGTGGATGAGGAACCAGGAGTCACAGAGGAGCCCATGCAGCACTACTGGAGAAGGCTCCTGGTCCGCAGGGGAAGCACACAGAGGGCTGTGCGTCGCAGGAAGGAGTGCTGGGGCTACAGAGAGAGCCTGAAGATCCCTTGGAGGAGTTGCCAACAAGCCTTGGTACCTGCAAGAGACGTGGTGCACAGGGGTACTGTCCTGCGTGGGAAGGCAAGGGCTTACCTCCACCAGTTAGATAGCTGGCATAGTGGACCAAGAGGACTACTTCGGACCACCACCCATGATGCAGGTTTAACGCAGCTCCGGATGACAGGAGATCTACGCAGCCAGTTGTTGTTGCAGTTCGTGCCTGCGGATGCAGGGGAGTGACTCCTTCACTCAAAGGGAGATTCCTTTTTCCTTCACGTGCAGACTGAAGACTTGCTGCCATCAGACGATGCACAGCCGGTGAAATGTTGCAGAAGTTGGAAGGAGCCGTGGAAGCAATGCTGCAAGCAGAGTTTTCGTTGCGGATGCAGATTGTCGGTTCCTGTATAGTCCAGTTGCTTTTCCAGTGGCTAGACGTCGAAGTAGAGGTTGCAGAGGAGTCCTGTTGGAGTCTTGCAAGCCAAATCAGAGGACCCACCCAAGAGAGAGACCCTAAATAGCCCTGAAAGATGGATTGGTCACCTACTCTGGTGAGCACCCATCAGGAGAGGGCTCTGAGGTCAGTTGCCTGACCTGGCCACTGAGATGCTCCCAGAGGTCCCTGCCAACCTTGGATTCAAAATGGCAGAACCCAGGGACCCTCTGGAGGAGCTCTGGGCACCACCCTTTGGGTGATGATGGTCAGGGGACTGGTCACTCCCCTTTCCATTGTGCAGTTTCGTGCCAGAGCAGGGACTGGGGGTCCTTGAACCGATGTAGACTGTTTAACGCACACAGGGCACCAAATGTGCCCTTCAAAGCACACCAGTGCCTTGGGGAGGCTACCCCTTCCAAGCCATGTGACACCTATTTCCAAGGGGAGAGGGTGTTACCCCCCCTCTCCCAAAGGAACTCCTTTGTTCTGCCCTCCTGTGCTTGAGCTGTTCAAACAGCAGGTGGACAGAAACCTGTCTGAGGGGTGGCAGCAACTTGTGCTACCCGGAAAACCCCAGAAGGCTGGTAGGAACAATGCTGAGGTTCCTCTAAGCAGCCCCGAGGGTGCATGGAATCATACTTCCAATACTGGCAATGGATTTGGGGTTCGATTCCGACATATTTGATACCAAACATGCCTAGGTTACCATTATTCAGCTGGACATAGGTAGTATCTAATGTCCAGTACATGCATAAAATGGCATCCCCACACTCATGAAGTCCCGGAAAATGGTGCTGCAGTTTGTGGGGGCACCTCTGCTAATGCTGGTGTGCACTTACACACGGGTACTTGCACCATGCCCTCTGGGCTAGGAGGGCCTGCCATAGGGGAGACTTTCAGTGACCTAGGGCAGTGACATGTAGCGAAAAAGGGAATATGCACTCTTTTTACACAGGCTGCAATGGCAGGCCTGAAGAACACTTTGCATGGGCTCCCAATGGGTGGCATAATACATGCTGCAGCCCATGGGGATTCCCTAGTACCCCACTACCCTGGGTTCCATATACTAGGGACTTACATGGGGGCACCAGTATTCCAAATTTGGGGTGAAAATGGTTCAAGTAACCATGTTTGAAGGCAGAGAACATAATCACTGGGTCCTGGTTAGCAGGATCAAAGTGATCACAGTCAAACACACTGACAACAGGCAGAAAATGGGTGTAACCATGCCACGAAAGAGTGTCCTTTCCTACAATATAGAATTTGATTGTAAAAGGTGAGTGCAAATGGATTGTGCTAGAATCCTGTGTTTCTTGTGGGGGCAATATATGTGTGATAATTCTGGGGAAGCAGGAGATTCGATCCAGGGGACTTGGAGCCCCGGCAACGTGATTTGGGTGCGAGACATAAGCCTCCCCACCGCTACAAGGCTCCACCAGCCCTCCCGCCTTGCGGGAAGCAGGAAATTCTATCTGGGGGACTTGGAGCCCCGGCAACATGATTTGGGGGCGGGGCATAAGCCTCCCAGCGCTACAAGGTGCCACCAGCCCTCCCACCTTGCGTGAAGCAGGAGATCCGATCCGGGGAACTTGGAGCCCCGGCAACGTGATTTGGGGGCGGGGCATAAGCCTCCTCAGCGCTACAAGGTGCCACCAGCCCTCCTGCCTTGTGGGGAGCAGGAGATTCGATCTGGGGGACTTGGAGCCCCGGCAACATGATTTGGGGGCGGGGCATAAGCCTCCCCAGCGCTACAAGGCACCACCAGCCGTCCTGCCTCGCAGGACGTGCGCGGGCAAAGGGCGGGCCCGTCATCGACCAGAGAGGTCGGGCTGGGCCCCCCCCTGAAATCTCTACTGCTACATCGGGACATGAGAATGTGTGTTCAGCAGGAAATTAGGCAGGTACTCTTGCTCCTTGTTTTTTGCCGTTGAGTGAACTGCTGCACATTACTACAGGCTATTCCACTAATAGTTTTACTGTTTGAATCCTGGCAAGGTAATTTTCACTTCTGTGCTGTCACAAGGCCATTGTAGATCGTCCTTGTGTTTGTTTCCCTAGTTCTAGACATTGGCTAGAAGTGTCCTAGAGTAGTATCAGCTGAACCTCTGAGTGTACAGTAATTAGTTAAAAATGGGTAAGAGGAAGCAACTTAGTGCAAAAGATATATCTTCCCACAAAGATCATTCCTCAATACTAAACTTTATCTCAGGAGCAATGGGTGCCATCGACAGACAGATTACTAATGTCGAGGAAAGGATATCAACTCAGAAGGGCCCGTTGGGATTTTCATCTAATCATGATAACCCCCCACCGCTAGTATTAGCCTCTCCAACACAGATAAAGTTGCTGGAAAGTGGGGACCAAATAAAAGGCCCAAATGGATGTATCCACTATCTAAATGAGTCTATCTCAGAGGCCGATGACTACCCACCTCCCAAACGCACAAGGAAACCTAAAGTACCCAGAGAGGGTAGACCATCCAGCCAAGAGCCATCTGTCATAAGCAGACATGGCAACACTGGAATTCACCCCACGGAACAAACTCAAATTAATCTCGACAATACAAAATCCTGTCAGAAGTCTACTCAAACTATAGTCACCTTAGATACCATTATCGCCCTGGAACATCTAGTTAAGACGTCCTTTGAGTTATTGACAAAGCATCTAATCCAAGTGGAGGAAAACGTGGAGTCAATTCTCAATTTAGTGAAGGCTCTGACTTTAGGCCCAACGCCTATAATTCCTCAACATTGTGGCGATACAGATCCAAATCGGAATTTACATCCCCCTAAAGAGCGACAATACCCTCCAATCAATCCCCGGGTTAACCAACGTCATGTAGAACCCTGTACTTTTCTAACTAGCACCAGAAGTTCCCAATAATCAAATGTGAATATAAATGGTTCGGAGCCACAGAATAGACCGAAATCTTCCTTGGATATATTACCAACATCAAGATATACACTAGACCTCCCTCCTGCTGTAACTCCTTATGTAGTAGTTCTTGCAAACGTTCCCACCTTACCCATGCACAACAGGAAAACATGGACGGCCCTGGGAAACAAATCCCTGAGCTGGATAGGGACCCAGATGAAACCTGGCATGATAGATATACTTTTTGAAGATATTAAAATGGTCAGGAGTGTTAAATGGGTGAGCAGGAGCGATAAAACATTAAGAGGTGACTGTGTGGTACTTTCGTTTAAAACCCCCAAACTGGTCGAGGATATTTTGGGAAACTTAAGCCCGCAACAGATCTCTGACCATGGCATTTCACTGCTCCTCCTAGGCTTGTTTAATAATTTTAATGGGAGGCTTGACCAACTCAGCACAGACCCTTCAAATCAACAAAGGAGACTCAAAAGAAATTATATGGTCCCTACTAACAATAGATTTCATGCCCTCTCTTTGGAGGAAGTTGATTGACTGACAATAGATCAGGCTGCGGGCAGGATGACGTCTATATCGATGAATACTGCTCCTGATCTATTGAAGGGCGGTGACAGCCTGGTGGGGAGCAAAGGGGACGAAATGACGGTAAAGGAAAAAAGAGCTCGACAGGATTTCATTGACGAAACATCAGCAGGCAGAGTTCCTGCCCATTTGGCCACTCCCATACCAATATCCACACTCCACATAGAGATGGAGACTAATATCTCCACACTAACAAGGAAAGTAGGGCAACACGATTCTCCGGGTTTGGGCCCAATTACATCGGGAGACAATCTCCTATTCTGGAACATGTCAGGTCTGCGTAACAAAATTGAGAACAAGGATTGGTTAGAATTCATTAGATCCTTTTCTTGTGTGTGTTTACAGGAGACTTGGTCCGTAGATCCCATTCATATAAATGGTTTCAGGACATTCCACACCCCCTCAATCCCTTGTCTATGGGGCAGGGTGAAAGGTGGACTGTGCACATTTATCTCCAATAAGTATGATTCAATAAAGGTGACTAGCCTAATGCGAAATAAAAAATGGAGCGCACCTAGTGATTATCAATTTCTATAATTATGCCCCCTTACAAAAAATCTCACATGCACTCAGGCAACTTTAGGACGATCTGGATCGCGCATGTAATTCCTTACATAAAGAGACCTTTATCGTGTAGGGGGGCGATTTTAACACCCACCTGTGCTCCCAAACAGATCAGAAAGTTTGTTCCCTTGGTGTACGTGAAAACGACGACCTATTTCATTTCACTCACAACTATTACGGCAATTTGTTGAATGAAGTACTATTCAAATTTGATCTCTTTTTCTGTAATGGTTTAAATGATAGTAATTCACAGCTTAAACGGTAGATGTGCAAATACTATAATTGATTTTATATTAATATCTAATATTCTCGTTTTTTGCACATCTGAGTACAAAATCCATGATATCGCGCTCAGTGATCACTATCCTCAAAGCTTATGCCTTGCATTGCCTCAAACCATAAACAAACACAAGGGAGTAGTAGATAAGGTAGCAACATTGAATTGGGCTCAAGGAATGGTTATTCTATTCGTTGGTCACAGATTGAACCAATAGGTTTTATGGAACAACTGTTGAGTGATTATGCTAATGAGATTGAAACCTGCCTCTCAGACAACATTAGTCCACAGGAGTGTATTGAAGCATTTATAGTAATCACCACAGGAATCAAACAGTATCTTACAGTTAGCACAGGCAAATCTAGACCAGGGGGAAACAAAGGGTGGTTTGATACTGAATGTACACGGGCCCATAAGAGACTTAAACAGCATCTAGATAAACAAAACCCTGACAAGCACAAGATCATCACTCTCAGACACGAGTATAAAAAGGCCATAAAAACCAGGGAAAAAAATGTAAAAGAGGAGGCGTGGCATACCCTCTATAATGCAAGCCTTCTGAACAACAATGCCAAATTCTGGAAGATAGTGAACTCCCCTCTCCTGGGTGATGGAACGTCACCAAGTATCGAAATAGCCATCACGGAAGAGGAGTGGGTTACCTATTTTTCCAAAATATACTCCTCAAAAAACTTAGTCCCAGATACAAATGTCCATAGAGTGGATTTTCAGCCTATTACTCCACCATTCAGTTTAAATTAGGTCATTGATACCATCAGCGCCAGCAAGAGTGGGAAAGCACCAGGCCCAGACGGTGTACCAATTGATATCTATAAGTCTAATGTTTCACTTGGGGGACCCTTATTGACACAGGTCTTACAAGCCTGTTGTGCCACAGTGTAGGAAAGTACCATCTTGCCTGGCATTTACCCCCATATTTCACTGTATATATGTTGTTTTAGTTGTATGTGTCACTGGGACCCTGCCAGCCAGGGCCCCAGTGCTCATAAGTGTGCCCTGTATGTGTTCCCTCTGTGATGACTAACTGTCTCACTGAGGCTCTGCTAACCAGAACCTCAGTGGTTATGCTCTCTCTTTGCTTTCCAAATTGTCACTAACAGGCTAGTGACCAATTTCACCAATTCACATTGGCATACTGGAACACCCTTATAATTCCCTAGTATATGGTACTGAGGTACCCAGGGTATTGGGGTTCCAGGAGATCCCTATGGGCTGCAGCATTTCTTTTGCCACCCATAGGGAGCTCTGACAATTCTTACACAGGTCTGCCACTGCAGCCTGAGTGAAATAACGTCCACGTTATTTCACAGCCATTTACCACTGCACTTAAGTAACTTATAAGTCACCTATATGTCTAACCTTTACCTGGTAAAGGTTGGGTGCTAAGTTACTTAGTGTGTGGGCACCCTGGCACTAGCCAAGGTGCCCCCACATCGTTCAGGGCAAATTCCCCGGACTTTGTGAGTGCGGGGACACCATTACACGCGTGCACTAAACATAGGTCACTACCTATGTATAGCGTCACAATGGTAACTCCGAACATGGCCATGTAACATGTCTAAGATCATGGAATTGTCACCCCAATGCCATTCTGGCATTGGGGAGACAATTCCATGATCCCCCGAGTCTCTAGCACAGACCCGGGTACTGCCAAACTACCTTTCCCAGGGTTTCACTGCAGCTGCTGCTGCTGCCAACCCCTCAGACAGGTTTCTGCCCTCCTGGGGTCCAGCCAGGCTTGGCCCAGGAAGGCAGAACAAAGGACTTCCTCAGAGAGAGGGTGTTACACCCTCTCCCTTTGGAAAAAGGTGTCAGGGCTGGGGAGGAGTAGCCTCCCCCAGCCTCTGGAAATGCTTTGATGGGCACAGATGGTGCCCATCTCTGCATAAGCCAGTCTACACTGGTTCAGGGATCCCCCAGCCCTGCTCTGGCGTGAAACTGGACAAAGGAAAGGGGAGTGACCACTCCCCTGACCTGCACCTCCCCTGGGAGGTGCCCAGAGCTCCTCCAGTGTGCTCCAGACCTCTGCCATCTTGGAAACAGAGGTGCTGCTGGCACACTGGACTGCTCTGAGTGGCTAGTGCCAGCAGGTGACGTCAGAGACTCCTTCTGATAGGCTCTTACCTGTGTTGCTAGCCTATCCTCCTTCCTAAGTAGCCAAACCTCCTTTTCTGGCTATTTAGGGTCTCTGCTTTGGAGAAATATTTAGATAATGAATGCAAGAGCTCATCAGAGTTCCTCTGCATCTCTCTCTTCACCTTCTGCCAAGGAATCGACCGCTGACTGCTCTGGACGCCTGCAAAACCGCAACAAAGTAGCAAAGACGACGACTACTGCAACCTTGTATCGCTGATCCGGCCGCCTTCTCGACTGTTTTCCTGGTGGTGCATGCTGTGGGGGTACTCTGCCTCCTCTCTGCACTAGAAGCTCAGAAGAAATCTCCTGTGGGTCGACGGAATCTTCCCCCTGCAACCGCAGGCACCAAAAGACTGCATCCCCGGTCCTCTGGGTCCCCTCTCAGCACGACGAGCATGGTCCCTGGAACTCAGCAACTCTGTCCAAGTGACTCCCACAGTCCAGTGACTCTTAAGTCCAAGTTTGGTGGAGGTAAGTCCTTGCCTCCCCACGCTAGACTGCATTGCTGGGTACCGCGTGATTTGCAGCTGCTCCGGCTCCTGTGCACTCTTCCAGGATTTCCTTTGTGCACAGCCAAGCCTGGGACCCCGACACTCTAACCTGCAGTGCACGACCTCCTGAGTTGTCCTCCGGCGTCGTGGGACCTTCTTGTGTGACTTCGGGTAAGCTCCCGTTCACTCTTCTTCGCAGTGCCTGTTCCGGCACTTCTGCGGGTGCTGCTTGCTTCTGAGTGGGCTCCTTGTCTTGCTGGACGCCCCCTCTGTCTCCTCACACAATTGGCGACATCCTGGTCCCTCCTGGCCACAGCAGCATCCAAAAACCCTAACCGCGACCCTTGCAGCTAGCAAGGCTTGTTTGCGGTCTTTCTGCGTGGGAACACCTCTGCAAGCTTCTTCACGACGTGGGACATCCATCCTCCAAAGGGGAAGTTCCTAGTCCTCTTCGTTCTTGCAGAATCCACAGCTTCTACCATCCGGTGGCAGCTTCTTTGCAACCTCAGCTGGCATTTCCTGGGCATCTGCCCACTCCCGACTTTGTTGTGACTTTTGGACTTGGTCCCCTTGTTCCACAGGTACCCTCATCCGGAAATCCATCGTTGTTGCATTGCTGGTGTTGGTCTTCCTTGCAGAATTCCCCTATCACGACTTCGGTGCTCTCTGGGGAACTTAGGTGCAGTTTACACCTACTTTTCAGGGTCTTGGGGTGGGCTATTTTTCTAACCCTCACTGTTTTCTTACAGTCCCAGCAACCCTCCACAAGCTCACATAGGTTTGGGGTCCATTTGTGGTTCGCATTCCACTTCTAGAGTATATGGTTTGTGTTGCCCCATACCTATGTGCTCTCATTGCAATCTATTGTGACTGTACATTGCTTGCATTGCTTTCTATTGCTATTACTGCATATTTTTGGTATTGTGTACATATATCTTGTGTATATTTGCTATCCTCATACTAAGGGTACTAACTGAGATACTTTTGGCATATTGTCATAAAAATAAAGTACCTTTATTTTTAGTATATCTGTGTATTGTGTTTTCTTATGATATTGTGCATATGACACCAGTGGTATAGTGGGAGCTTTGCATGTCTCCTATTTCAGCCTAAGCTGCTCTGCTAAGCTACCCTTTTCTATCAGCCAGAGCTGCTAGACACCTCTTCTACACTAATAAGGGATACCTGGACCTGGTGCAGAGTGTACGTACCCCTTGGTACTCACTACAAACCAGGCCAGCCTCCTACACACAGTCTTTATCCCGACCTGGGCAGAGTCCATTATTGTCCCAATATTTAAAAAAGGCGACCGTCAAAATCCAGCATGTTACAGGACAATTTTACTGCTCGACACCCTCGCAAAGATTGCAGGACGTATTGTCCTAAATAGGTTGCGGGAATGGACGGAAGCTAATAATACACTAACGGACCTACAATACAGCTACAGGGCTGGCATAGGGACTGTGGAACAGGCCCTGAACTTAGATATTTTGGTAAATACACGAAGGCTAAGACAGGAGCTCTACACCTTGTATTTGTAGGCTTGACCTTGGCGTTTGACTGTGTAATTCACAGCAAACTTTGGCCCATTTTGCTGCATATGGGGGTAGACAATACAATAGTTCACTTTATCAGGGAACTATATTCTGGAGCTAAAGCTAGGGTGCGTTACGGGTCTCAGAGGGAGTACACCTCCTTCTTTCCTGTAAAGCAGGGGCTACGCCAAGGCTGTGTTCTAGCTCCCCTATTGTTCTCCCTATACATTAATAAACTAGAGGCTGTTCTATCTACTGCTTGTAGAGATCTTCCACAAGTTGGCTTCCGAAAGATTCCAGCACTTATGTATGCGAATGACGCTGTTTTGATGGTGTGTACCCCAGTAGCTTTGCAGCGACTACTGACAACCTTTGACAACTATATGGAAGACTTAGGCCTTAAAATCAATCATTCTAAAACCTTCATGATGACCTGTGGTATAAAATCTGCAAAAAAAACCCATGTCACTTTAAAGGGTGTCAAATTAAACGACATAGAAACTTTTTCATACCTCATAATTATGTTTGATAACAAAGGCTCCTGGCTGCAAGCCATTAGGTCTAGGAAATTACTCTTCTCAAAAACTATTATGGCTGTGTAAAATTTCTCTCAAAAGGTTGGAAGGGCCACTCCCAAAGACATGATGACAATTTATAATGCAAAATATGTCTCTGTTGCACTGTATCGGGCAGGCTTATGGGGATATAGGAAATGTAACGCCCTACAGCTAGCTAAAAATGATTTTTTAAAGTCCATCTTAAGTGTGCCAAAATCTACCTCAACCTTGGTGTGCCATTCAGAAATGGGGGTAATATACATCACAGATTTAATAAGCTTGCAACCAATTTTACTTTGGGATAAAGTGTTGACCTCTGAATTTGCTAGCCTGAATAGGGCCATTATAGAAGACGCTCAATCACTAAGTCATTCGTTGCAAATTCCATAGCTGGGTTATATAAAGAATTTTTTTTACGGACCTGGGCCATCCTGACTTTACTTTACACCAGAAAAAATGGAAACACTTTCCAGGAAAGACCTGAAAAATATCTGCCCTACCCACCTGGCTGACCTGAGGTGGGCTACTGAGTCAAAGAAATATAGTGTAAGGAGGAATCTTCTGTTGCAGCAATCAGATGGCATGGAACCATATTTAAAATATGTATTGAACCCGAGACATCAATATGTTCTCACACGCCTAAGACGATAGACATTTCATTGACTTGTCAGTTTTCCGCTTACCAACGACTGCAGTCCAGTCTTGGAAAAATTTCCTTGTGACTTAGTGTCAGACCAAAGCACAATGCATATAGTTTTTTTCTGCACATTTGACTCTGATTTAAGGAAAGTGTTTGTGATTCCACTCTTAAAATCTCTGATTTTAAACAGTGTTGTCCTGCCTTTATTTATTTGTTGTCTCTCCCATCGATCAAAATCTGTAATGGTCTAGCTGGATATCTGTGCGCAGTAATGAAGGGCAGATTATATCTCTAGGCAAAATTGAGGAGGCCTTCCATCTTAAAATGTTTTTAGCTAGGATAATAGTTTCCGGTTCTCCAAATATTTGCTTTTATTGATCTTATACTGTTTTTTAGAGCAATAACTAGATTTAGTTTTTGTAGTGAATTTTATCACATGGTATTAATTGTTGTATGATTTGATTTACTTTATTTTATTTCTACTATGTGGATGTCGACTGGTGCTATCTTGTATATTTTATCTGCTTTTATGATTGTGAGATACAATCAAATAAAGTATTTTTTTTATTTTTGATGATAATTCTGGAATATTTGAAATTGACAATAGACAATTATCACCAGTCTTCAGTTGAAATTGTTTACACTGTTCTTAGTATCCAAATGTATTTGCTTTCAATTTATAGTTTTGAAATTATTTATCATCATGAGATTAATAAAATGTCTTAGAGCAACTATGAACAACATTCCTGCTTCTATTTTATTATACAATCAGCTTCTTTAACATATTTTTTGTTGTTGTTGTAAATAACAGCAAATCCATCACCATTAATTTACATTCAGACTTATTGGCTAGGTTAATGCATTTATTGTGACCTGGTTGGGATTTGAAATGTCTAATTTCGCTACTTTCTGTCTTGTAGTGTTCTGTCTTGAAGGAGAAGCTAAATTCACTGTTAAAGACATTGACTGATGAATCAGAAGCAGCTTCCTGCTGTGCACATCCTCCTCCCACTATCGCTGAGGAACAGGAGGATTGTGATGGGTCTAGGAATGCTGTTGACAACATCAGCACCCAGTCTACAGGATCAAACTGTGGATCCTCCTGCACCTCTCGACCGCAGATTTTTCGTCCACGGGAGCAGCTGATGTTAAGAGCCAACAGTCTAAAGAAAGCTCTGCGACAGATAATAGAGCAAGCTGAAAGAGGTAACTCTTGCAACAGTGTCATGCGCAATCACAGTGGTTTTGATTCCCTTCCCATTTATATGGAAATTAAACCTCTCTTTTGAATGAAAGGTATGATAATCAGTAGTAGCAGTATACCATAAGATTTGTATATTGTATCTTAAGTCCTACTGGCAGAACAAAAATTTGTAATGGCTTTTATACCATTTACGCAGTACATCCTGCTAACGTTGCTCATGGTTCACAATATTTCAGCCAATTTATGGAGTTGAATTGAAATATCATGAGTAGCAAGAAACATCACTCGTTTTCTCTTTCCATCTCTCTCTATATTCTTCTCTCGCTCTTCCTTCCACACATCCTCTCTATCTGCATTAACTCTAATTATTAGTAGCGAAGTCTAGCCACTCTTATCCACCTGACTTGCTCATATGTGCCTTCTGTACTTTCCACTTCTTGCCCTTCCATACCCCAACTGCAGAGAATAGTAGGATGTTGGGGTGCTGAGAGCTGGAAAATTGGTAAACATGGGGCAAACGTGGTTGTTAACAAAGACTTGCCTCTGTGATCTGGAGAGATAGGAGCTACATTACCCAGTCAGAGGAATTTAGGTGATGTTCTGACTAGGAAGACTAAGCAAAGCCTATCTGACTGACATTTGGGTGGAGCCCTAGAGTTCCTCGTGAAAACAATCCTACAGGAGCTGCATGGAGCTTTTACTTTAGCTGATCAGAAAAAACCTAAGAAAACGACTGAGTGACCAGAGGCAGTGACTGTATAGGAGACACATTGTGGAAAAGTTTGTGTGGTCAGCCAACATAGTGCTGAAGTGTTTGGCATTATCCTTACCCTTGGGGAGCATCTGTCTCCCTATTTTAAGCTAGATTGACACAGCAGCCACATAAACTGACTCTCTAAGCATTACACGTTCCACACTGTCAGATGTTGAGAGTTGTGGTTGGCACTATCAAGTACCTAGTCATCCTTTAGTGACTACAAAATCATAAAAGCATCATTTGGATTTTGGCGGGCTTTCCTCTTCCAGTTTGTGTGGTGATTTTTTGCTTGTAGATAGTAGTCCTCCTTTGGTACCACTGGGCAGCTAATTCTGAGAGGTCTCTGCATGTAGAACCCAGTCTCCTCATAGTACTCCTTTTTCACCTACCCTCCATCTTTACAATTGTCTCTGCTCTTGAAATTGACTTTCTTCAGGACTAATACCACATCAGCTCACTACGACTGATGCGTCTATATCTTATCTATATATTATTCACTTATTCCTCGTCATGTAGGCTAGATATGTCACTAGGTCCTCGGATATTCCAATATCCAGAGGACCTAGGGCTGTTATCTAGACAAATGGCGGGTGACACCCCTTGACAAATCTGTGACTACAGGGCTCACCCCTCTGGGACCTCCATGAAGCAATTTAACTAGAGTGCACACATTTTCAAGTGGACAGTGCCTACATAAGGAGGGATCAGTGAGTAATACAGATACAAAATAGATGCATTAGTCTTAGTGAGTTGATGTGGTATTAGGTCCTGAAGAAAGACAATTTCGACCCCTTTGAGGTGCAGTGGTGGATGGCTGAAACATGTTGACTGTATTCTAGATGAAGGGGTACATAATTACTCCAGTCACATGACATTGTTTTTAATCTTGTCAGAAAGCACCAATAATAAAATAAAGGAATTGGTCTAAGGGCGCCCTCTAGACAATTTTAAATACCACTTATCCTTCTTAGGTTTTTTGTACATTTCAGAATCTAGGTACACTGAAACCTTGAACCCGCTCTGCTCTAATGAGGCATAGAAGCAAACCCTGGAGGCGCCAGGCACCTGGGGTGGGCCACCCATGATGAAGCATGCCACCAGCTAGGTCGATGGTTGAGGGTTCTTATAAAAAGAACTTAAGATTCTGACAGGGATATAAAATCTGGTTTTTGAACTCCTGCTTTTGTTGTCTTGGTTTATTTATGAGTTAGGTCACAATTTGCGACCCACTTGGGAATGGTTGCACTCAGAGGGATAGTGGCCTGCTGGGGTCAGCAGAACACCATGTCTGTGACTACTTTTCAATAAAGCATTTTTTTTATGTTAAATGGAGCCCATTTTACTTAAAGGAAAAGGGGATGCATTTCAGAAATAAAAATGAAAAGTTTTCTTTTCATTTTTACAGAGTAGGCAGTGGTCCATGGGACCACTGACTGTTCTGAAATTTTTTTTTCGCTACCGTCCACAAAGGGGAAATGGTCCTGTGGGTACCCCTTCCTATTTGCGAATGGGTTAGCATCAATTTGAAATTAGTGTTAACTGCAATTGTTTTGTGACCGCTTTCACGATCACAAAACAATCATCCATCACCCTGCGAGTCGTGATGAGGAAGGGGCTCCTCTGGACTACCCTTACTGATTGCAAGTCGCAATCCCTATTTTGCCAGTTGGTAACTGGATACCGACTTGCAAAATAGGGATTATACATTGTACAAGGCCTTGTTGCGGTCGAAAATTACGATTTTTGCGACCGAAAACCACGGTGTAATCTGCCCATAAATTCCATAGACTCCTGCTTCTTAGACTCCCATGTGGAGGCGATTGGAGAAAGGCATTTGGGTTTACTTTTGCAGAGAAGGCTGGGAACACTAGACCTGTGGTAGAAGTGCCTCTCAGTTATTATCTTCTTTATGTCTATATTATCTATTGGGCATGACGAGCAGTGGAGCCAGACCTGAAAACTTTTTCCAAAAGGACAAATCTATGGGATCTGGCAAAAGGCTGAAGCAAGGGTTTGAAACAAAACAGGCTTTTACTGTCTCCTGTGCCACTTGATGTCAGCTGACTTTGAGGACTTTGTAGGCAGTGCCAAGAGCAGTTCCCAGGGCGCTGCCATGGGGGGGTGCCGAGCACAAAGGAGACGGCTTCTTGGTGGACATTGATTTTTCTGTAGGTACCAAAGCCAAAGAGAGTGGAGGTGTGAGCGAGTGGAAGTCGGGAGGCATCGGAGAGACATCTGCTGGCATTGCCAAACCTGTGTGAGTGCGCTGTCCCATGGAAATGACTTGAGGGTGAGAGAGCAATCCCCTCACTAAGTCCAGCATAGTTAGCAGGAAGGCCTCAACCTGTGCACAGTTAACCAGTGAGTCAAGAATTCCAGATTCATTCTTTCAATGCTTGTATTAGCTCCAAATAGATTTTGGGACTATGATCGTTCTTGGGAGCAGGACTGTTTCCTCGAGGAAGAAAGAGGAGACTTCTCCTTCCTATGGCTCTTTTTTGAGTTTCTTTTAAGAAGATTGTTTAGGAGGTCATCCCCTGTCATGTCACTTACCTAAAGTGACTCCCTCTATGGCCAACAAGACTTTGGTATCCCGATCTCTAATAGCATGCAGATGCATCAATGAACAGGAGTTGTGCAGTCTATGGAGTCATGTGCATGTTAAGTGGGTGAGAAAAATCGTCGTCTTTCAGCATCTGCAACAATATTTCAACCACCAAATTTTTGGAGGAGACATTTTGCCTAGATGTTGTTTAAAAGCTGAGGACTTTTGTCAGTGAAACACAGAGAGGAGCTCTGAAGCCAAAACAGATTCTAGTGTGCTGGATGGTGCCTTATATTCTCCAGTATTCAATCTTTCATAGATACACACACATGAATCATTCCTCTTCACCGTAGTCCCATTGTAGAAGTAGAAAACAATAGTGTTATACATAGCCTGCAAAGTCTAAGAAAATATCAACATTAATACCCTATTCTCATTATTAGAAAAGAACCAATCTTCCACCAGTCAGACTGCAGCATCCTATTGACAACTACCCTCAGAGGCTTCCTTATCTCGTATTTTTTTTTTACCACACGTCGTTTGATGGCAGTCTCCCTGAGCTCTGCTCAGTTTAACTTCTGAAAGAATCTAGAAATTTAACTACTTTCAATTGACATGAATGTAAGTTTACTAAGAAACCAATGCCTCACCATCTTTTGGAAAAATCTGACTTAATAAGTTGCCAGAGGTTTTTAAAAAAACAACTTTTTATGTCATGTGCCACCTGTGGAAAAAGGTCTTATGTGGAACTTCACTCAGAAGATCTAGAGAAGGTCTGTATCTACTGCCTCCATCCTTTTTACAAGGTAAAAGATCGTAGGGTAGAAAGTGGAGGCTTTCACTATGGCTTCAGAATAGTAACGCCAAGAAAAATCTGACATCAGTGGAAGACAGTGAATCTTCTGACTCTATCAAGAAGGTTTATAAAAGGGGGATGTCAGAAGATCAGACTTTAAAACATGAGTCAGAACTGGACCCTTGCAAGAAGGTTTTCAAAAAATACCCACACAGGGCTTCTAGAGAATGAAGTTGTGCCACAGGGTGTTCTCATAACAGGTAAAAAGGAGGAGGTTTCCACACAGAAACCTAGGCCAGACTTTACAATACGTTTTGACAAGATTTCAGTTATATTTAAAAAAAAAAAAAACACCTTTGCCCCATCAACAGAAAGGTCATCGACACCAGACATATCGTAGAATACTGAGAAAATGTCAATGAAAGCTTTTTCAATGATTTCAAGGACGACTAGAACACCATCTGTAGAAAGCTGGCCTGGTGTGTGGTGTTATCACCTTATGCCAGATCCAGGTATCCCCTATTAGTGAAGTGAGGCAGTGTCTTGGAAGCCAGGGCTCTCTAAATGTAGTTGTGGATGAGCAGCCAGGACTTATCTAGGAAGCATGCAAAGCTTAATACTATAGTCACACAGTACTCTCAGACATAAAAAGAACCACACAGTGTTAAAAAATAAAGATACTTTATTATTGTTACACAAATACTAGAATACTCATAGGTAGTCCCCCAGCTGGAGGTAAGTAAACGCACTAATTATATACAAAATAGCAATCAGTATGGAGCATAAAAACAACAAGCATTGGCAAAAGTAATAGGAAATAGTGAGGGCCCTAGGGGAGAACAAAACCATATACTAAGAAAGTGAAATGTGAGATGCAGTCCTCCACCCAAGAATGTGAAATTGTTAGAGGGGAGCTGAAGGAACTAGGACCCCCAAGAGGTGAGTACCATAGTGACCCCCAGCGACCAGGACAGCAGAAGTAGGTACCTGATTTTCCCCAAAACCAACTGGAGGACTTAGAAAAAGGATTTTTGAACCATTCCCAACCAGGAGGTTTGACCCAGACCAGACTGCAAGGACCCAAATGTGCATTCTGGCAGAAGAGGACCTGCAAAGGAAGGGGACAAAGTCCAGTTCATGATGGAGTGTCTGGTCGTGGCAGGATCCACTACTCACCCTTCTGTGGATGCAGGACCAGGTCGACGGGGGACGAAGAAGACCAGCTGTTCACCAGAGGAGATAAAGAGGAGTCCCTGAAGTGATGCAGATGTTGTCCCACATCGGCTGTCGGGTTTCAGTTGATAAGTGGTGAAAAAAGCCCACCAACAAGTCTAGGCAAATGCAGAAGAAAAAGTAGTGTTGCAAGGCTGAAGAGGACCAGCAAGGCCCAGGGGACTCGACCCTTGGAGGGGAGCCCAAGGTGACTCTCAGCAGTCAGGAGAGTCACTAGAAGAGGATGCAGCCCCAACCGGCAACCCACTGCCATCAGGCACAGCAAGTCGCAGTGGGGCGCACTCAGCATGCCTGAAGAGGAGTCCCACGTCGCTGGAGCAGCATAGAGGAGACTATGCTTGGCAGGAAGAAGTGCTGGGAGCTGGGGCTACATGGAGCCTGAAGATCCCTTGGAGCAGGAACAAACAAGCCTCGGTAGCTGCAAGATTCACAGTGCACATGGGTACTGTTCTGCAAGGAGAGGCAGGGGCTTACCGTCTCCCAGTTTGGACAGCTGGCAGAGAGGACCCAGGAGACCAGACCACCACCTGCGATGCAGGGTCCATGCAGTCCCGAAGGAGAGCAGACCCATGCAGCCGGTCATCATTGCAGTTGGTACCTGCAGATGCAGGGGAGTGACTCCTTCACTCCAAGGGAGATTCCTTCTTTACTTCTTGGTGCAGGCTGGAGTCTCGTCGACCTCAGAGAATGCACAGCCGTGGAAATGTTGCAGTTGCTGGAATGAACCGGAGAAACAACGTTGCAAAGCAGAGTCATCGCTGAGGTTGCAGATTGTTGGTTCCTGAAGAGTTCAGTTGCAATTCCAGTGGCCAGAAGATGAAGTAAATGATGCAGAGGAGTCCTGGTGAAATCTTGTACGTTAAATCTGGGGACCCACCAGGGAAGGAGGGGGCTGTAACCTCACCTGCCTGACCTGGCCACTCAGATATTCCCAGGGGCCTCTGCACATCTTGGATTCCAGATGGGAGAACCAATTGGCCACCTGAAGGAGCTCTAGGCACCACCCCTTGGGTGGTGATGGACAGGGGAGTCGTCACTCCCCTTTCCTTTGTCCGGGTGCATGCCAGAGCAGGGACTGAGGGTCCATCGACTGGTACAAACCAGGTTATGCAAGGAGGGCACCAAATGTGCCCTTCAAAGCATACCGGTGGCTTGGGGAGGCTACCCCACCCACACCATGTATCACCTATTTCCAAGGTGAAAGGGTGTTGCCTCCCTCTCCCTCAGGAAAACCTTTGCTCTACCTTCCCCTGCTCGAGCTGGTCAAGCAGCAGAAGGGCAGAAACCTGTATGTGCAGTGGCAGTAGTGCGGGCTGCCCAGAAATCCCCAGAACACTGGTAGGAGCAATACTGGGGGTTCTCTAAGGAGCCCTCAAAGTGCATGGAATCATACAACCAATACTGACAACAGTATTGGGATAGGATTCTGACATGTTTGATACGAGTATTTCCTAGGTTCGGAGTTACCAATATGTAGCTGGACCACAGGCCACTTACGAAGTCCAGTGCAATGGAACTGGAGTTTGTAGCGGCACCTCTGCTCATTAAGGGGTGCCCTGACACACAAGTACCTGGACTCTGCCTCTGGGTTAGGAGGGCCTACCATAGGGGTGATTTACAGTGACCTGGTGCAGTATCTGAAGGGAAAAGGTGCATGCACCTTTTCAAACAGGCTGCAATGGCAGGCCTGCAGACACATTATGCATGGGCTCCCATGGGTGGTATAATACCTGCTGCAGCCCACTGGGAAACCCTGGTGCCCCAATACCCTGGGTACCTAAGTACCACATACTAGGGACTTATATCGGGACACCATTATGCCAAATGTTGGGGGTGTTAAGTTCTAAGCAACCAAATGTAGAGGGAGAGAGCACAATCAATGGGGTCCTGGTTAGCAGGATCCCAGTGAAAACAGTCCAAGCAAACTGATAGGCATAAAATGGGGGTAATCATGCCAAAAAGAGGGCACTTTCCTACACCAGTGAAGCCATCAACGTTGTCGATCATGACTGACGTTTGTTCACGGCAATTCTGCTAACAACTGCTTCCTTGACTATACCACTGTTGAAGAAAAAACATTGGCAAAGTCGTCAGTGACACGGCAGAGGGGGAAAAAAATCACAATAATTTCAGAAAAAGAAATTTACTTGCCATTAATGCCTGAACGTACCTCATCCGGTAAGTTATCACCATTACCACCAAGCCAAATACTTGATGTAAAGAATTCAGACGATAACAACCTTTTGGTTCAGAATACAACCAAACAGTTCTACATGAAACATTCAAGAAGGTGATGATGAAGAAGAATATAATACATGGTAGAAGTTTTCTTGCATTCCTGAACAGATAGCCAAGAGACACACAGGGTTAGACTGATCCATTACATGGAGGAATATAAAAAACATTCCTGGAAAAAACGACATGACTCAAACAACCATCTTTGCCTCCACAGTCTCCTCATGTTCAAGCACATACTCCTTGGATGACTTGTAATTTTCCATCTGGTCTAAGTCCTAAAAACACTCCAGTTGTACTAACCTAAATACCACCGGTTAATGATGACACGTATTCTGAAGACATTTAAGAGAAAGGTGACATTCATGATGATTAGGATGTAGTCTCAAAACGTGATAATTATTTAATCTTACCTTCAGCAGCTTCTCAACCAGCTGATTCGTCTGACGGCAACATTGGCGGATTCCTTGCTCTTTTGTAAAGAGCTTCAAAGAGATTTGACCTTCCAGTTTCAAAAAACTGTATGACTGTAAGGAACCATCACTGAAATCAGTCCGGCCTATTCCAATAGTGAACTTTATTTTGAAAGATGGCATTAAAGTGATGAAAAACCCAGCAACAATTTCTGGTATTAATCTAAGATTGGAGAAAAAGTAAAGAGCCCCTGAAGACTCACCTGCTTGTTTAATTAGCCACCCTACAGCAGATTCTGTAACAATGCAAGTTGATCAGCATCGAGCGCGAAATCTGTCTATGCCAATATTTTCGGGATAGGGAAGAGAGACGTCTGGACAACATAGGGATATGTTTTTCTTCTATGGCAGCAACAGCAATTAGAACATATAATTCAATAGCGATACTTAGTTGCTAAGACAGATAGATGTGGTTAGATATTGTAACATACATGACCTATTATTTGAAAAAAAGATCTGAGGCTTGAAAATCCTTTAGGAGGTAGAGAGAACATCCTCAGAGATGATTAACTCTGCAATGAACGTGGCACCTACAGGTTTTCCACCAACTGGAAGAAGCAGCTGTATTTCAGAGGCAACGGTGGCTGAAATACACATTGTTTAGGCCTATGGTCAAAAATAAGATTATGGAAATAACGTAGGAAGGAGAAGCACATTATGCAAATCATGTAGATCAGTGTTGTCCAACCTTTTTATCGCCGCAGACCGGTAAATGTTTGTTAATTTTTCCGTGGCCCGCTTGGGAGGGCGCAATGCTCTGCGCCTCGGCCGCCCGCCACTGTGAAATGAAGTTGAAGTTCCTCGGGCAGCCCGGTGCCGATTGATCCACGGACGGGCACCGGTTCGCGGCCCGGGGGTTGGGGAACACTGATTCATTGCAGTCAGTCAAGATGGACTTTGATACGGCATGATCTTTAGGTATTCTTCATCAGAGACAACAGCACTTTGGAGGAGCAAGTAGCAGAGGGAACTTTGTTATAGGGCGTATTTATTTTTTTTTTAAATTTTTTTTTTTACCCCTGCCATACCAGCCCTCTCAATAACATTATCAGTCACATAACACTCAACACCAACACAGACCTCTCCCATCTGCAGCGTAAAGGAAACAAGCTCCAAGAAGAAAACAGGGGCTCTAGAACAAATTAGTAGAACAACTGACTGAAAGAAGGTACTGGCTTTAATCAGTTTTTTCCCGAGGTCAGTTGTAGGTCAATTATCCAACTATTTTACACAGTGGCAGTCTATAACAAAAGGCTGTTGGGTCTTAGATCTTACTTTGTATAGCCACACTTTGAAATTCTTCAAAAAAATCTTCATATGCCACCATCTCGATGTCAGTCTTTTGTAAGTAGAAATGGTGGCTATGCTAGTCCAATAGAGGTCCTCCCACTCAGAATGGTACAGGGTTCTATTCCTGTTTTTTTAAAGTTTTTTTTTTAAATAAGGAAAAATTCTGTGAAACAATCATTTTGCATGGTCACACTTCGAGAAATCGTCCAGTTGCTCAGTCATGGGGACTGTATGACATCATTAGACCTCCAAGATGCCTACTTTCATATTCACATTCACCCAAATCAGCACAGGTACTTACGATTCAAAATGGCAGGCAGCCATTATTTCCAGTCACTCTTGCAAAGCACGTAGATGCATTCTTTTAGTTCCCTTCTGCCATCTTCGAATGAGACATTTACAAGAAGGGCTAGAAAAACATTGGGTTCAAGCTCAAGGCTCTCTTGATGATGTCATACAGATTACTCCGCAAATAAAAGCTTCTCTTCCATGGTGGATTCAAGAAGTACATCTGTTATCAGGTCTGACTTTTCTTACTCAGGTCCCAAACCTTCTAATCACAGATGCTTCCCTCAAAGTATTCGGAGCTCATCTGCAAGGTCTCAAAATTAGTGAGAATTGGGCTCCTTGTCAATTGAGCCTCCACATGAATCTCTTAAAAATGAAAGATGTGGAACAGTTTCCAAGCCTTTCTTCTAAGAATGTGTGTCTTCTGTGCTAGTGCACACAGACAACAATGCATTTTACAAACAAACCAGGGAGAACAAGATCACAAGCATTGTCACTGGAAGCGCAAAGAATTTGGGACTGGCCCTTAAAACACCAAGTAAAACTAAAAGCTGAATGTGCACCCAGTGCTCACAATCTTTTGGGAGATACATTGAGCAGAATGAAGAGTGCTGGCGTCTAGTGGGAACTCAACCAAGATGTTCTAGACAACGTATTAAGTCAATGGGCCAAACCAAACCTGGATCTACTCGCGTAATTCAAAATTGAAAATGTCAGTTTTACCCACGTTAACATCAACAGTCAGGGTCGTGGGGGGATGCTTTTTGATAGTATGGACAGGAATTTCTGCCTGCGCTTTCCCCCCAGTGACTGTTTTTGAAACTCTTCAACCATATGAAGAGGAAACCAAATCAGATAATCCGTATAGCCCCAAAGTGGTGCAGACAGTGTTGAATCACAAAGCTGCTTCTCTCAGAAAAACATCATAATCAACTGCGGCTGATTACCAATCTGTTGACGATGCACTATAACCAAGTTCTTCATCCATATATGAAATCCTTGCACTTATCTGCTTGGTTCCTGAACATAATAAGTTCTTACATCTGAACATGCCAAAAACATCGTAAGGAGATTCTGGCCAAGACCATGGCAGAAGCCACAAACAAAACCTTGCATTTAGAATGGAAACATCTCTGTTTATGGTGCCATGAAAATAAAGTCCATCCAATGTAATCTGTACCTGAACAAATTTTGCCTTACCTTCTGCATCTGGCAAGAATGGTCCTTTTGCAAACTTCTGTGAAAGGTCCTCTGCTAGAGAGTTCCAACTACAGATTCCTCACCTTTTGAATATTCTCCTGGTGTCCGACTAAGTAGGTGCCTTTGTGCGGCTCCACACTGATGTTGTTCCACTCCGGAAATGATGTGTAGAGCCTATCTGATAGAGACTTCGTACTTCCCCAAGGCGTCAGACTGGATCCCGCGATTTTTCTTCTAGCAGTACCCTTGCGTGCCGTCAGGTGGCGTCTGTCGATTCTGCATCCGTCGTTAGCGTTGTGGTCACGTGATAACGTCACGGTTGTATATAGGCTCCACCCTGGTGCGCTGACGTTAGTTATTTTCTTTCTGCACCACACACAGATTTGGAGAAGAACTACCCTTAATCACTATTTGACTAATTTCGACTTTCTTGTCGTAATTTTTTACTTTTTGGTGCTTTGAGGGATGTCCCGATTCAAACTGTGTGACTCCTGCCTCCGAATTATGTCTGTTACGGATCCCCACTTCGTGTGCTTGTGTTGTCCATAGCTATGCGTGGGACTTCGATCCTGGAGGTCAAGACCAGATGATTACAGAAGTTATTCAGCTGGTGCAAATATCTACTGATCCCCTCTTACAGTTTAACAAAGCCCTTACAGATACCTTGTTGGGGGCATACGCGAAGCCCTGCTCTGGCCCCAACGTTCAACTGCCAAGTTGCACAGTGCCATGGCCCTGCCTAGGGGATCCTGCTTTTTTATCTCAGCTGAAAACTTGTTTGTGTATACATCAGCAAACAAAACTAAGCTCAGTACATTCTGATAGGGAGTCGAGATGGGTGGAGACATTCAAGAAAAGCATTTTGACCACATTCTATCAAGAGAGAATTCTGATGGGTGTAAAGATGTTGATCGATCTCGCTCCAAATGGAGGAGCTGATCCTGCAGTTGATCTCGATGTGCCTCAAGTTCCCCGGGCCATCAGATGCAGCAGCATGTTGAGGTGTTTAAGGAGACAATGCTGCTTATCTTTGGCTTTCTTCTGACTCTCTCTGGTGCACCTTTGGGCCTCAATGATCCACAGGGGCATGCATACAGATTACTACAGCTGAATCCCTTCTCTGCACCTTCTGAACCCATTGAACCCATCTCGGGCTCCGGACTGACTCGGGTGCAAACGCCCACAATGCCTCCAAGAGTGTGATTGGTCACCCCCTTTGTCAACGCTGGTGTCAATGCCAGAGGAGACGCCGATACTGGTGATGATGTCTGACCCCAGCCGAAGTAGCACTCTAGATCTTCTATACCGGACCTAGTCTCCAGACTACCCAAGTCTGCCACACTACACTTCATCCATCTCAGGGGAACCTTCAGAGGCTGTTAAATTGTCTTTTTGGTTCTGACTCTGACCAGTACTTGCCACCACTCTGAGATGATGGAGGTGATACCCCCTCTCCCTTTGGTATGATAATAGTCTTTTCATGGGCTTACGGAAGGCCAGTGGACTTGTTACTTCCCCTTGCTACAGGGCTGACGTTTCCTTTTTAGACCCACAATAGAGGACAGTGGCCCCTTTGTGGTGTTAGTTCGAAGAATGTCTGAGGTCCTCGACCTAGACTTGCCTTTCTGTGAAATCGGGACAAGTGTCCCCACAGACATTTTGCAGCCTGGGTCAGCCTTATTTGAGCTATTCCTTTTGACAGTGAAGGCCTCACTGAAAACTTTGTGGGCACTTGGTCCAAACCCTGCTCTTGTTCACAGTGAATTGGCGAGCGACCGGACGCCATAGACCGACACAGAATCTTACTCTTCAGAGTCTAGCGGTTCAAGTCTCCATCACTAAAGTTAACCTAACTTCATTTCCTATTACATCCTTATTCCCATATTATATCCTTTGGTCAGATCCTTCAAGACAACCAGGATGTGGTCAAATATGTGATTTGTGCAGGCTTTGATATTATTGATTGTCTAGGGCGAGTGCTTCGCACCTGTGGGTTGCATGGATATGATCCACAGGTTTCTCAAGAGACATACAGGCCTCCCTTAAGGTGATACCTTTTGATGGTTTACGCCAATTTCTCAAAAATCAGTTTCTGACTTTGAGTTTTTTAAGGAGTGTAGTGCCACAGCCCTCTCTCTGGGTCTCTCAATCCATACCAAGGAATTTCCTCAGAAGTTCAGAAAATTGTGAGGCTACTCCAGGGGGCATACAGGCAATGGCAATTTCCCCAGCCCATGCTGTAGTCATCTAGGACTTTTTGTGGCCAGGGAGATGGGTATGGCAGGCAAGGTGCAGGTCACCATGCCATAAGTCCTCCCAGTCCCCTTCCCCTGCCGCAACAGCATCCGAGCTGCTTTAGCTTGCCATCAGTGGCACACAACCCCCCTCTGGGAGGCAGGTTCTGGCACTTGCTCGCATGTTGGTGATCCATCACTTCCAGCAGATGGATCCTTCAAATTATGCACAGGGGCTGTGACCTTTCCTTTCTTTCTACCCTGCTGCACCTTCCTCTCATATCAGCCTGGCTCTTAGAGGATTACCTATCGATTCTAATGCAAGTGGTGCCAGATTTACTCTCCTGGGGAGCCTTCAAAAGGGGTTCTAGACTTGTAAATAAGGATAGGTTGTTACTCTAGCGATTTCCTCATGCTGATAATGATGGAGGGCTTCAGTCTATCTTAGATGTTTAGTGTCTGAGTACATTCATAAGGAGGGGCAAATTGCTTTCACAGACACGGTTTTGTCCGAGCTGGATCTGGTGACTTGATGATCGCCTTGGATCTGCAGGATCCACATTTCCTTATACTCGTACTGCAGTCCCACAGATGTTATCTGTGGTTCAAGGTAGGACAAGGGAATTTGGAGCTTGCCATGCTCCCCTTTGTCTCCGGCGCCTTTTGGATGTTCTTGAAAATGAACATGGTGGTCCCTGCCCACCTTCAGAAGTTGGGTATACCAGTGGTCCCCTACTTTGACTGGCTGTCATAAAGGTCTGCTATGCAGTGGCCAGAAACACAGCTTTTTGAAGGTGTGAGAGCCCATTCCACCAGGGCTAAGGCTGCCACCACTGCATTGGGATGTGAAGTATCTGTCTTTGACATCTGTCAGGCTGCAACTTTGATGTCAGTGCATACATTCTTGCAGCACTACTGCCTTAACAGCCAAGTTCGACAGGAAGGGCATTTTTCTTTTTCAATCCTGCAAGATGTTCTGATCTGAGCCCGCTCCACTGACCATCCTCTTTTGGGAGGTACTGCTTTGGTATCTGTTCTAAAGAGGAAGAATCTGCAGTTAGAAGAATCTATCAGAAAAACTAGTTACTTATGGTAAAGCTATGTTCGATGGCATCTGTCGCTGTAGATACGCATGTTTTGCAATAGCTCGCCATCTGGTGTTGGGCCGGAGTGTTACAAGTTGTTTTTCTTCGAAGAAGTATTTCGAGTCACGGGACCGAGTGACTCCTCCTTTTGTGTCCATTGCGCATGGGCGTCGACTCTATCCTCGATTGTTTTTTTTCCGCAATCGGGTTCGGACGTGTTCCTGTCGCTCCGAGTTTCGGAACGGAAAGATAGCTAAATTCGGAAGATTTTCGTCGGTATTGTTGCGTTCGGGATCGGCGTAGTTAGATTCAACACCGCATCGAAGATCGAAGAGCTCCGGTGCCCTTCGGGGTAGTTTTTCGATCCCCCGTCGGGGCCTGGTCGGCCCGACCGCGTGCTGAAGAACGCCGATGGAACGGACCCCGTTCCGTTTCTGTCCCAAATGCCACAACAAGTACCCCTATACAGACCAACACTTGGTCTGTAACCTGTGCCTGTCACCTGAGCACAGTGAAGACACCTGCGAGGCCTGTCGTGCGTTCCGGTCCCGAAAAACACTCCGAGACCGTCGAGCCAGAAGACTTCAAATGGCGTCCGCGCCGACAGCCCACCGAGAGTTCGAGGAACAAGAAGAGGAAGGTACCTTCTCGATCCACGAATCGGACTCCGAGGAATTCGATGACCCACAAACCGTGAGTAAGACGTCGAAAACAACACATAAGAAGATTGACAAGGCCCAGGGGACGCCACTGCCACCAGGCCATGGCTCGACCCATAAATTCGGTGACCGACCGTCGGCACCGAAAAAGGCCCAAACAGTGCCGAGACAGTCCGACTCCGGTCGAGACACCGGTACGCAGCCTTCTCGGGACCGAGAAAGTGCTGGAGACAAGCATCGACACCGAGATAGCGGTGTAGACACGGCTCGACGCCGAGACAGCGGCACCGACGAAGATCGACGCCGAGAGGTTTCGGCCCCGAAAAAAAGAAAAGTCAGCTCGGAGCCGAAAAAAGATGCAGACAGGGTTTCAGTGCCAAAACAACCTGCAACCGACCCAGTTTCAGGCTCTTATACAGAGGAGCATTCACTAACCTCCCAAATGCGAAAGCATAGGTTCGAGGAAGAGCTGCAATCTACCGATGTAGACCATACGCAAAAGCGTATCTTCATACAGGAGGGAACAGGGAAAATAAGCACCCTTCCCCCTATTAGAAGAAAGAGAAGACTGGAGTTCCAAACTGAACAAACACCACAAACAAAGGTGGTGAAAAAGGTTACTCCACCACCCTCTCCTCCACCTGTAATTCACGTCTCACCAGCACAAACTCCATCACATTCCCCAGCTCACACCACCATGAGCCAGGGTGACCAGGATCAGGACACATGGGACTTATACGACGCCCCAGTGTCAGATAACAGCCCGGAGGCATACCCTACGAAGCCATCTCCACCAGAAGACAGCACTGCGTATTCTCAAGTGGTGGCTAGAGCAGCACAATTTCACAATGTAAGCCTCCACTCAGCACAGGTCGAGGATGACTTTTTATTCAACATCCTCTCCTCCACCCACAGCTCCTACCAAAGCCTGCCTATGCTCCCTGGTATGCTCCGGCACGCAAAAGAAATTTTTAAGGAGCCGGTCAAAAGTAGGGCAATCACACCAAGAGTGGAAAAAAAGTATAAGGCGCCCCCTACAGACCCTGTTTTCATCACTGCACAGCTGCCACCAGATTCCGTCGTTGTAGGAGCAGCTAGGAAAAGGGCCAACTCCCACACATCTGGGGATGCACCACCCCCGGATAAGGAAAGCCGCAAGTTCGATGCAGCTGGAAAGAGAGTCGCAGCACAGGCTGCAAACCAGTGGCGCATCGCCAACTCTCAAGCACTACTTGCGCGCTATGACAGAGCCCATTGGGATGAGATGCAACACCTCATTGAACATCTACCCAAAGACCTACAAAAAAGGGCAAAGCAAGTGGTTGAGGAAGGTCAAAACATTTCAAACAACCAGATACGCTCCTCCATGGACGCAGCAGACACAGCTGCAAGGACAATTAATACATCCGTGACCATCAGAAGGCATGCATGGCTACGAACGTCTGGGTTTAAACCAGAGATTCAGCAGGCAGTTCTCAATATGCCTTTCAATGAAAAAGAACTGTTCGGTCCAGAAGTGGACACAGCGATAGAAAAACTTAAAAAGGACACGGACACTGCTAAAGCAATGGGCGCACTCTACTCCCCGCAGAGCAGAGGAAACTACGGCACCTTCCGCAAGACACCCTTTAGAGGGGGGTTTCGGGGTCAGGCCACACAAGCCAGCACCTCACAGGCAACACCGTCCAGTTACCAGGGACAGTACAGGGGAGGCTTTCGGGGCCAATACAGAGGAGGGCAATTCCCTAGGAATAGGGGAAAATTTCAAAGCCCCAAAACCCCTGCAACTAAGCAGTGACTCACATGTCACTCATCCCCTCCACACAACACCAGTGGGGGGAAGAATAGGTCATTATTACAAAGCATGGCAGGAAATCACTACAGACACTTGGGTTCTAGCAATTATCCAACATGGTTATTGCATAGAATTTCTACAATTCCCTCCAAACATACCACCAAGAGCACAAAATTTATCACAACATCATTCCGAGCACCTGGAGACAGAAGTTCAAGCACTGTTGCAAAAGAATGCAATCAAATTAGTACCAAACACACAAATAAACACAGGAGTTTATTCACTGTACTTCTTAATACCAAAGAAGGACAAGACGCTAAGACCAATCCTAGACCTCAGGATAGTAAATACATACATCAAATCAGACCACTTTCACATGGTCACACTACAAGAAGTGCTACCATTGCTCAAACTACACGACTACATGACAACCTTAGACCTCAAAGATGCGTATTTCCATATACCAATACATCCATCGCACAGGAAATACCTAAGGTTTGTATTCAAAGGAATACATTACCAATTCAAAGTATTGCCTTTCGGTTTAACAACAGCACCAAGAGTCTTTACAAAATGTCTAGCAGTAGTCGCTGCACACATCAGAAGGCAGCAAATACATGTATTCCCGTATCTAGACGACTGGCTAATCAAGACCAATTCGTTATCAAAGTGCTCACACCACACAAATCAAATCATACAAACCCTCTACAAACTGGGGTTCACCGTCAACTTCGCAAAATCAAACATCCTGCCGTGCAAAGTACAACAGTACCTAGGAGCCATAATAAACACAACAAAGGGAGTAGCCACTCCAAGTCCACAAAGAATTCAAAACTTCAACAACATCATACAACGCATGTATCCAACACAAAAGATACAAGCAAAGATGATATTACAACTCCTAGGCATGATGTCTTCATGCATAGCCATTGTCCCGAACGCAAGACTGCACATGAGGCCCTTACAACAGTGCCTAGCATCACAATGGTCACAAGCACAGGGTCACCTTCTAGATCTGGTGTTAATAGACCGCCAAACTTACCTCTCGCTTCTATGGTGGGACAATATAAATTTAAACAAAGGGCGGCCTTTCCAAGACCCAGTGCCACAATACGTAATAACAACAGATGCTTCCATGACAGGGTGGGGAGCACACCTCGATCAACACAGCATACAAGGACAATGGAACGTACATCAAACAAAACTGCATATAAATCACCTAGAACTGCTAGCAGTTTTTCAAGCACTAAAGGCTTTCCAACCAATAATAGTTCACAAATACATTCTCGTCAAAACAGACAACATGACAACAATGTATTATCTAATCAAGCAAGGGGGGACACACTCAACACAGTTGAGCCGGTTAGCACAAAAGATATGGCATTGGGCAATTCACAACCAAATTCGCCTAATAGCGCAGTTTATCCCAGGGATTCAGAATCAACTCGCAGACAATCTCTCTCGAGATCACCAACAGGTCCACGAATGGGAAATTCACCCCCAAACTCTGAACACTTACTTCAAGCTCTGGGGAACACCTCAGATAGACTTGTTTGCGACAAAAGAGAACGCAAAATGCCAAAACTTCGCATCCAGATACCCACACAGGCAGTCCCAGGGCAATGCCCTATGGATGAACTTGTCAGGGATATTTGCCTACGCTTTTCCTCCTCTCCCTCTCCTTCCTTATCTGGTAAACAAACTCAGTCAAAACAAACTCAAACTCATATTAATAGCACCAACTTGGGCAAGGCAACCCTGGTACACAACGCTGCTAGACCTATCAGTAGTACCACACATCAAACTGCCCAACAGACCGGATCTGTTAACTCAACACAACCAACAGATCAGGCACCCAGATCCAGCATCGCTGAATCTAGCAATCTGGCTCCTGAAATCCTAGAATTCGGACACTTACAACTTACACAAGAGTGTATGGAAGTCATAAAGCAAGCCAGAAGGCCATCCACCAGGCACTGCTATGCAAGTAAATGGAAGAGGTTTGTTTGCTACTGCCATATTAATCAAATCCAACCATTACACGCAACTCCAAAAGATGTAGTGGGTTACTTGCTTCACTTACAAAAATCTAACCTAGCTTTCTCTTCCATTAAAATGCACCTTGCAGCAATATCTGCATACCTGCAGACTACCTATTCAACTTCCCTTTATAGGATACCAGTCATTAAAGCATTCATGGAGGGCCTTAAAATAATTATTCCACCAAGAACACCACCTGTTCCTTCATGGAACCTAAATGTTGTCCTAACTAGACTTATGGGTCCACCTTTTGAACCCATGCACTCCTGCGAAATACAGTTCCTAACCTGGAAGGTTGCATTCCTCATCGCCATTACTTCCCTAAGAAGAGTAAGCGAGATTCAGGCGTTTACAATACAAGAACCTTTTATACAACTACACAAGAATAAGGTCGTCCTAAGGACTAATCCTAAATTTTTACCAAAGGTTATTTCACCGTTCCATCTAAATCAAACAGTGGAACTTCCAGTGTTCTTCCCACAGCCAGATTCCGTAGCTGAGAGGGCACTACATACATTAGATGTCAAAAGAGCATTAATGTATTACATTGACAGAACTAAAACATCAGAAAGACTAAACAACTATTTATTGCATTCCAAAAACCTCATGCAGGAAACCCAATATCAAAACAAGGTATAGCCAGATGGATAGTTAAATGCATCCAAATCTGCTACCTTAAAGCTAAACGACAGCTGCCCATTACACCAAGGGCACACTCAACCAGAAAGAAAGGTGCTACCATGGCCTTTCTAGGAAACATCCCAATGCAAGAAATATGTAAGGCAGCCACATGGTCTACGCCTCACACATTCACCAAGCACTACTGTGTAGACGTGTTATCCGCACAACAAGCCACAGTAGGGCAAGCCGTATTAAGAACATTGTTTCAGACTACTTCCACTCCTACAGGCTGAGCCACCGCTTTTGGGGAGATAACTGATTACTAGTCTATGCAAAACATGCGTATCTACAGCGACAGATGCCATCGAACTGAAAATGTCACTTACCCAGTGTACATCTGTTCGTGGCATCAGTCGTTGTAGATTCGCATGTGCCCACCCGCCTCCCCGGGAGCCTGTAGCAGTTCGGAAGTTACCTTCAACTATTTGTATATATATCATTTCAACCTTATATAGGTACATACTTAGTCACTCCATTGAATGGGCACTATTACTACAATACAACTCCTACCTCACCCTCTGCGGGGAAAAACAATCGAGGATAGAGTCGACGCCCATGCGCAATGGACACAAAAGGAGGAGTCACTCGGTCCCGTGACTCGAAAGACTTCTTCGAAGAAAAACAACTTGTAACACTCCGGCCCAACACCAGATGGCGAGCTATTGCAAAACATGCGAATCTACAGCGACTGATGCCACGAACAGATGTACACTGGGTAAGTGACATTTTCATTCTGGGGGATACTCTCTAACCACAGATTTCTCAGTGACTTCCCACTACCCCATTTTGTGAAGCAGACTCTTTTTTTACCATCTATAAAGGTCTCAATTTAGAATCTGCACACTGTTACAGCAAATATATGTGTGCTCTGCCAGGGAGTGCGGAAAAGTCAAACGAGAAATTGATGTTTGCGCATAGGGTGGCGCTTATATGCTGGTCCCCTCCATCACTTCTGGGGTGGAACAAAGCCAACGTAGAGCTATACAGCCTTATATAGTGGTGAACAGGAGCACTGATATGAAAACACTCCTGGGTCGAGTCTGGCATATGGGAATAATTGCAAGGATGAGGAATCAGCAGTCAGACCAGAAAGAGTGTTGCTGAAGTTATTTGCTCGTTGACAACATCAACAGCAACTTGACTGACACTTATAATACCAGCATCAAAATCGATCTCATCAATGTATTGCTCCCTATCTGGTTTACACATGCATCAACAATGCCTGCATCATTGTGGTCCACTTCCCTTTTCATACCCACCTCGTTAACTGCCTCCATCTGGAGATGAATGAATGAAGAGTTTTATTAAGTGCAACAATTGCCCAAAGGTGTCTTGGCACGGTGCGAGGAAGGGAGAGGTGAAGCTCAGTTGTATGATTGCTGGACAAAGAACCAGGTTTTCAAAGATTTTCTAAATATGAAGAGAGATGCAGCTGCTTTTATATTATAAGGGAGATGGCTCCAATGTGATGCCATGGACTTAAAGAAACTTCTGCCACCCCAGGATGAACGTTTGAAAGATGGCACCACAAAATACATGGCGTAACTGGAGGGCAGAGTCCTGCCAGGTGTGTACCACCTCAGATTCTTCTTGAAGTAGGTAGGACCCTGCCCATGAAGGTTCTTATAGGCTGTGCATAAAACCTTGAGCAGCTAGTTCAATTTACTTATGGCCGCTTTTGCTGAATAACATTTAGGGATTTTCAATATGAACTGTGAAGAAGTGTTTTGAAGAGTTTGTATTTTTTTTAAACAACCCTTGGTTAGATCTAAATAAAGATTGTTACAGTAAACTAGTCTTGCAAAAACAAGTGCGATGACCACTGTTTTTAAAATCTCGAAGGGTATCGTTTTTATTTTTTTTAATCATTCTAAGAGCATGGAAGGAGAATGAGGTCACCTTATTCAGTTGACTTTTGTATTTCAGTTAATTATCCAATAAAACCCTGAGATATTTAACCTTCAAGGCGGATGTTGGAAGAGTTCCCAGATCCTATGGCCACCACATTGGGGACCAAAAAGACATGGTATTTCTGAAAAGAATAACCTCAGTCTTTGAGAAGTTCAGTTTTAGACAATTACAGTCCGTCTATTTACTTCTGCACTTAAGCAGTTCCTAAATAGGTCACTTGAGTGGACATAATTTTTTAAAAGTGAGACTACTATCTTTGTATCATCAGCATACGATGTTAATGATAAACCCAATGATTTTATGAGCACAGCCAACAGTGTTACATACAGGTTGAACAGCGCTGGGCTCAACAACGATCCCTGCAGAACTCCACATGGTAGACAATAAGGTTCTGAGTTGAATTCACCTAGGGTCACTGATTGTCGTTGTCCCAAGAGGAATGACTGCACTAGTGGTAGTGCATGGCTATCTGTCCCGAGGCTATGAATACGGTCAACCAAAAGATCATGGTTGACCCTAGCAAAAGCTGCTGAGAGATCTAACAGGATGAGGGTGGCATTTCTGTCCCCGTCCAATGCCAGTCTGTTTCCTCAGTAGCTACTGTTACCATGCATTCTGTGCTATGGCCTTGAATATCGTCAAGGAGATGATTCTTATCTATGAAAGAGGCAAGTTGCTCATTCATCAATTTCTCCACCAGTTTCACTGGTATGAAAGCAGAGAGATTGGATGATAATTATTCAGATCCATCACTTTTAAATAGTTTTTTTATTTGATAAAGGAAGAAATGAAGCTGACTTCCAGCAAGTGGGAAATACACCTGTCTCGAGCATAGCAGTAAAAATGTAATCAAATAAAGTGTTATTGCCTTGGATCCTAAATGCACTATTTTAAGCAGACATGGATCCTGATGGGATCCAGATTTAATGTGCAGAATAGCCTTTTCTAATTGATCTACTGGAGGGGTCTCAAACTCCTTAAAGCCTACAGTTTCAGAAATCTCCTCTGATGACTGGTTATTCTTATGGCAACCGGAGCCATTGGCAGTAAATTTATAAAAAATGGTCACTACTTTATCTTAGATAAAGCAAGCCAGTGAGTCACAGAAGTCCTGGCTGTTTGCCGCTGAATTACTTACTGTTGGTGAGTTGTTCTAGAATCACTCGCTAATTTAATTTGCTCCGCATAATATGCTGATTCAACAGCTAAAGAGAGCTTTTTATATTCAACGAAACAAAGTTTGTATCTTTCGGTTTCTTTCGAATCATACCTTTTACACCATTTACACTCCTGCCTCCTCCATCCTTGTTTGGCAGCCCTAACTTTCTCATCAAACCTCGTTTGAGACAGCTTTTTAGTAGTACTGTAGGAATGTGCCCTCTTTCTTGGCATGGTTACCCCCATTTTCTGCCTGTTGTCAGTGTGTGACTGTATTCACGGGGATCCTGCTAACCAGGACCCCAGTGATTATGCTCTCTCTTTTAAATTTGGTTGCTACTTAACTTTTCTTCCCGCAATTGGCATACTGGTCCCCCCATGTAAGTTCCTAGTGTATGGTACCTAGGTACCCAAGGCATTGAGGTTTCAGGGGATCCCTATGGACTGCAGCAGTTATTACACCACCCACAGGGAGCCCATGCAAAGGGTTCTGAAGGAGTGCTATTGCAGCCTTCGTGAAATGGGTGCATGCACCCGTTTTCACTACAGATCACTACACCAGGTCACTGTAAGTCACCCCTATGGTAGGCCCTCTCAGCCTAGAGGGCAGGGTGCAGGTACCTGTGTGTGAGGGCACCCCTGCACTAACAGAGGTGCCCCCACAAACTCCAGATCCATTTTCCTGGACGTTGTGAGTGTGGGGACGCCATTTTACATGTGTACTAGAAATAGGTCACTACCTATGTACAGCTTCATAATGGTAACTCCGAACCTGGGCAGGTTTGGTATCAAACATGTTGGAATCGTACCCCAATACTGTTGCAAGTATTGAAAGTATGATTCTGTGCACTCTGGGGGCTCCTTCGAGGATTCCCTCAATTGCTACCACCAGCTGCTGCCACCCCTCAAACAGGTTTCTGCCCTCCTGCTGTTTGATCTAATCAAGCCCAGGAAGGCAGGACAAAGGATTTCCTTTGGGACAGGGAGGTAACCCCCCCCCCCCAAGCCACTCGTTTGCTTTGTAGGGCACTCGGTTCAGGGACCCCCAGTCCCTGTTCTGGTGCAAAACTGGACAATACAAAGGGGAGTGACCACTCCCCTGTCCATCACCACTCCAGGGATGGTGCCCAGAGCATCTCCAGAGGGTCCCTGGGTTCTGCTATCATGTTTCTAAGGTTGGCAGGGAACTCTGGGAGCATGTGAGTGGCCAAGCCAGGCAGGTGATGTCAGAGCCTCCTCCTGATAGGTGTTTACTTGTTAGGTGACAAAACCCCCTTTCAAGGCTATTTGGGGTCTCTCTCTTAGGTGGGTCCTCAGATTTGGCTTGCAAGATTCCAGCAGGACTCCTCTGCAACCTCTGTTTCGGCCTCTGGCCTCCGGACTGCGACTGGAACCTCCAGAACCCGACAAGCTGCTTCCAAGAAGAAAGGACTCTTCATCGACATTGTTTTCAGGACTCCTGCCAGCTTTGCAACAATTTCTTCACTGTGCATCCTGAGAAGACTGCAACTCTTCAGCCAGCACAAGAAGAAGAAAGAATCTCCCTTGGAGTGAAGGAGTCACTCTCCTGCAACTGCAGGCACCTACAACAAGCGACGACTGGGTGCGTGGATCCCCTTTCCTGCTGAGCTGCATGGATCCTGCCTCACGGGTGGTGGTCCAGAGTATTCCTCTTGGTCCTGTCTCCCAGCTGTTTAAATTTTGTGGAGGGAAGCCTTTGCCTCCCTACGCAGGACAGTACCCCTGTGCACCGGGTCTCTTGCAGCTGCCAAGGCTTGTTTGCATCTCCTCCAAGGGATCTGCAGGTGACGTGTAGCTCCAGACCCCAGCACTCCATCCTGCAAAGCACAGCCTCCTGCATGGTTCTCCTGCGGCGTGGGATCCACTTTTGTAGTGCTGAGTGGGCTCCTTTTGCAACTCCTCTGTCCCCGTCCTGTGGGTTCTGCCTCTGCTTCTGTGAACTCTTTGTGACGCTGAGGTTCCCCTCTGTCTCCCCCACTTGGGTTGAGTCCTCCTGGGCCTTGCTGGTCCCCGGTAGCATCTCTTTTCCACTAACCCCGAGTTTGCCTTTGCCAAAGCTTGTTGGTGGAACACCCGTCTGCAATCTTCCTTCCGGGGTGGGACATCTTCTGCATCCATCATGAACTCTTCTACGGCTCCTGGGCTTCAGTGCTGACCTGTTCTTCAGTACCTTCGACCAACTCCTGCATCCACAGCTGGGTGGGTAGTACCTCCTACTCCTCTTGGACTCCACTGTGACTCCTGGACTTGGTCTCCTCTCTCCACAGGTGGTCTTCTTTCTTCAGGAATCCACCACTGGTTTTCTTGCAGTCTTCTCTGGGCGTCTTCTTTTCCTCCTTTTGGGTGGTTTGAGGAAAATCCAGTGTTTTACTCCTGCATTCCTGGTCACGGGGGCGTTTACTGTGTTACCTTTGTGGCTCTCTAGTACTCCCAGCTTCCCTCTACACATTTTACTTATCTAGGTGGGGGTGCCTTGTTTACATTCTAATTTTCTTAGTATATTGTTTGTGCTCCCCGAAGGGTCACTATTAGTTATTACGGTTTGCACGGTTTTCCAACCTTTTCTATGCCTATTTCTGGTTTCTAGTGCAGTGGTTCCCAACCTTTTGACTTCTGTGGACCCCCACTTTACCATTATTTGAGCCCGGGGACCCCCACTGAATCTTTATTGGAATCCAGGGACTCCCCACTGAGTGATTACTGAAAGCTGGGGACCTAATCTGTTAATATTATTTATTTTTCTAAGCTGTCGCGGACCCCCTGAAGAGGCTTCGCGGACCCCCAGGGGTCCCCGGACCACAGGATGGGAACCACTGTTCTAGTGTATATATTTAGTGTATTACTCCTAAGAATGGGTCAACTGTCTAGTATTTTGTGGTGATTTGTGCCAAAAATAAAGTACCTTTATTTTTGTACAACAGAGTGTTTTTTGTAAGTGCTGTGTGACTACAGTGGTATTGCATGAGCTTTGCACGTCTCCTAGATAAGCCTTTGCTGCCCATCCACAGCTACCTCTAGAGAACGTGGCTTCTAGACGCTGCCTACACTTCACTAAGAGGGGATACCTGGACCTGGTGTAAGGTTTAAGTACCATAAGTACCCCACACACACCAGGCCAGCTTCCTACAGTTACTAATCCTAACTTTGGCTGGGGCATTGACATTGAAGGTGGAGCTCACCCAATTAGAATAGTCCTCCACCATCTGATCTGGATTATGTGAAGTTTCACATAATATGGTCATTAGTAAGGAATTTAATTCAATGGTTTGTATCGTATGCCTGGCTTGGCCTACAGAGCTCTTATTACATAATACAGTGCAAGGCTTTTCCTGTAATGCTATCTCCCAGATCACTGCATGGTGATCCGACCAAATCAAAGGGAGGGAATGAGGGCTTCCAATACCAGGATTGTTTGTAAATATCCCATCGAGCATATATCCAGCACAATGAGTAGGGCCAGTAATTATCTGAGAGAGTTGAAAGCAAGTAAAAGTCTCTACCAGCCGTTCTGAGTCAGAATCCAGCTTGTTTTCCAAATTAAATTTGTAGTCACCAATTACAGTGAAATCAGATTTCAAAATTGGTGATTGAAAGAGCAACCTGATCTTGTCAGCAAAAACCGCTCTAAGCCCTGGAAGACAGTAAATGTGCATTCCATTAAATGACTGATGTAGGAAGGTACCCTCTATTTGACAAGGTTACACTTTTTGTCTGCCGTCAGTGTGTTTTGACTGTGTTCACTGGGATCCAGCTAACCAGGACCCCAGTGACTGTGCTCTCCCTCTCATTTCGCTTATTCCTTCCTTTGTGCACCCCACAATTGGCATACTGATGCCCCCATGTAAGTCCTAGTATATGGTACCTAGGTACCCAGAACATTGAGGCACCTGGGTTTCCCTTGTGCTACCTCATGTATTATGCTACCCATGGAAGCCAATACAAAGTGCATGCACCCTTTCACTACAGGTCACTGCACCAGATCACTGTAAGTCAACCCTATGGCAGGCCCTCCTAGCCCATAGTGCAGGATGCAAGTACCTGTGTGTGAGGGCACCTTTGCATGAGCAGAGGTGCCACCACGAACTTCAGCTCCGTTTTCCTGGACTTCGTGGGTGCGGGGAAGCCATTTTAACCGTGTACTGGACATAGGTCACCTCCTATGTCCAGCTACACAATGGTAACTCTGAACCTGGGCATGTTTGGTATCAAATATGTCGTAATCATACCCCAATACTGTTGCCAGTATTGGTTGTAAGATTCCATGCACTCTGGGGGCTCCTTAGAGGACCCCCAGCTCTGCTCCTACCAGTTTGCAGGTTTTCCCAGGCAGCCCGCGCTGCTGCCACCCTAAGGACAGGTTTCTGCCCTCCTGATGCTTGAACAGCTCAAGCCCGGGAAGGTAGAACAAAGGATTTCCTTTAAGAGTGGGGAGAACACCCTCTCCCTTTAGAAATAGGTGTTACCTGTGGCTTGGGAGGGGTAGCCTCCCCAAGCCACTGGTATGCTTTGAAGGGCACATTTGGTGCCCTCCTTGCATAAACTGGTTTACACCAGTCCAGGGACCCCCAGTCCCTGTTCTGGCACCAAACTGGACAATGGAAATAGGAGTTACCACTCCCCTGTCCATCACCACCCCGGGGATGGTGCCCAGAGCTCCTCCAGGTGTCCACTTGATTCTGCCATCTTGAGTCCAAGGTGGGAAGAGGCCTCTGGGAGCATCTGAGTGGCCAGGTCAGGCAGGTGATGTCACAGCCTCCTCCTGATAGGTGGTCACCTTGCTTTTTAGGGCTATTTAGGGTCACTGTCTTGGATGGGTTCTCAGATTCGATGTGCAAGATTCCAGCAGGACTTCCCTGCAAGGTTTACTTGGACTTCTGCCCATTGTAACTGCAACTGGACTTCACAGGAGCCTATAATCTGTCGCTCCAGCAACGACTTTGCCCTGCAACATTGCTTCCACGGCTCCTTCCAGCAACTGCAACATTTCCCCGGCTGTGCATCCTCTGAGGGTAGCAAGTCTTCAGTCTGCACCTAGAAGCAAGAAGGACTCTCCCTTGAAGTGAAGGAGTCACACCCCTGTATCCCCAGGCACCATCTGAATCGAAGACCAGCCACGTGCATCCTCCTACCCGCAACTCTCTGTGGATCCTCCAACACAGGTGGTGGTCTGGAGTGGTCCGCTATACCAGCTGTCCAACTTAGTGAGTCTTTGCCTCGCCTTGCAAGACAGTGCCCCTGTGCACCGCGACTCATGAGGCTACCAAGACTTGTTGGCTCTTCTTCCATGGGATCTTCAGGCTCCATGTAGCCCCAGCCTCCAGCACTCTTCCCTGCAATGCACAGTCTTCTGCCTGCTGCTCCAGCGACGTGGGACTCCTTCTCAGGTGTGCTGAGTGGGCATCACTGCAACTCCTGTGTCGGCTGCCTGTGAGTTGCCTCTGGGGGCTGCATCCTCGACTACTGGTTCTCCTCACTGCTGAGGGTCCTCTGGGACTCTCCTCCCTGAGTTTTTCCACACCACTGATAGACTGCAACTTTTCTTTCGACGTGGGACATCGACTGCATCACTTCTGGAACTCTTCTTCTGCTCCTGTGCTGCATAGCCGACTCCTGGTCTTTACCGTCGACCTGGACCTGCATTTCCTGAAGTGTGGGTAGTGGCTCCTGCTCCAGCCAGTCATTCCAACTGGAACTGGACTTCGTCCCCTTCATTTGCAGGTCCTCTTCTGTCACGATCCATCTTCTGATTCCAATCTTGCTTGGGTCTTGCACAGTCCTTTTAGAAAGTTTACCTGTGGGTTTGGGAAAGACCAGGTACTTACGTCTTCTCTCCTGGTCGCTGGTGGCACTCTGGTTCTTACCTTTTGAGGTTCCTAGTTCCTCCAGCTTCCCTCGACAGATTCCACTTCCTTGTGTGGGGCCTGCTTTTCGTATTTCGTTTACTTAGTATATGGTTTGGTCTCTCACTAGGGTCTCTATTATTTACTGTTATTTCACTGTTTTCTATTACTTTCTATGCCCATTCCTGATTACTAAGGTGAATATAATAGTGTGGTTATTCTCCTGCTAGAAGAGTATTGCCTATACAGTATTTTAGTCTTTGTGTTACCATAATAAAGTACCTTTATTTTTGTAACTGTGTGGTTCTTTCATGTGTGTAAGAGCTGTGTGATTATAGTGGTATTGCACAAGCTTTTCATGTCTCCTAGATAAGTCTTGGTTGCTCATCCACAGCTACTTCTAGAGAGCCCTGGCTTCCTAGACTCTGCCTACACCTTACTAATGGGGGATACCCTGACCTGGTATAAGGTTGATAGCACCATAGGTGCTCACCACACACCCCAGGCCAGCTTCCTACAACTGAGCCTTGACAAGTTAAATATTAAACAACAGCACTTTGAGCCTGTCTACAGAGGTGGGTGTAAAGATAGCCGGGAGGTGGTCTCTGTAGACAACTGCCAACCCTCCACCCCTTTTTCTGGGTCTCTTGAGGCAATAGATTGGGAACTGCTGCATTAAGTTCTGGGTCAGAATTGTCGTTGGACCAGGTTTTCGTAATATAGATCAGGTCGGCTTGGTATGCTGCCAAGAATTCGGAAAATTCAAAATGGTGCTTAACCAGGGACATAGTGTTCATCGGAACACATTTAGTATCTGAGTTGTCAGCTACCACTTCAATCCTCTTTTCATAGGGCAGGTTCTCCAGCCCTTCCTCTTTAGCGACGTTACAGGTCTGGCATGTCGTGTGAAATGAGAGAACAGTGGCTCATTAGAGAGCAACGGTTGGACTTAACATACAACCCGAGAGCTATCAATGACAAGTAGGTTAAAAACGGTTCCGGTTCCAAATGGCCAGGGGACGGGCGCTGGACGTGGTCCGAGCATGGACAGGCTTGCCTCAACTGACTTAAGAAGCCTGTCATGAAAGTGGCGTCCACGAGTGTGGAAGCACTGCAGTAGCAGTGCGATCTGAAAAGAAAAACAGGTAAGGGGAAAAGAAACTGTAAACTGAGGTCCAGCGACTTCTGTCCTTAGACACAGTCTCCCGTGTGACTAATGGCTACTGGTGAAATTAACAGTAAGGCAACAGAAAGGGAGAACAAATTCATAAACAGAATAAAAACACTTTAAAAGGGGACAAGCCCTTGTTTAAAGATAGCGCCATGAGTAACGAAGCTAGGCAACTCCAAAATGGGCACCTAAGTGCCTTCAAGGAAACAAAAGAGGCTCCAACCTTGTCTCGCTGGAGGGAGATACCATCAACTGACTTAAGGACACCATCATGAGAGGGTTATGTCAGGGGGCGTGGCAAGCACCACACTAGCAGCGCGATCTGATGACAAAAACAGGTCAGGAGAAAAGAAAATGTAAACTGAGGTCCAGCAACCTCTATCGTTAGACATAGGCTCCCCTATGACTGACGACTGGCAAAATTAACAATAAGGCAACAGAAAGGGAGAACAACAGAAAGATAGAACAAACTCATAGGTAAGACAAAAATGTATATACACAGTTCCACTACATGAGCATATGATTCACAGGTTCTTGGGTGTTCAAATATTAGAAGCAAGAGCCCTCACTCACCAACTGGTCACATGCTTCATCATAGGGCTGTGCTCCTTGTCAGGCCGGCACAGCGATGCCTGACTGGCCCCACATGGGGGCTCTTTGCCAGAGATCTTTTATAATGGGAACCAGACGGTCAAAAAGTGTGGATATATAGGATTGGTATGAAAAAAGGGGTGCTTTTAAAAATGACGAGAGGTAAAACATAATTTTTTGTGATATCCGACCTCTGACATGATTAAAAACAAGAGTGAAGGGAGACAATAAATTAAGGTCTAAACTCCCCTCTAAAAATAAGAGATAAGTGTCAGCAGTTATCACTAATTCCCTAAATTTAGAGTATAGTGAAGTACATACAGGATCCCCTGTACTACTCTAAAATCATGGTCAACATGTTTCTCGCTCAGTAGTCATAATGATCTGGTGCGATCCGTCAGGACCAATACACCTACCTAATCCTTAGAAAAAGTAACCCATATTCGGGGAAATTATATTTAGCAGGAACATAGAATATTGAATAGAAAAAACATGATTGGTAAACAGGTTGCGAACACTTAATTATGTGCAGGGTGTCAACAAATCAAGGCAGCATACTTGTGAAATCTCCCTTCCGTGATGTGCAAAAACAATAGTGAAAGAGCAAACTTTTTAAAATATATACCCAAAGAGGCAACTTTGCCACCGATGCTTACCCTCCTCATATTAGTGGATGGGCCCCATCGGGGAAAGCATCAAGCTTGCGTGGTCCAATGTGGTCTAAGTATATAGATGCAGAATAAAGAACTGTTAGGCTAAGAATGTGCATATGTCAATTATTGGTTGAGCCAAGAGTGTCCCTCTGAACAAAATTCATCTGTTATGCATCTAAATGATACATCCCAAACTCTGTCTTAAAAACCAAAAACAGTTTTGTTGGTATCACCCAAGTATAGATTTTGCTGATAAAGGCTACCACAGAGAACACCCTTTTTGACAGAAAACTATGTTTATCACGGAGTGCAAACAGGGAAGTCAAAAAAGTACTTGGTCTGAATAAGCAAATCTAAATAGACACGGTTTTGACACTCCCACAGGGAAGTACCCTTCTGTCATATCATGTGGTGTAGTATGAAAATCGTGCACCAAATTAAATAGAGAAAGTAATAGGACAAATATATGGGCACAAATTATGCGGGAAAAACACAGACATGCAAATATTATGAGTCCAGAGAATACCTTCAGCACGCTTGAGAGGCACGTGTGCGAACATCAGCGGGACCTAATGGCAAGGTCTGTAAGGAATGGTAAGCTCCATCCCACATTGGGATATAAATACCAATGCATACACGAAGCACGTTTAAATGGAGTAACCGGGACCGTGCTACGCAGTCCCGAAGTGAGCGGTGCTCTTAAATTCTTGCCGGCTCAAATACATACAACCGGCAGAGTAAACCGGGAAGCTGGTACAACAAAAAAGAATTAGCCCCGAAAACATGAAGAGGGGTCTGGGGCAAAATATACTGCGTGAGATGCAAGATGGGATCACCGCACTTACTTGTATATTAGCCACGATCATCGGATCCACCTACTTCGGCTTGAAGCCCCCGGAACATTGGGGCTCGGATGGAAGGTGGAGCTTTTGAAAGAGGGGAAATTCATAAAAAGTGAAAATGGACTAACATATCTCTGCTTCCTGAGGGGTAGTAGACACTAAAAAAGTACAAGAGGGGAGGCCATATTTGTAGAGGGAGAAAAACCTCCAAACTACCAAAGGTTTCCTAAGGGCTACACATCAATGCAGAAAATACACTATTATTAAACCACAGTCCTGAAATTAGTGTCATTATGTTGATAATTAATCAAGTATAATGGGGACAAAAACAGAGATCAAAGAATTAATAAAAAAAAATTACAAAATTACCATGATCAGGAAAATCTAGTTCTAGTAATGTCACAATCAGTTGTGGGATAGTTTGAATGGGAAGGGGGATATTCCTACCTATGGATGAAATTGTGCCAAGGAATATCATCTTTAAGTCCCACCTGGTGTGTCTTCAATCTAAGAGCCCAACGTTGTTCCTTCTCAAATAACATGGTAGTGCTATCCCTGTTGTCCTTAACTGTTTCTAGAATGACCCATCTCAGGTCATTGGGAGTGTGATTCTTTTCAATGTAATGGTTTGTCGTTTTTGTCGCAGACCTATGACACCTGATAGTGCTACAGTGTTCATTTATGCGTGTTTTTACCATTCTGGTAGTCATACCTATATATCGTAAGTTACAAGGACACGTAATCATATATATACAATTCTTAGTGCGGCAGTTAGTATGCTTTATTAACTGCCATTTTCTTGGCTCACCCAAATCCAATTCATGAGTACTGGTAGTGAGAGGGCAAACATTACATCTACCACAAGGGTGCCGCCCTCTCCCACCCAGCCAATTCTCAGTAATGGAAGCGGCAGAATAGCCACGAGATGTCGGTCTGGTGTGTACCACTAGATCCTTGATGTTCTGGGTTCGTTTGAAGGCAAAAAGGGGGCGTTCTAAAGATTCCCCTGCGCTATTGAGAATAGGCCAATGTCTCTGAATGATCCTCTTAATACGGTTACTTAAAGGGGTAAAAGTGGTCACACAAGTCAGCCTAGACTTTTGGTCATGTGTCGTATTGGTTAACAAAGTTTCTCTGGGAATGTTACTGGCTCGTTTCTTGGCCCTTTTGATGATGGACTTGGGGTAGTTGCATTCCTCCAGTTTACCACATAAAACATCTGCTTGTGCATGGAAGTCAGCTAACTCTGAACAGTTTTGTCTAATCCTCAAAAATGGGCCAAAAGGAAGATTACTTCTCAAGGCCTTAGGGTGGTGGCTGTTATATAGAAGGAGGCTGTTCCTATCAGTGGGTTTGTGAAACACAGAGGAGTGTAAAACTCCATCAAGTAATGTGATACGTAAATCAAGGAATGACACCTCTTTATTAGAAAAGTTAGCGCTGCAACGTAGGTGGATATCCAAGGTATTAACCCATTGCTTGAAAGCTTGTGCCTATTCTACATCACCTTTCCATACTACCAAAATGTCATCTATGTAGCGCCGCCACAGTCTGATATTAAGAAAAAAGGTTGTGTTGGAGTCAGTATATGACGTTGTTCGAAAGCGTACAAATACAAACCAGCTAGGCTAGGCGCAAAAGTGCTTCCCATAGAAGTACCTTGTATTTGGTGATAAAGTTGGTCTTCAAATTGGAAAAAAACTTCTTTGAGCCAGACTAGTACACTACATAATGAAGCTAATAGTGGGGGGGGGGGTTGTTACAGACTTTTACAACTTTTGAAAGTTTTCTCTTTCACTATTGTATTTGCATATCACAGAAGGGAGATTTCACGAGTATGCGGCCTTGATTTGTTGACACCCTGCACATAATTAAGTGCTCGCTACTTGTTTACCAATCATGTTTTTTCTATTCAATATTCTAGGTTCCTGCTAAATATAATTTCCCCGAATATGGGTTACTTTTTCTAAGAATTGGGTAGGTGTATTGGCCCTGACGAATCGCACCAGATCATTATGACTATTGAGCGAGAAACATGTTGACCATGATTTTAGAGTTGTACAGGGGATCCTGTATCTACTTCACTATACTCTAAATTTAGGAAATTAGTGATAACTACTGACACTTGTCTCTTATTTTTGGAGGGGAATTTAGACCTCAATTTATTGTCTCCCTTCACTCTTGTTTTTAATCATGACAGAGGTCGGATATCACAATAAATTATGTTTTACCTCTATTCTTTTTTAACAGCACCCCCTTTTTCATATCAATCCTATGTATCCACACTTTTTGACCGGCTGGTTACCATTATAAAAGATCTCCGGCAGAGTGCCTCCTTGTGGGGCCCGTCAGGCATTGCAGTGCCGGCCTGATGAGGAGCACAGCCCTATGATGAAGCATGTCACCAGTTGGTGAGTGAGGGCTCTTGCTTCTATTTGAACACCCAGGAGCCTGTGAATCATAGGCTCATGAAGTGGAACTGTGTATATACATTTTTGTCTTACCTGTTTGATGGGAGTACTGTACACAGGACCAGGATTTCATTTCTGAACCTTCCACTCCACTTTAGCCCCTCTCTTTTTTGTTGTTGAAGAACAAACTCATAAACAGAATAAAAACACAAGCAGACAAATAGCCTCTATACAGGTGATTACGTGCAATGAGGTAATTATGCCTTATGTCTTAATTATGCCGCTCCTATGTTTGAGCAGAGTTTCCAAACAGATCTTTGATACCTTAGAAGAATTGCCTGGCTGTGGCGCAGAGTCACGTAGGCAGATCACTTTCCTTACCAATTTGATGTAGATGCAAAAAGAGGATGATCTAGACAGTAGTCAGCAGACCTGGAGGAAGCTCTAGCAAGGGACATTCCCCATCCCTACTCTAAAGTAGATGATGATTGCTTGTGCTAGTACTGTAGAAGGTTGAGATAAAGAAATTAGTATGATCCTTACTTCTTCAAGGAGAGACCTTTTTACCAGAAAACTTAGATGCATCTGGGTCTAGAGGATTTTTTTTAGAGATGTGCATAACATGACATGATGCATAATTTAGGTCCCCGATTTTGATACTTGCTGCAACCACAGATGCCTTAGTATTTTTCTCTACAAAGAATCCAAACAACTACTCCAAGGCCCAATATTCCAGTAAGAAAGAGCCTGAACCTTTTTGCAGGCAGCCTTTGGAATTTCTCTGTGCTATCTTACCCCAGTTGGTGTAAAGATATGGAGTGATGGTGGTCTGTAGCATTGAAGTGCTTGGTTCTGGATTTAGTCCAATTTGGACAAATCCAACAATTTAACAAGAAGGCTCCCGCCCCTCAACCCCGCCGATCTGATTGCATGTTGCACCAGCAACTTGTGAAAATTGCCTGATCATTTTACGCATTCAAATGATAGTCCCTTCTGCACAATTATGAGCCACCCCACCTCCTTTTGCACACATAGGTGGTCATTATGACCCTGGCGGTCTTTTGCCCGCCAGGGTAAATGTGGCGGTCCCACAGCAGGCTGGCGGTGGAGACCACCACATTATGAGTGTGGCGGATTGGCCTCTGCCAACACGCCACATCTCCACTCATATTGCCAAGATGTTCTCTGACCTGGTGGTTCACAGAGGACCGCCAGAGGTATTAGCAGCCGGCCCACTGCCATGGTTTCCGTGTCAGTAGCACCGCCACATTAAACCATGGCGGTAGGGCTACTGGTGACAGGGAACTGCTTCCCTGTCACTGGTAGACCCCCCCAGCAAACACCTTACCCCCCTACGGTCTCAGCACCCCCCACCCCCTCTGCAGTCACAGCACCCCCCAACCCCCACAGTCACTGCTCTCTCTCCCCACATACATGCACACAGACACCCACACGCACCATGCATACACCCACTCACCTACACTTCCAGACACGCATCCACTCACACTCACCCATACACGCATTCACTCATGCATTCACTCACACGCATTCAGGCATGCATACTCACAAACATCCAAACACGCATCCTCACATGCATACACACCGACATGCAGACACGCACTCACTTTGCACTCACACACGCATTCACTCACACAACCACACATACACGCACACACGCATGCATACACACACACAGACACCACACACTCCGACACGCCCACAAAACACCCCCCATTACGTTGTCCAGCAGAGAGGTCGTTCGGCAAGGACCAGGAGGGGTGCGCCTCTACTGCCGGCAGCGCCCCACCATTAGGACCCCGCCAGTCCGTATTAATGGTCTTAATATGGCTGGCAGCGTAATTCGGGTGGTGCAGGTGGTAGCAACTCCAGTGCGCCACCGACTGCCATCATAGCTACTGCCAGATATCCACCTAAAGTGTGGCGGAAATCAAGCAGTACCCATTATATGGCAGGCAGAAGACTGCCAGCACTGGCGGTCTTCTGACGCCTGTGGCGAGACCGCCAAAGTCATAATGAGGGCCTTAGTGAAGGATACCCAACAGGAATATCAGCAGATTTAAAAAACCTGCTTGAATAACACTGACACCGGTCTGAACAGTGTCATAGTCATCAGCCATTACATGTGGTTGCACTCGACATGGTACTTGTGTGATGTGCAATTAAATCTAATTTACATTCTGTTGGATGGTGACTTACTGTTTGGCAAAAAGACTGATTCTTTGTTTTTACAGTTTAGGCTGGGCAGCCGTACTGTGAGGGCCTTTGCGTTGGCATCACGTGCTAGGCTGTTTCACCAACAGTATTGATAGGTTTAGAGGTATTCTTGACCCCATTTCTCAAGACAGAGGCACCCTTCCTAGCCTTTCAACCTGCCCATCAACTTGAGACTAGAGCTGGAGATGTGGTTCCAGTTGTAGACTGCACCATCAGCAACAGCATGATACCTCCTCTCCTGCTGCAGCAACTGCCCCAAAACTGATTTTATTTTGTTTCCAGAGTCTTTAGTCACTGTGTAGGTTGGCAGGTTTTCTTTATTCTTAAACGGGGCCAGGGACACTACTTCTGGCAATTGGGCCCTTTTATGCTATCCAAGAATATTCCATCTGTGCCCCAGATGGTTGCTTTGCTGATGTTCTTCCTGTTTGACAGCTACCCCTTCCCTTCCTACACAACACATTTTGATGATGGCAGTGACAATGTTGTCACCAAGAGAATGTTCGGGATTCAGAATGGGTTCTGGGGTGGTAGTGTTGCTACTTTCTTTTTCCAAGTAAGGATGTATTTGAGAGTTATGAGTAAAGAAGAAGTTGAAGCTGCTAACCCTGGTTTAGTTCTTAGAGTCCCTTCATCATTTTAGCTGAATGGTAACCCTGGACTTTAAAGAATGCTTCTTTCCCAGTCTTGATCTTGTAGTCCTACAGAAGGTTTCTTGGGTTCTTTGTGGGTTTTAGCTATTAGACGTTTGTGGTGCAATGGTGATCATAGATGCCTCTTCTTTCTTCTGGGGTGGTCAACTCCTTTAAAAGTGGTTAGAGAATTGTGGTTACCAGTAAAGCAGCATTTTCATACCAATTTTTAAAGTAGTGGGCCATTCAGTGTGAGTTAAGGGCATTTGCCACTCTTTACAGGGGATCGATTATTCAAAAACTGCTGAACACCATCACTTCCAAGTATTACATAAACTATCAAGATGTAGTGGGCTTTAGTTTTCTGTGCAGAGGTTCTCAGGCTGTGCTGTTAAGATCTTGTTATGTTTAAGAATGCACATCACTTGTCAGGTTCCATGAATGTAAAGGTGGATGCCATTAGATGGCTTTTTTTGACAACACTTGAGTGGGATTTCCATCCTGAGATGCAGGAGAGCCACACAGATAAGTCCCCTGGAAAAGGTGCACCAGGTACTAAGGGCCCTGTGACTAGAGAAGGTCCCTAAGGGCTGCAGCATGTATTAGCCACCCTCAGAGACCCCTCACTCAGTCCATGCACACTGCTTTGCAGCTTGTGTGTTCTGGTGGGGAGAAAAGGAAAAGTCGGCATGGCACTCATCTCAGAGTGCCATGCCTACAAACCACTTCCTGTGGCATAGGTAAGTCACCCCTCTAGCAGGGCTTACAGTCCTAAGGCAGGGTGCACTATACCACAAGTGAGGGCATAGCTGCATGGGCACTATACCCCTACAGTGTCTAAGTCAATTGTAAGTGCAGGGTAGGCATACTGAGTATATGGTCTGGGAGTTTGTCATTACGAACTCCACAGCACCATAATGGCTACACTGAATTCTGGGAAGTTTGGTATCAAACTTCTCAGCACAATAAACCCACACTGATGCTAGTGTGGGATTTATTGAGAAATGCACACAGGGATAGAGATGCTGCTGTATGTTAACCCAACTGTTAGTGCAAGCCTGACCTGTCTGAGCCAGCCTGCAACTTCCAGACGAGTTTCTGACCACATGGGGTGATTGCCTTTGTGCACTTTGTGGTCAGAAACAAAGTCTGTCCTGGGTGGAGGTGCTTCATACCTTCCCCTGCAGGATTTGTAACACCTGGCGGTGAGCCTCAAAGGCTCAAGCCTGGTGTTACAAAGTCCCAGGGCACTCCAGCTAGTGGAGATGCCCGCCCTCCGGATGAGCCCCCACTTTTGGCGGCAAGTCCGGAGGGATAATGAGAAAAACCAGGAGGAGACACCCCCTCAGCCAGGTCCACCCCTAAGGTGACCAGAGCTGAAGTGATCCCCTCCTTGAGAAATCCTCCATCTTACTCTGGAATATTAGGACCAATATGCATAGGGATGTGCTCCCCTCCCCAGAGGGAGTGAGCACAAGGAGGGTGTAGCCACCCTCCAGGACAGTAGCCATTGGCTACTGCCCTCTAACCATAACACACCCCTAAATGTAGTATTTAGGGGTGACCCTGAACCCAGCTCTTCAGATTCCTGACAACCTCACAAGAAGGACTGCTGAGCTGAAAACCCCACAGAGAAGAAAAGGAGGCGACAACTGACTTGGCCCCAGCCCTACCGGCCTGTCTCCTGCTTCAAAGACCCTGCAACCGAAAAGTAACATTCTTAGGCATTGTAAGTTCAGTGTAGCCATATTGAGTATCAATCTTCTCAGCACAATAAACCCACACTGATACCAGTGTGGATTTATTGAAAAAAGCATCCAGAGAGCATCTTAGAGATGCCCCCTGTGTGTTAGCCAAACTGCTAGTGCAGGACTGACCAGTCCGTGCCAGCCTGCCACTTTCAGCCAAGTTTCTGACCACATGGGGTGAGAGTCTTTGTACTCTCTGTGGCCAGAAACAAAGCCTGTCCTGGGTGGAGGTGCTTCACACCTCCCCCTGCAGGAACTGTAACGCCTGTCCGTAAGCCTCAAAGGCTCAATCCTCAGGTTACAGTGTCCCAGGGCACTCCAGCTAGTGGAGTTCCCCGGACAAAGCCCCACTTTTGGCGGCTAGTCCAGTGGGAAAATTAGGGAAAACTGGGAGGAGTGACCACCCCAGCTAGGACCACCCCCGAGGTGTCCAGAGCTGAGTTGACCCCCTCCCTGCAGAATCTTCCATCTTGGTTTGGAGGACAGAGATTGATAGGGTTAGGTTTGTGTCCCTTCCCCTTAAAGGGAGTGTACACAAGAAGGGTGTAGCCACCCTCAGGGACAGTGTTCATTTGCTCCTGCCCTCTGACACCTGTAACGCCCCTAAATCCAGGATTTAAGGGCTCTTCTGAACCTAAGTCGTCAGATTTCTGGCGACCTGACAAGAAAGAAGAAAGACTGCTATGCAGATACCCCAGCAGAGAAGAAGAAAGATGAGAACTGACTTGGCTCCAGCCCTACCTGCCGGTCTCCTGCTTCAAAGAGCCTGCACAAGAACAGCAATGCATCCTGTGGGACCAGTGTCCTCTGCCAAGCTCCAGAGGACTGCCCTGCACCCCAAAGAACTCCTGAGGACAGCGGCCCTGTCCAAAAAGAAACTTCAACAAAGGACTCCAGCACCTCCCCAGATCTGCGAATTCTGACCACTCTGCATTCGATGCCCACGGCCTGTGTCCAGGTGGCACTATTGGCTAGAGAGGATCCGCTCCGGACAAAGATATCCGATGCCTAAAGGTACACTGCACCAGCAGCCCCCAGGCCTTGGAGAACCCAACCACCAGTGCAGCAATGTTCAGCAGGTGGCCCTCCTACTTGTCCAGCCTGTGGTTTTCCTGAACTAACCCCCTGGACTCCATCTGCAGCATTTAAGTGACCCCCGGGGTTCTCTCATAGAAAATCATTGGAAGCCCGACGCTCTGTTTGTACCCTGCACCCGGCCGCCCCTGTGCCGTTGAGGGTGTGTGTTTAGTGCCTACTTGTGCAGGATTTAAGGGCTTTCCTGAACTTAAGTTGTCAGATTCCTGGTGACCTGACAAGAAAGGACTGCTTAGCTGAAACCCCAGCAGAGCGGAACAAAGATGAAAACTGACTTGGCTCCAGCCCTACCGGCCTGTCTCCTGCTTCAAAGAACCTGCATAAGATGAGCGACGCATCCTGTGGGACCAGTGACCTCTGCTAAGCTCCAGAGGACTGCCCTGCACGCCAAAGGACCAAGGACACCGAAGGACCGTGGCCCTGTTCAAGAAGAAACTACACCAAGGTATTCCAGGACCTCCCCAGATCTTCAAATCCTGACCACTCTGCACCCAAAGCCCACGGCCCGTGTCCAGGTGGCCCAACTGGCTAGAGACGATCCCCAGGGGATTCCGAGCAAGTGCCCACCCTGGGTTGACCTCTCCTGCCCCTCACAACAACACATGTGGTGTGAATCCAGAGGGCTTCCCCGACCGCGAAAGCTCTGGACGAAGATATCCGATGCCTAAAGGTACACTGCACCCGCAGCCTCCAGGCCTTGGAGAACCCAACCGCCAGTACAGCAACGTTCAGCATGGGGCCCTCCTACTTGTCCAGCCTGTGGTTTTCCCTAACCAACCCCTCAGTCCCCGCCTGCAGCATCTAAGTGACCCCTCGGTCCCCTCATAGAAAAGCATTGGGAGCCCGATGCTCTGTTTGTACCCTGCACCCGGCTGCCCCTGTGCCGCTGAAGGTGTATGTTTGGTGCCTATTTGGGGCCCCTCCAGTCCTTTCTTGAAACCCCCTGGTATGCCCTCTGAGTCGCGGGTACTTACCTGCTGGCTGACTGGATTTGAGTACCCCCTATCTCCATAGGAGCCCACGTTAACTGGGCTCTCCTTTGACCTCTGCACTCGACCGGCCACGTGTAGCTGGTAGGTGGGTGTTTGGGGTTAGCTTGAACCCCTAATGATGGACTACCTAAAACCCGGAGACAGGAACTGTAAGTTGAATACTTACCTGTAAAACTGTACAATCTTTTCTTCCCCCAGAAACTGTTAAAAATTGCAGTGTCCACTTTTAAAATGGCTTTTTGGCATTTTATAGAAAACTGTATAAATTTTTGATTCCATTCAAAGCTGTGATTATAACTATGCAAAGTACCTTATATTTTATGTACTTACCTGAAAACTGAATCTTGTGGTTCTAGAAATCATGCTTGTGTATGTACAAACCATGCTTAACACTACCCTCTGATAAGCCTAACTGCTCAACGACTCTACCACAAATAGAGCATTAGTAGTATCTATTATTGCCTTTGTCAAGCCTCTGGGGCACCCTTGGACTCTGTGCACATTATATCTCATTTTTATATAGTATATACAGAGCCAGATTCCTACAAGTGGTTGCATCTCATCTGCGCTGGTTAGGGTTTTCAGTCTTCCCCTACCTCAGTGACTGACTGTTGAAGGCGGACACTCCCCAGAAAGTCTTTTCCCACCTTCAGACTACAGCGAACCTTCTGCAGACGCTGGGGTTCACTATAAACATGCCGAATTCACACTTGACTTCCTCTCAGATGCTCCCTTTCGTCAGAGGTGTTCTGGACACAGTGCAGTTTCGGGCCTATCCTCCCGAAAAGCGAGTCCAGGATATTCAGGCTATGATTCCGATGTTTCAGCCTCTATCCTAGGTTTCGGTGAGAGTGACTCTGAGGCTGCTTGGCTTCAGACCTCTTGCTAGTGACATGCCAGATGGCATATGCGGGCTCTGCAATGGGACCTGAAGTTCCAGTGTGCGCAGCATCGAGGGAATCTATCTGACATGGTTCAGATCTCGGAGAGAGCTGCAAAAGATCTGCAGTGGTGGCTATCGAATCAGGATTGGGTCAACGGCAGATCTCTCTCCCTTCCCCAACCAGATCTGACAGTAGTGACAGATGTCACTCCTGGATGGGGCGTCCACATGGCAGAAGCAGAGATCATAGGTCTCTGGTCTCCGGCGCAGTCTGGACTCCACATCAAGCTTCTGGAACTTAAGGGCTATCAGCTTTGCATTGAAAGCATTCCTTCCCTCTCAAAGGGCAAGTGGTGCAGGTGTTCACAGACAAAACTACTGCCATGTGGTACTGCAGCAGGGCAGAGTAGGGTCATGGACCCTTTGTCATGAGGCTCTGCTCCTCTTGACATGGCTGGCAGATCAGGGCATTACCCTGGTGGTTCAACATCTGGGGGGCTCTCTGAACCCCAGAGCAGACAAATGCAGCCATCGATGCATAGCCAATCACAAATGGCATCTTCATACGGAGGTGGCGCAAGTTCTCTTTCAGCAGTGGGGAGTGCCTTGGTTAGATCTGTTCGCCTCTACAGAGAACACGCAATGTCAGCTGTTTTACGCATTGGAGTTTCCAAGGCGGCACTTACTCAGTGACGCTTTTCGTCTCAAGTGGAACTCAGGCCTCCTTTAAGCCTTCCCACAAATACCACTTCTTTCCAGAGTTCTGTAGAAGATCAAGAACGACCAGGCCCAAGTAACCCTTGTGGCTTCAGACTGAACACAGAGTATGGTATCCAGAGCTACTGAGCATGGCCACAGATCCTCCAGTGAGACTGCCCCTTCGGGAGGATCTTCTGTCTTAGCAACTGGGGACAGTCCTTCACCCGAACCTGTCCAATCTTCGCTTTCATGCGTGGAGACTTAGAGGTGGCAGTTGACAGCTTTTGGCGCTCCGCGCAAAGTTTGTTATGTTGTGTTGGCAGTCAGGCGTCCCTCCACCAAAAGGGTATACGCCTGTTGTTGGCATCAATTTGTGGCATGTTGTACCAATAAGTCTGTTGATCACCTATCTGCACTTCTCTGTGAGGTTCTTTTGTTCTTCCTTTCTTTAGCCCAGCAGGGCTCTGCTTTGGGAACCCTTAAAGGTTGTTTATCGGCTATCTCAGCCTTTCTTAGATTGCCAGACCAACCTTCCTCTCCTATTGTTGGTAGTTTCCTTGAGGGACTCACCCTTTTGTTTCCTCCCACTCCGTTTATCATGCCTTAGTGGGACCTCAGTCTTGTCCTAACTTACTTAATTGAGCTATTGCACAATTGTTCTTTGCGTTTCCTTACTTTCAAAACTGCATTTCTTGTTGCCATAATTTCTGCTCACAGTCAGTGAGCTTCAGGCTCTTTCTTCAAAAGCCCCCAATTCTGTCTGTTCACCCTGACAAAGTGGTGCTTTGTACGAGGGCCTCCTTCCTTCCCAACGTAGTTACAACTTTTCATGTAGGCCAGTCCATCACTTTTTACGCACCTCCACATCTATATAATCAAGAGGAGAATCTTCACTGTCTGGATCCAAAAAGAGAATTAGCGTTCTACCTCAATCGTACCAAATATTTCCGAAGGGGGGCGGGGGGGGATCAACTCTTTGTTGGATATGTGTGTGTGAAGAAAGGGAAGGCGGTGCAAAAGCATACCATCTCACGGTGAGTACTACTTTGCTTCAAAATGTGCTTTGGCAAAGAAGCAACCCCCTGAGGTCTTGCGCGCCCACTCCACCTGAGCAACTGCTGCTACCACAGCGTTAGCTCGCGGATTCCTGTCCTGGATATCTGTCAGGCAGCATTATGGGCATCCCTGCACACGTTTACAAAGCATTTCTGCCTGGACAGTCTGGTCCACAGAGACAGCTACTTTTTTCGTTTGGTCCTGCAGGTCTTCCTAGTATAATCTTGGTTCGCAGCCCACCACCGAGGACGGTATTGCTTGGATATCTATCCTAAATTAAGGAATCTACAACTAGAATCCTCTGTCAGAAGAACAAGTTACTTACCTTTGCTAATGATTTATCTGGTAGAGACATATTCTAGTTGCAGATTCTTTACCAGCCCACCCATCCCCCCAGCTTGCAAACTGATTTCTAGGGATAGGGATGCCCCATTCAGGGCCTTAGCTCTGGCGCACCATTTTCAGTGTCTTTCATGGGTCCGCACTTTGGCGTGGAAAGTCGTGAAATGAAACTGACGTCACCGCACCGAGGCTCTGTCTATGTACAACCCTGACGTCATCACGGCAACCGCGATGCCCGTGGAGACGATTGACGCCACTTGACAGTGCTCAGATACAAAATATTGCAAAATCTGTCAATCACATTTGAACTTTTTCTTCAGTGTAATTTGCTTATTAAGGGGCTTTATTATTTTTCACCATGATCTAGAAAGTAGCAGTTTTGGAGAAAAAAAAACAATCTTGATTTTTGCACTGATTAATAAAGCAAAAACAAACCACAGCTATGGATGGGCACCATAATAGGGTCTGACGCCAAAGAAGTGCTTGAGGGCACCCATGGAAAATGTGCCGGAAAACACAAAAAAAACATTGATTCTCAGGACTAAAATTGGAAATTTAATAGTAATCATAATCTTATGGCCGCTGTTCCATGAAAAGAAGCAAAGTAACTGTTTTGTGCAGAATGTTAGTGTTTTCATTAAAACCATGTTTTTTTCACCAAAGATAAAGTAAATCAGAAAATATGTGAAACTAATTTCCCTTTGTAAAAAAAAATATAAAAACTGCAAAAAGAAAGAAACCTGCACATTGTCAAACAACGGACGTGCTAGCTGAGGATGGCTACCTGCCTTAGGTTGGACACAGGGCCTGACTGAAAGACGGGCCTCTGCGGCAGCCCGTTATGCAAGGCCAAAGCCTAAGCTCAGCTGGGGTTGACCGCCCATGCTGTGTTAGGCGAAGGGCCCTCCTGACTTTGTCAAATGCAAAGCCTGTAAAGATGGGCAGAAAGAGTTATTTTCTGTATTATAGTTCATGCTGTATTAAGTGTTTTCTACTGACCATCGACCATTTTATCTCTGTCCTTTTTAAGTGTGCAGTAATATAAAAAACTAATGCCAGGAGTATGTTCACAAAACGTGATTGCAAATTGTATTCTCAATATTTGCTAACAGACTCTGATTTTGTCAAGCAACCTTTGTGCTAATAGGTTGCATTGCAAATCTCACTACACAAGGTGTCACAAACAACCTGCGTAATGAGTATTAATTAGGCAGGTCACAATTTGCAATGCCCTTTGATTTGCTGCAAACACAGGGATGGTAGTTTGCAAGGAAAGCAGACCACCATCCCTGTGTTTGCATTCCCAAAGCGTTTTTTAAGCTGTACCAGATCCTTAAAGGAACCAGTGCTTCTTTGAAAAAACAAGTTTTCTGTTTGAGAAAATATCAGAAGGAGTAGACACTGGTCCCTTGGACCACTGTCTACTCCCCTCTGTGCTATGAATATGACATTTCCAAACAGGAATGGATTCCAAGAGGACATCTGCCCCTTTGTGAATCAGTTACCACCTCCTTTGATGTGTCAGTAACTGGCTAATGGTTTCTAACCAGAATTGCGATTGCAAACCATTGTTATATTGCATGGTTGCATACTTTTGCACCTATTCCCAACTGTTATACGGGAAACATTTTCTGAGTCGTAAAATGGATTTTGCACTTAAGAAATAGTCATAAACCCATTATGGGGTGGAGGGGGGTTGTTTGGGCAAATTCAGGGTTGGCGGTTGCAAAATCCTTTTGTACATCTCAGCTTAGTTAAAGATTCAAAGAATCTTTATTTATTCAGTGTTTTCTTGATCATGCAACAAGCTGCATCATCAGTACTATGTATGCTAACGTAGTACGAAAAAATAAACAATTTAATAAATGAATGAGAGACTGACTCTATTGGTATGTCATAATATGCTTGGAGTGATTGAAAGAGTTGCAGCATGCAGTTCACAGTTTGTTTGCTGCAGGGGTAGTTGTTTAATTTGAAGACTTCATGGTTAAAGGTTGGAATGTGTTTGCTACAATCTGTATAATTAGAGCTGCTTGTAGAATGTTATCCTTTTTCTCTGATAGAAATCAACAGTAGTGATGCCTTTTCATTCAGGTTTGAAGTAAATTGCATCTGAATTCTCTCATAAATCTGTCTTGTTTCCTTTTTTGTTTAATTGTTTTTTATGCCCTCCATCTTCACTTCTTTCCCTAGATGTTGCAAGAGTGATATTCATATGCAGGCAACACTTAGCCTATTTTTGATTATTCTCCATTCCCGAGGACAACACCTAGAAGGTCAATATGACTCCCTTCTTGTAACTCTTCGGTCCACAGTTCCTGGGAGTATTTGAGTCAATTTCTTGTTTTAAATTCAGATCAGACTGAGATTCTTTTGGTGCCTCAGTTGATAGCTACTTGGTAACCTTTCTATTGGCCCACAGTATGTGCTTGCCTCCTACCCAAGCAAAAGTGGCTCACCGCCTAGGGATTCTTATGCACAGTGCCCTGTTAGAAGCATACGTTTCCACAGCAGCTAAAATGTAGTTTCTTTAGCTTAGTACCCTGAAAATAGTCTACCTTATGTAACACCTAGTCTCCATATTTCCATTGTAAAATACCCTGGTCCAATCTTGGTCAGTTTATACCATTGCAGTCTACTGAGATGTCCACTGAAACACTTAATTGACTGTAACTTACTCAGAATAATGCAGCTCATTTGCTGACTGATACAGAAGTGCTCACATTACTCTGTTGTTGAAATATTGCATTGGGTGTCTGTTAAATCTAGGATCAACTTTAAAGTAATGATAATTGAACGGTCTTTGCCAAAACTCCAGCCTTCTTAGCAAACAAAAATGTACCTTCCACCTTTTCGCTCGCAATTGTCTGACATCCATTCTCAACTTCATTGATACCCTGTTAACATATGTTGTCTCCTTTAGCAACAGCGCTTTTTCTGTAGCATCAATCTTCTGTCATGTTGGTTTAGTGCCAGGAAACTTAGACATATGTTATGATCTATACATAAATGTAGCATGGCATGGTGTGCCCAATGAGATAGCTGAAGCTGTAGTTCTTTTATGATGATTTCAGTAATGAAAATATTTAAGGCTTGGTTATTATGTGCTTGACTTAATAGAGAAAATTGAGGAACTTTGTAAGTTGCTGGGCATAGAGTGCTCAAGAGTCTTTCTTGCCTGTTTTTACAGCGGTTGATGAGCAGAATGCGCAGACCCAGGAGCAAGATGGCCTTTTCCTTTCAGATTCCTCAGAGCAAGGAAAGATTCCGAGAAGTGAGGAGCAGGTGCTCCTGGACTCATCCTATGATACCATCTCAGAACCTTTCAAAGGGAGAAATTACCAAAAAGGTAAGAATCTTGGGAACTTTCATGAGACATTGTCACATCCTCCCACTGTTGCTACCTATATTGAAAAAAAGGGCTTTTCTCTAATATAGACACATGGGCTAATGCCTCCAGAATTTATAGGCACCATCCTTATATTTCTTGAGGCTCCTGCTTGATGAACATATTGATAGGGTCACCTTTACGGATAGCGATTCCTGGGTATTTCGGACTCAGCAGTCCTTCACTTCCAAATGCAGTGCTTTACCTGGAAAACTCAAGAGCATCAAGTCTATAATCTGATAAGTGTGTTATTTTCTTTCATTCACGCCTGCTCTACATGCTGAATTTACAGGTACTAAATTGCCATGTGAGAGGTTAATCAACAAAGGAGGTCTGACTAAGGGCATCTCTGCATCCCTTCCTGCTGAGACCAGATACCGGGACAACCTGCCAATGCTAAACACAAAAATCCTCTGCCCACGTGAGTACATGTTCCACAACTTCTCTGCAACCTTCCCCACCCAGGTGTTCCTGGGGTTCTTTCCTCAGAATTTCTCTCCAGAGGATGGTATCTGCTCCTCTGCCCAGAGAATTACTTGTGCTGCTCTCCCCATGTCGCCACCTATGTCCTTCTATTCAAATTGCTGCTTGTGCTCATCTCTAAAGTTTGCTAACTGCTGCCCTCTTCAGTCCCGAGTGCTATTATTGCACCATTGTCCAAACTGCTGCCTGTGCTCCTCTTTTCTTAGCACTGCCTTACACCTGTAAGACGCTGGATATTGCAGACTGGACACCAAAATAGAATGTGTCATCAATACCCCCAGCCATGCATGATACTCAGTTTGTTCTAGATCATGTAGACATATAAAACAATAAAAGTTCATCTTGTATTAAAAGAAATATCCAACATTATTCTCCTCAGTTTTTCATATATTGTGAAATATGGCTATGGTGTTTTTACCATATGTCAACCATCAAACCTACAAAAGGTAAACTTTTCATGTTAATCTGGCAGTGAAATCTTAACATTTATGTAAACCGTTCCTTCTTTGTATGAGCCTGCCTGCAATAACAAAGACACAGCTTTAATTATTATCTAAAGGAAGATAGAATGACATAATTCCTGTACATTTCCTAAACGTTGCTGGGTCTAGCATGTAATTTAATTTTGTATCAAAGATCTGGATCGTATAGCTATACCACTTAACTGTTACAAACTGCAAAACAGTCTGTAACATATATAACAAAGCTGACAAGTCCTCATCTTCTGGAAAAAAACAAAAACAGATTTTCCATTTCATCCAAAAGGCTGCAACAAAGACACTCTTAAGAGTGCCACAAGAGGGCGCAAGATGGCAGACAGGATGCGCTTCTGAGGGGCTCCCTGCGGCCTCAACTAAATCCTTTGGAATCCTGCCATGAGTAGGGATTATCTGCCCTAAATTTCTGACACTGCTGCCCTACACTGCAAGGACCCAGGACATACAGAAATGAGGGGGATTGGAGCTGCAGACGGCTCTTTGTTCTTCCCGTGGCGACGGTCACTGGTGCCGCGTCCGAACTCTGATTGAGGCCTACGGTGCTGAACTGGGCGTGATTCCGCACATCACCAGTGGATCGATAGCCTGGGCGGACCTCCCCCCAATCGGTGGTTGGTGACCATTTTTAGGCCAGGGTGTTCTAAGGTAAGAGATTGCCTGAGAGTCCTCCTGAAATTGCTACCTGAGTGTGGCTGTTATTGTGCCTCACAAGGCCCTCATGAGTGATTACCCTCCCCCTTCATGAGTGATTCCATCCCTCCAGCACCTCCTTTACATCCCCCCCTCCCCCCGCCCATCCCTCGCCAATCTCCCCTGCGCATTTTGGCGGACCTGCCTCGAAATCCTGGAGCTTTAGTGACCTTGGTTTGAGGCGACTAGCCGGCCTGGATGGGATTTTGCCTCCAGTTTGGGTGGACCGGCTTAGGCTCATTCACAAGTGACCGGCGGTGATAGATCATATCCCTTTCTTACTCTGACCCCTGGGGCACTGTGCATACAGGGGGCGTGGAGGTGTTGTAATTTGCCCCGGGGAGCACTGGGCAATTACCATCAATCATTCTCTGTTTTGTGGCTGTACTTAAGGGCTCCTTCTGGCCTTGGAGCCTCTTGGGGGCTCCCCTGGGCGCTGCTGTGGACATTGAGCACAGAGGGCGCGAAAGTGAGGCTGGTGGCATGCGTGTAAAAGTGGAGGACGATAGGACAACCCAGATCTCTCCTCATGGGGAGTGTAGGAAGTTGGCTCTGTATATAATATATCAAAATGAGATATAGTGTGCACAGAGTCCAGGGGTTCCCCAAGAGGCTTGACAGAGGCAATAATAAATAATACTAATGCTCTATTTGTGGTAGTGTGGTGGGGCAGTAAGGCTTATCAGAGGGTAGTGTTAAACATTTGTTGTACACACACAAGCAATAAGTGAAAACACACACTCAATGACTTAACTCCAGGCCAATAGGTTTTTATAGAAAAACTATTATTTTCTTAATTTATTTCTAGAACCAAAGGATTAATTTAGCAGGTAAGTACATTAAATGAAAGGTACTTTACATAGTAATACTTAGGACTTTGAGTAGAATCAATATTGTACACAGTTTTCTTTAAAATGGCAAAAAATCTGTTTTAAAAGTGGACACTGCAATTTTCAACAGGTCCTGGGGGAGGTAAGTAAAGTACAGTTTCTGTGGTAAGTACCACACTTACGGGTTCAGTCTCTGGGGCATAGGTATCCCACCGTTGGGGGTTAAAGGTAACCCCAAACACAGGGCAGGTCAGGTGCAGTGGTCAAACAGGAGCCAAAATAACGTGGGCTTCTATGGAGACAGGGGGTACTCCGGTTCCAGTCTGCTTGCAGGTAAGTACCCGCATTGTCAGAGGACAGACCAGGGGGGTTTGGTGGATACTGGAGGGGCCCCAAGTAGGCACAAAAACCATACCCTCTGCAGCACGGGGGCAGCCGTATGCAGTGTGCAAACAGGGCATCGGGTTCTCAATAGAACTCTATGGAGGGACCCGGGGTCACTTAAGCGCTGCAGGCAGGGCACAGGGGGGCCCTCGGGCAAGCCACCGACTGGGCAAGGGTGAGGGCTGCCTGCTGGTTGTTGCTACACCAGTAGTTGGTTTCTCTCGGACCTGTGGGCTGCGGGTGCATTACTTCTCCAGGCGTTGGATATCTTAGTCCCGGGCAGTCGCAGTCAAGAGAGTCCTTGGGATTCCCTCTACAGGCGTCGTCGTGGGGGTGCAGAGAAGTCAGCTCAGCGTGGACACACCATTGGAGTTGCCTGGGGGTCCTCTCTGGATAGTTGGTTTCTCTGGACACGGGCCGGGGGCGTCAGGGGCAGAGTAGTTGGACTCACGCTTCTGGAGAGAGGTGAGAGTCCCTTTAAAGTTGGTTTCTTTGTATTCTTTTTGGACAGGTCTGCTGCCACAGGAGTTTCTTGGTCTTCGGTGATGCAGACAGTCCCTAGGAGGCTTTTCAGGGGTCGCTGGTCCTGATGGATGTGTTTCTTCTTTTCTTGCAGCTTTTCGAAGTAGTAGACGGACCGGTAGGGCTGGCGCGAGTCAGTTGTCTTTCTTTTCTCTGCAGGGTTTTCAGCTCAGCAGTCCTTCTTTCTTGAGGTTGTCAGAATTCTGAAGAGCTGGGTTCAGGGTTGCCCCTAAATACTAAATTTAGGGGCGTGTTAGGGTCAGAGGACAGAAGCCAATGGCTACTGTCCCTGACGGTGGCTACACCCTCCTTGTGCCCACTCCATCTGGGGGGGAGCACATCCCTATCCCTATTGGTTCTAATCCTCCAAAGCAAAATGGAGGATTTCTCAAGGAGGGGGTCACTTCAGCTCTGGACACCTTAGGGGTGGTCTTGGCTGCGGGGGTGACTCCTCCTTGTTTGTATCATTATCTCTCTGGACTTGCCGACAAAAGTGTAGGCTAGTCTAGGGGACGGGCGTCGCCACTAGCTGGAGTGCCCTGGGGCGCTGTGACAGCTGGCTTGCGCCTTTGAGGCTCACCGCCAGGTGTTACGGTTCCTACAGGGGGAGGTGTGAAGCACCTCCACCTGGGACAGGCTTTGTTTCTGACCACAGAGTGCACAAAGGCACTCGCCCCATGTGGTCACAAATGTGTCTGGAAGTGGCAGGCTGGCACAGACAGGTCATCCTTGCACTAGCAGTTGGGCTAACATACAGGGGGCATCTCTAAGATGCCCTCTGTGTGCATTTGTTTATAAATCCAACACTGGCATCAGTGTGGGGTTATTATTCTGAGAAGTTTGATACCAAACTTCCCAGTATTCAGTGTAGCCATTATGGAGCTGTGGAGTTTGTAATGAAAAACTCCCAGACCATATACTCAGTATGGCTACCCTTCACTTACAATGTCTAAGAATTGACTTAGACACTATAGTAGGGGCATAGTGCTCATGCAGCTATGCCCTCACCTGTGGTATAATACTCCCTACCTTAGGGCTATAGGGCTTGCTAGAGGGTTGACTTACCTATGCCACAGGCAGTGGTTTGTGTGCATGGCACTCTGAGGGGAGTGCCATGTCGACTTTATCTTTTCTCCCCACCAGCACACATAAGCTGCAAAGTGGTGTGTATGTACTGAGTGAGAGGTCCCTGAGAGTGGCATAATACATGTTGCAGCCTTTACAGACCATTTCTGGTCACAGGGTCCTTGGAACCAGGGGTACCTTTTACAAGGGACTTAGCTGTGTGCCAGGGCTTTGCCAATTGTGGAAACAAAGGTACACTTTTAGGGAAAGAACACTGGTGCTGGGGCCTGGTTAGCAGAGTCCCAGCACACTTCCAATCAAAGCTTGCATCAACACTAGGCAAAAGATGGGGGTGACCGTGCCAACAGTGGCATTTTCCTACAGGGAGAAACAGGCAGCTAACTCCCTCACAGGGAAACACCATGGAGCAGTACGCCGTTCCAGTGCACATCGCGCAGCGACAGAGACAACAGGCTGGTTATAAAGAGAATAGCGAGCTGGACCTAGCTGCGAATGTGGTGTCTTGGTCGATACAGCTCTCTGCAATACAGGATTCCCTGGTGGCCCTGGAGGAGAAGATGGAGACAGTGGTGCTGGAGGTTAGCTTCCTTTGTGTGGATCTCCATAAGGTGTTGGACAAGGTACAAATCACGGAAAGTTCTACTTTTAAACTCCAGTTCGAGATGGTTGCATTACAGAGGCAAGTCACAGTGGTCACCTCCCGAGTTGGGATCCTGGAAGCCAGAGTGGAGGATGCAGAGGGCTGGTCCCGCTGCAACAGTGTTTGTCTCCTGAGTTTCCTTGTACGTGCCAAGCGGACGGAGGCCTTCATGGTGCATTGGAAATGAGACTTACGGAAACCTACTGAGTTGTACCCACTTTTTGCAAATGAACGGGCGCACTGGGCCTTAGTGGCTTCCCTGAGACCTGGGGCGCTGCCACAAGTTATTATTGCCCGCATTTAGAATTAGAAGGACAGAGATTGCATCCTCCATGCAGCCTGAGAGATAAATGCAGGCCACTTTTAAAATCATTGGATCTCTATCTCTCCAGATTACACTAATAAGGTCCAAACTACTATCAGTGGGCCTTCGCTACATGCTATTACACCCGGCCCGGTTGAGGGTCTTGTCAGGTGGCAAGTCCCATTTTATGATACTCCGAAAGATGTTTGGAAGTGGCTGGTGGTCTGGGACAAGATTCCTAAGGAGAGGCCGGGCACATGGCGTACCAGGCATGGTACTGCCCGAGGGGCTCGTAGCCCAGATTGGAGGTCCAAGCAGGAGTCCGTAGTGGATCGGAGGGAGATTGACAAGAGTTGTGATCCAAGGGAACGGTACCATGGCTGTGGTGCCTCAGGATGCTGTATCTGTTGCCGAGGGGCCTACTATGCAGGTTTTGGTGCCTACTATAAGCGTGTGAGTGGTTTTGTTGCTTAAGTGGGGTCCTTCTTAAGCTACGCTATGTTGAGACTCTACATTTTTTGGGGGTGAATTATATGTTGAACTGGTCTCTCTTTGATGCCTGGTGTGGGTTTATACTGTTTGCGGGGCTGGGGACACTCTTACCACGTATTGTGGTAGGTCATGGTTGTGGGACATGGGGATAGGCTGTAGGTCTTGAGAGCGGAGATATTGCTGGATTTGCAATATGAGTTAATGTTATTTTGCTATCTAATCTGGGTTGTTGGGGATGTTGCATTGTCCTGCACTACTGCTAGTTGGGGGTGCTTGTTGTTTGCAGTGCAGAGGTGGCACTCAGTACTTATTTGCATAGTTTGGAATCCTTCATGGTGGCACCCAGTTGGGGGATGATCCCTAGGGGAGGGAGTTGTAACCTTGCATGGCTGACTGTATGTTTATCTTAACTTGGAACCTTAGGGTCGTCAGGAGTTAGCCTTAGAGGTATATGGTCCGTTCATTCCTCAGACTTCACAGGGTACAAATAGCGTGCCTTCAGGAAACCCACTTGTTAGGGAGAGAGTCACAGAAACTTGGGAAGAAATCGAGGGACCATTTGTTTTCTCCCACGTACTCCTCATATACCAGAGGGGTGGCCATCTTGATTGCACCTGGGGCCCCATTTATGTACACCTATAGAGAGGCGGATATTGAGGGCCTGTATCTCATGCTCCAGGGTGCACTATGTGGCAAGGATATTCCGATCTTGAACGTTTATGCCCCCAGTGTTGACGACTGACATTTCTTTGAATGAATACAGGGTTTCTTGTTGGGCAGTGTGGGAGCCCAAATTTCTGGATAGGGAATTATAATTGTGTCATTCATGGTGATTGGGATCACTGTCCACCTAAGCAGGGTACCAAGGCTTTGATGACCTCCTCCTTTGTCATGGTTATGCACAATTTGGGGTTTAGGGACAGTTGGAGTGTGCTTCACTCTGGGGGTTGGGAGTGTGAATCCCTAACTATGACACCTATAGCTTCCTAGAACGTATGCTAGTAGATGGGGTGGACTTGCAAAGTTTGGTCAGGGTGATTGGGGCGGTTCCTCTCCAACCATACGCCAGTACTGCTTTGCATGTAATGGGGCAGGGTTGGATGCCAAGTACATACCTGGTGCATGCCCCCTGGCCTCCTGGCAGATGCAGTGTATCGGGATGCACTGGCAATGTCTCTCACTCTCTATTTAGCTATTAATTGGGGAACTGCATCCTCTAGGGCTACAGATTGGGAAGCCCTCAAGGCAGTCATGAGGGTAGCATGCATTGGAACCACAGCAGCTGGAGGTGGAGCTCCTAGTGCAGGAGCACCGTTTGTTGTGCCTCCAGGGCTCAGAGGCCTCCTCATGGCTGCGTGGGCCAGGGTCTTTTGTGTCTGCTGATACGTAGTAGCTGGGACACCGTAGATAATTGCTCCCTCCGGATAGATCACAGTGTTTTCACAGGGAAGTTGATAAAGATGGTTGGCTGCTCGTCTGAATTCACGGGCAGAAGTATGTGATTCCCCCTATACTGCATGTTTGTGCCCCTGTTGGCGCCCTGGTGACTGCTCGTCAGGATATCCTGAGTTTATTTGTAGAGCACTTTTGGAGGGGTGTATCGCGCTGTGGGGGTGTGCTATGTTGTAGGACTTCTTGATGGGCGTAGGGCTGCTGGGCCTGTCGCCGGACTCGCCGCAGGACTTGGAGAATAAGATCACTGTCGAGGAACTGTGCATAGCCGTGGGAACCCTTAATAGATTCAAGGCTTCCAGTGGGGATGGGTTCCCCGTGGAGTTTTATTAAATCTACTCTACTGCACTTAAAGAGAAGTTGTTGGAAGTCCTTCATGAGGGTGCAATAGAGTGTAACTCCCCCACCTCCTATGAGGAAAGAAATTATGGCCCTCATTACGAGTGCGGCAGAAGGGATTACTCCACCCAAAAGTGACAGTTATCCCACCCGCCATATTACAAGTTCCATTATATTCTGTGGAACTTGTAAAACGGTGATGGGATATCTGTCACTTTTGGGTGGAGTAATCCTCTCTGCCAAACTCGTAATGAGACTCCTTATGTCTTATGCTGAAACCTGCAGGTGATGCAACAAACCCTTCCTCATACAGGCCCCTTACTATTAAACTCTTATGTAAAAATACTGTGTAAACTCTTAGAGGCAAGACTGGGGAGGTGCCAGCCTGGAGCACAAAGCTCAGCCTAGAGATGCTCACCCATGTGATGCATTAAACCATGGAAGATGTGTGTGAATTGGCCCTGGTCTCCCTTGACCTGGAGAAAGCTTTTGATACTGTGGAATGGGCTTACCGGATGGCAGTGCTGGGTGGGATGGAGTTTGGACCTGTCTTTGGTGACTGGGTGCGCCTGTTGCACTCTGACCCCATTGTCCGCAAGAAGATAGGGGGAGACCTCTTGCTGCTTCTTTTTGCCCTGCCATTTGAGCCACTGTTTTTAGTGTTGCGCAAAGCATTGGAGCCCTGGAAGATTCAGGTGGGAGGTTGCAAACAAATAATGTCCATATATGATGATGATGCCTTAGTTTATGTGCACTCACTCAGTAGCTATCTAAACACAAAAAGAGAGTTAGGGAGAGGAAGAGGACCGCCCCATACTGTCTCCCTAAAATTTAAATCACAAACACAAGGAGTATGGGGGTCATTTATAAGACGGGCCGTTGAAGAAGGATTTACCTAGGGCTCTCTAATCTCTGACTATGAGTATCATATAACGTGCTGTGGGAATTTCGTGGTAAGGGGAGGGAAAAGAAAAGGAGAAGGGAAGTTTTCTTTACAGACTACGTGGTTTCACACACTATATAGTATCATGCTTCATCATATGACCACCTAGCCCCACCCAGGTAAGACAGTGCCACCTGGGCGGACTCAACCTCACTGTTAAACGAACGGGAGGGAGTGCGACAATTCAAATTGTCCGAAAGTTTATGGGATCCAGCTACGCTAGGGAAAATATAAAAACACCTAGTCAGTCACCTGTGTAATAGTACACCTTTATTCGTGGTGACCACTGGTGAGGTTAAGAACAGAGGATGGGACCCCGGTGTGACAACAGTGACTCACTGGATCACCTATCTAATAATTACTGGCTAACATATTTCTGCCCGCTACAAAGAGCCAAGGAAGGTCTAGGGGCATTCTTCAGGGCCTAGGATCCCTAATTAGTCATGCATTATTGCGACAAGAGAAAGACTACTCCACTAGGAGGAGTGAAGGTTATATAGAAGTACAAGTAGTATAAGGCCTAGCTGTGGGGGAATGCCCTAAGGCGGCCTGAAGGAAACAAACAAGGAAATTACTTACAACATTTCCATAATCCACAAAAATGCACAGCACACGTAGAGGTGACACAGCAAACAAATGGTCATGCAGAGTAAACGTGAGTACTCACTCAGTAGGTCAGTACCGATCTTGATGAGCCTGCTTAATGATTTTGGTAAGGTTTCCAGGCTTAGAGTTAATCTTCGGAAGTCTCACTTGTTTCCTCTTGGCAGCCAGGTCTGGAACCCATTGGATCAACTCCCTGCGGTGGGTCTGTGTTGGGAGACGGAAGGATTCATATATTTCGGTGTACAGGCCACACACACTGAGGAGATGCACATGTCTGAATGTAGATAGAGTTGTAGATGTTTGGAGGGATCGATACGATTCTGGAACAAGTTTCCCTTGTCAGTCATAGGAAGAGCTGCAGCGGCCAAAATATTTTTTCTTCCCTGCTGCCTCTATCTTATCCAGAGTGCAATGTTTCCCCTACGTCTGCCATTCTTTCGCAAACTGTATAGCTTGTTGATATCATTGGTATAGGCTTGACATAGTAATAGAGTTGTGATGTCGGTCCTTCAGAGCAGTATGGAGAACAGGGGTCTTGGTCTCCCGGATATGTGCTTTAACTGTTATTTGGAGAATTTACAACATGCTGCATACTGGTTGATGTACAATGGCAACTGAGAAAAACTGTTATTTTTTAGATATGCTAGGAGACAATACCCTGGTGTGTCTACTGATGGGGCGGGGGCAGTCGCCCCGTCCAGTCCCATAAGCCCCATTTGACAGGGAGCTCAGACTCTGGGTTCTGGCACCATCCAGGGCGCTAGATGTAGTTATGTCCATGGATCACTGGAGAGCATGGGGAGCGTGGAGAAGTCTACATAACCTTTCAGTTTCAGGAGGCACAGGAAAACTTTGAAGTGGGGCCGGGCCAATTTCTTAATTATGCCTATGCCAGCATGGAGCACACTGCCAGGGAAATATGGGCTGGATTTCCTGCAGTTCCACAGCCCTCTTGAGTATTAGGTGGTGTGATTCAGTAGAGGTAGTGAAGGCACTTGATCACCTTATTTTATAAGCTTCTTTGTGAATATATGGTGAGTTCTCCCTATATGGTGCTTAGGAATTGGGAGAGGGAATTAGAGGTACCCATCACAGATGCAGATTGGGCACATGCTTGTGAGCTGTTGTGGATGGTGTCCTGTATCTACAGTTTTAAATTGCTGCATTTTAACTTTCTTCATCGTACTCACGTGACCCCCAGTCGACTGAACAGGATTAAGCCTTCTAAAGAGGTTAGTTGTGAAAGGAGCAGAGAGTTGGGGGCTAACTTCTTGCATCTAGCTTGGGCCTGTGCGGGGATCCAGGGATTCTGGAGGGAAGTGATCCCTAAAATTACTAGAGCCACCCGACTAGTGATAACCTCCGACTCCAATGGCTTGTTTCCTGGGGGTGGTGAAAAAAACTAAAGGTTGGAAACTGCCTTGCAAGCTTCCCCAGCTTGCTTTCTTGTTGCCCATTTGGAGAATAACCGTTGGCTCGTTGGGGCCATAGACCACCAGTGATGACTGTATGGCTGCGGGATCTCCTTGAATGGGGAGTCCCACATGCGCTTGACTTGTACTGATGAACGTGCTATGGATGCGGCTATGGCATCGGGGCTCCTCCTCGATAACTTTAATGATGAGGATTTTTCCAGCTCTGATACTGGCTCTAGTGCTAAGGGGCAAATTTGTCACACTCTTCAGTTAAAGTGTTATTGATATGACAGCCAAGTGTGTAATTGATATATTTCTTACTATGTGCCTGAGTCTATGACTTGGATTAAGTAATGCATTGTCTCTCATTGGGTTCCCGGGAGACCCTATCCTTTGCTGTAATTGCTGTTGTTTCTATTTGCAATGCTACAACATGTGATCACTGCACTTTTCCTATCTGTACTTGAAAACTCACACAGCTAAAAGTTTGTTATGCTCCTATGAAACTTACTAAAATAAAAATTTTAACGTAAAGAAGAGTGCCATAAGAGGAAATGAAACCAGCATAATATGCATGGCAAAGTAGTACACATAAATGGGTCTTTATAAACTTATACCTGTTGAGGACCTGAAAACATTCACAGGTATGTCCATACACGAGGTTTATGTTGTGGGCATAACTCAATGAGAATGCCTTGTCATGTCCTTTCCCCTTATATTTGAATCAAGAGTCTTGCACGCCTTCTAGCATGACACCATTTCACATTGCATCCATGAAGCTTCCTAGGTAAATACAATTGTTGATCCACGAATATAATCCTTCAGGTCTTCTGAAAACAGGATATCTATATAAAACACATATATGCACATCCCTATCTTCATTTTGTTTTTTTAAAATGTGGTCTCCAGATCAATTGGAGCCATGATATCGAAATACAAAAAAATCTTTTTGGAAGGAGCAAAAATGTAACTGTTAACACTGATTTCTTAAAAGATGCAGTCTGGATAAAATATTATCTTTGATATTCTGTGAGTAAGGATTGCATGTAACGAAGGAATATTTGATGTTGATCTGATTCACTTGGCTTGCCTCTAAATGGTGTTTTCCTCAGTCTTCAGAAACCCAGGTGTTTGTGATCTTTCCATATCTCTGTAGGAAAAGGAAGTTAAAGGTTCTTTCTGGGACAACTGCTCCTGTTTACTCAGGATGAAGTATTTTATCTCAGCCCACTACAGATTAATTTAATGTGTGAATTGGTTCACTACAAGTTGGATTTCTCAGAATTGACCACAAGTATTGCCGGTTTAACTAAGGTGCAATACTTCGAAAAGCCATCCCGCTTTATGTTTTCAAAACTTCATTGGTCTTGCACAAAATGGGATTCAGTTCCTGCATAGATATAATACACATCATCCTCATCTGCCTCCCGACATCAGAAATAGTCCAAGACTCAAAGTAAAAGTAATTCATGCTGTCAGGTGTTTTTTCCTGTAACCCCAATTTCCCACTTTTTCCCCGATAGATATCCGGCCTGGAATGTCTGGTTCCCTTCCAGGAAGTAACATTATCAGTCGATTGCTTATCAGCGCTGACCCTTGTATCTCAGAACCAGCAAATCTGTAAGTATTTGAGGTGCAGCTTTCGGTAGTCCAATTATGAATTGGCCCTAATGGACTAACGGGCAACAATAGATTGTAAAGGAACCTAAGCTGAAGAAAGAGTAGTGGCTACATCCTCGAAAAAACAGAGGATTAGCCTCACACATTGGGAGTGAGTGGCAGCTAGATGGTGGGAAGGAGTGTGGTTTAGAGAGCTGGTGATGAGGGAAATTATTAAAGAGCTCAGTGGAGACAAAAAATGCAGACTAAGGCTTTATTAGCAGAGGTCATATTTTCCAAACTAATTGGAGATTGAGAAAGCGAAGCATTGAGCTCGTTCATAGGTGCCTGGAATTCCAGCACGTTTGGCGCACACAGTAAAAACCAGAGCCTTTTGACGAGAGTAGTGAGATAAGAATAATTAGCGAAATGGTAGGTCAGAGCTTCCTCAAAAGCGAGTAGAACATGAAGCATGTTGGAGAGAGTAAGCCAGACTAACTAAGACTGAGTGGGTAAGTAGCTTTTAGGAAGGAAATTTGATCTGAGAGTATGGAAGCATTAGAGGAGGCCTCAAATTATGGAATCACAAGGGGAGAAAATAGAGTGAAGTAGCTGGTTTCCACAAAAAGAGAGACAACATGCCGGGGAGTGTGGATACAAGAGAAAACAAGCTAAATTCTGAGGGTGATAATATGATTGTCTGAGCCCATAATGGAGAAAGGGAGGCACTGGATCCCCTGAGAGAAATTGGGGTTTCTAAAGCATATGGACTGAAAAAGTCCATAAAATTGTTAGTAAAGGCTGATATACATGGGACATGGAGGGTCAACACAACCTGGCAGGGTGGCTAATTGAATCCAAGCATCACTGCTGACATCTGCAGTAAGCTGCAGGTCTCAGTTTTGAATACTAATAAGGCTAACTCAGCCCTCCATCCTTACAAGGTCAATAAAGTGAGTAACATTAAAATGGTTCTTTTTAATTACCAAATTTAAAACGGCAAACAGTGCTATGAAGCGTACAAACAAGTTATTGTTAAGACATGTCAGAATTCAAGGAATATGGTCCTTGTAAAAAGATGTTCAGATTCCCTTGATTACTGATGAGATAAGAAAAGGCAGGATAGGGAGTGTTAAAAAACAGATGGTAGTGGAGCTGGATGAGCGAGAATCAAGGTAGAAGGCATGAGTAGAAAGGTTAACTTGAACCTGTGAGTGATGAAACAATAGTTTATGACTAGATGTTGTGTTCTGCTGGACAGAGGTTCTTATATCTTTCTTTTTGCAGTGACTGTTACACAGAAAAATGTGTCATGAACAATTACTTTGGAATTGGATTGGATGCAAAGATTTCTCTGGACTTCAACAACAAGCGTGATGAACATCCTGAGAAGTGCAGGTATGATGCATTATAGAAGGACAGTGTGCCCAATGGAAACTTGTAAGTTAAAATGAAGGGAATCTGTTACTTGTGCAGTAATTTCCACCATCAATAACATATCAACACAGTTATTCTTAAAACAAATGAGCAACATTTGAGAACATTCTTATGCAGCTTTTAATCTCTATTCATGTTTCTGTGTTAATACCCCAGTTTTTTTAGTTCCTATGTCTGAATTACTACGACTTTATTTTACCCTCTTTCCAGGACCATGGGAGTTTTGTTTTTTAATATGCGTTACTTTTGTCTGCTCCCAGGGCAGCTAATAAATGGTGTTAACAAATATTTTTACCTTCTCACTTGGGGGATTATATGGCCCCTATTAAATAAAAAAATTGCCATACCTATTTATTTTAGAGCCCCAGTTACCTCCAGCTCGGGAACAGAGTGGATCTAGCCTCTACAGGTTCAGCCAGCAATGAATTGCCTATCAATATAAAACATTTATTCACTTTGTTTACTTGCAGTTACACTGTTCACATTTAAAATGAATCACACATATAGAGAAAATACTTTATAAAGAAATCCTGCTACTAAGTCCACTACTAATGTATAATTAGAAGAGCACCCATGCGTTATTTCAGCTGTAAAATGTTGTTATAGTGAAGGCGTCTTCATGTACATTAGATGAACTCTTGATACCTCTGCCACATGTAAAACAACATTTTGGGATGGAAAGGTCCTCTGCATGGTTAAAGATGTGTACCTCTGCCCTGAGTGCCCGACTGTACTGCTGTCTGGATTCTTAATGCAGATTTTTGTGTCATAGGTAAACACAGATCTTGTGTATGTGCCACTGTTTTCTATTGCTTATTATACCAATTTCTGATTGCTACTGTACATTCAATAGTGTGCTTACTTACCTCTTATTGGAAAGTACCTATCTAGTATTTTAGTATTTGTGTCACTAAAATAAAGTACAATTATTTTTGTTAATACTGTGTGGCTCTTTCGTGTGTGTGAGTACTCTGTGACTACAGTGGTATTGCATATGTTTTGTCCTAGATAAGTCTTGGATCCTCATCCACAACTACCTCTAGAGCTGGGCTTCTAGACACTGCCTACACTTCACTAATATAGGGGATACCGGGACCTGGTATAAGGTGACGAGACCCTAGATATTCACCACACACCAGGCCAGCTTCCTACATCCCCTCCCCCAGCAGGAGGTCTAGCAGGCCTTTGCCTCCAATCTTAGTCACAGGCAGAAGTCTTGCAGAGCTTTCCTTCCTCACACAGACCGTCTGGCTGCTTGGCAGAAGACAAAGTTAGGGGTCTCAGCCTCCCCTTCTTTTAGTCCTGTTCCAGACTCCAAAATGTGATTTAGGTTAGGAGTCTTTGAAGTTTTATGTTGGGGTTTTGATTATTTATGAATGTCCAGTTTTCGTTTTCTTCTTTTTCCCTTGAAAGGATGTCTGTCAGAGCCAGCAAGACTCCAAAGCTGATTAACCTACAACACAGTTCATTGGAGTGACTACAGTTCACACCTGGATCTCAGCCACCGTGATATATCTCTCAAATATTTAATTCCAGGTTCCAGTCCTACCCTCTGTGACTTCCCTGTCAGCCACCTCACCATCCTGAGATGTGTCCAGGCCCCTTCCTTGTGAACTGTTGCTGATTCAGAGAGCAGCCTTCTGTAATGTAATGGGTGGGTCCCTTCCTCCAGTGCCTGTCCCACCTACCTCATAGGAATGCAGCAATACACAGATTTGTCTGGGGGGCTTCCAGCAGTTTTGGACACAGTGCAGTTTCTGGCTTATCCTTCCGTGCGGCAAGTCCAGGACATTCTGGAGGTGGCACAAGGTCTCTTTCAGCGGTGGGGAGAGTCTTGGTTAGATCTGTTTGCCTCTGCTGAGAACACGCTGTATCAGTAGTTTTGTGTACTGGGGTTTTAGAGGCAGCACTCGCTCAGCAATGCTTTTTGTCTAGAATGGAGCTGAGGCCTCCTGTACAACTTTCCACACATCCCACTCCTGCCCAGAGTTCTCAAGAAGATCAAGAACGACCGGGCCAAAGTTATCCTCGTGGCACTGGATTGGGCATGGACAGTCTGGTTTCCCGAGGTACTGAGCATAGCAGTCTATTCTCTGACCATGCTGCCCCTTCTGGAGCATCTTCTGTCGCAGCAACAGGGGGGGTTCTCCAACGAACCTGTCCAGTCTCTGCCTTCTTTTGTGGTGATCCAGCAGTGCTGTTGACAGCCTTTGACTTTCCTCCCGAAGTCTGTGATGTTATATTGGCAGCCAGACGTTCCTCCACCAAGACGATATACCCCTGCTGCTGGATGAAATTTGTGGCTTTGTGTTTTGACAGAAATGTTGATCACCTTTCTGCCCCTCTTTCTCAGGTTTTTCTGTTCATTATATCTCTTGCCCAGCAGGGCTCTACTGTGGGCACTCTTAAAGGTTGTCTTTGTGCTATCTCGCCAGATTACCTTATCAGCCCCCTCTTTTCAAATCTCCTATTGTAGACAGAATCTTTAAAAGATTTAGTTAATCTTTTTCCCCTGCTCCTTTTATCATGGCTCAGTGGGACTTGAATCGAGTGTTTACATTCTTAAAGTGCGCTCTCTTTGAGCTACTTCAGCATTGTCTCCTGCCGTTACTCACCATCAAAACTGCAACCCTCGTGACTATAACATCTGCCTGACAAGCTAGTGAGTTAAAGGCCTTATCATCGAAGCAACCCTATTTATTCATCCACCCTGACAAAGTGGTTCTTCACACACAGGCCTCCTTGCATCCAAAGATGGTAGCTTCCTTTCATATAGGTCAGTCCATCGCCTTGCCTACTTTCTTCGTTTCCCCTTATCCTTCCCAGGGTGAGGAATGTCTCAATCCTCTGGACCCCAAACAAGAATTGTTGTTCTACCTTGACCGCACACAGGAATTCCGTGTGGACGATAAACTCGTTATGGGATATGTTGGAGCTAAAAAGGTCATGCTGTGCAGATAAGGCCCATCTCCAGATGGGTCATGCTCTGCATTAAAATCTGCTACACATTGGCATTGAAGCGCATCCCCCTTAGGACTTGCATGCTCATTCCACCAGAGCCAAAGTTGCGACCATTGCGTTAGCGCATGGATTTCTAGACCTGGACATCTGCCAGGCAGCAATGTGGGCCTCCCTGCACACATTTAATAAACACTGCTGCCTGGACAGTCAGGTCGGTTGTGATGGGCATTTTGCCAGTTCTGTCTTGCAGGGCCAAGAATACAGTTAAGTCGACGGTGTTTCGCTGGCGTATTTAAATGTAACAGTCCTAAAGGTGGTGTACTGGCAGCGGTTCGCTGACGGCGGGAGGTGGTGGCGGGTGTCAATTTACTTCATACAGTGGCAGCGGCTACAGAAGAGAGGTAAGTGACACACGCACTCTGTCCCTTAGCCATTGGTGCACCCCGCACTACACAGCACAACACATACACACAATTACCCGTTGCCTATCTGATACACTACAACCTGTACAAGCCAAAAATACACATTGACACACATCGATAACACAACATACACACACCATTTACACTGCATTTACACAGCACACAACCACAACAAACACAGCTACACACATACACCTGCACCTCACCCAGCTAATTGCATCGAATACACATATGCCTGTACAGACTCACACACACAACTTACAGCACAACATGACAGGTACAGGTGTCCTGGTAATATGCACACATAAACACAGTTGACAGGTGTGACTGTACAGTCAATGTGGTGCCAGCATTGATTTGGCAATGAATACTGCCACCATAATGACAGTTGTGTAAGTGTGCTGTATGTGTAGTGTACCAGTATGCCCCCCCTGTGCCTGACCCACTCGTGCCCCCGACATGTGCATGTCACAGTGCTTTAAAATTGTCTGTGACATGTATGGGTCTCCAGTGGTCCCCACCTCCTGCGCAGTACCCATCCAGCGTACCTTGGCACTGTGGCGCCCCTCTCTTGTAATCCGTCCACTACTGGAGGTCAGGGTGTGGGGGTTTTTCTTTGTGCGTCGTTGGCAGCAGCAATAGCAGGTGTTGTCCAATCGACTACAGAGGTTGGGGGCTCGTCAAATGGCAAAAGGTGAGTTATCACCCATTCCCCCCCAATCCACCAACTAGGAAGTGGAGGTCAGACCACCACTCTTTCCTTGTCAGTAAGACACATCTAAATCTGCACAGTGGAAAGGCTGGCTGCGGTCCTGCCGGCATACCCCTTTCCTGCTGTCAGTGCAGCCACTGTTTCTTGGCAGAGACGGCGGTTTGAATGGGTTTTTTCATCTATGGGACGCCCAACATCTAAATACGGCAGGCGGACCATCGCAGCGGCGGGAGGTTTTACAGTTGAAAAGTCAACTGTGGGACCGTTACCGCCAACATCTAAATCAGGCCCTATATCTACCTGCAGATTCCTTACCGGCTCACCCATCCTCCCCGCTCCGCAAACAGATTTCTAGTGACAGGGCGTTTACCCTTTCAGAGCCCTAGTTTTCCACACCAGTGGTTAGTTTTTGTCATGGCTCCGCGTTTCTGGTGTGGAAAGTCGTGAAAAGAAACTTACTTCAGTGTGCCTGGGTGGTGCCTATATAGATATATAGATGATGCGGACGTCATTCCAGTGTGGAAGACGCCAGAGATGCACACGGAGTCAAACGATGCCACCTAATGGCTTGCAAGTGTACTGCTCAGGAAAAATCTTCTGGATCCATTCTGATTCCTGGGATAATTCTAAGGTAAGGAATCTGCAGCTAGATCTAGTCTCTACCAGTTAAGGTGTTATCAAAGGTAAGTAGCTTGTTTGTTGCTCTGAAATAGCCCTGTCTAAGAACTCAAGCTAGTAATGTACTGCTTTGTTTAGGAGGTACGGTATTCAGAGTAAGGAGAGGTTGAGCGGCACTTCTCTGAATCTTTCTTAGTGCCTGTAGTAAAGGACTGGCCATATTGTACTTTTTCATGTGGTCAATGGACATGTGCCTGTTTTTCCTTGATCCAGGCAAAGCAGGCAGAGTAACAGTTTTGTTGCCTTTTACACCAAGAACAGTGATATGTGATCAGTAGGATGGTTCAAGAGGTTTTGTGGATTTTTTCACAAACTAGTTTCCCAACCCTGGGAACACACCCGTCAGCAGCAGTGATAATCTTCTCTTCACAGGTGACAGTGTCAGAGTGATTCATGCAAGACAACTTGTCTCTGGCTTCTTCGATACTCTGCATAACATTGAAATGTTTCTCCAAGTAAAATATTTCTTCGTCCACCACCATCCTAGGATTTTCTAACCCAGGCACATACATCGGAATTTTGAAGAGAACCTCTAATGGGGAGCGTCCTCCAAGTACTTGTTTGAAGGAGTTATTCAGTGCTCTCTGAACTCCATACAAAGTGTGGTACCAGCTAAGACCTGAACTCAGTACCATAACAGTTAAGGCTTGTTTAATCTTGCTGTTGGTACATTCGACAATGCTGTTCGATTCATCTTTGAATGGATTGCTGAACTGCAGACAAACTCCCAGAGCAGACATTAAATCCCTGTAAGCCTTAGAAGCGAACACAGGACCAGTATCTGAATGAAATGAATGAACTACCCCAGTCGTTACCAGAAACTGCAAATCCTTTACTGCTGAATCACTTTGCATTTTTCTGTAGCCACACCCATAAGAATCGAGAACATGAATATGTTGGTATATAGGTTGGTTGAGTGAAGGAGACTGGTGTGATCCAAATAAATCACCTGAAAGTGGATGCTAGAGATTGTGAAAAGAGTTGGTGAGTGTCTTTTGACAGTGAAGATTTTTTTCTGCTGACAAATATAACACTTCCTAACATAAACCCAAGCCTGTTTATTTAAACCAGGCCACTAGTAGCGTTACTGTAGCATTGACACAGTTGCATTAACCTCTGCATTTGCAGATGCCAACCCCTCATGGGCCTCTTTGATTACATCAGATCTGAACAGATTATTTGGTATTATCCTGTTGCCCACTCCTTATAGTGTGACGTCAGTAGTGTTGTCTGAAATAAGAGTGTAGAAGTATTTAAGAGGAAGTAGGAGGCTTTCCAAATTGTTTGGTAATTTGTATGGCTGTTGAGATGTGTCGATCTTCGTTTGAGATCTGGTTAGGCCGGCTGCAGACTTCCCTTTGGCATGAATGCCATTACTCTGGTTCTGTGTAGGAAACTGGGCCTCTTTATGGATGCCCCCCACTTTTTGCCCCCTTTAGAACTACTGGATGCTGGTTTCCTACTCTGATAGTGTGCTGAGGCCTGCTAGCCAGACCTCAGTGCCAGTGCTCCTTTCCTTAAAACAAGGTATGTCTGATTGTTTCACAACTGGGAAAGCACTTGAGCATCCCTGTAAGTACCTAGTAAATGGTACCCCTGGTACCTATGGCATGGGTACTACAGATAGGGTAGCATGCGATTTGCTGCTGCTCTTAGGGACCTAAGTGACCTACACCCTAATTGCACAGTCTGCCAACGCAGACTGCATATCAGGGTGCAAGCCCTGAGTGAAAACACGCCATGCCACACTCATTGTGTGCCATACCAAAGTCACTGCATGTATTATGTAAGTTATCCTTACAGCAGGCCCTAAGACGTGAGAGAAAGCCTGTAGCAAGCTGGCTCTCTATATAGTGCACTAAAGTGAAGTACACTGTGCATAGTCCAGTGGATCCCCAATTCATTTGCCGAGGCAAAAGTAGATAGGACTAATGCTCTATTTTGTTGTAGTGTGGGCGAGCAGTTAGGCTTATCAGAGGGTAGTGCTAGGCAGTTGTACTCACAGAGAAAACAAGCATTTGGAATGTAATAGTCTCGTGTTTGCTCGAGTTAGAGCTCATAGCGTTGTAAATTACTGACTGGACTTTTATTTACACACAGACTGAAAACAAAACAAGCATTTGAACTGCAATAGCTCTTGTGTTCGCTCGAGTTTCAGCTATTAGCGTTTTCTTGCCACAAACTGAAAATAAAAAGTAAAGCAGCCAGTTCAAAGCACTGCTGAGAGCTCGCAGAGACAGACAAAAGGAACAAGCATTTGTAATGCAAGAACAGAAAATGTGCGAGGGAGAGTAATGAATGGAATAAACAAAGTCACACATCACTGCAGATGAAAAGTAAGTAATAGACTAGAGCCCTGTTAACAGAAACAGACTGGGGCCACTGAAGCATCCAGCGCTCTGGTCAAATGCTATTAGCCTTTGAACAAAGTAATCCCTAAGCACATGCTTTATAGGCACAAGTGGAAGGGTACAAGTACTAGGGCCATGCTCCAGGGGAGTGCACAACTGTGGAAAAGGTGGGACAAAGAGCAAGGATTGACCACTAGCAAGCAAGGATTTTTTAAGGACACTGAAACAAACCAGTGAAAAAGCAGAGACCCCACAAAGAAGTATAGAAGTATATACTAAAGTATATACAAGAGGCCTCGAATTCTCGACCTAATAAATGAGACACACACTCTAAGAATAAATCTGAGACCAATTAAAAAAAAAAAACGGGTGCAGAGGTGCAGCAAGTCGTTGGGTGCCCAATGGATTCCTATGGGAGTTTTACCTCATGACAAACAGGCTGCAGGCTCTGAAAAGCGAGTCGGGGGACAACAAACAGGTAGGCAGTACACTTGGGGTGCTCTGGGACGTAGGTGTGCCCTTGGTCGTCTTCTCCTGTGCCTAGGCGGTACGGATGCAGGGGTGTCTTTAGACATTGGGTTTTCTCGTCCAGGAGCACCCACAGTCACAGGGTCCTGTGTGTTCCGGCTGCAGGCGTCGTCAGGGTGTCTGGCAGGGGTGGACCCAGGAGACGGGGGATATCATTGACACCAATGACCCACCTCAGCTGGGGTCAGGGTTCACAGGTGCAGTGGTTGCTGGAGGTGTTGGATTTTCTCTCACAACCAGCTTGTAGGAAAGTGGGCATGCGTGCAGAGGCTACATGTGTCTCAGGAGAGTCCAAGAGGGTGATACCACACTAGACTCAGTCTCTGGGGAACTGGGGAATCGCATTAGCACTGTTTGTTGGCTTCACATCGGGTCGTGGACCTCGGATGCAGTGGTCACTTCAGGTGTCGGGTTTCTGTGGTTCCAGCAGCTGCAGAGTCTTTTCCTTGGAGTTTCTTGTTGCAGGGCAAGTCCGGTGCCCACAGGAGACTTGAGTCTTTATTGAAGGCTGGACAAGTTGGCTTTTTGTGCAGGATCCTTTAAGGTAAGCAGGCAGACAGAGGAGGCTGGTTCCAGGTCAGCTGCTTCTTCTTCCCTCTTCTGCAGGTGCAACTCTTCTTTGTCCGGTTCTTCTTAGGTTGTCGAAATCTGAGTTCTAGGGTCCAGAAACAATGCTGCCTGCTTTTGCAGGATGTGTTATCACCTCCGCCAACAGGATGACTATTAAATCTGCATACCAAGGCGGGAGACTTCAAAATCCCTGCCATCTTTGATATGCAATACCATCTTCCCCCAGACATGTGAGAGGCACCCCTCTTCCCTGAGGCCCATTTTGCACCAGGACAGGAGAGAGAGAATTAGAAAATAAGGAGACATGTTGCACTTGCAGGCTGGACACTCCCCTAAGGTGGGCAGCCTGAAGTGAACACGAAAAGTAGAATGCCATCATCTTGTGAATGGTGAAATTAGGAACTCTGGGACAGGGTGATGCCTACTCCCAACAGGAAGTGGTCATCTAGGTGGCTTAGTGTCGCCAAGGGTAAATAGCGCATTGACTACTACTCTTCACTCCATTAACACCCCTAATTGATTCCTTAGGTAACCCCCCTGGCACCAGGAAAACAGATCAAGTCAAGACTTTGACTACTGGGATCCGAAGAAGAAAGGAGAAGGACCAAAGAGAGCGTGAATTGAAGACCTGCACCAAGGTTTGACACAAAACCCTGCCAGGTTACTTGCCCTTCAACAATCACTGGGACAAACTTTCCAAAGTGCTGAACAACCTCCCCAAACCCTTGGAGGACTGCCCATTACCTCAACAACTTGGAAAGATCGCACTTGGAGTAGAAGAGGTACTCCTTTGCATCCACAGGCACCGCATGCAGCTGTCCAGTCCACCATGTTGCGACCCCACACCTCAAAGCACCTCTGCACACAGGCTCACAGCCTGAGTTCAAGTGGACAGACAATGTCTCTGCCTGCCCAAGACCCACAAGACCTTGAGCCCCCCTTTGAGTTTAGCCAGATTGGTCACCCTGTCCCCACTTGCAGCCTTTTCCCCTAGACCGTTTCCAATTAAATTAAATTGAATTGGACACCAGATGCTGTAATGCACCTCTGCACCCAGTGTGTCCCGAAGTGAACTACTGGTGCTGCTTCGGACCTTGCCCCATACTCGCCTTAATGTCTGAATACTGGACCTGTAAGTCGTTTCTAAGTTCCCGATTGCAGTAAGTTTATTCCCCATAGGATAATATCACAGCTTTAAAGATGCAATACAGTGCATTTTTTAAGTCTTGAAAAATCACAGTCTTGAAAAGTACTTTCCCAATTACGATCTTGGTGTCTAAATTAATATAAAAAGTGTTATTTTCATAATTTAGTGTTGGATTTCTTTATTGAGTATGCATCTTGCTTACTGGCTTTGAGTGTGCAATAAATGCTTAACACTATCCTCTGATAAGCCTAACTGCTCACCCACACTACCACAAAAGAGAGCCTTTAGGGTTATTGTTTCAACCCCTGTCAGCCAATAAGGGTCTCTCTGGACTATCTGCATAGTGTCCCGTTATACTGATACACTACATAGATAACCAGCTTCCAAAACCCTAATTGTGCCTCGAGTAGAAGCTTGTCTTGTAAGACAGCTACCTTTCCCCAAAACTGTTTATTCTTTATAGGTTTTAACTTTGAATCCTTGAATTAATTTAAACGCCAATGCTGCAAGTCAACATTGTAGCCCTGCACTGAAAAGGATGAGTCGGACACAATAAGAGTGGAAGCTGATGAGTCGGTGCATGTATTATGGCATGTATTTTGCATGCTGTACAGTGCTGTGGCACAGGAGTTTAGTGTAGGTACGCTGTGGAAGGAATTTACCATCCTTCACCACACCCTGCACTTCCTCACAGGTTGTGGAGTACTTATATTTTCATTTACCACCGGTTGTGCAGAGCCATCTGTATAGAATGCACTCTGTTAAGACTTAGTGGGTAAAATGACTGGAGTTGGAGAAATGTGTTGTTCATTTTGAAGAAAAGCCTGTGTATTTAGAGTAGGATCATACTGGAACTTTACTTAAGGATGAGACTCACTGCACCCACCTCTGGTGTTGGGCGCAAGCATTAGGAATGCTTGGCGGCCACTTCTAGTGCTGATATGGGGCACAACAATGATATGTTTTCCATGCGCCAAATGGTGCTTCTTCAAAATAGCTGTAAGGATTTTCTCTATGGAAGCAAAGCGTGCTTCAGCTAAAGAAATCCAAGTGGGACCTGTAATCATTAGGAACAGTCTGTGCTTCATTGTATTTCACATAGGTATAACAGTAATGACTGGGGGGTTATGACTCTGATAACTAGGTTAGTTTGATTATCCCTAGTTTTGTAATTTAGTCTCAGGCATGTCTGCTTGTAGAGCATACAAGATATCAGTGTCCGTGTTTAGCCATTGTTTTGATGAAAACATGGGAGAAATCAGGTCATACAAGAGCTTCACTTGCTCAGCATGGTGAGGCAAGTAAGTATGTCCAAATTTGAGAAACCCCAGCAGGGATTGCAACTTTTTCAGTGTATCAGCAGTCTGAAAGGTACCCCATTTCTGCAGGAAGTCTGGAGATAGACCCTTGCCCTCACTAGACAACTCGTATCTTAGGAAAGTCACCATCAGGTAGGCAATTTTCGATTTCTTAAAGTTAATTTTGTAACCATGTGATGTTAATATGGTCCTCACTCGGTCCATCCTTGTTAGGTATAAGACAAATCATCATCTGTAAGGTAGACATTATCAACCTATGACAACCCCTTGGGATCTGGCTGTAAGATCTCCATGTTGCTTGCAGAAATTAAGCCAAGACTGTCCATATAGCCCGTTGGCAAATGTCAAAATGTGAACTGCATTCTGTCAAAACTAAGGGCAGTTAGATACTCACTTTCAGGCACTATATTATAACGGAAAAATATGTTGGAAATATAATGAGGGTCATTAACATTGTGCTATATGCATTTTGGATCCCATAGGTTTGTGTATCAGAATTTTGATTCTATAGTCTAAGACTATACAATAGGAGCCGTCTGGTCTGGAGATGGGAAAGAGGGGCGTGTTCATTAGTGAAAGACAAGGTGCAATTATGCCCTGATTCTGCAGCTGAACTAATATTGATTTTTTTTACCACATTTTGTTTCGGTCTTTAAATAGTATTGTGCTTGTGGTTGAGGTTTGCGGGATAAAGGAATGACATGTGGACTTGAGTGTTTGTCCCATCATGCTTGATTTCTATGTAAGGATGGATCCTATTTTACAGACCATTTACTGGTGTAAACTTCCCTGATGCCCTCAGGTAATATGGGGGGGAAAAAAGCTACCCTTGTGCCCAATCTCACCCATCCCCGGCGAGGAAGCTTTCCTGATAGAGTGGAGGCCAGTCCTCTTTTGCTAGAATGAGGATTATAGCCCCTTCAATTTGTATGTTTAAATTGTAAATCCTATCAGGAGGGTTTAAATGATATCTGGAGTCTTGACTTCATAAATTATAGCTCTCTTGCGCAAGACAGCCATAGAGAGGGTTCCAGTGCCAGATGTAAGCTTTGGTTGCTGTTGCCGCTATTCTCTGGTCCCCAAAAAGACAAGGGCCTTCGTCCTGCACAAGACCTTCGGTCTCTCATTCTTTTCCTCAAGAAGAAGTTTAAGATGCGCACGTTGGCTTAGGAATTGTCTGCCCTGAACCCAGAAGTCCGGATGGTAGAGTTGGACTTGCAGAACACTTACTTTCATATCCCCATCCTGCTTGCCCACAGACGTTACTTGTGGTTCACGTTTAGACACAAGCACTTTAAGTTCACTTTGCTCCACTTTGGCCTTACCAGCTCCTCTTTGGTGTTTACTAAGGTGATGGCAGTGGAGGCAGCTCACCTGCTGAGATCAGGGGTTTCAGCCTTCCCCTATCTCGACAACTGGCAAAAGGCGAAATTGCCCCAGGCTATTGTCTCACACCTCCAGACTACTGCAAACTTTCTGTACTCACTGGGGTTTACTATCAACATGGCAAAGTCACACCTGACTTCCTCTCAACCGCTCACTTTCATCAGAGCTGTTATGGACATAGTGCAGTTTCTGGCTTGTCCTCCTGATTGGAGAGTCCTGGATATTCAGGCTATGATATTGATGTTTTGGCCTCTGTCCTCATTTTCAGTGAGAATGACTGAGGCTGCTGGTCCTCGTGGCCTCCTGCAGCCTGCTGGTGCACATGCCAGACAGCATTTGTGGGCTCTGCAGTGGGACCTGAAGTTCCAGTGGGCACAACATCAAGGGAATCTTTCTGACATGGTCCAGATAGCGGAGGGAACTGCGCAAGATCTGCAGTGGTGGCTTTTGAAGCGTGATTTGCTCAGAGGCAGATCCCTTTTCCTTCCCCAACCAGATCTGGTAGTGGTGACAGATGCGTCACTCCTTGGCTGGGGTGGCCACATGGGAGAGGCAGAGATAAGAGGTATCTGGTCTTCTACTCCATTGGAAGCCTCAGAGAGCTGGTTTGGCAGTACTGGGGCTCCATGGTGGAGCCCCCAGGATGCATGGAATTTGCTTCCCACTACCAGATTTGGAATGGGGGGGACAATTCCATGATCTTAGCCACCTTTCTGGCCATATTCGGAGTTACCATTATGAAGCTACATATAGATATTGACCTATATGTAGTGCACATGTGTAATGGTGTCCCCACACTCACAAAGTCCGCGGAATTGGCCCTGCACTATGTGGGGCACCTTTGCTAGTACAAGGGTGCCCTCACACTTAGTAACTTTGCACCTATCCTTCATTAAATTAAGGTTAGATATATAGTTGACTTATAAGTTACTTAAGTGCAGTGAAGATGGCTGTGAAATAATGTGTGCACTATTTCACGGAGGCTGCAGTGGCAGTCCTGTGAAAGGGTTTGTCTGAGCGTCTTATGGGTGGCAAAAGAAATGCTGCAGCCCATAAGGATCTCCTGTAACCCCAATGCCCTGGGTAACTAGGTACCATATATTAGGGACTTATAAAGGGGGGGGGGGTCCAGTGTGGCAACTGAAATTGGTAAATTAAATCACTAGCCTATAGTGACAAATTTCAAAGCAGAGAGAGCATAAGCACTGAGGTTCTGATTTGCAGAGCCTCAGTGATATGGTTAAGCACTATACACAACACACATATTAGGCCACAAACTATGAGTACTGGGGTCCTGAACAGTAGGATCCCAGTGAGACCGGCAAAAACATACTGACATACAGGTAAAAATAGGGGTAACATGCCAAGAAAGATGGTACTCTCCTACACACACCCCCACCCCTCCCTAAAGTGGGACAATAAGGCTAACCTTACCCAGATGACTCTTCATTGTCTAAGTGGAAATATCTGGAGAGTCCATCTGCATTGGAGTGGGTACTCCCAGGTCTGTGTTCCACTGTAAAGTCAATACCCTGTAGGGAAGTGGACCACCTGAACAATTTAGGGTTTTACCTTTCATTTGTGTAAGCCAAAATAGAGGTCTGTGGTCTGTTTGAACAATGAAGTGAGTCCCAAACAAGTAAGGTCTCAGCTTCTTCAAGGCCCAGACCACAGCAAAGGCCTCCCCCTCTATTGTAGACCAACACTTTTCTCTAACGGTCAGCCTCCTGCTGATAAATAAACAGGTTGATCCTGTCCCTTTGAGTTAAGTTGTGATAGTACAGCCCCTACCCCTAATTCAGAAGCATCTGTTTGAACAATTAATTTTTTGGAGTAGTTTGGGCTCTTCAAGACAGGTGCAGAGCACATTGCCTGCTTAAGCTCCTCAAAGGCTATCTGACAGCTAGCTGTCCACAATACATTTTTAGGCATCTTCTTTCTGGTGAGGTCATTAAGCGGGGCAACAATGGAGCCATAGGTCTTAATGAACCTCCTGTAATACCCAGTGAGGCCTAAGAAGGCTCTGACCTGGGTCTGTGTAGTGGGGGGAGCCCAATACATAATGGTCTGAATCTTCCACTGTAGTGGTTCAATCTGTTCCCCACCTACCAGGTGGCCCAGATAAACCACTCTCTCTTGCCCTATCTAGCGCTTTGAAGCCTTGATAGTTAGGCCTGCCTTTTGCAGGGTCTCCAAAACTTTCCAGAGGTGGGCCAGGTGGTCATCCCAGGTGGAGCGAAATACAGCAATATCATCTAAGTATGCTGCACTGAAAGCTTCCAAACCTCGAGGGACTGTATTCACCAACCTCTGAAAAGTCACAGGTGCATTTTTCAAACCAAAGGGCATAACAGTGAATTGGTAAAGCCCTCCCAAAGGGCATAACAGTGAATTGGTAAAGCCCTCCTATGGTAGAAAATGCAGTTTTTGCTTTAGCATCCTCTGACAATTTGATCTGCCAATACCCTGCAGTCAAATCAAAGGTGCTTAGATACTTGGCAGATGCCAGTGTATCTATAGCTCATCTGCCCTGGGTATAGGGTGAGCATCAGTTTTGGTTACTGTATTAAGACCCCTATAGCCCACACAAAACCACATTTCTCTCTTTCCTTCTTTGCTATGTGGTTCGGGCACAAGCACCACTGGTCTGGCCCAGGGGCTATCAGAAGCTTAATAACTCCTAGATCCAAAATTTTCTGAACCTCTGTTTTAAAGCAATCTCTGACATGGTCAGGCTGCCTGTAAGTTGTACTTGTGACATGTAAACTGTCTCCAGTGTCAATTGTATGTTCACACCAGGTAGTTGTACCAGGTATGAGAGAGAAGAGGTCAGAAAACTGTCCTAGGAGATTTTTGCAGCCCTCCCTCTGCTCAGCAGTGAGGCAGTCTGCAAGAACCACTCCTTCCACTAAGCCATCAGCTTTAGTGTTGGATAAGAGGTCAGGAAGAGGGTCACTCTCTTCCTCCTGCCCCTTTTCTGTGGCCATGAGCAGGGTTAAGTCAGCCCGGTCATAACAAGGCTTAAGGTGATTGACATGAAGCACTTGATGGGGCTTCTGGCAGTGCCCAGGTCCACCAGATAGGTGACCTCACCTTTCTTTTCCACAATGAGATGGGGTCCACTCCATTTGTCCTGGAGTGCTCTTGGGACCACAGGCTCCAATACCCACACCTTCTCTACTGGTTGGTACTTTGTCAGGACAGCCTTCTGGTCATGCCATTGCTTTTGGAGCTCTTGGCTAGCCTGAAGGTTTTTAGTGGCCTTTTTCATGTACTCAGCCATTCTAGACCTTAGGCCAAGTACATAGTCCACAATGTCTTGCTTTGGATGTTTTAAAGGTTGTTCCCAACCTTCCTTAACAAGAGCAAGGGGACCCTTAACAGGGTGACCAAATAGGAGTTCAAAGGGGCTGTAGCCCACTTCTTTTTGGGGTACCTCCCTGTAGGCGAAAAGAAGGCATGGCAAGAGGACATCCCATCTCCTTCTGCGTTTCTCAGAGAATACCATGATCATGCCTTTGAGAGTTTTATTAAACCTCTCAACCAATCCATTTGTTTGTGGATGATAAGGGGTGGTGAGCTTGTAGGTAACACCACTCTCCTTCCCCATTGCCTTGAGGTATGCAGGCATGAAGTTACTACCTCCGTCTGATACATCTTCCTTAGGGAAACCCACCCTGGAAAAGATTCTCAGGAGGGGTTTTGCCACTGCAGGTGCTGTAGTGGTCCTTAAGGGGATAGCTTCTGGATACCTTGTGGCATGGTCCACTACCACAATGATAGATCTTTGCCAGAAGCTGTTAGAGGGTCAAGGGGTCCAACAATATCAACCCCTACCCTTTCAAAGGGCACCCCAACCACTGGCAGTGGGATTAAGGGGACCTTTGGGGTGCCACCAGTCTTGCCACTGGCTTGGCAGGTGACATAGGAGCGACAAAACTCCTTTGTGTCTTCTGATTTATGGGGCCAGTGAAAATGTGGAACAAGTCTGTCCCATGTTTTACTCTGGCCTAAATGCTCCTCCAAGGGAATGTCATGAACTAGAGTTAGGAGGAATTCCCTATACTGGAGGGGGGAGGTGACTAGTCTCCTGGTGGCACCAGGTTTAGGGCCCCTTTCCTCAGTATAGAGGAGATTATTCTCCCAGTAAACCCTGTGGCTGTCATTGACAACCCCATTCTGCTGTTTGATAGCTTGCTGTCCAAGACCCTCTAGTGTGGGACAGGTCTATTGTGCCACACTCAGTTCCTCCCTGGCAGGCCCCCCTGCACCCAAAAGCTCAGCAGTATCAACTTCAAGCTCCTCTGGTGTAGGGTCTGCACAGGGAGAAGACTCCTCTTCAAAAGGGGAATCATCTGGAGAGGGAGGGATAGCGGACAAGCGTTTGCCCTTTCTACCCCTAGTTTTTGGGAGCACTTGGTACATTGTTCAAGGATCCAAGTTTCCCTGTCCTCTTTGGTTCTTGGCCAGAGCCCTAGTAAGAGCAAAGATATGCCCAGGAATGCCCAGCATTGCTGCATGGGCCTCCAACTCGCTCAAGCTGAAGTCTCTAAATCATTTCCTAGCTGACATTGTACAGGTAAGTCAGTGGCTACCACAACTTTCTTTGGACCAGTAATACCCCCCCCCCAGTTGAGATTCACAACAGCCATGGGGTGGCTAACAGTGTTGTTATGAGCGTCTGTCACTTGGTACTGGTGACCAAGTAAGTGCTGCTCAGGGGCAACCAGTTTCTCCATCACCATAGTGACACTGGCACCTGTGTCCCTGTAGGCCTCAGCCTGAACACCATTTATTAGGGGTAGTTCCTCATACTTATCCATATTAAGGGGACAAGCAACTAAGGTGGCAAGGTCAATGCCACCATCAGAGACTAAAACAGCCCCAGTGGTCTCCCTAACTAGACGAACCGCCCACTACATTACCAATGATGAGTCCAGCTACACCCTTTGACTGGCTATTAGTAATGCTCTTCCCGCCACCACTGCTATTACTAGGGGCACTAGTGGAAGCAGTGGGGGTTGTTGTGGTGGGAAGTTTGGTGTTTCTTTTTGGACAAGTGGGATCACTTGTCCAGTGACATTTGGCTTTACAGAGATAACGCCATGGCTTTTTCTAATTGTGAAAAGAGGATTTGGACCCACCACCCCCAGAGGATTTTTGTGGGCCTCTTGAAGACTCAGAAGATTTTTTATCTTTGTCCCCACCCTTGTCATGAGACTTCCCATCCTTCTTCTTGCTGTCTTTGTCACCCCTGTATGAACTTTTCTGTTCACTCTTGTTCTGAACTATTTGTCTGCCTTCTTCCCCAATTCCTGTGGAGAGGTCAGATCTGAGTCTACAAGATACTGATGCAACAAATCAGACACACAATTATTCAATATATGCTCTCTTAGAATCAAGTTATATAGGCTTTCATAGTCAGTCACCTTACTGTCATTTAACCAACCTTCTAGGGCCTTCACTGAACAGGGTACAAAGTCTGTCCAATCCTGTGATGACTCCTTTCTGGTCTGTCTGAACTTTATCCTGTATTGTTCAGTGGTTAAGCCCAGACCATCTACGAGTGCACTTTTGAGAATATGGTGGTTATCTGCATCATCTTCTATGGCAATAAGGAATCTGTCCCTCTCCTTGCCAGAGAAAGATAGCCACAGGATAGCAGCCCACTGAACTTGAGGAACACCCTGAACTTTACAGGCCCTCTTAAGTGCAGCAAACCACTTGTATATGTCCTCTCCATCCTTGTAAGGAGGGACAACTTTATGTTGATTTCTTGAATCAAATGAGGGTTCTTTAACATTAGAACTCCTGAAACTGCTGCTGCCACCACGGGGGACTAACCCCAACCCCTGCCTTTCCTTTTCCACTGCCAGGGATTCCCTGTCTAAGGCCAACTGATGCTGCTGTAGCCTCAGTCTGGCCTCCTCTAACCTCAGCTTTCTGAGTTCCCTGTCTAGGGATGGTCCTCAGGGTTAGAATTGTGGGATACCTCTGAAACAGAAGTAACATTGGAATTTGCAGAGGCTGATCTTTCCATAACTTTAGCCACCCTAGTGACCTGGCCTCTAGGTGTGAAGGGAGCCCTTTAGTGTCTGAACCCTTCCCATTCCCAGTTACAGTAGGGGGTTTGTTAATAGAAAGAATCGTGGAAGGACCCTCCCCAGGATTATCAGAATGCTCCTCTGAGCATGCTTGGTCAGAATCTTCCTCCACTCCCCCAATTGGCTGTTCCTGACCAGTGCTAAGTCCCTGCTCGTCTTTCAGGAGAATACTTAAAAGGAATTCCTTATTGGAGTTCTTCCCAATCCCTAAACTTCTTTCAGTACAGAGACCCCTCAAACTTTTAAAGTTAAAATTCTCATAGGTTGTTTTCACAACTCTAGCGGCAGCTTCTACAGAAGACATATTGAAAGAAAAAGAGTTTAGGAAAGTGAGTAAAAAGTTAGTTGACTAACAGATCTAACTTTTTAGAGAAAAGTAGAAAAACTTTTCAGAAACTTTGTAAGACTTTTGCACAGTTTAAAGAACTTTTTAGAAAGTTAGAAATTTCTTCTAGGCATAGATTATGTATAGCTCTAAGTATTGGAGTAAGCTTTTCTTGTGAAAAGCACTAGTAACAAAGTGGGAAAGCAATTGCAAGTACTTATCCCCCCGCTGCACCACCAGTGTAGGAGGCTGGCCTGGTTTGTAGTGGGTACCTTGGGTACTTACACCAGGTCCAGTTATCTCTTATTCGTGAAACTAAGTAGTGTTCTAGCAGCTTAGGCTGATAGAGGTAGCTATAGCAGAGCAGCTTAGGCTGAACTAGGAGACATCTAAAGCTCCTGCAATACCCATCTTCTTCTTCCATGGGGCCTATTCATCCCAGGTTGAATTCTGACCCTTTTTCTTATGGGTACAAATTTGGGAATGAATTTGAGGAGTCCCCAGACCCTTATGAATACCAGGACGACCCTAACTTGGACTGGGCACAGGAGTTGGGCGAGGCCAGTGGTCTGGTTACCTAGACATTGCATGGTGTCCACTCCTAACATGGCTACGGTAGAGGGAGCAACATACTCTATGGTGGTCAGTAGGGCGGCTCAGGTCCTCGGCCTTGAGCTGCCTACTGTTCAGGTCAGGTCTAATCTCCTAACAGAGGTGCTTCAACCAGTGGCTTCCACATCTGAGTCTCTTCTTCTATTCAGTGAAGCGTTCACGGATGTCCTTTTGGGTACTTGGTCCAGACCCAACGCAGGGACTCCTGTGAACAGGACTATCTCACGCTGCCATCGGCCTGCCCAGAACGAGCCTAAAATCCTGTCCCAACACCCATGCCTGAGAGCCTTGTCATCCAGGCATCCTCATCCTCAGGCGCATTCCCTTCCGCACCACTGGGTAGGGAATCAAAAAGGCTGGAACAATGTGGAAATAAGATGTTTTCTTCCTCCAGTCTCGCGTTGCAGTCAGTGAACACTGTGTGCCTTTTGGGCCGCTATACCCACTCTCTGTGGGATACGGCCGCGCAAGTTCTGCCACAGATACCGGAGGAGGCCTGTGCTGTTGTCTCCCAAGCTGTCACTGATGGGAGAGGCGCTGCAAAGTTCACAATCATATGTGGGTTGGACACGACTGATTCTCTAGGTAGATCGGTTGCGACGAAGGTGGCCTTGAGGTGCCATGCCTGGTTACGTACATCTGGTTTCTCAGGGGATGTCCAACAGACACTTAAGGACATGCCCTTTGATGGCTCCCGTCTCTTTGGAGACGAGGCAGATTCGGCTTTGGAGAGGTTCAAGGACTCCTGAGCCGTGGCCAGGCACCTCGACCTTTCCACTGCCCTTCGTCCCCACAGTCCGCCTTTCGGCCCTTTCGTGGCATGCTGTTGCGTCCCTGTCTTATGCACTCTGCCCCCCATGCTGATCAGCCGCTGCATGGCCGGGGATGCAGAATCTCACATGGTCGTGTGACGGGGAACTAGAGGTCTGCCCAGTCCACCCCTGCCTCTGCTGCAGCCTCAAAACCCTCCTAGACCGTCCCCTCACTCTGGTCCAGTTGGCGCCAGGATTTGACATCACCTGCCCTACTGGGAATCCATCACTACGGACAGGTGGGTTTTGCAGATCGTTCGAAGGGGCTACTCCCTCCCCTTCAAATCTGCCCCACCAGCCATGCCTCCATCAGTCAACCATATTCCAGAGGATCATTTGGCACCTCTCTGCCAGGAGGTTGCGGCTCTTTTGGCCAAGGGAGCCATAGAGAGGGTCCCTGCACCAGTAGTAGGTCCTGGTTTTTATTCTCGCTACTTTCAGGTGCCTAAAAAAAAAACAAAGGCTTACGTCCTATCCTAGACCTTCGGGACCTCCGTCCCTTTCTCAAGAAGGAGAAATTCAAAATGCTCACCCTGGCTCAGGTCCTGTCTGCCTTGAACCCAGAATACTGGATGGTAGCATTGGACTTGCAGGACGCTTATTTCCAAATTCCCATCCTGCCTGCCCAGAGACATTACTTGCGATTCGTGGTAGGTCCCAAGCACTTTCAATTTTGCCATGCTCCCCTTCGGCCTTACCAGCGCCCTTCGGGTGTTCACAAAAGTGATGGCAGTGGTTGCAGCTGCACAGATTGGGGGTTTCAATCTTCCCCTACCTCGACGACTGGCTGTTAAAGGCGGACTCGCTCCACAAAGTCGTCTCCCAACTTCAGACTACAGTGAACCTCTTGCACACGCTGGGGTTCACTATAAACGTGCTGAAGTCACACCTGACTCCATCTCAGACGCTCCCTTTTATCAGAGCTGTTCTGGACACAATGCAGCTTTTGGCCTATCCTCCCAAAAAGCGAGTCCAGAATATTCAGGTTATGATCCGATATTTATGCCTCTGTCTTGGGTTTCGGTGAGACTGACTCTGAGTATGCTGGGCCTCATGGCCTCCTGCATCCTTCTAGTGACACATGCCAAATGGCATATGCAGGCTTTGATGAGGGACTTGATATTCCAGTGGGCGAAGCAACAGGGAAATCTCTCCCACATAGTCCATATCTCGGAGGGAACTCTGAAAGACCTGCAGTGGTGGTTCTTGAATCCACATTGGGTCAACGGCAGATCTCTCTCCCTTCCCCAAATAGATCTATCCATAGTGGCAGAGGTGTCACTTCTGAGATGAGGCGGCCACATGGGAGAGGCAGAGATAAGAGGCCTCTGGTCTCTGGCGGAGTTGGGCTCCATATCAATCTTCTGGAGCTCTGGGCGATCAGGCTTGCGTTGAAAGTATTTCTTCCCTCTCTCAAAGGGAAAGTAGTGCAAGTGTTCACAGATAACACTACCGTCATGTGGTACTGCAACAAACAGGGTGGTGTAGGGTCCTGAATCCTTTGTCAGGAGGCAGTGCGCCTCTGAACATGGCTGGCACATCAGGACATTACCCTGGTGGTTCAACATCTGGCAGGCTCTCTGAATGCCCGAGCAGATGAAGTCAGCTGCCAATGCATAGCCGATCATGAATGGCATCTCCATCCGGACGTGGCGCAAGGTCTCTTTCAGCAGTGGGGAGAGCCTTGGTTAGATCTGTTTGCCTCCGTAGAGAACACGCAATGTCAGCTGTTTTGCGCTTTGGAGTTTTGAGGGCGGCACTTGCTTGGAGATGCTTTTCGTCTGAAGTGGAACTCTGGACTCCTTTCTACCTATACCGCTTCTGCCCAGCGTTCTCAAGAAGATCAGGAACGACCGGGCTCAAGTCATCTTGGTGGCTATGGATGGGCACAGAAAGTATGATATCCAGAGCTATTGAGCATGGCCACTGATTCTCCACTCAGACTGCCTCTTGGGGAGGATCTTCTGTCGCAGCAGCAGGGGGATGGTTTTCCACCCGAACCTGTCCAATCTCCACCTTCGTGCGTGGAGATTGAGTGGCGGCAGCTGACGGCTTTTGACCTTCCACCCGAAGTCTGTGATATTATCTTGGTAGCCAGGTGTCCCTCCCCCAAAATGGTATACACTTGTCGGCATAAGTTTGTGGCATGGTGTACTGTAGGAAACTGGCACTTGTTGCAGTTACCCCCCACTTTTTGTCTGATATTGATGCTGACTTGACTGAGAGTGTGCTGGGATCCTGCTAACCAGGCCCCAGCACCAGTGTTCTTTCCCTAAAAATGTACCACTGTTTCCACAATTGGCACACCTCTGGCATACAGTTAAGTCCCTTGTAAAAGGTACCCATGGTACAAAGAGCCCTGTGGCCAGTGAAGGTCCCTAATGGCTGCAACATGTGTTGTGCCGCCCTAAGGGACCCCTCACCTAACATGCACACTGCCAGTGCAGATTGTGGGGAGAAAAATGCAAAGTCGACATGAAATACTCCTTAAGATGCCTTGCCCACAAAATACTGCCCGTGGCATAGGTAAGTCACCCCTCTAGCAGACCACAAGTGAGGGCATAGCTGAATGAGCAATATGCCCCTACAATGTCTAAGTCCAATCACCAACCACCAGAAACACGGGCCGGCCAGGTGCAGAGATCAAAGTTGAGTAATTTTAACGTGGGCTCCTATGGAGACAGGGTACTCGGAATTCGGACTACCAGCAGGTAAGTACCCGCGGCTTAGAGGACAGAACAGGGGGGATTACTGGAGCACTGGAGGGGCCTCGAGTAGTCACCAATCCAACACCCTCAGTGGCACTGGGGTGGCCGGGTACAGGGTGCAAACAGGGTGTCTGGCTTCCAGTGAAACTCTATGAGGGAACCCCGGGGATCACTCTGGCGCTACAGGCAAGGTCCAGTGGTATGTCTCGGGCACACCACCGATCGGACAGGGAAAAGGGCCCCCTGCTGATTGTTGCTGCACCAGGTGTCAATTTATCCAAGGCCTTTGGGCTGCAGGTGCAGTGGGTCCTTTGGCATTTCCAAGGAGACAATCAAGGGGGAGGTCTGTACTGACTACCACCCTCCTCCAAATAAAAGTCCCACCCACTTCTAGGGGCACTAAAGACACAGGCCTATTAGTGACCTTTTCTTGGCTAACCTTTACTCTGGCAGTCTCACCTGGGATGTACTGGTTTGAGAGCACCAGCCTGTCATGCACAATAGTGTGACTGGCACAAGTGTCTCTCAGGGCAGTGTCTGGGATTCCATTCACCAGTAGGTGGTGGAAGTGTCTACTTTCCTCTGAAATCTCCAACTCACCTGTTGGGCCCATTTTCCATTTGAAGGCTATGAGGACCTCCTCATCTGAGGAGTCATCCCCAATGGCTACACTGGTCACCCCTGAGGTTTTGTTAGGGGGTTTGTTTTTGGGACAAGAAATGTCCTTGGTGTGGTGCCCTGTAAGTCTACAGTTGTGGCACCATGCCTTAGTGGCATCCCAGTTTTTACCCTGGTACCCACTTTTGTTTTGGGATGTGCTTTGGGGCCCACCCACCTGGACAGGTTTTTGGGGGACTACAGAGGACTCTTTTTCTTCACTTCTAAAAGTGTCACCCACTTTCTCCTGGGAAGGCTTTGTAACCCCTTTCTTTTGGTCACCCCCCCAGTGGAAGTCTTGGTGACCCGAGTCTTGACCGAGTGGTCTGCCTTTTTTCCCAATTCTTGGGGAGAAATCGGACCTAGGTCTACCAGATATTGATGCAACTTTTCATTGAAGCAGTTACTTAAGATGTGTTCTTTCATAAACAAATTATAAACCCCATCATAGTCAAGCACTTCATTTCCAGTTACCCAACCATCCAGAGTTTTCACTGAGTAGCTTACAAAATCAACCCAGGACTGGCTTGAGGTGTTGTGAGCCCCCCTGAACCTAATTCTATACTCCTCATTGGTGATTCCAAAGCCCTCAATCAGGGTAGCCTTCATGAGGTCATAGGATTCAGCATCTGCACCTGTGAGTGTGAGGAGCCTATCCCTACACTTACCAGTAAACAGCTCCCAAAGTAGAGCCCCCCCCAATGAGACCTCTTTAATCTTCAGGTTCCACAGGCCCTCTCAAAGGCTATGAACCACTTGGTGATGTCATCACCATCCTTATATTTGGGGACGATCCCTTTAGGGCTTTTAGGGGTGTCAGAATACTCTCTGTCCCTAGTTATTATGTTGCTGCCAACATTTATAGGTTCTAAACCCATTACCTTTCTCTCCCTTTCTATAGCCAGGAGCTGTTTCTCCAAAGCTTATCTTTTGGCCATCCTTGCTAAAAGGATGTCCTCTTCATTGAGGCTGCCCTCAATGTTCTCATAGGGGCTGGACTCCCCTGTGGAAGATCCAGATCCTGTGAGTACTATCTTTGGAGACAGGGATCTTGGAACTCTGTTCTCCCTAGTTAGGTTAGGAGGGGGAGTTCTACCTCCTGATCCCTAACTTATTTCCCATCTGAGGGGAGTTCTTCCTCCTCAGTAGGGTGGTCACTTGCATACTCTGCCAAGAGCTCCTGGAGCTTGATCTTGGTAGGGTTGGAGCCTGTTTTGATTTTTCTGAGGCTTCAGAGACTCCTTAACACTCTCACCCCAAGATGGAGGTAAGGGGTGAGGTTGAGTTCCATCACCATGTCCTCTGAGCTATTCATTTTGTTTCTAAAGTTAGGAATTACTTTTAGGAACTACACCTACTTCTAGTTAATAATCCCTAACTTACAACAACTTTTAAATCTAAAAAAAAATGGTAAGGTTACTTAACCAAGGCCCTAGCAGGACTTTTAAAATGTTGAAAAAAATAGTCACATTCAAAAATCAGTTTCCAAAGGCAATTTTGGAATGTAGTCATGTGATCAGCTATTGGCTGAGTAGTCCATCAAATGCAAAGTTGTAGACCCCACTGCTGATCCACTAATGTAGGAAGCTGGCTCTGTATATACTATATTAAAATGACATAGAGTGTGCACAGAGTCCAGGTGTTCCCCAAGAGGCTTGACAGAGGCAATACTAGGTAATACTAATGCTCAATTTGTGGTAGTGTGGTCGAGTAGTTAGGCTCATCAGAGGGTAGTGTTAAGCATTTGTTGTACCACACACAGACAATAAGAGAAACACACCCTCAATGACTTAACTCCAGACCAATTGGTTTTTCAATAGAAAAATATTATTTTGTTACTGTATTACTAGAAACACAAGAAGAAGTTCAGAAATAATTACTGTTGCAGGTATGTCCTCAACAGAGATATCAATGTAACTTTGTTTCACTTTAGCAAAGAAAGCAGTTTAAGTTAACTGAGAATATCTATTTCAAAAAGAGACACAGTGCATTTTTCAGAACAGTTCCTGTGGGGGAAGTAAATAAAGTACAGTTTTAGAGGTAAGTACACAACTTACAGTTCCAGTCTCTGGATTCTAGGTAGTCCATCATTGGGAGTTCAAGTCAACCCCAAACCCCCACCACCAGCAACACGAGCCAGCTGGGTGCAGAGGTCAAAGTTGAGCAGTTTTAACGTGGACTCCTGTGGAATTCGTCTACCAGCAGGTAAGTGCCCGTGGCTCGGAGGGCAGACCAGGGGGGATTAGAGGAGCACTGGAGGGGCCCCAAGTAGGCACGAGTCCCACACCCTCAGCGGCACTGGGGCGGACAGATGCAGGGTGCAAACAGGGCATCAAGTTTCCAATGAAACTCTCTGAGGGGACCCCAGCGGTCACTTAGAGGCTGCAGGCGAGGTCCCAGGTGGTGTCTCGGGCACACCACTGGTTGTTCAGGGAAGAGGGCCGGCTGTTGATTGTCACTGCACTGGGCGTCGATTCCTCCAAGGGCTGCGGGTGCAGTGGGTCCTTTGGCGTCGGTAACTTCATCCAGGACAGTCGCGGTCAGGGGGTCCTCTGGATTCCTTCTGCAGGCGTCGTCATGGAGGGGTGGAGAGGTCAACTCAGAGTGGGCACTTGATCGCTGTCGTCTGGGGGTCCTCTCTGGTCGGTTGGGCCACCTGGACTCGGGCCATGGGCGTCGAATGCGGAATGGTTAGGACGCGCGCTTCTGGGGTGAGGTGGGAGTCCTTCAGAAAAGGGTTCTTCTTCTGTTCCTCTTTGGACAGGGCCGCTGTCCACGGGAGTTCTTGATCCTCTATGATGCAGGCAGTCCTCTGGAGGGGTTTCAGAGGTCGCTGGACCTGCAGGACGCGTTGCTTTTCTTCTGCAGCTTTTTTGAAGCAGGAGACAGGCCGGTAGGGCTGGGGCCAAGTCAGTTGTTATCCTCTTTCCTTCTCTGCTGGGGTTTCACCTAAGCAGTCCTTCTTCTTGTGAGGTCATCAGGAATCTGACTCTCTGGGTTCAGGGAGCCCTTAAATACAAGATTTAGGGCATTTTTAGGGTCAGAGGGCAGTAGCCAATGGCTACTGTCCTTAAGAGTGGCTACACCCTACTAGTGCCCATTCACTTTGGGGAGGGGGGCACATCCCTATTCCTGTTGGTCCCTGTCCTCCAAACCAAGATGGAGGATTCTGCAAGGAGGGTTTCACTTCAGCTCTGGACCCCTTAGGGGTGGTCCTGGCTGAGGTGGTGGCTCCTCCTTGTTTTACGTAATTATCCCTCTGGACTTGCCGCCAAAAGTGGGGCTTTGACCGAGGGCTGGGCATATCCACTAGCTGGAGTGCCCTGTGGCATTGTAACACGAAGCCTGAGCGTTTGAGGCTCGCAGTTCCTGCAGGGGGAGGTGTGAAGCACCTCCACCCAGTGCAGGCTTTGTTTCTGGCGCCAGAGAGCACAAAGGCTCTCACCCCAGGGTGTCAGAAACTCGTCTCTCAGTGGCAGGCTGGAACAGACCAGTCAGACCTGCACTGAAGGATTGGGTAAAATACAGAGGGTATCTCTAAGATGCCCTCTGTGTGCATTTTTGAATAAATACAACACTGGCATCAGTGTGGGTTTATTATTCCGAGAAGTTTGATACCAAACTTCCCAGTATTCAGTTTAGCCATTATGAAACTGTGGAGTTCGTCTTGACAAGCTCCTAGACCATATACTTAATATGACCACACTGTACTTAAAATGTCTAAGAATGGACTTAGACACTGTAGGGGCATATTGCTTATGCAGCTATGCCCTCGCCTGTAGTATAGTGCACCCTGCCTTAGAGCTTTAAGGCCTGCTAGAGGGATGACTTACCTATGCCACAGGCAGTATTTTGTGTTCATGGCACCCTGAGGGGGGTGCCATGTCGACGTTGCCTTTTTCTCCGCACCAACACACCCAATGTGCAATGGCAGTGTGCATGTTATATGAGGGGTCCCTTAGGATGGCACAACACATGCTGCAGTCCCTAGGGACCTCCCCTGGTCACAGGGCCCTAGGTACCACTGGTACCTTTTACAAGGGACTTATATGTGTGCTAGGGGTGTGCCAGTTGTGGAAACAATAGTACGTTTTAAGTGAAATAACGCTGATGCTGGAGCCTGGTTAGCAGGGTCTCAGCACACTCTCAGTCAAGTCAGTATCAATATCAGGCAGAACGTGTGTGTGGAGGGGGGGGCACCTGCAACAAGGGCCATTTTCCTACACACATTGATGCCAGTGTTGGATTTATAAAAAAAATGCACACACAGAGCGTTTGTGGGTAAGAGCCTTTGTGCTCTCTGATCCCAGAAACAAAGCCTGCTCTGGGTGGAGGTGCTACACACCTTCCCCCTGCAAGAACTGTAACACCTGGCAGTGAGCCTCAAAGGGTCAGGCCTCGTGTTACAGTGCCCTAGGGCACTCCAGCTAGTGGAGATGACCACCCCCCTGGATAAGCCCCAACTTTGGGCTTCCAGTTCTGCTGGAAACTTAAGAAAAACAAGGAGAAGTGACCACTTCAGCTGGGACCACCCCTAAGGTGTCCAGAGCTGAAGTGATCCCCTCCCTGCAGAATCCTCCATCTTGGTTTGGAGGACAGGGACCAATTGGGATAGGAAGATGCCACCCTCAGGGACAGTAGCCATTGGCGAATGCCCTCTGACCCCTAAAACACCCTTAAATTTTGTATTTAAGGGCTCCCTGAACCAAGCTAGTCAGATTCCTGATGCCCTTACAAGAAGAAGGACTGCTTAGCCCAAACCCCAGCAGAGATGGTAAGGAGACAACAACTGACTTGGCCCCAGCCCTACCGGCCTGTCTCCTCCTTCAAAGAACCTGCACAAGAAAGGTGACGCACCCTGCAGGTCCAGTGACCTCTGAAAAACCTCCAGAGGACTGCCTGCATCACAGAGGATCAAGAACTCCCGTGGCCACGTCCCTGTCCAAAGAAGAACAGAAGAAGAAACCTCTTCTGAAGGACTCCCACCTCACTCCAGAAGCGTGAGTCCTGACCACTCCGCACCCGATGCCCAAAACCCGTGTCCAGGTGGTCCACCCAGCCAGAGAGGGTCCCCAGGCGATTCTGAGCCAGTGCTCACCCTGGGTTGACCCCTCCACCCCTGGATGACGACGCCTGCAGAGGAATCCAGAGGACCCTCCTAACCATGAAAGCTCTGGACAAAGATATTCAACGCCAAAGGACCCAGTGCACCCACAGCCCCCAGAGAAACCGACACCCGGTGCAGCAACGATGAACAGGTGGCCCTCTTCCCTGTCTGACTGGTGGTGTGCCCGAGACACCCCCCTGGACCTCGCCTGCAGCAGTTGGGTGACCCCAGGGGTCCCTTCATAGACCAGCATAGGGAGCCCGACTTTCTGTTTGCACCCTGCACCTGGCCGCCCCTGTAACGGTGAGGTTGTGTGTTTGGTGCCTACTTGTGGCCCCTCCAGTGCTCTTCTAATCCCTCCTGGTCTGCCCTCCGAGCCGCTGGTACTTACTGGTAGACTGAATTCCCAGTACCCTGTCTCCATGGGAGCCCACGTTAAAATTGCTCAATTTTGACCTCTGCACCCGGCCGGCCCTTTTTTGTTGGTGGTGGGTGTTTGGGGTTAACTTGAACCCCCAACGGCGGACTACCTATAACCCGGAGCCTAGAACTGTAAGTTGTGTACTTACCTCTAAAACTGTACTTTATTTTCTTCCCCAAGGAACTGTTCAGAAAATGCAGTGTCCACTTTTAAAATAGATATTCTCTGTTTTCTGAAAAACTGTTTACTTGCCTAAAGTAAAACAAAGTTACAATGATGTCTATGCTAAGTACTTACCTGCAACAGTAATTACTTCTGAACTGGATCTTGTGGTTCTAGTAATAAAGTAACACAAATATATATTTCTATATAAAATCCTATTGGCCTGGAGTCAAGTCATTGAGTGTGGGTTTCTTCTATTGCTTGTGTGTGTACAACAAATGCTTAACACTACCCTCTGATAAGCCTAACTGCTCGACCACACTACCGCTAATAGAGCATTAGTGTTAACTATTATTGCCTCTGTCAAGCCTCTGGGGAACCTCTGGACTCTGTGCACACTAGATCTCATTTTGATATGGTATGTACTGGTCCAGCTTCCTACATGTACCAACAAATATGTTGATCCCCTCTCTGCTCCTCTTTCTGAGGTTCTTTTGTTCATTCTCTCTTTAGGCCAGCAGGGCCCTGCTTTGGGCACCCTTAAAGGTGATTTAGCTGCTATTTCAGTCTTTCTTAGTTTGCCTGATCAGCCTGCACACTTTATATCTCCTATTGTTAGTCGATTCCTTAAGGGTCTCAACCATTTGTTTCCTCCCACTCCCTTTATCATGCCACAGTGGGACCTCAATCTTTTCCTTACTTACTAGATGTGTACTCCCTTTGAGCCGATGCACAATTGCCCTTTACGGATCCTCACTTTCAAGGCTGTCTTTCTTGATAACATCACTTCTGCTCACAGAGTGAGTGAGCTTCAGGCTCTTTATTCAAAGCCCCTATACGTGTCTGTGAACCCTGACAAAGTGGTGTTACGCACCAAGGCTTCCTTCCTTCCCAAAGTTATTACACCTTTTGGTGTAGGCCAGTCCATCACCTTGCCTACTTTTTACGCACCTCCATATCCTTCCCATGAGGAGTAGAGACTCCACTGTCTGGATCCAAAAAGACCGTTGACGTTCTTAATACTAGTACTAAAGATTTCCAGGTGGACGATCAACTCTTTGTTGGATATGTGGGTGCGAAGAAAGGGAAGGTGGTGCAAAAATGTACCATCCCTTGTTGGGTGTTTCTTTGCATCAAAATGTGCTGCGTTTTGGCATAGAAGTAACCCCATGAGGGCTTGTTCGCTCATTCCACTAGAGCAACTGCTGCTTCCACCTCATTAGCACACGGAGTTCCTGTCCTAGGTATCCGGCAGGCAGCTACGTGGGCATCTTTACACACATTTACTAATGATTACTGCATGGACAGTCAGGTCCATCGGAACGACTACTTTGGCCGTTCGGTCCTGCAGGACTTTCTAGTCTGATCTTGGTTCGCAGCGCACCTCCGAGGAAGGTCTATTCTAAGGTCAGGAATCTGCAACTAGAAGTCTGTACCAGATGTACAAGTTACTTACCTTTGGTAACGATACGTTTGGTATAGACGTATTCTAGTTGCAGTTTCCTTACTGACCCACCCATCCTCCCTGCTTGCGAACTGATTTCTAGGACAGGGCTTTCCCATTCAGGGCCTTAGTTCTGGTGCACCAATTTCAGTGTTCTTTGCAGCTCTGCACTTTGGCGTGAAAAGTCGTGAAAGGAAACTGTTGTCACTGCGCTGAGGCGGCATCTATGTACAACTCCAGACGTCATCATGGCGACTATGACACCAACAATGCCCTCGGAGTCGACCGATGCCACCTACTGACGAGCAAGGGTATTGCTTGAAGAAATCTCCGGATCCAGTCTGACGCAAGGGGGAAAATTCTCAGGTAAGGAATCTGCATCTAGAATATGTCTCTACCAGATATATTGTTACCGAAGGTAAGTAACTTGTATATTTGGAAAGCATCTGGACCGTGGTTGCGTATTCATTGGCAGTAGTGACATTGTCTGCCACAAGGCTTGTTACGTATGTTACGATTGGAGGAGCTGAGCCATGGTACGGCCTAGCCTCTAATCCTCTCCATATTGGTGCACTCTAGCGTATTTGCCTAAAAATGCTACCTCTTTCTCTTTCACATCATGGAACTCCCGTAAGAGTCTGGATCGATTATGAAGGTGGGGAAGTTGCGTGTAGACCTTATAGGCTAGGTCCATATGTCGCAGCTCTCCCTCTAGCCAAGGGCTCCACTGGACATATACTAATGATCAGTACTGGTCCATACATTGTGCAGAGCTGAGTAGTATGTGTAATCTCTGGTGTGTGGGTTGCGAGCATGCCATACATTGGTGAGCTGGAAGGTGTCAAGAAGCTGAGTCAAGAAGCTGGTAGACCAGTGGGGGTGTGACATATGATATTAAAACCACTGTCTAATAAAACATAATCCAGTTATGAGCGTGGATATCTCATGATAGAATGCTGGGGAGTCGGTGTTAGGTGAGTAAACATAGACAAGCATTATTGACCTGCCTGCCCGGGCTCCGGATGCAAGTAGATAGCTGCCCTCCATATCAGTGAGACAGTCCCGACACATGAAGCAAGCACTCTCATGGATTACAATACAGAGTCCCCGGGAGTAACAGCTTTAGTAGGCAAAGAAGAGGTTCGAGCCCCTTGGAGCGGCAGTCTTTGCGTGGGGAGAGATGAATTTGCTAGAGAAAAAACAATTCAACACCATGCCTGTTTAAGAATGATAGAACCTGTTTCCCTCTTCTGGAGTTATTAAGGCCTCTAATGTCCTTGTCATACACTGGAGATCAAGTTCCCCTGTGCCAGCGAAACGTGTATTCATCCCGTGTGGCTTAAGAAAGTAGTGCATGGGGTGAAGTGTCCCGCTGGCATGTCATGCAAAAGAAAAACTGTGTAGTTAACAAGCGAGAAACAAAATAGCACAAACCAACCCTCCCCCCACCCACACCAGAAGAAATATCGGGCAAATCCCACTATAAACCCCAGCAAACAAGAAAACACTTAGGTACATCTTGGGGGGAGTGACAACGCTCAAAAGAACATCACCCTTCTGATCAGTGAGTATGTCGGAATGGTAACTGATTGGGCGGCCGGTCCCGCAAGCAGTGCATGCGAGGTGACCTCCTCCGTGACAAAATCGCACAACATTGGATTTATATCTAGCGCGCATTTCAACCATAAGGGTGGAGGCTCATTCAAAGGAGGACTTGGCAACATCACTTGGTGGAGATTACTCAGAGTGCCAGGAGGAACGCTGTTGTGGCATCCTAGCAGCGCCAAAGGACAGTTTTTAGGTCAAGCATAGCAGCGCTCAAGCGCTTCTTTTCCGACGTGTTGGTATGTATCTGGGCTTTTAACAACGCCCGCCTCACGCCCATCACTAGCACTCGCTTGTGGGCTTGCCCCTCAAAAATCCTTTGACATTGGTAAATGGTATACGTTTGTCCCTCCTTCGGAGGTTTTTCTACCGCCTTGGCCATTGTCCCTGTTACATGGCTAATTGCACTTTTGCCGATAAGTTTGACTGCGAGCGAACTTCTTTTTCCTTTTGCGTGTCTCATCAGGCTGATGCTTATGACGGCCGTGTCGCTATGAATCGCCTCGTTTATGTGAAACTGTTTTACTTTTAATTTTCAGTTTATGTGGCAAGAAAAGTCCGGTTAGGAGTTAAAAACGTTAATAGCTGCAACTCGAACAAATGCGAGACCCATTGCATTGCAAATGCGTGTTCTGCTTGGGGTCACAACACCCCATTGCGCCGTTATCAGAATGGTGCCGTCAGTATTGGGCAAACTCACCAGGCTATGAGTAATGCGGCGAGGGCACGCAGGATGCGCCCGGCCTCAGTAGCCGCAAAGTCAGAGTGCCAAAAAACAGGGTGTTTAGTCAGGTTGCAGTGACTGGACAGCAGGGTTGGAAACTGGCATAGGCAGTCTGTTGGACTGCCCAGCACCATGCAGGGTCAGGCGGCGCCACACAGCACCCAGGTCGCGGTCCAGACAGAGGGCATGCAGTGGTTATTGTTGTTAGGCTGATCAGCTCATAATGAGGGCCTCAACCAGCACTCAGCCCAACAACATCAATAGATGGTGGGGGTTTGGCTGAAAACATCTAGCGGGACCCTGGGTCACCGAAGTCAGTTCAACTATCTCCTACGAGCAGTGCTTAGTTTGTAAATAAAGAGTTGCCGGTGCTCAAAGCCCCTCTCTTAAAATCGAGGGTGCTGTAATTTTAATCTGCCAGCACTGAATACTGAGGCAGCGTAATCCTGAAGCCATCTCGGGCCTCTTCAGTCCATTAACAGCCATCCTGCCCCTTCAGCTCATCCTGCAACTTTCTACTTTCGCCCTTTATGACGCTTTTTAGTTTTTCCTTCTTCCGTATTTCTCATATGTGTCTTTTGCTCGCAGCAAATACTTGAGATATAAGAATAAGCCCCGGTGCTCAGCACCGGAAACAACAAGCACAAATTAAGCACTGCCTACGAGTTCAACTAGCAGACCTCCAGTTCTCACGACTGCAATGCGCGGCAGCTAGGCTGAACGCCGCCACTCTGTCAGTGTGCCCAGTTGGTCCCCCAGTGTGTCAAAAGGGGCACAACGTGCAGCACCCACGGCACCAAGTCTGGCAAAGTCAGTCAGACTGTGAATGTAGCAGCAGACGGTGCCCGGGCCGCGATTCAGGTGAGAGGCATGCAGAGATCATAGTTACCAGGCGGTACTGTTTATCAGGAGGACCCCATTCCACGCAGCACCCATCAGCTTCAATAGGCGGTGGGGAGTTGTGAGCAGCCAGTGGGTCCTTGGGCTTTCAGGTGTAGTCAAAGTGACATTCGCGAGGCCACTCAGCACGCCTGTGATCCTCCGTGCGGCAGCGAGGCCCCGCATTGCTGCTCCGTCACAGTATGCATGTGGGTCCCCCCAGCGTGCCAGAGAGCCGACATTGCGGCATCTAAACCACCAAAGTCGATCGGACCATGAAGAATGGGCCGTGCACACCTCAGCCCCGCCCTCTGCCTCATCTGTGAACCCTGTCACCAAGGGACCCTGAGGGCCCTGTGTGGCCTCTGAGGCCGGTCTGTAGTGGAGCAGCCGATCCAGCATGTATCAGGCTCGAACTGGCCTAGGCGCGGGTTGGACGATGAGCAACGCATAAGCATGCAAGGCTATGCAGTGCTGATCATATTTGGGACGGGTGCATGCTAGGATACTGCTGGATGGGGTGGTCTCCTACAGAGCTTCAATGCCGTGCGACCATCTTGGCCGCCGATTTGGCAACGCAAAGTATATTTAATTTTTAATACAGATTAAATATTAGCTGATGGACTCTCAGTATGCGTTTATTTTATTGATTCCAGGTTGTGGTATATAAGTTATAATGTGCCTTTCCTAGCATTTAGGCAGGTTCTGATTGTTCACCACTTAGACTGCAAAAAGAACTATTGATATTCATGTAAACATTATCATTTTTCTTTTAATAGTGTTCAAGGCATTTCTTGAGGACACTATGCTTATGATAGCAATAAAGACAATCGTTCTATATAAAAGGATTGGTTGCTTAACAGAACAGCTTCGAGTTTTGTGGAATGTAATAGATAATCAAGCCTAAGTGACTTTATCGTTTGATTTTCTTTAAGAACTATGGAAGGCAGAAATCTGTGATGTTCAGTCTTTTTTTATAGTACAAATGGTTGAGCTTTGGGAGAGTTGCTGCCAGAGTTCTGTTTGAGTTGACAAGTTACCAGACATAAAAGAAACTTGACTGTGTCTTGGGGTGAAAGTGCAGATGGTAAAGCTCACTGGAAACTTGGTCGTTTTTTTGTGCGTGAGCAGAGAAATCGCAGAGCTTTCTTTGTGCACATGCGTATGACTGCCCTAATTGGAAGTTCCGTGATGGTTGTGTGTGAGTGACAAGATGTGGCCCAAGTGGAGTGCTTGGCTTTGGGTTGTTTGTGAGCCCACAGGTGGATTTATGTGGGGGAATTACTTGGGATCTGTCTGAACAAACAAAAAGCTGAGCTTCTTGGGTGCTTGACTGTAGAGTCTAAGAGACTGGACAAATGGCAGAGTACAGTAGAAGCTCAGTTCTTTGTTTTTTATGAGTCGACAGATGGCTGAGTTTATTTGGAAATTATGACAGATATGTGGGCTCAGAGAAAGTTCATTTCTTTGCAAGTGGATAAATGAGTATGCATGTATTTTGACCAGTAGTGAGTACTTTCTTCTAATCAATTTCATCTCCTTTCATCCTCAGGAGTCGAACAAAAAATAGAATGTGGTATGGAGTTCTGGGAACGAAAGAGCTACTCCACCGCACATACAGAAATCTGGAGCAGAAAGTCCTTCTGGAGGTACACTTGCTTAATTGTTCCTTGACCTATTAATTCTTGCTTTCTGAAATGTTCCTATGAAGTATTTAGAAGTTATCTGTGATCTTGGATTTCTACAAAGGGTCACAGATGTGAGGTTCTGGAATATGCCAAATGGGCAGCTCTGTGTGTAAGTGCGGTCGAGCATTACCTCCACATGCACTCCCTTCGTTTTTAATCTTGGCCTGGACCATCCTCTGGATTATTAAAATATGATGGTGATGGTTTAGAGCCAATTTTAAGTTTCACTTTTTTTCCCCTCTCCTTTTCACACTTTTAGCTTGTGTCTACTATGGGCATATTCAATATGAGGAGTACATCCTCTGGCTAAGAGCCACCTCCTTCTTTGAAAGGGGTGGCCCGTCAGACATTGCAGTGCCGGTCTGATGAGGAGCTCGCCCAGTGGTGAAGCTTGACATCCTATTGGATGTGTGAAGGCTGTTCTGCTCCTGACTATTCTCGCCTTCTTGTCGAGTAGTTGTGTCCCTTTGGAATAGTGTACTTTATTAGTTATTACTGCCCATGCCAATGCCAATGACCTTTCCATGTTCTTCCACTTAGAAAATGAAGACTCTCTTGGGAAAGGTTAGTCTCATCCACTTTCGTTTTGGGGGTGGGGAGGGGGGGTGTTTAGGAAAATGCCACTGTTGGCATGGTCTAAACCCCAGCACCAGTGTTCTTTTCCTAAAACTGTACCTTTGCCTCCACAATTGACACAGCCCTGGCACACAGTTAAGTCTCTTGTAAAAGGTACCCCTGGTACCAAGGGCCCTCTGGCCAGGGAAGGTCCCTAAGGGCTGCAGCATGTACCATGCCACCCTCTGGTACCCCTCACTCAGTGCATGCACACTGCTTTGCAGCTTGTGTGTGCTGCTGGGGAGAAAAGACAAAGTCGACATGGCAATCCCCTCAGAGTGCCATGCCCACAAAACACTTCCTGTGGCATAGGTAAGTCACCCCTCTAGCAGGCCTTAGCGCCCTAAGGCAGGATGCACTATACCACGGGTGAGGGCATAGCTGCATGAGCACTATGCCCCTACAGTGTCTAAGTCAATTCTTAGACATTGTAAGTGCAGGGTAGCCATAAAGAGTATATGATCTGGGAGTTTGTCATTATGAACCCCACACCACCATGTTGGCTACACTGAATACTGGGAAGTTTGGTATCAAACGTCTCAGCACAATAAATCCACTCTGATGCCAGTGTGGGATTTATTGAGAAATGCACACAGAGGGCCTCTTATAGATGCCTCTTGTATGTTATCCCAACTACTAGTGCAAGGCTGACCGGGCTGTGCCAGCCTGCCATTTCCAGATGAGTTTCTGACCACATGGGGTGAGTGCCTTTGTGCACTCTGTGGTGAGAAACAAAGCCTTTCCTGGATGGAGGTGCTACACACCTCCCCCCTGCAGGAACTGTCACACCTGTTGGTAAGCCTCAAAGGGTCAAGTCTGGTGTTACAATGCCCCAGGGCACTCCAGCTAGTGGAGATGCCCGCACCCCAGACGAGATCCCCACTTTCGGCGAAAAGTTCAGAGGGATGATGAGAAAAACAAGGAGAAGCACCCCTAAGGTGACCAGAACTGAAGTGACCCCCTCCTTGAGAGATCCTCCATCTTGCTTTGGAGGATTAGGACTAATAGGGATGTTCCTCCCTCCCCAGAAGGAATGGACACAAGGAGGGTGTAGCCACCCTCAGGGACAATAGCCATTGGCTACCGCCCTCTAACCCTAACACACCCCTAAATGTAGTATTTAGAGGCGACCCTGAACCCAACTCTTCAGATTCCTGACGACCTCACAAGAAGCGGAAGGACTGCTGAGCTGAAACCCCCGCAGAGAAGAGAAGGAGACGACAACTGACTTGGCCCCAGCCCTACCGGCCTGTGTTCTGCTTCAAAGGCCCTGGACCAGCGACCCCTGAAAAGCTTCCAGAGGACTGCCTGCAACAGCGAGTACCAGGAACTCCTGTGGGCAGCGTCTCTTCCCAGCCAGAAGAAAAGACATCCATCTTTAAGGGGACTCCCACCTCAATCCAGAAGCGTGAGTCCCCACTGCTCTGTACCCGATGCCCCTGGCCCGTGTCCAGAGAAACCCACTATCCAGAGAGGACCCCCAGGTGACTCAGACGATGTGTCCACCCTGGGCTGACCTCTCTGCACCCCCATGACGATGCCTGCAGAGGGAATCCCAAGGACCCCCCTGACTGCGACTGCCTAGGACGAAGATATCCGACGCCTGGAGAAGCACTGCATCCGCAGCCCCCAGGCCTGTGAGAAACCGACCACCAATGCAGCAATGATCAGCAGGCGGCCCTCACCCTTGCCCAGTCGGTGGCTTGTCCGAGAGGCCCCCGCTGTGCCCTGCCTGCAGCGCCTAAGTGACCCCGGGTCCCTCCATAGAGTTCTAGTGAGAACCCAACGCCCTCTTGGCACACTGCAACCCGGCCGCCCTGTGCAGCTGAGGGTGTGGTTTTTGTGCCTTGGGGCCCCCCTAGTACTCCTCCAATCCCACCAGGTCTTCCCTCCGACAACGCAGGTACTTACCTGCTAGCAGAGTGGAACCGGAGTGCCCCCTGTCTCCATAGGCGCCCATGTTATTTTGGCTCCCGTTTCACTTCTGTACCTGACCGACCCTGTGTTGCTGGTGCTGGGTGTTTGGGGCTGCCTTGAACCCCCAACGGGTGGGCTACCTATGCCCCACAGACTGAACCCGTAAGTGTGGTACTTACCTCTGAAACAGTACTTTACTTACGTCTCCCAGGAACTATTAAAAATTGCATTCTCCACTTTTAAAATAGCTTTTTTTGCCATTTTATAGAAAACTGTGTACAATATTGATTCTATTCAAAGTCCTGAGTATTGCTATGCAAAGTACCTGTCATCTGATGTACGTACTGAATGAATCTTGTGGTTCTAAGAATAAAATAACAAAATATTTTTCTGTATAAAAACCTATTGGCCTGGAGTCAATTCATTGAGTTTGTGTTTTCACTTACTGCTTGTGGGTGTACAACAAATGTTTAACACTACCCTCTGATAAGCCAAACTGTTCGACCACACTAACACAAATAGAGCGTTAGTAATATCTTTTATTGCCTCTGTCAAGCCTCTTGTGGAGCCCCTTTACTCTGTAAACACATATCTCATTTTGATATAGTATATACAGAGCCATCTTCCTACATTGGTGGATCATCGGTGGGGTCTAAGACTTTGCAATTGCTGGACTACTCAGCCAATACCTGATCACACAACTAAATTCCAAAATTGTCATTAGAAAATAGATTTTTGAATTTTGACTATTTTTCAAAATTTTTGAAAAAGTCCTGCTAGGGTATTGTGTAAGTCCCTGTTAGCATCCTTTTTTCAAGTTGAAAAGTTTTGTAAAAGTTAGGATTTAAGAACTAAAAAAAGTTTTTAGTTTCTTAAAAAGTAAACCCAACATTTAGTGACATAATCAGTAACTCAGAGGATAGGGTGATGGAACTCAACCTCACCCATTACCTGCATCTAGAGATGACAGAGTAAGGTCCCTCTATAAACTAAGAAAAATTAAAACTGGGTCCAACCCTACCAAAGTCAAGCTCCAGGAGCTTTTGGCAGAGTACACTAGGGACCACCCTACTAAAGGGGAAGACCTTCACTGGGATTGGGAAGAAGTTGGCGATCAGGAGGTAGAACTCCTCCCCTCCTACCCTAACTAGGGAGACCAGGGTTCCAAGACCCCTGTCTCCATAAATGAGACTCAAAGATTCTGGTTCTTTCACAGGGGAGTCCAGTCCCTCTAGGAAAATTGAGGACAGCCTCAATGAGGAGGACATCCTTTTAACAAGGATGGCCAAAAGATTAGCTTTGGAGAAAAAGCTCCTAGCTATAGAAAGGGAGAGAGCAGAAATGGGTTTAGCACCCATAAATGGTGGCAGCAATATAAATAGGGTCAGAGAGAATACTGATATCCTAAAAATCCCCAAAGGGATTATCTCAAAATATGAAGAAGGTGATGATATCACTAAATGGTTCACAGCTTTTGAGAGGGCTTGTGCAACCAAAAAACTAAACAGGTCTCACTGGGGAGCACTCCTTTGGGAAATATTTACTGGTAAGTGCAGGGATAGACTCCTCACACTCTCTGGTAAGGATGCAGAATCCTTTGATCTCATGAAGGCTACCCTGATTGAGGGCTTTGGATTGTCAACTGAGGATTACAGAATTAGGTTCAGGGGGCTCTCAAAACGTTGAGCCAGCCCTGTGTTGTTTTAGTTGACTACTCAGTCAAAACACTAGATGGTTGGATAACTGGCAGTGGAGTGCATGACTATGATGGAGTGTATGATTTATTTATGAAAGAATATCTGTTAAGTAACTGCTTAAATGACAAGTTGCATCAGCATCTGGTAGACCTAGGTCCAATTTCTTCCCAAGAATTGGGAAAGAAGGCAGACCACTGGGTCAAGACAAGGGTGACCAAGACTTACACAGGGGGTGACAAAAAGAAGGGGGTCACAAAGCCTCCCCAGGGGAAGGGTGGTGAGACATCCAAGGACAAAACTAAAGAGTCTTCTCAAGGGCCCCAAAAACCTACTCAGGAGGGTGGGTCCGAGCCTCTTCACAGTCCACAAAGGGGTATATGCGTAAAAACCTTGATCCCAAGAAGGGCTGGTGTCACACCTGTAGACACCATGGACACCAAACTGGAGACAAGGCCTGTCCCGAGAAAAGTCCCACAACTTCTACTCCAGTTAGCACTGGAATAGCCAGTCTCCAAGTGGGATCAAGAGTGTGCCCAGAGGAAATCAAGGTTCACACTGAAGCTACTTTAGTCTCTGAGTGTGGGGCGGATATAACCACACTAGCTGCCTGGCCACCTAACATGCAAAAATACAGGCAGCAGCTCTTGATAAATGGGACAAAGGTAGAAGCCCTGAGGGATACACGTGCCAGGGTCACCATGGTGACAGACAAACTGGCTCCCCAGGACAGTATTTTGCAGGAAAAACATATCCTCTCACCAATGCTGACAATGAGACTAAGGTCCATCCCATGGCAATGATGACTTTAGAATGGGGAGGGGGTATTGGACTGAAACAGGTAGTGGTCTCTTCTGCAATCCCAGTAGAATGTTTGCTAGGGGATGATTTGGAGTCCTCACCATGGGCTGAGGTAGAACTCAAAACCCATGCAGCCATGCTTGGGTATCTCTGAACTGGTTTGTGTAAAAACAAGAGCAGGGCACAGGGTGAAAAAGAAGCGTTGGAGCCTTGAATAATGGCCCAACCTTCCAAGAGAAAAGGTAAGAGGACTGGGGGACCAGTCTCTGTACAGAAAAAGAAACAGGACCTCTCTTCTCAGGAAGATGTCCTATCCCCTGAGGGAACTGAGCCCATGGAGCTGGAGCCTTATCTGGTAGAGCTCTTGGGCCCAGGGGGACCCTGAAAGGGACAGCATGCCAGGGACAAAAGACTTGTCCCACTCTTGAAGGCCTGAGACAGTAAGCTGCTGAATAGGAGAAAGGAGATTTCAGTGGCTCCCACAGTGTCTGTTGGGAGGATGGACTCTTTTACACTGAGGAAAGATACCCCAAACCTGGTGCTACTAGGAGAGTGGTAGTACCTCAGGCGTTTAGAGAGTTTTTCCTCACTTTGGCCCATGACATCCCCCTAGCTGAGCATTTGGGACAGACCAAGACATGGGACAGATTAGTAAACCATTTCTATTGGACCAATATGTCCCAGAAAGTAAGGGATTTTTCTAGCTCCTGTGTCACCTGCCGATCAAGTGGCAAGACAGGTGGCCATCCAAAGGCCCCCCTCATTCCACTTCCAGTGGTGGGGTCCTCTTTGAAAGGGTTGGTGTGGACATTGTGGGTCCACTGGAACCTCCCACAGCCTCAGGGAACCAGTACATACTGGTAGTAGTGGATCATGTTACCAGATACTCTGAAGCAGTTCCCCTTAGCTGAACTACTGCCCCTGCAGAAGCCAAGGCCCTCATTGGTATCTTTACCAGAATGGATTTCCCTAAGGAGGTGGTTTCTGGCAGAGGTACTAACTTCATATCAGCTTACCTCAAACACATGTAGAATGAGTGTGGGGTGACTTATAAGTTCACCACATCTTATCATCCACAAACCAATGGCCTTGTTGAAAGATTTACAAGACATTGAAGGGCACGATTATGGGGCTCCCTGAAAAACTCAAAGGGAGATGGGATGTCCTCCTGCCATGCCTGCTTTTCGCCTATAGAGAAGTGCCACAGAAAGGAGTAGGGTTTTCCCCCCTTTGAGCTCCTGTTTGGCCTTCCTGTAAGGGGACCACTAGCCCTTGTAAAAGAGGGCTGTGAAAAACCTCTCTATGAGCCTGAACAAGATGTGGTGGACTATGTGATTGGCCTCTGCTCAAGGATGGCTGAGTACTTGGAAAAGGTATCCAAAAACCTTGAGGGCAGCCAACAACTCCAGAAGTTGTGGTATGAGTAAAATGCTGCTACAGTTGAATTCCAACCAGGGCAGACAGTCTGGGTTCTGGAACCTGTGGCTCCCAGGGCACTTCAGGACAGATGGAGTGGCCCTTACCCAGCGTTTGAGAAAAAGAGTCAGGTCACTTACTTGGTGGACCTGGGCAATAGCTGGACACCCAAGCAGGGGGATCCATGATAACCGCCTTAAGCTCTATAATGATTGGGCAGATATAACCATGTTGATGGTCACTGATGAGGACCATGAAGCATAGAGGGAACCTCTCCCTGACCTCCTCTGAACTGACCCTAAGGATGGGACAGTAGATGGATGGTGTGGTCTATTCAGATACCCTCTCTGCCCAACAGCAACCTGACTGTAGGCAATTCCTACAACAGTATGCTGAGCTCTTTTCTTTGACCCCTGGTCAGACACATCTGTGTACCCATGATGTGGACACAGGAGACCGTTTACCTGTCAAAAACAAAATATTCAGACAGTCTGACCAAGTCAAAGAAAGCATCAAAGTGGAAGTCCACAAGATGCTGCAGTTAGGGGGTAATAGAGCACCCTGACAGTCTCTGGGCTAGCCCAGTGGTCTTGGTCCCCAAACCTAATACCTATGATGGAAGGAGAGAAATGAGCTTTTGTGTGGACTACAGAGGACTCAGTTCTGTCACCAAGACAGATGCTCACCCCATACCCAGAGCAGATGAGCTGATTTACAAGTTAGGTTCAGTCAATTTTCTGAATATCTTTGACTTAACTGCAGGGTACTGGCAAATTAGGATGGCACCTGAAGCAAAAGAGAAAACAGCATTTTCAATACCCGATGGGAATTATCAGTTTACTGTTATGCCCTTTGGCTTAAAGAATGCCCCTGCCACCTTCCAAAGATTGGTGAATCAAGTCCTTGCTGGCTTGGAGTCCTTTTTGTGCAGCATATCTAGATGATATTGCTGTCTTTAGCTCCAACTGGCAGGATCCCCTGGTCCACCTGAAGAAGGTTTTGCAGACCGTGCAAGCATCAGTCCTCTCTATCAACGCATCCAAATGTCAGATAGGGCAGGGAACAATTGTATATTTGGGCCACCTTGTAGGTGGAGGCCAAGTGCAGCTATTACAACCCAAGATCCAGACAATTCTGGACTGGGATGCTGCAAAACCCCAGACTCAAGTCAAGGCATTCCTTGGCTTGGCTGGTTACTGTAGGATGTTTGTGAAGGGATATGGATCTATAGTGACTCCCCTCACAGAACTCACTTCCAAAAAGATGCCCAAGAAGGTTAACTGGACCTTGTACGGTCAAAAAGCCTTTGACACCCGAGAGAAGCTATGTGCTCAGCACCAGTTCTGAAAGCTCCATATTATTCCAAGCAATTCATTGTGCAGACAGATGCCTCTGAACATGGGATAGGAGCAGTCCTATCCCAAACCAATGATGATGGCCTTGACCACAGACCTCTCAGGTGGCTCATGCAAATGAAAGGAGACAACCCTAAACTGTTAAGGTGGGCCATATCCCTACAGGGAATGGACTTTGTAGTGGAACACAGACCTGGGACTGCCCATGCCAATGCAGATGGCCTTTCCAGGTTCTTCCAGTCAGAAAATGAAGACTCTTTTGGGAAAGGTTAGTCTCATCCTCTTTCGTTTGGGCGGGGGGGGGTTGTGTAGGACAATGCCACTGTTGGCATTGTTACCCCCTAACCTTTTGCCTTTTGTTGATACTAGTTATGATTGAAAGTGTGCTAGGACCCTGCTAGCCAGGCCCCAGCACCAGTGTTCTTCCCCTAAAACTGTAACTTTGTCTCCACAATTGTCACAGCCCTGGCACATAGATAAGTCCCTTGTAAATGCTACCCCTGGTACCAAGGGCCCTGTGGCCAGGGAAGGTCTCTAAGGGCTGCAACATGTATTATGGTACCCTGGAAAAACCCTCACTCAGCACATGAACACTGCCTCACAGCTTGTGTGTGCTGGTGGGGAGAAAAGACAAAGTTGACATGGCACGCCCCTTAGAGTGCCATGCCCACAACCCACTGCCTGTGGCATAGGTAAGTCACCCCTCTAGCAGGCCTTACAGCCCTAAGGCATGGTGCACTATACCACAGGTGAGGGCATAGCTGCATGAGCACTGTGCCCCTACAGTGTCTAAGCCAATTCTTAGACATTGTAAGTGCAGGGTAGCCATAAAGAGTATATGGTCTGGGAGTTTGTCAAACATGAACTCCACAGTTCTATAATGGCTTCACTGAATACCAGAAGTTTGGTATCAAACTTCTCAGCACAATAAATTCACACTGATGCTAGTGTGAAATTTATTGAGAAATGCACCCAGAGACCATCTTAGAGATGCCCCCTGCATGCCAGCCCAACTGCAAGTCTGACAGTTCTGTGCCAGCCTGCCACTTCCAGACACGTTTCTGGACACATACTGTGAGTTCCTTTGTGCACTCTGTGACCAGGAACAATGCCTGCTGGGTGGAGGTGCTTCACACCTCCCCTTGCAGGAACTATAACACTTGGCGGTGAGCCTCAAAGGCTCAAGCCTGGTGTTACAACGGCCCAGGGCACTCCAGCTAGTGGAGATGCCCGCCCCCGGACACAGCCCCCACTTTTGGCGGCAAGTCTGGAGAAGATAATGAGAAAAACAAGGAGTCACCCTCCAGCCAGGCCAGCCACTAAGGTGTCCTGAGCTGAGGTGACCCCTTCCTTAGAAAATCATCCATCTTGGTTTGGAGGATTTCCCCCAATAGGATTAGGGATGTGTCCCCCTCCCAAAAGGGAGGAGGCACAAGGAGGGTGTAGCCACCCTCAAGGATAGTAGCCATTGGCTACTGCTCTCCAGCCCTAAACACCCCCCTAAATGTAGTATTTAGGGGTGACCCTTAAACCAGGAAGACAAATTCCTGATGACCTAAGAAGAAGGACTGCTGACCTGAAAACCCCACAGAGAAGACAGAGACGACAACTGCTTTGGCCCCAGCCCTACCGGCCTGTCTCCAGATTCAAAGAACCTGCAACAGCGATGCATCCAGCAACACCAGCGACCTCTGCCGACTCAGAGCACTGCCCTGCAACCCAAAGGACCAAGAAACTCCTGTGGACAGCGGCTGTGTCCAAACATCAAAGAAGAAATCTTTAAAGGGACTCCCACCTCACTCCTGAAGCGTTAAGTCCCCAACACTCTGCACCTGACGCCCCCGGCTTGTGTCCAGAGAAACCAACACTGCAGCGAGGACCCCCAGGCGACTCCCAGAATGTGGCCACCCTGAGACCACCTCCCTGCACACCCACAATGAAGCCTGCAGAGAGAATCCAGAGGCTTCCACTGACCGCGACTGCCCGGTAACAAAGAACCCGACGCCTGAAAGAAGCACTGCACCCGCAGCCCCCAGAGGAACCAACTACCGGTGCAGGAGTGACCAGCAGGCAGCCCTCATCTTTGCCCAGTTGGTGGCGGGCCCGGGAAGCCCCCCAGTGTCCAGCCTGCATCACCAGTGTGACCTTCGGGTTCCTCCATTGAAACCAATACAAAACCCAATGCCTACTTTGCACACTGCCGCCCCCTGTGCCACTGAGGGTGTATTTTGTGTGCCTGTTTGGGACCACCCCAGGGCTCTACAAAAAAAATCCTGGCCTGCTCCCTGAGGACGCAGGTACTTACCTGTTAGCAGACTGGAAACGGAGCACCCCTAGTCTCCATAGGTACCTGTGTTATTTGGGCCCCTCTTTGACCTCTGTACCCTCTGTTGCTGGTGCTGGGTGTTTGGGGTTAACATGAACCCCCAACGGTAAGCTGCCTATGCCCCAGATACTGAACTTGTAAGTGCTTTACTTACCTGCTAAACTAACTTGTACTTACCTCCCCAGGAACTGTTGAATTTTGCATTGTCCACTTTTAAAATAGCTTATTGCCATTTTCTGCTAAACTGTCAAAGTTCTATACTTACCTATGCCAAGCACCTTACAATTTATGTATTTATTTGAATTCTGAATCTTGTGGTTCTAAAATAAATTAAGATAAGAGTATTTTTCTATATAAAAACCTATTGGCCTGGAGTTAAGTCTTTGAGTGTGTGTGTTCTCATTTATTGCCTGTGTGTGTGAACAACAAATTCTTAACACTACCCTCTGAAACGCCTACTGCTCGACCACACTACCACAAAATAGAGCATTAGTATTATCTATTATTGCCACTATCAACCTCTAAGGTGAATCCTTGGACTCTGCACGCTATCTCTCACTTTGAGATAGTATATACAGAGCCAACTTCCTATGGGTATGAATTCGGGGAACGGTTGGAGGGGTCCCTGGACCCTTATGAATACCCTGGATGACCCTAATTTGGACTGGGCACAGGAGTTGGGCAAGGCCAGTGACCTGGGCACTTCTCCAGACGCTGGCATGCTGTCTCCTCCTACTGTGGCTACGGCAGAGGGAGCGACTTATTCTGTAGTGGTCAGTAGGGCGTCTGAGGCCCTCGGCTTTAAGCTGCCTACTGTTCAAGTCAGGTCAAATCTCCTGATGGAGGTGCTTCAGCCAGGGGCCTTCACATCTGAGCCTCTTCTGCCATTCAATGAGGCCCTCACCAATGTCCGACTGGGTACCTTGTCCAGGCCCAACACGGGTTCCTGTGAACTGGACTATCGCACAACGCCATCAGCCCACCCCGAATACCCTAAATTCCTGTCCCAACACCCCATGCCTGAGAGCCATGTCATCCAGGCATCCTCTTCTTCGGGCGCATTACCTTCCCCACCCCTGAATAAGGAATCAAAAAGGATGGAACAATTTGGGAAGAAGATGTTTTCTTCCTCCAGGCTTGCGCTAAGGTGGGTGAACACCGCATGCCTTTTGGGCCACTGTACCCACTCTCTGTGGGATACGGTTGCCCAAGTTCTGCCGCAAATATCAGAGGAGGCCCGTGCTATAGTCTCCCAAGCAGTCACTGGTGGGAGAGATGCAGCAAAATTCACGATCAGATGTGGGCTGGACATGACCGACTCTCTAGGTAGATAGGTTGAGTCAACGGTGGCCATAGGTTCCACTCCTGGATGCATACATCTTGTTTTTCGGGGGATGTCCAACAGACTTTTATGGACATGCCCATTGATGGCTGCCGTCTCTTCAGAGACAAGGCGGACTTAGCTTTAGAGAGGTTCAAGGACTCCTGGGCTATGGATTGGTCCCTCTGCCTTTCCTCTGGCCCCTGCCCCCAACAATCTGCCGTTCGCTGCCACGGAAGTGGCTCCGTGTCACGTCCCTATCCCAGCCACCGTGCCACCCATTGCTGTTCAGCTGCTGCGTAGCTGGGGACGCCGAATCCCGCGTGGGACAGGGAACCAGAGGGCTGCCCAGTCCACCCCTGCCCCCGCTGCAGCCTCCCAACCCTCCTAGTCTGTCTCCTCACTCCGGACCAGTTGGCGGCAGGATTCGCCATCACCTTCCTCACTGGGAATCCATCACTATGGAGAGGTGGGTTTTGCAGATTGTTCGAAGGGGCTACTCCCTCCCCTTTAAATCTGCCCCAGTCAGCCATATTACGGAGGATCAGTTGGCACTTCTCCACCAGGAGGTTGCGGCTCTCCTGGCCAAGGGAGCCATAGAAAAGGTCCCTGCACCAGAAGTAGGTTGTGGTTGTTATTCCTTCTACTTTCTGGTGCCCAGAAAAGAGAAGGACTTACATCCTACCCTAGACCTTCGGGACCTCAATGTCTTCCTCAAGAAGGAGAAACTCAAAATGCTCACCCTGGCACACTGGCTCAGATCCTGTCTGCCTTGGACCCACGAGACTGGATGGTAGCGTTGGACTGCAGGACACTTATTTCAACATTCCCATCCTGCCTGCCCACAGACGTTACCTACGATTCGTGGTAAGTCACAAGCACTTTCAATTTACCATGCTCCCCTTCGGCCTTACCAGCGCCCCTCGGGTGTTCACAAAAGTGATGGCCGCTCATCTGCGCAGGTTGGGGGTTTCAGTCTTCCCCTACCTCGAAGACTGGCTGTTGAAGGCGGACTCGTCCCAGAAAGTCATCTCCCACCTTCAGACTAAGGTGAACCTCCTGCACACACTGGGGTTCACTATAAACGTGCCGAAGTTACACCTGACTCCCTCTTAGATGCTCCCTTTCATCGGAGTTGTTCTGGACACAGTACTGTTTCGGGCTTATCCTCCTGAAAAGCGAGTCCAATCTATTCAGGCCTTGATTCCGATCTTTTAGCCTCTGTCTTGGGTTTCGGTGAGACTGACTCTAAAGCTGTTGGGCCTCATGGCCTTCTGCATCCTGCTAGTGACACATGCCAGATGGCATATGCGGGCCCTGCAGTGGCACTTGAAGTTCCAGTGGGCGCAGCAACAGGGAAATCTCTCCGACATGGTCCATATCCCGGAGGGAACTGTGAAAGACCTGCAGTGGGAGATCTTGAATCCGCATTGGGTTAACAGCTGATATCTCTCCCTTGCCCAAATAGATCTATCCATAGTGACAGATGCATCACTTCTGGGATGGGGTGGCCACATGGGAGAGGCAGAGATCAGAGGCCACTGGTCTCTGGCGGAGTCTGGGCCCCATATCAATCTTGTGGATCTCTGGACGATCAAACTTGCGTTAAAAGCTTTTCTTCCCTCTCTCAAAGGGAAAGTAGTGCGAGTGTTCACGTATAACGCTATTGCCATGTGGTACTGCAACAAACAGGGCGTAATAGGGTCCTGGACCCTTTGTCAGGAGCACTGCGCCTCTGGACATGGCTGGAATATCAGGACATTAACCTGGTGGTTCAACATCTGGCAGGCTCTCTAAACGCCAGAGCTGACAAACTCAGCCTTGATGCATAGCCAATTATGAATGCTGTTTCCATCCGGAGTGGCACAAGGTCTCTTTCAGCAGTGGGGAAAGCCTTGGTTAGATGTGTTCGCCTCGATAGAGAATACGCTATGTCATTTGTTTTGCGCATTGGAGTATCCAAGGCTCTGAGACGCTTTTTGTCTCGAGTGGAACTCCGGCTTCCTCTCCGCCTTTCTGCCTATATCACTTCTGCCCAGAGTTCTCAAGAAGATCAGGAACGACCGGGTCTAAGTTAACTTGGTGGCTCCGTACTGGCACGGAGAGTATGGTATCCCGAGCTATCAAGCATGGCCATGGATCCTCCACTTAGACTGCATCTTTGGAAGGATCTTCTGTCGCAGCAGCAGGGGACAGTTCTCCACCCAAAAGTGTCCAATTTCCACCTTCCTGTGTGGAGATTGAGCGGCGGCAGTTGGCTGCTTTTGACCTTCTACCCGAAGTCTGTGAATTTGTCTTGGCAGCCAGGCATCCCTCCACCAAAACGGTATATGCCTGTCATTGGTATACATTTGTGCATAGATGTACCAACAAATCTGTTGACCCCCTCTCTGCACCTCTTTCTGAGGTTCTTTCTTTAGCCCAACAGGGCTCTGCTTTGGGCACCTTAAATTGTATATATTGGCTATTTCGGCCTTTCGTAGGTTACCTGATCAGCCTTCACTCTCTAAGTCTCCTGTTGTGAATCAATTCCTTAAATGTCTCACCCATTTGTTTCCTCCCACTCCATTTATCATGCCTCAGTGGGACCTCAATCTTGTCCTTACTTTCTTAATGTGTACTCCATTCGAACCGATGCACAATTGTCCATTACGGCTACTTACTTTCAAGACTGTTTTTCTTGTTGCCATCACTTCTGCTCGTAGAGTGAGTGAGCTTCAAGCTCTTTCTTCAAAGCCCCCATACTTGTGTGTGACCCTGAGAAAGTGGTGTTGCACACTAAGTCTTCCTTCCTTCCCAAGGTTGTTATGCTTTTTCATGTAGGCCAGTCCATCAAATTGCCTACTTTTTATGCACTCCTACATCCTTCTCATGAGGAGGAGAGACTCCACTGTCTAGACCCAAAAAGAGCGTTGGCGTTCTATCTAAATCATACTAAAGATTTCTGGGTGGATGATCAACTCTTTGTTGAATCTGTGGGTGCGAAGAAAGGGAAGACGGTGCAAAAACATCTCTCAATGGGTACTTCTTTGCATGAAGATGTGCTACACTCTGGCCAAGAAGCAACCCCCTGAGGGCTTGAACGCTCATTCCACCAGAGCAACTGTTGCTTTCACTGCATTAACATATGGAGTTCCTGTCCTGGATATCTGCTAGGCAGCTACGTGGGCATCCTTGCACACGTTTGCTCAACATTACTGCCTGGACAGTGAGGTCCGTCGGGACGACTACTTTGGTCGTTCAGTCCTGCAGGACTTACTACCATGATGTTGGTTCGCAGCCCACCTCCGAGAATGGCATTGCTTGGGTATCTATTCTAAGGTAAGAAACCTGCAACTAGAAGTCCCTATTAGATGTACAAGTTACTTACCTTCGGTAACAATATATCTGGTAGACACATATTTTAGTTGCAGATTCCTTACCAGCCCACCCATCCTCCCCACTTGTTAACTGATTTCTAGGGACAGGGTTTCCCCATTCAGGGCCTTAGCTCTGGCGCACCAATGTGAGTGTTCTTCGCAGCTCTGCACATTGGTGTGGAAAGTCATGAAAAGAAACTGTCGTCACTGCACTGAGACGGCGTATATGTACTTCTCCCGTTATCATCACAGCGACTACGATGCCAACTATGCCTGCAGAGTTGACCGACACGCAAGGGTATTGCTCGAAGAAAAAAATTCTGGATCCAGTCTGATACCTGGGGAAAAATTCTAAGGTAAGGAATCTGCAACAAGAATATGTCTCTACCAGACATATCGTTACTGAAGGTAAGTAACTTGTACTTTGTTTATTTTTGTCCTTCTCCTTCTGGAAGGGGTACATTTGCATTTTGTTTTTGAAGTTGTATTTAAAATGTTTAAAAATGTGCCTTCTTTCGTGCACGTTGTTGAATAACTAAGGTGTATGCTGTTTCCTCTGGCAGCAGATTATTAGAAGTTTTGCTTGTGTTGTTTGGTGAACTTTCATCCCTGCTGTGCTTTGCATCTGTGTGTTAAGTCACTCACTTTGGTTAGGCCCACGTTTGTTTTAAGCGGACGCATTTTTGGTTGGTGTTGGTAAAGCTTGGATACCTTGTGTAGTATCCGTTTCAATACTGCTTACTGTAAAAAGTGTGAGGTCCACTCCCCTATTCGCTGCTGACATAAAACATCAGTGGTCAGGCACTGGCAAGTCCACTTTGAGTGCTCTCATGTAACAAATGTGCTTTGACTTCAACAGAAGTTGGGTAGACGTTTGATCATTTTGGTCACTGTCCATGTCTGTGACATTTCTTAAATAACCTAACGTTATGGTGAATGAACATGGTGCTGCGAGCAGATGTTCTGTCCTTCATATACCCTTGTAGTCTGCAATTTTCTGGTCTGTTTGAATGGTTTTAATAAGCTGACATTGTAGCCCCTGCCCTTCTCTCTCCTGAAGCAGTTAAGGGATATGCTTTATATTCCCTCCCAGGACTCTATATGCACATTGGTGGTATTTTGGGGATGCACAGCTGTTTTTCTATTGCCTCCGCCTCAAGAGGCTGAGAGTAATCTGACACTGCAGTGAAGGTTGTGGTGGGAACAGGGACAATATGCTGTGCCAGAAAAAGGGCTGGAAGGCTTTAAATCTGTATTGTGCTTCACACAGTACTTCATCCCATATTACGTCAACAAGCAGCAATGATTAAGTGAAAAGGGTATAACTCTCACGTTTTCGTGGCCTATACCTCAATAGCTTATCCAGTTAAGGTTTTATGCTTCCATTCTTGAATTTGTTGTCCCATAATGTAGTCGGTTATAAAAGTGGGACTAAAAGTTCCAGAATGCAAAGCAAAAATCTTCACCTGGATGAGTTACTCATGCATGAACCTGGCATGGTTTCGAGCTCTGTGTAGAGAGGGAAACAGACAAGGGCAAAGTGAGAACAATATGTAGAAGTGAGACCGAATGAGAGATTGGGGAAATATGTGTGAGCTGAGCTTGCTAACTACCACATTTCCAGTGGTTGCTGTAAACCAAACTCTCACAGATCTGATGAAGAGCATACCAAACACCTCTACTGTCACGGATCGCCTTAGGTGAATGCCACAAAATAAACCATGAAGCAAGCACAGCCCTTAAAGTGCATAGCATCAATCTTTCATATGCATTTTGCTATACCCTGGACAAGAATCGGTCAAATTAGGTCATTTTTTGGGGCTTTGATTACAGCACTGTTGCATTTATGATGACTGAATCTGCGTGGGAGTATGTTAACAGTTTCTCTCCAGGGTGCGATTTCACTCATGAATCACAAAAGTACTGAAAGCAGAAAGAATGTATGTCAAACCAGTCTATCTCCAGAGAACTGTCAAATGATGTTATGATGCCTAAACTGCTGCCAGAGACAAGAGGCTTAAAAAGTGTAAAGCAAAAAACTCTTAACAACTCATTCCAACATTTTATGTTAATGCTTTTGTTGGTTATTGTTATTCAACATTTCTATAGTGCATAATTTACCAGTGAGAAGCTTTTGCAAGTGCCTTGTCCTCCTCCATTGCTACAGATTCCCATTTGTTTTTTTAGTATGGTTTCTGAGAATTGTTCACCGTGAAATAAGAGGCATGTGGGCAGAATGTTCCGGACACCTCTTGCCAAAACAGAGACACTTGCTTCTGTACAAAGTGGCAACAGGGCTTGCATTGTGTTTTATTGATTATGCTGTAAAAATATTTTGTTCCTTTCTGATTTCATTTATTCTTTTTGAGACAGACACTCTACAAATTTGTGAAGCACAACATTCTAGTTAAAATGTTTGTTTCGTTACATATGCCACACATCTTGTAAAAGATTTTTGGTTCCTCCTGTTTTGCCAGGCTCTTTTTAGAGTCCTACTTCCTTTTTCATCACACAAAAATCCCTGGCCTAGAAGCACGACCTTTCCAGAGCTTTCAAGATTCCCAATTCCAGTTCATATGTTCTCCTTTGGCATTCTCTGAGCTGTAGTCCCAATTTTATATGTTTGTCAGCAGGACTGCAAATCCCAGAAAGCAAAAGGGAAAACCTGGACTGTGTGAGCTGCTCACTCTTGGAACTGGGAAACAAAAGAACTTTGCCTTCATGTAGTCAGCCAGCTTCAACCACTGTAAAGTTCATGCATTTGATCTTTCAAAGTCTAATGTGCAACATAAGTGTGGATTGGTTAAAAGTTTATATTTTTTTGTTTTCTTTTGTCCCGACCTATATCACAGTAACAATATTGTGAAAGAAGATATGTTTTTGCATTTTACCAGTGGTGTGAGAAATTGGGTTGTTGACTGACTGGGGCGTGAGCCCTGGTCAAGCAACAGCCACAATCCCTTGCAGGGTGAACCACAAAAAGTCACCAATTTAACCTGTAATTATCTCTGGGCATCTTGGCACAAAATGCAGTCAACTAAACTTAGAAGCAATACGTTAAGTATTTATGCAGCACACAAACAGTAATATAGTGAAAACACAACAAAAATCCCAAGGCAATTTAGAAAAATTGATAAAATGTTAAGAAATATTTGACACCACAACCATCAAAATCCAATTAGTAGAATCGGAGTTATGATTTTTTAAGGTTTAAGTTTCAAAATAGCAAGTCCTCCTTTTTAGAAAATGCCCACCTGGTCACCTTTTGCACCACAACCAAGGGTCAAGGAGTAGATGGAGACCTTTTAGGGGTTCAAGACTCTCTCATTCTGGGTCCAGGTGTGGGTTCAAGATGGAGGGAGCCTGTTATGTCCCTGTAACTCTGAACAGGAGGAGTAAACTAGCCCTTGCAGTCACTTTTGAAATCCTGGGTGCAGGTTAAGATGCAGGGCTCCGCAGCATGGCTGACCTCTGAAGGTTCGAGGCAGGCTCTGGGCACCAAAGCAGCCCTTCTAGTTACAGCAGCAATCTGGCAGAATGTGCAGCAGATCACAGCAGCAGCCAGCCCTCTAAAAGGCCTTTCACAAGTTCTGTAGTGAAGCGAAGAGTAGTGCTGAGAGCCCTATTTTTATACCCAGGTGCCCTGCCCTTTGAAGTTGGGCGAAGTTTCCAGAAGGGTTCTCTGAAGTTTCAGGAGTTTCCTGCCCTTACCTTGCTCCTAGCTGGCTGCACTAACAATACTGGGTTGTTAAGCCTGTTGTGTGGCAACACAGCTCAGCCTATTTGTGCTCAGCTCTTCCCCCCCATCAAATTAGTTAATGGCCCATTCAGGCCCTGCTAATCCCACTATTGTGTGGGGTGAATTCACAAAGTTTCAACTGTCAATTACACCCAATCCTGTGACCTAAGGCAGGCTACAGGCACAGAGGGCTAATGGCTGGAACATGCCAACTTTCATAAAAGTGGCATTTTTAAAGTTCTAATTATAAATCTGACTTTACGATTAAAGAGGGTTTATCATTACAAGTTCATAGATAAGAAACATGCCATATCTACCACCTCTGTTTTAGGAATTACAGCTTATTAAATATAATAACTAACCCCTAGTGTTATCTTATGGGAGGTGGCTTCACAGTAGTGAAAAAACAAATTTGAGAGTTTTTCACTACTAGGACATGTAAAACTAAAAAGTACATGCCCTACTTTTAATTAAACAACACCCTGCCCTATGGGCTACCTAGGGCCTACTTTAGGGGTGACTTGAATGTAATAATAGGGGAGTTGTAAAGCTTGCTAAGGGGTTTTAAATGCCAAGTCGACATGGCAGTGTAACATTGCCATCAGGCTGCAATGGCAGGCCTGGGACATGTTTTAAGGTGCTACTTGAGTGGGTGGCACAATAAGTGCTAAAGGTCCAGTAGTAGCATTTAATTTCCAGGCCCTGAGTATATGGTGTACCACTCCACAAGAGACCTGCATGTAAATTAAATATGTCAGTCAGCTAAATGCCAATCAAACCATGTCTAGGGGAGTGATCACAAGCACCTTAGCACTATTTAGCAGTGGTAAAGCACCAAGAGTCATAAGGCCAATAAGACAAAATTCAGCACAAAGTTGGAGGAGGAAGGAAAAATGTCTGGGGGTGACCCTGTGGAGAGGGGCCATTTCCAACGAATGGGTTTGCTTCCTTGGTATGCTCAACACAGATCTTGAATGTGTCAAACTGGTACAGAGCCTCTCTGGGTGGACACATTCACCAGGGTTTCTCGGAAACAGATCATTGCACAAAGCAAAGATATGTGGCGTTCTGTGCCTGGATGTGAGGCATCCAGGTGGATGGCTTACTCTCAGCTGGCTACTCAGTCTCTTCGTATCTCACTCTCAGGTACTGTCTTTCAGATATCTTAGACACTTTTTCGTAGGATTTCCTATTCTGAGTACATGGGATTTACCCACACACTCACCAGGGTACTTGATGTTTTAGAGCACAGTTATCTATCTGCTGGATGTCTACTTCCAGGCAAAGGTCTTTGGATGTCTCTCTCAGACACAGCCTTAAGTATGTCTCAAACTGTAAGACAGCCTCTATGGGTGTCCCAGTCTTGAGTTATCAGAATGCCCCATGCAAAATCACCTGGGTTTCTTGTAAACAGTTATGGATGTTTCATGGTCAGTCATCCACCAAATGTCTCTTTCCAAAGCAGTCCTCCAGGAATCTCATTTTTAGACAGTCTTGTGGTGTCTTAGGTTGAGCCCTTGGGTGCCTAAGACACAGTTACCGATGTGTCACAGAAACATTCCTGTAGTCTCTCAGGCACAGTCTCTCTGGGTGGCCCATTCTGAGACATCTAGGTGTCTCGGACACAGTCATCAGCATTTGTGGTAAACTGCCATTGATGTTTCAGGCACACTTGTCTCTTCATCGATGTCAAAGTCTTCTAGGAATCAGGCACAACCTCCAGGGTGTCTCAGTTGCACCTGTTTTGGGTGAGTCTGTGTATGAATTCTCTGGGTGTTTACGAAACTCTTACCAGTATGGCTCAAACACAGCCCTGAATTTCTCAGACACAGTTAACCTCTTGGTTCTCACTCTGAGGCTTTGTCAAGCTTTCTGTGGTCTGTGTTGGCAGGGGAAAGAGCCAGGAGGTTCCATATGAACATACTCAGTATCTCTTGCAACCCCCTTCATCCCTTTCAAACCCGCCTTGGGGCAGCTGGCTCAGTCATGCAGGCATAGTTAGGATTTGGTCTTATGCCCTACCACCTTCAAAGTTCACCAGCCACCACTGACTAGGGACTTACAGGTGAGTTAATCTATGTAAATGGGGTCTAGCCAATGTAACATACATGTTTCGGAGGTCAGGACACTGGCATTGAGGTCTGGTTAACAGGCCTCGGTGGACTCTGAATCTAAAAAGCAGCAGCATCAGTCAGAAAGAACTAGGGGTGACCATACAAAGAGAGTGTTCCCTTACACTGCTGCTGCTGGTTCATGCTGTACCATTTTGTTGACAGTTTATTGCTCCTTCCTAGAGTAACCACATGCATCATATGTAAGATATGATCAGTAATTTCAAACCTCCAGTCTTTGCATGTCACAAAGATAACCTGTTAGAACTGTGTACAGTGTTCAGGACAACCGTGGATTTTGGTACTGATTTAGAGGATGCCTCCGTTGATAGAAGTGACTCCCTGCCTATTTAAGCAACCACAATCTTGTATCAGTTATCACTAGAAGTAAATGGATAAATCATTTTTTAGATGCTATTCTGAAGCTCATAGGATCATTGATTGACAGTGAAGGAGGTCAAGGAACAACAGGTTCCCAGCTCTTGAATTGTTCTCTCATCCAGTGAATCCATTTCCCACATTTGTCCAACTTTGGTCCAAATCTTGAGGAATCTTCTTCCAAAGTGAGGTCCTGTACATAAAGTGGAAAGCCAACCACAGGAAAATAAGCAGCATGAACTGTGACCTGTCTGTATCTCATATTAAAGAACGTCTACCATCACATTAACTTTGTACAGTGTGCCTTCCTTAATATCACATCTAGAGTATCCTTTCAAACTTAAGGATGAAAAAAGTCAAGAGGAAGACAAAAGAAAAGCAAGAAGCGAGAAACTTCATTGTCACTCAAGACCCCCACACTTCCTTGAGACTTGGATATGCTCCTGTCTCTTTTACTGAGTGTCTCCTCCATTGTTTTGTCTGCCTGTCTCCACACTGTTGTGTCAGTTTTCTGCATTCCAAAGACAGGTCCTCTATAATGGCCGTAGAACTTGCAGTATTCGGCCATGGGTTGACTTGGTGCTTCAGTCATGTTGATTGTGATTTCCTTCCTACTGATCAGAAATGTCTGTAGCTTCTTTGGTTCAATGAATTTCTTAATTTTCTGGTCAGTTTTGATCAATGTCATGTCAGTCTCTGAATACCGCATGCCTTTTGGGCTGCTACTCCCATGCTTTGTGGGACATGGTTGTTCAAGCGCTGTCTGTGGATCTGGAGGAAGCCCGGGCTGTACTCTCCCAAGCTGTAGTAAATGGTAGAGATGCAGCAAAGTTCACAATTTGATGTGGACTAGACATGTCCAACTCACTGCGCTAATCTGTTTAATTGACAGTGGCCTTTAGGCGCCACAACTAGCTTCTGACTTTTTGGGAGATGTCATGCCTTCTTCTGTGGACTTGCCCTTCAATGGATACCGTCTTTTCGGTGACAAAGTGGACTCGACACTCAAACGTTTTAAGGGCAGTTGGGCTACAACCGGGTCCCTGAGCTTATCTTAAGCCGTGTGCCACCCCGTTCTGCTTTTTGCCTCTTTCGTGGCTACAGAAGGGGCTACCAACAGCACCAATACCCACACAGCCACCATGCCACGCATGCTTGTCAGCCTCTGCATGGCCGAGTGTGCTGTATCTACAGGCCTTGTGGATCGGGCAGCCACAGTTCAGGTCAGTCCACCACCTCCTGCAACTGCAGCCTCCAAACCCTCATACCACCATATCAAGACAGGCTTTCTCATGCCCACAAGGAAGTTGTGGCTTTCTTGGCCAAGGGAGCTATATACAGGGTACCGACTCCAGAAGTAGGTTGTGGTTGCTATTCAGCTGCTTTCTGGTGCCAAGTGAAGAGGCCTTTACCCTGTCTTTGACCTGCAGTCCCTTGACTACTTCCCCAAGAAGGAGAAATTCAAGATGCTCTCATTTGCTCAGGTTCTGTCTGCCCTGAACCTAGGCGACTGAATGGTAGCATTGGACTTGCGGACGCATGCTTTCACATCCCTGCCCTGCCTGCCCAGAGAATTTACCTGCAGTTCACAGTCAGCCACGAGCATTTACAGTTTGCTATGCCCCCCTTTGGCCTGACCAGCGCCCCTTGGGTGTTGGTGGTGGTTGTAGCTCACCTGCGGAGATAAAGGGTGTCAGTTTTCTCCGATCTCCACAACTGGCTGTTAACGGTGGGCTCGCCACAGGCTGCTGTCTCCGATCTCCAGAACACTGGTGTACCTCCTGCACTTCCTGGGGTTCACTATAAACAGAGTGACTCCTTCTCATCTCTCCATCTCAGACTCTCCCTTTTATTGGAGCTGTTTCAGGCTTATCCGCCTGAGCAGTGAGTCCTGGATATACAGGCTATGATGTTCAGCCTCTTTTGTGGATTTCACTGAGACGGACTCTGAGGCTCCTGAGTCTTACGGCCTCCTGCATCCAGCTTGTAGCAAATGCACATTGGCATATGCGGGCTCTGCAGTGGGACCTGAAGTTTAAGTGGGTACAGCATCAGGGAAATCCATCTGACATGGTCCAGATTTCTGAGGGAACTGCAAAATATCTGCAGTGGTAGCCAACAAACTGTGATTGGCTCAGCTGCAGATCCCTCTCCCTTCCCCAACCAGACCACAACCTTCCCCAACCAGATCCCACAGTTGTGACAGATCCATCACTCCTGGGATGAGGTGGAGATCAGAAGACTCTTGTCTCCTGCGGAATCTGGGCTCCACCTCAATATGCTCGAGTTGCAGGCGATCTAACTAACATCGAAGGCCTTCCTACCTGCCATCAAGGTAAGGCTGGTGCAGGTGTTTACGGACATCACCACTGCGATGTGATACTACAACAAATAGGGAGGGGTGGGATTGTTGACCCTATGTCAGTAAGCCCTACGTGTCTGGACTTGACTGGAACCTCAGGGCATTTCCCTGGTTTTTCAACATCTGGCGGGTTATCTGAATGCCAGGGTGGACAAACTCAGCCACAATTGCATAGCTGATTTTGAGTGGCTTCACCATTCGGAGGTGGCACAAGATATCTTTCAGTGATGGGGAGAGCCTTGGCTAGATCTGTTCACCTCTGTCGAGAACACGCAGTGTCAGCAGTTTTGCGCACTTTAGTTTCCAAGGTAGCTAACTCACAGCAACACTTCATCTGGAACAGAGCACAGGCCTCCTGTATGCCTTTCCACCCATATCACTCCTGCCTAGAGTTCCCAAGAAAATTAAGAAAAACCTGGCCCAAGTCATCCCCGTAGCCTGGGATTGGGCATGGAGAGTCTGGTATCCTGAGCTACTAAGCATTGCCTTTGGGAGGATCTTCTGTCCAGCAGCATGGGGGGCTTCTCCACCCAAACCTGTCCAGTCTCCATCTATTTGTGTGAAGATTGAGCGGTGGCAGTATCTATCCTTTGACCTTTCTCTGGCACTCTGCGATGTCATCTTGGTAGCCAGGTGTTCCTCCACTTAGGCGGTATATGCCTGCTGTTGGAAAACAATTGTAGCCTCCTGTTCGAACATAAATGTAGATCCCCTTTCTGCCCCCCTTTCTCAGGTTCTTCTCTTTAGTCTATCTGTTGCCCAGCAGGGCTCGGCTCTGGGCACTTTAAGGGGTTATTTTTCTGGTATCTGTATTTCTAAGATTACCTGATCAATCATCTCTCTTCAAATCTCCTATTGTACATAGATTCTTGAAAGATGTATTCCATCTTTATCCCCCTTCTCCCTTTATCATGCCTTAATGGGACTTGAATCTGGACCCCTAACAAGTGTTTTCGTTCTACCTTAACTGCACACAGGAATTCCAGGTGGGCAATCAACTCTTCACATGGTATGTTGGAGCAAAAAAGAGTTGTGCTAAGCAGAAGAATACCATCTCCAGATGGTTCGTGCTCTGCATTATAATCTGCTACACACTGGCCAAGAATAAGCCTCCTGAGGACTTATGTGCTCATTCTACTAGAGTCAAAGCCACAACCACTGTGTTAGCATGTGGTGTTCTGGTCCTTGATATCTGCCAGATGCAATGTGGACTTCCCTGCACACGTTTACCAAGCATTACTGCCTGGACAGTCAGGTCCGTTGTGATAGGCATTCTGCTCATTCTCTCCTGCATGACTATATTAAATTGGTCTGCAGACCCACCTCCAAGGATGGTATTGCTTCGGTATCTATTCTAAGGTAAGGAATCTGCAGCTAGAAGTCTCTTTCAGATGAACAAGTTCCTTACCTCTGGTAAAGCTTTATCTGGTAAAGATTATATCTAGCTGCAGACTCCTTATTGATCCACCCCTCTATCTGCAAACTAATTTCTAGGGAGAGGGCTTTATCCTTTTCAGGCCCCTAGTTTTCCAATCCAGTGGTCAGTGTTCTTAATGGCGCCTCACTTCTGGCATGGAAAGTCATGGAAAGAAACTGATATCAACGCGCCTATATAGATGCTGTAGCAGTCACTTCTGGTGCGGTTGACGATGCAAGCGGAGCCGATCGATGCCACCCACCGGTGCACATGGGTGCTGCTCACAAAAAATCTTCTGTATCCAGTCTGACACCTGAGATAATTCCAAGGTAAGGAATCAGCAGCTAGTTAGAGGGCTTGATTTAGATCTTGGTGGTGTTATTGCCTGTATGAGGCTAGCCTGGCTTGTAGTGGGTACCTTGGGTACGTAAACCTTATACCGGGTCCAGTTATCCCTTATTAGTGAAATGTAGTAGTGTTCTAGCAGCTTAGGCTGTCTAGAGGTAGCTGTAGCAGAGCAGCTTAGGCTGAACTAGGAGACATGGAAAGCTCCTGCAATACCACTATAGTTACACAGTACTTATACACAATAAAAGACAATACTCTGTGTTACCAAAAATAAAGGTAGTTTATTTTAGTGACACAAGGCCAAAAATATCTTAGAGGCAATACTCCTTCTGGAGGTAAGTATTATTCACAATATATACACTAGACACCAAAATAATGTAAGTAATTAGTCATAAGATAGTGCCAACAATAGAAAATACCATAGAATGCAATAGGAGAAAATAGGTCTAGGGGCAACACAAACCATATACTAAGAAAGTGGAATACGAATCACAAATTCCCCCCTAGACAAGTGTAGTCTGTATAGAATCGTTGGGAGAGTAAGAAAACCCCAAAGGTGAGTAAAATACCCCACCCCAGAGCCCAGGAAAGTAGGAGTAATGTACTGCAAGTTTCCTTAGGACACGCTACAAGTTGTGATTAGAGTTATTGCAAGAACCAAGCAAGACTGCAAGCAACAAATTGTGGATACCTGGACCTGAGGACCTGTAAAGAGAGGAGACCAAGTCCAGAAGTCGCAAAAGATTCCAGGAAGGACAGGAGCCCCTGCCAACCTAGAAGATGGTGCAAAAGAGGATTCTCCGGTTAGAAGAAGTCTGCAAAAGAACACCAAAGAAGATGGCTGCCGGTTCATGCGTGATGTCCCACGTGGAGATGTTGGATGCAGGCGAGTTGCAGCGCGGGATTCGTCCGGGAAGCCTTGGTTCAAGCAATGGTGCGGATTGCGTCAAAATGGCGCTGCCTGGACTCAGGAGGGACCTGGGGGCCTCAACTCAGACTGAGGAGGCAGAGGGGGCTCCCAACACTGGAGGGAGCCCACAGATGACCAGGCAGCAGCCACGTAGGTCCCAGGACACAGGGCAAAGAAGGTGCAAATTGCGGTTGTTGCAGCACTGCAAAAGAAGGTCCTACGTCACTGGAGAACAACTCAGCGAGTTGAGTGTCACAGGATAGAGTGCTGGGGACCTGGGGCAGGCTGTGCACGTAGGATTCTTGCAAGTAGTGCACAGAGGCCTCAGGAGGTGAAGATGATGCGGTGCACAGGGGTGCTGTTGCAAACGGGGAAGGCAAGCTCTTACCTCCTCCAAATTTGGACAGCAGGACCTTAGTACAGCCTGTGCCAAAGGGGTCCACCTCCTGTGTTCCAAGCAGCACGTTTGAAAACGGTTGTTGTCTTAAAATGTGCCTGCTGAGCAGGGAAGTGACTCTGTCACTCCACGGGAGATTTCTTAGGTCTTTCTGGTGCAGGGTGAAGACAGGGAGTCTCCAGAGAGAACACACCATGGACGCTGTTGCAGTTGCTGGCTGGAGCTGAAGTTGGAGAGTCGAAGTAGCCCTTCTGGATACTTTGTTGCAGTTACAGCGGTTCCTGAAGCAGTCTGCGGTCGATCCGAGGTTAGAGGATGAAGTAGTAGTTGCAGAGGATTCCTGATGGAAACGTGCAAGCAGAATCTGAAGAGTAACACACAGGAGAGACCCTAAATAGCCCTGAAAAAGGGGATTGGCTACCTAACCAGGTATGCACCTATCAGGAGGGGTCTCTGACGTCACCTGCTGGCACTGGCCACTCAGAGGCCTTCAGAGTGTCCCCACTCCTTGGAAAGCAAGATGGCTGAAGTCTGGGACACACTGGAGGAGCTCTAGGCACCACCCCTGGGGTAGTGATGGACAGGGGAGTGGTCACTCCCCTTTCGTTTGTCCAGTTGCGTGTCAGAGCAGGGACTGAGGGTCCCTGAACCAGTGTAGACTGGCTTATGCAAGGAGGGCACCATCTGTGCCCTTCAAAGCATTGCTAGAGGCTCTGGGAGGCTACCCCTCCCAAGCCTGTAACACCTATTTCCAAAGGGAGAGGGTGTAACACCCTCCTCCCAAAGGAAATGCTTTGTTCTGCTTTCCTGGGACTGAGCTGCTCAGAACCCATGAGGGCAGAACCCTGTTTGTGAGGTGGCAGCAGCTGTAGCTGCAGTGCAAGCCTCCGAGAGCTGGTTTGGCAGTACTGGGGTCCATGGTGGAGCCCCCAGGATGCATGGAATTGGCTCCCCAATACCGGATTTGGAATGGGGGGGCAATTCCATGATCTTAGACACCTTACATGGGCATATTCGGAGTTACCATTGTGAAGCTACATATAGGTATTGACCTATATGTAGTACAGGCGTGTAATGGCATCCCCGCACATACAAAGTCTGGGGAATTGGCCCTGGACTGCATGGGGGCACCTTTGCTAGTGAAAGGGTGGCCTCACACTTAGTAACTTTGCACCTAGCCTTCAGTAAATGAAGGTTAGACATATAGGTGACTTATAAGTTACTTAAGTGCATTGAAAATGGCTGTGAAATAGTGTGTGCACTGTTTCACGTAGGCTGCAATGGCAGTCCTGTGAAAAGGGTTCTCCTTATGGGTGGTAAAAGAAATGCTGTAGCCCATAAGGATCTCCTGGAACCCCCAATGTCCTGAGTGCCTTGTACCATATACTAGGGATTTATAAAGGGTGTCCAGTGTGCCAATTGGAATTGGTAAATGAAGCCACTAAAATATAGTGATACATTTAGAAGCAGAGAGATCATAAGCACTGATGTTCTGGTTTGCAGAGCCTCAGTGACACAGTTAAGCACTACTGACAACACACACAGTAGGCCACAAACTTTGAGCACTGGGGTCCTGGCTAGCAGGATCCCAGTGAGACAGGAAAAACACACTAACATGTAGGGTTTTCACTATGAGCACTGTGGTCCTGGCTAGCAGGATCCCATTGACACAGTAAAAACACACTGACACTCACAAACAGGCCAAAAGTGGGGGGTAACCATGCTAGAAAGAGGCTACTTTCTCACACTGCCAAACCGCCGCTGCAGCGGACCCGAGAAGACCGTCAAGTCAACTGTGTTCCGCCCGCCGTATTTAGATGGTAAAGTCCCGCAGGCGGTGTACTGGTGGAGGTTTGCTGATGGAGAGAGGACATCGCTGGACCCAATGAACATCGGCCAATGACAGTAGCTGCCACACACTGAACCCCTAACCTTGTGTCCCGCTGCATCACACACGACACAACACACCACGTGCACACTATTATCCATTGCCATTCCACCACATCACAACCATACATGCCACAAACACACAGTGCCACACATTCATGGCACAACATACACACACTATTGACGCTGCACCCAACACATAACACAACCACAACAACCAAGACAGCTACACACTTGTGTACACAAACACAATCACACGTCATAACTACATACATCAGGACAATCACCACCACACAACAACACTCACCTGAATGTTACAGACAGCACAACAACATAAATGCCGTATGCAAATGCCACACATACTGACCCAAACAAAGCACCCTCCCCAGCTCCCTCCACCTCAACCAGCCAATCGCATCCCACACACACACATACACGTACTGACTCACAAAACTCAAAGCACAGCATGACAGGTACAGGTCCAGGTCCCCTTGCAATATGCACACATGGGCACAGTTGACAGGTGTGATTGTACCGTCATTGTGTTAACAACGTTCATTTGTCAATGAATACTGCCACCAAAATGACATTTGTGTATATGTTTGTTGTGTTGTGTACCAGTGTGTCCCCATCCATGTCTGACCCACTTGTGTCCCTGACTTCTGCATGTCACAGTAATCTGAAAACATTACTGTGACATGTATATGTTTGCAGTGGGCCTGAGCTCATATGGATGAATCCCCCAACTGCGGTAAGTGTGGCTGGAGTTCTGCAGCCAACCACTCTTTCCTATGGTGCCGTGGCGGTGGCCGGGACTTGGGCGAGTTATCGTCTATGGGACTGGGCACATCTAAATCGAATGGGCATACCACCAAGCTGGTGGACGCAGTTTCTGCCAAAAAAAGTGTACCCGAATGTAAGTAACTTGTTTATCAGTTGCCTCGTACACCGCCTTCTGAGTGTGTGTGTGTGTGTGTGTGTATTCATTGCTATTTATTTGATAGAGGTACCAATGCATAAAACTAAAACAATGCAGAAAGTAAGACAAGCTTTGTAATAATAATACCTGGTATCAAACCAAGCAATGCTGTGGCATTAAATTAATAGTTCGAATATTAATGATAATTAAAATAATTAATTAGTTGTAATATTGATACAGAGATCTCACGAGGAAAATATCTTGACTGAAATCAAGCTTATTTTCAGAGTTTGTTTAAATTACAGCATTTTTAATAAAGTGTGAAATAGCTAGTTGGTTGGCTTGTACATGTTACAAAATCAAATAAAGGAGTTAATATATTTAAATATGTAAATTATTTGTGTATTTATTTTTGAGATTTGTGATATTTTCAATTTACATCATATTCCAAATCATTACTGACAGCACAGGTAGTAGTGCTGATTAGCCAATTTCCAGAACTCCCCAGTAGACTATTTAGCCTTCATTTTGCTTCCTATTGTTATTGTTATAAATATATACATACAGGGAGTGCAGAATTATTAGGCAAATGAGTATTTTGACCACATCATCCTCTTTATGCATGTTGTCTTACTCCAAGCTGTATAGGCTCGAAAGCCTACTACCAATTAAGCATATTAGGTGATGTGCATCTCTGTAATGAGAAGGGGTGTGGTCTAATGACATCAACACCCTATATCAGGTGTGCATAATTATTAGGCAACTTCCTTTCCTTTGGCAAAATGGGTCAAAAGAAGGACTTGACAGGCTCAGAAAAGTCCAAAATAGTGAGATATCTTGCAGAGGGATGCAGCACTCTTAAAATTGCAAAGCTTCTGAAGCGTGATCATCGAACAATCAAGCGTTTCATTCAAAATAGTCAACAGGGTCGCAAGAAGCGTGTGGAAAAACCAAGGCGCAAAATAACTGCCCATGAACTGAGAAAAGTCAAGCGTGCAGCTGCCACGATGCCACTTGCCACCAGTTTGGCCATATTTCAGAGCTGCAACATCACTGGAGTGCCCAAAAGCACAAGGTGTGCAATACTCAGAGACATGGCCAAGGTAAGAAAGGCTGAAAGACGACCACCACTGAACAAGACACACAAGCTGAAACGTCAAGACTGGGCCAAGAAATATCTCAAGACTGATTTTTCTTAGGTTTTATGGACTGATGAAATGAGAGTGAGTCTTGATGGGCCAGATGGATGGGCCCGTGGCTGGATTGGTAAAGGGCAGAGAGCTCCAGTCCGACTCAGACGCCAGCAAGGTGGAGGTGGAGTACTGGTTTGGGCTGGTATCATCAAAGATGAGCTTGTGGGGCCTTTTCGGGTTGAGGATGGAGTCAAGCTCAACTCCCAGTCCTACTGCCAGTTCCTGGAAGACACCTTCTTCAAGCAGTGGTACAGGAAGAAGTCTGCATCCTTCAAGAAAAACATGATTTTCATGCAGGACAATGCTCCATCACACGCGTCCAGGTACTCCACAGCGTGGCTGGCAAGAAAGGGTATAAAAGAAGGAAATCTAATGACATGGCCTCCTTGTTCACCTGATCTGAACCCCATTGAGAACCTGTGGTCCATCATCAAATGTGAGATTTACAAGGAGGGAAAACAGTACACCTCTCTGAACAGTGTCTGGGAGGCTGTGGTTGCTGCTGCACGCAATGTTGATGGTGAACAGATCAAAACACTGACAGAATCCATGGATGGCAGGCTTTTGAGTGTCCTTGCAAAGAAAGGTGGCTATATTGGTCACTGATTTGTTTTTGTTTTGTTTTTGAATGTCAGAAATGTATATTTGTGAATGTTGAGATGTTATATTGGTTTCACTGGTAATAATAAATAATTGAAATGGGTATATATTTTTTTTTTGTTAAGTTGCCTAATAATTATGCACAGTAATAGCCACCTGCACACACAGATATCCCCCTAACATAGCTAAAACTAAAAACAAACTAAAAACTACTTCCAAAAATATTCAGCTTTGATATTAATGAGTTTTTTGGGTTCATTGAGAACATGGTTGTTGTTCAATAATAAAATTAATCCTCAAAAATACAACTTGCCTAATAATTCTGCACTCCCTGTATAATATATATATAATATTATATATAATAATAATAATATTCTACTCGTGGAGAGCTGTTCATTATTGACTGTTAAGTATTTACCTGGTTGGGCAGTGGACTAGTAGGTGGAAGCTTAGCACAGGGCTGATGTTATCTTTTCCCAATAAACCGCCCTTCAGTTTAAGCATCTTTGTTATGTCATTGAAATCAGTAGACCTGTGCAAATGCTGAATCAATCCACATGGCCTGAAATACTTTTCATACTCAATTCAGGTACCCAAGCGAAGAATTCTCACTTTGCTCTGTGTTGCCCAGTGCCTGAGTTGTGTCTGGTGATATCTTGTGGTCTTAATGAGAGAAAAAGCTTGTTTACGCGTTTTGAATTTAAGATTGATTAAACCTCTCTTTTGAGTTTTTTTTCAAAAGGCCGTTAACTGCCACTATTTTGAATATATAAGATAGGTAAAATAAGTGATATTTCTTTCTTGATTTATCCCAGTAATATAACTGTCTAATTGTTCCCTATTTCTTACGGTCCTTCTTTAATGATTCATGCAAATTGGTTATGTTGTGTTTTGTTCAAATGTTTTATATTAAAACATGTGCCGACATACATCAGTTTTAAAGGAAGTTAGTCATTTCTTTCCCAAAGTGACAGTATTGATCAGATGTATTCTTTCTTCTGTTCAAGGGGGAATTTGAATTTAGTCTGGTATAGACACAGAAGAGTCTATCTATCACTACCCAAGACAACTCTTTTTTCTTTTTTTTACACAAAGCTCCGATCCCTTGACGGAGCGATATCAGTCCTGTTTCTGCTGTAAGCCTAGGGATAACCATGAAAAAAAACATGAAGAGCTTAAACAAAAACTGGAATCCTGTGTGGGGAGACTTTTTTCAAGTCACGGTACCTGTAGCACAACTCAACACCAGAAAAAACAAAACTCTTCAAAACAACTTTATTACTTTTGCCATGTAAATCTTAATGGGAGAGTAAAACCAATGGAATGAAAGTCAGGTGGAAAAATCCTCACCTCTGGTCCTTAACACAATTGTAACATCCCTTCCAGTAGGCTGAGAAATTTTTCATCCTGTGTCAGGGCCAGAGATGCGGAAAGTTTACCCACTATCAGCTTAAAGTATACTTTTTTGAATGTGAACGCTAATTACTTGTTTACTGTGTTAAATCTGTCCTGGAGTCAACACCTCGCCCCCCAACCAAAAAAGACCAAAAAAAACACACACACACACACACACACACACACACACTCACTCACTCACTCACTCTCTCTCTCTCTCTCTCTCTCTCTCTCTCTCTCCTCTATATTTCTCTCTCTCCTCTATATTTCTCTCTCTCCTCTATATTTCTCTCTCCTCTTTCGGAGAAGCCTTTGGAAGCCATTGGCCTTCGGGGATCATGAGCCCACGGGTTAGCAATGTTTTTGCTATTTCCTTCTTGACCCATCAAATCTATCTTCAGCAGACAAAGAAGAGTCCACAATGACATGTTTCCTAAGAGTGGTGAGAAGTTCACATCCCTCTGTCAGACTTAATTCCATTGCAGTGGCTTCATAGGATCTGAGACAACTGACCACACACAATTTGATTGATATTAGAAATGCCCAGTACATGATTGTAGGAATGTTTAATTGTATTAATCTGGAAACAGTAAATGTTAAATCTTTGGAATACACATTCTACCAGACACATCGAGCACCTACACATCTAAGACCGTATGGAAGAAATCAAGCAATGGAGCATGGCCAGTTTTCCTGAAAATATCTTTCTGGCTAGAAATTCATTGTTTTGCCAAGGTAACAAGAGTTTTAATAACATCTTTATAGGCCTGAGACATTCATAGCAAGGTTCTCGAGTGGTTGATAGTCTCAGCCCTCTTATGAGTTTGCACCTCTAATGATGTTCCCTGTTGGGAACCCTATTAACCCCTTCGTTGCCAGTCCTTTTCCCCCTTGGGTGCCAGGCCTTTTTTGGGCTATTTGGGGCAGTTCGCACTTAGGACCTCATATATTTTTGTTTATATAAGCTACCCACACCAAATTTACGTCCTTTTTTCCCAACATACTAGGGATTCTAGAGGTCCCCAGAGTTTGTGGGTTCCCCTGAAGGAGACGAAAAATTAGCCAAAATATAGCAGATTTTTTTTTTTTTTTTAAAGATGGGAAAAAGGGCTGCAGAAGAAGGCTTGTGGTTTTTTCCCTGAAAATATCATCAACAAAAGGTTTGTGGTGCTAAAATCACCATCTTCCCATCTTTCAGGAACAGGCAGACTTGAATCAGAAAAACACATTTTTCAACACAATTTTGGAATTCTACTGGGACATACCCCAATTTTACGTTTTTTTGTGCTTTCAGCCTCCTTCCAGTTAGTGACAGAAATGTGTGTGAAACCAGTGCTGGATCCCAGAAAGCTAAACATTTCTGAAAAGTAGACAAAATTCTGAATGGGTAATTTGTGTAGATCCTACAAGGGTTCCCTACAGAAAATAACAGCTGAAAAAAAGAAATTGAAATTGAGGTGAAAAAAAACAGCCATTGTTCTCCATGTTTTACTCTGCAACTTTTTCCTGCGATGTCAGATTTTTAAAAAGCAATATACCGTTACGTCTCTTGGACTCCTCTGGTTGCGGGGATATATAGGGCTTGTAGGTTCATCAAGAACCCTAGGTACCCAGAGCCAATAAATGAACTGCACCTTGCAGTGGGTTTTCATTCAATACCGGGTATTCACCAATTCATTTCCTGAAATATAAAGAGTGAAAAATAGGTATCAAGAAAACCTTTGTATTTCCATAATGGGCACAAGATAAGGTGTTGAGAAGTAGTGGTTATTTGCACATCTCTGAATTCCGGGATGCCCATATTAGCATGTGAATTTCAGGGCATTTCTCAAATAGACGTCTTTTTTACACAGTGCCTTACATTTGGAAGGAGAAAAAAGTAGAGAAAGACAAGGGGCACTAACACTTGTTTTACTATTCTGTGTTCCCCTAAGTCTCCCGATAAAAATGGTACCTCATTTGAGAGGGTAGGCCTAATGCTCGCAACAGGAAACACAACATGGACACATCACATTTTTACATTGAAATCTGACATGTTTCTTGCAAAGTGCCTAGCTGTAGATTTTGACCTCTAGCTCAACCAGCACCTAGGAAAACCTACCAAACCTGTGCATCTTTGAAAACTAGACACCTAGGGGAATCCACAATGGGGTGACTTGTGGGGCTTTCACCAGGTTCTGATACCCAGAATCCTTTGCAAACCTAAAAATGTTACCAACATGTGTCCAAAAAATACTTTTTCCTTTCATTTTGGTGACAGAAAGTTCTGGAATCTGAGAGGAGCCACATATTTCCTTCAACCCAGCGTTCCCCCAAGTCTCCTGATAAAAATGGTACCTCACTTGTGTGGGTAGGCCTAGCTCCCGCGAGAGGGAATGCCCCAAAACACAACGTGGACACATCACATTTTCTCAAAGAAAACAGAGCTGTTTTTTGCAAAGTGCCTAGCTGTGGAATTTGGCCTCTAGCTCAGCCGGCACTTAGGGAAACCTACCAAACCTGCACATTTTTGAAAACTAGACACCTAGGGGAATCCAAGATGGGGTGACCTGTGGGGCTCTCACCAGGTTCTGTTATCCAGAATCCTTTGCAAACCTAAAAATTTTACCAAAAAAACACTTTTTCCTCTCATTTCGGTGACAGAAAGTTCTGGAATCTGATAGGAGCCACAAATTTCCTTCTACCCAGCGTTCCCCCAAGTCTCCCGATAACAATGGTTACTCACTTGTTTAGTTAGGCCTAGTGCTCGTGAAAGGAAATGCCCCAAAACACTGTCTGGACACATCAAAATTATCAACTACAAAACTACCTGTTTCCCGGGGGCACCTGCGTTTTTGATCCTGGGCTCAGCTACCATCTAGGGAAACATACCAAACCCGGACATTTCTAAAAACTAGACACCTGAGGGGATCCAAGGAGGTGTGACTTGCGTGGATCCCCCAATGTTTTCTTACCCAGAATCCTCAGCAAACCTCAAATTTAGCTAAAGAAACATTTTTTTCCCACATTTCTGTGTGGGATCACCGCACCGGGACAAAGTTCCTACCACTCAACATTCCCCTCAGTCTCCCGGTAAAAATGATACCTCACTTGTGTAGGTGGGCCAAGTGCCTGTGACAGGGAAGAGCCAAAAAACATGTTGAAATTGAGGGGGAACCAAAGCGGGTCCAAAAGGGCAGTTTGAAAGAAAAAAACATTTTTAGGCTGACAAGTGCGGCAGAATTTTTATTGGTATAGATGGGACAATATTGAGTGGTAGGAATTTTGTAGATTCCGGAAGGTTCCATCACAAAAAATGTGGGAAAAATGTGTGATTTCCCGCAAAGTTGGAGGTTTGCAGGGCATTGTGGGTAAGAAAATGGTGTGGGGTGCATGTGAAGCACACCACCCTGGAATCAACCAGATGTTTAGTTTTCAGATGTGTCTAGGTCTTGTGGATTTTGCTACATGGCAGCGTCCCAAAGCCAAAAAAGTGCAGCCCTCACCATTCCTAGTGGGACGATTTTGAGAAGCTCTCATGGCCAAATGTAAAACCAAAACCCAAAAAATCAAATGTCCTCTTGCTTGCTGTGGGGTAAGATGTTTTAGTGTGTGGGGGGAGAGCTGAAAGCCTGTTACCCCCTTCAGTTGGGGTGGGGGTATAACCAGACCCATACTGGTTAGTAGCCACCACCCCACTATTTTGTGTTTATTTTATTTTTATTCCATGGCATCTAGTAGACTTTTGATTCCCCCTCCCTCCGATGTGCCTGGAATCCCCAAGGTTCCTCCTGCGTTATCTGTCAGCATCCACAGGGATTAGGGTTAAATCATATCTCTGTTCTTGGTTAAACCTTCATGTTTCTAAGTAAACATAATGTGCTGTGTTACACAATTGGTTTTATCAATGTTTGTTTGCTAATGTGAGCAGGTGTAGACATGTGCTTCTAATTGGGTGTGGTGTAGACATGTGCTTCTAATTGGGTGTGGTGATTCATCCACATGTGGAAACTCAACTGCTTTCCTGATTGGCTATAAATAGCAGAGTGAAGCATGCCTCTCTGCTTGGCTTTGTTTTGCTTCCTGATCTCAACATCTGATTTGGCAATCCAGCCCCTGCTGTCATCCTCGTATTCAGGACTTTTGAGGCAATTCTTTTCTTCGTTCCTGTACCAGCTGACATCAGGCATTCCTCCAGCACTCTGGAAAAGACTGCAGCTAAGTGACTAGTATTCTCCAGGGAGTTTGTTCTTTGAGCGCCGCTATTTCCTAGAACAGCTGGTGTATTTCAGACCTCGTATTTTGGCAGAGTGCTTATCTTGAAGAGACAAATGCATTTCTGAACATCCTACATTATTATTGTGGTTACTTGCCTAAATGTGCTTCAGGAAATCTGAGCTCAAGTACTACAAAAAGTGACAGTGCAATTTTAAAAGAGCATTTACGTGGCTTTTCTTTCTCTAATAGCATAACTCTTGGATTTAAATTGTGTCATTTATGCCTGTGTTTCAGGTTTGAGGAATTTGCTTTTCAAAGGGTTTTTCACACACAGAGTGAAATCAAAGCAAACTATGCCACCCTAACTGTTTGAACCTAGAGTGGATATTTGTATTTCTTGGATTGTTTGTGTTCCCTTTAGTTTAACCCTGTGCATGCAGGAAAGTTATATGTGATACAATTAATGCCCTTGTTTGTCTTTCTTGTGGATGATAAGTGCAACCACAGTTCTAATTGTAGTGTGCAACAGTGAATCTCTGTGAAGCCAGCCCTAGTGTTGCAGTACTTATTGCCATGGTACTCAGTTTGGGTTTTTGGTAATGCAGTGTTAGTAATTGTGGCAACAGTTATTATTATCCAAGAAAAGTGCTGGAGCATGCCAGTGTTCTTCTGCCGCTCCCATGCTCATATCAGAAAGAGAGATTTAGTTTCAAGGAAGTTGAGTGAACTAACTCTACTATCACTCTGTCAACAACAAACTGCCCCCTGAAGCTACAGGGTGCCTGGCTGGACCGGCAAGACGTGGCAGTGTTTTGTCCCTTTCTCTTCCACTCCCCCTTTCCTTTTGGGACACCTGCAGGGGTTTCTGTGTCTACCAGGAAGTGCCGTGAGGTGTTCCAGGAGGTCGGGGTGCATACCGTTGCCCCTGCAGACATCCTGCTTTTCAGGTGAGTGGCCCCGTCTCGACACCCGGGGTGTGGAAAGGTAGGAGGTAATTGCCCCATCTGCTCACTGGTGGGCAAAACAATTTTCACCCCATTTATTTTGGGCTGGGGGTATGTCCATAACCCCACCCTCTTATTTTGAAAAAATAAAATAAAAATCTTCCCTGGTCTCTGGTGAGCTTTCTGCCCCCCTTGGGGGCAGATAGGCCTTCCACAAATAGGACAATCTGCCCTCAAGGGGGGGCAGATATGGCCAACAGTAATGTGCCCCCAGGGGGAGCGACCCTTGCCCAAGGGGCTGTCCCCCAAACAAAACATACACATACACACCAATCCCTGGTGTCTAGGGGGCAGATTGGCCTTTCAAAAATAGGCCGATCTGTCCCAAAGGGTGGCAGAAATGGCCTAAGGGGTCGCTCCCCATACATAAGGTGAACAAAAATATATATATATATTTATCCCTGGTGTCTAGAGGTTTCTGCCCCCCCACCCCCCCTAGAGGCAGATCGGCCTAATTATGTTAGGCCGATCTGCCTCCGGAGGGGAGGGCAGAAAAGGCCTAAAAATATTTTGCCTCCCCTGGGGAGCCGCCCTTGCCCAAGGGGCCGTTCCCCTTATGCATTAGTATAAAAAAAAGAAACCTGGTGTCTAGTGGCTTCTGCCACTCGCCCCCCGGGGGCAGATCGGCCTAATTATATTAGGCGAAATGGCCCCTAAAAATATTTTGCCCCCCTCGCCCCCCAACCCGAAGCAACCCTTGCCTAAGGCATCGCTCCCCACATATAAAAAAAAATGTATCCCTGGTGTCTAGGTTTTTTTTTGCCCTCCCTGGGGGCAGATTGTCCTAATTATATTAGCATTGCGATCGGGCAGCAGAAAGGTCTTTCCTTTCTTGTCTCTCCCGCCCCACCTCCCGGTCAGAAGAAAAATGCAACAGCATTTCTCTTCTGGGATGCATCCAGCGCAATCAGAGGTGACCTCTGATCAGGTCAGCGTGCGTCATTGGACATCACTGGGTAGGTGTGGAGGGGTCAGGGGTGGAAGTGGAAGCGATTCCCCTTCCATCCCCGAATGGGGGGTGTGGGCCGGGTCCAGGACGAGCTGGTCTTGTCCCAGGCACATGGCAACCATGTGCCTGGACGAGACCAACTCGTCCCCGGCATGGGAGGGCTTAAAGGGAAAATGCTCCACCAAAATAGACAACAAAAGTTATTTACTGTCCCATCCTAAATCTACTTCAACAAGCACTGATAAAAATGTTTAAGATAAGCCGAATGTCTGCCCCTATTGGTCCAGGTCCTGTGCCTGATACAAGCATAAACATCCTTCTGAAGCAAAGTGATATCTCTTGTTAGTCCTCTTTACCCATGCCCATCGGATAGAGGACAGTGCAAGACCCGAAAGGCTCGGCCTTCCTTGTACTCCTCCATCAGTCTCAGTGTGCCTTCCAGTGCTAAACTGTGCTGCTGTCCCTGACAATCTGTCTGCATCAGGCAAAGTCAGAGAATGGCAACAGTGAAGTCCAATGAAAGCTCTAGAAGTGCAAGGGACTACAACTGTTAGGTCTAGATTAAATTATCAGAACCAGGTTGGCTACTTGACGCCTCGCTTGGGGTGTGATTTTGGCTATCATACCAAAGAGTGGGCAGGTGGAGCGATACTGACCAGTCCTGCTTCAATGCATCCACTGCGCCAATGGCCTCTAGTTACAGGCATCATCGTAAGGATTCCGAAAGTTTGCTGGATTAATATTATTAATTTGATGAAGCACACAATTTCCAGCTCATTTCCTGGATCGACCTAGTGCTGGTGTTAATGGAACAACTAATGGATCAGCTTGAAAGCTAGGAGATCCTTCTCACAGGGCCCCCAACTCTTCATTAAGAACCCAAAAACCTTGCAGTCCAGCAACCATTGACCTGACTCCAGGGGAAATTTGGAATTCCAGTCCACCACCATGTTAGTCATCCTGGAAAGTACCCACTGTAACTCTCACATTGCAGGCCAATGTGACAGAAGTCTTTTGACAGTTCCATTAACTTCCTGGGATGATTGCCCCCTGCCAGGTGATGTTCCCTCCTCTGACATATTGTTTGGTAGGATGCAGCAAGGCATCTTGTCTCTGATCAGTCTCGGGTGTTCCCGCCAATAACTCCAGGCTTTTGATACGGAGACTTGGGGCCATATGTACGAATGTTTTTTCCCATAGACACAGAATGGGTAAAATCCTTTGGTACATCTGGCCCTTAATGCTTTCTCCTTGTCCTCATGTGGAAATATCTCACCCTGGCAAATCTAGACTCACTGCTGGTATCCTGTCCTACAAAGTTTCTGGAGTTGACCCTAAAATGGCACTCCTGTCCCAAGCATCCATGTGGTCCAGCCACTACTGAAACCTCTATCCTGTTTTCTTCTGAAAGAACCACTTATCTGGGAGCACAAGACATTTCGCCAAACTGGAGAACTTCACCCTCTGTAGGTCTCTGTTGTGCAAGAGACCCTGAAAGATTACCTAGGTAGGGGACAGGAGCATCCCTAGAGTTCTGGTCAGCTGCTTAAAGGGAAGTCTGTCCTATACCAGTGCTTTTTGGAATTCCTCCCTTTTCCCTGAACTCTCAGTTGGACGCTAAAGGGGGTAGCCCTGCTGGATTATTTAGCAAAGCACTGAAAACTCAAATAATAGCTGGAGTGCACCTCTGAGTATCCACTTGGATAACTAAAACCAAATGCTAGAGAAGCTCTGCTGTTGTGTTCAGGTGGTACCTTAACGTTTGTGGCCACTGACCATGCTGCATCAGCAGGCTATTGTTCAGGTAGATTATTAACCTTATCCCTGTAACTCCTCCACAGAGCATAGCAGTTTGGTAAAGCACCACATGGCCAAAGACAGACAAAAAAGTATTGCTCTGAACTCAAAGACCTGTTCCTTCTGACAGAATTTAGGAGCCAACAGTGCCGAGAGAAGGCAGGAGCTGTCATGGAGGCATCCTTGTGGGCCAACGAAGACCATCCAATTCCTTGGAAGATGTATATCCCTCAACAGATGGATTATCTCCATCTTCAAGTGATGGTACATAACTACTTGAGGAGCTTCCTCATGTTTGTTTGCAGTGTATGACCTTTGTCCTTCTTCTCTAACAGGAATGTTTTTCTCAGGAAACAACTCAGTTGGGGAAGGGTTCAGCAGATGGTTCTTTTTGCTTCCATTTCCGATACCTCCGCTTCTGTAGGCTGGACTTCCTGTTCCAAAAAGAAGATCGTTTTTTGGTCTCATTGTTTGAATGGGGGATCATTAGAGCTTTCTGTGGGGGTCTCCTCTAGTGGATCTTCAATTGAGAAAAAAAATGCTGAATTCTTCCCCCTTGTTTTAGTAGGGTAAAATGGATAATCTTTACCTGTGAAAACTCCTGGTGTATTTGCTACCTCTCTGTAGGTACCCCTGCCACCTCATCCTCTGCTGTTTCTTCTCGCAGGAAAGAAGCTCTCAGATATTCTGATGGATATTTCTAACCGAAAATTCCTCACCTTTAGAATAATCCCCAGGAGTCATACTGGATCCAAATTTTTAAACAGCACTTGCTGTATTACCCTGGTAGTTGATTCCCTGGACTCGCCGATGACCTTGAGCCATCTAAGGATTGGCAATGTGGAACTGTATATGATGCACCCAAAAGTAATCCGAGAGCATGAAGCAAAACTGCATCATGGAATGTAAGAAGAGGTCAAGCTTGAGGCAACATTTCCCAGTTCCTTTTCCTGTCACAGGCCTGTTCCTCTGCCAAATCCTTATCTAAGTCTAAATCACACTCAAGTGCCAGAAAGCCATGCAGGATTCATCCTCCTCTTGCCCTCTCCAGATCAGGCGAGAAGCTGCACTGTCCACACTCCTAATGCCTGACTCTGCCAGTGTTGTCAGACTCTAAGCCTATGCCTAGGTTGGTTCCTGCATGTCCCAGACTCTCAGGAACACCACAGAAGATAGAGGCTATGCAGCAAATCTTTATCGAAATGCTGGCTCCCTCTGGAGCGCCTTCCGGCCCAAAACACTGCAGGGGCAATCAGTCGCACTGCTACTGATGGGTCTTTAACCAGTGCCAACTGATAGCACTGGGCCTTCTGGTTCCTTGTTGATGCCATCCCACAGCTCCACTGAAGCTCCTCAGGCCCCTCTGGGCTCAGCCACACCATTTCTAGCCATGTCTGCAGCATGCTTATGCTGAATATGGTCTCAGTGTGATCATAACCCAGACTCAACATCGGCTGGAGCAAGACCTTTATCACCATAGTGCAGCCTACTGCTGTTGACAGTAGTCCTCAGCCTCTCCCATAATGCCATTATCATTGGTTGGATGACCAGTTTAGCTACAGTTCGGACACAGTCGAAGGGCTCTTAACCATTCCACATGAAGAGTACAACAACAAGGAGTTGGAAAATGTGCTCCTTCCTGTTTCTACTGAGGCTGAATTGCACCTTGACCCAAAAAATACTATTGGGTTGAACACATCTCCTGAACCCGAGCCAGAACCTACACCTGCAGCCTCATTTGCTGCAACTCTCCGCAAGGTGATGGAAGTCCTTGTCTCAACGTTATCTACAGTGAATGTGAAAACTAATTTGCTAACAGAAAACTTTCAACTGAGTCCTGCCACATTGGATCTCCTGTATTTGGCAAGAGAGTATTTTTCTCCGGAAGTATAGCCCTATAGTCTGTCGTTAAGTCCTTTCATGGGACATGACCAGCGAGATCTTGCTGGTAGTCCTTGAGGAACTCAAAACAGCCTTTGCCCCGACATTCCAAGATGGACTAGGCGCTGCCAAATCTGTGCTGTGAACCGGCCCTGACACAGTCTGTCGGTCATGCCATGGGCACTTGCATAGTTCTTAAATGTTATACCTCAGTAGCTGGGCAGGCTCCTGCACCCAAATCTCCACAATCTACTCCTCCATGCATGGATACTCTATGGCAACAACTCCGCATTTTTTCATATGCCGACGGAGGTGGTGGATGTGATACTCGCAGCCAGATTCCTCCTTGAATAAGTCAGTCTATTCAGGCTTTGGGTGAAATGTGTTGCCTCATGAGAGTACCATCGCTTTTATCCCTTACAGACTTAGTAGTTAATGTTCTCTCTAGGGAATGCAACTGTCACCTCAAAAAGGCATTCAGGCTCTGATCTAAACGTAGACCCATTTAGACATGTAAGACCTCCAGAGCTTAGAGAGTCAGGCTTCAAGGCTTTCCTAAAAGCATTTTGATTGCTAATAGAACAAAGATAGTCCAGCATACTGTTCCATAGGCAAGCCACCTGTACAGAAAATGATCTACCAGCAATGCAAGCTTTCTTACAATTAGGAACTTTGAGCAAAATGGCATTTGCAGAGCATAATGATCTAATTAGAAGATAGCTTTCAGCTTATGTCAAAGCCGAAGGGGGACCCGTGTGATCAAAAGCTCTATGTGCTAGACACAGTGCTTTAAACTTTTATCTGCTTGCCCACGGTAAGCCAGTGAAGAGAATCCAGAGCTGATAACCTATAGGATAAGTGTGAATGGCATAGTGTCAGTTTTGCAGCCACTGCTTGTATGGGATGGAGACGTTGTGCAAGATATCTAGGTCCTTCTGAAAATAAGGCTTTGTCATAGGCAAGTCTGCTTAAGATGATACTTTGCACTACAAACGGGCAGAGATGCATTGGCAGCAGAGGTAGACTTTTACAAAGTAGACTCATTAACCCAAAGCATTTGGAGGATAGTTTATTAACATAAGTAGAGAGAGTTAGTTCATTAGTCATATAGCCTCCCAGATTTTGAACGGTTGTCACTGTAATCGGATCTGAGCTGTCTTTCAGTGGCCAAAATGTTGTTGCCAAAGCTTTCGAAAGAGACCCTGAAAGACTATTCATTACCTCAGTCTTGTCTCCATTAAACTTCAGGAAGTTAGCTCCAAGCCACTGCCTGACATCTAGCATGTGTTCCTGGAAAGCTACATCGGAGAATGTGAGGTACAATTTAAAGTGAGGATTATTTCAGTAATATCAGCATAATTCACAAATATTAGGCAATGAGATTTAATCAGCTTAGCTCGTGGACTTAAATATAAATTAAGCCATGGGGCACTCCCTGTTTAACAGCTTTAAAAGCAGAGCAGAAGGGGGCAAATTAACAGCCTGTGTTCTTCCTTTCAAGAAAGAAACAAGCAATTACATAATATAATAGAGACTTCTAGTTGCAGATTCCTTACCTTAGAATTTCCCCCAGGCGTCAGACTGGATCTGGAGATTTTTCTTCGAGCTGGACTCTTGCACGTTGTTAGGTGGCGTCAGTCGACGTGATGATGTTGCAAGTCGTCTATACATGTGCGTCAGCATGGTGATGTCCGTTCTTTTTTCACTGCTTCATGTGCTGATCTAGAGAAGAGCTACCCTGGCCAATTTTTGACTGGTGTGCAGCACTTTTGTTGAGTTTTTGGGGATTTTTTGGTGCATTGAGGTGTCCCCGAAGACCGGTTTCAAGTAGTGCGAGGACTGTCACCGCATGATGTCGGTGACAGATCTGCAGCAGGTCTGTTTCTGGTCCCTGGAGTGTGAGTACAACACAAAGTCATGCTCATAATGCCGGGCCAGGCACCCAAAGGCCTTGAAGGAGCGCTCCCTTAAGCTTATGATGACCTGGTGCTCGACTCCGCATTGTTCCCTGTCTCACTCGAGAGAAAGGTCTCGAAACCGCTTGCGGAGTCACCACCACTCAACGCTCTCCACGTCAGGTCACTTGGGTAAGAAGAAGAAGAGGTCGAAGAAGGCTAGGCATCCTTCCACTTCAGCCCATCGTTCAGTTGATGTGACGTGGGAGGAGCACCAACGCTGTTGGACTCTTTACTCAGAGCCTACTTCTGGGTCTGCTTTCCACCCCCCCAACTTTCCGGAAGCCGGAGTGACCCCTGTCCAATTGAAAGAAATCTATGAGGCCACGAGTCTAATTTTTGGGCAGTCCAACACCCTTCAGTGTTTTTGGGCCCTGGGGATTCAGCTGGGGGCCCTTTGGGTTCCACGCCAGCAGCTCCGGCCACTGAGGTCCCCTCCAGATCCTAAAGATCTGTACAGACGATGGTCGTACCTTCAAAACCATCCCAGGCTCCAGTTCGACCGTCGACGCTCCCGACGTCAGTTGTGCCCACGATCAACGTCGACCCAATCCCAATCCCCAACAACTCTGGGTCGGAGCAGCATCGGCTGGCGCCACCCTCTTCTTCGTTGGGGGTCTGTTCACCCCGGTTGGATTCAGACCCTTATTCTTATGGGTATGAATATGGGAAAAGATTGGAGCGATCCCTGGATCCTTATGAACACCAGGATGACCCTAATATGGACTGGGCACAGGAATTGGGCGAGGAAAGTGGTTTGGATACTTCTCCAGACACTGGCATGCGTTCTCCTCCTACTGTGGTTACGGCAGAGGAAGCCACTTATTTTATGGTGGTCAGTAGGGTGGCTGAGGTACTTGGCCTTGAGTTGCCTACTGTTGAACTCAGGTCTGATCTCCTGGCAGAGGTGCTTCAAACAGGGCCTTTCTCATCTGAGCCTCTCATCCTTTCAGTGAAGCCCTCACTGATGTCCTTCTGGGTACTTGGTCCAGACCTAGCACAGGGGCTCCTGTGAACAGGACAATCTCTCGCCACCATCGGCCCACCCTGAACAACCCTAAATTCCTGTCCCCAGCACCCCACCCCTGAGAGTCTTGTTATCCAGGCATCCTTGTCATCTGGCACATTCCTTTCTGCACTCCCGGATCGGGAATCAAAGAAAGTGGACTAACTCGGAAAGTATATGTTTTCTTCCTCCAGTCTGGCGGTTGCTTTCAGTGAACACCGCATGCCTTTTTGGCCACAGATACTGGAGGCGGCCCGGACTATCATCTCCCAAGCAGTTGCTGATGGGAGAGACGCAGAGAAGTTCACTGTTTGATGTGGGCTGGACACAACCTAATCTCTGGCTAGATCGGTTGCGTTGATGGTGGCCTTGAGGTGCCACGCCTGGTTGAGGACATCTGGTTTCTTAGGGGATGTCCAACAGACCCTTATGGACATTCTTTGATGGCATCCATCTCTTTGGAGACAAGGCAAACTCAGTGCTTAAGAGGTTCAAGGACTCCGGGGCTACGGCTTGGTTCCTCAGCATTTAGACTGCCCCTCGTCCCCAAAAGTCCGCCCTTCGCCCCTTTCGTGGCCAAGGAAGGGGCTCCCTGTCTCGTCCCTTTCCCAGCCACTGTGCCGTGCCGCCCATGCTGTTCAGCCACTGCGTGGCTGGCGATGGGGAATCTCACGGGCTATTGGGACAGGGAACTAGAGGCCTGCCCACTCCACCCTCCCCCTGCTGCGGCCTCCAAGCCTTCCTAGTCTGTCCCCCCACTCCAGAACAGTTGGTGGCAGGATTTGCCTCTGGGAATCCATCGCTACGGACAGGTGGGTTTTGCAGTTCGTCCGAAGGGGCTACTCCCTCTGCTTCGAGACTGGCCCTCCGGCCATGCCTCCATCCTACGGCCACCTACGGAGGACCATCTGGCACTTTTCCGCAAGAACGTTGCAGCTCTCTTGGATAAGGGAGCCATTGAGAGGGTCCCTGCGCCAGACGTAGGTTGTGGTTGTTATTCCCACTACTTTCTGGTGCCTAAAAAGTACACTGAGTTTCATTCTACACTAGACCTTAGGGCCCTAAATCTCTTCCTCAAAAAGGAGAAGTTCAAAATACTCACCCTGGCTGAGGTCCTGTCTGCCTTTGGGTCAGTCTAAGCTGGATGGTAGTGTTGGACTTGCAGGACGCTTATTTCCATATCCCCATCTTGCCTGGCCGCAGACGCTACGTATGATTCATGGTAGGTCTTGAGCACTTTCAATTTACTGTGCTTTCCCTTTGGCCTTACCAGCTCCCCTCAGGTGTTCATGAAAGTGATGGCAATGGTTGTAGCTCATCTGCACAGGTTGGGGGTTTCAGTCTTCCCCTACCTCAGTGACTGGCTGTTTAAGGCGGGCACACCCCAGAAAGTCATCTCCAACCTTCAGACTACGATGAACTTCCTGCACATGCTGGGGTTCACTATAACCATGCCAAAGTCACACCTGACTCTCTCTCAGACTCTCACTTTCATCTGAGCTGTTCTGGACACAGTGCAGTTTCAGGCCTATCCTCCCGAAAAGTGAGTTCAGTATAATCAGGCTATGATTCCGATCTTTCAGTTTCCTGGGTTTCGGTGAGAATGACTCTGAGGCTGCTGAGCCTCATGGCCTCCTGCATCCTGCTAGTGACAAATGCCAGATGGCATATGTGGGTTCTGCAGTAGGCCTTGAAGTTCCAGTGGGTGCAGCACCAGGGAAATATCTTTGACATGGTCCAGATCTTGGAGGGGACTGTGAAGGAACTACAGTGGTGGCTTTCGAATCAGTAATGGGTCAACGGCAGATCCCTTTCACTTCCCCAACCAGATCTCTCAGTAGTGACAGACACGTCACTCCTGGGCGGCCACAGGGTGAGGCGAGATCAGAGGTCTCTGGCGGAGTCTGGACTCCACATCAATCTTTTGGAGCTCTGGGCGATCAGGCTTGCATTGAAAGTACTCCTTCCCTCTCTCAAAGGGAAAGTGGTGCATGTGTTCATGGACAACACTACTGCCATGTGGTACTGCTGTCACATCAGGGTATTTCCCTGGTGGTTCAATATCTGGCAATCTCTCATAGGGTTCCAAACTCTACTCCATCGTAATCGCTATAGTCTGCGTTACAGGCCGCTGGGCTCCACAGGGAGTCACCATCCCCCAGCTGGTTCTGTCCCCCCAGGGGAAGACCTCCCCGACTTTAACCTGTCCATGCACACCCTCCTACTTCCCCCCCACCCCCTGGGTGTGATCTCACTGACGAGCTCGGGGGCCACCATTCACACCTATCTCATTCCATCCCTGCGCGGTCACATATACCTCTTCAAAAGAATTCCAGCCAAGTAGAACGTTGTCCACCGCGCTCATTCCACCAGAGCAACTGCTGCTACCACATCGTTAGCACACAGAGTTCTTGTCCTGGATACCTGCCAGGCAGCAACTTGGTCATCCCTGCACATGTTTCTTAAACATTACTGCCTGGACACTCAGGTCTGCAGGGACAGCTACTTCGGTCGTTCAGTCCTGCAGAACTTTCTAGTATGATCTTGGTACGCAGCCCACTGCCGAGGATGGCATTGCTTGGGTATCTATTCTAAGGTAGGGAATCTGCAACTAGAAGTCTCTATCAGATGAACAAGTTTCTTACCTTCAGTAACGATTTATGTGGAGAAACATATTCTAGTTGCAGATTCCTTACCGACCAACCCATCCTCCCCGCTCGCAAACTGATTTCTAGGGACAGGGATTCCCCATTCAGGGCCTTAGCTCTGGCGCACCATTTTCAGTGTTCTTCATGGCTCTGCGTTTTGGCGTGGAAAGTTTTGAAAAGAAAGTGACGTCACCGAGCTGAGGCGGTCTCTATGTACAACTCCCGACGTCATCACGGCAAAAACAGTGAAATAAGAGGTGTGGAATTTTACAGGTAGATAAAACTGATTAATTAGAAGTGCAGAGCTTGTGTAGATTACAGTAAAACCAGATTCAATTTACCCTCAAACCCATCCATGAAAACTTTCAGGAGAAGCAAAAGAGAAAATTAAGCCTTTGTAGAAAAAATGATAGAACAGGGAATTCTAAGAGAGGTGTTTGGTATTCCATGAAACTCTTCTATGAAGAGCATTAAATCCTGAGTTGCAAATGGATAATTAAATAGCACTGTAGTTCCATGTGGTCTGCTGGTACCAAATTTTACTGTGATTTGTTTCAAGTTTGTGAGCATGCAGAATAGTGCACAGTCTGACTTGTGCCATAAGTTCTCCATTCCTCTTGATGAAGATCGTCAGTATCTTTTCGTATTTCAGTTCCTCAATAAAGTCCTCTTTTAGTATTCAGTCCCACAGTGGAAGATATGCAGCGCCCCTCTTGCCTTAGTACTGGTGTAGTACATAGATGAGGTGATCTTTGCTTAAAAAACGACGAATGCAAGTTGGATCAAATTGTGCTCTTGAACTATCTTGCTTACAGTGCCTATAAGGTCTCACCTAAAAAAATGAACTATTGTCAGAGAAGTGATTTACTAGGGTCATTAAATTGTGAAAGGGGCAACAAAAGTGTACAAAGAAGACATTTCTACAATCCTGAGAATGAATCCTCCTACTTCTGAGAAGGTTGTGAGGATGTTTTTGCGAATGGTAGGCTGCTGTTATCAGTGGATTCCAAACTTTTCACTGATAGCAAAACTTTTAGTTGGGCTTACTCAAAGCCAGTTGGATTTGATTATGAATGCATGAGTTCCTTCATAGAATTTTAAAAAACTATGTAGCACAGCAGCTCTAGGAATGGAATACCAAATTGATGATAATCTTGTGCAAGTGCATGGTTGAGTAAAGCAGCCTGTTACTTCCTTCTTTGCTACGTTACATCAGTAGCCGTAGCTGTTCCTTGCTGTCTGGATTCTGTAGCAACTGTTTGCCTGGGGTTCGAGCAAATCAAAGGAATTGTGATGGATTAAACACTTACAGTGTTAGTCCCTCATCTAGTTGGGATTTTGCTGACTTGTACACAAACTTAGTTATTTGTTTAGAAGGATTTGGTGTTGTCAAAACATTCAATCCTACACACAATTTAATTAAAAACACAGTGTAGGAAAGTGCAACTTTTGGCATGGTTACCCCCCACTGTTTGCCTGATGTTGATGCCATCTGTAGGGAAATGCCTCTCTTGGCATGGTTACCCCCTAACTGTTTGCCTTTTATTGATGCCAGTTATGATTGAAAGTGTGCTTGGACCCTGCTAACAAGGCCCCAGCACCAGTGTTCTTTCCCTAAACTGTACCTTTGTTCCCACAATTGGCACAGTCCTGGCACACAGATAAGTCCCTTGTAACTGGTACCAAGGGCCCTGTGGCCAGGGAAAGTCTCTAAGGGCTGCAGCATGTATTGTACCACCCTGGAGACCCTTCACTCAGCACATGCACACTGCCTCACAACTTGTGTGTGCTGGTGGGGAGAAAATGACTAAGTCGACATGGCAATCCCCTCAGAGTGCCATACCCTCAACCCACTGCCTGTGGCATAGCTAAGTCACCCCTCTAGCAGGCCACAGGTGAGGGCATAGTTGCATGAGCACTATGCCCCTACAGTGTCTAAGCAAAACCTTAGACATTGTAAGTGCAGGATAGCCATAAAGAGTATATGGTCTGGGAGTCTGTTAAATAGGAACTCCACAGTTCCATAATGGCCACACTGAAATCTGGAAAGTTTGGTATCAAAGTTCTCAGCACAATAAATGCACACTGATGCCAGTGTGGGATTTATTGCAAAATGCACACAGAGGGCATCTTAGAGATGCCCCCTGCATGCCAGTCCGACTCCTAGTGTTAGGCTGACCAGTTCCTGCCAGCCTGTCACACCAGATGAGTTTCTTGCCACATGGGGTGAGTGCCTTTGTGCACTCTGTGGCCAGGAACAAAGCCTGTACTGGGTGGAGGTGCTTCTCACCTCCCTCTGCAGGAACTGTAACACCTGGCTGTGAGCCTCAAAGGCTCATGCCTGTTATTACAGCGCCCCAGGGCATCCCAGCTAGAGGAGATGCCCACCCCTCCGGACACAGCAACCACTTTTGGCGGAAAGTCCGGAGGAGATAATGAGAAAAACAAGGAGTCACCTACCAGTCAGGACAGCCCCTAAGGTGCCCTGAGCTGAGGTGACCTCTGCCTTTAGAAATCCTCCATCTTAATTTTGGAGGATTCCCCCAATAGGATTAGGGATGTGCCCACCCCCCCTCCCCTCAGTGAGAAGGCACAAAGAGGGTGTAGCCACCCTCCAGGGCAGTAGCCATTGCCTGCTTCCCCCCAGACCTAAACACACCCCTAAATTTAGTATTTAGCGGCAACCCTGAACCCAGGAAATCAGATTCCTACACCCTGAAGAAAGAAAGACTGCTCACCTGAAAGCCCCGCAAAGACGACAGACGGCAACTGACTTGGCCCATGCCCTACCAGCCTGTCTCCATACTCAAAGAACCTGCACAGAGACGCATCCAGTGGGAACAGCAACCTCTGAGGACTCAAAGGACTGCCCTGCACCCAAAGGACCAAGAACCTCCCGAATCAGCTGCACTGTTCAGAAACTGCAACAAACTTACCTCTCCTAGGAACTGTTGATTTTTGCACTGTGTCCACTTTTAAAATAGCTTGTTGCCATTTTAACCAAAACTGCGTGTACTACTGTTTTAAATCAATGTTCTATACCTACCTGTGTGAAGTACCTTGCCTTTTATGTACTTACCTAAAATCTTGAATCTTGTGGTTCTCAAATAAATTAAGAAAAGATAGCTTTCTATATAAAAACCTATTAGCCTGGAGTGTGTGTTCCTCATTTATTGCCTGTGTGTGTACAACAAATGCTTAACACTACCGTCTGAGAAGCCTACTTCTCGACCACACTACCACAAAAAAGAACATTAGTATTATCCAATTTTGCCACAATCAACCTGTAAGGGGAACGCTTAGACTCTGTGCACACTATCTTTCACGTTGAGATAGTATATACAGAGCCAACTTCCCACACCAACTTAGATTGAAAGTATGCTGGGATCCTGCTAACCAGGCCCCAGCACCAGTGTTCTTTCCCAAAATCTGTACCTTTGTTTCCCCAGTTGGCACACCGATGGCGCACAGTTAAGTCCCCTGTAAAAGGTACCCAGGGTAGCAAGGGCTGCAGCATATATTATGCCACCCTGGGGGACACCATCATCAAGCACATGCACACTGCCCTTGCAGCTTGCGTGTTCTGGTGGGGAGGAAAAGGCAAAGTCGACATGGTACCCCTCTCAAGGTGCCATGCCCACAAACCACTGCCTGTGGCATAGGTAAGTCAACCCTCTAGCAAGATTTACAGCCCTAAGGCAGGGTGCACTACACCACATGTGTGGGCATAGCTGCATGAGCAATATGCCCCTACAGTGTCTAAATCCATTCTTAAACATTGTAAATGCAGTGTAGTTATATTGACTATATGCCCCCAGTCTCCTTTGGAGCCCGTGTTAAATTTCCCTCAACTTTGACCTCTGCACCCGGCCGGCCCTGTGTTGCTCGTGGTTGGTGTTTGGGGTTAACTTGAACACCAACCTGTGGACTTCCTAACTCCCGGAGACTGGAACTGTAAATCAAGTACTTACCTGTAAATAGTACCACCTTTTCTTCCCCCGGAACTGTTTCTCAAAATTGCAGTGTCAACTTTTAAAACAGATAATTGCCAATATTTATCGATTTCAAACAAAGTATTATTGATGTATGTGTGAAATACGAATCTATTGAAGTACTTACCTGCAACTTGAATCTTGTGGCTCTAGAAATAAATAAAGAAAAAATATTTTTCCTATATAAAAACCATTGGTCTGGAATTAAGTCATCGAGTGTGTGCTTCTTCTATTGCTTGTGTGTGTGTACAACAAATGCTTTGCACTACCATCTGATGAGCCTAACTGCTCGACCACACTACCACAAAAGAGAGCATTAGTATTATCTACTTTGGCCTCTGTTAAGCCTCTGGGCAACCCCTGGACTCTGCACACTATGTCTCATTTTGATATAGTATATAGAGAACTAGCTTCCTACACGCAGTAAGTACATCAAGTATTTATCAATGTAAGACGTGCTACCCTTTTACCTAATTAACGACAGTCAGCAAGTATTTTAAATGTATACACAGAGTCAAAATAGCAGCACCATCCGCCTGTCAATCAGCAATCACACAAATTACATGTTTCTCATAGAATGAGCTGAGACAGATAAGATAACCCCCCAACCTTTCATCAATAATTCTCTTAAGTTTTTTTTTTTTTTTTTAAATAAAGACAAGTCTATTTTTTGGTGTAGGAAAAGGCCACTGTTGGCATGGCCACCACCCCCCACACTTTTTGCCTAGTGTTGATTCCAGTTTTGATTGGAAATGTGCTGGGACTCTGCTAACCAGGCCAAAGCACCAGAGTTCTTTCCCCAAAATTTTACCTTTTTTCCAGAATTGGCACAGCTCTAGCACCCAGTTAAGTCCCTTGTAAAAGGTGCCCCTGGTACCATGGGCCCTGTAGCCAGGGAAGGTCCCTAAGGGCTGCAGCATGTATTATGCCACCCTCCGGGACCCCTCACTCACTGCATGCACACTGCTTTGCAGCTTGTGTGTGCTGGTGGGGAAAAAAGACAAAGTCAACATGGCACTCTCGTCAGAGTGCCATGCCACAGACCACTCCCTGTGGCATACCTAAGTCACCCCTCTAGCAGGCCTTACAGCCCTAAGGCAGTGTGCACTCTACCACGGGTGAGAGCATAGCTGCATGAGCACTATGCCCCTACAGTGTCTAAGTCAATTCTTAGACATTGTAAGTGCAGGGTAGCCATACTGAGTATATGGTCTGGGAGTTTGTCATTACGAACTCCACAGCACCATAATGGCTACACTGAATACTGGTAAGTTTGGTATCAAACTTCTCAGCACAATAAACCCACACTGATGCCCGTGTGATATTTATTGAAAAATGCACACAGAGGGCATCTTAGAGATGCCCCCTGTATGTTAGCCCAACTGCTAGTGCAAGGCTGACCGGTCTGTGCCAGCCTGCCACTTCCAGACAAGTTTCTGACCACATGGGGTGAGTGCCTTCGTGCACTCTGTGGGCAGAAACAATGGCTGTCCTGGGTGGAGGTGGTTCACACCTCCCCCTGCAGGACCTGTAACACCTGGTGGTGAGCCTCAAAGGCTCAAGCCTGGTGTTACAATGCCCCAGGGCACTACAGTTAGTGGAGATGCCCGCCCCCCAGGCGAGCCCCCACTTTTGGCGGCAAGTCCGGAGGGATAGTGAGAAAAACAAGGAGGAGTCACCCCCTCAGCCAGGCCCACCCCTAAGATGACCAGAGCTGAAGTGACCCCCTCCTTGAGAAATCCTCCATCTTGCTTTGGAGGATTAGGACCAATAGGGATATGCTCCCCTCCCCAGAGGGAATGGGCACAAGGAGGGTGTAGCCACCCTCAGAGACAGAAGCCATTGGCTACTGCCCTCTAACCCTAACACACCCCTAAATTTAGTATTTAGGGGCGACCCTGAACCCAGTTCTTCAGATTCCTGACGACCTCACAAGAAGAGGAAGGACTGCTGAGCTGAAAACCCCGCAGAGAAGAAAAGGAGACAACAACTGACTTGGCCCCAGCCCTACCGGCCTGTCTCCTGCTTCAAAGACCCTGCAACCGAAAAGCGACGCGTTCTGCAGGACCAGTGAACCCTGAGAAGCTTCCAGGGGACTGCCTGCATCACCAAGGATCAAGAACTCCAGTGGGCAGTGGCTCTACCCAACCAGAAGAAAAGACATCCATCTTTAAAGGGACTCCCACCTCACTCCAGAAGCGTGAGTCCCCACTACTCTGCACCCGACGTCCCCGGCCTGTGTCCAGAGAAACCAACTACCCAGAGAGGACCCCCCAGACGACTCCGACGACGCGCCCTCCCTAGTCTGACCTCTCTGCACCCCCACGACGATGGCTGCAGAGGGAATCCCGATGACCCCCCTGAGCACTGCACCCACAGCCCCAGGCCTGAGAGAAACCGACCACTGGTGCAGCAACGACCAGCAGGCGGCCCTCACCCTTGTCCAGTCGATGGCTTGCCCAAGAGGCCACCCCCCCCCCCACATGCCCTGCCTGCAGCGCCTAAGTGACCCCCGGGTCCCTCCATAGCATTCTATTGAGAACCTGATGTCTTGTTAGCACACTGCACCCATCCGCCACGTGCTGCTGAGGGTGTGGTTTTTTATGCCTACTTGTGGCCCCTCCAGTACTCTTCCAAACCCCCTGGTCTGCCGTCCGACAACACGGGTACTTACCTGAAAGCAGACAGGAACCGGAGTACCCCCGGTCTCCATAGGGGCCTGCATTATTTTGGCTCCTGTTTGACCTCTACACCCAACCGGCCCTGTGTTGCTGGTGCTGGGTGTTTGGGGTTATCTTGAACCCCCGACATTGGGCTACCTATGCCATGGAGATTGAACCCGTAAGTTTGTTACTTACCTTAAAAACTGTACTTTACTTACCTCCCTCAGGAACTGTTGAAAAATGCAGTGTCCACTTTTAAAATAGCTTTTTGCCATTTTAAAGAAAACTGTGTACATTGTTGATTCCATTAAAAGTTCTAAGTATTACTGTGTAAAGTACCTTTCATTTAATGTACTTACCTTCTAAACTAATCGTGTGGTTCTGGAAATAAATTAACAAAAAAATGTTTTTCTATATTAAAACCTATTGGCCTGGAGTTAAGTCTTTGAGTGTGTGTTTTCACTTATTGCTTGTGTGTGTACAACAAATGCTTAACACTACCCTCTGATAAGCCTAACTGCTCGACCACACTACCACAGATAGAGCATTAGTATTATCTATTATTGCCTCTGTCAAGCCTCCTGGGGAACCCGCTGACTAGAGCCAGCTAACTACACACACCCTCTTCCCTAAACCCTATGGCTGCTCCTTTTCCATATTCTGATACTAGAAAAAGTCAATTTGCGCTCAAAAGGCTGCAGAGTGTTATGTGGACTCTTGTAGGTTGGACTTCATCCCACTTTTTGATGGAGATTTAATTTTAAAAAGATCTCTCATACTCAAATGTTTTCCTGAAATCATGAAATTTAAGATTAGTTGAAGGTAATGATATCACCCTTAGGGTCAGGTTTTATATCTAGGGTAACCTTTCACTCCAAACACATAGGAAATATGATATTAAATAATTCAGAATGTTTGCAATGTAGGGGGATTGATGCTATCCCACATATGGAAGATGAGAGGAGGCAGACCTTTGGTGCGGCATTCTATGGTTTTAATGCAATGGGCAAAGGGCACTCCCTCCCCCAGGTCCTCACCCGCAGTAAAGGGCCCCCCGTTAGATTATAAGGTGCTGAAAGTCCATCTAGGTAATCATGGTAGACATATATCCCTTAGGAATACCTATAGGTCTTCCTGTCTAGCAGTACATGAAGATTAATTGTCTGGATGGGATTGGTTACCGGGCGCTTTATCCAGTGCCTACCAGAGTGGGCTCTTGCAACTCTCTTATAACTAGCAAAGAGTTAAAAATCCTCTCTAGGAATGTAGCCGGAGTACTGTACAGCCGGGAAAAGCTCCAACTTTTGGCATCTTCAAATGCAGATGTAATATGCCTTCAGGAGACATGGAGCATAGGGGGTCTAGTCTTTCATTATTTCCTTACCTTGGAGTGTGAAGCAAAGCCCTCAAGAAGGGTGCATGCAAAGGGACGGGTGGCATGTCTGTTGTCAACAGGCTTAAATGTAGGTATGAGTGTTATAAAGATCCCAGTAATCTGTTTCTGGCAGTAACCTTGTTTAACATTGGAAACAAACAAGGATATTTACCCTTATTGCTGATAAATGTATAGATTCCCCCCGAGCGCATCTATGATGAGCTCCTGGGTGCGTGTTTTTTCTTATATCAAAAACGTTGTTGGAAAAGGTGAACCTCATTTTATTCTGGTGGGACGTTTAAACTGTAAGATATCTAATTCTGCTGTAGATCAATCTCGGAATATTGAAAAAAAAGGGAAGCCTTGCGGATCCCTCTTGCTATCTTCCTCTCAAATATAAGAGTAAAAAGAGAGGGAGAACTCTGTTGACCCAGCTAGAAAAAACGGACAGTATAATTGTTAATGGGAGGTTACCCTCTGATTCTCCAGCAGCTTTCACTCACAGAGCACCCAGGGGGCGGTCCATCTTGGACTACGTGATAGTAAGTTGTTCCTCGTTTCATCTTTGGGGTGATCTAAAGGTGGCTTAGCGACCATATGCTGCTAGCTTTCTCCTTGAATACCAACACATACCCTATGAGTCCTTGGAAAGTGGATAGATATGCTTTAAGCCTCATTAAGAAGACAGGGCTGACTAATTAGGATTTTAGATCAAGTAAGGGGTAGAAGTCAAATTATAGGCCACGCTTGGCATTTTAGGTAATTCGGTTGGGAATGAAATCAAATGTTTTAATAAGTTTATGAAGCCGGTAGTAAACAACGCTAAACAGAAAAATTCACTGAATCGCCCTAATGTGACCACCCTTACCCTATTTCCTCTGAATAGGGAAATAAATGCACTTGTTAGGTAACAATATTTGGCTTTTGATATTGATAGGAAAGTGAAGGTGCAGTTAGTAAAGAGGAGAAGGGTGCGAGTGAAAGCCTGTCTAAAGAGAGAAGCATGGGCTAAACTATGGATTAAATTGAGGGAGGCTACAGTCAAAGGCAAGTCCTAGACTTTTTGGACGTTAGTTGGAGTTGGCTGTGGTACAAGAGCTAGGTGTTTCCCTTTATCCATAGAGGAATCAAACTTGGTCTTCTTTATTAAGGGTCTTTATGTGGTGAAAAGGGGGGGCGACTAAACAATTTGTGGCAAAGGAGGACCTGCCCCCATATCACCCTCTTTAATGACCACCTGGACCGAAGTAGAGATTACGATTACAATCCAAGGAATGCGTGTCTCAGCTGCAATGGGGCATGATGAGATTCCCATCTCTGTTATAAATCAAAATCCACTACTGTGAAGTAAAATTCTTTATCAGGTTTTTTAAAAATGTTACGAATCCATTACGATTCCTCCATCCTGGACAGGAAGTATTTAGTCCCTCTCTTCAAGAGGGGCGACCCTAATTCACCAGAAAACTCATCAGATCGCCCTTCTGGATGCAGTGGGTAAAGTTTTTGCCAAATGTGTATTGGCTCAAATCATTAAATGGGTGGTAGAAAATAAAATTCTCCCTATGGAACAAACTGGGTTCAGCAGTAGACATGGAACCCTTGATAATATAATCGCCCTTCAGGCTTTAACAGAGAAATATGTGGTAGTAAGGGGTGGGGTCCTTTATGCAGCTTTTATTGATTTTTCCACAGCCTTCGACAAAGTAGATTGGCCTCTGCTGTGGGATAAGCTGCTAAATTGGATACAGCGGGACCCCTCTTTAATTTAGTGATTGCTCATCATTTGGATACCCGGTGTAGGGTGCTTATGGGTGGGGATAGGGGCCTGTCACAAGTTAGTCCCACACTTAATGGGTTAAAACAGGGCTGTCTACTTGCCCCGCTTCTCTATTCTCTTTACATCCCTAACCTTCCGAACTATCTGACTCAAAGTAAGGGTATTGCCCCTTTACTTGGAGGAAAGGCTATTGTTAGTCTACTTTATAGCAGACAACATAATAATGTTTGATCTAACCCCTAAAGGGTTAAATTGTTGCCTACAGGCCTTACAACAATTTGCAGACACGCATTTCATGAAGATAAATGTAAGTAAAAGTAAAGCAATGTGTTTCCATGGAAGAAAGAAGCCACTCTATAGAAATTATGCATGGTCCTTGGGTCCCCATAGACTAGAGGATGTTAACTCGTATGTTTTCCTGGGGAAGACAGTATGTGGGAACCTAAGTGAGAAGGCCCATATAGGAAAAAAGATATCCAAAGCTGTTTCTCAGGCCAAAGTGTTAAATACATTTTATAAAGCCACAGGGAGAAGGCACTTTTCACTCTTGCTAGAGGCTTATTGTGCTAAAATTCCTGCCTTCCTGGTGTATGGTACAGAACTAATTAATGTTTCTAAATAGGGCTTTCTAAATGCAATAGAGGGTTGTGTTCTTAGAAGCTTAATCTCTATGTATTCAACCTCTTCCATAGCAGCTTTACGGCTTGAGAAGTGCCTTTGTTCAGGGCCTTGCAGGGTTAGTGCGTTGGGCCGCATATCTGGTAAACTATGATGAGAGCTCCTTAACATCTTGTATAAAGAGAGAAACTCTTTGGAGGTTTAGAAGATAAGTCAGTAATTCGAAGGAACTTTATGGCAGCTATAGAAATGTTGCATTTGGACCCCATAGTAGTTTTCTCACTATCAACACAGCAATTAAATGTGAGTCTAAAAAAAGCCACATGGGATTCAAAATTCTATTTGGACAGAGAAGCATGCGCGAAGAAAAGGCTCAGTCAATTTGTGAGTGACTCTTACTTGGTAAACAAAATGCAGTCCTACACCTATTATAATTTGTCTCACATCCTGAGATGCTTCTTGGTCTTTTTGAGACAGTGCTTGCTCTCATTGAACTCCTTTTTGTGTAAATGGTACGGCATATCACCAATCTGTAATTGGTGCCAGATGGGGATGTCCTTTTCATATGTCCGCTCTTTTATCCCACCGGCGGAAGTGGTTGAGACCTATTTGTTTGCAATTATCTATTTCCTCTCCTCCAGTGCTCCTCAATGCACTGTATCCATTGCCAAATGAAATAATCTGTTCTAGAATTTTTAATTTTTAAAAATCTTTCTCAAATGATATTAATGATGTTTGATTTAACATTTAAGTTATGATGTATTCATTTTTAGCTATTTTATCCTAGTATTCTAATAAGTCTTATGACGCTATCAAGATATGACAATTATTGTTGTGTATGTGTAATACTTTCTATTTTTTCTTTTTTGGAAAAATCTATTTGAAGTTTTCGTCTTTCTTATGTGGACCTCATTGAAGTTCCGCAGCATAAATAAATAAAAAAATAAAACTGTATATTTATTGAAAAAGATAGATCCTGTTGATTCATCTCCATAACACAGTCGTTTGACTTCCGGGTCAGCACCGGCATTGTTCGAGGGAGTCGGAGCTTCACCGCGGGGGCGATGGCCGGGAGGGAAGGACACTGAGAGACAGATCCAGAGCACCTGCTCCCGTGTTTCAGGGCGCTGCAGAGAGCCTGGGAGTGGAGATCCAGTGCCTCCTCCCGGACCTCTGGTTTCAGGGTGCTTTTTTTTAGATCTTTATTAGCAAATTGGTGCCCTCTAACAGTTGCAGCAACAGTGTTAAGTGGTGGCAGGACTGCAACGGGCTGCTAACGGACTGCAAACAGACTGTGCCAGATTGTAAGTGCCTAGAGGCTTGCAGATGGCTGTAGGTTGAGGAGGAGGAGGGGGCTGAGAGTGCCAAAAGAATATAGAGTATAAAAGGAGTATAAAGAAGCGTGAAATGGGTAGACAGAAGGGGGGTCCCCCAAGACAACCTTAAAATTAATAAAACTCTAGACTGCTTTCTACAAAAGGCTGTTGACAAGAGATTGAGAAGGCCGAACGTCACTTATCTACCCCGGTACCAATGGCACCTGTCTCTCCATCTCCATCATCATCTCCACCTCCGCTACAATTACCCCTACAGCCTTCACTGTCTCCGTTTCTGCAGCCTCAGCACACCCAGTACATGCAGTTAAACTCAGCCTCCCCACCAGTTGACCATCCAGACAATATCAGGGAGATTTCCCGTGTGGCCTTGGACGAGGCTATTGTAATAGACTTTGTACCACCATCGTTGGGCTCTCTTGTCGGCTCACCAGCTCCTGAACCAAAAGAAAAACGAAAGCGTGGTGTTACTAATTTAGGAAATAAACAAGCACGTACTATGAGTTCCACGAATCCTGGAGCTGAACGTGGTACAAATGGGTCCAAAACACCACAGGAGAGCACTATTTGTCCATCAACACTTGAGTACATAATGGAGGAGCTCACTAAGAGGCTGCGCCCTATTGAACTTCATTTAAAAGCCATTGAAGATGTTAGGTTGGTTTATCCAGCCCTGTGTGCTCGACACTACCGTTCAAGCTAATCCACAAGTACACTGCCAGCTTCCAGCTCCAGGATAATCTGCTGGCACTGGTGGCAAGGCCCCCTACCCCCACACTCTACTGAGGGTCTAATGCCACCTAAGGCTTGTTGTACTCATTTCTGTTCCAGTGATGCAGACACTGTTTATAAGGGAGCATGTGGTGCTGCCTGACAACAAATTTAGTGTCTAAGACGCCTAAAGCTTCTAATATCTACACGTATCAATCAGTAAGCCCCACAGGGATGGACTTAAGGCCTAGCAGAGTTGAACCTAGTAGAATCCGTCCTGATAACCATGGGGCACAGTTAGAAGTTTTACATTTACCCCCGGAATCTTGTCCATATGTGCTTGTAATTACAAATGTTCCTAGGCTCCAAACAAATAGAGTGGAGGTTTATAAAGAGCTGAAAAATAAGGTAATTAATTGGCTGCATGCTAATGCCAAATTTGCTTTTTTATGGTACCTTCAATATTAATGGTGAGGAGGGTGGGTTTGGTAAGCCAGTTGAATACGTTTGGAGAGGGTGATTGTGTTGTTATTAACTTTGACTCACCTGCCCTGGTTGAACAGATCTTCCTAAACTCCTGTAGAGTCAGACCCTCAGCTAGAGGTGTTTCCTTGCGTAAACTCTCGTCCTTCTATCTCCCAGTACCTGAATTTGCCCCTAGCAGCTTGACATTCGACCTTAGCGGCTCCTCCTGTTCCCATGTGCACCATGTATCACAGTCTGAATGTAGGCAACCTCTATCTTCTCCTCCAGATGCGGACTGACATACAGTCAAAGTGACACAGGGTCTTTTTGGGGCAACAGGGCCAAGATTAACTTTTGGGGAGTGTACTATTTCCAGAGATAAGGATGTAGGGGAGCCCAGAGCAAGAAGCCTGGGAGAAGAGTGGATTGCAAATATGGACTCCATGGGCCCCATCCAAACAGTATTGCCAGCCCAGAATGATACTTCGGCCACTGTGTTTGGCTGGAACATGGCCGGCCCTGAATCCACTGGGATATGTGATACCACTGGAGATGAAGACGCGGGGGGGTTCTAGAGTCGGTAGTTTGGTGGCAGGTTTAATGAGTAACCTGAACTCTTTGAGCCCCACACAGTCTGTATCACAAGCCGAGGATGATGCACCACAAGCCCAGGATGATAGGCCGGTTACAGCCCTTAGTTGCAACAGAGCCAAGCTTGAGTCCAAAATGCACATTTCAGACTGGGGCCTTTTTATAGACAAGCACAAGATTTGCTTATTCCAAGAGACTTGGGCCCTCGAGCCCAAGCACAGACCCGGTTTCAAGAGTTTCTGGGTCCCAGCGTGCTAGGTTACTTCTGCAAGACCCTCGGGTGGACTACTAAAATGGGTTAGTAGCTCTCTCAAGTGTCAGGTCGAGGACGTGGGCATGGGCTGTGCTGATTTGCAATGTTTGATATTATCCACCAAGAGAGAAAAGCCCCTACTATTGGTGATTATATATAGCAGGAGTACGGACAGCAACCGCAAGTCTGATGCTTTAACCATTCTTGATAACATTTTATCCAGTAGATCCACTACCCATTACATCTTAATTGCAGGGGACTTTAACGCTATGTTTGAGCCTTATCCTCTGGCCCAAGAGCTTTACCAAGAAGAGGACATTCTTTGGGGCATCTTGCAATTAGCATCAACTAAAAGTCTTAGAATGAGCAGATCGGCTTACCAAATTGTTGATATCACACTAGCATATGGTCTCTGTGCCTGTATTGGTCGTTCTTGCTCAGACGCTATACCTTGTCCTACTTTCAGACGTGGAGCCTTTAGGAGCCACATTGATTACTTTTTATTAGACATTAGTTTGTGGGGGCATATGGTCAATATGATAGTAAAAGAAAATGAAGAAAGCGACCACGATCCAATTATTCTATCTATCAGGGGTCTGTTAACTACAATAGAGGCCCCTGATTCCAGGGAGTATGCAAACCAGCTTACCACAACAAATAATAAAAGGAACATCCGGTGGGATGCTGTAAATTCCTCTCCATGCTGCCTTTCATCAATATATAGTCTTATGGCAGACCAAATGGAGCATATGCTCCATTTATCTGAGGATGATAACAGGCTCCCGGTTGCTCATATGGAACTATTTAATTCCTTGATTTTTTTTTTAGCAAAGAAGCAGTCGCCAAAATGAGAAACAGGAGTAGTGAGAGGTGGTTCAAATATTCATGCAGGGAAGCCAAGCATAAATTACGGAGGGACCTGAGAAGGGGGATTATAGAGCCAATAAGACAATCAAGAGAGAGCTACAGATGGGAACTTTCCAAGGCACGAAGAAGTTGGGAGGAGAAGCGATGGGCTGCTCTCCTGGAGGCCGCAAGAGCGCATGATGCCTCCACATTTTGGAAGCTGATCTCAAATGACAGTGGTGATCCCTGGCCCTTGCCTGGTACTTCCATTCTCCGGGCAGTATGGGTAAATCATTTTGAGTCACTCTACTCAGGGGTAAACAAACCTAATCTCAGGGAGTCGACTAGCACTAGGGAAATTGGTGTTCTTTCAATCAAGTTTTCTCTAGCTGGAACTAAGGCCCCAATAGCTTCCCTCAAGTGGGGGAAGGCCCCGGTTCTTGATAAAATTCCTGGTGGTCTCTATAAGTCAAATCCCGATATCTAAGCCCCCTACTTGAACAAGGTTTGTAATGCAGTTGCTGCAGGAGCACCTATTCCTTGTACATGGAGGGGAGCTGAGATAGTCCTCCTTTTTAAGAAAGGTAGGCCTTGTGACCCTTCTAACTACCGTCCAATAAGCCTACTCCATAATTTTCAGAAAATTTTGTGAAGCAGATCTTGTTCCACTTAGAGGAGTGGATTTCAGAAAGTGGGGCCATCTCTGACCTACAGGCAGGTTTTAGACCTGCGGTTAGCACAATAGACCAAGTCCTGAGGTTTTTAGCAACCAAATGGAACACAGTGGGTATGGGAGGTGGAAATCTATATGTGGCCTTCATTGACCTTCGAGCGGCCTTCGATTTGGTACCCAGGAATAAATTATGGCTTACATTGACGAACATGGGAGTCCCTAAAGGTCTTCTGAACCTTATTGTTCGACTTCATGAAGGCACTTTTGCCAGAATCATAAGTGGTAAGGATGGTGAACTAACAGATCCAGTTTCCATTGAGAGAGGAGTAAGGCAAGGCTATGTCCTTGCCCCTACCCTCTTTCTCTTATACATAAACAACTGTATTAAGTATCTAACTAATTGTAATAATGATTCACCTAGGTTGGCAGGTAAGAAAATCCTAGGACTGCTCCTTGCGGACGATACTATCATTTTGTCAGAATCACTCCTGGGATTGCAAAATTTGGTCGACCAGTTTTGTTTATTCTGTAGAGACTTTGGCCTGTAAGTCAATCTCGGGAAGACTACGTTTATGATCTGCAGCTCGCGAAAGAAGAAAGTGAAAGCCAGTATAATAATGAACTCTATCCCACTGGAAAGGGTTAATGAGTTTGATTACCTAGGGATTAGGCTGATGGACACAGGTAGATGGGATGCACATATTAGAAAGGAGCAGAAATAATATGTCAAAGAGGAGGGGCTTTGGGATTTAAAGCCAGAGTTGTAGTTTGCCCCTCAGTAAATCCCATTGCAGAAATCTACAAAGCTCAGATTCGGGGGTGCTGCACTGTATGTTGCAGAGCTATGGGGCTTCCAAAGAGAACGGGGCGCACTTCACATTAAAGAGAACGACTTTATCAGGCATATAGGCAGGACAGGGAAAGGTACCCCGATGATACCTCTCAGACTTGATCTCGTGATGAATAGCATCAAAGATGTAGCAGGTTTGAGGCCCCTTTTATATTGGATCTGTCTCTGGAAAACAGAGGAACTAGAACCTTTCCACGAGGCTATCAAAGACATTATAAGGAACCAAAGCAACTGGAAAAAATGTGTATGGCTAATTCTGGGAGACGCCCGAGTCGATCCTAGCCAATGGTATCCCATTGGTCAAATGTAGATATTGGGAGAAGGCTAGCGAGCAGATTCTCCACAGTAACAGGGTGGGTCACTTAACATCAGAATTTCTGCTTGTTAAACAGGAGCCATGTCCCGAGCAATTCCTAGATCTCCCAATACCTGCACACGCTCTATTTCTCCAGTTTAGATATGGTACCTTGCCAGTTAAAAGTTTTACTGCCTACTGGTCACAGAATAGCTCTGAGGCTGACAAATGTATAAATTGTAACCTATGTGTGGAGTCAACTGAACATGTGCTTTTCTTGTGCCCCCTATACAAAAGCCCAATGGAAAGATGGATCATCTCATTGTGTAAGGCTCTGGTCTTGTATGATCGTGCAGATGCCCACAGAATTTGCAAATATGACCCGTCCACCTTAGTAGTAAGTGCTGTTACCAAATTTCTGTCGTGAGCTTGGTCCATAAGGCTATCACAGTGCCAGGTCCTAGTGCTTAGCCCGCACTTCTGGCAAGATCCATTTGACCATGTGGTTTGGGCAGGGCCTTGGAATAGATCTCTTTAAGGCAACACGCATGCAACCTTCCTCTGTTTTTTTTTTTTTTTTCATCTGTATTAATTGTAATGAGCTATTTTTATGTATCTGTTTTGATTTCTTTGTCAATTTAATACGAACTTGATAATTACTGTAAGTTATGGTTTAAGTTTCCAAAACACTGTGCATGTGTCTTTAATGATTCGACCGTGCTCAGAACCAGCTTTTATGACCCTGTAGGCAAATTATTTTTGTCAAATCATGTCATCTAAATTATTATGAAAGTGTGCCATTTTTTTTATATCAACCTAGCACTTTAAACCTTGGGCTGGGTCGTCTGGTTTTTATTTTGATGATGGTGTTAGCTGGGAAATTTGAATCTGTAACTATCTTTTAACAATTTTGACAATTTTTAAAACAATTATAATATTTTCTCGTTTTGATACAGATGTAAATGTTGGCATTTAAATGTTGAATTTTGTATTGGGAACATTGGTGGATTACAGTAGGCTATTGCCTATGATTGTTTTTTATTTCTAGAATAGAATTTGAAGGTTTTAGGAAAGTTATTTTTACTCTAAATCTTATGTTAGGTCATTGCAAGAGCACAATGACAATGAATATACTTTCTTTTTATTCTATGTGTAACTTTTATGACCAAAGGTCGAAATAAAGTATGATTTGATTTGACAGGCCAAGAATTTCTTTTTCAACACACCCACAAGTTTATTTAATCTGTGGATGGCAAAAATATTTATTGCAAAGCACAGGACACATGTTGACATCGATTTAGTTTAAATGATGGAAGGAGTTATTCTTGAAATACCACTGTCGCACAACACGATGATGATACTTGCATATGCTTTGTGAAATGACTTGAGAAGTTCCCCCCGGATTTCAAGCCAGCAGCAGCCAGTCGTTGCAATCTCCAGTCGCGTTTCACCCGGGACCCCAACCCTCATACGTGCCTGCCTGGGGATTGCTGCATAAACAGAGACTCAACCTCGTTTTTGTCAACAGGTTCTGTTCCTCATTATGGCTGACATTTATGTATGCATTGTCAGTAATGTTCTTCCCAACCTTGTTCATATAAGTAATCACGAATCCCTATTTCAGAGCTTACACCTGCTCGTTATTGAGAGTGTTCCTGTGGTAAGCTTCGTCTTTTTTGTATTAGCATGACACATGCACTGCGTGGTATGTCAGCATGGTGTGCAGTCCCCAAGCATGGCAACTCTTGCATCTGATCCCACAAAGTAATGGGCCACGTGTCAAAAAGAGCTAAAGTACATAAAGGAGTATAATGAAAGAGGGGTCAAAGTTTTCAGAAACTGGAAGTGTGCAAGTGAGGTTGGACTGCAAATAGAAGCTGAGAGAAATTTAGGAATTCGAATATCCATTTGGGATTGAGACGGAACAATGGAAACAAGCAGTGTTGTGTATAGTGTGATTAAAGTCTCAAGGATTAGGTCAGTGGAATTAGTTGGGGAGAGTGAGTGTGAAAAGAGTTATGTGGTTGATGAGTTTTTGATGAGTGAGGAACCTATATTTGGAGAAATATATTATGGTTGTGGTACGGCTGTCTATTTTAACCTGCCTCATAATTGTATGGGAAGTTATCTCGATTTAGTATTCTCATGAGTTTACCACATGAATGAAATGAGTAATGATGTTAGCTTGAAAAAGGTAAAGTGTGGATTTGAACATATTTTTTTTTTAGATGTGATTGGTGCTGCGATTGCATTGATTGGTGTGCCTTTGAATGATATGACGATTAGGAGAGAGTCAACATTTGCAGATCACCTTGCCTCCAACACTGATAATGCATTAATTAAAATAAATGCAGACTTAATAGCTATGTGTGCTATGAATATGCAAAACTGCCTTGCAATAGCTATCCTTCTTGCAAAGGAGGGCGGAGTCTGCCGAAGGGACAATAGTGCTACATCTTCATACCAGAATCAGCCTATATAACAATTGTTACTAATATTTATTGCGAAGCAAAAGCTCGTTTGTGGGAATCAGTTGTTTCAAGGTTTGGTGAGATTGAAAAGGGATTTCTAATTCGATAGTAGAACCTCCATTGGTGAGGCTGGCTGATAATGACAGTAATCTCTCTGTTCATTGTGATATCTTTTGAACAATCTGCTGCTAATAATGTAAATTGCAAATCTGGTTCTGCTATAGATTCTTGTCCTCCTGCAATGCTCGCAATGGCCTTTGAGTTGATTAATCCAGTGATTAACAGAATATTTAACCGCTCAATATCATCCAGCACTGGGCCAACCACACGAAAGCTGGCCAAGGTGGTTCCTTTGCTCAACAAGCTTTCTTTAGATCCTAAATTCTTTAGTAATTATGGGCCCCTCTCACTGCTGACAGTCTTCAACAAAATGTTGGAAAAATTGGTCAGCAACCTAATTATCCAGATACCTGGAGTAGAGCAATTTGTATCCCAGTCCATCAGGTTTCTGATCCCACCTTGGTACGGAAACAGCATTATTAATAATATCAGACTATATTCAGTTGTCCCTGGATCAAAGTACAAATGTGGCATTGATTTTACTCGATCTTCCAGAGGCATTTGATACTGTCCCATATGTGAATCTTTTACAGCAACACGCCCATCTAGGGTTTGCAGATATAGTGTGGGACTGGGGGAAATTGTTTCTTGATTCTAGAGGGCAGTCAGCCTGGATGGTGCCTTTTACATCTGTCATTGAATCTGTTAAGCAGGGGGTGCCACAGAGTTCCTCATTGAATCCTAATCTGTTTAACATCTTTATCGCCCCCATTAGAGTTACTGGTGGAATCTTTTGGATACAAAATTATTTCTTATGTTGACGATACCCAACTGCTCTTTGCCTTTGAAGAGGCACCCTTATTCAGAGGTTTTTAACTGAATGCAAAATAGCATCCAGCTGAAATGTAATTCTGTTAAGTCAGAAATTCTTCATTTTGGCTCTCAAAAGGCCAACTAGTTGGAAGTGGCCTGATCTTCCTCACTGCTGCCACCCTCCAATACCGCACGCCCCCCCCCCAAATCCGCCCCCCCCCCCCAACAACCACCACCGCCATCAGTGGCAATACAAGTAGGAGCCACATTTGACAATGAACTTTCTTGGCAACTACAGATTTTGGAAAGTGGTTAGCTCCTGTTTGGGGTTGCTCTGGACCCTGAAGACATTTCTGTGTATGTTACACAATACAAGAAGACTGTGGTTACTTCTCGGCTGGACTGTGCCAGTGCACTCTATCTGTAGGTGCCAGAAGCTCTGCTACACCAGCTCCAAGTTGTCCATAATGCCACTGCTCACTTCATCTTGAGACTTCCTAGATGAACTACGATCTCCGTTTTTAAGGTCTCTCCACTGTCTGCCATCAAGAAGTAGGTTCTTTTTAAAAATCTATCCTTGGCTCACCAGACACTTTTCCAAGCCAGTCTTGGCTGTCCCACTGACAGATTTTCACCTTACTCTCATGCCTGTTCTTTGTGGTTGATGTCAGCAACTTTGATGGTAGTGCCCTAATTTTGCACATGGGAAGAGGAGGGAAGTCTTTTATTTTCTTAGCTGCTAATGTTTGGAACAAGCTTTGCTTGTAAATGCTGACCCTGCCGTCTGAGGAAGCTTTTCGCAGGAAGCTGAAAACTTGGCTCTTTTCCTCCGTTAAACAGTGAATATTCTGTTCAGGCTTGTTTGTTTTGGGGATGCACCTTTAGCAAAGCTCTGGGACACTTGATTGATTAGCTGTGCTCTCTCTTTAAATCCCATTTATTCTTTCATTCATTTGGGTAGGTTGGTGAATGGTTTGACAGTCTAGAAAGGAGTGTATCACATTCTATTTTAACATAAATAATTGTAATTTTTGCAGTTGGATTCATTGTTTTACTTCAGTTGTTTGAAGCAATTTTTTAAAGATAGGACTATGTATGTGTGTAAGGTGTCAGCAATGTTGTCAAATAAGAGGAAACATGGAATGTGTGAATTAGAAGAAGTTAAAGCACAATCCTATGATGAGATCAGGATGTTGGAAGAATCGAGGCCCGAAAGGTATAAAGTGATTCAGACTGTATCATGAAATTCAAAAGTGGGATATTGATGATGATTGCCTACATTAGAGTGGGGGTTTATTTTGTGGAAGTTCTATCCTGATTAGAATCACATGTGCATATTTATGTAAGTGATTTACAATTGAAACAAGAATGCTCTGATGTGCATAGCTATGTTTTCCTGGCTCATACCGACTAGACCTCAACTCTATTTTAAGATAATATGTCTGCTGTTTCATAATATAAGAACACACAAAAGGTGCTGGTGGACGGTTGCATTAAGTCTAGCCAATGGCAGTTGCTTAGGGTAGCATTTCAACTCATTGTTCTTTTGCCCACCATGTCACCTCAGATTAGACCCAGCCATATCCAAATCAGGCTTGACCCTGCTCCAGTAGGAACAGTCCAGCCCGAAATGCTAAGCCATGTCCTCTCTGAACCAGAATATAAACAACCCAAAAATGGTTTTGTCCTGTTTGGAGCTCTTCGGTTGGCTGTAGCTTGGTTCCAGTGGCACAGTGAGCTTTGGACCCACATCTGGGCATATCCATGGCCCCTTACAGCATTAAATTGTTGAGGAAATGAAATGTGTTTTGTGGTATGGCTGTGAGACCTCACCTTGTAATTCACTTACCAACCCCTTTAGGACCAGTAAGTTTTATTTGTCAAACCTTCAGCTCGGGTAGCTACGACTCTCAGCAGCAAGGCTTACACAAAGGAACAAGTGTAAAGTATTTAAACAACACCTAAACAATTGAAGAAATCAAGACACTCAGGAAATCCAACACCAAATAAACTGTATTTCTATGTATTTTTAGACACCATAACAAGAAAGATCCACAGGAGATTTCTTGAGATAAACAGAATTTACAGGGTATGGTAAATAAATGCTTTCACTCAACCATAAAAAAGCACTGGCAAATTCAACAAATTTGACACTTAAAAACGTTTTCACCAAAACATTGGGCTAGTTGTATTGCAGTCACTTAGTCCCTTTAGATGACCATCTGCACTAGGGAGCTAGTCAAGAGGGCCATCAGTGTTCTCAGAATTAGTTACCTTCACAGATGAAGCAGTCTGTAGGCAGTATTAGGCACTTTATCCCCTTGCAATGGATTCCTGTGGTAGTGGCACTGATGCAAGGGATAAATGATTTGGAATACTCTGAAGGATGATGTGGATGTGATGCTGTCAACGGGGGGGGTCTTCCTGCGGTGGCTACTCAGTCCATGAAGTGGGTGAGGTGGTCTTGGGCACAGGGTTGACATCCCTTGACGTCCCGGTGGTGCTGGTAGAAGTCCAGCCAAGTCCTTCCCTGGCTGATAACTCAGGTCTTGGGTGACCAGACTACACTTCAATGACTCTTGTGGGTTAGCAGACCTCAGTGCACTCTCAGTGTTGAAAAACGAGCAGCATCAGTCCGAAAACTTTGGGGTGAGGCATTTTCTTACAACACTAAACACACAAATGGTGAGGGGAGGATGCTTACAATAAGTCTAACCATTGGCAATCGCTTGCCAGTTTGCGATTGTCAGTAGTCAAACTTAATGCAGACATCCTCCTATCACCTTTGTGTACATGTTTGATGTGGTTTATAATATTTGTTATGTGTTTCTATTTTTCATTGCCACCACATGCAGCAAAATGTGCGCTTTAGATAGCCTTTAGATACAATTAAAGCTTTTAAAGACTCTTCCTGCTCACACAGTGTATTACATTCATTTATGTTTTTTTGCATTGTTCATGTAACTAGTTTTGTTCTAACACTTCTGATGATATTAAGTCAGATTCATGTAGTGGGATGGTGCTAGGATAGCGATGTCACAAAGTTTTATAATGCTGAATTGTGGTTTGTTATTGCTTCAATACATTTTCTCACTCCATGCTGACTATGCAAATTCTATTATTTGCAATGGTGACATTTGCTTTAAAACCATTACATTTGGAGTTGAACAAGATCTTTTTGGGTCTCTGTTAGGGATGTTGTAATTTTCTCTATTGCTAGACCCCACATTTTGGACTTGAGTCTATATTTAAGGTTTTGCGGAATGCTCCATCTATTTACTTTAAAAATCTTCATGGCAATTGTTTTTTTGTGATTTGTAACTGAGTTAAAGAGGCTGCTGTATTTGTTTTTACTTTTCTGTATTACATGCTAATATTTTAACATACCTACTTGTTTTTTCAAACAATTCTGAGTTTACATCGGAGATCAAACCTCCAGTAGCTATGGCACAGACCAGACAGGCATAACTTAGGGAAATATGTAAAGTATTTATGCAGTACCAAAACAGTAATAAGGTCAAAATGCAAAACAGTGAAAATCCCAAACCGAATTGGAAAAATAAAATAAAAGTGAACAAATAAAATTACACAAACTGACATAAATGCAACAAGTGGAACTAGAGTATGAGATTTTAAAAATGTAAGTAAAAATAGTACCAAAAAGAACAAATCGCCATTGATAATCAATGGTCTGGCAGACCGTGATCTGTGCATGATTTGACGCCGACTGCGAGTGAGCACTTGTCAGATACTCCAACTAGGTTTGCCCTGACTGAAAATGTTGTCTTCTTAATTAGTCTCTTAAGTCCCAATCCACCACAAGAATACACTGCTAAAGCCCATCTCAGGACCTCAGGGGAGACACTTAGTCTTACAAGGTGACAGACAGAGACTAACTGCAGGGTCCAGTCCAGGCCCAGTTGCCACTGGTGAGCTGGGTACTTCCAGGAAAATGTCTGTTGCAGCTTGTTATCTCCTTGCAGCCACACAGGAGGTTAGCTAACTAGCCCTTGAAGTCCACTTCTTTGTCCAAGGTACAAGAGGGAGTAGGTCCAGCCCCCCTCTGATCTTTGACAGGTCTAGAAAGTGTTCTGAGGTGGGTGCCTGGTGGAACAACATTTATCGGAGAAACAACAAAGGAGGAGCAGAAAAATTGGATATTCGGAGTGTAACTCCTGGTCCCGTGTGTAAGGTTCCCAATAGACAATAAATCAAAAAAGATTACACACGGTTCCATCTAGTACTGTGGGTTTCTTTCAAGTAAATAGTTCAGTCAGTAGATGAAAACCGAAGCTTTTCGAAGCAAGAGCCCTCACTCACCATCCGGTGACATGCTTCATCATAGGGCCAGCACCTCGTCAGGCAGGCGCTGCAATGCCTGACGGGCCCCGCAGTGGGGCTCTTTGCCGGAGATCTTTTGAGAATCGAATATAGCCGGTCGAAAACAATGAAGTGAAGGATTGGTATATAGAAAAATTAAAAATGCCTAGAGGTAACAACTAATAATTTTAATTCTCGTGCTTATACCTCTGGCAAGATTAAAAACCAAAACACGGGGAGTTAGTGGGATAATGTCCACAAACCCCATAGAAATATAGGTAGGTATAGTTGTAATGTCTCTTAGAGGAAATTAGTATACAAGAGACGGAGGACACAGGGTCCCCTGTGTCACTCTATGTAGTTGGTCAGCATGTTTCTCGCTTGTTACAGAAGAATTACCTTATGCGATTCGTCAGGACCTAATAACATACCTAATCCTTTAAATCGTGGAAATGTCCACAAATATGAAAATCAAAAACCCTCCAAAAACTAATGGTAGGGCCACATCAGGGTAGTCCAGGCTAAAAAATCAACTCTGATTTTTGTCAGGGACGGTCACTGCCGGTTAACCTACGCCGGTTCCAACACCCCGGTATTCCTCATAGGAAGCTCTAGAGGGGTGAGGCAGTCTGATTGGTTTAAGTTTGAGTTTGGGTCTGTTTTACAAAACAACTAGGATGGGTTATTGTATTGAGGCTTACTTCATGTATTGTGTGCATACATCTTCAGGCCTGGTTTTATATTCCACCGGGGACTCCCATCTCGACGACTGGGAAGTATTCAAGCATGTGAATCTATGAAAGTGTCCAATACTGGAGAACTATAGTTACAGGTAAGTAACTTATTTCTTTTAGCTCTTCCCATTCCCTAGAATACAGTATTAGTCTTTGATATTGTTCCCCAGTGTTTCTCTATGGGCAGCCCACCTTCCTATAGTGAAAATAGCTTTTGGGTATTAGTCAGGGTAAGAACATGTTAACTTTACAAGTCTTCATGTCCTAAAATACCATGCACCCTGCCTTGTCACTGCAAGTCCTTCATATGGGTGACCTATTAAAATTAAACATGAATGCCTTTTCCTGTCATAAGAGTTTATTTTGAAAGTTTGCAGTGCATCTTTTGCACTGTTACATTGAGGCTAAAGTAGAGGCATGAAGCCATGTTTGCAATGCACTATAGTGGATGGCATAGTATGTGCTGCAGTCCTCACCTTACAATATTCCCCAAACATCAGACTGGATCTGGAAGTTCTTGAGCAGTACCTCTGTGTATTGATAGGTGGCATCTTTTGACTAAATGCCAAATACTTCTTTGTTGGAAGTGATGTCACAGTGCCTATATTGGTGCCAACCGTTTGCGTTGACATCAGTTCCTTTCGTTCCCCACCATCAGCGTGGATCCGTAGAGCTAGCCTGGTCATTTTTTGACCAACTGTTCTCAGTTTTTTGTTGACCTTTTTGAGCTTTGTTCCCAGTGTGCTAGGACATCATGTCCCCTACAAAACCCTCAGGGTTCGAGCTGTAAGGGTTCTACTACAGGCGGATGTCTGTTTCAGATCCCCACTTGATTTGTCTCTGGTGCCTTCAGTTGGGACATGACCCCAACACCTGCATCAAGAGCAAGTGGATGTATCCGAATTCGGTTCCAGTGTGGGCAATGAAGTGGTTAAAATAAGAATAAGGAACCATGCCAGTGCCAATTCCATTCTCCTTCCTGTGGAAGATCTGAAGGCTGTTCCCAGAGCCTACCCTACAGACTATCATTTTCCCGGCCCAAGGCCTCCACATCGAAGTCCTGGAGGTCCCAAAAGCACAAGAAGTTGAATCACTATTCTACTTCTTCAAGACATCATGCTTCAGGCACCAATCCCACTCACCAACTGTGGAGCCAATGTAAGGGCCTGCCCTGTGCCCAGAGTTTCCCTCCACTGGACCAGTGTCCGCCCAACTCAAAGAATTTTATGATGCCATGCACACAGGTTGTGGGCTACTCACTCCCTTTGGAGAAACTTCAGTCCCCCTGGAGGCGAGAGGTGCCCCTGCTAAATTACCATTGGCAGCTTCTCCCCCAACTACATCCAAGCCCTGTTGATCCGCCCCCAGGTTCAGACCGACATGCCACGAGTGCCTCCATACACCCTGGTGCCGTCCCTTCTGGCTCGCTCAACAACACAATGATTCTCATCCCTGTCCTGCCCTGGTGCTGCTTGCTGTTGATGGCTTTTGACGAGCCTTACCCTCCTTAAAAGGGAGATGAGGAATAGGTGTATGGCCCCTGGATGACCCTGATGACAACTAAAATTGGTATGAGGAGTTGGGTGATGCCAGTTGCCTATACACCTCCCTAGACTTTGGCATGATTTACCCTCCTGGACAGATTTCAGAGGAAAGTGCATCTTTTGGCACCATGATGCACAGGGAGGCAGAGGTTCTCATCTCTAGCTGCCGACCATAGAAGTCAACACCAATGTCTTGACAGAGGTGCGGTGTGATTGTCTGAATCTATGCCCACAGCGACTTGTCCTGGGGGGGCCTAGACAAAACTTGCAGAGGGGCTCCTGTGCACTAACTCATTGCCCATCAAGACTGTTCTGCCCTAGGAGACCCAGTGTAGGAAGCTGGCTCTGTATATACTACATCAAAATGAGATGTAGTATGAAGAGTCCAGGGGTTCCCCACAGGATTAACAGAGGCTAAAGTAGATAATGCGAATGCTCTCTTTTGTGGTAGTGTGGTTGAGCACTTCGGTTATCAGAGAGTAGAGCAAAGCATTTGTTGTACACACACAGACAATAGAAGAAGCACACAATCAATGACTTAATTTCAGCCCAATGGTTTTTATATAGCAAATATATTTTCTTAATTTATTTCTAGAACCACACGATTCAAGTTGCAGGTAATTACTTCAATAGATTCATATTTCACACATTTATCAATAGCACTTTGTTTGAAATCGATAAGTTATACAGTTTTTGAAATATTGCCAATTATCTGTTTTTAAAAGTTGACAGTGCAATTTTCAGAAAATATTCCTGGGGGGGAGAAAAGTTAGTACGATTTACAGTTAAGTACTCGACTTACAGTTCCAGTCTCCGGGGATTAGGAAGTCCATAGGTTAGGGTTCGAGTTAACTCCAAACACCCACCACCAGCAACACAGGGGCGGCCGGGTGCAGAGGTCAAAGTTGAGGCAAAGTTAACATGGGCTCCTATAGAGACTGGGGGCACTCAGAATCAGGCATGCCTGCATGTATGTTCCTGCGACTTCGAAGGGCAGACCTGGGGGGTTTAGAGGAGCATTGGGGGGCCACACGTAGGCACCAAACATACACCCTTAGCGGCACTGGAGCAGCAGGGTGCAGGTGTTCTGTAGAAATTTTAGTTATAACTTCATACATGTTATTTTAGCAAACTAGGCCTACCGCTGTGCACTTTAACCTAGATATAGTTTTTTCAATCCCTATTGGGTTTTCTAACTTTAGGCAGAACTTACATTCCAGATTACGCATTACTCATAAAACCTTTATATGACTTAATACGTCCTGACTTTTCCAGTAAGTTCTGGGCAGTCGAACACACACACATTCTCAAAGCTTTGCAAACAGACATGTTTGGAGCACAACACTTAAACACAAGGGACAATAAAGAACATCTGGTCATCAGAGTAATTGCTGGTGCCATTGGTTTCACCTATGTCACTTTCAATGAGGGTGAGACAGTCCCGATTGCATACAACTCACATTTGTATTCAGCAGCAGAACAATGTTTTTCTCCCACTGAGAAAATTGTCACTGCTGTTCAGATGGCTGTCATTAAAGAAAGACCACTAGCCCAGGGGAAACATATTTTTGTCACAACTCCAATTCAAGTCCTTGTGGTTGTTACTAAAGCCAGCAAAAACACTAAAGCATTACATCCACTTCGGATTCAATGGGCTCCGTCTTTGACAGCCACTGATGTTGACTATATCTTCAACCCAAAATTACAAACTCAAGAATATTTGCAATACGAACAAGAATACCCAGTTCCGGCATATACATTGCCTATTGATCAATATCAAACAGTCATGTACACCGATGGCTCAGCACAACCTGCAATAGGCACAAAGCATCAATACTCAGCTGCTTGTGCAGCCGTAAGTGGCTACATGGACACAGAAGTAAAAATACCAGGCGTGGGAGTTTTACTAATTCCCAACAAAGATATAATACCAAATTTGATGAAAGCAGCGCATGAGGGGGTTGCATCTGCCCATGCTGGTGTGACTGCTACAATATCATTACTGCAAGCACGTTATTGGTGGCCAGGTCTATACAAACAGACCAAGCAGTATGTACTTTGTTGTGACATCTGCCAACAAATTAAGGGCTCCACCCTCAAACCCCCACCGCAGAAACCCCTCCTAATTTCCAACAAACCTTTACAATGTGTGTAGTTGGACCATTGTGGTCCCCTGACACCGGACAGTGCGTACAAATACATCTTAGTCGCTGTCCATTCTTGCTCCAGATTCCAATGGTGTGGGCACGACGCTCAGACTTTTATTAAAGATTTTCAAGTCTTTATCAGCACATATGCAGTTGCGACTTTCCACTCGGACCAGGCCCCTGCTTTTGCCTCAAGGGCATTCAGGGACGCCATGGCTTCGTTAGGGGTTCGACTCCATTACCCGTCTCCATTTCATTCAGAGGGAAATAGTGTTGTGGCGTGACAAAACTGTGATTTAAAGCAGTTTTTAACAGCCAGAGTATTAGGTACGGGTCGTAGTTAGCTTAATCACCTGCATGGAGCCCAGATAGCACGTAATAATCTGCCTAGAAAGTCCCTGGGGTGTGTACTTCATACGAGTGCCTGTTTGGAACTCAAATGTATGTTCCAGATCTTGATGGTCCGGGCGTGGAGGCAGCAGAAACCCCTTGTAACATAAATGAACGTGCCACTGTCTTACAGGAATTACAACAGTTCTGTGACAAAAACGGTTCTGCTAGTGCTGACTCTGCAGGAATTAAGGCTGTACCAATAACACCTACCGGCAGTATTCCAAAAGTTGGGGACCTAGTATGAGAAAAGGTTGCTGTGAAAAAGGAGAACGGTCCATCTTATGGTGCACCAGTCCCAGTCCTGGGAATACACAGTACCTGAACTGTCATTCTACCACTGTTGCCTGGCGCTAAGGAAAACCGCTTTGTATCTATCGACAATGTCAAGTCACAATATGTGGCCGATCCTGCACAACAGACCAAGAGGAACAATCAGTAGTTCCCAAATCCTTCTCACTATTGGTAAAGATGTCCCTCTACAAGACTTAAGCATCAATGCTGACTCCTCTCTGAGCTTGGGGAGGGTGGAAAATGACCTTGCATTAGGCCTACAAACATCGATTACAACAAACAGCATTTGGATTGCTGAATGATTTGACTCGACTTCTACACAGACGGATGGCGTCATTTACTATGAACCACCGCTGGAGACCCCTATCATTTCTCCTCCTTTAAATACGGCTCCAGCTTTTGCACAAACTGCTTCTGGATACTTTGCCAACATCAACAACACTTTTTCTGACTCACCTGCCTCTTCTACACCTGAATAATCATAAACACTTAAGCTGATAAATTGGCTTAAAACAAATTACTTTATTTTCCCATGGAACTATCTGTGGCTTTCCTTGACTGTATTAGCTTTCCTCCTTTGGACTGGTTTGTCATAACATTATTTCTATTAATACATGGTCATTACCTTCCTTAAAGATCAACAGTGGAACTGGTGGATGAGGTCCTAAAACCCCATTTTTCTCCTCATAAGGTCCGGAGAGACTTGTCTTTCGTGAACATTTCCGCCATACCAGTTCCTGATGGGATTGTTTGGGATAAAGTCACATTTGATATATATGGCCCGACTGAGGTCATTCAAATACCTTATGTGTTTAAACTTTTTATGAATTATGTAATAATACTCAGAGTTGTTTCTGATGACTGGGATGTGAAAACAGTTGATTCAATGATGACTGAATTGCAGTATTTTACTGTATTTGAAAGTGAGGATGTTTATCAATCTAACGAGAATTATGGTGACAGTTTTGCTATAATTATTATGGACACCATTTCATTCATAGAGTGGGTAGCCCAAAGACTGTTTTTAATTACACACAATGGAAACATTGTCCAACTCCACCACAAAGGAGTTCTAAAACATATTCTGAAAAATGTGCATATTTTTCTGGGCACAATGTTAAAAACGCTGAGTCGTATTATTTTATATTGCCATTGATGGAAAATGTATCTATATTATTAACAGATACGAAAGTCATTGGCAAATAAGAGTGAAGAAGCTTTATTCAGAGTCTGCCTGATACCTGTTCAAATGATATTTTTAAATGAAACTGTACAACACGTTGTTTAGGCTTATCAAAAATAAAGGAATTTAATGTGCCCAGTATTCCTGCCCCTGCAAAATTTTACAAATGGCAAAAGTATATAAATGCAATTGAAGATGAGCTCGATGAATAGGTCCAGAATGGCACATTTAACGCTTCACTGTCACATCCTGGCGGGTGGTTATTGTGGCCAATAGATACCAATGGGTGTCATAAACGTTTTATAAACTCCACGGGGGGTTTGGAGCAAGTAGGCCAGACCCTCGCTATGTGTCATCCAAACATGCGGGAATAGTAACAACATACAGTGTGGAGTAACTATGCCAGTTATGAATGAAGAGTTCCTCACTAGATGCTGTTAGAGAGCATCTCAATCTCCTGTCTAATAACACTGACTTAGAGGATTTGCTGTTAGGCCCCAGAAAACAACGCAGAAAGTGCTTCTTATATGCAGTTTTAATAAAATCTGGAAGTTTTCTCAACAAGAAGCTGCTGCCCGGATTAGGCAAATAGATCAGGAAAACTTACAGAAGGCACTAGCTGTAGATAATGGGATTAATACCCTGTCCAACCGGATATGTGCCTTAAACAACATTGTTTCTTCTGCAATGGACATAATACTAAGTGATCTGTCTTCCTTACACCATGGACAGAGTCAACTAAGGCCCATTATGCAGTTATGTTGGACACTACAAACACTGAAGGCTTTTGTGTTCCCTGGCAACACGTTAGCGCAAGGGACATATTTTCCACATTTAATTTAACACAACAACTAATAACTAAGAAGGAAGCAACTTATGTCATGTTAACTATTGAAAAATTAGAAAAGTTCCCGTTTACTGTGGCTGAAATACCATCTGCTGAGTGGTTAATACACGGGGTCATTAATCTGCCTATTTCAGCACTTCAATTCACGTCCTGCTTGAAACACATTCCAGTAGGCAGATATGAAAGGCTAGGAGATAGTTACATCCATGAGGTGTGGGAGCTGCCCTTCTCGTAGAAATGTCTCAGTGGCATGAAAGAGGCCTTTCATAGGGGGTAGTGAATGTGAGACGTCTGTCAGCCATTCGATGGTTTGAAAACAGATGTGTAACGCTTCAGCTGTGAACTTGGCTTGTTATCTGAAGTGAGTTCCAGTACCCTTGATTAGACCTGCATTCCAGGTGCTCTTGAGTGGCTGCTATGCTCCTTAATAGCGAGAACTGTTGTGGGATGAGAGCCGGAATAGTTTACATTGTTTCGGTCACCAACATTTTTACATGCTGTGGTAATGTACTTTTTCCTCCTACATGACAGAGGGAAGTAGCTGAGATTTGGCCCCATATCGCTACTTCAAATGTGAATTTTGACAGGTTGAGTAGACTCAAGGCTCTTTTGTTTCAAAAACATGTGGCACTCACATCTGCATGCGAGACCTATGCGCTTCAGGTGGCAAGGTCATCAGCAAAGATTCAGTCCCTTTTAAATACTAACTTTCCGAGACACTTTGGTGAGCTCGTGGGACACAAATTTAATGCGTCCAGTACTACTGGAATCGCAAATTTCTATAAGGCTGTTGGTTCTGGTTTTGTTTACACCTTCTCCTCTATATTCGGTTTAATACCATCAGCTATCCATTCAATATACTCCAGTATTTTTTGAGGATTTCCGATAACTTTGGCTATGTTAGGTGGCATCTTGCTATTGCTACTTTTTCTGCACAATGGCTGTCCAGCCCCAACAAGAAGGAGTGAAAGCGCTCCCACCAGCGCAGCTGTGTTGTGAAAGCATGATGCAGTACTTTGGAGCATCACTCCTGGAGTAATTGGAGTGTGACTGGTCTCTGTCATTCAGACCGGTTTTGCATTGTGTGCAGCCCGTGTTCCGGTGCCTCTGGTGCTCGTTGGAGCATGCACTGAAAGTTTGTCTTTCTACGTAGCGCTTGCTTTCATTGGATGCTGATCTGTTGATGCTCTCACTGAGGGCTTATTAACAGACAAGCGCATTGAGGAAGCATTTGCTAAAGGAAGCTGCTTATGAGTTGCCCGTTGTGGATTATGCTGCTCTAAACTCATTGTTGGGCATGCCACGGAATGCTGCTACCTTGGCTGGAGCTCAGGCTTTGGAACACAAATGCTCCTTGGTTTTCCTTGGCGATGAACTTCCTACTTTACCACCTGCCAAATTGGAAGATTTCCAGTCTTCAATTATCCCGTATTTGATTGGCAACTTCCAAAATGACTCTGACTCTTGAAATTCTGCCTCTTTTTTTATGCCACAGTTACCATTTTAAAGTGTCCTTTATACACAAGCTCAAATGTCTTTTTAACTTGTCATTATTGCCATTTTATATATATGTCTTACGTTGAATTTTAGTAGCTTTTATACATGATTAGGCTTTGAACCTGCAAGGGAGTGTGCTGTGTAGCCATTTTAGTTATAGCTTCATACACATTATTTTAGCAAACTAGGCCTGTGCTGTGCACTTTAGCCTAGATATATTTCATTCAGCTTTGTTTATTATTTTAACAATAGCCACATTTGCAGTCTTGTTTTATTTTCTCTGTCTAGCTGTTCTTTTCCTAGGCCAGCACTGCTTTCTTAAACAAGACATTTCTTTCACTCTGTGCTTTTCTCAAGGCTGCAGTAAAATAGGTTGCTGGCAAACGTGGTAACGCTTTGTCTCTAGCATAGGGATCCTTTCTTGTAACATCAGCTATTTTACTATAAAAACACTACTTTGACCCAGGTACGGTAGAGCGAGATTCCAGCCAGATGACCATGACTGTATGCTGATTGCTGAGTGCTTTGCTGCAGCTGCTTATGTAGACTAAAGGCCTCTTGCTCAGGTATGCGGGATAATATCTTCCCAGGGGGAACCTGAAGGGCAGAACTAGAGCTAAACATGCTGTGCTCTAACATAGCCTAGGTGGGATTTTTTTTTAACGATTCTAGTGACAATATGGTAGCGTTATTTTTACGCTTTACTCTCCTTGTCACAATGTTAATCCTGTCGTTCTTTATTGTCCTAGTTATTGCAGTATATGCTTTATTATCCAAAATGCAGTTACTTCAATAAAGGCTTATTGCATTTTATTCTGCCTCTGGTTGTCCTTGTTAAATGCAAGACTAATGTAACTGAAAGAAACAGATGTGATCTGCGCGACCACGATTTCCCTGTGGAATCATCTGTGTCATGCCCTCGGCTGCCCAGTCATTGGGTGGAGATGAGGCACTGCTAGTTAGCCGGAGCAAAATCCGGATTAGCCCGACAGGTGTCATCTGTAGTGGGTTCAGACTCAGTCCCCCACAGTGCAAGTGATTCTGCCGCCCAAATCCAGTAGTCTTATTAGGATAATGAGAGCCTACGCAACACAGGGTGCAAATAAGGCGTCAGGTTTCTAATGATTCTCTGTAAGGGGACCTCAGGGGTCACTAAGATGCTGCAGGCGAGGTCCAGGAGGTCGACTGGGGAAAACCACAGGCTGGACAGGAAGGAGGGCCGCCTCCTGAACGTAGCTGCCCCAGTGGTCAGGTTCTCCAAGGCCGGGGGGCTGCAGGTGCAGTGGTCTTTTAGGCTTCTGGTATCTTCGTCCAGAGCTTTTACAGTTGGCAGTCCTTAGGATTCCCTCTGCAGGTGTCATCATGAAGGGGTGGAGAGATCAAGCCTGGGTGGGCACGTGCTCGGAATCGCTTGGGGATCCTCTCTAGTTGGTTGGGCCACCTGGACACGGGACGTGGGTGTCGGGTGCAGAGTGGTGAGAACTTGCGCATTCGGAGTGGTGCTGGAGTCCTTGGGTGTTGTTTCTTCTTGGACAGGGCAACTATCCACGGGAGTTCCTGGTCCTTTTGAGTGCACAGCAGTCCTCTGGAGCTTGGTTGAGGGTGCTGGTCCCACTGGATGCGTTGCTGTTCTTGTGCAGGTTCTTTGAAGCAGAAGACAGGCCGGTAGGGCTCGGGCCGAGACAGTGGTCGTCTTCCTTCTTCTCTGCTGGGGTTTCAGCTTACCAGTCCTTCTTTCTTGTCAGATCACCAGAAATCTGGTGAGCTGGGTTCAGGGAAGCCCTTAAATACAAGATTTAGGGGTGTTGCAGAGGTCGGAGGGCAATAGCCAATGGCTACTGTCCCTGAGTATGGCTACACACTTCTTGTGTCCACTCCTTTTGGGGAGGTGGGACACAGACCTAACCCTATTGGTCTTTGTCTTCCAAATCAAGATGGAGGATTCTGCAGGGAGGGGGTCACTTCAGCTCTGGACACTTTAGAGGTGGTCCCAGCTGAAGTGGTCACTCCTTGTTTTTCCTACCTTTCCCGCCAAACTTGCCACCAGAAGTGGGGCTTTGTCCGGAAGGCAGGCATCTCCACTAGCTGGAGTGTCCTGGGGCACTGTAACCTGAGGCTTGAGCCTAAGAGGCTCACCGCCAGATGTTAACGTTCCTGCAGAGGGGGAGGCGTGAAGCATCTCCACCCAGAGCAGACTTTGTTTCTGGCCTCAGAGAGCACAAAGGTCCTGACCGCATGGGGTCAGAAAATTGGGTAAAATCCAAGGGGCATCCTAAGACGCTTTCTGTGTGCTTTTAAAAATAAATAAATCTAACACTGGCATCAGTGTGGGATTAGTGTGCTGAGAAGTTTGATACCAAACTTCCCAGTATTCTGTGAACCCATTATGGAGCTGTGGAGTTTGTAATGACAAACTCCCAGACCATTTACTTAGTATGTCTATACTTCACTTACAGTGTCTAAGAATGGACTTAGACACTGAAGGGGCATATTGCTCATGCAGCTATGCCCTCACCTGTGGTATAGTGCACCCTGCCTTAGGGCTGTAAGGCCGGCTAGAGGGGTGTCTTACCTGTGCCACAGGCAGTGTTTTGTGGGCATGGCACCCTTTGAGGGATTCCATGTTGACTTTTCCCTTTTCTCCCCTCCGACACACACAATCTGCAAAGGCAGTGTGCATGTGTTTGGTGAGGTGTCCCGTAGGGTGGCACAAAACATGCTGCAGCCCTTAGGAATCCTTCCTGGCCACAGGGCTCTTGGTACCACTGGTACCGTTTACAAGGGACTTATCTGTGTACAACAATGGTACAGTTTTAGGGAAAGAACACTGGTGCAGGGGCCTGGTTAGCACGATCCCAGCACACTCTCAGTCAAGTTAGCATCAATATCAGGCAAAAAGTGTTGGGGTAACTACAACAAAGTCCAGTTTCCTACACAAGCCACCCCCTCCCCCCCCCCCCCCCCCCAGCCCACAGACCAGGAGACTCAGCCAAGGCTGGGAGAGCCTTCCTAGTCTGTTAGGCCAGGAAGATTAGGGAAACAGGCTGGTTTGTTGCAGGGACTGCTCTGCCTTACACCCTCCTCTCCAGGTCATTCCCTCCGAGGAACTGCCCTAGCTCAACAGTGATAGGACCCAATTGCAATTGCCTCTTGACTGTGTTCTTAATGTCTTTACCCATTCTCCTTATCTTGGGGCTAGAGGCACCCACCTCTGCTAATCCTATCTTAGCCAGCCCCCGCCCCCAGCTTACCCAAAGTGGTTACCCACAGCTGGAGTAACCCCACCATAACCAATAGGGTCAGGGGGCCTATCTTGCTATTTGGCAGGGGGTCAGACCACCATGCCAAGACAGTGCAGCCATAAAGGCTAGTACCCAGCAGAGGCCACTGACAGCTTTCAGTTCCCAGAACTACACCTTTAGCTCTTCACCATCAGGGGAATGGGCTAAGATACAGACTTCTTTGGGTTCAGAGTGCCTGTCTGCTGTGGTAGAATGGGGGGCTGCTTCATCTTGTGGCAAACAGTCTCCTTCCACTCTTTCTTCTGTTAGCTGAGGAGCTGCCCACTCATGCTTAACAGTTGCCTAACTGGTCAGGACTTCTTGTGGGTCAGGCTGGACTTTACCAGTGCCAACTTTGGAGTTCTCCCCTACTAGAGCAGAATGTCCTTGGCTTACGGGAACCCTGGCTAAACGCTGGCTACCTTACCTGCACTGCTTTTTCACCTTTCTCTTCCGGGACCCATCTTTAGACAGTGCAGGGGCAGTACCCCCAGCATCCTTTGGAGAGGGCTGGTACTGGAACAGCTTCTTTTTTGGGCTTTGACCAACCTCTGGGTAGTCATTTCCAAGGAGACGATCAGGGGGAAGTTCTGTAGTGACTATTACCCTTCTCCAGTTAAACGTCTCACCCACTTCTAGGGGCACTAAAGCTACAGGCCTATTAGTGGCCCCCTCTGGGCTAACCCTTACCCTGGTAATCTCACATGGAATGTACTGGTTTGAGAGCACCAACCTATCATGCACAATTGTGTGACCGGCACAAGTGTGTCTCAGGGCAGTGGCTGGGATTCCATTCACCAATATTTGATGGAAGTGTCTACTTCCCTCTGGAATCTCCAACTCACCTGTGGGGCCCATTTTCCAGTTAAAGGCAATGAGGGCCTCCTCATCTTAGGAGTCATCCTCAATGGCGACACTGGCTACCCCGGGGTTTTGCTCGTTGGTTTGTTTTTGGGAAAAAAGGGTCCTTGGTGTGGTGCCCTGTCTGTCTACATTTGTGGCACCATGCCTTAATGTTATCCCAGTTCTTACCCATGTATCCACTTTTGTTTTGGGATGCGTCTTGGGGCCCACCCACCTCAACAGGTTTTTGGGGGCCTACTGAGGAATCTTTTTCTTTATTTCTAGGAGTGTCACCCACTTTTCACTGGGAAGGCTTTGTAACCCCTTTCTTTTGGTCACCCCAGTGGAAGTCTTGGTCACCCTGGTCTTGACTCAGTGGTCTGCCTTCTTTCCCAATTCTTGGGGAGAAATAGGACCTAGATCTACCAGATATTGCTGCAACTTTTCATTGAAGCAGTTACCTAAAATGTGTTCCTTCATAAACAAGTTATAATACCCATTATAGTCAATCACTTCATTTCAATTTACCCAACAATCCAGTGTTTTCACTGAGCAGTCTACAAAATCATCCCAGGATTGGGTCGAGGTTTTGTGAGCCCCCCCTGAATAAAATTCTATATTTCTGAGTGGTAAATCCAAAGCCCTCAATCAGTGTAGCCTTCATGTGGCCATAGGATTCAGCATCTGCACCAGTGAGTGTGAGGAGCCTATCTCTACATTTACCAGTAAACAGTTCCCAAAGGAGAGCTCCCCAATGAGACTTTTTTATCAAAAGTCGTAGACCCACCTGCTGATCCACTAATGTAGGAAGCTGGCTCCATATATACTATATCAAACTGAGATAGAGTGTGCACAGAGTCCAGGGGTTCCCTAGAGGCTTAACAGAGGTTAAAGTAGATAATACTAATGCTCTCTTTTGTGGTAGTGTGGTCGAGGAGTTATGCTTATCAGAGGGTAGTGCCAAAGCATTTGTTGTACACACACAGACAGTAGAAGAAGCATACAATCAGTGACTTAACTCCAGACCAGTGGTTTTTATATAGCAAGAATTTATTTTCTTAATTTATTTCTAAGAACCACAAGATTCAAGTTGCAAGTAAGTACATCAACAGATTTGTATTTCACACAAATGTCAATAGTACTTTGTTTGAAATCGACAAGTTATAAAGGTTTTGCAATTTTGGCAATTATCTGTTTAAAAGGTTGACACTGCAATTTTCAGAAACAGTTTCTGGAGGAGAGAAAAGTTAGTACGATTTACAGGTAAGTACTCAACTTACAGTTCCAGGGATTAGGAAGTCCAGAGGTTGGAGTTCAAGTTAACCCCAAACAACCACCACCAGCAACACAGGCTGGCCGATGCAGAGGTCAAAGTAGAGGCAAAATTAACATGGGCTCCTATTGAGAGTGGGGGGACTCGGAATTAGGCCTGATTACAGGCAAGTACCCGCGACTTCGTAGTGCAGACCTGGGGTGTTTAGAGGACAACTGGGGAGGGGGGCACACGTAAGCACCAAACATGCACCCTTAGCGGCACTGGGGTGGCCGGGTGCAGGGTGCAAACAAGGCTTTGGGTTTCCAATGATTCTCTTTGAGAGGACCCCAATGTCATTCAGATGCTGTAGGTGAGGCCCACAGGGTCGACTGGGGCAAACCGCAGGCTGGACAGGGAGGAGGGCCGCCTGCTGAATATAGCTGCACCGAAGGTCAGGTTCTCCAAGGCATGGGAGCTGCGGGTGCTGTGGTCTTTTAGTTGCCAGATATCTTCGTCCTGACCTTTTGCGTTCGGGGGAGGGTCCTTGGGATTCCCTCTGCCGGCGTCGTAGAGGGGTGGAGAGATCAACCCAGGGTGGGCACTTTCTCAGAATCGTCTTGGGATCCTCTCTAGTTGGTTGGGCAACCTGGACACGGGTCATGGGCGTCGTGTGCAGAGTGGCCAGGACTCACGCATTCAGAGTGGTGCTTGAGTCCCTCAGTGTTGTTTCTTTTAGGACAGGGCCGCTGTCCACGGGAGTTCTTGGTCCTCTTGGGTGCAGGGCAGTCCTCTGGAGCTTGGCAGAGGTTGCTGGTCCTGCAGGAGGTGTCGCTCTTCTTGTACAGTTTCTTTGAATCAGCAGGAGACAGGCTGATGGGGTGGGGCGAGTCAGTTGTCGTCTTCCTTGTTCTCTGCTGTGGTTTCAGCTTAGCAGTCCTTCTTCTTTCTGGTGAGCTTGGTTCAGGAAAGCCCTTAAAAACAAGAATTAGGGGCATTGCAGGGGTCAGAGGGCAGTAGCCAATGGCTACTGTCGCTGAGGGTGGGTACACTCTTCTTGTGTCCGCTCCCTTTGGGGAGGGGGACACAGACCTAAACCAATTGGTCCTTGTCCTCCAAACTAAGATGGAGGATTCTGAAGGGACGATCACTTTAGCTCTGGACACCTTAAGGGTGGTTCCAGCTGAAGTGGTCACTCCTTGTTTTTCCTAAGTTTTCAAAAGTGGGTCTTTGTCCGTGGGGGGGGCATCTCCAATAGCTGGAGTGCCATTGGGGCACTGTAACCTGAGCCTTGAGCCTTTGAGGCTCACCGCCAGGTGTTACAGTTCCTGCAGGGGGGAGGTGTGAAACACCTCTACCCAGAGCAGGCTTTGTTTCTGGCCTCAGAGAGCACAAAGGCCCTCAACGCATGGGGTCAGAAACTTGTCTGCTAGTGGCAGGCAGGCACAGGCCAGTAAGTCCTACACTAGAGGATTGAGTAAAATGCAGGGGACATCTCTTAAATGCCCTCTGTGTGCTTCTTTTTAAAATAAATCCAACACTGACATCAGTGTAGGTTTATTGTGCTGAGAGGTTTGATACCAGACTTTCCATTATTCAGTGAGCTGTGGAGTTCGTAATGGCAAACTCCCAGACCATATACTTATTATGGCTACACTGCACTTAAAATGTCTAAGAATGGTCTTAGACACTGTAGGGGCATTTTACTCATGCAGCTATGCCCTCACCTGTGGTATAGTGCACCCTGCCTTAGGACTGTAAGGCTGGCTAGGGAAGTGACTTACCTATGCCACAGGCAGTGTTTTGTTGGCATGGCACCCTGAGAGATATGCCAGGTTGACTTTGCCTTTTTCTCCCCTCCAACTCAATCTACAATGGGAGTGTGCGTATGTTTGGTGAGGGGTCCCTTAAGGTGGCACAACATGCTGTATCCCTTAGGGAACATCCCTGACCAAAGGGCCCTTGGTACCACTGGTACCTTTTACTAGGGACTTATCTGTGTTCCAGAGGTGTGCCAATTGTGGAATCAATGGTATAGTTTTTTGGGAAAGAACACTGGTGCTGGGGCCTGGTTAGCAGGATCCCTGCACACCCTCAGTCAAGTCAACATCGAGATCAGGCAAAAAGTGGGGGATAACTGCAACAAGAGCCAGTTTCCCACGCATTCTTCCTCTCTCACCAACCCTCCCCTGAGAGCCTGGTGGTGCAGGCTTCATTAGCTAAGGTTAAGCCAGTCAGGTTTTCTACCACACCACCAGATACGGAATCCAAGAGGCTGGACACCTTTGGGAAGTGCATCTTTGCTTCCACCAGCTATGCCCTGTGGTCTGTAAACACTGCAGGCTCTACGGCGACCCCGCATTGTGGGATTCGATTGAGCAACTGCCTGAGGAAGGCTTTGCCTGTGAACTGGTCACCTAGGACTCTCTCGTTAGAGCCATGGCTTCTATGGTGCCACTGCATCACCTGCTTGGTTACAGTCCACTTGGTTCTCTGGGTTGTTCAGTCTTTACTGATTGGCATGCTTTTTGATGGCTCCCGCCTATTTGATGACAATGCCGATGTGGCACTCACACACTTTCACAAGAGCAGGGTCACTGCATGATTCCTTGGCCTTTCCCTCTCGCCCTGGACACAACTACAATCCTTTCACCCCACCACAAATGTGGAAATGGCAACTGTGGGTGGCTCACTACTAGCCAAAACCCAAAAACCCAGTCCCAAAGCATGGGTATCTCTTTGGAGGACGAGACCACAGAGTCTAAAAAGGACGCTGTAACAAGTCCCAACTTGCGCCCAGTCCCCTGCCCCTCCGGCTGCTGCAGCCTCAGAGCCCCATTAGTGTACCTTTCATCGAGCACAGCTATCCTGTCAGCAGCAGAACCTGACACCTCCTGCCCAGTGGCCGAGGATCACCTTAGACAAATGGATGCTTTAGATGCTGCAGAAGGGGCACGCCCACCATTTTTGGAAACACCTCGTCCTCTCCTACCTTCTCCATACTAGCTGACTGAGGTCCATCTCTCTTTACTCCATCAAGAAGTGGAGGCTCATTTGGCCAAAGGTGCCACTGAGAAGGTGCCTGCAGCAGAAGTGGTTGTTATTCCTGATATGTTCTACTGCTAAAAAAGGATGGAAACCTCCTCTCTATACTATATCTGTGCCTTCTCAACGCCATCCTGAAAAAAAATAATAAGATCCCCACATTGGTTCAGGTTCTGTCCGCCCTGGATCCTGTAGACTGAGTGTTAGTGCTTGACCTCCAGGATGCGTATTTCCACATCTTCGTCCTGCAGGCCCACAGGTGTTACCTGAGGTTCATTGTGTACCACAAGTATTTCCAGTTTACTGTGCTTCCCTTTGGCCTCGCCAGTGCCCTTGGGGCGTTCCCGAAAGTGATGGCGGTGGTTGCAGCTCATCTGCAGAGGTTAAAGGTTCCTGTCTTCCTCTACCTCGACCACTGGCTGCTGAAGGTGGGCTCACCTGAGGCAATCATCGTCCACCTCTAGGTTACGACAAACCTTCGGCACTCGCTGGAGTTCTTTATCAACATGCCACAGTCACACTTGACTCCTTCTCAGACATTCTGTTTCACCTGAGCCATTCTGGACATGATGCAGTTCTACACCTATCCTCCGGAGCGCAAGACTGGAATATTTAACCAATGATTCAGATGTTTCACCCTCTATTCTGGATTCTGGTGAGACGGACTCTGAGGCTACTTGTTCTCATGGTTTCCTGCACCCTGCTGGTACAACACACCTGATGACGTCTGCAAGCTCTGTAGTGTGAACTGAAGTCCCAGTATGCGCAGCATCAAAGGAATCTTTCCGACCTAGTCCTGATATCAGAAAGATCTGCAGTGGAGGCTAATGAACTGCGATTGCGTCAGCGGTAGGCCTGCCCCTCTCTCTCTCTCTCTCTCTCTCTCTCTCTCTCTCTCTCTCTTCCCCACTTAGAGCTCAAATTGGTGACAGGTGCATCACTGGGACAGTCATTGGCAAGTTCAGATGACTGTGGTCTTCAAGCAATCTCAGCTCCACATCAACTAATTGGAGTAGAGAGCTATATGCTATGCATTGACAGCTGTGCTTCCATCCATCAAAAGAAGGTTGGTTCTGATTTTTACGGACACCACCACCGTCATGTGATACTACAAGAAACAGAACAATACACAGGAGCAAACCCATAAACCCAGTTGAGACCTGGCTAGACATTAGTAGCATACAACGTCTCAATAGGAATATTGTCTATTAATTTTAAGAAATTCAACTTGAAGACAAGAACAAGGAGCCCCAAACTGTCAATCATGAAAAGTGTATTCTCATTCCATATGAATAAAGAAGAAGGAGACAGCGTCATACATTACATTTATAGTGCATCCATTTGAAGGTGAATACATAGCGATCATGTGGGGGGAAACATGAAAGGTGCAAGTAATACACACATGAGAAATATAATAAAAATGCTCAGCCATATGGCAAACGTTATTTTAAATGGATATTACTCCCATTATTTCCTAATGGCCCAAAAAGAATGGAGGTCTTTGTTCTATTTTAAGACCTCCCTCTCAACTACTTTCTGAAGAAACACACATTCATGATGCTTACACTGGCTCAAATTCTGTTTATCCGAGATTCAGGAGATTGGATGTTTGTGCTGGATTTCCAGAATGCCTATTCGACTTCTCTGTCCTGCAGTCACACCAGACAGACTTGTTTGAGACTGCATTTTCAGTTTTCTGTGCTCCACAAGCATTTTCTGTTGTCTGTGTGACCCTCTGGTGTTCACAAACGTTATGGCTTTAGCCTAGGCGCATTGTCAGAGGTTGAGAATACCAATCTTCCCATACCTTAATGACTGGTCGCTGAAGGTTGGTTCGCCACAATGAGCTGTAGGCAAGCTCCAGTGGAAGGCAGACCTTTTCAGATCTTTTGGGATTCCCTATCAGTATATCAAAGTTATACATGACTCCTTCCCAGAGACACCTGTTCATTGGACCTGTTCTGGATACAGTGCTCTTTCAAGCCTTTCCACTGGCTCAAGAAGTGCTGGCCATTCGGACTATGGTCCATGTAGGAAATTAAGATCTTTCTGACATGTTTCCCCCACTTTTTGCCTGGTGTCAGTGTGTTTTGACTGTAGTACACTGGGATCCTACTTACCAGGACCCAGAGTCAGTGTTCTCTCCTCTAAATTTGGTTGATAAGTACTTCTTAAACCCCCCAATTAGCATACTGATCTACTCCTGTTAGTCACTACTACATGGTACTTAGGTACCCAGGGCATGGGGGCCCATACAAATTGTGTCAACAAGCCTGCCATTGCAGCCTGTGTGAAATGGTGCATGCACCTTTCACCCCAGATATAAGGTTTACCTTCTATCCAGGTCACAGCACTCTGACTCTGTAAGTCACCCCCACAGTAGACCCCTCAGCCTAAGGGCACGGTGCATGGTGCTAAGAGGGGAGGTGCCCCTGCAAACCCCAGACTCAATTTTCTGGTCTTTGAAGTGCGGGGAAGCCATCTTAAAGTATGTAGTGGACTCTGATCCTCATGAGATCTCCAGCTACATAATGGCTTCACCGAACCTAGTCCTATTTGGTAACAAACATGTTGGAATCATGCAACAACACTGATTCCAGTGCTAGTTGCATGGTGCCATGTACTGTGGGGGATCCTTAGAGGATCCCGCACAACTTCCTGTGCAACCTTGCAGGATCTGCGTACAAGCCAATGCTGCCACTGTTCTGCCCTCCTGCTGCTGAGCTTAACTCAGGCAAGGGAAGGCATAACAAATAATTTCCTGTGGAGGAGCGGTGTTACTACCTCTCCTTTAGAAATAGGTGTCTCTGGGCTGGGGTAGGTGTGCTCCTGAGCGCCACCAGACTGCTTTGATGGGCACATTTGGTTCCCTCCTTGCAGGGGACTAATGCCACTAGTTCAAGAGAGACTGGGGTGTTTCTGGGGTCCACAGGGGTCCCTCTGATCGCAAGTTTGAGCCAAGGCGAGGGTCATGCACTCAGTTACAACTCTGTAGCTTCATGGACAGAGTATCCCTTTTTTGCTTTGTTGCAGTGAACAAAGTCCAGTCCTCGATGACACAGGGCTCCTCTTGGTCCTCCTTTGAAGTCAGTTCTTCAGATCTAAGGTTCTGGTGTTGGGTGTCAAATCCTGGATTTAGGGGAGTTGAGGTAGCCAGCAGTGAGTAGCGAGGCCCTGCAGCTAATCCACCCCGGAGGTGACCACATCTGGTGGGATGGGTCACCTTTTGGTACCCAGAACCTTCTCTTCTGCCACCCCTAAGATGGCAGAAATCAAAATTTTGTGCATAGACAAGGCTGCTCCCTCTAGAGGGGTGGTCAGCCTGCTGGGGTGTGCACTGCATATCTGATTTCACACATGACCATGAGCAGATGTGCCTGGGGGCAGGGGCAGTGCTGTTTCCTCCTGTTGGGACAGGACAGACGGCTATTCGAGCAGTGAAGCCTTTGAAGCTCACCGCCTTGATGTGCCTTTTCACTAACCCTGCTGGGGGGCGGGAAGTGTGACCTCCTTTCTGCCTCATCCTTTGTCTCTGAGTCCTGGGAGTGTCCTCAATGCTTGGCAGGAGGTCAGAACCCTGTCTTGATGGTGGCAGGTGCGAGGAAAGCGCAGGCTGACCAGCTAGAGCGCCAAGAATTTGGGACAAACAGGTGGTAACCTCTAAGGTGTCACCGGGTACATCCAGCCGTCCCTCAACACCAGATTCATGTCATGGGAGAGAAGGCAAGTTGTTTGACACCAAACTCAACAAATGTAGGCAGTACCATAATGGATCTAGCAACCTGGGTCTGCCCGAGTGCAAGCCCCATGTTATCCCGTACACTAGCTATCACTTATAGTGTACTTTAATGGTAAAAACATTGTAGAGACTTGTTAGCTTGTGTTTACATGCCTGCACCTTACATATAATGCACACTGCTGCCTGGGCTGCAGAAGCCTCCCTTAGGAGGTATCTGACTTATATTAAAGGCAGTACATTGGTCTGTGCTACTCATGGCGAGGGCACATTCGAACTTGAGTAGTTTGCACTACTCCTGCAGTTTGCAATGGCATCCCTGCTATCCGTAGGTTGCATGGGTCACTCAGGGTGGCTCAAACTCCTGCTGCAGCCCTGGTAACCCCTTTACCACCTATGCCCTGGATATCCTGGGTTCCTTTTACTAGGGACTTATAAGGGGTAAAGCCTTTGCCAATCAGAGATATACCAAGTCGACAAACCAATTTAAGGAGAGAGCAGAAGCACTGGGGCCTGGTTATCATTGATAGTCATAACCCTCAGCACTGGGGGTAAAAAGTGTGGGGGGGTGACTATACATTAAGTGGCACTTTCCTACAAGCATTAGGAAACATTTGTGGCTTGCTGTACATCTTGGACATTTGTGCTATCTTTGATTCAGCAAGGCCTTGGTGTAGCTGTGGTTAAAGGTTATTTATTAGCTTTGATCGGTTTTTTTTGGTGTTTTTTTACATGTACCAGATTAACCATCATTGTTTATATCATCTGTTCTAATGATGTATTTTTTTAAAGCATTCCTCCACCTGTTTCCACCCAAACCTTTTGTGATGCCTCTCATGGGACCTTCATTTTGGTCTCACTTGATATGCACCTATTTTGAGGCAAATCACAGCGGTCTCCTGCATCTTTCTCATAGCGATAACATCAGCTTGTTGCATGAGCGAGTTGCTAATGCTTTCTGTCCAGCAAACACATACCGCATTTTTTCAGGAAAAACTGGTTCTCCGGACTAGAGAGACAAGCCATGCCCAAGGGTGAGACACCATTCCTTATCAGAAAATCCACCACCCCTCCTGCATTCTTTGTGTCATCTCATCCCTCGAAAGAGGAACAAAGGCTTTGTTGTTTAGATCCCAAGAGAACTTTATGATTTTACATTGATCGCAACAAGCCCCGTTGGAAGGGCCATAAGCTGTTTGAGGGGTTCACAGGAGTAGAGAACTGTCAGGCCTTGCAGAAAAGAACATTTCAAGGTGGCAAAATCTGCTGCACATAGGCTTAGAAGCAGTTCCCAGAGAACTTGAGAGCTCAGTCGACGAGGGCCAAGGCTGGTGCCACTGATGGGCACACGGAGTACCTGTCCTGGACTTCTTTCAGGCTGCAGCGTGGACATCAGTTTATATGTCAATGAAGCACTACTGCCTTCATAGCTAGTTCCGTCAAGAGGGGCATTTTGCCCATTCGGTCCTGCAGGGGATTGTGGTCTAAGCTATTTCACAAACCCATCACCTTGGGAGGTACTGCTCTAGTATCCATTCACAAGATGAAGAATCTGCAGTTAGAAGTATCCATCTTCAAAACAAGTTACTTGCCTTTATAACGCTCTTTCTGGCTAATACTCAATAGTACTCTTGATAATCTTGATAATCACCCACACCATCTCATCCCATGCTGTTTATCTTTCTTTTACTAGTACTTCTTGTCAACTTTTCCCTCTCTTGTTCTCTCGAGTGCCTTGTTCCCCATCTGTATTCTTTGTAGCTCGATCCATCCATCTTTTTTTCTCCACTAACTCGCTTACCATGTGTCTCATTTGATATTTGTCTTCATTTTTTTCTCTGCATTCTGTCTTTCTCCCCTACTTTTGTCTTTACTCTTTGCTTATCTTCTTCTCATCCCTTATTTTCTCCCCTATGCCCTTTTTTTCTATTACCCCCTCTCCTGTACAGTCTTAAGGTAATTTGGCACCCTAGGTAAAGTATATGTTTGTATACCTGCAGATTGCTCACCTCTAGAATATCCCATGTGTCAGACTGGATCTGAAAACTATTGCTAGGTCTTCCATGCTGTTTGGAGGGAGGGGGCGCTGGTCCCCATGTCATTTACATAAAATCTGCCATGGTTACATCACTGGAACCTTAAAATGCCTACACGGAATCCCTGATGTCAGTTCCTTATTTTTTTTCCTGCCTTTCGACTGGGATCCGGAACTCGCTCTCTTGTTTGAGAGAGTTCTTCACAAAAAAGAAATTGGTGCAGTGCAAGGGATGTCTAGCACCATGGTAGGTGCTTTATGGTTCCAGTGAAATCAGCGTGGTGTCTTTTCTGGAGCCAGCACCCACTACCAGCGTGTAAGAGCTATTAAAAGATTCTAGATCCAGTCTGATACTTCAGGTATTCAAGAAGTGAGGAAATTACAGGTGGATGGAGCATCCACTAAAAAGCTAGTTACTGAAGGTAAGTAACTATTTTTTTTGCACTCCCCCAACTTAATGGCACCAGTGTTGCTACAACGCGTTCATTCTATACATGTCTTACACCTATGCCCAATAGGAGGCGCAATATAAAGCCTGCCTCAGCTGCTGTTCTTTTCATTTTGTGATGTCACTTTCCCTTTTGTCAGTCTCTCTCTCTCTCAAGGGCAGTCTATAAACACATCTCTCTCTTTCTTCCAGTGTGATGGCCGTGCTATCCCCCTGCCAAGCCTACAAGGTATTGCAGTCCTCAATATCCCCAGTTATGCCGGGGGCACCAACTTTTGGGGTGGAACAAAAGAAGATGATGTAAGTATCCAATAGGAGTCTGATTAATTTGGTTCCTGGCTGTAGCAAGGCATTTGAACAAAAAACAATACGCATGCAGGGCAGATAGCCGCCAAGGACAGCGTTTCAGATGTGCCATGAGGACATTGTAGGAGTAAAATAGGTTGAGAGAGCAAGACTTCTTCAAAGGGAACATCCAGTTAAAAAAAAAAATTATACATCACAAAATAAATTCCTCTATCTTTCTTACACCACGTATGACCTATAACCAAGGCTCTTATTGAAATGGAAAAGATGTAGCAGAAAGATACTGGACCTCATACGTCACAAGTAGCCATGTAATATCTCATACATGATATCAGTGTCTATCAGTTTATAAACTCATAATTCAATTAATTTTTTTATAGATTTTTAAGATTTTTATGCAAAATATCAAACCACGTTATTTAAAGTAACCTTTTGTAAACGAATTTGTTTCTTAAACAATCAACTCATATATACTTTATGAAACTGGGTTTCTGTTTCCTCCTATCACCATTGCAATCAGTTACTTTCCTATTTATAAACAATATCGCTCTATGCATAAATTCATTTCCTACATACATATATATACATTGCAAAAGTACTTTATGGAATTAAGCCCATACGTTCCCAATCTAAATTGAACCTATCTTTTAGAATCCATACTTTTATATTAATATTTTGGATGCTTACGGATATCGTAGTAATTAAGCAAGAAGGTCCCTATACTGACCAAATCAATCCCATTGCAGCAATGCTTTTAAGAAATATGTACATGTTCAGGCATCAACGTTTTTATGTAGCCGCTCTTCTATCACTTGTTTTGGGGTACATCCATCTGCCAAATAACCTAGTTCATAGTAACTTACATCTATAATAACATGTTGCATACATTCCAAGAGTTTATGTAAATAATCTCCAAAAGCTCCTATTACTAAGTTACTAATGAGTGCAACTCTTTCTTAGACAATTAAAATTTCTAAGTCACAATCAAATTCTTCAAATTTGTGCAACTTGTGTTCACACTCTTCATAATTCTATCCTCTTGTGATTCAGAAATGTACATTATATTATATTTGCGTCCTGGCCAAAGCACCATGTACAGTTTTGGTATTTAAAGTATTTAATAATATCCTGTATCATTTTCATGACTCACTCACCATCCTAATATGTAGTCGATATAAGAGTAAGATTTAGCCTGCTGGTTTTGTTCTTATTAGATAAAACAACACTTCCCCATATCCCCATGTTCATTATCTACAACAAATACATAAAACACAGTCCATTTGATTATAAATGTTCATTTTTGTGTCACAAAATATGTTGATTACATCCAAGGGTCTCTCTCCAAATATCTGCTAGAGACTTCTAGTTGCAGATTCCTTGCCTTAGAATTTCCCTCAGATGTCAGACTGGATCCAGACATTTTTCTTTGAGCAGTACCCTTGCACGCTATCAAGTGATGTTGGTCAACTCTACATCCGTTGCTGGCATCGTGGTTGCGCTCTTTTATTTCCACGCCATCCTACATGCAGTTCCGGAGAAGAGCTAGCCTCACTCATTTTTTGACTGACTTTTCAATGTCTTGTCGAACTTTTTGGACCACTTTGTGCGTCAGTATGTCATCCCGGTAGACCAGATTCAAGCCATGTGACTCATATCACCTCATGATGTCAGTGACGGATCCACACCTTATGTGCTTGTGATGCCTGGAGTGCGCACACAACCCAAAGTCATGCTCAGAGTGCCGGGCCATAAACCTGAAGGCTTTGAGGGAGCAGTCCCTAATCTCATGGTGGTCCGGTGCTCGTCGCCGCATCATTCCAGGTCTCGCTCAAGAGGAATTTCATGACACCGCTTGCAGAGCCATCACCACTTTTTCCTGTCCCACTCCAAATCGTTGGGACATTTGAGTCACAAGAAGAAGTTGCTGAAGAAGAATAAACGTTCTTCGACTTTGCCCTGTTGCTCAGATGATGTGACGTGGGAGGAGTGTTGTTGTTCTAGGCCTCTGTCCTCCATTCCAAGCCTGCTTCTGGGTCGGCTCCATGCCTCCCTGATTTTCTGGGAGCCAAAGCAACCCCTGCCCAACTCGGAGAGTTTTATGATGCTATGTGCCTCATCTTTGGGCAGTCTGACCCTCCTGTGCCTCCTTCCGGCCCAGTAGGGTCGGTGGGGGCTCCCTTGCCAGATCCGAACCAACACAGTTTGTGCCATTGCAACCTTCTCTGGCGCCGTTGCCGAAGTCGATGCTGCTGATGTCAGTCAGGCCCACGATCAACATCAACCACATACTGAATCCGTACTCCGACCCAGAAAGACGTTGCCCAATGCTGATTCCGACTTTGACAGGGATCTCATTCCCCAGTTTAGATCCTGACCCTTATACCTATGATTACGGGTACGGTCAGAGTATGGAGGGGTTGCTGGACCCTTTGGAATGCCAGCTAGATGACCCTGATGTAGACTGGGCGAAGGAGTTGCGTGAAGCCGGTGGTCTTGACACCTCCCCTGACACTGGCATGCTGTCTCCCCTTTCTGTGGCTACGGAGGAGGGAGCCTCATATTCAATGGCGGTGAGAAGAGTGCCTGAGGTCCTGAGCCTCAAGTCGCCATCTGTGATTGTCGAAACAAACCTCCTTACTGAGGTGCTTTAGTCTGGGTCTACTACGTATTGATCCCCTTTTGCCATCAATGAAGCCTTAACTGATGTCCAGCTGGGGACGTGGTCTAAACCTAGCAGAGGGGCTCCTGTCAACAGAATAATCGCACACGCCACAGGCCTGTGCCTAATGACACTAAATTCCTACACCTGAGAGTTTGGTCATCCAGGCTTCTTCCTCTTCTGGCGCATTCCCTTCCGCACCCTCGGACAGGGAATCGAAACGACTGGACCAACTTAGGAAGAAAAGGTTCTCTTCCTTCAGTCTGGCATTGCATTCCATGAACACTGCATGCCTTTTGGACCACAACTCCCATGCTTTATGGGATACGGTTGCTTATGTGCTACCACAGGTCCCGGAAGAGGCCCGGGCCATTCTTTCTAAGCTGTTGCTGACGGTAGGGATGCGGCCACGTTCGTAGGGATGCGGCCAAGTTCACGATCCGTTGTGGGCTGGACATGACCAACTCACTAGGCAGATCGGTTGCATTGACGGTGGCTCTACGGCGCCACTCTTCTTTGAGAACATCTGGCTTTTTGGGGGATGTTCGGCAATCGTTTATGGACATGTTCTTCCATGGCACCCGTCATGTTGAAGGCAGGCTCGCCCCAGGCTGTCGTCTCCCACCTGCAGAGTATGGTGAACCTCCTGCATTTGCTGGGGTTCACTATAAAAGTGCCGAAGTCACACCTGACTCCCTCTCAGATGCTCCCTCTCATCGGTGCTGTTCTGGACACAGTGCAGTTTTGGGACTATCAAGCAGTGAGTCCAGGATATTCAAGCTATGATACTGATGTTTCAGCCTCTGTCCTGGGTTTCGGTGAGAATGACTCTGATGCTGCTGGGCCTCATGGCATCCTGCATCCTGCTGGTCGCTCATGCCAGATGGCATATTTGGGCTTCGCAGTGGGACCTGACGTTCTAGTGGGCGCAGCATAAGGGGAATCTCTCCAACATGGTCCAGTGAGAATTGCGCAAGTTCTGCAGTGGTAGCTTTTGAATCACGATTGGGTCAGAGGTAGATGCCTCGACCTTCCCCAACCAAATCTAACAGTAGTAACAGATGCATCACTCCTATGATGGGGCGGCCACATGGGGAAGTGAAGATCAGAGGAATCTGGTCTCCAGCGGAGTCAAGGCTCCACATCAACCTTCTGGAGCTCAAGGAGATCAGGCTTGCATTGAAAGCATTCCTTCCCTCTCTCAAAGGGAAAGTGGTGTAGGTGATCACGGACAACACCATTGCCATGTGGTACTGCAACAAGCAGGGCGGGTTAGAGTTGTGAACCCTTTGTCAGGAGGCCCTGCATCTCTGGACATGGCTGGAATATCAAGGCATATCTCTGGTAGTTCAACATCTGGCGGGCCCTCTGAACACCAAAGCAGACGAACTCCGCTCATGAATGGCACCTCCATCTGGAGGTGGTGCAAAGCCTCTTTTAGCAGTGAGGAGAGCCTTGGCTTGATCTGTTTACTTTTGCAGAGAACGCACAATGTCAGCTGTTTTGCGCATTGGAGTTTCCAAGGCAGCACTCGCTCGGGGACGCTTTTCGTCTAGAGAGGATCTCAGGCCTCTTATATGTCTTTTCGCAAATACCACTTCTGGCCAGAATTCTCAAGAAGATCAAGAACGACCAGGCCCAAGTAATTCTTGTGGCTCTGGACTGGGCACGAAGAGTATGGTATCCCGAGCTTTTGAGCATGGCCATCGATCCTCCACTCAGACTGCCTTTTCAGGATGATCTTCTGTCACAGCAACAGGGGATGGTTCGCCACCCAAACCTGTCCAGTCTCCTCCTCCTTGCTTGGAGATTGGATGCCGGCAGTTGACAGCTTTTGACCTTCCGCCCGAAGTCTGTAATGTTATCTTGGCAGCTAGGCGTCCCTCCACCAAAACGGTACAACCTGTCATTTGAATACATTTGTGGATGATGTACCAACAAGTCTGTTGTTTCCCTGTCTGCACCTCTATCTGAGGTTCTTTTGTTTATACTTTCTCTTGCCCAGCAGGGTTCTGCTTTGGGCACCCTTAAAGATTATCTCTGCCATCTCTGCCTTCCTCAGACTACCTGATCAGCCCTCCTTGTCTAAATTGGGAGATTCCTCAAAAGCCTCACCCACATGTATCTGCCTACCACGTTCATAATGCCCCAGTGTTATTAGAACCTGGTACTCACTTTCCTCATGTGTGCTCCTTTTGAGCCCCTTAATATTTGTCCCCTCCAGCTTCTCACTTTAAAAACAGCCCTTCTTGTAGCCATCACCTCTGCACGTAGAGTGAGTGAGCTGCAAATTCTTTCTTCAAAGCCCATGTAGGAAGCTGGCCTGGTGTGTGGTGAGCACCTATGGTGTTATCACCTTATACCAGGTCCAGGTATCCCCTATTAGTGAGGTGGAGTCAGTGTCTAGGAGCCAGGCTCTCTAGAGGTAGCTGTGGATGAGCAGCCAAGACTTATCTAGGATGCAGGCAAAGCTTATGCAATACCACTGTAGACACACAGCACTTACGCACATGAAAGAACCACACAATGTTATAGAAATAAAGGTACTTTATTGTGGTAACACAAATCCTAAAATGCTATATAGGCAATACACCAACTGGAGGTAAGTAAACACATTATTATGTACACATTAGGAATCAAGAATTTGCATAAAAAGCAATAGAAAACAGTGAAAACAATAGTAAGTACTGAAGGCCTGGGGGGTGGACCAAACCATGTACTAAGAAAGTGGAATGTGAAATTCGGCCCCCACCCATGGAAGTGGAATTGGTAGAGGGGAGCTGGAGGAAATAGGAACCCCAAGAGGTAAGTACCGGAGTGCCCCCCCAGTGACCAGGAGAAGAGAGGTAAGTACCTAGTTCTCCTCAAACCCACCAAAAGGACTTCAGAAGAGGATTTTGCAAGACCAAGACAAGACTGCAAGGGGGATCCTGGTAGAGGAAGACCTTTAAAAGAAGGGGACCAATTCCAGTTCACATTTTGAGTGTCTGGTGGTGGGAGGAGCCACTACCCACCCGTCTGTGGATGCAGGACCAGGTCGACGGTGGATGAAGACAGTCAGCAGTGTAGCACTGGAGCAGCTGAAGAGTTTCTGAAGTGATGCAGTTGACATCCCACGACGGAAGATGGATTGCAGTCGATCAGTGATGTGGAAAAACCACCAACAAGCCTTGGCAAAGGCAAATGTTGTAGAATGAGAAATGGGACCTGCTGGGGACCAGCAAGGCCCAGGAGAACTCAGCCTATGTAGGGGAGTCCAAGGTGACCCTCAGCAGTGATGAATCACAGGAAGAGGAGGCAGCCCCCACAGGTGACCCACAGACAACAAGCACAGTATTCCTGGTGAGGCCCACACAGTGCACCTTGGAAGGCATCACAGGAATAGCACGCAGAGAGCTGTGCATTGTAGGGAAGAGTGCTGGGGGCTAGGGCTACATGGAGCCTGGATATCCCTTGGAGGAGATGCCAACAAGCCTTGGTACCGGCAAGGGGCGCGGTGCACAGGGGTACTGCCCTGCGTGGAGAAGCAAGGGCTTACCATCTCCCAAGTTGGACAACTGGTAGAGAGGACCAAGGGGACCACTCCAGACCACCACCTGTGATGCAGAATCCATGCAGCTCAGGAGGAGAAGAGCTCCACGCATCCCATTGTCGTTGCAGTTGATACCTGTGGATGCAGAGGAGTGACTCATTCGCTCCAAGGGAGATTCCTTCTTGCGTCTCGTGCAGACTGAAGACTCGTCACCCTCAGAGGATACACAGCCGGGAAATGTTGCAGTTGCTGGAAGGAGCCGTGGAAACAATGTTGCAAGCAGAGTCGTCGCTGTGGATGCAGATTGTCGGTTCCTGGAGGGTCCAGTTGCAGTTCCAGTAGCCAGAAGATGAAGTAAATGATGCAAAGGAGTCCTGCAGTGGAGTCCTGCTGGAGTCTTGCACGTCGAATCTGAGGAACCACCCAAGAGGGAGACACTGAATAGCCCTGGAAGGGGGATTGGTCACCTAGCAAGGTGACCACCCATCAGGAGGGGGCTGTGACGTCTCCTCAAATCCTCCCAGAGGCCTCTGCCCATCTTGGATCCAAGATGGCAGAATCAAGTGGCCACCTGGAGGAGCTCTGGGTGCCACCCCTGGGGTGGTGATGGACAGGGAAGTGGTTACTGCCCTTTCCATTGTCCAGTTTTGCGCCAGAGCAGGGACCAGTGGTACCTGGACTGGTGCAAACCGGTTTATGCAAGGAGTGCACCAAATGTGCCCTTTAAAGCATTTCAGTGGCTTGGGGAGGCTACCCCTCCCAAGCTATGTAACACCTATTTCCAAAGGGAGAGGGTGTTGCTTCCCTCTCCCAAAGGAAATCCTTTGTTCTGGCTTCCGGGGCTTGAGCTGGTCAAGCAAGAGGGCAGAAACGTGTCTGTAGGATGGAAACTGTTCGGGCTGCCCAGGAAAACCCTCCAAAATGGTAAGAGCAAAGCTGGGGGTACTCTAAGGTGTCCCCAGAGTGCATGGAATCATACAACCAATAATGGCAACAATATTGGGTATGATTCCAACTTGTTTGAAACCAAACATGCTCAAGTTCGGAGTTATCATTATGTAGCAGGACATAGGTAGTGACCTGTGTCCAGTTCACAGGTAAAATGGCTTCCCCGCACTTATGAAGTCTGGCAAATGGAGCTGGAGTTCGTTGGGGCACCTCTGGGCGATGGGTGACTTACAGTGACCTAGTGCAGTGACCTGCAGTGTAAGTGTGCATGCACCTTTTCACGCAGGCTGCAATGGCAGGCTTGCAGACACATTTTGAATGGACTTTCATGGGTTGCGAAATACATGCTGCAGCCCATGGGGGACCACTGGTGTCCCAATGCTTTTGGGGTACCTAAGTACCATATACTAGGGACTTACATGGGAGCACCAGTATGTCAATTGTGTGGTGTACTAAGTCAGGAAAAACCAAATTAAGGGGGAGAGAGCACAGTCACTGGGGTCCTGGTTAGCATGATCCCAGTGAACACAGTCAAAAACACACGGACACCAGGCAAAAAGTGGGGGTAACCATGCCAAAAAGAGGGTACTTTCCTACAGCCATCTTGGTGATTGCATATCTATAAATTCTGGAACAGAGTTAGGCCCACTTCCCACAGGAAGTGGTCTTATAAGGAGCATAGTGACGCCACGGGTCAGTAGCCCATTGGCGACTAGTCCACACACCCCTAACACACCTAAATTCAGTATTAAGGGTAGTCCCTGGCACCAGAGAAATAGATCCTGACGAGCTAAGAAGACCAATGACATTGAATAGCCGTGAAAGCAGAAGAGGAGAAAAGAAGCAGGTGACGTGGTTCCAAACCTGCCAGCCTGTCTGCATCCCTCGTCAAAATCTGCAGCAAAGTTGACTCAGCCTGCAACTATGACTCCAGAAACCCAGGATGACTGCCTCCCTTCAATAAAGAATTACGACCTCCTGTGAACAGCGGACTTGTTCTCCAGCAATATTCAAAAGAAGGGACTCTGCAGCCTCTGGATCCACCAAAACCTGACACCTGAAGTCACCACAGCACCCGCCATTTCCGACTCAAGTTGAAGTGGACCACCGGTGGCAAAAAGGTTCCCCAGCCCTCCGGAGTCCTAGTACATAGTCGTTTTACCCCTCCTCAACTCCCCGACGATGTCTGCAGCTTCTGCACGCAGCTCCCCTCTACCACGACCACTCTGGTAAGAAAAACCCAACATCTGAAGACTTCTTTTCACCCGTCACCTCTGAGATGTGGAGAAGAAGAGCAAAAGTGCCTACCTGTGTCCGAGCATCGTGAGGCCTGAGGCACACTGTTGGTTCAGCCCATGTGGCCTCCTGGCCAGAGCTTGCAGCCTCTTTTTACAGTGACCCATCTCCATTGGAACTCATTGTAAACCTGACACTGTTTTTCACTCTGCACATAGGTGCCCCTGTGCTGCTGAGGGTGTACTGCTTGTGCTGCCTTGGACCTTAACCACTACTCATCTTAACTCCTGAAGATTGGTCTTGTAAGTCGCTGTAAACTGTTTGCAGAATTTGTTTTCCTTCCATAGGATAAGATTGCAGGATTCATTGCACTGTGTCAATTTTTTAAAGTGAAAAGAATTCTTATTTGAAAACGTCTTGCCTGAACGATTTTCCATGATGCCTAAACATATATAAAGCTACTTGCCATTTTTATAAATTGGAGCGGATGTCCTTTTTGAGTGTTGTGTCTCATTTATTGGGTATTTGTAGGTGTCTTGCACTCCTCTGTGTTAAGCCTAAGACTTCTCAAACACACTACCCTTAAATAGAGCACTATGGGATTGCTTAGCAAGCCCTGCCCACTCACTGGGGAACCCCTCGACCCTTTATGCGGTAGTCACGTACCACATAAAGGACCAGCTTCCTACAGCTCCCAGTAAGGGCTCTATAAACACCAGTTGACATCTATCAGACATTATTTTATTTTTATTTTATTTTATCTTGAAATTCCTGCCATGCTCAAGCCCGCGCATTGCTACCTGGAATCGGAAACTAGTTGAAAGTACTATGTGTTACACATGGAGAGAGGAAGAGGGAGGAGGGGGGATAACTATGGAGGAACACTCCGTACTTAGCTCCCTATAATTCAAAGTACACACGAAAGTACGGGGTTCTCTAGAAGCGGACGTCGCGGATATTAGCGTAGTCCTAGGTTGTATGTATTCCTATTTGGAAGGGTAACGTCAGTGGAATGTCAGTTGGAAATTACCGAGTGGAACAGCGAGGGGAGGGAAGAAGGGAATTTCCTTTTACGGACTAGGTGGTCTCACACACTATATAGTGTCATGCTTCATCATTTGACCACCTAGACCCACCCAGGTAGGACAGTGCCACCTGGGCGGACTCAACCTCACTGTTAAAGGAACAGGAGGGAGTGCGTAAATAAACTTGTTTCTGGAAAGATCGGGATCCAGCTAATCTACTGAAAAACTAAAAACACCTAAGCAGACACCTGTGAAGAGCAACAAATTTAATGGTGGTGTCTGTTTGGTGTAGTTAAAAAGGGGGTTGGGACACCTCTGTGAGGACAAGGACTCACAGGGTCACCTAACTAATTACTAGCCAACATGTTTCTGCCCTCAAAAGTGAGCCAATGAAGGTCTCGGGGCATTCGTCAGGGCCTAGGATCCCTACGTCTCACGTTGGAGGGAAATACTCTATGGGGAAATCAAAGAGTGAGAAAATGAAAAATGAATGATCTACATTACCCAAGGAATTACCTTGAGGCGGCCTATGGGGAGAAAAGCAATTAATTAGCACTCTGGTGGCACACAGCACTGCAAAACCAACCAACTACACACGTGTCAAGGGGATGCATTCATGCACGAAACACATATGTTCAAAAAAGGTAAAATACATGCGTGGAGTGACTGAGTGGGTATATCTACACAAGTGGACAGTCCTATCACTGCAGGGAATTATAGTTCTTACCCTTTTCTTAGAGGCAGCTAGCCTCTGGTATCCAGGAGGGGGAGTGTCCCCTTATAGTCACACACTAAGGGATAGAGATGAACATAAAGACGAAGTGAGGAGAAGAACAGAAGTAGGCAGAATAGATACAGAGGGAGCAATAGGGGGGAAAAACAAGTTCCCAGTAGGAACCCACTATTGCTGGTAGAAAAATACTGGTTAAGAGAAACCGAAGTGACTATAGACAAAAAAAGTAAGATTAAAAGCAATAAGGGCTTATCTGTGTTGCCTGTGATCCGGTATGCCACTCACTACATCAAAAGGGACGCTCGCCGTGCGCCTACTTCGTCCTCTCCTTGGACCGCTTGTGACAAGTGGCTGAGGGAGAACGGTCTATTTATGGCTGTAAGAAATTCCAGGTGCGCCCTGTTAGCGCGTAAATTGGAGTTCAATTAATGTTAATCACCGCCGCGGGCCTCCTTGCGTTACTAGCCTCGATATGATTGCCGTAATGGCGGGCGCACCGGCCAAGCCGGGGCGCCGGCATGAATGTGATCGATTGCAAAGGCGGGCCTCTTTGGGTTGATGGCGCGATGTGCTTTGCCGCACCCGCGGGCGACCCAGCAGTGCTGGGGCGCCGGCATGAATGCGGGCGAGTGCAAGGGTGGGGCCCGAGCCGGAAGATTCCGGCCCGAGCGCCACCAGCGGAAGGCTCGCGTTTACAGTGGACGCTGGGAAATGTAGTTCCCAGCGGTCCCGTAGCCCAAAGGGCTAAGAAAAAAAGGGGAAAAAAAAGAAAAAGCGAGGAAAAACGAGGGAAAGGATAAAGAAAAGGAAGGAGAGGGGGGGGAGAGAAAAAGAGGGGGGGGGAAACGAAAGAAAGGGAGGAGGGAGAAGGGATATTGTAGAAGAAATGCAACCGGGGGGGGGGGGGGGGGGGGGAAAGGGGAAGAAAAAGATAGAGCAGAAGCAGACGGAAGGGAGGACTCATAAGTTAGTCAGAGAAATCATTTATTGAGTGTGAACCAAGGGATCTCATCATTAAGACCATTGGTGTCCGTGTGTAATCTCCAGACCCAACGTTGTTCGGTCTGGAGCAATCTCTGTGTCATATTGGAGGACGATGGAGATAGTTGCTCAATGACCGTCCAGTGTAAGTCATCTGCCGAATGTTTTTCCAGAAGGAAGTGGTTAGTCAATTTAGTAGCCTCTCGTTTACAACGGATCGTACTCCTATGTTCACAGATTCTCGTGGCGACCTTTCTAGATGTCATTCCCACGTATTTGAGGTTACAGGGGCATCTAATCAAATATATCACGTTTTTGCTGTTACAGTTGGTTAGGGATCTTTGAGCCCATGGAGTCTTAAGGTCTAGGTCTATTGTGGTTGACTTTTTGGTGAAACAGCAGACACTGCAGTTGCCACATGGGTAGTGTCCTCTTGGTGGTGGGAGGCCCCATAGTGTGGTTAGTGTCGTCAGGGAATTGTTTTTTTCTTCTTTGGGTCTTGTGTGGACAACCATGTCCCGTATGTTTGTGGCTCTTTTAAACGCATGTAGTGGCTGCTGAAAGGGTAAACCACCAGATATAAGGATTTTCCACTCATCATTGATGATTTTCTGAATCTTATTGGATAGTGGATTGAAGGTAGTCACACACACAATTTGATCAGTGTCAGACGTCCTAGTGCGTGGTTGTAGTAGTTGGTCCCTATTATTATTCCCCGCTCTTTTGTATGCTCTCTTCACCAGATGTGTGGGATAATCCTTGGTTTGCAGCTTACTAACCAATTTCTCAGCGTGTTTGCGGTAGTTTGTGAGGGTGGAACAATTCCGTCGTAGACGTAAGAATTGACCAACCGGGAGATTCTCCCTCAGGGACCTTGGGTGGAAGCTTTTGAATTGGAGCAGGTTATTCCGATCTGTGGGTTTATAATAGACCTCTGTGGCTAGAGCCCCATTGCTTTCATAGATTGATAAGTCAAGAAATGCTAGTTGGTTGTCACCTATGGTCATGGTGAAGTTCAGGAAAGGGTTAGCTGTATTTAACCAATTTACAAAATTCATCGCCTCATCTCTAGTTCCTGTCCAGACCAATAGAATGTCATCTATATATCGTTTCCAGAGTTTAATCTGCTGGGAAAACGGGTTGTCATCGTGGTTGACTACCTGTCTCTCAAAGTGATCAACATAGAGACATGCTAGGCTAGGTGCGAAAGTGCTACCCATAGATGTACCCTGTATTTGCAGGAAAAAGTTATCCTCAAACTTGAAGTAGTTCCTTGTGAGAGCCAAATGTGCCAAGTCAAGTATAAAGTCAGGCGGTGTACGTGACTCTCCTCTATTGGCTTCCAAAAGGTCGCTAATGACCTGCAGAGTGGCCTCCTGGGGAATGTTGGTGTATAGGGATTCTACATCCAGGGTGATCAACAGTTCTCTAGTTGTGTCAAAAGCCACAGAGTCTAATAAGACCAACACATCCGTTGTGTCTTTTAGGTAAGTAGGAATTCTTCTGACCAATGGCTGAAGGAAGAAATCCACAAATTGAGACAGGGGTTCTAGAACCGATCCGATCCCGGATACAATAGGTCTCCCTGGTGGGGGAATTTTCCCTTTATGCATTTTAGGGAGAATATAAAAGTAGGGAATCCTAGGGTTAGCCTGTATCAGGAAGTCTGCCTCATGTCGAGTAATCCAGTCGTTCTCTAAGCCCTTCATCACGAAAAAGGAAATTTCATCTTGAATATCAGGTGTGGGGTCTCGAGATAAGCGTTTATAATGGTGGGTGTTACCCAACAGACGTTCGCACTCATCTCTATACATTTTAAGTGGAGAAATTACCGTTGCTCCCCCTTTGTCTGCTGGTTTAATGATTATCATGGGGTCAGATGTCAGGCCTTTCAGAGCTGAAAGCTCGGCCGTACTCATATTCTGGTATGTTTTTTTGGTGGTCCCAGTAAGTGCGTTGACTTTTAGGGATACTGATTTCTCAAAAGCCAGGACCTCGGGGGGCATCTGTCCCGTGGTTGGGCAGAAGGTGGACTTTGGGCGTAGGCCAGTGTTTTTGTCTGAAGCCTCGTAATGTTTCTCCAAGAAGAACGTTTTCAAGCGTATCTTTCGAAACAAACCCGCTAGTTCTGTTCGGGTTTTAAAGTACTATGTGACCACCTCTCACACCAAGTACAGCTGAGTTTACTATCTTAATTTGATATTTTCAATTATTCAAAAACATATAATCATAATATTATCTCAAAAAAGAAAGAAGAAACTGGAATGTATGTATACTCTACACGATTGAGACGTATAAAAAATATGCTCTGACCGATGCTGAACCATAGATCTCCTGCATTATAGGCCTTTTTGTTCACATCGCGAGCTACTCAGTTTCATAATGTCATGTGTTACCTTAAATTCTATTGATTTTTCATTTCACAAAAACAAATGTGAAAAAAATAATTTAAAAAAAAACTGTAGAAAGGATTTAGTAAGAGAGTCGGACCCATGCCTGCTACATCATCTACTCCACGAATCACACCACCTGCGATTCCATTTAATGATGTCTCTTCCTTGCTTAAAGGTTGTTCTCTTCTTTCACAAGCATCCTATTCCATGTCATGATACACCTCTTGCTTGTTCCATATAGATTCTATCTGTAATCCAACAATGATCAATTAATAGTGCCACTGCTTTATATCTTATCTTCTTATTCTAAGCATATTGTATTCTTCCAAATTATCCTTTTCTGTTCAGTGTTGTCATTCCTTACTTACATTTCATTCGAACTCTTCATATACATTCCTGTATCTTAATACACATCAAGCCAATCTTTAATCCACCACCAATCAATTGAAATGTGGTAGTGCATGCCTATCTATATTTCAATAGCTGTTAATTTGAAAAATGCCAGTGCTTCATGTCTTTTGTCACCTGAGCACCTGAAAGCAATTAATAATGAAAATAAAAGGTACCCAATAGTGAAACGCCTACAGAAAGAACATACTACCACTATAGATTAAAATATCTTTTAAGTTTATGGGTAATGTATACATAAAAAGATGGTTGGTAATTCATGGTGTAAGAAAGAAAGAGGAATTCCTTTTGCGATGTAAGATTTTTTTTTTCTGGATGATTTTAATATGAATATTTGTATTGATGTATGTATATATCTGATAGTGACTTCTAGCCGCAGGTACCTTACCATAGAATATTCTCAGGCATCAGACTGGATCCGGAAATTTTTTGAGCAATTCCACTTACACGCTCATAGGTGCCATTGTTCAGCTCTGCCTGGCTTCTTCCGCATCAGAAGTGATGCGATGCCTATATATGCACCACCCCAGCACGCTGACCTCAGCTCCTTCTTTTCTTTTCTGCGCGATCACTGTGGAGCTGGAAAGATCTCCCCTAAGTCATCCACTTGTGCTTTTTTCTACTTTATTGACGATGACCCAGAAGAAATCTACCGGGTTCAAACCTTGTGGAGCCTGACATCGACAGATGTTGGTGACAGACCTACACTTGGTCACTTTGTGGTGCCTTCAGAAGGACAGCGACTCTGCGTCATGTATGGAGCGCAGTACGATGAACCCAAATGCCTGCCGAGAGCTGGCCATAAAGCTTTTGGACACTTGTTCCTCGACTCTGTACCACTCTAGGCTCTGTTAGCGTGGGAGGTCCTGGAACCATTCCTGGAGTAATTTGTGACCGTCCTCTTCTAACTCCAGGACTATTTCTGGGAAGTCCCACAAGAAGATGTCTAAGAAGCTCTGTGTCAATCTCCATCCTTTGGATACTTGTGAGTGAACAATGCCACAAATCTCGACCTTACTCACATGTGGTCCCTGTGTCTTTGGTGTTGGAAACTGGGTCTGTTCTGCAATTCACTGAATTTCCTGGAGATGGAGTGACCCTGACCTGCATCAGTAGTTTTATGAGGCCATGAGCTTCATTTTTAGGTTGTTGAACACCTGTGGAGTACCTTACAGATCCCACAGGTTTGAGAGGGTCTTCAACCGGAGCTCAGCCGGCAGGTTCAACCTCTGCACCAGTTTGCCCCTTAGGATTCGTTGGTTGTTCCAGAGTGGCCCAGTCTCTGACTTAGCAACCTCCTCTGGGGACCGTTACAGTGGCGTCAAACCCATTGTGATTCCAGACTCTGATACAGAGACGGACTAGCCTTGCATGACATTGTTTCTGCCACCAAAAGCCTGACTTGGAGACAGAGCCCTATTGAACAGAAGGACTCACTGAGGAAAAGAAATGGAAGGGATCTGAGAATCTCTATTCATAAACTGACATCCTAGCAGAATCCATGTCTGATGACAACTGTCATAAGGACCTGGCTGACGCCAGTGGTCTCTAGACCTCACCAGAGGCTGGCCTCCGCTTTCCTCCCACATTGGCTACAGGGAAAGGGGCTTCCTTTGTGGTGAGAGTCCAGAGAGCGGCTGAGGTCATGGAGCTACAGCTGCCCACAGTTCAAGTCAAAAGAAACATTTTGACGGAGGTGCTTCAGCCGGGGGTATCTCCATCAGAACCTTTACTACCCTTCAACAAAGCCCTCATTGATGTCCTGCTCGGGGCCTGGGCCAAGCCCTGCACAGGCACTCCTGTGCACAGGACTATCTCCTGCAAACCTTCACCTTGTGCCCGGGGACCAGGCCTTCCTCACCTAGCATCTCAGCCCTAAGAGCCTGGTGGTCCAGGCCTCAATGTCCCACGAGGCTGGATACCTTAAGAAAGAGGATTTGTTTTCTTCCTCTAGCCTGGTACTACTGTTGTGAACACCACATGCTTGATTTGGTAGTTATTCCCATACAAGTCTGGGATACGGGTGGGCAAGTGCTGCTTATGGTCCCAGATAAGGCTCCAGTCATACTCTCCCAAGCCATTGCATATGAGCGAGATGCAACAAAGTTCATGATCCGATGCTGGTTGGAAACGACTGAGTGACTGAGCAGAGCTATTGTTTCTTTGGTTTCGCAGATCCGTCACGCTTGTTTGGGGAATGCTGACCTTTAAGGGCATGGCCAAGCCTTGCTTATGAACATGCCCTTCGATGCAACCCATCTCTTTAGATATAAGGCGGATTCAGCCTGGAGAGATTTAAGGGTAGTAGGGCCACTGCTTGATCGTTAGGGCTCTCCGTAGCTACGGGACAGACTCATTCGCCTTACACCCCTTCTGAGTCTATGGTAGGGGCTATGAGCCATGTCCTTTCCCATTTGTCATCATAGGCAGTAGGTTCAGTCCATATGTGGGTGCGGATACATCTTCCCAAGCGTCGGGCCCAATGCCAGATGTCTTCCCAATCTACCCCCCAAACTCCTCACCCCCATTCCCAGCAGCTGCAACTTCTGAGCTTTTTTGTTTTGTCCTCAATTCACAATGGACATTCAGTTGGCAGCAGAATTCAATAACATCTGCACCAGTGGAGGGACATAATATCAAACAAATGGGTGCGCCATATTTTCCAATGAGGTTACACTCTCCCGTTCCCATAAACCCAACTGCCACTCCCTCCATACCCAGATTGGCCGACAGAGGACCACCTTCCGCTCTTGCGACAGAAAGTACTTGCCTTTCTGGCCCAAGGAGCCATCGAGAGGGTGCAGCATCCAGGTTGTGGTTGCTAATTCTGCTATTTCTGTTGCCAAAGATGGATGGAGGACGCCGTCCTAACCTAGATCTATGCTTTCTCAAATACTTCTTGGAAAAAGGAAAATTCATGCTGGCTCAGGTCTCGACCCTGGAGGCTGGATGGTTTCTTTGGACTTGCAGGACACTTCCTAATTCTCATCCTGCCTGTCTCCCAACACTACCTGCAGTTCACGGTGCTCCAGGAGCATTTTCAGTTTGCTATGCTCCACTTCAGCCTTACCAGTGCCACTATGATGTTCACCAGTGTGCTGGCTGTGGTTGCAGTGCATGTGCGGAGGTCAGGGATTCCAGTCTTTCCATACCTCGACGTTAGGCTGTTTAAAATGGGCTCACCCCAGGCAGTTGTCTTACTCCTTCAGACTATGACAGACCTTCTGCATTCAATGGGGTTCACTATCAAGATGCCAAAATCACACCTAACTCCCTCTAAGATTCTCCCTTTTATCAAAGCTGTTCTGGACAGAGTGCAGTTTTGGGCTTAACCTCCGTAACAGTTAGTCCAGGATACTCGGGCTATGATTCAGATGTTTCTGTCTCTATCCTGGATTTCAGCGAGACAGACTGAGGCTGCTGGGTCTCATTGCCCCCTGTATCCTGTTCATAAAACATGGCTGTTGGTATATGCAATCATTGCAGTGGGACTTGAAGACCCAGTGGACATAGCATTAGGAAAATCTCTCCGCACAGATATTGGAGAGTACTGCAAAAGACCTGTAGTGGTTCGTCATTAGCCACAGCAACAACAGGTCTCTCTCTCTCTTCGCCACCCAGAGCTCACATTGGTGACAGATGAGTCACTCCTGGGCTGCAGAGCCACCTGGGAGAAGGGGAGTTCAGAGGACTCTGATGGAGTATCAGCTCCACATCAGTTCTGAACTGAGAATGATCCGACTGGCATTGAAAGCCTTTTTTTTTTTCCTTCAATCAAGGGAATGCTAGTTCAAGTGTTTAGGGACAACACCAGAGTCAAATGGTACTGCAACAAACAAATCAAGGTGGGGTCATGGACCCTTTGTCAGGAGAACTTGTGCCACTGGACATGGCTGGAATAGCAGGGCAGTACCCTGGGGGTTCAACACCTGGTGGACTCCTGAATGCCAGAGCAGACAAACCCATCCATTTATGCCTCATGGATCACAAATAGCACCGTCGCTAGGAGGTGGCGCAAGGACATTTCATTGGCGGTTCAACACCTGGCAGGCTCTCTGAAAGCAAGAGCAGACAAACTCAGCCATGGATGCTTCATGCATCACAAATGGTGTCTTCGCTTGGTGGTGGTGCAAGACCTCTTCCGGGACTGGGAAAAGCTTTGGTTAGATCTAATAGCCATCACTGAGAATGTGCAGTGTCAACACTTCATGCAGGAGTATCTTCTGTTGCAGCAACATGGCAATGTGCTGCACCCGAACCTGTCCACTCTCAAACCTTCATGCTGGGAGACTGAGCTCCAACAATGGAAGATGTTTGATCTCCCGCTTGAAGAGTGTGATGTCATTCTAGCAGCCAGGTGTTGTTATACTAAAACCATCTATGCCCTTTGGTAGGAGAGGTTTTTCCCATGGTGTACCTCTAAGTCAGTTGACCCTCTTTTTGCACCTTTGTCTGAGGTTCTTCTTTCTGTTTTATTCCTGGCCCAGCAAGGACTTGCTCTGGACACAGCAAAAGGATGTCTGTCTGCTCTTTCCACTTTTTTAGGGCTGCTGGGTGTACCTTCTCTGTTTGTCACCTGTTGTGACTAGATTCCTAAAGGTTTGCAGCATATGTTTGCTCCCACGCTCTTCATTGTGCCTCAATGGGACTTGCATTGCGTTCTTACTTTCCTCATGTGTTCCCCTTTTGAGCTGATACATAGTTGCCCTCTATGACTGTTGATTCTCAAAACTGTCTTTTTTTGTGACAATAACATCTGCCAGGAGGGTTAGCAAGTTACAATGTTCTTATTTATAAAGCTTCCTTGCACTTCATTTTTCACAGACAAACTGGTTCTATGAACTCAGGAATCCTTTTTACGTAAGATGGACACACTTTTTTCACATTGGGCAAAACTGATTTATCCCCCACCTCTTCTTCATCCTTCAAAAGAAGAGGAGAGACCAAAAGGAGCATTATTGTTCTCTATTGATCGAAACAAAGATTTCCGGGTGGACAATCAACTCTTTTTGGATTGCAGGGGCAAAGAAAGAAAAGGCAGTTTGAAAGAGAATCTTCTCTCGAAACATCATCCTCGGTCTTAAGATCTGCTACACAAAGGCCAGGAAGCAGCCCCATGAGGGCTTAAGAGCTCATTCCACCAGAGCTACAGCTGTGACTATTGCATTAACTAGAAGAGTCCCAGTGTAGAACATATGTCAACAGCTACATGGGTATCACTGCACACGTTTGCCAAACATGCCTTGACAGTCATGACAGTCATGTCTGGTTAGATGGGCAGTTTGCCCGTTTGGTCCTCCAGGACTTCCTAATCTGAAAACAATCTGCAGACCCTCCTCTTGGGTCTATTGTTTGGTATCTTGTAGGAAAGTACCCTCTTTCTTGACATGGTTACCCCCATTTTCTGCCTGTAGTCAGTATGTTTGACTGTGTTCACTGGGATCCTGCTAATCAGGACCCCAGTGATAATGCTCTCTCCCTTCTGACTTGGTAACTTGTACCATTTTCACCCCACATTTGACATACTGGTGCCCCCATGTAGGTCCCTAGTACATGGTACACAGGTACCCAGGGCATGTGGGTACCAGGGGATCCCCATGGGCTGCTGCATGTATTTTGCCACCCATGGAGAGCCCATGCAAAGTGTTCTGCAGGCCTGCCATAGCAGCCTGCGTGAAAGGGTCCAGCACACCTTTTTCACTCCAGGTCACTGCACCATGTTACTGTAAGTCATCCCTATGACAGGCCCTCCTAGCCCAGAGGGCAGGGTGCAAGTACCTGTGTGTGAGGACACGTCTTCACTAGCAGAGGTGCCCCCACAAACTCAAGTACCATTTTCGGGGACTTCGTGAGTGCAGGGACGCCATTTTAGGCGTGTACTGGAAATAGGTAGAAGAAGGACTGCTAAGCTGAAAACCCCAGCAGAGAAGAAGGAAGACAACAACTGCTTTGGCCATAGACCTACCGGCCTGTCTCCTGCTTCAAAGAACCTGCAAGAAGGACAGGGATATATATATGCAGCGGGCCCAGCAACCTCTGACAACTCCAGAAGACTGCCCTGCACCCCCAAGGACCAAGAACTCCAGAGGACAGCGGCTCAGTCCAAAAGAAACTTTCAACCAAGGACTCCCACCTCACTCCGGATGCATGAGTCCTGACCCTGTGTGCAGGTGGTCCACCGAGTAAGAAAGGGTCCCCAGGCGATTGGGAGCAACAGCCCACCCGGGGTTGACCCCTCCAAGCCCCCACGACGATGCCTGCAGAGATTATCCTGAGGACCCCACTGAACACGAGCTGTGGAGGAAGATATCCGACGCCTAAATGACCCAGGCCTTGGATAACCTGACCCCCGGTGCAGCATCGAGCAGCAGGCGGCGCTCTTACCTGTCCAACCCGTGGTGTGCCTGGGACACCCCCCGGACCTCGCCTGCAGCCTCTAAGTGACCGTGGGGTACCCTCATAGAGTTGCATTGGAAACCTGACGCCCTGTTTGCACCCTGTACCCAGCCGCCCTAGTGCAGCTGAGGGTGTGTGTTTGATGCCTACTTGGGGTCTCTCCAGTCCTCCCTTGACCCAGCCTCTCTTGAACGCCCCTGGTCTGCCTTCCCAGTTGCGGGTACATACCTGCTGGCTCACCGGATTCCGAGTATTCCCCTATCTCCATCGGAGCCCACATTAACTGGCCTCTCGTTTGACCTCTGCACCCGCCTGGCCCCGTTTTGCTGGTGGTGGGTTTTTGTGGTTAAATTGAACCCCCCAACGACGGACTACCCACAACACAAAGATAGGAACTCTAAGTTGAATTACTTACCTGTAAAACTGTACAATCTTTTCTTCCCCCAGGAACTGTTGAACATTGCAGTGTCCATTTTTAAAATAGCCTTTTGCCATTTTAAAGAAAACTGTATACATTATTGATTCCATTCAAATTTCTGGTTATAACTATGCAAAAAGTACCTTACATTTTATGTATTTCCCTGCAAACTGAATCTTGTGGTTCTAGAGATAAATTAACAAAACACATATTTCTATTTAAATCCTATTAGTCTGGAGTTAAGTCATTGAGTGTGTGTTTCTTCTATTTCTTGTGTGTGTACAACAAATGCTTAACACTATCCTCTGATAAGCCCAACTGCTCGACCACACTACAACAAATAGATCATTAGTATTATCTATTATTGCCTCTGTAAAGCCTCTGGGGGACCCCTGGACTCTGCACACTGTATCTCATTTTGATATAGTATATACAGAGCCATCTTCCTACAGGTTGTGTCTCATTTATTGATTCTGTGTCCAAAAAATGCTTACCACTAGCCTTTAATAATCCTTACTGCTCGCCCACACTCCACAAACGAGAGCTTTTGGAATTGTCACTTTTACTTCTGTAAACCAATAAGGGTCATTGTAGTATATCAGACCTCAAAAAATCTGCTCGCCCACTCGCTACAACGAGTCAGATTTGATCAAGTCGATGTATTTTTAGCAACTACTCCTCCGTTCTGGTGGGTGAACTTAAGCTGGAAGGAACAGGTGTTCTGTTCATTCAGAAAGTGAATGAGCAATAAAGATGCTTTTATATCTTGTTTTTATCTTGTTCCATATGCTGTCTGTTCAAGGACAGACATCAAGTGTCAATTTGTCTTTTTTCCAATTGTTTATTATCTTATCCTGGAAAATGGTGTTCACTCTTGTATTACAGTTAGAGCTGTCTGACAATAGTTGTGAAACAAAAGGCTGCAAGGTGTCAATTTCTTTTTCCCTAACGCAACATTTAAACAACTTGTAAATTAATTGTACAGTTATTCCAAAATATATCAGGAACTACGAAATAACTTTTTTGTGTAATTCAAAAGTGTGATGCAAAGACTTAAATAGGATGAAAACAAATCAGAACACTTTAGTTAGTGTTGTGCCAATCCAGAAACTGGATTTCCAAACATTATACACTATTTAGTTTTATTGGTGATATCACATCATTGGGAAATGTTGTGGCCATTTGAATGGAAAATCTGCTGACTGCAAATACGTGTGCTACCAATTCATGCTTCAGGTGTGTGTTTATGAAAAGTGATAGATTTTAAACATGATTTGAGAAACATTCCTTCCCCCGCCTTGATGACAATGCGGTTAATGAATTAGAAGGCAAGTCATCGGTCATCTGTATCATATATGTGGCTAGATTTGTATTATATATAGCAAACGTGTAGCCTAATAAATCAAAGTCTTTTTGACACAGAAGACAAGCTGAACTCACGTTTTGAAGGTGCTCTCATATGTGATAAAGAAGAAACTGGCAGCTCAGTGAATTAAAATATTTGCCCAGGATCACATAAATTGAAAACAGTTTATGGGTCAAGAGCATTATTCTTAGGTCAAGTAGATTATTTCAGTCATTTTAATGATTTATGTAGGCCTGTATCTGCATAGTGTACGCCTACATTTGGTGCACTGCATAGATAGCCAGCTCACTACAATGTTGGATTGCCAAATGTATTCAAATATGCTATGCTAAAGCTCACAGAACTTTACCTATCTCTCCTAGAGCTCACTCCACTTGTAAAAAAAGGAGCCTTAATGGCCTTCCTAGGAAATATTCTTATAGCTGACATATATGTAAGGTGGCTACGTGGTCTAACATTACTGTGTAGATGTGCTGGCCCATCAACAAGCCAGGGTTGTTCAAGCAGTTCTATGTACACTATTTCAAACAGCTGTAACCCCCATAGATTAGCCACCTTTTATTGAGGAGGACTGATTTTCAGTCTGTGTTAAGAATGTGTATCTACAGCCACACATGCCTTGAACGGAAAATGTTACTTACCCAGTAGGCATCTGTTCGTGGCATGTAGTGCAGTAGATTCACATGTGCCCACCCTCCACCTCGGACTTCTGTGTGTGTTGCAGTTAGTTCTATGAGTTACTTTTATAAGTTCTCACACATTAACTTACCATGGACATCTTACTATTCTGTACTTCACACTCCATCCACACCTGCCTTGTGGGAAAACAATCTAACAATGGAGTCTATGCCTATGCTCATTACTAGCAAGAGGAGGAGTCACTCTACCTCGTGACTAGAAACACTTTCTTTGAAGAAAAAAAACTGGCATGCTTCCGAAACCAACTATAGATGGAGTAATTATGCTAAGCATGTAAATTTACAGCACTTCATGCCATGAACAGATGCTTACTGGGTAAGTAACATTTTCATTTCCTCCCTTCGACCTCTCTGTTGATGGAGGTTGTAGGAGGCTGGCTCAGTATATGGTGTACGCCTATAGGTGAGGCACCCTATATTGAGTCCAGGCAACCCTTAGTTATAGCGAAGGCAGCTCTAGATAACCAGATCTCTCATAAGGGTAGATGTGGAAAGAAGCTAAGGCTTATCCAGGAGGGTGTAAAGCAGTTGTAAATACCACACTGATCAGTCAGTGATGTACACACAGGAAAGAACCACACCAGTGTTAGAAAAATATGTTATCTTTATTATAACACACATTCTACAAGTAACTTTGGTATTTCTCCTAACCGGAGATGTGAACATAAAAAAATATAGTTAGCAACAGGTAGGTAAAGACATAAGATAACATGCACTACCAACAAGGACCCTTAGGACTGGGGAAGTACTAAAACCCCCAAGGTAAGTAGGTAGGATTTCCCAGGCGCCCGTGTGCAGAATAGTAATCTCGGGTCAGTATTTCAAGCATAACATGGTGAAGTCGTGGTTGGAGTTTTCGCGTTTTGAGGACCCCTCCCAGAGGACCGAGAGGAAATCTGTTGGAACAAGGGAGGTTCGATAGTACCCCCACCCATGGATACCCAGAACAGTGGAGTACCTACACCGGGGAGCCCAGGTACATAAAGGGTGAAGTTGTGTCGAACCTCCCATTGAGTCAGTGGGGACCTCGGTTTTCCAGCTACTGTCATGACCTGTGAAAAAGGTCGGTGGAGCCCAGGCGAGGATTCCTGAAGAAGAGGACCTAAGGAAAGAGGGGACAGAGTCCAAACCACCCAGTGGTGCCCAGGCAGTGCAGGAGAGCAATGCCCACCCTTCTCGGATATGCTTTTCTGTAGGACGATGGACGAAGTGCAACAGTGGAGTCCAAGCGATGCAGGAAGATCCCAGGAGTAGTACATGAGCTGTCCCATGCCGGTCATCGAATTGCAGCGGAGACAGTGTTCATCCGGACCCCGACCAGTGGTTCTGGTGTCCAGGTTGCAGACGTGTCTTGCATAGGAGATTTGCAGACAGTTCCTGAAGTCTTGCAGATAAATCTAAGATCTGAAGAGAGCTACCCTGGTCTTTCTTTGACAGAGTTTGACTGTTTTGTCAAGTTTTTTGGTGAGTTTTTGGTGCGTCGAGATGTCCCCAAAGCCGTGCGATGAGTGTCACCGCATGTTGTTGGTGACGGATCTGCATCGGGTCTGTTTGTGGTGCTTGGAGCGCGACTCAAAGTCATGCTCCATGCTCTGAGTGCCGGGCAATGCAACCGAAGGGCTTGAGGGAGCGGTCCCTCAAGCTCATGGCGGCCCGGCACTGAACTGCGCGAAGGTCCCGGTCTCGCTTGAGGGGAAGGTCTCGAGACCGTTCGCGGAGCCACCACCTTTCTTCTTCCTTCAAGACTTTGGGCACAGGTTAGAAGAAGTCGTCAAAGCGGTCCCGTCGCCCTTCGACTGCACCCCGTCGCTCAGTTGATGCGACACGGGAGGAGCGTTGAGGCCTCCATCTTCGGAGCCTGCTTCTGGGTCCGCTCCGCACCTTCCTGAATTTCTGGGAGCTAGAGGGACCCCAGCCCAATTAAAGAAGTTTTATGAGGCCATGCTCCTCAGTTTTGGGTGGACCCTTATGAATACCAGGATGACCCATCTTTGGACTGTGCATAGGAACTGGGCAAGGCCAGTGGACTGGACACTTCTCCAGACTCTGGTATGCTGTCTCCTCCTACCGTGGCTACGACAGAGGGAACAACTTATTCTATGGTGGTCAGTAGGACAGCTGAGGTTCTTGGCCTTTGAGCTACCTACTTTAGAGGTCAGGTCCAGTCTCCTGGCCGAGGTGCTTCAGCCAGGAGCTTCCACATCTGAGCCCCTTTTGCCATTCAATGAAGCCCTCACCGATGTCCTTTTGGGTACTTAGTCCAAACCCAACACAGGGTCTCCTGTGGACAGGACTATTGCACACCGCCATCTGTCCGCCCTGTCCGACCCTAAATTCCTGTCCCCACACCCCATGCCTGAGACTCTTGTCATCCAGGCTTCCTCAGGCGCATTCCCTTCTGCACCCCCGAATAGGGAATCAATAAGGCTGGAACAATTTTTGGAAGAAGGTGTTTTCTTCCTCCCGTCTTACACTGAGGTCCATGAACACCGCATGCTTATTGTGCCGCTATACCCACTCTCTGTGGGATACGATTGCACCAGTTCTGCCGCAGATACCAGCGGAGGCCCATGCTATTGTCTCCCAAGCTGTCAACGATGGGAGACATGCGGCAAAGTTCACGAACCGATGTGGGATGGACACGACCGACACGCTGGGCAGATCGGTTGCTACTACGGTGGCTTTGAGATGCCACGCTTGGTTGCGTACTTCTGGTTTTTCGGGGAATGTCCAACAGTCTCTTATGGAAATATCCTTTGATGGCTCCTATCTCTTTGTAGACAAGGCGGACTTGGCCTTGGAGTGATTCAAGGACTCCCGGGCTATGGCTTTCTCCCTTGGCCTTTCCGTTGCTCATCACTACCAACAGTCCGCCTTTCGCCCCTTTCATGGCTAACCAGGCACCAGCACCAGTGTTCTTTCACTTAACTGTACGTTTGTTCCCACAACTGGTACAGCCCTGGCACCCAGATAAGTCCCTTGTAAATGGTACCTCTGGTACCAAGGGCCCTGATGCCAGGGAAGGTCTCGAAGGGCTGCAGCATGTCTTATACCACCCTCTGGAACCCTCACTCAGCACATGCACACTGCCTCACAGCTTGTGTGTGCTACTGGGGAGGAAATGACTAAGTTGACATGCCTCTCAGAGTGCCATGCCCACCACACACTGCATGTGGCATAGATAAGTCACCCCTCTAGCAGGCCTTACAGCCCTAAGGCAGGGTGCACTATACCACAGGTGAGGGCATATGTGCATGAGCACTATGCCCCTACGGTGTCTAAGCAAAACCTTAGACATTGTAAGTGCAGGGTAGCCCTAAAGAGTATAAGGTCTGGGAGTTTGTCAAATACGAACTCCACAGTTACATAATGGCTACATTAAAATCTGGGAAGTTTGATATCAAACTTCTCAGCACAATAAATGCACACTGATGCCAGTGTGGAATTTATTATAAAGTGCACCCAGAGGGCATCTATGAGATGCCCCCTGAATACCAGTCTGACTCCTAGTGCTAGGCTGATCATTTTCTGCCAGCCTGCCACAACCAGACGAGTTTCAGGCCACATGGGGAGAGTGCCTTTGTCACTCTGTGGCCAGGAACAAAGCCTGTACTGGGTGGAGGTGCTTCTCATCTCCCCCTGCAGGAACTGTAACACCTGGTGGTGAGCCTCAAAGGCTCATACCTTTTGTTCCAGCACCCCAGGGCATCGCAGCTAGTGGAGATGCCCGCCCCTCCCGGCCACTGCCCCCACTTTTGGCGGCAAGGCAGGAGAGGATAATGAAAAAAACATGGAGGAGTCACCCACCACTCAGGACTGCTCATAGGGTGCCCTGAGCTGAGGTGACCCGTGCCTTTAGAAATCCTCCATCTTGAGATTGGAGGATTACCCCAATAGGATTAGGGATGTGCCCCCCTCCCCTCAGGGAGGAGGCACAAAGAGGGTGTAGCCACCCTCCAGGACAGTAGCCATTGTCAGATGCCTTCCTGACCTAAACACCCCCCTAAATTTAGTATTTAGGGGTGACCAAGGAAATCAGATTCCTGCAACCTACACAAAGACGACGGACTGCTGACCTGAAAGTCCTGCAGAGACATTGGAGACCACAACTGTTTTGGTCCCAGCACTACCAGCCTGTCTCCAGACTCCAAGAACCTGCACAGTGACACATCCAGCGGGACCAGCGACCTCTGAGGATTCAGAGGACTGACCTGCACCTAAAGGACAAAGAACCTCCAGAGGACAGTGGCTCTGACCAGAAACAGCAACAAAACAGCAACTTTAAAGAGACTCCCACTGCCGGCCAGAAGCGTGAGTCTTCACACTCCGCACCCGATGTCCCTGGCTCGAGTTCAGGACAACAAACACCGCAGAGAGGACGCCCAGGTGACTCCAACGATGTGGACACCCTGAGTCGACCTCCCTGCACCCCCAAAATGACACCTGCACAGAGGATCCAGAGGGTCCCCCTGACCGCGACTGCCTGGTAACTAAGGAACCCGACGCCTGGTCCAAGCACTGCACCCGCAGCCCCCAGAACCGAGAGGAACGATCTACCAGTGCAGGAGTGACTAGCAGGTGGCCCTTATCCTAGCCCAGTCAGTGGCTGACCCGAGAAGCCCCCCTGTGCCTTGCTTGCATCTCCAGACTGACCCCCGGGTCCCTCCATTGCTTTCAAATCAAAACACTGCGCCTACTTTACACACTGCACCCAGCCGCCCCTGTGCCGATGAGGGTGTGTTTTGTGTGCCCCCTCTGTGATCTACAAAACTACCCTGGTCTGCTCCCCGAGGATGCAGGTACTTACCTGCTAACAGACTGGAACCGGAGCACCCCTGTTCTCTATAGGCGCCTATTTTTTTTGGGCCCTCCTTTGAACTCTGCACCTGACTGGCCCTGTGTTCCTGGTGCTGTGGCTTTGGGGTTGCCTCGAACCCCCAACATTCAGCTGCCTATGCCCAGGAGACTGACTGTGCAAGTGCTTTACTTACATGAGAAACTAACGTTTACTGACCTCCCCAGGAACCGTTGATTTTTGCAGTTTCCACTTCTAAAATAGCTAATTGCCATTTTTACCACAACTGTGTGTACTACCATTTTAAATCAAAGTTCTTTACTTACCTGTGTGAAGTACCTTACAATGTATGTACTTACCTAAAATTTGAATCTTGTGGTTCTAAAAATAAATTAAGAAACCATATTTTTCTATATAAAAACCTATTGGCCTGGAGTTAAGTCTTTGAGTGTGTGTTCCTCATTTATTTCCTGTGTGTGTACAACAAATGCTAAACACTACCCTCTGATAAGCCTACTGCTCGAGCACACTACCACAAAATAGAGCATTAGTATTATCTAATTTTGACACTATCAACCTATAAGGGGAACCCTTGGACTCTGTGCACACTATCTCTCACTTTGAGATAGTATATACAGAGCCAACGTCCTACAGGGGGTGACTCCTCCTTGTTTTTCTCATTATCTCCTCTGGACTTGCCACCAAAAGTGGGGGCTGTGTCCAGGGGAGGGCAATCCTACTAGCTGGAGTGCCCTGGGGCATTGTAACACCAGTCTTGAGCCTTTGAGGCTCAATGTCAGGTGTAACAGTTCCTGCAGAGGGAGGTGTGAAGCACCTCCACCTAGGACAGGCTTTGTTCCTGGTCACAGAGTGCACAAAGGCACTCACCCCATGTAGCCAGAAACTAGTCTGGAAGTGGTAGGCTGTCAGAGACCGGTCAGCCTAGCACAAGCAGTAGGGCTGGCATGCAGGGGACATCTCGAAGATGCCCTCTTAGTGCATTTCTCAATAAATTTCACACTTGCATCAGTGTGGATTTATTGTGCTGAGAAATTTGATACCAAACTTCCCAGTATTCAGTGTAGGCATGATGGAACTGTGGAGTTCGTGTTTGACAAACTCCTAGACCATATACTCTTTATGGCTACCCTGCCCTTACAATGTCTAAGAATTGACTTAGCTGCATGAGCACTATGACCCTTCATTGTCTATGCCCTCACCTGTGGTATAGTGCACCCTGCCCTAGGGCTGTAAGGCCTGCTAGAGGGGGGACTTAATTATGTCAAAGGCAGTGGATTGTGGGCATGGCACTCTGAGGGGAGTGCCATGTTGACTTAGTCTTTTTCTCCCCACCAGCACACACAAGCAGTGAGGCAGTGTGCATGTGCTGAGTGAGGGGTCCCTAGGGTGGCATAATACATGCTGCAGCCCTTAGAGACCGTCCCTGGCCACAGGGCCCTTGGTACCAGGGGCTCCTTTTACAAGGGACTTATCTGTGTGCCAGGCTGTTCAAATTGTGGAGACAAAGGTACAGTTTTAGGGAAAGAACACTGGTGCTGGGGCCTGGTTAGCAGGGTCCCAGCACACTTTCAATCAATGCTGGCATCAACAAAAGGCAAAAGGTTAGGGGATAACCATGCCAAGGAGACATTTGCTTACAGGACTTATCTGTGTGCCAGGGCTGTGCCAATTGTGGGAATAAAGGTACAGTTTAGGAAAAGAACACTGGTGCTGGGGCTTGGTTAGCAGGGACTGAACACAGTTTCAGTCATAACTGGCATCAACAAAAGGCAAAAAGTTAGGGGGTAACCATGCCAAGGGAGGCATTTCCTTACACCCCCTCAGCCAGGTCCACCGCCAAGATGACCAGAGCTGATGTGACCCCCTCCTTAGAAAATCCTCCATCTTTCTTTGGAGGATTTAGCCCAATAGGATCAGGGATGTGCCCCCTCCCCAAAGGGAGGAGGCACAAGGAGGGTGTAGCCACCCTCATGGACAGGAGCCATTGGCTACTGCCCTCCAGCCCTAAACACATTCCTAAATCTAGTATTTACGGGTGACATTAAACCCAGGAAATCAGATTCCTGACAACCTAACAAGAAGAAAGACTGCTGACCTGAAAACCCCGCAGAGAAGAAGACAACTGCTTTGCCCCAGCCCTAACGGCCTGTCTCCAGATTAAAAAAATCTGCAACAGCGACGCATCCCGTGGGCCCACCAACCTCTGCTGACTGCCCTGCAACTCCAAAGGACTAGGAAACTCCAGTAGACAGTGTCTTTGTCCAAAGCAACAAGAAGAAACCATCTTTAAAGGGACTCTCACCTCACTCCAGAAGCGTGAGTCCCCACCACTCTGCACCGGATGCCCCTGGCCCTTGTCCAGAGAAACCAATACCTCAGAGAGGACCCCCACTAGAACGATGTGCCCACCCTGAGCCGGCCTCCCTGCACCCCCACGACAACACCTGCAGAGGGAATCCAGAGGACCCCCCCCGGCCGCTCCTACCCGGTAACAAAGAACCCGACGCCTGGAAGAAGCACTGCACCCGCAGACCCTAGGCACATGAAGAACCAACCACCGGTGCAGCAGTGACCAGCAGGTGGCCCTCACCCTTGCCCAGTCGGTGGCTAGCCCGCGAACCCCCCCCCCCCCCCTGTGCCCTGCCTGCTTAGTCAGTGTGACCCCTGGGTCCCTCTATTGATTTCAATACAAAACCGACACCTTGTTTGAAAACTGCAACCAGCCGCCCCTGTGCTGCTGAGGGTGTATCTTGTGTGCCTGTTAGGGACCCCCCCAGTGCTCTAAAACCCCCCCCCCTGGTCTGCTCCCTGAGGACCCAGGTACTTACCTGCTAGCAGACTTGAACTGGAACACCCCTTATCTCCATAGGTGCCTATGTTATTTGGGCCCCTCTTTGACCTCTGCATCTGACCGGCCCTGTGTTGCTGGTGCTGGGTGTTTGGGGTTGACTGGAACCCCCAACGGTGGGCTGCCTATGTCCTGTAGACTGAACTTGTAGGTGATTTACTTACCTCACAGACTATCCTGTACTTACTTCCCCAGGAACTGTTGAATTTTGCAGTGTCCACTTTTAAAATAGCTTAATGCCATTTTATGCCAAACTGTGTACATTACTGTTTTATTTCAAAGTCCTATCTTTACCTATGCAAAGTATCTTACATTTAATGTACTTACCTGTAGTTTGAATCTTGTCGTTCTAAAATAAATTAAGAAAATAATATTTTTCTATATAAAATCCTATTGGCCTGGAGTTAAGTCATTGAGTGTGTGTTCTCATGTATTGCCTGTGTGTGTACAACAAATGCTTAACACTACCCTCTAATAAGCCTAACTAATCAACAACACTACCACAAATAGAGCATTAGTATTATCTATTATTGCCCCTGCCAAGCCTCTTGGTTCTGTGCACACTATCTCTCACTTTGAGATAGTATATACAGATCCAGATTCCTACACCATCCTGCCTGCACACAGACGTTACCTGCGATTCGTGGTATGCCTCCTTCATCCTGCTAGTGACACATGACTCTACAGTGTGACTTGAAGTTCCAGTGGACGCAGCATCAGGGGAATCTCTCCGACATGGTCAAGATTTGGGAGGGGACTGCGAAAGACCTGCAGTGGTGGCTTTCGAATCCGCATTGGGTCCACGGTAGATCCCTCTCCCTTTCCCACCCAGATCTATCCATAGTGACCGATGCGTCGCTTCTGGGTTGGGGTGGCCACATGGGAGAGGCGGAGATTAAAGACCTCTGGTCTCCGGCAGAGTTGGGGATCTATATCAGTCTTCTGGAGTTCTGGGCGATCAGGCTTGCATTGAAAGCATTTCTTCCCTCTCTCAAAGGGAAAGTAGTGCAAGTGTTCATGGAAAATACTACCACCATGTGGTACTGCAACAAACAGGGTGGGATAGGGTCCTCGACCCTTTTCAGGAAGCACCAAGCCTCTGGACATGGTCTGGAATATCAGTGCATTACCCTGGTGGCTCAACATCTGGCTGGTTCTCTCAACTCCAGAGCAGAGGAACTCAGCTGTCAATGCACAGCCGATCATGAATGGCATCTCCATCCGGAGGTGGCGCAAGGTCTGTTTCAGCAGTGGGGAGAGCCTTGGTTAGATCTGTTCGCCTCCGCAGAGAACGCTCAGTGTCAGCTGTTTTGCACATTGGAGTTTCCAAGGCGGCACTCACTCTGTGACGCTTTTCGTCTCGAGTGGAACTCCAGCGTCCTTTCCGCCTATACCACTTCTGCCCAGAGTTCTGTAGAGAATCAGGAATGACCGGGCCCAAGTTATCTTGGTATCTCCAGACTGGGTACAGAGAGCAATGCATCCAGAGCTGTTGTGCATGGCCACCGATCCTCCACTCTGACTGCCTCTTCAGGCGGATCTTCTGTCGCAGCAACAGGGGACGGTTCTCCACCCGAACCTGTCCGGCCTCCGCCTTCATGCATGGAGATTGAGCAGCCGCAGCTGACGACTTTTGATCTTTCACCAGAAGTCTGCGATGTTATGTTGACATATTTATCTTTTTCTTCATATTTATCTTAAATATTTTTCGAGAAGAGTGCTCCTGTTCACCAGTAGGTGGCATTGATAGGGTGCACGTTTGTCATCAAAATCGTCATAGCTGAAATTGACGTTGTAGTACCCATATAGGTGCCACACAGACTCGCTGGTGTCAGTTCTTTTCTTTCCACGCCATGAGGGCTGATCCAACAGAAGAGGTACCCCTCAGTTGTTTTTTGACTGAACATTTTCAACTTTTTGTTGAATATTTTTGAGGTTTACCTCCTGGTGTGTTGAGGATGTCATTATGCAAGACTGGTTTTAAGCCCTGCGGATCCTGTCAGTGGGCTATGTCAGTGACTGTTCTGCACCTCGTCTGTTTGTGATGTTTGGACCGTTACCACGACTCCAAGTTGTGCTCCGAGTGCCGGGCAATGCATCTCAAGGTTTTGAGTGAGAGGTCCCTTAATCACATAGAGTCCTGGCATGCGACTCTGTGGAAGTCGAGCTCCCATTTGAGGGGAAGGTACCAGGACTGGTTGCGGAGTCTGAAGTCATTGTTGTCCCACTCTAGGTCCTCAGTATGATTGGGTAAATCGAGGCACAAGAAGAAGAGCAGGAAGTTGCAGCGGTCTTCGACTTCTCCTTGTCTGTTGGCCGATGTGGCAAGGGCGTGTCAGCGTTCAAGGCCTCGTTCTTGAATAACCTGCACCTCTGCCGGCTCTGCGCCTCCCAGACTTTCCAAGAGACGCCTGTCCAACTGAAGGAGTTTTATTAGGCCATGCACCTTATTTTTGAGCAGTCTGACCCCGTTGGTGTGCTGTCAGGTCCTGCAGAGTCAGAGGAAATCCCCATCTGCCATCGGGCAGGCAGCTTCGTCTCAGCTTCAATGGGCCCCCAAGAATTCAGTCCTGGATCTGGATTGGCGCTGGTCGTATCATCTCGACCTTCCTCGATGCCGGTCACGATGTCGACACACCCGCCACCTACCGGTGGCACCATCCTTATTATTATTCCTGACTCAAGCATGGAGCTGGATGGGTGTCGTTCAGCTCTGATGCCGGCAGGAGCCTTGCCTCCTAGATTGGAGCATTAGCCCTATTTTCTTGGGCTAGTCTTCGGGGAAGACTGGGAAGGCTGCTAGACCCTTTAGGATACCAGCCTTACGAAGAGGAAATGGATTGGTGTGGGAATTTGGATGTAGCCAGTGGACTGGACACTTATCCAGATTCTCGTATGCTTTCTCCCACTACTGTGGCTACGGTGGAAGGAGCTTCCTATGCAATGGATGCGAGGAGGGCAGCAGAGGTCATAGACCTTAAACTATCCTCAATAGCATTCAAGACTAATCGCTTGACAGAAGGGCTGCAACCAGGAGCTTCCACATCTGAACCCCTGTTACTGTTCATTGATGCACTAACGGCCGTCCTTCTGTTTACCTGGTCCAAACCCAGCACAGGGGCTCCTGTGAATAGGGCAATTGCCCACCGCCATCGCCCCATACCTGGGGACCCAACCCGTTTCTCACAACACCCTACACCTGACAGCTTGGTGGTCCAAGCGTCAACCTCCCAAGGCGCTTTCCCTACTGCTCCCCGGATAGGTAATCCAAGAGGCTGAACTCATTTGGAAAGAAGATGTTTTCTTCTGCCAGACTAGCATTGCAGTCCATAAAAACTGTATACCTTTTGGACCATTATTCCCTCACTCTGTGGGACTAGGTTGCACAAGTGCTGCCACAGGTTCCAGAGAAGACCCGGACTGTACTCTGTCAGGCTGTTGTTCATGTGAGATGCAGCAAAGTTAGTTTACAATTCGTTGCGATTTCGAGACGACCTACTCACTAGGCAGAGGGGTTTCCACAACAGTGGCACTAATTCGCCACGCCTGGCTGAGGACATCTGGCTTTTTGGAAGATGTCCAAGATTCCCTTCTGCACGTGCACTTCAGTGGCACCTGTCTCTTTGAAGGCCAGGCAGATTTGTTGCTCGAATGCTTTATAGAGACTCTGGCTGTGGCCAGCTCCTTGGGCCTCACGGTGACACCCATCACCCCCAATCTTCCTTTTGCTCCTTTCGTGGCTAAGGAAGGGGCTTTCAACCGCTCTGATTCCCAACCAGCCATCATGCTGCTCATGCTTCTCAGCCTCTGGGTGGACGAGGGTGTGGTACCCCTTGACCTCATGGTTCAGGTGGCCAGCAGTCTGATCAGTCCTCTGCCCCCTCCCCCCAACTGCTGCAGCTCTAAACCCTCCTAGTCTTGCCCTTTACCACCACAGGCACCCAGTTGGCAGCAGGGTTTTGCTAGCACCTGCCCCATTGGCAGCCCATAACATGGGGCAGGTGGGTTTTGCAGATTGTCTGAAGCCGCTACTCCTCTCCTTCGAGATCAAACCCCCTTCCCTCTCAAAGGCTTAGAGGATGCTTACTTTCACATCCCCGTCCTGCCGGCCCACAAGCATTATTGTTAGAAATGGGGTCTTCAGTTGGCAGTGGTTTGCACCCTGTCCAAGTATGGACCCTCACTCTAGACAGGGTAAGGGAGCCATTTAGGAATCTGGTTCTCTGTACAGTGCACTAAAAAGAAGTGCACGGTGCAGAGAGTCCAGGTGATCCCTAATTGGTTTACAGTGGCAAAAGTAGATAGTACTAATGCTCTTTTTTGTGGTGGTGTGGGTGAGCAGTTAGGCCTATCAAGAGTGTAGTGCTAAACATTTGTTGTACTCACAGAGGCAATAAACGAGAGACCCACTGAAATAATATATCAGAGATCAGTTTAGAAAAATAACACTTCTTATTATATATACTTTGAAACCAAGAACTTTGTATAGGTTTTTGAATAAGTTTTTAAACATAAATTCTTTTTGGTTTCAAAAATCAGCACTTAGTGCAGTTCCAGAGTTCTTCATTGTTAACCTATGGAAGGAAAACACATTCAGCAAATAAGCACTTTCCGACAACTACTGGGCATGGGTCAGGAACACACCAACAGGTGACTGCGGGCCGCACTGGGGTGGCCGGGTGAAGATGTGCAGTACAGTGTCAGGTGCCCAATTTATTTCAATGGGGATTGGCCCCCGTGGATTTAGACTGCAATCTCTGGCTGGGGGGAAGTGCAGTTGGGGACAACCAACAGGTAATTTGCAAACATGGGGTGCTCAGGACATAGGTGCACCTCTGGTCCTCTTCACCATGGCTCAGGGGCGACGGATGTAGAGGTGTCCTTTGGCATCTGGTTTCTTTGTCCAGGAGCACTCACAGTTGGGGTGGTCCTGTGATCTGAGGCTGCAGGCATCGTTGTGGAGTTCAGGAAGGGTGAAACCACAGTGGACTTGAGCTCAAGAGAGCTGGGGAAGGTTGTTAACATCAGGAGTCCACTTCAACTCGGGCCACTGACAAGGGGTGCAGTAGTTCCTTGAGGCATTGGGTTTCTCTCATCACAGAAGCTGTGGGAGAGGGGGCGACGTGCAGAGGTGATGGGATATGCAATGGTGTCTTTAGGTGTCTGGTCTTTGCGGTACCAGAGGCTGCAGAGTCCTTTCTTTAGTGCTCGTTGGGGAGCAGGTCCACTGTTCATGGGAGTCTTGAGTCTTTTTGGAAGGCAGGTACTCCTCCTGGTTTTCTGGAGGCTCTGCAGCAGGATGAGCCATCTTCGGATGCAGAGTTCCTCAACGAGTGCAGACAGGCCAGCAGGGTTGGTACCAGGTCAGCTGCTGGTTCTTCCGCCTCTTCTGTAGGTATGTCTTTTCTTCATCCTTTTTTTCTTAGGTGGTCAGGATCTGAGTTCTGGGGTGCCACCTAAATACTCAATTTAGGGGCATTACAGGGAGTGCCAGGTGGCAGCGAATGGGTTGCCCAACTTTAGGGTGACTACACCCTTTCTATGACCATTTCTGTTGGGAAGTGGGCATAACCCTGACCCGAGTGGTCAAATTCATTCCAAACCAGAATGGAGGATTTAAAAAGCGTGTCCACTTCAGCTCATTCACTTTAGGGGTGGGACTGCCATAAAGTGGACACACCTCTTAATCTGCCTAATTTTCCCGCCTGTCTTGCTGCCAAAAGTTGGGTCAGGACAAGGGGGTTGGTCTTCTCTGCCATTTGGAGGGACCTGCTCGCTTTATTAACATGGCTAGGCCTTTGAGGCCCTGGAATGTTCATCCTGCCTGGAGGAGGAGTCAACACCCTCACCCTGCGCAGACTTTTGTCTCTGGCCTGCGAGAGCGCTGGCTCTCCTCTTAGGGGGACAGAAACGTGGCTAAGGTGGCTGAACTGGTCAGGACCAGTCAGTTAAAACAGTAGAAGTTGGGAGGTTTTTAGATGGTATACAGAGGCAGGGTCAGTTTATGGTGTAAACCTATAGTGTGGCACCCTATACTTAGTCCGGGCAACCCTTAGTGATAGTGTTTAGGTGTCCAGATAGCAAATGCTCTCTAGGGAAAGCTACGGTGAGCAGCTAAAGCTTATCCAGGAGGAGCGTAAAGCACTTGCAATACCACAATAGTCTGTTAGTGATTGTCACACAAGGAAGAACCACACCAGGTGTAGCAAAAATAAAGTATTCTTTATTACAACACTGCTACTATACTAACATCGGTAAATTTCCACTTGGAGATGTCTACACACAAAATGTACTCTCTCAACAAGCAGGAAAAACATAAAAATACATAGGATCGTATGTGAGAGGAAAACCATATAATAAGAAAGTGGTATAAGAATGGAGGTGCCCAACCAAGGAAAGTGTTTTAGAATCCCAAGGGCTGGGGAGTAAGGAATTACCAGAGATAAGTATCAAATCCCACAGGCGCCCGGGTACTGAATAGTTATTAATCCGGATGTCCCATAGGCTAACACAGGACTGTCGCATTTGGAATTTACAGGATTCAAGACCCTTCCCAGAGGGCCGGGAGGAAACCAGTTAGCCCAAAAAATGTTGTATAGTACGCCACCCGTGGATATCCAGAAGATTGGAGTACCTACACCAGTGTACCGAGATGCTTCGGGTGAAGTTACGTCGAAACCCATGTTGGAGTGAATGGGAGCCTCAGTTGTCCAGCTGCTGTCACAACCTGTGTTCCAGGTCGGAGGAACCCAAAGGTAGATTCCAGATGTTAAGAACCTACCTGAAAAAGAGGGGGGCAGTGTCCAGACCACTCAGATATGTCCAGGCTATGTAGGCAGGCAATGCCCACCGTCTTAGAAGTGAAGTTTCTGAAGTTCGGTGAAGGAAGAAGTCCATCTGCGGAGTCCAGGGGATGCAGGAAGATCCTTGGAGTCACCCACGAGCTATCCCACATTGGTTGCTGGATTGCAGGAGGGTCAACAGTCAGCAGGCCCACCAACAAGCATTGGCAAATGCAAGAAGAAGTTGCAGGAAGTTTGCTGGATTTTGGAGACCAGCACAGTCCAGGAGACTCGACCCTTGGAGGGGTGTCAGGGTTGGCCCGCAGCAGGAAGGAAAACCAGCAGCAATCATTGAAGCCCCCACAAATGACTTACTTGCAGCAGGCACAGGGAGGCCTCAGCAGCACAACAAACAGGAGTCCCACGTCACAGGAGCTGCTGAGCGGAAGCTGAGATTGGAGTTGCAGCGTGCTGGAGGCTGGGGCTTCTTGGAGCTCGAAGATCTCTTGGAGGAAGAGCCAACAAACCTTGGTAAGAGCAACAGTTGTGGTTCATAGGGGTTCCATTCCAGTGGCTGCAGCAAGGGCCCACCGTCTCCCAGGTTGGTCAGAAGGCAAGTTCGACCAAGAGAGGACCACAGAACCACCGCCTGTGTTGCAAAGCCTTTTGATGTCCGAGGGACAGCAGGATCCAACAGCTGGTCGTTGTCATCTTGAGGTGCCTCTGGATGCAGGAGAGTCACTCCTTCACTGCAAGGGAGATTCCTTCTTGGTGCAGGCAGAGTCCTTGTGACCCTGGCGGATGCACAACCACGGATGTTGCAGAAATCTTGCAGGAGCTGAAGAAACAACATTGCAGTGGAATTTCTCCCAACTGGGTACAGTATTGTTTCAGTTCCAAAAGCAGACAAGCAGCAGTTCCGGTGGCCAGAAGCTGAGGCTGTCTTGCAGAGAGTACCTTGTAGAGTTTTAGTCGACTAATTGGATGACCCACCCTCGGTGGAGCCTGTAAGTAACCCTAAAAGGGGGTAGGTCACTATTTGCAGTGACCTACCTATCAGAGGGGGTCAGAGCCATCATCTACCTGACCTAACCAAACAAGATGTTCTCAAGGACCTCTGTACATCTTATTTCTAAAATGGCAGAATCAACTGGCCACCTGGTAGAGCTCTGGGCACCTCCCTAGGGGAAGAGCTGGACAGTTGTGTGGTCGCTCCCCTGTCCTTTGTGTGGTTTTGCACCAGAGAGGGAACCGGGAGTTCCTGGACTGGTGCAAACCGGTTTATGCAAGGAGGGCACCAAATGCTCCTTTCAAAGCAGTCTGGTGGTGCTAGGAGGCCACCCCAGCCCAGAAGATCAGTTGAGATCCAGAGACATCAGTAGCTGCCTAACCCTTGGTCTCTTTCAGAAGACCCTCAACAGTGAGGCACACTTTCTGCACTGTAAATAACTCCTCCCTGGTTAGACCTCCTTCCTGCTGCCAGTGGGCCAGCTCAGGTAGGTCCCCCAGTTCAGCCACTTCTTCCTCTGTAGATTCTGGGGTGTCCTTCTCAGGTTTAGCCTTCTCCCTGACTGTTGTAATCTCAGGAGCGGGTTTCCTGCATCCCTTGGCCCTCTTTCTTCTGCAGCACCTGGCCCACTGTTTCAGGCTCCAGGTCCTTCTGATCATCCTCTCTCGCAGCCATGGTCCTTGTGGTCATGCGCTCCCACTCTGGCATTCCTAACATTTCCAAGTGTGACCTAAACCCCACCACCTTCCAGGCAGTGTGCTCCAGGTCGTTCCCTAGCAGAGAGTCAACAGGCATGGATGGATTTACAGCTACCCTCAAGGAACCCGAGATCCCCGCACATTCAAAGGGAACCTTAGCTACCAGACATTGGGTCTCACTGTTGTCTACTGCTACAACCTGGTGGGCCACATTATGGATTTACTTGTTCCTCACGCACTGGATGACAGCAGACAGTTGCCATACTGGCTCCTTTGTCTCTCAAAGCCTCCACCCGCCTCCCATTGATGGTCACCCACTGCCTCTACTTCTTAGCGTTGTAAGGCATGAGGGTTCACTGGACCTCCTCACCCACACCCACAGAGACTAGGGTTAACTCAGCTTCTCCCCACTAGTAACTGTGGCCAACTTCTCCCCAAGTGCTACACTGGCCACCCCTAGTGTGTGCTCACCAGTGGGGGGCTGTGTTGACTTAGTGTAAGTAAACGCCTCCTTGGCATGGTTACCCACTGACCTTTTGCCTTTGCTGTAGCTAAGTTTTAATTGAAAGTGTACTGGGACCCTGCTAACCAGGCCCCAGCACCAGTGTTCTTTCCCTAAACTATACCTTTGCTTTCACAATTGGCACAGCCAAGCACTTAGATAAGTCCCTTGTAACTGGTACCCCTGGTACCAAGGGCCCTGATGCCAGGGAAGGTCTCTAAGGGCTGCAGCATGTCTTATTCCACCCTGGGGACCCCTCACTCAGCACATGCACACTGCCTCACAGCTTGTGTGTGCTGGGGGAGAGAAAAAAACTAGGTCGACATGGCACTCCCCTCAGAGTGTCATGCCAACCTCACACTGCCTGTGGCATAGGTAAGTCACCCCTCTAGCAGGCCTTACAGCCCTAAGGCAGGGTGCACTATACCACAGGTGAGGGCATATGTGCATGAGCACTATGCCCCGACAGTGTCTAAACAAAACCTTAGACATTGTAAGTGCAGGGTAGCCATAAGAGTATATGGTCTGGGAGTTTGTCAAACATGAACTCCAGAGTTCCATATTGGCTACACTGAAATCTGGGAAGTCTGGTATCAAACATCCCAGCACAATAAATGTACACTGATGCCTGTGTGGAATTTATTGTAAAAAGCACCCAGACGGCATCTTAGAGAAGCCCCCTGACTACCAACCTGACTTCTAGTGTGGGGCTGACCAGTTTCTGCCAGCCTGCCACAACCAGACAAGTTGCTGGCCACATGGGGAGAGTGCCTTTGTCACTCTGTGGCCAGGAACAAAGCCTGTACTGGGTGGAGGTGCTTCACAGCTCCCCCTGCAGGAACTGTAACACTTGGCAACGAGCCTCAAAGGCTCACTCCCTTTGTTACAGCGCCCCAGGGCATCCCAGCTAGTGGAGATGCCCGCCCCTCCGGCAAGCGCCCAACTTTTGGCTCCAAGGCTGGAGGAGATAATTAGGAAAACAAGGAGGAGTCACCCACCAGTCAGGACAGCCCCTAAGGTGCCCTGAGCTGAGGTGACCCCTGCCTTTAGAAATCCTCCATCTTAGTTTTGGAGGATTCCCCGAATAAGATTAGGGATGTGCCCCCCTCCCCACAGGGAGGAGGCACAAAGAGGGTGTAGCCATCCTCCAGGACAGTAGCCATTGGCTACTGCCCTCCCAGACCTAAACACATCCCTAAATTTAGTATTTAGGGGCACTCTAGAACCCAGGAAATCACATTCCTGCAACCTGAACTAAGAAAGAGGCCTACAAGCCTGCAGAGACGATGGACGATGACAACTGCTTGGGCCAAAGCCCTACCAGCCTGTCTCCTGAGTCGAAAACCTGCTACCAGCGACACCTCCAACTGGGACCAGCGACCTCTGAAGACTCAGAGGACTGCCTGACCCCCAGGACCAAGAAACTCCTGTGAGCAGAGGCTCTGCGCAAAAACAGCAACATCTTTGCTACAAAGAAGCAACTTTCAAAGAACTCACTCTTCCCGCCGGAAGCTTGAGACTTCACACTCTGCTCCCGACGCCCTCGGCTCGAAATCCAGAGAACAAACACCTCAGGGAGGACTCCCCGGCAACTGCGACCCCGTGATTAGCCCAAGACTACCCCCCCCTGGACACCCACAGCGATGCCTGCAGAGAGAATCCAGAGGCTCCCCATGACCACGACTGCCTGTAACAAGGGACCTGATGCCTGGACCAAGCACTGCACCCGCAGCCCCCAGGACCTGAAGGAACCGAACCTCAGTGCAAGAGGCACCCCCAGGTGACCCTCTGCCTAGCCCAGGTGGTGGCTGTCCCGAGAAGCCCCCCCTGTGCCTGCCTGCACCGCTAGAATGACCCCCCGGGTCCCTCCATTGTTTCCTATCTAAAACCCGACGCCTGCTTTGCACACTGCACCCGGCCACCCCTGTGCCGCTGAGGGTGTGTTTTGTGTGCCTACTTGTGTGCCCCCCAGTGCTCTACAAAACCCCCCTGGTCTGCCCCCGAGGACACGGGTACTTACCTGCTGGCAGACTGGAACCAGAGCACCTCTGTTCTCCATAGGCGCCTATGTGTTTTGGGCACCTCTTTCACCTCTGCACCTGACTGGCCCTGAGCTGCTGGTGTGGTAACTTTGGGGTTGCCTTGAGCCCCCAACGGTGGGCTGCCTATGCCCAGGAACTGAGACTTGTAAGTGTCTTACTTACCTCACAATCTAACCTTTACTTATCTCCCCCAGGAACTGTTGATTTTTGCAGTGTCCACTTTTAAAATAGCTTATTGTCATTTTAACAAAAACTGTATATGTTATTGCTCTAATTCCAAGATCCTAACTTAACTGTGTGGAGTACTTTGCATTTTATGTATTTACTTCAAATCTTGAACTTGTGGTTCTAAAAATAAACTAAGAAAATATATTTTTCTTTATAGAAACCTATTGGCCTGGAGTAAGTCTTTGAGTGTGTGTTCTTCATTTATTGCCTGTGTGTGTACAACAAATGCTTAACACTACCCTCTGATAAGCCTACTGCTTGACCACAATACCACAAAATAGAGCATTATAATTATCTAATTTTGCCACTATCTTACCTCTAAGAGGAACCTCCTGGACTCTGTGCACACTATTTCTTACTTTTAAATGGTACATACAGAGCCAACTTCCTACACTTAGGACTCCCCCTGAAATTCCTTTCCTGAGTACAGGTGAAACACTTTAGGGGTCCAACCCCTGCAGGCTTTCCTGAAGAGAACCAACATCTCTTTTCAACAGGAGTTTGGGAAATCTTACCTTGGGAACTTGTTCGGGGCCCTTTTGAGAACTTCTTACTTTTATCTTTGTCCCTCTCTTCTGCTTGGGAACCCGCCCACCCTTGGCTGAGTCTCCCACATACAACTTCCTGTGGACCCTGGCACTCATCCAGTGGTCAGTGTCGTGAGCAAGCTTCCTTGGATCAGTAAGCCAGCTCTCAATCAAGTGTTGGTGCAGCTCTGGAAAACCTAGACTAAACGAGTACTCCCACACAAATTGTGAAGCCCCTGATAATCTGTTACCTCACTGCCCTTCACCCAACCATCCAGTTCTCTGCAAAAGGAATCCATACACTCAAGCAAGGTCTGTGGATAAAGTTTCCTACTCTCTCTAAACTTCTGTACATATCTGGTGTCAGGCCGTACCTAGTGATAAGGGCACCATTCATGGTAGTGTAGATGAGCTCGCTAGCTGCCTCTAGTGGCAACAAGGTGTCCCACCCTCCCACTGTGAAGTAGTTCCTCAGACCTGCCCCCCAATCGTTTTCAGGGATACCATGCATGTGGAGAGCTGCCTCATCACTCTGAAACCACCTGTGTATGCCACCTTCCTTAGTGTCTTGGTTAGCTGCAACCTTCTCTCAGACTGCACTGATGAATTGCTTTCAAATCCATCCCCTTTAAGCTCACCTCGTGAGCCAATGTCATTTTCCTTTTTTCTATGGCCAGGATCTTTGCCTCCATTTCCAGCCTCAATGTTTCAAGCTCCAAAGTGTGCTTCCTAGCTTCCTGCCTGTCCTCCAGCCCCTCTGAGATCAGACTCTTTGAAGAAACACTGTTGCCTGCCCTCAAGGGTGCCTTTCTCCAAGACAGATCATTTTGCACCACAAAACCCCCATGCAATCTCTGTTCCTCCAGATCCACCTTGTCCAACTCTGTGTGCTCACCAGCTCCCCGGCTGCCAACCAGGCCCTCGGCGCCTTTACTAGCTTCTCCTTTCTAGTGAAGCCTTTAAAAGGACACCCGAAATCCTTGCAGAAATTTTGAGCTGGGGCACCATATAGGTCTCCATCTCTCCTGCTCAAACACCAAATCTGCAATAACTGCTGAGGGCTCACCAGGCTGGGACATGATTGTGGATGAAACTCAGAAGTTGCCCAAGAATTACGGAAGGCAAAAAAAGATAAGGCCAAAAACGAAAAAACACTATGCGGTTGTGTAATGGTCTGCGATATGGAAGAAGTATACACCAGTCACTGTATGTCAAGTACAAATACAAGTCCTATACTCGCTGCTGATCACCTGTTTGGGGTCTGTAGTGGGCAGAAGTTTGCACCCTGTCCAAGTCGGAACCTTCACTCTAGTCAGGGTAAGGGAGCCACACAGCTAAGCTAACCCCTGCTCACCCCCCTGGTAGCTTGGCTCAAGCAGTCAGGCTTATCTCAGAGACAATGTATAAAATATTTGTACACACAAACGCACACACACACACACACACACAAACACACACACAGTAACACAACGAAAACACCACAAAAGTACTCCACACCAGTTCAAAAAGTAGCCAATATTTATCTGAGTAAAATAAGACCAAAACAACAAAAATTCCACATGCACAAGTAAAGATACACATTTTCAAAAATTAAATCTTAGTAAAGCTCTTAGAAATACAATAGCTCCAACTGGGGCTATCACGACGTCTTGACAGAGTTGTTCTCGACAGTCGGACGCAGCTCACAAGAGAGTGCGGACCAGTCATGGAGTCGCACGAACACCAGGTACAGTACCTTGGAAAACAATAAGTAATCAAAGATGTTGCACAGAGTTGGAGAGGTGAGGTGTCGCTGAAGCCGGACAGGATCGGTTCTTTACTGCTACCAGGGTGGTGAGGCATCAGTTCCTTACTGCTAGGCAGAAGGTGTGGTGTCAGTTCCTTAAGGTTGTAGGGGAGATGGTGTAGCATCAGTTGCAAAGCTTTGGTTCCTTAAGAACTGGCCGGGTCAATGAATTGAGCAGGTCAAGATGTGAGGTGGTGACTTTTCGCTGTCACAATCACTCCACGGGGCCACAGGTGCTGCTGCAGAGTCAGCTGTCGCAGATGTCGGTGACACAACACTCAGGACTCATGCTGTGGTGGGACTTCAGATGCGCTGCAGCAGCATTGGGCTTGTGTTGCATGTCACGGTCGTTGCTCTCAGCGGGCACCACAGCTCCTGTGCATACAGCGGCGTGGAGCCTGAGAGCGGTGCCAGTTCCGATTCGCTCTGAAGACAATGTGCTGAGTTTCTTCTTAGTTGTTCCAGAGCTCACTGCAAAGGGCTCAGAAACTGGATTTGGCACCACTTGGCAAGTCAGGACTTTGAGCAAGCGGACCCTGGCATTGGTAGGTGAAGCCTTGATGGCTCTTAGACTTCTTAACAGGAGGAAAGCTCAGTTCAAGCCCTTGAAGAACCTTGGATGCAGGATGTTGAGAGCAAAGTCTAGTCCTTTCACTCCCAGGACAGAAGCAGCAATCAGCAGGCCAGCACAACAAAGCAACAGGCATAGTTGCAGTCCCTCCTTCAGCATCCACCTCTGCCTCCCTGTGCCCTGCCTGCACCACTAGAGTGAACCCCAGGTCCGTACATTGAATCCAATACAAAACCCAATGCCAGCTTTGCACACTGCACCCGACCGCCCCTGTGCCGCTGAGGGTGTGTTTTGCGTGCCTACTTGTGTCCCCCGCAGTGCTCTACAAACCCCCCCTGGTCTGCCCCCGAGGACGCGGGTACTTACCTGCTGGCAGACTGGAACCAGAGCACCCCTGTTCTCCATAGGCACCTATGTGTTTTGGGCACCTCTTTCACCTCTGCACCTGACTGGTCCTGAGCTGCTGGTGTGGTAACTTTGGGGTTGCCTTGAACCCCCAACGGTGGGCTGCCAATGTCCAGGAACCGAGACTTGTAAGAGTCTTAACTTACCTCACAATCTAACCAATACTTACCTCCCCCAGGAACTGTTGATTTTTTCAGTGTCTACTTTTAGACTAGCTTATTGCCATTTTAACAAAAACTGTATATAATATTGCTCTAACTCAAAGTTCCTTACTTACCCGTGTGAAGTACCTTGCATTTTATGTATTTACTTCAAATTTTGAATCTCGTGGTTCTAAAATAAATTAAGAAAATATATTTTTCTATATAAAAACTATTGGCCTGGAGTTAAGTCTTTTGAGCGTGTGTTCCTCATTTATTGATTGTGTGTGTACAACAAATGCTTAACACTACCCTCTGATAAGTCTATTGCTCGACCACTGTTCTGCTTTCCTACATATCTCATATCAGAGCTTACAGAACCTCTCTGGAATGCACTTCTGAGTTCAAAGAAGACCTTTATTGTTGTTAACTCTCCCCACCCACAAGTTCTTGAGAGACGAATTAGTAGATTTCAAGCACAAGTTCAAAAGAGTAAAAGTAGTTGCAGCAATGAAAGCAAAATAAATCACAGTACTTCTCAGTTGCAATGTACACAGCAAATATATATAATATATTCAAAGCAAAGCATAAAAGTCAAATTCATCACCGTATGAGCAAGTAGGATTCAAATCTGCTTGACTTCAGGCTGGAGCTAGACGTCAGTTGCCAATCTCCCGTGTGGGTAGATAATCTCTTTCTCGCAGTTGACCGGAGTCATCAACTTGCAGACCCCAGAAAGATGAAGCTGAATATTTAGGCCCTGCCGCCTTGCTCAAACGGTGATGAATTTGACTTTTATGCTTTGCTTTGAATATATTATATATTTGCTGTGTACATTGCAACTGAGAAGTACTGTGATATATTTTGTTTTCTTGCTGCGACTACGTTGTGTGCTTGAAATCTACTAATTCGTCTCTCAAGAACTTGTGGGTGGGGAGAATTAACAACAATAAAGGTCTTCTTTGAACTCAGAAGTGCATTCCAGAGAGGTTCTGTAAGCTCTGATATGAGATATGTAGGAAAGCAGAACAGACCACACTACCAAAAAATAAAGCATTCAAATTATCTAATTTTGCCACTATCTTACCTCTAAGGGGAACCCTTGGATTCTGTGCACACTATCTCTTACTTTGAGATAGCATATACAGAGCCAACTTCCTATATTGGTGGATCAGCAGTGGTGTCTAAGACTTTGCATTTGCTGGACTACTCAGGCAATACCTGATCACACGACTAAATTCCTAAAATTGGCATTAGAAACAGATTTTTGAAATTTTAGCTATTTTTCTAAATTTGTTAAAGTCCTGCTTGGGCCTTGTGTAAGTCCCTGTTAGAATTTCTTTTAGAGTGTAAACGTTTGTAAAAGTTTGGATTTAAGTTCTAGAAGTAGTTTTTAGACTCTTAAAAACTAATCCCAACTTTTAGAGAAATAATGTCTAGCACAGATGAGATGGTGGTGGAACTAAACCTCACCCCTTACCTGCATCTAGGGATGTCAGAGTTAAGGACTCTCTGTAAGCTAAAAAATATAAAGACTGGGTCCAACCCTACCAAAGTCAAGCTCCATGAGCTTTTGGAAAGGTTTGCAAAGGACCACCCCTCTGAGGATAATGCTACAGAAGAGGAAGTTAGTGACCAGGAGAATGATTCCCTCCCTCCTGTCCTAACTTGGGAGAACAAGGTCTCTCAAACCCTGACTCCACAAATAATAGTCAGAGAAACTGGTTCTTCCACAGGGGAGACCTGTAACTCTGGAAGCATCGAGGGCAACCTCAATGAAGGTGACCTCCTGTTAGCCAGGATGGCTAAAAGATTGGCTTTGGAGAGACAGCTCCTAGCCATAGAGGGAAAGACAAGAGATGGGTTTTGCTCCCATCTATGGTGGCAGCAACACAAATAGGGTCAGAGAGAATACTGACATCCTAAAAAACCCCAAAGGGATTGTAACAAAATATGAAGAGGGTGATGATATCATAAAATGGTTCACAGCTTTTGAGAGGGCTTGTGCAACCAGTAAAGTAAACAGATCTCACTGGGGTACTCTCCTTTGGGAAATGTTCACTGGAAAGTGTAGGGATAGACTCCCCACACTGTCTGGTAAAGATGCAGAATCCTATGACCTCATGAAGGCTACCCTAATTGAGGGCTTTGGATTCTTAACTGAGGAGTACAGGATTAAGTTCAGGGGGCTCAAAAATCCTCGAGCCAGACCTGGGTTGATTTTGTTGACTTCTCAGTCAAAACACTAGATGGTTGGATAACTGGCAGTGGTGTAAATGATTATGATGGGCTGTATAACTTGTTTATGAAAGAACATCTGTTAAGTAATTGTTTCAATGACAAACTGCATCAACATCTGGTAGACCTAGGTCCAATTTCTCCCCAAGAATTTGGAAAGAAGGCAGACCATTGGGTCAAGACTAGGGTGACCAAGACTTTCACAGGGGTGACCAAAAGAAGGAGGGGGTCACAAAGCCTCCCCAGGGGAAGAGTGTTGACACATCCAAGGGAAAAAGTAAAGAGTCTTCTACAGGGCCCCAAAAACCTGATCAGGAGGGTGGGCCCAGAGCCTCTTCACAGTCCTCAAATGGGTATAACGGTAAAAACTTTGACCCCAAGAAGGCCTGGTGTCGCATCTGTACTCAGAATGGATACCAAACTGGAGACAATGCCTGTCCCAAGAAAAGTCCCACAACTAATACTACTCCAGTTAGCAATGGAATAGGCAGTCTCCAGGTGCGATCAGCAGTGTGCCCAGAGCAAATCAGGCTTCACACTGAAGCTACATTAGTCTCTGGGGGTGGGGTGGACCTAGCCACACTTGCTGCCTGGCCTCCTAACATGGAAAAATACAGGCAACAACTCTTAATCAATGGGGCTAGAGTAGAAGCCCTGGGGGATACAGGTGCCAGTGTCAGGATGGTGACAGACAAACTGGTTTCCCCAGGACAGTACCTGGCTGGACAGACATATCCAGTCACAAATGCTGACAATCAGACTAAAGTACATCCCATGGCAGTAGTAACTTTAGAATGGGGAGGGGTCACTGGCCTGAAACAGGTGGTAGTCTCTTCTGCAGTCCCAGTAGAATGTCTGCTAGGAAATGATCTGGAGTCCTCAGCATGGGCTGAGGTAGGGCTCAAGACCCATGCAGCCATGCTGGGTATCCCTGAACTGGTGTGTGTCAAGACAAGGGCACAATGCAGGCTCAGGGTGAAAAAGAAGTGTTGGAGTCTGGAATAATGGCCCAACCTTCCAAGAGAAAAGGAAAGAAGACTGGGGAACCAGCTTTAACACAGCAGAGAAACAGAACCTCTCTTCCCAGGAAGATGTTCTATCCCCTGAGGGAACTGAGTCCATGGAGCTGGAGCCTGGGCCCAGGGGGACCCTCAAGGGAACAGCTGTGTAAGGGGCAAGAAACTTGTCCCTCTCTTGAAGGCCTAAGACCGCAAGCAGCTGAACAAGAAAAAAGAAATGTCACTGGAACTGACAGGGTCTATTGGGAAGATGGACTCCTTTACACTGAGGCATGAGATCCCAAACCTGGTGCCACTAGGAGAGTGGTAGTGCCTCAGGGGTTTAGGGAGTTCATTCTGACCTTAGCCCATAACATTCCCCTTGCTGGGGATTTGGGACAAACCAAAACATGGGAGAGATTAGTCAACCATTTCTACTGGACCAATATGTCCCAGAAGGTAAAGGAATTTTGCACCTCCTATGTCACCTGTCAAGCCAGTGGGAAGACAGGTGGCCATCCAAAGGCCCCCCTCATTCCACTTCCAGGGGTGGGGGTCCCCTTTGAAAGAGTGGGAGTGGACATAGTGGGTCCACTGGAACCTCCCACAGCATCAAGGAACTAGTATATCCCAGTGGTAGTGGATCATGCTACTAGGTACCCTGAAGCAGTTCCCCTTAGGTCCACTACTGTCCCTGCAGTAGCCAAAGCACTCATTGGTATCTTTACCAGAGTAGGATTTCCTAAGGAGGTCGTTTCTGACAGAGGTACCAACTTCATGTCAGCTTACCTGAAACACATGTGGAATTAGTGTGGGGTGACTTACAAATTCACCCCACCATGCCATCCACAAACCAATGGTCTTGTTGAGAGATTTAACAAGACATTGAAGGGCATGATCATGGGGCTCCCTGAAAAACTCAAAAGGAGATGGGGTGTCCTTTTGCCATGCCTGCATTTCGCCTACAGAGAGGTGCCACAGAAGGGAGTAGGGTTTTCCCTCTTTGAACTTCTGTTTGGACATCCTGTTAGGGGACCACTAGCTCTTGTAAAAGAAGGCTGGGTGAGACCTTTCCATGAGCCTAAACAAGATGTTGTGGACTATGTACTAGGCCTAAGTTCAAGGACGGCAGAGTACATGGAAAAAGCAAGCAAAAACCTTGATGCCAGCCAACCGCTCCAGAAGATGTGGTATGACCAAAAGGCTGCTATGGTTGAGTTTCAGCCAGGGCAGAAAGTCTGGGTTCTGGAGCCTGTTGCTCCAAGGGCACTTCAGGACAGATGGAGTGGCCCTTATCCAGTTCTTGAGAAAAAGAGTCAGGTCACTTACCTTGTGGACCTAGGCACTAGCAGGACCCCCAAGAGGGTAATCATGTGAACCGCCTCAAACTCCTTCATGATAAGGCAGATGTAAACATGCTAATGGTTACAGATGAAGACCAGGAAGCAGAGTGAACCTTTCCCTGATCTCCTCTTCACTGACCCTAAATATGGCTCAGTAGGTGGATTGGTCTATTCAGACACCCTCTCTGGCCAACAGCAAGCTGACTGCAGGCAAGTCCTCCAGCAGTTTGCTGAGCCTCTTTTCTTTAACCCCTGGTCAGACACACCTGTGTACCCATGATGTGGACACAGGAGACAGCATGCCTGTCAAGAATAAAATACTCTGTCTGATCAAGTTAAAGAAAGCATCAAAGTGGAAGTCCACAAGATGCTGGAGTTGGGAGTGATTGAGCACTCTGACTGTCCCTGGGCTAGTTCAGTGGTCTTGGTCCCCAAACCTCACACAAAACATGGCAAGAGAGAGATGAGGTTTTGTGTGGACTACAGAGGGCTCAACTCTGTCACTAAGACAGATGCTCACCCCATCCCAAGAGGAGATGAGCTGATAGACAAATTAGGTGCTGCCAAATACTTAAGTACCTTTGACATGACAGCAGGGTACTGGCAAATAAAAACGGCACCTGGAGCAAAGGAGAAAACAACATTCTCTACACCTGATGGGCACTACCCGTTTACTGTGATGCCCTTTGGCTTAAGGAATGCCCCTGCCACCTTCCAAAGGTTGGTGAATCAAGTCCTTGCTGGCTTGGAGTCCTTTAGTGCAGATCATCTTGATGATATTGCTGTCTTTAGCTCCAACTGGCAGGATCACCTGGTCCACCTGAAGAAGGTTTTGCAGGTCCTGCAAGCAGCAGGCCTCTCTATCAAGGCATCTAAATGTCAGATAGGGCAGGGTACTGTGGTTTACTTGGGTCACCTTGTTGGTGGAGGCCAAGTTCAGCCACTCCAACCCAAGATCCAGACTATTCTGGATTGGGTAGCTCCAAAACCCCAGACTGAAGTCAGGGCATTCCTTGGCTTGACTGGGTACTATAGGAGGTTTGTGAAGGGATATCGATCAATAGTGACACCCCTCACAGAACTGACCTCCAAGAAAATGCCCAAGAAAGTGAACTGGACCGTGGACTGTCAAAAGGCCTTTGACACCCTGAAGCAAGCTATGTGTACAGCACCAGTTTTGTAAGCTCCAAATTACTCTAAACAGTTCATTGTGCAGACAGACGCCTCTGAGCATGGGATAGGAGCAGTCCTGTCCCAAACAAATGATGATGGCCTTGACTAGTCCGTTGCTTTTATTAGCAGGAGGCTACTCCCCAGGGAGCAGCTTTGGAGTGCCATTGAGAGGGAGGCCTTTGCAGTGGTCTGGTCCCTGAAGAAGTTGAGACCATACCTTTTTGGTACTCACTTCATAGTTCAAACTGACCACAGACCTCTCAGATGGCTGATGCAAATGAAAGGAGAAAACCCTAAACTGTTGACGTGGTCCATATCCCTACAGGGAATGGACTTTGTAGTGGAACACAGACCTGGGGCTGCCCATGCCAATGCTGATGGCCTTTCCAGGTTCTTCCACTTAGAAAATGAAGACTCTCTTGGGAAAGGTTAGTCTCATCCTCTTTTGTTGGGGTGGGGGGTGGTTGTGTAAGAAAATGGCTCCTTGGCATGGCTACCCTCTGACTTTTTGCCTTTTGTTGATGCCAGTTATGACTGAAAGTGTGCTGGGACCCTGCTAACCAGGCCCCGGCACCAGTGTTCTTTCCCTAAACTGTACCTTTATCTCCACAATTGGCACAGCCCTGGCACTCAGATAAGTCCCTTGTAAATGGTACTCTTGGTAGCAAGGGCCCTGATGCCAGGGAAGGTCTCTAAGGGCTGCAGCATGTATTATCCCACCATGGGGACCCCTCACTCAGCACATGCACATTGCCTCAGAGCTTGGGTGTGCTGTTGGGGAGAAAATGACTGTCGACATGGCACTCCCCTCAGAGTGCCATGCCACCCCACACTACCTGTGGAATAGGTAAGTCACCCCTCTAGCATGCCTTAAAGCCCTAAGGCAGGGTACACTATACCACAGGTGAGGGCATATGTGCTTGAGCACTATGCCCCTACAGTGTCTAAGCAAAACCTTAGACATTGTAAGTGCAGGGTAGCCATAAAGAGTATATGGTCTGGGAGTTTGTCAGACACAAACTCCACAGTTCCATAATGGCTACACTGAAATCTGGGAAGTTTGGTATCAAACTTCTCAGCACAATAAATGCACACTGATGCCAGTTTGGAATTTATTGTAAAAGGCACCTAGAGGGCATCTTAGAGATGCCCCCTGAATACCAGTCCGACTCCTAGTGCTAGGCCGACCAGTTTCTAGAAGCCTGCCCCAACCAGTTGAGTTGCTGGCCACATGGGGAGAGTGCCTTTGTCACTCTGTGGCAAGGAACAAAGCCTGTACTGGGTGGAGGTGCTTCTCACCTCCACCTGCAGGAACTAAACCACCTGGCGGTGATCCTCAAACGCTCATGCCTTTTGTTAAAGCAGCCCAGGGCATCCCCGCTAGTGGAGATGCCCGCCCCTCTGCCGCTGCCCCCACTTTTGGTGGCAAGGTTGGAGGAGATAATGAGAAAAAGGAGGAGGACTCACCCACCAGTCAGGACAGCCCCTAAGGTGCCCTGAACTGAGGTGATCCCTCCCTTCAGAAATCCTCCATCTTGGTTTTGGAAGATTCCCCCAATAGGAATAGGGATGTGCCCCCTTCCCCTCACGGAGGAGGCACAATGAGGGCGTAGCCACCCTCAAGGACAGTGGCCATTGGCTACTGCCCCCCAGACCTAAACACAACCCTAAATTGAGTATTTAGGGGCGATCCTGAACCCAGGAAATCAGATTCCTGCTACCTGAAACATTAGAAGGACTGCTGACCTGAAAGCCCTGCAGAGATGACGGAGACGACAACTGCTTCGTTCCCAGCCCTACAGGGCTGTCTCCAGGGACCAGAGACCTCTGAAGCCTTAGAGGACTGCCATGAAATCTGAAGGACCAAGAAACCCCCGAGAACAGCGGCACTGTTCACCTACAGCAAAATGTTTGCAACTTTCTAACAACTTTCAAAGAACTCGCTCTTCCCGCTGAATGCTTGAGACTTTACACTCTGCACTCTGCACCCGACGCCCCCGGCTAGAGCTCCAGAGAATCAACACTACAGGGAGGATTCCCAGGCGACTGTGACCTCATGAGTAACCCGAGACAACCCCCCAGAGGCTCCCCCTGACTGCGACTGCCTGTAACAAGGAACCCGATGTCTGGACCAAGCACTGCACCCCCAGGACCAGAAGGAACCGAACTCCAGTGCAGGAGTGACCCTTTGCCTAACCCAGTCGGTGGCTGGCCCAAGAAGCCCCCCAGTGGCCTGCCTGCACCACGTGAGTGACCCCTGGGTCCTACCATTGATTCAGATACAAAACCCGATGCCTGCTTTTCACGCTGCACCCGGCCGCCTGTGTGCCGCTGAGGGTGTGTTTTGTGTTCCTACTTGTGTCCCCCCCCAGTGCTCTACACAAACCCCCTGGTCTGCCAAACAAAGACTCAGGTACTTAACTGTTGGCAGACCGGAACCGGAGCACCCCTGTTCTCCATACACACCTATGTGTTTTGAGACCTCCTTTGACCTCTGCATGTGACTGGCCCTGTGTTGCTAGTGCAGTGACTTTGTGGTTGCCTTGAACCCCATAGGTGGGCTGCCTAGGCCCAGGAACTTGAACTTGTAAGTGCCTTACTTACCTGAAAAACTAACCAATACTTACCTCCCCCAGGAACTGTTGATTTTTGCACTGTGTCCACTTTGAAAATAGCTTATTGCCATTTTAACTAAAACTGTGTATGTTACTCCTCGAAATCAAAGTTCCTAACTTACCTGTGTGGAGTACCTTGCATTTTATGTATTTACTTCAATTGATTCTTGTGGTTCTAAAATAAATTTAAAAAAAAACAAATTCTATATAAAAATTACTGGCCTGGAGTTAAGTCTTTGAGTGTGTGTTCCTTATTTATTGCCTGTGTGTGTACAACAAATGCTCAACACTACCCTCTGATATGCCTACTGCTCGACCACACTACCACAAAATAGAGCATTAGAATTATCTAATTTTGCCACTATCTTACCTCTAAGGGGAACCCTTGGATCCTGTGCACACTTTCTCTTACTTTGAGATAGTATATACAGAGCCAACTTCCTACACCCTTAAAAGGTATCTATCTGCCATTTCGGCCTTTCTTAGGCTACCTGATCAGCCCTCACTCTTTAAATCTCCTATTGTGAACAGATTCCTTAAAGGTCTCACCCATTTATTTCCTCCAACTCCATTTATCATGCCTCAGTGGGACCTCAATCTTGTCCTTACCTGCTTAATGTGTACTCCCTTTGGGCTGATGTACAATTGCCCTTTACGACTCCTAACTTTCTTTCTTGTTGCCATCACTTCTGCTCGCACAGTAAGTGAGCTTTAAGCTCTTTCTTCCAAGCCTCCATTCTTGCCTGTGCACCCTGACACAGTGGTGTTGCGCACTAAGGCTTTCTTCCTTCCAAAGATTTTGACGCCTTTTCTTGTAGACCAGTCCATCACCTTGTCTACTTTTTACGGACCCCCACATCCTTCCCATGAGGAGGAGAGACTCCACTATCTGGACCCAAAAAGAGTGTTGGCATTCTATATTAATCGTACTAAAGATTCCCAGTGGACGATCATCTCTTTGTTGGAAATGTGGGTGCGAAGAAAGGTAAGGTGGTGCAAAAACTTACCATCTCTCGATGGGTAGTTTTTTGCATCAAGATGTGCTACACTTTGGCCAAGAAGCCACCCCCTGCGGGCTTGCAGGCTCATTCCACGAGAGCGACTACTGCTTCCACTGCATTAGCCCGCAGAGTTCATGTCCTGGATATCTGCCAGACAGCTACGTGGGTATCCCAGCACACATTTGCTAAACATTACTGCCTGGACAGTCAGGTCTTTCGAGATGGCTGTTTTGGTCGTTTGGTCCAACAGGACTTTCTAGGATGATCTTGGTTCGCAGCCCACCTCTGCGGAGGGCATTGCTTGGGTATCTATTCTAAGGTAAGGAATCTGCAACTAGAAGTCTCTATCAGATGTACAAGTTACTTACCTTTGGTAACGAAATATCTGGTAGAGACATATTCTAGTTGCAGATTCCTTACCGACCCACCCATCCTCCCCGCTTGCGAACTGATTTCTATAGACAGGAATTCCCCCTTCAAGACCTTAGCTCTGGCGACCACCAATCTGTGTTGTTAGTGGCTCCGCGTTTTGGCGTGGAAACTGATATCCTTGCACTGAAGCAGCATCTTTGTACTACTCTGGACGTCTTCACAGCGACCACGACTCCAAGGATGTCTGCAGAGTTTATCGACGCCACCTACCGACACGCAAGGGTATTGCTTGAAGAAACAACATCTCTAGATCAGGCTGACGCTTGGGGAAACATTCTATTTTAAGGAATCTGCAGGTAGAATATGTCTCTAACAGATTTTTCCTTACCAAAGATAAGTAACTTGTACTTCTACTCTGACTTTCATGCCTCCTACTCCCAAATTGATTGCCTTCCTCACACACTTCTTGCTACGTGAACCTGCAACGGTGGCCATCGCCGATATTTGTCTCAGACCATGCACATGTAGAAATGATCTGATGGTGCATCCTCTCGATGAGGTCCCCTGCACTGGTGCTACCCCCCCAACAGCTTCTACTACACCACAGGGACACGGTAGACATACAAAAGGCAATTGGTGTCTATTTAGAGCTTAACGCCCTCCCAGGCACATTGCCTCATATGCTCTGGGGTGGTTTCAAGGCTGCCATCAGAGGTGTAATCTCGATCATTGCTATAGCGAGGCAGCCCTGATTGGTAGAGACAAATCTCACAGCAGAGAATAAAGTTCTGGAAGGAATGGACCAAAGCGCTCCTACCAGACAAAACAAATGGCAGCTTGCGATCCTGCGAGGACAACTACGAGCCCACAAGACCTATAAAGCAGAACGACCCTTCCTGGCCTTGAAGTAGAAAGACTAAAAAGGGAGGGACAAGTTTGGCTTACTACTTGACTGTAAATTATCCCATAATCGCTCTAAGACCCACATCTCTAAAATACGGGTAGGAGACATGACCTGGGCAACCACTGAGGGGGCCAAACAGACATAATTTCATAGCTCCTACCAAACATTTTACACGCAGGACGAGATCCCTGAGACCCTGATAGACGCCTACCTAAGCAATTGTGACTGGACCCTCTAGGAAAGTGACCCTTTTGGCATGGTTATCCCTCCACATTTTGCCTGATATTGATGTTGACCTGACTGAGAGTGTGCTGGGATCCTACTAACCAGGCCCCAGCCCCAGTGTTCTTTCCCTAAAAATATACCATAGACTCCACAGCTCCATGATGACTCCACTGAAGTCTTGGAATTTTGGTATCAATCTTCTCAGTACTATAAACCCACACTGATGTAAGTGTTGGATTTATTGAATAATTCACCTCTATATTTTAGTCAAAGTTCTAGTACAGGACTGACTGGTCTGCGCCAGCCTGCCACTTCCAGATGAGTTTCTGACCACATTGGGTGAGAGTCTTTGTGCTCTCTCTGGCCAAAAACATAGCCCACACTTCCCCCTGCAGTAACTGTAACACCTGGCGGTGAGCCTCAAAGGCTCAGGCCTCTTGTAACAGTGCCCCAGGGCACTCCAGCTAGTGGAGATGCCTGTCCCCCTGACAAAGTCCCACTTTTGGAGGTAATTCCGGCAGAAAGATTAGCAAAAACAAGGAGGAGTGACAACTTCATCTAGGACAGTGGTCTTCAAACTGGGGGACCTTAAGTGGCCACTTAAGGGGGCGCAAGGCTCTGGCCAAAAGAAGCATTAACAGATAACAGTGTTTTGTTTTAAGCAGAAACATGTTAATGCATTTTTACAAAGGCACCAGTACTTAACTGCAGTGTTTAAATACATCTAGACATATTTAAACATTGCAATCTTTACAAAATAATTGTGAAAAATTCTCATGGGGGCTCAATGATTTTAATTTTTTAGCTGGGGGGGCGCGGCATTAAAAAGTTTGGAGATCACTGATCTAGGACCACCTGTAAGGTGTCCAGAGCTGAAGTGACCCCCTCCAGAGATGAAGTGACCCCCTTCCCTGCAGAATTCTCCATCTTGGTTTGGAGGACAGTGACCAATAGGGTTAGGTCTATATCTCCTTCCCCGAAGGGAGTGGGCACTGGAAGAGTGTAGTCACCCTCAAGGACAGTAGCCATTGGCTACTGCCGTTTGACCCCTGTAACGCCCTTAAATCTAGGATGTAAAGGTTCCCCCGAACCTAGCTCGTCAGATTCCTGGTGACCTCAAGAAGACAACCAGAAGAAAGTACGACTGCTAAGCTGACCCCCAGCAGAGAAGACAGAAAACACCAACTGCTTTGGCCCCAGCCCTACCGGCCTATCTCCAGCTTCTGAAACCCCTGGTACAAAAAGGCTATGCAGCCGCAGGACCAGCGACCTCTTAAAAGCCTCAGGAGGACTACCTGTTCACCAGAAGACCAAGATCTCCCGTGGACAGCGACCCTGTCCAGAAAACAAAAACTCCCAACATCCGTGAGCCCTGCCCACTCTACACCTGATGCCCATGTCCAGGTGGCCCAACAGACTAGAACTGGTCCACAGACAATTCTGGCCTGGTGTCTACCCTGGTTTGTGAATCCTCCTGTCAACCACAACGACACCCGCATACTAAAACCGAAGGACCCCCTACCTATGAAGAATCCCGATGAAGATATCCAACGCCAAAAGGTACCCTTCACCCGCAGCCCCCTGGCCTTGGGGAACCTGCCATCTGGTGAAGCAATGTGCAGCAGGTGGTCCTCCTTACTGTCAAGGCTGTGGTTTCTCCAAACCAACCCCCTGGATCCAGCCTACAGCCTACTTGTGACCCCCGGGGTCCCCCTTTTGAAAAGCAATGGGAGCCCAACGCTAGGTTTGCACCCTGCACCCAGCTGCCCCTGTGCCGCTGAGGGTGTGTGTTTGATGCTGACCTGTGGCCCCCTGTGCTCTCCTAAACCCCCCAGCTCTGGCCTCAGACGACACGGGTAATTAGCTGCAGGCAGGCCTGATTCAAAGTGCCCCTAGTCTCCATAGCAACTCATTTTAAATCTTGCAACAACTTTGACCTCTGCAGCCAGCCAGCCCCGTGTTGCTGGTGGTGGGTGTTTGGGGTTAACTTGAACCCTAACCTTTGGACATCTGAACCTCGGTACTGGAACTGTAAGTCTTCAACTTACCATGAAACTGTGCTAATTTTGTTTTTGAAAATTTTCAATGTTTAAAACAGATTATTGCTATTTCTTTGAAAACCGTATAGCTTGCCAAATTTAAACAAAGAGGTGGTGATTCATATGCTTGCTACTTACTTGCAAATGTACTTACATGCAACCTGAATCTTGTGGCTCTAGAAAGAAAGTAACAAAATATAGTTTTGCTATATAAAAACAGTTGGCCTGAAGTTAGTCATTGAGTGTGTGCTTCATTTATTGCCTGTGTGTGTACAACAAATGCTTTGCACTTCCCTCTGATAAACTTCTCGACCACGCTACCACAAAAGAGAGCATTAGTGTTATCTACTTTAGCTTCCATTAAGCTTCTGTGGAACACCTGGATTCTGTGCACACAATATCTCATTTTTGACATAGTATATACAGAACCAGCTTCCTACAGAGCCCAATCAACCCTCATCACACTGAACTCTTATACACCCTCATCACATCTGCAGAGCTCCTCTGGGCACTCAAGGAACTGCCCATCAGGAATACTCCAGGTCCCGTTGATCTTCCTGTCATTTTCTTCAGTCTGTCCATCTGTAGCCTCCAGGACTGCCTGCTGTCATTGTTTAATTCCATCAACCAAGACACAGGCCTAACACCTATTATGACAGCTGCTGAGATCACCCTTATTCCCAAACTAAGCAAGTACCATACACTATGTTCATCATACCACCCTATAGCTCTCCTAATCTCTGACACTAGGATCTTGGTTAATAGGCTGAAACAGCATCTCTCTTGACTTATAGACCCATACCAGGTTGAATTAATTTGAACCCACCAGGGAGTGGAAAACATACATCAGATTGCACATCTGGTCCAAAAGTCCCACTAGTTCAATATCCCAACTTGCTTTCTCTCTCTTGACGTGGAGAAGGCCTTTGACTGTGAGCTGGACCTTTCTCTGCACTGTCCTAGGCAAAGTTGGAATTTGCCCAGAAGTGATTACCAAAATCATGATGTAGGAAGTTGGCTCTTTATATATTATTTCAAAGTAAGAAATAGTGTGCACAGCGTCCAAGGGTTCCCCTTAGAGGTAAGATAGTGGCAAAAGTAGGTAATTCTAATGCTCTATTTTGTGGTAGTGTGGTCGAGCAGTAGGCTTATCAGAGGGTAGTGTTAAGCATTTTTGGTACACACACAGGCGATAAGTGAGGCACACACACTCACAGACTTACTCCAGGCCAATAGGTTTTTATATTGAAAAATATATTTTCTTAGTTTATTTTAAGAACCACAGGTTCTAGATTTACATCAAACACTTTAAATGTAAGGTACTTCACTTAGATACTTTAGGAACTTTGAATGAAAACAATATCATGTACAATCTTTGTAAAAATGGCAATAAGCTATTTTCAAAGTGGACACTGTGCAAAAATCAACAGTTCCTGGGGGAGGCAAGTAAAGGTTAGGTTAGGAGGTAAGTAAAAGACTTACAAGTCTCAGTTCTGGGGCATAGGCAGCCCACCGTTGGGGGTTCAAGGCAACCCCAAATTTACCACACCAGCAGCTCAGGCCCGGTCAGGTGCAGAGGTCAAAGAGTTGCCCAAAACACATAGGCAACTATGGAGAACAGGGGTGCTCCGGTTCCAGTCTGCCAGCAGGTAAGTACCTGTGTCCTCAGGGGGCAGAGCAGGGGGGTTTTGTAGAGCACTGCGGGACACAAACAAGCACACAAAACACACCCTCAGCGGCACAGGGGCGGCCGGGTGCAGTGTGCAAAACAGGCGTCTGGTTTTGTATAGGTTTCAATGGAGGGACCCGCGGGTCACATTAGCGGTGCAGACGGGCACAGTGGGGCTTCTCGGGACAGCCACCACCTGGGCAAGGCAGAGGGTCACCTGGGGGTTACTCCTGCGTCAAAGTTCGGTTCCTTCAGGTCCTGGGGACTGCGGGTGCAGTGTTGGTTCCAGGCGTCGGGTCCCTTGTTACAGGCAGTCGCGGTCAGGGGGTGCCTCTGGATTCTCTCTGCAGGTGTCGCCGTGAGGGCTCAGGGGGGCCGTCTCTGGTTACTCACGATCTCACAGTCGCCGGAGAGTCCTCCCTGAGGTGTTGGTTTTCTGCAGGTCGAGCCGGGGGCGTCGGGTGCAGAGTGTAGAGTCTCACGCTTCCGGCAGGAAACATGAAGTCCTTGGAAGTTGCTTCTTTGTTGCAAAGAAGTAGCTGGTTTTGAACAGGGCCGCTATCCAGGGCAGTCCTCTGAGGCTTCAGAGGTCGCTGGTCCCTGTTGGATGCGTCGCTGGAGCAGGTTTTCGAAGTTGGAGACAGGCAGGTAGGGCTGGGGCCAAATCAGTTGTCATCTTCCTCCTTCTCTGCAGGCTTGTAGGTCAGCAGTCCTTCTTCTTTCTTCAGGTTGCAGGAATCTGATTTCCTGGGATCTGGAGAGCCCCTAAATACTGAATTTAGGGGTGTGTTTAGGTTTGGGAGGGCAGTAGCCAATGGGTACTGTCCTTGAGGGTGGCTACACCCTCTTTGTGCCTCCTCCCTGTGGGGAAGTGGGCACACCCCTAATCTTATTGGGGGAATCCTCCAAACTCAAGATGGAGGATTTTTCAAGGCAGGGGTCACCTCACCTCAGGACACCTTAGGGGCTGTCCTGACTGGTGGGTGACTCCTCCTTGTTTTTCTCATTATCTCCTCCAGCTTTGCCGCCAAAAGTGGGGGAAGTGGCTGGAGGGGCAGACATCTCCACTAGCTGGGATGCCCTGGGGCACTGTAACAAAAGGGGTGAGCCTTTGATGCTCACCGCCAGGTGTTGCAGTTCCTGCAGGGGGAGGTGAGAAGCACCTCCACCCAGTACAGGCTTTGTTCCTGGCCACAGAGTGACAAAGGCACTCTCCCCATGTGGCCAGCAACATGTCTGGTGTGTGGCAGGCTGGCAGGAACTACTCAGCCTACACTAGAAGTTGGGTAGGTATTCAGGGGGCATCTCTAAGATTCCCTCTGGGTGTATTTTACAATAAATTGCACACTGGCATCAGTGTGCATTTATTGTGCTGAGAAGATCTGATAGAGACTTCTAGTTGCAGATTCCTTACCTTAGAATTTTCCCCCAGGCGTCAGACTGGATCCAGAGATTTTTTCTTCAAGCAATACCCTTGCGCATCGGTAGGTGGCGTCAGTCGACTCCGACTCCGTCATAGGCGTCGTGGTCGCCGTGATGACGTCGGGAGTAGTACATAGACGCCGCCCTCACGCAGTGAGGTCTGTTTCTTTTAACGACTTTTCACGGCAGAGCGCCGAACCGCTAAGAACAACCAAGTTCCCAGTTTTCAGTGTAACCATTATGGCACTGTAGAGTTCGTGTTTGACAGACTCCCAGAACATATACTTTTATGGCTACCCTGCTCTTACAATGTCTAAGGTTTTTGCTTAGACACTGTAGGGGCATAGTGCTCATGCACATATGCCCTCACCTGTGGTATAGTGCACCCTGCCTTAGGGCTGTAAGGCCTGCTAGAGGGGTGACTTACCTATGCGACACGCAGTGTGGGGTTGGCATGGCACTCTGAGGGGAGTGCCATGTCGACTTAGTAATTTTCTCCCCACCAGCACACACCAGCTGTGAAGCAGTGTGCATGTGCTGAGTGAGGGGTCCCTAGGGTGGCATAAGACATGCTGTTGCGCTTAGAGACCTTCCCTGGCATCAGGGCCCTTGGTACTAGGGGTACCAGTTTCAAGGGACTTACCTGAGTGCCAGGGTTGTGCCAATTGTGAAGACAAAGGTACAGTTTAGGGAAAGAACACTGGTGCTGGGCCTGGTTAGCAGGGTCTCAGCACACTTTCAAATCATAACTTATCATCAGCAAAGGCAAAAAGTTATGGGGTAACCATGTCAAGGAGGCATTTCCTCACACATGGCATCTTACATAGGCCCACCTGCCTCTATCTCTCTTAAAGGGCAACACACAAACCCTACCCTGTTTACCAGGTGTGCTTTCTAGGGATGTCCGTTATTGCCCCTGCTCTTTGCTTTGGTGGTCAAACCCTTGGCCATCACTCTCTGACACACTGAAGCCATAGCCTGTTTACCTTTCAGTGGTCAATCCCATAAAATCAGTCTCTTTGCAGATGACCTGCTAGTCACTCAGACACAACCTGCTACCTGACTGCCCGTTGTTTTTCACTGCCTCGCCGCCTTTGAGGCCGAATCATGCTTTAAAGGGAACATGACCAAACCCTATGCATTGATCCTCACCACATCCCATCAGCACCTCCTCACCCTACAATCTCCAGCCCTTTTCCAATGGGCATCACTCTCAGTACGATATCTAGGCATTACCTTAACCCCCATCCTCCATTCTTGGACTGGGCAGAATAGCGGCGATCCATCTTGGAGGACCTCATTCGCTGGAAGCCACTGCATATCTCATGGCTGGGTCCAATTATTGTTATAAAAAAAGAACGTTCTCCACAGAATTCTCTATGTCTTCTAATCCCTACCCATAGTTATCCCTCTGGCGATATCCAGCACTTACATTGGGATATACGCACATCTATCTGCAGAGGTTAACTATCCAGGCTATCCAACTCCATAATAATGCTGACTAGAGTCAGGGGAGGCCAAATACTGTTGGGCAGCTCATCTCAGATTTATCTCCGAATGGGTCGGTCGTGAAAGTGACAGACAGTGGTTCCATATGGATTGAGCAGTGGCTTGTTGCCCTTTGTGGAACTAATCTGGCTACCAAAGCATGCATGGACTAGTAGAGCATATATAGCTACACCCATCAGAATAGCTGTATAGATTTGAGACAATCTGGCTCTCAAGAAAGGTCTCACCACCATCCCGTCCCCCATCACACCGATTGCCCCTAAAGGAGACTTTACTTCTCCCCTTGAACCTTATGTATTCTCCAGCTGGAAAGCCATTGAATGTGTAACCTTGTGCGACCTCTTTATAGGCAGCATCATCAAGCCCTTAGACCAGTGCAAACTATACTTCAATGTTCCTGCCCCCTGCTGCAATACTGCCAACTGAACCACTTGACACTTCGTTCCCTCAGCGCTAATGGAGCCAATAGGGCACACCGGCCCTTTAAGAAACTAGTCAGGGTTTACGATGGGACTGCAGGACTGATATCCAAAGTCTACCAAATCCTCCAACACTTAGTCCCCCCTCAACCTCACCCGTACCAAAAGCAATGCATACTAGCACCTTTGAGGGTATCTCGCAAAGCAATGCGAAACACTCTGGTATGACATACAGACGTATGCCCCAGTGGGAGACAGGCTATAAACTCATGGCTCAATGGTACTAAGCTCTGACTCTTTTGCATGGCACCTTTCCTACAACCTCTAGCCTCTGCTGGTGGTGCATAGTAGAGCCGGGAGATGTCTGCCACATCTGGCGGTCTTGCTCTTGTGTCACCACATACTAGAAGGAGATTCTTGGACATATCAATGACACAGTAGGTTTTCCCAGTCCCTGCCTCCTACACCACCATCATATTAGGTATACGACCTCTTGGGCTTGAGGCTATGACACGTACTTTGGTGGCTTGTTAACCTCGTAGCTAGGTGAAACAGCTTATAGGCCATGCCTGGAAGAAACCGATGGCCCCTCCTGTTGCTCTTTGGTTGCATGCCTTGACTAGAGAGCCCGCTGTTGTCACGTCTGTGACCATAATGCTAGACTGCCAACGTCTCCTGAAATTGCCACCACCCCCCCCCACCCCACCCCTCCCCACCACTCATCTTGCAAGAGCCCCAGCTTGTGCTGTTCAAAACAGTAGTATGGACCTGGGACTCCCTGGGAGGCATTATGAACTGATACTTGTTACAATTTTTGTGGACTTGACTCCGAAAACATTTCTTGTTCTGTTTTATGGAAACCTTTAAGAAAGAGATTTCAAGCAAATAAAAACACTACTGAAATCCAAAAAGGAAAAGTAAAGTTCCACCTTTTTGGCTATTATATATTGGCTGTTATTCACATACAGATTTAGGCACTCTGTCTGGGTGTCCGACCCTCTACTTCATGCCATATTGGACCACCAAAAGGGCTTTGGTGTCTTAGCCCAAGATTCTTTCCTGTAAGTATAATTCATAATACTACTTAACGATCAATCAAGCAGTGAAATCGGCCCATAGCAAGATGTTGCCTATTTTCTTTTTACAAACAGGAACGATAACTGTTGTTTGCTAAGAGGATGGCATTTTGGAGCACATCGCTGAGTTTAATACATTACTACTTGTCAGGGCCCAAAACTCAATATTTTTCTTGTAGAGGTCCATTGGGACTCCATCAGGGCCAGGAACCTTATTTGATGGGCTGAGATTGATGGCAGTGACAACTTCATATAACTGAAACTTGATTTCACGCAGGATGCTGGGTGAAGTGTGAGCGGGTGCTCGATTGGTGTATTCTCAGTATCCATGACCAGGCAATAAATATATGTAGAATGTTCCATCTGCTTGTCAACCTTGATGTTGTTTCCCAAGCCGTCAGAATACCCAGCACCTATTTTGCTCAAGTTGATTATCTTACTGAAGGCTTTTGTGTGTTTTTCCAAGTAAGCTGTAACTACGTTTCACTCAGGATTCTTCTTTTACTTCTTCTCTTTTCTTAATCACCAATTTGCACTCAGACCTGGCACTTGCTATGTCTGCCTTGACTCTAGGTTTAGTATTTATTGCCAGTGGTTGTCATATGTTGGCTTCCCTACATTATGTATCAAATCAGTTAGGGTTTATAGAGTTTTTAAATTTAATAGGGGCCAATAGAGATGGGTACAAAAGCCTTGTGCAATAATGCGTCATCAATTAAAGTTTTTGGACTGGTCTCTGATAGAGGTTGGCCATTAATCAAGTACAAGTTTTCTTTTGTAATGTTAAAAACAAAAATTAGGGATGTGAACTGCCTGCCACCTGAGCATAAGCTCCTTATCCTTTAAAGCTAGACAAAATAACCCCTTCTCGCTCTGAACATTGTCATAAACCATTGGTAAGCTAAGTACTAATTCAGTGATGAGATTGTGATCACTGCTACTGCTAGCTCTGGTACTCTCGGAAAAAAACATTCATATTCATGGATCGAGGATATAACGATATTCAATAACAGTACCACGACCCCATTCAGTGAAAGTGGCCATTTGGCTATTTTAGTCCGCCACAGTTTCAGCGATATCACAAAGGACAAAATCAAATATGTTTCTTATAGCACCTACTGTCAGCTGTAACATATTGTGGCCTCAAACTGAAAAGGGACTAAAAGGTTGGCGCTAGCGCCCGTCTTGGCGTAAAAATCTCCCTCTAGGATAACATTAAAACACTTCAAAGTTTAATAAGACCTGTCCTTTAAAATATCCATAACGAAGAATAGGGTATTGATACTGCAACTTTTAACACACAAGGTTACACCTGTAGGAAAATGGCTCCTTGTTGCAGCTACCCCCCCCCCCCCACACACTTTTTGCCTGATATTGATGCTGACTTGACTGAGTGTGTGCTGGGATCCTGCTAACCAGGCCCCAGCACCAGTGTCCTTTCACTAAAAATGTACCATTGTTTCTACAGTTGGCACACCCCTGGCACACAGATAACTCCCTAGTAAAAGGTACCAGTGGTACCAAGGGCCCTGTGACCAGGGAAGGATTTCTAAGGGGTGCAGCATGTGTTGTGCCACCCTAAGGGACCCCTCAGCTAACACATGCACACTGCCATTGCAAATTGTGTGTGTTGGTGGGGAGAAAAAGTCAAAGTCGACATGGTACCCCCCTCAGGGTGCCATGCACACAAAACACTGCCTGTGGCATAGGTAAGTCACCCCTCTAGCAGGTCTTAAAGCCCTAAGGCAGGGTGCACTGTACAACGGGTGAGGGCATAGCTGCATGAGCAATATGCCCCTTCAGTGTCTAGGTCCATGCTAAGACATTGTAAGTACAGTGTGGTCATATTAAGTATATGGTCTGGGAGTTTGTCAAAACGAACTCCACAGTTCCATAATGGCGACACTGAATACTGGGAAGTTTGGTATCAAACTTCTCAGAATAATAAAACGACACTGATGGCAGTGTTGGATTTATTTAAAAAATGCACACAGAGGGCATCTTAGAGATGCCACCTGTATTTTACCCAATGGTTCAGTGCAGGAGTGACTGGTCTATGCCAGCCTGCCACTCAGAGATGAGTTTCTTACCCCCGGGGTGAGAGCCTTTGTGCTCTCTGGGGCCAGAAACAGAGCCTGCACTGGGTGGGGGTGGTTCACACCTCCCCCCTGCAGGAACTGTAACACCTGGTGGTGAGCCTCAAAGGCTCAGGCCAGGTTTTACAATGCCCCCAGTGTACTCCAGCCAGGGGAGATGCCCTCCACCTGGACGAGCTCCAACTTTTGGCGGCAAGTCCAGAGGGATAGTGAGAAAAACAAGGAAGAGTCGCCCCCTCAGCCAGGACCACCACTATGGGGTCCAGAGCTGAAATGACCCCCTCCTGGAGAATGCCTTCATCTTGCTTTGGAGGATTAAGACCAATAGAGATATGTCCCCCTCCCCAGAGGGAGTGGGCACAAGGAGGGTATAGCCACCCTCGGGGACAGTAGCCATTGGCTACAGCCCCCTGACCCTAACACACCCCTAAATTTAGTATTTATGGGCGACCCTAAACCAGATCATCGGATTCCTGACAACCTCACAAGAAGAAGGACTGCTGAGCTGAAATCCCCGCAGAGAAGAGGAGGAGACGACAACTGACTTGGCCCAAGCCTTACCGGCCTGTCATCTGCTTTTCAAAGACCCTGCAATCAAAAATTGACGCGTTCTACAGGACCAGTGACCCCTGAAAAGCCTCCAGGGGACTGCCTGCATCACCGAGGACCAAGAGCTCCCTTGGGCAGTGGTTCTGCCCAACCAGAGGAAAATACATCCATCTTTAAAGGGACTCCCACCTCACTCCAGAAGCATGAGTCCCCACTACTCTGCACCCGACGCCCCCGGCCTGTGTCCAGAGAGGACCCCCAGGCGACTCGGACGACGTGTCCACCCTGGGCTGACCTCACTGCACCCCCACGACGATGCCTGCAGAGGGAATCCCGAGGAGCACCCTGACTGCCCGGGATGAAGATATCTAGCGCCTGGAGAAGCACTGCACCCTCAGCCCCCAGGCCTGTGAGAAACCAACCACAGGTGCAGCAATGACCAGCAGGCGGCCCTCACCCTTTCCCATTTGGTGGCTTGCCCAAAAGGCCCCCCTGTGCCCTGCCTGCAGCCCGTAAGTGATCCCCGGGTCCCTCCATAGAGTTCTATTGAGAACCCAACACCCTGTTTGCACACTGTATCCCCCGTGCCGCGAGTATGTGCTTTTTGTGCCTACTTGGGGCCCCTCCAGTACTCCTCCAAAACCCCCCTGGTCTGCCCTCCAACAACGTGGGTACTTACTTGTAAGCAGACTGGAACTGGAGTACCCCTGGTCTTCAAAAGGCACCAACGTTATTTTGGCTCCTGTTTGACCTGTGCACCTGACTGGCCCTGTGTTGCTGGTGCTGAGTGCTTGGGGTTGCTTTGAACCCCCAACGGTGGGCTTCCTATGCCCCAGAGATTGAACCCATAAGTGTGGCTTTTTGCCATTTTAATGAGAATTGTGTTCAATATTGAATCTATTCAAAGTCTCAACTATTACTATACAAAGTACCTTTCCTTTAATGTACTTAACCTGCTAAATGAATCTTGTGGTTCTAAAAATAAACAAAATAATACGTTTATGTATCAAAACCTATTGGCCTCGAGTTAAGTCATTGAGTGTGTGTTTTCACTTATTGCTTGTGTGTGTACAACAAATGCTTAACACTACCCTCTGATAAGCCTAAGTGTTTGACCACACTACCACAAACAGAGCATTAGTATTATCTATTATTGCCTCTGTCAATCCTCTTGGGGAACCCCTGGAGTCTGTGCACACTGTATCTCATTTTGATATAGTATATAAAGAGCCAGCTTCCTACAACACCACTATAAAAAATAATAAGAAAAAAATTAAAATAATAAAGCAGATCCAAAACATTTTGGATACCAGAATGTGCAAGTGCCATAGGTACAATTGTATAGCCCAGAGGTGCCCAGAATAAAGTTACTAGGTCCTCCCTTCACCCCAAATACCCTCATCTGAATCTCCCTCTGAACAGCATTGATGATCTCAAATAACGTCTCCAGCTGCAAGAATATAATGTTTTTCAATTCTGATAGAGACTACTAGCTGCTGATTCCTCCCTTTTTGAATATTCCCCAGGCATTAGACTGGATCCAGAAACTTTTCAGCAGTACCTCTGCTCGCCGGCTCCGTACTGATGCTGTTCCTCCCCAAAAATGACTTGCAGCCCTTTGCAAGCATCACTCCTGCATGCTGATGTCAGTTCTTTTCTCTCTGCAACACCTGATGCAGATCCAGCGCACCCTCTTGTCTCTTTGAGACCCTTACCTCTTCCAAACTCTGTGTGCAAGGGGAATGCCACCTCCCAAAACAACAGGTTTTAAACCCATATCGCCTGTCACAAACATATGTCTGTGACAGATCCTCATCAGATCTGCCTGTGGTGCCCAAGGTCAAGCAACAACTTTTAAGACTTGCAGTGATTGTGCACTGATGAGCACGAAGGCCATATGAGACATTGAGGCAAAAGACTCTGGGGGTTATTCCAACTTTGGAGGAGGTGGTAATCCGTCCCAAATGTGACGGATTTACCACCAGCTGTATTACGAGTTCCATAGGATATAATGGACTCGTAATACGGCTGGTGGTATATCCGTCACTTTACCGTCACTTTTGGGACAGATTACCACTTCCTCCAAAGTTGGAATAATCCCCTCTGTGCCTATAATGGACCGAATCAAACGTTTGGTCCCTGTCCTATTCCAGATCCAAAAGTCACATAGGTCATTCCACAGGTCATTGTTCATCTTGATCAAAGTCATTGGCTAAATAAAAGAAAAATCCAACCCGGACTCCATCCTTCCCTCCACTCACATTGTTCTGAGAACACAGCACCATACATTTCAATCTCACTACCAAAGTCAATCAACATTGCACCCTATTTTATAACTTGTTCTATTACAACCTGAGTTCCCAGAGCTGTCTACCACTCCGAAACAGGTTGGAGAGTGCTGCAAGGCAGTGCTCTTATTTTCCGTCTCCGTCTGGTGTGCCTATGGGCCCCGTGGAGCTAAGAGACTCCATCTGGAATATTGCTGGCTTGTTTCCCCTCAGTGCCACTTGAACCCTCCGAGACCATCACAAGGCTGCCACCAGCTCTGGTTCCAGTGACACGATCCACACCAGTTCGCAGAACTTCCACCCCAGGTTAACTCCACCAGTGCCAGAGGAGAAGGTCCCTATTGTTTTCTTTGACTATGAGGCAGTGCGCGGTTGTTGTTGAGGTACCTTTTCCTCCACTTGACCTGCTAAATCCACAAGGCGGAAGACATACCCTATGTTCTCTGTTTGACAAAGATTCAGACATTGGCTATGAGGTGGATGATGAGATTGGGCAACCATACCGTTAGGAGAATTGGTTTGATGACATACAAAACATTAGTGGCCTTGATGCCTCCCCTTAGTTAGGGCTTATCTCTCCCTGGACCTGTCGCTGAGGAGAGCACTTTTTACACCACGGTGATGCTTAGGGGGGCCAAAGTCCTTGACCTCCAGCTTACCTACCTTGGAGGTCAAGAGCATTGTATTGACAGAAGTCCTCCAGCTGGGGCAAACATCCACTAAGCCCCTCTTGCCTTTCAATGAGGCACTTATGAATATCTTGTTGGGGCATGGGCCAATTCTTGCTATGCCCCCCTCCACCCCTCCCTACCCCCCGAATCCCCACCTCACCCCACCATTCAACGCCAAATCACGAGACATTACCCTGTCCCTGACCGAGCCTGCAGCTTTAGGTCAAAGCCTACTAGGCAGCGAAGCTGTTTGGTTTGCTAAAAACATCTTGGGGAGTTTCAGAAAGTTGATATAGGAATGCATTCAGCCCATTGCTTGCCATTGGTTTTGTAGTTTGTAACTCAGATTTTCTTGCTTTCCATTTGCTGGCTTTATTTGTTTTAGGCAGTCCACCTTGAGTTTGGTCCTTCGCTTGCCAAAATCTTATCTCCAGTATCCTTCCAACTGCTCCTTTTTTGTGAACAGGACAGTAAACCTTGTTCTTATCTCATCACATTTGCTGTGCCTTTTATAGACTGAGGTGAAATTCCACACAGTCTTCTGATGGCACTTGTTTACTTTTCTGTCTCTGACTTCAAAGTGAGAGGATGTATATGACAATCTTGCTGGATAGTGAGGCTATGAAAGAGTTTTTTCCTAGCATGCAACATTTAAAAGAACTGTGCAAGTATTTCAGAATATATTGGGATTATGAACACACAAATGACACACATTTTTTATTTCTGAAGTGTGTTGGAAACAAATACGTTAATATGATCAAAACAAATCATTGAACTAGGTGATGCAATTTCTATACATTTTCATTTGTGCACTGTAGTTTTATTAGTAAAACGGTATGTCTGTGCAAAATAAATGGTCATTTCAACTGAAAATGTGTTGTCTGTAATGGCAGTGTGCTACCACACAATGAATACTCCTCTCTACGCCACTTCACTCTAATCTGCACCGCTGCACTCTACTCTACACACCATTGCAGTCTGCTCCACTGCGCTCTACGCCACTTCACATTACGCCTCTCTACTCTCCTCTTTACCACTACTCTATGCCAATACATTCTTCACCACTCTACTCAACACCACTAAACTTTTGGCCACTTCACTCTACAGCACTCCAGTCTAGGCCACTACAATGTGCTTTACACAACTCCACTCTATGCCACTGTATTCTGCAACACTGCTCTCTATGCCACTGAACTCTATGCCACTGAACTCTATGCCAATGCACTCTATGCCAATGCACTCTATGCCAAAACACTTTTCTCTGCAACACTCAACGCCCCTGCAGTCTAAGCCAATCCACCTTATGCCACTCTGATCTACTCTGCACCACTGCACTCTACACCACTGATCTCTACATAACTTAACTCCACGCCAACACACTGTATGCCACTCTACGCAACTGCACTCTTCCCTGCACCAATCAACTCTACGCCCCTTCACTCCACTCTGAAACTATCTACTCTATGCCCTTGCACTCTTCCTCACTCTACTCCACTCTGTATCACTCCACTCTGCCACTGCACTCTATGCCACTCTACTCTTACCCACTGCACTCTACACCAAAGCACTCTCGACAACTGCACTCTGCTCCGCATAACTGTACTGTACACCACTGCCCTCTACACCACTGCACTGTGACACTCTACTCTGCAACACTGCACTTCCTACCTCTGAACTCTACGCCACTCTACTCTACACTACGCCACTCTACGTCACTGCCCTGTATGCCACTGCATGGCACTGTACTCTACACCACTTTATGCTACTCTACTCTGCACCACTCTGCCACTGCACACGATGTGAGTCGACTCTGCACCAGTGGTCTCTACATCAGTCTACGCCACTCCACTCTTCAGCATTCTAAGCCACTCCACACTATGCCACTGCACCACCACACTCTACGCCATTGTACTCTGCATCACTCTACTCTGCTCCACTCTACTCTGTGCCAGTATACTCTTCTGTGCCGCTCTGTTCTACGCCGCTCTGTTCTACGCCACTCTACTCTTCAGCACTCTACTCTTCGCCAATCTACTCTGCACCACTCCACCCCCCTCTGTGCCCTTCCACTATGCTGCATTGTATGCTGCTGAATTCAGTGCCCACTCCATTCAGTGCCACTGCACTCTACGCCACTATACTCCGCAGCACTCTACACCAATCCACTCCACTCTTCCACTGTACGTGACTCCACACACTTGCCACTCCAGTACATGACACTCTCTGCCCCTCCACTCTACAACACTCTACTTTACTCTTCACCATTCCGCTCCATGACACTCCACGACACTCCACACCACCCCTCTATGCCACTAACGTTTTGCCATGCTGAACAGCAGCCAAGCTGGTGTACAGCATGGCCAAAACACATTGGCAAAGCCAATAGCTTCCCCATAGGTGAGGCTTATTGGCTTTGCAATGCTTGTTATCTCAGCCACCGCTCTTCCCCAGACGCTCCTACATTTTTATCTCACATCCCTCCTGTGAGGAAATATGGTGTATTATATGGTGTGATTGTGCGACCTCTCCGTGTAATACACTTGCCAACCCTGTTAATACCATTAGGTTACATTTGTGAAACCCTTTGCTTAACCCAGAGTAACTGTAGGTCTGAGCTGTCAGGCTTACTTGAAGGAACAAGTGTTAAGCATTTAAAGAGCACCAGAACAATTCATGAAGAAATACATGACTCAAGAAATCTAGCACCAATTTATTAATAAAATAGACTGCATTTTTTATGTATTTTTAAACACGCCAAAGAAAAGGATCCATCAGAGGTACAGCAATTACAGTGTACAGTCAATATGCACCTTTTCAATTAGATTGGCTGCAAACAAACATTGCGAAACTCCACAGATTAGACACTTAAAAGTTTTTTTTTTTAAACTTGGATAAGTATAAACATGGTTGCTTTCAGTTACTTTAGGTGACCAACTCCAGCAGGGTGTCAGTTAGCGGGACCAGCAAGGTCCTCAGAATCAGTTACCTGTCTTCATGGAGTCGCTGGTAATTTATCTCCTTGCCATAGACTGTTATTGAAGTGGTCCTGATTCAAGGTATACAGGATGCTAAAGATGCTCAAGGATGCTGTGGATGGGATGCAGTAGATGGGGTCTTGCTGTGGCTACTCCTCAGTCACAAGCATGCTGGGGTGATCCTGGACACAGGGTTTAACGTCCCTCAAAGTCCTCTCAGTCTTGGCAGAAGCCCAGCCGCCGCTGTTGCTACCAGTCGCCTAGTATTGCAATCACAGGGGAATCCATCCTTGGAGAGTAACTTGCCTTCTGATGAAGCTGCACTCCGATGACTCTCCCGGGTTTAACATACTTGGAAGCAACATTGAGCACTGGTCCCTGGTGCTGCGTGGCATCAAGGAATGGTGGTCAGAAGATTTGGGCTACCAACTCATCCCAGCAGGCTTCTTCAGCTGTTGTGCCCTTGTGCTGTGAACAGGTTGTCGGCCAACTGATCCTTGGAATCTCTTGCTTCGACTGGGCTTGGGAAGCGACGTCTTCATGAGCAGGACATAGCAGGCACAGTCCCTTCTCATTTGCTAGTCACCATGTTCAACAGATGGAGTCTACATATGTGTAGCCCTTCTTCGCTGGGCAGTCTGTCTTCGGTCCTCTTCTCCAGTCTGTCGAGATCTGAGTTCTGGGTGTAATGTGTGCCCTTTTAATGCTCAGAAAATGCCCTCAGGGCAGAATGTGGTTGGTAGCTAATGGGATACGAGGTTTCCTCCCTCCTGATGACCACTTCCTGCGAAGTGTGGCTTCTAGCTATCCAGGATGCACCCTTCTGCCCACATTCAACACGGCAGAACCCCTCTCTTGGCGTTCAGAGCTCCCTAGACCAGCCCAAAGGTGTGGCTACTATGGGGGCTACACTCCCCTGAAAAAACAGTTTTACACCTTGTTTCTCTTCTCTTTCCCGAGTGTCTAACTAAACAGTAGAGCAGCCCCTCTTACAAGGGCTCACCATTTACCCTTTAAAGGTGCCTTCTTGGGCTAACAGCCGTGTGGCGTCCTGACAAGTGAGGCCACACCTCACTCCTGTGCAGGCTTCTATTGTCTCTTTTCCTGGGAGTCATTTGCTCATCCCCCCAGGAGGGCAGAAAGCTGTCTCAGGGAAAGACCCTTTGATTCCACTGATTCCGCTCCAAAAACAGCACCAAAACCAACCTTATCACGGCCATGGGATGACATCAGAACCTGCCTTGACAGAGGAGACTCAGCCACCCTGATCCTCCTCGACCTTTCGGCTGCCTTCAACATTGTCTCCCACCGCACCCTGATCAAGAGACTCAATCAGATTGGCATCCAAGACAGTGCTTTCAAATGAATTGCATCATTCCTGTGGAAGAACTCAGAGTCCACCTCCCTCCCTTCACCTCAGAGACCAAGAACATCATCTGCGGCATCCCTCAAAGCTCACCCCTCAGCCCCACCCTTTTCAACACCTACATGACTCCCCCTGTCCAACATCGTCAGAAACCACCCACTGAGTATCATCTTCTAGGCAGATGACACCCCAGCTCATCCTCTTGCTTTCTGAAGACCCTTCCACAACGAAGGCCAACTTCCAAATGGCTCTGTGTATCCACCAGACAAACTGTCATTCAAGCCCTCTTCACCAACACCTGGACTGTGGCAATTCTCTTTATGCCGGAATCACATCACACTTCCTGAAAAGATTTCAGACCATCCAAGACTCAGGGGCCAGAGTGGCCAGACTCATCTTCGACCTTCTCAGACCTACACACATCACCACTCACCTGAAGAAGCTCCACTGGCTCCCTGCACAAGAGATGCCAATTCAAGATTCTGACAAACGCCTACTAAGCCCTTCACAACCAAGTACAAGCGTACATTGACCAAAGCCTGAGTCCCCCAGACTCCTGCGCTCGTCCTCTCTGTCCCACGCTTGCACCACCCGCATCCGTCACAGAAACAGTGGTGGCCGTTCCTTCTACTACCTCACTGCGAAATCCTGAAACAGCCTCTCCATCCACCTGAGGACCTCGCCTTCCCTTCAGGAATTCAGAAGGGGACTCAAGACCTGGCTCTTCAACTGAAGCCCTGAGCCTGGACCTAGAGCCTAGATACCTTCACTGGTAATTAGCGCACTCATAAATCCTGACTGATTGATTGACCCCATGTACAACAGTAGATGAGCACAGGGGATTTTAGGGCTACAAAGTGGCAACTTTGTGGAAGTTGCACACTGCAATAAGTTTTATTAATTTCGAATTGGCCATCAAGGCTTAAGGTAACGAGTTGTTTGATATCTTACAGTATCATCTTTAGTGGTCCCAGTCAAAAATGAGTATGGCCAAGATGAAAGCCTGTAACTCTGTATTTGCCAATGGGGTTACTAGCCTTTTCCACACTAATTGTGGGTTTTTAACTGTTGGAACATAAAAATAACACATCTTAATACGAGGCAGTCTGCCCTAGGGCTCACTTATGCCTATCTTATGAATGAATTACATATATTGAAAGGGCAAAGACTTGGCTTAGCCATTACTTTAAATTGCAAAGTCATATTAGCAGTTTAAAACTGCCCTTCCAGTCTGCAGTGGCAGACTAGTAGCCATGCTTCACCTTGGTTTCACCCAGGGAGGCACAAACAGTGCAGCAGTCCATGGGCTGATCCTCTAACTTACAGGCCCTGAGTACCTAGAGGACCCTTTACTGCGACTACTTGCGGATAAGCTAGCGGATGCCAATTGAGTATAAGCCAACCAAAACATATACACTTTAAGGTTAGGGCACAGGCACTGAGGTCTGGTTAGCAGGCCTCACTGCACTCTGAGTTGAAAAACCAGCAGCATCAATCTAAACCTTCGGCAGTGACCATACAAAAAGAGGTATTTCCTTACCTCCCTTGACAGGTTAGTGATGCAGATGCCTACAAGCAGGACACACCCAAACACATTTCTAATGACTCTGCCCAATAAGGAGTAAAAAGCGGGCAGAAAATGAGTCTTCTCATCCAGCCACTTGGCTCTTAGATCAGTTAATGCTAGATACATCTAGGGGTGCTATTCCCACACCATTTGGGATTCAGTGGTTCAAGTCTCTCCAGATGTTCCTGAAGTTCTTCCCCCTGAGCTTGCACAAGCTATACAGGATGGTTGTGATGTGGCCAAGTTCATGATTTGTGGCTTGGACACCACTAATTCCATAGTGCAGGCCATAGGCACTAGTGTATCCATTCACTACCACGCTTGGCTGTGGTCAACATGTTTTTCAAACAATGCCCAGTCATTCTTCATGGACATGCTCTTTGACAGGATTTGCCTGTTTGGGGACAAGGCAGATTCCACTTTAGAGCTGTTAAAGAGAGTAAGGCTACAGCGTGCTCCCTAAGTTTATCTGCCCCACCTTGCCAGCCATATCACTTTGTTTGCAGCTTCTGCAGAGGCACTCATTACCGCAGCCAATCCATCCTCAACCAGGTACCCAGCAGTTTTGCGGTTGAGGACGTAGTACCCACTGACCCCTGTGGTCAAGGTCAATGGCTGCCCAACCCACTCTCCCCACTGCAGACCCTCTTGCCAAACCTGTTTAGCATGCCCTAAGTGGAGCACAGGCCCCCAGTGGGAGGCAGGATCTGATGATTCTTGCTGGGTTGGCAGAGCATAAGATTTTACAAGTAGGTCCTGCAAATTGTTTGGAAGGGGTATGCCCTGCCCTTTCTTTTATTGCTGCAGCATCTTCCACTGCTCCCCGCTAATGACAAAGGGAGAACCATCTGTCCATTTTGTGTCGGTCAGTGCAAGCCCATTTAGTCAGATGGGCTATTGAGAGGATGTCTGCACCGGAAGTAGGTTGTGGTTGTTATTCCAGCTACTTTCTGGTGTCAAAGAAGAATAGAGGCCTTTGTCCTATTGGAGACCTGTGCCTTTATCTAGAAGCAAAATTCTCCTGCTGGCCCATGTCTTGTCTGCCCTCAAACCTAGAAACTGGATGGTGTGGTTGGACCAGCAAGAAGCTTATTTCCATATAACCGTCCTGTAAGCCCACTGCGCGCTAACTGGAAGTCGTGGCGGGTCAGGATATTTCTGTTCACTGTGCCCTCCTTTTATCTCAGCAGTGCTCCTCAGGTGTTATCGAAAGTGATGGCAGTGTTGACAGCGCACCTTTAAAATCAGGGATCCTAGTCTTCCCCTATCTAGAAGACTGGCTGTTGAAGTCAGACTCGCCCTATGCAGTCTTCACCCAACTCAAAACTACAGCAAACCTCATGTTGTATTTAAGGTTCACTGTCAGTGTGCCAAAATCATGGCTGACTGCTTCTCAAATGCTCTCCCGGAAAGGAGAGTCTAGGCCAATCAGGCTATGGTCCCGATCTTCTGCCTCTGTCATGGATTTCAGTGAGGTCGACTCAGAGGTGCCTGTGACTGATGGCCTCCTGCACCATACTGGTCAAACACACTAGGTGGTATATGGAGACTCTAGAGTGGAGTCTGAAGGCTCACTAGGCCCATCATCAAGAGGACCTCTGTCACTGCAAAAGATCTGCAGTGATGGTTGATGGACCACGATTGGGTCAGTATTAAACCCCACTCCCTTCCTCACACAGACTGACAGTGGTGACCATCAGAGAATGTTTCTAATGGTGAACCTCCTGGTGGGATCATTGAACGCCAGGGTGGAGGAACTCAAGCGTCATCTTCTAGCGGAAAATGACTGCCAGTGACATCCGGAAGTGGCACAAGGTCTCTTCTTTGAATGGGGAGAACCTTGACTTGATCTGTTCTCCAATGCAGAGAATGTGCAATGTCAGCACTGTATATGCTTATCTTTGGGACAAATTTGTGGCTTGGTGTGGTACTCAGCAGATAGACCCTCACCCTGCAAATCTATATGGTGTTTTGTTGTTTGAATTGTTCCCAGCCCAGGTTTGTTCTAGGCAAAGTTAATTGGTACCTTTCAGCTCTCTCTGCCCCTTTTTACGCTTGTTGGATCAGCCTTGATTGTTTGTCTCCAGTAGTTTTGAGCATTTTCAAAGGTTTACATTTGTTTCCTCCCTATCCTTGTTATGCCAAATTGGGACCTTAACCTGGTCTTCACATTTCTGATGTGCACTCCCTTTGAGCTGCTTCACAGCTGTCCCTTGTGGCTTCTCGCCTGCAAGACAGCGTACCTTCTCCCCATAACATCGGTGCAGCGAGTGAGGGAGGTTAAGGCTCTTTCTGTCAACCTGCCTTACACCATCTTCTTCCCAGACAAGCTGGTTTTGCTAACAGAAGCATCCTTCTTGCCTAAAGGTGTGACACCACTCCACATCTGTCAAAACATAACCTTGCTGGCATTCTGTGCTCCAACTCACACCTCTAAGAAGGCGAAGAGGCTCCACTGTTTGGACCTCAAGAAAGTTCTAACCTTTTATATTGATCGTACCAAAGAACACTGGTTGGATGACCACCTCTTTGTGAGGTTCTTTAAAGTGAAAAAAGGCAAGGCTGTGCAGAAGAGAATTGTGCTTTCCATTATATGCTACACATTGGCCAAAAAGCAGTCCCAGAAGGACTGTGTACTTTTCTACCCCAGGAACAAGTTACTTACCTTCAGTAACTCTTTTTCTGGTAGAGACTCTATCTAGATACAGATTTGTTACCAACCCTCACAACCTCCCTGTTCTGTGGTTTGGCTCTATCCGTTTGTAAGATTGTGAGTCTAGGAAGCTACACATTGGTCACAAGCAATTTGCTATAGGGGCTTCTTATTTGCAAGGCCATAGCACATTTTGATATATACAATAATTCACCTAGACAAGGTTCTCTTCTGTAGTGCTTTGCCCTTCCCACTGATTGTGTACCCTACACAGAGCTGTAGTTAGTCCTCGTGTCCTTTGTACAGTCCATATACAAGTTGACCACCCTCCTGGGATTTGGCCTGTGAAGCCTCTCCTCCTCCTTAGTCTGCTGTAGCCAGTTAAAAAGGAGCATGGTAATGGGTTAGCAGAGATGGAATATTGTCCTTGCCTGTGGTTCTCATTCAAAGAGTAATACTAAATACTTCTTTTAATGTTGTTTTTCTTTTTGAAGGGAAATGTAATTCAGAATTGTTTAGCAGAGTGTTTTGCATTGCAATTCTGAAGTGCAAATGCAGCTTAAATAGATAGTTTTTTAATCTATACAAATGTTTTCAAGTATTCCGTAATAAGCTGAGTTATTCTAGTTTATGATTTCAAAGAATATACCCAGAATTGGGAAAGTTTGATTACCAGAGAGTAACTTTTTCTACCTCCCCAAGAAATCTCTGTAAAATAGTTTAATCTTTCTTCTCCTTCCAGATATTCACTGCACCCTCATTTGATGATAAGATATTGGAAGTAGTGGCTGTGTTTGGGAGCATGCAAATGGCTGTTTCACGTGTCATCAAACTGCAACACCACAGAATAGCACAGGTAATAAATATGTAAATCTTCTGTGCTAGTGATCCTTTGCCATGGGGTCCAAAAAACATCCTCTCTATTCTGAGTAATGTTTAAAAAGTATTTTGACATGATGATGTAAAGAAGTTAAGTAGCTTCCAGATTTATTGCAGTAGGTAAAATGTCTGAAGTATACTTCTGACCTCAGATTCCTCTTCTTGTGAAGAATCCCCCAGGTATCACACTGGATCTGGAAGCTTTTCAACAGTACCTCTGCTGGAGTCTGGCTCCACACCAACATTGATTTGCTCTGGAAGAGAATTGCAGGGCTGCATATAAGCTCCACCCATGCAGGCTGACATCAGTTCCTTTTTGTTGTGCATTCAGAGGCAGATCCAGAGCTACTCCTTGTTCTCGGATGAAACTCCCTTTCTCAAAACTTAGTCTTAAAATTCAATGTGCAGAGGAAGTGCTACCACTTTAAACGTTGTTTAGCACATGTAAGAACTGTGGCAAACAAATGTATGTGCTGGATCCTCACAAAGTACCCCAAAGGCCTTTGGCGGCTGTTCCCAGATGAACCCAAACGCCATACCGGAATGCAAAACCAAACTCTACGTTGCTAAGCACAAGAAGCCACACCATAGACGGTCAAAAAAAAGGTCCTGTTTCTGCTCTTAAAGCCATTCACAAGGCAAGTCGTCATCTTTGAAGTCTTCGGGCAAGTTCAAAAAGCAACATAAAAATCTCAGCAAAACCTCTTCCGTTTCCCACCACTTTTGAACTCCAGAGAGTGGGCAAGGGTGCCTTTGTCCCTTCTGGTCTCTAGCCGTCTCCATCGGATTTGATTCCAAGTCCAATCCTGAGGCATTCTGAGTTCGTAGGTCCATGAGCAACATTGCTGCAAATATAAACCCTTAGTGAGGCTCTGATGGAAATCTTTGGCACTTTAGTGCTTTCCTCTGGTGGACTTTTTGGCGCCAAGGAATCGCAGGGCCTCCAGTCAGACTTCAGCTGGCAGGTCCACCCTCAGCAACTTCTGTACCCCTTGGATCGACGTGGGGTTCAGCACCGACTGGTTACCGCTTTGGCTTTGGCACAATCTTCTGTGCTGGCCCCCATTACATCTTCACCAGTGGTGCTCCTTCAGGCCCCAAGGAACTACTTGTTCCTCCAGCTGGACTTCCACCTGCAGGTCTGTCTTTGGCATTGTGTGAACCCCTTGGATCCACCCCAAATCTAGCACCTACTTTTTTGCCCCCTTCGGCTCCCGTGCTACCTCCTGTGCCGGCACTGTTTCCAACGCTAATGCTGATGGGATCGACGCTGGATGAGGATATACTGCCTATAGTACTATCCAAATCTGAATGGAGTCCTCCATAACCTCGACCAAAGTTGTGCCGACCAGCACTCAACATTTTGGCAATCCCTCTGACTGTGATACCGTACCTCTACCATATTGTAAGGCCCAGAATTTAGGCAACTTATTTAGAATGGATTCTGACAATTATAATTGTGATGAAGGGAACTTATTATTTTACTCATTGTATTAAGAACATGTTTGAAGAGCTCCAGAATACCAGTGGGCTTGATGCTTTGCATGATACAGGCCTTTTACTCACCCGGGTCCTGCTAAGGAGGAAAGCCCATCTCTCACTGTTGTGGACCAAAGTGCTGCTGAAGTATTAGAACTACAATTGCCAACTATGGAACTGAAAATTCATATTTCAACCAAAGTTTTGTGGCCTGGCCAGCCTCCTCCAGAATGCTTCCTACTCTTCAATGAGTCACTTTCTGACACAATTTTGGGTGCTTGGCCAAAGACCTGTTCGGGGATGCAAGTCAATAGGTTACCCGTTGCCCTGTACCTGGTGACCCTGCCATCCAAACACAACACCCCACTCTGTTGCCAATTCCCTGTGCCTGACGTCACTGCCTTCCTAACTCAATATCCCACCCCAGATAGCCTGGTGCTTCAAGCATCCACCTGCAGGGTCAATCCGAATGCTTTTCCTACCACTGCTCCTGACCAAGCAAATTGAGACTTCCAGCAAATCATTTTCTCCTCCACAAGTCTTGCTCTACAAACGGTCACTGCTGAATTGGGTGTGTTGGCATGTATGGCTCAGCCCTGGAGCGCTTTAATAAAAAAAGCAGCGCCACAGCACATTCCTTATAGGCCTCTCTGCTTGGTGAAGTTTCCGCATCTGTCAATGACAGCCCACTCTTCTAGCTAGCCAGGCTTTTCAGCTGTTTTGTTCAAAACTGTGGTTCCCAGACAGCTCAGTCCCATACCCCTCCAGCGTTCACAACTGCAAAACCCTTGTCGTGTGTCCTTGATGGCACACAGCCTCCATGTCGGAGCCAAATTCAATATTTTCTCTAGGGGTTGCAGGCCATTAGTATGGACAAGTGGGCTCTATAGCCTATACCTGTCAGGTTCTTTCTAAAACGCCTTACCTTCCGCTGAAGTCAGGACAGTTGATGGAGGGCCATCTCTCTGGCTTAAGACAAGAAGTAAAGTCCCTTTTGGTCAAAAGTGCTATTGAGTGGGTTCTGGCTTCAGAAATAGCAACTTGGTTTTATTCCTGCTACTTGTTTGTGCCAGTGAAAGACTGAGGCATTTGTTCTATCAGTGCCCTCTAAATGCTTTCCTGTGGAAGGATAAATTCAGCATCTTCACACTAGCCCAGGCCCTGTCTGTCTTGCACCATGAAGACTGGATGATGCTAAAGGTAAACCTTTTATTTTTTAGCAAAGTTAATAAAAAACTATGCCACCAGAACACCAGCGTTCCACCTTCAATTAAATCTTACAAGAGAAGCCAGATTTCTCTGTTCAATTGAAAACAAATACAGCTGTAAGCCTGATCCCACGTTTCAGTATTAATTACAGCAACTCTATTACAGGAGTACATGCTAAATTCTAAAATGGCCAAAGCACACAGTTAATAACCCAGGCTCAATACTAGCCCCTGGACACCAGCTTTTGGTTATTCACAGCTACATAATAAAAACAAGCATCAATCAAATCTCCAGTTACAGGATTAGTGCTAATAACAAGACATGATATAATTAAAATGCATAAATACAGCTCTGTGAAACTGGGCTACTAGACACTTTCTACAAACGACTGATCACCCTGGGGTTAAAATCCGGAGAATGGAACAAGATAACAACACTACAAAAAGCATAATAGCAGAAATTCATCAACCCAGAATTATAAAGTAAACCATAACAATCTCTATTCCAGAGTTAACATCAACAATTCTGTTGAGGGGAAAAATCACCCAGTAATCACAATATATTAACAGCACATTGAGATGGTGTCTGGGGACTGGATGGTGGTGTTGGACCATCAGGGTGCTTATTTTCACCTATGTCTTGAAGGCCCACAGGAGGTTCACAATGGGCCAAGAACATTTTAAGGTCGTAGACACGCATTCTTTCTCCAGAGGAGCGCAGGACTCCTGTCTGCCTTCCGGCCACTGACTAGCATCTCCCCTTCCACTCCCCCTCTCCCTCGAGTTCTAAAAAAGATCAGGGTGATGGGACCCAAGTCATCTAAGTGGCATTAGATTGACCTGGACAGTGTTGTACCCAGAGCGCCTGGGATAAGCATCTGCCCATCAATCAAGCTGCTGCTTCAGGAGGGTAGGATCTTATGTTGAAGCAGTAGGGCAGGATGTAGCGCCTGGGCCTGCACACTTTGTATCTCCAGGATTGGAGATTGAGCGGTGACAGCTGACCTCCTTTGGCCTGCACTCTGAGATTGCCACATTTGTTTCCACCAAAGGCCTTTGTGATGCCCCAGTGGAATTTAAACTTAGTAGTCATGTTCTTCTTATTTCCTCTGGTGTCTTGGCTTTAGTGACGCCTTGAAGTTGTGTTTGTCATGTGCTAATATGAATAGGAAGGCCATCCATGAACAGGAGGCAAAACTAGGCATCGCTGAGATGCAGAAATCGACGACCCATTCCCAGTCGGAGTCTACAGCGTGGCAGTCCTGGTTGAATTCAAAGGTGAGGATTCTCCGTTGTTCCATAGCTCGTTTGCATGATCGAACCTCCTCCAAGTCAAAGAAGTCAAAATGGAACAATAAGGTGCATAGGAAGCCGAAGCATGGCTCTCCCAGTTTGTGTCACTCACACGACTCCAAATCAAAAGATACGCCAAGTACATCTGATAGAGACTTCTAGCTGCAGATTCCTTACCTTAGAATTCCCTGGCGTCCGCTTCGAACCCGGAATTTTTCTGCTGAGCCGTACCCTGTGCGCGCCATTGGGTGGCGTCATTCAGATCCGCGTGGCGTCGTCAGCGTCGTTGGAGCCGTCTGTGACGTCATGGTCTTCTATATAGGCACCACCACAGCACACGTACGTCAGTTCTTTTCTGTCCGCGCAGGTTAAGCACAGATCTGGAAAGAGCTACCCTTTTTCTTCGACGGTTGTCAAGGTTTTTCGGCTTGATTGTTTCAACATGTCTTCTAGAAAGACTGGATTCAAACTGAGTGGTGCATGTCATCGCACCATGTCGGTTACGGATACACACAGAGTATGAGAGATACCTCAAACTTCTAGCAGCCAGATAGCCGTCGGTCGGCGCGAATCCAAGGAGGTCACGGTCCGGCAGTAGGAGGAGGTCGCGGCACCGCTCCCGGAGCCCCAGGTCCTCTTCCACGCTTTTGAGGTCATCCGTTCATTCAGGTAAGCGGCACAAGAAGAAGAAGAAGTCCAATCAGACTTTGACTTCGCCTTCGGCATGCCCGCCAGCCGACGAGACGTCTAGGGAACGTCGACGTTTCAAGTGCAGTTCTGCAGAGCCGTCGCCAGGGTCAACTCTGCGTCTTCCCCCTTTTCCCGGGACTGGAGCAACCCCCGCTCAAATAAGAGTTTTACGAGGCCATGCACCTTGCTTTTGAGAGGGTTGCACCCTCGGGTGGGTCTTTGGGGCCTGCCGGGTCAGCAGGGGCTCCATCGGATTCGACGTCGGCGGCTTTGGCCTCGGCACCGTTGGGGGACCCCAGGATCCGATGGTGGATCCGGACCGGTACCGTTCCCACACAGTCGACCTATAGCGTCGGGTCCAACTTTGACACTTCCTCCACCACTGGCGCGCACTGGTGGTAGTCCCATCCTCATTTGCGATGAGCCGGAGCAATGTCGTACGACACCGACTCCGACTTCAACGGCGACGATTAGGCCCAGATTATTGCCTGAGCCTTATTTTGAACAGCCAGGCACAGGAGAGGAGTGGGAGGGGTCTGAGGACCCTTTGGAGTGTGAGTTGGAACAAGATCAGGACTAGTATGAGGATCTAGGGGAAGCCAGTGGACTAGACACTTCTCCAGATACTGGCATGCTCTCTCCTCCTAATGTGGCTACGGAGGAGGGAGCTTCTTATGCGATGGTGGTGCGTAGGGCAGCTGAGGTCTTGGAGCTAGACTTGCCCACGGTGCTAGTCAGGAGGAATCTCCTGACAGAGGTGCTTCAGCCGGGGGTGAATACATCAGAGCGGATGTTGCTCTTCAATGAGGCCCTAACGGACGTCCTTCTGGGAACATGGTCCAAATCCAGCACAGAGGCTCCTGTGAATGGGACAGTCGGCCGCCGCCATAGACCTGCTCCAAACAACCCTAGTTTCCTTACCCAACGCCCCACCCAGGAGAGCTTGGTGGTGCAAGCCTCCACTTCCCGTGGTGCGTTCCCTTCTGCCCCTCCGGATAGGGAATCCAAGAGGCTGGAACATATTGGGAAGAAGTTGTTTTCTTCCTCCAGCCTGGCATTGAGGTCAGTAAACACCTCTTGCCTATTGGGCCGTTTTTCCCATACTTTATGGGATACGGTGGCACAGGTGCTGTCCTAGGTCCCGGAGGGCGTACAGGACACTCTCACCCAGGCTGTCAGGGTTGGGAGAGATGCAACCAAGTTTAGAATCAGGTGTGGATTGGACACGACCGACTCGCTGGGTAGAGCAATTGCGTCGACAGTGGCCCTACTTTGCCACACCTGGCTACGTTCGACTGGCTTTTCAGGGGATGTCCAGTCGAGTTTGCTGGACATGCTGTTTGATGGCACTCGCCTTTTTGGTGAAAAGGCATACTCTGTGCTTGAGAGGTTCAAGGATTCTCGAGCTACAGCCAGATCCTTGGACCTCCCAGCGCCAGCTCGACAGCAGCCTGTCTTCTGTCCCTTTCGAGGCTTCGGAAGGGGCGCGGTACCACACCAGCCACAATTCTGCCACTGTCCTCTGGCTTCACCACATCCCAGGAGAGGATGTGGTCGTGGTACTGTCAGACACAGGTGGTCTGGCCAGCAGTCGGCCACCACACAGCCACCCTCCACTGCGCCCAAGCCCTCCTAGTGTGGTTCTGCAAGACCATGTCCGTCCAGTTGGAGGGAGGATTCAATGTCATCTCCCTCACTGGCATTCCATCACAACAGACAAATGGGTCTTGCAGATAATACGGAAGGGCTATTCCCTTCCAGTCTTTTCCTCCTTTTATCCCTCTGATAAAAGAACGGCTGATAGAGGACCATTTGGTTTTGCTCCTCGAGGATGTTACAGCTATCTTGGCCAAGGGAGTTATAGAAAGAGTCCCGATGTCAGAAGTAGGCAGTGGTTGTTATTCCCGCTACTTTGTGATTCTCAAGAACAAGGGCCTTCGCCCTATCCTGGATTTAATTCAAGATGCTCACTCTTGCTCTGGTCTTGTCTGCCCTAGACGAAGGAAACTGGATGGTAGCTTTGGACTTACAAGAGGCGTATTTTCATATTCCCATTCTGCCCGCCCACAGGCATTACTTACGGTTCAAGGTTGGCCAAGAGCACTGTAAGTTTACCGTGCTCCCCTTTGGTCTCACCAGTGCCCCTTGGGTGTTCACCAAAGTGATGGCGGTGGTGGCAGCTCATCTGCGCAGGTTAGGAATTTCAGTCTTCCCCTACCTAGACGATTGGCTGTTGAAGGCACAGATGCCCCAGGCTCTCGTCACCCATCTCCAGACGACGACGAACCTCCTGCATTCGCTGGGGTTCACTATAAATGTGCCGAAGTCACACCTGACTCCCTCTCAGAAGCTCACTTTCTTTGGAGCTGTGCTGGACACAGTGCAGTGTCGGGCCTATCCTCCCGAACAGCGAGTCTGGGATATTTAGGTTATGATTCCGATGTTTCGGCCTCTATCCTGGATTTTGGTGAGACAGACTCTGAGGCTGTTGGGACTCATGGCTTCCTGCATCCTATTGGTCAAGCATGCCAGATGGCATATGAGGGCTCTACAGTTGGACCTGAAGTTCCATTGGGCATAGCATCAGGGAAATCTTACCAACGTGGTTCAGATCTCGGAGGGAACTGCAAAGGATCTGCAGTGGTGGTTAGTGAACTGTGATTGGGTCAAAGTCAGACTCCTCTCCCTTCCCCAACCAGATCTCACAGTAGTAACAGATGCGTCACTTCTGGGATGGGGCGGCCATCTGTGAAAGGTGGAAATCAGAGGTTGCTGGTCTCTGGTGGAATCCAGGCTCCATATCAACTTGTTGGAGCTTCGGGCGATCCGGCTAGCATTAAAAGCATTTCTTCCTGTTTTAAAAGAGAAGGTAGTGCAGGTGTTCAAGGACAACACTACCGCAGTATAGTACTGCAGCAAGCAGGGCGGTGTGGGGTCGTGGACTCTTTGTCAAAAGACTCTGCGTCTCTGGACATGGCTGGAACAGCAGGGTATATCCCTGGTGGTTCAACACCTGGCAGGTTCTCTGAACGCCAGGGCGGACGAACTCAGCTGACGATGCTTAGCGGATCAGGAATGGTATCTCTGTCTGGAGGTGGCGCAAGGACTCTTTCAGCAGTGGGGAGAGCCTTGGTTAGATCTGTTCCCCTCCGTAGAGAACACTCAATGTCAGCAGTTATGCACGTTGGAGTTTCCAAGGGGACTTTCGCTAGGCAATGCTTTTTGTCTTTAGTGAAGCTCAGGCCTCCTGTACTCCTTTCCGCCCATACCACTTCTGCCCAAAGTTCTCAAGAAAATCAAGAACGGCCGGGGCCAAGTAATCCTAATGGCTCCTGATTGGGCACAGAGAGTGTGGTATTCAGTGCTTCTCAAGATGAGCATCAGTCCTCCAATCAGGTTACCTCTTCAGGAGGATCTTCTGTTGCAGCAGCAGGGGAAGGTTCTCCACCCAAACCTGTCAACTTTCCGGCTTCATGTGTGGAGGTTGAGTGGCGACAGTTTATAACCTCCCTCCCGAAGTCTGTGTTGTCATTCTGGCAGCCGGGTGTCCCTCTACTAAGTCGATTTACGCCTGCCGATGGAAACGTTTTGTTTCATGTTGTACAGAGAGGTCTATTGATCCTCTTTTTTCTTCTCTATCTAATGTCCTTTTGTTTATTCTATCACTCGCCCAACAGGGTTCCTCCTTAGGGACTCTTAAGGGCTATCTTGCTGCCATATCGGCTTTTCTACGCTTGCCCGACCAACTATCTTTGTTCAAGTCTCCCGATGTCCAGAGATTCTTAAAAGGGCTTGTGCATATGTTTTAACCTGTGCCTTTTGTCATGCCCCAGTGGATCTTAATCTTGTACTTACTTTTGTAATGTGTGCTCAGTTTGAGCCTTTACATAACTGTCCTCTCTGGCTGCTCACTATCAAAACAGCCTTTTTGCTGGCAATTACATCTGCAAGGAGTGTTAGTGAGCTGCAGGCTTTATCGTCGAAACCGCCGTATCTCACGATATATCCTGACAATGTAGTATTAAGAACTTGTGCATTTTCCTCCCCAAGGTGGTGACCCCTTTCCATTTGGGTCAAAATATCACCCTGCCCACCTTATTTGCGCCACCGCTACCCTCTAAGGAAGAGGAGCATCTCCATCAGCTGGACCCAAAAAGAGTGTTATTTTTCCACCTTGACCGCACAAAAGAGTTCCGGGTGGACGACCAACTCTTTGTGGGATACGTTGGTGCAAAGAAGGGCCGGGCAGTACAAAAATGATCCATTTCACGCTGGGTCGTTTTCTGTGTAAAGATTTGCTACGGTTTGGCCAAGAAGCAGCCTCAGAAGGGCTTGAGCGCTCATTCTACTAGTGGAAAAGCTGCTACCACTGCGTTAGCTCGTGGCTTGCCGGTACTTGACATCTGCCAAGCAGCAACGTGCACATGTTTGCAAGACACTACTGCCTGGATGAGGCGAGAGGGGCATTTTGCCTGCTCGGTCCTGCAAGACTTCCTGGTGTGAAATATATCCTTGTGACCCACCACCAGGAGTTATAGCTTCTGGGTATCTATTCTAAGGTAAGGAATTTGTAGCTAGAAGGCTCTATCAGATGAACAAGTTACTTAGTTTTGGTAATAAATTATCTGGTAGAGACTCTATCTAGCTGCAGATTCCTTACATCCACCCAAGCCTCCTCACTCTGCGGAGCTATATATATATATATATATTATATCTGTTCAATGGCATGTGTAGCTGCAGATACACATGCTGTGCCCATCTAGTGTTGGGCTCGGAGTGTTACAAGTTGTTTTTCTTCGAAGAAGTCTTTTCGAGTCACGAGACCGAGGGACTCCTCCCTTTCGGCTCCATTGCGCATGGGCGTCGACTCCATCTTAGATTGTTTTCTTTCCGCCATCGGGTTCGGACGTGTTCCTCTTCGCTCCGTATTTCGAATCGGGAAAGTTAGCTAAGTATCGAAAAATTAGACTGTATTGTTTGCGCTCGGTACCGATTAGTGTTAGGACATTGACACCGATTGTAGAATCGCTCCGGCGGCCCTTCGGGGCTTCCACTCTTCAGCGGGCCTGGTTGGCCCGACCGCGTCCATCGTCGAAACTCATGGACCGGACCCCCTTCTGCTTCTGCCCGAATTGCCACGCTAAGTATCCTTACACAGACCAACACTTGGTCTGTAATCTGTGTCTATCACCGGAACACAGGGAGGATACTTGCGAGGCCTGTCGGACATTTCAATCGAAGAAGACCCTACGCGATCGAAGAGTCAGAAGACTTCAGATGGCGTCGGCACCGGCCGAACAGATAGACGTAGAGGAAGAGGAGAGAATCTCCATTCAAGGATTGGACTCAGACGACTCCGACAATGAGCAGACGAAGGCACAACAAAAAACTGTGAGTAAACCTGCCACGGCCAAGCTCCACTCCAAGATTATAAAGGCCAAGGCGATGCGACCGCCAACAGGCCATGGCTTTACCCGAAAACACGGTGACCATCCATTGGCACCGAAAAAGGCCTCCCAACAGCCGAAGACATCCGACTCCGGTCGAGATACCGGCTCCGAACCATCTCGGCACCGAGAAGACGACACACCCAAACTAAAAAAGGTTTCCTCAGAGCCGAAAAAGTCTGGTCCAAAACCTTTGGTGCCAAAAAAGTCAGCCTCAGAACCGAAAACAGGCTCCTACACAGAGGAGCACGGACTTTCCAGCCAAATGCAAGGGCACACATTTGAGCAGGAATTAAGTATGGTAGAGCCAGACCATACTCAAAGAGGCTGCACATCCAGAAAGAGACTGGTAAAATTCTAACTCTTCCTCCAATATAAATAAAAAGAAAGCTAGCATTCCAGGAGTCGGAAATGCAGTCAAAGGCAAAGGTGGCTAGAGACAAAACACCACCACCAAGGTTTTCGCCACAGCCTTCTCCATTGCACTCACCACAGCTGTCCCCGGTAACAACACCCCCAATGCAGTCACCAACACACACGGGGATGACACAGGATGACCCGGATGCATGGGACTTATATGACGCACCAGTCTCCGACAATAGTCCCGATTGTTACCCGGCAAGGCCATCACCACCAGAGGACAGCACTGCATATATGCAGGTGTTATCAAGAGCAGCTACTTTCCACAATGTAGCTATGCATGCGGAGCCGATAGAAGATGACTTTTTATTCAACACCTTGGCATCCACTCACAGCTCTTATCAAAGTTTGCCAATGCTCCCAAGCATGCTCAAGCATGCTAAACAGGTGTTCCAGGACCCAGTGAAAGGCAGAGCTATCACGCCTAGGGTGGAGAAGAAATATAAACCTCCCCCAAAGGACCCTGTGTTTATAACCCAGCAACTGACACCAGATTCGGTAGTGGTGGGAGCAGCCAGAAAGAGGGCAAACTCCCAATCATCAGGAGACGCACCAGCGCCCGACAAGGAAAGTCGGAAGTTCGATGCTGCGGGGAAACGAGTGGCGGCACAGCTAGCCAATCAATGGCGGATTGCCAATTCACAGGCTCTACTGGCTCGCTACGACAGGGCACACTGGGACGAGATGCAACATATAATTCAGCACTTGCCCAAGGAACACCAAAAACGTGCCCAACAGGTTGTTGAGGAAGGACAAGCGATTTCCAACAACCAGATAAGGTCTGCTCTGGACTCGGCAGACACAGCAGCACGGACAGTAAACACCGCGGTAACCATTCGCAGGCATGCATGGTTACTGAGCTTGGGTTTCAAACCGGAAATCCAGCAGGCTGTGCTAAATATGCCGTTTAACCAAGAACAATTGTTTGGGCCGGAAGTGGACACGGCAATCGAAAAGCTCAAAAAGGACACAAACACGGCTAAAGCCATGGGCGCGCTCTACTCCCCACAAAGCAGGGCCACTTTTAGAAGACCACAGTTTAGAGTGGGGTTTCGTTCCCAAACCACAGAGCCTTCCATCTCACAAGCCAGACCCACCTATCAGGGGCAGTACCATAGAGGAGGGTTTCGAGGGTCATTCAGGGGCGGACAATTCCCAAAAACAAGGGGGAAATTCCAAAGCCCTAAAACACCCCAAGCCAAACAGTGACTTCAATGTCACAAACCCCCAACACTCAACACCAGTGGGGGGGAGACTTACAGCATACTACCAAAACTGGACAAACATAACTACGGACGCATGGGTCCTAGCCATTATCCAACATGGCTATTGCATAGAATTCATAAATTACCCACCAGATGTGCCCCCAAGAGTACACAATACGTCCAAACAACACTTAGACCTGTTACAGCTAGAAGTTCAAGCATTGTTACAAAAACAAGCAATAGAACTAGTGCCCAAACATCAAAAAGGTACAGGTGTCTACTCCCTGTACTTCCTAATTCCAAAGAAAGACAAAACGTTGAGACCCATATTAGACCTCAGAACTCTGAATCTCTACATCAAATCAGATCACTTCCACATGGTAACACTTCAAGACGTGATTCCCTTACTCAAAAAACAGGACTACATGTCAGCGTTAGATCTAAAGGATGTATATTTCCATATACCCATACATCCTTCTCAACGGAAATACTTAAGGTTTTTAATACAGGGCGTGCATTACCAATTCAAGGTGTTACCATTCGGGATAACAACAGCCCCAAGGGTATTCACAAAATGCCTTGCAGTAGTAGCCACTCATATAAGGAGACAGCACATGCACGTATTCCCATACTTAGACGACTGGTTAATAAAAACCAACACTCAACAACAGTGTCTGCTTCACACACAATACGTTATAGAAACTCTCACAAACTAGGGTTCTCTATAAATTACCAAAAATCACATCTACAACCATCCCAAATACAACAATACTTGGGAGCAACACTCAACACACAAAAGGCGATTGCCACTCCAAGTCCACCAAAGAGTACAAGCCTTTCAGAATATAATATTAAACATGCAACCAAACCAGCACTACCAAGTGAGGTTTGTAATGAAACTTCTAGGCATGACGTCTTCATGCATAGCCATTGTCCCCAACGCAAGACTACACATGCAGCCCTTACAACAGTGCCTAGCAACACAATGGACACAAGCACAGGGTCAACTCCAAGATCTAGTGTTAATAGACCGCCAGACACACTTCTCGCTTCAATGGTGGAACCCTATAAATTTAAACCAAGGGCAGCCATTCCAAGACCCAGTGCCTCAATACGTGATCACAACAGATGCTTCCATGATGGGGTGGGGAGCACACCTCAACCAGCACAGTATACAGGGACAATGGGACGTTCAACAAAAAAAACTGCATATCAATCATTTAGAACGGTTGCCAGTGTTTCTAGCATTAAAAGCATTTCAACCACTGATAGCCCACAAACACATTCTTGTCAAAACAGACAACATGACGACAATGTATTACCTAAACAAGCAAGGAGGGACACACTTGTCACAACTGTGTCTCTTAGCACAAAAGATTTGGCATTGGGCCATTCACAATCACATTCGCCTAATAGCACAATACATCCCAGGGATTCAAAACAAGTTAGCCGACAATCTCAGTCGAGATCATCAACAGACACACAAATGGGAGATTCATCCCCAGATCCTACAAGATTACTTTCTACGCTGGGGAACACCAAAAACCGACCTATTCGCAACAAAAGAAAACGCAAAATGCCAAAACTTTGCGTCCAGGTACCCACACCCTCTGTCCAAGGGCAATGCGTTATGGATGAGTTGGTCAGGGATATTTGCTTACGCTTTTCCCCCTCTTCCACTCATTCCTTATCTGGTAAACAAACTGAGTCAAAAAAAGACTCAAACTAATACTCATAGCACCAACTTGGGCTCGCCAACCATGGTACACAACTCTGCTGGACATATCAGTAGTACCTCACGTCAAATTACCAAACAGGCCAGATCTGTTAACTCAACACAAACAACAGATCAGACACAAGAATCCAGCATCGCTCAATCAAGCAATCTGGCTCCTGAAGTCTTAGAATTTGGACACTTAGGGGGTTATTACAACTTTGGAGGAGGTGTTAATCCGTCCCAAATGTGACGGTAAAGTGACAGATATACCACCAGCCGTATTACGAGTCCATTATATCCTATGGAACTCGTAATACGGCTGGTGGTATATCCGTCACATTTGGAACGGATTAACACCTCCTCCAAAGTTGTAATAACCCCCTTAGACCTTACACAAGAATGTATGGAGGTGATTAAACAAGCTAGGAAACCTACTACAAGACATTGTTATGCAAACAAATGGAAAAGATTTGTTTACTACTGCCACAATAATAAGATTCAACCACTACATGCTTCTGCAAAAGACATTGTAAGTTACTTATTACACTTACAAAAATCTAACCTAGCATTCTCTTCTATTAAAATACATCTCACAGCAATATCTGCCTATCTGCAGATTAAACATTCAACATCGCTCTTTCGAATCCCAGTCATCAAAGCATTTATGGAAGGATTAAAAAGAATCATACCCTGAGAACACCACCAGTCCCTTCGTGGAACCTCAATATTGTATTAACACGACTCATGGGACCACCATTTGAAACCATGCACTCTTGTGAAATGCAATACTTAACTTGGAAGGTAGCCTTCCTGATAGCTATCACTTCTCTTAGAAGAGTAAGCGAAATACAAGCATTTACTATACAAGAACTCTTTATACAAATACATAAACATAAAGTGGTTCTCCGTACAAATCCAAAATTCTTACCAAAAGTTATATCACCATTCCACCTAAACCAAACAGTGGAACTCCCAGTCTTTTTTCCACAACCAGACTCAGTAGCAGAAAGAGCCTTACATACGTTAGACATCAAAAGAGCACTAATGTATTACATTGACAGAACAAAACAGTTTTGCAAAACAAAACAATTATTTGTAGCCTTCCAAAAACCTCAGGCAGGGAATCATATATACAAGCAAGGCATTGCTAGATGGATAGTGAAATGTATTCAAACCTGCTATATTAAAGCAAAGAGGGATCTACCTATTACACTAAAGGCGCATTCCACTAGGAAAAAAGGCGCCACAATGGCTTTTTTAGGGAATATACCTACGACAGAAATTTGTAAGGCAGCCACATGGTCTACGCCTCATACATTCACAAAACATTACTGTGTATATGTGTTAACAGCACAACAAGCCACAGTACAGTAGGACAGGCTGTATTACTAACATTATTTCAAACAACTTCAACTCCTACAGTCTAAGCCACCGCTTTTGGGAGATTACTGTTTACTAGTCTATGCACAGCATGTGTATCTGCAGCTACACATGCCATCGAATGGAAAATGTCACTTACCCAGTGTACATCTGTTCGTGGCATGAGACGCTGCAGATTCACATGCGCCCTCCCGCCTCCCCGGGAGCCCGTAGCTGTATAAGTTGAATGAAACTTGTAAATTTGTAAATATATACTATTCTTATACACATTATGTACATACATAATTACTCCATTGCATGGGCACCTTTACTATATACACAACTCCTACCTCACCCTCTGCGGGTAAAACAATCTAAGATGGAGTCGACGCCCATGCGCAATGGAGCCGAAAGGGAGGAGTCCCTCGGTCTCATGACTCGAAAAGACTTCTTCGAAGAAAAACAACTTGTAACACTCCGATCCCAACACTAGATGGCAGGATAATGCACAGCATGTGAATCTGCAGCGTCTCATGCCACGAACAGATGTACACTGGGTAAGTGACATTTTCCATATATATCATGTTTTTATATTTTTGGCCTTTCTTAAGGGCATGACTTTTTCCTCAAACAATCAAGTGTAAAACTAAAATGTTTGTTGGTTCTTCCATGACTCTGCGCCTATGATATGGGGAGTTGGGGAAAAGAACTGACGTACTTGTGCTGGGGTGGTGCCTAAATAGAAGACCGTGACGTCACAGACGGCTCTGACGATTCCACAAGGATGACGCCCGCGGATCCGAACGACGCCACCCGACGGCGCTCGCAGGGTACTGCTCAGCAGAAAAATTCCTGATTCAAAGCTGATGCCAGGGAATTCTAAGGTAAGGTATCTGCAGCTAGATAGAGTTTCTACCAGATAATTCGTTACCGAACGTAAGTAACTTGTTCTTCTCGGCCATAAAGCCATCCCCAGCTTGCAGGACCAGCTCCAACACCGTTTTCGTTCTGGGTTTCTCTGGATCAGGTGTTGATGCGAGATCAACTCCCAGCCCCTACAGCAAGCTATAGAGAAACCGTTTGGTACCACAGTGGTTCCCTCTGGTGCGCCTTTGCCCCATGGACCTGAGGGGGCTCCAGCTGAGTTACTGTTGGCAGATCTGTTCCTGATGCCAGTTGTGCCTCTTGACCTCATTCTGAAGTTGCTCAAAATGATATTTCTGGGTCCACTGAATCCGGACCCAACTATGCCTTTAGCACCGTCCACGACACCATGTTCAACACCGTGGTTTCCCCATCCGATGCAAGTTGAGGATCCAACTGTTAATGCTCCTTCTACCACTAGAGTTTATACTCAGTCTAAGCTTTATTTTTCTAGGCAGGACTATCGGGGATATCAGCCTCACACTTACAGGATGAAAGTGGATTAGGCACTTCACCTAAAATTGTACTGGCCTCACCTAATTCTGGTATGGCCATGAAGAAGCCTTCTCTTTTGCTATAGGAACTGAGCAGCAGAAACTCTTTGTAAGGAACTGCCTCCTTGGCATGGTTACCCCCTGACTTTTTGCCTTTTGTTGATGCCAGTAATATTTGAAAGTGTGCTGGGACCCTGCTAACCAGGCTCCAGCCCCAGTGTTCTTTCCCTAAACTGTACCTTTGATTCCACAATTGGCACAGCCCTGGCACTAAGATAAGTCCCTTGTAAATGGTACCCCTGGTACCAAGGGCCCTGATGCCAAGGAAGGTCTCTAAGGGCTGCAGCATGTCTTATGCCACCCTGGGGACCCCTCACTCAGCACATGCACACTGCCTCACAGCTTGTGTGCTGGTGGGGAGAAAATGACTAAGTCGACATGGTACTCCCCTCAGAGTGCCATGCCAACCTCACACTGCCTGTGGCATAGGTAAGTCACCCCTATAGCAGGCCTTACAGCCCTAAGGCAGGGTGCACTATACCACAGGTGAGGGCATAGTTGCATGAGCACTATGCCCCTACCGTGTCTAAGAAGAACCTTAGACATTGTAAGTGCAGGGTAGCCATAAAGAGTATATAGTCTGGGAGTTTGTCAAACATGAACTCCACAGTTCCATAATGGCTACACTGAAATCTGGGAAGTTTGGTATCAAACTTCTCAGCACAATAAATGCACACTGATGCCAGTGTGGAATTTATTGTAAAATGCACGCAGAGGGCATCTTAGAGATGCCCCCCCGAATACCAGTCCAACTCCTAATGCTAGGCTGACCAGTTTCTCGCAGCCTGCCACAATCAGATGAGTTTTTGACCACATGGGGAGAGAGCCTTTGTCACTCTGTGGCCAGGAACAAACCTTGTGCTGGGTGGAGGTGCTTCTCACCTCCCCCTGCAGGAATTGTAACACCTGGCGGTGAGCCTCAAAGGCTCATGCCTTTTTGTTACAGTACTCCAGGGCATCCCAGCTAGTAGAATTGCCCGCCCCTCCGGCCACTGCCCCCACTTTTGGCGGCAAGGCTGGAGGAGATAATGAGAAAAACAAGGAGGAGTCACCCACCAGTCCAGACAGCCCCTAAGGTGTCCTGAGCTGAGGTGACCCCTGCCTTTAGAAATCCTCCATGTTGAGACTTGAGTATTCCCCCAATAGGATTAGGGATGTCCCCCCCCTCCCCTCAGGAAGGAGGCACAAAGAGGGTGTAGCCACCCTCCAGGACAGTAGCCATTGGCTACTGCCCTCCTGACCTAAATGCACCTCTAAATCTAGTATTTAGGGGCGACCCAGAACCCAGGAAATGAGATTCCTGCAACCTACACAAAGAAGGACGGCTGACCTGAAAGCCCTGCAGAGACGACAGAGATGACAACTGCTTTGGTCCCAGCCCTACCGGCCTGTCTCCAGACTCAAAGAACCTGCACAGCGACGCATCCGACAGGGACCAGCGACCTCTGGAGCCTCAGAGGCCTGCCCTGAACCCTAAGGACCAAGAAACTCCCAAGAACAGCGGCACTGTTCAAAAACAGCAGCAACTTTGCAACTTTTTAGCAACTTCTAAAGAACTCCCTCTTCCCGACAGAAACGTGAGACTTGACACTCTGCACCCGACGCTCCCGGCTCGAGGTCCAAAAAACTAACACCGCAGAGAGGACTCCCAGGCGACTGCAACTATGTGAGTAACCTGAGACGACCCCCCTGCACCCCCACAGTGACACATGCAGAGAGGATCAGGAGGCTCTCCCTGACCGCGACTGCCTAGAACAAAGAACCCAACTCCTGGACCAAGCACTGCACTCGCAGCCCCCAGGATCAAAAGGAACTGAACTCCAGTGCAGGAGTGACTCTCAGGCGACCCTCTGCCTAGCTCAGTTGGTGGCTGGCCCAAGAAGCCTACCTGTGCCCTGCCTGCTCGGCTAGAGTGACCCCCGGGTCCCTCCATTGACTTCTGTTGAAAACCCGACTCCTGCTAAGCACACCGCACTCGGCTGCCCCTGTGCCTCTGAGGGTGTGTTTTGTGTGCCTGTTTGTGTCCCCCCCCCCCCAGTGCTCTACAAACCCCCCTGGTCTGCCCTCCGAAGACGCAGGTACTTACCTGTTGGCAGACTGGAACCAGAGCACCCTTGTTGTCCATAGGTGGCTATGTGTTTTGGGCCCTCCTTTGACCTCTGCACCTGACCGGCCCTGTGTTGCTGGTGCAGTGACTTTGGGGTTGCCTTGAACCCCTAATGGTGGGCTGCCTATGCTTAGGAAACTGAACTTGAAAGTGCTTTACTTACCTGAAAAACTAACCAATACTTAACCTCCCCCAGGAACTGTTGATTTTTAGCACTGTGTCCACTTTTAAAATAGCTTATTGCCATTTCAACTAAAACTGTGTATGTTACTGCTCTAATTCAAAGTTCCTCACTTACCTATGTGTAATACCTTGCATTTTATGTATTTACTTCAAATCTTGAATCTTGTGGTTCTAAATTAAGAAAATATATTTTTCTATATTAAAACTATTGGCCTGGAGTTAAGTCTTTGAGTGTGTTCCCCATGTATTTCCTGTGTGTGTACAACACATGCTTAACACTACCCTCTGATAAGCCTACTGCTCGACCACACCACCACAAAATAGATCATTGGTATTATCTAATTTTGCCACTATCTAACCTCTAAGGGGAACCCTTGGACTCTGAGCACACTATCTCTCACTTTGAGATAGTATATACAGAGCCAACTTCCAACACTCTTGAGCTTATTTGGCCACTCAGGTCAATATAATTCTGTTGACAAGTGTTAAAACTGGCATATTCCCTGCTGGCTCATTTGTTGCCATTCAGTGAAGCTTTTACAGTTGTGTTAGTGGGCATCTGGACTAAGCAAGCATCTTGCCCGACCATAAATAGACAAATTGTAAGAAGCTGCCCCTGGGAATCTGGGTTTCTTTTTGGAGCATCCAGTGCCGTTTCTCTGCTTCTCATACGAGTCCTAATGCTTTTCCTACCACTCCCCCTGATAGGGAATTCAAGAAGATGCAGGTATATATGAAAAAACGATATTTCTTAGGCCAGTTTGGCCCTTAGCTCTGTAAATACCTCATGCTTTTTAGGAAGGTGTTACAGTGCATTTTGAGATAAGGTGTCTGATGTGCTACCTGCTGTCCCGGATGAGTCTTGCCTGATTTAAGTGCTAATGGTCAAGATGCAGCTAAATTTCCCAATTCGGGTCTGAACACAACTCACTGTTTAGGAAGAGCTGTTGGTAACAGCAGGGTGCTTACAATGGTTAGGAGTGTGGATTCACTACACAGGCTTTTCCGCAGATGTGCTGCCATTACTGATAGATATGCCTTTTGATTGCTCTAGGGACGAAAGTGGATTTTCCCCTTGAAAGATTTAGAGAGAGTAAAGCCACCACTCTCTCTCTGGGTTTCACTGTGTTCTGTGAGCTTGACAGTTTCCCCAGCATGAGTGCCCTTTCATGGCTTTGGAAGGGGCCACCTTCAGTGACAGAGGCAGTATTTGTCTCAGTTGCAGCACACCACCCAGTCCTTTTAGAGACCGTGGTCGGGGAGCAGGATGGCAACGTTCAGGTCCTCCATTGTATCGCTCTGGCCAGACCCCAGACCATACTTTTGCAGCCACATCAAAATCCCTTTAATTTCACTTTAACATCCCACAATCGCCCAATTGGAGGCAGGATTGACTTATACTTTTCCGGTTGGAGGAACTTTACCTCGGATCAATAGGTGCTCCAGATTGTGAAACAAGGTTGCTCCCTACCCTTCCTTATCAGTCCTCCAGAAATGCCATCTACACCACAGCATCTTCTGGGGGTCCACTTGTCATTACTTCAAGGAGAAGGTATAGCTCTCTTGGCCAAAGGAGCAATAGAGAAGATGCCTGATTTAGAAATCAAGACTGGTTGTTACTCCTGTTATCAAAACCTGTTGTTACTCCCAAAACTTTCCGATGCCGAAACAGAATGAAGGCCTCCGCCCCATTCTAGATTATCGCTGTCTGAACTTCTTCCTAATGAAAGGCAAATTCAGCATGCTCACCCTGCCCAAGTTCTTTCTGCCTTCAATCTGGGGGACTGAATGGAAGCTTTGGACTTTCTTGGTGAATACTTCTTCATTCCATCCTGCAGTCCCACAGGCGACACCTGCAGCTTCAGGTGGGCCTGGAAAACTTTAAGCTCTCCATGATACATGGCCTTTCCAGTACTTCTCGGGTGTTCACACACGTTTTGGTTGTAGTCTGTTGCACATGGTTTTGCCCCAGCAGTATGCCTCGATTTATTTGCTTTTTTGATCACCTGTTTTATTTTTTTACTTTTTACTGTGGGTGAGCCTCACTACCAGTGTCTCACACGCAGTAATCACACAGTAATCGGACTGCGCATTTTTACTGCCAGTGTCCTGCTTTTCAGATAAGGCAGCTGCACCGCAGCAAGGGTAAGGAGCACTTGGCTGATTACACTTGAACACATATGCGGGCTGCACGTGGGAGACTACTGCAGCCTGATAACAGCTCACAGGTAGCTTGGCCCAATGGGGACTCTTGATCGTACTGTACACTATTAGGGAAAGTCATTGTGCTTTACTGTTTTAACTATAGTGACACTCCATTATTATACACATAGATAGAGAACTGCCTTAGAGTGTAGTTTCATTCTTGTTCGCCTACAGAAACCATTGACATCTCAAATTAGATTGCAACCTATGCAAGAAAACCAAATATTCAAATTCCAAAATGATAACTGTACATCTTGTGGATCATTCTGAGTTTTCATATTTTCCTGGCTCAGCTAAGGATCAGAGCCAAGGCCTTTTATCACTCTGATATGTCCAGTAATTACATTTACGCCAACAGCAGGAACAAAAGCCTCTGTCACTGCAAAAGGAGCAATTTAGCACTATTTCTCCTTGCTCATGAAGAGGAAATGGGGTTGGGCGAACTGCTCTGTATCAATCACTCAGTTGTTACACTGCACCAGGCATTGGCCTGCCCAACCCCACTTAACAAAGGAAAGTGCTTAGCCAACTGGAGCCAAACCACCGGGGGATGCCTTTGAAATTCTAGTGTGCAAGTCCCTGGCCGTGATGTCAGCGAGAGGTGGAGTTTTGACCCAACAAGCTGATGTGACCAGTGGCTCTTTGATGACACCATTTTGGATTGTCCCAACATGCTGTGCAGGAGGGTTGGGACAAAGGTGAAGAGGTGATGTGGCAGCCCAGGATTGGTTAGGGGTGCCTGTCTTCTGGAACCTTCCTCTCCCCTTTATAAACTCTTACACCAGGGGAAGGCTCTTCTCTTGCCTGCTGATGTTCTACCTACTGCACTGCTGGATCCTGGGACAGACTTGGAGAACTGGAAGGAGGAACCCCCTGACCCTCACTCTGCCCAGTTGACCCCAGGACCAGTGGGTCACCCCGGGGGTGGTGAGCCTGGTCCCCTACTCCCCCTGAGGACCAGTTGGACTTTTCTGGCCCCACTAACAAAGCCCCAAAGGAGAACTGGCGAGGGAGCCAGGAGGACCGTTTTTTTGAGGACTACTCCACTTTGGAGGTGAGAAGGATTGTTGCACCTCCCCCTGGTGGATTGAGCTAACCACCAGGAATAAACTCAGCCCAGGATCATGCAAATTGGCCCAATGAGGCCCGCGTTATAGCATTCTAAAGTTTGACGACCTTTGACCTAACTTTCCTCCCTTGGAGCTTGTGGGGCACTGCTGCTGCATGATCAATTTTTCCCCAGGGTGGACCTGTGCTGGCGCAAGAAGGCTGCATTTATAATGTTGTGGGGGGTGGTGTGCGTGTGGCCCCCTCCCCATGTTCTTAACTTCCTCGTGGATCACTTATCCTGGGTGGATTCATAATGTGGGGGCCGGGACCCCATCCTCAGACCCCACCATTACTGCAAGGATGTGGGGAAGCGCTGTCACGCCTTTCCGCCGGAAAACCCCTATTGCTGGGCCCCATGATGGCAGCAGGAGGCTGCCCCAACCGTAAACATCTGCCTGCACTCAGAAATGCTGCCAGCTCCCGCAGCAGCATGCGGTGGTGCTTCCGGTGCGGGGAGCCTGTTAGGGCAGCTGGGTGTAGGCTCCCTGTGCTGCCCACAACGAAAGCAGTCTCTGGGGTGCCCGTCTGGGACTAGGCACCCCCACTAAAACCTGGAAAATGCAGTGCACAGCAGCAGAGAAGGAGAAAAACAACTATAAAATCATTGCGTCTCTCCCCGGCTCAGCGGGAGAGCCAAAACTATCATATTCACTGCACTTAAGAGACTCGCTCCATAATGCTTTTTGGGGCATTTCTTTCAAAACACACTTTTGCTCATATTTTCATTTGTGGTAGCCATAGGACGATGGGGCCAGCACCAAATTACTCAGCATGACGAGCTCTTGCTCTTTGGATCATCGTCTGGGTCCCTGTCCTAGGTTTTGAAGGATCCCAAAATGCAATGTAATATCAAGCTCTCCCATTACTAGAGCTTTTGCTCTACAGCTGGGAGTAGTTTGCCCTTAAGGGTCCTTGTTTATGGTAACATTTTAGAAGGCTTGGAAGGCCTTAAAATATCTAATGCACAGTTGTAGGAAAATGGCAATGATGGCATGGTTACCCCCTAACCTTTTGCCTTTTGTTGATGCTAGTTATGATTGAAAGTGTGCTGGGACCCTGCTAACCAGGCCCCAGCACCAGTGTTCTTTCCCTCGGTGTACCTTTGTCTCAACAATTGGCACAGCCCTGGCACACAAATAAGTCCTATGTAGATGGTACCCCTGGTACTAAGCTCCCTGTGGCCAGGGAAGTGTATTATGCCACCCAGGGGACCCCTCATTCAGCACATGCACACTACCTCACAGCTTGTGTGTGCTGATGGGGAGAAAAAGACTGTCGACATGGCACTCCCCTCAGGGTGCCATGCCCACAACCCACTGCCTATGGAATAGGTAACTCACCCCTCTAGCAGGCCTTACAGCCCTATGGCAGGGTGCACTATTCCACAGGTGAGGGCAGAGCTGCATGAGCACTATGACATTGGCTACTGCCCTCCAGCCCTAAACACACTCCTGAATTGAGTATTTAGGGGCGACGCTGAACCCAGGAAAACAGATTCCTAATGACCTGAAACAAAAAGAAGGACTGCTGACTTGAAAGCCCTGAAGAGACGACGGAGAGTACAAATGACTTGGCCCCAGCCCTACCGGCCTGTCTCCAGACTCAAAGAACCTGCAACAGCGATACATCCAGCGGGACCAGCGACCTCTGCCGACTCAGAGGACTGCCCTGCAACCCACAGACCAAGAAACTCCTGAGGACAGCTGCTCAGTCTAAACAACCAAGAAGAAACCAATTTTAAAGGGACTCCAGCCTCACTCCAGAAACGTGAGTCCCCAACACTCTGCACCCGACGCCCCCGGCTTGTGTCGAGAAGAACCAACACTGCAGAGAGGACCCCCAGGTATCTCCTAAGACGACCTCCTTGTACCCCCATAGTGACGCCTGCAGAGGGAATCCAGAGGTTCCCCCTAACCACGTGTAGAGGCTGGCCTGGTTTGTAGTGGGTACCTTGGGTACTTACACTTTACACCAGGTCCACTTATCCCTTATTAGTGAAATGTAGTAGTGTTCTAGCAGCTTGGGCTGATAGAGTTAGCTATAGCAGAGCAGAGCAGCTTAGGCTGAATTTGGAGACATGCAAAGCCCCTGCAGTACCACTTATAGTTACACAGTACTTATATACAAATAAAGACAATACTCAGTGTTACCAAAAACAAAGGTAGTTTATTTGGGTGACACAAGGCCAAAAATATCTTAGAGACAATACTCCTTCTGGAGGTAAGTATTATACACAATATATACACTAGACACCAAAATAAGGTAAGTAATTTGACATACGATAGCGCAAACAATAGGAAATGCTATTTAATGCAATGGGAGAAAATAGGTCTAGGGGCAACACAAACCATATACTAAGAAAGTGGAATACAAATCACAAATTCCCCCCTAGACAAGTGTAGGGTGTTCAGAATCGCTTGGGAGAGTAAGAATACAGCAAAGGTATGTAAAATACCACACCCCAGAGCCCAGGAAAGTAGGAGTAAAGTACTGCAAGTTTCCTGAGGACACACTACAAGTCGTGATTAGAGTTATTGCAAGAACCAAGCAAAACTGCAACCAACAAATGGTGGATTCCTGGACCTGAAGACCTGCAAAGGAGACCAAGTCCAGAAGTCGGAAGAAGTTTCAGGAAGGACAGGAGCCCCTGCCAACCCATAAAAGGGTGCAAAAGAAGAGTCCCCGGTTGGACGAAGACTGCAGAAATGCACCCAAAGAAAATGTCAGTGAGTTCCTGCGTGATGCAATGGATGTCCCACTAAGAGATGTTGGATGCAGGTGAGTTTTGGCGCTGGATTCGTCCAACAAGCCTTGGTTCCGGCAAAGTTGCATTTTGCGTCAAAGTGGCGCTGTCTGGAAGAAGAGGGGGGCTCTCAGCACTTCAGAGAGCCCTCAGTCGACCAGACAGCACCCACAGGAGTCTCAGGACACGGGGACAAAGGAGGTGCAAAATGCAGTTGGTGCAGCACTACAAAGGAAGGTCCCATGCTGCTTGAGGTCAACTCAGCGAGTTGAGCATCACAGGATAGAGTGCTGAGGACCTGGACCAGGCTGTGCTCGAAGGAATTTTGCAAATAGTGCACAGAGGCCTCAGGAGGTGAAGAAGACGTGGTGTGTACAGGGGTACCGTCATACTCTGGGAAGGCAATCTCTTACCGCCTCCAAATTGGGATAGCAGGACCTTATGACAGTCTGTGTCAAAGGGGTCCAACACCTGTTTTCCAAGTAGCAAGCTCGTCACCAGGAGAGGAGTCCAAGAGAACCAGTCGTTGACTTAGAAGGTGCCTGCATGAGCAGGGAAGTGACTCTGTTACTCCACAGGAGTTTTTTTGGTGCTTCTGGTGCAGGGTGAAGGCAGGGAGTCCCCAGAGTGTGCACACCTTCGAAACTGTTGCAGTTGCTGGCTAGAGCTGAAGTTGCAGAGAAAAAATAGCCTTTCTGGATACTCAGTTGCTGTTACAGCTGTTCCTGGAGCTGTGTGCGGTCAGTCCGAGGTCAGAGGATGAAGTAGTAGTTGCAGAGGATTCCTGCAGGAAACTTGCAAGTAGAATCTGAAGAGAAACCCACAGGAGAGACCCTAAATAGCCCTGAGAGGGGGATTTGCTACCTTATCAGGTATGGACCTATCAGGAGTTGTCTCTGACGTCACCTGCTGGCACTGGCCACTCAGAGGCCTCCAGAGTGTCCCCAAACCTTGGAAAACAAGATGGCTGAAGCTCAGGGCACCACCCCTGGGGTGGTGATGGACAGAGGAGTGGTCACTCCTCGTTCCTTTGTCCAGTTCCATGCCAGAGTAGGGACTGACGGTCCCTGAAATGTTGTAGACTGGTTTATGGAAGGAGGGCACCATCTGTGCCCTTCAAAGTATTTCCAGAGGCTGGTGGAGACTAACCCTCCCCAGCCTGTTATACCTATTTCAAAAGGGAGAGAGTGTAACACCCTCCTCCCAAAGGAAATGCTTTCTTCTGCGTTCCTCGGACTGAGCTGCTCAAACCCCAGGAGGGCAGAACCCTGTCTGTGAGGTGGCAACAGCTGTAGCTGCATTGCAAGCCTCAGAGCTGGTTTGGCAGTACTGGGGATCCATGGTGGAGCCCACAGGATGCATGGAATTGGCTCCCTAATACCAGATTTTGAATGGGGGACACTTCCATGATCTTAGACACCTTACATGGCCATATTCAGAGTTACCATTGTGAAGCTACATATAGGTATTGACCTATATGTAGTACACCCGTGTAATGGCGTCCCAGCACTCACAGTTCCTGGGTATTAGCCCTAAACCATGTGGGGCAACTTTGCTAGTGCAAGGGTGCCCTCACACTTAGTATCTTCACACCTAACCTTCAGTAAATGAAGGTTAGGCATATAGGTGACTTATAAGTTACTTACGTGCAGTGAAAATGGCTGTAAAATAATGTGTGCACTATTTCATGCATGCTGCAATGGCAGGCCTGTGGAAGGGTTTGTCTGAGCTCATTATGGGTGGCAAAAGAAATGCTGTAGCCCATAAGGATCTACTGGAACCTCAATACCCTGGGTACCTGGGTACCATATACTAGGGACTTATAAGGGGGGGTCCAGTGTGCCAATTGAAATTGGTAAATTAAGTCACTAGCCTATAGTGACAAATTTAAAAGCAGAGAGAGCATAAGCACTGAGGTTCTGGTTAGCAGATCTTCAGTGACACAGTTAAGCACTACTGACAAAACACACATTAGGCCACAAACTATGAGCACTGGAGTCCTGGCTACCAGGATCCCAGTAACACAGTAAAAACACACTGACACACACTCACAAACAGGCCAAAAGTGGGGGCAACCATGCTAGAAAGAGGCTAGTTTCTCACACCGCGACTGCCCGGTAACAAAGAACCTGACGCCTGGAAGAAGCAGTGCACTCGCAGCCCCCAGGCCTAAAAGAAAGCAACCATTGGAGCAGGAGTGACCAGCAGACGGCCCTCATCTTTGCCTGGTCGGTGGCTGGCCCAAGAAAGCCCCCTGTGCCCTGCCTGCATCACCAGAGAGACCTCCGGGTCCCTCCATTGATTTCTATTCAAAACCCGACACCTACTTTGCACACTGCACCCGGCCGTCACTGTGCCGCTGAGGGTCTATTTTGTGTGCCTGTTTGTGACCCCCCCCCCCCCAGTACTCTACAAACCCCCCTGGCCTGCTCCCCAAGGACACAGGAGCTTATCTTCTAGCAGACTGGAACCGGAGCACCCCTAGTCCCCATAGGTGCAAAGGTTATTTCGGCCCCTCTTTGACTCAAACCCCCAACGGTGGGCTGCCTATGTCCTGGAGATTGAACTTGTAAGTGCTTTACTTACCTGATAAAATAATTTGTACTTACCTCCCCCTGGAACTGTTTATTTCCGCAATGTGTCCACTTTAAAAAAAAAAGAAAAAAAAGCTTATTACCATTTTTGCCAAAACGGTGTACATTACTGTTTTAATTTAAAGTTCCATACTTTCCTATGCCAAGTACCTTACAATTTGTGTATTTACTTGAATTCTAAATCTTGTGGTTCTAAAATAAATTAAGAAAATAATATTTTTCTATATACAGGGAGTGCAGAATTATTAGGCAAGTTGTATTTTTGAGGATTAATTTTATTATTGAACAACAACCATGTTCTCAATGAACCCAAAAAACTCATTAATATCAAAACTGAATATTTTTGGAAGTAGTTTTTTGTTTGTTTTTAGTTTTAGCTATGTTAGGGGGATATCTGTGTGTGCAGGTGACTATCACTGTGCATAATTATTAGGCAACTTAACAAAAAAAAATATATACCCATTTCAATTATTTATCATTACCAGTGAAACCAATATAACATCTCAACATTCACAAATATACATTTCTGACATTCAAAAACAAAACAAAAACAAATCAGTGACCAATATAGCCACCTTTCTTTGCAAGGACACTCAAAAGCCTGCCATCCATGGATTCTGTCAGTGTTTTGATCTGTTCACCATCAACATTGCGTGCAGCAGCAACCACAGCCTCCCAGACACTGTTCAGAGAGGTGTACTGTTTTCCCTCCTTGTAAATCTCACATTTGATGATGGACCACAGGTTCTCAATGGGGTTCAGATCAGGTGAACAAGGAGGCCATGTCATTAGATTTCCTTCTTTTATACCCTTTCTTGCCAGCCACGCTGTGGAGTACTTGGACGCGTGTGATGGAGCATTGTCCTGCATGAAAATCATGTTTTTCTTGAAGGATGCAGACTTCTTCCTGTACCACTGCTTGAAGAAGGTGTCTTCCAGGAACTGGCAGTAGGACTGGGAGTTGAGCTTGACTCCATCCTCAACCCGAAAAGGCCCCACAAGCTCATCTTTGATGATACCAGCCCAAACCAGTACTCCACCTCCACCTTGCTGGCGTCTGAGTCGGACTGGAGCTCTCTGCCCTTTACCAATCCAGCCACGGGCCCATCCATCTGGCCCATCAAGACTCACTCTCATTTCATCAGTCCATAAAACCTTAGAAAAATCAGTCTTGAGATATTTCTTGGCCCAGTCTTGACGTTTCAGCTTGTGTGTCTTGTTCAGTGGTGGTCGTCTTTCAGCCTTTCTTACCTTGGCCATGTCTCTGAGTATTGCACACCTTGTGCTTTTGGGCACTCCAGTGATGTTGCAGCTCTGAAATATGGCCAAACTGGTGGCAAGTGGCATCGTGGCAGCTGCACGCTTGACTTTTCTCAGTTCATGGGCAGTTATTTAGCGCCTTGGTTTTTCCACACGCTTCTTGCGACCCTGTTGACTATTTTGAATGAAACGCTTGATTGTTCGATGATCACGCTTCAGAAGCTTTGCAATTTTAAGAGTGCTGCATCCCTCTGCAAGATATCTCACTATTTTTGACTTTTCTGAGCCTGTCAAGTCCTTCTTTTGACCCATTTTGCCAAAGGAAAGGAAGTTGCCTAATAATTATGCACACCTGATATAGGGTGTTGATGTCATTAGACCACACCCCTTCTCATTACAGAGATGCACATCACCTAATATGCTTAATTGGTAGTAGGCTTTCGAGCCTATACAGCTTGGAGTAAGACAACATGCATAAAGAGGATGATGTGGTCAAAATACACATTTACCTAATAATTCTGCACTCCCTGTAAAAACCTATTGGCCTGGAGTTAAGTCATTGAGTGTGTGTTCTCATTTAGTGCCTGTGTGTGTACAACAAATGCTTAACACTACCCTCTGATAAACCTACTGCTCGACCACACTACCACAAAAAAGAGCATTAGTATTATCTAATTTTGCCGCTATCAACCTCTCACTTTGAGATAGTATATACAGAGCCGACGTCCTACAACAGTGCTCTCTATGGTTACATTGGAATGTTTTTCATCATGCTATTTTCATGTGGTTATGCCCTCTAGGGGCTGAATTATATGGTTACGGTACAATTATTTTTCAATATATTATTTTTATTGTGGTGCACTCTAGGAGCTGTTCTGGCCATTACAGTCCAATGCCAAGTATAGGAAAGAATGCATGAACACAAAGTCTATTTCCGATAAATGTTTTATTGGATTTCCCTGAAGACTGGATATGTTTTATTGATCCATCATAATCACAGTTATGACCATGATTCATACTAAATAATATCTTTAATACACCATGACTGTTTGAACTCACTTGATATGGTTGGGTGACCCCTCTAGGGGGTCACCAGTGGCCGCACAATGTCAGCTATGGTATGTTCCATCTGCCAATGTATATTTGTAAAATATTGTGTTGTATTTGGTAGTATGTGCATAATAAATGTACTTCTTTTCTAGAGAAAAAGTACTGACTTGACAATCATTTATTGAGTTTTATTATTGTGTGCCGGTGATTGGTGATTCCTTTCCCATGCCACCTCCCTTGAGTAGGCTTCAGACTTCTCCGTCTCGCTACCCCGTGGGAGTCAAGCACTACAATTAGGTGTTTGGTTCTCACTGAGAAACTATTACTTGTACTGGCCACACAACTAGTAGCTCAATTTCCGACTCAGCCCATCTGTGGGAAGAGGGAATCCCAGTCTTCTCATACTTCATTAACAAGTTGCTGAATTAACCTTTTACCAACAACTTGGGCTTTCACAGTTTGTTTTTTAAGGAAATTATCTTTTCAAGTGTGATGGTCTAGGAAAGGTATTCTCACACAGGGTTTATGATAACCTGAATGTAAGCCCTTTCAACTGATGATGTTGATGTGAATATATCCGCTCATAGGTGTAATGGTATGATTAAGGTATCCTCTTCCAGATCTCATGCTACAATGTAGGGATTACTTCACAGAAATGATTGCGCAGTGAAGATATTCTACCACAAATGTGGTACTTGTTGAGAAACAATCCCAGCTGGTCTGATAGCATAGAGAAAATAACCCCTAAGAGGAGTTGAAGGTATAGTAATGGAACACTCTGTCAGGTTGGATAGTGTGGGGGAAGGATTTCACTCACAGGTTTGATGTTTAAGTGTAGAGTGTTTCTCATTGCCTTTCAGTTGAGTTGTAGAAGTGTAATGTCAAAGAATACATTTACAACTCAAAGAATAAAACTGACAAGAGGAACTAAAAAACAGAGTTAATGTAACTCTCCTAACATTTATTGTCTGCTTGAGATGTCTGGCATTTCATTACCATTTGCATGACTTTTCATCCATGTTGCACTTGTGAGAATTTGTTTTAAATTAATCTTGATCTGTGATGATGTAGGTTTTGGAAGGGTTGTGTAATATGAATATGCTGCCAGTGGCAGCTAGATTTTTTTGGAATTATTTTTAATTGGTGTCTGCAAGGTATGTGAAGAGACTGTTGACTTTAAAATACTATGAGGGGCATTAAATGTGTGCATTTAAGTACTAGGTGCATTAACCGTTTTGCATTTATTTACATTATGTTGATTGTATAAATGGCTTTGTAATACTATTTGAGTCAGTCTTAAGTAAACTTTTTGTAATTTATGAAACTTGGGATCAGGGACATGGAATTCGTATACCCCAATGCCTAGGACACATTGTTGATGATCATGCACAACAAGTTTTCATGTTTATCTTGTCCTTGGGACAAGTAAGCCAGTCCCCTCCCGCACAAACCCTTGGCTGCCAGTTTAAAGGGAAGAGAACTGTCTGCAGCTGAGGTAATATTTATGCCCATATGTCAACGCTGTTTGAGCTTGTGTTTATTGTTCATTAATGCAAACCCTTTATTATTAGGGTGAATGCTCTAAATGGTATAAGCTCACACTGCACTACTGACAGTGGTTCCAATAAACAAAATGTGTATATACGTTTAAAAAGTTTTACAATATGAGACTATGTATAATGCTCCCAGAATGCTCTCTTGTTAGATTCTAATGTTTGCAGATGCTTGTACGCATGATTGATTATCTTTGCTTTCAAAATAAATTGTTCAGTAAAAAAGTAGGAAAAAACGTTTTGCAAAATTACTGTGAAATTTTAGGTACTATTGCTTTGAAGCGTCAGTTAGTAAAATGTGTTGATGCATGCTAGTATTTCCAAAAAATATTAATAATGTAAAATAAGTGCAACTACTTTCAACAAGATTTTGGGAAAACATGAAAATAAACAAGCATTGGCAAATCCAACAGATCTGATATTGGTGGTCACTTTTTTGGTTTTGTCAATGTGTGTCTGGCTTTTGTAAAACGTTATTGTTGTGGGAGCTGCCTGGCTCTTACTGTTGTAACAAACATCGGCAACAAAGCAAACAAAAAGAAAATAAATTGGTCTGAAAAAGCAGAGATTACCACAGTAGCTTCTGACACTGAACAGAACTACTTTGTGTGCCATTATGCTCCTTGTGGAAGAGCAGAATGCTATTACAGTGAAGCCAGCTGGTAGATGGATAGAGAGAGAAATAGAATTTTAATAAAATCAAAAGGGCTTGGTTAACACTAGACTTAATTAGGGGCCCAATACATAAAGAGCATCACAAAAGTGCACCCATGGTATGTGTCTTTGCATTAGTGCAGAAAGTTATGACTTTCATGAATTCACAAGGATTTACAGAAGTATACCAGGAAATTGTTGTAGGAAGTTGGCTCTGTATGCACTATTTCAAAGTAAGGAATAGTATGCACAGAGTCCAAGGGTTCCCCTTAGAGGTAAGATAGTGGCAAAAACAGATAATTCTAATGCTCTATTTTGTGGTAGTGTGGTCGAGCAGTAGGCTTATCAAAGGAGTAGTGTTAAGCATTTGTTGTACATACACAAGCAATAAATGAGGAACAAAAACTCAGAGACAATTCCAGGCCAATAGGTTTTTGTATAGAAAAAAATATATTTTCTTAGTTTATTTTAAGAACCACAGGTTCAAGATTTACATGTAATACTTCAAATGAAAGGTATTGCAGGTAGGTACTTTAGGAACTTTGGATTAGCAAAATAGCATATACAGTTTTCACATAAATCACATATAGCTATTTTAAAACTAGACAGTGTAATTTTCAACAGTTCCTAGGGGGAGTAAGAGTGTGTTAGTTTTTGCAGGTAAGTAAACCACCTACGGGGTTCAAGTTTGGGTCCAAGGTAGCCCACCGTTGGGGGCTCAGAGCAACCCCTAAGTTACCACACCAGCAGCTCAGGGCCGGTCAGGTGCAGAGGTCAAAGTGGTGCCCAAAACGCATAGGCTTCAATGGAGAAGGGGGTGCCCCTGTTCCAGTCTGCCAGCAGGTAAGTACCCGCGTCTTCGGAGGGCAGACCAGGGGGGTTTTGTAGGGCACCGGGGGGGGGACAAGTCCACCCAGAAAGTACACCCTCAGCGGCACGGGGGCGGCCGGGTGCAGTGTGCAAACAAGCGTCGGGTTTGTAATAGAAAGCAATGGGAGACCAAGGGGTCTCTTCAGCGATGCAGGCAAGGGGGGGCTCCTCGGGGTAGCCACCACCTAGGCAAGGGAGAGGGCCTTCTGGGGGTCACTCCTGCACTGGAGTTCGGCTCCTTCAGGTCCTGGGTACTGCAGGTGCAGTGTCCCTACCAGGCATCGGGTTCTTAGAAGCAGGCAGTTGTGGTCAGGGGGAGCCTCGGGATTCCCTCTGCAGGCGTCGCTGTGGGGGCTCAGGGGGGCAACTCTGGCTACTCACGGTCTCGCAGTCGCCGGGGAGTCCTCCCTGAAGTGATTGTTCTCCACAAGTCGAGCCGGGGGCGTCGGGTGCAGAGTGTCAAGTCTCACGCTTCCGGCGGGAAACACAAGTTGTTGCAAAGTTCCTTCTTTGTTTCAAAGTTGCAGTCTTTGGTGAACAGAGCCGCTGTCCTCTGGAGTTCTTGGTCCTTCTAGATGCAGGGGAGTCCTCTGAGGATTCAGAGGTCACTGGTCCCTGTGGAAAGCGTCACTGGAGCAGTGTCTTTAGAAGTGGGGAGACAGGCCGGTAGAGCTGGGGCCAAAGCAGTTGGTGTCTCCGTCTTCTCTGCAGGGTTTTTCAGCTTAGCAGTCTTCTTCTTAGGTTGCAGGAATCTGATTTCCTAGGTTCTGGGGAGCCCATAAATACTGAATTTAGGGGTGTGTTTAGGTCTGGGAGGGCAGTAGCCAATGGCTACTATCCTTGAGGGTGGCTACACCCTCTTTGTGCCTCCTCCCTGAGGGGAGGGGGGCACATCCCTAATCCTATTGGGGGAATCCTCCATCTGCAAGATGGAGGATTTCTAAAAGTCAGAGTCACCTCAGCTCAGGACACCTTAGGGGCTGTCCTGACTGGCCAGTGACTCCTCCTTGTTTTTCTCATTATCTTTCCTGGACTTGCCGCCAAAAGTGGGGGCTGTGTCCAGGGGGCGGGCATCTCCACTAGCTGGAGTGCCCTGGGGCATTGTAACACGAAGCCTGAGCCTTTGAGGCTCACTGCTAGGTGTTACAGTTCCTGCAGGGGGGAGGTGTGAAGCACCTCCACCCAGAGCAGGCTTTTGTTTCTGTCCTCAGAGAGCACAAAGGCCCTCACCACATGGGGTCAGACACTCGCCTCTCAGCAGCAGGCTGGCACAGACCAGTCAGTCCTGCACTGAACAATTGGGTAAAATACAGGGGGCATCTCTAAGATGCCCTCTGTGTGCAATTTTTTATAAATCCAACACTGGCATCAGTGTGGGTTTATTATTCTGAGAAGTTTGATACTAAACTTCCCAATATTCAGTGTAGCCATTATGGAGCTGTGTAGTTCGTTTTGGACAGACTCCCAGACCATATACTCTTATGGCTACCCTGCACTTACCATGTCTAAGGTTTTGCTTAGACACTGTAGGGGCATAGTGCTCATGCACCTATGCCCTCACCTGTGGTATAGTGCACCCTGCCTTAGGGCTGTAAGGCCTGCTAGAGGGGTGACTTACCTATGCCATAGGCAGTGTGAGGTTGGCATGGCACCCTGAGGGGGGTGCCATGTCGACTTAGTGATTTTCTCCCCACCAGCACACACAAGCTGGCAAGCAGTGTGTCTGTGCTGGGTGAGGGGTCCCTAGGGTGGCATAAGACATGCTGCAGCCCTTAGAGACCTTTCCTGGCATCAGGGCCCTTGGTACCAGGAGTACCAGTTACAAGGGACTTACCTGGGTGCCAGGGTTGTGCCAATTGTGGAGACAATGGTACATTTTAGGTGAAAGAACACTGGTGCTGGGGCCTGGTTAGCAGAGTCCCAGCACACTTCTGAGTCAAGTCAGCATCAGTATCAGGCAAAAAGTGGGGGGTAACTGCAACAGGGAGCCATTTCTTTACAATTGTACTCCTAGAAAATATTTGTGAATTGTATTTTAGCACAAACAAATATGCATGTATAGATTTGTTCATGCAAAAATCTGTTGAGCATTTACAAGTTCATTTTCCCTCCAATTACTTTTTTCCCAAACCTGGAAGAACTTATTTCCAACCTTTCTCAGTATGGGAAAAGATTAGAGAGGAGCTGGTGAAAATCCTTAAAACATGTAAGTTAGTAGGTTTGTACAGACTCTATGGCATTCCAACCCTTGAACTATTGCTTACAGCTTTCCCCAGCCCCAGTATGTAGATCTACGGAAAAGTAGCAAAATAAGGAAATTGCTAGTATTTAAGTCATACCATAGTATGAACCCTGGCCTATTATCAGAGCTCTTAAATTATGAGATTGCTTTAATAATATGTCACCACACTGCATTGTACCAAAGGGACAAGTAGGTTGTTTTACAGGACAAGTAGATTTATGAAGCAACCAGTCCCATGGACAAGTATATATTCTATTAAATTCCACATCCCTGTTGGGATGGTTTAGAGGCAATAACCTTTCTCCACCTCAGGGCATTAAGGAAGTCAGAAAGGATCACTTCCCTGATGATATTGTACAGAGAAGCACAACCCTCTCTTTAGAGTGATGGCATAAAGACACGTTCCTAATCAGATTATATTTGATCCTCATATTTTTTATTTAGTGTCGAATGGTCAAGATCACCATCCTGGGGGATGATGGGGTGCCTGTACAAGTGGATGGAGAGGCTTGGGTTCAGCCACCAGGTTTCATTCGCATCATACACAAGAACAGGACTCAGACCCTCACCAGAGACCGGGTAAGAAAAAATCCTTTGAAGATTCTTACAAATAAACCAGAAATGTTCCACTACAGCTAAAGCCATTGTTTGGAAAAAAAGATGCCATGCACTCTAATATTGCTCTCGGACAGTGATTGAAACATTCTCCTTTTTTATTTATGTGCACCAACCAAGCCACAATGTATATTTGCCTCTTAGATTTAATGTAAAAAAATGTTCCACATGTCTTAGCTAGAAGACTCAGGTAGTTGATGCTGTTAAAACTAACTAGAAAGGTTATTAACCATTGAAAAGACCAGAGCACTCTGATTTGTCCTAATCCAGCAAATGAAAGAGACATGGGAATACATTTTGTCCATCTGCAGTGCTTGCCTGATGAATGCAGTCTATGTATAACTGATCCTTCATCCCTTATGGCGATTTTAGGATGTGAACATTATAAAGGGGGGGAATGAGAAGTTTTTTTTTTTTTGGCCCACTACATTCCATTGCAACTATTAAACATATTTAAACATGATGTGGTGTTCCAATGAGGAATGGCCCGAAAATTAAGTATTTTTTTTCTGGGAGCTCTTTTGTCGCTTAAGTCTATAAAATGTTTATTATTTGGCTGCTGTAGGAAAGCACCCTTTTTAGCATGGTTAGCCCCACTTTTTGACTGGTAGATTAGGTATTTTCGACTGATAGTGCTCTGGGTCCCTGCTAACCAGGTCCCCAATGGCAGATCTCTTTCCCAAAACAGCACAGTTGTTTTGCACATTTGGCAAACTCTTTAGCTATTACTGTATGTCCCTACTAAATGGTTCCCCTGGTACATAGGGTCTGTGGTACACAGGAAGACCCCTGAGGGCTGCAGCCCCCAAGCAGTGCCACCGATAGGGACTCCCCACCAGCTGCACACAGTGCTGCCATTGCAGACTGCGTGTGTTGGTACAGGACGAAATTGAAAACACGAACTGTCACACACCCCTGTGTGCCAAGTCCCCTACCACTGCACATGCCAGGGGTAAGTCCACCCCTAAGGCTGGGTGCACCCTGACACATGTTAGGGCATAGGTGCATGAGCACCTATGTCCCTGCTATGCCTCTGTCGATTCTGAGACATAGTAAGTGAACAGGGAAGGCATTCCAAATGCATGTGCTGGACACTGGTCATTACGAGTTCTCCAGCTACATGATGGCTTCACTGAATCCTGGGATGTATGGTATCAAATATCTAAGAATAATAAATCCACACTTATTCCTGTGATGGATTTATTAATGGGTGCACACACAGAGCACATTGGAGGTGCCCCCTGAAAACCTACCTGCTACTATTATGTTGACTGACTAGTCCTGACACCACAAATGGTTTCTGGACCCCCACAGTGAGAGCCAGTGCTCTCAAGGTCCAGAGACAAAAGCCTGCGCTGGACAGAGGTTTTACCTCCTCCTCCTGGCAGGATGGACATTCCAGGGCAGGGTGGGGGGATCAAAGGCCTTGTTGCCTTTAAAATGTGACACAGGACTCTTAAAATGGTGGAGATGACATACGTCCATGACCCCTCTTTTGGCAGCAGCACAGGTGTGAAAATTAGGTAGATCACTGGGTGTGCCCATTTGCCAGTCCCACCACTAAGGTGTGCGAGCTGAAGTGGATGCTACTTTTTAAACTCCTCCATCTTGTTTGTAAGGAATTAGGCCACTAGGGTTAGGGTTTTTCTCACTTCCCAACAAAAGTGGTCATAGAAGGGGTGTAATCACCCTAAGGGTTGGCAGCCCACTGGCTACCACATGGCACTCCCTGTAATGCCCCTAAATGGAGTACTTAGATAATACCCCTGAACCCTAGAACTCAGATTCCCGACGACCTAGGAAGAGCCAGACACTACAGAGTTGCCCCAGAAGAGATGTCTGTAGACACCAACTGATTTGGCTTCAGCCCAACCGGCCTTCTTGCAGCCCTCAACAATCCTGCACCAAAAGACGACCTTCCCTGCAGCCCAGCAACCTCCAAATCTTTGGGAGGACTGCCTGTCTTCAACAATGATCAAGCTCTCCTGAGAACAGCAGACCTGTTTAAGAAGAAACCAACTTTAAAAGAAACAGAACTCTGCCCTGAGGAACCACAATCTCGTCTCCGGATCCACCTCTGCACCTGATGCCCACGTCCTGAGTTCTAGTGACCCACCGGTCCTGTGAAGGTTTCTTAGCAATTCTGATTCCAAGACCATCGTGGGCTGACCCCTGCCGGACACTGCCTCAAAGCGTGCAGCTGCAAACCAAAGACTCCCCCTGACCTGGTCATCTGTGGGTTCAGCCTCCTGGCATAAGCCTGCAGCCTTTTTCCAAAACTGATCTCCCCCATTGAATTACGTTGGGCACCCAACGCTTTGTTGGCACTCTGCATCCGGCCACCGCTGTGCCGCTAAGGGTGTGAGTTTGGTGCTACCTTGTGGCTCTCCTTGTGCTTATCTCAACCCCAGGAGATCGACCCAGACACTTCTTTACTCACCAGTTAGCAGCGCATCTTCGTTCACCCTGGTCTCCATTGGTTATCATTAGGTAGCCTAATCCGAGTTTGACATCTGCACCCGGCGGCCGCTGCGCCACTGGGAATGAACTCTTGGTACTGATTTGAACCTTGCATGGTGTTGACCCAAAATCCCGAAGACTGGTTTTGTAAGTCATGTACCTGTAGGGTAACACTGCAGAACTGAAAAATGTAACCAAGTGTTGGTTTTTGAAACTGCAAAGTATTTATACTTGAAAATATACTTACCAGATTACATAGTTCTTGGGTTAGAAACATATACAAAAAGAAATTTTATTTTTCAAAATTTGTGTCAGATTTATTCTTTGAGTGTGTGACTCATTTACTGCCTCTGAGAGTACAAAAAATGCTTCGCACTACCCTCTGATAAGCCTAACTGCTCACCCACACTAGCACAAAGAGAGCATTAGACCCATCTACGTTTGCCTCTGCAATACCAATTGGGGATCCACTGGACTCTCCGCACAGTGTACTCCACTTTAGTGTGATTGTTAGACCTGACAGCCTTAGGGTGCTTGTGAGAAAGTAGCCTCGTTCTAGCCTTGTTACCCCCACTTTTGGCCTGTTTGTGAGTATATGTCAGGGTGTTTTCACTGTCTCACTGGGATCCTGCTAGCCAGGGCCCAGTGCTCATAGTGAAAACCCTATGTTGTCAGTATGTTTGTTATGTGTCACTGGGACCCTGCTAGCCAGGACCCCAGTGCTCATACGTTTGTGGCCTATATGTATGTGTTCCCTGTGTGATGCCTAACTATCTCACTGAGGCTCTGCTAACCAGAACCTCAGTGGTTATGCTCTCTCTGCTTTACAAATTGTCACTAACAGGCTAGTGACCAATTTTACCTATTCACATTGGCATACTGGAACACCCTTATAATTCCCTAGTATATGGTACTGAGGTACCCAGGGTATTGGGGTTCCAGGAGATCCCTATGGGCTGCAGCATTTCTTTTGCCACCCATAGGGAGCTCTGACAATTCTTGCACAGGCCTGCCACTGCAGCCTGAGTGAAATAATGCCCACATTATTTCACAGCCATTTTACACTGCACATAAGTAACTTATAAGTCACCTATATGTCTGACCTTCACCTGGTGAAGGTTGGGTGCAAAGTTACTTAGTGTGTGGGCACCCTGGCACTAGCCAAGGTGCCCCTACATCGTTCAGGGCAAATTCCCCGGACTTTGTGAGTGCGGGGACACCATTTCACGCGTGCACTATACATAGGTCACTACCTATGTATAGCGTCACAATGGTAACTCCGAACATGGCCGTGTAACATGTCTAAGATCATGGAATTGTCACTCCAATGCCATTCTGGCTTTGGGGAGACAAATCCATGATCCCCCGAGTCTCTAGCACAGACCCGGGTACTAGCTTTTCCGGGGTTTCACTGCAGCTGCTGCTGCTGCCGCCAAACCCCTCAGACAGGTTTCTGCCCTCCTGGGGTCCAGCCAGGCTTGGCCCAGGAAGGCAGAAGAAAGGACTTCCTCAGAGAGAGGGTGTTACACCCTCTCCCTTTGGAAAAAGGTGTCAGGGCTGGGGAGGAGTAGCCTCCCCCAGCCTCTGGAAATTTTTTGATGGGCACAGATGGTGCCCATCTCTGGATAAGCCAGTCTACAGCAGTTCAGGGATCCCCCAGCCCTGCTCTGGCGCGAAACTGGACAAAGGAAAGGGGAGTGACCACTCCCCTGACCTGCACCTCCCAGGGGAGGTGCCCAGAGCTCCTCCAGCTTGCCCCAGACCTCTGCCATCTTGGATTCAGAGGTGTGCTGCCACACTGGACTGCTCGGAGCGGCCAGGGCCAGCAGGTGACGTCAGAGACTCCTTCTGATAGGCTCTTACCTGTGTTACTAGCCTATCCTCCTTCCTAGGTAGCCAAACCTCCTTTTCTGGCTATTTAGGGTCTCTGCTTTGGGGAATTCTTTAGATAACGAATGCAAGTGCTCATCAGAGTTCCTCTGCATCTCTCTCTTCAACTTCTGCCAAAGGATCGACCGCTGACTGCTCAGGATGCCTGCAAAACCGCAACAAAGTAGCAAAGACGACTACTGCAACCTTGTATCGCTTCATCCTGCCGGCTTTCTCGCCTGTTTCCTGATGGGGCATGCTCTGGGGGTAGCCTGCCTCCTCCTTGCACCAGGAGCTCTGAAGAAATCTCCCGTGGGTCGACGGAATCTTCCCCCTGCAACCGCAGGCAACAAAAGACTGCATCACCGGTCCTCTGGTTCCCCTCTCAGCACGACGAGCGTGGTCCCTGGAACTCAGCAACTCTGTCCAAGTGACTCCCACAGTCCAGTGACTCTTCAGTCCACGTTTGGTGGAGGTAAGTCCTTGCCTCCCCACGCTAGACTGCATTGCTGGGTACCGCGTGATTTGCAGCTGCTCCGGCTCCTGTGCACTCTTCCAGGATTTCCTTCGTGCTCAACCAAGCCTGGGTCCCCGACACTCTAATCTGCAGTGCACAACCTTCTGAGTTGTCCTCTGGCGTCGTGGGACTCCCTTTTCTGACTTCGGGTGCACTCCGATTCACTCCTCTTCTAAGTGCCTGATCAGGTACTTCTGTGGGTGCTGCCTGCTTCTGTGAGGGCTCCCTGACTTGCTGGGCGCCCCCTCTGTCTCCTCATCCAAGTGGCGACATCCTGGTCCCTCCTGGGCCACAGCAGCATCCAAAAACCCTAACCGCGACCCTTGCCGCTAGCAAGGCTTGTTTGCGGTCTTTCTGCGTGGGAACACCTCTGCAAGCTTCTTCGCGACGTGGGACATCCATCCTCCAAAGGGGAAGTTGCAAGTCCTCTTCGTTCTTGCAGAAACCAAAGTTTCTTCCATCCGGTGGCAGCTTCTTTGTACCCTCCGCTGGCATTTCCTGGGCATCTGCCCACTCTCGACATTGTCGCGACTCTTGGACTTGGTCCCCTTGTTTAACAGGTACTCAGGTCCGGAAATCCACTGTTGTTGCTTTACTGGTGTTGGTCTTCCTTGCAGAAACCCCCTATCACGACTTCTGTGCTTTCTGGGGGTTATAGGTGCACTTTACACCTACATTTCAGGGTCTTGGGGAGGGCTATTTTTCTAACCCTCACTGTTTTCTTACAGTCCCAGCGACCCTCTACAAGCTCACATAGGTTTGGGGTCCATTTGTGGTTCGCATTCCACTTTTGGAGTATATGGTTTGTGTTGCCCCTATACCTATGTGCTCCTATTGCAATCTATTGTAACTTTACACTGCTTGCATTACTTCCTTTTGCTATTACTGCATATGTTTGGTATTGTGTACATATATCTTGTGTATATTTAGCATCCTCATACTGAGGGTACTCACTGAAATACTTTTGGCATATTGTCATAAAAATAAAGTACCTTTATTTTTTGTATATCTGTGTATTGTGTTTTCTTATGATATTGTGCATATGACACCAGTGTTATAGTAGGAGCTTTGCATGTCTCCTAGTTCAGCCTAAGCTGCTCTGCTATAGCTACCTTCTATCAGCCTAAGCTGCTAGAAACACCTCTTCTACACTAATAAGGGATAACTGGACCTGGTACAGAGTGTAAGTACCCCTTGGTACCCACTACAAGCTAGGCCAGCCTCCTACAGTGCTCATCCCCAAACTTTATGCCTGCCTCCCTCTATTTTTCTGACCCTGTTTTTGCTGATTTTAGGTCTCTGCACTCTTTGCCACTACTGACCAGTGCTATGGTGCATGTGTCTCTCCCTTAAACATGGTAACATTGGTTCCTACCAAACTGGCATATTTAATTTACCTGTAAGTCCCTAGTAAAGTGTGCTAGACGTACCCAGGGTCTGTAAATGAAATGTTACTAGTGGGCCTGTAGCATTGGTTGTGCCACCCACGTAAGTAGCCCCTTAACCATGTCTCAGGCCTGATATTGCAAGGCCTGTGTGTGCAGTTTCACTGCTACTTCGACTTGACATTTAAAACTACTTGCCAAGTCTTAAACTCCCCTTTTTCTACATATGTCACTCCTAAGGTAGCCCCCAGCTATCCATAGGGCAGGGTGCTATGTAAGTAAAAGGTAAGACATGTACTTATGTGTTTTACATGTCCTGGTAGGGGAAAACTCATACATTTGTTTTCCACTATTGTGAGGCCTGCTCCTCTCATAGGCTAGCATTAGAACTGCCCTTATATACTTTTAAGTGGTAGATTCTGATCTGAAAGGAGTAGCCCTGTCATGTTTAGTATGGCCAGAATGGTAATAGAATATCCTGCTTACTGGCGAGGTTGGATTCACTATTACCATTTTAGAAATGCCACATTTAGAAAGTGGGCATTTCTCTGCCATGTGTGCCTTAACAGCCCTTCTCCAATCCATGTCTAGTCTGTGCTGGTTGACAGCTTCCCTTATGCATTCCACCCAGACAGCCATAAACACAGGGCACTCGGTCACATCTGCATACTGAATGGGTCTCCCTGGGGCAGGAAGTGTGGAGGGGTTCTCTCTTACACTTTAAAGACCAGTGGCCTGGCCTCACACAAAGGACTAATAACCCCCCACAGGGATGCTGGCAGACAGGACTGGGCTGAAAGGGGAACTTGTGCACCTCAAAACCACTCTTTGAAGTATCCCCCCTTCAAAGGCATTTTGGCTATCTATACTGGGTCTCTGACCCCACCAAATCAGACACTTTTGGATCTACACCTGGACTCTGTCATAGGGACTGCCTGGCTTGCCAAAGGACTGCTTTCCTGAGGACTACTGCCCTGCTTTTTGCCCAGCTGCCTGCTGGCCTCTGACTCTGCTGGTAGGGTTCTGTTTCCCCCACAAGTGCTCTCCGAAGGCTTGGATTGAGCTTGCCTCCTGTCCTGAATTCTCATGGCCACAAAGACTTCCCCAAAAAGAAGAAAATCCCTGTGCGTCAGAAAACTGACGCAGTGCCTACAGAAGTCGGCGCAGCGCCTGTCTCTCAGCTGAAAATTCGCTGCATCGCCTACCGGATCAACACAGTGCCTGCTACTTCTACCAGCATGTCAAGGATTTCCAATGCATCGTCCCTGGGCATCAAAATATCGCCGCATCGCAGTGAGGAACCAAGGCTGCGCTCATGAAAAATCGAGTCATCACCTTGCAGCGTGGAAACAAACAATGCATCGTCTGTGCCACATGCAAAAATCCAGCTCAACTACTTATTTTTCAATGCATCTCCTCCTCTGCGGCCCTCATGCATCATTATTTTTGACGCATCCCAAGTACTGTGTGTTACAAGGATATAACCACTGATGCTTAAGGATTGAGACTCATTTATTCCTTTAAAAAGTGATATGTCGACTTGTACATATTGGACTTTTGTCTTTTTGATCTAATTTTTTATTCAGATAAAACATCTATTTTTCTAAACTGGTGTGGAGTACCTTTTGTGGTGTTTTCACTGTGTTACTGTATGAGATATTGCACAAATAATTTACACATTGCCTTTTAAGTTAATCATGCCTGCTCTGTGCCAAGCTACCAGAGGGTGAGCACAGGATGATTTGGATTGTGTTAAGACTGAACCTTACTAAGATTGTGGCCCCTACCTTGATATGGTTATATACCTCTGCCAACTAGAGACCCAATTTCTTAACAGCGCTATATAGAGTGCCAGCTTCCTACAGCTGCAGGGACCGTCACTCACCAAGGTGCCATACTTCATCATCAAGAGTTTCTCCATGTTAGGTTGGGTGCGCTATACTTAGGGTTTGCATGTGGCGCTCTTTATGCAGACCTTCTCCTATTTTAGGAACTACAAGTATTGAATTAGCCCTATTTTTAGATTGGGTTTGTATTATTATTAATATATATATATATATATATATATATATATATATATGTTCGATGGCATGTGTAGCTGCAGATACAAATGCTTCGCACATCCCGCCATCTAGTGTTGGGCTCAGAGTGTTACAAGTTGTTTTTCTTTGAAGAAGTCTTTTCGAGTCACGAGATCGAGGGACTCCTCCCATTTCGGCTCCATTGCGCATGGGCGTCGACTCCATCTTAGATTGTTTTCTTTCCGCCATCGAGTTCGGACGTGTTCCTTTTCGCTCCGTGCTTCGGTTCGGAAAGTTAGTGAAAAACTCGGAAAATTTGACGGTATTGTTTGCGTTCGGTATCAGGTTAGATACAACAGATCGACACTGAATTCGAAAGAGCTCTGGCGACCCTTCGGGTTTTTCGATTCCCCGCCAGGGCCTGGTCGGCCCAACCGCATGCGTCTTCAAGGCTAATGGAACGGACCCCATTCCGCTTCTGCCCCGAATGCCACAACAAGTATCCTTACACAGATCAGCATCTGGTCTGTAATTTGTGTTTGTCGCCAGAACACAAAGAGGATACCTGTGAGGCCTGTCGAGCATTTCGGTCCAGAAAGACTTTAAGGGACCGAAGAGCAAGAAGATTACAGATGGCATCGGTGCCGACAAGACAAAAACACATGGAGGAAGAAGAGGAAGCCTTCTCCATTGAGGATTCGGACTCGGAAGAGGTCGATCCTGAACAGACGCCAAAAACCGTGAGTAAGACGTCGATACACAAGACTCCCGTAAAAACCAGTAAAGCCCAGGAGATGCCACCGCCAACAGGCCATGGCTTAACCCGAAAAATAGGTGACCGAGCATCGGCACCGAAAAGGGCATGCATGTGTCGAAGTCATCCGACTCCGGTCGATATACCGGCCCAGAGCACACTTGACCCTGAGAAACCGGGTCAGAGCAGACTCGACCCCGAGACGCCGGGTCAGAGCAATCTCGGCACCGAGAGAGCGGCACTGAACCAAGTCGGCATCGAGAAATCTGTACGCCGAAGAGCAAAAAAGTGTCGTTGGAACCGAAAAAGGCATCCGAAAAGGTTTCGATACCGAAACATCCGGCCTCGGAACCGAAATCAAGTTCCTACACAGAGGAACAAGGCCTGTCCTCACAAATGAAAACACATAGATTTGGACAGGAACTGGAGACAATGGAGCCAGACTACACCCAAAGAAGGCTCCACATCCAAAAAGAAACGGGGAAGATTAGCACTCTCCCTCCAATTCGAATGAAACGCAAACTTGCCTTCCAAGAGAAAGACAAGCAGCCACAGGCAAAGGTGGCTAAACAAGTAACCCCGCCACCGTCTCCACAACGCTCTACGCAACCATCACCGGTAGCCACTCCACCAATGATGCAATCCCTAACTCATACAGGAAGGAGTCGGGATGATCCAGACGCGTGGGATCTTTATGATGCACCAGTATCAGATAACAGTCCTGACTGTTATCCAGCTAGACCGTCACCACCAGAAGATAGTACAGCCTACGCACAGGTGGTGTCAAGGGCAGCGGCGTTTCATAATGTCAGCCTGCATGCAGAGCCAATTGAAGACGACTTCCTATTTAATACACTGTCGTCCACACACAGCCAGTACCAGAGTCTCCCCATGCTACCTGGAATGCTAAAACACTCCAAACAAGTGTTTGAGGAGCCTGTAAAAGGAAGGGCCATTACTCCAAGAGTGGAGAAAAAATATAAACCACCACCAACAGACCCCGTGTACTCAGTGGTAGTAGGGGCAGCTCGCAAGAGGGGCCAACTCACACACCTCGGGAGATGCCCCACCTCCAGATAAAGAGAGTTGTAAGTTCGACGCGGCAGGGAAAAGGGTGGCGGCACAGGCAGCAAACCAGTGGCATATTGCAAACTCACAGGCTTTGTTGGCCAGATACGATAGGGCTCATTGGGACGAAATGCAACACTTTATAGAACATTTGCCCAAGGAGTTCCAAAAGAGAGCACAGCAAGTGATGGAAGGACAGAGTATCTCAAACAATCAGATACGGTCAGCAATGGATGCAGCAGACACAGCTGCTAGAACTGTAAACACAGCAGTGACAATAAGGAGACATGCATGGCTGCGTACATCAGGATTCAAGCTGGAAATACAACAAGCCGTGCTGAATATGCCATTTAACAGACAGCAGTTGTTTGGGCCAGAGGTGGACACTGCCATCGAAAAGCTTAAAAAGGACACTGATACGGCCAAAGCCATGGGCGCACTCTACTCCCCACAGAGCCGAGGCTCTTTTAGTAAAACACAGTTTCGAGGGGGGTTTCGAGGACAGAGCACGGAACCCACAACCTCGCAAACAAGGCCCACTTATCAGAGCCAATATCAGCGGGGAAGTTTTCGGGGACAATATAGAGGGGGACAGTTCCAAAAAAGTAGAGGGAAGTTCCAAAGTCCCAAAACTCCACAAAACAAGCAGTGACTTACACGTCACAAATCCCCAACACATAACACCTGTGGGGGGAAGGCTAACCAAGTTCTACAAACAATGGGAGGAAATAACAACAAATACTTGGGTCCTAGCAATTATCCAGCATGGTTATTGCATAGAATTTCTCAATTTCCCTCCAAATGTCCCACCGAAAACACACAATATGTCAAAACAACACATGGATCTTCTACAACTGGAGGTCCAAGCGTTGTTACAAAAAGAAGCAATATAATTAGTACCAATTCATCAGAAAGGAACAGGAGTTTATTCTCTGTACTTTCTCATACCCAAAAAGGACAAAACTCTAAGACCTATATTAGATCTCAGAACGTTAAATACCTACATCAAATCAGATCACTTTCACATGGTGACATTACAGGACGTAATCCCATTGCTCAAACAACAAGACTACATGACAACACTAGACCTAAAGGATGCATACTTCCATATACCGATACATCCTTCACACAGAAAGTACCTAAGGTTTGTATTCCAAGGGGTACATTACCAATTCAAAGTGTTGCCATTTGGGATAACAACTGTGCCAAGAGTTTTTACAAAATGCCTGGCAGTAGTAGCTGCGCATATCAGAAGACAGCAAATACATGTGTTCCCGTACCTAGACGATTGGTTAATCAAAACCAACACGCAAGAACGGTGTTCACAACACACAAAGTATGTCATCGAAACCCTCCACAAACTAGGTTTCTCACTCAACTACACAAAGTCACACCTGCAGCCGTGTCAAACACAGCAATACTTAGGGGCGACAATCAACACAACAAAAGGGGTTGCCACTCCAAGTCCACAGAGGGTACAAGCATTTCACAATGTAATACAGGCCATGTATCCAAAACAAAAAATTCAGGTCAAGATGGTGATGAAACTACTAGGCATGATGTCCTCATGCATAGCCATTGTCCCAAACGCCAGATTGCACATGCGGCCCTTACAACAGTGCCTAGCATCACAATGGTCACAGGCACAGGGTCAACTTCTAGATCTAGTGTTGATAGACCACCAAACATACACCTCGCTTCTATGGTGGAACAATATAAATTTAAACCAAGGGCGGCCTTTCCAAGACCCAGTGCCTCAATACGTAATAACTACAGATGCCTCCATGATAGGGTGAGGAGCACACCTCAATCAACACAGCATCCAGGGACAATGGGACACTCAGCAAAGACAGTTTCACATAAATCACCTAGAACTACTGGCAGTATTTCTAGCGTTGAAAGCATTTCAACCCATAATAAGTCACAAACACATCCTTGTCAAAACAGACAACATGACAATGATGTATTATCTGAAGAAACAGGGAGGAACACACTCAACACAGTTGTGTCTCCTGGCACAGAGAATATGGCATTGGGCGATTCACAACCACATTCGCCTAATAGCACAGTTTATTCCAGGGATTCAGAATCAGTTAGCAGACAATCTTTCTCGGGATCACCAACAGATCCACGAATGGGAGATTCACCCCCAAATACTAAACACTTCCAAAGATGGGGAACACCAAAAATAGACCTATTTGCAACAAAAGAAAACGCAAAAGGCCAAAACTTCGCATCCAGATACCCACAGGATCAGTCTCAGGGCAATGCGTTATGGATGAGTTGGTCAGGGATATTTGCATACGCTTTTCCCCCTTTCCCACTTCTTTCATATCTGGTAAACATATTGAGTCAAAACAAACTCAAACTCATACTAATAGCACCAACTTGGGCAAGACAACCTTGGTACACAACACTGCTAGACCTCTCAGTAGTGCCTCATGTCAAACTACCAAACAAACCAGATCTGTTAACTTAACACAAACAACAGATCAGACACCCAAATCCAGCATAGCTGAATCTAGCAATTTGGCTCCTGAAATCTTAGAATTCTGACACTTAAACCTTACACAAGAATGTATGGAGGTCATAAAACAAGCTAGGAAACCAACCACTAGACATTGCTATTCAAATAAGTGGAAAAGATTTGTTTATTATTGCCATAATAATAAAATCCAGCCATTACACGCATCTGCTAAAGACATTGTAAGCTACTTACTACATTTGCAAAAGTCAAAGCTAGCTTTTTCATCCATTAAAATACATCTTACCGCAATTTCAGCTTATCTGCAATTTACGCACTCAACTTCATTATTTAGGATACCAGTCATAAAAGCGTTTATGGAAGGCCTGAAGAGAATTATACCACCAAGAACACCACCAGTTCCTTCGTGGAACCTCGACATTGTCTTAACTCGACTCATGGGTCCACCTTTCAAACCTATGCACTCATGTGAAATGCAATACTTAACATGGAAAGTTGCATTTCTAATTGCTATCACATCTCTAAGGAGAGTAAGTGAGATACAAGTATTTACCATACAAGAACCATTTATTCAGATACACAAGCATAAAGTAGTCTTACAAACAAATCCTAAATTCTTACCAAAAGTCATATCACCGTTCCACTTGAATCAAACAGTAGAACTACCAGTGTTCTTCCCACAGCCAGATTCGGTAGCTGAAAGAGCACTACATACCTTAGACATCAAAAGAGCGTTAATGTACTACATTGACAGAACAAAACAAATTCGGAAAACAAAACAATTATTTATTGCTTTCCAAAAACCTCATACAGGAAATCCAATTTCAAAACAAGGCATTGCTAGATTGATAGTTAAGTGCATTCAAACTTGTTATCTCAAAGCAAAAAGAGAATTGCCTATTACACCAAAGGCACACTCGACTAGAAAAAAAGGTGCTACCATGGCCTTTCTAGGAAATATTCCAATGACTGAAATATGTAAGGCAGCCACATGGTCTACGCCTCATACGTTTACCAATCACTACTGCATGGATGTGTTAACGGCACAACAAGCCACAGTAGGACAAGCAGTACTACGAACATTGGTTCAAACAACTTCAACTTCTACAGGCTGAACCACCGCTTTTGGGGAGATAACTGCTTACTAGTCTATGCAAAGCATGTGTATCTGCAGCTACACATGCCATCGAACGGAAAATGTCACTTACCCAGTGTACATCTGTTCGTGGCATTAGTCGCTGCAGATTCACATGCGCCCACCTGCCTCCCCGGGAGCCTGTAGCCGTTTAGAAGTTGATCTTGAACATTTGTAAATTTGTAAATATATCACTTTAAACTACATTATGTACATACATATTCAGTCCATTGCATGGGCACTATTACTATAATACACAACTCCTACCTCACCCTCTGCGTGGAAAACAATCTAAGATGGAGTTGACGCCCATGCGCAATGGAGCCGAAATGGGAGGAGTCCCTCGATCTTGTGACTCGAAAAGACTTCTTCGAAGAAAAACAACTTGTAACACTCTGAGCCCAACACTACATGGCGGGATGTGCAAAGCATGTGAATCTGCAGCGACTAATGCCACAAACAGATGTACACTGGGTAAGTGACATTTTCTATATATATATATATATATATATAAAGTTATCTGTAGCACAATGTGGTTGTAATTTGTTAGTCGCCCTTTACCACAATAAGATTAAAAGAAATAGGTATGAACTTAATAGAATATAATTATTCAATACATCCTACTTAGTTTTAATCTGAATCTACATGTTTCTTGCGATATCACCATATGGGTCTGTGGCATTATTCAGGACCTATAGCTGAAAACCTTGATCTTAACATCAGCCCCTTCCAATTATTTTTTCTTTACTAGTAGGGCCCATTTGATGACCAAATGCCTCTGGTGGCGGTAAATGGTCACAGTGAACCCTTGTCCATTTTGTTGTATAATGCAGACTTCTAGTCACATACTGTAGTGCATGCTTACTAAATCATAGTTAGAACCATTTACAAACCCGTATTTGCATATGAGAAAGATATTCTATGTTGTCAATTTGCTGCCCCTTTTTATTCTACTTAGTTGTTGTGGGAGTAATGTGCTGTGCTTACTAGGGGTTACTCACTTTCTGGTGGAGGTGATGTTTTGAATAATCCTATCAATTATTTATTTAAATGATTAAATAATAACATAATATATGTTACATTTGCAATATCATACAGGTCTACATTATACAACATAACCGACAACAGTTCACACTGACTGTTTGCCTTAATAAAAGGAATTTGATAAATTGTATGAGTGTGTGCCCTATCTCAGATGATAATCCAAAAGATGATGTGCCCATGTAACTCCTGGTTGTCCATAAAAAGAAATAACCCCCATCCACATGGACAAATAATACAAATATTCCCTTTACTTTTTTATAGTGAGGTCTTCTGTCCTAAGTAAGAGAAAACTCAAATTAATCCAGATTCCTTTCTTATGGATAGGTATACACGCCTTCCAGTTACACAACCTCAGTTTAAGCATGGAGCTTCACTAAGACTTGGTAAAGGTGGGATTATTGAAATGTCCTTGTACAGTGTAAAATTCAATTTTCCTTATTGTAGTAAGCTGGCTCCCTGTATACTATATCAAAATGTGTTATGGTGTACACACGAGTCCAGGGGTTTCTCAGAGGCTTAACAGAGGCTAAAGTAGATAATGCTAAAGCTCTCTTTTGTGGTAGTGTGGTCGAGCAGTTAGGCTTATCAGGGGATAGTGCAAAGCATTCGTTGTACACACACAGACAACAGAAGAAGCACACATGCAGTGACTTAACTCCAGACCAATGGTTTTAATATAGCAAAAATATATTTTCTTAATTTATTTTAGAACTACAAGATTCAAGTTGCAGGTAAGTACTTCAGTAGATTCGTATTTCACACATATATATCAATAGCAATTTGTTTGAAATCGATACGTTATACAGTTTTTGAAATATTGCCAATTATCTGTTTTAAAAGTTGACCGTGCAACAGATCCTAGAGGTAAGAAAAGCTAGACCGATTTGCAGGTAAGTACAACACTTACAGTTCCAGTGTGTGAGAGCATTAGACCCATCTACGTTTGCCTCTGCAATACCAATTGGGGATCCACTGGACTCTCCGCACAGTGTACTCCACTTTAGTGCGATTGTTAGACCTGACAGCTTTAGGGTGCTTGTGAGAAAGTAGCATCTTTCTAGCCTTGTTACCCCCACTTTTGGCCTGTTTGTGAGTATATGTCAGGTTGTTTTCACTGTATCACTGGGATCCTGCTAGCCAGGGCCCAGTGCTCATAGTGAAGACCCTATGTTGTCAGTATGTTTGTTATGTGTCACTGGGACCCTGCTAGCCAGGACCCCAGTGCTCATACGTTTGTGGCCTATATGTGTTCCCTGTGTGATGCCTAACTGTCTCACTGAGGCTCTGCTAACCAGAACCTCTGTGGTTATGCTCTCTCTTTAATTCTAAATTTGTCACTAACAGGCTAGTGACTAAATTTACCAATTCACATTGGCATACTGGTACACCCATATAATTCCCTAGTATGTAGTACTGAGGTACCCAGGGTTTTGGGGTTCCAGGAGATCCCTATGGGCTGCAGCATTTCTTTTGCCACCCATAGGGAGATCTGACAATTCTTACACAGGCCTGCCAGTGCAGCCTGTGTGACATAACGTCCACGTTATTTCACAGCCATTTACCACTGCACTTAAGTAACTTATAAGTCACCTATATGTCTAACCTTCACCTGGTGAAGGTTGGGTGCAAAGTTACTTAGTGTGTGGGCATCCTGGCACTAGCCAAGGTGCCCCCACATCATTCAGGGCAAATTCCCCGGACTTTGTGAGTGCGGGGACACCATTACACGCGTGCACTATACATAGGTCACTATGGTAACCTGATCCCCTGGTACTGTCCCTCCTGCAGCTGCCTGTTCTCCTGCACGTGTCCAGGATCTGGCCCAGCGTATCCTGGGAATGTTGGTATGCTCCCAGGATCGCGGTGAGTGCCTCCTGGAGAGTCGGTTCCCTGGGCCTGTCCTCCCTCTGGCGCACAGCAGTCCTCCCAGCTTCCCTGTTGTCCTGTGCCTCTGTCCACCTGAACCATGTGCCAATTGCCACTGACCCCAGTTCCCTGATTGTCTTGGGTTTGTGGTGTGCCCTGGGGTCCCTGTAGTGGTGGACACACTGCTGATTGACGTGTCCTGGGGACAGAGGTGTGGGCATGCTGGATGGGTGCTGTACTAGTGTTTCCTGAGGGGGAGGCTCTGTGATGGTGTGAGACTGTGGCTGGGTAACTGACTGGGCCAGGTTGGTCATCCAGATCCAGGCGAGCAGAGTGGCTGTCATCACGTTGGGCCTCTTCTGTGGGGGGGGGAAGGGATGTTGCTGGCACCTCTTCTCCGATGACATTGGCTGGAATACCTGTGGGGATGTATATGCAGTGTTATTATTTCTGTGTGTGACATAATGTGCATGGGTGGGTTGCCCTCTTTGGTTGTTATTGCCCTGGCAGCTTTTACTTGTGTGAGTTATGATGTGGTGGGCTAGATGATTCTCTAGTGTGCATGCTTAGTGATAGATATCCATGCAGGTCTGTGAGTGGCGTCCATGTATTGGTGGTGCATGCTGGGCTTGGCATTGGGATGAGTGGGTTATGATGGTGGGGTGTGTGGGAGGTGGTGGAGTGATGGGAGTGAGGGTTAGGTCGGGGTATGTGATGGCATGCACGTAGGGGGGTTATAGTAATAGAGAGTTGACTTACCAGATTCCAGCCCTCCTGCTACTCCTGCCAGGCCCTCAAGATGCATGATTGCCAAGACTTGCTCCTCCCATGTTGTTAGTTGTTGGGGAGGAGGTGGGGGTCCACCTGCGAGTTGGTGTCTTGCTGCAATGGAACGCACCTTCCCCCGTAGGTCGTTCCACCTCTTCTTGATGTCATCCCTTGTTCTGGGGTGCTGTCCCACAGCGTTGACCCCGTCCACGATCCTCCGCCATACGCCATGGGTGTAGTGTGAGGGGTGTGTGTAGGGTGATGTGTTGGGGTGTGTGATGTAAGGTGCGTCGGTGGTGTATAGGTGATGGTGTAATGTGGCTCTGGTTGTGTGAGTGCTCTTGCTGTCTCTCTTTTGGCAATGGTTTGTAGTCGTAAAAGGTTATGGTAGTGTGGGTGTGTGTTTTATAGTGGTGTGGGTGTGGTATGTGTATGGGTGTCAGGTGTGTGTAGTTTGAAATGTCCAATGTGGTGGTGTTTTGTATGTGTATTTTGAGCGCGGCGGTATGTACCGCCAGTGGTTTACTGCCATTGAATGTCCGCCATGGTGATTCGTGGGTCATAATGTTGTGGGCGTTGTTCTGTTGGCGTAACGGTGTGGGTTTTGATACCGCCCGTTTATCACTGACCTTTGGTGTGGCGGAATTGTGTCTGTATACTGACGGATTGTTGTGTCATAATATGGTGAACGGATATCTGCTGCTGCGGTATGTTGGCGGCAGTCAGCATGGCAGTAAGTGGGATTTACTGCCAGTGTCATAAGGGCTTTAGTTACCACAACCACCCATAGAGAGGATCATTTACACCCTTGCTGATAGTGTGCCAGTCTACGAGGAAGCTATAAGCTGTGGCTTCTGTACCTGGCAGAGGTCAGCTAGATGGCAGGAATGTGATACTATGAAGAGACTTGTGGCACTCCCTTCACATCACTGATGGTTTGCGAAGCAAGCACCATGCTTAAAGCGCCCACTTAGAAAATTGTTTTGTATTTTTGAAATACATTCCTAAAGATTGTTAGTTTTCTTAATGAAAAAGAGCAAATGGCTCTGATGCGCAGGGAGTTTTCGCCCTGCACAAATGTGCTGTTCTTCATTTTCCTTTCCATGGCCGTATCAGAAGACAATGTGAGTAACTGTGAGCGGGTCCTCAGTAGAACGGGATTACCTGCTTTGAGGTCTGGTGGCCGTTTGCTGGATAGGCACCAGGTCAGAGGGTTATATCAGTGAACCAAAATGAAGCTCTGTTATCTTACGGTCGTGCTCCTGCTTTGCCAAACTCTAAATGAGTCGCAGAATCTCCAGCCAATCCTCAATCTTCTACAGTGAAACCGCCACCTTTTGTGAATTGCTTACATCTTTCCTACTAGACTGTACTATGTGGCATTGAAATTCTGTAGACAAACCTTGGTTTGTCAGGATACTGTATATGTTGGAGGTAAAGAAGGCGCTTTTACAGGAACTCTGTTGCACTCACATAGAGAACACATCCATTTTTGAGCAGGACAAAATCACCTGAACAATGTGGGAAACCATAATGGATTGTGCAATTGACACTCTCCAACCTTCCGTGAAACCTTGATACATTATCACTCATATATGACATCCACCATAACACTTACTCTACCATGCCACTACAGTCAACACACTAACAAAAACAGAAAAAAGTATTAAAAATAAACATAGAAACATTTTTAGAGAATAAAAAATACATATCTAATAGAGACATCTAGTCGCAGATTTCTTACCGTTGAATTTCCCTGGCATAAGACTGGATCCAGAAGATTTTTGCCTGAGCAGTACCCTGCCGCGCCAGTCGGTGGCGTCGATCAGCTCTGCTCGGCGGCATCCATGCCAGAAGTGATGTCGCAATCACCTCTATAGGCGCCACTTTGGCTCACTGATGTCTGTTCTTTTCTTTCTTTACACTCCAGTTAACGCTGATGTGAGGATGTCTTTGAGGAAGACAGTTTTTAACCATGTGGCACTTGTCACCACTCCATATCGGTTACAAATCCCCATTTTGTCTGCTTGTAGTGTCTCAAGCGTAACCAAGACTTCAAGTCTTGCTCGGACTGCCAGGTGATGGGCTTCAACATGTATTATGCCACCCATGGGAGCCCATGCAAACTGTGTCTGCAGGCCTGCCATTGCAGCCTGCGTGAAATTGTGCATGAACCTTTCACTTTATATATAAGGTTGGCCTTATATCGTGGTAACTGCACTTGGACACTGTAAGTCTCCCCTCTGGTAGGCACTTCACCCCAGTGGCAGGGTGCATGGTTCTGAGTGTGAAGGTGCGCCTGCAAGAGCAGTGGCATCCCTACAAACCCCAGACTCTGTTCTCTGGGCTTTGTAAGTGTGGAAAAGCCATATTAAGGTATGTAGTGGACACTGGTGAACATGTGTGGTCCAACTACATAATGGTTGCTCCGAACCTAGGTATATTTGGTATCAAACATGTTGAAATTATGCAACTACACCAAATTCAGGGTTAGTTCCATGATACCATGTACTTTGGGGATTTGTAGGAAAATGCCATTGTTGGCATGGTGTCCCCCCACTTTTTGCCTAGTGTTGATGCAAACTTTGATTGAAAGTGTGCTGGGATCCTGCTAACCAGGCCCCAGCACTAATATTCTTTCCCTAAAACTGTACCTTTGTTCCCACAATTGGCACAGCCGTGGCACACAGTCAAGTACCTTTTAAAAGGTACCCATGGTACCAAGGGCCCTGTAGCCATGGAAGGTCGCCAAGGCCTGCAATATGTATTATGCCACCCTGGGGGACCCCTCACTCAGACCATGCACACTGCCTTGCAGCTTGTGTGTGCTAGTGGGGAGAAAAAGACAAAGTTGAAATGGCAACCGTCTTAGGGTGCCATGCCTCAAAAATCACTGGCTGTGGCATTGCATAGGTAAGTCACCCTTTTAGCAGGCCTTACAACCTTACGGCAGGATGCACTATACCACAGGTGAGGGCATAGCTGCATGAGCAATATGCCCCTAAAGTGTATAAGTCCATTCTTAGACATTTAAGTGGAGGCCAGCCATATTAAGTATATGGTCTGGGAGTTTGTCATTACGAACTCCACAGCACCATAATGGCTACAATGGGAAGTTTGGTATCAAACTTCTCAGCACAATAAACCCACACTGATGCCAGTGTGGGATTTATTGGAAAATGCACACAGAGGGCATCTTAGAGACGCCCCCTGTATGTTAGCTAACCTGGTATTGTAGGACTGACTGGTCTATGCCAGCCTGCCACTTCCAGATGAGTTTCTGACCACATGGGGTGAGTGCCTTTGTGCACTCTGTGGTCAGAAACAAAGCCTGCTCTGTGTAGAGGTGCTTCACACCTCCCCTCTGCAGGAACTGTAGCACCTGGCGGTGAGCCTCAAAGACTCAAGCCGGGAATTACAGTGCCTCAGGGCACTCCAGCTAGTGGAGATGCATGCCCCCCAGACAAAGCCGCACTATTGGCGGCAAGTCTGGCAGGAAAGTTAGGGTAAACAGGGAGGAGTGACCACCTCAGCCAGTACCACCCCTAAGGTGTCCAAAGCTGAGGTGACCCTCTCCCTGCAGAATCTGCCATCTTGGTTTGGAGGATCACGGCCAATAGAAGTAAGAATGTGCCCCCCTCCCCAAAGGGAGTGGACACAAGGAGGGTGTAGCCACCCTCAGGGACAGTAGCCATTGGCCTCAAACCCCTAAAACGCCCCTAAATCTAGTATTTAAGGGCTCCCTGAACCAAGCTACTCAGATTCCTGATGACCTCAAGAAAGAAGAACGACTGCTGAGCTGAAAACCCAGCAGAGAAGAGAAGGAGACAACAACTGACCCGGCCTCAGCACTACCGGCCCGGCTTCTGCTTTAAAGAGCTGCAAAGAAAAGCAACGCATCTTGCAGGTCCAGCGACCTGGATCACTGAGGACCAAGAAACTACTGTAGACAGCGGACCTATGCAAAAGAAACTGCTTTTAAGGAGTTGCACCTCACTCCAGAACTGTGAGTCCTAACCACTCTGCACCCAGACTGAGTCCAGGTGGCCCAACCGACCAGAGAGGACTCCCAGACGACGGTGACCAAGTGCCCACCCTGGGTTGACCTCTCCACCCCTCCACAACGATGCCTGCAGAGGGAATCCCGAGGACCCCCTGACCGCGACTGCCCAGGACAAAATATCCAACGCCTGGAGAAGCACTGCACCTGCAGCCCCCAGACTCAAGAGAAACCGATCACCGGTGCAGCAGTGACCAGCAGACAGCCCTCCTCCCTATCCAGTCATTGGCTTGCCAGAGCAGCCCCCCCTATGCCTTAGCTGCAGCACCTAAGTGACCCGCGGGGTCCCCCCATAAAGTTCTATAGGGAACCCGATGCCCTGTTAGCACCATGCACCCCGCCGCCCTCGTGCCGCTGAGGGTGCGTGTTTGGTGCCTTTCAGTTTATGTACTTACCTGTAAATTGACTCTTGTGGTTCTAGAAATAAATTAAGACAACCTATTTTTCTATATAAAATCCTCTTGGTCTGGAGTTAAGTCATTGAGTGAGTTTTTCTTCTGTTGCTTGTGTATGTACAACAAATGCTTAACACTACCCTCAGATAAGCCTAACTGCTCAACCACACTACCTACCACAAATAGAGCATTAGTATTATCTATTATTGCCTCTGCCAAGCCTCTGGGGAACCCCTGGACTCTGTGCACACTATATCTCATTTTATTATAGTATATTCAGAGCCAGCTTCCTACATTGGTGACAGCGGTAGGATCTACGACTTTGCATTTGCTGGACTACTCAGCCAATACCTGATCACACAACTAAATTCCAAAATTGCCTTTAGAAAACTGATTTTTGAATTTGACTATTTTTTCCAATTTTTTGAAAGTCCTGCTAGGGCCTTGGTTAAAGATCTCTTAGCATTTCTTTTTAAGTTTAAAAGTTACTGTAAAGTTAGAATCTAGTTACTAGAAGTAGTTTTTAGTTTCTAAAAAGTAATCCCAACTTTAGAGAAATAATGAATGACTCAGTGGACATAGTGATGTAACTCAACCTCATTCCGTATCTCCATCTAGGGATGGCAGAGCTAAGGTCCCTCTGCAAGCTAAGAAATATTAGAACTAGTTTCAACCCTACCAAGGTCAAGCTCCAGGAGCTCTTGGCAGAGTACACCAGGGACCACCCTGCTGAGAAGGAAGACCTCCCTTCAGAGGGGGAAGAAGGTAGGGATCAGGAGGATGAACTCCCCCCCTCCTAACTTAACTGGGGAGACTAGGGTTCCAAGATCCCTATCTCCACTGTTAGTACTCACTGGATCTGGATCTTCCACTGGGGAGTCCAGTTCCTTTGGGAACATTGAGGGCCGCCTCAATGAAGAGGACATCCTTTTAGCTAGGATGGCCAAAAGGCTAGCTTTGCAGAAACAGCTCCTAGCTATAGAAAGGGAGATAGCAGAAATTGTCTTAGCACCCATTAATGGTGGCAGCAACATAAATAGGGTCAGAGAGAATACTAACATCCTAAAAATTCCCGAAGGGATTGTCTCAAAATATGAAGAAGGTGATATAATCACCAAATGATCCACAGCTTTTGAGAGGGCTTGTGCAACCAGAAAGTTAAACAGAGCTCACTGGGGAACTCTCCTTTTGGAACTGTTCACTAGTAAGCGTAGGGATAGATTCCTCACGTTCTCTGGAAAGGATGCAGAAACCTATGACCACATGAAGGCTACCCTGATTGAGGGCTTTGGATTCTCCACTAAGGAGTATAGAATTAGGTTCAGCGGGGGCTCATAAAACCTTGAGTCAGACCTGGGTTAATTTTGTTGACTATCAGTAAAGATACTAGATGGTTGGATAACTGGTAGTGGAGTGCATGGCTATAATGGACTTTATAACTTGTTTATGAAGGAGCACCTGTTAAGTAACTGCTTTAATGATAAGTTACATCAACATGTGGTTGACCTAGGTCCAATTTCTCCCCAAGAATTGGGAAAGAAGGCAGACCATTGGGTCAAGACAAGGATGACCAAGACTTCCACAGGGGAAAAGAAAAGGGTCACAAAGCCTCCCCAGCCGAAAGGTGGTGAGACTCCTAAGAACAAAAGCAAAGAATCTTCTCAAGGGGTCCAAAAACCATCTCAGGAAGGTGGGTCCCGAGCCTCTTCACAGTCCACAAATGGGTACAAGGGAAAATATTTTGATCCCAAGAAGGCCTGGTGCCACAACTGTAAACAGCATGGACACCAACCTGGAGACAAGGCCTGTCCCAAGAAAAGTCCCACTAGCACTACTCCAGTTAGTACTGGAATAGCCAGTCTCCAGGTGGGATCAACCAATCAATCAATCAATCACTGCATTTGTAAAGCGCGCTACATAACCGCAAGGGTCTCAAGGTGCTGGGGAGGGAGGGTGCTACTGGTCGAAGAGCCAGGTCTTGAGTCTTCTGAAGGCCAGCAGGTCCTGGGTCTGTCATAGGATGGTGGGGAGAGGGTTCCAGGTCTTGGCGGCGAGGTAGGAGAAGGATCTGCCGCCAGCAGTGGTTTTTCGGATGCGGGGGACTGTGGCGAGGGCGAGGTTGGCTGAGCGGAGGCTTCGGGTGGGGGTGTGGAAGTTGAGTCGGTTGTTGAGGTAGGTGGGTCCGGTGTTGTGCAGTGCTTTGTGTGCGTGGATCAGGAGCTTGAAGGTGATCCTTTTGTTGACGGGGAGCCAGTGCAGGCCTCTCAGGTGGAGTGTGGTGTGGCTGCGGCGGGGGACATCGAGGATGAGTCGGGCCGAGGTGTTCTGGATGCGTTGGAGTCGTCTCAGGAGCTTGTTTGTAGTTCCTGAGTAGAGGGCGTTCCCGTAGTCGAGTCTGTTGGTGATGAGGGCCTGGGTAACGTTTTTTCTCGTGTCGAGGGGGATCCATTTGAAGATCCTGCGGAGCATACAGAGGGTGTTGAAGCAGGACGCGGAGACGGCGTTGACTTGCCTGGTCATGGAGAGAGTGGAGTCGAGGATGACCCCCAGGTTGCGTGCGTGGTCCGTGGGTTCCGGGGCTGTGCCTAGTGACGTGGGCCACCAAGAGTCGTCCCAGGCTGATGGGGTGGGTCCGAGAATGAGGACCTCCGTCTTGTCTGAGTTCAGCTTCAGTCTGCTGTCCTTCATCCAGTCGGCTATGGCCTTCATTCCTCGGTGGAGGTTAGCTTCGGCGGTGTGGGGATCTTCGGTGAGGGATATGATCAGCTGGGTGTCGTCGGCGTAGGAGATGATGTTGAGGTTGTGTTGTCGTGCGACGTGGGCGAGGGGGGCCATGTAGATATTGAACAGTGTCGGGCTGAGGGAGGATCCCTGTGGGACGCCGCAGATGATCTCAGTGGTTTTGGAGCGGAAGGGTGGGAGGCGGACGCTCTGGGTTCTGCCGGAGAGGAAGGATGTGGTCCAGGCCAGGGCCTTCTCTTGGATACCGGTGTCATGGAGGCGTGCTAATAGGGTGCGGTGGCAGACCGTGTCAAAGGCTGCTGATAGGTCCAGGAGGATGAGGGCGGCTGTTTCTCCTTTGTCCCTCAGGGTCCGGATGTCGTCAGTGGCGGCGATGAGGGCGGTCTCGGTGCTGTGGTTACTGCGAAAACCAGATTGGGACGGGTCCAGGATGTTGTTGACTTCGAGGTAGTGGTCAGCTGTTTGTTGACAATCTTCTCGGTCACTTTTGCCGGGAAAGGGAGCAGGGAGATGGGACGGAAGTTCTTGAGGTCCTTGGGGTCTGCTTTGGGCTTCTTCAGAAGGGCGTTGATCTCGGCGTGCTTCCAGCTTTCTGGGAAGGTTGCTGTCTCGAAGGAACAGTTGATTGTTTTCCGGAGGTGGGGCGCGATGGCTGCGCTGGCTTTGTTGAAGACGTGGTGAGGGCAGGGGTCCGATGGGGATCCGGAGTGGATGGAGTTCATGGTTTTGATGGTGTCTTCGTCGCTGACGCTGGACCAGACGGTCAGGCGACTGGTGCGAGTGGTAGTCGCAGGGGTGGTGGACTCGGTGGTGGGTGCGGGGGGGTCGGGGTTGAAGCTGTCGTGGATGTCGGTGATCTTGCGGTGGAAGAAGGTGGCCAGGGAGTCGCACAGGTCTTGAGATGGCGGGTTGTCGTTGGTGATGGAGCTGGGGTTGGAGAGTTCTTTCACGATGCTGAAGAGCTCTTTGGTGTTGTGTGCGTTGTTGTCTAGGCGGTCCTTGAAAGCGGTCTTCTTGGCGGTCCTGATGAGTTGGTGATGTCTGCGGGTGGCGCTCTTGAGGGCTGTGTGATTGTCTGGTGTTCGGTCGTGGAGCCATTTCTTCTCCAGCTTCCGACAGGTGTGCTTGGAGATCCAGAGGTCCTCGGTGAACCAGGCGGCTTTCTTGTTGGTGTGGTTGGTTGTAAAGGTCTTGAGAGGGGCGAGGGTGTTGGCGCAGTCGTTGATCCACTGTGTGAGGTTGGTCGCGGCAGTGTCTGTGTCGGTGGGGTCGGTGGGTGGTCTCAGGGCGAGGGCGGTAGTCAGTTGGTCCCCGGTGACCTTGCCCCAGCAGCGGCGTGGTAGCTGTTGGGTGCGGTGGTGTGTGATGGGTTTTCTGAAGGTGAAGTGGACGCACCTGTGGTCGGTCCAGTGCGGTTCGGTGGTGTGGTTGAAGGAGACGTGGGGGCTTGCGGAGAAGATGGGGTCGAGCGTGTGTCCAGCGGCGTGAGTGGGTGTCGTTACTAGCTGTTTGAGTCCGAGGTTGACGAGGTTGTCGATCAGGGCGGTGGAGTTGGAGTCGTTGTTGTTCTCGAGGTGGAAGTTCAGGTCCCCGGGGAGGATGTAGTCTGTGGAAGCGAGGGCGTGGGTACTGATGAGGTCAGCGATGGTGTCACTGAACTGTGGGCGGGGTCCTTGAGGGTGGTGTTGGGGTCGGTGTGGATCTGGAAGTGCATGTGCTTGGCGGTGGTGAGGGTGCCATCGGTGTTCGTTGAGATTTTGATGGAGTCTTTGTGGATGATGCCGATTCCTCCTCCCACTCCGTTAGTGCGGTCTCTGCAGGAGATCTTGTAGCCCTGTGGGATGGCTATGGCAATGTCTGGTGCTGAGGTGGCGTTCAGCCAGGTCTCTGTCAGGAAGGTGACGTCAGGGGCAGTGGAGTCTAGGAGGTCCCAAAGTTCAATGGCGTGCTTGCGAGCGGAGCGGGTGTTGAGGAGGATGCAGCGGAGGTGGTTGGGTTCTCTGGCTGGTGGTGTGGAGGGTTGGATGCTGGTGAATCTGCAGTTCCGGCAGGTGAAAGGCCCCTGGGTGCGTTTCGGGGTGGCCCGGTAGCAGGGGTGGTCTTGTCTGGTGTTGAGTGCATGGAGGGTGCTTGCGTCGTAGTGCAGTCTGGTGTTGCGGGGGGTGCGGGTTCCAGGGGTTCTGGTGCTGGGTGCGGTCCAGGCGCGGACGGGCGCAGATGGACTTGCCTTTGCGGCCTCCATATGAGGGCAGAGGGAGGGAGGAGCAGCTGGGAGGTGGGAGCGGGGCGGCCAATGGGAGTGAAGGGGGCTGGGCAGCAGGGGCTCAGCAGCAAGGGAAAAACCCAGGGGAAAACCCGGGGAAAAAACGGCGGGAAAAGACGGCGGGAGAGGGACAACAGAGCACAGGGGTACAGAAAGCAAAACACAGGGGCACAGAATGAAAAAAACAAGTGGCACAGAAGCACAAGCTCAGGGGAATAGAGAAAAGGGAGCGAGTAGTCAGGCGGCAACGGGGGTTCAACCCACAGGGGGCTGCGTGGCAGATGGGGGGGGCGACCTGCCTGGTCAACAGTGTGCCCAGAGCAAATTGGGGTCCACACTGAAGCTACTTTAGTCTTTGAGGGTGGGGTGGATATAGCCACACTAGCTGCCTGGCCGCCTAACATGCAAAAATACAGACAGCAGCTCTTGATAAATGGGGCAAAGCTGGACGCCCTGAGGGATACAGGTGCCAGGGTCACCATGGTGACAGACAAACTGGTCTCCCCAGGACAGTATTTTGGCTGGACAAACCTATCCAGTTGCCAATGCTGACAATGAATCCGAATCTCGGATTCTGCCCTACGCTTGTCACACGGTCACCCTAGCCTCAATGCTTTTGCATCTGAAGGCTTTAATATTTCCTTTCCAATATTTGTTACCTTAAGAACCTACTTTAAGACCTAGAAATGTTTTTTAACAGTCTTTCTAAACACTTTTTTTTTTTTTTTTACCTATACTTCGTCGGGAGCTTTGAGTTCGCTTTTCTCATAGTAATACAGGCTTCCCCTTTCTCTCTCAATGTGTGATAACATATTTATAGGTTTATCTCGAGGCTTATCAGGGCTTCATTTACTTACCTCAACCCACGCGCTCAACATTCAACTTTCCTGTTGCTGCACTGGCAGCATGATTACCTTTAGTTTTACCATTTCAACAAGGTATGTATACAGTGACTTAATTTTGTGCTTAAATCACAACACTTACTCCTACCTTTCCTCCTCCTCCTCCTTGTCTTTCTCTCTTACTCTTTCTCCTACTCAAGTCCACCTTATTGCCCACTGTCTACTACTTGGACCGCACAGCCCAGGCAGTTTTTACCTAACTTGGCTCCAAGGGGCCCTTCCTCGTTATTTATGTACTCTGTCTGGCTCTGTACTTTCACACGTGAGTTTCTTTTCCACATACATGCCTGATCTCCTAGTCCCCCTTTCACTCTTGAACCATCACACCTTACCTTATAGTCTTTGTACACTCCTTTCACATTGGCAGGGCCTACCATTTGTTATCTTTACTCGCAAACTTAAATCACGCACTCGTGTTGACTCACTCCATCAGATGTGTACTGTGTAGCAAATGGTCCCTCTCACACTGCTAGTTTTGCCATGTTTAGTCACATCCCTATAAAGTCTGTGACACCAAACACCAGTCACTGCACCATGTTTGGACTCTTTTTACACTTGATCACCATAGAATCCATTATTGGATTCCACACACTCTTGTATACCAATGTCTGCTCTCATTACTATTTCTTGCAGCCTTGATGAAGTCACTTGTGTGACGAAACACGTGTTGGCTGTATATCTCTGATGACATCATGTTTTCTAATTTCACCATCTAACAACAAGACTCAAGATTTTCTCTTTACCTCATACTTCTTCAAAACCCTCAACGTACCACCAGGGATCCCCTATCCCCACCACATGATTGGACAATATATTCTGTGTGCTGTGGCCAATTTGTTTAAATACATAAAATGCAAGGTACTCCACACAGGTAAGTTAGGAACTTTGAATTAGAGCGATAACATATACAGTCTTTGTTAAAATGGCAATAAGCTATTTTAAAAGTGGACACAGTGCAAAAATCAACAATTCCTGGGGGAGATAAGTAATGGTTAGTTTGTCATACAAGTCTCAGTCTACGGGGCATAGGCAGCCCAACGTTGGGGGTTCAAGGTAACCCCAAAGTTACCACACCAGAAGCTCAAGGCCGGTCAGGTGCAGAGGTCAAAGGTGCCCAAAACAAATAGGCGCCTACAGAGAAAAGGGGTGCTACGGTTCCAGTCTGCCAGCAGGTAAGTACCCACGTCCTCGGGTGGCAGACCAGGGAGGTTTTGTAGAGCACTGGGGGGGGACACAAGTAGGCACACAAAACACACCCTCAGGGGCACAGGGCCGGCCGGGTGCCGTGTGCAAAGCAGACCTCTGGTTTTGTATTGGATTCAATGGAGGGACCCGGGGGTCACTCTAGCAGTGCATGCAGGGCATAGGGTGGCTTCTCGGGCCAGCCACCGAATGGGCTAGGCAGAGGGTTGCCTGATGGTCACTCCTGCACTGGGGTTCGGTTCCTTTTGGTTCTGGGGGCTGCGGGTGCAGTGCTTGGTCCAGGCGTCAGGTTCTTTGTTCCAGGCAGTCGTGGTCAGGGGGAGCCTCTGGATCACCTCGGCATGTGTCGCTGTGGGGGTGCAGGGGAGGTCATCTCAGGTTACTCACGAGGTCGCAGTTGCCTGGGAGTCCTCTCTGCAGTGTTGGTTCTCTGGAGCTCGAGCCGGGGCCGTCGGGTGCAGAGTGCGAAGTACCACGCGTCCGGCGGGAAGACTGAGTTCTTTGGAAGTTGCTGAAAAGTTGCAAAGTTGTTGCTGTTTTTGAACAGTGCTGCTGTTCTCGGGAGTTTCTTGGTCCTTCGGGTTCAGGGCAGTCCTCTGAGGCTTCAGAGGTCGCTGGTCCCTGTCGGATGCGTCAGTGTGCAGTGCAGGTTCTTTGAGTCTGGAGACAGGCCGGTAGGGCTAGGGCCAAGTCAGTTGTCGTCTCTGCAGGACTTTCATGTCAGCAGTCCTTCTTCTTTGTGTAGGTTGCAGGAATCTGATTTCCTAGGTTCTGGGTCGCCCCTAAATACTAGATTTAGGGCTGTTTTTAGGTCAGGAGGGCAGTAACCAATGGGTACTGCCCTGGAGGATGGCTACACCCTCTTTGTGCCTCCTCCCTGAGGCTACGGGGTCACATCCCTAATCCTATTGGGGGAATCCTTTAATCTTAAAATGGAGGATTTCTAAAGGCAGGGGTACCTCAGCTCAGGGCACCTTAGGGGCAGACCTGAATGGTGGGTGACTCCTCCTTGTTTTTCTCATTATCTCCTGCTGACTTGTCGCCAAAAGTGGAGGCAGTGGTCGGAGGGGCGGGGATCTATACTAGCTGGGATGCCCTGGGGTGCTGTAACAAAAGGCATGAGCCTTGACGCTCACTGCCAGGTGTTACAGTTCCTGCAGGGGGAGGTGAGAAGCACCTCCACCCAGTACAGGCTTTGTTCCTGGCCACAGCGTGACAAAGGCACTCTCCCCATGTGGCCATAAACTCGTCTGGTTGTGGCAGGCTGGCAGAAACTGGTCAGCCTAGCACTAGGAGTTGGACTGGTATTCAGGGGGCATCTCTAAGATGCACTCTGGGTGCATTTTACAATAAATTCCACACTGGCATCCGTGTGCATTTATTGTGCTGAGAAGTTTGATACCAAACTTCCCAGATTTCAGTGTAGCCATTATGGAAGTGAGGAGTTCGTGTTTGACAAACTCCCAGACCATATACTCTTTATGGCTACCCTGCACTTATAATGTCTAAGGGTTTGCTTAGACTCTGTAGGGGCATAGTGCTGATGCACACATGCCCTCACCTGTGGTATAGTGCACCCTGCCTTAGGGCTTTAAGGCCTGCTAGAGGGGTGACTTACCTATGCCACAGGCAGGGGAGTGCCACGTCTACTTAGTCATTTTGTGCCCACCAGCACACACAAGCTGTGAGGCATGTACTGAGTGAGGGGTTCCCAGGGTGGCATAAGACATGCTGCAGCCCATAGAGACCTTCCCTGGCATTAGGGCCCTTGGTACCAGGGGTACCATTTACAAGGGACTTATCTGGGTGCCAGGGCTGTGCCAATTGTGGGAACACAGGCACAGTTTAGGGAAAGAAAACTGGTGCTGTGGCCTGGTTAGCAGGGTCCAGGCACACTTTCAATCATAACTGGCATCAACAAAAGGCAAAATGTCAGGAGGTAACCATGCCAAGGAGGCATTTCCTTACAACCGATAAGCACCGGTGTCCAAAGAGGAGGGCTGACGTGGGCAGTTGGTGAGGTGGTGGGGGGAGGGTGGCTTCAGGGGTGTAAAGACAGGAAAGAGATAGAAAGTCACCAGGGAGGAGGAAGAAAGGAAGTGAGGGGGAGAGAGAGGAGAAGAGAGAAGGGGAAAGGCAAAAAGGGGGGGGAGTGACAGGGGTACTAGAAGCGAACCCAAAAAGTAGAAGGGTGACAAAATAAACCTCAAAATCAGGGGAAGGGGAGGAGGCAGGGAAGAAAAGACCCACAAGTCCTGAACTGTAGTCTGCGGGTCTAAGCCTGAACCTATGGAACCCAAGCACTTGGCCAGTGGGCCCCCGTCCGGGAGGTGACAGGCAGGACACTACAGATCCATTGATGCTCACGTCTGATGTCTGTAGAGTAACAATAACAATTGCTAGGCGTGCTAGCTTGTAGTGGGGGCGAACGCGGTGCAGCGCCCCGAGGGGAACCAGCGTAGCAGAGAGTGTTGCCATGGATGTGGCAGGTCACCCAGAGGTGGGTTGAGGGGGGAGGGGTTGGGTGAGGGGGGGCATAGTGGTGGGAGCAGTGTCAGTGTCATTGTTGCTACGTGCAGAGTAGGTGACAGTTGGCCAGTATAGCAGTGGTGATGTCTAGCCATATGGATGCGGTGGCAGCGGGACATCGGGATAGGGGAGCGTCCATCGTCACATCTGCTGGGGTCCCTGTAGCTCACCATGCGATGATTCCCAGGCGACAGACGCGAGTCGTAATGCCCTTCGTTGAGTAAAACAACAGGAGGGGGATGTTGTGGTCATGCGGGGACTGGACAAGCAGCGCAGTGAGAGTAATGAGCTCAATCAATTCAATCACTTCCATCGGTTCGATCTTGGGGTGTTGGGGGAGGGGAGCGGGCGAGAGGGAGGGGTAGGGAAAAGAGGAGGTGGTTTGTGACCACGTTAACAGTATAGCAGTGGTTCATTAAAACATCAAACAACAATCTTCCGAATGTGATCAAACTGTAGGCATTCACAAACTGGTGGGCCCGTTAAGCACAGGACTCCGACAGTCTTAATGGGTACTGGTCAACAGAGTATACTGTTTTTCTTCCCCCTCAAACCTGTAGGAGTATACAGCAACTGCAAAACAACAAATGCAACATGCGTATGTGGACATCCGTCTTTTGGTGCAGTAGAAAGTCCATTGTTCCATGCCCAGGATACCAGGATCGCGAGCGGCTTAACTCTTGTGGTGCGCTATGAGGCTTTGTCTTCAGTGGGAGCCGTGGTGGGCTTCAGGGGGGAACAAGGCTTGTCTCTGTCTGTTACTTAAGTGTGCATCGCCACCGCGTGCAGAACTTGTCCCCTGTCGTCGTGGTTCTTCGTGAGTCTCTCTAGGTCTATCCCCCGGGGTGAAAGTCTGCAGCAAGCTGGCCTGTCTCCCGGGGGTAGGGCTCTGGGACAGCGCATTCTAGCCACCACAGACCAGTCCTGAGGCTGGGTCGGATTGGTAGTGTCCATGGTCTGGAGGCCCTCTAGGAGAAAGCACAGGTCTTCAGGGTCATAGAAGTCTTTGGGTACTCCATTTTTCGTGATCCACATTCTGTCTGTTTCGAACAGGTCGTACTTCACCTGCAGCTGGCGCAATCTAGGTCGGAGGGCCAGGAATGCCTACATACGCTCTCTGTTATCTTTTGAGAAGTCCACAGTCATCCGGATCTCCTGCCCGTATACCCGAAATAGTTTGTTCGTGTGGGCCACCTGTAGAAGTTGGCGTGTCTGCGTGTGTCACAGGAGGCAGGCTGTGATTGGGCGGGATGGTTGGCTTTGTCCCGTCGCTTAGGGCCTAGTCTGTGCTCTCTTTGAAACTCCAGGAGGGGTCGAAAGTCAGGCCAGTGAGCTTGGGTAGGGTCTCCCCACAAGAAGGAATGGAGATCTGTACCTTCGATGTTTTCAGGAAATCCGAAGAATCAGACATTGTCGCTGCAGCTCTATCCTCCAAGTCTATTAACTTGCTGCGGAGATACAGAAGTACCTGGTCCCTGTCCCAGTAGGATGTGATGTGTGTTTCCACCGTCGCCACTCGCTTTTCTAGCCCAGTTACTCATGTCTGAAAGCCTGCGTTATCCAGGCGCACTGATTTAGTTTCCGCCGTCGGCGAGGCCATAGCATTGTCCACCGTATCCAGCCAGCGACCCACCGCCGATATCTCTTGTAGGATGCGGTCCATGGTTGTTTCCTGTGTTTGGTCTGCCATGTTGCGAGGCTGAGCTGTGGGATGTACTTCTGAGGCCGAGGGCGGTGTCCACGAGTGTAGAAGGACTTCAGAGAAAAGTAATTGTCTCTCCAGCTTGCCAGAGTTCTTGCTTGACAACCTGCCACCGGGCATCGCTAATTCCTTGGTGCGGAGATGGTGCAATGGTTTGGAGGTCCAGGAGTCTCACATAGGACTGGTGTGTGTTACGATTGCTGTGTGGGGGTGAGTAAATGATGTGAAAGAGGGAGGGAGAGAAGGGGTCTCCTGTTGCTCCCAGCAGTAAGTCCGGTGTCTAGTGGAGGCTGGAGGCTGTCTGCGGCAGAGCCAGTGCCTAGAGAGAAGGAAGGTGCGTGGCTCGCAGGTGTAGGTCCAGCGAGAGGGGGAGGCTCGGTGCATGAGGTCTGCGATCCTCAAACAGTTGTCTTGGTACCCTTGCGCCTGCAGGTCTGCAGATCCTACGGTAATGGTAGTGGTACAGCTCTTGGCAGGTTCAGTGGCACGTAGCCTGTGCCTCCCCCGTTTGTCGTGCTCAGAGGTGCGTGCTATCCTTAGCCCGGTTCACGATGGTGCTGGATGGTGGCCCTTTTTGGTTCTTGCCAGGTCTGGTGGGTCGTGCTTCTCCTGAGCTGTATGCGCGGTGGGGAGGAGGGGGAGGGATTCCTTCCACCCCTAGGGTCCAAGGGCCAAAGCAGTGTGAGGACGAAAGTCGCTTGAGAATCGCCCCAGGGTTGGGTTCCGTGCCCCCCCAAGTTGCAGATGTTTAGCCTTCTTGACCCTTCTGGTGCCCGGCAGTGCCGGCCTTGCTTAGTTCCAGGCGTCCCTGCCTCGTGGGTAAGGTCCTCTGGAAAAAAAGGGGGGAGGGCAAAGAAATGTGGGGAGCGGGGTCACTGGTGTTGGGGGCGGCTCGCTGTTAGATCCGTGCCACGGTGCGCACTCCTCCCGGGGTCGCTCTGGGTCGCCCCATCTTCCTTCCTATGCTGGGCTGGGTCTTCACGGGATACCGGGGCTGAGGCCCAGGCCGCAAGCCGCGCCAGAGTGCACCACTTGTGTAAGGGGCTGCGGGCGCGCTCCTCTTCCGGCAAGCAGCCCCTTCGCAGATGCAGGTGCCCGGTGCTGTCGTCCATTTCGCCCACCGGCGGTGCCGGTTTTTATCCAGTATTGGATCTTTCATAAATTCACATGCTTGAATCATCCCCGTCGTCGAAGTGGGAGTCCCACGGTACATAAAATAGCAATAATTAATAAATATTTTTTTTTTGCCATAGGCTATAATGGAGCCAGCAATTGCTCACATAGCCTATCCATGTCCTTTTGTGAAAGGACCCAAACCTGCCTGCTGTCCAATCAGGCACCAGCACCCTCTAGAACCTTCTCCAGAGAAGCGCCCTTCCTCAGATTTTCCACTGCACGTCATGTGAAGGGAGTCTCCCTGAGCTCTGCTCAGTTTTTCTTCTACTTCAGAACTTTTTCTCTCAAAAGATTTGAAAATATGTCGGATTCTTCTAGGAAAGGCCTTTTCCGCCCTTGCAAGACCTGTGGAAAGAAAAGGCTCCATGTGGATGACCCACATAAAGACTGTTTGTATTGTCTCTACCCAGAACACCAGGTTAAGGACTGCAAAATATGTCGCACCTTCTCCACAAAGACCCTCAGAGACCGTGAGGGCTGACTCGTGACATGGTTACAGGCCAAATCCTGTACTTAGGTGAGGAGAGTGGGTCAGAGAGGCCACACAAAAGGTCCAGATCTGAGGACCTGGGCCACACAGAAAAATCCAGGAAGAGGCAGAAATCACATCATGGGAAGGGCTTACAGACTTCAGTCTCCTCTGACCCTTCCTCTCCTCTTCAAAAGAAGGAGTCCTACCGTCTATCTCCTTCCTCAGAGCCTTCCACTTCTGGAAAAATGACTCTAAAAATCAGATCGAGGACGACAACACCGTTGACGACCGTGACGACGGTACCAACAACTACCGTCTCCACTACATCGTCGACGAGACCGTCGTCAGCGTTGACTACCTTAACATCGACGGTAAGGGATCCTATCCCCTCTCTCAAAACTCCGTCGACGAGTATAGTAAAAACATCGTCGTTTACAACACCGTCGACGACTGCCCCGTCGACTATAACGTCAGCGACGCCATTGTCATCGGCGGTTTCGCCTTCGACAGAGACACCGTCAAAGAAGTCATCCTCGACGAAGACACTACCGTCGACGACACCACCGTCGGCGAAACAATCGTCGACGAGACCACCACCGTCGACGAGACCACCGTCGACGGAAAAATCTGTACCATCCACGGCTACATCAACTTTCACGCCATCGACAGCACTGGTGCCTATGAGACAGATTGAGGCCACTCCTGCCTCTTCCAGGTCTCCAGATCTCCGAGCCATGGTCAGGATCAGATCTCTACCTGCACCGGACATTTATCCAACAGACACATCTCCAAACAAGGTGTCGGCTTTAGTACCCAGTCATCTTCTTGACTGGGAGGAATCTGACGAATGTCCATTCGGAGATGCACATAGCCCCTCGGAGCTCCATGTCAAGCACCAAGATGAGGATGACGAGGATGAGTATGAACAATACCAACCATACTACTCTCATCAGGAACAATATTACGAAACACGAGAGCCTCAACACAGGGATACTGTACAAATGCCTTCCTCCTTAATCCAGGATTTACAATCGATGCTTCAGGATTATAGGAGATGGTTCCCACTGGCAGCGGAAGAACAACCACCAGCGCCAGTCTCTCCGGTGACAACAGTTAATGTTCCTCCTCCTCCAGCTACTCCAAGATTGACATCCCACTCGGTGTTAGCTGCACCCACCAGAGATGAAGGTTCCACTTCTGATTCTCCGCCCGAGGACATAGGTGGTTTCCATAATCTTATGGACAGAGCCGCAGTACGTTTTCACCTTCCAACATCTGTCTCCCAGTCGGAATGTTTCCTACATGATTTCAAGGAGCAATCACGGAAGTCGGTACGGTCCATTCCGATTATTGAATTCATATGGTGCGAAGGCACAAAGATTATGCGAAACCCGGCTACGGTTCCTCCAGTTCCGCAAAAACTGGATAAGAAATACAAGGCAACCCAAGATTCTCCGGCATGCCTTACTGGCCATCCAAAGCCTGACTCAGTGATCTCACAGGCTGCTCAAAGGCGCTCCAAAAACCCATTGACGCCTATCTCTACTTCTCCAGACAAGGAAGGTCGAAGGCTGGACAATATAGGCAAGAGATTCTCCTCCATGTCTGCAATCACTGTCAGGGCAGCAAATTCTTTAGCAATTCTAGGTCGATATGACCGCCAAATGTGGTCCGACATGCAACCTTTCCTGGACCTCATCCCTGAAAATAAACAAGCAGAGGCACGAAAGATCCTACAGGAAGGTGAGCGTACGTCGGAAGAAATTATTGACTGCGCTCTTGACATAGCCTCTACTGGTTTCCGCCAACTAGCGGGTGCCGCGGTCTTACGACGGCAAGGTTGGCTCAAGGCCACATCTTTTAGACCAGAAGTGCAGTCCTGAATCCTTGTCAAAGCCCAGCTCACCTGAGTTCTTGTTCAGTTCTGATGGATGTTGAAGACAATCCGACCCCACCCTGAAACTGCTTGTTCCAGCACACTAGTTTTTAAAACAGTGCACTAAGAACAGAAGCTCAAGGGAAGGGGGGAAGTGGATAAAATAAAAAAGAGAGACAACACCGTTCTTGCGTTTCCACTGTTGAAGTGCTGCACAAATCTGCGGCCCTTTCTGACTTCTGTAGAAACTGGTGCCTAATGAAACATAAACAATGAACAGATAAGTGCAACCTATTCCTAAATGGGTTCCTGACTATCCCTTTATTTATTAGAAATTCTCTTCTAAAAGTACCTCTTGGATCCTGGTCTCTAGTTTCCAGGTTTGGAATGTGTTACTGCTCTGGGAAGTGTTTTCTATTACTGTAAAGCTTTTTTCCCATATTTCCAGAATCTTTTATAAAACAAATACTGTACTTTTACATCAAAATACAGCATGTAATTTGTGCAAGTCCTTGATTTACTGTTTGCCTTGCTGTCAATGGTTTCCACTGTTCGATTCCCAAAAGTTCCATGAAAAAAAAAACAATGTCCGCTTCACAAAGTTCCGCAAAATACTCCTGCAACAAAGAGCCTGAATCACAATGCTCGTGGAAGGCACTTCGCCTCAAACTGTCTATACACAAATCCAGAAATTGCCGTCAAAGCTCCCTCAGGTAATAAAAAGTTTTGCACTTACTTGTTGCTGGCAAGAGATACTGATCGGTCTAACCTTGTCTTCTTTCTCTTTTGCAGGTTACTCGTAGGAGAGAGGCTGAGGCAAGGAGGAACCGGAAACTGGAAGAAGGAAGAGCCAGCAGCTGCGCCCATTGAAGTCAAAGAAAGTCTGTAAAGAGCAGGAGTGCCAGCGCCGAGGGATCTGTTCTCAGGTAAGCGGGAGGTAGACGAGCACAAGCACTGGGTGAGGCTCGGGGGATGCCTTTTATAGACAGGGCTGGGTGTGGTTCGAAGAGCTGGGTGTGGTTTGAAGGGCTGGGTGTGGTTTGAAGGGCTGGGTGTGGTCCTCACATGCTGCACATGTTCTTGGAAGGTGTGCAGAGCTGGGTGTGGTTTGAAGAGCTGGGTGTGGTCCTCACATGCTGCACATGTTCTTGAAAGGTGTGCAGAGTTTCAGTTATTATGCAAATGAGTTGGATTAACACATGGCCTAGGGAGGAGTGTTTTAAAGAAGCCTTGGTAAAAGCAAGGCCCAATGTGTAAACAAAACAGCACATTAAACAACATACACAGAAGCCTAGGGGGGGGGAGGTGAGATAACAAGAAAGGCTTTCAATAGTAAGTTTAAAAGGGAGCTATTACAGAACCCACTAGTGCAGTGAGAGGGGACATGCTCTTTGCTGTGTACAAACCCTAACAGTTGCCCCCCTCAAAGGCCCTCCTACAGGATGGGGTTTTCCTGGATTTTTTAAATAAAACCGTCTAATCAGCTGTGGGGCATGTACATCTGATGCTGGTTCCCATGAATTCTCAGATTCATCATATCCTTTCCATTCTACTAAATAAAACAGACGTCCACTAATTCTTTTTAAGTCTTTTATGCTTTTCACTTCATATTCCAGATTTCCCTTAATTGGTATGGGTGGAGGTGGTGGTTCAGGTCGGGTTTTTGAGTTGTACGGCTTAAGCAAGGACACATGGAATGTAGTATGTACTGGATATTCTTTTGGTAAATCTAATTTTACTGTTACCGGGTTTACTATGGCAGTTATACTAAAGGGTCCAATGAAACGTGGTTGCAGCTTTCGGGATCCCTCTATGTTTAGGTTCTTTGTGGAGAGCCATACCTTGTCACCAATTTTATACATTGGGGCCTCAGACCTGTGTTTGTCTGCTTGTCTTTTCATGCTTTCCTTGTACTTTAATAAATGTTTCCTGGCTTTGTCTTGTATGTCACCTAACCTCGTTAGTCTATTCGTTACTGTAGGCAACAGGGAATCTTCTAACAAAATGGGTATAGCTCTTGGATGATACCCCTGCAAGAAATAGAATGGTGAGCAAAGTAGAGCTGAATGCTCAGTATTATTATAAACAAACTCTGCTACAGGAAGAGCTTCCAACCATTCACTAGAATAATCAGCCAATAAACAACGTAGCGTTTGAAGTAAGGTTTGGTTCAGTCGTTCAGTCTGTCCATCTGTCTCTGGGTGGAAAGCAGTGGATAAGGCCACATCTATTTTCAGTTTTTCACATACTTTTTTCCAAAATCTGGAGTTGAACTGGCTCCCTCGGTCTGACACCACTTTGCTTGGCAAACCATGTAAACGCACAATTTCCCTTATAAAAATATCAGCAAATTCTGCTGCCGTGGGTAATTTCCGTAATGGTACAAAATGTGCCATTTTAGATAAAAAATCCACTATAACCAACACTGTTGTGAAGGATTTTACAGGTGGTAAACCTACAATAAAGTCTACGCTCACAGTGTGCCAAGGTTGTTTGGGTGTTGGCATTGGTATTAACAAGCCGTCAGGAGCCTTATGAGAAGATTTATGTCTTGCACAAATTGGACAGGTAGTGACAAATTGCTTAATGTCCTTTCTTATAGTGTCCCACCAAAAGTGTTTTTGCACATTTTCCAGGGTTTTTACCCAACCAGGATGACCTGCCAACGGTGAGGCGTGATGCCAAATTATCACCTGTGTTTGTAATTCAGAGGTGGGCACTAACAGCATGTTGTCGTGATACAATAAACCTCGTTGTATTGTGTTATGGGAATCCTTTAACCAATCCTGAGGTGCTATTTGCATGTGTGCATTATATAGATCTGTGATGAAATCCTTCTGTTGTACTGGTGCCAACAACTTTTGGGGAGGAATAATGGGTTCTCCTATTTTATCTTGTTTCATGTCTGAGGTATGTCCGTATCTAGATAACACATCAGATTGAATTTGTTGTGCATCTGGTCTATAGGTTATAACAAAGTCAAATGTGCTAAAAAAATTTAACCAGCGCATCTGACGTGGTGTTAGTGCTTTAAGTGATCCAAAAAACTGTAGGTTCTTATGGTCAGAAAAGATTGTAACTGGGTACTTGGCTCCCATTAAATGGTGCCTCCATTCTGAAAAGGCTACTTTGATAGCTAGTAGTTCCCTTTCAGCCACAGTGTAATTTTGTTCAGCTGGCAATAACTTTTTGGAATAGAAGGCTATAGGATGTAACTGGCCATCTACTGCATCTCGTTGAGAGAGAACTCCTCCTAAAGCTACTTGTGAAGCATCCGCTTCAACAAAAAAGGGCAAGTCAGGATCAGGATGTTTCAGAATTGGGGCTGAAGTGAACTTTTGTTTTAGGAGTTGAAAGGCGTGTGCCGCCTCATCAGTCCAAAGAAATTGTTGCCCTTTCCGCAACAAGGTAGTTATTGGGGCCGCAATGTCTGCAAAATGTGCAATAAACCTCTTATAAAAATTGGCGAAACACAGAAATTTCTGAATATCTTTTACAGAGGATGGTTCTGGCCAATCAGCAATAGCACTGATTTTCTTTACATCCATAGTTATTCCTTGAGGTGACAGGCAGTATCCTAAAAAGTCCACCTTGTTGACATTAAAAGTACACTTTTCTAACTTAGCAAAAAGATGATTTTCTTTTAACTTTGATAATACTGCACGAACATGTTGGGTATGTTCTTCTGAGTTCTTAGAGTAAATGAGGATGTCATCTATGTATACTATGACACAAACGTCCAGGAATTCGTGTAGGACCTCATTTATAAAGAACTAAAAGGCCGCAGGGGCATTACATAACCCAAAGGGCATTACTGTGTACTCAAATAAACCAAACTTTGTCTTGAAAGCTGTCTTCCACTCATCCCCCTCTTTTACTCGGACCAGGTGGTAAGCTCCCCGCAGATCTAGTTTAGTGTATACAGTAGAATGTCTTAATTGATCCAACAACACAGGTATTAGAGGAAGTGGATATTTATTCTTTATTGTAGCCTTATTTAGTCCTCTATAATCGATACACGCGTGCAGGGATTTATCCGGCTTCGGGATAAAAAAGAGTGGAGATGACACCGGAGATGTGGAATGACGGATGAACCCAGACTGTAGTAGGTCATCTAGGTAGGTTCTTAAGTATTTGGTTTCTTCATCAGTCAAAGCATATACTCTGTTATTAGGTAAAGGGGCCCCTGGGATAAGGTCTATACGGCAGTCATAAGACCGATGTGGGGGCAGCACACTAGCCTTTACTGGATCAAAGACGTCTTTAAAGTCAGAATATTCAGGAGGGAGACTTGGTTCATCTTGTATAACACTAGCACAGTGTAATACTGTGCTCTGTTCTGTACCTGCTTCTTGATAGCAATTGGTTCTACAGAAAGAGGAATCCAAAGTAACAGTTCTATTCACCCATTCAATTTTTGGGTTATGAGTTGTTAACCAGGGTACCCCGAGAATCAAACCAAAATTAGGAGTATCTATCAGATCAAAGCTAATCACCTCTGTGTGCCCGTTCTGACAGACCATAACAAGTGGACTTGTTTGTTTTGTGATTAATCCAGAGGTCAATTCTGACCCATCCACTGCACATACTGCTTCTGGACAAGGCTTTAGGCACATAGGAAGTCCTAAGATTTCAGCTAACTTATTATCCACAAAATTTCCTGTCGCGCCTGAGTCCAGTAGGACAGGGAGAGAATGCCTCACTTGGGTAGTAACAATTAAAACGACCTGAATTATGAAATGTCTAGGTATGTGCGGTACCCTGAAGGCTGCAGCATTAGAGGTTTGATTAAGATGTTTTCTCGAACAAGTAACCTCTCCCCTTGTCGAGCTTAATCGTTTCCCGATTCAGTTGAGGAGGTGGAGGAAACAGCACCCTTTCGTGGAGTTTTAGGCTTTACTGGACATTCTCTGGCAAAGTGACCTGCCCTGCCACAATATAAACATAATTGAAATTTTCTCCTTCTTTCTTTTTCCTCTGATGTGAGTGGACCTCTGAGTGTCCCTATTTGCATAGGCTCTGGTTCAGGGAGTTTATTATCTGTGTCTTTCTTCTCGTGTCTAATAAAAGTTAACCGTGATTCCAGTTTGTATTTATCTCCCTTTCTTTCTCCATGAAAACGTTCAGGTGCTGCTAAGGGCACAACATTAGGAACATTAACAGTAACCTCAACTGGGGAAGGCAAAGTTGTATGTTTTGATGGCGCCCCTGTCTCTGAGGAGGTTTTAAACAAAGGCGTAGAAGCTGTGTTCCACTGAGATCCCCTAAATTTATACCTGCTTAAATCCTGTTTTAAAGAGGTATTCTCCATCTTTAATCTCTCTATTTCCTCTTGCATATGTTGCAAGATGCCAGACACTGATTCATTATGAGCCAAGTCCTCATTTAGGGCCTGCGCCATATCCGTGACGTCAATGCCCTCTATTTCTTCCCCGGTATTCATCGTCCACCAGAACTGAATTTTTTTTAAGGCTTGTGCTTCTGTCAAAGCCCAGCTCACCTGAGTTCTTGTTCAGTTCTGATGGAGGTTGAAGACAATCCGACCCCACCCTGAAACTGCTTGTTCCAGCACACTAGTTTTTAAAACAGTGCACTAAGAACAGAAGCTCAAGGGAAGGGGGGAAGTGGATAAAATAAAAAAGAGAGACAACACCGTTCTTGCGTTTCCACTGTTGAAGTGCTGCACAAATCTGCGGCCCTTTCTGACTTCTGTAGAAACTGGTGCCTAATGAAACATAAACAAAGAACAGATAAGTGCAACCTATTCCTAAATGGGTTCCTGACTATCCCTTTATTTATTAGAAATTCTCTTCTAAAAGTACCTCTTGGATCCTGGTCTCTAGTTTCCAGGTTTGGAATGTGTTACTGCTCTGGGATGTGTTTTCTATTACTGTAAAGCTTTTTTCCCATATTTCCAGAATCTTTTATAAAACAAATACTGTACTTTTACATCAAAATACAGCATGTAATTTGTGCAAGTCCTTGATTTACTGTTTGCCTTGCTGTCAATGGTTTCCACTGTTCGATTCCCAAAAGTTCCATGAAAAAAAAACCAATGTCCGCTTCACAAAGTTCCGCAAAATACTCCTGCAACAAAGAGCCTGAATCACAATGCTCGTGGAAGGCACTTCGCCTCAAACTGTCTATACACGAATCCAGAAATTGCAGTCAAAGCTCCCTCAGGTAATAAAAAGTTTTGCACTTACTTGTTGCTGGCAAGAGATACTGATCAGTCTAACCTTGTCTTCTTTCTCTTTTGCAGGTTACTCGTAGGAGAGAGGCTGAGGCAAGGAGGAACCGGAAACCGGAAGAAGGAAGAGCCAGCAGCTGTGCCCATTGAAGTCAAAGAAAGTCTGTAAAGAGCAGGAGTGCCAGCGCCGAGGGATCTGTTCTCAGGTAAGCGGGAGGTAGACGAGCACAAGCACTGGGTGAGGCTCGGGGGATGCCTTTTATAGACAGGGCTGGGTGTGGTTCGAAGAGCTGGGTGTGGTTTGAAGGGCTGGGTGTGGTCCTCACATGCTGCACATGTTCTTGGAAGGTGTGCAGAGCTGGGTGTGGTTTGAAGAGCTGGGTGTGGTCCTCACATGCTGCACATGTTCTTGAAAGGTGTGCAGAGTTTCAGTCATTATGCAAATGAGTTGGATTAACACATGGCCTAGGGAGGAGTGTTTTAATGAAGCCTTGGTAAAAGCAAGGCCCAATGTGTAAACAAAACAGCACATTAAACAACATACACAGAAGCCTAGGGGGGGGGAAGGTGAGATAACAAGAAAGGCTTACAATAGTAAGTTTAAAAGGGAGCTATTACAGAACCCACTAGTGCAGTGAGAGGGGACATGCTCTTTGCTGTGTACAAACCCTAACAATCCTAGACATGCCTTACGATGGCGAATCTTTATTTGGCAAACATGAGGATGACGCACTTCAAGCCATCAAGACGGACACGGACACCGCCAATTCCCTGGGTACCCTGCAGTACCAGAAACAGCCCTTTCGAGGGGCTAGAGGAAGAGGTTTCACCTCATTTCGAGGTTCCTTCCACAGACAATACCAGCAATCCCTGTACAGGCCTTCATACCACCAGCAGTACAGGCAATCATCGACTGCTTCCTATACCAGACAAGGAGGTAATCAAAGGCAGGGTTCGCAATCCAGAGATCAACCCAGAAAACAATGATCTTCTACAGGCACCGGCTATGCTCCCCCAATGCCCACGACATCAGCAAATAGGAGCAAATATTTCCAACTTCATCCAGGAGTGGAAGAAAATAACATCAGACAGATGGGTGCTGGATATAGTGTCAAGAGGTCATACCCTGGAATTCACACAAAAGCCACCGCTTCACTTACCAACATCAGGCAGGTCTCTCCATCTTCGTCTGCTTCAAGCGGAAGTATTCAGCCTTCTTGCCAAAGGGGCTATAGAAGCAGTTCCTGTGCTACAACGGGGTCTCGGATTCTACTTCCGGTTTTTCCTCATTAGGAAGAAGTCAGGAGAGTGGCGTCCTCTACTAGACCTTAGGAAACTCAACAAGTTCCTTCGGAAACAATCTTTCCGGATGATCACACTGTCAGATATCTTGCCCCTCCTGAATCCTGGAGATTTTATGACAATTCTAGATCTCCAGGACGCCTACTTCCACATACCAATACATCAAAAACATCGCAAATATCTCAGTTTTACAGTAGCCGGTGCCCATTATCAGTTCAGAGTCCTACCATTTGGCCTCAGATCAGCTCCGAGAATCTTCACGAAATGCCTTGCTCCGGTCACAGCCTCCCTCAGAAGCAAGGGTTTACAGGTGTTCTCATACCTGGACGACTGGCTCATAAAAGCTCTGTCATCTCTACTAGCTTCCAAAGCGACAAACGCCTGCCTAAAACTATTCAACGGTTTGGGTCTAACAGTGAACCTACAGAAGTCAGTTGTGCTTCCCGCATGCAGGAGAGTTTTCCTGGGAGCAGAATTAGACACTATCCAAAACAAGGCATATCTTACCCTAGCAAGGCAGCAGAAGCTGAACCAATTGGCTGTCACAATCTCCGCAAAAAAGTTTGTTTCAGTACGATTATTCAAATCGCTCCTGGGCATGATTTCCTCAGCCATAGTCCTAGTACGGCTAGCAAGACTCAAAATGAGGCCGCTGCAAGAAGAACTGCAACTTCAATGGACCCAGTCGCAAGGATCCTTCGACGACTTAATAACTATCACACCAAAAATTCGGCAGGCGTTAGAATGGTGGTCTCACATCAACCACCTATCCCACGGTCTTACTTTTCTGGCACCAATAACAGACTTTGTCACCACCATGGACGCCTCCTTGGAAGGATGGGGAGGCCACTTATAGGACATGCGCATTCAAGGCAGATGGTCCAAGCTCCAAAAAGAGATGCACATAAACCTGTTAGAGCTGAAGGTGATTCATCTCACGCTCAAAGCTTTTCTGCCACGCATTGCAGGATCATCAGTGTTAGTCAGAACAGACAACACAACAAGCATGGAGGAACAAGATCCCTCTCCCTATCAAGAGAAGCTCAGTCTCTTTGGAACTGGCTCACACTGAACAACGTCCGCCTCAGGGCGGAGCACCTGGCTGGGGTCAACAATGCTCTAGAGGACTCTCTCAGCAGGATGGACGACAACTGTAAGTGGGAACTCAACCAGACCATACTCGAGGACATCTTCCAATGATGGGGTCGGCCGATCCTAGCCTTGTTCGCCACCAATCTGAACGCCAAATGCCAGTTTTACGCCAGTCGATACCCACTCCCGGGGTCGTGGGCAAATGCTCTTTTGATAAGATGGTCCGGGATCTTTGCATACACTTTTCCCCCCATTCCACTGATTCCCAGGCTCCTCAGGAAAATGAAGACTGAATGCTGCAGGATCATTCTCCTAGCCCCCAAGTGGGCCAGGCAGTACTGGTACACGGAGCTCCTACTCCGGTCAGTAGCCAATCCAGTCCGCCTTCCTTGCAACCACAATCTTCTAACGAAGAATCAGGGTCTCATCTTACATCCCGACCCAACTTCGCTACACTTGCATGCTTGGCTCCTGAGTACAGAGAGTTCCACGATATGAACATTGATCAAGAATGTAGACTTATATTATCTAAGGCACGAGCAGAGAGCACGAACAAGACATACAAACTCAAATGGAAGAGATTCTGTGTTTGGTGCTCTCAGAATAATTTTCACCCATTTCAGATTAACCCTGAGCAAATTCTTTCTTACCTGCTCTCTCTCTCTCCAAAGCTGGTCTTTCCCATGCATCAGTCAAGATTCACCTAGCAGCTATAGCCTCTTACAGGTGATCGGCTGACATGCCATCTATCGGCTCATCCAGAGTCATCAAACAGTTTATGAAAGATCCAATACTGGATAAGAAGACAAGTTACTTACCTGTAACTACAGTTATCCAGTATTGGTATCTTTCATAAATTCACATGCGACCCACCCTCCTCCCCTTTGATGCTCGCATTTCCTCTCAGGTTTTAATTTTTCACTCTTGTGCTGGAAAATCTGAGCAAGGGAGCTTCTCTGGAGAAGGTTCTAGAGGGTGCTGGTGCCTGATTGGACAGCAGGAAGGTTTGGGTCCTTTCACAAAAGGACATGGATAGGCTATGTGAGCAATTGCTGGCTCCATTATAGCCTATGGCAAAAAAAAAATATTTATTAATTATTGCTATTTTGTGTACCGTGGGACTCCCACTTCGACGACTGGGATGATTCAAGCATGTGAATTTATGAAAGATACCAATACTGGATAACTGTAGTTACAGGTAAGTAACTTGTTTTCTTCTTGGGCCTAGGCGCCCCCACCTGTCACCAAAGGTCCTCTGGAGAGGGGGGGTAGGATGAGGAGAGGTGGGGAGTGGGGTCCTAGGCATTGGTGGCGACCCACCTTCAGGTCTCCACCGCTGCATGAACCCCTCCCGGCGCTGCCCCGTTCTCCTCCCTGTGTGTGTTGGGCTGGGTTGCCATGAGAGACCTTGGCTCAGGCCGAGGCCACAGGCCGTTGAGGAGCACCCCACATATGGAAGGGTCTGCGGGTGCGCTCCGTGTCCGAAGAGCGGCTCCCCCGCGGCAGCATCACACGCCCCGTCCTCGCGGCAAAATGGTGAGGTACACTGCCTCTGCTCACGGCTCGGGGCCCGCCGCCTCGCAGAGCTCCGTTCTCAGGCGGCCATCATCGATCGAGGCCAGACCACTCCCCTTTTTGCCATTTTAAAGAAAACTGTGTACATTGTTGACTATTCAAAGTCCTGATTATACCTATGCAAAGTACCTTTCAGTTTATGTACTTATCTGTAAATTGACTCTTGTGGTTCTAGAAATAAATTAAGAAAACATATTTTTCTATATAAAAACCTATTGGTCTGGAGTTAAGTCATTGAGTGTGTGTTTCTTCAATTGCTTGTGGATGTACAACAAATGCTTAACACTACCCTCTGATAAGCATAACTGCTCGACCACACTACCACAAATAGTGCATTATTATTATCAATTATTGCCTCTGTCAAGCCTCTGGGGAACCCCTGGACTCTGTGCACACTATATCTCATTTTGATATAGTATATACAGAGCCAGCTTCCTACAGGATTCCTTAGAGGATTCCCCCTATCTGCTGGTACAGCCTTGCAGGGTCTGCATGCTAGCCTGTGCTACTGCCGAGCCTAAACCTAATTCTGTCCTTCCTGCTGATGAGCCTAAGTCGAGCAGTGGAAGACAGAACAAAGGATTTCCTGTAGGAGAGAGGTGTATCTCTGGGCTGGGGTGGGGAGGCCTCTGAGCGCCACCAGACTGCTTTGAAGGGCATAAACTGGTTTGCACCAGTACCGGAACCCTTGGTTCCCACTCTGGCAGGAAATTACACAAAGGACAGGGGAGTGACCAGCTCCTCCCCTATGGAGGTGCACAGGCTATACCAGGTGGCCGCTGGATTCTGCCATCTTGGAAATAAGATGGGCAGATGTCCCTGGGAACATCTGACTGGCTAGACTAGGTGACGTCCCTGATAGGTGGGTAATCGTAGACACTGTCCAACCCTCTTTCTGGGTTACTTAAGGTCTCCCCTGAAGGTGGGCCGCTACATTCGTCAAGCAAGACTCAACAAAGGATTCTCTTCAAGACACTACTTGCAACCTGGCCTCCGGAACCACTGCTGGTCTACCTTAAGAACTGAAATGACTGCATCCACTGGAAGGGTGCCTACTGCAACATTGTTTCTCCAGCTCCTGCAAGAATTCTGCAACATCTGTGGCTGTACATCCTCCAGTGTCACAAGGACTCTGCCTGCATCAGAAGCAAGAAGGAATCTCCCTTGGAGTGAAGTAGTCACTCCCCTGCATCTGCAGGCACCTCAACGCCAACGACCGGCCAGCGGATCCTGCTGTCCCGCAGACATCGAAAGGCTCTGCAACATAGGTGATGGTTCTATGGCCCTTTCCAGGTCCAGCTTGTCTTCTGTCCAGCGCTGGAGATGGTGGGCCCTTGCTTTAGCCAATGGAGCGGAATCCCTGTGCATCGCGTCTGTTGCTGTTACCGAGGCTTGGTGACTCTTCCTCCCAAAAATCTTCGAGCTCCAAGAAGGCCCGGCCTCCAGCACTTCCCAGCTCCAAGAACAGCGACCTCCCTACAACTCTCATGGCATGGGACTCTTTCTTTGTTGTGCTGCTGAGACCTCACTGTGCCTGCTGCAGTGGGTCCTCATGGGGGCTACAACGATTCCTGCTGGTTGCCCTACTTGCTGAGGGCTGGCCCTGACTCCCCTCCAAGAGACGAGTTGTTTTGACCTTGCTGGTCCACAAAATCTTGCAAATGTCCCTGCAGCTTCTTCCTGCTTTTGCCAAGGCTTAGTGGTGGTTCTGCTGACTACTGACCCCTCTGCAATCAGGCACCCTACCTGGGACAGCTTGTGGGTGGCTCCAAGGATCTTTCTGCATCACCTGGACTCCGCAGCTGTGCTTCTTCCACCACAGTCCAGCAGGAACTTCTTCCCAACAAGGGTGGACATTGCCTGCCTGCACCGCCTGGACATCTCTGAGTGGTCTATACTCTGTCCCCTTCTTGTTTAGGTTCTTCTTGTACGGAATTCACCTTTGGGTTCCACCGACCTGGTCCACTGATGGCCACAGCAGCTGGGCAACCGAGGCCCCCATCGACTCCAACAAAGGCTTCTGAAGTCACTTCACCCCTATGTATCGGGCTTCCTGGTGTAGGTATTCCAGTTGCAAATACAAAAGAGAGTCCCTGGAACACAAATAATGGGCAGCCCCAAAGGGGAAAGAACAAGGTAAATACATACCAAGGCAACCCAACCAATAATGACCTAACCTGACTACGTTGTAGCAAGAATTAATGGAGCCCGCTAATACAGAAATAATATCCGTTTATTTTAAATTCAGAAACATCACCATAATATTACAATTGATTATTCACAAATTATTTCCATTATCACTTAACTTAACATAGTTCATGCACGAAGAATACACCCCCTGCTACTACCACCAATCCTCATTTTTCACCAAAGATCACTCACTACCATTCATACCCGTGCAACTATACTCATACCAAATAATTCATCATTATAAATCCATTCATTACAGAAACCTAAGTATCCACAAATTAGGTGAAAGAAGATATCCATCTAATATTTGTAGGTTGTCTGCTATACAGCATTCCTTTGCCATAGATTCACATTAAATGTGGTGGTTACCATAGTGACAAAATTGGCCACTTCAATTGAACAGTGAAAAAGAGGTTCCTTACTTCTCTAGTCCCAAGTGACATATTTACTTAAATGTCTCTTTGTCAGTTCCATCCTACTATAGCACCGACGCGTGTTTGTGTCCATGTGCAGAAACCATCACCTTCATCAGTGCACTTTTAGGCAGGAAAGCTGCAGGTCCGGCAGAAGGTGGGGATGTTTTCAAACTTGCAGGCTACTAAGTCTCACGACCTAAAATACTTTTAATTGAAAATAAAAAAATACGTAAGGCTCAATTACATAAATGAAAAAAAACATGACCTAAGATATTCCGACAACCACCTGCACTAGTAAAACATGCACATGTTTCAAGAGAAATATTTTGTGAGAACAACTGTTCATGACAAAAGACAGGGGAGGGGAAGAGATAGTAATAATCCCCTGAGGAATAAATCAGAAGTATTACCGAAAAATCTATATCAAAACCATAATAAATAATAAACAAGCATTTTCAATGCAATGGTCTCGCGTTTGCACGAGTTAAAGCTATTAACATTGTAAACTTCTTTTCAGACTTTTCTTGCCACATACAGTGAAAACGGAAAGATAAACAGTTTCACATAAGTGAACGGGCGTCCGCCATGAGCACGAAGCAAACACACAAAACAAAACAGAAGTTCGCTCTAAGTGCAATGTACCGGCAAAAGTGCAGTTATCCATGTAACCGGCAAAAGTACAGTTATCCATGTAACCGACAAAAGTGCAGTTATCCATGTAACCGGCAAAAGTGCAGTTATCCATGTAACCAGCAAAAGTGCAATTATCCATGTAACCGGAAAAAGTCCAGTTATACACTTTACTGGTGCTAACGCGTCCCTCTATGTTGATTTATACACATTAGGACTCGCTTTAGGCCGATGAATCTTTTGACCCAGTGGTGAGACACCGTAGAACGAGATAGCTGATCAATATGTCAAGCAATATATCGATAATATTATCAACATATAACACCACAACATACTTTATTTTAGACATTGGTTAAAATGTCGGCGCAACCATGACCTTACAGTCATGAATAACCACACCTTTTGGGAAGTTTTGTGAATTTTATTCCCTATTGATTACAATCTAATAGCAGGAGTATTAATCTCACACCCATGAAGCAAAAGAGCATAGTCACAATATGGCAACTGAGATAAGGTTTTGACAATGCGGAGATGATGAACATAAACAACGAATGTATATATAAGAAAACTTTATTAGACTTTCAGCAAGTCATAAAAGTAGTACAAATCGTAGAAAATCTCCAATTATAATACATTTCAATATATTAAAAAAAAAAATAATAGAAGAATAAAATAAAAAGTAAGGAAAAAAAAAACACACAACAATAAACTGTCTGAAGGATCGATAAAAAGCCCTGTTACAGTAAATTACAATTACATTGCCGTCCCCATAGATTTCCTTATCTTTAATACAGTACATAAAAAGTTAGCCAAAGTACCACAGATCTCTAAAGAAGATAGTGACTGAAGGCAGGCATAGGCTGTACGACATTGGGGGAGGTTGATTGACCTTAAAAGTGGAACTACTAGGCGCTTCCTCTGGTGGGCATAGAAATTGCAAAATAAAATCACATGAATTGTGGATTGAGGTGTCTTTGCATCACAGGGGCATGGTTTTAGCAAGGTGGACCAATCGTTCATAGTTGGAAATGAAACTAGACGATGAAACGTGTCTAGCCTGAATCTAGTAAGGACGTAGCGATGGCGGGGGTGTACCACGTTTGCCAAATATGGCTGCATGCCCTCGACCGTCAAAATTATTTGGTTATGAATGACAGTGGTTTTTTTTTATTCAACCCACCAACGTATGTCTTCTAGATACTTTAATGCCAGAATACTCAGGTCCTTCCTAGATATCTTCCCCAGCAAAAGAGGGTTTATGTAGTAGTCTTTATTGCCCATTTTTTCGAAAACGGTCCTAATGTATTTTAACCATGGTACCCTTGATGTATGTAATGACTTCATACAATCAGTCAGGATAACCTTATTGAAGCCGGTATGTTCCGAGGTCCAAACTTTATGCCATAATAGCAGTGGCTGGATCTTTATCAAGTCTGCAATAAAGGGAACCCCAAGTTCCGAATGAATGACATACGATGAAGTACCATTTGGTACCCTCAGTAGGTGTCTTAAAAAATCATTTTCCACTGTCTGCATTAGGTCACAGTTTGTATGTCCCCAAATTCCTGCCCCATACATAGCTGCCGGAATACACTTAGCTTTGTAAATCTTTATTATGTTTGGCGGTGTAACCCTCCCCCCCCCAAGCCTTTTGGAGAAGAGTCATAATGCCATCGTTGTTTTAATCAGGTGCACTCTCTTCGTCTTCCTACAGTTGGCCCAGGAACCCAGCTTATCGAACATTATGCCCAAGTACGAGAAGGTTTGCGCGGTTTCAACCTTGCTTTCTGCAATAGTGATGTTATAAGTCTTACCGCGCTTCCCTCCACAGTTCATGATAAATGTTTTGGAGCGATTGACAGTGAGACCCAACTGTGACATGTATGTGATGCAGGTAGTTAGAAGTTTCTGGAGAGTTATTGGGGTCCTGGCCATTAATACTGCGTCGTCTGCGTAGAGTAATGCCGGGACGGGTCGGTTGTCTATTTGGGGTAGATCTTTACACTTTGTGGCCAATTATTTATCTAGATTATTTATATACATTGAAAATAGGAGCGGAGCAAGAACGCAGCCTTGGCGCACTCCTCTGTATAGACCAAAGGGGCGAGTACATTCCCCTTTTAAGCCATACCTCACTCTTGCTCTGCACCCTGTGTACATTTCACGAATGAATTGAATTAAGGCCGGTTCTACCCCCATGCTATTTAAAATGTCCCATAATTTGTCATGAATTACACAGTCGAAAGCTGATGATAAATCAATAAAGGCCAGGTAGAGATTGCCTGCTCTGATCTTAGTATACTTTCCGATAATGAGGCTTAGATTTAAACTTTGCTCCACTGTTCCGATCCCTTTCCTGAATCCATACTGGACCGGGGATAAAACGTTCTTTTCTTCCGCCCATGTTTGCAGCCTGTTCAGTATTATTCTTCCTGCTAATTTAGCTGTTGTGTCCAGCAGGGAGATTGGCCTGTAGCAGGCTGGATTAAGGCGGTCACCCTTTTTGTATATTGGGATAATGTTGGAATCTCTCCAAGATGGTAGGGGTCCACATATGCAGATAGCCCTCAGAGTCTGTGTCAGTATAGGTCCCCACAGCTCTATATTGGCCTTGAATATATCAATCGGGACACCATCAGGACCCGGCGCTTTCCCTGATTTGCTTAATATTATGGCTTCCTCTACCTCCTGAAGGCTAAATTGGGGGGTTATGACCAGGCGCGGCCCTTCCTGTGGATCATGATCATGTGTGCGGTCTGTTATATCACTCGCTAATGAGTATATTTTGGAGAAATATACAACCCAGTCTTCTTCAGAGATGGCAATTTCCATTCTGGGAATGTCTTTCTCCCCTAACACGGGGGAATTTATTGTCTGCCAAAAGAATATGTTATCTTTCTTACGACTTGCTATATAGAGAGTTTCCCACAAAGTTGTTTTCATAGTCAGTTTCCTTTCCTTTATTGCTGTCTTATATTCCTGTCTGCATTTACGGATATCACTTAAGCACCTTTTCTGGGCGTTTAAAGCCTGTTTCAATCTCTTATGTGCTTGGGTGCAATTATGGTCAAACCATCCGCACACCCTTTTTTTCCCTATCTTGCCGCTTCTGATAGTGAGGGCTTCTTTTATGGTTTGAGTGATCATCGTAAATGCACTAAGACATTGCCCTGGTTGTGGGTTCTCTCTTAGTCAGTCTGCGAAAGCGTGTTTACATTGGCATATTATCTGTTTCAACAAAACCTTGGTATCTGTCTGTGACCACTTCATAGTGTATCCATTACGCGGGACCAATTCAATGTCGTCTACCAGTGTAATACTATCTTCCCTAGCTGCTGAAAGAGGGGATAGTAGAAGATTCATACTCTGCGGGTAGTGGTCGCTAACTGCGATGTCATGCAAGGTATAGTTTGTAAGATAGTGTGCGAAGTGGGTTGACATTAGGACATAATCGATCACAGTATTTACGCCCCTTCTGTTATATGTTGGTTTAAACTGTGGTTCATCCAAAAATAATTCATTTACAAAAGATAGGTTATAGGTTTGGGCCAGTAAATTCATTTCATCTCCTTGAGTGTTGTGAGAGAAATGGAGGCTTGCATCCACACCTTCCGAGACCCAACCACATATCTTATCAGAAGTTTCTTTACAAGGATGGACGTTAAAATCACCACCCCAAACCAATAGGATCTTGCGGTTATTTTTTCCACATATTTGTTTTAGGTCATTTCCCATTTCCACGAGAATGTTGGAAAATTCTCCTGGAGCAACGTTATTATAAAAATTAATGATGACTAGGTGGGTCTTGTGATCTAAGTCACTCTCTATCATTCGGTAGTATGGACTCATAAATTGCATCACTAAATTCTGTAAGGACAACTTGTTGGAGATATATGTACACAGTCCCCCTTTAGGTCTACCATACCTGGACTGCTCGGCAGGAGCATGGAATGTTTTGTAGCCGTTTAAATGGGTAGGGGTTAAAAGCCATGTCTCTTGTAGACAAACACATGAATAATCTTCTAAAAAGTTAGCCCAGATCTCGTTGCCTAACTTATTTGCTAGACCTGCAATGTTCCAAAATAGTAAGACTATTTCAGGTTTCTGGTTAAGATTCTGTTTAAAAGTACAGGGCTGGTTCTTTGGGGAGGGAGGGGGGATATCGCCCATAGTGGTATTTGGTATATTTCTGGATACATCATCGCACTGGCTTAGATGAGGTAATATCTCATTCCTTATAGAAACCGTTGTATGTGATGTACCTTCCTTTTGTAGTTCCGTCCCTGATCTATGTATTATCTGTGCTTCTCTATCGTGGAGAGCTAACTGTTTCGTATTGAGTCAATCTATATTTTCCAGCGTTGAAAGAGGATAGAATCTGTTGCACATTATAGACAAGTCTGGGCTGGATGAGGGTGCTACAGCTCGCTGTGAGCAGATGAAGTTATTCCCCTATGATCTTTGATAAAAATATCACAGGGGTAATAGCGAGATTCCTTGTAAAGTAGCTTGTCTGGCTCCTAGATCATGAATAATCCTATTCACTAAATTCGGTGAGCCAAACGAAAGGACCACGCAATCTCCCGTCAGCGCTTTCCTGCTGGTTCCTATCCATTTAATTCTTCTGACCATTTTTATATCATCAAAAAGAGACCTCACCATTCCAGGGCCCATTCGGGCCCGATCCAATTGAGGGCCTTGTTTCTCAAGGCCGTCCAAGTTTCTCGTTGTTGGCCATCTATCGGTGGGACATTAGCCAAGACCACAACATATGGTGTAGCCTCCGGGGGAAGATGTAACAGGTCACTAGGGAGGTAAGCGAGATTCGGGGATCTAGGCCTGCTAGTTGTATTTCTCCCTGGATTTAAATAGGGATAGGTATTCGGTGCCCTGCACACAGCACTGCTCGCTGTCTTACATAGAGTGGGATTTAGAACTTTTTTATCTGAAGAAAGATTATGTGGTGAAAAGGAGGGTTGGTTATATTGGTTCAAAGAAGGAGCTATTGGATGAGATTGGGGCTCATTCTGGAAGTTAACGTTCCGATGTATACTAATTGGCCTGTTGTACAGAATAGATTGTGTGTTGTTCTCGTGTTCTGAGGACCGCAATGTATTTCTGGGGTCCTTGCTTGTAAAATGCGTGTCTTCCTGTTGTAAGGACTTTATTGTTTCAAGGCCTGCCTCAAGACTATACTCCACCCCCTTTAGGCGCTCCGACATTGAGTCCAGAGTGGCTCCAATAGATAATTTCAATGAGTTTACTATCTCGTGGAGATTTATGAGGAGTGATCGAATAGTATCTCCTGCTAAGGTTGGGGGTTTCTTCCGAGATAGTTTTTTTGAATGTTTTTTTATTGGAGTAGTTATTAAGTCTATCACTGGCGTTTTTTTTGAGGTCTTGTCCACCAGGCCCGTCTCCGGTTTCCTTGGTCGCTTAGCAACAGGGGATATTTCATCCATGGAATAGATTGTGTTCGAAGAGTCTTTAATACAGCCGTTTGTAAGCCTTACTTTTGAGTGTCCGTCCCCAAATTCACTAAATGGGGAGTTATGTTGCGGTAGTACAGACCCTAATGAATCACGAGATTGCTCTTTAGATAATGACATTTTCCCTTCAACAGTGGCAATTCGCTTATCTATCATTCCCATCGCCCCAGAGATATATTTTAATATAGATGAACTGTCTTTTAAATTTGTTGAGGTGTTTAATTTTGAGTGCTTCCTTTTGCCCATGTTTTGCGTAGTGGCCGATAACTTAGGGAGCTGTATTCGTATGTCTGAAGCAATTTCCCTTAATACAAAAGAGAAAAAGGGCTCTAATCACTAGGGGACCAGCTTAGGGCACAAAGTTAAAGAGAGGGGGCCCAGCCCAGCCCAGCCTCTTCCCGTCGATAGCAGGCGAGGGACAGAGGGTTCCTTTGTAGAATGGGCCTTGCGGCCAGTCCAGTTGAGACTGTAGGATTTAGAGGGCTCCTGCCCCCTCAGCAAAACACAGCGCGACAGTTGAAAGAGAAGGTTAAAAGGAAAGGAGAGCAAACAAGTCAACACAGTACCTTAAGGCAGCCCTATGCTCGTAGGTTTCTAGTCCAGAAGCTTTTTGGAGAAATGTCAGGGGGGTGGCCCTGCCCTGCCTCTTCCTGGCAATGACGGGCAAGGACGGGCCCGCCCTTGGCCCGGGCGCCGCCCGCGCGCGTCCTCGCGACGGTGGGAGCGCTATTCAGTTTTAAAGGGCTCCTGCCCCACTGGTCTCCTCTCAGCGCTTCCCGCGACGGCGGGAGCACGATTTAAAAATTAAAGGGCTCCTGCCCCACTGGTCACCTCTCAGCGCTTCCCGTGATGGCGGGAGCGCTATTCAGTTTTAAAGGGCTCCTGGCCCACTGGTCTCCTCTCAGCGCTTCCCGCGACGGCGGGAGCGCGATTTCAAAATTAAAGGGCTCCTGCCCCACTAGTCACCTGTCAGCGCTTCCCGCGACGGCGGGAGCGCTATTCAGTTTTAAAGGGCTCCTGCCCCACTGGTCTCCTCTCAGCGCTTCCCGCGACGGCGGGAGCGCGATTTCAAAATTAAAGGGCTCCTGCCCCACTGGTCACCTCTCAGCGCTTCCCGCGACGGCGGGAGCGCTATTCAGTTTTAAAGGGCTCCTGCCCAACTTGTCTCCTCTCAGCGCTTCCCGCGACGGCGGGAGCGTGATTTCAAAATTAAAGGGCTCCTGCCCCACTGGTCACCTCTCAGCGCTTCCCGGGACGGCGGGAGCGCTATTCAGTTTTAAAGGGCTCCTGCCCCACTGGTCTCCTCTCATCGCTTCCCGCGACGGCGGGAGCGCGATTTCAAAATTAAAGGGCTCCTGCCCCACTGGTCACCTCTCAGCGCTTCCCCTACGAATGTAAGAAACATACAGATCAGAATGCATAAAACATCGTATACACCTTAATTCAGCATAGCACAATGTCAGTCATGTTCGTCGCGTCAGTCAAGGTGAACCCCTACACTAACCACTAATTGGCATTAGCATGTTGGACTTCATGCAAAACAATTTAGAACACCAATTTAGAAAAAACATCTAACTAGGGTCTCTAACCAAAATACAGCAGCTGGTACCTAGAAAGAAAAAGGATATAGACAAATCACAGTAGCAATAGTCATAATTACCCTCCTCAGAATGAGTCAGCATACAGGATCAGTCTTCGTCTTCAGGACATCAGTTAATCACCATCAATCTATCTCGTCTAAGGGACAGGGGACACTTCCCTCATAAGGAGGAAAGTGTAAAGGGGCAGTCTATGGATGAGGATGGTTTTATTAAGTCTCAAATCACCAAACAGAGTGACAGAGTTTCTGGATGCAATCAATATTTTTCCCTACCTAGTTCTCTGGAGTCTCCTTTGTCACCGGTTTTTATCCCTTTTTCACAATACATTCCCCCAAAATTCTATTGGATAGTCACTGCACCCCACTATCTTCAACCTATCAAATTATACATTAAGTAATGCACTTGTCATTCCATGATAATTTATAACACTTTGATTGGTCTTCATAATTGAAGTCTTTGTAGGTGGCACATCCGGGGTTACTTCATTTTCTGGCACGTTCATCAGGTCAAAAGTTCCTTTTTCCATGGTCGAATGTCCTTGAATGTTTCAACTAATGTTACAAGAACGTATAAAACTTATACTAAAACATCTAGCAAGCGGATGGGAATATGACTAGCATTGTTACATAAAGCAGAGAAAAGAACAAATGCTGGGCCATGGCCTTTTGTGAGTCAGCACACTGAGGAAACAGTAAAAATATGCTTTAATATGAGAGCTACACAGCTACTTCTTCGACTCACGCTAACTTAAGGCATATGGTTCTAATAAACGTAATCCTCTAAAATGTTAACATATTCAATTAATCGTAATGCAAGCAATTATTTCTTATAATCGACATTAGTATATTGTGCACAATAGCAACTTCACACTTATAAATCATTAGGAATATTTTTCAAGCAAATATTATTTTGCGGTCGTTTTGCACGCAGCATTGTTAAGTATGAGCATTTCACATTTAATATGTAATATTTAAACTACGCTCTCTCACTGGCAAAAGTGCAATTATCTTTGTAAAAGGATCTATGTCATGCAAAGCGCTCTACTACTGTCCAGCAAGTTCGCACTGCCTGCAAAACAAAGAGTAAAAGTAGTCCAGAAACCATTAGGAAAACATGGAGCCTCGTATGTTTTCAGTAGTTGGCCGGTACGCTCGAAGAGGGCTAAACAGCAGAAAAGGCATGACAAATGCATGCCTTTCACTAATCAAACCAAGCCAATTTCAGAAGGCAAGCCCACAAACTAACCAAAATGATCTGCGTGGTTACAAGCCAGTAGAGAGATAACAACAGGACAGATCGCTTTGCGCGCTCGACCCTAAAAAAATAGAGGGGGTAAAAAAAAAAGGTTCCCAAGTGACATGCATAGTGATATCTCCAATTGTAGTATAAAGGAACAATTACATATAAACTCACCCATCCACTCGTTCTATGCAACACCGCAGTTATAGTCGATTTTTCAAGTATAGAGGGGGAGGAGTAATATTAATCTTCCTCTGTCGTGGAAAGTTATGAGGTGAAGTCCAGAACCACCAATGGATTCATCATACACTTCCCCCTGGACTCAGTTGTTACACCGCTTCTGGGACCAGGATATTCGCATTTTTTTTTTCCATGCTTGCAGACTGAAAGAATAAAAAGGAGGAGGAATGAACCACTCTCAACTCTTGTCCAATCTTTCTGGACATCATCCAGCAGGGAATATATCACCAATACAAGCGTATTGCCCGGTCAGCAAAAGATATAAAGAAAAAGTGTTATCACAGAAGAACGCAAGTCTAAAAGGTGGGTCAATCTGCAACGAGAAACAATACATAATTGGAATATCGATCAAAGCCAACCACTACCATAATATATCTGTGGGGTATTTAACACCAGGAAACTGAACAAATATGGTGACAACCTCCCCGTGTAATGCACACTGCTCGCACACCGCAGTTTAAGTAGGTGTTTTCGTCTAGAGGGGAAATTACAGAGCGGATATCAATTTAAAACCAGGGCCTTAATCCTCATTCTCTTCGTCAGTCTGGCTGCCGGTGTTACCATCAAGGCTCCTCATTCCTGGGTATCCACAGGTGGGCACTATCGAATCTACCTGGTGTCAGCTGATTTCCTTTGGGTCCTCTGGAAAGGGTCCTGATTCCTAGAAATTTCAACCATGACTGTCCTGTCTTAACCAATGGGACACCCTGCTAGATCACACCTCTGCACACTGGTGCCTGGGGAATTTCTACTTCTTACCTTGGGTACTTCTGTACTTCCCTAGCCCCTGGGACCCTAACACACTTACTTTGGTTGGGCACCTCCATTCTTATACCATTTTCTTAGTATATGGTTCTTCCCCCGATTTCCCCCCCCTACAACCAATAGGGTACCATGTATTTCTATGCTTTTCCTGCTTATTACTAAGTATATTTGTTGTGTGTATGTATCTCCGAGGGGCGTTTTACCAAAGTTAGGTTAGTATTAGTGTTATAATAAAGAATACTTTATTATTGTAACACTTGTTGTGTGCCTTTCTTGTGTGAACATCACTGACTGACTATTGTGGTATTGCTCCTTTATATGCCTGAGCTGCTCCCCACAGCTACCCCTAGAGAGCTTTGGTTATCTAGGCTCCAAAACACTATCATTAAGGGTTGCCTGGACTCAGTATAGGGTGCCACACCATAGGTGTGCACCATAAACGAGCCAGCCTCCTACAATTTGTGCTCCCTTTGAGCCATTGCACAATTGTCCCCTCTGGCAGTTCATGGTCACAACATCTTTTCATGTGGCAATAACATCTGCCCAGAGGGTAAGTGAGCTGCAGGCTTTGTCATCCAAGCCTCCCTACTTGTCTGTTTTTCCAGACAAACTGGTGCTTCACACTAGGCCCTTGTTGCACCAGAAAGTAGTGACACCATTTAATATGGGCCAATCTGTCACCTTGCCCACTTTCTATGCTCCTCCACATCCCTGCAACGAAGAGGAGCGACTCCACCGACTGGACCCAAGAAGAGCAGCGTTGTTCTACCTAGACCGCACAAAAGAGTTCCGGAAGGACCCTTAATTCTTCATGGGCTATATTGGGGCTAAGAAAGGTAGGGTGGTGCAGAAGCGAACCATCTCGCGATGAGTTGTTCTCTGCATCAAACTTTGCTACACATTGGCCAAGAAGCAACCCCCTGAATACTTGAGGGATCTTTCCACCAGAGCCAAAGCTGCGACCACTATGTTAGCACTTAGAGTCCCAGTCCTGGATATCTGCCAGGCGGCAATGTGGGCATCCCTGCACATGCTTACCAAACACAACTGCCTGGACAGTAAGGTCCACAGGGACAGGCATTTCTCCCGTTTAGTCCTGCAGGACTTCCTAGGTTAGAAAATTGGTCCACAGTCCACCACCGGGGAACGGTATTACTTGGGTATATATTCAAAGGTAAGGAATCTGTAGCTAGATGTCTCTTTCAGATGAACAGGTTACTTACCTTGGGTAATGCATTATCTGGTAGAGACAGTACCTAACCACAGATTCCTTACCAACCCTCCCATCCTCCCCACTCTGTGGCCAAATTTCAAGGGCTAAGGATAGTCCCTTTCAGGGCCCTAGTTTAGACACATCAGTGTCAGTGCACTTTATGGTTCTGCGCTCCTGTGGTAGAATGTCTTGGAAAAGTAACTGACAGTGCGCCAAGATTGCACCTACATAGGTGATCGTGACACTGGAGCTGATCAATGCTACCTACCGGCGCATGGAGGGACTGCTCAAGCATTTATCTTCAGAATCTAGTCTGATACCTGGGAAATTCAAAAGTATGGAATCTGCAGCAAGATATTGTCTATACCAGATAATGTGTTACCGAAGGTAAGTGACTTGTTCAATTAGTACCAAGTTAATGCAAAGCAAAATCTTTCAAATAATCTGTCAGGCCCATGGTTCTCAAACTTTGACAGCCATAAACACCTACACCAGCACTCACTTTTCGTTATCGTTCTCAGATGTTCCACTCTTTTATTCCTGTTTAAGTACACCATTTTTCACAAGATTAAACTCTTCACCTTCACTACACACTCACAAAACCTTCCTATAAAAAAGTTTTCAGCCCTGCGTGCTTCCAATCCTCTTTCTGACCTAGCAACCATAATACTTTATACTTGCAGTACACTCTTGGAAATGTTCAATTTTTTGCTGTTAGCAAACACCAGCATTTGTAATACTTTGTCACACTGTTTGAGCATCTCTAAATGCCGAGAATTATACTCCATATTGCTTTTTTGTACTCTATTTATTCTATTTATTCTCCAAGTATATCCACTGAGCATTCTTTATCCATTGAGCTTTGTATGCCCGTGAGCCATTTTCTGATGTGTCCATTTTCTATCCTTTTCTCCAAACTGTAAAATCTGCAGGTTAGTAGTAAAAATACATCTGAGCTTCACAGCCAACTTCTCCACCCTCAAAACCACCATTCGCACCCATCACCAACTCATACGCACCGCCAAAAGAGATCACTACAAGATACGCCTTGACAACAACTCTCAAAACAGGAAATAACTCTTCACCATCATTAACAAACTTGCCAAACCCAAAGCCAGCATCATAGACCCCTCACACACACAGCCCCTATGTGGCGCCCTCTCCAACCACTTCCACCACAAAATCCTGGACATCCACAACAGCTTCATAACACACGCACCCACCGCACACACCCCTCACTCACCCAAGAAAGAAACCGAAAAAACCATGAACTCCATCCACTCCGGATCCCCATCCGACCCCTGTCCACATCGCATATACAACAAAGCCAGCCCAACCATCGCCCCCATACTCCGCGACATAATCAATTCCTCTTTCGACTCCGCCATCTACCCAGACCCCTGGAAGCATGCGGAAATCACTGCTCTCCTAAAAAAAAAAAAACCTGACCCCTAGATCCTCTACAACTATCGCCCCATCTCCCTCCTCCCTTTCTCCGCCAAGGTTGCCGAGAAACTAGCCAACGCCCGCCTATCCAACTTCCTCGAAGCAAACAACACTCTTGACACCTCACAATCCGGGTTCCGCAAGAACCACAGCATGGAAACTGCCCTCATCGCATACACTGACATCAGGACGCAAGTCGACAAAGGCAAGACTGTCGCACTCATCCTCCTAGACCTCTCCGCAGCCTTTGACACCGTCTGCCACCACACACTCCGCACACGCCTCCACAACATAGGAATTCACCACAAAGCCTTAGACTGGCTCACCTCCATCATCACCGACTGGACCCAGAGAGACCGCCTCCCACCTTTCCACTCCAACACTTCCAAGATCATCTGCGGAGTCCCCCAAGGGTCCTCCCTCAGCCTCACACTCTTCAACATCTACATGATCCCCATAGCCAACATCCTCCGAGCACACTGAATCACTATCCTCTCCTACGCAGATGATACCCAACTCATCCTCTCCCTCACCCGCAACCCCACCACCGCCAAAACCAACCTACACACTGCTCTCAGCGACACCGCCAACTGGATGACTACTAACCACCTCAAGCTTAACCCCAACAAAACCGAGATCATCATCTTTGGCCCCAACAAAACCACATGGGACGACTCCTGGTGGCCCACCGCCCTATGTCCACCCCCACCCCCACAAACCATGCACGCAACCTCGGCATCATCCTAGACCCCTCACTCTCCATGACACAGCAAATCAATGCCCTAACCTCCTCCTGCTTCCACACACTCCGCACTCTAAAAAAAAATCCTTCAAATGGATTCCCCCAAAGACAGTCACCCATGCACTCATTAGCAGCAGACTAGACTACGGTAATGCCCTCTACGCCGGCACCACACTCAAACTCAAACGCAAACTCCAGAGAATCCAGAACACACCTCAACGGAAGAGTGAACTTCCACACGCAACTACCGATCAGCCGACCTCCCCCTAGCCACAGTCCCCCGCATCCAACGCACCACCACAGGAGGCAGGTCCTTCTCCTACCTCGCCCCCAAAACCTGGAACTTCCTCCCCACCAACCTTCGCAAAACCAAAGACATCCTGCTCTTCAGAAGGAGCCTCAAGACATGGCTGTTCGAACAGTGACCCTCCCTGCCCCCCTCCCCCTCCTTCTTTGATCCCCCACCCTCCCCCAGCACCTTGAGACCCTCAAGGGTGAGTCGCGCGCTCTATAAAAAAAAATTGATTTATTGATTCACAAGGAATTTCAACTGTGACCCTATAGTCTTCCATGAGGAAAACAAAGAAGTGATGGGTAATTGCTTGTCATTGTGTTAATTCACTGCCAACTGATTGTACCTACAAGCATATCCACGGCTCTTTTCTCTTTGACTGTCTGTCCAATCCATATATTTACTAGGATTTTCAAAACTAGTTTGAAAATCAGTGTCAATAATGTAAAGATGGAACTAAAGCACACCATTCTTGGTGTGCCATGTTGAATACCATGATTCTGGTATCTCTGAAAGGTTCTGCCCAAGTACTGTTTATATTTTTTAAAAAAAATGACACCGGCAGCCACATCCGTGAGATTCTAACAAACTTAAACCTACTAGGATGTGAACAAAATTAATTTGGAAAGTCTGTTAGAGACTTTTAGCTGCAGATAACTTACCTTTAAATTCCCTCCAGGGGTCAGATTGGATCCAGAAGATTTTTTGTGAGCAGTATCCCTTGCACCCCAGTGGGTGGTGTTGATCGGCTCTGCATCCTTTGCTGGGGTCATCTGTGCCGGAAATGATGTTGCGGTTCCTATATAGGTGCCACTCAGGCACCCTAACATCTTTTTCCTTCTTTTGGTGACAGCCATTGCTGAGCCGAGAGAGAGCTACCCCTCATTCACTTTTGACTGGACTTTTTTTAACTTTTTGTCTAACTTTTTGGAGATTTATTCCTCCTGGTCTGTCAAGACGTAATTTCGTGAGATGGGGTTTAAGCCCTGTGAATCCTGTTATCGGACGATGTTGATGACAAATCTGTACCTCGTCAGTTGGTGGTCTCTGGAGCTCGATCCATACCCAAAGCCATGCTCCAAGTGCTGGACCATGCATCCAAGGGCTTCGAGGGAGCAGTCTCTAAAGCACGTGACTCTACACAGGTCGAGGTCCCAGTGGTGAGCAAGGTCCCCGGACCGGTCACGGATTCCTAGGTCGTCGTTGTCCCACTCCAAGTCCTCAGGATGATCTGGTAAGTCGAGGTACAAGAAGAAGAGCAGGAAGTAGAAGTAGTCTTTGACTTCTCCTTGTCTGTCGGCCAATGTGACAATGTAACATTATTATTCTAGGCCTCATTCCTGGGTATCCTGCACCTGGGCTGACTCCGAGCCGGCCCAAGTTTCCAGGAGCTGAAGCGGCCCCTGCCAAATTAAATTTAAATGAGGGCATGTGTCTCATTTTTGGGCAGTCCGACTCTGTTGATGTGCCTTCGGAACCTGCAAGGTCAGAGGGGGCCTCATTGGGTTTCACGCCCACGACTCCGGCTTCAGTGCTGATGGGCTCCCAGAGATCCAGTCCTGGATCCAGACTGGCTGTAATCGTACCACTTCAACCTTCCCCGGCGTCTGTCCTGATGCTCCCGGTGCTCACCGGTAGCGTCATCACATTGTCATTCCTGGTGCCGGCAGGAGCCTTACCTCTTAGATTGGATCCTGAGCCCTATTCTGCTGGGCTAGGCCTTGGGAGGACTGGTAGGGATTGCTGGACACTTAAAAATGTTAACCTTATTAGGAGTAAATAGACTGGTGCAAGAACTTGGATGAAGCCAGTGGACTGGGCACATTTCCAGATACTGGTATGCCTTCTTACCCTACCGTGGCTACGGAGGAAAGAGCCATTTACACAATGGTGGTGGGGAGGGTGGCTGAACTACTAGACCTTAAGCTACCCTCGGTGGCAATCAAGACTAGTCTCATGACAGAGGTGCTGCAACCAGGAGCTTCTGCATCTGAACCCTGCTCCCATAAGGTGATGTCCCTATGGATGTCCTTTTGGATGCCTGGTCCAAACCCAGCACAGTGGCTCCTGTGAACAGGACGATTGCCCACCATGATTGCCCTGCTCCTGGGGACCCAACCTTCCTCATGCAGCACCCCACCCCTAAGAGCTTGGTGGTCCAGGCCTCAACTTCCCACAGCGTATTCCTAACCCCTCCCTCGGATAGGGAATCCAAAAGGCTGGACTCATTTGGGAACAAGATGTTTTCTCCCGTTAGACTGACATTGCGGTCCGTGAAGACTGCATGCCTTTTGGGCTATTATTCCCACAGTCTGTGGGGCACAGTTGCGCAAGTGCTGCCACAAGTCCTGGAGAAATGGAGAAGGTCCAGACTTTACTCTCTAAGGCTGTTGCCAACAGAAAGATGCAGCAAAGTTCACAATCCGTTGCGGACTGGAAACAACTGACTCGCTAGGAAGAGCAGTTTCAACAACAGTGGCCCTGAAGCACCATACCTGGCTGAGGTAATCTGGCTTTACAGCGGATGTCCAAGCTTCCGTTATGGACATGCCCTTCGATGGCACCCATCTCTTCAGAGACAAGCACATTTGGCACTCAAATGCTTCAAGGATTTTCGGGCTACAGACAGGTCCTTGGGTCTTACTGCAGCCCCTTGTCCCCCTAAGCTGCCTTTCACTTCTTTTGTGGATATTGAAGGGGCTTCCATCCGTGCCAATTCCCATCCAGTCATTGTGCTGCGCATGCTTCCCAGCCTCTGCATGGACGTGGACGCAGGACCCACCGACCTCATGAATCAGGTGGCCAGCGGTGTGGTCAGTCCGCCGCCCCCTCTGCTTCAGCCTCTAAACCCTCTTAGTCTGCTTCTCTACCACCAGGGGCACCCAGCTGGTGGCAGGATTTGCCTTCACTTGCCCCACTGGCAATCCATTACATTGGACAGGTGGGTTTTTCAGATTGTCCGAAGGGGCTACTCCCTCTCCTTCAAGACTGTCCATCTTTCCATGCCACCATCTCACGACCAGATGATGGAAAATCATCTGTCCCTTCTCTGTGAGGAAGTTGCGGTTCTCGTGGCTAAGGGAGCCATAGAGAGGGTTCCGGTGCCAGAAGTAAGCTGTGGTCGTTATTGTAGGAAGCTGTCTTAGTATATGGTGTACAACTATAGGTGAGGCACCCTATTCTGAGTAAAGGCAACCCTCAGTGATAAAGTAGGAGGCTCTAGAGAACCAGAGCTCTCAGAGGGGTAGCTGGGGAGAGTAGCTAAGGCTTATCCAGGAGGGTGTAAAGCAGTTGCAAATACTAAACACTGAGATATCATACAAAAATATACTTAGAAAAAGGTATGTACAGGCATATAATAACCTGCCCCTATGAGGGGCCCAAACCATATACTAAGTAAAAGAAATGCGAGAATCATTCCTAGACCAAACTACCACCCAAGGCCTCTTAGGACTGGGAAAGTACAGTAACACCCATGGTAAGTAGATAGGCTTTCCCGGACGCCCATCTGCAGAGTTGTAACCCTGGGTCAGTGTCCATAGGAAAACATGGGGAAGTCGTGGTTGGAATTTTCCAGTTTTAGGATCCTTCCCACAGGACCCCAAGGAAACCAGTTGGGACAAGGGAGGTTGGATAGAGTCCTCACCCGTGGGTACCCAGAACAGTGGAGTATCTACAACAGAGTGCTAAGGTGCATAGGGGTGAAGCTGTGTCAGAACCGCCCGTTGAAGTCAATGGGAGACCTCGGTTGTCCAGCTGCAATTGTGACCCGTGGACCAGGTCGGTGGAACCCAGGTGTGGATTCCTGAAGAAGCGAACCTAAGGAGAGAGGGGACAGAGTCCAGACCTCCTGAAGGTGTCCGGGCGGTGCAGGAGGGCAATTCCCACCCTTACAGAAGATGTTGTTCTGTTAGACAGTGAACAAAGGAGTGTAGCTGAAGAGTCAGGGCAATGCAGAACGACCCCTGGGGTCATCTATGAGCTGCCCTATGCCGGTCGTCGAATTGCAGAGGGATAAGTGGGACCACCAACAAGCCTTTGTAAATGCAGGGAAGCGTTGCACAAAGTTTGCAGGATTTGTGGGGACCAGCAAGGTCCGGGTGACCCAACCTTTGCAGATAGGTCAGGGGAGCCCCGAGCAAGACCCTCCGGCAGCAGGCACAGGAAGAGCTAAGCAATACAGCAAAGATGGATGCCCATGTCGCAGGAGTTGCAGGGAGAACATTGTTCTTGGAGCTGGAGAGTGCCGGAGGCCGGGGTTTCTTGGATCTAGGATGTCTTCGGACTGCAGTGCCAACAAGCCTCAGCAATGACACAGACATGGTGTACAGGGGTTCCAGCCAAGCAGCTCCAGCGAGGGACCACAGACTTCCCAGTTGCAAAGAAGACAGGTCAGACCTCTTGAGAGCCCCAGAACCACCACCTGTGTTGTGGAGCCTAGAAGAGTTTGTGGGACAGCAGGAGCCACAAACTGGCTGTCATCGTTGGAGTGCCTGCGGTTGCAGGGAAGTGACTCTTTTACTCCAAGGGAGATTTCTTCTTGCTTTCCCAAGTGCGGGCAGTGTCCTGGAGACTCTGGAGGATGCAAGGCCACATGGGTTGCAGAAGTGTTGCAGAACTACTACTAGTTACAGTCTTGCTCTTCGTTCCAGCGAAGAACAACAGCAATTCCGGTGCCCAGGCAGCAGAAGTATCTTGCAAACAGTTCCTTAAGTCTTGCAGACGAATCTGAGGTCCTACCCTCAGGAGGGCCCTTATGTAACCCATGAAGGTGGTTGGACACTAGCTCCAGTGACCCAGCTATCGGGGGGTCAGGGACATCTCCCAGCTGAACTAACCAGTCAGATGCTCCCGGGGCCTCTGCTCATCTTGTTTCCAAGATGGCAGAATCAAGTGGCCACCTGGCAGAGCTCTGTGCACCTCCTTATGGGAGGAACTGGACAGTGGGGTGGTCACTCCCCTGTCTTTTGTGGTATTTTCAAGCCAGAGCAGGAGGCAGTTGCTCCTTCACTGGAGTAAACCTGCTTATGGAAAGAGGGCACCAAATGTGCCCTTCAAAGCATTCTCATGGCGTTCAGAGGCACCCCCACCCGTGCCCAGTGACATCTATTTCTAAAGGAGAGGTGGTCATACCTCTCCTCTACAGGAAATCCTTCCTTTGCCCAAGTTAAGCTCAGCAGCAGGAGGGCGGAAAAGTGTTTGGAGCCAGTAGAAGCATGGGCTGTACAGGCAGATATAGGGGATCCCCTAGGGAACTCTCCAGAGCACATGGTATCATACAACCAGAACTGGAATGGCTGTAGTTGAATGATTCCAACATGTTTGATACCAAACATGCCTAGGTTTGATGAAGCCATTATATAGTTCTACATCTCATGTTGACCAATGTCCACTACATACCTTAAGATGGCTTCACCACATTTACAAAACCCAGAACATAGTATGGGGCTTGTAGGGACACCTCTGCTGGTGCAGGGGTGCCCTCACATTGAGAACCATGCACCCTGCCCTTGGGCTTAAGGGCCTACCTTAGGGGTGACTTACAGGGCCAGAGTGCAGTGACCATGATATAAGGCAACCCTTTTATCTGGGGTGAAAGGTGCATGAACCATGTCACACAGACTGCAGTGGCAGGCTTAAAGTCACAGTTTACATGAGCCCCTATGGCTAGCACTATATATGCCAGCACCCCATGGGGGACCCCTGGTGTGCCAATGCCCTAGGTACCTAAGTATCATATATTAGAAACATACATGGGTGCACCAGTATGCTCATTGCGGAGTGTAAAAGTTACTTACCAACTCAATTTAGTGGAGGGAACTCGGGCACTGGGGGTCCTCGTTAGCAGCATCCCAGTATACTACAGTATAAACATACTGACACCAGGCAAAAAGTGGGAGTAACTGTCGGAAAGGTGCTACTTTCCTACAGTTATTCCCACTACTTTCTGGTTCCCAGAAAGGACAAGGGTCTTTTCCCTTTTCTAGACCTATGAGCCCTCAATCACTTCCTCAAGAAGGATAACTTGAAATTTCTCACGTTGGCTTAGGTCTTGTCTGTCCTGGACCCAGGACGCTGGATGATAGTGTTAGACTTGCAGGAAATGTATTTCCACATCCCCATCCTGCATGCCCACAGGCATTACTTGTGGCTCATGGTAGGCCACATACACTGTCATTTCACCGTGGTCCCTTTGGCCTTATCAGCTCCCCTCGGTTTTCACCAAGATGAGGACTGTGGTTGCAGCTCATCTGCATAGATAAGGGGTGTCAGTCTTGCCCTATCTCGAGGACTGGCTGTTGAAGGCAGGCTTACCCTAGGCTGTTATCTCCGACCTCCAGACTACGGCTAACCTCCTGCATTCGCTGGGGTTCATTATACATGTGCTGAAGTCACTCTTATCTCCATCTCAGACACTCCTTTTCTTCTGGGTTATTCTGGACACGCTGCAGTTTCTGGCTTATCATCCAGAGCAACAAGTCCTAAATATTCAGGCTATGATACCAATATTTCAGCATTGATCCTGAATTTTGGTGAGACTGACTCTGAGGCTGCTGGGCCTCATGGTCTCATGCTTCCTGCTGGTGACACATGCTAGATGGTATATGTGGGCTCTGCAGTGGGACCTTAAGTTCCAGTGGGCACAACATCAGCTGAATCTCTCTGACATTGTCCAGATGGTGCAGTGAACTGCAAAAGATCTGCAGTGATGTTTAACGAACCGCGTGACAGAGGCAGATCCCTCTCCTTTCGCCAACCAGATCGGACAGTAGTGACATATGCGTCACTCCTGGGATGGGGCAGCCATCTGGGAGAGGTGGAGGTCAGAGACATCAACATGCTGGAGCTCTGAGCAGTCCGACTAGCATTGAAAACCTTTCTACCCTACATCCAAGGAAGGCTAGTGCAGTTCTTCACAGACAGCGCTACTGCCATGTGGTACTGCAACAAACAGGGCGGGATGGGGTGATGTACCTCCAGTCAAGACGCTTTTCACCTGTGGACATGGCTGGAACGGCAAGACATATCCCTGGTGCTTCAACATTTGGCAGGCTCTCTGAACACCAGAGCAGACAAACTCAACTGAAAATGCCTGGCAGATGCACGAATAGTGTCTCCATCCAGAGGTGACACAGTGTCTCTTTTAGCAGTGGGGAGAGCCTTGGTTAGATCTGTTCGCCTCCATTTTCCAAGGCGGCTCTCGGTCAGAGACACTTTTCATCTTAAGTACAATTCAGTCCTCCTGTGTGCCTTTCCACCCATACCACTCCTGCCCTGAGTTCTCAAGAAGATCAGGAACGACCGGGCCCTAGTAATGCTTGTGGCTCTGGATTGGGCATGGAGAGTCTGGTATCCTGAGGTGCAAAACATCTCCATCGATAGTCTGATCAGACTGCCCCTTCAGGAAGATCTTCTGTCACAGCAGCAGGGGAGGGTTCTTCACCTGAACCTGCCCACTCTCCGCCTTCATGCTTGGAAATTGAAAAGCGGCAGTTGCCAGCTTTTGACCTTATTCCCAAAGTCTGTAACATCATCTTGGCAGCCAAGCATCCCTCCACCAAAACAGTATACACCTGTTGTTGGAAGAAATTTGTGACATGGTGTGCAGACAAGTCTGTTGATCCTCTTTTTGAGGTTCTAATGTTCATTCTTTTACCTATCCAGCAGGGCTCTGCTTTGGTCACATTTAAGCGCTATTTATCTGCTATTTCTGCCTTTTTTGAGGTTGGTTGCCTGATCAGCTTCCTTGTTTGTCTCCTATTGTACATAGGTTCCTCAAAGGTCTTACTCATCTCTTCCCTCCTTCACCATTTGTTATTCCCCAGTTGGATGTTAATATGGTTCGGACCTTTTTGATGTGTGCTCCTTTTGAGCCTCTTCACAACTGTACCAATCGGATTCTCACATTGAGGACAGCCTTCCTTGCGACAATCACTTCTGCCCGAAGAGTGAGTGAGCCTTATCATCTAAGCTGCCCTTCCGCTTTCTCTACCCTGACAAAGTGGTGCTTCGCACTAGGGCCTCTTTTCTTTAAAAAGTGGTCACGCCTTTTCATGTAGGCCAATCTATCACCCAGTCTACTTTTTACGCACCCCCACATCCTTCTAAGGAAGAGGAGAGACTCCACTGCCTGAACCCAAAAAGGGCATTGGCATTCTACCTTGATTGTACAAAACAGTTCCAGGTGGTCGACCAAGTTTTCGATGGGGTATGTGTGTGTGTGTGAAGAAAGGTTGGGCAATGCAGAAGCAAACCATCTCTCATTATGTTGTGCTCCTCATCAGATCTGCTACACATTTAACAAAAGGAACCCCCTGAAGGCTTGCAAGTTCATTCCACTAGAGCTAAAGATGTGACCACAGCGTTAGCATGTGGGGTTCCTGTCCTGGACATCTGCCAGGAGGCAACGTGGGCTTCCCTGCACACGTTTACCAAACATTGCTGTCTAGACAGTCAGGTCCATAGAGAGGGGCATTTTGTCCGTTTGGTCCTGCAGGGCTTTCTAATATGAAATTGGTTTGCAGATCCACCCGCGGGCTGCTATTGCTTGGGTATCTATTCAAAGGTAAGGAATCTGCAGCTAGAAGTCTCTATCAGATGGGCATGTTACTTACCTTCGGTAAAGCCTTATCTGGTAGAGTCTATATCTAGCTGCAGATTCCTTAATGACCCACCCATCCTTCCCGCTCTGCAAACAGATTTCTAGGGGCAGGGACTTCCCTTTCAGGCCACTAGTTTTGACACATCAGTTTTTAGTGTTCTTCATGGCTCCGCGCTTCTGGTGTGGAAAGTCGTGAAAAGAAACTGAAGTCGGTGTACCTGGATGGTGCCTATATAGAACCACAACATAATTTTTGGCGCAGACGACACCGCCGAAGTACGCAAAGCCGATCAACACCACCTACTGACGTGCAGGGGTTACTGCTCATGAAAAATCTCCTTTATCCAGTCTGACGCCTGGGGAGAATTCAAAGGTAAAGAGTCTGCAGCTAGATATAGGCCCTCATTACAACATTGGCGGTAAAAGCCGCTTACCGCCGTGCAAAAGACCGCCAACACACTGCCACAGCCGCGGAATTCCGCCACAGCTATTATGACCCACATCTCGGAACACGTCAAAATTCAGACACCCACACAAGTCTGCCACACCAATGGTCAGTGATAAACTGGCGAAAACAAAACCTCCACCGTCACGCCAACAGAAATATGCCCACACTATCACGACACACAAATCCACGCGGTGGTCTTTCAACCACGTTATTCCATTGGCGGTACATACCGCCGCGCTCAAAATATACACACACATCTACAAAACATCCCCACATTGGACAATTCAAAATACACACACCTGAGACACATACACACACCACTTCCACACACCCACTACAATATAAAACACACTTCCACATCACCCACAAACCCCCACGACTAAAAATCTAGAAAGAAGGCCAGAGAGAGACACCACCAGCAAGTACAACAGCATCCACAGGCACATAACACCATCACCCACACAAATTCCACGCACCTCACACAACACACCACTACATATCACCACACTTATCACCACACACTCCACCCCACACATCACCTACAACACCCCATGGCACGTCAAAGACACCCCAGGTTCTCTGAGGAGGAGCTCAGGGTCATGGTGGAGGAAATCGTCCGGGTAGAGCCACAGCTATTTGGATCACAGGTGCAGCACACCTCAGCTGCAAGGAAGATGGAGCTATGGCGAAGAATAGTGGACAGGGTCAACGCAGTGGGACAGCACCCAAGAAATCAGGAGGACATAAGGAAAAGGTGGAACGACCTACGGGGTAAGGTGCGTTCCGTGGTCTCAAGACACCACCTGGCAGTTCAGCGGACCGGCAGCGGACCCCCACCTCCTCCCCCCACAACTAACAACATGGGAGGAACAGGTCTTGGCGATTCTGCATCCTGAGGGCCTCGCAGGAGTAGGTGGAGGAATGGACTCTAGGTCAAATCTTAACTATTACATCCCCCACCCTACCTGCATGCTATCACATACCCCCACCCTCACCCCCCCCCCCAACTCCTCACATATGTCCCAACATCACAAACCACCCATCCCAACACCAAGCCCTGCATGCAACAACAAAGCATGGACACCCATCACCAAAGCATGCCCACTGCACATACCCATACACCCCCCCTAAACCATCATCACACAAGGTCCCACGCAGGAATGCAAGCACTGGGGTACACGGTCACCCACCCATTGCACACCATGCCACGCACAGATGCAATAATCATGCCTTTCCACCCCTGCAGGACCCCTACCCAACGTCACCAGACAGGAGGGTCCAGACAGAAGAGGCCCACAGTGATGACAGCAGCTCTGTCCAACTAGATCCAGATGACCAGCCCGGACCATCGGGGACCTCTGGACAGTCGGTTCCCCTCACACAGGCACAGGCCACCACAGACCTTACCCCCTCTGGAAACACCAGCACAGCACCCACCCAGCGGGCCCATACCTCCGTCCCCAGGACACATCAATCAGCTGTGTGTCCACCACTACAGGGAACCCAGGATAACCCACCACCCCAACAACAACAGGGACCTGGGGGCAGTGGCAGTGGGCACATGGGCACACGGTCCAGGGGATGGAGGCCCAGAAACACAGGGAACTGGGAGGGCTGCCGTGCGACAGGGGGCGGACAGGCCAAGGGAACCCACTCTCCACGAGGCCCTCTCCTCCATCATGGGAGCATACCACCACTCCCAGGAGACGATGGCAACGGTACTGGCCAAGTTTCAGGAGACCCAGCGCATGCAGGAGGAACAGTATTTGGGCTTCAGGGAGGAACTCAGAACCATCAGCTCCACCCTGGGCACCATCCTAGGGGTGCTGAAGGAAGTACTCAACACCAGGAGGGACACTGTGGCACTACAAGGAGCCCCTGACACTAGCATGGACGATGAACTGCCCACCACCTCCGCCGGCGCTAGTGGACAGGACGCCCCACCACAGGACCACCACACCAGCACCCCACCCCTGCAGAGGGAGAACCACCCCGCAAACGGTCCCTGAGATCCAGGAACAAGACAGAGAACGATGCCAAGACCCCCGCCAAGAAATGAGACCACCCTGATTGTCATCCTACTGTCCCACTCTGTCACCCTGTCCATAATTAAACTGCCCCAGCTCCACTTCCTATGCCCATATGGGCAATGCACCTGTGAGACTAATAGACTGGACTCTGCCATGGACACTCCTCTGCCATCACCCCTCACCATTTAATTTCCCCCTCCAATATTTTGCATTTAAATAAACACACCTAAATCACAAAGTGATCTGGAGTCTGTCTGTGATTTCGAAATAGTGTATTTGCAATTACAGTGACAAAATGTTTTTGAAATAGTAATGTCAACATACCTATGTCACACAGCTCTAGTCCATGAGGAATTTAAGCAGATGTCACATAGTGGGACCCACATCTGTGAAACCGGAAGGGAAAGTGACAACTCAGTGACCATACACTGGGTGGAAACGACAGACAGGATAGAGGTAGTAGTGTAAAAATACATGTAGTCCCTGTTCTGCATGTTTTCTTCCTCTGCTTCATCCTCATCCCTGTCCACAGACTCCATAGCTGCCACAACACCGCCATCTGGACCATCCTCCTGCAGAAAAGGCACCTGTCGTCGCAAAGCCAAGTTGTGAAGCATACAGCAGGCCACGATGATCTGGCACACCCTCTTTGGTGAGTAGAATAGGGATCCACTTAGAAGGTCCGCTCGATCACCCTCCTAGTTCGCCCATGGGCCTCATTGTAGCGTTCCTCTGCCCTGGTCCTGGGACTCCTCACTGGGGTCAGTAGCCATGACAGGCTAGAGTCACCTGCAAATGGCGAGGGACGATTGTTAGACACACACTGACCTGTAGGGAGATACCCAGACAACCATTCCCACTGTCTTGCTTCCAGGTACTCACCTAATAGCCACAGGAGTTGGCCCATCACATAAGGGATGCTGCTATTCCGCAGGATGTAGGTGTCATGCACTGAGCCAGGGAACATGGCATTCACATGGGAGATGTACTGGTCTGCCAAACATACCATCTGTACATTCATGGAATGATAACTCTTCCGGTTTCTGTACACCTGTTCACTCCTGTGGGGGGGGGGGTTCAAAGCCACATGGGTCCTATCAATGTCACCTATGATGTTGGGGATATGTCCCAGGGCATAGAAATCACCTTTGACTGTAGGCAAATCCTCCACCTGAGGGAAAACGATGTAGCTCCGCATGTGTTTCAGAAGGGCAGACAACACTCTGGACAATACGTTGGAAAACATAGGCTGGGACATCCCTGATGCCATGGCCACAGTTGTTTGAAAAGACCCACTTGCAAGGAAATGGAGCACAGACAGCACCTGCACTTGAGGGGGGATTCCTGTGGGATGGCGGATTGCTGACATCAGGTCTGGCTCCAACTGGGTACACAGTTCCTGGATGGTGGCATGGTCAAACCTGTAGGTGATTATCAAATGTTGCTCCTCCATTGTCGACAGGTCCACCAACGGTCGGTACACCGGAGGATGCCGCCATCTCCTCACATGTCCCAGCGGACGGTGCCTATGAAGGACGAGCACAGAGTCAAACAACTCTGAGGTACGTACCCACAGTTTACACAGAACAGCAATCATACACAAAAGGTGGCCTGGATGTGTGTTGAGACTAGGCCTAGGTATGTGTGACGCAGTTGAAAATGAGGCCATGTGGGCCCCTGAAATGGCGGTTGCCTGACCTCTAAAGTAGGACAATGGAATGTGAGGTAACTGCGCTGGAGTTGTACTCCGTCGCGGTAGGCGGTCGGAGACCGCGGCGCAATGCTGCATTGGTTAACATTGGACCCTATGGGTGCCAGGAGCCAGTGACGATGTACGCCGGCGGTGTTGGTATGCACCGCCACGGACGTGACCGCCATTTTCTATCACTTCAATCAATCGATACATGATCTTCGACAGGAGAGGACCTACACTGCAAGTGCTGCTGTGACCTCAGTCTGGAAGAGACAATGGCTCGTGCGTCTGGGGAAAGGGCCCCTGCCTTCACATCGGAGGAGTTGGAGAAGCTCGTTGATGGGGTCCTCCCCCAGTACACGCTACTCTACGGTCCTCCAGACAAACAAGTAAGTACACAGGGAGCATGTTGTATGGGCTATGCCTGTGTGGAGAGGGCTGGATGTAAGAAGGAAGGGGGCAGAGTGCTGCGTGCATGAAAGACGGTGAGTGCATGTGCCACATGGCAAGGGTAGGGATGGGGCCACTCACTTTGACGGTGCAGTTGGTAATGACTTCTCTTCTTCTCCTGTACATTTCATGTAGGTCAGCGCCCACCAGAAGAAAGATATTTGGCGTGTCATTGCCAAGGACGTCCGGACCCTGGGGTCTACCACAGACGGAGCACCCACTGCCGGAAAAGATGGGAGGACATTCGCCGCTGGAGCAAGAAGACGGTGGAGGCTCAGCTGGGGATGGCCTCCCAACGTGGGAGGGGTGCCCGTCGAACCATGACCCCCCTGATGTTCAGGATCCTGGCGGTGGCCTACCCAGAGTTGGATGGGTGCTTGAGGGCATCACAGCAGACACAAGGGGGTGAGTACACTCTCATTTTGCTGACTTTGCGCGCAGTGGTGGTGTCTGGGTGGGGGAGGAGGGCTATGGGTTTCACTAGGCCAGGGCGAGTTCCATAGGCTAGGCCCCTCCGTAAGGCATGGCCCTGTGGCCCTCAAACCCCACCTCTGTAGAGTGCCAAGTACAGCTAGTCATGCCCCTGTGTCATCTATGTGTGCAGATGTCGGCCTTTGCCTTGTAGGCCATTTCCCAGGAATTGCACTGTGGAGCCCAAGAGCGCGGCGTAGTGCAGGGGGCCTCTGTCTGTCTTGTCCGCCAACGGTAGCAGTAATGCATGCACTCAACATGCCTTTCTTCTGTCCCCCCCCCCTTTTTGTGGTCTTCCTGTTCTTGTGTGCATTAGCATCATCAGGCGGAGGAGCAGTGGCACCGGAGCACGAGGGAGCTGCATCCCACATGGCCCGGGAGGGCGAGACTACGGACTCGGAATTGACCAGTGGGACGGAGGGCGAGGGGAGCTCCACGGCGGGGACAGGAGCTGAGACCAGCGACACAGACTCGTCCTCTGATGGGAGCTCCCTTGTGGTGGCGGCAACATCTGTGCCCCCGCAACTACAGGTACAGCCGCCAACCCCCCCTACCAGCACCGCCCTCCCAGCAGCCCCTCAGCCTTCGCCCCGTGCCCGCTCACCCAGGAGGGTGGGCATCACCTTCGCCCCAGGCACTTCAGGCCCTGCCCCAGTCACCCCTGCTGCCCTCAGTGAGGAGGCCATTGACTCCTCAGGTCCCTCACTACCTCTGCCTATCCCAAGCACACCATCAGACCAGCCTGCAGACACCTCACCACACAAGGGGAGCTCAGGCAAACATAAGCACCACACATCCCACAGGCACTCACGCAAGCAACACACACATGCAGACAAACCAACATACACTGCCTCCACTGTGTCCCCCTCCTCCTCGTCTCCCTCCTCCCTCCCAGTCTTGTCTACACTCACACCTGCATGCACTACCTCTACAGCCACTACGTCCCTCACCAGCACACCCACCAACACACCCCGATCACGTGCAGTCACCACCCCCACTAACATTCACACGTCCCCTGTGTCCTCTCCCAGTGTCTGTGACGCCCCCTCCCAAGATACACAAACACAGGCACACACCCACCCAACAGCCATTCAGCTCACGACAGCCTCCAGCGCATGCACCTTCACCCAAAGTCACCAAATGTACACCTCCTACTACCACCAGTGGGAGTATGGAGTCAGCTGTGACACCTCCCAAGGTGGGGAAGGGCCACAAGAAACCCGGCAAGTCTGGGAAGAGCTGCACGGCGGAGAAGACCGCCATCATCCCCGCTGACCAGGAGTGCCCCGCCAGCCCCAGCCCAGCTGCCCAGGAGGGCCCCGCCAGCCCCAGCCCAGCTGCCCAGGAGTGCCCGCCAGTCCCAGCCCAGCTGCCCAGGAGGGCCCCGCCAGCCCCAGCCCAGCTGCTCGGAGGGCCCCGCTAGCACAAGCCCTGCTGGGCCATGAAGGACCGCCAGCACAAGCCCTGCTGGCCCATGAAGGACCGCCAGCACAAGCCCCGCTGGGCCATGAAGGACCGCCAGCACAAGCCCAGCTGGGCCATGAAGGACCGCCAGCACAAGCCCCGCTGGGCCATGAGGACCGCCAACTCAAGCACCGCTGAACAGGGCACCGCCAACTCAAGCACCGCTGAACAGGACACCGCCAACTCAAGCACCGCTAAACAGGGCATCGCCAACTCAAGCACCGCTAGCCCATGAGCGGCAGGGGCACTGACGCAACTGGGTCCGTCACGGGCTGAGTGATGCACTCTGGGCGCCAGTCCCCCTCCAGAACCAGTGGAGAGATCCATCCACTACCTCTGTCCTTCACAGGATGAAGCACTCTGGGCACAATGCCCCCTCCAGAACCAGTGGAGACTGTTATTCACTTGAGAGACTGTGGCTTTGCACTCCCCAGGATGTTACAGTGGGCAACCCACCCGCTGTAGAGACTTGAGAGACTGTGGCTTTGCACTCCCCAGGATGCAGCAGTGGGCAAACCACCCACTGGAGAGACTTGAGAGACTGTGGCTTTGCACTCCCCAGGGTGCAGCAGTGGGCAAATCACCCACTGGAGAGACTTGAAAGACTGTGGCTTTGCACTCCCCAGGATAATGCAGTGGGCAAGCCACCCACTGTAGAGACTTGAGAGACTGTGGCTTTGCACTCCCCAGGATTGAACAGTGGGCTTTGAGCCCCCTCGTGGAGCTGGCGTTGTGAACTCATCCGGCTGAGGTGCCCCCCCCTTCCCTTCCCCCTGAGGTGCCTGTTGTATTTTTAACTGATGCCCCTGCAGTGTTCTCTCTGTTTTGATCGGGTATCGAGTGTGGGCCTCGCCCATGCATTTTGGGCCCAGTGGTCCACGGACTATAAATGGTGCAATACTTGGACTTGTAATATTGGTGTATAAATTTGTTTATAGTGTATATATATTTTTGAGTACTGGATTTTAATAGATTATAATCGTTACAATCATTTCCTTTTGTCTTTGCATTCTTCTGGGGGGCTTGTGGGGTGTATCTGTAATGTATCAACATGTATTAGTGTGTGTGTTGTAGTGGGTGAGGGTGGGGGTGGGGGTGTTGCATTTGTGTGTCCCTGTTTTTGCCTCCCCGTTCCTCGTGGGGTGTGTAGAGGTGAGCGTTTTCCCTTCGAAATGCCTGTTTTTGCAGTGTATTTATCCGCGGTGAATCTGCCCCGGAAAAGGTGGCGGATTGGCCTGTCATTATAGTGTGGGCGGTACATTGTCTCTCGCCTGTCTGTTGGTGGTGACCGCCGCGCTGTTTGTTTGTACCACTGTGGCGGTCTGAGTGTTAAAGTGGCTGTCTTTGTTGGCGGTTTCCGCCATGGTCGTAATTGCAATTTGTTTACCGCCGGCCTGTTGGCGGTCTTACCGCCGCTTTAACACCGTCCGCCAGGGTTGTAATGACCATCATAGTGGGTCATAGGGGCCCTTTGCTTTCAATTAAGGCATTACTAAAGGTAAGTATCTTGTCGTTTTAAGACCAAAACACAGGCCTATCATATTATATCTTTCCAATCCAATTTAAGATTTGATGAATCCTCTGGATTTAGCGGAAAACATTTATCCCCCATCTCGGGCTTCCATTGTCATCATAGTTGTAATCACACCATGTGGAAGAGTTCTAGAATTTAATGACTTAGTAGAAGATTGTTGGTTTGAACACACAAGATCTTATGGCGAAGCCGAGCCACTCCTTTAACCTAAAATGAGAACATGGAATGTGATGTAACTGTCTGACATAGGGCACTGGGTGCTTAGAAATAGCAACATACCCTGAAAAAAGAGGATGAAAAAAAAGTCTTGTTCATCTGGCCTGAGCAGTTGTCAGCTAACCTCCACCACATAGAAAGCAGGAGTGAGCTAACTGGAAGTGGCTGATAGACAAAACTGGGTCTTTGAGATTAAACGCTTATATCATAGTTTTAAATAGCACGCTATTAATTCCCTTTTATTTTATTGTTTTCATATTGCTGCCATTGGAGTCTCCGAATTTTGGTGATGTTGTAATAAATAATAAAGTAGAAGTAAGTGTTGATTCAGGATCATTTTGGGGTTGTTGTATGCCTCTGGAACTAGGGTTTACTTAATTTGAAGTAAGTTATCCGCTTGGATGGCAGGAGTACTGTGCACCCACTACTGTTTTGTTAGTGGACAATATATTCCTGTATCTGCACATAGAAAGGATCTGTTTTTAGATAGGACATTTGGTTGTACAATGTGGTACACAATCAGTCGATTCTAAGAGTATTGAACATTCAATAAATATACACTGCAATTAGAAAATACGTAAATAGCATACTAGAAACTTCTGCATATACCATTTTCTAGATACACATTTTTTGGTAGGCTTACAAATGGGTAAATCCAGAATTTGAAGTCTGGAAGAGACCACAGAATCTGTAGAATTGGAATAATGGTATTTTTACATTTATCTTTTAAGAATGATGTAGGAGTCTTGATCAGAAGCTTTAATATGCTCCCCTGGAAGAGTCAATTGCAGCAGCATCAGTCTCATAATTAAACATTTTGCTCTCCCTGTTGGAAACTTACCAGATGAACAGGAAATCGGAAGCCTTCTGAAATTCCAGCTAAGTGTTGGTTCCAGCACTGCCTCCCGCATTCAGACACCAGTAGAAGGGCATCAGTAACTGTCGCACAGTATTATATAAAGTTGCAGAGGGGAAATGGGTGCTTAAATTTGCACAGAATAAATGCCAAAATCAGAATTTCAGTGTGTTCAAACCACGATTCCACCAAGTTTGTTAAAACCTTTTCTTCTGAACCAGTTGGTCCAGAACTAACATTATTCTAGCATACCTAAGAGACAAGGGACCTACTTCTGCTTTTCAGTAAAAACAAAAAAAAGGGTAAGAGTGGATTTCATTCAAGGACTATGCCTAGAAATCAACTCAATCAAGTCAATATCTCACCAAAATAATTCAGTGGTTAGAAGATGTTTGGGAACAAGGATAGCAAAAGTGTTTCTTTATACAAGCTTTGCTTTATACATAACAAGTTTCCCCACTTACAAATAATGTTTTTATTTCCAACAAGCAGATAGGTCGCTTCTCTTCTGCGTTAAGTAGTGTTGTGCAGTATTCTAATTGAAAAAAACATGACTTCATATGAGGCCTCTCTAAGAATGTCAGCATGGTGACTTATACAGGACTGAAAGGCCGAGTCCAAAGATTATTGTTAGGAAAATACAGGCCCTTGATGATGGTGCCAAAGAAATACGTTCATGCGTTATTACCTGCTCTCAAAAGGATGAGGTTTATTACTGGCTGGGCTGATATTGGACAGTAATAAGGCTGCTACCTGGAGATATTTTTTTTGCTTAGGATAATTGCATAGACTCTAATTCCACAACAGCCATGTTTGTCAGCAAGTCGTATCTTTTTTGCACAGCATATTGGACATCCATATTCCACTCTATGCTCCTTGCTCTTCGACTTCCACGAAGGGAGAATTATATTGTAACTCCATCCTTCTGTTTATGAATTTCAGCAAAGGTCTCATTATGTACAGTGAAATGTCACTTCTAATCACAGGTTTCTGATTTCATTAACGTGTGCTTTTACCCAGCAGGGCAGGTGCAAAATTCTGGTTAGTGTATTTGTTACATTAATACTGATATTGAGAACTTTTGTTTAATTGGGCTTCCATATTGCATGTGTATAATTTCTAAGTACTTAAAGTAACTATTGTTAATAATACATTAATTTATTGGTACTGCATTTACGAACTCAGAAGCAAGGAGATTATTATTATAAATTGACTATGCTGGTGTTTGAACTTGTTACCAGCAGTTCACAGCAGGTGTAATGGAAGTATGGAAACCACTGAGGCAATCAGACCTTTTGTCTGGCTGGTAGTCAAAAATGAACTGCTGATGTACTGTTTTATATAAACCTTAAAGGGGTAGTGTCCATTTTCCCACCTTGACTAATTTCCTGTCACTCCTCCAGGTATGGAACCCAAGAGGATTGATGCTTTTGGTGTCGCTCGAATGAGGATTTACCTTAAAAAAAACAAGAGACAAGAGGGGTGTGGCAAAACAGGAAACTGTTTGTTTAATTAAACATTACAGCCGGGAGAGCAGATACGACAACGGGATCTGAGGACTGTCTCCTAGAACATCGAAATGACCCACGTTTTATACATTTCACTGAGAACAATAAACACATAAAACATCCTTTACCTGTTGAAATATCAAAACTATTGACAAGGAGTCTCAGATACAATTTCCAGATAGGGAATGCAGGTGGACCTTGACCTGGCGTGAATACTGTGTGGGCCAGCTAGTATGTGTCCAGATGTCCAGCCTGAGGGGCACATGCATGATCTCTGCGTGTGCTGTGTCCTGATTGGCTAAGGGTACCTAACTTTATGTGACATCTAACTTTATGGTGTTTTGGGTGTGCATGGTCCCTCTAGCCATTTGTGCTTTATTGAGCCTATCTCCGGGGACTATTGTAGTATTGCTGCCTATCTCTGGGATCTGATCTAAGCTTGTGTGTTTGGATGTCGGATAAGTATTACCTCACCTGTGACCTGTCAGTCATTAACCTTGAGGCCTGGGCCGCAGAGCCTGCCTGACCTCTTACCTATGTGCTGGGGTTGACAGAGAGGTGATGATGGGGGGGTGGAATCCAACAGGGGTGATGCGGCTTTGTTCATGCATGACAATGTATCATTTGTGTATAAAGATGTCTTGTGTGAAGTGATTGATCTGATATTAACATTGTCAAGCACATCATTTCTAATGCCACTGCAATGGGTGAATTCACTTTGTCTCCTGGGCCGCTGTACACATGCCCCCGGGAAGTGGCTAGCAAGAACCTGCTGTTGGTTCCAGTAGTTCTTAGGACCTCTTTGTCTTAGATGATACATAATGGACAAAACATGGCCAAATATGTTATCTGCTCATGCTGGAATAACCACATATTGCTTGAGTAGGACAGTGAGAACCAGTGTTGTCCTTTGTAGACATGTTTGGAAGCGATCCAGTGAATCTCTGCTTGATGTACAGGCATCCCTAATGGACGTGCCCTTTGATGGGTCCTTCTTTGGAGAGAAAGCAGACTTGTCGTTGGAATGCTGCAAGAACAGCTGAGCTACATTGTGCATCTTGTGGCTGCTGACCCCTTCTAAACAGATTTAGCATCAGTTCTGGAAGTTTAGAGGCAATTCCAGCGTATTGGTTAATACACGGAGGCATCCTTACCTGTTATTGATGCAGCACACACCACAGTCCTTTTGAGTTTGTGGACGTAGGTCTGGCAGGCAGCATGCGAGCCATCAGGGAAATCGGTATTTTAATTCCTCTTCTCCAGCTGTGATGTCCAACAAACCACTTTAGTCTGCCTTTAGTGGCACATGGCAAATCAATTGGGGGCATGATTCAACATTAAATCTGACATATGGGTCTTACAGATTGTTCAAAATGGCTATGCCCTGCCTTTTCCTTTATCCCACTCACATCCTCCCTCATCAGAAGGAATTTCGGACAAACACCTGTTCATGCTGTTACAGCCGGTGTGTTTTTTGCTTTCAAAGTGTGCCATCGAGAGGATACCATACTTAGAAAGAGACAGGGGTTGTTATTCTTGCTACCTCCTCATTCCAAAGAAAGATGGAGGCCTGCAGACCTTTCGCCTCTGAATTTCTTCCTGTAGAAAGACAAATTAAGAATGCTTATGCTTGCCCTGATCTGTCTGGTCTGGGCCCGGGTGCCTCAAAGGTGTCCTTGGACTTCCAGGACCTATATCTTCATATATTCTTCCTGCAATCCCACAGGCATCCTCTTTGGTTCAAGGCGGGTCAAAAGCATTTTTACTTTGTTGTGTTTTGTTTCCACCTCACCAGCGCCCCTCAAGTGTTCATGAAAGTAATGGCAGTGATCAGTACTCATCAAAGGAATTAGGAACATCTATATTCCTGTACTTTGTCAAGCTGCTGAAGTCAGGCATGATGCATTCAGTCGTGGGCCACCTCTGGACAACGGCGAACCTCTTGACATTGTTAGGGTTCACTGTAAATATGCCAAACTCCCACCTGGTTGCTTCATAGAGGCCTCCATTCATTTGGTGATCCTAGACACAGTGGAGTTCAGGGAGTTTTACTCTGCCTCCACAAGTCCAAGACCTTTGGACTATGAACCTGATATTTTAGACTCAGTCCTCATCAACTATCCCTGTACATCTTCCTTGTTTATTATGCCAGGTGGTACGTGCGTGCGCTACAGTGGAAATTGAACTTACAGTGCTGGAGCTGCAGGCTATTCAGCTGGCTCCAAAGGCCTTCCTGCCATCCATCAAGGGGAGGCTGCCGCAAGTTCTCACCGACAGCACCATCACAGTGTGGTCCTGCAATAAGTAGGATGGCTTGGACTCCTGGGACTGGAAGCTTTGTATCTCTGACTGTGGCTGGGGCTCCATGGTATCATTTGATTGTGAACCACCTGGCATGGCCCCTGAAAGCCAGTGCAGACAAAATGAGCACACATCATCTGGCAAATCACCAGTGGTGTCTATATCCTGAGGTGGTGCTGGGCATCTTTAAACAGTGGGAGGAACATTGGGCAGATTTTTACACCACTTTTGGGAATGTACTGTAACAATAATTTTGCATATTGGAGTTTCTGCACTTGTTAGGAGCCACATTCTGTCTGGAATGGAACACGGGCCTCTTGGAAGCCTCCCCATTTCTATCTCAACTGCCCTGCTTCCTAAAAATGAACAGGTCCACATTATCCTCATGGCTCCAAACTGGGCCAGGAGAGTTTTGTATTCGGAACTTCAGTGCAATACAATTTTCTCCAATCAGACTGCCACTTTATGGGGATCTCTTTCCACAGCTTTAGAACAGGGCCATTCACCAATTCTACGCAATCTGTACCTATGTTCAAAACTGAGTGGTGCCAATTACCAGTGTTTGATTTGCTGCCTGAAGTAGATGTCATCCTTGGAACAAACTCAGTTTATGTTGGGCACTAGGAAACATTTGTAAACTGGTGTAGTGTCTGCATAACTGACTCCTTACAGGTGAAGCTGTCAGACATTCTTTTGTTTGTTTTGCCTTTAGACCAGCAAGGCCTTGGAGTGGGTCATGTAAAAGGTTATTTGTTTGCACTTTTGGCCATTCTGTGTTTGCACGAGCAACTGTCCTTATTGGATTGGCATTGGGATTAGGTTTATTAAAGGTTTGACACGTGTTTCCTAAATCTCAACTAAAGAGTTCCCGAAAAAAGATATAGGAGCGTGACAGGGACAAAATGTTAAAACAACGAAAACCATCACCCACCTCCTAAATTGTTTTCCATTTTCTTAGAATCCCCTGATTTTTATATATAGCAATGACTCAGGCAATAGTCCTACAATCAATAGTGTGATAGAAAAATACTTTTTAATTAACATGTTATTTTCCCCTGATTACATCTCAAGTATAGCATACAATGAACCTGTAGGACCTAAGGGTCAGAATCTCTGCCAAATGCATACCTATAAAACCTCACATTCATACCATTCTCAAACCTCAATCATACTGAAAAAAAAATCTGTACTGGTATTGCTAGAACTCTACAATTCATCACTATATGTTTTTACCTCCCCCCCCCCCCATGTGCAAAAGCCCAAACACGTACAGTGTACTTTCTGATCCAAATCATTTGATTTTCTCTTTTTTCTTATTTCAAAACATTACATGATTCTTGATTTGCTGAAAACTCTATTCGTTCTGCTTCATATATCTAACTCATCGGTTCTGAAAATGGGTGTCATAGTTCATATGATCGAAGTCTGCACAAAAGGAGAAACAAAGGTCCAGTCCAATTATGTGCCGACACGCATTTTGGTGCTACGTGACCACCTTGTCACCCACCTTCTTCAGGGCATGCGATAAATCCAAAATATCATGGATCACAAAATTCCGCATGGGGATTGCGGTCCTATCCAGAATCCCACTGTGAAAACGGTGAGGTCTTATGGATGTAGCGATGTAAACCCGGAAACAGCGGGTCTGTTGAAGGATATCATCAGTATTTGCATCCCACAAAAATTTTGGCATGATGTAAGTTGTAGATGCAGTAAAAGAACAAAGCTCCTATCGGTCTGATAACGGACATCTAAAGCTGTCACGCAGTCACAGTCCTGGACGGGCCCTCCGTGGGTGTGTATCTACCTTAAAAATAATGATACGTGTTTCCTTCCAATCCATTTGTGATGCCATAGTGGGTTCTTTAATTGGTCTTGACATTTCTTATGTGTATGGCCTTTGGCCAGATGCATGGTTGCTCGGCTTGCTCCATCTCCTGACCTTGAAGACTGTCTTCCTCACTGCAATTATGTCAGCACCTTTCTTGAGTGAACTTCAGCCATTTTCAGTGTAACTGCCATACACCACCTATTTCCTGGGCAAGATGGGTCTGAGGACTTGGGCACCTTTTTTTACCAACAGTCTTGACTCTTTTTAGACCTGACAGGGTGGTCATCACCCAACCTTTTGCCTGCCTCCCTCCACTTTTCTGACACTGTTTTTTTCTGATTTCAGGGCTCTGTGCACTTTACCACTGCTAACCAGTGCTAATGTGAATATCCTCTCTCGCTTAAACATGGTAACATTGGTTCATCCCCAAATGGCATATTTGATGTACTTATAAGTCCCTAGTATAGTGCATGTCCCCAAGACCTATAAAGTAAATGCTACTAGTGGGCCTGCAGCACTGATTGTGCCACCCACATAAGTAGCCCTGTAACAATGTCTCAGGCCTGCCATTGCAAGGCCGGTGTGTGCAGTTTCACTGACACTTCGACTTGCCATTTAAAAGTACTTGCCAAGCCTTAAATTCCCTTTTCCTACATATATGTCAGCCCTAAGGTGGGCCTTAGGTAACCCATAGGGCAGGGTGCTATGTAGGTAAAAGGCATAACATGCACAAATGTGTTCTATATGTCCGGGTAGTGAAAACCCCCAAAATTCGTTATCCACTACTGTGAGGCCTGCTCCTTTCATAGACTAGCATTAGGACTGCCCTCATATACTTTTGGAGTGGTAGATTCTGATCTGAAAGGAGTAACCAGGTCATATTTAGTATGGCCAGAATGGTAATAAAAAATCCTGCTTATTGGTGAGGTTGGATTTATGTTTACTAGTTCAGAAATGCCACTTTTAGAAAGTGAGCTTTTCTCTGCACTCAAAACCATCTGTGCCTTACAGCCGGTCTCCAATAAACGGCTGGTCTGTGCTGGTTGACAGCTCCCTTGTGCATTTCACTCAGAAAACCACAAACACAGGGCACTCAGTCACATCTGCATACTGAATGGGTCCTCCTGGGCTGGAGGGTGGAGGGCCTGACACATTTCACAGGCCAGTGACCTGTCCTCACACAATGGACTTATAACCCCTCACTGGGACCTTGGCAGACAGGACTGGGCTAAAAGGGGATCTTGGGCACTTCAAAACCTCTCTTTGAAGTCTCCCCACTTCAAAGGCATTATGGGGTATATAAACTGGGTCTCTGACCCCACCAAGTCAGACACTTCTGGACCTGCTCCTGGACTCTGTCAGAAGACCTCCCTGCCTGCCCAAAGGACTCTCTGGACTGCTTTGCTGAGAAGGAATGCTGCCCTGCTGGCCTCTGACTGTGCTGGAAGGACTCTGCCTTAGTGCTCTCCAAGGGCTTGGATTGAGCTTGCCTCCTGTATCTGAAGTCTCAGGGTCAGCAAAGACTTCAACTACTAGCTTTTTACTATTACCTGACTCAGCGACTCTGGAACAACTTAAGCTCCTGCTCCGTGGACCTTTCTGCACGCAATGACCATGGCCTGCAGCGCAAGTCTGGCGTTGCTGCGACTCCGCTGATATCACTCAGGGTCACCACCACACTGCAAAGTCGACACATCACATCCTGACGGACCAGATCCATCAACCCCGCTGAGTCACAAGGAGCCGACGCACCATCTCCCCTGCATCCGGATGGAACCAACACCTCACCTCCACCTGCTTCACAGCGCAGAACCAATCCCTCTTTCCTTGGAAGCTGTAAAGGACTAACGCCGCACCAACTCCAGCGATGCCTCTTTCCAAATCGGTGTGATGTCCTTGTTCTTTTTTTTCAAAAGGTACTGTACCTGGGGGTCCATGTGACTACGTTACTGCCACTGGTGGTGTCAGACTGTTGGGAACATCTTCGTCAATGACGCCGTGGTAGTCCAAGTCGGAGCTGTTGTGTTTCTAGGTGCTTTAGTTGGATCTAATCTTTAAAAATGCATAACTTTGCTTGTGTGCATCGAATTTTCCTTGTTTCAACACTATTTTATTCAGATAAATAGTCTCTATTCTTTCTAAACCTGTGTGATGTTTTCATTGTGTTACTGTATGATTTATTGCACAAATACCTCACACATTGCCTTCTAAGTTAAGCCTGACTCCTCAGTGCCAAGCTACCGGAGGGTGGACACAGGATAATTTGGATTGTGCTGTGTCTTTACCCTTACTAGGATTGTGGTTTCAACTTGGACAAGGGTGTATACCTATGCCAACTAGAGACCCCATTTCTAATAACTCCCTTCCAATAGGATCTGCTACACACTAGCTAAGAAGTAACCCCTGGAAGGTCTTCGAGCCAGTTCCACAAGGACTAAGGTTGTTACACTTCATTGGCATACAGAGTACCTGTCCTTGAAATCTGCCTGGCTGAATCATGTGCAGAAGAGCATATGTTCACGAAACACTACTGCGTTGACAACCAGGTGCAGCGAGAAGACTTTTTGGTCTGAGCCAGACAACCCACAATATGTCAGACTGGGGGATGACACGTCCTGTCTAATAGCTTAGTGTCAGTATTGAGTGGCTTCTCCAGATCAGTGTCCTAGGGTTTTCTACTGACCGGCGTCCAGAGAGTAGGGGTTGCATTGACCCTGTGCAATTCCTCCGGGGACCACCATGTTCTTCAATGCCTCCTTCCTTCCCATCACCAGCTACCACATTACAGCTTTTGTTATCCAGCGTAGACAAGCACAGCGGTCAAAGTTCATTAAAAAAAAAAGTATGGGAACTGTGATGCTGCATGCAGTGGGGCGGAGTCAGTGAGTGGGGAGGGGTCGAAGGTGTGGCTAAAAATAAATATTCTGTAAGTTTGTTTGGTCTTTCACAGTCAGGTAGCTACATACAAAATAACATGCAGCTGAAATGAAAAATAAATGTAGTGCTGTTTTTTTTATATTACTGTCCGTTCAACACCTCCTGGTGTAGTAAACTGATATAATGACATTTACAATTAAAAGCATCCAGTAAGCAGCTTCACTATGTAGGAAGCTGACTCTGTATATACTATACCAAAATGAGATATAGTGTGCACAGAGTCCAGGGGTTCCCCAAGAGGCTTGACAGAGGCAGTAATAGATAATACTAATGCTCTATTTGTGGTAGTGTGGTCGAGCAGTTAGGCTTATCAGAGGGTAGTGTTAAGCATTTGTTGTACACACACAAGCAATAAGTGAAAACACACACTCAGTGACTTAACTCCAGGCTAATAGGATTTTATATATACAAATATTATTTTGTTAATTTATTTTTAGAACCACAAGATTAATTTAGCAGGTAAGTACATTAAATGAAAGGTACTTTGCATAGGTATAGTTAGAACTGTGAATCAAAACAGTAATGTACACAGTTTTTCATAAAATGGCAATAAGCTATTTTAAAAGTGGACACTGCATTTTTCAACAGTTCCTGGTGAAAGGAAGTACAGTTTAGTTATCACAGTAAGTAAAGTACTTACAAGTGCTGTAGGAAGTTAGCTCTGTATATACTATCTCAAAGTGAGAGAGTGTGCACAGAGTCCAAAGGGTCCCCTTAGAGGTTGATATTGGCAAAATTAGATAATACTAATGCTCTATTTTGTGGCAGTGTGGTCGAGCAGTAGGCTTTCTCAGAGGGTAGTGTTAAGCATTTGTTATACACACACAGGCAATAAATGAGGAACACACACTCAAAGACTTAACTCTAGGCCAATAGGTTTTCAAATAGAAAAATATTATTTTCTTAATTTATTTTAGAACCACAAGAATCAGAATTTAGGAAAGTACATAAATTGTAAGGTACTTGGCATAGGTAAATATGGAACTTTGAATTAAAACAGTAATGTACACAGTTTTGGCAAAAATGGCAATATGCTATTTTAAAAGCGGACACTGCAAAAATCAACAGTTCCTGGGAGAGGTAAGTACAAGTTAGTTTATCAGGTAAGTAAAGCTCTTACAAGTTCAGTTTCCAGGGCATAGGCAGTCCACCGTTGGGCGTTCAAGTTTACCCCAAACACCCAGAACCAACAACAGAGGGCCGGTCAGGTGCAGAGGTCAAAGTAGGGCACAAAGAACATAGGCACCTATAGAAACTTGGGGTGCTCCGGTTCCAGTCTGCTAGCAGGTAAGTTACTGCATCCTCGTGGAGCAGACCAGGGGGGTTTTGTACAGCACTGGTGGGGGGGCGTCACAAACCGGCACACAAAATACACCCTTAGTGGCACAGGGGCAGCCGGGTGCTGTGTGCAAAGTAGGTGTCTGGTTTTAGGTTGAAATCAATGGAGAGACCCGGGGGTCACTCCTGCGATACAGGCTGGGCACAGGGGGCTTCTCGGGCCGGGCCACCGTCTGGGGAACGATGAGGGCCGCCTGCTGGTCACTCCTGCACTGGTAGCTGGTTTCTCTCTGGCCTGGGGGCTGCGGGTGCAGTGCTTCTGCCAGGTGTCGGGTTCTTTGTTACCGGGCAGTCACAGTCATGGGAAGCCTCTGGATTCTCTCTGCAAGCGTCACTGTGGGGGTGCAGGGAGGCTGTCTCATGGTGTCCACCTTGTTGGAGTCGCCTGGGGGTCCTCTCTGCAGTGTTGGTTCTTCTTGACACAAGCTGGGGGCGTCGGTTGCAGAGTGTTGGGGACTCACGCTTCCGGAGTGAGGCTGGAGTTGCTTGGACAGAGCCGCTGTCCACTGACCTTTCTTGGTCCTTTGGGTGCAGGGCAGGCCTCTGAGTCGGACGAGGTCGCTGGTCCCACTGGATGCATTGCTGTTGCAGGTTCTTTGAGTCTGGAGACAGGCCGGTAGGGCTTGGGGCCAAGTTAGTTGTTGTCTCCGTCGTCTCTGCGGGGCTTTCAGGTCAGCAGTCCTTTTTCTTGTTTCTTGTCGTCAGGAATCTGTTTTCAAGGGTTCAGGGTCGCCCCTAAATACTCAGTTTAGGGGTGTGTTTAGGGCTGGAGATCAGTAGCCAATGGCTACTGTCCCTGAGGGTTGCTACACCCTCCTCGTCCCTCCTCCCTGTGGGGACGGGGGCACATCCCTAATCCTATTGGGGGGAATCCTCCAAAGCAAGATGGAGGATTTCCTAAGGCAGGGGTCACCTCAGCTTAGTACACCTCAGGGGCTGTCCTGGCTGGAGGGTGACTCCTTATTTTTCTCATTATCTCCTCCAGACTTGCCGCCAAAAGTGGGGGCTTTGTCCGGGGGGCGGGCATCTCCACTAGCTGGAGTGCCCTGGGGCGCTGTAACACCAGGCTTTAGCCTTTGAGGCTCACCGCCAGGTGTTACAGTTCCTGCAAGGGGAGGTGTGAAGCACCTCCACCCAGTACAGGCTTTGTTCCTGGTCACAGAAGGCACAAGGGCACTCACCCCAGGTGGCCTGAAACTCATCTGAATGTAGCAGGCTGGCAGAAACTGGTCAGCCTAGCACTAGTAGTTGGGCTGGTGTACAGGGGGCATCTCTAAGATGCCCTCTGTGTGCATTTCTCAATAAATCACACACTGGCATCAGTGTGGATGTATTGTGCTGAGAAGTTTAATACCAAACTTCCCAGTATTCAGTGTAGCCATTATGAAACTTTGGAGTTTGAGTTTGACAAACTCCCAGACTATATACTCTTTATGGTGACCCTGCACTTACAATGTCTAAGAACTGGCTTAGACACTGTAGGGGCATAGTGCTCATGCACATATGCCCTCACCTGTGGTATAGTGCACCCTGCCTTAGGGCTGTAAGGCCTGCTAGAGGGGTGACTTACCTATGCCACAGGCAGTGGGTTGTGGGCATGGCACTCTGAGGGGAGTGCATGTCGACTTAGTCTTTTTCTCCCCACCAGCACACACAAGGTGTGAGGCAGTGTGCATGTGCTGAGTGAGGGGTCCCCAGGGTGGCATAATACGTGCTGCAGCCCTTAGAGACCTTCCCTGGCCACAGGGCCCCTGGTACCAGGGGTACCACTTACAAGGGACTTACCTGTGTGCCAGGGCTGTGCCAATTGTGGAGACAAAGGTACAGTTTTAGGGAAAGAACACTGGTGCTTGGGCCTGGTTAGCAGGGTCTCAGCACTTGCATCAACAAAAGGCAAAAAGTTACGGGGTAACCATGCCAACAGTGGCATTTTCCTACACACTACCACTCCAAAAGAATAAATCGTTGTCATTACAAAGCTTCAAGTGATTTGGTCAATTAAAGCCAATACCAGCGCCCAAACATCCTTTACATTTGCAGATTAATTCGTAGCTCACGTTTGCATTTCTTTTCAGGCAAGCAGACATCCTGGCAGGAAGGCTCCTTTAGCTGTCTATACGTCTTCAGTTTTCCCGTACCAGAGACTCACTGAATGACACTTCACCTGAGGCATTCAAACTGTCGGAGTTAACCCTGCAGGGTGGTTGTCTTTTTTACAAAAAGTAAGGGAACGTTGTTTCATAAATCATAAAAGTATGGGCACAGTGGGCATGTTGTGCCCCTGCAATCCCACCCACTTAGACCACTGGACATGCAAGGCAAAAGGCACAATCTGTGACAGTGAATGTGGGTAGTAGACTAAAATACCTTTTTGTTTTAAGGCAAGGCACTGTTTATTGCATGCTACTAACATTGTATTGGATTGTGGGTCTTTAGCCCAGCATGAATAATCTGAATAAGCCTTGAATCTCTCCACTTTGCTACCCTGGGGATCAAGCCCTAAACTGATGTAGTTGGTATTCAATTTTGGATCCAAAAATTGGTCTGAGCTCAAGACATCTGTGATGTAAATGCCCATTTGACACAGTGGGTGCTGTAGCCCGAGCATGCCCATGGGCCCCTTAATTAATTTCCTACAATCCTATATGCAGAGCTATTTTTTCCAGGAGGGTCTAGTGGAATAAAGGATCCATGTGTTCTATGACAGGAGACCTGGGTTTGGGCACTGGTGTCAATTTTGAATAGAATGTAATACCCCTCACTTTCCCTTTGGTGCAGCTGCTACTGTCCAATAAACCCCTAGTTTCACAGGTCATTAAGCCAACAGTAGCAACAGACAGTAAATTATTGTACATCCCCAAGCCACTGAGCAACAATGAAGAAGCTGTTGGGAGGCTACGGTTGAGACAAGGTTCTGATCCTGTGATGTAATCTGTGGTCAAGTGGTAAGTGATTTCACTTTAGCAATTTAGTGAATTGATGTAGATTTTGTAGAGTGCAAAAAAAACAGTTGCATACTTTAACCTCATTCCCACCAATGATGGAAAGCTGACAATTGTTCTTTGTTAGACCTGACAATTAAAAGGTATTAAATCTATGCATATTTGTGCTAGTGAGTGGTGCTGCTCCATTTGGCCAACATCCTCTTGGTTTCTTTTCTCCAGGCGTTTGAGAACACGTTGAAGTCCTGGGAAGATAAGCAAAAGTGTGACCTTCTGCAGCTTTCCTCCACTTCCTCCTCTCAGCATGCCCTGCACCCTGAAACTGTGTCAGAAGAGGATTCTATGCATATTTTTCAGTTTGGACAGGCTGCAGGAGATCTGATTCTTAAGTAAGTTTCTGTTTCCGTTTACATCCACCTGAGCCCTCTTCATGTGGCTGTTGGGTTGCTTGTTCTCCCTTTTGAAAGCATATCCAACTTTGGCTTCTCAGTAAAAAGCCTTGACTAAAGCAATTTTCAGAAGGTAACAGCAATGAAACAACATTGTTTATTTGGGAGCTAAATGTAACTTAATAACGCCAACCTCCTCATTGAAAGGAGTCTGTAGCAGACTGCCTGCTATAAAGGTTACAGTTCTGTTAAATATATCAGCATTAACCTTTGTTACAACTGTCTTGCAATGACACACATAACAGAAAAATCACAAACATTGCACTATGAAGACTACCAATGTCAAGGAAATACGTGTTCACTTAATTAAAGGAGAACAAAACTCCTATTTTAGCCTGGTAGGAAATTTCCAATAGCTGTTAAAACAAATGGAAAAGGAAAACGGCATAATTGTACTTAAAATGTTACAGTAACATTATCAATGGTGTTCTAAAAGATGTCATGCGTGCGCTAGCTATAGTTACCTTAGGGCACAAGTTATATTTACTTGAAATAAGTCTAACTATAATAGCTGAATTTCTGTATGTTTAAAATGTGAGCCTAACTATAACGTCCCGGCAACCTTTGGTGTTTTTAAGTGAATTTCTATGTTTTAAAAACAAAATTCTGTTTCCCAATTATAACATCCCTGAAACATTTGTTTTTTCAGTAAATTTCTATTTTTTTAAAAAAATTTAAAGTAATATCTGATAGGGACTTCTAGTTGCAGATTCCTTACCTTTGAATTTCTCCAGGTGTCAGACTGGATCCAGAGATTTTTCTTCGAGCATTACCTCTGCGCGCCATCAGGTGGCATCGGTCGACTCCTCTGGCGTTGTGTTCGCCGTGATGACCTTGCGGTCGTATATAGGCGCCACCCCGCCGATGTCCGTTCTTTTCTTTCTGCGCAAGCCTACGCACAGATCCGGAGAGAGCTACCTTAGTCATTTTTTTACTGCGTCAACACTTTTGTCGAAGTTTTGACAAGTTCGTGGATGCGTCGAGGGATGTTCTGCAAGACCGGATTCAAGCCCTGTGACTCCTGTCACTGAACCATGTCGGTGATGGATCCGCACCTCGTGTGTCCTTGGTGCCTGGAGTGCGATCACGACCCGAAGTAGCGCTCCGAGTGTCGGGCCATGAACCCGAAAGCTTTGAGGGAGCATTCCCTAAAGCTCATGTCGGCCCGACACTCGACTCCATGGCGCTCACAGTCCCGTTCGCGATGAAGGTGTTGAGACCGGACGCGGAGTCACCACCACTCCTTGTCCTCCAAGTCATCGGTACATTCGGGTCACAAAAAGAAGTTGAAGGACAAGTGTTCTTCGACTTCGCCCTGCTGATCCAATGATATGACGCGGGAAGAGCGTTGACGCTCTAGGCCTCCGTCAACAGAGCCTTCATCTGGGTCGGTTCCGCGCTTCCCCGACTTCCCGGGAGCCGGAGCCACCCCTGCCCAACTAAAAGAATTTTACGAGGCCATGCGCCTCATTTTTGGTCAGTCCGACCCACCTTTGGCGCCTTCGGTCACTGGTGAGTCAGTTGGGGTTCCCTCGGTTTCAAAGCTGTCGGCTTCGGCCATGGATCTGGAGGGCCCCTCCAGATCCAATCGCGGATCCCTCCTGACGCCGGTCCTGCCATGGTGACCTTCCCCGGCGCCAGGTCATACGTTGACGCTCCTGACATCGGTTGGGCCCACAATCGATGTCGATCCCATCCTCATACCTGACAACACAGAGCCGGAACGATTTAGATCTACACTGATTCTGTTCTCTATGGGCTCTCCTGGGCCCAGGGTTGATCCAGGCCCTTATTCTTGTGGGTATTGATACAGGGAGAGTATGGGGGGTACGCTGGACCCTTTAGAATACCAGCTTGACCCCCAAATAGACTGGGTGGAGGATTTGGGTGATGCCAGTGGTCTAGACACCTCCCCTGAGACTGCTTCCTCTCTCTTCCTAGCGTGGCTACGGCAGACGGTGCTTATTATTCCATGGTGGTGAGAAGGGCGGTTGAGATCCTGGACCTCGAGCTACCTTCTGTGGAGGTTAGGCCTAACATCCTAACCGACGTGCTTCAGCCGGGGTCTTCCTCTTCCGAGCCCCTTCTACCCTTTAAAGAAGCACTGGCAAACGTCCTTTTGGGTACTTGGTCCAGACCCAGCACAGGGCCTCCTGTGAATAGGACGATTGCCTGCTGCCATCGGCCTGTTCTGTCAGACCTGAAATTCCTCACCCAACACCCCACGCCTGAGAGCCTTGTCATCCAGGCTTCTTCTTCCTCTAGCGCATTCCCTGCTGCACACCCGGATAGGGAATCAAAAACACTGGATAATTTGGGGAAGAAGTTGTTTTCCTCCAACAGTCTAGCGGTGTGGTCCGTGAACACTACATGCCTTTTGGCCGCTATTCCCATACTCTCTGGGATACGGCAGCCCAAGTGCTGCCTGTAGCTCTGGAGGAGGCCCGGACTGTCCTTTCCCAAGCAATGACAGATGGGAGGGATGCAGCGAAGTACATGATTCGTTGTGGACTGGATACGACCGACTATCTGGGCAGATTGGTTGCATCGACGGTGGCATTGAGACTGGCTGAGAACATCTGGCTTTTCAGGTGATGTCCAGCAATCTTTGATGGACATGCCCTTTGATAGCACACGTCTCTTCGGAGACAAGGCGGACTTGGCGCGCGAGTGCTTTAAGGATTCCCAATCCACAGCCCGGTCCCTTGGCCTCGCGCCCGCACCTAGACCTCAGCAGTCCGCCTTTCGTCCCTTTCCTTGCTACAGAAGAGACATCCAACCGCATCCTTTCCCCCCTGGCCACCGACCCGGGCATGCTGTACAGCCCCTGCATGGCCGTGGAGGCAGGATCCCACGCCCCTGGGGACCAAGGAGCCAGTGGGTCGCCCAGTCCACCTCCCCCCTCTTCAGCCTCCAAGCCTTCCTAGTCCGCGGATACATCAGGAGCCAGTGGGTGGCGGGATAGGCCATCACCTGCCCTAATGGCAATCCATTACCTCGGACAGGTGGTTCCTCCAAATTGTCTGAAGGGGCTACTCCCTCTCCTTCGAGACATCTCCTCCAGCTATGCCACCTTTATGCAATGAAATATCGGAGGATCATATGGCACTTCTCCGGGAGGAAGTCCAAGCCCCTTTGGCCAAAGGAGCTATAGAGAGGGTTCCGTTGCCAGAAGTATGGTTGTGGTTGCTATTCCCACTACTTTCTGGTTCCGAAAAAGAACAAGGGTCTCCGGCCTATATTAGATCTTCGATTACTCAATCTCTTCCTAAAAAAGGAGAAGTTCAAAATGTTAACATTGTCTCAGGTCCTATCTGCCCTGGATCCCGGAGACTGGATGGTAGTGTTGGACTTGCAAGACGCATACTTCAACATTCCCGTCTTTTCGGCCCACAGACGTTATCTACGATACGTGGTAAGTCACGAGCACTTTCAGTTTACTGTGCTCCCATTTGGCCTTACCAGTGCCCCTCGGGTTTTCACGAAAGTGATGGTAGTGGTGGCAGCTCATCTGTGCAGGTTAGGGGTCCCAGTCTTCCCCTACCTCGACGATTGACTGTTGAAGGCAAACTCGCCCAGTCAGTCGTCTCCTACCTCCAGACTACGGCGAACCTTTTGCATTCGCTGGGGTTTACTATCAACGTGCCGAAGTCACACCTCACTCCTTCTCAGATGCTCCCTTTCATCAGAGCTGTTCTGGATACAGTGCAGTTTCAGGCATATCCTCCCAAAAAGTGAGTCCAGGATATTCGGACTATGATAACAATGTTTCAGCCTCTAGCCTGGATTTCGGTGAGAATGACTCTGAGGCTGCTGGGCATCATGGCCTCCTGCATCCTGCTAGTTCAAAATGCTAGATGGCATATGCGGGCTCTGCAGTGGGACCTGAAGTTCCAGTGGGCACAGCATCAGGGGAATCTCTCCGACAAGGTCCAGATCTCGGAAGGGACTGCGAAAGACCTGCAGTGGTGGTTAGCGAATCAGGATTTGGGTCAAGGGCAGATCCCTATCCTTTCCCCAACCAGATCTTATGGTCGTGACAGATTTGTTACTCCTGGGATGGGGTGGCCACATGGGAGAGGCAGAGATCAGAGGCATCTGGTCTCCGGCAGAAACTGGGCTCCATATCAATCATCTGGAGCTCTGAGCGATTCGACTAGCATAGAAAGCATTCCTTCCCTCACTCAAGGGGAAAGTAGTGCATGTGTTCACAGACAACATCAGTGCCATGCGGTATTGCAACAAACAAGGCAGACTGGGGTCGTGGACCTTTTGTCAAGAGGCCCTTTGCCTCTGGACTTCGAACATCAGGGCATTTCCCTGGTGGTTCAACACCTGGTAGGCTCCTTGATGGCCAGAGCAGACAAACTCAGCCGACGATGCATGGCGTCTCCATCTGGAAGTGGCGCATGGTCTCTTCCTGCAGTGGGGAGAACCTTGGTTGGACTTGTTCGCCTCCGTAGAGAACACCCAATGTCAGCTGTTTTGCGCATTGGAGTTTCCAAGGTGGCACTTGCTTTGCGACGCTTTTCATCGCAAGTGGAATTCAAGCCTCCTGTATACCTTACCGCCTATACCACTTCTGCCCAGAGTTCTGAAGATGATCAGGCAGGACCAGGCTCAAGTAATACTGGTGGTTCCGGACAGGGCACGAAGAGTCTGGTATCCCAAGCTTTTGAACATGGCCATAGTTCCTCCGATCAGACTGCCTCTTCGGGAGGATCTTCTGTCGCAGCAGCAGAGGAGGGCCCTCAGACCGAACCTGTCAACTCTGCGGCTTCATGCGTGGAGATTGAGCAGCGACAGTTGATGTCTTTGTCAACCTCCTGAAGGTTTTTGAGCTCACTTCACCAGAGCTACTGCTGCTCCCACTGTGCTAGCACGGGGCGTTCCAGTCCTGGACATCTGTCAGGCAGTAACATATGCATCTCTGCACACTTTTACTAAACACTACTGCCTAGACAATCAGGTTGGAAGGGACGGCTAGTTTGGCAGTTTGGTCCTGCACTACTTCTTGGTGTGATCTTGGTTCGCAGCCCACCACTGGGAATTGTATTGCTTGGGTATCTATTGAAAGGACTCTGCAACTAGAAGTCTCTATCAGATGTACAAGTTACTTACCTTTGGTAATGATATATCTCGTAGAGACATATTCTAGTTGCAGATTCCTTATCAACCTGCCCATCCTCCACGCACTGCAAACTGATTCCTAGGGACAGGAGCTTCCCCTTAAGGGCCCTAGTTTTGGCACAGCACTCTGTTCTTCATGGCTCCGCGCTACTGGTGTGGAAAGTTGTGAAAAGAAATTGACGTCAGAGCGCTGGGGTGACACCTATATACGACCGCGACATCATCACGGCGAACAGAACGCCGCCGATGCCTGGAGAGTCGACCGACGCCACCTGACAGCGTGCAGAGGTACTGATCAAAGAAAAGTCTCCAGGTCTAGTCTGATGCCTGGGGAAATCGAAAGGGAAGGAATCTGCAACTAGAATATGTCTCTACCAGATATATTGTTACCGAAGGTAAGTAACTTGTACTTAAATTACTATACATTAATCCAGGCACCTCCCATACCCACCCTAACCCTAAAAACACCTTACCACCCAAAAACCCATACCCACCCTAACCCCTTAAAACCCAAAAACCCACAGCCACCCTAAATCCTAAAAATTCACTCGCCACTCAAACCCATCCTAAACCCTAAAATTAACCTTGCCACCCAAAAACCTGTACCCACCCTAAACCATAAAATTACCTTTGCCACCCAAAAAACTATACCCACCCTAAACCCTAAAATTCACTTACCTCCCAAAAATTCATACCCACCCTAAAATGACCCTTGCCACTCAAAAACCCATACTCACCTTAAACCCTAAAATGACCTGTCACCCAAAACCATACCAGCCCTTAATCCTAAAATTACCTTTGTCATTCAAATCCCATACCCACTCTAAACCCAAAAAATCTCCTTGCCACCCAAAAATTCATACCTACTCTAAACCCTGAAAATTACCCTTGCCACCCAGAAAAACCCATACCCACGCTAAAAATTACTTTTCCATATATATATATATATATATATATATATATCACTGAAAAAACAAAGGTTACAGGGATATTATAGTTAGGTTCTGAATTTACTCGTACAAAACCATAGAAATTCAGCAGTTATAGTTAGACTTCTTTCAAGTAACTATAACAAGCGCCCTTGCCATATATCGTTTTCTTATCAATAATTTTATTGCAAATGTTGAATTTATAATATGAAAGATGCCATACAAGATCTCATCAATGATATAATGTGTGAAGTAATTCGCTGTGCATGGCAAAGGCGCAAGTTATATTTATCTTTGGGCGTGCGCTATAGTTACTTGAAAGAACTCTAACTGCTGAATTTTTATGTTTTTTTTACAAGTAGATTCAGAACCTAACTAAAACGTCCCTGTAACCTTTGTTTCTTTCAGTGAATTTCTATTTTTTTTTTAACGTAAAGTAATCTTAATTACTATATGTTATTCCTACTCCCGCTGAGCATACCCTTCAGCTGTGCGTGGCAGGGGTTGGTCGCATGGCCTGGCCTGCAGCCAGGCCTTGCAGCCAAGTCCTTATAGCCACCTACCCCGCGTGATGCACAGCCTTTGACTGCGTACAGTGCAGGTTGGCCACAGGGCCTGTCTCTCTCAGTGGATCTGTGATTGGGTGCGTGAGTGTCTGAGTTGGTCTGAAAGTCGGCGTGTGAGTAGGTGCATGAGTCTCTGAGTGCATATATGAGTGAATGAATTAATATACAAATGAGTCTGGTTTTTCTTTCAGATTTTTTCTCATTTGGGAAAGTTTTGCAGATAACTTGCGAAACTTTGTGATTTTTCATGACTATCACAAATGGTGGTGCAAAATTATTTTAATCCCATAATTTGCCCCTAAAACACACCTGTATCACACCCCTGGGGCAGGGTACTTTCACCCTGACCCCTTATGCTACTTTCAATTAGGAGTTTCACTCCAGGACACAGTGCTCTGTGAAGTAAAATGGCAGCCGCAACTTTCTAGTCAGGTTGTTGTAAGCCAATTACAGCGCTTCTTTTCACATGCGCATCCGCAAAATATTCACAAAATAATTGCAAAGTCTCTGCAGATGTAAAAATTCGAATTACCCTAAATTTCTCAAAAACTACTGACCGGTTTTACTCCAAATAAGCAAAAGCACAATCTGCTTACTGAAAGCTAGCTTTCTTGCAAATCTGGTGAACTTCCGTCTGGCGGTTCGGGCTGTAGTTGTGTCTAAAGGTCCCACGGGAAACTCAACTTTTTGACTCCCTCTTTTTCCCGGCCCCCGCTTGACGGATCACCCCAAAACCTTCCATATGCAACAAGAATCACGTTACACTTTTTTTTGAAAATTTTATGAAGATTTGTCAAACAGCGCCAAAGATATAGGGAGGTCAAAAAAACACTCTTTCTGTGGGTCATTGTCTTAACTGTAGCTCCCTAGTGGCGATCAGTGATGAAGGTGCAAATAGGAGACCCCCGTTAACCATCTTTGTTTCATCATTTTGACTAAAAACACAAAGGTGCAATGAACTGTAAATCAACACATTCTTAGTAACAAAGATGTACATAGATATTGGACATACAAAAACTCGACAGTCAAGTAAACAACCAGAATCATGAACCCACACCGATATAGAATACGTCCAAAGGAAAGAAGCATATAACTTCACCACTACGTTTTATATAATATATATGTATATTTTTGATGGCAGGTGTAGCTGTAGATACACTAGCTCTGCATAAGTCCGCAATCTAGTGTTGGGCTCGGAGTGTTACAAGTGTTTTTTCATCGTAGAAGCTTTTCGAGTCACAGGATCGAGTGACTCCTCCTCATCAGTGATAGGTGGGCATGGACATCGAGTCCTTTGTTAGATTGTTTTCTTTCCGCCGTCGGGTTCAGACGTGTTTCCTCTCGATCTGGTGAATCTCAGTTCGGTAATTCTGAACTTATTCTGTTTCTATAATATCGTCTGTATTGTTTTCAATCGTGTTTCCATCTATACTCAATCCGATTTAGACCATAGAGGTTGAATTTCTCATCCTTACAAGGGCAATGCCCTTTAAGGGCCTACTTCAATGTAAGTCTGATGGAACAAATCCGTTTCGATTCTGTCCTCGGTGTTGCGCAAAGTTTCTCTACACCGATCAACATTCTGTGTGTAATCTCTATCTCCAGACCATCAAGAAGAGAATTGTGATGCCTGCAGATCTTTTCCATCTGAAAAGACTGTTCAGGAACGTAGAGCTTGTTGACTCGAAAATGGCGTCGAAATCCACAGAAGACACATCTGACAACTTCGGCAAAGAACATGCCCAAGAAGAAGTTCGCCAAGGGGCAGTCTTTTCCATACAAGACTCAGACTCCATAGAACACTTCAATGACGACAGCCACTATGTGAAGCGGCGTGTACGTGAGTACAACTGCCCGATCGCACCACACAAAATTGACTAAAAAGACTCTAGCACTAATCGTCAATCATCCACTGCCTTCCGACCATGGTCGTATTCGAAAAGGAAGTCCGGATGACCAACCTTCAGGTTTGGCACTGACGTTGATGACTAAAGTGCATTCGCCCTCGCCCAAACAGACTCCTACACCAGTCTCGGGATCGAGCCAAAAATCCTAAAGCACTTCTTTGGAGCCTAAGAAATTGACAACATCTTCGTAGCAGATGCTTTTGGTTTGATCAAAACACATTCAGAGTCGAAAGCCATGGGTAGTAAAGATACTACTTCTACCCAGGAATCCATGGGCATACTGCCTATTTTAGAAGTGATGGACGATGAACAGAGAAAAATACACATTCAAAAGGACACAGGAAGAATAATTGTCTCCCTTCAAATGCCCTTTAAAAGGAAATTGACTTTTAAAGACACGACACAGGAAGAATAATTGTCTCCCTTCAAATGCCCTTTAAAAGGAAATTGACTTTTAAAGACACTTCAAAGGTTGTACCTCCTCCAAAGAAGGTCTTTAAAGACAAACAACAGGAAGAGGCTACAAAGCAGAAACAGCCTTCACCACCTCGTTCTCCTGTTATTCCTTCCACACCACCACCACCACCACCACCTACATATCAAGCACAATTATCACCACATACATCCTCAATTTCACCGCATAGGGATGATGATAGTGATGACCGGCAGGATACAGATCCATGGGATACATATGACTCTGATCCCATTCTACCAAATGACCCACATCTATACAGTGTCAGACCCTCACCACCAGAAGACACTAGTGCATACAGTCAAGTAGTGAATAGAGCTGCAGCCTATCACAATGTACAGATGCATACAGAGGAGATAGAGCAAGATTTCCTTTCTGACACACTGGTGTCAACACATAAGCAATAATAATGTCTTCTCATGCTTCTAGGAATGCTCAGACAAGCTTCTGATATTATTCAAGAGCCTCTTCAAGCTAGGATCACTACTAGAGTGGATAGAAAATGTAAACCAGCACCCTCAGACCCTGAGTTTATAAGAGCAAACTTACCTCCTGATTAAATTGTGGTTGGTGCAGCAAAGAAAAGGGCTAACAGTCAGTCCACAGGAGATGCCCCTCCTCCATAGAAAGAAAGCAGGAAAGTAGATGCAGCTGGGAAAAGAGTAGCCTCACAAGCTGCAAATCATTGGAGCATAGCCAATTCACAAGCTCTTTTGGCTAAGTATGATAGAGCACACTGGGATGAAATGGAATAGCTATTACAATACCTCCCTCCAGAACATCAAAAAAGAGGAGAGCAGATCGTCAATGAAGGGCAAGCAATATCTAATAACGCTATTAGATATGCTATGGATACAGCTAATACAGCAGCTAGATCAATAGACACCAGTGTGCTTATTAGGAGACACGCCTGGTTAAGATGTTCACGTTTCAAACCTGAAATACAACAGACAGTACTAAACATGCCTTTTGATAAGCAACATTTGTTTGGCCCTGAGGTGGGCACAACTATAGACAAACTTAAAAAGGACTCAGAAACAGGTAGAGCCACACAACATAACAACAGTTGTATGCCACATCCACCGGAGGTACTTTTCATAGACCACAATTTAGAGGGGGTTTCAAACCCTCAGCTACAGAGACAGCAACCTCCCAACAAAAACAATCTTCCCAGTTTTATACTAGAGGATCATTTAGAGGCTCCTATAGAGTATCTAACAATACAGGAAGAGGTAAACTCTCCACCCCCAGAGGTTCCTCACAGTCAAATAAACAGTGACTTTCTCAACATCCTCACAGATCACACATCTCCTGTGGGAGGAAGACTTGTAAACTTCTATCCACAATGGCACAACATCACTACAGATCAGTGGGTTCTGTCAATTATCCAACATGGTTATTGCCTAAAACTCATTTCCACTCCACCAAACATTCCACCTCTGTCACACAGACTAAGTCAGGAGCATCTCATTTTATTGAAACAAGAAGTGCAATCACTAATGCTCAATGGAGCCATAGTCCCAACAGGGGTCAGGAGTGTGTTCACTATACTTCATCATACTAAAAAAGGATAGTACTCTCAGACTAATCCTACATCTCAGACCCCTCAATCTACACATTCTTTCAGAACACTTTAATATGGTCACTCTACAAGATGTCATTCCCCATTTCAAAAACAAGATTACATGACAGCGTTAGATCTCAAAGATGCTTATTTTCACATTCCAATACATTCAGCACATTGAAAATATCTAAGATTTGTAATAGCAGGAAAGCATTACCAATTTAAAGTACTACCCTTTGGAGTAACAACAGCACCAAGGGTATTTAACAAATGCCTGGCAGTGGTTGCAGCATTCCTCAGGCAGACTGGCTCATAAAAGCCAGTACAGTTCAAACCTGTCAACAGCACATACAGTATACAGTAGACACTCTACATATCCTAGGATTTACAATCAATTATCAAAAATCTCACCTGCAGCCAGCACAAATACAATAATATCTGGGGGCAATTCTGAACACTCAATCAGCATTAGCATACCCAAACCCAGTGAGAATTCAAGCTTTTCATGATCTCATATCTCAACTGCAATACAACCAAACTTACAAAGTGAAGTTGATCATGAAACTATTGGGTATGATGGCATCATGCATAACAATAGTACCCAGTGCACACCTAAACATGAGACCATTACAGCAGTGTCTCTTGCAACAATGGTCTCAGGCACAGGGTCATATTCAGGATCTAGTGTTGTTAGACTGCCAAACTTAAACCACTTTCTGCAATAGTGGAATCACACCAACCTATCAAAAGGGCAGCCCTTTCAGGACCCTGTGCCTAAGACCATAATCACAACAGATGAGTCAATGACAGGTTGGGGAGCTCATTTCAACAACCTCACTATAGAGGGACAGTGGGACTCCATCCAACAGACTAATCATATAAATTACTTGGAATTACTAGCAGTGTTTCTCGCGCTCAAAACCTTTCAAACACAAATCACACACAAGACAGTGTTAATAAAAACAGACACTATGACAACAATGTATTATCTGCAAAACAAGGTGGGACACATTCATCTCAATTGTCCCTTCTAGTGCAGACAATTTGGAAATGGGCAATTCACAATCAGATTCAATTAGTGGCCGAGTATATCCCAGGGATACACAATCAACTTGTGGACCTCTTAAGCAGGACCCAGCAACAAATACATGAATGGGAGATTCACTCTAAAATACTTCCAAATGTGGGGAACCCCAGAAGTAGACCTTTCCGCCACAAAAGAAAACGCAAAATGTCAAAACTTCGTATCCAGGTACCCGCACCCTCAATCCAAGGGCAATGTTCTTTGGATCAACTGGTCAGGTATATTTGCTTACTCTTTTCCATCTCTACCACTAATTCCATTTCAGATCAAAAAGATTAAACAAACCTCGCTCACCATGACACTCATAGCTCCTACATGAGCACGTCAGCATTGGAACACAACACTTGGATTTGTCTGTAGTACCACATCAAAAGCTACCAAACAAACCAGATCTGTTTACTCAAAGGAGAGGTCAAATCTGACATCCAAATCCCAGCATACTCAGCCTGGTGATATGGCTCCTGAAGTCATAGAATTTGGATACTTACAACTTCCATCAGAGTATATGGATATTCTAAAAGAAGCATGCAAAACCACAACTGGAAAGTGTTATGCATCTAAATGGAAATGTTTTGTCTACTATTGTCAACCTAAAGACATTGACCCACTTAAAGCTTCAGTTCAGTATATTGTTTGCTATTTGCTACATTTACAAAACGCAAACCTTGCATACTACCCTATTAGGATACATTTAACAGCAATAGCTGCTTACCTCCAAAACAGACAACATACTTTCCTATTTAGGATTCCTGTTATAAAAGCCTTTATGGAAGGTCTTAAAGAGTTATTCCACCTAGAGCACCATCAGCTCCTGTATGGAATCTTAACATTGTTCTCGCAAGACTTATGAGATCTCCATTTGAACCCATGCATTCTTGCCCTCTTCAGTGCTTATCCTGGAAGGCCGCTTTATTTAGTGGTAATTACATCTTTAAGAAGGGTTGGTCAAATGCAAGCATTCACCCTAGAAGAACCTTTCTTTCAAATTCACAAAAATAGAATAGGTCTTAGGACAACTCCAAAATTCTTATCAAAAGTGGTTTCCCCTTTTCATATCAATCAGTCAGTAGTATTGCCAGTCTTCTTTCCACAGCCAGATTCAGTTGCTGAAAGAGCTCTTCACACCCTTGATGTTAAGAGCTCTCATGTATTATATAGACAGAACAAAAGACTTTAGAAAATCCAAACAACTCTTTGTGACTTTTCAACAGCCTCACAAAGGTAATCCTATTTCAAAAACTGGAATAGCACGATGGATAGTTAAATGTATACAAACTTGCTATCTTAAAGCCAAAAGACAACTACCAGTAACTCCAAAATATAATTCCACTAGTGTAGGAAAATGGCTCCCTGTTGCAGTTACCCCCCACTTTTTGCCTGATATTAATGCTGACTTGACTGAGAAGTGTGCTGAGACCCTGCTAACCAGGCCCCAGCACCAGTGTTCTTTCACTAAAAATGTACCATTGTTTCCACATTTGGCATACCCCTGGCACACAGATAAGTCCCTTGTAAAAGGTACCAGTGGTACCAAGGGCCCCGTGACTAGGAAAGGTCCCTAAGGGCTGCAGCATGTGTTGTGCCACTCTAAGGGACCCTTCACCTAACACATACACACTGCCATTGCAGATTGTGTGTGTTGGTGGGGAGAAAAAGGCAAAGTCGACATGGCATCCCCCTCAGGATGCTATGCACACAAAATGCTGGCTGTGGCATAAGTAAGTCACCCCTCTGGCATGCCTTACAGCCCTAAGGCAGGGTGCACTATACCACAGGTGAGGGCATAGCTGCATGAGCAAAATGCGCCTGTTGTGTCTAAGTCCGTTGTTAGACATTGTAAGCACAGGGTGGCCATATTAAGTATATGGTCTGGGAGTTTGTCAAAACGAACTCTACAGCTCCATAATGGCTACACTGAATAATGGTAAGTTTGGTATCAAACTTCTCAAAATAATAAACCCACACTGATGCCAGTGCTGGATTTATTAAAATATGCACACAGAGGGCATCTTAGAGATGCCCCCTTTATTTTACCCAATCCTTCAGTGCAGAACTGACTGGTCTGTGCCAGCCTGCCACTGAGATGAGTTTCTGACCTCATGGGGTTAGAGCCTTTGTGCTCTCTGAAGCCAGAAACAAAGCCTGCACTGGGTGGAGTTGCTTAACACCTTCCCCCTGCAGGAACTGTAACACCTAGCAGTGAGCCTCAAAGGCTCAGGCTTTGTGTTAAAATGCCCCAGGGCACTCCGGCTAGTGGAGATGCCCGCCCCCTGGATACAGCCCCCAATTTTGGCTGCAAGTCCAGAGGAGATAATGAGAAAAACACAGAGGAGTCACCTACCAGTCAGGACAGCCCCTAAGGTGCCCTGAGCTGAGATGACCCCTTCCTTTAGAAATCCTCCATCTTGGTTTTGGAGGATTCTCCCAATAGGAATAGGGATGTGCCCCCCTCAGGGAGGAGGCACAAGGAGGGAGTAGCTACCATCAAGGACAGTAGCCGTTGGCTACTGCCCCCGAGACCTAAACACACCCCTAAATTCAGTATTTAGGGGTGACCCTGAACCCAGGAAATCAGATTCCTGCAACCTGAAGAAAGAAGGACTGCTGACCTGAAAGCCCAGCAGAGACGACGGAGACACCAACTGACTTGGCCCCAGCCCTACCGCCCTGTCTCCAGAATCAAAAAATCTGCACAGTGACGCATCCAGTGGGACCAGTGACCTCTTGAGGACTCAGAGGACTGCGCTGCACCTAAAGGACCCAGAAACTCCCGAGAACAGCGGCACTGTTCAGAAAATGCAACAACTTTGCAACTTTGAAACAACTTTAAAGAGACTCACTTCCTGCCAGAAGAGTGAGTCTTCACACTCTGCACCCGACGCCACCGGCTCGAGTTCAGGACAACAAACACCGCAGAGCGGACTCCCAGGTGACTCCAACGACGTGTACACCCTGAATCAACCCCCCTGCATCCCCACAGCGATGCCTGCAAGGAGGATCCAGAGGCTCCCCTGAGCGCGACTGTCTGGTAACAAAGGAACCCGATGCCTGGACCAAGCACTGCACTGCTCAGGACCGAAAGGAACCACCTACCAGTGCAGGGGTGACCAGCAGGTGGCCCTCATCCTAGCCCAGTCGGTGGCTGGCTCGAGAAGCTCCCCCCATGCCCTGCCTGCATCGCCTAAGTGACCCCGGGGTCCCTCCAGGGCTTTCTATAGTAAACCCGATGCCTACTTTGCCTACTGCACCGGCCGCCCCTGTGCCGCTGAGGGTGTGTTTTGTGGGTTTATGTCCCTCCCCCCCCCCATCCCCCTGTGCTCTACAAAACTCCCCTGGTCTGCTCCCCGCAGACGCAGGTACTTACCTGTAAGCTGACTAGGACCGGAGCACCCCTGTTCTTCATAGACGACTATGTGTTTTGGTCCCTCCTTTGACCTCTGCACCTGACATGTCCTGTGTTGCTGGTGCGGTGGCTTTGGGGTTGCCTTGAACCCCCAAAGGTGGGCTGCCTATGCCCAGGAGACTGAACTTGTAAGTGCTTTACTTACCTGAGAAACCTATCCAAACTCACCTCCCCAGGAACTGTTGATTTTTGTACAGTGTCCACTTTAAAAATAGCTTATTGCCATTTTAACCAAAACTGTGTGTACTACTGTTTTAAATCAAACTGTGTGAAGTACCTTGCATTTTTTGTACTTAACCAAAATCTTGTGGTTCTAAAATGTATTGTCTGTTTGTGTACAACAAATGCTTAACACTACCCTCTGATAAGCCTACTGCTCGACCACACTACCTCAAAATAGAGCATTAGTATTATCTAATTTTGCCACTATCAACTTCTAAGGGGAACTCTTGGACTCTGTGCACACTATCTCTCACTTTGAGATAGTATATACAGAGCCAACTTCCTACAACTAGGAAAAAGGGGCTTCAGTGGCATTCTTAGGAAATATACCAATGGCAGATATATGTAAAGCAGCCACATGGTCTACACCACACACATTTACTAAACTCTACTGTGTGGACGTATTATCTCGCCAGCAAGGAAATGTTGGACAAGCAGTACTTAAAAACACTATTTCAAACTACTACAACTCCTACAGGATAGCCACCGCTTATTTCCTGGGGGGGGGGCTGCTTTTAAGTCTGTGAACAGCATGTGTATCTACAGCTACACATACCATCGAACAGAAAATGTTACTTACCCAGTAGACGTATTTGTGGCATGTAGTGCTGTAGAATCATATGCGTCCTCCCTGGAAGCCTGTGGCCGTTGTAGTACTATTATATTGTAAATACATATATACATTGCATGGACATCTAATTTCTTTAGTATATATGTACTTATACACTTGTACACTCTTTACTTCACCTTCTTGCGGGAAAACAATCTAACAAAGGACTTGATACCCATCCGTACTATCACTGAGGAGGAGTCACTCAATCTTGTGACTTGAAAAGCTTCTTCGAAGAAAAGCATGTAACACTCCAAGCCCAGCACTAGATGGTGGACTTATGCACGGCATGTGATTCTACAGCACTACATGTCACAAACAGATGTCTACTGGGTAAGTAACATTTTCCATATATATTTAATACTTACCTGTAAGGCCTTTACAACGAATATTTATGAATATAAGGCACACATCCAACAAATGTCCGCTTCAAAGTCTGCCTTTATTAGTTGTTTCAGCCATGTATTCCAGCCATCACTTGCCAACGTGTTTCGTCAGGGCTGCAATTATATATACATAACAAATTGCCTATCCATTTTCAAATCATGGTAACATTGTTGACATAAAGTTAGTAACACCTCTTGTGCAAAAAGTGGGATACTGATATAATTAATGATCATTGCCATCTAATACAATGAAAAGCTGTGGGCAACAGACATGTTATAGTGTTGGCGGCAATTGGCAAGCGATGGCTGGAATACATGGCTGAAACACAAGAAACAACAAATAAAGATGGACTTTGAAGCGGACATTTGTTGGATGTGTGCCTTATATTCATAAATGTTGTCATCAGTGATTTTGATCACTGAGGAGAAGGAGTTAGGGGTGATTTTCCATTAAGTGCACCATCTAGGATACTGGACCAAGAATTAAATAAAATCATAATTGAGAACTGTCAGGCAGCACCATACACTCCTCCAACACAATAGACTTTAGAACGAGCATGTCTTTACCATTCATTCCTTTACAATGAAATTTGTTGTAATGGTGTGCATGCTAAAGGCATATTTGTTGTAATGGTATACTTGATGATGTCGCCTGCATGGTAATGGCATTTGGGATTCAGCCTTCATTGTAAAGGCTGTTTCCCTTGCAGCACTAACCATAATTTATATGACAAAATGAACACCCTCATTTTGTTCCTTTCTAAATTAAATATTTTAAGTTTTACCAGTTTGACTCAAATCAAGATGGCTTCAAGTGTGCCACACTTTTGTTATAAGTAAGACTGTTAGCATTCTAGTTGTTCTTTGGAACACTCTGGGAGGCTGCAGTAGAACACAAGGGAATCTCCACTGGTTCTGGAGGGGCATTGTGCCCAGAGTGCTTCATCCATCCAAGGACTGGGGGAGTGGATGCTTTTCTCCACTGGTTCTGGAGGGAACATTGTGCCCAGAGTGCTTCAGTTGCAGTGTGGGAGGTCCCATTCCCTCACCTGGGGGTGTGTGCCACGAGATTGCCTAGGAACAGGTAGCATGATACTCCATGGAGGCAGAGGCACACTCCACCCTGCTGCAACTTCGCCTGCCACCTGCAGGTACAAACAGTGCTGGGTGTTGTGCCTCATGTACGCTGTGCAGGGTCCAGGACGTCTCCTGCAGGGTAGAGGAAGTTGGAGGGGGGAGGCTGGACACAGGGACAATGGCTGCCATCAGTGCTAAGGCCAGAGCCCGAAATGCTCTCTGTTGGGCCGCCACGCCAGAATGAATGCCCTCCAGGTATGCATTTGTTTGCTGCAAATGCCTCTCAACACCCTGGATGGCATTCGAACTTGCTGATTGCCCAAAAGTGAGGGATCTTAGGAGGTCAATAGCCTCCTCACTGAGGGCAGCAGGGATGACTGGGGCAGGGCCTGAGATGCCTGGGGCGAAGGAGATTCCCACCCTCCTGGGTGAGCGGGCACAGGAAACTCGATGAGGGGCTGCTGGGAGGGCGGTGCTGGTAGTCAGTGTGGCGGCTGTACCTGTTGCTGTGGTGGGCACAGAGGTGCCCGCCACCGCAAGGGAGCTCCCATCAAATGAGGAGTCCCTGTCGCTGGTGTCTGCTCCTGTCTCTTTCGTGGAGCTCCCCTGGCCCTCCGTCCCACTGGTTCCTTCTGACTCTGTAAATTCACCCTCCAGGGCCATGTGGGTTGCAGCTCCCTCCTGCTCTGGTACCAATGCTCCTCCGCAAGATGATGCTAATGCACACAAGGACAGGGTGACAAAACAAAACGGGGGGAAAGACAGAGGAGACACCTGGTCATGCCTGCAACACCACTACCGTTGGCGGACACAACACACAGGGAGCGGCCCTATGCACTAAGCCATGCAGTAACAGTGCAAGGGAAAAGCACATGCCCGTGAGGGACTCTGTCTAGACCGATTTCATGCACAGCTGTATCCCATAGGAGCCTGACTAGGAGTAGAGGGTAAATACCACCTTTGGGGTTGGAGTGGGACAGAGCCTGCAAATCAATGGATTTACCTTTGTGCATCTGACCTGGCCTAAGGGAACCCACAGCCCACCTCCCCCACCCAGATACCTCGTCAAGCGCGCAGAGTCAGCTGAATGAGAGTGTACTCACCCCCTTGTGGCTGCTGTGATGCCCTCAAGCACCCATCCAACTCAGGACATGCCGCACCAGGATCCGGTACATCAGGGGGGTCATGTTGCAACAATCACACCTTCCACATTGAGAGGCCATCCCCAGCTGGGCCTCCGCCGTCTTCTTGCTCCAGCGGCGCAGGTCCTCCCATCTTTTCTGGCAGTGGGTGCTCCATCTAAGGTAGCCCCCCAGAGTCCGCACTCCCTTGGCGATGGCATGTCAAATACCCTTCTTCTGGTGGGCGCTGACCTACAGGAATGGTGAAGTAAAAAAGGATGTTACTTCCCCGTACAGTTCTTCTCACACATTGGCCACAAACCTCCCACCCTGTCCCAGAAAAACATACACTCACCATCCTCACATGCTGGCCTGTCCCCCCCGTCTCTTCCATCCACGACACTCCATACAATCATGTCCTATCCACCATGCACACGGTTCACTCACCTGTTTGTCTGGAGGACCGTAGAGTAGCTTGTACTGGGGGAAGACCCCATTCACCAGTTTCTCCAACTCCTTTGCAGTGAAGGCAGGGGCCCTTTCCCCAGACACTGTAGCCATTGTCACTTCCAGACGCAGGTCACAGCAGCAATAGCAGTGTAGGTCCTCTCCTGTTAAAGGTCAGGTATCAAGTGAGGGAACAGATGGAAAATGGCGGTCACGTCTGTTGCGGTGCGTACCGTCACCGCCGGCGTACATCGTCATTGGCTCCTGGAACCTATAGGGCCCAATGATAACCAATGCTGAATTTCGCAGCGGTCTTCGACCGCCTACCGCGATGCTGCACAATGCCAGCGCAGTTACCTAATTTCCCCTTGTCCCTCCTTACAGGCCAGACAGCCACCATTTCAGGGGGCCACATGGCAGGCCAATGAACTGCGTCACAGCTATTTTGGCCAGGAATATGGACAGACAAAGGCACACAGAGATAATTTCACGATTGTGCTAAACAGCCTTGTGAAACTTCTGCTCACCCTTCTCCTCCATAGGGCATGTCCACTTGGGCAGGTGATGAGATGGCGGCATCCTCCGGTGTACAGACCCCTGGTGGACCTGTCGACAATGGAAGACAGACACATCATTATCACTTATAGACTTGATTGTGCCACAATCCAGGAACTGTGTGCCCAGTTGGAGCCAGACCTGATGTCAGCTATCTGCCATCCCTCAGGAATCCCCCCTTTAGTGCAGGTCCTGTCAGTGCTCCATTTCCTGGCAAGTGAGTCCTTTCAAAACAACATTGGCCGTGGCATCAGGGATGTCACACCCAATGTTCTCTAACATGTTGTCCAGAGTGTTATCTGCCCTGCTGAAACACATGCGCAGCTACATCGTTTTCCCTCAGGTGGAGGATCTGCCCACAGTGAAAGGTGACTTTTATGCCCTGGGACATATCTCCAACATCATTGGTGCCATTGATGGTACACATGTGGCATTTGCCCCCTCCCCCCGCAGGAATGAACAGGTGTACAGAAACCGCAAAAGCTACCATTCCATGAATGTGCAGATGGTGTGTTTGGCAGACCAGTACATCTCCCATGTGAATGCCAAGTATCCTGGCTCAGTGCATGACACTTACATTTTGAGGAATAGCAGCATTCCTTATATGATGGGGCAACTCCAGAGGGCACCGTGTGTGGCTAATAGGTGAGCACAAGGTCCCCACACAGTTTAAATAGGTGTCTGAGTATGGGAGATTCCATACTGTTTGGAGGATGTCTAACAGTTGTCCCTCGATATTTGCAGGTGACTCTGGTTACCCCAACCTGTCATGGCTACTGACCCCAGTGAGGAATCCTAGGACAAGGGCAGAGGAACGCTACAATGAGGCACATGGGCGAACTAGGAGGATAATACAGCGCACCTTCGGCCTCCTGAAGGCCAGATTCCGGTACCTCCATCTGACAGGTTGCTCCCTATACTACTCACCGAAGAAGGTGTGCCAGATAATCGTGGCATGCTGTATGTTGTACAACCTGGCTTTGCCACGCCAGGTGCCTTTTCTGCAGGAGGATGGGTCTGATGCTAGTCTTGTGGCAGGTGTGGAGCCTGTGGACAGTGAAGAAGAGGAGGCAGAAGAAGAAGATATAGACAACCGAAACAACATCATCATGCAATACTTCCAGTGAGACACAGGTAAGAGGATGGCACTGCTTCACACATCTCATACGACTTTAGGACATAGCATAAATCTGACTTTTTACCTCTGTGTATGGACCCTGACATGTCACTTTGCCTTTCCATTTCACAGATCTGGATCCCACTTGGTGCCCTCTGCTATGTTTACTGCTGCCCAACAACTGTGTAACATTGGTATGCGAACATGAACATTGACATTGCTATATTTCAGAGAGGTTGCAATTACACATTTGTGAAAGTACAGACTGACTCCAAATTGATTAGTGATTCAAAGGTGTTTATTTCTGTGCTAATAAGTGGAGGGGGGTATGCAATGGCTGGGGTGATGGTGGAGGAATGTCCATGCTAGAGTTCAGTTTCTTGGTCTCACAGGTGCATTGTCCATGGGGGCATAGGAAGTGGAGCAATGGCAGTTGAAGGTGGACAGGGTGACAAAGTGGGACAGAAAGGTGACAATCAGGAGGGTCATATTTCCTGGCGGGGTCTTGGCAATGTTCTCTGTATTGTTCCTGAATCTCAGGGACCGTTTGTGGGGTGGTTCTCCTTCTGCAGAGGATGGGGTGCTGTTGGCCTGTTGTTCCTGTGGCTGTGCCTCTTGTTCACTAGCGCCAGCGGAGGTGGAGCGCTGTTCATCGTCTAGGCTGGTGCCAGGGGCCCGTTTGTGTTCCACTGTGTCCCTTATGGTGTTGGCCAGGTCTGCCAGCAGCCCTGCAATGGTGACCAGGGTGGTGTTAATGGACTTCAAGTCCTCCCTGATCCCCAGGTAGTGTTCCTCCTGCAGACGCTGGGTCTCCTGAAACTTGGCTAGTACGGTGCCCTTGGTCTCCTGGGAATGGTGGTATGCTCCCATGATGTTGGAGAGTGGCTCATGGAGAGAGGGTTCCTTGGGCCTGTCCTCCCCCTGTCGCATAGCAGTCCTCCCAGCTTCCCTGTTGTCCTGTACCTCTGTCCCCTGGACTGTGTGCCCACTGCCACTGACCCCAGGTCCCTGATTGTCTTGGGTTGGTGGGTTTGCCTGGGGTCCCTGTAGTGGTCGACACACTGCTGATTGACGTGTCCTAGGGACAGTGGCATGGGCCCACTGGGTGGGTGCCGTGGTGTTGTTTCCTGAGTGGGGAGGGTCTGTGGTGGCTTGTGACAATGGCAGGGGAACCGACTAACCAGAGGTCCCTGATGGGCCGGGATGGTCATCTTGATCCAGGGGTGCAGAGCTGCTGTCATAACTGTGGACCTCTTCTTTGGGGGGACTGGATATGTCGGCAGCTCCTGTCTGGTGACGTTGGGTATGGGTCCTGTTGGGGTGTAAATGCAGAGTTTTAGTATCTATGTATGCCATCTTGTGCATTGGGAGAGTTACCCTCTACTCCTGTGCTTGCATTATTGTGTTTGCCCTTGTCTGATTAGTGTTTTGGGGTCTGTGTGGGTATCTGTGCTGGACATGCTTTGCCAATGGGTGTCCATGCTTTGGTGTTGCATACAGGGATTGGTATTGGGATGTGTGGGTTGTGATAGTGGGGCATATGTGAGGTGTTGGAGTGATGAGGGTGAGGGGGTGGGTGGGGGTATGTGATGGCATGCAGGTAGGGTGTGGGGGATATAGTAGTAAAGATTTGACTTACCAGAGTCCAGTCCTCCTGCTACTCCTGCGAGGCCCTCAGGATGCAGTATTGCCAAGACTTTCTCCTCCCATATTGCTAGTTGTGGGGGAGGAGGTGGGGGTCAACCGCCAGTCCTCTGTACAGCAATCTGATGTCTGGATACCACTGAACGCACCTTCCCCCGTAGGCCGTTCCACCTCTTCCTGATGTCATCCTGTGTTCTTGGATGCTGTCCCACTGCGTTGACCCTGTCGACGATTCTCCGCCATAGCTCCATCTTCCTGGCAATGGAGGTGTGCTGCGCCTGTGATCCGAATAGCTGTGGCTCGACCCGGATGATTTCCTCCATCATTGCCCTGAGCTTCTCCTCAGAAAACCTGGGGTGTCTTTGAGGTGCCATGGTGTGGGTGATGTGTGAGGTAATGTTTGTTGTGATGTGTTGTGTTGGGGGGAGTTGTTTGAGGTGCGTGGATGTTGTATGAGTGATGTTGTGGTGTGCCCGTGGATGCTGGTGTTGTGTTTGCTATTCTCTCTCTCTCTCTGCTTTTCCAAAAAGTGTTGTTGTAAGGGTTTGTGGGTAAGGTGGATGTGGGTTTTATAGTGCTGTGTGGGTGTGGTGTGTGTATGTGTATCAGGTGTGTGTATTTCGAATTGTCCAATGTAGTTGTGTTTTGTAACTGTGTGTGTATTTTGAGCGCGGCGGTGTGTACCGCCAATGGATTACCGCGGTTGAAAGACTGCTGCGTTGATTCGTGGGTCGTGATAGTGTGGGCGTATTCTAGTTGGCATGACAGTGTAGGTTTTGGTACTACCAGTTTATCACTGACCTTTCGTGTGGCGGACTTGTGTGCGTGTCTGTATTGTGGCGGATTCCGAGATGTGGGTTGTAATACCTTTAGCGGATTTTCCCCACCGCCATGGTATGTTGGCGGCCTTCAGCACGGCGGTAAGCGGGATTTACCGCCAGGGTTGTAATGAGGGTCTTACTGTTGAATAAGCAAAATAAGCAATTTAGCAAGAGAAAAGTTAAAGTATACCACATTAATGAGTACGGATAAGAAATAGTTTCTTACCTGTAACCCCAGCTCTCTCCTAAGGGAATTTCCAATATAGTCATAAGGACTGAATTGTCCCGCCCACATGCGGGGACCCCAGAGCACTTCTTCAGTATAGCTTATCTAAAGTGGAGATGTTCGCCTTTCTTCGGTAAGGCCTACAGAGTCAATTAAAAGAGAAATTTATTGTGAAGCCTATACGGCTAGGCTACAATGGCCCAAATCTTCATCTCTAATGCAAAAAAGGGGCCAATAGATTATATATGTGTATAATTTTATGGTGTTTTAGTAAAAACAGCATAAATGTATTTAAAAAAAACTTTTTGGGAGTAACTGAGAGATGAAGCAACCCAGGACAGTGCAGCCCCATAGGCTGCCATTATATGAGTAAAAATAGAGTCTGTGTCTTTAATGAGCCAAAGACCACCAGTATCCCATCATGCTGAGTAGGTAACAGTTGATTCAGTTCTTTATTTAGGCGATGTGTGATGACACTTTAGGAAATTGGTGAACTTTGTCCGATCCACTGGGGAAGAGGGAGGGTTGCTTATGACCATAATGGAATTTCTGATATGAGAGAACTGGAGTTACAGGTAAGAAACTATTATTTGTCTCGTAGGGGATTTCCATTAATATTATTCAGTCCTGAATAGAATAGCAAGCCCCAGCCCTGCCTGAGGCAGTGGAGAGGACAAAAAAAAATGCAATTTTAAGCACACAGATTCCTAAGGGAGGCCTGTCCTTCTTGAGAATCTGCTTTGGCATCTGAATCTAAGCGGTGGTGCTTGGTAAATGTATGGGCAGATCTGCAGGTGACTGCTTTGCAAATCTCTGGGACAGGAATATTTCTTAATAAAGTAGCTGTAGCTGCTTTACCCGTGGTGGAGTGTACTTTAGGCTTAGCTGATATGTGTTTTATTAGCCTTTTCATAACATGAGAGGATGCAAGAAACAATCCATTGGGAAATGGATTGTTTAGAAGAGACCAAGGGGGTTATTCCAACTTTGGAGGAGGTGTTAATCCGTCCCAAAAGTGACGGTAAAGTGACGGATATACCACCAGCCGTATTACGAGTTCCATAGGTTATAATGGACTCGTAATACGGCTGGTGGTAAATCCGTCACTTTTCCGTCACTTTTGGGACGGATTAACACCTCCTCCAAAGTTGGAATAACCCCCCAAATCCGTACGGACCAGACGTTACTTAATAAACAGTTGGTTCGACCTACGAAAGTCTTGTGTCTTATCTAGGTAGAATTTTAAAACTCTTCTTACATCCAAGGAATGGAGAGATCTTTTGCTAGAGTGGAGGGATTCTGGAAAAATGTCAGAAGAGAGATGGTCTGATTAACGTGAAAATCCATAATAACCTTAGGGAGTTACTTCGGATGAGTTCTCATAACCACTTTGTTGGAGTGGAAGACTGTATATGGTTCATGAGACCAGAGTGCCTGGATTTCATTTACCCGGTGAGACGACATTATTTCTACAAGGAAAGCTGATTTCCAGGAAAGATGATGCAGGGATGCTTTGTGAATAGGCTTAAAAGGATCATGCATTAGACAAGAGAGTATAATATTAAGCTCCCTGGGAAGAGATAGATGCCGAATGGGAGGGAATCCTTTTTCAAACCTTCTAGAAAATCCTTCATGACTGGGGTTTTAAAAAAAAGGTTTGTGAAGGACTTTTTCTTTAGGCAGTGGGGGCTGATAGGTGAACCTTTGTAGACGAGAACTGCATGCCAGATTTTGCCATATGGAGTAAGTATGGCAGTATGACGTGCTCCTGGAAAACAGTGGAGGGACACCAAATGCAGAATCTTTTCAATTTGCGGTATGGGTGGAAGGCGGCTTAGCTTCTTTGAGGATGTCCATGCATTCCTTTGGCAGATTCAAGTGACCATACTGTACTATCTCAGGAGCCATGCTGCCAAACTCAAGGAGAAGTGTCTGGGGTGTAGTATCTGGTGTTGGAACTTTATCAGGAGGTCTGTCCTGCATGGCAGTCTGAGATGTGGACGGATGGACCAGTGAAGGAGGTCCGTGAACCACCATTGACGTGGCCACTTCGGAGCTATTAAGATCATCTTGGCTCTCGCGTAAGACAGCTTGATGAGAACTGCAGGTATTAGGGGAATCATTGGAGAGGCCTAAAGAAATTTCTGGACCAGTTGATCCATAGGGCACTCCCTAGCGTCCCTGGTTGACAGTACCTTGAGACGGAGCTTCAGCATTTTTGTTTTCTGCAGTGGAAAATAGGTTGAAAGAAGATGTGCCGACAGGTGAAATAAGTCAGAAACACTGTCGTCATGCAAGACCCACTCGTGATTTTCTTACAGAATCCTCCTGAGTGTCTGCCTTAGCATTTTGCACACCTGAAAGATGCATAGCAGTGATTGTTAGATTCCGGACTGTGAGCCATTTCCATATTGCCTGGGCTTCATGTGATAGAGGTCTGGACCTCGTCCCTTCTTGTTTGTCGAGGTAGTACATGGTGGTCATATTGCCTGTCTGGACAAGAAGGGAGTTGAATTTAAACAACGGGTGAAAAGCTTTTAGCTCTATAGATGGACTGTGTGTAGTTCCAGAAGATTGATATGTTATGCGGACTCCCTCTCTGACCATGTGCCCTGAATTTGGAGGTGGTCCACGTGAGCACCCCAGCCTAGTAGTGTTATCCTGTCCTCCCAATTCCCCCTCAACTGGTCCCACTGGTTCTCTAGTCATCCCTGTAAAGCTTGCATGTGGAGACAAGCATTCGGTGTGCGGACGATGCAGGGATGCCATTGAGCCTAGGAGAGAGGATATTGTTTTCATTGTTGGACGGCAAGCTGCCATGTAATAAATGTCTCTCCTAAAAAGGATACACTCTTTCCTGTAACGTGTCGCTGGTCGCTCCAAGGTAGTGCATGTGTAAACTAGGACCGAATTCCACTTTCTGAGGTTGCCCTGAATGCCTAATCTTTGGAGAAGTCTGAAAGTCCAGTTGTACTGAAGCTGAGCTTCTTGAGACGTGGACGCCTTGATCAGCCATAGTTAGGGGTAGACAAATATTTTGTGCTTCCTCAGATGAGCAGACACCACTGCCATGCACTTCAAGAATGTTCTGGGTGCTGACTTGAGACTAAACGGAAGGACTTTGTACTGGTGGTGGTCTTGACCTACTACAAACCTCATGAACTTGCAATTGGAATGTGAAAGTATGTGCCTTGAAGGTTGATAGAGCAGAGCTAATCCCCTTAGTGTAATTGGTGATACATTTAGTGTAATAAGAGCATCTGGAACGTTTCTCTCTGAATCCACTTGTTGGCTGATTTGAGCTTGAGAATGGGTTGTTTGAATTTGTTTTTGTCTCTCTTTTTCACCTGGACGTACCTGGAGTAAATGCTTGTTCCTCATTGGTGGTGAAGGACAGGTTCCACCTCTTGTTTCTGTATGAGTATGTTGACCTTGGACTGTAAAAGAGGGAGTTGAAAACTGGACAGTGTCGGAGAGATGGACGGTGGAGGACTGGTGAATCTGAAGCAATATCAATTTTGTACAATATTCAGAACCCAGGCGTCTTTTGTTTTTGCCACTCTGCAAATGAGATGTTATGCTTCCCCCCACCGGTGTGGGTAACAGAAGAGGGGGAAATAGCGACTCAGGGTTCGGAAGCAGGTGGTTGTTTTCCACCTTAAGTGGTCTGCTGGGTGGATCTACCCCTTCTTTTTTCCTTTGGTACTGATGGTATGAGCGCTGCTGTTGTTGTTGGGAGCCCCTTTGATATCATCCCCACTGAGGGGTTTTAACCCTCTGGGTACAGGATCTCCTGTGGTAGGGTCGGAAAACTTTACATTGATCCCTGGATCTTTCCAGGCCGACAGCTTTCAAGGTCTCCATCTCAGCCGTCATCCTCACAATCTCATCATCGTTATGACTTCCGAAAAGAGTTGTGCAGAGAATGGAAAATGTACAATTCGCTGCTGAACCTCTGGTTTTAGAGAGGTAAGACGGAGCCACTCATGTCTTCGGGGAGCGACCACATGGGAGTATTCATATGCTGCAAGGAGTGAGGAGTCCGCCTCCTTAATTGAGGTTGCCGCTGTATTGCAGGCTTTTCATCTAACTGAGTCAATTGTTTGACTTTCTTTATCGGGAGGCATTGTGGAAGTAGGAGTAGGGGCATGTTGTTTTTTGGCTGCCACTACTATGACTGAGTCTAGTGTTGGATCTGTTCGAAGGAAATCCGGATCCTGTTCAGGAGGGTGATACGTCTTCTGAAGCCTGGAAGGAGCAGGCTTAACCGAGGCTGGCATTAAAAACCATTCCGTGGCTGGTTCTAACAAGGCTGGTACTAAAGGCAGCAGAGTTTTGGATGCTGACGTGTTGTAAGGTCTCAAAGATGATCGAAGTCCGTGGTGTTGGAGTCGCCATCGGGATATTTAATTTTTTTCAGCTCCTCTCACCAGGACGGCTTAAAACGTGGAAATGTCACCCACAGGTGATATACATGGGGATGGGGAGTCTGACAATGGCTGAGAATAATGTCCAGTAGTAGAGGAAGAGGTGTCAAGGGTGTGCCTTAAACGAGATCTCCTGGAGTGGTAGCGGTGACGTGAATGCCTTATTGAAAGAGACGAGCGTCTTGAACTGTTGTGATGTCTGGAACGATAGCATGATCTAGAACAAGTTGTGAACCTCAGAACTACTGGTGCTGGAGGAGGAGGCAGTGGTGGAGGCACAGTTTGAGGAGGTGGTACTGGCAGCAGAGAGCCATGTGCCGCTCTTGAGAGAGAATATGTTCTTGAATAGTCAGAGTCTGGAGAAGTATAGATGCACCTTCTTTTCCTTCTTGTCTCCGGGAGTCTTGAGGAAGTTGTAAAACTTCTTGATATCAACTGTTCTCTCTCCCTCTATGTCAACCTGCTTGTCGACGGTGATAAATGTTGATGCCTTGATGTCAGTATCAATCTCGACGTCGATCTCCTATTGATTCTTGACAGTGACATTGTTGACGGCGATGGTCGCAGTGGCGTCGGACTCCTTGACATCGATAGAGGTCTTGTTGCTCTTGACGTCAGTGCCCATGTCTTGATAGCAAATGACGGCATTTTCTCAACGATGAGTCATGGATGGACGGCGAACACATAGGGGGCCGTATGTAGGAAGTTGGCTCTCTATCTCAAAGTGAGAGACAGTGTGCACAGAGTCCAAGGGTTCCCCTAAGAGGTTGATATTGGCAAAATTAGATAATACTAATTCTCTATTTGGTGGTAGTGTGGTACAGCAGTAGGCTTATCAGAGGGTAGTGTTAAGAATTTGTTGTACACACACAGGCAATAAATGAGGAACACACACTTAAAAGACTTAACTCCAGGCCAATAGTTTTTATATAGAAAAACATATTTTCTTAATTTATTTTAGAATCACAAGATTTAAGATTTGAGGTAAGTACATAAAATGCAAAGTACTTCACACAGGTAAGTATGGAACTTTGAATTAAAGCAGTAATACACACTGTATAGGTTAAAATGGCAATATCTATTTTAAAAGTGGACACTGCAAAAACTAACAGTTCCTGGGGGAGGTTAGTTTTGTTAAGTTTCTCAGGTGAGTAAAGCACTTACACAGTCAGTATCCTGGGTATAGGCAGCCCAACCCCAAATTCACCGCACCAGCAACACAGGGCCGGTCAGGTGCAGAGGTCAAAGGAGGGCCCAAAACACATAGATGCTTATGGAGAACATGGGTGCTCCGGTTCCGGTCTGCTGGCAGGTAAGTACCTGTGTCCTCGGGGAGCAGACCAGGGGGGTTGTGTAGAGCACTGGGGGGACTCAAACAGGCACACAAAACACAACCTCAGCGGCACAGGGGCAGCTGGTTGCAGTGTGCTAAGTAGGTGTCGGATTTGCTATAGGAAGCAATGGAGGAACCCGGGGGTCACTTAGGCGATGCAGGCCGGGCACAGGGGTGCTTCTCGGGCCAGCCACTGAGGAAGAGGGCCGCCTGCTGATCACTCCTACATTGGAGGTTGGTTCCTCTCGGTCCTGGGGGCTGCGAGTGCAGTGCTTGGTCCAGGCGTTGGGTTCCTTGTTACCAGCAGTCGCGTTCAGGGGGAGCCTCTGGATCCTTTCTGCAGGCGTCGCTGTGGGAGTGCAGGGGGGGTCGACTCCGGTTACTCACGTCTTCGCAGTTGCCTGGGAGTTCTCTCTGCGGTGTTTGTTTTCTAGAGCTCGAGCCAGGGGCATAGGGTGCAGAGTGAGAAGTCTCATGCTTCCGGCGGGAAGGGAGAGTTCTTTCAAAGTTTTTTTAAAGTTGCAAAAATGTTGCAGGTTGTGAACAGTGTCGCTTGGGATTTTCTTGTTCCTTCAGGTTCAGGGCAGTCCTCTGAGTCCTCAGAGGTCGCTGGTCCCTATCGGATGCATCGCTGTGCAGGTTCTTTGAGTCTGGAGACAAGCCGGTAGGGCTGGGGCCAAGTCAGTTGTCGTCTCCGTCATCTCTGCGGGGCTTTCAGGTCAGCAGTCCTTCTTTGTTAAGGTTGCAAGAATCTGATTTCCTGGGTTCAGGGTCGCCCCTAAATACTGAATTTAGGGGTGTTTTTAGGTCTGGGGGGCAGTAGCCAATGGCTACTGTCCTGGAGGGTGGCTACATCCTCTTTGTGCCTCCTCCCTGAGGGGCGGGGGGGCACATCCCTAATCCTATTGGGGGAATCCTCCAATCTCAAGATGGAGGATTTCTAAAGGCTGGAGTCACCGCAGCTCAGGGCACCTTAGGGGCTATCCTGACTGGTGAGTGGCTCCTCCTTGTTTTCCTCATTATCTCCTCCAGCTTTGCTGCCAAAAGTGGGGGCAGTGGCCGGAGGGGGGGAATCTTTACTATCTGGGATGCCCTGGGGTGCTGTAACAAAAGGCATGAGCCTTTGAGGCTCACCGCCAGGTGTTACAGTTCCTGCAGGTGGAGGTGGGAAGCACCTCCACCGAGTACAGGCTTTGTTCCCGTCCACAGAGTGACAAAGGCACTCTCCCTATGTGGCCAGAAACTCGTCTGGTTGTGGCAGGCTGGCAGAAACTGGTCAGCCTAGCACTAGGAGTCAGACTGGTATTCAAGGGGCATCTCTAAGATGCCCTCTGGGTGTATTTTACAATAAATCCCACACTGGCATCAGTGTGCATTTATTGTGCTGAACAATTTGATGCCAAATTTCCCAGATTTCAGTGTAGCCATTATGGAACTGTGGAGTTTGTGTTTGACAAACTCCCAGACCATATACTCTTTATGGCTACCCTGCACTTACAATGTCTAAGGTTTTGCTTAGACACTGTAGGGGCATAGTGCTCATGCACTTAGGCCCTCACTTAGTGCACCCTGCCTTAGGGCTGGAAGGCCTGTTAGAGGGGTGACTTACGTATGCCACAGGCAGTGAGAGATGGGTATGGCACTCTGAGGGGAGTGCCATGTCGACTTAATCATTTTCTCCCCACCAGCACACAGAAGCTGTGAGGCAGTGTGCATATGCTGAGTGGGGGGACCCCAGGGTGGCATAAGACATGCTGCAGCCCTTAGAGACCTTCCCTGGCAACAGGGACCTTGGTACCAGGGGCACAATTTACAAGGGACTTTTCTGTGTGCCAGGGCTGTGCCAATTGTGGGAACAAAGGTACAGTTTAGGGAAAGAACACTGGTGCTGGGACCTGGTTAGCAGGGTCCCAGCACACTTTCAATCATAACTGGCATAAACAAAAGGCAAAAAAGTCAGGGGGTAACCATGCCAAGGAAAGCATTTCCTTACACTGTACCTCTCCTCGATCTTGATGTCCTCAACGTCGATCAGGACCTTCACCATTTTTCAACAGTTTTTTTGTCTGGGACTCTCATCAGATACAGATGACAGAGCTCTTGTAAAGATAAGAGCCTCTCCTCACTCTGATGTCCCTCTTGCAGACTGTGCCGGCTGTCTTCTCCTTTTCTCTGTTCCATGGAGGAAAATCTTGTCTGTGAAGGTGCATCTAGAGAAGGTCCTGCAATGTTGACATGAAGCATGAACATGGGTGTCTGATAGACAGTGGATGCACATGTCATGAGGGTCTGTCTAGGCCTTCTTCTTTCCAGAGGAAGGACATTTATCAAAAAGAGAAGGCATTTTTCAGCGAAACAAAATTAAAGTTCTGTCAGGAAAAGACAAATTGCTTGGTAAAGACCAATAATGTTGAATTAATCAGAAGGGACAGAATTACAGAATTGAATTTTGGCTGAGCTCAATACTCCAGGGTCCTGTTAGTAGGAGCTGTAAAAAAAAGAACTGAAGCAACTGTCACCTGCTCAGCATGATGGGATACTGGTGGTCTCTGGCTTCTAAAAGGTACAGACTCTATTTCCACTCACATAATGGCAGCCTATGTGGCTACACTGACCTGGGTTTCTTCATCTCTCTGTTGCTCCAAAACAAAAGGGTTTGTGAAAGACATTAATGCTGTTTTTACTAAAACATCATGAAATTATAGCCATATATAATCTCTTAGCCCCTTTTTTTAATTAGAGATGAAGATTTGGGCCACTATAGCCTATTCTTATAGGCTGCACAATATTTGTCTCTCAAATGATTCTGCAGGCCTTCCGAAGAAAGGTGAACATCCCCACTTTAGAGCAGTGGTTCCCAACCTGTGGTCCAGGGACCCCAGGGGGGTCCGCAAAGCCTTCTCAGGGGGTCCGCAAGAGCTTAGAAAATAAAAACATATTAACAAATACTGACAAATTAGGGCCCCTGCTTCCAGTAATGACTCAGGCGGGGGTCCCCGGATTCCAATGATGATTCAGTGGGGGTCCCTGGGTTCCAGTAATGTTAAAGTGGGGGTCCACAGAAACCAAAAGGTTGGGAACCACTGCTTTAGAGGATATATTATGAAGTGCTCAAGGGTCCCCACAGGTGGGCAGGGCTATTCATTGCTTATGACTATAAATGGAAGCCCCCTACAAAAGAACTAATAATTAACACATTTAACACACATTGGCCAGGCAAGATGGCCGAAAGGGCGTGAGCCCTGTAGCTGCCGACCCGTTTATTCTCAACAGCAACATTATCCTGAAACATCCTACATGCAATGTGCGACTGCAAATTTCACGGTTAGTGTGCCCCAGACATCCGGCAGTGTCGGGGAGCTGTGAGAAACAGGGCGGGCACTGTATAGTGACTGTACGGATCGCGAGGCCCGGGACGGTTGAAGGACCGCAAAGGCAGGGGTCGCGAGTGACGTCTGCACCCGACGGAAGACCCCAATGCCACAGCTCCTGGAATAAACTACCTGCAGAGGATGAGCCTGGTGCTGGCTTGACTGCTGGCAAACTATGGTGAGGATGAGCCTCGAGGGAGGGGTCCCGATTGGGGCCTAGAGAGGCCTGAGGTTGGGAGCTTGAAAAGGACGGTGGCCGGTCCTGGGCGGAGTCAGTGCGACCGCCAGTGGAGGGAGAGCAGGGGAAGACACAATAGAGGTGTCCCTGCTAGGCGGTCCCAGGCCGGTCTGGAGGATCCCCAGAGGCTGATGGCTGCTGCGGCCGCCGTTCGGCTCTGGGCGTTCCGAGGTAGAGTGCTTGTGCTAGATGGATTGATGGCAAGGGGATGAGCCTTGGTCGGCAGGTGGGGAACCGCTAAGGCACTTGCAGTGAACAGAGAATCATAGGGGCACAACAGAGCAGTGGACAACGCGTCAACAATAAGGCCGGATGGGGAGACAGGCCCCAGAACTATCTATAAGTAGCACCAACAACAAGGGGCATAGCTAAATACATTAGCTAGGGATTTGCTTCAATGCATCCACTGAGTTGAAAAGGCATTATAATACTAAACAGGCAAGGGGAGGATGTTGTGTAGCCGTTTTAGTTACAGCTCAATGCACATTATTTTAGCAAAACCAGGCCTGTTGCTGTGCACTTTAACCTAGATATATTTTATTCAGCTTAGTTTGTTATTTTAACAATAGCCACATTTGCGGTCTTGTTTTATTTCTCTCTATGTAGCTGTTTTTTGCCTAGGCCAGCACTGCGTTCTTAAACAAGACATTTCTTTCCCTCTGTACTTCTCTCCAGGCTGCAGTAAGATAGGTTGCCGGTAAACATGACAACACTTTGTCTCTGGTATTAATAGAAGCATACAAATCCTTTCATAGGGACGTTTTCTCAGAACATCAGCTGTTTTATTATAAAAACACTTACCTGTCCCATACACGTAAGAGAGAGATTCCAGCCAGATGCCTACGACTGTATGCTGATTGCTTTGCTACAGCTGCTTATGCAGACTTCAGGCCTTTGCTCAGGTATGGGGATGATGTCTTCCCAGGGGAACCTGAAGGGCAGAAATAGAGCTTAACATGCTGTGCTCTAATATAGCCTAGGTAGGAATTAGTCTATTGACTCTAGTGCCAATATGGTAGTGTTATTTTTATGCTTCACTCTCCTCGTCACAATTTTAATCCTGTCATGCTTTATTGTCCTGGTTATGGCAGTGCATACTTTATTATCTAAGATGCAGCTGCTTTATTAAAACCTTATTGAAACATATACTGCCTCTGCTTGTCCTTCTGTTTGTGAGACTAATGTAACTGAGAGAAACAGATGCGATCTGAGTGACCATGATTTCCCTGAGGAGTCAATTGTGTCATGCGCTTGGCTGCCCAATCATCCCTGCTCTTGGGTGGAGATGAGGCACTGCTAGTTAGCTGGAGCTAAACTCGGATTGGGCCAACAGGTGTCTCCTGTAGTGGGTCAGACCACTAGAGCTGGGATGCTGCATACATTTCGTCTGCATCTTCAGCAAGTATATACTGTGGACCCTAATATAACCACAGAATGTTATGTCCCATTCCTGTAGGGGCTGACCCTCCCATGGCTGACATTGACTGCGATGGAATCCCTAGATACTCCCATAGATGTGGAAGATTTGCGGACTCTGCTTGCGCCTGTGTTACTCAGCTAATACATGAGTACCAATGTGGGTTCATACCGGGGCGTAGCACGGTCATGAATCTGAGACGTCTAACGCATGTGTTGCATGAGATGGAAGGCCATGGAGAGGAGATGGAAGGCCATGGAGAGGAGATGGCTATGGTCTCCATACACCTCTAGAAGGCCTTCGACACGGTGGACTGTGGATATTTACTAGCAGTGCTGAAAGAGATGGGGTTCGGCCCCCAGTTTCATGACTGGGTACGTCTGTTATACACAGAACCAACAGCGAGGGTGCAGGTGGTTCGGAGCCAATCAGAGGTGTTGGGGATAGGCAGGGACACCCAACAGGGTTGTCCTCTTTCACCCCTCCTGTTCGCAAAGGCTATTGAACCACTGGCCATTTGGGCACTGCATGACATAGAGGATGGAAGTATAAAGTTGGGTGATGTCAACCATATCATCTCACTCTACGCAGATACCTAGACCTGACACGTGTCCTCGGTGCGGAGAGCGTAGGGCAGACTTTAGGCATTTAGCATGGGAGTGCCGATTAGTACATGACTTCTGGATATAGGTGGTAGCAGACCTCCAGGTAACCACAGGCATACCTATAGAATGCACCCTGCTCCAGTGCTTCTTGGGGGAAGTAAAAAGACAAAAAGGACACAAAATGAACTCCAAATTCCTTCGACAGGCACTTGTATCAGAAAGGCGAATTGTGGCCATTACTTGGATGGGCCAGTGCGTGCCCTCGCTTGCACAATGGCGCAGGGAGGTGGAGGAATGGGTGTTAGCAGAGGAAGCGCACATAAAGAAAAGTAGGAGGGATAAACAAATGACGGATGCTGTAGGGGTTTGGAGGGCAGTGTGCGAATCATTTCATAATCGATGTATGGAAGAGGATTCTTCCGAGAGTGATAACGACTCTGAATGTCCGGGGGATGGGACATGTTGAAGAGGGCCTAGAAAGAGTGACCCTGATGTCAGAGGAATGAGTCGGATAAAAATGTAGTGTTGAACTTTCACTCTGACATGGGCAGTTAATTGAATAAGCTTCTAAAAGATACTGTGTTGTTAAAGAGACTTTAGCCATGCTAAACGGAGTAATATGTATGCCACTGTCACTGCTGTTGGTTGTGTTACTGTTGAAACTCAAAATAAAAACATTAAAAAAAAATAACACATTTAAAAGATTACAACTATGACAATAGCTTATTTTTTCATGCAGGCAAGTATAAGGATCACTTTTTTTCAGTTTGATAGTCTGGCTCTGCCTCAATCCTATTTTGTCTCTCCATCCACCCTGCCTCTCTCGGACGTTGTGATGCTAGGGAAAACATAGTATCTGTTGAAACCATCCTTCAGAACAATGCCACCATTTTCTGTCTGCAGGCTTCTTTACACTTCTCTTCCTGCGTCTCTAGTCCTAGGGCTGTACATTTAGCTTTCAAGCAGCACTGTTCTGGAGACAGAAGGGGATATTCCTTATATTTGTATAATAGAAGATACTTGGCCTTCTGACACTCAGTACCAAGCCAACTCTTTATCTATCAACACTGTCTATCCCATGTTGGTGTTGGCAAGTGTGGTTTGCTTTGTTTTGAAATATTTCACATGCACTTGACGTGTCAATACGGGTCATCGGCCAGCAACATTGATTTAGAAGTTACCACCCTTCCAACAGATCCTCTTCGTTGACTTCAAAGTTTGCATGGGTGGTCCAGATTAAGGGTCCTTTTGGTCTAGCACTCTGCATTTTACTATTGAGTTTGGACCCTAGGTGTACAAAGCTGTCTGTATATACTATCCCAAAGTGAGAGATAGTGTGCACAGAGTCCAGTGGTTCCCCTTAGAGGTTGATAGTGGCAATAATGGATAATACTAATGCTCTATTTTGTGGTAGTATGGTTGAGCAGTTAGGCTTATCAGAGGGTAGTGTTAAGCATTTGTTGTGCACACACAGGCAGTAAATAGGAACACACAACCAAAGTCTTAACTCCAGGCCAATAGGTTTTACATAGAAAAATATTCTTTTCTTAATTTATTTTAGAACCACAAGATTCAGAATTCAAGTAAGTACATAAATTGTAAGGTACTTGGCATAGGTAAATATAGAACTTTGAATGAAAACAGTAATGTACACAGTGCATAAAATGGAAATTACCTATTTTAAAAGTGGACACAGTGCAAAATTCAACAGTTCCTGGGGGATCTAAGTAAAAGTTAGTTTGTCAGGTAAGTAAAGCAATTACAATTTCAGTCTCTGGGGCACAGGCAGCCCACCGTTGGGGGTTCAAGTTAACCCCAAACACCCAGCACCAGCAACACAGGACCGGTCAGGTGCAGAGGTCAAAGAGGGGCCGAAATAACCTAGGCGCCTATGGAGACTAGGGGTGCTCCGGTTCCAGTCTGCTAGCAGTTAAGTACCTGTGTCCTCGGGGAGCACCCCAGGAGGGTTCTGTAGTGCACTAGAGGGTCCCAAACAGGCACACAAAATACACCCTCAGCGGCACAGGGGAGGCCGGGTGCAGTGTGCAAACAAAGCGTCAGGTTTGTGACTGAAATCAATGGAGGGACCCGGAGGTCACTCTGATGATGCAGGCAGGGCACAGGGGGGCTTCTCGGGCCAGCCACCGACTGGGCAAAGATGAGAGCTGCCTGCTGGTCACCCCTGCACAGTAGTTTGTTCCTCTCTGGCCTGGGGGCTGCTGGTGCAGTGCTTCTTTTAGGCATCTGGTTCTTTGTTATCGGGCAGTCGCGGTCAGGGGGATCCTCTGGATTCTCTCTGCAGGCGTTGCTATGGGGGTGCAGAGAGGTCATCTCAGGGTGGACATGTCATGGGAGCCACCTCGGGGTCCTCTCTGTGGTGTTGGTTTCTCTGGACACGGGCTGGGGGCATCGGGTGCAGAGTGTTGGGGACTCACTCTTCAGGAGTGAGGTGGGAGTCCCTTTAAAGATGGTTTCTTCTTGTTGCTTTGGACAGAGCCGCTGTCCACAGGAGTTTCTTGGTCCTTTGGGTTTGCAGGGCAGTCCTCTGAGTTGGCAGAGGTCGCTGGGCCCGCAGGATGCGTCGCTGTTGCAGGTTCTTTGAATCTGGAGACAGGCTGGTAGGGCTGGGGCCAAAGCAGTTGTCTCCTTCTTCTCTGCGGGGTTTTCAGGTTAGCAGTCCTTCTTGTTAGAGTGTCAGGAATCTGATTTCCTGGGTTCAGGGTCGCCCCTAAATACTAAATTTAGGGGCGTGTTAGGGTCACAGGGCAGTAGCCAATGGCTACTGTCCTTGAAGGTGGCTACACCCTCCTTGTGCTCCCTCCCTTTATGGAGGGGAGCACATCCCTATCCCTATTGGGCTAAATCCTCCAAAACAAGGTGGAGGGTTTTCTAAGGAAGGGGTCGCATCAGCTCTGGTCACCTTAGGGGTAGACCTGGCTAAGGGGGGACTCCTCCTTGTTTTTCTCATTATCTTCCCGGACTTGCCGCCAAAAGTGGGGGCTGTGTCCGAGGAGCGGGCATCTCCACTAGCTGGAGTGCCCTGGGACATTGTAACACGAAGCCTGAGCCTTTGAGGCTCACTGCTAGGTGTTACAGTTCCTGCAGTGGGGAGATGTGAGGCACCTCCATCCAGTGCAGGCTTTGTTTCTGGCCTCAGAGAGCACAAAGGCTCTCACCCCAGGAGGTCAGAAACTCGTCCCTCAGTGGCAGGCTGGCACAGACCAGTCATTCCAACACTGAAGGATTGGGTAAAATAATGGGGACATCTCTAGGATGCCCTCTGTGTGCATTTTGTAATAAATCCAGCGCTGCCATCAGGGCGGGTTTATTATTCTGAGAAGTTTGATACCAAACTTCCCAGTATTCAGTGTAGCCAATATGGAGCTGTGGAGTTTGTTTTGACAAACTCCCAGACCATATACTTAATATGGCCACACTGTACGTTCAGTGTCTAAGAATGGACTTAGACACTGTAGGGGCATATTGCTCATGCAGCTATGCCCTCACCTGTGGTATAGTGCACCCTGCCTTCAGGCTTTAAGGCCTGCTAGAGGGGTGACTTACCTATGCCACAGTCAGTATTTTGTGTGCATGGCATCCTGAGGGGGATGCCATGTCGACTTTGCCTTTTACCCCCCACCAACCCACACAATCTGCAGTGGCAGTGTTCATGTGTTAGGTGAGGGGCCCCTTAGGGTGGCACCACACATGCTGCAGCACGTAGGGACCTCCTCTGGTCACAGGGCCCTTGGTACCACTGGTACCTTTTACAAGGAACTTACCTGTGTGCCAGGTGTGTGCCAACTGTGGAAACAATGGTACATTTTTAGTGAAAGCACAAAGGTCCTGGGGATTGGTTAGCAGGGTATCGGCACACTTCTCAGTCAAGTCAGCATCAATATCAGGCAAAAAGTAGGGGGTGGTGACTGCAACAAGAAGCCATTTTCCTACACTAGGCTAGTCTTCAGCATGTCTGTATGCCTAGTATGAAGCAGAGGGGACTGAGGTCCATTACAAGCTTTTCTATGTCTTCGTGTCTGCTAATTGAACAAGATGAAGAGCTAGTCTATGATGAATGTTAGACTTTGGTTAGTGTTACTCTTGTTGGGTTATTCAAAACCATCTGGTTATTCACCATCCTAAGGTTAAGAGTTTTTAGCAGCTGAATCAACTTTGAGTTCCATATTCCCTTTGCACTAATTCTAATCAAGTGCAGTGCTACAAACTATTACAGTGGTGGTAGCAGTGAAGTATTGGTGCCCATCCACATCAAGTGCTTGTAAGTTAGAAAATGACTACTTGTACAGCACAAAAGAGGATTCTATAGCTGTTAAACACCTAGCTTCCAGCTGTGAATTCTAGCATGTTTGGATGAAGCATGTATCCACATATTTACATCTTATTCTCAAATGGAAGCACACCATTTCAATATCAAACATAAGTGATTTAGAAAATGTATAGTATTTGTTGTTTCAATAAAGATAAAGAAAGATTGTAGTATTGACAGAAACCGATTATAACGTGACACATGCTTGAGAAAAGAAAGACATTATTCATTTGAAAATGGAAGTCATCTCCCACTCATATCTTTCTTTACTGGTATGCTTATGGGTGTAACCTCTTTGAAAAATGATTCAGTGGCCAAGGATTTCCAGAGTGACCCCACTTGCTAGCCATTCTCTCTCTTATCCTGCTGAGGGTTCATCTGAATAAAAGGCACACACTAGCTCTAAGGATCCCTTGGTTAGTCATTCCAGAATGGAGGCAGCTTCTCTGGCTGTGAGACATTGTCCAGAGCTTCATCTAATGGCCTTGGCAAAATAGAATCACTACAGTTGGGCTATACCTCGCATAGCTGTTCCAGTGCTTTCTGGTTCTTTTGAAAAAAAAATGTTTTTTACACTTTTTATTTAATTTGTAACACATCACCAAACACAGTGTATTAGTCTAATATAGAAGAGAGATATAATGCATAGCACACATTGTTTTGCAGTTGGTAGTGACTGAGAAACTGGACCATAAAGATTCCCATAAATACATAAACCCTGTCCGCTTCCTATTGCTGTTGATGTTTCCACCCCCATGTCATCTATATCTGTAGTCCCCGATGTCCCGGATACTCATTCCAGCTTACTGCACCCTTTCCAATTTGTGAGGGCAGCCCATACTCTGATTGACCACCTTCTCTGCCAATTGGCACCAGTTCATGTCCTGCTTTCAGTTGGTAAGCGTTGGAGGTAAGAGCGATCCCCTGGTCCATGCCACATCCTGCTTTGCAACTCCGCTTCCCACCACAGCCTAGGAGGTTTCCGCCAATCTAAGTCCCTTTGTATATGACGGAGAAGCCATTTGGCATCCACAAGGACAATCAGGCCATGAACCACAGATATCACCTGCGTTATCTCCTCCCAGTTTGTCTGTATTGTGGGACAACTTAATTTGGTATGAAAAAAGGTGCCGTCCTGCCCACAACCTCTCAGGCAAAGAGGGGAGCTTCCCCTCTCCCCTCCCAATCCTGAGCAATGTCCTAGGGTAGTATGATCTGTGTAATATACAGAACTAAACAAATCTAAACCTGTGTGTATTGCAATGAGTCGCAATCCCTGTAGAGCCTCTGCCCAGTCATCATCTAGTTCCCCTAGATCTGTGTTCCACTTGTTGCGCAGCCCACCTAGGTTATCAGGAGTGTTATAGATCTTTTTGTAGGTGAGGGTGACAGTCTTCTCCTGCATTGGATCTAGGAGGAGCCTATCCTCTAGAGGCAGCGGTTCCACCACTTCTGCCTCCCCCGATATGTATATCCTGAGTGCGTGTCACCTGGAGATATTGAAAGCACTCCAAATCTGCGAAGTCATATTCATTTTGTAGCACTTCAGACATCAAGTAGATCCCCTCATTAGGTGTCCAAGTCGGTCTGTGCCTAGGAGATTCCATCTATAGATTCCTTTTAATGCCCCACCTCTTTGTGGAGGTCACTGTCCTATAGGAAGTTCTGTGCCGTCAGTTTCCTCACCCATCGCAGAAATGTTGTTGCTTCTGTCCACACATCAACCACTGTCCTAATGTGGGTTTGGAGTCTTCCTCTCTGCCTGTATAGTTAGCAGGGTTGTTCCTCGTTCCCATTGCATCTCCATAGACTCATATCACTGGCTCTTGTTGGTCTGCATAAACATAGTCGTTAATCACAATTAATTTCAGTCACCCAGCAGTATTTGCCACCCCCCTCTGGAGCTAGTGAAGACCTATCCGGGACCCACCACCGTCCCAGAACAGCAGGCAGACTTCATGATCTACACTGCGGCAAAAGGCACAAGGTATTGGAAACGGTATGTTTTGAAGAGTCAATAAAAATCGTGGCAGTACCATCATCTTGTATAGGACAGCTTTGCATATCAAAGACAGAGATTGAGACCCCCAATGAATAACGTCTCAACAGAACTTGGTTAGGAGGTCGTAGAGGTTCCTTTTCAAGAATTACATGCCTTAACAAATGACATATATGCCTAAGTAACTAATTCCCTCCAGTGCCATGGGGGGTGCGATTCCTTAAGGGCAGAACTGGGGTTCCCCCCATCAGTGAGAAAATACATGATTTAACCCAGCTGATGCGGTACCCTGCATGGTCTCCAAAACTATGAAATATCTACAGGACCCTCTCTATTGACTGGACAGGCTGCAAGAGATTTATATGTTTTTCTCCTAGTCGCCCAGGTCGGCAATACCATGTATAAGGGGGTCATGGTGCATGCAGGCTGCCAATGGCTCAAGGGCCTATGAAAAAATCATTGATGATAAAGAACAACCCTGATGCTTCCTCTTATTGAAGTTCAAAGGACCTTGGTAGTGTGTTGTTACCCTTGCCATGTGTCGGTTGTACAGGAGCTTGACCCAATAACAGTACTACAGACCAAAGCCTAGTCATTTGAGGACTGCAAATAAGTTTGGCCCTTTTATGGTACCAGATGCCATTCATGCATCCAATGACATCACAGTCACCGGGTTGGCGGCAGCAATCCGCGTCATATGGAGCACCCCATATAATCTTTTAAAGTTAAGCCTACTGCTCCTTTCCAGCCTGAATTCAGATTGGTCTGGGTGAATCACTGTGATGATCCCTCTATGGAGCCTAGTCGCTTGGATTTTAGTCTCAACACTCGGCAGGGAGGTAAGCCTATAGGATGCGCAATCGGTTGGTATCTTGTCCTTCTTGGCAATCACCACTATGTTTGCCACATGCTGGTCTGATGGTAGCTCCCCCCACTCGACAGCCTCCTTGAACATTTCAAAGAGGTGCTTGACTATTTTACTGGCCATGCCTTTATATAGTTTGACAGGGCCCATCACTTTCCTCTACTGTAGTACTGCAGTCTCCTAGCTATTTTGTCCACATTAGATCACTGTCTCGGGCTGTCTTGTCGTCTTCAGACAGACAGAGATCTGGGAAGGATGTCTCTGAGGAACTCCGCGCAGTCCTCTTGTGTTATAATAGAGATGTAGATTCCCTCATAGTAGGTCGTAAAGGATTCTGCCATTTCGATGCCACTACCTTTCACTGCCCCCAAATGGTTATGTAGTTCCACCACCCAGTTTTCCTGCCCAGGTTGCTTTTCTCCAACCGTTGGGTGGCCAAGGCATGTACCCGTGCCACACCTGCCTTGCCACTTCACGGAATTTGTATTGCTTAAGGCGAAGCAGATATTTGAGGTCCGGGTCTTCCAGGGTGAAGAGACAGAGCTTGATTTAATGTATGTCACTCTCAATCATTTCTAGGGAGGCTCTCTGTTTCATCCTCCTCCTACACACAATCACTGAGAGTACTTGTCCCCTAATCACTGTCTTGTATGCCTCCCAAGCCTCTCACACCGAGGTCACTGAGCTTACGTTTTCTTGAAAATAATGTTTGGTTACTTCCTGAAGTTTGACTATCCTGGTTTTGCCCTTCAGATATCAGGGATCTACTTGTGGCACCACAGCCCGCAGGCCATTCTGCCATGGGGTGCTACCATAACCCGGGAATGATCAGATCTCCCCGACATCTTGTGCGCTGCATTTTGAAACGTGTGCATATGCAGGTGGTGTGTATGAAGATTGTCCATCCAAGAGAAGCTGTTGTGTGCCACTGAGAAATAAGTGTATTTGCGTTTGAGCGGATTGTGTTCATGCCAAAGGTCCACAAGGCTGAAGTGAGTTCTGAACGCCCATAGGGGGCTAGATTTCTCCATTGATTCCAACTGCTTCAGTCTATCTATTGCAGGGTCCATAATGGCATTAATGTTCCCTCTCATGATAAGTATGTGAGGAGGCATGATAAGAGTACCCAGATCAGCTAGCTTCTTTTGTATGTAGTCAGGTGGGATACACACTGAGTAAATATTAAGGACAAGGCCCTCCCAAGTGCCAGACAGCGCACTATATCTGCCTGAAGAGTCGCACCAGGTGTAGTGTATAATAATGGGCAGGAATTTCTTAAGCAGGATATGCGTCCCACTTGAGTCACTTGTGTAGCCTGCATGTGCTGCTAGTGTAACTCAATACCTATCCAGCACCTTGTATTTATTGCCCTTCAGGTGTGTCTCTTGTAGGACTATATTCTTCTGGAGTGTCTCTTCAGGTATTGCATTATCATCCTTCTCTTAATTTTACTCCCTAGCCCATTTACGTTCCAGGTCAAGACATTTAACTTTTTCTCAGTGGGCAGTTGCAAAAATGAAGAAGGGAGAATCCGTTTCTCACCTCTGGCCATCGTAAGTCAGGGAAGAGTAACTCCCATGGGCCCTGTCCTCTCTTTGGCTTTCCCTCCTCCTCAATGTCAGACATGTCTGCACTCTAAACAAAGAAAAAGCATTGAAAAACATAAGAGTACCACAAGTGTAAACAAAACCAACTCCCCTTGCAAAGAAGGCTGAGTATTGCCCCATACTCTAATATGCATACAGAGTGCCTTCCATCCCAAAACCATCACTATCTGATAGAGACATCTAGTTGCAGATTCCTTACCTTGGTTTCCTTACCTTAGAATTTTCCCAGGTGCCAGTCTGGATGCAGAGATATTTTTCTTGAGCAGTACCCCTGCGCACCGTTGGGTGCCGTTGATCGGCTCCGCCTGTGTTGTCTGTGCCAGAAATGATGTTGTGGATTCTATATAGGTGTCACTCTGGTGCACTGAAGTTAGTTCTATTCTTTCCGTGCCAGCCAGCGCTGATCCGAAGAAAGAACAACCCCTCAGTCACTTTTTGACTGTCCTTTTTTCGGCTTTTGTTGAAGATTTTTGAGTATCCACATGCCTGGTGTGTTGAGGATGTCTTCTCACAACCCGGTTTCAAGCTCTGCAGGTCCTATCATTGGGCAGTGTCCATAACAGATTCGCACCTCATCTGCCTTTGGTGTCTGGAGCGCGACCATGACCCGAGTCGTGCTCTGAGTTCCAGGCCATGAGTCCGTAACCTTGGAGGGAATTGTTTCTGAAGCTCATTGCAGCTCAGCTCTTGGCTTCACGTAAGACCTGATCTCGATGGAGAAGAAGGTTGCGAGACCGGTTGCAGAGCCCCCACTGGTTGTCGTCCTACTCAAAGTCCTCGGGTTAATCGAGGCATGAGAAGAAGTCAAAGAAGAACAAATGTTCCTCGGCTTTACACAGTCCATCGGCTGACAAGAGAAACGGAGCATCGTCGCTCTAGGCTTCTGTCTGCAGAGCCTGCGTATTGGTCGGCTCAGCGCCTCCCTGAGTTTCTGGGAGCCGAAGCAACCCCTACCTAACTCAGAGCTTTATGAGGCCATGTGCCTTAATTTTGGTCAGTCTCACTCCGCTGGAGTGTCTTCGTGCCCCGCGGGGTCGGAAGTGGCCCATTTGGGTTCCACGCCTGCAGGTTCAGCCTCAACTCCGAGGGGCACCCAGGGATCCGTTACCTGATCTGGACCAACATTGGTTGTACCATTCAACCTTCCCCGGTGCCAGTCCTGACATCGATACTCCCGCACCACTCAAGCCTCCTGGTGGCACTGCCTCCATCCTCATTGCCGACCCTGACATGGAGCCAGATGGTTGTTGAATGACATTGACTTTGGCACCGACAGGGGCCTTGCCAACTATGGCGGATAATGAGCCTTATACCTGTGCACTAGGTTACGATGAGGAATGGGAGGGGTCTCTGGACCCTTTAGAATACCATATCCACGACCCCATGAACTGGTGCACAGATGTGGGTGAAGCCAGTGGAGTGGATACCTCCCCAGATACTGGCATGCCCTCTCTTCCCCTACTGCGGCTACTGAGGAGGGAGCTTCATATTCAGTGGTGGTGCGGAGAGCGGCTGAGGTCCTGGACCTCAAGCTGCCTTCGGTGACAGTCAGGACTAACCTCCTGACAGAGATACTTCAGCATGGGGCTTCCTGCATGGAGCCCCTGCTCCCCTTTAAAGAAGCCCTTACTGATGTCCTACTGGGTACCTGGTCAAAAGTCAGCACAGGGCCTCCTTTGAATAGGACTATTGCCTGCTGCCATCGCCCTGCACCCAGTGAACCAGGTTTCCTGACACAAGCCCCCACCTCCCATGGAGCGTTTCCTTTTTCATCCCCGTATAGGGAATCCAAAAGGCTGGACATACTTGGAAAGAAGATATTTTCTTCTGCCAGCCAAGCATTGTGGTCCCCGAACAGAGCATGCCTTTTGGACCGCTATTCCCACATGCTGTGGGATATGGTTGCGCAAGGGCTGCCCCAGGTCCCAGAGGAGGCCCAGGCTGTACTTTCCCAAGCAGTTGCTGATGGGAGAGATGCAGCAAAGTTCATGATTCAGTGTGGCCTGGACAAGACCGACTTACTGAGCAGAGCAGTTGCTTTGACAGTGGCCTTTGAGGGTCCACGCCTAGTGGAGGATGTCTAGTTTTTTGGGGGGTGTTTCCGAACTAATCTCAAGGACATGTCCTTTGATGGTACCCGTCTATTAGAATAGAAAGCACACTTGGTGTTCAAGCATTTCAAGTATTCTCATGCTACAACCAGGTCCTTGGGCCTCACAGCAGCTCCTCATCCCCCTCAGTCTGTTTTTCGGCCCTTTCGTGGCTACGGAAGGGGTGCCCAGCCCCATAGGTTACCCTCAGCCACCGTGTCACCCATGCTGCCCTGCCTATGCATGGCCAGCTACGCGGGATCCACCGTCCTCATGGATCAATGAGCCAGACCTTCCTAGTTTGACTCTTCCCCACCAGGGACCAATTGAAGGCAGGATTCACCATCAACTACTCCGCTGGCAGTTCATCACATCAGACAGGTGGGTTTTGCAAAAACTCTCAAGGGGCTACTCCCTCCCCTTCAAGACTACCTCTCCATTCATGACACCATCCTACGGTCGGATCATAGAGGATTACTTGGCACTATTCTGTGAGGAAGTTATGGCTTTCTTGGCCAAGGAAGTCACAGAGAGAGTTTCTGCACCAGAAGTAGGTCATGGTTGCTATTCCTGCTACTTTCTGGTACCAAAGAAGAACAAGGGCCTCTGCCCTGTCCTAGAACTTTGGCCCCTCAATCTCTTTCTCAAGAAGGAGAAGTTCAGACTGCTCACTCTGGCTCAGTTCTATCTGCCCTAGACCCAGGAAACTGGAGTTCTATCTGCCCTAAATCCAGGAGACTGGATGGTAGCGTTGGACTTGCAAAATGCTTATTTCCATATTTCCGTCCTACCTGGCCACAGACATTACTTGTGGTTCACAGCAGACCATGAGCACTTTCTGTAGGCAATTACCATCTTTCTAGCATAGTTACATCCACTTTTTGCCTGATGTCAGTATGTTTAGACTGTTGTTCACTGGGATACTGCTAATCAAGGCCCCAGTGGCTGTGCTCTCTCCTCTAAATTTGGTTGCCTGGTAACTTTCTTGCCCCACAATTGGCAAATCAGTGCACCCATGTCAGTTGCTAGTATATGGTACTTGGGTACCCAGGGCATTTGTACATCAGAGATCTCAAATGAGCTACAGAGTGTATTGTGCCACCCATAGGAGCCCATGCAAACTGTATCTGTAGGCCTGCCATTGAAGCCTGTGTGAAATGGTGCATGCATCCTTTCACCCCCAATGTAAAGCTTGCCTTACACTGCGGTCACTGCACTTAAGCACTGTAGGTCACCCCTCTAGTAGTGTAATTCTATTTGTATTTGACCACCGACTCCCATCTTGGCCACTGACTCCATTTTGTGCTTAGCTTCACATGCCCTCACATCAGTGGTAGAGGTATTTTTCCACAAAGCTTGTTTTCTACACTGAACGTGTTTTCGCTCCTCTCACCAAGGCAGGGAACATAATGTGAGGGATGCGGAGGTCATAAGAGTTTACCAGGGTGAGAATGTTTTCAGCAGAGAAAAGTACAGCTCTGTCTCAGGAATACACATTGGGACAGGGCCCGTTGCATTGGTTGTTTTCAACGCACACAGAGTACAGCCAGCTCTTGAATTTCATAACCTTCTCGAAGGGAAGGGGAGATTGCCAGAATCTTCCTCTTGGGTTTCTTTAAGGTATTTAAGGTGGGGAAGCTTGGCACTGAGTTAGAAGGAGCTCGTCTGAACGTGGACGCACGTTTCAGGAAGCACCCGATGTTGGGAAAACCTCCTGCCTCAGCCGTCCAGGGTTCCTCAGCTTGATGATGCGGGCAAGGATAAAGAGTTCAACTCCCAACTTGATGCATTTTTTTTTTTTTATTATCCAGCTTGGCTGTGCATATATATCTGTATATTCACTGCACATATTTATTGTTGATGTATTGCACTTTTTATGTCTGTCATTGTATAACTGCTGTGAGTATTTTAGCATTTACATGTGTTTTACTACATTCAAGTTAAACGCTTATGTTAATATTTCCGTGTGCTTTCATTTGATATCTGGGAAGTGCCTTTATAAATCCATTACTCAAACTAAGAGTGCTGCATTCCTTGCCACAGTTTCCTCTCAGTTTGAAGCAAAGCAGAACAATTTGGCGTAGTCGGCAGGATATGAAGTGAAATATTTAAAAGTAAGAATGTTTGTCAGAAAGTCAAAGGCCGTTTCCTAGATGCCAGATAACATTCCAGGATGGGAAAAAGCACCCTATGATGTTCTTGCAAATGAATGGGCACGTGGAGCAGGGTTATGTGAAAATTGGAGTGAATGTCTTTTCATTGCTGAACCAACAAAAGTATTAATTTGCCTGCAAAAATTGCTAGTTGAGAGGGGACACGATGTATCTATTTTAGACAGGTGGGGCTGGATCCTGTTATCCGCTTATAGAAAAATGCATGAGAAATGTGCTCAGTTAAAACAAGACAATCAGCAATTGGCAAGACAGCTAGAGGAAGACAAAAATAATGCACCCAAGCTGTCCTGGCAGAATAAGTTACTGCAAGATAAAGTTGATACTTATGAGTCTGTTTCAGAGAAAGCAGCCGTCTGTGTCCCAAAATATAAATACAAGAAGCGATGTGGAAAACCGAATAAAAGAAAGGTACATTTTGCCATTGCTAAAGCAGGGCTAGATTGGAAACCTGATGCTTAGACTGGCAATATTTGGGACTCCACAGATTTTTCCGATTCCATTGAAGAGCTTTAAAAAAGAATGCTGTTCAGAACAAAGCAGATAAACAGAAAATAATTCAAGCTCAGCCCATACACAGATAATAGTTGCAGCATGGACCCCAGTTCCTTTTTGGGGGGGGGGGGGGGGGGGGGGGGCTATGGATTCTTCAGAGGATTATACACAGCAAGAAATTAATTATATAATAGACAGATTTAGGCAGAGATCTGGGGAAACCTTTATTTGACACTGGAGCCTCAGGAGTAATGCCAGTTGTAGGAAATGCTCTAAATTTTGCACACTTAGCACTGATCCTACTGTACAGGAGCAGTTTAAGGGCTATCAGGGTAGCCAGCAGGTCACCCTACTGCAGCTAGTAGTCATAAGGTGCAGCCATAAGTATCCTACTGAGTCAGACTGGCCACAAAATGATAAGCCTTGGTATACATTGAGAGATGCAATGCAGAGAATTAAGGAGGAGGGATTGAAAACTGCTATTTTTCTGGGTGATGCTCACTGTCTATTAGATGGACTGCTCTCCGTATCAGTGCGAAACGACATAATTTGCTTTGCTTCTCCAGCTTACAAATGTGATAATGATCCTGTTAATCAATCAGACAGGTATGACATTGCTGAAGGATGGTGTCAGCAAGGAACAGATTGATAGGATAGATACCAAGAGTCTGTGGGATATGCACCACAAGGGCTGGACAGAAAGGAGGGAAGTAGAGACGTAAATAAGCAGGAGAACAAATAAGTGAATCAGGGAAAGTCAAAGATGCAGGAGGAAGGAAAAGAAAGAGAGAAAAATGTTTCTCTGAGGGGGAAGGAGGAAGACTTTTTAAATACTGACTTGTTGACTGGGGAAATCAGAAAAGGGAAAGAATCTCCTCGCAGATATCAGAGCATATATCTGGACTTGACTTGGGCAAAAATTGACAGGTTTAATCAGATTGGGTAAAAGGCCAAGCTCCAGTACAAGGATGGGGGCACACAGATAACAGACCCCATGTTGATTTAGAAATTCACTGGAAGAATAAAAATGTTCAAAACGTTCGGGCCTTGGTGGACACTAGAGCGGAGGCCTCCTTAATTTATGGAAATCCAAAAAAGTTTACAGGTTAGCGCTACACCATCACAGGATTGGGTGGAAAGCAAACTCCAGCAGTGCAGACTAATGTTCAAATGATAGGGAAAACACCAAAAAGAGAATGCACTGATTTGATTGTACCCCTCCTAGAGTATATATTAGGAATTGACATTTTGAAGGGGATGTCTCTATATTTGGATGATGGTTGTCATCAATTTGGATCAAAGCGATCCACTTCAGTGGCAGCCATGAGGGTGGATCATCCAAAGATACCCCCAGTGAAGGTGCCCCCTGTAGGAAGCTGGCCTGGTGTGGAAAAACCACCATCAAGCCTTGGCAAAGGCAAATGTAGTTGGAGAAGAAATGCAGGGCTGCCGGGGACGACCAAAGCCCAGGAGAACTCAACCCACAGAAGGGAGTCCCGGGTGACCCTCAGCAGTGAGGAGAGTCACAGGAAGAGGAGGCAGCCCCACAGGTGACCCTCAGGCAGCAAGCACAGGAGTTGCAGAGAGGCACACGGAGCACACCTAGAAAGGAGTCCCACGTCTCTGGAGAAGCACGCAGAGGGCTTAGCGTCGCAAGAAAGAGTGCTGGAGACTGGGGCTACACAGAGCCTGAGGATCCCTTGGACTTGGGGAGAATGCCAACAAGCATTGGTAGCTGCAAGAGACATGGTGCACTGGGGTACTGTTGTACGTGGAGAGGCAAGGGCTTACCGTCTCCCAAGTTGAACAGCTGACAGAGAGGACCAAGGGGACCACTCCAGACCACCACCAGTGATGCCACTTAGCCCTGAAGAAGAGGAGATCCACGCAGCCAGTTTTCAGCGCAGTTGGTGCCTGCAGATGCAGGGAAGTGACTCCTTCACTCCAAGGGAGATTCCTTCTTTCTTCTTGTACAGGCTGAAAACTGATCACCTCAGAGGATGCACAGCTGGGGAAATGTCGCAGTTGCCGGAAGGAGCCAGAGAAATAATGTTTCAGAGCAGAGTCGTCGCTGTAGCTGCAGATTGTAGGTTCATGTGAAGTCCAGTTGCAGTTCCAGTTGCCAGAACTTGAAGTAAATGTTGCAGAGGAGTCCTGCTGAAAATCTTGCACATCGATTCTCAGGACCCACCCAAGAGGGAGACCCTAAATGCCCTGAAAGGGGGATTGGTCACCTAGCAAGGTGACCACCTCTCAGGAGGGAGCTGTGATGTCACCTGCCTGACCTGGCCACTCACATGCTCCCAGAGGCCTCTGTATTCAAGATGGCAGAACCAAGTGGCCACCTGGAGGAGCTCTGGGCCCACCCCTTAGGTTGGTGATGGACAGGGGAGTGGTGACTCCCCTTTCCATTGTTAATTTTCGCGCCAGATCAGGGATTGGAGGTTCCTGAACCGGTGCACACTGGTTTATGCAAGGAGCGCACTAAATGTGCTGTTCAAAGCATGCCAGTGGCTTGGGGAGCCTGCTCCTCCCAAGCCATATAACACCTATTTCCAAAGGGAGAATGTGTTACCCCCCTCTCCCAAAGGAAATCCTTTGTTCTGCCCTGCTGGGCTTGAGCTGGTCAAGCAGCAGGAGGCCAGAAACCCATCTGAGGGATGGCAGCAGCATGGGCTGCCCGAAAACCCCCAGAAAGCTGGTTCGAGCAATGCTTGGGTTCCTTTAAAGAGCCCCAGAGTTCATGGAATCATACAGCCAATACTGGCAACAGTATTGGGGTATATTTCCGACATGTTTGATACCAAGTTCGGAGTTACCGTTATGTAGCTGGACATTGGTAGTGACCTATGTCCAGTACAAGCATAAAATGGTGTCCCTGCACTCATGAAGTCCAGGAAAACTGATCAGGAGTTTGTGGGGGCTCCTCTGCTCATGCAGGAGTACCCTCACACACAGGTCCCTGCACACTGCCCTCTGGGGCTAGGAGGACCTACCATAGGGGTGAATTACAGTGACCTGCTACAGTGATCTGAAGTGAAAGGTTGCATGCACCTTTTCATGCAGGCTGCAAAGGCAGGCCTGCAAATACATTTTACGTGAGGTCCCATGGGTGACATAATACATTCTTCAGCCCGTTGAGAACCCCTGGTGTCCCAATGCCCTGGGTACCATATACTAGGGACTTATATGGGGGCACCAGTATGCCAAATGTGAGGTATGTGAAGTCCCAGCAACCAACTTTAGAGGGAGAGAGCACAGCCTCTGGGGTCCTGGATAGTAGGAACACAGTCAAAACATACTGATATCAGGCAAAAAGTGGGGGTAACATTCTTACACCCCAGCAACCAAGGTGGTTCATTTGAAACAGTACTGATTTCCGGGAGGGCATGTGGAAATAAGTATGACTATATAGGAGTTGATAGAGGCAGAATGTGGTAGCTCCAGTCACCACTGAGTTGAACAATCCTTTGTGACCCATGCGCTGAGCGGATGGGTGCTATAGAATGAAGATCGATTATCGCGAATTGAACAAACATACACTCCCGTTGACGGCTACAGTCCTTGACACCATCACCCTGATTGAAAGGATACAAAACATAAAGGGACCTGGTATGCGACGATTGATATTGCCAATGCTTTCTTTTCCATACCATTGGCACTTGAGAGTCAGGAGCAATTCTCCTTTTCACACAGTGGCAGACAATTCAAGATATTAAGGCTCCCATGGAGTACATATACAGCCCCACCGTCTGTCACCGGCTGGTGGCAGAATACCTGGATGAAGTATCTGTCATTCCAGGAGTGCAGTTGTCTCATTATACTGATGATGTGATGATTCAAGGAGAAACACAAGAACAGGTGCAGACTCAGTTAAACAGTGGTTGTGAAACTTTTGCAGAGCAAAGGACGGATGGTCAATCCAGATAAGACGCAAGGACCGTCTCAAAATATGAAGTTTCTAGGTATTCAGGTGAATCAGGGACACAGGGAGGTGTTGCCGCAGATGAAAGTGTCATATAGCCCAGTCACCAAGAAGCTGCTTTCCACTATAGGAGAGGGGGAGAGTACTCAATAAGCAGAATTCTACACTGTATATCAAGTGTTAATACAGGAACTTCCTGGTACATGTCACATTTATACTGATTCTTGATCCACCGCCAATGGGTTAGCCACCTGGCTTCCGACATTGCATGCACTTAACTGGCAAATACATTCCAAGGAGGTGAGGGGCAAAGAATTATGACAGGAAATTTGGGAAAGGCTAAAGCAAAATACTGTTACTGTGTATCATATAGATGCCCACTGACCCACTGATTCACTAGAGCGAGGGTTCAATGCCTTTGCAGATGACAGCCAAAATCTCAAAGGCAGAAGTGGCAACACAGGATTCTGACTTGGTTGGGATGGCTCAATGGGCGCACCAAAAATGTGGACACCTGGGAGAGAAAACCACAAACAGGTGGGCAGAGAGCAGGATGTATATTCCCCTAGATTTGATAAAATCCATGCTCCTGCAATGTTCTGTTTGTCAGCACACACAACAGAGATCTGTCCCGCAAACAGTCAGAGGTCAGTTGGGGAGAGGGAAGTTGCCAGGGCAGATATGGTAAATTGACTACATTGGGCCACTACCAAATAGTTGCGAGTGTCAATACACTTTGATGGTGGTCGATACTTATTCTGGATATCTAATTGCGGTCCCCTGTAAACGTGCTACTCAGTTCAATACCATCAAAACTCTGGACTTGTTAATGTTGTGTTTCGGAGTCCCACTCCAAGTCCAGAGTGATAACGGGTCACATTTCAAAGGTAAATCGGTGCAAGATTATTGTTCACAAAACAATATTGAGTAGATGCATCACATTCCATAGTACCCACAAGCTGCAGCATTGATTTAGAGAATGAGTGGCTTATTAAAAGCCCAATTAAGAAAGTTATCTGATGGAACTTTGAGAAACTGGAGAGAGAATTTGAATGAGGCATTGTTGATACTTAACAATAGACCCTTGGCAAACGCAGAAACACCATTAATGTGAGTATTAACCCCACCGTTACAGATAGAACCTCATGTTGCAACCATTTCTGTCATGTACTGGGAGACAAATGGAGGAGCCTTATTTCCTTACTGAGCCACACCAGAATCTGCAGGTCTGGATTTGCATGCTTTGAACACATACAGATTGAAACAAGAGACATGGCACTTCTCGAAACAGGTGTTTGGAATACAACTTCCAGAGCAATTCAGATTGATCGCTACTCGATCTGGATTAGCACTCAAAGGTATTCAGGTCTTGTGGGAGTGATTAATGCAGGCTACCAAGGAGAACTTAGTGATTTTGTTGAACTGTGGAGACACTGATTTGATAATACAACATGGATACAGCATTTCTCAGATTTTTATTATTCCAGTGTATGGAGGAATAGTTAAAAAGGAGGCTGCCCTAGCCCTTCTTAAAGTACGTGGGGACGGAGGTTTTGGTTCAACCAACAAAAATCCTGGTGCTAAGGTGTGGGTAGAATCCCCGAATTGTCCGCCTAAACCAGCAGAAGTCATAACAAAAGGCAGGGACAATGTATTGTTAGTCATGAAACCAGGACAGGAAAAGTGGGAGCACGTACTAGCTGATAAATGCTATTTGTGAGAATGATCATACTTGGCTCTTTTACAGCTCATACTACAAGATGTCTTTGTGCTAATTGCACCCTCTGGTCAGTGTTTGGGCATGTCCTTGTGGGGTCGGGAGGGACCAAAAGCCCCCAACCCTGATGTGATTGACCAACCGCGCCGATCGACCCTTTTACTGCTTCAAAATGAGAACATTTGAATCCATCTGACACATAGGCCCTCATTCTGACCCTGGCGGTCAAAGACCGCCAGGGCGGAGGACCGCGGGAGCACCGCCGACAGGCCGGCGGTGCTCCAATGGGGATTCCGACCGCGGCGGTAAAGCCGCGGTCGGACCGGCACCACTGGCGGGCTCCCGCCAGTGTACCGCCGCCCCATTGAATCCTCCACGGCGGCGCAGCTTGCTGCATCGCCGCGGGGATTCCGACCCCCCCTACCGCCATCCAGATCCCGGCGGTCCGACCGCCGGGATCCGGATGGCGGTAGGGGGGGTCGCGGGGCCCCTGGGGGCCCCTGCAGTGCCCATGCCACTGGCATGGGCATTGCAGGGGCCCCCGTAAGAGGGCCCCTACATGTATTTCACTGTCTGCTGCGCAGACAGTGAAATACGCGACGGGTGCAACTGCACCCGTCGCACAGCTTCCACTCCGCCGGCTCGATTCCGAGCCGGCTTCATCGTGGAAGCCTCTTTCCCGCTGGGCTGGCGGGCGGTCTGAAGGCGACCGCCCGCCAGCCCAGCGGGAAAGTCAGAATTACCGCCGCGGTCTTTCGACCGCGGAACGGTAACCTGACGGCGGGACTTTGGCGGGCGGCCTCCGCCGCCCGCCAAGGTCAGAATGAGGGCCATAGTGTGCTCAAGAGATTGGATTTCTGCATGACGAATATGAAAAGTACAGTTGACGTTATCTCAACGTGTTTAGTCGCCATATGGACTCCTGCCAGCATTTTGCTGCAAATCTTTAATGCCGGCAACAAAGTTGGAGCCGTGTAAGAAAGTGATGTGTTCACACTCTTCACATCCTACGAGTACTGTAGGTTTTGCCAAGAGACAACAGTCGAAAAATGGAATAATCTCACACACCTGGTCACTTACAATATTACTGCCTGGAGATGTCTGTTATAACCTAACTTGTGACACTCACAAAATTGGAAGGTGTGCTCAAATGCTCCTTGAAGCAACAACGGAGTCTCCTCAAGAGCTCCAGTGGGAACAACAGGTACTATGTCAATGAAGGAACAATAACATGTAAAAAATGTTACCAACAGCATGTCTTGTGAACATATTGTGACTGCCGCCAGTCACATCGAACACGTTAAATAACCTGCCGGGTGGTTGTTCTCTTGTGGAAATACCACTGTAGGAAGCTGGCTCTGTATATACTATCTCAAAGTGAGAGATAGTGTGCACAGAGTCCAGGGTTTCCCCAAGAGGCTTGACATAGGCAATAATAGATAATATTAATGCTCTATTTATGGTAGTGTGGTCGAGCAGTTAGGCTTATCAGAGGGTAGTGTCAAGCATTTGTTGTACACACACAGGCAATAAATGAGATCACACACTCAATGACTTAACTCCAGGCCAATAGGTTTTTATATAGAAAAATATCATTGTCTTAATTTATTTTAGAACCACAAGGTTCAAATTGCAGGTAAGTACATTAAATCTAAGTTACTTTGCATAGGTATAGATAGAACTTTGAACCAAAGCAGTAATGTACACAGTTTGGCATAAAATGGCAATAAGCTAATTTAAAAGGGGACACTGCAAAATTGAACAGTTCTTGTGGGTGGTAAGTACAGGTTAGTTTTTAAGGTAAGTTACGCACTTACAAGGTCAGTCTCTGGGGCATAGGCAGCCCACTGTTGGGGGTTCAAGTCAACCCCAAACACCCAGCACCAGCAACATAGGGCCGGTCAGGTGCAGAGGTCAAAGCGGGGCCCAAATAACATAGGCGCCTATGGAGACTAGGGGTGCTCCGGTACCAGTCTGCTGGCAGGTAAGTACCTGCGTCCTTGGGAAGTGGACCATGGGGGTTTGTAGAGCACTTGGGGGTCCCAAATAAGCACACAAAATATACCCTCAGCGGCACAGGGGCAGCCGTGTGCATGGGCAAACAAGACATCAGGTTTGTGGTAGAGATCAATGGAGGGACCTGGGGGTCACTCAGACGATGCAGACAGAGCACAGGGGGGCTTCTCGGGCCAGCCACTGACTGAGCAAGGGTGAGGGTCGCCTGCTGGTCACTACTGCACCGGTGGTTCATTCTTCACAGGCATGGGGGCTTTGGGTGCAGTGCTTCTTCCAGGCGTCGGGTTTCTTTGTTCCAAGCAGTCGCGGTCAGGGGGGTCCTCGGGATTCGCTCTGCAGGCTTCGTCGTGGGGGTGCAGAGAGGTTGGCTCAGGGTGGGCACGTTGTTGGAGTCGCTTGGGGGTCCTCTCTGTTGCATTGGTTTCTCTGGACACGGGCCAGGGGCGTCAAGTGCAGAGTGGTGGGGACTTGCGCTTCTGGAGTCCCTTTAAAGATGGTTTCTTCTTCTTGCTTTAGACAGGACCGCTGTCCACAGGAGTTTCTTGGTCCTTTGGGTTTGCAGGGCAGTCCTCTGAGTTGGCAGAGGTCGCTGGGCCCGCAGGATGCATCGCTGTTGCAGGTTCTTTGAATCAGGAGAAAGGCCAGTAGGGCTGGGGCCAAAGCAGTTTTCTCCTTCTTCTCTGCGGGGTTTTCAGGTCAGCAGTCCTTTTTGTTAGGTTGTCAGGAATCTAAAATCCTGGGTTCAGGATTGCCCCTAAATACTGAATTTATGGGTGTTTAGGGTCACAATCCAATAGCCAATGGCTACTGTCCTTGAGGGTGGCTACACCCTCCTTGTGCTGCCTCCTTTTGGTGAGGGGAGCACATCCCTATCCCTATCCCTAGTGTGCTAAATTCTCCAAAGCAAGATGCAGCATTTTCCAAGGAGGGGGTCACGTCAGCTCTGATCACCTAAGGGGTGGATCTGGCTGAGGGAGTGACTGTTTTTCTCATAATCTCCCCAGACTTGCTGATAAAAGTGGGGGCTGTGTCCAGGGGGCAGGCATCTCCACTAGCTGGAGTACCCTGGGGCATTGTAACACAAAGCCTGAGCCTTTGAGTCTCACTGCTAGGTGTTACAGATCCTGCAGGGGGGAGGTGGGAAGCACCTCCACCCAGTGCAGACTTTTGTTTCTGTCCCTAGAGAGCTCAAAGGTTCTCACCCCATGGGGTCCGAAACTCGTCTTTCAGTGGCAGGCTAGCACAGACCAGTCAGTCCTGCACTGAAGGATTGGGTAAAATACAGGGGGCAAATCCAACACTCGCATCAGTGTGGGTTTATTATTCTGCGAAATTTGATACCAAACTTCCAAGTGTTCAGTGTAGCCATTATGGAACTGTGGAGTTCGTTTTGTCAAACTCCCAGACTTAATATGGCCACACTGTACTTACAATGTCTAAGAATGGACTTAGACACTGTAGAGGCATATTGCTCATGCAGCTATGCCCTCACCTGTGGTATAGTGCACCACGCCTTAGGGCTTTAAGGCCTGCTAGAGGGGTGACTAAGCTATGCCACAGGCATTATTTTGTGTGCATGGCATCCCGAGGGGCATGCCATGTCGAATTTGCCTTTTTCTCCTCACCATTACGCACAATCTGCAGTAGCAGTGTGCATGTGTTAGGTGAAGGGTCCCTTAGGGTGGTACAACACATGCTGCAGCCCTGAGGTACCTCTCCTAGTCACAGGGCCCTTGGTATCACTGGTACCTTTTACAAGGGACTTATCTGTGTGCCGGGGGTGTGCCAATTTTGGAAACAATGGTACATTTTTAGTGAAAGAACACAGGTGCTGGGCCTGGTTAACAGGGTCTCAGCACAATCTGTCGAGACAGCATTAATATAAGGCAAAAAGTTGTGGTGGGGGGGTAACTTCAACAAGAAGCCATTTTCCTACAACCCCCTATATGTACATTCCTAACAATATAACTGGAGGAGCATGCGCTTTAAAGCGGTTAGGACTTATGATGTTTCCATTTCACACTGTATTACCTAATCGACCCACAAGGGGAGCAGTTCAGTTTGGCAAAGACTGTGACTCTGAAATTCAGTTATTATCCAAGTTAGAATATGTGAGCTTGAGTCTTTCTATATTAGGAGTATCAGGGTTAGCTTTTTATAAAACTCAAGTTATTAACAAATTAGCATGTTTAATAGTTAAGAACATCAATCATACATCCATCGTTTTAGCTGAGTTATTGCTAGATATACGAGGTACTAGAAAAGCTTAATTGCAAAACAGGGCTGCCATTGACTATTTACTGTTAAAGCACGATAATGGCTGCTCAGAATTTGAGGGCATGTGCTGGGTTAACCAGTCAGACAATTCCACCTCCACCCCAGTCCCAGATTGAAGCTTTACATGAATTGGTGAAGGGAGTAAAACAAGTTGTAGATAAAGGGTGCTGGGACTGGTTATTTAGCTGGTTACCTAGTTTTCAGCAATTACACACTATTTTAGGTTGAATACTCGTAGTGATTTGAATTAAAATAATGCTGTGTTGCAGTACACAATGCATACCTAACCTGATTGCAATGTTTAGACCAAAAACAGTTACTTTTAGATCAGTATGTTATCAGAGTCACTGGTCAAAGGGTGGAGTGTAGTGCTATTTGTATTTGACCACCGACTCCATCTTGACCATGGACTCCATTTTGTGTAGCTTCAGATGCCGTCACATTGTTGGCACAGGTATTTTTCCACAAAGCTGTTTTTCTACACGAACGTGTTTTCGCTGTTGTCACCAGAGAAGGGAACATGTGGGAGATGCGGAGGTGATAAGACTTTACCAGGGTGAGAATTTTTTCAGCAGAGGAAGGTACAGCTCTGTCTCAGGAATGCGCATTAGGGCAGGGCCTGTTCCTTTGCGTGTTTTCGATGCAGTCCTAGTATAGCCTGCCCTTGAATTCCATAACCTACTCAAAGAATGGGGGAGATTGCCAGAATCTCTCTTTTGGGTTTGCTTAAGGAATAGAAGGTGGGGAAGTTTGGTACTGAGGTACAAGAGGCTCGCCTGAATGTGGACGCACAGTTCAGGAAACAACCCATGTTGGGAAAACCTCCTGCCTCAGCCGTCCAGGGTTCCTCAGGTTGATAATGCTGGCAAGGATGAAGAGTTCAGTCCCCATGGTGATGGATTTTTATTCTTAATTATCCAGCTTGGCTGTGCATATATATCTATATATTCACTGCATATATTCATTTTTGACGTATTGCACTTTTTATGCCTGTCATTGTTTAACTGCGAGTATTTTAGCATTTACACATGTATCTGATAGAGACTTCTAGTTGCAGATTCCTTACCTTTGAATTTCCCCAGGCGTCAGTCTTGGATCTGGAGATTTTTATTCAAGCAGTATCACTTTGCGCCTTCAGGTGGCGTCGATCAGCTCTTAAGCGTCGTTGGTGTTGTGTTCGCTGTGATGATGTCACGGTTGTATGTAGGCGTCACCCCGACGCGCTGACGGCAGTTCTTTTCTTTCCGCACCAGCCTACACACAGATCCGGAGAAAGCTACCTCAGTCACCTTTTGACTATGATGAGAATTTTTGTAAAATTCTGTTTGACAAGGTCATGGATGCGTCGAGGGATGTTCTGCAAGACCAATTTCAAACCCTGCGACTCCTGTCACTGAATGATATCAGTGACCGATCCGCACCTCGTGTGTCTTTGGTGCTGGAGTGCGATCACGACCCGAAGTCGTTCTCCGAGTATTGGGCCATGAACCCGAAAGCTTTGAGGGAGCTGTCCCTAAAGCTCATGGCAGCTTGACACTCGACTCCACGACGCTCCCGGTCTTGTTCGAGAGGAAGGTCTCGAGATCGGCTGCGGAGTCACCACCACTCATCGCCCTCGATGTCATCGGGACATTCGGGTCATAAGAAAAAGAAGTCGAAGAAGAACAAACATTCCTGGATGATGCTGTGCGTGAAGAGAGTGGATGCTCTAGGCCTCCGTCCTCGGAGCATTCATCTGCATCGGCCCTGTGCTTCCCTGACTTCCCAGGAGCCGGAGCCACCCCTTCCCAAGTCAAAGAGCTTTATGAGGAAGTGCGCCTCATATTTGGGCAGACGGACCCACCTTCGGTGCCCTCGGGTACAGGTGAGTTGCTGGGGGCCCCCTTGGGTTCGAAGTCGTCTGCTTTGGCCGCGGCTCCTAAGGGCTCCTCCAGGATCCAGACGCAGATCCGCCCTGACGCCGGTCGTGGCACAGCAACCTTCACTGGCGTCGGGTCAGACGTCGGTTGGGCCCACAATTGACGTCGATCCCATTCTCATATCTGACGACCCGGTGCCGGAACAATGACGATCGACGCCAATTTCGTTCTCTGTGGGCTCTCCCGGGCCCAAGGTTGATCCAGACCCTTATGGTATGGATACGGGGAGAGTTTGGAGGAGGACACTGGACTCTTTAGAATACCAGCTTGACCCCTAAATGGACTGGGTGTAGGATTTGTGTGATGCCAGTGGTCTAGACACCTCCCCTGACACTCTCCTCCTACCGTAGCTACGGGGGAAGGTCCTTCATACTCCATGGTGGTGAGAAGGGCGGCTGAGGTCTTGGACCTCGAGCTACCTTCTGTGGAGGTTAGGCCTAATATCCTAACTGACGTGCTTCAGACGGGGTCTTCCTCTTCAGAACCCCTTCTTCCCTTTAATGAGGCACTGACGGACGTCCTTTTGGATACTTGGTCCTGACCCAGCACAGGGGCTCCTGTGAATAGGACGATTGCCTGCCGCCATCGGCCTGTGCCGACATTCCCAAAATTCCTCACCCAACACCCCACGCCTGAGAGCCTTGTCATCCAGGCTTTCTCTTCATCTGGCGCATTCCCTGCCGCACCCCCGGATAGTGTGTCAAAAAGACTGGACACCTTGGGGAAGAAGTTGTTTTCTTCCAAGTCTAGCGCTGCTGTCCATGAAAACTGCATGCCTTTTGGGACGCTATTACCATACTCTCTGGGATACGGCCGCGTAGGTGCTGCCTAGAGTTCTGGAAGAGGCCTGGACTATCCTTTCCCAAGCCGTAACAGATGGGAGGGATGCAGCGAAGTTCATGATTCGTTGTGGACTGGAACCGACTCACTCTCTGGGTAGATTGGCTGTTTCGACTGGCATTGAGACGCCACGCCTGGCTGAGTACATCTGGCTTCTCAGGGGATTTCTAGCAATCCTTGATGGCCATGCCCCTTGATGGCACACGTCTCTTTGGAGACAAGATGAACTCAGCACCTGAGCGCTTTAAGGATTCCCGAACTACGGCCCGGTCCCTTGGCCTCATGCCTGCTCCTAGATCCCAGCAGTCTGCCTTTCGCCCCTTTCGTGACTACGGAAGGGTTACCCAACTGCATGCTTTCCCCCCTGGCCATCGACCTGCACATGGTGTACAGCCCCTGCGCGGCCACGGGATTCCATGCCCCCGGGGATCAGGGAGCCAGTGGGTTGCCCAGTCCACCCCAGCCCCCACTTCAGCCTCCAAACCTTCCTATTCCGCAGATACACCAGGAACCAGTTGGCGGCTGGATTCGCCTTCACCTGCCTCAATGACAATCCATTACCTCGGACAGGTGGGTTCTCCAGATTGTCCAAAGGGGCTACTCCCTCCCCTTCGAGAGACCTCCTCCAGCCATTCCACCTTCATACAATCGAATATCGGAGCATCATATGGCGCTTTTCCGTGAGGAAGTCCAAGCCCTTTTGGCCAAAGGAGCTGTAGAAAGGGTTCCATTGCCAGAAGTAGGTTGTGGTTGCTATTCCCGCTACTTTCTGGTGCCGAAAAAGGACAAGGCTCCTTGTCCTATATTAGATCTTTGGTCCCTCAACTTCTTCCTCAAAAAAGAGAAGTTCAAAATGCTGACATTGGCTCAGGTTCTATCTTCCCTGGATCCCAGAAACTGGATGTTAGCGTTGGACTTCTAAGACGCATACTGCCACATTCCCGGCTTGCCGGCACTCAGATGTTACCTACGATTCGTCGTAAGTCACAAGCACTTTCAGTTTACCGTGCTCCCTTTTGACCTTAGCAATGCCTCTCGGGTGTTCACGAAAGTGATGGTAGTGGTGGCAGCTCATCTGCGTAGGTTAGGGGTCCCAGTCTTCCACTACCTCGACAATTGGCTGTTGAAGGCGAACCCCCCACCCCCCACACAGTTGTCTCCCACCTCCAGACTACAGCAAACGTTTTGCATTCACTGGGGTTCACTATCAATGTGCCAAAGTCACACCTGACTCCTTCTCAGATGCTCCCTTTCATCTGAGCTGTTCTGGACACAGTGCAGTTTCGGGAATATCCTCCCGAAAAGCGAGTCCAGGATATTTGGGCTATAATACTGATGTTTCAGCCACTATCCTGGATTTCGGTGAGAATGACTCTGAGGCTGCTGGGCCTCATGGCCTCCTGCATCCTGCTAGTTCAAAAGGCCAGATGGCATATGCAGACTCTGCAGTGGGACCTGAAGTTCCAGTGGGCGCAGCATCAGGGGAATCTCTCCAATAAGGTCCAGATCTCAGAAGGAACTGCAAGAGATTTGCAATGCTGGTTACCGAATCAGGATTTGGTCAAAGGCAGATCCCTCGCCTTTCCCCAACCAGATCTTACAGTCGTGACAGATGTGTCACTCCTGGGATGGGGCGGCCACATGGGAGAGGCAGAGATCAGAGGCTTCTAGTCTCTGGCGGAAACCGGGCTCCATATCAGTCATCTGGAGCGCTGAGCAATTCGACTAGCATTAAAAGCATTCCTTCCCTCCCTCAAGGAGAAAGCAGTGCAAGTGTTCACAGACAACACCACCGCCATGTGGTACTGCAACAAACAAGGTGTAGGGTCGTGTACCCTTTGTTAAAAGGCTCTTCGCCTCTGGACTTGGCTGGAACATCAGGGCATTTCCCTGGTGGTTCAACACCTGGCAGGCTCCTTGAATGCCAGAGCAGACAAACTCAGCCGACGAATGGCATCTCCATCGGGAGGTGGCGCAAGGTCGTTTCCTTCAGTGGGGAGAACCTTGGTTAGACTTGTTCGCCTCCGTAGAGAACATGCAATGTCAGCTGTTTTGCGCGTTGGAGTTTCCAAGGCAGCACTCGCTAAGCGACGCTTTTCATCGTGACTTAAATTCAGGCCTCCTGTACGCCTTTCCGCCAATACCACTTCTGCCCAGAGTTCTGGAGAAGATCAGGAGAGACTGGGCCTAAGTTATACTGGTGGCTCCGGACTGGGCACGAAGAATTTGGTATCCCAAGCTGTTGAGCATGGCCATAGCTCCTCCGATCAGACTGCCTCTTTGGGAGGATCTTCTGTCGCAGCAGCAGGGAAGGGTTCCTCCATCCAAAAATGTCCACCCTACGCATCCTTGCGTGGGGATTGAGTGGCGACAGTTGACATCTTTTGGCCTCCCACCTGAAGTCTGTAACGTTGTCTTGGCAGCCAGGCGTCCCTCAACCAAAACCGTATAAGCCTGTTGGAAGAAATTTGTGGCATTGTGCATCGACAAATCTGTTGATCCTCTATCTGCTCCTCTTTCTCAAGTCCTCCTCTTTATTCTTTCCCTTTCCCAGCAGGGTTCCACCCTGGGCACTCTTAAGGGATATCTTTCGGCTATCCCTGCTTTCTTGAGGTTACCAGATCAGCCTTCCTTATTTAAATCTCCTATTGTTGGGAGGTTATCTTAAAGGCCTCACACATCTTTTTCCTCCTATCCCATTCCTCATGCCCCAATGGGATCTAACCTGGTATTAACATACCTTATGTGTGCCCCGTTTATGCCGCTTAGCAACTGCCCTTTACGGCTCTTAACCATTAAGACTGTCTTTTTAGTTGCCATTACCTCTGCCCGCATAGTAAGTGAGCTCCAGGCTCTGCCATCTAAGCCATCTTTCCTAGCAATACATCCTGACAAAGTGGTACTTCACACAAGGGCTTCTTTTCTACCTAAAGTAGTGACACTCTTCCTTGTAGGACAGTCCATCACCTTGCCTACTTTATATGCACCCCCACATCCATCTCATGAAGAGGAAAGACTCCACCATCTGGACCCAAAAAGAGCATTGGTGTTCTACCTTGATCGTACCAAAGACTTCCGGGTGGAAGATCAATTCTTTGTGGGATATGTGGGTGTGAAGAACGGGAAGGCAGTGCTGAAGAGGACCATTTCTCGATAGGTGCTCCTATGCATCAAAATGTCCTACGCTCGCTCTGGCTAAGAAGCAACCTCCTGAAGGTTTGCTTGCTCACTCCACCAGAGCTACTGCTGCTACCACAGCACAAGCATGGGGTGTTCCAGTCCTGGATATCTATCAGGTAGGCACGTGGGCATCTCTGCACACTTTTACCAAACACTACTGCCTGGACAGTCAGGTCCGAAGGGACTGCTACTTTGGCTGTTCGGTCCTGCAGGACTTCTTGGTGTGATCTTGGTTTGCAGCCCACCACCAGGGATGGTATTGCTCGGGTATCTATTCAAAGGTAAGGAATCTGCAACTAGAAGTCTCTATCAGATGTACAAGTTATTTACCTTCGGTAATGATATATCTGGTAGAGACATATTCTAGTTGCAGATTCCTTACCAACCCGCCCATCTGCCCCGCACTGCAAACTGATTTCTAGGGACACAAACTTCCCCTTAAGGGCCCTAGTTTTGGCTCACCACTCTGTGTTCTTCATGGCTCTGTTCTACTGGTGTGGAAAGTCGTGAAAAGAAACTGATGTCACACGCCGGGCTGGTGCCTATATACAAACCAACGTCATCACTGTGAACACAATGCCAACGATGCCTGCGGAGTCAACTGACGCCACCTGATGGCACGTAGAGGCACTGCACAAAAATCTGCAGATCCAGACTGACGCCTGGGGAAATTCTAAGGTAAGGAATCTGCAACTAGAATATGTCTCTACCAGATATATAGTTACTGAAGGTAAGTAACTTGTACTTTACTGCATTCAGGTTAAATGCTCATATTCATATTTTCGTGTGCTTTTATTTGATGTCTGGAAAGTGCCTTTATAAGTTCATTACTCAAAATAAGAGTGCTGCATAACTTGCACTGTTTCCTCTCAATTTGAAGCAAAGCAGAACAGGTATGCCTTTCAGCCCAAAGGCAGGGCACATGTCCCTGAGTGAGAGGGTACTCCTATATGAGCAGAGTACTCCCTACAAACACCAGACTTAATTCTCTGGGCTTTGTAAGTGAAGAGAAGACATTTTGAGACATGTAATGGACACTGGTCAATACGAGTAGTCCAGCTACATAGTGGTTTCCCCAAACCTAGGCATCTTTGGTATCAAAGATGTCGGAAACATGCAACAACACTGGTTTCGGTGTTAGTTGCATGATACCATGTACTCTCGGGCTTCCTTAGAGGATCCCCAAGATCTGCCTGTAAAGCCTTCCAGGGTATGCCCGGCAGCCCACGCTGCTACAGACCCCATACACTGTTCTGCCTGTTAGCTGCTCATCCAGCTAAAGCAGGGGGAAGGCAGAGCAAAGGGATTCCTGCAGGAGAGGAGGTGTGACCTCCTCCCCTTTAGAACTAGTGGTGTCTGAGCTGGGGCGGCCTCTCTGCGCCACCAGACTTATTTTAAGGGCACATTCGGTGCCTTCCTTGCGTAAACCGGTTTGCACCATTGCAGGGACCCTTGGTCCCTGCTCTGGTGCAAAACCACACAAAGAGGGGACTGTCCTACTCCTCCCCTAGGGAGATGCAAAGAGCTCTTCCAGTAGTCGGTTGATTCTGCCATCTTGGAAACAAGATGTGCAGAGGCCCCTGGGAGCATCTGACTGGTTAGGAGAGGTAGATGGCGTACCTGACCCCGTCTGATAGGTGGGTCACTACAGAGAGTGACCAACCCTCTTTTAGAGTTAATTAAGGACTTCCCCCATGGGTGGGTTCTCAGATTTATCTTATAAGACTCTACAAGGAACTCTCTGCAATACATCTTCTGCTCCTGGCCTCCGGAACCGCTGCTGGTCTGCTTTGGAAGTGAGACAAGTCTGCTTCTGGTGGGAAGGCTCCCATTGCAGCATTGTTTCTCCGGATCCTGCAACAATTATGCAACACCCAAGGCTGTGCTTTCTTCAGGGTCACAAGGACTCTGTTTGCACCTGGACGCATGAAGGAATCTCCCTTGGAGAGAAGGTGTCACTCCCCTGCATCCACAGGCACCTCAAGACAATGTCGACCATCTGGTGAGGTTTGCTGTCCCACGGACATTGAAAGGCTCTGCATCACAGGTGGTAGTTCTGAGGCCTCCTGCTTGTCTTTTGACCAGCTTGGTAGATGGTGGGCCCCTACTCCTGCCACTGAACTGGGATCCTTGTGCACTGTGACTGTTGCTCTTGCCAAGGCTTGGTGACCAGGAGATCTTCAGGCACCAAGTAGCCCCAGCCTCTGGCACTCTGCAACTCGAGGATCAGCCTTCGTTCTGCACCTCCTGCAACCTCTATTTTGTTGTGTTGCTGAGGCCTCCTTATGACTCCCTCAGTCCATTGCCTGTGGGTCACTTGTGGGTGCTCCGGCGACTTCTACTGGCCTCCCTGTGTGCTGAGGGCCAACCCTGACTTCACCTCAAGGATGAAGTCTCCTGGACCTTGCTGGTCCCCAAAAACGTGGTAATCCATCTTCAGCTCCTGCTTGCATTAGCCAGTGCTTGTTGGTGGCCTCGCTGGTCACTGACCGCCCTGGAATTCGGCGACCGATGTGGGAAATCTCATAGGTGATTCCTAGGATCTTCTGCAGCTCCTGGACCATGCAGCAGGACTTCTGCCTTTACCAACCTGCAGGAACTTCACCTCTACGAGGGTGGGCATTGCCTCCTGCACATCTCCCCCCCCCCCCCCCACTCCCCTTAGGCCCCTGTACATTTTATGCTATTTCTGTTTGTTATTTGGTGTATATATTGTGTGTAGATATCTGCAAAGGGAGATATACCAATGCTAGTCTAGTAGTTAGTACTGTAATAAAGAATCCTTTATTATTGCAAAACATGTATGGTTCTTTCTTGTGTGGGAGTTACTGTCTGACTACTGCATATACTATACCAAAGTAAGGTATAATGTGCACAGAGTCCAATGGATCCCCAGAGGCTTTACATAGGCTATAGTAGATAATACTACTGCTATCTTTTGTTGTAGTTTGGTCCAGCAGTTAGGCTTATCGGAGGGCAGTGCTAAGCATTTGTTGTACACACACAGTCAAGAAATGAGACAAACACTCAATGCCTAACTCCAGGCCAATGTTTATGTATAGATAAATATACTTTGTTACTATATTTCTAAAACCAAAATGATCTTTGTTGCATTTAAGTACAGTTTCAAGAATGTATCACATTCAACTATCTAATACACTTTGTTTTTAATTCACAGATACAACACTTTTCAGGTAAGTAATACTTTTCAATTTCAAAAGTAGACTGCAATTTCTCATAGAAAGCATTGCAGTCCTAGGGGAGGAAAAGTTACAACACAATTTGCAGGTAAGTACTCGACTTACGATCCCAGTCTCAGGGGTTAGGGTGTCCATAGGGCAAAGTTTAGGAACACACCAAGGCTGCACCACCAGTAAAACAGGGCTGGTCGGTTGCAGAGGTCAAAGCTGGTGTCAGGGGCCTAATGGAATCCTATAGAGGCTGGGGGCACTTAGAAAGAAACAGCTTGCAGGTAGGTACCCGTGACTTCAGGGCACAGACCTTGGGGGATTTAGATCAGCACCAGAGGGGCCAGAGGTCTGCACCAAACACACACTCTCAGGAGCACAGGGTGGCCGGGTGCATGGTGCAAAGGCAGCGTCAGGCACCCAATGCTTTTCAGTGGAGGAACCTCAGAGGTCACAAAGAGGCTGCAGGCTTGGTCCAGGGAGTCAGCTGAAGAAGACCACCGACTGGACATGTAAGAAGAGAAACCCACTAGACATTGCTGGACTGTCGGTTGGGTTCCCCAAGGCCGGGAAGCTATGGTTGCAGGGGTACCTTTAGGCATCGAGAAATCTTCACTAGAGCCAGTCGCGGTCAGGGGGTACTCTGGATTTAGGCTCCAGGCGTTGTTGTGTTTGTCAGGAGGATTCAACCCTGGGTGGACTCGAGGTTGGAATCACCTGGAGACCTTGTGTGGACCGGTGGGCTACCTGGACTCAAGCCGTGGACGTTGGGTGCAGCGTGGGTAGGACTCACAGAGCCTTAAGGGTCTGGAGTACTTGGAGGTTTCTTTGTGGACAGGGCTGCTGTCCTCTGGAGATCTTGGTCCTTGGGTAGGCAGACACTCCTCTGGGGGTTTGTAGAGGTCGCTGGTCCTGCAGGATCTGTCACCCTTTTGTAGCAGGAGTCTTGAAGTTGCAGACGGGCCGGTAGAGGTGGGGCGAAGTCAGTTGTCATCTGGAGTCTTCTCTGCTGGTGCGGCCCTTCAGGCCTTCTTCTTTCAGGTCACCAGGAATCTGAAAAGCAGGGTTCAGGGGTGCCCCCTAAATACAAGATTCAGGGGCATTACAGAGGTCAGAGGCTGTAGCCAATGGCTACTGACCCCGAGGGTGGTTACACCCTTCCTGTGCCCACTCTCTTTGGGGAGAAGGGCACATTCCTAACCCTATTGGCTAACACCCTCCAAAACAAGATGCAGGATTCTGCCAGGAGGGGTTCACCTCAGCTCTTCCCACCAGACCGGCCGCCAAAAAGTGGGGGCTGGTCGAGGGGGCAGGCATCTCAACTAGCTAGAATGCCCTGAGTCAGCATAACAAAAGGTAGGAGCCTTTGAGGCTTACAGCCAAGTGTTGCTGTTCCTGCAGGGAGGAGATGTGAAGCACCTCCACCCAGAGCAGGCTTTGCCCTTTCCTCCTGAGAACCAAAAACACTCACCCCATGGGGATCAGAAACTCATCTGGTGGTAGCAGGCTGGCATAGACATGTCAGCCACATACTAGTGAGTTGGGTGAATTTCAGGGGGCGTCTCTAAGATGCCCTCTGTGTTCGTTTTACAATAAATCCAACACTGGCATTAGTGTGGGTTTATTGAGCTGAGAAGTTTGATACCAAACTTCCCAGCATTCAGTGAAGACATCATGGAGTTGTGGAGTTCATAATGACAGACTCCTAGCCCATGTAATCAACATGGCTACACTGCACTTACAGGGTCTAAGAATAGACTTGGATACTGTAGGGGCATATTGCTCATGCAGCTATGCCCTCACCTGTGGTATTGTGTACCCTGTCTTAGGGCTGTAAACCCTGCTAGAGTGATGACTTACCTATGCCACAGACAGTGGTTTGTGGGAATGGCACCCGGAGAAGGATGCCATGTCCATTTTACCCCTTTCTCTCCACCAACACACACAATCTTTAGTGACAGTGTGTGTGTGTTTGGTGAGAGGTCCCTTAGGGTGGCAGAATACATGCTGCTTTCCTTAGAGATCCTCCCTGGCAACAGGTCCCTTGGTACCACTGGTACCTTTTACAAGGGGCTTAGCTGTGTGCCAGGGGTGTGCCCATCGTGGAAGCAATGGTACAGTTTAGGGAAGGAACACAGGTGCTTGGGCCTCATTAGCAGGATCTCAGCACACAAGTCAGGTTAGCATCAGATTTCAGGCAAAAGGTTTGGGGGGTGACCATTCCAAAAGGGGGACTTTCCTACAGCAAGTGCTTAGCGTTCCTCCTGGATAAGCATCACCTGCTCGCTTTAGCTACTCCTAGAGAGCTTTTGCTATCTGGACACCTAAACACGATCACTAAGGGTTGCCTGGACTCAGTACAGGGTGTCACACCCTAAGTGTACACCACAAACTGAGCCAGCCTCCTACACTTTCAGTTTGCAGTGCTCCCCTTAAGCCTTTTCGGTGCCCCTCGGGTGTTCACCAAGGTGATGGCGGGGATCACAGCTCACCTGCTCAAATCAGAGGTTTCAGTCTTCCCCTACCTCGATGACTGGCTTTTGAAGGCGGGGCTCGCCCCAGGCTGTCATCTCCTGCCTACAGGCTATGGCATTCGCTGGGGTTCACTATAAACGTCACACCTGACTGTAAGAAAGTACCCTCTTTTTGGCATGTTACCCCCCAATTTCTGCCTGATGTCAATATGTTTGACTGGGTCATTGGGATCCTGCTAACTAGGACCCCGGTGCTTATGCTCTCCTCTAAATTGTGTCACTGCATACAGAGTAACCCAGTATTTCACCCACAATTGGCATATTGGCACTCCTTATAAGTCCCTAGTATATTCTACCCAGGAACCCAGGCACTGGAGTTCCATGGGATCCCTATGGGCTGCAGCATTTCTTTTGCAACCCTTAGGAAGCCCATGCAAAGGCTTCTACAGGACTGCCGTTGCAGCCTGTGTGAAATGGTGCATGCACCCTTTCACTGCCATTTACACTGCACCAGGTCACTTATAAGTCACCAATATGTCAGGCCTTCCAACCCTGAAGGCTGGGTGCAGAGTACCTGTGTGTGGGGGCACCTCTGCACTAGCAGAGGTTCCCCAACGTCATCCAGGACAATTTTGACAGGGATGCCATTTTACGCGTGCACTGTACATAGGTCACTACCTCTGTACAGCTTCACAATAGTAACTTCGAAAATAGCCAGGTTTGGTATCTAACATGTTTGAATGATACCCCAAGGCTTTTGCAAGCATTGATTGTATGATTCCATGCACTCTTGGGGCTCCTTAGAGGACCCCCAGTACTGCCTTTACAGCCTTCTGAGGCATTCCAGGCAGCCCCAGCTGCTGCCACCTCCCAGACAGGTTTCTGCCCTTCTGGGGATGGAGCAGCTCAAGCCCAGGAAGGCAGAACAAATGATTTCATTTAGGAGAGGGATTTTACACCCTCTCTCCTTGGAAATAGGTGTTACAGGCTTGGGAGGGGTAGCCTCCCCAAGTCACAGGTTTGCTTTGAAGGGCACATTTGGAGCCCTTCTTGCATAAACTGGTTTGCACCAGTCCATGGACCCCCGGTCCCTGCTCTGGTACGGAACAGAACAAAGGAAAGGGGAGTGACCACTCCCCTGTCCATCACCACCCCAGGGGTGGTGCTCAGAGCTCCTCCAGAGTGTCTCTGGGGCTTCCCATCTTGGCAGGGCACTCTGGGAGCCATCTGAGTGGCCAGTGCCAGCAGGTGACGTCAGAGCCCTTCTCTGATAGATGCTTGCCTGTTTAGCTGACCAATCCCTCTTCCAGAGCTATGTATGGTCTCTCTCTTGGGTCGTACTTCAGATTCGATTGCAAGACTCCAGCAGGAATCCTCTGCATCCTTTACTTCACCTTCTTACCGAAGAAACTGCATCTGGACCCTCCAGGATCTCTACAAACTGCAACAAAGAAGGAAAGACGACTTCTGCAACATTGTATCTTCAGCTCCTGCTAGCAACTGTTTCCAGATCGTGCATCTTCAGAGGACTGCCTGTCTTCAGCCTGCGCCGAAGAACAAAGGAATCTCCTTTGAAGTGAAGGAGTCACTTCCCTGATTCAGCAGGCACCCCTCTCCAGTGACGACCGGTGGCTTGTGTCCCCTCTCCTGAAGAATTGCGGGGATACAGCAACCCTTATGGTGGTATGAAGTGGTCCCAATGGTCCAGACGTCCAACTGTCCAACCCACGCAAGACAGTACCCTGTTGCACCGCGTGTTTTGCAGTTGCCAGGGCTTGCTGGCATCCTTCCACGAAGTTCTTCGTGCACCATACAGCTGTGGTCCCCAGCACTCATTACTGAGAGACACACCCTCCGGCGTGGTTCTCCAGTGGCGTGAGATCCCTTTGTGTAGTGCTGCGTGGGCCTCCTTTTACTACTTCTTTGTCCCCCTGCTGTGGGACTCCTGTGCGCGCTGCCTGGTCTTCTGAGGGCTCTCTGAGTTGCTGAGAGCACCCTCTGTTTCCCACCAGGTCCTTCCTGGTCCCGGGCTGCGCCATTTTTTGCTAACCGTGAGCTTTGTGTGTGCCAAGGCTTGTTGGCGGAATCCAATGACTCAAACCAGACTGCAATGATCCATCCTGGCCGGGATATCATCTGCACCAACCAGGAACCCACATCCGTCTTCTTGGGTGCAGTACTGGCTGTTGTTTTTCACTGGTGGTTCTTCTTCTGCACCTTCATCCGTGTTAGCAGTGGCTCCTGTTCTCCCTGGACTCTTCAGTGTTTCTTGGACCTGGTCCCCTTTTTCCACAGGTCTTCAGGTCCAGGAATCCATTGTTGGTGTTTTTTTGCAGTCTCTTCTGGTTCTTGCATAATCCTCTTTCTTGTGTTCTTGTGTGTCCTAGGAAAGTTACGGTGATTTACTCTTATTTTCCTGTGCTCTGGGGTGGGTTCTATTACTTACCTGTGGTGTTTTCTAATACTTCCAGCACCCCTCTACACACTACAGTTGCCTAGGTGGGAAACCGACTTTCGCATTCCACTTTCTTAGTAAATGGTTTGTGTTCCCCCTAGGCCAGAGGTCTTCAATCTGTGGGTCGCGACCCTCAGGGGGGCCGTGGAGCCCTTGAAAGGGGGTCGCGCATTCCCCGAGGCGATCGTTAACTTTAATTGAGTTTCCTGTGCTGTGAAAGGGAGCTGCACAGACAGCTAAAGAAGCCATGTGCCTGCTTCCTGAATGAAATGCAAATGTGAGTTAGGAATTGATCTGCAAATGTAAATGATAAAATAGACAAATGTAAAGAATGCTTTGGAGCCGGTTCTGGCTTTAATTGATCGAATCACTTAAAGCTTTGTGATGACAAAGATTTGTTCTCTTTAAGTGGTAGTGCAAAGAGTTAACAACTGGGCAGTGAAGTATGTGCTTTTAATTGTGATTGTATATACATAGGGCCAGATTTATGCTAGCCTTGCGCCGTTCCAATGCCACATTAGCATCATTTTTTTTACGTTAATGTGGCGTTGGAAGGGGAAAAAAGCTGCGTCACATTTACAAAGTGGCGCGATGCTTGCATTGCACCACTTTGTAACCCCTTGTGCCACATTATGCCTGCACCAGGCATAATGTATGCAAGGGGGGCATTCCGGCACTAGGGGGGCCATAAAAATAGCACAAAGGAATCTATAAGATTCCTTAGCGCCATTTGTATCGGCATTTAACGCCTGCTAAGTGCAGGCATTAAAAAGAGGCTCCCATTGATTACAATGGGCCTCTGGGTGCTTTTCAGGATTAGTGTCATAATTTTTTACGCTAATCCTGCAAAACACCGGACTAGCATAAAAAATTATGACACTAGTCCCCCTGACTACCACCATGGTGCTCCGTATTTTAAATACGGCGCTACGCTGTGGCTTTAGGGGGCACAAGAAAAGCACTGTTGCACTAAGTGCAGCCCCACTTTTCATATACCTGCCCCGTAGTGCTTACTACCCCTGAGGAGGTGCTGAAGGGACAGCTATAAAAAAATGATTACATAAGGTCTGGTATTACTTAAATCTACATTTTGGAAATTTTATCTTTAAACTTTTTGTGCATTTTTTTGTGGCCTATCTTATACCTTGTGTAATACAAATATAAAATAATGACTTACATTTTCACAGTGCTTTCTGTCACAGGCCTTGTGGCACTAAAAATACACAAGTCACTATTCTCCACTGCAACAACCAAGATTGAATTCTGTGACTGGTTACACAAAGACCTCTGCAGTGCATTAACTAATAGAGGTTTCATAATGCACTACAGTGCATTTCCCAATGAGTAACCACTTTCTTGTATTTATTTTTCCTTTGAGCTGCCTGTTATTTTATATGTAGCTACCTGACAGTGAAAGACTTTTAAAAAAAGTACAGATTATTTTGGGGCATATTTATGAGGGACTTGCACCACCAGAGCATCACTTTTATTGATGCTCCGGCGGCACAAGCCTCTCAGTCTTACCTATGAGGCATCGCACAGCCACCTACGCGGCTTTGCATGGCCTCATAGATATGGAGAACATCAAAGCAGCAAAAGCCACTGCGTTGCCTTACTCTGTGTCAAGGACGCGTTCTATGAGCGTTGCAGTGGGTGTTCCCACACAACACCCTTGGATTTTGACGCTGCCCGGATTTACAAAATCACAAACTGGAGCAGTGCCAAAACCTTACGCAGGCAGAATGAGGAGAAATGTTTTCATTTCTCTTAATTTTTTCCTCTTTCCATGTGTGTTGCATTCTGCTGCACACATGGAAAGAGGAAAATACCATTCAGGATTGTTTTTGTTCAGGAAGGTGCCCCTTCCTGCACAAAAACAACCCTGCCTACTTTGGCGCTAGGCAGCAATTTGTGCGCCAGCGCAGGGGAAAAGGGCATGAATGCACTGTATTTCATAAATACGGTGCATTCCTGCCCTTTTGTATTGGCGTGGGGCAGTGTAGCAAGAAGACTTGCGGCGCTGCCCCATGCCAATTCCTCATAAATTATGACCTTTGTTTTTAGCCACACCCTTGACCACGCCCCCACACTCACTGACCTTTGTTTTGCTAAACACCGTTTCACATTATTTCCTCACCTTAAAAAAGATTTGATTGGTTGGTTGCGTGATGCTGCTTTTTGTCGAGAACAGTTGGAGACCTTCTGGGAGTTAGCACCTGAGGGTTCTAGGCCGCGAGATATTTGGGCACCTCTGCGTGCCTATTTGGAGATTGCTTACTGAGTGATATGTGCTAGATTCAATTGGCATGCATTTGGGGAATGGTTTGTGCCGCCCTGCTTGTGAGAAGATGCAAGCTGTGGGATGTTTGCCAGTGCCGACTTGCCCGTTCCGGCCGCCTTGCTATATTTATGTTGGTTGTACTTGTTCTTGCTCCTCGAATGCCGACAGTTATTGTTCGTGACCCCTAAATTTTGCTCATTGCGGTCTATTTTGTTGTAACATTAACGAATTTTGTCACACTTGAGTCGGGGTTTCTTGGGTGCTAATGCTGTTATGGAAGAGGAGCTTTTTTTTGTTGTACGTTCAAAATGCATTAATAAATACAAAATTAAAAAATTATTTGCAGTGGGAATTGGGGACGTTTATGATTGTCGATGATGTGGAGTACCAGGTTCTAGAAATGTGTGTCAGGACTGGGTCCTTATGCCTAAAAAACTTTTGAGAGGGGGTCCTGGCATCAAAAAGTTTAAAGATCTCTGCCCTAGGCCCATTTTTATCTATTGTGATTTTCACTATTTGCAGTTTTCTAACTGTTTTTACAGCTATTTCTGCTTACTAGTGTATATAATTTGTGTATTACTTACCTCCTAAGGGAGTATAGTCTTTATGGTATTTTTGGCATTTGTGTCACCAAAATAAAGTACCTTTATTTTTGTAACACTGAGTATATTATTTCATGTGTTTGAGTACTGTGTGACTACAGTGGTATTGCATGAGCTTTGCACGTCTCTGATTTAGGCCTTGGCTGCTCATCCACACTATCCCTAGGGAGCCTGGCTTCTAGACACTGTTTTCATTTCACTAATAAGGGATAACTGAACCTGGTATAAGGTGTAAGTACCTTAAGTACCCACTACAAACCAGGACAGCCTCCTACACTGACTCCCTCTCAGACGTTCCCTTTCATCAGAGCTGTTCTGGACACAGTGCTGTTTCGGGCTTATCCTCCAGAGCGCTGAGTCTGGAATATTCAGGCTATGATACAGATGATTCACCCTGTATCCTTGATTTCGATGAGAATGATTCTGAAGCTGCTGGGCCTCATGGCCTCCTGCATCCTGCGGGTGACGCATGTCAGATGGAATATGCAGGGTCTACACTGGGACCTGAAGTTCCAGTGGGTGCAGCATCAGGGGAATCTCTACGACATAGTCCAAATCTCTGAAAAAACACTACAGGATTTGCAGTGGTGGCTAACAAACCGCAATTGGGTCAAAAGCAGATCCCTCTCTCTTCCCCAATCCGATCTGATAGCAGTGACAGATTCTTCACTGCTGGGATGGGGCAGACATCTGGGAGAAGCGGAGATCAGAGGTGTCTGGTCTCCAGCGGAGTCCAGACTCCACATCCAGCTGTTGGAGCTCCGGTCAGTCAGACTAGCATTGAAATCATTTTTTCCATCTCTTAAAGGGAAGGTAGTGCAGTGTTCATGGACAACACCACTGCCATATGGTACCGCAATAAGCAGGGTGGGGTGGTGTCGTGGATCCTTAGTCAAGAGGCTCTGACCTTTGGATGTGGCTGAAACAACAGGGCATTTCCCTGGTGGTTCAACGTCTGATGGGCTCTCTGGAAGTCAGAGGGATTGAACTCAGCTGACAGTGCTTAGTCGATCACAAATGGCGTATCCATCGGGAGATGGCACAAGGTCTCTTTCAGCAGTTGGTAGAGCCTTGGTTAGATCTGTTTGCCTCCACAGAGAATACACGTCAGCAGTATTGTGTGTTTGAAGTTTCCACTGTGGCAGCCGCTCATCGACGCTTTTTGTCTCAAGTGGAACTCAGGCCTGGGGCCTTTCCGCCCATACGCTTCTGCCCTGAGTTCTCAAGAAGATCGAGAACGACTGGGCCCAAGTAATCCTTATGGCTCCAGACTGGGCACAGAGTCTGGTGTCGCGAGCTACTGAGCATGGCCGTCGATCTTCCAATTAGACTGCTTCTTCGGGAGGATCTTCTGTCGCAGAAGAGGGTTCTCCACCCAAACCTGTCCAGTATCCTTCTATGACAGCCTAGAGCCTGCGCACCCGAACATGGCTATCACTTGTGCTGACTCTGCCCCTGTTTCTCCGAAGCTTCCTGGTCATGCTGTCTGTGATTGGTCAATCGTTCCGCAGCGGCGGGAAGCCAGCCGGTTAAATATACCAGAGTCAACACTTTCAGCGTTGAGAGGTGGAAAGGAGAGAGACGAGGAGCAGAGCTCGACTGTGAACCAGCACCGAAGGTACCGTCCTGGTATCGGAAGAGGAACTGGGAGGCGATTCCGAGAAGACCCTGCTCCAGGCGACCGGGAGGCCAAAATGCAGCATCCCGCCATGCTCCAGGAGAAGCGTGGCCATTCAGGTGCGTGGGACTACTTCCCTGAGTGACTGTAAATAAGAGAGAGAGAGAAAGGAGTGGAGTGAAAAGGGTAACACGGGGAAAAAGGGAGGAGGGAATAGACAATCACCGAAGAAACGGGAAGGCACGAGCACTAGGGTAACAGGAAGGAAAAAGGGGAAAAACAAGCGAGGAGCAGGGAGAAACACGAAACTCACCGACAGGCACCGTAGACCACCATTGCCATTTAAAAGCCCGCCGAAGCCCAAGCACAGAAACTGCTGAATACTAAGGGAAAACAGAAAGACAAGAAAGATTAGGAATCAGAATAGTATGAAAACAGAAGACAAGTACGGGCTAACCTGAGATAAGGAGAGTAATGTAATATTGTCAAAACAGAAAGACAGGAAACATAACGACCTTGTATAAGAAAAGAGATATCATTAAAAGATCACTTACAGCTCTTGTTCTTTTTCTCTCCACATGCGCTTCCCGGGGGAAAGTCCTGTGAACAAGAGAGAGAGAAAGACGAGTAAGGAACGGACCTCAAGAACATCCCACCAATTAAAGCCCAGCTTCGCAAAGACTGAAATAAAACCTACCTGAATTCCGATATATACCATAACTTCAATAAAAATCCTTTGTTTTAAACCTATAACGCAGTCTGGAGTGGTTCCTCCACACCCACACGGTTACAAGTGGTGTCAGAAGTGGGATTTGTGGAGACACCGACATCATGGAGGAAAAGGCAACAATGGCAGACATAATCGCTCAGTTGGCAGAAGGGCAGAGGCATCTCCAGATAATGTGGGAACAACAAATGAAAGAAGCTAAAGAGGAACGAGAGGCACTGCAAACAGCTCTTAAGAGTCAGGCAACGATTATGGCCAATAATCAACTCGTACATGAGACTGCCTTGGGTAAACTTACCGATACCATCGCTCATACAAAAGTACACCCCACAGTACCAAGTAGTGTGTTGCAACGCTATCAAAAACAGGAAGACCCTGATTCTTTTTTCAACAACTTTGAGAGGGTGGCCAGTACTGCTAACTGGCCAGAGGATAAATGGGGCCAATATATCGCCCCCCTTCTCACCGGCCATTTACAAGCAACATATCAAGCTGTTAACCCCAGTGGCACTCTTCCATACAAAGATCTTAAGAAAGCCCTTCTGGAGAGAGTAGGTTTGGACAGTGAGAGTTATCGTACCAAGTTTAGACACATGAAATGGCAGCAACAGGAGAACCCCCGTACTTTGTATTATCGAGTCCAACATGCAGCCGGAAGGTGGCTACTTCCAACAGAGAACACAAGAGAAGAAATATTGACATTATAGTCTTGGAACAATACTTAGATGCTCTTCCCCCTACCACCCGGAACTGGGTACGGCAACATCCTGGACTCACAAATGAAACCGCCATAGAGCTTGCCTGTGCTTATCATAGAGGCACGGATTTTAGGGCTAATGCTAGTCGGACCCCACCAACCCCAGCCCGTCCAGCCATACCTAGATTACATCTGCCGCCTTCTGTAGGAAATTCTGGAACTGACCGATCACAACCAGCTGGCCTGGGTCCCTCTGGATATACCAGTCATGGACTCCAGTGTTATCACTGTTCAGAGTGGGGCCATATTGCCCGGCATTGCCCTCAAAAGAAAGAAACAGACGAACCTATGGAGATAGGCCTGACCAAGGAAAGAGTGTTCTGGGCTGGAGGGAAGAAACCCAAATATACCCTCCCTCTCCTCATCAATGAAGTAGAAAGGATAGCTCTAATCGATTCTGGATGTAGCCAGAGCGTGATCAGGGATGATTTAATAATGCCAGGACAGGTGGAACCAGAGTCACAGGTTCTCATTACTTTCTGTACATGGGGATCAACGGTTTTACCCACTTGCGACCATAGAATTGAAATGGAAAGAACAGAGTGAAACCCTCTGGGTAGGGGTGCTCCCCAGCCTCGATGAGGATATAATCCTCGGGACAGATTATGAGGATTTTCCCTCCTTGTTGGAAAAAGCAGGACAAGAGCACCTTCTGAGGGAATGGTGGCGGGAAGCACCAAGAGTAATGGACCCGGATGAACCCAAACAAGTACGAATTGCCCTCAGCAAAAGACAAAAAAGAGAACAACGACGCTCTTATATGCCGAACTGCCCGACCCCCAAAGAGTCCATTGGTATGGGGAAGGTTTGCACAATCACCGGAGAGTTTCGACAAAATCAAAATGAGGATCCTACCTTAAAATATGCCTGGCAGCAGGCCGAGTCCGGAACAGCACCAGGGGTAGGTCCCCGATTCTTGGTTCATAATAATCTCCTATATAGAAACCCCGCGCCCACCATAGGAAATGACCTACAATTAGTACTACCTAAAAGTCACCGTCAACAAGTGTTGCAGCTGGCACATGGGGATAATGGGGAAGGACACTTAGGAAGGGAGAAAACGGAAGAAGCGGTACTGCGACGATTTTATTGGCCCGGGGTTTATGGCGAGATACGTAAGCATTGCTCTGAGTGTTCCAAATGTCAGTTATACAACCCCTCTCCACAAAAACCGTTCCCCTTCAGCCACTTCCCATTATTGACATTCCTTTTACCCGGGTGGGAATGGACCTTATCGGGCCCCTTGCCCCTTCAACTCGGGGAAGACAGTATGGGGGTTATTCTAACTTTGGAGGAGTGCTAATCCGTCCCAAAAGTGACGGTAAAGTGACGGATATACCACCAGCCGTATTACGAGTTCCATAGGATATAATGGACTCGTAATACGGCTGGTGGTAAATCTGTCACTTTTCCGTCACTTTTGGGACGAATTAACACCTCCTCCAAAGTTAGAATAACCCCCAATGTGTTAGTTTTGGTGGACTATGCGACGCGATATCCCGAGGCCTATACCCCTTCCCAGTACACATACTAAAGTTATCGCTCAGGCTATGATAGAGTTCTTTTCCAGAGTAGGTTTTCCGAAAGAGATCTTGACAGATCAAGGGACTCCGTTTATGTCCAGATTAATGGCAGAAGTAGGTCGACTTCTAGGGGTGAGACAAATCCGTACCTCAGTCTATCATCCGCAAACAGACGGGCTAGTAGAAAGATACAATAAAACCATTAAATCATTACTCAGAAAAAGTATATCGGAAGCTGGGAAAGACTGGGAAAAGAAACTACCATTGGTTTTATATGCTATCCGTACACTTGTACAAGCGTCATTGGGTCATAGTCCGTTTGAAATGTTATTCGGACGACAGCCACGCACCCTGTTAGACATGTTAGTTGAACAGTGGGAGGATACAGAAGAGGAAGTAAAAGACCTCTTAACCTACACCAGGCAGTTAAGAGACAATCTACATACAGTATGGGAAGAAGCCCATACGGCCTTACAGGAAGCACAAGATAAGCAGAAACAAAGATACGATATCCGGAGTGCTGTTCGCACTTTATCAGTAGGAGACAAAGCTCTAGTCTTGCTCCCTAGCTCTGACAATAAGCTTTTGGCCAAATGGCAGGGACCGTTTGAAGTGATAGCTCAGATCAACCACACCACATATAAGCTGGCCCTTCCCCAAGGGAGCGGTAGGGAGCAGATATATCATATCAATTTACTGAAGAAATGGCTAGAACCCACAGAAGACAACTCCGTTCACTTTATCAACTCGGAGATTCCAGACGATATCCCAAGATAACTTCCCAGGATCGGTCCAACCAGGTAAACCCATGGATCAATCCTGATCTTACAAAAGGGTATCATAATCAACTAACCCAGTTAGTACAGCAAAATCAAGATGTCTTCTCTAGATATCCGGGTCGAACTACCCTAGTCCAACACCCCATCCGTTTGAAACAAAATACTGTCTCACGACAGAGGCCATACCGCATCCCTGAAGCAAAGCAAAAGATAATTGAAGGAGAGGTCCAAACTATGTTGGCAGCGGGTATCATAGAACCGTCAACCAGTCCCTGGTGCTCTCCAGTAGTATTGGTACCCAAGCCCGATGGCAGTACACGGTTTTGTGTAGATTATAGGGGTGTCAACAACTTAACCTATTTTGATGCTTATCCCATGCCTAGAATAGACAAACTGATTGAGAGATTAGGCCAAGCCACATACCTATCCACCTTAGATCTCACAAAGGGTTATTGTCAGATACCCTTAAGAAAGGAGATAAAGAAAAAACAGCATTTGCCACCCCCTCGGGTTTATATCACTTTACTGTCCTTCCTTTTGGTTTCCATGGGGCTCCCTGCCACTTTCCAGAGGCTCATGGATGAAATCCTACGTCCCTTTCAGCAATATGCTGCTGCCTATCTCGATGACATTGTTATATACAGCAAGACCTGGGAGGAGCACATGACATATCTAGGGACCATATTGCATGCTTTACGAAAAGCCAACTTAACTGCCAATCCTGACAAATGTAAACTCGGACAGACTAGTATCAAGTACCTGGGCTATATTGTGGGGAATGGTAGAATTAGTCCTCAGGTCGAAAAAGTAGAGGCCATTTCAAAAATGGAATTTCCCAAGAGAAAGAAAGATATTAGAGCTTTCCTGGGTTTGATTGGCTATTATCGGCGATTTATCCCTCATTTCTCCACCATTGCAGAACCTCTTACTAATCTACTGAAAAACTCCTGTCCCAACACTCTTGGTCCCCCCTCTATGCCTGCATTACGTAGTTTTGAGCAACTAAAGGCCGCTCTCACTTCGGAACCCGTGCTGTGTTGTCCTGATTTTGATAAACCTTTCGTGTTATTGACTGATGACTCCGACGTAGGGCTTGGGGCAGTGTTATCCCAACAGCAGGCTGATGATTCCCTCCACCCAGTGTTGTACATCAGCAGGAAGCTTCTACCACGGGAATGTCATTATCCGGCTATAGAGAAGGAATGTTTGGCGATTAAGTGGGCAATTGAATCTCTCAGATATTACTTATCGGCCAGAACTTTTACCCTGATCACTGATCACGCGCCTCTCACATGGCTTGCCCATCATAAGGACACTAATGCCCGTGTTCTCCTCTGGTTCCTTTCCTTACAGCCATTCTCCTTTCGAATCCAACATCTGCCTGGGAAACACATGGTGGCAGCAGATTTCCTTTCCCGTTATCCCTAGGGGGAGTGTATGTGACGGGCTAGAGCCTGCGAGCCCGCACATGGCTATCACTTGTGCTGACTCTGCCCCTGTTGCTCCGAAGCTTCCTGGTCATGCTGCCTGTGATTGGTCAATCGTTCCGCAGCGGTGGGAAGCCAGCCGGTCAAATATACCAGAGTCAGCACTTTCAGCGTTGAGAGGTGGAAAGGAGAGAGCCGAGGAGCAGAGCTCGACTGTGAACCAGCACCGAAGGTACCGTCTGGGTATCGGAAGAGGAACTGGGAGGCGATTCCGAGAAGTCCCTGTTTCAGGCGACTGGGAGGCCGAAATGCAGCATCCCGCCACGCTCCAGGAGAAGCGTGGCCATTCAGGTGCGTGGGACTACGTCCCTGAGTGACTGTAAATAAGAGAGAGAGAGAGAGAGAGAGAGAGAAAGGAGTGGAGTGAAAAGGGTAACACGGGGAAAAAGGGAGGAGGGAATAGACAATCACCGAAGAAACGGGAAGGCACGAGCACTAGAGTAACAGGAAGGGAAAAGGGGAAAAACAAGCGAGGAGCAGGGCGAAACACGAAACTTACCGACAGGCACCGTAGACCACCATTGCCATTTAAAAGCCCGCCGAAGCCCAAGCACAGAAACTGCTGAATACTAAGGGAAAACAGAAAGACAAGAAAGATTAGGAATCAGAATAGTATGAAAACAGAAGACAAGTACGGGCTAACCTGTGATAAGGAGAGTAATGTAATATTGTCAAAACAGAAAGACAGGAAACATAACGACCTTGTATAAGAAAAGAGATATCATTAAAAGATCACTTACAGCTCTTGTTCTTTTTTTCTCCACATGCGCTTCCCGGGGGAAAGTCCTGTGAACAAGAGAGAGAGAAAAACGAGTAAGGAACGGACCTCAAGAACATCCCACCAATTAAAGCCCAGCTTCGTAAAGACTGAAATAAAACCTACCTGAATTCCGATATATACCATAACTTCAATAAAAATCCTTTGTTTTAAACCTATAACGCAGTCTGGAGTGGTTCCTCCACACCCACACGGTTACACCTTCTTCTTGAGTGGAGATTGAGTGGTGGCAGTTGACATTTCTTTACCTTACACACGCAATCTGTAATGTAATCTTGGGACCCAGGCATCTCTCCACCAAAAAAGGTATACACCTGTTCTTGGAATATGTTTATGGCTTGGTGCACTGGTTACTCTGTTGACAACCTTTCTGACCCTTTTTCCTGAGGTCCTATTGTTTACCCTTTCTCGGGCCCAGCAGGGTTCTGCTATGGGCACACTCAAAGGTTATCTGGCTGCTATCTCTGCTTTTTTATGGTTGCCTGATCAACCTTTCTTGTTTAAGTCTCCCATTGTAAATAGATTCCTCAATTGTCTTACACACCTCTTTTCTTTATCCCCATTCTTGGTTTTGACATTTCTGATGTGCACCTCTTTCAAGCCTCTCCACAGTTGTCCTCTCAGGCATCTTTTAAAGCAACCTTCCTAGCTGCAGGCATTGTCATCTAAGTCCAACTATCTTTCCATCTATCCTGACAAAGTGGTGTTTTGCACTAGAACTTCCTTTTTGCTAAAAGAGGTTATGCCCTTTCATGTAGGCCAATCTGTCACCTTGCCTACTTTTTACACATCCCCACATCTTTCTAGGGAAGAGGAGATACTCCACCGCCTGGACCCAAAAAGAGCATTGTCATTCTATCTTGATCATACGAAAGAATTCCTGGTGAATGATCAACACTTAGTTGGTTATGTGGGTGCGAAGAAAGGTCAGGCAGTGCAGAAAAGAACCACCTCTAGATGAGTTGTAATCAGTGTTTAATTTGAGCCAGTGGTTTCCAAGGTGGGTACTGGCACTTATTTTTGAGGGCTGGTACTTATTTTGCTGCTGCAAGCATTTTCTGTGTCACAAAGGGAGAAAGCAGAAAGCTGCTAGAGAGCTGAAGGGACAGGGAATTATGGAAATGGATTAAAGAGGTCCGAGATGGCTTCAGGATTACCATGCCTCAGTATTCCATGCTTGTTCATTTAATTGCAGCAGCTGCATGTTTTGGGGGAGAGATTTGGGCACCAGCACGTTTTTACTTACAAATTAAGCACTGGTCGTAATCTACATTAAAGTGTGCTATGCATAGTAGGAATGCCTTCCGACATGGTTGCCCCCACGTTTTGCCTGGTGTCAGTGTGTTTTGACTGTAGTATACTGGGATCCTGCTAACCAGGCCGCCAGAGCCAGTGTTGTCTTCTCTAAATTTGGTTGATCAGTACTTCTTACACCCCACAATTGGCATAGTGGTGTACCCCTGTACATCCCTAGTATATGCTACTTAAGTACCCAGGGCATTGGTACTCCAGGGGTCCCCCATGAGCTGCAGCATGTATTATGCTACACTTGGGAGCCTATGCAAAGTGTGTCTACAGGCCTGACATTGCAGCCTGTGTGAAATGGTGCATGCACCTTCCCCCCAGAAACAAGGTTTACCTTATAGCCCGGTCACTGCACTGTGACCCTGCTGTAAGTCACCCTTAAGGGAGACCCTTCAGTCCAACTGTAGGGTGCTTGGTTCTAAGTGTGAGGTTACCACTGCATGAGCAGAGGTACATACCCCTACAAACTCCAGCCTCCATTTGATGGGCTTTGTAAGTGTGGGGACGCCAATGTAAGGTATGTAGTGGACACTGGTCATCATGAGATGCCCAACTATATAATGGCTTTACCAAACCTAGTCATGTTTGGTATCAGACATGTTAGAATCATGCAGCTGCATCAGTTCCCATTGTTAGTTGCATAATACCATGTACTTTGGAGGTTCCTTAGAGGATCCCCCACGTCTACTTGTGCAGCCTTGCAGGGTCTGCGTGCAAGCCAGTGTTGCCGCCAACCCCAAATAGTGTTCTACCCTCCTGCTGCTGAGGGGAAGGCAGAACAAAGGATTTCCTTTGAAGCAGAGGTGTTACCACCTCTACTTTTGAAATAGATATCTTTGGGCTAGGATGGGGTTGCTCCTGAGCGCCATCAGACTGCTTTAAAGGGCACATTTGGTACACTCCTTGCATAAACTGGTTTTATCCAGTGCAGGAGCCCCTGCTCCCACTCTGGCAAGAAAGCGCAGAAAGGACAGGGGAGTGACCGCCCCCATGTCCAGCTCCTCCCCTAGGGAGGTGCCCAGAGCCCTGGAAATAAGATAAGCAGAGGACTCTTGGAGCATCTGACTGGTCAGTCCAGCAGAGTAGCGTACCTGAACCCCCACTGACCTGGTCCACGGGTCACTGTAACAGCTGGACAGCCGATTTCCTCATTGACTTAACAGGACGTTCAGACACAACTTCACCCCTTTGCACCTGGGCTCCCTGTTGCAGGTACTCTACTTCTCCGGGCATCCGCGTGTGGGGACACTCTTGAACCTTCCTTACTCCAACGGGTTTCCTCAGGGTCCTCTCCAACCTTTTTGCAATGGCGACTATCCCATGTTATCCTATGAACACCAACAGTGAATAACACCTCTGCATCCGGGCTTCTGGAAAAACCTCTGGTGTTCTAGTATTTCCATGGTCTTTAGGATCCTTGAGTATTAGTCTTGCCTGGTTGGACTGTTCTTATCCACCTTTTTTTGTATATGGTTTGGCTCCCCCCTTAGGGGTCCATATTATTTTATGTTTTTACCTTCCTGTTTCTAAGTATATTTTGTGTGTGCATATCTCCGGTTAGGATAAAATACCCAAAGTTAGTTTAGTGCCTGTGTGTTAATAAAGAATACTCTATTTTTCTAAAATTCTGTGTGGTTCTTTCTCGTGTGTAAATCACTGACTGAGTTTGTGGTTATTGCACTTGCTTTACTCTTTCCCAGATAAGCCTTAGCTGCTCTCCACAGCTATCCCTCGAGGGCTTTGGTTATCAGGAACCACTTTCACTATCACCAAGGGTTGCCTAGACTCAGTGCAGAGTGCATCATCTATAGGTGTAAACCATATACTGAGCCCGCCTCCTACAGGCACTGGCTAAGGAGCAACCCACTGAGGACTTACATGCTCATTCTACAAGAGCTAAAGCTGCAACCTCTTCATTTTCATGCGAAGTTCCAGTCCTCGACATCTGTCAGACGGCATTGTGGGCATCTCCACACGTTACAAGACACTACTGCCTGGGCAGTCAGGTTCCTAGGGACGGGCACTTTGCCCATTCAGCAAAGCATGACTTCCTGTTATGATTTTAGTTCGTAGACCCACCGCCGGGGACGGTATTGCTTGGGTACCTATTCTAAGGTAAGGAATCTGCAACTAGATGTCTCTAGCAGATGGACAAGTTACTTACCTTCAGTAACACCTTATCTGGTAGAGACAATATCTAGTTGCAGATTCCGTAGTGCCTCACTCATCCTCCACGCTCTGCAAACGGATTTCCATGGACAGGGTCTCCCCTTTCAGGGCCTTAGTTTTGACATACCAGTGGTCATTGTTCTTCATAGCTCTGCACTTCTGTCGTGGAATGTTGTGAAAGGAAACTGAGGTCAGCATGCCAAGGTGGCACATATAGAGGATCCGCAACATAATTTCCAGGGTAGACGACACCAACAACAGATACGGAGCTGATCGACACCACCTAACGGTGCGCAGGGTTATGGTTCGAGAAAAATCTCTGGATCCAGACTGATGCCTTGGGAAATTCTAAGGTAAGGAATTACCGAAAGTAAGTAACTTATCCATTTGTGACTATTTTAGAAGATATTAAAACAAACTTCTAAATATGGGAAGACTTTCACCTGTTCCACAATTTCCGAGCCCATGTACACTTTTTAGTGTGGTTCTTTCTGTGGACTGACACATTAGTTAGGATTTATTTATATTGTTGTACACGTGCAGTGAATCCATACATGTGATATGACGATTGATAAATCGCCGAAGCTACCTCTGAGATTGGGAGAGCAACACTGCATCAACTGGATATAACAGGGTTAACACAATTACCATTTTTGGTTGAGTCATAGCCAGTGTGCAACAGTTGGCATTATTCTAAATTATTCCTGATGTAAACTCTTTGATACAAGAAACGGTTCTGTGCAGTTCCCCTTACCCAACATCTAACCTTTGCAGCGAGATGTTCATGCATAGACCTCAGGAGGTTTACTACCGTGGCGTCCACCCACTTTTGATCTAAATTCGGCCATACTTTCCCCATAATAATGTTGCCAGATACATATTTTACATTTTTAAAAGTCTACAGGCAGATTTATTTTTTTCCTACTGCATAGGCAAATCTGTTTACTGGTGTAATGTTGAATTTAGTCACCCTCCACCCCCTGGTTTCGATACATCAATAACGTTTTTTTGTTTTTTTGTTGCTTGAAATCTTTTTATTGAAAGTTTATAAAAGAAACATGACACGACAGGTCCTCAAAGAAAGATCTCTGGTGTTCACCAAGCATGGCATTGCACAGCAGTCACACTTAAGGCCCAAATGCCACCTCACAGTAATATTTCGGAAGGGAAAATGTGGAGGACCCTCCACACAGAGATGTCCCCAGCGATAGCACATGTAGCGAACCAATGAAACAGGGAAATAACAAAATTCTGCAGTGTCAGTTCAGTGGGTACCGCCAGAGCAGGAGGACCTCCGCGTAACAGTGTATGAGGATGCCCCATGAACAGTGAGGGACTAGTGTGGTTAGTGCCCATTAGTGCAGCGGGCAGTGCTGATATAGTCTCAACTGCAAATGGGCTGTTTATTTGAAAAGCTGTAGCACTTTAGGTTTTGGTGAGGTGAAGCAAGTGAACTCAATGCTGGTAAGGTAGTCAAGTAATGGTCGCCAGGTGCACAAAAATTTGGTGTCAGTGTAAGCCACAATGAGTGAAAGCTGTTTAATCGCCATCAAATACCAGAGACGTTGAAACCAAAGGGTAACTTGGGGGATCAACGGCCTTTTTCCTTACCAGCACTATAAGCTGCCCTGCAGCACTCAGCATAGAACTGATGAAGCTCCAGTCAGCGTGCGTCATTGCTTGGAAAGAGAGAGTCCGAATGCCCAGCATAAGTGTGTGGGTTGGTAATCGGGTATCTCACTACGCCCTTGATATGCCTCAAAGTTTTTTTCCACTACCTGGTTATGAGTGTGCAGGACCACCAAATATGGCAAAAGTCCCCTCTTTTCATTATGCAGCACCAGCAGAGGGGGGATATAGTAAAATAAATTGTGTGAAGACTGGTCATTGTGTAGTACCTCTGACCCATACACTAAAACGCTGTCTCCTTTTGGGATATGCTTCTGTACAACTTGGGGATGTTGCTCCAGAGAGTCTCCCTCTGCTTGGACAAAATGCCCTCTGTGGTGCTATTCTGCAAGTGAATTTGGTAGAAGTGAGTGTGGGGGAGGGCATAGAGTGCTGAAGTACCCAGTAAGTGTGGGAGTTAAGGCCCCTTGAACCGTTATAAGCCCTGACTAGCTTTTCAAAGGGAGTGTAGCCTTGAGTGGCCCCTTGAATATTGGGTTGGTATAATACCCAGTGGTGCATTGGATAGTAATGCAGACATGTTGATTCAGATAGATTAAATCTGTCTTGCATTGTTCAAAGGACTTAATGGTGCCACCCACAAAGATGTTCCCAAGCGTTCTACCTTCCCTTGTCTCCCAACTAGGAAATGTGTGGGGGGTCAAGCGCCAGGGTGAACTCGCTAATAATGTTGTCTTCTGTGGCTTACCCTGAATATGGTTTAATGGGGGTATGTCAACTAGGACACAGTATTATTTATTCCTGGTTTGTAACTTATTTCTCCAGTTGACCCTCTCTATAATCTACCCATCCACATACAAAACGGAGTAATCTTAATTTTCATTGCATATATTCAATCAGAATTTCAGAACTGGGAAGTGTATATAATTGAGATTTTGAGTCCCTTAGCTTTTCTTTCCTGTAATGTCATACATCTGCTGACCCAGCAATTTAGAGCTGTGAAGGAGATCATAAGGGCTCATAGGGCTCTTTGAAGTTGATATAAAGTTTCTGCTTGATAGGAAAGCTCCCCTACTTGTTTGGCATTACATAGAGACTTGCTTAGGATGACAAGAATCTATATTTAGCGCTGATGTACAGCTCTTTATGTAGAGTTTAAATTGTTTGCAGATGGAAGGATTCTTCAGCGATCTAGGCCAGTTACTAGAGCAATTGAATAACACCCTTTGCCCATAAGAATTTCTTTCCCACCCCATACAGGTTTGCTTCCTTTCTGGTGGGTTATTTTCTTCATATTGACAGTAATTGACTTGGTGTTATACCAGTACTGGATTTGTGATGTCATTGGTTATTTGTATTGCTCTTCAGTGTTAAAAAAGAAGTTCACTTAAAGCTGAAAGGGAATGTTCATGGTCCTTGTCTGATTCTCCTTTGTTTCTCTGACTAGCATTCGGGATATTGCTAAATCTCACCAAGACATGGAGCAGGAGCTTGCTCATGCAGTTAATGCCAGCTCAAAGTCCATGGACAAGGTCTATGCTAAATCCAAGAGCATAGAAGTAAGCAATTTCAATAACTGTTTTTTTCTTCATGACTCCTGGCTTTGTGTTTCTACTTCTTCTATGCCTTATTCTTCTCATCCCTTCTTGCAGGTCTTGACTCCTCTTTATTTGACTTTACAAACTTACTGCGCAGTTATTGTGAACCTTTCTCCAGTGCATCCTTTTGCAAAATGTTTGTATTCACTGATTTCCATTGGTGAGTTCCTTGTTCTATGTGATTTGACATTTACTTTATTTCATTACAGGATATGAGCTGCAGTCTGGTGTTAGAAATGGTGAATAATGTAAAAGCTCTTCACAATGAGACTCAGCTGCTTTTGGCTGGCAAGATGGCTTTGGTAAGTAGGGTACAGGAACAGTGCTTTAGTGATATCACTGGTAAATGATGACTTTTGACGAGTACGGGTAAAAGACACATTGAATTTAATGGAGCCATAGGGAATGGTTGGTGGAAGCCCTGGAAATTATTCGTCAAGGTTACAGTGTAAAAGGCCTTTTGTCAAGGACATGGAGTCATTAGTGGTTTCTGGGCAGTGTTCTCTATGATGGGCATTTTCTTACACTGCCAGTATCCCAGCAACTTCACTAATATTTTGCTAATAAGGTATAGCCAATGATCCATTTGTATGCCTGTCCTAAATGGCTGATCAAGAAAGCAGTGAAGGCTGACTCTAGGAAGTGGGTTAGATTTGGATCTAGGTCTAGTTTGACACTGCTGACATTATCAAAGATCAACATCTCATTAGTGTTATCTCTGAACTCAAAATATGAGGTTGAAAATGTGCAAGCACGTCTCCATTATTTTAAGTGTTCATTTGGTAGTGATCAATGAGATTGTGTGGGTGAATTGCTGACCCCGGTGGAACAATTTATAAGTTGGTTAAGTAATTGAAAAGGCTGGATGTGCTTTGAAAATGTTCTATAATTTTGTTACTTGCACTGTCTGGCTGGACTCCATGACAGCAAACAGGAAATGAATCAGACTTAACTGGAAGTTCAGTCTAAAAGAGAACAAATGGATGAAAGACGACTGCTACCTCTTCTTTGTTGTTATATCAGAGACTGTTTGGTGCATCAGTGGTTCTGATCTTATCCTGAGAATCAAACACATACATGTCCACCAAAACAAACACATCCTCTCACACATCATATTAATTACAGCCCATAACAAACAGCACTTAATCAAAGGGGACAAAAGGCCCTAGTGTTAGTTTTTCAAAGTCCCTTTTTAGCCATAGAAGACCGTTGAGAATGAGCGTTCTTTAATGACGTTTCCAAGCATACCCCTGCACATACAGCTGTTAGTTAATCCACAATGTCTTGCTTAACATTCTACTACACGCTTCAACATTCTGTGCTTTGCCAAAAATACAGAAATGAAGAATGGCACTAAGTGTAGGGAATGAGGGTGATACAACTGTATCTCATATCTAGCAGATATTATTGAGCCAGATCCTGAATCCAGCTGGCCCCGGGAAAATATCCCAATTTTGTCCCAGTGTAATTTGCTGACACTGGGACACTATCAGCAGAGCTTGCAAGTTGTCTCCTTTCCATTCGGAGCAGCCAACCTGCAGATGGTAAGGGGACTTTCTTATTTTCTCTTTCAGCTGGGCCCAAAACAAAGGTCTGATGTAAAGGATTATCAGAGTAGCATTCTGGCTAGGCGCTACCTGGAGCCAAACACCTGTAATGTAATGGAAAAAACAAAGGCTCAGAGACTGTTATTGCTTCACAAATACTTAAGAGAAACCTAGGATTTGAAGGCAGATTTTTTACATTATTCAACCCCGTTATGTAACAGATATGCATTCACTGTAAGATATACCGATTTAAGTAACACTAATTTAGTTATTTAATCCTTTAAAAAGCTACTCATCCCATTGTATGGTGTCAGAGCATATTACATCACAACCACACATTATACAGGCACAATATATCATAATAATGTGTAAATCAATGTACTGGAAATATATTGTATAAGATAATGAGCATTACAAGGTACATGATTGCATGTCATTCTTACTGTTAGACACAGTGTGTAAAGAGTACATGTTCGGGAGAGAAGCAAAGTCAGGATTTAAAATGTGCATAGTGGTTGGTGTTTACTGTAATAATACGCCTTTGTTACCACCCACTGGAGCTCTTTTTAGCAGCTTTAGGAAAATGCCAGATTGAGACCAAAAAACATAAAGTTATCAAATTCATACCTTGCAGTTTGCACACAGCTCCTTGATGCTGTTCGTAGCTCACTGTGCCAAATTGGAGGGGTTGTAACATATGAACTACAAGTAAGAGAAGGATCTACGTGTCAAAAGCTGTAACTCCACATGCCTATCTACACAAATTCAAATCTGTGATCTGCATGTTAAAGAGTGCGTTTTGCAGTGGGACGCTTATCCATTTATGCTACTTCATGAGACAAAAAGGTGCCTAGGCATAACACAGGTCCTTGCAGCAAGTATATTAACCACCAGAGGTATCTTACCATTGTTATCCCATGAAATTTTCTGTCATACAAGGAGCAGTTGCTTTAAGCCCTTAAGATGTCTAAAAGTGTAGCCTCTTTGTGACCAATCAAGTAAGCCAAAACAGAGTTTCAGTCTAGCTTCTTCTTCTTGTACATTTTTTGTGACAAAGTGCTTAGAAAATGAATGTATATGTTGACTGTCAGATTCTGCTTATCATGCCTTTGCCTCTTGTGGCTCCGCCCCCTTTCTGCTGCCATACCTTAACATCCACTTTATGATCTTTCCAATATCAGCACTGATAACACCTAATAAAACCTAATTTTCTAGCATTGGTTCTTCCAGAAATTGATTTAAATTAATCCCTAGTAAAAAAAAAAAAAAGTGTTACAGGCAGTATTACATAACACACTTGCAATAAAATTATGTTTGTAGTTTACTCACCTAATTGTCTGCACTTTCTACAGTAAGTGTAAATGCTTAAAACTCCATGCACTCCAGAGGCCTCCATTTTCTAAACCACATCATCTAAATGGAACATTTTGATTCTTTGATATTTTTGTAGCATTTTACAGAAAAGAGGCTTTATGATAGAGACTTCTAATCGCAGGTTCCCCACCTTGTTAATTTTCCAAATGCCAGACTGGATGTGGTAGATTTTAATAATAACACCCTTGTGTACTGGTATATGGCATCATGTGTCTCCACATCTGGTCTGTCCCACTCCAGATGTGGCGTTGAGGCTGCTACAGCTCACCATGTTCGGGTTGGGGGGTGGGGGGTTGAGCTGAAGTTAATTCCTTTCTATCAGCACCTTCCCATGCAGATCCAGAGCTCACTCACTTAAGCTTGTCAGACTAAAAAAAAAAAAAAAATCCAGTGTGGAAACACCTTTTCTATAGAGAATCTATCTAACCGCAGATTCCTCACCAACCTGCACTCCTCCTCCTCATTCTCTGGAATGGACGTTTACCACCTATTTAAAAGGACCCCAGAATTAGAGATCTGCACACCAGCATATTCTCATTTCCACGGGCTCCGCGTCCAACGGTGCGGACAAAGGTCAAAAAGAAAATCACAGCTTGTGAAGGAGATGCAAATATAGCAGCCCCTGATGTCACATCTGGGATGGGTCAGACCCAGTACCGAGCCGCGTAATTCCACCTACCGGTGCAGGAGGGAGTTGCTATGAAAATCTTCCTAATCCAGTTAAGAACCTGGGTAAAAACAACAATGTGAGGAATCAGCAGCTAGATGGTCTGTACCAGAAAAGGCTTTACCTAAGGTAAGGAGCTTGTTCTTTACTTTCATTTCCTTCTCCCTGGGAATTTCCCCATTGCCAGTTACTACCATTTTAGGCTCTCTTTATTAGTGACTTAATAACAAATCTGAGAATCCCTGGTTGTATTAATAAGTATCTTTCGATCAGTCATTATGGCCCAGCCTGTACATTACGCCTAAATGAGATTCACCACCTACCCTCAGGATGGAGAGCTCATTTGCGATTAAGTCCACAAGTGCCTACTTTTGCATATAGAATGTGCTCATACCAAGAAATGTTTTCTTATGTTGTGTGTATTTGTAAAGCCCGCTATTACCCAGAAGGATGTACGCGTGCACGCCTAGCCATACTTCACCTAGGTTGGTTAATTGAAAAGCCAGGTCTTCAGCTTCTTGCAGAATTCAAGAAGAGAGGAGGAGGCTCGGATGTGGAGATGGAGGTCATTACACACTTCAGGAGCGATGTAAGAGAATGCTTGTCCTCCTGATCTTTGTCTGTGTATGAGTGTGATGTTGACGTGTAGGAGTCCTGCAAAGTGGAGGTATCTGAATGGTTGGGAGAAGGAGATGCAACTGTTCAGGTAGATGTGGCCTGAGTTGTGGAGTGCCTCGAATGCATGTGCGAGGAGTTTGAATTTAGCGTCTTTGAATTGAACACAAATTTACTAATCTTAAGCATGTCAGAGACGTAGCTAACTAATAGTTTCTTTGATAGGGCTATGAGGTTGCAATCAAAGTTGGACCATTGTAAGTTTAAGCTAGAATGAGGTAGGGTGTGGCCAACAAGATGGCCTACAGGATGCGCCTTTAGGCAGTTGCATTCCTGCTTGATCCTGACCTATTCTGTTGCTGTAGGGAAAAAAACGACAATGCCACCATAAGGATCAACTCCCTCTATAACGATCAAGGGTTCTGGGACGTTTGAGAGCTACAAAAAGGAACTAGGGGGTTGAAGATTGAATTGCTTCGGCTTCAGCCAGGTCTCTCTGCTGCCTGTCCTGATCCCCAACTGCTGCAGGGCTTGGGTCACCACTCAGACAGCTGAAACGTCCTGCAGAGCCCATGACTGGCATCGGGGACCGGGATATCAAAGTAGCCACATCCGGGTGACTGCACTGCACAGGGCACCATGGGGTTGTCCCCTTGCAGAGATGGAGGCTTTTCACAATTGTGGTAAGCAGAGAGGGTCTCGATGACATCACCCTGGAAGGAAAACCTCATACGGAATAGAAGGATCAGGCCGTGTAGTGATAACAATGGTACAATGAAGGCAACACCCGCAGACCGGCAATCATCAGGGGAGCCCCGCAAGGGGACTCCTACTAATTACGAAGAACACTCCGACTCACCAGCAGAATATGAAGATGTTATGTCAGATACTGGGGATTAAGCACTAGACTGCTCCTCTTTCTTCTTAATATTGGGAACATAAGCTCTAGGAATGAAGTACAATACTACAATGCTTGAACACTCCAGGTGATGGTGATGCCATGGTGTAGTGGATCCTATTTGGTTTTATTGGGAATCAGGAGATTGCTTAACCTTCTGGCTTGAGGCCTGCGCACCGTCAGCTAGTGACTTTTAACCTACGTGCCCTGCTCTCTTTTAGCGCTTTTATTTAATTATTTCTCTCAAAATGGCTTCTATGTTTATAGTTAGGAAGATTTTTGATTTCACGTTATCATTGCCACTCTGTGAAGGCGTCACTATCAGCATCAAAGACAAGTGATATAGATAGGTATTTACATCATGTTCTTTCCCACTTACGTGAGACAAGAACATAATGTAATTTTGGAGGGAATTGTTTATGTAATTACCACCCCAAGCATGCCTTTTTATCTATTGTTTGGGAACATTCCTGCACCAGGGGTCCTCACTAGAACAAGATTTGTATTAATACATCTCACACAGACAAGGTTGTCAGAGGGATATCTACCAGATGCCGTCAATGCTATCTATGCTACACATCGCATTGATGCAGACCCAACCTTCCTGTTCCCACGGAGCCTGATCTAGAGACCTCTTTCTAAAGTAACGTGGGATGGGGGGCTCTTCTCATGGACATGGTACTGGCAGATTAGGTTTAACACACCTAGCTCTCGTTAGGTTACAGATTAGGTTCTTCATGCAAGGGTGTTAGGGCCTGTTTCACATCTCATGTTATTGCAAGATGGTGGGGGTCTTTATATTCATGACTCTAGTTTTTACAAATCTGTTTCTTGCATTGTTCAATATCTTAATCGTTGCAGCTAATGCGTTTACAGTAGATTGGAGTCTTGTTAATAAAACCTATTGAAAACTTTACTGCATCTCCTTCATTGCCTGTGTGTGACTGAGACTTGTTGCTCATATGAAAAAAGGGTAATCTCAGTTTAACCACAATTCCCATGAGATGTCACACTCTTGAGTCCATGCATAAAGGCTGCCCCAAATCACATTTTACTGTTTGGGATTTTGGTGAGGTACTGCTTGTGAGCCAGGAGGGTTGGGCCGACAGGTGCGACTTGTTGTAGGATTGGCTTAGTCGCCTACAAACAAAAGTGCTTTCATCCCTAAACCAGCAGTCTTGCCTAGAGCAAGAGTCCAACTACGACAATGGATGTGGGTATAATTAGCGGCAAACATTTTCAGTGGCAGACGGAATGTTATATATGTTGATTACGAGTGGCGGAATGGCTATGTAAGGGGCGAGTGAGGGTGGATGACTGTGGACTGATGTTCTCTGTATAGTGAGGGCAGGGAGGCCTACGGCAATGGATTTCATTATATGGTTACATGTGTGATGTTACAGGAAATTTGCCATACAGGTCTTTAATACTAGTGGTGAGAGGAGGGTCAGGGGCCATCTGGGGGATTGACTAGAGAGAACAGTTGAGGGGAGTGACTAGTGGGCGATGGTCAAGTCCTGGCACATTGAGGATTGTGGACATGTATGTGGTATTTCATTGTTGATACTTTTCCTGGGTGGGGGGAGGGAAGGTTGGTTGGGATGTTTTATTGTTTGAAGAATTGAAGTTACTGCCGGAACGCCATCATGTGGTCAACACAGACGAATCATTCGCTGAGTTATAACAGTGGCTATCCTTGGTAGATTGAGACTCCTCTCCTGGAATGTGGGGGGGCTTGGATCATACCAAAAAAAGATAAAGAGTACTGCCTTTTCTTAAGCCGCATGGGGTGAGGGTTGCATGCGTGCAAGAAAACCACCTTGTAGATAAAGAGGCAAGAAAGCTGGTGAAAAAATAAAGACAACAGATGTGCTTTGGCAATTACACCTCATACTCTTGATGCATGTTAATATGGATAGCGCCAGGTGTGCCATTTGCACATACATGGAAGCTGATGTGGAGGGCAGATACCTCTATATACAGGGCAAGGTAGGTGGGATGGAGGTGATCTTTGTAAATTCCTATGGGCCAAATCTGTATGATGAATCATTTTATGGTGCTGTGAGGGATCTTGTGTCTCTGGTGGCTGATGCAAGTCTGCTCCGGGAGGGGGATTTCAATTGTATTACTGATGGTGAGCTTGACTGACAACCTTCTCGGCAAAGAACTAAGCCGAAAATTATGTTGCAATTGTGAGAGGTCACGGCCCACCTGGGTCTGTGCTACATATGGAGGGAGATAGAGATAGAATACACATGTTTTCAGCAAATGCACGTTCAGTAGACTGGATTGTATCTTGCTGACAGCACACCTGGCCCTCAGGATACAGAAAGTGACACGCTTTTCCCATTACTTATCAGAGCATGCACCAGTGACTTGCTTATTTGAGTGGTGGAGTGGTAACTGATCGCCAGATACCTAGCGCTTTACGTCTGAGATAATACAGGATTCAGTGGCTCACAATACAATGTCGGGGGCACTGACAGACAACTTTGAGGTTAATTGGGTGATGGCATGGAGTCGCACTGCAGAATATGAGGCGATTAACGCAGTGTTGAGGAGGGCAAATGCATGGGCCTCTTGTGCAGGGTGCGAAGTGCGCTTCAGACTGGACTCCTGCACAAGGAGGAGGACTAGGCAGACATACAGAGGCTTCCTCTGGATGATGGGCAGGGCTGATGCAAAAAGAGTACACTACAAGGCCAAGTAGCTGCGGTATAGGATAAACTTGAACTTTACTCTCTGAAGTCATAAAGCCAGCTATTACATAGGGAGGTAGACAGCACCGGGCGCCCACTAGACTGGATTCTTCACTGCAAAATCCTGCTTCCCCTATACTACATCTTCAGACAGATATCTACACCCAGCAGGATATACAACACACGCTTACAGAACACCTAGAATGGGTCTATGCTAGCCTGCTGAATCCGGACCGAATGCACATTTCTGACTTCCTAGTGAATCTGCCAATTCCATGAGTGGGGGACCTTTCAGCGCAAAAATTAGACGTTGCTCTTACACTAGAAGAGGTAAGATTGGCAATAGAAGCTCTCCCTGGGGGAAAATCAATGGCTTTGAAATTTGGGCCATGCTTTCTTCTAATGCCCCCTGATATTGCTTTCTTCACGGAAACCTGTATGTGTCCTTCAGCCCTTTATGCCATTAATCTGGCTATTCCAGAAAATTATCATATCTTAACATTAGACAGGGAGGGAAAAAACTGGTGGTGGTATAGCCATTGTAGTTAAAGACCCAGTTAAGGCCACATTAATTAAAAAACATACAGTCCACTGGGCTGAGATTTGCATTTTCCGACTTGATCTTTCCCCGAAGGTCTCCTGGATAGGAGCACTATAACATAGACCCTTGGGACCAAAAAAATATTTTTCTCAAACTAAGGGACTACATTGCCCCTCATATCCTTACTTTCCAACAATTTCTCCTACTCCGTGATTTCAACTATCATGGAGACAATATATCCAAACCAGTAGTTGCTCGATTAGTTTCAGACCTTTACTCTCTCTGGATTTAATTGAAAACAAAAGATCCTACTTAAGAAGCTGGGCATATGTTAGATCTTATATTCACTAACTCTTCAGACCTCTCTTGTTTTCCAATTCTCTCCTTGGTCTGGACAGACCACTATCTGATCAAGTTTCAGTCCACTCTTATACATAATTGTAACAACTCCAATACGTCCACCAGAAGTAAAACTAGACCTTGATACAAAATTGATTCAGAGTCCGTTGCCAATGAGTTTACACCTCCTTTGTTGGGCACGGTTTGTAACCCCTATAAAGCAGTCGAAGAGCTCAATAAAGCCTTGATTTCTGCCTTTGACCATCTTGCTCTGCCATGAAGCAGTTTCACGACTAGGCGTAGGACTCCTGCCTCCTGGTACTCCACAGACCTTCACTTAGAAAAAGCCCATTGTAAAAAGCTAGAACAGCGATGGCACTCAAGTAAGGATCCTTCAGACAAAATAATCTACAAATTTGCTCTTAAAATTTACCACAGTAACATCAAACTTGCCCGCAAAACGTGAGTCACCTAACAAATAAATCAATCAAAAAACTAATCCAAGGCACTTAACAAGACCTTGAAGGAATTTTCCAACCCACTGGCTTGTAATCCTGTTCTAATTGAATCACAGTCTTGTGATTCTTTAGCGGATTACTTTGATCAGAAAATTAACCTTATCTATGCCAATTTCTCAAAGCCCACAAACCTAGACTACCTGGACTCTATTTCACTTTCTTCACATCATGCAAACCCTTTGGGATTAACCAATCTATCACCATTCTCCCTCGAGAAAATTAATAAGACCTTCAAGAAAGTAAAATCAGACTCGCTCAGAGACGCTTGCCCTCCTAGAAAAATGGCTCAGTTGGCTGAATCATTTCCTCCTGTCATATGCTTCTTATTTAATTTAAGTAAGGTCTTGGAAGGGCTCATAAGCAACCAACTGACTTCCTATCTTGAGGGAAACTGTATTTTAGACCCTTTGCAGTCAGGTTTTTGTTCGGCACATAGTACAGAAACTGCCTTAGTGGCAGTGACTGACCATATCAGACTAGCCCGTGATGCTGACACTCCAGAAATTGTGGTGGTGTTAGATCTCTCTGCCGCCTTTTATACAGTGTTGCATCCTAGGTTGCTACAGAGACTTCAGGACTGTGGTACCAGAGGTATGATCCTACAATGGCTCCAGGACTACCTAAGTAATAGATCACAAATTATCTCTCTTGACCTGTTTATATCAGCATCCAAATGGATTGACAAATGTGTACTATGCATTTTAATATCTATGTCGTCCCCCAAGCAAAAACTGTTAAAACTTTTGGGTTGGAGATCCATTCTTTTGCAGACCCCACACAGCTGGTGAGTTCCTTTAACAAAGACCCTATTATCACCAAACACTTCTTTATATCTAGCATGAAAACCATTACTGCCTGGGTGTCTCTTAACTGCCTTCATTTGAATGCAGCAAAGACTGAGATAATGCTATTCAGTAAAGCCCAACAGCTTAGGTCCTACGATTGGTGGCCGTTTGGTCTGTGCCCTGTGCTTACCTTCAAACAGGTGGTGAAAAATCTTGACGTTTGATTGGACCATAAGCTTACTATGAAATAGGAGGTTTCAACTACGACAGGTATTTGTTTTTGCACCCTTAACATGTTAAAGAAAGCCCTTCAGTTTTTACCATCATCATCTACAAAAACCTTAGTACAAGGGCTAATAAGTAGTTGTTGGATTACTGCAGTGCCTTGCTACATTCTGCTAATGACGCCCTTTTAGCAAAACCTCAAGTAGTCCAAAATACAGCCGGCATTGCCTCCTCACCTCTCTTTAAATCACTACACTGGCTACAGATTAGGAAACGAATCATTTTTAAAGTTTGATGTCCTACTCATAAAGCCCTCATGGAACTAGGTCCCTTCTACCTTGCACAGAAGATTATACCTTACTGCCCAGCTGGACTCTTGAGATCTAGCGACAAAGCACTACTGTAGGAAGTTGGCTCTGTATATACTATTTCAAAGTAAGAAATAGTGTGCAGAGTCCAAGGGTTCCCCTTAGAGGTAAGATAGTCGCACACGTAGATAATTCGAATGCTCTATTTTGTGGTAGTGTGGTCGAGCAGTAGGCTTATCAGAGGGTAGTGTTAAGCATTTGTTGTGCACACACAGGCAATAAATGAGGAACACACACTCAAAGACTTAATCCAGGCCAATAGGTTTTTATATTGAAAAATATATTTTCTTAGTTTATTTTAAGAACCACAGGTTCAAGATTTACAGTTAATACTTTAAATGTAAGGTACTTCACCTAGATACTTTAGGAACTTTGAATGAAAACAATATAATGTACCGTCTTTGTAAAAATGTCAATAAGCTATTTTCAAAGTGGACACTGTAAAAATCAACAGTTCCTGGGGGAGGTAAGTAAAGGTTAGTTTTGGAGGTAAGTAAAACACTTACAAGTCTCAGTCCTGGGGCATAGGCAGCCCACCGTTGGGGGTTCAAGGCAACCCCAAAGTTACCACACCAGCAGCTCAGGGCCGGTCAGGTGCAGAGGTCAAAGAGGTGCCCAAAACACATAGGCGCCTATGGAGAACAGGGGTGCTCCGGTTCCAGTCTGCCAGCAGGTAAGTACCTGCGTCCTTGGGGGGCAGACCAGGGGGGTTTTGTAGAGCACTGGGGGGGGGACACGAGAAGGCACACAAAGTACACCCTCAGCGGCACAAGGGCAGCCGGGTGCAGTGAGCAAAGCAAGCGTTGGGTTTTGTATAGGTTTCAATGGAGGGACCCGGGGGTCACTCTACCGGTGCAGGCAGGCCCGGGGGGGCTTCTCGGGACAACCACCACCTGAGCTAGGCAGAGGGTCGCCTGGGGGTCGCTCTTGCACTGAGGTTTGGTTCCTTCAGGTCCTGGGGGCTGCGGGTGCAGTGTTGGTTCTAGGCGTCTGGTCCCTTGTTACAGGTGGTCGCGGTCAGGAGGAGCCTCTGGATTTTCTCTCTGCAGGCATCGCTGTGGGGGCTCAGGTGGTCGTCTCTGGTTACTCGCGGGCTCGCAGTCACCGGGGAGTCCTCCCTGAGGTGTTGGTTTTCTGCAGGTCGAGCCGGGGGCGTCAGGTGCAGAGTGTAGAGTCTCACGCTTCCGGCGGGAAATGTGAAGTCTTTGGAAGTTGCTTCTTTGTTGCAAAGAAGTAGCTGGTTTTGAACAGGGCCGCTGTTCACAGGAGTTTCTTGGTCCTGTAGTCCAGGGCAGTCAGAGGTCGCTGGTCCCTGTCGGATGTGTCGCTGGAGCAGGTTTTCGAAGTTGGAGACAGGCCGGTAGGGCTGGGGCCAAATCAATTGTCATCTTCCTCCTTCTCTGCAGGTTTGTAGGTCAGCAGTCCTTCTTCTTTCTTCAGGTTGCAGGAATCTGATTTTCTGGGATCTGGGGAGCCCCTAAATACTGAATTTAGGGGTGTTTTTAGGTCTGGGAGGGCAGCTACACCCTCTTTGTGCCTCCTCCCTGTGGGTAGGGTGGCACATCCCCAATCCTATTGGGGGAATCCTCCAAACTCAAGATGGAGGATTTCTAAAGGCAGGGGTCACCTCAGCACAGGACTTTTTAGGGGCTGTCCTGACTGGTGGGTGACTCCTCCTTGTTTTTCTCATTATCTCCTCCAGCCTTGCTGCCATAAGTGGGGGCAGTGGCTGGAGGGGCGGGCTATCTCCACTAGCTGGGATGCCCTGGAGTGCTGTAACAAAAGGCATGAGCCTTTGAGGCACACCGCCAGGTGTTACAGTTCTTGCAGGGGGAGGTGAGAAGCACCTCCACCCAGTTGAGGCTTTGTTCCTGGCAACAGAGTGACAAAGGCACTCTCCCCATGTGGCCAGCAACATGTCTGGTGTGTGGCAGGCTTGCAGAAACTGGTCAGCCTACACTAGAAGTCGGGTAGGTATTTAGGGGGCATCTCTAAGATGCCCTCTGGGTGTATGTTATCAGTGTGCATTTATTGTGCTGATAAGTTTGATACCAAACTTCCCAGTTTTCAGTGTATCCATTATGGAACTGTGGAGTTCGTGTTTGACAAACTCCCAGACCCTATACTCTTATGGCTACCCTGCACTTACAATGTCTAAGGTTTTGCTTAGAAACTGTAGGGGCATAGTGCTCATGCACTTATGCCCTCACCTGTGGTACAGTGCACCCTGCCTTGAGGCTGTAAGGTTTGCTAGAGGGGTGACTTACCTATGCACAGGCAGTGTGAGGTAGGCATGGCACTCTGAGGGGAATGCTATGTCTACTTAGTCATTTTCTCCCTACCAGCACACACAAGCTGTGAGACAGTGTGCATGTGCTGAGTGAGGGGTCCCCAGGGTGGCATAATACATGCTGCAGCCCTTAGAGACCTTTCCTGGCATCAGGGCCCTTGGTACCAGTTACAAGGTACTTAGCGGAGTGCCAGGGTTGTGCCAATTGTGGAGACAAAGGTACAGTTTAGGGAAAGAACACTGGTGCTGGGGCCTGGTTATCAGGGTCCCAGCACACTTTCAAATCATAACTTAGCATCAGCAAAGGCAAAACGTTAGGGGATAACCATGCCAAGGAGGCATTTCCTCACAACTACTCACAATTTATTTGAGTATGAAATCTAAAGTAGGATCTAGAGCCTTCTCCCGTCTGGCAGCTCTCTACTGGAACAAACTGACATATGAAATCCGTACTTGTTCTGACCATCTCTCCTTCAGAAAGATGCTTAAGACCACACTGCTTTAAGGTTTGCTGATCCTTCTGCTTGCGTACTAACGCAGAGATACCCCCCTCAGGGTGATTTGTGCGCTATAACAAGTACATTTCACATAACATAACTAAGATGGTCTTCCTACTGTGATGCTTCCACACCCTACTGCATTTATTCAGTACCTTGCCCCGGTCGTATTTTGGTCAACTGAACTTCTTACTCACGACACTTATCTGGGCGGGTGGTAGGAGCAAAGAGGTTTGAGAAAACATATACCTACCTATGATAGAGGGCGGGCTCGCGGTATCAGACATGGAGCAGTACTACCTTGCTTCACAACTACAGCATGCGGGAAACTTGCTCGTAGATGGGGAGACTTTAGCAGATGGGATTCGAAACACTACTCTCCCGCAATTATCACACGCTGGTGGGTGAAATTCTGATAGGGTCCCATACCTCATCAAACACACTTGCTTCCCTGTAGAAGCGAGCAGTGAAGGTGGTGATGTAGAAGGCTCCTTTCCCAAGGGAATTTGACTACTGAGATTTGCCTGCATTTTGGAATCTGACCACCTCAGTAGACATTTCGGCAGGACGGAGGATGCAAGACCCTGGGAGATCTCTACCCCAATGAGGAATTTGTCTCCTTCAAGGTGGTGCTAGAGGCATTTGGGGCATTTTTCCAGCACACCTTCATAGTCTAGGAGCTGTAGCCCACTTACCTGGCTACCCTGCCATCCTCACATATGTTTCGGGCACTACTGGAATTGATGGTGGGTAAACAACATATGGTCTCACACCTATACAAAGCTATGTTAGCTGATAGGCCTAGAACTCAGTTTCCAGCCACAGCTGCCTGGGAGGAGGAACTGGGGACACCCTTTGACTAAACACAATGGCACAGGATATGTTTACTAGTCTGCATGGTGCCTTGCAATGTGAGATTTAAGCTTGTGCATTTTAATTATTTACATTGTACCTACATTACCCTGGACCTATTAAATAAAATAGAACGCACACGGGCGAGCTGATGTCACTGCTGTTCAGAAAGTAGGGCTACATTTCTGCATTTAGTGTGGTGCTGCCCGCCCGTTGGCATATTTTTTGGGGGGCTGATGTGCAGCTTTTGGCAGACGTTTGTGGGATACGTATCCCACAGGTTCCAGGAGTATGTCTATTAGAAGGTATTAAACCGCGCAAGGGCAGGAAAATCGAGTTTACATTTATCCAGTTACTTCTTCTACTGGCTAAATGAAGAGTTGCAATTAGATGGATGGGACAAACGGGTCCAAGTGAGCTTGGCTGCATGAGGGACATGACTGAATAGATGCAAGCTGAGGAAGTTCGCCTCAAACGTTGTAGGAGAGATGACAGGCTTGCGGAAGACCTACAGGTTTGTGGGGCACTCCTAACTAAGTTTGAGCAGGATAAGGGAAAGGCAGAGGTAGACTCGTTGATGAAGGGAGGTGACCAACTATGGTAATGTGAACGGATCCCAGAATGTATCAGGAGGGAGGGGAAGGGGATGCATGCATAATGGATTATTAATGGTATGTAATGATCACGGAACTGTGATAATATACTTAGCTTATACTGCAATATGATTAGGAACGACTGCGCTTTTTCTTTTTCTCTCCTCAATAGTTTAATGCTTATTGTCTTACTATTTGCCTGTACTCGTTGAACCAGTGAAAATAATAAACAGGTTGTTTTAAAAAAAAAAAAAAGTTAGAAGGCGTTTAACAGTGGATGCTTCTTTAATAACACAAGATTATTACCACTCTGTGTATAATCAAATCAGTTCAGTTCTATAGTTACTGCATGCCCCGATTTCTTTTTTTTTTTTTTTGTACAAATGTTGAGATTCAACGAGAATCAAGGACATGAAGTGAGACTCTCAGAGCCCAAAGCCCTTGGAGCCCCATCCCACCCGCCTCATGGAGGAGAACAGAAGAGCTTAGTAAAGGGCGGATGTGCTATTACCTGCGTTAGTTGCCACAGGTCAAGGTGAGTGCCGTACACATGGAGGCAGCCAGGCTAGGTCCTGGTGCAACTTGTGGTACTCGGTTACTCAGTGGCCCCTAACCATCCCCTCCCTCGGTCACCAGTCATTGCAGATCATCTAGGCTTTGACCTTGCGCTAGCTATGTGCAGCTAGACGCTTAGAGCCTGAAATCGTTGGAGTCCCCGCCTGCTTCGCTGTACATCTCTGCCTATCTTCAAGCCACCGTGGTTGGTTCGGGCCATTGTCTGCCACTAGGTTTGCACACTTGAAGTAGAGTAGCAAGAGTGCAGCAGTGGTCTGGTAGGGAGCTGGCCTCCCTGGGGAGTCGAGACAGGATAGGGAGAGCACGTTGTATGCTGTTGGCAGTGGGTCGGCATGGGTGTAGGTGAGGAACTCAGGAGAGTGTGTGGCTCACTGTGCATGCACTGTATAGTGTTGATGAAGAAGGTGGGCAGTCTGAAAAGGGTTTCAATAAGAGCTTGTAAAAAGACTAAATCAAACCCACTGAGAAACAACGTATTGCATTTAAATACCGTCCAAGGCTGTAACTTAATTTTCTGCGTTTTTCAGAATATGGTGGATGGCGATATGACCCAGCGAGCAGCTAAGCAGAAACACTCTTCCTCTAATTCGATCCTCTAGAACAGATCCCTGTAAAGGATGTCATTGAACTATTGTTGGAGCAGTGTCAAGGAGTGCCTCCAGCTGAGGGATAGGGAGAAGGAATCCTTCATCTTAATTGAGATTTTACATTACCAGATGTGGATATTGATGAGATAAATAAACTGGGAAAACAGTGGCATGCCTCTGTAACACACGCAACTCCCATTGTATTATCAAAAAATCCATGCTGAAGCTTTTCAGTAGCACAACTAGCAAGAAGTCATTCAGGGTCTCAGAAAATTCTGCTTTCCCAGACCTAGAGTTCTCTCAAAATTCTTTATGTAATCTGCCGGGAACCCATGTCCAATACTCTGAGTCACTCAAATGTTTTTAAAAAGGATCATACCTACTATTCTCACATTGCTGGACAAACTAGTAAACAGCTCAGACCATATACAAGATTTGCTCTCAGCAATTCTTAAGTCACTAGCTGACAAAAATTAGAGTAGAATGCAAAAAACACAGCTTTGCACTTCGATATTGGAAAGAGGGGTCTAGATTGCTCTTGTGGTGGTGGAGCATGTTGCTCACATCAGACATGCAGGCTACGTCCTTGCTTAGAGATGTTGGCATGCAAGTGGGTAAACTTCAATTAAAAAAAATTAACAAGAGCAGTAAACTTTTTTTAAAAAGTGGTCAGATATATTCTCTGAAAAATCTTTTTGAACCTCAGTCTTAGAATACATTAGTTCCTCCACACTAGGAGTGACTTCCAGCTCAAAAAATGATGTATTTCCAGTTTTTAGGAGTAGCAAGACTCCCTCAGGGTGTTTATCCAACTCTATCACTGACTTGTGGTTTTGAAAGGGAAATAAACAGAAAAACTGTTATCAGCAGAAAAGGAAAAGAAAAAACAATGAAGAATCTCAAACAATCGCCCACAAAAAATGTTTTGTGAATACAGAGGCAATAGTGAAACACCAAATACTTCAAAGGCTTATGTGGATTCTTCACAGGTGTTGATACCACATGTGCATACTCCTCATAATGGTCACCATTCTCTCAGTATTCCCCCCGTGGCTAAAGGTTTTGTTTACTCTGAAACCAACACAATTAATGGAAAGCTGCTAAAGGGAAACGTTATATGTTTTATGGATAAACAAGAATCAAAGATAGTGCAGAGCAGTGATATCTCTCTCCAGTGAATATTATGCATTTTTATACGGTTAGTGTAGGAAGCTGGCTCTGTATATACTATATCAAAATGAGATATAGTGTGCACAGAGTCCAGGGGTTCCCCCAAGAGGCTTGTCAGAGGTAATAATAGATAATACTATTGCTCTGTAGTTGTGTGGTTGAGCAGTTAGGGTTATCAGAGGGCAGTATTAAGCATTTGTTTTACACACAGAAGCAATAGAAGAAACACACACTCAGTGACTTAACTCCATACCAATGGGATTTTATATAGAAAAATATATATTTTTTACTTTATTACTAGAACTATAAGACTCAGTTCAGAAGTAAATATTATTGCAGGTAGGTACCTAACATAGACTTCAATGTAACTTTGTTTCACTTTAGTCAAGTAAACAATTTTTAAGAAAACAGTGAATATCTATTTTAAAAGTGGACACTGCATTTTCAGAACAGTTTCTGGGGGAAGAAAATAAACTACAGTTTTAGAAGTAAGTATACGACTTACAGTTCCAGTCTCCGGGTTATAGGTAGTCCACTGTTGGGGGTTCAAGTCAACCCCAAACACCCACCGCCAGCAACACGGAGCCGGCTGGGTGCAGAGGTCAAAGTTTAGCAATTTTAACGTGGGCTCCTATGGAGGCAGGGGGGTACTCTGAATTTGGTCTGCCAGCAGGTAAGTACCCTCGGCTCGGAGGGCAGACCAGGGGGGATTAGAGAAGCACTGGAGGGGCACCAAGTAGGCACAAATCTTAAACCTTCAGCGGCACTGGTGCGGCCGGGTGCATGGTGCAAACAGGGCGTCAAGGTTCCAATGCAACACAATGAGGGGACCCCGGGGGTCACTCAGGTGCTGCAGGCGAGGTCCAGTGGGGTGTCTCAGACACACCACCGGTTGGACAGGGAAAAGGGCCGCCTGTGGATCATTGCTACACCGGGTGTCGATTTCTCCAAGGCCTGAGGGCTGCGGGTGCAGTGGGTCCTTGGGGTCGGTTATCTTCTTCTATGTCAATTGGTGGCTGGGGGGGTCCTCAGGATTCCCTCTGCAGATGGCGTCGTGGAGGGGTGCAGAGGTCAACCCAGGGTAGGCTTTTGGTTGCTGTCGCCTGGGGATCCTCTCTGGTTGGTTGAGCCACCTGGTCTCGGGCCGGGGGCGGCAGGTACAGAGTGGTTAGGACTTCTGGAGTGAGGTGGGAGTCCTTCAGAAGAGGTTTCTTGTTCTGTTCTTCTTTGGACAGGGTCTCTGTCCATGTGAGTTCTTGATCCTCTGTGATGCAGGCAGTTCTCTGAAGGTTTTACAGAGGTCACTGGACCTGCAGGACGTGTCGCTTTTCTTCTGCAGGGTCTTTAAAGTAGGAGACAGGACTGTAGGACTGGGGCCAAGTCAGTGGTTGTCTCCTTTCCTTCTCTGCTGGGGTTTTCGCTAAGCAGTCCTTCTTCTTCTTGTGAGGTCATCAGGAATCTGACTAGCTTGGTTCAGGGAGCCCTAAAATATAAGATTTAGGGGCGTTTTTAGGTGTCGGAAAGCAGTAGCCGACGGCTACTGTCCCTGAGTGTGGCTATACCCTCCTTGTGCTCACTCCCTTTGGGGAGGGGAGCACCTTCCTGTCCCTATTGGTCCCTGTCTCCCAATCCAAGATGGAGGATTCTGCAAGGAGGGAGGTCACTTCAACTCTGGACACCGTAGGGGTGGACCTAGCTGAGTTGGTGACTCCTCCTTGTTTTTCGTAACTATCCCTCTGGAATGCCGCCAAAAGTGCGGGCTTTGTCTGGGGTATGGGCATCTCCACTAGCTGGAGTGCCCTGGGGCATTGTAGCACGAAGCCTGAGCATTTGAGGCTCACTGCTAGGTGGTACAGTTCCTGCAGGGGGAGGTGTGAAGCACCTCCATCAAGTGCAGGCTTTGTTTCTGGCCCCAGAGAGCACAAGGGCTCTCACCCCAGGGGGTCAGAAACTCGTCTCTCAGTGGCAGGCTGGCACAGACCAGTCAGTCCTGCACTGAAGGATTGGGTAAAAATACAGGGGGCATCTCTAAGATGCCCTCTGTGTGCATTTTTTTTAATAAATCCAACACTGGCATCAGTGTGGGTTTATTATTCTGAGAAGTTTGATAGCAAACTTCCCAGTATTCAGTGTAGTCATTATGGAACTGTGGAGTTCGTTTTGACAAACTCAAGACCATATACTTAATATGGCCAAACTGTACTTACAATGTCTAAGAATGGACTTAGACACTGTAGGGGCATATAGTTCATGCAGCTGTGCCCTCACCTTTAGTATGGTGCACCCTGCATTAGGGTTTTAAGGCTTGCCAGAGGGGTGACTTACCCATGCCACAGGCAGTGTTTTGTGTGCATGCCGTGACGACTTTACCTTTTTCTCCGCACCAACACACATAACCTCCAATGGCAGTGTGCATGTGTTAAGTGAGGGGTCCCTTAGGGTGGCACAACACATGCTACAGCCCTTAGGGACCTTTCCTGGTCACAGGGCCCTTGGTACCACTGGTACCTTTTACAAGGGGCTTATCTGTGTGCCAGGGGTGTGCCAATTGTGGAAACAATGGTACCTTTTTAGTGAAAGAACACTGGTGCTGGGGCCTGGTTAGTAGGGACCCAGCACACCCTCAGTCAAGTAAGCATCAGTATCAGGCAAAAAGTGTAGGGGTAACTGCAACAATGGTAATTTTCCTACAGTTAGTAAATCAAGATTGACATTTCACTCTGTTAAATTTGATTTTGCAAAATAGCTATTTTTTTCCCTGTAGAGGGTTTTATGTAATTCCAGTGCCTCTCAACGGTGGTAGCAGCAGGTTCTCTCAATAAAGGAGAAAACTTCTACCTAGTATGAGGTTCCCCTATGGAGGGGAAGTAGTATGTGGAAAATTGTTATCACTTTAGGTCTCTTTAGAGATGTAGAGGCAACTCTAATTATCTTGCCAGTGGTACTCTAGGCCCAACTGGGTCTTCATATCTACTACCCACTTTATTGTACAATTCGTATCTGCTTCAGCTTTGTCGCCAGTACAAAAGGGATCTTAATTGGGCCTTACATGTAATGGAATTAATGTTCATATCCCTCCTTGAGGGAAGCAAAGGCGTGCTTCTGAGAAGACTCAACAGGGACCTTAAATTATTCCCTGCTTCCTCCAGCACAGCCAATCCTGAAGAGTTCCAGAGTTCAGCACCATATAGGGCACTGCCCTCTGCCTTCATACTATACACCTTTAATGCTGGTGAGATCCGCCTCTCTTTTGAGGTCTGATACAGACTCAAAAATCCAGATTTGTGATGGCATTAGTTCAACTTTTATTAACTTGAAGAGACCATGTCATATTCTGGGTTAACCTTATTCCAAGAGAGACAAAGAAGGTTACCCTCAAGAGTGATAGAGCTTCTAAATGACCTATCAGGGTTGATAGTCACAAATTTGCTTTTAGCATGATTAATTACCAGGGCCTAGTCAACACAAAAAGCAGCAAAACAATTTGCCAAGGTCAGTTGGTGTTTTAGAAAGCAGCAAGGTGTTGTCTGTGAATAAAAGCAAGGGAACTCTTTGGTCCTCACCCTCGGTGCATTGTTCTCATAGTCATTGAGGTAAGCTACCACATCATTGAGGTATAGAGAAAATAATGTGGGGGCGACTATGCATCCCTGTCGTATACCTTTGAAAATCCCAAAATGTTCTGTTAGCTCACCCAGAAGGCCCCTAGCGTACCTGATCATAAGTATCCTGAGGCAGACGTGTAAGGACATATAGCAGGCCAGAAGGGACATTGCTCAACCTCGATACTTCCCAGAGATACTGACAGGGAACCAAGTTCAATGCGGGCTTCAGATCCACGAGCACTAAATAAGATGTGACTTCTGCAGAATGACCATCTTCTGATGGATACAACTACCTGTGGATTCCTCACCTCATGAATACTCCCATGGCGCCAGCATTCTACGGAAATCTTCTTACTAGTCTCTGCACGTCGACGAGGACGTCACTGTCTCGCACGCGACGCCGTCTGACGTCATACAGGCAATAAGAGGTCCTCGACGACGTGCGGACGTCAGTTCCCTTTTTTCCGTGCATTCGAAACGGTTATCTTCGAGGGAGCAACTGTTACTCTTGCGGTTACAGTGTATATCTTGCTGCGTACTCCTTCTCTGTGGAAATAATGTCGCAGAGAAAGTCTGGATTTAAGCCTTGTCGTGAGTGTGGAGGCAAGATGTCGGTGACGGATCCTCATTCCGATTGCCTTTGGTGTTTGAGCTCCGACCACGACGTCTCGACTTGTGATTCGTGTCAGCACATGAATCCGAAGGCCATTAAAGAACGCGAGGCGAAGCTGTTTATGGCCAAGTCAAAGGAGAAGCATCACAAGAAAAAGTCTTCTCCAAGACATCGGCGTCATCGAGACTCCCGGCGCCGTAGAGAATCTCGGCGTCATTCAAGGGAGGCTCGTTCCAGGTCTCCGGATCGGCGCCGGAGGACATGGGAGGTCAGCCCCACGGTGACGCCGCATCCTTCGACGCCGTTGCTCTCTCCGACGTCTCCAACTTCGCCTGGACAGGCGTCGGTGATTGAGGTATTGGAGCCTCAGGTGTTTTCTCCGGCGCAGACGCCGAGGCCGGCGTCGGGGTCGCCTCCGAGTCAGGCACCCCAGTATCCGGCTTTTCCCACCCCTGGAGCCGATAGTTCCGCATTCTTGAATGCGATGTATGCCATCTTCCAACAGATGGCTCCAGGGGGTGCTCCGGCTGGGCCTTTGGCCTTTTCTTTGGGTGATCCTGCGCCTCTTCGGCCGGCACCCTTTATGCCCTTTCTCCCGTTTGGGAACGTGGGCTCGGCGCCAGTGTCGGCGCCGGTGGCCGCTCCGATGGCTTCGGAGGGATTGGCCCCAGGGATTTCCATCCCGTCGACGTCGAGATTTCGGCCTGTGACTCCGGTGGGTCCATCCGTTTCATCTGCTCTTCAGTCGGCGCCGAAGTTACCTGTGGCGCCGGATGCGGCGTCGGTGGCTTCGGAAGATCAGCGCCGATCTCCGACTTCGGCGGAGGTGTTGTCGACTCCGCGGATTGAGCAACGACTGCATTCAAGGAGGCGTGCTCTCCGGGTACTAGAGGAGCAGGAGTACCAACGAGCCCTAGAGGAAGGAGAGCTAGAGGACTCGGGTGATGGGCTGCGTGGACTGGAGTCGGCCAGTGGGCTGGACACTTCCCCTGAGTGGGACCTTTCGTCCCCGGGGGAATATACCGAGGAAGCTGCTTCCTTTCATACAGTGGTACGGAAGGCAGCTAGTTTTTTGGACCTGCCTTTGCCGGTGGTGGAGGCGAAACAAAACCTTTTGACAGAGGTGTTGCATCCGGCCTCAGCCGCGGCGGAGCCTCTATTACCTTTTAATGACGCTCTGCTGGATCCGGTTTTAGAGGTGTGGAAGAAGCCGGCATCTTCCCCAGCAGTTCACAGAGCCGTGGCCAGGAGGTATCGGACGGCTCCAACTGATCCTGGTTTCCTATCTAGGCACCCTACGCCGGAGAGCTTGGTTGTGCAGGCCTCCTGTTCGTCCAAATCAGCGCCTGGTTCTTTCCCGACGGTGCCTGGGGACAGAGACTCAAAAAAGCTAGAGGCGCAGTCGAAGAAGATTTTTTCGTCCTGCAGTCTGGCGTTAAAAGCCACTAATGCGACCTGTATCCTGGGGAGGTATATTCATGCTCTGATGGATGACATCTCCTCTTCGTTTACAGAGCTTCCCCAGGGTCTTTTGGATCTTGTCTCTGATGCCCAGGCTGCTGCGACCCAAATTATCCAGACGGGACTGGATACCACCGACTCGGTAGCCAGAGCAATGGGCACAACTGTGGTGGAAAGGAGACAGGCCTGGCTACGTAACTCGGGCTTTTCGGCAGATGTACAGTCCACATTGTTGGATCTCCCGTTTGATGGGGACAAACTGTTTGGGGCTAAGGCTGATTCGGCCTTGGAACGTTTTAAGGAGAGCAGGGCCACGGCTAAGTCGTTGGGACTCCAAGCTCCTTCTTCCACGGCCTCTTCCAGATTCTTCAGGAGGTTTCGTGGATTTGGGCGTGGCTCTTCCTCCTCTTCCTTTCGGGGAAGATATCAGCAACCTGCCTCTTCCCACCCCTATAGATCTTTTAGGGGGAGGGGTAGGGTCCGCACCAGGGGAGCCTCTCAGCAGCACTCTGCCTCTTCCTCATCCTCTGGCGGGGTGCAGCAGGGGAAGCAGCCTTAGGCTTCCACCATTTCCCACTCACTCCTCTCCTGTAGGGGGAAGATTACAGCATTTTCTCACCAAATGGGAGACTGTTACGTCGGACACTTGGGTTCTCAGTGTTGTGGGAAAAGGCTACACCCTTCCCTTTCGGGAGTTTCCGCCCCTCATCCCGCCCCGCCCTTCGTATTGTTCACAAGAACACCTCCTGTTGCTAGAACAGGAGGTGGAAGTCCTCCTTTTAAAGGGCGCGGTGGAGTTGGTCCCGGAGCAGGAAAGGGGTCAAGGAGTTTACTCAAGGTATTTCCTAATTCCCAAGAAGGATGGTCGTTTGAGACCAATTCTGGACCTGAGGATCTTGAATTGGTTCCTCAAGCAGGAAAAGTTCAAGATGCTGACCCTAGCACAGGTGCTTTTGGCGTTGAACATGGAAGACTGGATGGTGTCTGTCGACTTGCAGGATGCTTACTTTCATATCCCGATACTCAAGTCACACAGGAAGTATCTCCGGTTTGTGGTGGGATCGCAACACTACCAGTTTGCGGTCCTTCCGTTTGGTCTTACTTCAGCACCTCGAGTCTTCACGAAGGTGATGTCGGTGGTTGCGGCAGAGCTCAGAAGGAAGGGGATAGCAGTATTCCCTTACTTGGACGATTGGTTGATCAAAGCCAAGTCCCCGGAGCTTGTGTTGCGTCATCTGCAGTCAACAACCCAGTTGTTGTTCGACCTGGACTTTTCGGTGAACGAGCCCAAATCTCACCTGGAGCCCTCTCAGCGCCTCCTGTTCATAGGGGCAGTACTGGATACGACATTGGGTCGGGCCTTTCCTCCGCCTCAGCGGATTCAAGATATTCAGGATTTGGTTCCAATGTTTCGAAACGGAGCGGTAGTTCCAGTCCTCAAGGTTCTTCGCCTGCTCGGTCTTTTTGCCTCCTGCATTCTGTTGGTCACGCATGCTCGCTGGCACATGAGGGCTCTTCAGTGGTGCCTCCGAAGGCAGTGGTCTCAACACAGAGGGGATCTAGAGGGTACTGTCAAGATCTCCAGAGATGCTGCTGTGGATTTGAAGTGGTGGATTGCAAGCAACAATCTTTCACAAGGAAAACCGTTCCAGCAGTCGCCACCAGTGGCCACAGTCATAACGGATGCTTCCACTCTAGGGTGGGGAGCTCATCTGGGGGATCTGGAGATCAAAGGTCTTTGGTCTCCAGAGGAACAGATTTTTCACATCAATCTGTTAGAGTTACGGGCTGTACGTCTGGCTCTCAAGGCCTTCCTCCCTTCCCTTCGTGGTCAGTCGGTACAGGTCCTAACGGACAATACTACCACGATGTGGTACATAAACAAGCAAGGAGGAGTGGGGTCGTACCTTCTCTGCAGAGAAGCTCTTCGACTATGGTCCTGGGCAAAGGACCATCGGATTTGCTTGATAGCAAACCATCTGGCCGGAGTCTTGAACGTGCGTGCGGACAGTCTCAGTCGCCACTTCTCGGCAGACCACGAGTGGCGTCTCCATCCAGATCAAGTCCGTTTAATCTTCCAGAAGTGGGGGTTTCCTCGGGTAGATCTGTTCGCCACTCGAGAGAACGCGCATTGTCCGTTGTTCTGCAGCCTTCAGTATCCGATGCAGGAAGCATTGGGGGACGCGTTTCAAATGACCTGGTGCGGCCAGTTGCTTTACGCGTTTCCTCCCATACCCTTGATTCCTCGAGTATTGAGGAAGATTCGCCAAGACCGGGCTCTAGTAATCGTAATAGCTCCGGATTGGCCAAGGAGGGTGTGGTACTCCGACCTTCTCCAACTCTCAACGTGCCCGCCGCTCCGTCTCCCTTTCAGGGCAGACCTCCTCTCGCAGTCGCAGGGGCAGGTTCTACACCCCAACCTCCAGAGTCTGCACCTACATGCCTGGAGATTGAACGGGGCAACCTGAGTTCCTTCTCTCTCCCGCCTGAGGTAGTGGATGTTATATTAGCGGCCAGGCGACACTCCACTAAATCTATCTACGCTAATAGGTGGTCTAAATTTGTTGCGTGGTGTGGAGAGAGGCAGATTGATCCTTTACAAGCTCATCTATCGGACGTTTTGTCTTTTGCTCTATCTCTGGCGCAGAAAGGTTGTGCAGTGGCTACCATTAAAGGTTATTTATCGGCCTTGTCAGCCTTCATATGTCTTCCAGACCAACCATCTTTATTTAAATCCCCTATTGTTATCAGATTCTTGAAAGGTCTTCTAAATCAATATCCTCCAAAGCCATTCGTTATGCCGCAATGGGATTTGTCCTTAGTCCTGACTTTCCTTATGGGGTCCCCTTTTGAACCTATGCATTCTTGCCCCTTAAGGTATTTGTTTTTAAAAACAGTCTTCCTGATAGCTATAACATCAGCAAGGAGAGTGAGTGAGTTGCAGGCCTTATCAGTAAAACCCCCTTATACAACTTTTTATGGGGATAAGGTGGTGTTGAGGACCAAGGCTGCTTTCCTCCCGAAGGTTGTTTCACCCTTCCATTTGGCTCAGGCAATTACTTTGTCCACGTTCTATCCTCCGCCTCATCCTTCCAAAGAGGAAGAAAGACTGCACCGTCTGGATCCAAAGAGAGCGTTGAGCTTCTTTATCAATAGAACAAAGGATTTCAGGCTGGAGGATCAGCTGTTTATTGGATACGTGGGCAAGAGGAGAGGAAAGGCAGTCCACAAGAGAACACTATCCAGGTGGGTTGTTCTTTGCATTAAAATATGTTACTCTTTGGCAAAGAAGGATCCTCCTGAGGGCATTAGAGCTCATTCCACCAGAGCTAAGTCGGCCACTTCGGCCTTAGCCAGAGGTGTTCCTGTGGTCGACATCTGCAAGGCCGCAACTTGGTCGTCCCTTCACACTTTTGCAAAACATTACTGTTTAGATTCTGAGGTTAGAAGGGACGGCCATTTTGCACGGTCAGTGCTGCAGGATTTCTTGGTTTGACCATTTAGGCACCCACCGCCGGGCGTGGTACTGCTTTGGGACTCTATTCATGAGGTGAGGAATCCACAGGTAGTTGTATCCATCAGAAGAACGAGTTACTTACCTTCGGTAACGACTTTTCTGGTGGATACATTAGCTACCTGTGGATTCCTCACGGTCCCACCCGCCTCCCCGTTGCCTTTATGGTCTTGCCAAGTAATCCTTGAGTGCGCTCCTCTTGATCTTTGAGGGTGCAATAGATGTGTATATATATAATATATTTATATATATATATATATGGGTATAGGTGTATATATCTTTATGTATATACTTGGTGTGTGTATATATTTTTAAAAAGAAAGAGTTTTATATATATATATATATATATATATATATATATATATATATATATATATATGTACATAAAAAAGATTTACAGTTATTCATACAATGTGGTGTATTTTTACAATATAATGGATGTTGCTTTGTTCTTTCATTGCATTGCCTGGTTGTTCTCATGCACGTAAAAAATGATTGGTACTGACGTCCGCACGTCGTCGAGGACCTCTTATTGCCTGTATGACGTCAGACGGCGTCGCGTGCGAGACAGTGACGTCCTCGTCGACGTGCAGAGACTAGTAAGAAGATTTCCGTAGAATGCTGGCGCCATGGGAGTATTCATGAGGTGAGGAATCCACAGGTAGCTAATGTATCCACCAGAAAAGTCGTTACCGAAGGTAAGTAACTCGTTCTTCCAGTAGATGGTAAGGAATCTGAAAACTTAGTCAATGGTGCTTATATCCTCCTGAAACCAGCCTGGAGGTTAGATAGTGTGTCATGCTTTTCAATCTAGAGGACAAGTTTATTCTGTAACTGCCTGCAAAATACCTTCTGGGCCACATCAATGAGGCTTTTTGGTTTGTAGTTCAAGGGTGAGTCCCTAGAACCCTTTTTATAAAATGGAACTATATCTGCTGCTTAACCAGTAGATAACCACACTATCAAGAATTGCATTAGACAGCTTATTACGTAAATAGCCCAATTCTCTAGATCTGCGTGAAAAAGATCCCCAAGTGTAGGAAAGTAGGATCTTTCTGACATGGTTGGCCCCCACATTTCGCCTGGTGTCGCTGTGTTTTGACTGTAGGACACTGGGATCCTGATAACCAGGACCCCGGTGTCAGTGTTCTCTCCCCTAAATTTGATTGGTAAGTACTTCTTACACCTCTCAATTGGCATACTAGTGTACTCCTGTAAGTCCCTCATATATGGTACTTAGGTACACAGGGCATTAGAACACCATGGGTCCGCCACGGTCTGCAGCATGTATTATGCCACCCATGGGAACCCATGCAAACTGTATCTACAGGCCTGCCATTGCAGCCTGTGTGAAATGGTGCATGCACCTTTCACCTCAGATATAAGGTTTACCTTCTATCCTGGTCACTGCACTCTGACCCTGAAAGTCACCCTAAGGTAGGCCCTTTAGCCCAAGGGCAGGGTGCATTGTTTTAAGTGTGAGGGAACCCCTGCATGAGCAGAAGTACCCCTGCAAACCCCACACCCCATTTTCTGGGCTTTGTAAGTGTGCGGAAGCTATTTTAAGGTATTTAGTGGCACTGATCATCACAAGATGTCCAGCTACATAATGACTTCAAAATAACATGAGCAGAGCCCCCTGGGAGCATCTGACTGGTCAGTCCACTAATTTTGCACCGCTGACACTCCCACCCTATAGGTGAATCACTGCAAATTCTGTCCAACTCCCTTCCTGGGTTACTTAAGTGCTCCCCTTCTGGTGGGACCTTAGATTGGTCTGCAAGATTCTTCTTCAAGACACTTCTGCTACTGACACTGGATTCTGCTGCTGGACCTCGCCAGGACCCAAGACAAAACTGCATCTGGTAGGAGGGCTCCTACTGCAACTTTGTCCCCGGGTATTGCAAGGACTCTGCAACTTCCGTGGCTGTGCATCTTCCAGAGTCACAGGGACTCTGCCTGCATAAAGGACAGCAAGAAGAATTCTCCCTTGGAGTGAAGGAGTCACACCTCTGCATCTGCAGTCACCTCAGCTTCGACGACTGGTTTCTGGACCCTGCTGTCCCTTAGACTCTTCAATGGTCTGCAACAGAGGTGGTAGTTCTGTGGCTCTCCTGAGGTCTGACCTTTCTGCTTTGACACTGGAAAGACTGTGGTCCCTTTTTGTAGCTCCTTGTACGGAACCCCAGTGCACCTCATCTGTTTGTCATTGCCAATGCTTGTTGACTCTGCAGTCCAAGAAGCTCCAAGAAGCCCCAGTCTCAAGCATCACACAGCTCCAAGACCGACGTCCTCCCTGCAACATGTGTACTCATCTTCTTTGTGCTGCTAAGGTCTCCTTGCATCTCACTGTCCCTGCTGCCAGAGGGTCCCCCTGAGCTCTTCATCGATTCCTGCTGGCTCTTCTTGCTGAGGACTGGCTGTGACTTACCTATAAAGAATGAATCCCTTGGACCTTGCTGGTTCCCACTCCTGCCACTCTTCTTGCACCACATCTTTTGCATTTTCCAAGGCTTGTTGGTGGTCCTGCTGGCAATTTGACCAGTGGCTCAACACAGCTTGAGGTAGACTCTTGGGATCCCTCCACATTGCCTGGACTCCCCAGCTGCATCTTCAAGGCCTCTGTCCTACAGTGAAATATCCACAAGAAGGGTGGGCATTGCCCTCCTGCACCCCCTGGGTGACTCCGTGTGGCGTGGACTCTGTCCCCTCTCTCCACAGGTACTCCTTCTCTGGAATTCATGCGTGGGTTCCACCGACCTGGTCCACGGGTCACTGTAGCAGATGGACAGCTGAGGTCCCCATTGATTTCAACAGGAGGTTCCGACACAATTTTTCCCCTTGGCACCTGGGTTTCCTGGTGTAGGTACTCCACTTCTCTGGATATCCATGGGTTGCGGCACTCTTGAACCTCCCTCGTCCCAACAGGATTCCTCAGGTCATCTGGGAAGGGTTCTGAAACACACCAAATCTAACCACAACTTCCCCATGTTATCCTTTGGACACTAACCCGAGGTAATATATCTGCACACGGGCACCTGGGGAAACCTAGTTACTTACCTTTGGAAATGTAGTACTTCCCCAGTCCAGAAGAACCTTGGGGGTCAGTCTTGGTTAGTTGTTACTTTCTCATCCCATTTTTAGTTTGAACCTAGGCAGCGCATGCACTGTCTCGGTGAGACATGCTGTGTTCAGTATTGGGGCTTAAGCCATGCCCACTCTTGCCATTCGTTCTTTGTTGTGCTTGTCTTAAATGCTTCACTTTTATTGGTGCATTGTGCTAAATGTCCCTCCTTTGCGCCCTTAGTTCTTGCCCAGGGAGCATTCACTAAGAGAACGTTTTTGTTGGCCATCACACTTTGTCAGTGTGTGATGGCCCCGCCTCCCTCCTCCTGTCGGGTTTCAGTTTTCCCTTTAATCCCAGCTGCAATCCTTTCTCATCGAGGCACGGTGCCATGCTTCATTTTCCAGGACATGTTTTGTTTTTCATGTTGACATTTAATTTTTAAGAATTAGAAATTACCTTACAATTTCAATATTAAGGAGGACTGAACGATTCTATAACAGATTTATTTAAGTTTTGTGTTTGTTTGAAAGATTTATTAGCTGCATGAAATAATTCATCCGAGCAGTTTCCAAAACTCCCCACTTCTTGTCATGTATTTGTGTGCAAAGCACTCTGCAGCAACCTTGCTATTTTTAGCTGCCTACCTCAATTTTCTAAAATGCCTAGATTCATTTTTATATTAAAAAATAACTTATAAAGCTTTATGTAAATGTGAGATGACTCAACAACAGTCCTTAGACACACTATAGAGTAGGACACAAGGCACTACGCCACTGACAGAACTCCTTGTCACAACTCCTTGTCACATCGGACTATCCTGAATCACAGCTCCACCCCAGTGATCACTTCTTAATAAATGAGGTTATATAGCAAACTAATCTATGTGTGCCTTTCTGTCTCTATTTTCCTGCCTGATGCCTAGCGTACTATCTTCTGTTTCTCGTCCTCCCTCTTTGCCTGCCTTTTTAAAGTCTCTTTGCCCCTAACTCTACGTCTCTCGTTCATTTTGTCTCTATCTTTCTCTCTGGTCGTCTGCCTGTTTTTTTTTCTTTTAAATCTCTTTGCCCATAACTATAGCTCCCTTGTTCATTTGTTGGAGTCTTCTCTTGTCTTTTTCTCTTTATGTTCTGTCTTCAATCCCTACGTCCCTGAATCTGTGGAAATCGTACCTTTATAGGAGCACCTGTAGTCTGCCATGGAGAATACACAGGAGCACACATGGTTGGTATGTTCAGAAGCCCAATTTTAGGTTGAGTGTGACAGCTTTAGATGTCGATACCTAATATAAACAAGTAAATTAGCATCGGCAATGTAAACAGGTCTTGCCTTTTTAGGATCGAACGTGCAAGCGCTCTGTCTTTTTGGAGTCTATCTCTGGACTTTTAACCACACGCCCATCGCTATCAATCGTTCATGGGCTTGCCTTTAAAAAACATCCTTTGTTATCGTTGGTAACTGCTTTACGTTTGTCCCTCCTTCGGGCAGTTTTGTTACTGCCTTGGCCATTGACCCTGTTTCATGGATAATTGGATGTGTGCTGATACTTTTGACTGGCGCTTTGAATTGGCTTGCTTATGTAAACTTTTTTACTTTTCATTTTCAATTTATGTGGCAAGAAAAATCCAGTTAGGGATTTACATTGCTAGTAACGCCAACTCCAGCAAACCCGAGACCCATTACATTGCAAATGCTTGTTTTAGTATATAGTTTGCCTCCCCCATAGGGTCCCATATTATTTTATGCTATTATTTACCTGTTTCCAAGTATAGTTTTGCGTGTCTATATCTCTGGTTATATACCAAAGTTAGGTTAGTGACTGTATTTTAATAAATATTACATTTGTTTTCTAACACTGGTTTGGTTCTTTCTTGTGTGAACATCACTGACTGACTATTGTGGTATTTGCAATTGCTTTACACCTTCTCTGATAATCCTTAGCTGCTCTCCACAGCTACTCTATTGGAGCTTTGGTTATTTGGAACCACTAACACTAATACTTAGGTGTACACCAAATACTGAGCCAGCCCTCCTACATTGGTGGTGCAGTGTTTGGGATAAAGACTTGCATTGCTTTACCAGTTAGTCATAAGTGAGTTTCCATAAGAAACCACTATTGACTTAGGTGCATACTGTACTTGTAACTAATAGGTACTTTCTAAACTTTTTGGATTTAGTGTTGGGGTCTAGCATAGCCTTTTCCCTAATCCCTTAAAAGTTTAGAACACTAGGGTAGCTGTAGAAACACTTACACTACACTAGTACCACGTCTTCTGTTGAGGAATCTAGACAGACTCATGAGTCTGGGTATAGTGCCCTTAAATTTCAGGAACGTAGAACCCTGCGTAGAGCTAGAAAACTGATGACAGGTAGTCATTGTAAGAGACTTGCTCTGTATATACTATGCTATGAGGTATAGTGTGCAGGGGTTCTTAGAGGCTTAACGGAGGCTAAAGTAGATAATAATAATGCTCTCTTTTGTGGTAGTGTGGTCAAGCAGTTAGGCTTATCAGAGGGTAGTGTAAAGCATTTGTTGTATGCACACAGGCAACAAATGAGGCACACACTCAATGGCTAACTCCAGGCCAATGTTTTTATATAGCAAGAATATCCTTTGCTACTTTATTACTGGAAACCAAAAAGTATTTTGTTGCAGGTAAGTACAGTTGTGAGTATGTATCAAGCATATGTATCAAATTTACTTTGTTTAGGTTTTGCAGATAAAACAGTGTACAAGTGAGTAACACTTTCAATTGTAAAGTTTAATGCAGGACTGACTGATCTGTGCCAGCCTGCCACTTCCAGACGAGTTTCTGACAACATGGGGTGAGAGTCTTTGTAATCTCAGTGGTCAGAAACAAAGCCTACACTAGGTGGAGGTGCTTCACACCTCCCCACCTGCAGGAACTGTAAAACCTGGTGGTGAAGCCTCAAAGACTGAGGCCTCTTGTTAGAGTGCCCCAGCGCACTCCAGCTAGTGGAGATGCCTTCCCCCGGACAAAGCCCCACTTTTGGTGGCAAGACCGGCGGGAAAATTAGGGAAAACAAGGAGAAGTGACCACTTCAGCTGGGACCACCCCTAAGGTGACCAGAGCTGAAGTGAGCCCCTCCTTGCAAAATCCTCCATCTTGGTTTGGAGGACAGGGATCAATAGGGTTAAGTCTGTGTCCCCCTCCCCAACAGGAGCGGACACCAGAAGGTTGTATTCACCCTCAGGGACAGAAGCCATTGGCTACTGCCCTCTGACCCCTGTAACACCCCTATATCCAGGATTTAAGGGCTCCGCTGAACCTAGCTCATCAGATTTCTGGCAACCTCAAGAAAAAGACAACAAGAAGAAAGAAGGACTGCTAAGCTGACCCCCAGCAGAGAAGGCTGAAGACACCAACTGACTTGTCCAGAGCCCTACAGGCCTGTCTCTAACTTCTGAAGCCCTGCTACATAAAGGCAAGGCATCCTGCAGGACAAGGAACTTCTTAAAAGCCTTAAGAGGACTGCCTGCACCCCACAGGGCCAAGATCTCCCATGGACATTAGCCCTGTCAGGAAAGAAACACCGGCAAAGGACTCCAGAACCGCCCCAGATCCGCGAATCCCGCCCACTCTGCAGCCAATGTCCAGGTGGCCCAACTGACTAGAGCTGGTCCCCAGGCGATTCTGACCTAGTGTCCATCCTGAGTTGACCTCTCCTGTCCAACACAACCCCCCGACCCACGTAACACCCCTAAATCCAGGATTTAAGGGCTCCCCTGAACCTAGCTTGTCAAGATTCCTGGCAACCTCAAGAAAAAGACAACAAGAAGAAAGAAGGACTGCTAAGCTGACTCCCAGCAGAGAAGGCTGAAAACACCAACTGGCTTGTCCCGAGCTCAACAGGCCTGTCTCTAGCTTCTGAAGCCCTGCTACATAAAGGCAAAGCATCCTCCAGGACAAGCGACTTCTTAAAAGCCTTAAGAGGACTGCCTGCACCCCATAGGGCCAAGGTCTCCCATGGACAGTGGCCCTGTCTAGAAAGACATACCAGCAAAGCACTCCAGAACCGCCCCAGATTCGTGAATCATGCCCGCTCCGCACCCAATGCCCACGGCCCGTGTCCAGGTGGCCCAACTGACCAGAGCTGGTCCCCAGGCGATTCTGACCTAGTGTCCATCCTGGGTTGACCTCTCCTGTCTAACACCCCCCCTTTTGGTGCTCTTCTAAACCACCCTGGTCTGCCCTCCGAAGATTTGGGTACTTACCTGCAAGCAGGCCTGATTTAGAGTGCCCCAGTCTCCATAGGAGCCCATGTTAAATCGACCTCAACTTTGCTTTGACCTCTGCACCCGGCTGGCCTCTTGTTGCTGGTAGTGGGTGTTTGGGGTTAACTTGAACCCCAACCTTTGGACATCCTAACCCCCAGAGACTGGAACTGTAAGTCTTGTACTTACCTTGAAACTGTGCTAACTCCCCTCCCAGAACTGTTTCTGAAAATTGTCAGTGCCAACTTTTAAAACAGATATTTGCTATTTTCTCTAAAAACTGTTTTACTTGCCAAATTGAAACAAAGTGGCATTGATACATATGACTGATACTTACAAATGTACTTACCTGCAAACTGAATCTTGTGGTTCTAGAAATAAAGTAACAAAGTATATGTTTGCTATATAAAAACAATTGGCCTGGAGTTAGTCATTGAGTTTGTGCTTCATTTATTGCCTGTGTGTGGGCAACAAATGCTTTGCACTATCCTCTGATAAGCCTAACTGCTTGACCACACTACCACAAAAGAGAGCATCAGTATTATCTACTTTTGCCTCTGTTAACCCTCTGGGGAACCCCTGGACTCTGCACACTATATCTCATTTGTATATAGTATATACAGAGCCAGCTTCCTACACTTGGTGACACAAAATAAGACACAGGAGCATGGCAAGCTTAGCTGACATTTTCTTCCAAGATAGGAACTCATTCCTTTGCCATGAATGGGACAGGTTAAGGACATCATTTACATCCCAAAGAACTGAGTATCTGTGTTCGGGTGGAAGAGTGAAACGTATCCCCCTCATGAGCTTGCACACCAATGGATTTTCCTTCCAACGGTAAATGCCCCGCAGAGATAGCGGACCTATATAAATTTATTGTTCTAGAAGCCTAACCTTGTGATGCCAAAGAGGCTATGAAATTTAAAATGGGTACCACTTCGCACCCCAAGGGTTCTTGGTCATTTTGAAGACACCAACTTACCCATCTCGACCAGGCCAATCTATAGCGTTTGTTGGGGCCCTCTGCCCAGTCTGCCGCCAGCATTCGTTTAGCCTCCTGCGAAAGGCCTGGGACTCTCTATTGTTGCCTGAAATCCACCAGGCCATCAAAGGCATTCGCCCTGGGTTATCAATGAGTGGTTGTTGCCAGGGGATCCTGAAGGAGAACTGGAACATTGGGTAGAAGGATTGGAGAATCCCAAGAAAGTTCCAGAAGAACTGGAAACCAAACTTGAGACCTCCAATAAGGAGTGATCAGGACTACTTGTGCCCCTGTCAACGAACTGTGATTCGCATGATCATTGCAAAAGTAGGGAACGCATAACCCTTCTCCTTCGACCAGTCCTACAGGAAGACGTTGGTCGCTGCTGCTAAAGAGTCCGGCCTCCAACTGAAATACCGTTGGAGTTGATGGTCCAACTGGATGCAAATAGGTAGACCGAAAAAGGCCCCTAAAGAGCCTCCAATCTTTTGAAGACTTGACTGTTTCAACAGCCATAGGCTTGAGTCGTACCATTGTCTTGAACACCTATCTGCAATAGTGTTGGACACCCCGGGTAAATACTCTGAAGTAATTGAGACCGCGTTGGCTAGGCAAATTTCCCAGAGGTTCTTGGCCAAATCCGCCAGAGCCTTTGATTTGGCTCCCCCAAGGTGATTGATAAGTCTCACTGTGGAGAGAATATTCCTTTTTAGGAGAACGTTGCATTGTGCCTTGTCCTTGGTCCAACATTTTATCGCGAAAGACCCCGCCATGAGTTCCAAACAGTTGCTATGTAGACATTGTTCCTCTGTAGACCACTTTCTGCCTGTAACTGATCCCCCGCAGCCGCATTTGCTGGCATTTGACTGGATAGCTAAGTCTGGATCAGACCGGAAGATGGTTTGTCCGTTTCAAGCCTCCATATATGCGGGGCACCATTTAATCTCCTTTATTACATCCTCTGTAAGCAGAACTTGCTCTGAATATTGGAGACCTTTACGAAGATGGGAGGCTCTATAGGCATTGAAGGGCCCCGTAACAAAGAGGGCCCAGAAAAATTGCCTGGATGGACGAAGCGAGTAGCCCTACTATCCAGGCACTCTGCAGTAGAGATGTTTATTTTCTGGCTAAGGTTCTCTTGCGCTCCCTGCAGATCTTTGAGACCTTGCAGGGTGGCAGACTCAGGGTCTTTTCCAAGGACTCGATAACAAAACCCAGAAAGTTAGTTTGTCTAGCTGGAGAGGGGAGAGACTTTCGCCCATTGATATACACCTCAAACTCGTCAGCAGTTGCACTATTATCAGAAGTTGGTACGTTAGACGATGGAGACATTGGTCCATGAGCAGGAGGTCTTCCAAGTAGACAATGAGACGAAACCCCTGCACCCTGAGATGTTCCACTACCGGTTTGAGGACCTTGGTAAAACACCACGGGCGAATGACAAACCAAAAGGCAGCATCTTGAACTTAATAGACCTGCCCTCTCCACCGGAACTGCAAGAATCTGCAGTGTGGTGGGAAAATTGGAACTGTCAGGTAAGCATCCTGGAGATCCAACTGGACCACCCAGTCATGGGTCTTAGTAGGTCATGCAAAAGATGGTTTCCCTCCATCTTGAAGTGGCAGTAGATAAGCCAACTGTTGAACTCTCTGAGGTTTATGACCGGTCTCTGACCGCCATCCCATTTTTTCCACCAGGAAGATATTGCTGATAAGGCCTCTTGGGTGAAGAGAGGTCTTGGAGATAGCATCCTTTCTCTGGAGCTCTTCGACCTCCTGGTCTATTAGAGCTACTTGCTCTAGTGAAAATCTTAGCAAGCGTGAGGATGAAGGTTGCACTGGGGCACTGTAAAACTATATGAGAACCCCTGATAGTCTGCAACACCGAAGCGTTGCAGGTAATCCGTTCCCAATTATGAGTGAAGAGTGCTAGTCTGCCTCTCACAGTCAGTTGTGAGGAATCAGAGACTTATCTGTTTGAGCTTGGAACTGAGCCCTAGGGCCACCTCTGACATGGTGTCCGCAGAATGACCATCTAGTCTGGAAGAATTCTCCCTGAGGAGGCCAGACCTGTGACTTCGTGGAGCTTCGCGGAGGGCCTTGGATGTAGACATGGCCAGCTGAGCACCCCCTTTAACAGTCAGCCCAGATGAAAATTTTTGGATGGAAAATCTTTTTAATCGAGGTCTGTGGCTCATCTAGAGATATAAAGGTGGCTACAAATTTACCTACCTCCTTAATGAAAGGCTCCCCAAAAAAGCCTTCTTGCGCTGCTGGCCCTGACTATGTGGATGCCAGATCCTCCAATTTAGGGCCTACCTTTAATAGAAAAGAGCATTTACGTTCTGTGGATAGTGTGAAGTTCGTTTTACCTAAAAAGATAACCGCTCGCTGTGCCCATTCTGAGAGAGTCTCTGGTGAAAGTGGAGTCCCTTTGGTTTTGATCTTCTCAGCAAGGTCTAAGATTTTTCTGAGTGGGCCACTGACATCTAGAAGCTTGCCCTGGCAGGAGTGGCAGGATCTGTGAATTCCCTTCTTTGTGTTGCGGATATATTTCTGTAAAAAAAGTGGCCATCTTGGTGTTCAAGGTTTTCTTAGGCGGCTGACCATGCATTAGGCTACTTTCTCTATGGGGGCTCATTCTGAAGAACGGGAATGGACCAGATCCTCCGACTCCAACATATAAAAAAGCGGCTCTTGGGAATTAAAATCCGCCAGGGTCGAGGTTGGACGCCAAGGGCGGGAGAGACCTCCCTCGTCTGTAGAATCACAGTCATCCTGGTCAGGAGAAGTGAGGGCCCCATCGAGAGTACCAGCTGAGTCATCTTCCCCTGAGGGTTCTGGGCAGGAAGGAGAGAACTTTTTAGATGATCAATTGCCCCCAGATCTATGGGTTCCTCCCACTTGCATTTGGGTGTTGGTCGCCATGGAGGGAGAAATTCAGCCCCAGGATGAGGATTGTCTGAGAAATTAAATGGGACTGGGCAACAATAGGCTAGTTCTAGGAGGCGGCTTTCGAAGGGTTCGATGGCCGTCGCTGCAGCCTGCTGTGTGGAAGCATTTGCTGCTTCGCAGAATTTATCTATAGGAAGAACCTGAAGGGTCTCTTCCTCTAAATATTCTTCTGCGGTTTTGGTCAGGGCTGTCTTTGATCTGCAATGCAGAGAGTAATTGCCCAGGCAGTAGCACTTTTCTAAAGTGTGATGGGCGGGAGACCCTCTTGGTGCAAATAGGCCAGTCAGAGATCTGTTATGCATGCTGGTGAAGCACCTGGATCTGGCTTGACTCAGCAGGAGGGAGGCTTTTAGGGTGCCTAAGGCGTTAGTAATGGAGCTAGGTAACCTAGCGTAGCTTTTGTGGGAGTGGTGCGCCAGAGGGTCTTATCTTGGGGCCACGCACCGTAATTCAAGGTGCCAAACACACACTTCGCCTGGGCTGATCCCACTGCAGCCTATAAAGTTTGCGGGGATTGCGAATGCGAACAACTGCAGACTGCCGGGACGCTGGGCGAGTGTCAGGCTGCGATTTACAATAATCGAGACACTCTTGTGGCTATTATTACAGACCTGTGTTGACGGGCGTCAGGCTTCAGGCGGCTCGGGGACGAAAAACGGGCACAGCCGGGAAGGTGAAAGGAAACAACGCGCTTTAACTGCTTCTGTCACTAATTTCAGAAGCGCGCTGTGCCCCAGTGGCGGCCTGGCCATCCCGCACTTGTGCGGCCGCCCCAAAGGCTTTGGAAATACCGCTGCAATTAGAGCAATGTCGATTTCAGGCGCCTCCTGCGGCTCAAAAATCTACTCAGTTCCTGGAAGAATAAAATGACAACGGAAAAAAACAATTGACAATAAATCACTGAACATGGAGAAACGAAAGACACTACTTATATTGCTGGGCTGCAGGAAAGAACGAGGAAGTTGTGCAGAGGGAATGATTCATTATACAGGACTCTGTTGTTGTTTGTGTAGCTTTCTTCCCTAAGGTTCATGGGAAAATAAGTTTATATGGTCAAGTTGAAGCTGCTGGGACGTTAATAAAGAAAGTGGAGCGTAATCCTCGCCGCCAGTCCTGACATAGAAACATCTCGAGCAATTTGAATGATTCTGATCATATTTCCTATAGCATTAGTAAGGCTAACTAACAGACCAGTGGGCTAGGGGCTTTTTATAATGTGGTGGGGAGAAGGCATTTTGCTCACTTACTTTCTGTGTATAGGGCAAAAATGCCTTCAACCTTACTGTACAGAATTGCATTAATTGAAGTGAGCAAATGGGATTTTTTTTAAAAAGGCAGAAGGGTTAATTCCGAGGAAACTGTGGTTTTTACACGCGTGCTGTCCCTGTGGTTAGATTAGAGTCTGGGCTAAACAGTGCCTTTGTACAAGGCCTCTTGGCAGTTATTTGTTGGGGTTATCGACTTTTGAGAAGTGACGCATAGCCATTAAGAAATCTTATGTATATAGAGAAAGAAAAGTCATTATTTCACTGAAAATGTATTTATGCTTTAAGTATGTTTGATTTACATCAGGAGTATTTATAGTCCTGGTCTGAACAGCAGTTAAAACCGTTCATCAAGCCCACTTCTTCTAACGTAAGCTTTCATTTAGATTCTGTTTTTTTTGTGGGAAAAAAATTAAATTTAAGGTGATACTGAACTTTTCTATTTTGAGAAAGCCACAGCAATTTTTAACATGGAACTTTGACCATGGTGTTAAAAGTTTCTGGTCTATATTGCGCTTTATTGTTTTACCATAAAAAGTTTTAACTGCCAGCTGGCCTTGTTTGCCCAGCATGGCTAATGGATGTAAATTCTGTAATTAGTGCGTTAAAGATCTAAAATACCTATTATTCATTAGCCCTGCACTGCTTCTCTATCACTGTTAATTATTGAGACCCGTGTTTCTGAAATATCAGGTCTGAACAACTGATGAAGCCTTTAATTTATTATTCTCCCAGAGGAGACTTGCGGGAGTGAAAAGGGGTGGGGCAGCGCGTGGGGAGAAAATATTATGATTTTTTAAAAAGAAAACTTACCTTTATTACCGCAGCGCCGATCTGCTCCTCCATCTTTGACTGCAGTAACAGGCTCCCAGCCTGCCCTGCGTCCAATCCTAACGCTGTTTTCATGCTGCTGGCAGCATGAAAGCAGTGTTAGGATTGGACGGAGCACTCCAAGGCAGAATGAAAGTTTCTGCCTGCTGTCTCCAACCCAGCAACACAGTGCCTGCGTTGCTTGGTTGGAGAGACCCCAGTGTGCATGTGTGTTTGGCATGCCCGAGACGGCCAGCCAAGGATACGTGCGCACTGAGGGTGAGTGCTGTGCACTCCCCATTCGTGTTCGTGTCAGCCTCATGGCCCGCCCCTTTTAGAAGAAAACGATAATAAACGTAGTTTATTATTGTTTTCTTGTAAAGGTTTTGCAGCTGCTGGCATTGGAGAGACACCCCCCTGCCATAGCAAAGGAGCCACCCCTGTATCCTCCCCTTCTAATAAAATGTTTTGCGTGTGAGTTTTTAAGTTTTTTTTCATTTTTTCTTTTTACATTTGTATTGAATATGATGTCAAAAATCTTACTGTTCTGATGCAATTTCTTATAGTGAAATTTGTGAGCTGCACAATTTTTTTTTTTTTTCTATACTTATAAATGTTGTTGTAAAACAATATTTTACCTGTGATGTCTGTATCTCTTTGGTCTCCTGGACCTCATATGAATTCCAAATCTTGAAATAAAAACTTGAAGTTGAGAATCATTTTAATCTTGCTCTTATAAATGTAATCCAGAGAAGGATTCCGTCAGCTCAATGTTATAAGTCCCACCACTGTATTATCTCCCAAGACTATTATAGTGGCATATACGAGAGCTGGGATTTGTCTTGCACCTAATTTTGGGGTAACAACATTGCCTTTCCTATTGTCTCACCCAAATCAGAATACACCCATATTTAATTCCAACCCTCTTTTCGACCATTATATGCTTGCTCCATTAGAACATCTGACTTTTGTGCACTATAGAGTGCTGCAAATAAAGAATGTGGAGCAGAAAGGATGCCCCATTTATAGAGCATGGCTGTCAGTCTTATTAAATGGCAAAGCATGATCAAAAGATGTAGAGGAATGCAGCACTGCCCCTAAAGAAAAGCTCCCTTGGCAATAAACACTGATGTTGCAACACTATTCGTTTTGGAGGCCCAATATCTAATACTTAGGATAACCTGTTTGCTTCTTCTGACATTTGAGTACATAGTAAATAAATCGGTCACAAATAGCCCATTTATGGAAAATCTAATTGAAAGGCAGCTTTGTTCAGATCTCTGATTTCCTCGAACTACAGAGCCTCCTCTTAGGCAAACAGATTTTCATCTCAGAAGAGCAACTGAATGGATGCAAATTGCAATCTGGGACAGCCTCATGAACACTTTAAACTCTTAACAGCGTCACCACCTACCTCCTACTCATACTGCTGTCAGCCTTGGAATCTGTTTATCATCTGTTACTTTTCCAGAGGTTACGCGACACAGGCATTCAATGAACCAAAATTAATTCAATTAAGACTTACAAGACAACAGAGTCTGTTTTTTCACTCTTTTTATTTGCACATCACATTGTGGGTCTCAAATCTAGATGATTGCCACCTGCATCTCGGTATACCTGTCATCTGATAGAGAGTTCTAGCCACATATTCCTTACCTTAGAATATTCCTCAGGCAACAGACTGGGTCTGAAAATTTGTTCAGCGATCCCCTTGTTTGCCGGTTTGTGGCGCTGCTCAGTTTTGTGTGACATTGTTGATGTAGTCCGCGCCAGCAGTGACAAGCGTGGTGCCTATAAAGGTGCCACCACAGCAGGTTGACCTGAGTTCCTTCTTTTCCATGCAATCAGCGCTGATCCTGATGAGCTCCCTTCAGTTGTTCATTTACTGATTTTTTCCACAGTTTGGCTACATCGACCATTATGCCCATTGTTAGAAATGGGGTCTCTGGTTGACAGTCAGGTTACCCCCTGTTCAAGCAAGGACCCTCACTCTAGTTAGGATAAAAGAGAATCACCCTCAGCTAACCCCTGCTTACCCCCTTGGTAGCTTGGCAGAGCAGTAGGCTTAACCTCAGAGTGCTGGGCGTAAAGTATTTGTACCAACACACACAGTAACTTAATGAAAACACTACAAAATGACACAACACCAGTTTAGAAAAATAGGAAATATTTATCTAGACAAAACAAGACCAAAACGACAAAAATCCAACATACACAAGTCAAGTTATGATTTTTTAAAGGTTTAAAATAAAAAGAGTCTTTAGGTAGTTGTAACAACACACTAGCGCTGCTAGCGTGTAAATGTACCTGGTTTGCGTCAAAAATAACCCCGCACGGGCGGTGTGCGTCGAAAGTAACCCTGCACGGCTGTGTGCGTCGAAAACAACTCGGCACGGCGGTGCGTGTTGAAAAAGCCAGCCACACGACGATCCGAAAGTCCCGCGGCGCAGGGTGCGATCTCTCAGCCTCCGTCAGCGATGCTGCGCGTCGTTTCTCCTGCTCCGGGCGTCGGTTTTTCGGTCGCGTTTCCTGCGGCGTCGTTTCTCAGCTGCGGAACCGGCGTCGCGTCGTTTTCTCAGCCGCGATCGGATTCGCGTCGATCTTTTCTCCGCACGGCGCTCGGTGCGTGTATTTTTGTCCTTAGGCTGCCAGCCTCTCCTTTCAGGGTCCCAGGGACTGGAAGGGCACCACAGAGCAGAGTAGGGGTCTCTCCAGAGACTCCAGGTGCTGGCAGGAAGAAGTCTTTGCTATCCCTGAGACTTCAACAACAGGAGGCAAGCTCTACATCAAGCCCTTGGAGATTTCTTCTTCAAGATGGAAGGCACACAAAGTCCAGTCTTTGCCCTCTTACTCTGGCAGAAGCAGCACTGCAGGAAAGCTCCACAAAGCACAGTCACAGGCAGGGCAGCACTTGTTCCTCAGCTATCAGCTCTTCTCCAGGCAGAGGTTCCTCTTGGTTCCAGAAGTGTTTCTCAAGTTTGTAAGTTTGGGTGCCCTTCTTATACCCATTTTAGTCTTTGAAGTCACCTTCCTTCAAAGGGGACTCACACCTTCTTGTGAAATCCTGCCTTGCCCAGGCAAGGCCTCAGACACACACCAGGGGGCTGGAGACAGCATTGTCAGAGGCAGGCACAGTCCTTTCAGATGAGAGTGACCACTCCACCCCTCCCTCCTAGCAGAGATGGCTAATCAGGAAATGCAGATCACACCCCAGCTCCCTTTGTGTCACTGTCTGGTGTGAGGTGAAAAACAACCCAACTGTCAAACTGACCCAGACAGGGAATCCACAAACAAGGCAGAGTCACAGAATGGTTTAAGCAAGAAAATGCTCACTTTCTAAAAGTGGCATTTCCAAACTCACAATCTTAAAATCAACTTTACTAAAAGATGTATTTTTAAATTGTGAGTTCAGGGATCCCAAACTCCACATGTCCATCTACTCTCTAGGGGAATCTACACTTTAATCATATTTAAAGGTAGCCCCCATATTATCCTATGAGAGAGAGACAGACCTTGCAACAGTGAAAACGAAATTGGCAGTATTTCACTGTCAGGACATATAAACCACATTACTATATGTCCTACCTTATCCATACACTGCACCCTGCCCTTGGGGCTACCTAGGGCCTACCTTAGGGGTGCCTTACATGTAAGGAAAGGGAAGGTTTAGGCCTGGCAAGTGGGTACACTTGCCAAGTCGAATTTACAGTGTAAAAATACACATACAGACACTGCAGGGGCAGGTCTGAGACATGATTACAGAGCTACTTATGTGGGTGGCACAACCAGTGCTGCAGGCCCACTAGTAGCATTTGATTTACAGGCCCTGGCACCTCTAGTGCACATTACTAGGGACTTACTAGTAATTCAAATATGCCAATCATGGATAAACCACTTACATACAATTTAAACAGGAGAGCATATGCACTTTAGCACTGGTTAGCAGTGGTAAAGTGCTCAGAGTTGAAAAGCCAACAGCAACATGTCAGAAAAAAATAGGAGGCAGGAGGCGAAAAAGACTGGGGATGACCCTGCATAAGCAAAAGTCCAACACCCATTTTCCCACTTTTTCTTTTGGAGCATGTCCCCCAAGAAACCAACCGGTTCCAAGTCTTGTAGTGCCCGTCACAGATAAATGTCTATGACAGACCCCATTCTTGGTGTGCCTGTGGTTTCTGGAATTGGGACCACAACTCCAAGGCCTGTGCAGATTGCTGTTCACCCTGTGACTCCGCACAAATCCAGGTCCTGTTTGTGGGGGTTGTACCTAGAATGCTCTCAAAGTCCATTGCGCTGTCGGTGTCACCATCTCTGACTTCCTCAGGTAAGTTTCGCATGAGGTCTAATTGCTCTTTGAGTTCTCAGCGCCGGTCCCATTCTTCGTACGAGGCACTGGAACAGTGCCACAAGTCCAAACCCTGCTCCCAGGCTGTCATTGTAGAGGCTGTGCTGGACAGTGGGTGCGCTCTGCCCTTCCCCAAATTTCCCAGAGCAAGCCCACCCAACTTTGAATATTTTATGAGGCCACAAGCCTGATTTTTTGGCAGATGGAGCTCTCTGGAGCACCATCAGACCCCAAGATTTCTGGACAGCCCTGAAGATCCGTTCTTCAGTTCGGACCTGGCCCAGCTGCAACTTCAAGACCTACTCCAGGGACCGTTCCGTGGCACCGCCAATCCCATTGTGATTCCCGACTCTGATACAGAGCCAGACCGGCATCTTCTAAAACAAGGTCAGCCGATGAGCAGGTATACACGACCTGAATTGGATACTAAACCCTTTTTCCCTGAAGGGCCAGCTGAGGAACAGCTGAGTCCATGGCTGATGACACCTGGTATGATGTCTTGGCTGATGCCAGTGGTCTGGATACCTCACCGGACATTGGCCTCCTCTCTCCTCCCACAGTGACTACGGAGGAAGAGACTCCCTTTGCGATGTTGATCCAGAGGGTGGCTGAGCTCCTGGACCTTCAGCTGCCCACGATTGAGGTCAAGACCAATGTCTTGACAGAGGTGCTTCAGCCTGGGTTGTCCCCATCAGAACCCCCTACTCCCCTTTTAATGAAGCCCTCACTAATATTCTGCTCGGGGCCTGGGCCAAGCCTGCACAAGCACTTCTGTGTACAGGTCTATCTCCCGCTGCATCACCCCGCTCCCGGGGACCCAGCCTTCCTCACCCAGCATCCCACCCCTGAGACCTTGGTGGTCCAGGACTCAACCTCCCAGATAAATCCTTGACGTTCCTTACCACTCCACCGGATAGAGAATCAAAGAGGTTGAATACCTTCATAAAGAGGATTTTCTCTTTCACCAGCCTAGCACTGTGGTCCCTACTCGCTGCACTTTTACTGGGTCATTATTCCCATACACTGTGGGATGCACTTGCCCAAGTGCTGCCGATGCTGACAGAAGAGGTCCGAGCCATGCTATCCCAAGTTATTGCTAACGGGAGAGAGTCAGCAAGGTTCATGATCAGATTGGATACAACCGATGCTGAGTACAACTGGCTTTTCGGGTAATATTCTGGCTTCCCTTATGGACATGCCCTTCGATGGGCCTTGCCTTTTTGGTGACAAGCAGATCAAGTGTTTTACTGACAGGTGGGTCATTCCTAGTGTAGGAAGCTGGCCTGTGGTGGACATCTATGGCTTTTTCACCTTATTCCAGTCCAGGGATCCCCTATTAGTGAAGTGTAGACAGTGTCTAGGAAGTCAGGGCTCTCTAGAGGTAGATGTGGATGAGCAGCCAAGACTTTTGTAGGAGACATACAAAGCTTATAAAATACCACTATAGTCACACAGATACCTATCACACATGAAAGAACCACGCAGTGTTACAAAAATAAAGGTACTTTAATTTTGTAACTTAACACTAGAATACTTATAGGCCGTTCCCCCTGACTTGTAGATAAGTACACACTAATTATACACACAATAGCAATCAGAAATTGGCATAGAAACAACAAGCATTGACTCTACTTAGTGAAAATAGTGCGGGTCCTAGGGGAGGGCCAAACCATATATTAAGAAAGTGGAATGCGAGATACAGTCTCCCACCCAAGGATGTGGAGTTTTTAGGGGGGAGCTGGAGAAACTAGGAACCCCAGGAGATGAGTACCAGAGGGACCGCCAGCGACCAGGATAGCAGAGGTACGTACCTGGTTTTCCCAAGGACTAACAGGAGTGTGAGAAAGTAGCCTCTTTCTAGCCTTGTTACCCCCACTTTTGGCCTGTTTGTAAGTGTATGTCAGGGTGTTTTCACTGTCTCACTGGGATCCTGCTAACCAGGGCCCAGTGCTCATAGTGAAAACCCTATGTTTTCAGTATGTTTGTTATGTGTCACTGGGACCCTGCTAGTCAGGACCCCAGTGCTCATAAGTTTGTGGCCTATATGTATGTGTTCCCTGTGTGGTGCCTAACTGTCTCACTGAGGCTCTGCTAACCAGAACCTCAGTGGTTATGCTCTCTCATTTCTTTCAAATTCTGACTAACAGGCTAGTGACCAATTTTACCAATTTACATTGGCTTACTGGAACACCCTTATAATTCCCTAGTATATGGTACTGAGGTACCCAGGGTATTGGGGTTCCAGGAGATCCCTATGGGCTGCAGCATTTCTTTTGCCACCCATAGGGAGCTCTGACAATTCTTACACAGGCCTGCCACTGCAGCCTGAGTGAAATAACATCCACGTTATTTCACAGCCATTTACCACCTATATGTCTAACCTTTACCTGGTAAAGGTTAGGTGCAAAGTTACTTAGTGTGATGGCACCCTGGCACTAGCCAAGGTGCCCCCACATTGTTCAGGGCCAATTCCCCGGACTTTGTGAGTGCTGGGACACCATTACACGCGTGCACTACATATAAGTCACTACCTATATGTAGCTTCACAATGGTAACTCCGAATATGGCCATGTAACATGTCTATGATCATGGAATTGCCCCCTCTATGCCATCCTGGCATAGTTGGCACAATTCCATGATCCCAGTGGTCTGTAGCACAGACCCTGGTACTGCCAAACTGCCTTTCCTGGGGTTTCACTGCAGATGCTGCTGCTGCCAACCCCTCAGACAGGTTTCTGCCCTCCTGGGGTCCAGCCAGGCTTGGCCCAGGATGGCAGAACAAAGGACTTCCTCTGAGAGAGGGTGTTACACCCTCTCCCTTTGGAAAATGGTGTGAAGGCAGGGGAGGAGTAGCCTCCCCCAGCCCCTGGAAATGCTTTCATGGGTACACATGGTGCCCATTTCTGCATAAGCCAGTCTACACCGGTTCAGGGATCCCTCAGCCCTGCTCTGGCGCGAAACTAGACAAAGGAAAGGGGAGTGACCACTCCCCTGACCTGCACCTCCCCTGGGAGGTGCCCAGAGCTCCTCCAGTGTGCTCCAGACCTCTGCCATCTTGGAAACAGAGGTGCTGCTGGCACACTGGACTGCTCTGAGTGGCCAGGGCCAGCAGGTGACGTCAGAGACTCCTTCTGATAGGCTCCTTCAGGTGTTGCTAGCCTATCCTCTCTCCTAAGTAGCCAAACCCTCTTTTCTGGCTATTTAGGGTCTCTGCTTTGGGGATTTCCTTAGATAACGAATGCAAGAGCTCATCAGAGTTCCTCTGCATCTCTCTCTTCACCTTCTGCCATGGAATCGACTGCTGACTGCGCTGGAAGCCTGCAAAACTGCAACAAAGTAGCAAAGACGACTACTGCGACCTTGTAACGCTGATCCTGCCGCCTTCTCGACTGTTTTCCTGGTGGTGCATGCTGTGGGGGTAGTCTGCCTCCTCTCTGCACTAGAAGCTCCGAAGAAATCTCCCGTGGGTCGACGGAATCGTCCCCCTGCAACCGCAGGCACCAAAGAACTGCATCACCGGTCCCCTGGGTCTCCTCTCAGCACGACGAGCGAGGTCCCTTGAATCCAGCAACTCTGTCCAAGTGACTCCCACAGTCCAGTGACTCTTCAGTCCAAGTTTGGTGGACGTAAGTCCTTGCCTCCCCACGCCAGACTGCATTGCTGGGAACCGCGACTTTTGCAGCTACTCCGGCCTCCGTGCACTTCTGGCGGAAATCCTTTGTGCCTAGTCCAGCCTGGGTCCACGGCACTCTAACCTGCATTGCACGACCTCCTAAGTTGTCCTCCAGCGACATGGGACTCCTTTGTGCGACTTCGGGTGAGCACCGTTTCACGCATCCTCGTAGTGCCTGTTTCTGGCACTTCTGCGGGTGCTACCTGCTGCTGAGAGGGCTCCTTGTCTTGCTCGACGCCCCCTCTGTCCCCAGACGCAATTGGCGACATCCTGGTCCCTCCTGGGCCACAGCAGCATCCGAAAACACTAACCGCACGATTTGCAGCTAGCAAGGCTTGTTGGCGGTCTTTCGGCGGGAAAACACTTCTGCACAACTCTCCACGGCGTGGGGGATCCGTCCTCCAAAGGGGAAGTCTCTAGCCCTTGTCGTTCCTGCAGAAACCTCAGCTTCTACTTTCCAGTAGCAGCTTCTTTTCACCCACAGCTGGCATTTCCTGGGCATCTGCCCATCTCCGACTTGCTTGTGACTTTTGGACTTGGTCCCCTTGTTCCACAGGTACCCTCGACTGGAAAGCCATCATTGTTGCATTGCTGGTTTGTCTCTTTCCTGCAGAATTCCCCTATCACGACTTCTATGTCCTTTGGGGAACTTTAGTGCACTTTGCACTCACTTTTCAGGGTCTTGGGGTGGGCTATTTTTCTAACCCTTACTATTTTCTAATAGTCCCAGCGACCCTCTACAAGGTCACATAGGTTTGGGGTCCATTCGTGGTTCGCATTCCACTTTTGGAGTATATGGTTTGTGTTGCCCCTATCCCTATGTGTTCCCATTGCATCCTATTGTAACTATACATTGTTTGCACTGTTTTCTAATACTATTACTGCATATTTTGGTATTGTGTACATATATCTTGTGTATATTTGTTATCCTCATACTGAGGGTACTCACTGAGATACTTTTGTCATATTGTCATAAAAATAAAGTACCTTTATTTTTAGTATATCTGTGTATTGTGTTTTCTTATGATATTGTGCATATGACACTAGTGGTACTGTAGGAGCTTCACTCGTCTCCTATTTCAGCCTATGCTGCTAGACACCCTATACACTAATAAGGGATAACTGGGCCTGGTGCAAGGTGTAAGTACCCCTTGGTACTCACTACAAGCCAGTCCAGCCTCCTACATTGGTTGTGCAGCGGTGGGATAAGTGCTTTGAGACTACTTACCACTCTTGTCATTGTACTTTTCATAAGAGAAAAATATACAAAACAAGTTCAGTGTGTGTACACATAACTAAAAAGTTTTGCATTTCCTCTTTTCACTCTTTGCTAAGTGCTGAAAAGTACTTCCAAACTTTCAAAAAATTCTTTAAAAGTTTAAAAAGTTTTTTTCTGTCTTTCTAAAAGTTCTGAAAAACTTTTTCTTCACTTTTTCTATCACTTAAGCTCTTTCTAAAATGTCCGGCACAGGCCAAACTGTTGATCTGTCCAAACTTGCATATGATCACCTTAGCTGGAAAGGAGCAAGGAGCCTCTGCATAGAGAGAGGTTTGAGTGTAGGGAAGAATCCTTCTTTGGAATTATTGCTTAACATGCTTAAAGAACAAGATAAGGCCAGAAGGGCCCCATCTGTTGAAAAAGTAGCTAATGGTTCCCAATCTGATCCAGGGACTCCCCTAGGAAAAGATTCAGGAAAGAAACTTCCTAGCCTGCCCATTACTAGACAGTCTAGCATAGTTGGTACTGATGTAGAGTCACACCATACAGATAGTGTTGTCTCACATCATAGCAAGAGTATTCCTTCTCACCACAGTAGAAGTGATGTTTCTGTTAACCAAGCTGTTAGGGTGCCTTCTGTAAGGGATAGGTCTCCTTCTGTCCATTCTCACCATACTTCTGTTTCAAGGCATGTCCCACCCACCCACCCTGATGACAGATTGTTAGAAAGGGAGCTCAATAGATTGAGAGTGGAACAAACCAGACTGAAGCTCAAGAAGCAACAGCTGGATTTGGATAGACAGACCTTAGAAGTAGAGAAGGAGAGACAGAAATTGGGTTTAGAAACCCATGGTGGCAGCAGCAGTATTCCCCATAGTCATCCTGCAAAAGAGCATGATTCCAGGAATCTGCACAAGATAGTTCCCCCTTATAAGGAGGGGGATGACATTAATAAGTGGTTTGCTGCACTTGAGAGGGTCTGTGCAGTACAGGATGTCCCTCAAAGGCAGTGGGCTGCTATCCTATGGCTATCATTTAGTGGAAATGGTAGGGATAGGCTCCTTACTGTGAAAGAAAGTGAAGCCAATGATTACAAAGTTCTTAAGAATGCACTGCTGGATGGTTATGGGTTAACCACTGAACAGTACAGGATAAAGTTCAGAGAGACCAAAAATGAGTCTTCACAAGACTGGGTTGATTTCATTGACCATTCAGTGAAGGCCTTGGAGGGGTGGTTACATGGCAGTAAAGTTACTGATTATGACAGCCTGTATAACTTGATCCTGAGAGAGCATATTCTTAATAATTGTGTGTCTGATTTGTTGCACCAGTACTTGGTGGACTCTGATCTGACCTCTCCCCAAGAATTGGGAAAGAAGGCAGACAAATGGGTCAGAACAAGGGTGAACAGAAAAGTTCATACAGGGGGTGACAAAGAGAACAATAAGAAGAAAGATGGTAAACAATCTCAAGATAAGCATGGGGATAAGGGTAAAACCAAAGATTCCACTTCAAATCTTAAACACTCTTCAGGGGGTGGAGATAAAACAAATTCTTCCTCTTCTTCTCAACCTACACAATTTAAAAAGCCTTGGTGCTTTGTGTGTTAAAACAGAGGCCATAGGCCAGGGGATAAGTCCTGTCCAGGTAAACCCCCTGAGCCTACCACCACTAATACATCAAGCTCTAGTGCCCCTAGCAGTAGTGGTACTAGTGGTGGGACTGCTGGCAACAGTCAAGTTAAAGGTGTAGTTGGGTTCACTTATGGGTCCATAGTAGAAACTGGGGTAGTCACTCCCAAGACAGTTTCTGTCACACCTAGTGGCATTGGCCTTGCCACACTGGCTGCTTGTCCCCTTACAATGGATAACTACAGGCAGACAGTTTCAATAAATGGTGTTGAGGCCTTGGCCAACAGGGACACAGGTGCCAGTATCACTTTGGTGACTGAAAACCTAGTGCACCCTGATCAACACATCATTGGACAACAGTATAAGATTATTGATGTCCATAACTCCACTAAGTTTCTTCCCTTAGCTATAATTCAGTTTAGTTGGGATGGAGTTACTGGCCCTAAGCAGGTGGTGGTATCACCTAGCTTACCTGTAGACTGTCTCTTAGGTAATGACCTAGAGGCCTCAGGTTGGGCTGATGTAGAGTTTTTTGCCCATGCAGCCATGCTGGGCATCCCTGAGGAATTGTTCCCTCTCATTTCTACTGAAATGAAAAAGCAAAAGAGAGAAGGCCTGAAAACTCAGGATCCCTCTCCATCAACAGGTAAGAAGGGTATCACAGTATCCCCTAACCACCCTACCATTCAGGATACCATTCCTGTGGTGGGCGAAACCTCTCCTGGGGTGGCACCTGTTCCAAGGGAATCATCAGCTGGCAAAGCTGGACTCCCTGAGGTAGAAGTACCTCTCTGTGGGATAACTAACATTGGTGAGAAAAAGAGCACCATTTTAGTTAACATGGAGCATCCCTCCAACCCTCCCAGAGAAACTTTAGTGCAGAAACCCTGCACTGCCTCACAACACTTACGACAGCATCCCTGCCCTAGTGTGGAGCTCATAGGACAGGATCCCTGCCCTGCTCCAACTCAAGAGAAACAGCATCCCTGTTCTCTCTTCCAGCCATATGGACAAAGTTTTTGCCCAGCTATGGCTTTTCTGAGACAGCATCCCTGTCTGGCATTTCCATTACTACAAATATGTTCAGTGGACAATTCCCACTGCTCTAAACTAAAACTTACTGATAGAAACTCTGAAAATACATCTTCCCATTGTTGCTTAGCTAAAAAACGTCAAACAGGGTGGTTTACATCCCCACAGGGAAGTAACCATATAGTGGATGATAAAGGGGGTAACCAGTCTATTGCAGAGCTACTCTCTACTTATCACCACTTAGACAATAAAGTCTCAACTGGCCAAGGTTAGCCTTATTGTCCTTCGTTTGGGGGGGGGGTTGTGTGAGAAAGTAGCCTCTTTCTAGCCTTGTTACCCCCCACTTTTGGTCTGTTTGTGAGTGTATGTCAGGGTGTTTTCACTGTCTCACTGGGATCCTGCTAACCAGGGCCCAGTGCTCATAGTGAAAACCCTATGTTTTCAGTATGTTTGTTATGTGACACTGGGACCCTGCTAGTCAGGACCCCAGTGCTCATAAGTTTGTGGCCTATATGTATGTGTTCCCTGTGTGGTGCCTAACTGTCTCACTGAGGCTCTGCTAACCAGAACCTCTCTCTCATTTCTTTCAAATTGTCACTAACAGGCTAGTGACCAATTTTACCAATTTACATTGGCTTACTGGAACACCCTTATAATTCCCTAGTATATGGTACTGAGGTACCCAGGGTATTGGGGTTCCAGGAGATCCCTATGGGCTGCCGCATTTCTTTTGCCACCCATAGGGAGCTCTGACAATTCTTACACAGGCCTGCCACTGCAGCCTGAGTGAAATAACATCCATGTTATTTCACAGCCATTTACCACTGCACTTAAGTAACTTATAAGTCACCTATATGTCTAACCTTTACCTGGTAAAGGTTAGGTGCAAAGTTACTTAGTGTGAGGGCACCCTGGCACTAGCCAAGGTGCCCCCACATTGTTCAGGCCCAATTCCCCGGACTTTGTGAGTGCGGGGACACCATTACACGCGTGCACTACATATAAGTCACTACCTATATGTAGCTTCACAATGGTAACTCCGAATATGGCCATGTAACATGTCTATGATCATGGAATTTCCCCCTCTATGCCATCCTGGCATAGTTGGCACAATTCCATGATCCCAGTGGTCTGTAGCACAGACCCTGGTACTGCCAAACTGCCTTTCCTGGGGTTTCACTGCAGCTGCTGCTGCTGCCAACCCCTCAGACAGGTTTCTGCCCTCCTGGGGTCCAGCCAGGCTTGGCCCAGGATGGCAGAACAAAGGACTTCCTCTGAGAGAGAGTGTTACACCCTCTCCCTTTGGAAAATGGTGTGAAGGCAGGGGAGGAGTAGCCTCCCCCAGCCCTTGGAAATGCTTTCATGGGCACACATGGTGCCCATTTCTGCATAAGCCAGTCTACACCGGTTCAGGGACCCCTCAGCCCTGCTCTGGCGCGAAACTGGACAAAGGAAAGGGGAGTGACCACTCCCCTGACCTGCACCTCCCCTGGGAGATGCCCAGAGCTCCTCCAGTGTGCTCCAGACCTCTGCCATCTTGGAAACAGAGGTGCTGCTGGCACACTGGACTGCTCTGAGTGGCCAGGGCCAGCAGGTGACGTCAGAGACTCCTTCTGATAGGCTCCTTCAGGTGTTGCTAGCCTATCCTCTCTCCTAAGTAGCCAAACCCTCTTTTCTGGCTATTTAGGGTCTCTGCTTTGGGGTTTTCCTTAGATAACGAATGCAAGAGCTCATCAGAGTTCCTCTGCATCTCTCTCTTCACCTTCTGCCATGGAATCGACTGCTGACTGCGCTGGAAGCCTGCAAAACTGCAACAAAGTAGCAAAGACGACTACTGCGAACTTGTAACGCTGATCCTGCCGCCTTCTCGACTGTTTTCCTGGTGGTGCATGCTGTGGGGGTAGTCTGCCTCCTCTCTGCACTAGAAGCTCCGAAGAAATCTCCCGTGGGTCAACGGAATCGTCCCCCTGCAACCGCAGGCACCAAAGAACTGCATCACCGGTCCCCTGGGTCTCCTCTCAGCACGACGAGCGAGGTCCCTTGAATCCAGCAACTCTGTCCAAGTGACTCCCACAGTCCAGTGACTCTTCAGTCCAAGTTTGGTGGAGGTAAGTCCTTGCCTCCCCACACCAGACTGCATTGCTGGGAACCGCAACTTTTGCAGCTACTCCGGCCTCCATGCACTTCCGGCGGAAATCCTTTGTGCACAGTCCAGCCTGGGTCCACGGCACTCTAACCTGCATTGCACGACCTCCTACGTTGTCCTCCGGCGACGTGGGACTCCTTTGTGCGACTTCGGGTGAGTACCGTTTCACGCATCCTCATAGTGCCTGTTTCTGGCACTTCTGCGGGTGCTACCTGCTGCTGAGAGGGCTCCTTGTCTTGCTCCACGCCCCCTCTGTCCCCAGGTGCAATTGGCGACATCCTGGTCCCTCCTGGGCCACAGCAGCATCCAAAAACACTAACCGCACGATTTGCAGCTAGCAAGGCTTGTTGGCAGTCTTTCGGCGGGAAAACACTTCTGCACGACTCTCCACGGCGTGGGGGATCCGTCCTCCAAAGGGGAAGTCTCTAGCCCTTGTCGTTCCGGCAGAAACCTCAGCTTCTACTGTCCAGTAGCAGCTTCTTTGCACCCATAGCTGGCATTTCCTGGGCATCTGCCCATCTCCGACTTGCTTGTGACTTTTGGACTTGGTCCCCTTGTTCCACAGGTAACCTCGACTGGAAATCCATCGTTGTTGCATTGTTGGTTTGTGTCTTTCCTGCAGAATTCCCCTATCACGACTTCTATGTCCTTTGGGGAACTTTAGTGCACTTTGCACTCACTTTTCAGGGTCTTGGGGTGGGCTATTTTTCTAACCCTTACTATTTTCTAATAGTCCCAGCGACCCTCTACAAGGTCACATAGGTTTGGGGTCCATTCGTGGTTCGCATTCCACTTTTGGAGTATATGGTTTGTGTTGCCCCTATCCCTATGTGTTCCCATTGCATCCTATTGTAACTATACATTGTTTGCACTGTTTTCTAATACTATTACTGCATATTTTGGTATTGTGTACATATATCTTGTGTATATTTGTTATCCTCATACTGAGGGTACTCACTGAGATACTTTTGGCATATTGTCATAAAAATAAAGTACCTTTATTTTTAGTATATCTTTGTATTGTGTTTTCTTATGATATTGTGCATATGACACTAGTGGTACTGTAGGAGCTTCACTCGTCTCCTAGTTCAGCCTAAGCTGCTCTGCTAAGCTACCACTATCTATCAGCCTATGCTGCTAGACACCCTATACACTAATAAGGGATAACTGGGCCTGGTGCAAGGTGTAAGTACCCCTTGGTACTCACTACAAGCCAGTCCAGCCTCCTACAAGGAGGACTTAGAAAAGGGATTATACAAGAACAGGACCAGTCTAGAAGAAACCAGCGATGGATTCTGGAAGAAGAGGACCTGCAAAAGAAGGGGACAGAGTCCAGTCTGTTATGGAGTGTCCAGTGGTGACAGGAGCTACTACCCACCCTTCTGAGGATGAAGAACCAGGTCAACATGGGAGGAAGAAGACCCGGTGTGGAGTCCAGGAGCTGAAGAAGAGTCCTTGGAGTGGTGCAGATGGTGTCCCATGTCGGTTGTCGGGTTGCAGATGGTCAGTGGTGTTGAAGAACCACCAACACGCCTTGCCATATAGAAGTCAAGCAAGAGAACAGTTGCATGACTGAGGAGGAACAGCAAGGCCCAGGGGACTCAACTCAGGGAGGGGCGTTGGAGGTTACCATCATCAGTTGAGAGAGCCAACAGAAGCAGTCACAGCCCCCAGAGGCAACCCACTGGCAGCAGGCACAGTAAGTCTCAATGAGGCCCAGTCAGCACACATGAAGAGGAGTCCCACTTCGCAGGAGCAGCAGATAGGAAGACTGTGCTTGTCATGGTGGAGTGCTGGGGGCCGGGGCTACACGAAGCCTGAAGATCCCTTGGAGCAGGAGCAAACAAGCCTTGGTAGCTGCAAGAGTCTCAGTGCACAGGGGTACTGTACTGCAAGGAGAGGCAAGGGCTTACAGTCTCCCAATTCGGACAGCTGGCAGAGAGGACAAAGAGGACCACTCCAGACCACCACCTGTGATGCAGGATCGATGCAGTTCCAAAGGAGAACATATCCACACAGCCGGTCATCGATGCTGTTGGGGCCTGCAGATGCAGGGAGTGACTCCTTCACTCCAAGGGAGATTCCTTGTTGCTTCTTGGTGCAGGCTGAAGTCTCGCTGACGTCAGAGGGTGCACAGCCAGGGAGATGTTGCAGTTGCCGGAAGGAGCCAGAGAAGCAATGTTGCGAAGTCGTCGCCGCAGTTGCAGCTTGTAGGTTGCTGAAGAGTCCATTTGAGGTTCCAGTGGCCAGAAGACAAAGTAAACCATGCAGAGGAGTCCTGGTGGAATCTTGTACGCCAAATCTGGGGACCCACCCTCAAGGGAGTCCTTAAATAGCCCTAAAAGGTGGTTTAGTCTGGTGGCTACCTATCAGGAGTGGTCTGTGACATCACCTGCCTGGCTGACCTGATCACTCAGATGCTCCCAGGAGCCTCTGCACATCTTGGTTTTAAGATGGCAGAATCAAGTGTTCACCTGGAGGAGCTCTGGGCACCACCCATGGGGTGATCATGGACAGGGGAGTGGTCACTCCCTTTTCCCTTGTTCAGTTTTGTGCCAGAGCAGGGATTGGGGGTCCATGGACTGGTGCAAACCGGTTTATACAAGGAGGGCACCAAACGTGCCCTTCAAAGCAAACCAGTGACTTAAGGGGGCTACCCCTCCCAAGCCTTGTAACACCTGTTTCCAAGGGAGAAAGTGTTGCCTCATTTCCCACAGGAAATCCTTTGTTCAGCCTTCCCCTGCCTGAGCTGGTCAAGCAGCAGGAGGGCAAAAACCTGTCTGAGGGGTGGCAGCAACGTAGGCTGTCTGGAAAACCCCAGAAGACTGCTATGAGCAATACTGGGGGTCCTGTAAGGAGCCCCCAAAATTCATGGAATCATACAACTAATACTGGCAACAGTATTGGGGTATGATTCTGACATGTTTGATGCCAAACACGGCCAGGTTTGGAGTTACCATTATGTAGCTGGAGAGTGTCCAGTACATGGGTAAAATGGCTTCCCCACACTCACGAAGTCCAGTGCAATGGAACTGGAGTTTGTAGGGGCACCTCTGCTCATGCAGGGGTGCCCTCACACAGAGGGACCTGCACCCTGCTCTCTGGACTAGGAGGGTGTACCATAGGGGTGACTTACACTGACCCAGTGCAGTAACCTGTGGTGAAAGGGTGCATGCACCTTTTCATGCAGCCGGCAATGGCAGGCACATTTTGCATGGACTCCCATGGGTGGCACAATACATGCTGGAGGCCACAGGGAACCCCTGGTGCCCCTTTGCCCTGGGTACCTAAGTACTAAATACTAGGGCCTTATAAGGGGGCACCAGTATGCCAATTGTGGGGTTTACAAAGTCCTAGGTAACCACATTTATAGGGAGAAAGCACAGTCAATAGGTTCCTGGTAGCTGAATCCCAGTGAAAACAGTTTAGGCATATTGATAGCAGGCAAAAAGGTAAGGGTAACCATGCCAAAAAGAGGGTACTTTTCTACACCTAGGTTGTTGTGCTCATCATGGTCGCGGGTCGACCTTATTCCGCCTTCTGCTCCTTTGTGGCAATGGTAGGGGCTATCCGCCTCGACATTTCCATCCTAGCCACCAAGGCCACATGGCATATCAGTCCTCTTGTTGCAACGAACACACCTTCTACAAGCTTCATGAAACCAGGGCCAGAGGTGGATGCAACCATCCCCACCCTGATGAAGGGCCACCATTTAGAAAGTACTGCCTCTTCTGGCCAAAGGAGCCCTCAAGATGGTGCTGGCATCACAAGTCGGCCTTGGTTGCTATTCCCACTACTTTCTGCTGCCAACAAAGGATAGAGGACCCCGTCCTATTCCCTCCCAATTATTTCCTGAAAAAGGGAAAATTCAAGATGCTCACTTTGGCTCGGGTACTGTCTGCACTTGAAACTGGAGCATGGATGGTAGCCTTGGACTTGCAGAGCGATGGTTTCATAGTCCTCTCCTGCCTACCTACAGACTTTGCCTGCGGCTCACGGTAGGCCAAAAGCCGTATCAGTTCGCTGTGCTCTCCTTGGTTCTTACTACTGCCCCTTGGGTGTTCATCAAGGTGATGGTGGTGGTTGTAGCACATCTGCGAAGGTCAGGGGATTGAGTCTTCCCCTACCTCAATGACTGGCTGTTGAAGGTGGGATCACTCCAGACAGTTGTCACCCTCCTCCAGACTATAGCAGGCCTCCTACATTTGTTGGGGTTCACTGACAATGTGTCATGGTCACATCTAAGTCCCTCTCTAATAATGTCTTTCATCAGTGCTATTCTGGATACAGAGCAGTTTTAGGCTCACCCTCTTGGACAGCGAGTATAGGGTACTCAGGCTATGATTCAAGTCTAATTTATTGATTCAGGTTTACAATAAAGCCACACAAAAATGAAAGCATAAAATACAAAATTCAATATACCCTGACATAAATAGTCATTTTAACAATGCATACTCCAAATAACATGGTAGACAGTAAAAGATCCACATGTTCCGTTTTTGTAACAAGCCTCCCTTTTGTAATTTCATACTACCTGCCTGAGTTAAACCACCTTAACGGACTAACAATTAGTTTGCATGATTTCCCTCTGTAGCGTAGATAACATAGCTATGTCCTTCGTCCTTCACTTCAAATACAAATGAGGTATAATTAAGCTCTATAGGGTGGCACAATGGATAAAAACAAAAGTGTGTTAAATTAAGGTTACAGCTCAGTGTAAGAAGGACTTGGACAGAAAATATCATGTCTAGCTATAGTAAGACACTGAAGCTATTGTACAATGCTTCCTAAATTTAAAGGAAGGATAGTGTTGTAACTATAGAGATGACAAATGAGGAATTATAAACAGTTCTTATCTGATAGAGACTTCTACTTGCAGATTCCTTACATTAGAATTCCCCCCAGTGGTCAGTTGACATTGATCGACTTGCATGCATAGTTGGCGTGGTAGTCGCCATGATGATGTCGCAGTCATATATAGGTGCCACCTGGCATGCTGATATCAGTTCTTTTCTTTCCGCACCGCAAGGAGATCCAGAGAAGTGCTACCTTTAGTCAATTTTGGACTAGCTTAGACATTTTTGTTGTACTTTTTGACTTGTGCACCACATGTGTTTGTGGTGTCTGGAGCGTGACCACGACCTGAAGTCGTGCTCCGAGTGCCGGGTCATGAACCCAAAGGCTTTGAGAGAGCAGTCCCTGAAGCTCATGACGACCCAGCACTCGAGACCACCCGCGGAGTCATCACCACTCTTTATCGTCCCATTCTAAATCATCCAGGCTTCTCCTTCCTCTGGCGCATTCCTATCTGCTCCCCCAGATAGGGAATCAAAAAGACTAGATCAACTTCGGAAGAAAATGTTTTCTTCCTCCAATCTGGCATTGCGGTCTGTGAACACCGCTGCCTTTTGGGCCGCTACACCCATTCTTTGTGGGATACAGTTGCACAGGTATTGCCGCATCTCCCAAGTTGTTGCTGCTGGGAGGGATTGTAGGAGGCTGGCCTGGATTGGAGTGGGTACCTAAGGTACTTACACCTTATACCAGGTCCAGTTATCCCTTATTAGTGAAATGTAGGCAGTGTCTAGCAGCTTAGGCTGTCTAGGGATAGCTGTAGCAGAGCAGCCAAGGCTGAACTAGGAGACGTGCAAAGCTCCTGCAATACAACTATGGTTACACAGTACTTATTTACAATAAAAGACAATACTCAGTGTTACCAAAAATAAAGGTACTTTATTTTAGTGACACAAGGCCAAAAATATCTTCAAGGCAATACTCCTTCTGAAGGTAAGCATTATACACAATATATACACTAGTAACCAAAATCAGGTAAGTAAACAGTTATAGAATAGTGCAAACAGTAGAAAATACAATAGATTGCAATGGAATAGGGGTAACACAAAACATGTACTAAAATAGTGGAATGCGAATGTCAAATTCACCCCTAGGTGAGTGTAGTGTGTAGAGGGGCGCTGGGGGTGTAAGAAAACCAAAGGTAAGTAAAGTACCCTACCCCAGAGCCCATGAAAGCAGGAGTAAAGTACAGCAAGTTTCTTCAGAACACAATACAAATCGTGATGAAGAATCATGCAAGAACCAAGCAAGACTGCAAGCAACAAACAATGGGTTCCTGGACCTTAAGACCTGTGGAGAGAGAGGAGACCAAGTCCAGAAGTTGAAGAAGAGTCCAGGAAGAACATAAGCCCCTGCCAACCTGGAAGAAGGTGTAAAAGTGGATTCTCCGGTTAGAAGAAAAGTACAGAAATGCACCAAAGAAGATAGCTGCGGGTTCCTGCTTGGTGCAAGAGTTGTCCCACGTTGAGTTGTTGGATGCAGGCTGTTTGCGTCGCTGGATTTCGCCAACAAGCCGTGGTTCAAGCAAGTACGAGGTTTGCGTCAAAGAGGAGCTGCCTTTACCCAGGAGGGACCTGGGGGTCTCAACTCTGTCTGATGAGACAGAGAGGGCTCTCAGCACTTCAGAGAGCCCTCAGAAGACCAGGCAGCACCCACAGAAGTCCCAGAACATGGGGACAAAGAAGATGCAAAGTGCGGTTGTCGCAGCACTACACTGGAGGGTCCCACGCCGCAGAAGAACAACTCAGAGAGCTGTGCGTCGCATGATATAGTGCTGGGGACCTGGCCTATGCTATGCACAAATAACTTTTGTAGGAAGTGCACAGAAGCCCAAGGAGCTGCAGAAGACGCGTTGCACAGGGGTACTGTTGCAGCACGGGGAGGCAGGCTCTTATCGCCACCAAGTTTGGATAGCTGGACCTTTGGACAGACTGGGTCACTTCGGTCCACCAACTGTGTGCCAGGGAGCACACTCTGTGCCAGGAGAGGAGTCCCAGAGTACCGGTTGTCGTCACAGAAGGGTGCCTGCTGAAGCAGGGAAGTGACTGTCACTCCACAGAAGATTACTTCGGTTCTTCTGGAGCAGGGTGAAGACAGGCAGTCCTCCAAGCGTGCACACCTTGGAAACTGCTGCAAATGCTGGCTGGGGCTGAATTTGCAGGTCACAGGAGTAGTCCTGGATACTCTGTGCAGTTACAGTGGTTCATGGAGCAGTCTGCAGTTGATCCGACAGTCAGAAGCTGAAGCAGAGGAGTTCTGGATAAATCTTGCAAACCGAATCCAAGGAAACACCCAGAGGAGAGACCCTATATAGCCCTAAGAGGGGGATTGGCAACCTACCCAGGTATGCACCTATCAGGACTGGTCTCTGACATCACCTGCTGGCACTGGCCACTCAGAGGTCTCCAGAGGGTCCACACACCTTGGAAAACAAAATGGCTAACTCCAGAGAGCCTCTGGAGGAGCTCTGGGCACCACTCCTGGGGTGGTGATGGACAGGGGAGTGGTCACTCCCCTTTCTTTTGTCCAGTTTCGCACCAGAGCAGGGACTGGGGGTGCATGAACCAGAGTAGACTAGATTATGCAAGCAGGGCACCGTTTGTGCCCTTCAAAGGGTTTCCAGAGACTCTGGGAGGCTACCCCACCCATGTCTGTTACACCTATTTCCAATGGGAGAGGGTGTAACACCCCTCTCCAAAAGGAAATGCATTGTTCTGCCTTCCTGGGAATGAGCTGCTCAATCCCCTGGAGGGCAGAAACCTGTCTTTGAGGTGGCAGCAGCTGGGGCTGCAGTGGAATCCTCAGAGAGCTGGTTTGGCAGTACTGGTGGTCCATGGTGGAGCCTCAAGGGTGCATGGGATTGCCCCCCCAATACCAGATTTAGATTGGGTGGGTCAATTCCATGATCTTAGACACCTCACATGGCCATATTCGGAGTTACCATTGTGAAGCTACATATATGTATTGACATATATGTAGTAGATGCTTATAATGGTGTCCCCGCACTCACGAAGTCCAGGTTATTGGCCCTGGACAACGTGGGGGCACCTTTGCTAGTGCAATGGTGCCCTCACACACAGTAACTTTGCATCTAGCCTTCAGTAAGGTGACTTATAAGTTACTCAGTGCAGTGAAAAATGGCTGTGAAATAGTGTGTGCACTATTTCACTCAGGCTGCAGTCCTGAAGAAAGTTTGGTATGAGGTCCTTATGGGTGGCAAAAGAAATGCTGCAGCTTATAAGGATCTCCTGGAACCCCAATGCCCTGGGTACCTAGGTACCATATACTAGGGACTTATAAGGGCGGTCCAATGTGCCAATCAGAATTGGTATATGGAGTCACTAAACTGTAGGGACAAATTTGGCAAGTAAAGAGAGCATAATAAATGGAGTTCTGGTTAGCAGAACTTCAGTGACACAGTCACGCATACTGACAAAACACATATAGGCCACACACTATGAGCACTGGGGTCCTGCTAGCAGGATCCCAGTGAGACAGGAAAAACACACTGACAAACAGGCAGAAATTGGGGGTAACATGCCAAGAAAGATGGTACTTTCCTACAGGGATGCGGCTAAGTTCAGAATTCATTGTGGGCTGGGCATGACCGACTCACTGGGCAGATCGGTTGTGCCAACGGTGGAATTGAGGCACCACGTCTGATTCAGGACATCTTGTTTTTTTGGGGGATGTCCAACAATCTCACATGGACATGCCCTTCGATGGCACCCGTCTCTATGGAGACAAAGCGGACTCGGCTCTTGAGAATTTCAAGGAGTCCCGGGCTATGGCTCAGTCCCTTGGTCTCGCGGCTGCCCCTCACCCAACAGTCTATTTTTTGTCCCTTTCGTGGTCATGTTATGGCCTCCCTGTCGCATCCTTTCCCTGACAGCCACTGAGCCGCGCATGGTACTCAGCCATTGCACGGCCAGGGATGCGGAATCCCACGTGCTCATGGGACAGGGCACCAGAGGTCTGCCCAGTCCACCCCTGCCGCGGTCTCCAAACCCTCCTGGTCCGTCCACCATCTCTGACCAATTGGGGGCAGAATTCGCGATCACCTCCTCTACTAAGAATCCATCACGACAGACAGGTGGTTGTTGCAAATAGTCCGAAGGGGCTACTCCCTCCCCTTCAAGACTGCCCCTCTGGCCATGCCTTCATCCTACGGCCGCTAACTGGAGGATCATCTAGCACTTCTCTGTGAGGAGGTCGTGGCTGTCTTGGACAAGAGAGCCATAGAGAGGGTCCATGCGTCAGAAGTAGGTTGTGGTTTTTATTCCAGATACTTCCTGGTGACCAAAAAGGACAAGGGCCTACGTCCTATCCTAGGCATTTGGGCCCTCAATCTCTTCCTCAAGAAGGAAAAATTGAAAATATTCACTCCTGGCTCAGGTCCGCTCTGCCTTGGACCCTGGAGACTGGATGGTAGCGTTGGACTTGCCGGACTCTTACTTCCTACATACGCTAATTGCAATTCATGGTAGGTCATGAGCCCTTTTAGTTTACTGTGCCCCCCTTCGGCCTTGCCAGAGCCCCTTGGGTCTTCACAAAAGTGATGATGGTGGTTGCAACTCATCTGCGCATGTTAGGGGTTTCTGTCTTTACAACTGGCTGTTGAAGATGAACACGCCCCAGAAAGTCGTCTCTCACGTTCATACTATGCCAAACCTTCTGCACTTGCTGGGGTTCACTATAAACATGTCGAAGTTGACTCCTTCTCAGATGTTCCCTTTTATCGAATCTGTTCTGGACACGGTGCAGTTTAAGGCCTATCCTCCCGAAAAGGGAGTTCAGGATATTCAGGCTATGATTCCAGTGTTTCAGTCTCTGTCCTGTATTTCTGTGAGAATGACTTTGAGGCTGCTGGGCCTCATGTCCTCCTGTATCCTGCTAGTGACACATGCCAGATGGCATATGTGTGCTCTGCAGGGGGACCTGAAGTTCCAGTGGGCGCAACACCAGGGAAATCTCTCCGACATGATTCAGATCTCGAAGGGAACTGTGAAAGACCTACAGTGTCGAATTGTGGTTGGGTCAATAGCAGATCCTTCTCCCTTCATGTAGGAGGCTGGCCTGGTGTGTGGTGGGTACCTATGTTACTTACACCTTGTAGCAGGTCCAGGTATCCCTTATTAGTGTAGTGTAGGCAGTGTTTATAAGCCAGGCTCTCTAGAGATAGCTGTGGATGAGCAGCCAAGGCTTATCTAGGAGACATGCAGAGCTCATGCAATCCCACTGTAGTCACATAGTACTCACACACATGAAAGAAAACACTCAGTTGTACAAAAATGAAGGTACTTTATTTTGGCGACAAAAATACCATAGAGACTATACTCCCTTAGGAGGTAAGTATTACACAAAAATATATGCACAAATATGCAGAAATAGGCATAAAACAGTTAGAAAACAGTGCAATTAGTGAAAATCACAATAGTTAGAAATGGGCCTAGGGAGAGCACAAACCATATATTAAGAAAGTGTTATACAAAAGTTGGTCCCCCACCTAGGCAAGTGTAGTGTGTAGAGGGGAGCAGGGAGTACTAGAAAAACACAAAGGTAAGTACACAACCCACACAGCGACCAGGAAAGCAGGAGTAAATCACAGTAACTTTCCCATAACACAACCAGAAACGAGAAGAAGAATTATGCAAAACCCAGAAGAGACTGCAAGATACCAACAGTGGATTCCTGGACAAGAAGACCTGTGGAGGAAAAAGACCAAGTCCAAGAAGCACTGAAGAGTCCAGAAAGAGCAGGAGCCCCTGCTCACCTGGATGAAGGTGCAAAAGGAGAACCACCAGTGGAGAAGAAAAGTCAGTACTGTACCCAAGAAGACAAAGTCGGGTTCCTGGAGGGTGCAAGTGATGTCCCACGCCGTATGGAGGATTGCAGTCGGGTTTGCGTCGTCAGAATCCACCAACAAGCCTTGGCACACACAAAGCTCGCAGTTAGCGGAAAATGGTGCTGCCGGGGACCAGAAAGGACCAGGTGGACTTTACACAGGAGGGGGAGTCAGATGGGGCCCTACGCGACACAGAGAGCCCACAGAATACCGGGCAGCGCACACAGGAGTCCCACAGGACGGGAACAAGAAAGTTGCAGAAGAGGCCCATGCAGCACTTTGACAAAGGCTCCCACGCCGCTGGAGAACCACTCAGGAAGCTGTGCGTCGCAGGATAGAGTGCTGGGGGCCAGAGCTACAAGATGCATGAAAGACTTGGTGGAAGGATGCCAAGCAGGGGGTACTGTCTTGCATGGGGAGGCAATGTCTTACCTCCACCAAAGTGGGACAGCTAGAGGATAGGACCGTCTGGACCACTTCAGTTCACCACCCCTGATGCAGGATCCCCGCAGCCCAGCAGAAGAGGGGATCCACGCAGCCGGTTGTCGTCGCAATTGGTGCCTGCAGAAACAGGGAGCCGGAGATACAATGTTGCAGGAGGTGTCCTGCTTCTTTGTTGCAGTTTGTAGGTTCCTGGAGGATCCAGATGCAGTTTATTCAGTGAGAAGTCGAAGTGGAGGATGCAGAGGATTCCTGCTGAAGTCTTGCATTCCGTATCTGAGAAACCACCCAAAGGAGAGACCCTAAAAAGCCCTGAAAGGAAGATTGGTAACCTAACCAGGTAAGCACCTATCAGGGGAGGGTTCTGACGTCACCTGCTGGCACTGTCACTCAGATGCTCCCAGAGTTCCCTGCCAATCCTGAATCCAAGATGGCAAAACTCAGGCACCCTCTGGAGGAGCTCTGAGCACCACCCTTGGGGTGGTCATGGACAGGGGAGTGGTCACTGCCCTTTCCTTTGTCCATTTTCGCACCAGAGCAGGGACTCAGGATCCCTTAGCTGGTATAGACTGGTTTATGCAAGGAAGGCACTAAATGTGCCCTTCAAATCATTTCCAGTGGCTTGTGGAGGCTACCCCTCCCCAGCCTGTAACGCCTATTTCCAAAGGGAGATGGTGTAACACCCCTCTCCAAAGGAAATCTTTCTGCCTTCCTAGGCTTGAGCTTCTCAAGCAACAGGAGGGCAGAAACCTTTCTGGGAGGTGGCAGCAGCTTGGGCTGCCTGGAAACCCTCAGAAGGCTGAAATGGCAATACTGGGGGTCCTCAAAGGAGCCCACAGAGTGCACGGAATCATACAACCAATGCTTGCAAAAACCTTGGGTTATGATTCCAATATGTTTGATACCAAACATGCCTATGTTCAGAGTTACCATTATCTAGCTGGTCATAGGCAGTGAGCTATGTCCAGTGCACGCATAAAATGGCATCCCCGCACTCATGAAGTCTGGGAAAATGGGCCTGGAGGTCGTGGGAGCAACTCTGCTAGTGCAGGGGTGCCCTCACACACAGGTACTTTGCACCCTGCCCTCTGGGCTGAAAGGTCTACCAAAGGGGTGACTTATAAGTGACCTAGTGTGGTGGAAAATGGCAGTGAAAGGGTGCTTGCACCTTTTCCCGCAGGCTGCAATGGCCGTCCTGCAGAAGTCTTTGCATGGGCTCCTTATGGGTGGCAAAATATATGCTGTAGCCCATAGGGATCCCCTGGAACCCCAGTTCCCTGGGTACCTAGGTGCTGTATACTAGGGACTTATAAGGGTTCACCAGTGTGCCAATTGTGGGTGAAATACTGTGATAACAGTAACCAACAACCAATTGTAAGGGAGAGAGCATAACTACTGGGGTCCTGGTTAGCAGGATCCCACTAGACCCAGTCAAACACACTGACAAACATGACAGAAGTCGGAGTTCCCAAGCTGGAAAGAGGCTGCTTTACTACACTTCCCCAACCAGACCTTACAGTAGTGACTGATGCGTCACTCCTGGGATGAGGCTGTCACATGGGAGAGGTAGATCTCAGGTCTCTGGCCTCCTGCAGGGTCTGGATTCGACATCAATCCTTTTGGAACTCTGAGATCAGGCTTGCATTGAAAGCATTCTTTCCCTCTCTAACAGGGAAGGTGGTGCAAGTGTTCACAGACAACACTACTGCCATGTGCTACTGCAACAAGCAGGGCGGAGTGGGGTCATGGACTCTTTGTCAAGAGGCTCTGCACCTCTGGATATGGCTGGAACATCAGGGCATAATCCCGGTGGTTCAACATCTGGGGGATCTCTGAACGCCAAAGCAGACAAACTCAGCTGTCGATGCATAGTTGATCACAAATGGCGTCTCCATCCGGAGGTGGCACAAAGCCTAATTCAGCAGTGGGGAGAGCGTTGGTTAGATCTGTTCCCCTCTGTAGAGAACGCACAATATCAACTGTTTTGCGTGTTGGAGTTTCCAAGGTGGCATTGACTCGGTGACGCTTTTTGTCTCAAGTGGTACTCAGGCCTCCTTTACGCCTTTCTGCCTATACCACTTCTGTCCAGAGTTCTGAAGAAGATCAAGTGCGACCGGGCCCAAGTAATCCTTGTGGCTCCGGCCTGGGCACAAAGAATATGGTATCCAGAGCTACTGAGCATGGCTACAGATCCTCCTTTCAGACTGCCCCTTCGGGAGGATCTTCTGTCGCAGCAGCAGGGGACGGTTCGCCAGCCCAGCCTGTCCAGTCTCCGCCTTCTTGCATGGAGATTGAGTGGCGGCAGTTGACGGCTTTCGACTTTCTGCCCGAAGTCTGTGATGTTATTCTGACAGTCAGGTGTCCCTCCACCAAAACGGCATACACCTGTCATTGGCATAAATTTGTTGAATGGTGTACCCATAAGTCTGTTGATCCCCTTTCTGCTCCTCTCTCTCTCTCTCTCTCTCTCTCGTTAATTCTTTCTTTGGCCCAGCAGGGAAAGGGTTACTTATCTGCAATTCCTGCCTTTCTTAGATTGCCAGATCAACCTTCCTTATTCAAGTCTCTCATTGTTAGAAAGTTCCTTAAAGGATTCACCCATTTGTTTCCACTGGCCTCGTTCATTATGCCCCAATGGGACTTGAACCTGGTTATAACTTACCTTATGTGTGTCCATTTTGAACCACTGCACAATTATCCGCTGCGGCTCCTTACAATCAAGACTGCATTTCTTGTTGCCATCACCTCTGCTTGAAGAGTAAGTGAGCTTCAAGCCTTTTTCCAAGCCACCATTTTTTACTGTCCACCATGACAAAGTGGTGCTCCGTACATGGGCCTCCTTCCTTCCTAAGGTTGTTACGCCTTTTCACGTAGGCCGATCCACCTCTTTGCCTACTTTTTACGCAACCCCACATCCCTCTCAGGAAGAGGAGAGACTCCACACTTTGAAATGAAAAAGAGCATTGACGTTCTACCTCAATCGTTCTAGTGTTTTCCGGGTGGATGATCAACTCTTTGTTGGATATGTGGGTGTGAAGAAAGGGGAGGCGGTGCAGAAGCATACCATCTCCTGATTGGTACTGCTCTGCATCACAATATGCTACGCTTTGGCAAAGAAGCAACCCCCTGAGGGATTTTGTGCTCACTCCACCAGAGCAACTGCTGCCACCACAACTTTGACATGTGGAGGGCCTGTCCTGGATGTCAGGCAGTAACATGGGCATCCCTGCCTGGTCAGTCACGTCTGCAAAGACTAGCTACTTTTGGCAGTTCGGTCCTGCAGGACTTTCTAGTATGTCCTTGGTTCGCAGCCCACCACTGAGGTGGGTATCTATTCTACAATAAGGATTCTGCAGCTAGAAGTCTCCATCAAATGAACAAATTACTCACCTTCGGTAACTATTTATCTGGTAGAGGCATATTCTAGTTGCAGATCCCTTATCGACCCACCCATCCTCCCCGCTTTGCAAACTGATTTCTGTGGACGGTGAGTCCCTTTTCAGGAGCCTAGTTCTGGCGCACCTTTCTCAGTGTTCTTCATGGTGCTGCACTACTGGTGTGGAAAGTTGTACAAAAGAAAGTGATGTCAGCACTCCAGGGTGGTGCCTATATGTGACCTCAAATTCATCATAGCTACTGCAACACAATCTATGCACGCAGTCAACTCATGCCACCGGACGGTGCTCAAGGATAGTGCTCAAAGAAAATCTCCAGATCCAGTCTGACGCCTGGGGGAAATTCTAAGGTAAGGAATCTGCAACTAGAACATGTCTCTATCAGATAGATCACTACTGAGGGTAAGTAAATTGTTCACCTATGCCAGCCAATGGTTTAAAAATGTTAAGCCTCGAAATGTCTATCTGTGCAAAGACCGCAAAAGTGTAGCTGTGCAGGAAACCAGGGTAGTTAGGAAGGATGTTATATATCTGTGCAACAAGCAAGTAAGTGTATACAAGTGCTGTCATAGGCGGCTAATGGCTTTAGACTAGGTGTGGTTATTTTCTAATACAGATAATAACGTTAAATGTTCAGAGCGCTTGTGCAAGACAGCTAAGGTGCAAAATGTTAGACTTCGAAAGCTTTGTCTGTGTAAAGACCACAAAAGGGTAATCGTACAGGGAGTGTGGTTAGTTAGAATGGATATCTTACATCTGTGCAACAGCAGATAAAGTGCTATACTCAACTGCCGTAATAGCCGGCTAATGGCTTTAGATTAAGCATGGTTAAAGTCTAAGATGGCTAATAGTTTTAAAACGTTAAAAGCACTTGTGCAGGACAGCTAAATGCCATCAGTACGGGGCAAATCCTTTTAAAAGTATATATCGGTACTAGAGAAAGACCTATACAACCTTGGGCCGCCTTATAAGGCCTCATTAAGGCCTGCTTTGCTGCTTTCTAATGAGGAAGCAACTATATAGGCTCAAAACCACCCCAATCTTCCTGTCAAGAGAAAGTGCAAGCGCAGTTTAAATCAGTAGTAACCGTTAGCTCCAAACATCACTCTGGTAGTCCAGATGTGGAAAATATATAGCAATCTCGCTTAAGTCTCTGTCTTGCTAAGGTTGCTACTCTCCTTCTCTATGTTGTAATTGATCATCTTCTCTTCCCGGCAATAAATATATATGAAGCTCCAGCCTGATAAATCTCCTGCTGATCAGTTCTATAACAAAGTGAGACGGCATCCTTGCAACTCCTCGTACAGTACTTTAAAATCATGGGTTGGAGGTAGCGCTTACGGGGGGGGCTAAACACTTAACATAGAGTAGCATATAATAATTCAAAGTTTCTTGGCCACCAAGAGAACAGTCACAGATACCAGCTCTGTGGCCGTATCCCTTGGGCCAAGATTTGGTATAGGAATGAACCTATAATGTGCCTGACCGAAACCTAAGATATAGGTCCCTTTTCTCAGGTGGCAAAATCAAGTCAAGGTAGGGCTTCAGAGGGGTTTGGCTTTTATGTCCAGATATTTAGATAATAAGACACTATTTAAATGCTTGTGCTTTTGCCACATGAAAAAAACCCAGAATTTCCTTTTTGCCAATGCTAAAGTGGCTTTAGTCATATTTTCTAGATAGAGCCACAAATCTAGACAACCTTTTGTCTTTAAGGTGTGCTCTATCTGTCTGATCCACAACAAACCTTCTGCAATTGTGCCATCTCAGACTGCCCCTCAATCTATTTTGATACTCTACAAGAGTGGGAGTAGTCCAGAGATGTATCCAGTATCTTACTGGGTGAAAAGTGATGTAATCTGCCACAGAAGTCATTCCCAGTTTGGCTCTGAGAATTACTATTGGTGTCCCTGAGCCTAGGTGTAGCAGACGCCTCAGGAAGGATTTTTCCACTTTTTGTAAGGCCTGCACATTTGCATGTCCCCAAATGTTGGTGACATAAGAGCTTGCAACTGTTGATCAGTCCAGATACTCCGGTGATCAAAGGTTTTAACCTGTTTTAACTAGTTGCCATAGACCATGAAGGTTGATTTTATCTTTGATTTCATTAAAATGAACATTGTTTTCTGCACGTTGATTGTTCATTTTTCTAGATTTACCGAAAAGTTCAAATCTTTATAGTAGCTGGTGCATTGACAGTTCAGTGCATGCTAGGATGACTGCGTTATCGGCAAACATAAGAATCAGGATTTGATGATTACCCAGCTTGGGTACATCTTGTGCGAGATCAATAAGCAACTTCCCTATGTTGTTAATGTAGATGTTAAATAAAGCTAGTGCCAGCATGCACTCCTGCCTGAGCCCTGTGTATACCAATTGTTGTGCACTCTCCTTTATGGCCATATTTTACAGCTGCTGTATTTCCAGCATGAAGACTAATTAGCAGGTTGAATAGATATTTCTGCACAGCGTATTCCTCTAAGATGCGCCATAATTTAATCTGATCTACACTATCAGAGGCAATCTTTAGATCTATGAAGACCAGGAATAGTGATGATTTTTGAAGTGTAATTTACTTTATACAAATCATGTACAGTCGCAGGACCTGTTAAATTGTGCTCTGACCTCTGTGGAAGTCGTCTTGAAAGTGAGATATTATGTAATTGCCTTCCATCCAAGTGTCTGGACGGGTGAGCAGCATCTTAGAAAGATTTTACCTACATTGTCCAGTTATGGGATTGGGAGGTAAGTAGAAGGATCATCCCTCTGCCCTTTTTTGTGGATGGGGACTAATATGGATGACTTCTAGGAATCTGGGCCCACGCCGTCTGATAAGATTGCATTAAAGGCAGCGGCCAAAGGGCCCAGCCACTAGTCGAGCTTTCTTTTGAACACATCTGTAGGCACCTGGTCTGGGCATGAGACTCTTCTCAGCTTTTGATGTTGGATGGTCTGGGCTAGTTCCATTTTACTAAATGTGTTGTCTTCCTGAAAGTAATTGCCTGGGGTGGGGGGTCATAGTTACAACTTTATTCTCTATGTCTCCCTGTGGATCCGTTTTTGGTCTTCCCAGCTCAGCCGCAGTATCCGCTTGGTATAATGAGGAAAAGTTCTCTACCCATCTTAAGGGGCATATATTGCCCTCCACGTTATTGCCTGGACATTTGCAGGCCCACCCTATAAATTCCCAAAACTTTTTTGTGTCTTTTATATCGATTGCATTTTGCAGAGCATTCCAGGCCTTAATGCACTGGTTTTTCTTCTTGTGCTGTATGAGAAGCTTATAAGATCTTCGGGCTTCTAGCAACAGTGCCTCGCAACCCAGGGTGATCCTTCTCTTTTTTTCAGAGTGCAGCGCATTCATTATCACACCAGTCATGCCAGTGCCTTTGCACTTTCTTTGTGATCTAGTAGTACTTGCTGGTGGCTTCGAGGAATAGCTTAAAAGATTTGATTGTCACAAGGCCAGGATCCTTGGCCTTTATGCTGTACATTATGTGAAGTGCATTCCACTGCAGATTGGTTAAGAAGTCTAGTATTTCCCATTTATTGGGTGCTCTGAAGAGTTTTTTTCCTGTTTCCGTTTAGGATACGTTAGCACACATATGCACATTCTGTCTTGTGCCAGTTCTGCAGTTGTGAGTCTGCAAGATAAAGTGCAAGATGAAGTGGATCATGGTCACTCTTTATTCTTTCTTCAACCCCCATGTTGATTACCCAGTTCCAGGCCTCCATGTTAATCATAATTTAGTCAGTCGCACTGGCTTGCTTCCCCATACAGAAAGTTGGTCGTGGGGTAATTATCAGAAATTGTGCAGCAGTTCAGAGATCTCAAGCCCACATTTAGGTTAGTTTTTGTTATTTGCTCCGCCTTTTTTGATGTCCTATACTCTTTACAAGAGAGATATGGTAGCCCCCAGACATACTTCTCACCCATTACTTCTTGAACCCACAGGACTGGATGGAGGCTGGTGTTCATGTCCCTGTATAATATTATAATTGTTGCCAGATTATTGGGGGAAGGGTAAGAGATTGCGCTTTCATGCCTTATAGTTGCTGGTAATGAATCTAATGATTTTAGGACCATTGAGGTTTCGACCTTCCCATACGATGGTAACTAGAGGTTGACGTCTATCACTCCTTTGCCTTTTTCTAACTTAAGGTGTTGGATGTTGTTTTAGGGAAGAATTATAGTTTGGTGTTGAGAGTACAAGAGGCTTTGACCTAGATGTGGAGGACACCTTTTGCTCTTCCTCTAGGCTGTATTATGGCAGGAGTATTAATAGAAGCAAACCCCTCTAAATCTATGGTCTCTGATGCCCAGGTTTCCTGCAGGCAGCATATGTCCTGCGACTTCATATATGCAACCCAGTCTTTATCTTCCAGCTTCTTGCTTAGACCTGCTACATTCCAGCTTATTATCTGCATATGGTCTGCTGCTGGATAAAGGGATTGCTGTTTTCCCTATAAACAGCTGCTTGGTTGCCCGGCAGCGCAAATGGGATCCCATCCTGTGTAAGGTTGTGGATAATTGGGATTGTGAACGGCATTGGGCTGTCTGCCTGGCTGGAGTTGAGTGTCCCCTGCTATAACTTTGCTTTTTGCTACATGAAATCTCAGTTTTTGCAGGTCAACTTTAGGTGGAAGATGATAGGAGGGGCCACATGCTCTGTTTAGAATTGCCGAGAAGCATAGTCTCTCTTTTGGCTTTGGCGCCTTTCCGGGCCTACATCAAGCATAGGATGGTATGACTCAACAGACAGCTTCTCAAGTATTACTCCCCAGGTTGCAAGAACTTTAGCATGCTTGATTAGACCATCCGCTGTTGCATTACTGATCCGGGGTGTTAATGTTTGCTCTCTCTCCTGGAAGTCACCCCTCATGGGAGAAAGCTTACGCTAATTACTCTACTCGTTAGAAGTGATTTGGAATGGGCCTGGTAGCAAATTAACCAGTTTGATATTTCCCCTATTTAACATGTTGTGGTTCCCCCTCGAATGGTACATTGGGGTAAAAACCAAGGCCACACTGCCTCTGGGGCCTTCGTTCATCTGAGTAGAGCAACTTTGTTGGGGTACAGGATTTGAGATCCCAATGGTTGGCCCGCAACCTGGGAAGCATCTCCTAATGTAACATACTTAACACTACTTGATGCAGTTTTGTTAGGGGCTTTGTGCAGTAGGCTCTGGTAGTTATCTGAGTACTTGAAGGTAATAGGTGCAAAGCAGGGGTGGAAGTCAGCATCATCATTCTCTAACTCCGTTCTTGGCTTTGCTAGATTTAGATGTTGTTGATGTTAGCTGCCCTTGTGTACACTAGATTTAGGCTGTAGCTTGATGTAGCCACAAAAACAGGAATGGCATAGCCTCATAATGGCGCAACTCCCTCACTGGCTATAGTGGTTAATTGGTTCCTTCTCATCCTCTGCCACACCTCTGACCATGAGCTTGCACCTTCTGCTGCCAATGACAGTAGCTACTAATCTGACCCTTCCCTGGAAGCATTTTGCAGCTGTATTTCTCCCAGGACTCTCTCTGAGGACCCTTGTGTGGCTTCCTTGTCAGGCTGGCAGTTACATACCTGGAAGGTGGGATCTGGGCTTGCTTTCGGTAGGGTCAGGCCTTGAGGACCCATGGTACTTGTAAATTTGTTGTTGGTACCGCCAGTGAGCAGTACTCCATCACATTTGTTTGTCTTCAGGCTAGTCGCCTGGGTGGGTCTCTGTCCAGTAGTAAATCTGTTGATAAGTGTATGTATCTTGCACTGTTTGTTACATAAGAGGCTGGAGTAGATGAAAGGCAGGAGCCGAGGTGACATATTATTGGACTGCAGTATCCGCAGTCTATTTGGTGGAAATCCGGTATGTTGGCAGTTGCAGTGTCGCCCTGTGCTTCTGCAGGCGTACGCCTCATTGCATCCAGCTTCACATGAGCTACTTGAGGGAGCATAAAGGCTACTGTTATTGAGACCTTATCTGTTGTTAAATTCTAGACTGCACCTCTAGGAACCAGCAATTTAGGCTGTGTAGATGCTGGTGTCAAATCAGGCAGGCCCATTGACTGTATGGGCTTCCATTGAGCCTTTGGGGGCGCAACAGGGGAAATATCATCCAGATCCTTCTGCACAGACCCCCCAAAATAATTTGTAATGGTGTTAGTCATCGATTGCATATGGTTAATCTTCTTAGATAATACTGGACCCTCAGAGCATAGTCTCTTTTCTCCTCTTTTACTCATGACCCTATCCTTCACTGTAATACTGGCATGTAGGTCAACTGATGCCACTCTTCCTGCAGTGGCAACGGTATCTACAGAGTCTACATTAAAATCTATTAAAATATTAAAGTCTGCAGGGGCACAAGCACACTAGAGACCCTCATTCAGAGTTTCTATGGCGGATTCAGGATTTCAAGATTTGAGGAGGAAGTGAACTCTGCAGTCACTTTGTGATGTCTGTGGTGGCTAATAGGAGATGAAGTGGGCTAATAAGACAGTTGAAATGCATCAATGGTAGACAAGCAGAGTGGCGGGGATCTCAAGGAGGAGGCAAGCCGCACCAGGACTAGGCCTGACCGCTTCTGAACTGACCTCAGCTCTACCATTGGCATCGGTCTCCAAGCAGCGCCATGCCCTCAGTGGCTGTGTGACTGAATAACTCCTCCACCTGTGCTTCAGTCCGCTCCTGGTCTACAAGCTAGGAATTGCTGCTGGTCTGGGGCTAGTGGATCTGATGAGGGGGGGGCATATGAGTGCTGTGTGCCAGGAGCTGGGTACTAGTGTCATAAAATGCAACAATGAAGATGGCTAGTTGTCTAGCGGCAGGTGGGCACCAGGCAGCACAACAGAGCTGGCAGGCTGTCAAGCCCGAGCCCAAAGCGGGCAGAGTCACAGGAGCATCCCAAGTCTCTGGAACCGTTGCCTATTAAGTTCAAGGCTGGGCAGTTGGGGCTGGAGCCTAGAGCTTGAAGAATTTAGGGGGCTTTGGGACGCTTAGGGTGAAAGTGAAGGCTAGATTGTAGGGACAATGGCTGAGCATGCAAGAGCAAAGGAGTGGTGGAATCAGAGTTACTACTAGGGCATGACAGGCAGAAGAGCAAAAAGGGTAGCCTTCTCCCTGCACCCACTCACCCTACATGCTCCACCTATACAACCCTCATACCTGCTAACCTCCACTAACCTGCTTTTTTTCTTTTGCAATTCCTTTCCTTTTTTTGGGTCTGGATTTACGAGGCCTCCGCCTCCCTTTGTGTGTTTGCTTGCCATGTTTGCTGTGCTCCTGTTGCACCACCTGCTTGTCTCTGCAAGTCTGGTCATGTGCCCCTACTTGTGCCCGTCTTCCTTACGTCAAGGGAGGGCTGCTTCATATGTTCTTACGCAACACAACTACCATGTGGTTTTAAAACAAACATAACGTGGTGGCTTCGTGGACCCTAAGCCAAGAAGCTCTGCACCTTGACTTTCACCTCTCAATTTTCATTGTTTCATCTGGACATGGCTGAAACATTTGGACATTTTCCTGGTGGATCAACATCTGGTGGGCTTTTAGAACACAGGAGCAGACTAACTCAGCTCAGTGCCTCACTGTAGGAAAGTGCCACTGTTAGCATGGTTATCCCCCCACTTTTTGCCTAGTGTTGATGCCAACTTTGAAAGTGTGTTGGGATCCTGCAAACCAAGCCCCAGAACCAATGTTCTTTCCCAAAATCTGTACCTTTTTTTTCACAATTGGCACACCCAAGGCATACAATGAAGTCCCTCGTAAAAGGTACCCCTGGTGCCAAGGGCCCTGTGGTCAGGGAAGGTCCCCAAGGGCTGCAGCATGTATTATGCCCACTGCCCCTGCAGCTTGTGCGTGCTGGTGGGGATAAAAAGACAAATTCAACATGACACCCCTCTCAGGGTGCCATGCCCACAAACCACTGCCTGTTACATAGGTAAGTCACCTCTCTAGCAGGCCTTACAGCCCTAAGGCAGGGTGCACTATACCACAGGTGCATAGCTGCATGAGCAATATGCCCCTACAGCAGTGGTCCCCAAACATTTTACTGCCGCGCCCCCCAGTTGAAAAATATAAATTATTGGGCCCCCCTCAGAATTTTTCACAATTATTTTTATAAAGATGCCAATGTTTAAATATGTCTAGACCTATTTAAACATTGCAGTTAAGTACTGTTACCTTTTTAGAAATGCAATAATATGCTTCTGCTTAAAACAAAGGCCTGTTATCTTTATAATGCTTTTTTTTTTTGCCAGAGTCTGGCCCCCCCGGTATCACTTGAGGCCCCCCTAGGGGACCCGCCCCCCACAGTTTGAAACCTCTGCCCTACCGTGTATAAGTCCATTCTAAAGACATTGTAAGTGCAGTGTAGCCAGATTGAGGATATGGTCTGGGAGTTTGTCATTACAAACTCCACAGCTCCATAGTGGTTCACTGAATACTGGGAATTTTTGTATCAAACTTCTCAGCACAATAAACCCACACTGACACTAGTCTGGAATTTATTGAAAAATGCATCCAGAGGGCATCTTAGAGATGCCCCCTTTATGTTAGCCAAACTGCTAGTGCAGGACTGACCGGTCTGTGTCAGCCCTCCACTTTCAGACAAGTTTCTGAGCACATGGGATGAGAGCCTTTGTGCTCTCTGTGGTCAGAAACAAAGCCTGTCCTGGTTGGAGTTGCTCCACACCTCCCCCTGCAGGAACTGTAACACCTGGTGATGAGCCTCAAAGGCTTAAGCCTTGGGTTACAGTGCCCCAGGGACCTCCAGCTAGTGGATTTGCTGCCCCCTGGACAAAGCCTCACGTTTGGCGGCAAGTCCGGCGGGAAAATTAGGGAAAGCAGGGAGGAGTGACCACCCGAGCTAGGGCCACCCCTAAGATGTCCAGAGCTGAGGTCTCCCCCCTCCCCGCAGAATCATCCACATTGGTTTGGAGGACAGGGGCCAATAGGGTTAGGAATGTGACCCCTCCCCAAAGGGAGTGGACACAAGAAGGGTGTTAACACCCTCAGGGAAGGTAGCCATTGTCTACTGCCCTCTGACTCCTGTAACACCCCTAAATCCAGGGTTTAAGGGCTCCCCTGAACCCAAGTCATGAGATTCCTGGTGACCTGACAAGAAAGAAGAAGGACTGCTAAGCTGAAACCCCAGCAAAGAAGAAGGAAGATGACAACTGACTTGGCCCCAGCCCTACCGGCCTGTCTCCTGCTTCAAAGAACCTGCACAAGAACAACAATGCATCCAGTGGGACCAGTGACCTCTGCCAAGCTCCAGAGGAGTGCCCTGCACTCAAAAGGACCAAGAACTCCCTTGGACAGCAGCCCTGTCCAAGAAGAAACAACACCCAGGGACTCCACCACCACTCCGAATGCGTGAGTCCTGACCACTCTGCCCCCGACTCCCACGGCCTGTGTCTGGGTGGCCCAACCGATTTGAGAAGATCCCCAAGCAATTGTGAGCAAGTGCCCACCCTGGGTTGACCTCTCCACACCTCCACGACGACGACTGTAGAGGAAATCCTGAGGACCACCCCCCGACCGCGAAAGCCCCGGATGAATATATACGATGCCTAAAAGACCACTGCACACGCAGCCCCCAGGCCTTGAAGAACCCAACCTCCAGTGTAGCTACGTTCAGCAGGCGGCCCTTCTCCCTGTCTAGCCTGTGGTTTGCCCAAGATGACTCCCTGAACCTCGCCTGCAGCTTCTAAATGACCCCCAGTGTCCCCTCACAGAGAATCATTGGAAATCCAACGCCTTGTTTGCTCCCTGCACCCGGCTGCCTGGTGCCAGTGAGGGTGTGTGTTTGGTGCCTACGTGTAGCCCTCCCAGTGCTCCTGTAAACCCCCAGGTGTGCCCTCCGAAGTCAGGAGTACTTAACTGCAGGCAGGCCTGATTCTGAGTACCCACAGTTTCTGTAAGAGCCCATATTAATTTTACCTCAACTTTGACCTCCGCAACCGGCCGGCTCCGTGTTGCAGGTAGTGGGGTTTGAGGTTAAACTGGACCCCAACCTGTGGACTTCCTAACCGCTGGAGACTTGAACTGTAAATCGAGTACTTACCTGTAAATCGTACTAACTTTTCTTCCCCCCAGGAACTGTTTCTGAAAATTGCAGTGTCATCTTTTGAAATAGATAATTACCAATATTTCAAAAGCTGTATAACTTGTAGATTTCAAACAAAGTACTATTGATAAATACGAATCTATTGAAGAACTTACCTGAAACTTGAATCTTGTGGTTCTAGAAATAAATTAAGAAAATATATTTTTGCTATTTAAAAACCATTGGCCTGGAGTTAAATCATTGAGTGTGTGCTTCTTCTATTGTCCGTGTGTGTACAACAAATGCTTTGGACTACCCTCTGATAAGCCTACCTGCTCGACCACACTACCACAAAACACAGCATTATATTATCTACTTTAACCTCTGTTAAGCCTCTGGGGGAACCCCTGATCTCTGTGCACACTATATCTCATTTTGATATAGTATATACAGAGCCAGCTTCCTACACTCACAAACAACAAATTACGTCTCGAGTGGCAGGTGGTGCAAGGTCTCTTCAGAGATTGGGAAGAACCTTGATAGATCTGTTCACCACTACCAAATGCACAATGTCAGCACTTTTGCATGCTGGTATTTCCAAGGCGGCTTTCACTCAGAGACACATTTCATCTCTATTGGAACTCAGGGCCCCTGCATGCTTTTCCACCGATACCACTCCTGCCCAGAGTTCTAAATAAGATTGAACAGACCAGGCCCAGGACATCTTAGTGGCTTTGTATTGACCAAGGAGAGTCTGTTATCCTGAACTCCTAAACGTTAGCAGGCTGCCCCGTTAGGGGGATATCCTGTTGTAGCAACAAGGCAGGGTCCTAGACCCGAGCCTGCACACTTTCTATCTACATGCGTGGTGAGAATTGAAGGGGTTTAATCTCCCTCCCAAAATGTGTATGTGATAGAGATATCTAGTTGCAGATTCCTTAACTTAGAATTTCCCCAGGTATCAGTCTGAATTAGGAGATTTTACTCACACAGTACCCCCTGCACCGTTAGCCATTTTGAGAATGTCATACTCCTGGTGCTTTGAGAATGTCTTTGCATAAGGCCGGGTTCAAGTCCTGCAGATCCTATCATTGGGCGATGTCCGTAACGGATCTGCACTTTGTGTGCCTTTGGTGTCTCGAGCACGACCTTGACCCAGAGTTGTGCTGTAAGTGCTGGGCCATGAATCCAAAATCTTAGAGGGATCAGTCCCTAGAGCTGATGGCGGCCCGGCGCTCTGCTCTGTGTAAGTCCTGATCTTGGTTGAGAGGAAGGTCTCTGGATCAGTCGAGGAGCCCCCCCCCCTCTTCATCATCCTCCCTATGTCTTTGGGACAATTGGGTAGGTGGAAGCGTTCTTCAACTTCACCGCTTCTGTCGGCCGATGACATGAGGGAACGTGGTTGATCTAGGCCTCTCTCTGCGGAGACTGAGTCTAGGCTAACTCAGCGCCTCTCCTAGTTTCCGAGAGCCAGAGTGACTCTTGCGCAACTCAAGGCGTTTTAGGAGGCCATGTAACTCATTTTGAGGTAGTTTCGACTCCGTTGGCATGCCTTTGGGCCCCGCAAATTCAGAAGGGCCCCTTTAGGTTGTGTGCCGGCGGCTTCTGCCTCGACTCCAAGGGGCACCCAAGGATCCGTTACAGGCTCCGGACCGACGTCAGTTGTACCCATTCGTCCTTCCCCAGTGCTGGTTCCGACTTCAACGCTCCAGATGCCGATTATGCACCCGGGCGGCACTCTCACCATCCTCATTGCCATCTCTGACACAGAGCCAGATGGGCATCGTATGACCCTGACTCTGGCGCCAGCAGGGGCCTTGCCCCTTATGCTGAGCCTGAACCTAATTCCTATGTCACTGGACCCTTTAGAATACCAGCTCCAAAACCCCTTGGACTTACGGTTGGACGTGGGTGAAGCCTGTGGTCTGGATACCTTTCTAAATACCGGCATGCTTTCTCCCCCTTCCTTGGCTGCAGAGGAGGGAGCTTCATATTCAGTATTGGTCTGGAGAGCGGCCGATGTCCTGGACCTTGAACTACCTTCAGTGGCAGTCTGGACTAACCGCCTGACACAGGTGCTTCAGCCTAGGGCTTCTTCCTCTGAACCAGTGCTTCCCTTTAATGAAGCCCTTACAGATGTCCTACTGGGTACCTGGTTCACACCCAGTACAAGGCTCCGGTGAACAGGACAATTGCATGTCGCCGTTACCCTGCACCAAGTGATCCATGTTTCCTAACGCCACACCCCACCCCTGAGAGCTAGCTCATCCAAACCTCTAGCTCCCAGGACACGTTCACTTCTGCACCCCTGGCTAGGGAATCCTAGAGGCTGAACACACTTTGGAAAAATATGTTTCCCCCCGCCCAGCCTGGCATTGCAGTCCTTGAACACCACATGCCTTTTGGTCAGTTATTCCCACATGCAAGATACGGTTGTGCAAAAGCTGCCACAGGTCCTGGAGGAGGCCTGGGTTGTGCTTTCCCACGCAGTTGCTGATGGGAGACATGCAGCAAAGTTTGTGGTGGCGGCCCCTCACCCATCTCAGTCTGCTTTTCATCCCTTTTGTGGCCTCAGAAGGGGTGCTCAGCCTCTGTTCCCCTCCAGCCACCCTGCTGTGCATGCTGCCTCTCTGTCTGGCTGAGGATGTGGGATCCACTGTCCTCATGGATCAGGGAGCCAATGGTCTGGCCAGACTGCCACCCACTTCATGTCTCCCCTAACCCACCCACTCCCCCACACGCAGCTGGCTTCAAGCCTTCCTAGTCCGACAATTCCTCGTCAGGTTACCAGCTGGAGGCAGGACTCACCATCACCTGCTCCACTGGTAATCTATCAAGTCAGCAAGGTGGGTTTTGCAGATAGTCTGAAGGGGCTACTCCGGTGGAGTCCAGACTGCACATCATGCTGTTGGAGTTCCAGGCGATCAGACTAGCATAGAAAGTATTTCTTCCTTCTTTCAAAGGGAAGGTAGTGCTGGTGTTCACGGACAACACCACCACAATGTGGTACTGCAACAAGCAGCGCGGGGTGGGGTCGTGGACCTTTTGTCAAGAGCCTCTGCCACTCTGGACGTGGCTGGAACAACAGGGCATTTCCCTGGTGGTTCAACATGTGGCGGGCTCTCTGAACTCCAGAGCAGACAAACTCAGCCGGCAATGCTTAGTCAGTCACAAATGGTGTCTCCATCCGAAGGTGGCGCAGGGCCTCTTTTATCAGGGGAGAGAGCCTTGGTTAGATTTGCTCGCCTCCACAAAGAACAAACGTCAGCAGTATTACATATTGTGCGGATGATGTCAATGATGCTGTGCAGAGCCAAATTACTCTACCATGGTACAAGGGGATTGCTCAAAACTTTCCAGATCCGTTCTCATGTCTGGGGAATATTCTAAGGAAAGGAATCTGTGGCTCGATAGTCTGTACCAGAAAAGGTGTTAATGAATTTTAAAAACGTGTTCTTCTCTCTCTGAGCTCATCTCGTTGAAGTTTACCTACTTCAACTATGAGAACATTTTCCAGATTATTCTGGTACTATAAAAACCTTCAAAACCAGGACTCCTCTTTGTGCGACAAAGCAGAAAGGCAATAGAAACTTACGTGCACCAGATCCTTTGAATGGCAGCTCCCCCGCAAATATCGGAGATATGAAACTTGGTCCCCCACCGTACTCTGACCTTCTTTACCATGAAAATGATATTCCTCGCCTAGGACTCTTCCGTAAGTTTCACCTCTCAATATTCATAGTTTCCTCTGGACTGTGCTGTAGGAGGCTGGTTCAGTATTTGGTGTACACCTATAGGTGAGGGACCCTGTACTGAGTCCCGGCAACCCTTAGTGATAAGAGCAAAAGGTTCTAGATAACCAGAACTCTCAGAGGGGTATCTGTGGAGAGCAGCTAAGGCTTATCCAGGAGGGTGTAAAGTAGTTGCAAATACCACAAATACACACAGGAAAGAACCACATCAGTGTTACAAAAATATTCTATATTTATTGTAACACACACTATAACTAAACTTTGGTATATCTCCTAACTAGAGATATAATCATACAAAAATATGCGTAGAAAAAGGTATGTACCGGCATTTAATAACGTGCCCCTATGGAGGGCCAAACCATATACTAAGTAAATGGAGTGCAAGAATCACTCCTAACCCAAACTACCACCCAAGAACCCTTAGGACAGCACAGGAAAATTCAACTTAAGAACATAGGAATCCCCAGGAAACTGTGTGCAGAGTTGTAACCCCGGGTTAGTGTTCTTAGGATACCATGGAGAAGTCGCGGTTGGAGTTTTCGAGTTCTAGGACCCTTCTCAGAGGACCCCAAGGAAACTTGCTGGGACAAGGGAGGTTGGATGCTGTCCCCACCTGTGGATACCCAGAAGAGTGGACACCAGGGAGCCCAGGTGCATAGGGGTGAAGTTGTGTCAGAACCTTCTGTTGAAGCCAATGAAAATCTTGGTTTTCCAGCTACTGTTGTGAACCGTAGACTAGGTCAGTGGAACTCAGGTGTGGATTCTTGAAGAAACAGACCTAATAAAAGAGGGGCCTGAGTCTAGAACACCCGGAGGTGCCCAAGTGGTGCCGGAGGGTAATACCCACCCTTCCAGAAGATGCTTTCCTGTTAAGACAGTGGGCGAAAAAGTATAGCTGTGGAGTCCAGGCGATGCAGGAGGACCCCTGGAGTTGTATATGAGCTGTCTCTCGCTGGTCGCTGGATTGCAGAGGGGTTAGTGCTCAGCGGGACCACCAACAAACCTTGACAAATGCAGGGAAGGGTTGCACGAAGTTTGCAGCATTTTTGGTGACCAGCAAGGTCCAGGTGACCCAACGTTTGTACGTAGGTCAGGGCCAGTCCTCAGCAAGGAGGAGAGCCAGCAGGAATTAGTAGAACTCCAAATAGGACCCTCTGATAGCAAGCACAGAGAGTTGATGGGAGGCCTCTACAGCACTGCAAAGAGGGATGCCCCCATTGCAGGAAAGGGCATCTTTTTCGGATCTGGAGAGTACTGGAGGCTGGGGTTTCATGGAGCTAGGAGGCCTTCAGACTTAAGAGCCAACAAGCCTTGGCAATGACAAACAGAAGCGGTGCACATGGGTTCCAGCCAAGTTGCTCTAGCGAGGGACCACAGACTTCTGAGTTGCAAAGAAGACAGGTCAGACCACTGGAGAGCCACTGAAGCACCACCTGAGTGGTAGAGCCTTGAAGGGTCCGTGGACAGCCGGATCCACAAACCAGTCGTTGTTGTTGAGGTGCCTGCAGATGCAGGGGAGTGACTCCTTCACTCTAAGGGAGATTCCTTCTTGCTTTCCTAAGTACAGGCAGAGTTTAGATGATGCATGGCCACAGGGGTTGCAGACATCTTGCAGAACTTGGAAACAAAGTTGCAGTAGGAGCTGTCCTACTGGTTACAGTCTTGCTCTTAGTTCCAGCTAAGAACAGCAGAGTTTCCAGTGTCCAGGTCGCGGAAGTGTCTTGCTGAGGGGACTTGCAGATGGTTCCTGAAGTTTTGCAGACAAATCTAGGGTCCCACCCTCAGGGGAGCCCTTAAGTCACCCAGGAAAGGGGGTGGACATTAACTGCACTGACCCAGTTATACCGGTAAGGGGTCAGGGACCTCACCCAGCTGGACTAAACAGTCAAATTCTCCCAGGGGCCTTTGCTCATCATATATCCAAGATGGCAGAATCAAGTGTCCACCTGGTAGAGCTCTGTGCACCTCCCTAGGGGAGGAGATGGACAGGAGGGTGGTCATCTCATTGTCCTTTGTGTGCTTTCGCACCAAAGAAAGAGTCGGTGGCTTCTGCACTGGAGTATACCAGTTTATTTTTTACCAAATGTGACCTTCAAAGCAGACTGGTGGTGCTCAGGGCCACCCGCATCCCAGTGACACCTATTTCTAAAGGAGAGGTGGCCCCACCTCTCCTCTACAGGAAATTATTTGTTCTGCCTTCCACTGCCCCAGTTAAGCTCAGCAGCAGAAGGGCAGAACAGTGTCTGGGGTTGGCAGCAGCACAGGCTGGCATGCAGACCCTGCAAGGCTCTACAGGCAGATATAGGGGAAGCCCCAGAGTACTTGGTATCATGCAACTAGCACTGGAATCGGTGTAATTGGATGATTCCAACATGTTTGATACCAAACATCGTTAGGTTTGGTGAAGCCATTATGTAGTTGGACATCTTGTGTTGACCAGTGTCCAATACTTACCTTAGGATGGCTTCCCCACACTTACAAAGCCCAGATAATTGAGTCTGGATTTGGTAGGAGTACCTGTGCTCATGCAGGGGTGCCCTCACACCGAGAACCATGCACTCTGACTTTGGGCTGAAGGGCCTACCTTAAGGGTGACTTATAGGGTCAGAGTGCAGTGACCAAGATATAAGGCAAACCTTATATCTGGGGGGAAAGGTGCATGCACCATTTCACACAGGCTGCAGTGGCAGTCCTGTTGTCACAGTTGCATGTGCCCCCATGGGTGGTACAATACATGCTGCAGCCCATGGGGGACCCCTGGTGTACCAGTGCCATGGGTACCTAAGAACCATATACTAGGAACTTACATTAGTGCAACATTATCCCGATTGTGGGGTGTATAAGTTATACACCAACTCAATTTAGGGGCGAGAACATGGACACTGGGGTCCTGGTTAGAAGGATCCCAGTGTACTACAGTCCAAATATGCGGACACCAGGAAAAAGTGGGAGTAACTATGTCAGAAAAGTGCATCCTTCTATCATATTTCACCAAGCGCAATATTGGACTCCTGAGACACTTTATCAACAAATTGCAACAAATTGAATCCAGAATGTAGGGTGGCACAGCTGATGGTGGCACAGCTGAGCCCATGTGACCACATCACCCAAGTCATCAAGACTGCATTGGCTATCTCCTGCAAGAAGAAAAACTCATTCAAACCACTGCATCAGTCACTAGGCAATCCAGGTATCTATCGTCTGCAATCCAGGCTGTTCAGTTAAAGGAGGAAGCTTGTGTCTGGGATAGCTTTGATCTTTGTAATTCCCCTTTTTAAAAGAACACGATTGAGGGAGAGATGCCCCATTGCAAGATATTTAGAAACATATTAATTTTGAAAGGCAATGAAACTGTGGCAGCTTTCAAAAGATAGTTCATCTGATAGAGACTTCTAGTTGGAGATTCCTTACCTTAGAATTTCCCCCAGGTGTTAGACTGGATCTGGAGATTTTTTTTAGCATTACCGTTGCACATTGTCAAGTGGCGTAGGTTGACTCCACGTTGGTCGTGGTCGTTTATAGGTGCCACCCTGGTGCATTGACATCAGTTATTTTCTTTCTGCGCCACAATCAGATCCGTAGAAGAGCTACCTTTAGTCAATTCTTGACTAGCTGTGACTTTTTTGCCGTTATTTTTTTACTTTTTCATGCATCAAGAATGTCACGGAAGACCGGGTTCAACCTGTGTGACTCCTGTCACCAAATGATATCGGTGAGAGATCCACGCCTCATGTGTTTGTGGTGTCTGAAGCTCGAGCATGACCTGAAATTGTGCTCCAAGTGCTGGGCCATGAACCCGAAGGCTTTGAGGAAGTGGTCTTTGAAGCTCATGGAGGTCCAGAGCTCATCTCTACATCGCTCTCATTCGAGAGGAAGGTCCCGAGACCACCCGCGGAGTCATAACCCCTCTTTATCGTCCCTTTCTAAATCTTACGGACACTCAGTCATAGAAAGAAGAAGTCAAAGAAGGCCAAACGTTCTTCGACTTTGCCCAGTCGCTCAGCCGATGTGATGCGAGCAGAGCGTTGATCTCTAGTCCTCCATCCGCAGAGCCTACTTCTGGGTCTGGTCCACGCCTCCCCGACTTCGGGAGCCGGAGCCACCCCTACCCAGTTAAAAGAGTTTAACAAGGCCATGTGGCCCATCTTTGGGCTGACCAGCCCCCCTACAGCCCTTTAGGTTCCAGGGGATCCGATAAGGGCCCCTCAGGTTCATTGCTGGCAACTTCGGCTGAGGGCCCTTCTGGATCCACTGTTGAATCTGCGCCGATGCAGGCCGTGCTAGTGCAACCTTCCCTGGCGCCGGTAAAGATGTTGACATTCCCAATGCCAGTTGGGCTCACAATTGACGTCGACCCAATCCTCATCCCCGACTAAACGACTTTGCTCGACGCCGGATCCGACATCAATGGGGTCTTCTCACTCCAAGTTGGATTGTGACCCATTTTACCATAGGTATGAATACGGGGAAGGTTTGGATGGGTCGCTGGACTCTGAAATACCAGCTTCACAATCCTGACATGGACTGGGCACAGGAATTGGGCGAGGCTAGTGGTCTGGATACTTCTCCAGACGCTGGCATGTTTTCTGCCCCTACCCTGGCTATTGCAAAGGGAACGTCCTATTCTATGGTGATCAGTAGGGTTGCCGAGGTCTTCTGCCATGACCTTCCTTCTGTGGTGGTCAGGACTATCCTCCTGACTGAGGTGCTTCAGCCTGGGGCATCCACTATGGAACCCCTTTTACCCTTCAGTGAAGCCCTCAAAGATGTCCTTCTGGGTACCTGGTCCAGACCCAGCACGGGGCTCCTGTGAATAGGACAGTCACCCACCACCATTGGCCTGAGCCAAACAACCCTAAATTCCTGTCCTAACACCCTAATTCGGAGACCCTTGTCATCCAGACTTCTTCTTCCACTAGCGCATTCCTGTCCGCTCCCCCGGATAGGGAATCAAAAAGACTGGATCAACTTGGGAAGAAAATGTTTTCTTCCTCCAGTCTAGGAATGGAGTCCGAGAACACTGCATGCTTTTTGGGCAGCTTCACCCATTCATTGTGGGATACAGTCATGCAGGTATTGCCTCAGTACCTGGAGGAGGCCCGGGCTATCATCTCCCAAGCCATTGCTGATGGGAAGGATACAGCTAAGTTCATGATTAGTTGTGAGCTGGACACAAATGACTCACTAGGCAAATGGGTTGCGTCGATTGTGGCGTTGAGGAGCCATGTCTGGTTGAGGATGTCTGTTTTTTTGGGGGGATGTCCCAACAGTCTCACATGGACATGCCCTTCAATGGCACCCATCTCTTCGGAGACAAAGCACACTCAGCACTTGAGAGGTTCAAGGAGTCCCGGGCTATGGCTCGGTCCCTTGGCCTCAAGGTTGCCCCTCCCCCAACAGAGTCAGTTTTTTGCCCCTTTAATGGTGACGGAAGGTGCTCCCTGTCGTGTCCTTTCCCTTCCATCCACCGAGCCGCGCATGCTACTCAGCCACTGTGCGGCCAGGGACGAGGAATCCCACGACCTCGTGGGGCAGGGCACAAGAGGTCTGCACAGTCCACCCCTGCCTCAGCCTTCAAACCCTCCTAGTCCGTCCCACCATCTCCAACCAGTTGGGGCAGAATGCCATCACCTGCCTCACTGGGAATCCATCACGACGGATAGGTGGGTTTTGTAAATAGTCAGAAGGGGCTATTCCCTCCCCTTCGAGACTGCCCCTCCAGCCATGCCCCCATCCTATGGCTGCTTACCGGAGGATCATCTAGCACTTGTCTGTTAGGAAGTTGCGTCTCTCCTGGCCAAAGGAGCCATTGAGAAGGTCCCTGCGCCAGAAGTAGGTTGTGGTTGTTGTTCTTGTTCCCGCTACTTTCTGCTGCCCAGAAAGGAAAAGGCTCTACGTCCTATCCTAGACCCTCAGGCCCTCAATCTCGACCTCAAGATGGAGAAGTTCCAAATGCTCACTCTGGCTCAGGTCCTGTCTGTCTTGGACGCAGGACACTGGATGGTAACATTGGACTTGCAGGAAGCTTACTTCTATATACTCTTATTGCCTGCCCACAGGCGCTATTTGCAATTCGTGGTATGTCACAAGCACTTTCAATTTACCGTGGTCTTACCAGTGCCTCTCGGGTGTTCATGAAAATGATGGCAGTGGTTGCAGCTCATCTGCGCAGGCTAGGAGTTTGTCTTCCCCTACCTCAACGACTGGCTGTTGAAGGCAAACACGCCCCAGAAGGTCGCCTTCAGACTACAGCGAACCTTCTGCACTTGCTGGGGTTCACTGTAAACATGTCAAAGACACACCTGACTTCTTCTCGGACGCTCCCTTTTATCAGAGCTATTTTGAACACAGTGCAGTTTTGGACCTATCCTCTCACGAAGCGAGTCCAGTATATTCAGGCTATGATTCTGATGATTCAGCTTCTATCCTGGATTTTGGTGAGAAGACTCTAAGGCTGCTGGCCTTCAGTATCCTGCTGGTGACACATACCAGGTGCCATAAGCGGGCTCTGCAGTGTGACCAACATCAGGGAAATCTCTCCGACATGGTCCAGATCTCGGAGGGAGTTGCGAAAGTCCTGCAGTGGTGGCATTCCAATCGTAATTTGATCAATGGCAGATCCCTCTAACTTCTCCAACCAGACTTTACAGTAGCGCACGATGCGTCACTCCTGGGATGGGGCGGCCACATGGGAGGGGCGGAGATCAGAGGTGTCTGGTCTCCTGCGGAGTCCGGACTCCACATCAGTCTTTTGGAGCTACAGGCCATCAGGCTTGCATTGAAAGCATTCCTTCCCTCTCTAAAAAGGAAAGTGGTGCAAGTGTTCAGGGACAACACTACCACCATGTGGTACTGCAACAAGCTGGTCAAAGTGGGGTTGTGGACTCTATGTCAAGAGGCTCTGCGCCGCTGGACGTGGCTGGAACATCAGGGCATAATCCTGGTGGTTCAGCATCTGGCAGGATCTCTGAATGCCAGAGTAGACAAACTCTGCCATCCATGCATAGTCGATTATGAATGGCATCTCCATCCGGAGGTGGCGCAAGGCCACTTTCTGAAGGCGGAAGAGCCTTGGTTAGATCTTTTCACCTCCGCAGAGAACTGTTTTGCTCATTGGAGTTTCCAAGGGGGCACTCACTCGAGAGGAACTCAGGCCTCCTTTACGCCTTCCCAATTTATACCACGTCTGTCTAGAGTTCTGAAGCACGTCAAGAACGACAGGCCCAAAGTAATCCTTGTGGCTGCAGATTGGGCACAAAGATTATGGTATCCAGAGTTACTGAGAATGGCTACAGATCCTCTGATCAGGCTACCCCTTTGGGAGGATCTTCTGTTGCAGCAGCAGGGGACAGTGCTCCACCTGAACCTGTGCAGTCTTCGTCTTTTTGCATGGAGGTTGAGCAGTGGCAGTTGCCAGCTTTTGACCTTCCACCTGAAGTCTGTGATGTTATTCTGGCAGCCAGATGTCACTCCACCAAAACGGTATACACCTGTCGCTTGGATGAATTTGTGGCGTGGTGTACCAACAAGTCTGTTTATTCCTTTTCTGCACCTCTCTCTGAGGCTCTCTTGTTCATTCTTTGTTTGGCCCAGCAGGGCTTTGCTTTGGGCACCCTTAAAGGTTACTTATTGGCTATTTCAGCCTTTCTTAGATTGCCAGATCAGCCTTCCTTATTCAAGTCTCCCATTGTTGGAAGGTTCCTTGAGGGACTCACACATTTGTTACCTCCCATCCTGTTCATTATGCCCCAGTGGGACTTGAACCTGGTCCTTACTTACCTGATGTGTGCCCCTTTTGAGCCTCTGCACAAATTGTCTCCTGCAGCTCCTATCAATCAAGACTGCTTTTCTGGTTGCCATCACCTCTGCTTACAGAGTAATTGAGCTTCAAGCTCTTTCTTCCAAAGTGGTGCTCTGTACAAGGGCCTCCTTCCTACCTTAGGTTGTCACACCTTTTCGCGTAGGACAATCCATCACTTTGCCTACTTTTTATGCACCCCCACATTACTCTCATGGAGAGTAGAGACTGCACCGCCTGATTCCAAAAAGAGCTTTACTGTTCTACCTGAATCGTACTAGTGATTTCCGGCTGAACGATCAACTCTTTGTTGCATATGTGGGTGTGAATAAAGGGAAGGCAGTGCAGACGCGTACCACCTCCCGATGGGTATTCCTCTGCATCAAAATGTGCTACACCTTGGCAAAGAATCAACCCCCTGAGGGCTTGTGTGCTGGGTGCAAAAGAACAACTGCTGCCACAGCAGCGTTAGCATGCAGAGTTCCTGTCCTGGATATCTGTCAGGCAGCAACATGGGCATCCCTGCACACATTCACTAAACATTACTGCTTGGACAGTCAGGTCCGCAGGGGTAGCTACTTTGGCCATTCGGTTCTGCGGGACTCTCTAGTATGATCTTGGGTCGCAGCCCACCACCAAGGATGGTATTGCATGGGTATCTGTTCTAAGGTAAGGAATCTGCAGCTAGAAGTCTCTATCAGATGAACAAGTTACTTACCTTTGGTAACAATTTATCTGGTAGAGACATATTCTAGTTGCAGATTCCTTACCGACCCATCAATCCTCCCCTCACTGCAAACTGATTTCTAGGTACAGGTGTAGGAAACTGGCCTGGTGTGTGGTGGGTACCTAAGGTACTTACACCTTATACCAGGTCCCGGTATCCCCTATTAGTGTAGTGTAGGCAGTGTCTAGAAGCCAGTCTCTCTAGAGGTAGTTGTGGATGAGCAGCCAATCCTTATGTAGGAGACATGCAAAGTTCATGCAATACCACTGTAGTCCCACAGTACTTACACACATGAAAGAAAACACTCAGTGTTACAAAAAAAAAAAAGGTACTTTATTTTAGTGACACAATTGCCAAAATGTACTAGAGAGGCAACCCACCAAAAGGAGGTAACACTATGTACACTAGTAATCAGAAACAGACAGATAGGGCCTAATTCTGAGTCTGACGGGCGGCGGAGGCCACCCGCCAGACTTCCCCCCTCCGAAATACCGCTCCGCGGTCGAAAGACCGCGGAGGGTATTCCGAGTTTTCCCCTGGGCTGGCGGGCGGTCTTCGCAAGACCGCCCGCCAGCCCAGGGGAAAACTCCCTTCCCACGATGACGCCGGCTCGTAATAGAGCCGGCGGAGTGGGAAGGTGCGACGGGTGCAGTTGCACCCGTCGCGTATTTCAGTGTCTGCTTTGCAGACACTGAAATACTTTTAGGGGCCCTCTTACGGGGGCCCCTGCCGTGCCCATGCCATAGGCATGGGCACGGCAGGGGCCCCCAGGGGCCCCGTGACTCCCCCTCCCGCCATCCGGTTCCCGGCGGGAGAACCGCCAGGAACTGGATGGCGGGAGGGGGAGTCGGAATCCTCCATGGCTGCGGAGCGCGCTCCGCAGCCATGGAGGATTCCTACGAGCGGCGGAAAGTCAGCGGGAGACCGCTGGCTTTCCGCGTCTGACCGCGGCTAAACCGCCGCGGTCAGAATGCTCGTAGGAGCACCGCCAGCCTGTCGGCGGTGCTCCCGTGGTCGGTGGCCCTGGCGGCCACCGACCGCCAGGGTCGGAATGACCCGCATAGTGTTAGAAAACAGTGCAAATAGCAATAAACAATAGTGACTCTAGGGGGAGCCCAAACCATATACTAAAAAAATATGGAATGCGAATGCAGGACCCCCACCTATGGAGTGGCGGCCGGCAGCTTTAGAAGGGAGGGGGGCGGGCGGGAAGCACACACACACACACTCATTCTTTCACACACAGACACGCACGCACATCCTTTAACAACACTCATAACATTCAAACATGCACGCACGCCCCAAACATTAGTTTTAAAGGTTCACACACTCATTCTTTTACACACACACGCACGCACATCCTTTAACAACACTCATACCATTCAAACATGCATGCACCAAACATTCATTTTGAAACATCACACGCACACTCATTCTTTCACACACGCTCGCACATCCAGTAACACTCATAACACTTATAACATTCAAACATGCACGCACGCACCAAACTTCAGCCTCGAGGTCCCAGGAGGGTTGGGACTGCTGCCTTCCCTCATTGGCTGACCTTAGTTCAGCCAATGAGGGAAGGCACCAGTCCCAGCCTCGTCAAAGAGTAGGATGGGGTCAGTGAGGCTGCTGACCCCACCCCACTCTGTGACGAAGTGTCACTGATTGACACTCGCCCTGGGCGCTTCAGGGCTTAAACCTGAAGCGCCCAGGGCGAATGTCAATGGGTGACGCTTTCCTCGTCACCCAGGGTAGGGCCTCGAGGCACCTTTGCTGAGCTGAGGAGGTCACACCCATAGGAGCTGTGACCTCCTCAGCCCAGCAAAGTCAAGCTCAGGCAGCCAGGAGTCTGCGCAAATTGCGCATGTCTCACTCCTGGCTGTCTGAGCTGAAAATGAAGACTGTCTGTCAGGCTGACCTTTGTTCAGCCTGACAGACACTCTTCATAAGGAGCAAAAGGTGGGGGCATGGCCCCTCCGCCCTAAAGGACGGGCCGCGCATGCACCTATGTATGCGGGATGTGTAGAGGGGAGCTGAAGGAACTAGGGAACCCCAAAGGTAAGTGCCACAGTGCGCCCCCCCCCCCCCCCCCCCCCCCCAGCGACCAGGAAGAAAGGAGTAAGTTACTGGATTTTCCCCAAACAACCCAAAAGGACGAAAAAGAGGATAATGCAACACCCAGACAAGACTGCAAGAAACCATCAGTGGATTCCTGAAGAGGAAGACCTGTGGAAGAAGTCACAGCAGTGTCCAGTGGAGGCAGGAGCCACTACCCACCCGTCTGTGGTTTCAGGAGTTGGTCGACGGTCGGACAAAGACGGTCAGCAATGCAGCCTCGGAGTTGGTGAAGAGTTCCTGGAGGATGCTGTCGACATCCCACGCCGGCTGGATGATTGCAGTCTGTCAGAGGCGTGGAAAAGCCACCAGCAAGCCTTGGCAAAGGCAGAAGTCGCGGTGAAGCAAAAGTGGAGCTGCTGGGGACCAGCAAGGTCCAGGACGACTCAACCCACACAGGGAGTCCTATGGGGACCCTCATTAAGGCAGAGAGTCCACAGAAGAAAAGGCAGCCCCCACAGGAGACCCACTGGAAGAGGAACCAGGAGTCGCAGAGGAGTCCACAAAGCACACCTGGAGAAGGGTCCCACACGACATGAGAACTATGCAGAGGGCTGTGCATCGCAGGAAGGAGTGCTGGGGGCTGGGGCTACATGAAGCCTGAAGATCCCTTGGAGGAGATGGCAACAAACCTTGGTAGCTGCAAGAGATGCAGTGCATGGGGTTACTGTCCTGCGTAGAAAGGCAAGGGCTTACTTCCACCAAAGTTTGACAGCTGGCAGAGAGGACCAAGGGAACCACTGCAGACCACCACCAGTGATGCGGGATCCACGCAGCTCAGGAGGAGAGGAGATTCAAGCAGCCGGTCGTCATTGCAGTTGGTGCCTGCGCGTGCAGGGGAGTGTCTCCTTCTCTCCAAGGGAGATTCCTTCTTCCTTCTCATGCAGACTGAAGATTTGCCACCCTCAGAGGATGCACAGCTGGAGAAATGTGGCAGAAGCTGGAAGGAGCAGTGGAAATAATTCTTGAAAGCGGAGTCTTCGTCGTGGATGCAGATTGTTGGTTCCAGTCAGGGCAAGTTGCAGTGGCCAGACGTCAAAGTGGAAGTTGCAGAGGAGTCCTGCTGGAATCATGCAAGCTGAATATGAGGACCCACCCAAGAGGGATACACTAAATAGCCCTGAAAGGGGGATTGGTCATCTAGCCAGGCGACCACCTATCAGGAGAGGGCTCTGACATCACCTGCCTGACCTTGTCACTCAGATGCTCCCTGTGGCCCCTGCCCACCCTGGATTCAAAATGACAGAACCCAGGGACCCTCTGGAGGAGCTCTGGACACCACCCCTGGGGTGGTGACGGACAGGGGAGTAGACACTCCCCTTTCCATTGTGCAGTTTCACGCCAGAGCAGGGACTGGGGGTCCATGAACCAGTGTAGACGGGTTTATGCACTTAAGGCACAAAATGTACCCTTTAAAGCATACCATTGGCTCTGTAACACCTATTTCCAAAGGGAGAGGGTGCTACCCCCTTCTCCTAAAGGAAATCTTTTGTACTGCCTTCCTGGGCTTGAGCTGTTCAAGCAGCAGGAGGGCAGAAACCTGCCTGAGGGGGTGGTAGCAGCTTGGGCTGCCTGGAAACCCCCAGAAGGCTGGTAGGAGCAATACTGGGCATCATCTAAGGAGCCCCCAGATTGCATGGAATCATACTTCCAAGACTGGCAACAGTATTGGGTTATGATTCCGACATGTTTGATACCTAACATGCCCAGGTTCGGAGTTACCATTATGTAGATGAACATAGGACCTATGTCCAGTGTACGCATAAAATGGCGTCTCTGCACTCATGAAGTCCAGGAAAATGGAATTGGAGTTCGTTGGGGCACCTCTGCTAGTGCAGGGGTGCCCTCACACACAGGTACTTGCACCCCGGGATAGGAGAGCCTACGATAGGGATGAAAATGGGGGTAACCATGCCAAGAAAGAGGGTACTTTCCTACGACAGGGAATCCCTTTTTAGGGCCCTAGCTCTGAGTCACCATTCTCAGTGTTCTTCATGGCTCCGTGCTACTGTTGTGAAAAGAAACTGACATCAGCTCCGCAGGGTGGTGCCTGTATACGTCTGAGATGTCATCACAGTGACAATGATGCACACGGAATCGACCGATGCCTCCTGACAGCGCGCAAGGGTTCTGCTCGAAGAAAAATCTTCAGATCCAGTGTGACGCCTTGGGTAAATTCTAAGGAAAGAAATCTGCAACTAGAATAGGTCTCTATCAGATAAATCATTACCGAAGGTAAGTAACTTGTTCAACTGGGCATAACCTACAAGAACTGCTGTGAATCCCATCTCTCACATCTCAGGGAATATTCTTCAGCGACACACCTTCACTGACACATTTGAATCACTTTTCTAAGCCTCACTCACAACACAAATACATGCCTCCTGTAGAAAGATGGCTCTCTGTATGGTGCACTAAAGGGAAGCACAACATGATAAGAGTCCAGTGGATTCCAAATTGGTTTTCAGAGGTAAAAGTAGATAGGACTAATGTTCTTTTTTTTTGTGGTAGTGTAGGTGAGCAGTTAAGCTTATCAAAGGGCAGTGCTAAGCGTTTGTTGTACTCTCAGAGGCAATAAATGAGACACACTCAAAGATTAAAACCAAGAGCAGTTTAGAAAAGTAAAACTTCTTTTTATATATACTTTGAAACAAAAAACTTTGTTACAAGGCAAGCATGTTGTTAAGCATAAATACTTTTCTCTTGTGAAAATGGACACGCTGCAATTTTTGAGTTTTTCAGTGTTAACAGAGGGGAGGAAAACAAGGTTAGCAAACAGGTAGAGTACAGCGACTTACAGGCCCAATCTCTTGGGTTTAAGGTGAGTAGTGGGCAAGGTCCAAGGCAGCACCCCACAGTACCCCGTCAGTGGCACAGTTGTGGCCGGGTGCAGGGTGGTAGACAGTGTTGGGTACTCAAGGCATTCCTATGGAGATGGGTCACTGTGAAAAGAGCCTGCAGGCTAGGACTAGGTGTCCAGTTTGGGTGGCCACCAAAAGGGCTCAAGTCTTGTGATGCTCGGAGAAGTAGGGACACCAGCTGTCCTCCTCTCCTTGGTCCAGATTGTCCAGTGCAGAGGGCTCTTGGTCTGCCGGCTGTCATTCACCAGTGGCGGTGGAGGGTGGCCCACAGAACAGGCTGCAGGCGTGGACCTGAGAACCAGTCTGGGTGTAGCAACAAGTGGGCTCAGGTCTCAAGAGCCTGGAGGATGCGGTGACACTACTGGTCCTCTACTTCTCGGTCCAGGGTGTCCGGGTGTAGAGGTGCAGTGGACCGTCGGGCTTACCGTCAGCGGAGGCAGTTGATAGGGGCCTGCACAAAGAGGCTCAAGGCTTCAATGTGAATGGTGCAGTGGGGAAACCCAAAATGGACTTTCTCTCTGGAGAGGCTGGTGACTAAATTGGTACCATTGGCACACTTCAACAGGGGCTGGGGGGCTTGGCGCCAGTGTTGCTGTCCGGAGGCAGTTATGGTGGTCTGAAGTCCTGTTTAGCGATTCTTGAGTGCCTGCAGGGATGCAGGAGAGCTGTTCTGCTACTCCACTGGAGTTCTTTGTACTGGGGTGAAGGCTGGCAGTCTTTTTGGGTTTTCTGAAGTTTCAGCTGCTGAAGGACGAGTTTTCTTTCACACAATTTGTCGAAGTCCAAAGGCAGGCTGGCAGGGTTGGTGCAGAGTCCTTCACAAATCTTCCGTTATTGCCTTTTGCATCTCTGGGGTGTCCTCCTTCGGGTCAGCAGAGATCTGAGTTCTGGGGTGCCACCTAAATACTCAATTTAGGGGCGTTAGAAAGAGTGCCAGGTGGCAGCCCATGGGTTGCCTACCTTTACGGTGACTACACCCTTTCTGTGACCACTTCTGTTGGGAAGTGGGCATAACCCTGACCCTAGTGGCCTAATTCCTTCTAACCCAAGATGGAAGAATCTAAAAAGTGATGTCCACTTCAGCTCGTCCACTTTAAGGGTGGTACTGGCATGAAGTGGGTACAGCTCCTAATTTGCCTAATGTGATATAGTGCACCCTGCATGATGAATGTGAGGCCTGCTAGATGGGTGACTTACATATATTATATGCAGTGTTAGGGGACATGGCACACAGGCTGTGTGCCATGTCCTGTTTTCACTTTTATCTGCACCAAGATACGTAGCCTGCAATGGCAGCCTGTCATGCGCTCGTGTGGGGTCCCTTAGGGTTGCACATTTTGTGCTGCAGCCCTTAGGGACCCTCTTTAGTACAGCAGGCCATAGGTACCAGGTGTACCATGTTGTAGGGACTTACAGAGGGTGCTAAAGGTTTTGCCAATTGGGGAAACAACTGTGCAGTTCTAGGGGAGAAAGATCTGGCACTAGGGACCTGGTTAGCTGGAACCTAGTGCACTTTCAGTCGAAATTACATCGGACACAAGGCAAACAGTGTGGGGCTAACTATGCCAAAAAGGGTGCTTACCTGTACCTCCTGTAAGGCACACATCAGCCAACACTCCTTCATCCATTCAAAACCAACTCTTTCCTACCCCTTTCAAGGGATAAGAAGGCCATAAATGAATGGCTATACAATCACAATAATTTTTTTTTATTTTTGATACAAGAATTGTTCTGTTTTATTGGTACTACTGCATGTTTCTCCTATACCATCTCTGCTGATTACTTTGTGCAAGCACTGTTGCTGACTTCCCACAGTTGGCCTGTTTGCTGAGTTCTTTTTCTAGTGGCATAAGGCACAGTTGAAAGACGTTTAGATCCCTGATGTTGGTGTGGGGTTCAGTTACAGATTTTTTTAAACCATATTGATGTGAATTGTTTGTGCAAAAGTCTTTAAAAAATAATAATTGAAAGTAAATTCTTCAAAACCGAGATATGTTCTTGAATTTAATACATGCAACCATTTAGAAACCAGATAAGAACAAATGATCCAAGGATACACCAATATATTAAGGAAAAGGGAGAAAAAAAAAGTAATTTAGTGCAAAACTGATAAAAAGTTAGTAGATGCTCACTGTTTTCCAGAGGCTGTTAGTTAGGTGCTGTGGTCCTTTCTTTGAACTTTTGCCCATGTCAGTTACATAATTCACATGCTCCTGTCTTTCAGCAGTTACCCACTGGCCTCAGACATCTGTTAAATTGACTCACAGCAGTTTGTTAATTTCTTTCTGCAGGAGCTGGATCCTCCCCAGAAAGAGCAGCTTGCAACGTCTCTCAAAAACATGGATCTAGAAGTGAGAAAAGTGTCTGAAATCCCCTGGCTCTGGCATCTCATGGAACCTGGTGATGACGAGGTGAAGATCTAGAATAAGAATTATAGCTGCTCCCACTGAGGAGAGACTGTGTATAACTTAATACCATCAGACCCTTTTTACGGGCACTGTACCCTGTGACAGTTTAATCAATCCTTATTCCTGGACTGCTATGGTGCCGCTCACATCTATTTACAATGGCCATTCCCTTTTATTGTTCAGCGGACAACAGCGGGCTACTTTTCTATTCACCAAGGGCTCATAATACTCGTTTTTGGAAAGTTATTGTTAAAAGTGATATTTGATGTGCTAAATCAGATTCCCTTGATTATTCCCCATCCTTAGATGTACAACCAGGATCCATCTCTTAATTGTGTGATTTTCTGACCATGGAGATAAACTTCTAGCCAGTAATGGTGTCTGTAGGGCTAGGAGTCCTTTGCCCTATTACTGCGCTCCTCATAACTAGGACCCATGTGTAGTGTAAATGGTGAGCCGGAATTATTGCATCACCCAACAAACATTTGAGTCTAACAGTTCCTTTGAAACCACTAGTTTGAATTTTTGCACTTTCTTGCTTGTCTGCTGTGAATTTCTGTACCTTCCTGTGCTTTAGTTGTTCTAGAGTTTGAGATCATTCTATAGAGGCCAGCAGGTCTTCTTGACTACTCTGAAGACAGTGTTCTTTCACTTGCTCATCTCCCTGTTGAATTCACACACTTTACTTATGCACTCTCCCACCCCCAAGCAGGCCTTTCTTCTGCAACTCAACACATTGGTGTAGAGTTCAGGTCTGTACTCTCAATATCACATGCAGACCTTTGACCTCTGCAGAAAGTCAGCCTACATTTCTTCACCTCGCTTCAAGTCATAGTCCTCCAATCCCTGAATGCACAGTCACATCTCTATACAGACTATCGGTTTTCATGTTCATGGTACCTTACTACTTTCAGCTTCATACCTTGCTGCCACACTTGCCTGCATATAGCGAGTTTTACGCCATCCCAAAGGCAGTACCCATACCTAGACAGTAACCAGACTATGATTTGCTCATGACTAGTGTCAATCAACATAGTACATCATCTGCTGCACAACTTTGAGAAGTGTGGTTCACTAGGACAACTCCTTGCTTTTCTGTGTATTGACATTTCTGTGTCCTGTTTTGCAGAACCGGCTGTCCGATTTTTCCAAACGCAGTCGAAGTGGCAAATTCCGGCTGGTCAACAAGTTCAAAAAGGAGAAAAATAGCAAGAACAAGGAGATGCAAAGTAGCTTGGGACAGCCAGGTATCAGCAGCCCACTCTACCATTCATCTATTCATGATTTATGTCCCTCTGGGCACTATCTCCGTAACATGTTATTCTGCTCTTACTACCACATTAATGTTTTTATCATGTTATACAACTCTGCTACAACACCTGTAAGTCCATCCTGCTCTTCCTACAGCAGCTGTCTCTGTAATTCTGAATCTGATCAAGACTTATAGCTGTAGGTTCCTTACCTTCCCAGGCATCAGACTGGATCCGGAAACTTATGCGTGAGTAGTACCCCTGCGTGCCATCAGGTCCCTTTGTTGGGTGACGTCGTTACCTAAATAGGTGCCACCTAGTCACGCAGATGCTAGTTTTTTTCTTTCTGTGCCATTTAGTGCTGATCCGATGAAGAGCTACCCCTCTGTCTTTTTTTTTTTACAGTTTTTTAAAAACTTTTTGTCGACCGTTTTTGGAAATATGTAGAAGATGTCTTTGAAGAAGATAGATTTTAAGCCTTATGGCTAGGGTGACCAGGCATCCTGGATTTCCCCGGACAGTCCCGGTTTTTAGAGGACTGTCCCGGTGTCCCGATGCTTCTCATAATTTTTAACAAATGTCACGGTTTTTGGAACAAAGGTCAGATAATTAAATATATGTCCCGGATTTTGGGACAATAGTCGGATCACGTAGGGAAGCATAAGTAAAGTATGAAATAGTTAAAGTAATTTATCTGTTACTGTCAGGCAACACAGTCCCCTGTCTGCTGCCAGCAGAGAGACGGAGTGGGGAGCAGAGAGAGGTGGGTGGAGGCAGATTGGGGGTGCAGGGTGGGAGGTCAAGCCATAGCTAATTTTATATATGGAGTCTTGTAAATGTGTGTGTGTGTGTGTGTATATATATACATATATATAAACACACACTCACAAATCTTTGCAAAAAAAAAAAAAAGGGACAGGAGAGATATAAAAGTGAGAGTAAAGTCTTTAGTCCTTTTTTTATGTCTGACCTGTCCCGGTTTTTGCTTTTCAAAATCTGGTCACCTTACTTATGGCGCATGTCACTGCGCCATATTGTTTACAGACCCCTATCTGGCCTGTTTATAGTGTCTGGAGCATGGCCATGACTCGAAGTTGTACTCGGACTGCCGGGCCATGTTGCTGAAAGCTTTAAGGGCGTGGTCCCTAAAGCTGCTTGTGGCCCGGCGGTCAACGCCAGCAAGTGCAACTCCTAGGAGGTCCTGTCCCAATGGAACAGAAGGTCGTAGGACTGCTTCAGGAGCCCCAAGTCCTCTGCATCGCACTCAAGGTTCTCTGGACATTTGGAGAAAAAGCACTGAAAGAAGTCCAAACGAAATTCATCTTCACCTCGACTGACGCGACAAGTGAGGAGCATCGGAGTTCCAGGCACAGTTCTGTGGAGCCGTTGCCAAGTCTGACTTTGACCCCCCCCCCCATTTCCAGGAGCCAGAGCAACCCCCGCTTAGTTGAAAGACATCTATGAGGCCATGCGCCTTGTGTTGAAGCAGACCGACCCCTGCATAGTGCCTTCGGGCCTTGTGGGTTGGGAGGAGGCCACATCGGAGTCAGAACTGCGTCGATTGATGTTGATTTTGGCGCAGGCAGAACCCATTGTTCCTAGGTCATTGCCTGTGTCTTTTCTGGTGCAGCCAGGCATGGGGGAAGAGTGGGAGCTGTCACTGGACCCTTTAGAATACCAGTTAGAGACCCCAACTTCATTGGACTGGTATGAGGAACGTGCAGATGCCAGTGGGTTGGACACTTCCCCAGATACAGGCTTGCTCTACCCCCCTACATCAGTGGTTACAGAGGAGGGGGGAGCATCTTATGCTATGGTGGTGAAGAAGGCAGCAGAGGTCCTTGATCCCAAACTTTCCTCTGTGGTGGTCAAGACTAACCTCTTGATGGAAGTGCTTCAGCCAGGGGTTTCCTCATCCGAACCCTTATTGTCCTTTAATGAAGCACTGACTGATATCCTGCTGGGAATTTGGTCTAAGCCCAGCAAAGGGGCTCCTGTAAATAGGCCAATTGCCCGCTGACATTGCCCTGCCCAGGGTGATCCTAGTTTTCTTACCCAACACCCCACCCTCGAGAGCTTGGTAGTCCAAGCCTCAAATTCCCATGGTGCGTTCCCTGCCGCTCCCCTGGACAGGGGATCCAAGAGACTGGATAGCGTCGGCAAGAAAATGTTTCTTCTGCCAGCGTGGCGTTGCGGTCAGTGAACACTGCATACCTATTTGGTCGTTATTCCCATACCTTGTGGGATACAGTTGAGTGAGTGCTGCCACAGGTCCTGGAGGAAGCCCTGACCATCCTCTCCTAAACAGTGAAGGGCAGGAGAGATGCAGCAAAGTTCACTATTAGGTGTGGTTTGGACATGACTGACTTGCGCCAGCAGTGGCCCTATAGCATCATGCCTGGCTTAGAACATCTGGCTTTTTATGGGATCTCCAGGCCAACCTTATGGACATGTCCTTCGACAGGACTCATCTCTTTGGTGAAAAGGCAGATTCAGCACTGGAGCGCTTAAGGGACTCACAGCCTACAGCCAAGTCATTGCCCTCTCAGTGATACCTCGCCCTCAGTCTACCTTTCGCCCCTTCCATGGCTACAGAAGGGGTGTGCCCAGTGCCAACACTATGCCAGCCACCTTCATGCGTAAGCTTCCCAGTCTGTGAAAGAACATGGATGCGGTGCATTCCAACCCCGTGGATCTGGTAGCCAGGAGTCATCCACTTCTAAGCCCTCCTAGTCTGCTTCTGCAAGACCCTGGGTGGCCAGTTGGAGGGAGAATCCAACATCATCTTCTCCACACGGACAAATGGGTCTTGCAGATCGTTCGGAGGGAATACTCCCTCCCATTCCATTCTTTTCCTCCCTTTATACTGGCAATGCAAGAATGGCTGGCGGACGATCATATGACCTTGCTCCAAGAGGAAATTACAGCTCTCCAGGCCAAGCGGGCTATAAAAAGGGTTACAATATCAGAAGTAGGCACTGGTTGTTCTTTGTATATTATTGTACAGAAAGATCTATTGATCCTCGTTCTGCTTCTCTCTCTGACATCCTTCTCTTGACCTTGTCCTTCACCCAGCATAGCTCTGCATTGGGCACTCTCAAGGGTTATCATTCTGCCTTATCGACTTTTCTTCGGCTGCCTGATCAGCCTTTATTATTCAAATCTCCTATTGTAAATAATTTACTAAAGGGCTTGTACATACGTTTCCTCCTATGCCCTTTATTATGCCTCAGTGGGACTTAAATCTAGTTCTCACCTATCTTATGTGTGCTCCCTTTGAGCCTTTACACAATTGTCCCTTCCCATCAAGACAGCCTTCTAAGTGGCAATAACATCTGCCAGGAGGGTGAATGAGATGCAGGCTCTCTCGTCCAAACCTCCATATCTCACCATGTTTTCGGACAGACTAGTGCTTCTCACTTATGCTTCTTTCCTCCCTAAGGTGGTGACCCAATTTCACCCGGGTCACAATATCTCCCTGCCCACCTTCTTTGCTCCCCGCATTCCTCTAAGCAAGAAGAGCGACTTCATCGCCTGGACTCAAAAAGAGCATTGTTGTCCTACCTTGACCGCACCAAAGAGTTCGGGTGTATGACCAACTCTTTTTGGGGTACAGGTGAGTGAAGAAAGATCGGGCAGTCCAGAAATGAACCATTTTACGCTGGGTCAGTCTCTGCATTAAAATCTGCTACGCTCTGGCCAAGAAGCAGCCTCCTGAGGGTTCATTGCACCGGGGCAATGCTGCTACCACTGCGTTAGCAAAAGGTGTGCCAGTCCTGGATGTCTGTCAGGCTGCACCGTGGGCGTCTCTGCACACGTTTGCCAAACACTACTGCCTGGATAGTCAAGTCTGCAGGGATGGGCACTTTACCCATTAGGTGCTGCATGACTTTTTAGTTTGAGGACTATTTGTCTGCAGCCCACTGCCAGGAGGTTATGGATTGGGTATCTATTCTGAAGGTAAGGAAACTGCGTCTGGAAGTCTCTATCAGATGAACCAGTTACTTACCTTTGGTAACGCATTATCTGGTAGAGACTCCTAGCTGCAGATTCCTTACACCCCCCCATGCCTCCCCGCTCTGCTGACTCATTTCCTAGAGTTAGGGATTGTCCCTTTCGGGGCCTTTGTTTTTTCACACATTCAAAAATGTTGGTTCTTTCCATGACTGTGCTTCTGGTGTGGAGGTCGTGGAAAAGTACTGACGTACATGCGCCTGGGTGGTGCCTTTGTAGGCAACCGTGACGGCTCCAACGACGCGGACGACACCACACGGATCCGAATGACACCACCCAATGGCCCACGTAAGGGTATTGCTCAGCAAAAGTTCCAGATTCCAAACTTTCCCCTGGAAATTCTAAAGGTAAGGAATCTGCAGCTGGATAGAGTCTCTACCAGATAATGCGTTACAGAAGATAAGTAACTTGCTTGTTACTGGTACTATGTAGGCATCTCCTTGTTTCTACCACCTATATGATATCCATCTCTGCTGTGAAGTGGATGGATGAGAATGGATGAGAGTTATTCTGGGCACATCTACTCAGTTTTGAGTATGGCATTGTTCATTGTGATTAGATTTGACATTTTAAAAGAACAATATGCTTGAGGGAAATTAGTAACAGCAATGGCCTCTAACAACACCATAGTGAATCAGATGTAGAAGGAAACAAAAAAGGACAACCAAGCAAATTGAATACAGAGAGTTCAACTTTTTTTTAGAGGAGCTACGATTACTTTACATCAATCAACGAACCCCGAGAAACAGGGGATGGGGCAGAGGTCATTCACAAAAAACGAATTTAGGAAAAGGAGAAGAGAAAATAGGTAGAAGAAAGTACCAACTACGGGAACGTCAGAAAAAACAGTAGCAACAACAGTGAATAATGATTTGGTAGCGAATCTGTCAAACTATGAACTAACGGCAGAATAACTAAGTATATTAAATACTTGTCCTGAAACACATTTCGATCAGACTCAACTGAAAATTGATATATAGAAATTTGTTAGAAAATTAAAGTTAAACAAAAATATTTTGCCAAAAAGGATAATGAGATTGAAAATCAGGATCAGAATAGGGTGAATGAAACCAATTTAAATATTGAACAATTTCATGACTTGAAAGCATGCTATGATCTGATGCATAATCTGGAAGACGAGGAATTTTCTGAGACAGATATTCTGGAATTATTAAATATAAGAATTGATTAACAAAAACATAGTACATTGAAAATGAAGTCAAAATGTTGTCCAATATTGAGGCCAGGCAACAAAATTTATATATTTTATGAACTTGTTATGAAGGATTTGGACAATTTAAAAACAAATTATTTGGGAGGTAAAAGATAAAACCTCACTATTAATCAACGGAAAGCTTTGAAACATTTAAGAACAGTTGACACAATAGAGATAAAAACTGCTGATAAGGGAGGAAATATAGTCATTATCAACAAAAAAGATTATAAAAAAAGAGGCATATAGAGAACTAAATGACAACAAAAACTATCAAATTGGAGAAAAATCCTATTAATGATCATATAAAGAATCTGGAGGACATGTTAAAACAATGACGTGAAGAAAGCTTAATCAATGATAATGAATATCAGTACCTGTTGAATAAATTTCCAGTGATCACAATCATTTATTTCTTGCCAAAAATACACAAATCATTAACAAATCCACCAGGAAGACTGATCATATCGAGTTGTGGGTCACTGTATGAGAACTTGTCAACTTATATTGATTATTTTTGGGCACCCCTAGTTCCAACTTTGAGTTCTTTTGTGAAAGACACCGGTGATTTTCTAAGAATATTAAATGATATAACATGGCACCCTGAATATTTATTGGTGACAATTGATATGGTGTCCTTATACACATCTATAAAACATGAAGTGGGCCTTAAGGCTGTATAATATTTTCTAAGACAGCGTAACATACAGGAGCTGCAACACTCAAAGATGTTATTGTCAATGATTGAGCTATGTCTGACTAATAATGTCTTTATGTTTAATCATTAACTCTTTTTACAAATACAGGGGACACCGATGGGGGGTCTTCTTTTCTCCAAGCTACACCAACTTTACAATGGGTTGGCGGGAGAGGGAAGTGGCTTGGAGAGAGGAAAACATCCAGTATATGTAAAAAATAGTAATTTGGTTAAGGTTCATTGATGATCTGTTTGTTATCTGGCAAGGAACGGAGGGGGAATTTCAAGAATTTTTTAAAATATTGAACACAAATGATATCAGTTTAAAGTTCACACATAAAATGAATAGAACAGAAATACAATTTGTAGACATTAAAGTTTATGTGCAAGGCCAAACTCTGGAAACTACATTGTATCGCAAACCCACTGCAACAAGTAGTATTTAGCATGGGAGCAGGTTTTATCCACAAAACTTGATGAAAAGAATCCCTTACAGTGAATTCCTGAGGGTAAGACGCAATTGCTCAAATGATTTAGAGATGACAAAACAATTTGAGGATGTCAAGGAATGATTAAAAAGAAGAGGTTATCCAAGACAATATATTAGTCAGGGGATGACTAAAGTGGGAAAAATACCAAGAAATACAAAAGAGGATCAATAAATAAGGATGATAATGACATACAATAAAGAACACAAGGAAATATTCAGTATTTTGAAAAAACATTGGAGTCCGTTGAAATGTGATCCTGACATAGGTCCCATTATAGGAATAAGACTGAAAATTACTTACAGAAGTGCTTCATCCATCAAGGAGCAATTACTGAAAGAAGATATACCTCATACTTGGTTAATAGAACAAATTGTTGGATTTACCAAGTGTTTAAAATGCAAGGCATGTCGGATTGGTGAAAATAGAAAAGAAGTGAGGAACACTTTAAGACACATTTTTAAAATCAATAAAAAATTAACATGTGAGACAACCAATGTGTAGTATGTGTATTAAAATGAGAATGTGGCATGAAATATGTGGGTAGCACAATTTGTAAATTGAAAAAACACAAACTGGAACACATAAGAGTGGTGAACAACAAAGATCAAAGCTATGCAATAGTAAGACATCAAATACTATATCGAGAAAATGACTGGAAACCAATGCGATACTTTGGAGTCCATTTCTCTCAACAGGAAAGGGGGTGGGGATAGAATTTTGAAACTCCGTTGATTAGAATCCAAATATATCATTAAATTAAGGACAAGGATCCCGTCCAGCATGGACACCATTGAAGAATTACATGTACACTTATGAAAAACTTTGTCAGAAGACAGGATCGAAATTCACCGCCTTCTTGAAAGAATTACTGGTCTTAAATTATACTTTGGGGATTTAATATAACCTTCTCCCTTCTCTCCTTACAAGCAGATTGTGAATGACTATTGCTTGATAAATAGGAATGATTATAATCATTACAAATGAATTCAGAAAAAATAAATCCATCTCTCTAGAATGTTCCCACTGAGGGTAAACAATTTCAAATAGAATAAGTAACAAACGAGTAATACAAAATTATTAACAAAATGGTAAACCATTATAACTAGAGAGTAGAAAGGAGGGATTTGAATAATGGTTTATTCTTCGTTGTTTATGGATTGGGGTCTGGCCATGAACTCCTGCATTGGCACTGGCAGTTAGAGCGCGCAGGCTGACATACGGCCATTTGCTAAGGAATATATATATATATATATATATATATATATATATATATATATATATATATATATATATATATATATATATATATATACACACACACATATATATTTAGTTATTTATTTTGATTTACTGGGGCTCACTTTGCCAGAGAGGTCTGGTCTTATCCATGATCTAGAAGTGTTCTTAGCTCTGATGTTAGCCTTTTGACGTGGTCTGGTTCTCTTCCTTCTGTCGGAAGCTACCCTGGTGTGTGGTGGACACCTATGATGTTAGCACCTTATACCAAGTCCAGGCAACCCCTATTAGTGAACGAAGACAGTGTCTAGGAAGCCAGGGCTCTCTAGAGGTAGCTGTGGATGAGCAGCCAAGACTTGTCTAAGAGGAGTGCAAAGCACTTGCAATATCACAGCAGTCACACAGTAGCTTATCACACCTGAAAGGAGCCACATAGTGTTGCAAAAATAAAGGTACTTTATCATATTAACACTGAACTAGACCCCAACTGGAGGTAAGTACACTATAGATATACGCAATAATAACTAGGAATTAGCCTAGGAAACAACAAGCATTGGCAGGAATAATAGAAAATAGCTATGGCCCTAGGAGAGGGCCAGACCATTAACTGAAATAGTGGAATGCGAATTGAAGTCCCCCACCCAAGGATGTGGAGTAGTTAAAGGGGAGCTGGGAGAACTCTGGACCCTAAGAGGTGAGTGCCTTAGTGACCTCTGTGACCAGGAGAGTAGAGGTCTGTTTTATCCAAGGACTAACAAGAGGACTTAGAAATGGATTGTGCAAGAACAGGACCAGACCATAAAAACCCAAAGGTGGATTCTGGAAGAGGAGGACCTGCAGAAAAAGGGACAGAGTCCAGTCCACGATGGAGTGGCCAGACAGGGCAAGAGCCACTACCCACCCCTCTGTTGATGAAGATCCAGGTCGACGGGGGAAGATGATGATCAGTTGTGGAGCCCAGGAGCTGCAGAGAAGTCCTTGGAGCTGTGCAGATAATGTCCCACGTTGGTCACCGGGTCGCAGGTTGTCAGTGGTTGGGAGAACCACCAACAAGCCTTGGCAAATGCAAGATGAGGCAAAAGAAGAGTTGCAAGGCTAAAGAGGACCAGCAAGGTCCAGGTGACTTGACCCTTGAAAGGGAGTCTGGACTGACTATTAGCAGTCAGGAGAGCCAGCAGAAGCAGTCGCAACCCCCAGGGGCAACCTACTGGCAGCAGACATAGTAAGGTGCACTGAGGCCTATTCAGCACACCTGGAGAGGAGTCCCACATCGCTGGAGCAGCAGAGACCGTCCTTGCAATGATGAAGTGCTGCAGTATGGGGCTACTTGGAGCAGAAGACAACAAGCCTTGGTTGCTGCAAGAGTCGCTGTGCACAGGGATACTGTTGTGTAAGGAGAGGCAAGGGTTCACTGTCTCCCAAAATGTACAGAGGGTTCACTGTCTCCCAAAATGTACAGAGGGCAGGGAGGACCAAGGGGACCACTCCAGACCACCACCCGTGTTGCAGGATCCACGGGGTTCCAGAGGAGAGCAGATCCACGCAGCTGGACATCGTTCCTTCTTGCTTCTTGGTGCAGCTGAAGCCTTGCTGAGCCCAGAGAATGCACAGCCATGGTAATGTTGCTGGAAGAAGCCGGGGAAATAATGTTGCAAGGCGAGGTTATCTCAGGAGTTGCAGTCTTGTCGGTTCCTGAAGTGTCCAGTTACGGTTATTGTGGCCAGGAGCAGAAGTCTACAATGCAGAGGAGTCCTGGTAGAGTCTTGCAGGCTGAATCTAGGGACCCACCCAGAAGGGAGACCATAAATAGCCCTAAAAATGGGTTTGGTCACTTTGCACACTGACCACCTATCAGAGGGGGTCACTGACGTCACCTGCATGACCTGGCCACTCAGATGCTCCCTGGGGCCTCTTCACATCTTGTTTTCAAGATGGTAGAATCGAGTGGCACCTGGAGTAGCTCTGGGCACCACCCTTGGGGTGGTGATTGACAGGGGAGTGGTCACTCCCCTTTCCTTTGTCCAGTTTTGTGCCAGAGCAGGCACCAGAGGTCCCTGGACTGGTGCAAACCGATTTATGCAAGGGGGGGCACCAAATGAGCCCCTCAAAGCAAACCGGTGGCTTGGGGAGGCTACCTCCCTATTTCCAAGGGAGAGGATGTTGCCTCACCTCTCCCACAGGAAATCCTTTGTTCTGCCTTCCCCTACCTGAGCTGGTCACGCAGCAGGAGGGCAGAAACCTGTCTGAGGGGCTACAGCAGCGTGGACTCCCCGCAAACCCTGGAAGACTGGTAGGATAATAATGGGGGGTCCTATAAGGAGCCCCAGAGTGCATGGAAACATGCAACCAATACTGGCAACAGTATTGGGGTATAATTCGGACATGTTTGACACCAAACACACCCAGGTCCGGAGTTACCATTATGTAGCTGGACCACAGATCCTGTGTCCAGTACATGGGTAAAATGGCTTCAACTCACTTAAGAAGTCCACTGTGTTTGAACTGGAGTTCGTAGGGGCCTCTCTGCTCATGTAGGAGTGCCATCACACATGGGGACCTGCGCCCTACCCTCTGGGGTGGAAGGGCCCACCATACAGGTGACTTACAGTGACCTAATGGAGTGACCTGTGGTGAAAGGGTGCATGCACTTTTTCACGCAGGCTGCAGTGACAGTCCTGCATACACATTTTGCATGAATTCCCAAAGGTGACATAATACGTGCTGCAGTCCATGGGGGACCCCTGGTGTCCCAATGCACTGAGTACCTAAGTACCATGTACTAGGGACTTATAAGGGGATACCAGTATGCCAGTTGTGGAGTGCACAAAGGACGAAGGCAACCACATTTGGAGGGAGAGAGCACAATCACTGGGATCCTAGTTAGCAGGATCAGAGTAAAAACAGCCTAAGCACACTGATAGGCAAATAGTGGGGATTGCCATGCCAAAAAGAGGGTACTTTTCTACACCTTCTGAAATATTTTTGGCTCTACCCTGGCCATACAGTGCTGGGGGCCAATGTGCATCCATTTGGCACAGTTCTTGATTGACTTCTCCTCTGATAAGTTTTATTTTGTCATTAATTTAAAAATTTGTCATTAGGAGTATCCATCAGAAGAATAACTTATTTACCTCTGGTTAGAAAGTTTCTTGTGGATACGCTAGCTGCACATTCCGCACCGAAACACTTTCACTCCACCCTTGTGAAGAGATTTGCTGTCTGTTTGATAAGGTTCCAAGTTAGTTTCTTCTGCACACCATTTTTATAGCATTTTTCTGTTAGAGACTTCTAGCTGCAGATTCCTCACATTTTGAACACTCCCCGGGCGTTTCTCCAGATTCAGAAACATTTCAGCAGTGCTTCTGCGTATTGGAAGATGGTGCCTTGGGACTTCACACTGACATTGTTCTCCTCTGAAACAATATTCTGGGCCTAGATTCGGACATCACCCGGACGCTGATATCACTTCCTTTCTTTACATGCCTCACGCACATGGATCTGGTGATTCTCTTGTCTAGCAGAGGCCGCTTTTTACAACTTTCTTCCAAATGTCTGTAGTCAAGGGATGTCACCTCTTAAGATGGCAGGTTTTAAACCATGCAAGGACTGTCAAAAGCAGATGTCTGTGACAGATCCCCAACAGATTTTCCTATACTGTCTAGGAGCAGACAACAACTCCAAGACCCGTGGAGACTGCACGTTCATGAATCCGAAGGCCGTAAGGGAATGAGAAGCAAAACTTTGTCAGCAAGCACAAGAAGTTGCAGCTTCAGGACCACTCTAACTCCCGTTCCATCTCAAACATCAGATCCCGGTCCCATTCGTAGAGTCAGCAAAGCTGTTCATGAGACCGGTCTTTGTTGTGGTTCAAGTCCTCAGGTAAGCTCCATAAACCAAAGAATTCAAAGTGGAGTCCTGCTCCATCTCACTGTTTCCATTCACCTTCCGAAGTCCCTAGGTGGTGCTAACAATCCTGGTCCCACTTCAGAGGTTGAACAACTTCAGAACTGATTCCTGGACAACCTGAGTTGTCCCCCTCAGTTATGCTCCAGTTCTTTAGATCCCTACCAACACCCACAGGCGTGCCTTCGACCCCATTGAGCCGAGAGGCATTCCACAAGTATTACCACTGGCTGGTTCACCCTTGGCACGAGCTAGAGCTTGTCAGCCACTTCTGCCCTCAGCTTCAGTATTAACGGCAACCTCGACCATGCCAGGCCCAGGTACGTCACACCGACTTTGTCCCCCTAAAAGGTGGCCCAGTTGACCTCTCCAATGCTGACTTGACATGATCCAGCTTTGACAGACTTTGCAACCAAATCCAGCCTAGATTTTTACACTCACCTTACCTCTGATAATGACTATGACCGGTGGGATAAGTTCGCTCAGCCTCTGTCAATGATAATTGGTATGAAGATATACAAAAAGCTAGAGGGCTCGCTACCTCTGTGAAACTGCCCTCTTTTTGCCTCCTGGCTTAGTCACTGAAATATCTGCTTCCTATGCCTTTCCTCTCCTTCAATGAAGCTTTGACGGAAATCCTTCTAGGATCCCAGGCTAAACCCTGTACTGGCCCTCCAGATAATCATCAAATTGCCACCTGCCCAGGCAACCCGCCCTTTTTTCTCTCAGCACCTCTCTCCAGAGAGTTTTGTGGTGCAAGCTTCCACTAGCCGGACCAACCCTAACAATTTCCCTGTCACTCCCCCTGACATGGACTCTAGGAGAGTAGAGACCTTTGGAAAATGCTTGTTCTATGCCAGTTTGGCTCTGTGATCAATTAAAACTTCCTGTTTACTGGGCCGTTATACTCACACCCTTTGCACTCTGTGGCACAGGTCCTCCCTGGTATTAAGGGAAACCTTTACGCCTGTTCTATCACAAACCATCCAGAATGGTTGTGATGCGGCCACGTTCATGATTCATTGTGGCTTGGATACACCAGTCTCCATTGGGTGGGCCGTAGGCACTAGTGTTGCTATTCACTGCCATGTGTGACTACGGTCCACTGGGTTCTCGGACGACATCTATTCCTCCCTAATGGACCTGCCATTCGATGGGACTCGCTTGTTTAGAGACAAGGCTGACTCTGCCCTTTGAACGGTTTTAACAGAATAGAGTTACATCCCCCTTTCTGGGCCGTTGAACCCAGCCTTTGCGTTCCACACAGTCAATGTTCTTTTTGTGGCTTCGGCATAGGCATTCCCTACCATCATCCTATCCAAACCCAATTGGGAACCCAGTAGTTTTTTGGGAGGGTCTGTGGTGCAAACAGCTACTGCAGCCAAAGTAAGCATGCTGCTCAGTCCAACTCCACCCTGCCAAGTCCTTTTAGAGTCTTCTCTCAGGATCATAGCCAACCACTGGAATGCATGATCCACGATTAAACCCGGGTTGGCAAGCAAACAGATCGGACATGTGGGTCCTCAATATTATCTATAAATGCTATGCCATACTTTTCGGTTCATCCTCATAGCATGGGGGCCTGTGTGCAGTGGTGCTTTGTCCGTCCGGCTCAAGCTGCTGAAGACTCTTGTTGTTCTTGGTTCTTGCGGAAAGATACTTCAGGCGGTGATTGGCAGACCAGTCTGGCCAAACCCAAGGTTGGGGTCAGCTGTTAAGGGGCTCTGTTAAGGGTTTCAGGACCCCGTTGTTACCATTGCCTCTCTCAGACTCGGACTGTGGGGTTTGGATGCAGAGGTGCTTTGAGGCATCAGGTCGGGGTGATCAGACATTCACTCTGTCTTGGTGACCTGGTGAAGAGGGGAAACAAAGCAGTGGGGCCACTCTCGATGCTGGCCTTCTGGATCCTGACGTCTCTCGACGGTATGTCTGCTTTTGTGCTATTGGAGACTGGATTGGACCACCAGCAAGCCTTGGTTGCTGCAAGGGGTCCTATACCCTGGGTATAGGTGTTGGGAGACTCCAGGAGGGGTCAGCATCTAAGGACTTTGGTGAAGTGACAGGCTGACCTCCTGAGCTCAAAGCAGTCTTCTCCTGCGTCGTTGCTCCCTCGGTGAGCCTGATGACCAATGGGACAGAGTACTGGACTTTGCGAGCACTGGTTGCAGATGCAGGTTGTAGGAAAATGTCTCTTATGGTTACTCCCCTAACGTTTTTCCTTTTGTTGATGCTAGTTATGATTGAAAGTGAGCTGGGACCCTGCTAACCAGGCCCCAGCACTAGTGTTCTTTCCCCAAACTGTACCTTTGTCTCCACAATTGGCACAGCCCTGGCACACAGATATGTCCCTTGTAAGTGGTACCCCTGGTACCAAGGGCCTTGTGGCCAGGGAAGAGTATATGGTCTGGGAGTTTGTCAAACACGAACTCCACAGTTCCATAATGGCTACACTGAATTCTGTGAAGTTTGGTATCAAACTTCTCAGCACAATAAATCCACAGAGATGCCCCCTGTATACCAGTCCAAATGCTAGTGTTAGGCTTACCAGTTCCTGCCAGCCTGCCACATCCAGATGGGTTTGTCACTCTGTGGCCAGGAACAAAGCCTGCACTGGGTGGAGGTGCTTCTCACCTCCCCCTGCAGGAACTGTAACACCTGGCGGTGAGCCTCAAAGGTTCAAGCCTGGTGTTACAGCACCCCAAGGCACTCCAGCTAATGGAGATGCCTGCCCCTACCGGACGCATCCACCATTTTTGGCAGCAAGTCCAGAGGAGATAATGAGAAAAACAAGGAGGAGTCACCCACAAGTCAGGACAGCCCCTAAGGTGCCCTGAGCTGAGGTGACCCCTGCCTTTAGAAATCCTCCATCTTGTTGTGGAGGATTCCCCCAATAGGATTAGGGATGTGCCCCCCCTCCCCTCTGGGAGGAGGCACAAAGAGGGTGTAACCACCCTCCAGAACAGTAGCCATTGGCTACTGCCCCCCCAGACCTAAACACACCCCTAAATTGACTATTTAGGGGCGACCCTTAACCCAGGAAATCAGATTCCTGCAACCTAAAGAAAGGAGAAGGACAACTGACCTGAAAGCCTCGCAGAGACGACGGAGACACCAACTGACTTGGCCCCAGCCCTACTGGCCTGTCTCCAGACCCAAAAAACCTGCACAGCGACGCATCCAGCGGGACCAGCGACCTCTGAGGACTGCCCTGCACCTAAAGGACCAAGAACCTCCCGAGAACAGCGGCTCTGTTTAAAAACAGCAACAAGAAACCAACTTTAAAGAGACTTGCGCCTCACTCCTAAAGCGTGAGTCTTCACACTCTGCACCCGACGCCCCCGGCTCGAGTTCAGGAGAACCAACACCACAGAGAGGACCCCCAGGCGACTCCAAAGACATGGACACCCTCTGCACCCCCACAGTGACGCCTGCAGTGAGGATCCAGAGGCTCCCCCTGACCGCAACTGCCTGGTAACAAAGGAACCCGATGCCTGGACCAAGCACTGTACCCGCAGCCACCAGGACCAACAGGAACCACCTACCAGTGCAGGAGTGACCAGCAGGTGGCCCTCATCCTAACCCAGTCGGTGGCTGGCCCGAGAAGACCCCCTGTGCCCTGCCTGCATCGCCAGAATGACCCCCTGGTCCCTCCATTGTTTTCAACGACAAACCCGACACCTACTTTGCATACTGCACCCGGCCGCCCCTGTCCCGCTGAGGGTGTTTTTTGTGTGTCTGTGTCCCCCCCCCCCATCCCCCCGTGCTCTACAAAACCCCCCTGGTCTGCTCCCCAAAGATGCAGGTACTTACCTGCTAGCAGACTGGAACCGAAGCACCTGTTATTGGGCCTTCCTTTGACATCTGCACCTGACCGGCTCTGTGTTGCTGGTGCAGTGGATTTGGGGTTTCCTTGAACCCCCAACGGTGGGCTGCCTATGCCCAGGAGACTGAACTTGTAAGTGCTTTACTTACCTGAGAAACTGACTGTTACTTACCTCCCCCAGGAACTGTTGATTTTTGCAGTGTCCACTTTTAAAATAGCTATTTGTGTATACTACTGTTTTAATTCAAAGTTCCATACTTATCTGTGTGAAGTACCTTACAATTTATGTACTTACCTAAATTCTAAATCTTGTGGTTCTAAAATAAATTAAGAAAATACTATTTTGATATATAAAAACCTATTGGCCTGGAGTTTAGTCTTTGAGTGTGTGTTCTCATTTATTGCCTGTGTGTACACAGCAAGTGTTTAACACTAACTACTCTCTGATAAGTCTACTGCTCTACCACACTACCACAAAATAGAGCATTAGTATTATCTAATTTTGCCACTATCAACCTCTAAGGGGAACCCTTGGACTCTGTGCACACTATCTCTCACTTTGAGATAGTATATACAGAGCCAACTTCCTACATTGGTGGATCAGCAGTAGGGTCTAAGACTTTGCATTTGCTGGACTACTCAGCCAATACCTGATCACACGACAAAATTCCAAAAATTGCTATTAGAAATCGATTTTTGCAATTTGACTATTTTTCTAATTTTTTAAAAGTCCTGCTAGGGCCTTGTGTAAGTCCCTGTTAGCATTTCTTTTGAAGTTTATACGTTTGTAAAACTTAGGATTAAAGTTCTAGAAGTAGTTTTTGGATTCTTAAAAAGTAATGCCAACTTTTAGTGAGATAATGAGTCTAACAGATGAGACAATGATGGAACTCAACCTCAAACTTACCTGCATCTAGGGATGTCAGAGTTAAGGTTGCTCTGTAAGACGAAAAAGATGAAATCGGGGTACCAAGACAAAGCTCCAGAAGCTTTTGGCAGAGTTTACAAGGGACCACCACTCTGACATGGATCCTCCTTCAGATGGGGAAATTAGTGAACAGGAGGAAGAACTCACCCCTCCTGTCCTAATTAGAGCGATTAGTGCTCCCAGAACCCTGACTCCACAAATCATAGTCAGAGAACCTGGTTCTTCCACAGGGGAGACCAGTGCCTCTGAATCATTGAGGACAGCCTCAATGAAGAGGACATCCTGTTAGCCAGGATGACCAAGGGATTGGCTGTGGAGAAGCAGCTCCTAGCCATAGAAAGGGAAAGAAAAGAAATGGGTCTAAGTCCCATAAATGGTGGCAGCAACTAAAATAGTGTCTGAGAGAATACTAACATTCTAAAAATCCCCAAAGGGATTGTAACCAAATATGAAGAAGGTGATGACATCACCAAATGTTTCACAGCTTTTGAGAGGGCTTGTGCAACCAGAAAAGTAAGCAGATCTCACTGGGGAGCTCTCCTTTGGAAAATGTTCACTGCAAAGTGTAGGGATAGATTTGTCACACTCTCTGGTAAAGATGCAGAATCCTATGACCTCATGAATGCTACCCTGATAGAGGGCTTTGGATTCTCAACTGAGGTGTACAGGATTAGGTTCGGGGGGCTCACAAATCCTCGAGCCTGACCTGGGTTGATTTTGTTGACTTCTCAGTCAAAACACTAGATGGTTGGATAGCTGTCAGTGGTGTAAGTGATTATGATGGGCTGTATAATTTATTTATGAAAGAACATCTGTTAAGTAATTGCTGCAGTGACAAACTGCATCAACATCTGGTAGACCTAGGTCCAATTTCTCCCCAAAAATTTGCAAAGAAGGCAGACCACTGGGGCAAACAAGGGTGACAAAAAGAAAGGGGGCACAAAGCTTCCCCAGGGTAAGGGTGGTGAGACATCCAAGGACAAAAACAAGGAGTCCTCTACAGGGCCCCAAAAACCTGCACAGGAGGGTGGGCCCGAGCCCCTTCACAGTCCACAAATGGGTATAAGGGTAAAAACTTTGATCCCAAGAAGGCCTGGTGTCACAACTGCAGACAGTATGGACACCAAACCGGACACATGGCTTGTCCAAAGAAAAGTCCCACAACTACTTCTACTCCAGTTAGCACTGGAATAGCCAGTCTCCAGATCGGATCAACAGTGTGCCAGGAGCAAATCAGGGTCCACACTGAAACTACTTAAGTCTCGGGGGGGGATTTAGCCACACTTTTTTTTGTATTATTAATTCATTTATTTATACAAATTTTGCTGAAAACCAACAACAACAGCCCCAGGAGCCATGAATACAGCACAAGGAGTCCATAAGTGTGCATACAGTAACGCTAGGGACAACCGAAAGCATAGTCCGATGAAACAAGGTTCCCAGCAAGTCTCGAGCCATAAGTTCAAGAAGCATCCCATATACGGTAAGAGCAGCAACATAAAGCACACCCCTAGGGGTAAATCTGAATGCAGGAACTCTCAGGGCATAAATTTAACAACAGCCACAACAATAGAAGTATGGAGGCGGCAGAGCAGACTCATGTAGCAGGATCATCCACCAAACAACATTTTCCACACTTAGAGCAATATCCAATCCGATCAGTAATATGCATGGCCACTCATGCGCTGCTGAGGCTCTCTCAATTCAGCCATAAGACTCCAAAAAGGAGCGGAGTGGTGCCCAAATGTCTCTAGGGCGAGAGCACGCCGGGGCCAGCTCCCAAAAGATTGACAGCTGCTCCTGACAGAATGCAGCATCATGCATCCAATCAGACCTCCACGGAGCCCTACCCCGCCCCCAGCAAATCGCCACTCTTCTCTTCGCCAGCAAAAGCAGTATACCCACCAGGCGTCTCCACTCCAATGGCACCCCATTCAGCAGGCCCAGCAACGCCATCACAGGGGAGAAAGGCAGATCCAAGACAGTCATTTCAACTATCGCATGCATCACCTCTCTCCAAAAGGCGCGCACCTCTCCACAATTCCACGCCAAATGCAGAAAATCAGCATTCACAGCGTGCATCATCACGCAACCCCTATAGCACACAGACCGCCGGGGTGTAATATAAGCGATGTAAGAATTTAAAGTGTATGAGCCGCAATCTATAGTTAGGCGACAGTGTCCTCATGTGTGCGCAGCAGCTTCTCCACATAGCCTCAGTAATATCCTCCCCAGCATCCATCTCTCATTTAGCCCTAGTAGGCTCCACTACCACCTTCTGCTGCTCCTGCAGGCACCTATACAGTTTAGTAACAAGCTTATGCGGCGACTGCGTACGCCATAGCAGCTCAAGCGCCTGACAAGTTTAAGGCATAGTCGGGAGGCCAGTAAATCACGCCCGGAGCATTGCGTATACCCGCAACAGATATAACCTATGCAGCACATTATCAGCCCCAGCACTCAGCACCTCCTCCGGCGACTGCAAGCGCTCGTTCACAAACCAATCCCCCAACAGTGACAACTCTGAAACAGCAATAAAATCTTGCAGTCCTGCGTCGCGGGACATCCTCTCATCTGTAACATCCGGCATCACAGGAGAAAAGGGCTCACACATGTCTGACCGATGCACCAAAGCAGCCCAAGCCCCAGAAGTGCACGCAACAGTGGCTATGCCCCTGGGTCGAGTCCAGGACATACACCCAAGCACTCTCGGCAGCCGGTCCAGCCACACCGCATCACTCTCAGCCGCAAGATGAGGCAGATACCGTATAGGGCGAATCCAAAAATACGCAAAGTGAGTCTGCGCACAGTAATAGTACAGCTCCAGATCAGGGGCGGCAAGCCCTCCCATCTCGAACGGCAGCGTCAGCTTCTCCCATGCAATCCTGGGCTGCCCGCCTGCCCACACCAGCCGCACCAAAGCTGACCTAAGCCTCCGTAGGAAGCTCACGGTCAGCACCAGCGGAAGGTTAACAAAAAGATACAAAAATGTTGGCAGTACAACCATCTTGGCAATGCCAATACACCCAATAATCGAAAGCGGCAGAGAGCACCACACCTCAAGCCTGTCCTCCAACCAGGCCACTAGCTTACAATAATTAGCAAGCCAAATGGTCTCAACATCACAACTCAGCTATACTCCCAGATATCGAACTGGGCCATCCGCCCACTCAATAGGATATCGCAACGAGAAGCGCGCGGTGCCACTAGTGAGAGGAAGCACCACCGATTTAGACCACTTCATCATTATGCCAGAGAAGGTACCAAAGCGGACAACCTCAGTAAGCAAAATATCCAGAATTCCCACCCGGCTCCCGCAGATACAGTGCAATATCATCCGCATACATTGAGATTAAAATCGGATGTTGCCTAAACTGCAACCCTCTGTGATTATGATGTTGCTGCAAATAGGCCGCCAGTGGTCCCACCGCGATAGCAAAAAGTAGCGGGATAGAGGGCATCCCTGTCGAGTCCCCCGGGAAGGGGTCCGATACGCATCTGTTCAACCTAAGTCTTGCAACCGGATCCATATACAGCAAGCAAATCAGCCTTATAAAGCGGGCACTCATGCCCACCCTGCCCAGCAGCGCAAATAGGTAGGGCCAGGTCAAGGAATCAAATTCCTTTGTCGCATCTAAAATCACTGCAGCAGCCTCATCCTCCGCCGTAAGGCTACCCAGCACCGCAAAGAATGTGCGTAAATTGTGCGTTGTCGACCGCCCCAGCACGAAGCCAGACTGGTCCAGGAGCACCAGACGCGACATCAATGGCTGCAGACGGAGCGCTATTAACTTAGCCAAAATTGTATTGTCAACATTGAGCATGGAGAGCGGGTGGTACGAATCACAGCTGCAGGGATCCTTTCCTGGTTTAAGTATCGTAACAATCAGCACCTCCCGTGGGGAGGCAGGGAGAGACCCAGCTTCCAACGCCTCAGCATAAACCTCCAACAGATAGGGAGCCAGAATATCGGAGTACTCTTTATAAAAAGCAGGAGTCAAACCATCCAGTCCCGGAGACTTGTCACCAGGCAGTCCATTAATTACTGCCTTGACCTCTTCCACCGAGAAGGGCTTGTCAAAGTAAGCTCTATGTGTATCATCGAACCAGAGCAAGCTGATCTCTGAGAAGTAAGCCTGCGCCATATCAAGATTCAGCTCACCTGGTGCCGAATATAGGTCCTCAAAATATCTCGCAAAGACCTTCATAACACCTGCCGTTCCAGCCACCCGCTCGCCCCCCTGCCCGTCTATTTCAGTGACGTACCCATTTGCCCAAGGTTTGCCTCGCATGTTCGCCAGTGTTGGGCCTTCCCTGTCTCCCTCCCCATAACGCCGGGCCCTGGCATATGTCCCCAGGAAACAGACCCCCCCGCTGGGAGGCCTCTTCATATCGGGAGACCACTTCTCGCAGAGCTGCCACCGTCTCACCAGCCCAGTCCGCCACCAATTTCGCCTCCAGCTCCACTATTTGAGACTCCAGCTCAGCTAACACTTGACGCAAAGCGCGAAGCACACCGTGCTGCTTAGAAAGGCACACCCCTCGAATAACCACCTTGAAGGCCTCCCAGAGCATTCCGGCCAAACCCACGACCCGCGGTTCTCAGCAAAGAAATGCAAGATGGCCTCCCGGATCTCCTTGCGAAACACCACATCCCAAAGAGCTCCCTGCGGCAAACGCCACGCAAACGTGGCCCCTGGGGTCCCAGGTATCAACCGCTGCAGTTTAACCGGGGAGTGGTCCGAGAGGGTCCGGGCCAGATGCTCCACTGATTGCGTCCACATCTCCACATCCCTAGTTCCCAGCCATTGGTCTAAGCGAGACCAGCTATTATGAACATAGTTGACGCATGTGCCCTCCCTCTGATCTCCATGCTTAGCTCTCCATAGGTCAACCAAGGCGCCATCGCTCATTACAGTCTTTAAAGCAGCAGCAGCAGAATGTTGAGGCCTAGTCGTACTCTCCCAGTCCCTTTCCGGATCCAAAACCACATTGAAGTCTCCCACCCAAATCACAGCCCTACTCCCCAATGATTCAACCAGGCGCCACACCTCACAAAAGAATCCAGGGTCATCAACATTAGGGCCGTAAACTGACACCAGCCCATAGGGCCTGTCCAGCAATGTTCCACCCAACAGCACGTAGCGCCCATTCGGATCCACTATCACACGATGCGTGCGCCATTGCAGCCCCTTGCGCAACAAGATCGCCACCCCTCTAGCATACCTCGAAAACACCACTCCATGACACTCTTCAATCCACCCCGCCCTCAGGCGTTTCAGCGTGTGCGCTTCCAAATGAGTCTCCTGAAGCAGGCACACATCTCTGTGATGGTGCTGAATATAAGCAGATATGAGTCGCACCTTACGCTGATCATTCAAGCCACGCACATTCCAGGTAAGGCAACTAACTGCCGTCATCGCCCCCAGCCTCACCGCAACAGCACTTCCATTTGTCCCGCCACAGAGCCACCTGCCGCCACCTACCAGTCCCATTCGTCACAAAGGGACAGTAATAAGAATTCCAAACATCACAGAAACAACAAACCAGAGCACAGACTCACCCCTACCGACACAGACCCCCCAAACGGTTCACATCGGTTATCCCCCCCCCCCATCCCCCAACAGAGGAGATCTGAAATCCACAGCAGACGAAAGGGACTCAACCAGGGGTCGTAAGCCTAGCCATCCAGCCCATCCGCAAAGCAGACAGGCTACAAAGGACCAAGGGCTAGAGAAGCAGGTATACTGACACAGCAGCGCTGAAATAGGAAATCAAAGGCACCACAACACTAACGCCCAACAGGATTCAGGGCCAAACAACAACGCAACTTCAAAGACAGTCTGTCAGTGTCACTGATGTGCGCCCGCTCTGAGCCAGGAGTTCCCGATTGCTCAGCCGAGGAGTGCAGCGGAAGCGTCTTGACAAATTTGGCCACAAACTTCGGATCCGTAAAGAAATGTAATGTGCTGCCATGCTGTATCCGAAGCTTCGCCAGGTAGATAAGCGAAAAACAAGCTGCAGTCAGACTCAGAGAGCATTTGATCGGCAGGAACGCCCTGCGCACCGCCTGCACACTCGGAGTATAGTCTGGAAAAAATTGCAGCTCAGTGTTTCTGTATATCACCGCCCGACGGTCACGAGCCAGTCGCAGCACTGCATCGCGGTCACGATAATTCAAGAGGCGAAAGATAACAGGTTGCGGCGGTGTCCCAGGAGGAGGCCTAGGGCCCAGAGACCTATGAGCCCTTTCCACCACCACCATTCGAGAAGGCTCACCCGTAAGCAGGTCAGCGAGCATTTTCTCCACGAAGTCTTCCATCCTGCCCATGTCCGTGGACTCTGGAAGACCAATCAACCTAACATTGTTGCGCCGGGACCGCGCCTCCAAATCTTCATTTTCATTCCTTATGACCTAGAGCACCCGCTCCATCTGCAGCAAGCGCTCTCTCCCCCCATGCTGCTGATCCTCCATCTCCGAGGTGCGCGACTCGAGCTGCTCAAAGCGAGCATCATCCTCATCCACCCTGGCCCTGATGCGGTCCATCTGCTCCGTCAAATGGTCCAGCTTGGCGTCTATACCGGCCAAGCTACTCTTGAGATCCATAAACATGGACTTAACGGAGACTTCAGAGGGCCCATCGTCCATCTCCACCTCTCCAGACTGCGGCGCAGGGGTGCTCCCCTTCCGTTTGCCGCCATCGAAGGAAAGCTTGGCCTGCCGCTGCTCCGCCTTACCCATAGCATCTTTCGTGATAATCTCAGCCATAGAAGCACCACCAGGCGCCAAAAGGCAAGCAGGCCCCTCAGAGAGTAGAAGAACCAAACGGCGACCCTCAAAAGCACTTCCAGCCACTGGTCGAAGCGCACCAGCATGCAACCGCACTCTCCCAGAGGTAAGTGCTCGACAGCAGCAGGACTGGCAATCGTCTCCCTAGAGGCGCGAGATGCAAGCAGAGGTCTCCCTCAGCCCTCTGCCAGTGCCAAAAATGTCCTCGCTCTCCTCCAACAAAACAATAATTGACAGCAGCGGTCCAAAAAGGCCTACTGTCTCCTACAGGCACAAAAGGTTCCCCCCGGCCCGACCCGGCTGGCGACAAATAACTTCTGGCTCCCCCAGCAGGGGCCCACCGCCGGGAGGCCCAGGGCGAATCCACCCATCCACAAGGCCAGGGTTAGGCCCCCAGCCGCACAAGAGGGCCCCCTGGCCACCAATTCACGGGGGCCCCGCACCTCAATGGCACCACCGCCCAGAGGGCCCCTGCCGGTCACCTCCAAGCCGGCCTGGCGCCGGCGCCGGACCCACCACCTCCAAGGCGCAGTGCAGGCCTCACCCCCGCAGGTCACGCAGCCAGGCAGCCGCGCACCAAGAGGCCCAGACCCCCGGCCCGGGCCCACAGCGTCACAGGGGGCCGTGGCCCGACGAGACCGCCGAAGGCTCCCCCACAGCGCCCCCTCTCACCTCGCCCCAGCAGGAGCGCAGGGGTCCCTCTCCTTGGCCCCCGCAGCAGCAAGCGGTGCCCCGCCCGAGCCAAGCGCACCTCCCTCCTGCAGGCCAGGCGCTGGCTGGGCTCCCCTCCGCGTCACCGGCCCACAAGACGGCAGGTCGCCGGATTCTCAGACCAGGAGAAGCACTGTCCCAGGCCGCAAGTCTTCCGGCCCGGGGGAGCACTTCTAACGCCGCTCCATCAGGAAAATTTTAAAATAATAGCCCTAAGTCCGGCAGAGCCTCACGCGGTGACGGCCATCTTGCCAGCAGGCTAGCTCCACCCCCCCCGGATTTAGCCACACTTGCTACCTGGCCACCTAACATGCAAAAATACAGGCAGCAGCTCTTGGTAAATGGGAATACAGTAGAAGCCCTGAGGGGTACAGGTGCCAGTGTCACCATGGTGACAGACAAACTGGTTTCCCCAGGACAGTACCTGGTTAGACAGACATATCTAGTCACAAATGCTGACAACCAAACTAAAGTCCATCCTGTGGCAATGGTAACTTTAGAATGGGGCGTAGTCACTGGCCTGAAACAGGTGGTAGTCTCCTCTGAAATTCTAGTAGAATGTCTTCTAGGGAATGATCAGGAGTCTTCAACATGGGTTGAGGTGGAGCTCAAGACCCATTCAGCAATACTGGGCACCCCTGAGCCGGTGTCTGCAAGACTAGAGCACAATGCAGAGCACAGGGTGAAAAAGAAGTGTTGGAGTCTGGAATAATGGCCCAACCTTCCAAGAGGAAAGGAAAGAAGACTGGAGGACCAGCTTCTTCACAGCAGAAGAAACAGGACCACTCTTCTCAGGAAGATGCTCTATCCCCTGAGGAAACTGAGTCCATGGAGCTGGAACCTTATCATGTAGAGCTCTCGGGCCCAGGGGGACCCTCAAAGGAAAAGCTGTGTAAGGGACAAAAGAGTTGTCCCACCCTTGAAGGCCTCAGACAGCAAGCAGCTGAGCAGAAAAAGGGTAATGTCAGTGGAACTCACAGGGTCTATTGGGAAGATGGACTCCTTTACACTGAGGCAAGAGATCCCAAACCCGGTGCCACTAGGAGAGTGGTAGTGCCACGCGAGTTTAGGGAGTTCATTCTGACCACAGCCCATGACATTCCCCTTGCTGGGCATTTGGGACAAATCAAGACTTGGGAGAGATTAGGCAACCATTTCTACTGGCCCGATATGTCCCAGAAGTTTAAGGAGTTTTGCACCTCCTGTGTCACCCAAAGGCCCCCCTCATTCCACTTCTAGTGGTGGGGGTCTCCTTTGAGAGAGTGGGAGTGGACATAGTGTGTCCACTTGAACCTCCCACAGCATCAGGGAACCAATATATTCTGGTAGTAGTGGATCATGCTACCAGGTACCCTGAGGCAATTCCCCTTAGGTCAATTACTGCCCCTGCAGTAGCTAAAACACTCATAGGTATTTTTACCAGAGTGGGATTTCCTAAGGAGATGGTTTCTGACAGAGGTACCAACTGGGGGTGACTTACGAGTTCACCACACCATACCATCCACAAACCAATGGTCTTGTAGAAAGGTTTAACAAGACATTGAAGGGCATGATCATGGGGCTCCCTGCAAAACTCAAAAGGAGATGGGATGTACTCTTGCCATGCCTGTTTTTCACCTACAGAGAGGTGCTACAGAAGGGAGTAGAGTTTCCCCCTTTGAGCTTCTGTTTGGCCATCCTGTAAGGGGACCACTGGTACTTGTGAAAGAAGGCTGGTAGAGACCTCTCCATGAGGGTAAGCAAGATGTAGTGAACTATGTACTAAGCCTCTGCTCAACGATGGCAGAGTGCATGGAAAAGGCAAGCAAAACCCTTGAGGCCAGCCAACAACTCCAGAAGTTGTGGTATGACCAAAGGGCTGCTGTGGTTGAGTAGTTTCAGCCAGGGCAGAAAGTCTGGGTTCTGAAGCCTGTCGCTCCCAGGGCCATTACCCAGTGCTAGAGAAAAAGAGCCAGGTCACTTACTTAGTAGACCTAGGCACTAGCAGGACCCCCAAGAGGGTGATCGATGTTAACCAACTTAAGCTCTGCCATGACCGGACAGATGTAAACATGCTGATGAGGATCAGGAAGCCGAGAGTGAACCTCTCCCTGACCTCCTCTCCACTGACCCTAAAGATGGCTCAGGAGATGGAGTTGTCTATTCAGACACCCTCTCTGGACAACAGCAAGCTGGCTGCAGGAAAGTCCTCCAGCAGTTTGCTGAGCTCTTTTCTTTGACCCCTGGTCAGACACCTGTGTACCCATGATGTGGACACAGGAGACAGTTTACCTCTCAAGAATAAAATATTCAGAGAGTCTGTCCAAGGCAAGGAAAGCATCAAAGTGGAAGTCCACAAGATGCTGGAATTGGGAGTGATAGAGCTCTCTGACAGTCCCTGGGCTAGCCCACTGGTCTTGGTCCCCAGACCTCACACCAAGGATGGAAAGACAGAGATGAGGTTTTGTGTGGACTATACAGGGGCACAACTCTGTCACCAAGACAGATGCTCACCCCATACCAAGGGCAGATGAACTGATTGACAAATTAGGTGCAGCCAAATTCTTAAGTACCTTTTTGACAGCAGGGTACTGGCAAATCAGAATGGCACCTGGAGCAAAAGAAAAGAGGGCATTCTCTACACCTGATGGCGTTATCAGTTTACTGTTATGCCCTTTGGCTTAAAGAATGCCCCTGCCACCTTCCAAAGACTGGTGAAACAAGTCCTTGCTGGCTTGGAGTCCTTTAGTGCAGCATATCTAGATGATATTCCTGTCTTCAAATCCAACTGGCAGGATCACCTGGTCCACCTCAAGAAGGTTTTGCAGGCCCTGCAAGCAGCAGGCATCTAAATGTCAGATAGGGCAGGGTACTGTGGGTTACTTGGGACACCTTCCAGGTGGAGGCCAAGTTCAGCCACTCCAACCCAAGATCCAGACTATTCTGGACTGGGAAGCTCCAAAAACCCAGACTCAAGTCAGGGCATTCCTTGGCTTGACCGGCTACTACAGGAGGTTTGTGAAGGGATATGGATCCATAGTGACACCCCTCACAGAACTTAACTCCAAGAAAATGCCCAGAAAAGCTAACTGGACCTTGTACTGTCAAAAGGCCTTCAACACCCTGAAGAGGCTATGTGCTCAGCACCAGTTTTGGAAGCTCAAGATTATTCAAAGCAGTTCATTGTGCAAACTGATGCCCCTGAGCATGGGATAGAAGCGGTTCTATCCCAAACCAATGATGATAGCCTTGACCAGCCTGTTGCTTTTATTAGCACAAGGTTATTCCCAGGGAGCAGCGTTAGAGTGCCATTGAGAGGGAGGCCTTTGCTGTGGTTTGGTTCCTGAAGAATTTGAGACCATATCTGTTTGGTCACTTCACAGTTCAAACTGACCACAGACCTCTCGGATGGCTTATGCAAATGAAAGGAGAGAACCCTAAACTGTTGAGGTGGTCCATATCCCTACAGGGAATGGACTTTGTAGTGCAACACAGACCTAGGCCTGCCCGTGCCAATGCAGATCGCCTTTCCAGGTTTTCAGATTAGACAATGAAGACTCTCTTTGGAAAGGTTAGTCTCCTCCTCTTTCATGGGGGGGGGGGGTAGGAAAATGCCTCTCATGGCATGGTTACTCCCTAACATTTTGCCTTTTGTTGATGCTAGTTATGATTGAAAGTGTGCTGGGACCCTGCTACCCAGGCCCCAGCACCAGTGTTCTTTCCCTAAACTGTAACTTTGTCTCCACAATTGGCACAGCCCTGGCACACAGATAAGCCCCTTGTAAGTGGTACCCCTGGTACCAAGGGCCCTGTGACCAGGGAAGGTCTTTAAGGGCTGCAGCATGTATTATGTCACCCTGGGTGCCCATCACTCAGCACATGCACACTGCCTTACAGCTTGTGTGTGCTGGTGGGGAGAAAATGACTAAGTCGACATGGCATTCCCCTCAGAGTGCCATGCCCACAACCCACTGCCTCTGGCATAGATAAGTCACCCCTCTAGCAGGCCTTACAGCCCTAAGGCAGGGTACACTATACCACAGGTGAGGGCATAGTTGCATGAGCACGATGCCCCTACAGTGTCTAAGCCAAATCTTAGACATTGTAAGTGCAGGGTAGCCATGAAGAGTATATGGTCTGGGAGTTTGTCAGACACGAACTCCACAGTTCCATAATGGCTACACTGAATTATGTGAAGTTTGGTATCAAACGTCTCAGCACAATAAATCCACACTTATGCCAGTGTGGGATTTATTGAAAAATACACACAGAGGGCATCTTGGAGATGCCCCCTGTATACCAGTCCAAATGCTAGTGTTAGGCTAACCAGTTCCTGCCAGGCTGCCACATCCAGACGGGTTTCTGGCCACATGGGATAAGTGCCTTTGTCACTCTGTGGCCAGGAACAAAGCCTGCACTGGGTGGAGGTGCTTCTCACCTCCCCCTGCAGGAACTGTAACACCTGTGGTTAGCCTCAAAGGCTCAAGCCTGGTGTTACTGCGCCCCAGGGCACTCCAGCTAGTGGAGATGCCCACCCCTCCGGAAACAGCCCCCACTTTTGGCGGCAAGTCCGGAGGAGATAATGAGAAAAACAAGGAGTCACTCACCAGTCAGGACAGCCCCCAAGGTGCCTTGAGCTGAGGTGAACCCTGCCTTTAGAAATCCTCCATCTTGTTTTGGAGGATTCCTCCAATAGGATTAGGGATGTCCCCCCTTTCCCTGAGGAAGGAGGCACAAAGAGGGTGTAGCCACCCTCCAAGACAGTAGCCATTGGCTACTGCCCCCCAGACCTAAACACCCCCCTAAATTGGGTATTTATGGGCAACATTGAACCCAAGAAATCAGATTACTGCAACCTGAAGAAAGAAGGACTGCTGACCTGAAAGCCCAGCAGAGACGACGGAGACAACAAGTGACTTGGCCCCAGCCCTACCGGCCAGACTCAAAGAACCTGCACAGTGTCACATCCAGCAGGACCAGTAATCTCTGCGAACTCAGAGGACTGCCCTGCACCTAAAGGACCAAGAACCTCCAGAGACCAGTGACTCTGTTAAAAAAAACAGTAACAAGAAACCAACTTTAAAGAGACTCTTGCCTCACTCCAGAAGTGTGAGTCTTCACACTCTGCACCCGACACCCACGGCTCGAGTTCAGGAGACCCAACACTGCAGAGAGGACCCCCAGGCGACTCCAACGACGTGGACACCCTGTGTCGATCTCCCTGCACCTCCACAGTGACGCATACAGAGAGGATCCAGAGGCTCCCCCTGACCGCGACTGCCTCGTAACAAAGGAACCCGACGCCTGGACCAAGCACTGCACCCACAGCCCACAGGACCGAGAGGAACCACCTACCAGTGCAGGAGTGACCAGCAGGCGGCCGTCATCCTAGCCCAGTCGGTGGCTGGCCCGAGAAGCCCCCCTGTGCCCTGCCTGCATCGCCAGAGTTATCCCCGGGTCCTTCCATTGTTTTCATTGACAAACCCGACACCTACTTTGCACAGTGCACCCGGCCGCTCCTGTGCTGCTGAGGGTGTGTTTTGTGTGCCTGTGTGTGTTCTTTCCCTCCCACCCTCCCAGTGCTTTGCAAAAAAACCCTGGTCTGCTCCTTGAGGACACAGGTACTTACCGTTAGCAGACTGGAACCGGAGCACCCCTGTTCTCCATAGGCACCTATGTTACTTGGGCCATCCTTTGACCTCTGCCCCTGACCGGCCCTGTGTTGCTGGTGCGGTGGCTTTGGGGTTGCCTTGAACCCAGGAGGCTGAACTTGTAAGTGCTTTATTTACCTGAGAAACTATTACTTACCTCCCGAAGGAGCTGTTGATTTTTGCAGTGTCCACTTTTAAAATAGCTATTTGCCATTTTTACCCAAACTGTGTATACTACTGTTTTAATTCATAGTTCCATACTTACCTTTGTGAAGTACCTTACAATGTATGTAATTACCTAAATTCTGAATCTTGTGGTTCTAAAATAAATTAAGAAAATAATATGTTTCTGTGTACAAACCTATTGACCTGGATTTAAGTCTTTGAGTGTGTGTTCTCATTTACTGCCTGTGTGTGTATAACAAGTGCTTAACACTACCCTCTGATAAGCCTATTGCTTGACCACACTACCACAAAATAGAGCATTGGTATTATCTAATTTTGCCACTATCAACCTCTAAGGGGAACCCTTGGCCTCTGTGCACACTATCTCTCACTTTGAGACAGTATATACGGAGCCAACTTCCTACATAGGGGAGCAGCTTCTCTGCTCTAGCGGAGATCATTTCCAGCTGTTGAGGCACTGGACAGTCTGTCAAGGGTTTTGGGGAGGATGTCCAGCTCTTTGTGAAGTCGGTCACAGCGAAGTTTGAAGTGCAAGCAGCCTGGTAGGGTTTTGCGCCAATCTTCTGTGGAGGTCTTCAGTTTTCACTCCCTTTGGTCCTTCTTCTTTTTTCCTCGGTTCCCAGTAGTTGAATCTTGACTTGATTTGTTTTCCTAGTGTCAGTGGGCCACCTAAATTCTCAATTTAGGGGTGTTTTAGGCAGTGTAGGGAATTAGCATATGGGCTACAAACTCCTGGGGTGACTTCACCTCTTAGATGACCACTTCCTTCCCAGAGTTCCTAATTCCACCATACAGAAGATCGTGGAATTCTCTTTTTCATGTTGACTTCAGGTAGCCCACCCTAGGAGTGTGACTAGCCTGACAGTGTAACACGCCTCCTGACTATCTAATTTCCCACCTGTCCTGGTGTCAAATGAGCCTCAAGGCAGGAAGTTGCCTCTCCCAGGTCTGAGGGAAGCTGTGGTTGCATATCAAAGGAGGCAGGGACTTTGAGGTCGCTGGCCTTGGTATGCAGATTTACTAGCCTTCCTGCAACACCTCCTGCCACAGTAGGCATTGTTTCTGACCTCTGAGAGCACGGCCTGTCACCTCGAAGGGCATTCAGAAACTCATCTGAGGTGGCAGGCTGATTGGTATGAGTCAACCAGCTCATTAGACTAGTAGGTTTCAGGGGGTACCTCTAAGGTACCCTCTGCGTGTATGTATTAATAAATCCAACACTATAATCAATGTGGGTTTATTAGTACGAGGTGTTTGATACCAAACACCATAGGTTTAAGTGAAAGCATTATGTAGCTTGGGAACTCGTAGTGACCAGTGTACAGTGTACACTTTAAGATGACTTCCTTGTTCACTTGTAATAGCTAGCAGTAGAACTAGACATAACAGGAGCACATCTGCTCATGCAGACATGCCCTCACATGTATTATTGTACACTCTGCCTCAGGGCTCTTAAGGTCTGCTGTAGGGGTGACTTACATATAATACAGAGGTGACTTAAATTTAATACATGCAGTGGCTTCGGCATAGCACACAATGAGTGTGCCAAGTTATGTTTTCACTCAGGGCTTACACCCTGACATGCAGTCCGCGATGGCAGGCTGTGTGCAATTTGTGTGTGGGTCCCTTAGGGTGGCATAAGATATGCTGCAGCCCTCAGGGACCCTCTTAAATACCCATGCCTTAGGTACCAGGGGTACCATTTACTATGGACTTGCAAGGGTGCTGAAGCCCTGTGCCACTTATAAGCCAATCAGACATACCTTGTATTAAACGAAAAAGCACTGGCCTCAGTGTGCTGTCAGAGTCGAAAACCAGCATCTACTAGTTCTTAAGGAGGCAAAAAGTGAGGGGACATCTGCAAAGACGTCCAGCTTCCTTCATCGTCCTGCCAGCCCATCAGCGCTACCTGCTGTTTGTCGTGGAAAAGGAGCATTTTTAGTTTGCTGTGCTTCCCATTGGTCTTACCAGCGCCCTACAGGTGTTCACAAAAGTGATGTCAGTGGTCCCAGCACACCTTCAGATGTCAGGCATACCATTCTTCCCCTACCTCGATGACTGGCTGATAACTGCACTAGGCAGCTGTCAACCACCTCCAGACTGGCGAACCACCCATCATCTTTAGTGTTCATGATCAGCGTGACATAGTCACACTTGATTCCTTTATAGATGCTCCTTTTCATCAAAGCCATTCTGGACATGGTTGTGTTCTGTGTTTTCCCCCAGAAAAGAGAGTTCAGGACATTCAGACTATGACCCAGATTTTCCAGCCTCTCTCCTGGATTTCAGTGATGTCAACTGTGAGGTAGGGGTGGACGAAGAATTCTGCTCCGCCGGTGGAGATTTCAGAATTTTCCCCACTTCTCACTCAGGGCGTAGTTGTGAAAAACCCCACAAAGTGACCAGAGTTTTTTCTCTTGCTCGAGGTCACCAACATTAGATTGGCAAGTGAGAGAATTCGCTTAGTTGGCGAGCAAGATTTCTGAACGCGAGCGGTAGGCCAAGACCACTCGTGATGAGAAAGCTGGCACTTGCGTCGAGGAAGCTGAAGCTGTAGTAGAAAATCTATTTTAGCGGCAAAAAGAAATTAGCTCCCTCTGGCGCTCTGCGTGATGATATTGACACTGATTTCACAGCATGGGAGACACTCCAGCACTGAAAATCAGTGCAAGCAGCGCACCTTAACCAAACTCCTCCAATTGCGGAACTCCGCATAGCACTGCAGAGTTTTTTCGGCACTTTGCAGAGTTCCACATAACAGAACTGTGCCCAGGCCTACTCTGAGGCTGCTGGGACTGATGGTCTTCTGCTTTCTGCCAGTTGATAATGCCAAGTGGAAAATGCGGGCTCTGCAGTAGGACCTGAAGTCCCACTGGGCACAGCACCTGAGGGATCTCTGGGGATTTGTTCCAGATTTTAAAAGAAACTGCAACAATCTTCAGTGGTGGATGCCAGACAGCAGTTGGGTCAGTGGCAGGCCTGTCTCCTTACCCCACACTGAGCTCATACCAGTGACCAATGCATCTCTTCTGGATTGGGGAGGCCCTCTGGGAGAGGTGGAGGTCAGGGTCCTCTGGTCTCTGACGGTGGCTGGAATCCATATCAGCCATCTGGAGCTGAGAGGCATCCGCTTGGTGTTGAAAGCCTTCCTCCCCTTCATCAAAGGGAAGCTGGTACTGGTGCTCACATACAACACCACCACCATATGGTACTGCAGCCGTCTGGGCGCGGTGTGGTTATGGAGCCTATGCAAGGAGGCTTTGCATCTCTGAATGTGGCAAGTCAGCCAATTAATTTTTCTGGTGACACACAGTCTGGTGGGTTGCCTGAGCACCAGAGTTGATGACATAAGCCGTCTGATAGCGACTTCTAGCCACAGATTCCTTACTTTAGAATACTCCCCAGGCATTAGACTGGATCTGAAAAGTCTTGAGCAGTACCTCTGCATGCCGGTAGGAGGCGCTGATCAGCTCTGTGTCAGTTTCGTAGGCATTGTCCTCATTGAATGTGTGCGGTGTCTATAAATGCGCCACCACAAAGAGGTCACATCAGTTCTTTTATTCCTCTGCCCTCAGCTCAGATTCAGAAGAGCTCAGTCACTTTTTACCTGTCTTTTTTATTTTTTTATTTATTTTTTTACTTTTTTTGACCTCTTTTTACACAATTCACTTTCAGTGTGCCTTAGGGATTTCCTCAAAGACAAATATCGGTTTTAAACCATGTGGCGTCTGTAGGAAAGTAGGATCTTTCTGGCACAGTTACCCCCCCCTTTTTGCCAGTGTCAGTGTGTTTTGACTGGTACACTGGAAGCCTACTAACCTGGACCCCAATGTCTGTTTTCTCACCCCTAAATTTAGTTGGAAAGCAACTTTTAAACAATTGGCATACTGGTGTACCTCTGTAAGTCCCTAGTATATTGTACTTACGTACCCAGGGCATTGGTACACCAGGGACCTGCCATGGGCTGCAGGATGTATTATGCCATCCATGGGAACCCATGCAAACTGTGACCTCAGGCCTTCCATTGCAACCTGTGTGAAATGGTGCATGCACCTTTCACCTCAGATACAAGGTTCCCCTAATATCATGGTCACTGCACTCTCACCTTATAAGCCACCCATAAGATAGGCCCTTTAGCCCCAGGAGAGGGTACATGGTTCTCACTGTGAGGGTGCCACCCAAGACTCAATTTTCTGAGCTTTGTAAGTACGGGGAAGCCACCTTAAGGTATGTAGTGGACACTGGTCATCACAAGTTGTCCAACTACATAATGATTTCACCGAACCTAGTCATGTTTGGTATCAAACATTTTGAAATCCTGCAACTACACTGATTTTAGTGTTAGTTGCATGATACCATGTAGTGTGGGAGCTCCTTAGAGGATCCCCCCATATCTGCCTGCGCAGCCCTGTAGGGTCTGCTTGCAAGCCTGTGCTGCGGCCGACCTCTGACACTGTTCTGCCTGCTGCTGAGCTTAACTTGTGCAGGGGGAGGCAGAACAAAGAATTTCCTGTAGAGGAGAGGTGTTACTACTTTTTCCTTAGGGTGGGGGTGCTCCTGAGCGCCACCAGACTGCTTTGAAGGGCACATTTAGTGCCCTCCTTGCATAAACCAGTTTGCTCCAGTGCAGGAGCACCCGGCTGCCACTCTGGCGCAAAACCACACAAAGGACAGGAGAGTGACCACCCCCCTGTCCAGCTCCTCCCCTATGGAGATGCCCAGAGCTCTGCCAGGTGGCTACTTGATTGTGTCATCTCAGAAGGTAGATGTGTACAGGCCCCTAGGAGCATCTGACTGGTCGGTCCACCAGAGTAGCGTCCCTGACTCCCCCAATAGGTGTGTCGCTGCAGAAGCTGTCTTATTCCCTTACTGGGTTACTTAAGGGGTCCCCTGAAGGTGGGATCCTGGTTTCGTCTGCAAGAGCAGGATTTATCTGCAGGACACTTCTGCAACCTGGACACTGGAAACGCTGCTGGACTTCGCCGGAAATTAAGACAAGACTGCAACTAGTAGGAGGGCACCTTCTGCATATCTGTCCCAATGCATTGCAAGGACTCTACAACCTCTGTGGCCGTGCATCATCCGGAATCTCAAGGACTCTCCCTGCTCCTAGGACGGCAAGAAGGAATCTCCCTTGGAGTGAAGGAGTCATTCCCTTGTATCCGCAGGCACCTCAATGTCGACAGCCGGTTTGTGGACCCTGCTGTCCCAAGGACTCTTCAAGGCTGGTGGTGGTTCTGTGGCACTCCAGAGATCTGAGAAGTCTGTGGTCCCTTGTTGGAGCTGCTTTGCCGGATCCCCTGTGCACCACATCTGTTTGTCATTGCCAAGGCTTGTTGGCTCTTCAGTCCAAAGGCCTTCTAGCTCCAGCATCACACAGCTCCAAGAGCAACGTCTTCCCTGCAACTCCTGCGACATGGGCATCCATCCTTGTTGTGTTGCTGAGGCAGTCTGCGACTCCTAGTGACTGTTGCCAGTGGGTCACCGGAACCTCCTACAATTCCTGCTGGCTCTTCTGCTTGCTGAGGGCTGGCCCTGACTTACCTACAAAGGTTGAGTCTCTTGGACCTTGCTGGTCCCCGAATTCTTCAACAATTTGTGCAATGTTTTCTTGCATTTGCCAAGGCTTGTTGGTGGTTCTGCTGACCACTTACCCCCCCCTGTAATCCAATGATCAGTGTGGGACAGCTTGTGGACGACTCCAGGATCTTCCTGCATCACCTGGACACCACAGCTGCACTTCTACAACAACCGTCCTTCAGGAAAGCATCTTCAAGAAGAGTGGACAATACCCTCTTGCAACCCCTGTTCATCCCCGGGTGGTCTGGACTCTGTTCCCTCTTTCCTTAGGTCATCTTTGTCTGGAATCCACGCCTGGGTTCCATCGACCTTGTCACGGGTCACAACAGCAGCTGGACAACAGAGGTCCCCATTGACTTCAACAGGAGGTTCAGGCATAACTTCACCCCTATGCACCTGGGCTATCTGGTTTAGGTACTCCACTTCTCAGGGTAGCCATGGGTGAGAGTATTCTTATACCTTCCTTGCCCCAACAGATTTTCTCAGGATCCTGAAACATGAAAACTCTAACTACGACTTCCCCATGTTATCCTATGGACACTGACCCGGGGTAACATCCCTGCACACGGCACCTGAGAAGTCCTGAGGGTCCTTGGGTGGTAGTCTTGGTTAGTAGTGACTTTCACATCCCATTTATTTTAGTATATGGTTTGGCCCCCACATAGGGGCCCATGTTGTTTTATGCCTTTATTACCTGTTTCTAAGTATATATTTGTGCGGATATATCTCCGGTAAGGAGATACACCAAAGTTAGTTGAGTTCATGTGTTATAATAAATAATACATTATTTTTCTAACACTGGTGTGGTTCTTTCTTCTGTGACCATCACTGACTGACTATTGTGGTATTTGGAACTTCTTTACACCCTCTCTGATACGGCTAAGCTGCTCTTCACAGCTACCCTTTGAGAGCTTTGGTTATCTGGAACCACTAACACTATCACTAAGGATTGCCTGGACTCAGCGCACGGTGCCTCACCTGTAGGTGTACAATATATACTGACCCATCCTCCTACAGATCTTCCGATCAGACTGCCCACTGCATCTTCTGCTGCAGCAGCAGGGGATGGTTCTTCACCAGAACCTGTCCACTCTGTCGTTTTGCGTGGAGATTGAGCAGAGACATTTGACAGCTTTTGACCTTCATCTCGAAGTCTGTAACGTCATCTTGGCAGCCAGGCATCCCTCCATCAAAACAGTGTATGCCTTTAGTTGAAATAAATTTGTGGCATGGTGTACAGAAAAGCCTATTGATCCCTTTGCTGCTCCTCTTTCTGAGGTTCTACTGTTTATGCTTTCCCTTGCCCATCAGGAGTCTGCTTTGGACACTCTTAAGGGCTGTTTATCTGCTATTTCTCTATTTCTGCCTTTTTGCCTTGGTCTTATCAACCGTCCTTGTGTGCTGCTTTTGAGCCTCTTCACAACTGTCCCCTCAGACTTCTCACATAGAGAACAGCCATCCTTGAGGCAGTTACATCTGTCCCCAGAGTGAGTGAGCTGCAGGCATTATCATCTAAGCCACCCTAACTCTCTAACCTGACAAAGTGGTGCTTCACACTAGGGACTCTTTTCTGCCAAAAGTGGTCACTCCTTTCCATGTAGGCCAGTCCATTACCCTGCCTACTTTTTACGCACCCCTATATCTTTCGAAGTAAGAGGAGAGACTCCACTGCCTGGAACTAGAAAGAGTGTTCGCGTTCGACCTTGATCATACAAAAGAGTTCTGGGTGGATGACCAACTTTTCAGGAGGTATGTGGGTGCGAAGAAAGGTCGGTGGTGCATAAGTGAACCTTCTTTCATTGTGTCATGCTCTGCATCAAGATCTGCTACGCTTTGGCCAAAAAACAACCCCTTAAGGCTTGCAAGATCATTCCACCAGAGTTACAGCTGCCACCACTGCGTTGACATACGGAGTTCCGGTCTTGGACATCTGCCAGGCAACAACATGGCCTTCTCTGCACACATTTACCAAACACTACTGTCAGGACAGTTAGGACCACAAGGATGGGCATTTTGCCCGTTCAGTCCTGTAGGGCTTTCCCAATTGAAATTAGTTTGCAGACTCACCTCCTGGGATGATATTGCTTGGTATCTATTCAAAAGTACGGAATTTGCAGCTAGACGTTTTTATCAGATTGACAAGTTACTTACCTTCAGTAACCCCTTATCTGGTAGAGGCTATATCTAGCTGCAGATTCCTTACAGAGCAACGCATTCTCCCTGATTTCTTTGGGCAGGGACTTCCCATTCAGGTCCTTAGTTTTGACACACCAGTGGTCACTGTTCTTCATGGCTACACGCTTCTGGCGTGGAAAGTTGCGAAAACAGACTGACTTTGGAGCGCCTGGGTGGCGCCTATATAGGAACTGCAACATCATTTCTGATGTGGACGATGTCAAAAAAGGACTCCGAGACGATTGACACCACCCACTGGTGCACAGGGGTACTACTCACCAAAAATCTTCCAGATCCAGTCTGACGCCTGGGCAGAGTTGAAAGGTTAGGAATCAGCAGCCTTATATAGTCTCTACCAGATAAGAGGTTACCAAAGGTAAGTAACTTTTCTGTTAGGTGTACATTTCCTGAAATTGAATGGGGTAAGTCCAGATGTCTCACCTGCAGACTTAACTTCCCCTCAAGACAACTTTGTGATAAGAACAATTCCACCTTCCTTATATGTTGTATGAAAACCTTTCCCTGATCTGTGAAGTAAATGCTTTGGGCGTTATCGGTTGTACGAAAACCTCCCACTCCACATCAGACAAATCACCCCCCTCCTCAACTTCACAAAGGAGCTGAAGACATGGCTTTTTTAAGAACCACCTCACCGGTGGATGGTACACTCCCCCACACACCCCCTTTACTCCTGCGCCTTGAGACCCTTGTGGGTGAGTAGTTGCGCTTTACAAACACTTATTGATTGATTTTCTTGGCCTGGAAAGTAAATGCTTTGGTTTATTTCGTTTATTATCGGCTGAGATTCTTGTGTCAATTTTTACCATTTCTTCTAGAGACCTATTATAGGCCTCACGTTCTGTTGTCATGTCCTTTCGTGGCTTGTTTACTGTGGTTGATATTACATTGGCCTGGCTGAACCCTTAGTCTTTAACCTACAACCCATGCAGATTGTGGTAGACAGTTAATCCACAACAGTCATTTGCAAAATCATATAATTTCTGTGCCAGTGCATCTTTGTCAGCTGCCAGTGGAGCAATATGTAAAGTTCATCTCTGTGTGTTGTATACTAGGCTTTGCAAGAAATTGAACCTGATTTTCTAACCAGAGGATATCTGCCATATCACTTCCTCTGAGTGATACTTCTAACTGCAGATTCCTCCTCACCCTTGAATATTCCCCAAGCATCAGACTGGATATGACAAATCTTTGACCCTTCGAGTCAGAAGGTGACATTGTGCGCTCTCAGCCAGTGTCATTCCTCTTCAGAAGTGACGTACTGAACCGCATATAGGTTCCAACTATGGGCACTGACATCAGTTCCATTATTTAGTGCTACCAGACTCGTATTCAGACCTACCCCTCGTCTCTTGATGAGAATACTTTTCCAAAAAAATTGATGTACTAAATGCCAGTGTGTAAGGGAAAATATCATCCCCTAAAACCATAGAGTTCAAGCCTTGTATGGACTGTTGTAAGCAAATGTCGAACACATCCCCCCCAAATTTGACTTTGGTGCTTGGGGTTGAGTCACAACACTAAGGGCTGTAGCAAGTCTGCATTGATGAATCCGAAGGACATCCAGGACCATGAGGCAGAGCTGTTCAAAATGCTTCCGGCTCCTTCTGGAATTCCTTTTGGTCCCCATGAACTGTAAGGACCTCCAACTGGGACTTTGCTGGCGGGTTTGCCTTTAGTGCCTACTGGACCTCTGGACCCATTTTTGGCCTGACTCTAGCTTTGGTTCTGACATCGGTCTTAATTTGACAACCCATGCCGGCCCCTGTTAAGCATAGATGTTGTTGACACTGAACAAAGAAGCACAATCAATAGTGCTCTCTGACTTCAAAATGACTCACATTGATACCACTGGGCCACAGCCTGTCCGCAACCCATCGGACCCTGATGCTTTGTCCTTTCCTCAAGGAAGAGCCAAGATCACCCACAATCCTTTGGCACAGATTACGATAATAATAGCTATGATGAGTGGCTTGAGTTTCTCAACCACACACTGGTATGATGACCTGCAAGGATGCCTGTGGACTGGATACTTCTCCACCTGGGCCAGCTAGGGAGGAAAATGCCTACTTCACAGTGATGCTAAGGATGGCTGAAATTCTGGACCTCGAATCGCCTACTAGGGAGTTGAAAACCAATGTGCTCATTGAAGTCCTCCACCTCAGACAGGCTACTACTGAGCCTCTAATGACTTTCAGTAAGGCCCTCCTGGGCATCTGTCTTGGGACATGGGCACAGCCATCTTTCGGGCCACCAGTAAATAGGCAGATGGCGAGGAGCAACCACTCTGTCAGTGTTACCTAGCTTTCCTAATGCAGCACCTGACAACAGAAAGCTTAGTGTTGTAAGCATCTTCTAGCAGGGTCATCCCAAACAGTTTTCCTACCATCCTATCAGCTAGAGAGGCCAAGTAAGTAGAAACCCTTGCGAAACACAAGTTCTACTCCACGAACCCGATATTAAGGTCTATCAAAACCAGCTGCCTCTTGGGTCGATATACTTATGCCCTTTGGGACTCCACTTATTTACTGCCTGCTCTACAAAAGCATTTGCACCCTACCCTTCTACAAGCCATGTCTGTTGGCTGGGATGCTGCACAATTCCCACTGGGTTAAGTACTACAGATTGCCTTAGTTGGGCAATTAGCACCAGTGTGTCACTCCAGAAGACAAGACTGGATGAGATCTACAGGCTTCTCCTAGAATGTCCAATCTTTCCTCATGGACTTGCCCTTCGATGCTCTTCAGTGAGAAGGCAGATTCAGCCCTCAAGCTTTCTATAAAGCAGGGTCACATTGGACTTCTTCGGGTTGTCTGCTCCAAAATGTCAGTGTTGCCCCCTCCCAGGCTATTGTGTGGGCTTTCTTTACTGCCAGCACCCACCCATGCAGCCAGCCCATCAGACCCTACAGCTTTTACATGAACGAGGCAGTACCCACAGACCACAGGGGCAGTGTGCAGCCCAAACTTGAGCCCCAGAGCATCTGCAGCTGCAGAACCACTTTACTGTGTCCTTCCTGACATACTGTTGGATCCAGGAGGCGTCATTTTTCTTCCAGGATGGGAAGCAATCACTTTTGACCAATTGGTCCTGCAAACTGTTGCTTGGGGTTATGCCTTCTCATTTATTTCTACTCCATTGCACCTTCTGCTAACTTCATGATGGCTGACGGAGAACCGTATTATACTGTCTTACAGCAGGAAGTGCAAACCCTTCTTACGACAAGGAGTCTTAGAGTGTGTGGCAGCATCAGATGTGGGAACTGGCTGTTACTCCCCCTACTTTCTGGTGACAGAGAAGGCTGGAGAGATTCACTATTTACACGATTTTCACCCTCTCAATGCCTTTCTGCAGCTGGAAACTTCAAGATGCTCACCCAGGTTTTGACTGCTCCTGGTAGGGTTGGACCTGCAGGACACTTGTTTTCATACCCACATCTTGCAAGCCCACAGGTGTTACCTGTGTGTCACACTGGAAGAGGAGTGAGGTACTGGGTTTTTCAGAACCAGTACTGATCCGGTAACCCAGCGGTGCAAGGCTACACCCAAAGACCTCGGGTACTTTCCTGATTTAGACCACAGAAACTCAGAGTCTTCTAGGTGAAGTCAAAGATCAAATTTATTGGCTGCAGCCAAGTAACAAGCGTCCTAGAAGTACAACAGCACGGTTTGTATGTTCTCAGGAGACTGTTCTCCAATGCAAAGTCAGGTTTCCTTATATACAGTTTTTTAAGCTTCAGACAAACATTCTTGACATTTTGGTTGGTCATTCACATGTTTTCACTACAAAGGAAAAAACAGTGTCATGATGAAACCTCATATTTCATGTCATCCAACCCATAATAAATTACCCGGCAAGGCCTAGTATTTTACATCAGATAAGTGTGGGCCCCCAATAAAAACGGGCACCTCCCCCTCATAAAGTAAGAAGAAGAAAAGAGAAGGTGCAGGTGTGAGCAAGATTAGGCAGGGTGTGTGAGCGATAATAAGGGTTTTATGGCATGGTGTGCCTTGATGCTATCTGATTCGGCCACTGGGAGAGGGACTGACCAAACAGGTTTGGCCTGAGGCAATGGTTCCAGCTTGCCCAGGTCAGAGAAAAGTCAATCAAGGTGTACGTGTCCTTGGAATCAAATCTGACTGTATTATAAGCCTATGTGAGGGCAACTTTTAAAAATGGCTGCCGTGTATAAAATGGGAGCCACGAGTGCAGGACGAAAATGGCGATTTCGAGGTGAAAACGCTGCTGGAATTGAGCGAAAATGCTCATGCTTAGTGTACTAGTCATTATCGGTCTTTTGATACTAAAATTGTACTGCTGTGGCAAAGTAAATTACATGGGTCCAGAATTTTTAGAACCACAAACCCTTCTTTTGCCCTTACATAGGCAATAAACCTATTCTCATGCTAATCTGAGTCCAGGTCTATGTTTCTAAAGTCGTTGAGATGTTGCTGTAACATCATCCTAGTATTTAGCACGTCTCTTGGTGCAGGTTTCCTTATGCATGATGTAACACAGAGGCCACATATCGCAGGAGCACACTGCACGCATAGACAGAACAGGAAAAGAATGGCCAAGATCATCCCAATGACCATCAGAATCTTCCATCCCCATGCTGATATCAGTTCCCAGAACCATCCCATTAATGACCAATCTCCTCTATCTAAATGAATAGATTCGGAAATTCTATGCAGTTTGGAGATGGCCTGGTATACTGTTGGAGCGTTATCTGGGACAAAAACACAGCAACTCGATTGGATCAATGTACATACTCCACCCCGGTCTGCAAGTATGACATCTAATGCGACCCTGTTCTGAAGGGTCATAAGACGATCCGACTGGAGCTCAGCAGTCAAGTTACCAAGGGCACCAGCGGTTTCAGCCACGGTGGATTCAACCACTCTTATCAATTGCCTTATGCTCCTGCTGTTACTTATTTGTCCCCAGAACGGCAGAAAAACCCTTTACGAAGTCCCCAAATTCTTGTCCTGCAGTGTCTTCTTCACTGAAGACGCCTCTAACTATCCTTGTCTTGTGGTAATCTGCTGCTGCTGTGTAGGTAGGGGGCAACAGGAACGAAACGAAGCATGTGCCCGAAAAGTCAGGGGGCAACCATGTAAAGGCTCTATCATGGCAGATTAAATATGTACCCTTAGCTGCCAAGAGCGGAGGGGAAGTCTGAGATGCGAAGACATATGTCTCAGTGCAGACGCTTTCCCCTAGCTGAGCTCTGGGATTCTTGCCAGTACCTTGCAGACACAGGTGACCCTGATGGGGTACAACCCAAATCGGGGAAGATATCTTAGCTTGCTGTTTCTCACTCATTGTAGCTTCATATCCGGTCATGTTCCATCCTATATATGCTATTGTGTCATCTCTGGGGATAGTCTCGTAGAAGATATTGTCCTTCATCATATCTATGATACCTTTAACTAAAGCATTTTTCTTAGGGTTGTCTTCCGCAAAACGTAGGGGGTAGTGTGCATAGATGAATATCGTTCTGAATGCCCACACGGAACCATTGTGGTTGAAAGGCAGGATCAGATAAGGGATACCTTTATCTGCTGTGTGAGGCATAAGGCCACACACCCAACAGTTAGTTGTATTTACCACTAGTTGGTGTTGGTGCAAAAGCTGGATGAAGGAGTTATTAATGAACTCTAGTCCCCTAGAAGATTCATGTTTAGGGAGGAGTTGAAAAGAATGTGGGGAAACAGTGGAAGGAGGAGGTGTAGACGAGGTAGTGGGTGCCAATATCACGTTAAAACAGAATAAAACATATCCTATAAAAAACATAAGTATACTAAATAACATAAAAATGCACAGCAGCAAAAACCGTTTCCTGGTTATCGTTTCACATATTTTCTTCTTGAAACTCAGTCTTTCAACATGTTCTCCATTTTGGAAAGATTCCATCCTCTAACCGTTGCCGTTCGTGGCGGTTGGTTTACTTCACTTAGGAGTGTTCTGAATGTTCCAGGCCGCCCTAGAACAAACCAGACCTGTAGACCTTGTGTCCACAGGCTACCCCCCTAAGTCTTTTCAGCCACGATCCTACAGCTGAACCCGGATGGAGGTTCGAAAAACACAAAAAACAAAAAGTCATTCAAAAATAATTTTCCATATTGGAGAACTTTGCTAAAGGGAAGAAAAGTAAACTGTTTTATTTGTCCTTTATTCTTGGTCGTAGATTATAACGGTTAGTCCCAGGTATCGTGTGGTCCTGAAAAAGGAGTTCAGGTTCTGTAGTGTCCAATCGAACTGACGGTGATACTGCTGATTGTAAAATGTCATCACTTTCTTTCTCAGTGAGTGTTCCTTTTATTCGTGCATCGCTGAAAGGCAGAAGACGTGGCACGGTTTCAGTCTCTAAGTCGGCGACACCTTCCTGGACCCACCGGTCATATGGCAGAGGTAGGGGTACCCTTTTGCAATGGGTCCCATGGATCCAGTGTTTCTTCCCTTCCACTCGAACAGCTGATCTTGTGGAAAGAAGAACGAGGTGCGGTCCTGTCCACCTGGGCTGCTTGTTTTTGGTTCGCTGAAAGTTCTTTATTAAAACCCAGGATCCAGGCTCAATGGGATGACCTGGAGATTCAGAGACCGGAGGCAGGGTGTTGTGGACCTGTTGATGTAAAACACGCAATTTAGCCGTCAATTCATACAGATAGTCAAGCAAAACAGGATGCTCTATCTCGCTAAACTTCTTGGGCCTGGGCACTCCCCATATATTGGCCGGGCGGCCAAAGACTATTTCATAAGGACTAAGTTTCACTCGTGAATGCACAGTCATTCTGGTTGATAGGAGTGCTAAGGGTAGAGCGTCAGGCCATTTAAGACCAGAGCTCGCTTGTATCTTGGCCAATTTTAGCTTTAGAGTGCCATTATAGCACTCCACTAATCCAGCTGATTGGGGGTGATTTGCAGCGTGAAACTTTTGGTTTATGCCTAGCCCTTCGCATACTTCCTTCATCACTTGACCCACAAATTCACTTCCATTGTCACTCCAGATCATTCTCGGCATTCCGAATCTAGGGAAGAACTCTTTCACAAGGGCTTTGGCTGTGGATAGCGCAGTATTGTCTTTTAGGGGATAGGCTTCCACCCATCTTGAAAAGGCACAAACAACAACGAGTACGTATTTTAAGTTGTTGCACCTCTCCATGTGGATGAAATCTAGCTGCAAAACCTCAAACGGATACGTGGGAGGTGCAAAATGACCAGCTGGAGTTGGGGTTCCTCTACCAGGGTTGTGTTTCAGGCATACCATGCAATTTATAACCACATTTTCTGCGCACTTGGGAATTCCTGCATTTTGCCATACTGGGGCCAAAAACTTACAAATCCCTTTCACACTGATGTGAGCCATTCCATGGGCCATTGTAACCACTGCAAGCACATACGCATCGGGTAGCAACCATCTCTGATGTTCTGACAACTCGACCCAACAACCATTCGCATCCAATTTACCCGTACTTTCTCTCCACACACTCAATTCTCTCTCTGTGGCTTCAGCTTGAATGGATTTCACGCTTTCTATCGTGTCTTCACACATTCCAACATCACCAATCCATCTTGCAGGGCCCGCAACATACATTCGGCTCATCACATTCCTTGCCGTCTCTTTTGCGACCTCGTCAGCAAATGCATTCCCACGACCAACATCATCAGTCACCTTTTTATGTGCGCTACACTTCACAATTGCAACTTGCAACGGTAAAGTAAGTGAATCAAGGAGCTCATTTACCAACTGACCATGCTGTATTTTAGTTCCATGCGAGGTCAGGAACCCACGTTCCTTCCACAAACGCCCAAAACTATGGGCCACACCAAACGCATTTTGGCTATCGGTATAGATAGTCACTTTCATTCCTTTTGATACTGTACATGCTCTTGTTAGGGCTATTAACTCAGCTGCTTGGGCTGAATTGTGTGGGATACGTGCAGCTTCAACAATCGTACACAAAGTTGTCACAGCATACGCCGCAGTCGTGTCACCATTCGGGAGCTTAAGGCATGAACCATCCACCCACAAAGTACCATCACTCTTTGCAAGGGGAGTGTCCAGAAGGTCTATTCTCCCTTTCGTTTCTTTTTCTGTTCTATGGAGACAATCATGTTGTTCAGGAGTATCTAACTCCGTCACAATTGGCAATAACGTAGCTGGGTTAAGTGTAGTGCATCTTTTTATATGTACATGGCTTGCTAACAATGTCAACTTGTAACCTGACAATCGAGCACTAGTTAAATGCTGTGTCTTGGTTCTGTTTAACAACGTGTCCACTGCATGTGGAACCATTACGATTAATGTGTTATTCATCACTAAACCAGCAGACTGTCGGATAGAAACAGCAGCTGCTGCTGCCGCTCTTAAGCAGCTCGGTAGTGCCTTGGCTACTGGGTCTAAGGTTGAAGAGAAATAGGCGCATGGACGGTCCCTGTCTCCAAACTGTTGTGTCAAAACTGCTAACGCACAACCTTCTTTCTCATGGACATACAATGTAAAAGGCTTGCTGTAGTTGGGGGTACCCAACACAGGAGCTGAACATAATGCATCACGTAATTCGACAAAACTTTTCTGACAATCTTCAGACCACCATGGGACGGGATTTGGTGTATCTTTACAAGTTAATGCCACCAAGGGTTTGGCTATTAACGAAAAATTAGGTATCCATTGTCTGCAATATGATGTAATACCCAAGAAAGCACGCACTTCTCTCTGTGTTCTTGGCACACTCATTGCTGCAACAGCCCTGATTCTCTCTGGGGTCAGTTGCCTTCCCTCCTTCGAAAAGAGATGACCTAAATAGGTCACTTCTTTTTGACAATACTGTAACTTTGAAAGGGGCACTTTGTGGTGTAAATCAGACAAATGACGCAATAATGACAATGTTGCTTCTTTGCAGATCTCCTTAGTATCTGCAGCAACTAGCAAATCATCGACATATTGAATGAGAGTGGCGCCATCAGGTAACATAAGAGTGTCAAGCTGTGCTTTCAAAGCCTGACTATAGATAGATGGACTTTCACAATAGCCTTGAGGAGCTCTCTTAAATCTGAAGCTTCGTCCTCCCAAATTGAAGCCAAAAATGTCCCTGCTCTCTTCGGCAATAGGGATGCTGAAGAAAGCATTTTTCAGGTCTATCACTGAAAACCAAGTGGCTGAAGCTGGAATCATTGTCAACAATGCAGGGATTTCGGGGACGACTGGAAACTGTGGCACAACTATTTTGTTCACCTCTCTAAGATCAATTACAAACCTATAAACAGGTGGCTGAGTAGGGTCAGTATGCTTCAAGACAGGCAAAACAGGACTATTGCAAACGTTGCCTCTTGTCTCTTCAATTACATCCTTCTCAATCAGATCACAAATAATTGTTAACAACGCTTTTTCCCCTTCACTAGAGATCTTGTATTGGGGAATACGTGGCATTTTAACATTGGCTTTTAATGTTATCACATATGGCTGAATTTCCAAAAGACCTACATCATTAGGTCCGGTAGCCCAAAGAGTATTAGGAAGAGACGAAAATTCTGGTGGAAATCTGTCCTTTGACAAATACATTGGTGAAACCACTTTCTTACCCAATGTGAGTTGCACTCCAGAAGGAGAGCAATACAATGTTGCATACAATCTCTTTAACAGATCTAACCCTCAAAATAAGGGGTGTTTCAAATTTACAAGGTCCAACAGAAAGAGATATAGGGTTAGAAATCGGATTTCTAACTGGGGCGCCGGAAAAACCTACTGATACATTTGTTTCGCCAGACAAAGGTGCGCCAGGGAGTTTTGAGTGCATAATAGAACCCTTGGTAGCACCAGTATCCAACAGAAAAGGTTCTGACACACCTGATGCAATCACCTTAACATAAGGCCCACTCTGATCTACTGGAACTGAAACAACTCCCTCTCTTTGTCTATGGCTGTCCTAGCAATCATTACTGTCCAAATGCTCATCCTCTGTATAGTAATCATCAGTATAGTACTGAGCCGTCCTACCAGATGCATTAACCTGCTGATCAAATCTGTTCATTGAGTTTTATGGGGGGAATGGGCGCGCGCTCTGGGGAACATATCCACGTCCTCTTCCTCTAGGTGCTTGTGGAACACCTCGACCTCTTAAACCAGAAGTACCATTTGCGCGCTGTAGCAAAGCAGGGCAACTATACTTGAAATGACCCTCTTCCTTGCAGTATGAACACTGATTGGGACCTACTGGGATACGTGGTTGAGCATACTCGGCTCTTTGCGAGTTTCTCTGAAACGGTTGGGGCTGATAGTTATTCTGATAGTTGTTCTGTGCACCACTATTTTGACCACCACGTGGCGGGTACGCTTGTTGTAACAGAACCTTCGTTTTCAATTCTTTAGTTTTCTTCTCTACTCTATCTCTCTCATCTTTATCTCTATTTTCGTAGTACTGTGCAGTAGCCAATATCTGCGCTGAAGAGGAAACTGCCCAAGAACTTTCTGAATCTTTTAACTTTTTACACAACTCAGGAAGCAGATTATGTACAAATTTATCGACGAACAAACGTTGACCACCTTCCGTGCTCATATCTTGACCACTGTGGTCCACAAACGTTTCTTCAAACCTGGTGAAGAAATCTGATACCGTTTCTTCTTTCTTTTGCTTACATGCAGACAATTTATCCCAGTTTACACGCATCACAGGCATTATAGTTTTCATGTAATCAATAATCCTACCAGGAAGCTCTGTCACTAAAGGCTCAGGTTTAGCACCACCAATTTGTCGGGCATCTGCAGCAGCAATATTAGCCCATGTGTCACCCAACTCTTGAGCATGTTCTGTATGGCAAATTTTTCCCCATAAAGGCTGTGGAACAACATTCTCAAACAACATGTCTATGTCAGCTAAATTCATAATGCAAGACCCCGCAGTCTGTGACAATTCCTTGTAATACCCTGTAGGATTCTTATGGGGATCAGGCAATGTCTGTTTAAGGGCTAAAACTTCAGCTCGCTTCCATGGAACGTGTACCCATACACGCTGGAAATGAGGCAGGACAGGTGGATTAGCATTTGGGTCCCCTTCCCTCCATTGTGGGGGAACTTCTCTCATGGGGTACTGTTTCCCTTTCTTTTTAGCAGAAGAATCATATTTAAACAATAACCTGGAAACACCTTCAGTCCTAAACGACAATAACATCGCAACTGCTTTCTCGACATCTGAACCCACAATCAAACCTGTCGCGAAATCGAACCGTACACGACACAACTTAGGCGGATTGGGCTCCAAACCATTTTCCTCTAAATCCTCAGAAAGAAAAGTACACATTTTCTCAAAAACGTATCTCTGTTTTGGTTCTTCCCACTGATGGAAGACATCCATAACAGACTCTAGTTCATATCTCGCTGGTTCAGTAACCCATTTGTGCGCCAAATAATTCAGTGTCTCTTTCTCCCTACCATCAGGCAATTGGCTACGCAATTGTTTACGCTCTGAAACTGGAGTCGTAGCTAATGACCCAAAGAGAGGGGATAAAAGACTAGTCACAGTGTTTGTCATTCTCTGACGGACAGAGGGAGAGGTTGCCAAATGAACAGGAGGAAAAACAGAATGAGACAAGGCAGAGACAGAAGCAGTGTCAGAAACAATACCAGGAGTGGTAGTCGCTATAGTAGTCAAAGTTGTAGGAAGTAAAGGCAGAGCAGATGTCAAAGCCGGTGGCCCTTGAGGAGGCTGCACCGGAGGAATAGGAACCAACTGAAGAATAGATGGTGGGTGCTGTGGAGGAGCAGGAGGCAATGCAACCACTGGTTGTGCAACTAGAGGTTGCGGAGGTGCCGTGGCATTCTGCGCATAGGGTGGTGGTGAACTTAGCAAATGCGACATTAGGGGATCTTTTTCAGAGTCTTTTGCTGCATCTTGCTGAAGAGGCGGCAAAACTGGATAGCATTTATCTACTGTCATTTTATGTCACCTATGCAACTGCTCATTCAACTGTTCTACTTCGTTATCTTTAAACTGTATAGCAGCTTGCATAATCGAAATACCTTTTTCTCTCTTATTTTTCTTAGTTAATTTAATTTCCTTTTGCTTGGCTTCCTTACGCCATAAGCGGAAAGAATCAAACATTGCCGGCCGGGCTTTCTTCTTAAAAAGTCTAACTTCGAGGTTATCTAAGATTTCTGTGTCAAAGCTACCATTTTGGGGCCATTTTAAAACACCATCTTTTCTGGTGTAACGGATCCATACTTCATTATATGTGATGGGGCCTACTCCGTGCTTCACATATAGTTCATAGGTTGGAGTCCTCCAACCGGGAGTCCCTTTTACAACCAAGACAAAACAAATTTCCAAGTCTGCTAAGACCAGGCATCTTCGCTCACTAGTCTAGCTTCAAACTTCAAAGGATTATCGTTTACGATAGTCTCGTGAATACACGAGTCCTTCGGCTTTGGTACTTGCAAGTTCCAAATCAAAGTGATCCCGAAGGGATACCAAACCAAATGTCCAACTAAGGACCAAACCAAGTGTCCAACTAAGGACTGGGAGACGCTCCACTTATACTTAACTGAAAATATCGATGACGTCACCAGAAGACTCGTCTTATCGTTTCGCTCTACCAAACATCAAGGGTCCAAATCAGGGCGATAGCCAGGGCAGCAGTCCTTCGTAGCCGTCGGGAAGCGGGGAACCTCGCAGCAAAGACTTTCGGACCACGTCGACATGCAGGGGTCGATGAAGTGGCGGCCTTCCTCCAGAATTTTCACACGAAGCTCCTCACGGACCTCAGGCTTGGACCGGTACCGCTGGTATCGCCCCACGTTGGGCGCCAACTGAGGTACTGGGTTTTTCAGAACCGGTACTGATCTGGTAACCCAGCGGTGCCAGGGTACACCCAAAGACCTCGGGTACTTTCCTGATTCAGACCACAGAAACTCAGAGTCTTCTAGGTGAAGTCAAAGATCAAATTTATTGGCTGCAGCCAAGTAACAAGCGTCCTAGAAGTACAACAGCACGGTTTGTATGTTCTCAGGAGACTGTTCTCCAATGCAAAGTCAGGTTTCCTTATATACAGTTTTTTAAGCTTCAGGCAAACATTCTTGACATTTTGGTTGGTCATTCACATGTTTTCACTACAAAGGAAAAAACAGTGTCATGATGAAACCTCATATTTCATGTCATCCAACCCATAATAAATTACCCGGCAAGGCCTAGTATTTTACATCAGATAAGTGTGGGCCCCCAATAAAAACGGGCACCTCCCCCTCGTAAAGTAAGAAGAAGAAAAGAGAAGGTGCAGGTGTGAGCAAGATTAGGCAGGGTGTGTGAGCGATAATAAGGGTTTTATGGCATGGTGTGCCTTGATGCTATCTGATTCGGCCACTGGGAGAGGGACTGACCAAACAGGTTTGGCCTGAGGCAATGGTTCCAGCTTGCCCAAGTCAGAGAAAAGTCAATCAAGGTGTACGTGTCCTTGGAATCAAATCTGACTGTATTATAAGCCTATGTGAGGGCAACTTTTAAAAATGGCTGCCGTGTATAAAATGGGAGCCACGAGTGCAGGACGAAAATGGCGATTTCGAGGTGAAAACGCTGCTGGAATTGAGCGAAAATGCTCATGCTTAGTGTACTAGTCATTATCGGTCTTTTGATACTAAAATCGTACTGCTGTGGCAAAGTAAATTACATGGGTCCAGAATTTTTAGAACCACAGTAGCAGTTCCCTGTGCTCTCCTTTGGCCTCACTAGTATCTTTCTGGTGTTCACGAAATTGAAGACAATGGTTGCAGTACATCTGTGGAGGTCTGGGGTTCTAGTCTTCGCCTACCTCGGTGACTGGCTGCTGAAGGCAGGCTCAACCCCAAGCAGTTGTAACAAACCTCCAGACTATGGTGAACCTCTTAACATCATTGGGGTTCACTATCAACTTGTAAAGGCCACACCTGACTCATTCCCTGATGCTCCCCCTTCATCCGAGCTATTCTGGCCATGATGCAGGTCTGTGCCTCCACACCAGAGAGGAAAGTCCAGAACATTCAGCCTATGATCATGATGCTTCAGCTTCTGTTCATATCTCACTGCAGATGACTCTGAGGCTGTTGGAGGTCCTTGCCTCCTGCAACCAGCTGGTAAAGCATGCCAGATGGTATATGCGGGCTCTGTAGTGGAATCTGAAATTCCATTGGGCACAGCATCAGAGGAATCTATCTGACTAGGTCAGTATTCAGGTCAGCAGCAGACCCCTCTCCCTACTCCACCCAGAGCTAACAGTGGCGACCAAAGCATCACTTCTGGGTTGGGAATGTTCAGGTCAGCAGCAGATCCCTCTCCCTACTCCACCCAGAGCTAACAGTGGCGACCAAAGCATCACTTCTGGGTTGGGAATGTCATCTGGGAGACTGGAGCTGCACACCACCACCTAATGGTGCGCAGAAGTACTGCTAAACATTTTTCGGATCCAGTCTGTCACCTGGAAAATATTCAAAAGACGAGGAATCGGGGGTTAGAGTATCCACCGTTAATAGCAATAAGCAATAAGTAACTTGTCCTTTTGGAGCTTATAGTGTGCAGATCAACACCTTCTAAAGCTCCAGCACTTCTGGAAAATTGAAGAGACTTTTGGGGGTGAAGCAGTGGATTTCTGGAACATCTTACCTCAATCTCTGTAGTAAGTGGAGCCTTTTCTACTGTTTCACACAAGATTGAAGACCTATCAATCGACAGCAGTCCTCTAACCTTATATAATATCAGCTGACTGTTGTGAAAAAGCTGAACATCAACGTTCACTTTAGAAATGAAATAAAGGAATACATTCATAAATTAAGAAAGTGGGATAACAGTTGTCCCCATCTCAAGGGCACATAATATTTCCAGGTATTCTTTTTTTTTTCCTAATGATCAGGCACATTCTGATTTTCCAGTGTTGGTGAACATAAAACCAGTTGCACTACAAGTACGAGGACACAGTGGCTTATAAAACAGAGCCTGGAAATTGGAAACATGATGGTCCTGATGACCTGGGGCTACTGGTTTAGTGTAACTGTGATCAGCCATGGTTCTTCTGTGGCAGTGTTACAAGGATGCATATGCAAAGAACTGATCACTGTCTAATCCTGCTGATAGTTTTAGCTCTTCTCTCCTGAGACGACACACAAAAATGGATCAATGGTGCAACTAAAATACCTATTGTGATTTGCCTCATTGTTGGTTTGTATGTCTTTCATCTCTTCTTGTAGTGTACATGTTGCTCTGTATCTTTTGTGGGTATGTTAGTCCCCTTTCTAATGAATGTGTTTGTCCAGCTGCTCCTCCACTGCATTCCTGAGCGCTCAGGTTCCTCTTTTATGTGAGTTTGGGAGGTGTTTGCCTTCCTCTGTGAATGTGTGGTTGCTAATACACTTGTGGGTGAAAGTGTCCTTCTCCTATTCTCTCTCTCTCGCCTGAGGGTGTGGGAGTCATCTTTACTCTTCTCTGGTTTTGTGTTTGTTCCTGATCGCTCTCCTGTGGTATTTGGTTAACTCATCTCCCCACATTTTGGGATGGTTTCCAACTCTCTGCTGGGGTTACTGGTTCTATGAGTGTTGCACTTTCTCTCTGCTTTGGGAACCTGGTATTCAATGCACTCCTGCTTTTCCATCTCTGGCAGTTCACCTCTGGGGAACGGAGGAGGTGGCGGCATGGCTTGAGCGCCTCAGTTTGTGTGAGTACAAAGATATCTTCATCCGGAACGACATTCAGGGCTCAGAGCTCCTTCATCTCGAGCGAAGAGACCTCAAGGTACTTTCCAGTTTAATTTTTTAGTAGCTACTACAGTGTTTGCCTGACGGGCTGTACTTTCATGGCTTGCTCTTTATTAAGGTGTCTACTGTTTTCACTTATTTGTGCTCATTCCCTTTCTTTTGCTGAATTATTACCATGGCAAGTAATCTGGAAGGATACTCTTTTCACTTATTTGTGCTCATTCCCTTTCTTCCACTGAATGATAACCATGGCAAGGGATCTGGAAGGATAGGAAAGAGTCAGATCTATAAACCAGGCAAATATGATGAACAGACACTTGTTGAAAGAGAATGTATTTGGCTCCTCATACTTCTTCCTTCAAGTACCTGTAATGTTCCTTACCAGAAATTGACAATCAGCCCTTGGCCATCTGCCTACTCATTGGAGCATGTCTGATATTGATTCAAACACTTGAATTTGTTGTTGAAAGAAGCAGTACTGAAGGATATTCTGATAAATTCTGTGATCTCATAATGTGGAGGATAGGGTCAGGGCACACTAGAAGGGAACTGTCATGCTACATCACCAAGGGAGAAAGGGAATATAAGTGAATATCTTTCTATATCCCTACCAAATCATATGCTAACATACAACATATCATTTCATGTTGCACAAGTTGCATGTCTGCAAGGTGTGAGTCTGGCTGATTCTTGTCTATTGTTATTCATGTTCAAGGTTTGCCATTTGCTTGTTGTTGTATCTGATTATGGTAAAACCTGCCTGTTCTTGTGTTTGAACTTCGTGCTGCGCCTTTCTGTATTTGGCTTGGCAGTGTGCTGCTTGTCTATGCCTCTATGATGTTGAGGCTGCCTTTGTTATCAAACTGTTGTCTGTGTTCTTGTAATTTGTATGTATTCAATACTGTGTTGCTTGCTCATGTGTGTATGTCTCTTTGTAAGTTCAATTTGTGACTACATGTTTAATAAAAATCCTTTTTATGTTACCTTCTTTAATTCCTGTTCATGTTATGCACAGTGCCTTTTGAGTGCTTTGTTGTCTATTGTTCGATCCTTAGTGGTTCCAGAGTGGTCTGTATTAATCCTAATTACTTTAGCACTTTCTGAATTCTTCCTTAATCTTTAGTAATTTTTCTACTTATGGGAGATAATCTGGCATGTATTAAAGGAAAAGGTTGAGGCAGGTCTGCTTGCTGCAATTGTTTGGTTCGGGTTTGTGATTGACTGACTATGTTTGCTTCCAATCATTCTCTTACTCCTGCAGTTTCCTTACTTGAACCCCTTCTCAGGCAACAGACTGGAGATAGAATTATTTTTCAGCATTACTACGTCAACGATACCAGGTGCCATTGATCTCCACTAGAAGTGATGTCAGAAGTGAATGTGAGGTTCTACAGGAGCTGGTTGCATTAGTACCTTTATTTGTGCAGCATTCATCTTTTCTGGGTATTTGAGGAAAGCACTGAATAAGCACTAAAAGAAGACCAAATTGTGGATGAACAACTCTGGAGAGTGGAAACACTGTGGAAGACTTAAAAAAACATATTTTTCTCTTGGGCTTCAACCACGTGGTCACAAGTGGGGTGGTGTTAGGATTGGGAACCCCCATCAAGTCTTGAAGGGATGGAAAACACTCCTTTTAGATCTTGCCCCTTGTGCAACCACAAGATGGAGCAAAAGGACAAGCACAAGTTATACAATTTGTGTATGCCAAAGGGCCATCAGATTGAAGGGTGACAACTGTGTGTGGAGTTTATTCCCAAGCCCTTAAGGTAAGAGAAAAACAAAGTTGGGCAAATTACACCATGGCATTGTCACTACACTCTGAACAGTCCCTTAAGGGCTTTCAATTCTCCAGCGATGAAGAAGTCGAAGACTCAGAGGTTGCCCACGGCAGATCTGAGGTTGTACATCAAAGATTTCAAAATCATAGTGCCACTGGGGGATGACACACACAAGAAGGTAAACAGGGTTAAAAACGCTGCAAAACACACAGGTTTGAAGTGAAAGTAAAAGATAAGGAACCCAAAGGTTCAAAACAAAGGACACCACTGAGGGGAACATGTTCTCAGTTGTGACTGAATGATGGACCAAGAGCCGAAGGGAGGGGAGAGCCAACAGGTGATTTAGGAAAAATGGTGATTGAAATCTGAAAGAAAAGGCACAGGCTTGAAGCCATAAGGGGGCAGCTCTGCAGAGAAAAAATAATTTCAAAGAATTCCTTAAGGAATTCTTAATCCTACAAAAAATAACTAGGGAAACAGAGCAGGAACAAAAGCAGCAAGAATTTGAATGCCCTCTAACACCGGTTGCCCAAGCGGAGGAACAAGGCATCAGTCTGGGTCAGTAGTTTTTTCTTGAGCAGTATCCTGTGCGTCATTAGGTGGTGTTGATTGTCTTTGCGTCGCTCTGCAGCAGCGTCCGCACCAGATATGATGTTGTAGGTCCTATATAGGTGCCACCCTGGCACACCGACGTCAGTTCTTTTCTTTCTGCACCAGCTGATCCAAAAAAAAAGGGCTACCCCTCAGCCATTTTTTGACTGTTCATTTTTTACTTTTGTCAAAGTTTTTTGAGTTGTTTTATTCCTGAAGCGTTGAAGGATGTCTTAGAGGAAGACCGGCTTCAAGCCCTGCAGTTCCTGTCATTGGGCAATGTCTTTGACGGATCTGCACCTTGTGTGCCTTTGATGCCTGGTACCCGACCACGACCCGAAGTTGTGCTCCGAATGTCAGGCCATGCATCCAGAGGCTTTCAGAGAGCAGTCCCTGAAGCTGATGGCAGCCAGCTGCTCGACTCCACACAAGTCGAGGTTCCGGTTGAGAGGAAGGTCCCGGGAGCAGTCGTAGAGTCCTCCAGCGTCATTGCAGTCCAACTCCAAGTCCTCAGGACGATCAGGTAAGTCGGGGCATAAGAAGAAGTAAACGAAGACAAAACGTTCTTTGACTTCACCTTGTCCTTCGGCAGACGAGGGAGTGGGATCGTCGTCACTCTAGGTCTCCATGTGCAGAGCCTGTGTCTGGGCTGGGTGGCCACGCCACACGAAGTTTCCGGGATCCAGAGCGACCCTTGCCCAACTTAAAGAATTCTATGAGGCCATGCGCCTCATTTGTCGGCAGTCCAACACTGCTGGCACACCTTTGGGCCTTGATAAATAAGAAGGGGCCTCCTAGGGTTCCGCGCCAGGTGGCATAGGCCTTGGCTCCAAGGGGCACCCAGGGATCCATTCTTGGATCTGGACTGGTGTCGGTCATACCACCTAGATTTTACCCTGTGCTGGAGCTCCTGGCACTACCCATGACCCCGGGCAGCGCTATTCCCATTCCTCATTGCCGACTCTGACACAGAGCCAGATGGGCGTCATAGGGGCCTTCTCTTCTATGACAGATCCTAAAACTTTTTCCTATGGGCTAGGTTACAGTGAGGACTGAGAAGGGTCGCTAGAACTTTTTAAATACCAGCTCCAAGAATCTGTGGTCTGGATACCTCCCCAGATACTTGCATGCGCTCTCCTTCTATGTTGGCTGTGGAGGAAGGTGCTTCATATTCTCTGGTGGTGCAACGAGCAACTGAGGTCCTGAACCTTGAGTTGCGTTCGGTGGCAGTCAGGACTAACCTCCTGACAGAGGTGCTTAAGTCTTGAGCTTCATGTTCCGAAACCCTGCACCCTTTCAGTGAATACCTTGCAGATGTCTTACTAACTAACTGGTCCAAACCCAGCACAGGGGCTACTGTTAACAGGCCAATTGCCTGCCATCACCCTGTTCCAGGTAACCCAAGTTTCCGTATGCAACACCCTACCCCTGAGAGCTTAGTCATCCAAGCCTCTACCTCCTGTTACATATTTCCTTCCGCACCCCTGGGTAGGGAATACAAGAGGCTGGACACACTTGGGGAAGAAGATGTTTTCTTCTGCCAACCTGGCATTGCAGTCCTTGAACACCACGTGCCTTTTGGGCCATTATTCCCATACTCTGTGGGATATTGTTGCACAAGTGCTGCCACAGGTGCCAGAGGAAGTCCGAAGAGTACTTTCCCAGCAGTTGCTGATGGCAAAGATGCAACAAAGATTACGATCTGATGTGGACTAGATGCAACAGACTCACTGGGCAGAGCTGTGTCATCAACAGTGGCCCTAAGGTGCCCAGACTGATTGAGGACTTCTGGCTTTTTCAGGGGATGTCCAAGCCAACCTTATGGACATGTCCTTTGATGGCACACGTCTCTTCGGAGAAAAAGCAGACTTGGCGCTCCAGCACTTTAATGATTCTTGTGTTTCATCCAGGTCCTTGGGCCCTTATCTCCCTCAGTCTGCTTTATGCCCCTTTTGTGGTCACGGAAGGAGTGCCCAACCACATTTGTTCCCATCCAGCTACTCTGTACTGCAACACATGCTGCCAAGCCTCTGCATGGCTAAGGGTGCAGGATCCACCGTCCTCGTGGATAGGGTAGCCAGCATTCCGGCCAGTCTACCCCCTTCTCTCTGCAGCTGCCTCAAAACCTTCCAAGTCTGACTCTTCCTCACCAGGGACCAGTCGGAGGCAGTATGCGCCATCAGCTGCTCCGCTGACAGTCCATCTAGTCAGACAGGTGGGTTCTGCAGACAGTCCGAAGGGGCTTCTCCCTCCCCTTTGAGACAACCCCTTCAACCATGTTACCATCCTACGATCGAATGACTGAGGATCACTTGCCACTCGGAGTGGAAGTTATGGCTCCCTTTGCCATATATTCCTGCTACTTTCTGATACCCAAAAATGACAAGGGCCTCTGCCCTATCATAGACCTTGGGTCCCTCTGTCTCTTTCTCAGGAAGGAGAAGTTCAAGATGCTCACTCTGTGTAGAAAGCTGGCCTATTTTGTAGTGGGTACCTTGGGTACTTAATCCTTACACCAGGTCCACTTATCCCTTATTGGTGAAATGTAGTAGTGTTCTACCAGCTTAGGTTGATAGAGGTAGCTGTAGCAGAGCAGCTCAGGCTGAACTAGGAGACATGCAAAACTCCTGCAATACCACTTCTAGTTACACAGTACATATACACAAGTAAAGACATTACTCAGTGTTACCAAAAGTAAAGGTAGTTTATTTGGATGACACAAGGCCAAAAATATCTTAGAGGCAATACTCCTTCTGGAGGTAAGTCTACACAATATATACACTAGACACCAAAATAAGGTAAGTAATTAGACATAGGATAGTGTAAACAATAGGAAATGCTATAGAATGCAATTGGAGAAAATAGGTCTAGGGGCAACACAAACCATATACTAAGAAAGTGGAATGCAAATCACGAATACCCCCCTAGACAAGTGTAGAGTGTACAGAATCGCTGGGAAAGTAAGAATACAGCAAAAGTACATAAAATACCCCACCCCGGAGCCCAGGAAAGTAGGAGTAAAGTATTGCAAGTTTCCTTAGGACACACTACAAGTCGTGATTAGAGTTATTGCAAGAACCAAGCAAGACTGCAGACAACAAATTGTGGATTCCTGGACCTGAAGACCTGCAAAAGAAGGAGACCAAGTCCAGAAGTCGAAAGAAGTTCCAGGAAGGACAGGAGAATCTGCCAACCCAGAAGAGGGTGCAAAAGGAGAGTCCCCAGTTGGATGAAGGCTGCGAAAATGCACCCAAGGAAGATGTCAGCAGGTTCCGGCGTGATGCACTGGATGTCGCACTGAGAGAAGTTGGGTGCAGGTGAGTTTTGGTGTTGGATTCCTCCAACAAGCCTTGGTTCCAGCAAAGTTGCGTTTTGCTTCAAAGTGGAGCTATCTGGACCCAGGAGGGACCTGGGGGCCTTAACTCTGTGTAAGGAGGAAGATGGGTCTCTCAGCACTTTAGGGAGCCCTCAGAACACCAGATAGCACCCACGGGAGTCCCAGGACACGGGGACAAAGGAGGTGCAAAATGCGGTTGGTTCAGCACTACAAAGGAGGGTCCCACGCGGCCGGAGGTCAGTTCAGCGAGTTGACCGCCGCAGGATAGAGTGCTGGGGACCTGGGCCAGGCTGTGCCCGAAGGAATTTTGCAAATAGTGCACAGAGGCCTCAGGAGGTGAAGAAGACGCAGTGCACAGGGTTACTATCGTTCTCGGGGAAGGCAAGGTCTTAACTCCTCCAAATTGGGACAGCAGGACCTCAGGACAGTCTGTGTTGATGGGTTTCACCCTCTGTGTTCCAAGGAGCACGTACAACGCCAGGAGAGGAGTCCAAGAGAACGGGTTGTCAACTTAGAAGATGCCTTCTTGAGCAGGGGAGTGACTCTGTCACTCCCCTGGAGATTTCTTCGGTCCTTCTGGTGCAGGGTGAAGACAGGGAGTCCCCAGAGTGTGCACACCGTGGAAACTGTTGCAGTTGCTGTCTGGAGTTGAAGTTGCAGAGGAAAAGAAGCCCTTCTGGATACTTTGATGCTGTTACAGCGGGTTCCTGGAGCAGTCTGCGGTTGATCCGAGGTCAGAGGATGGAGTAGTAGTTGCAGAGGATTTCTGCTGGAAACCTGCAAGTAGAATCTGAAGAGAACCCACAGGAGGGACCCTAAATAGCCCTGAGAGGGGAATTGGCTACCTTATCAAGTATGGACCTATCAGGAGGGGTCTCTGATGTCACCTGCTTGCACTGGCCACTCAGAGGCCTCCACAGGGTCCCCACACCTTGGAAAACAAGATGGCCGAGGTCTGGGACACACTGGAGGAGCTCTGGGTACCACCCCTGGAGTGATGATGGACAAGGGAGTGGTCACTCCCCTTTCCTTTGTCCAGTTTCACGCCAGAGCAGGGACTGGGGGTCCCTAAACTGGTGTAGACTGGCTTATGCAAGGAGGGCTCCATCTGTGCCCTTCAAAGCATGTCTAGAGGCTGGGGAGGCTGCCCCTCCAGGGAGGGCCTGTAACACCTATTACCAAAGGGAGAGGGTGTAACACCCTGCTCCTAAAGGTGCTCCTAAAGGAAATGCCCAATTCTTCCTTCCTGGGACTGAGCTGCGCAGACCCCAGGAGGGCAGAGCCCTGTCTGTGATGTGGAAGCAGCTGCATTGCAAGCCTCAGAGAGCCATGGTGGAGCCCCCAGGATGCATTGAATTGGCTCCCCAATACCAGATTTGGAATGGGGGGACAATTTAATGATCTTAGACACCTTACATGGCCATATTCGGAGTTACCATTGTGAAGCTACATATAGGTATTGACCTATATCTAGTGCACGCGTGTAATGGCGTCCCTGCACTAACAAAGTCCCGGAAATAGGCCCTGAACTATGTGGGGGCACCTTTGCTATTGCAAGGGTGCCCTCACACTTAGTAACTTTGCACCTAGCCTTCATTAAATGAAGGTTAGGCATATAGGTGACTTATTAGTTACTTAAGTGCTGTGAAAATGGCTGTGAAATAGTGTGTGCACTATTTCATGCAGGCTGCAATGGCAGGCCTGTGGAAGGGTTTGCCTGAGCTCCTTATGGGTGGCAAAAGAAATGCTGCAGCCGATAAGGATCTACTATAACCCCAATTCTCTGGGTACCTAGGTACCATATACTAGGGACTTATAGGGGGGGGTCCAATGTGCCAATTGAAATTAGTAAATGAAGTCTCTAGCCTTTAGTGACAAATTGAAAAGCTGAGAGAGCATAAGCACTGAGGTTCTGGTTAGCAGAGCCTCAGTGACAGTCAAGCACTACTGACAACACACACATTAGGCCTCAAACTATGAGCACTGGGGTCCTGGCTGGCTGGATCCCAGTGAGACAGCAAAACACACTGGCATATAGGGTTTTCACTACAAGCACTGGGGCCCTGGCTAGCAGAATCCCAGTGACACAGTAAAAATACACTGCAATAAACTCTCAAACAGGCCAAAAGTGGGGGTAACCATGCTAGAAAGAGGCAACTTTCTCACACTCTGGCTAAAGTTTTTTCTGCCCTGGAGCTAGGAGATTTCGGGTTCCGCGCCAGCGGCTTCGGCCCCGGCCACCGAGGTCGCCTCCGGACCGACGCCGGTTGCACCTTTGAGACCTTCCCCGGCGGGGTCGATTATCGACGCTCCTGACGACGGTAGTGCCCACTATGACGTCGGCCCAATTCTTATCCCCGATGACTCTGAGTTGGTGCGTCGTCGGCCGACGCCGCCATTGGCTTTGGTGGGGCCTATTCGTCCGGGGTCTGATTCAGACCCTTTTTCCTATGGGTAAGAATACGGGGAGGAATTGGAGGGGTCCCTGGACCCTTATGAATACCAGGATGACCCTGCTATGGACTGGGCACAGGATTTGGGTGAAGCCAGTGGTCTGGATACTTCTCCTGACTCTGGCATGCTGTTTCCTCCTACCGTTCGGCCTTGAGCTACCTACTGTGGAAGTCAGGTCTAATCTCCTGACAGAGGTGCTTCAGCCTGGGGCTTCTATATTAGAACCCCTTCTACCATTCAATGAGGCCCTCACTGATGTCCTTTTGGGTACATGGTCCAAACCCAACACAGGGGCTCCTGTGAACAGGACTATTGCTCGCCGCCATTGGCCTGCACCAAACGACCCAAAATTCCTGTCGCGAGACCCCACACCTGGGAGTCTTGTTATCCAGGCTTCCTCTTCTTCAGGCGCGTTCCCTTCCGCACCCCCAGATAGGGAATCCAAAAGGCTGGAACAATTTGGCAAGAAGTTGTTTTCTTTCTCCAGCCTCGCACTGCAGTCTGTGAACACTGCATGTCTTTTGAACTGTTTTACCCACTCCCTGTGGGATACGGTTGCGCATGTCCTGCTGCAGAAACCGAAGGAGGCCCGTGCTATTGTCTCCCAAGCATTGAAAGATGGGAGAGACGCGGCAAAGTTCACTATCCATTGTGGGCTGGATACGACCGACTCTCTGGGCAGATCTGTTGCAACAACAGTGGTCTTATGGCACCACGCCTGGTTACGCACTTCTGGCTTCTCTGGGATGTCCAACAATCACTCATGGACATGCCCTTTGATGGCACCCGTCTGTTCAGAGACAAAGCAGACTCGGCCTTGGATAGATTCAAGGATTCCCAGGCAACGGCTCGGTCCCTTGGTCTTTCCTCCGCCACTCACCCACCACAGTCCGCTTTTCATCCCTTTGGTGGACACAGAAGGGGGGCCCTGTTGCGTCCTCTACCCAGCCACCATGCCACGCACGCTGGCCAGCCTATGCATGGCCGAAGACGCGGAATCCCACGTGGGCGTGGGACAGGGAACCAGAGGTCTGTCCAGTCCACCTCTGCCCCTGCTGCAGCCTCCAAACCCTCCTAGTCCGTCCCCTCACTCCCACCCAGTTGGTGGCAGGATCCGCCGTCACCTGCCCCACTGGGAACATATCACCACAGACGGGTGGGTTTTGCAGATCATTCAGAAGGGCTAATCCCTCCCTTTCGAATCTGCACCACCACACATGCCACCATCCTTCCATCATCTTCAGGAGGATCATTTCGTGCTTCTCTGCCAGGAAGTCATGGCTCTCTTGGCCAAGGGAGCTATAGAAAGGGTCCCTGTGCCAGAAGTAGGTCGTGGTTATTATTCCTGCTACTTTCTGATACCAAAGAAGGACAAGAGCTTATGTCCTATCCTAGACCTTGGGGACCGGAACTACTTCCTCAAGAAGGAGAAATTCAAAATGCTCACTCTGGCTCAAGTTCTGTCTGTCTTAGACCCAGGAGACTGGATGGTAGCGTTGGACTTGCAGGACGCTTATTTCCACATCCCCATCCTGCCTGCCCACAGACATTACCTACGATTCGTGGTAGGTCACAAGCACTTTCAGTTTACCTTGCTCCCTTTCGGCCTTACCAGCACGCCTCGGGTGTTCACGAAAGTGATGGCGGTGGTTGCAGCTCATCTGTGCAGGTTAGCGGTCTCAGTCATCCCCTACCTTGACGACTGGCTGTTGAAGGCACCTTGCCCCAGACAGTCGTCTCCCACCTTCAGACTACGGCGAACAAGCTGGGGTTCACTATAAACGTGCCGAAGTCACACCTGACTCCCTCTCCGACGCTCCCTTTCATTGGAGCTGTTCTGGATACAGTGCAGTTTCGGACTTATCCTCCTGACAAGCGAGTCCAAGACATTCAGGCTATGATTCTGATCTTTCTGCCTCAGTCTTGGGTTTCGGTGAGACTGACTGTGAGGCTCTTGGGCCTCATGGCCTCCTGCATCCTGCTAGTAACACATGCCAGATGGCATATGCGGGCTCTGCAGTGGGACCTGAAGTTCCAGTGGGCGCAGCATCAGGGAAATCTCTCCGACATAGTCCAGATCTCGGAGGGGACTGCGAAAGACCTGCAGTGGTGGCTTTCGAATCCAAATTGGGTCAACGGCAGATCCCTCTCCCTTCTCCAACCAGATCTCTCTATAGTGACAGATGCGTCACTTCTGGGTTGGAGGAGCCATATGGGAGGGGCAGAGATCAGAGGACTCTTGTAAGGAAATGCCTCCTTGGCATGGTTACCCCCTAAAGTTTTGCCTTTGCTGATGCTAAGTTTTGATTGAAAGTCTGCTGGGACCCTGCTAACCAGGCCCCAGCACCAGTGTTCTTTCCCTAAACTGTACCTTTGCTTCCACAATTGGCACAGCCCTGGCACTCAAATAAGTCCCTTGTAACTGGTACCCCTGGAACCAAGGGCCCTGATGCCAGGGAAGGTCTCCAAGAGCTGCAGCATGTCTTATGCCACCCTGGGGATCCCTCACTCAGCACATGCACACTGCCTCACAGCTTGTGTGTGCTGGTGGGGAGAAAAGGACTAAGTCGACATGGCACTCCCCTCAGAGTGCCATGCCAACCTCACACTGCCTGTGGCATAGGTAAGTCACCCCTCTAGCAGGCCTTACAGCCCTAAGGCAGGGTGCACTATACCACAGGTGAGGGCATATGTGCAAGAGTACTATGCCCCTACAGTGTCTAAGCAAAACCTTAGACATTGTAAGTGCAGGGTAGCCATAAGAGTATATGGTCTGGGGGTTTGTCATACACGAACTCCACAGTTCCATAATGGCTACACTGGAATCTGGGAAGTTTGGTATCAAACTTCTCAGCACAATAAATGCACTGATGCCAGTGTGCAATTTATTGTAACACACACCCAGAGGGCATCTTAGAGACGCCCCCTGAATACCAAACCGACTTCTAGTGTAGGCTGACCAGTTTCTGCTAGCCTGTCACGCACCAGACGTGTTGCTGGCCACATGGGGAGAGTGCCTTTGTTACTCTGTGGCCAGGAACAAAGCCTGTACTGGGTCGAGGTGCTTCTCACCTCCCCCTGCAGGAAATGTAACACCTGGCGGTGAGCCTCAAAGGCTCACCCCTTTTGTTACAGCACCAGAAGGCATCCCAGCTAGTGGAAATGCCCGCCCCTCCGGCCACTGCCCCCACTGTTGGCGGCAAAGCTGGAGGAGATAATGAGAAAAACAAGGAGGAGTCACCCACCAGTCAGGACAGCCCCTAAGGTGCCCTGCGCTGAGGTGACCCCTGCCTTTAGAAACTCCTCCATCTTAGTTCTGGAGGATTCCCCCAATAGGATTAGGGATGTGCCCCCTCCCCTCAGGGAGGAGGCACAAAGAGGGTGTAGCCACCCTCCAGGACAGTAGCCATTGGCTACTGCCCTCCCAGACCTAAACACACCCCCTAAATTCAGTATTTAGGGGCACCCCAGAACCTAGGAAACCAGATTCCTGCAACCTGAGGAAACAAGAATGACTGCTGACCTACAAGCCTGCAGAGAAGACGGAAGATGACAACTGCTTTGGCCCCAGCCCTACCAGCTTGTCTCCGACTTCGAAAACCTGCAACCAGCAACGCATCCGACAAGGACCAGCGACCTCTGTAGCCTCAGAGGACTGCCCTGGACTGAAGGACCAAGAAACTCCACTGAGCAGCAGCTCTGCTCAACAACAGCAACGTCTTTGCAACAAAGAAGCAACTTTCAAAGACTTCATGTTTCCCCCCGGAAGCATGAGACTTCACACTCTGCACCCGACGCCCCCAGCTCGAGATCCAGAGAACAAACACCACAGGAAGGACTCCCCGGCGACTGCGAGCCCATAAGTAGCCTGAGACAACCCCCCCTGAACCCCCACAGTGACGCCTGCAGAGAGAAACCAGAGGCTACCCCTAACCGCGACTGCCTGTAACAAGGGACCGGACGCCTGGAACCAGCACTGCATCCGCAGCCCCCAGGACCTGAAGGAACTGAACCTCAGCGCAGAAGTGACCCCCAGGCGACCCTCTGCCTAGCCCAGGTGGTGGCTGTCCCGAGAAGCCCCCCCCTGTGCCTGCCTGCTCCGTTAGAGTGACCCCTGGGTCCCGCCATTAATTCCTATCTGAAACCCGACGCCTGCTTTGCACACTGCACCCGGCTGCCCCTGTGCCGCTGAGGGTGTGTTTTGTGTGCCTACTTGTGTCCACCCCCAATGCTCTACAAAAAAAAACCTGGTATGCCCCCCGAGGACACAGGTACTTACCTGCTGGAAGACTAGAACTAGAGCACCCCTGATCTCCATAGGCGCCTATGTGTTTTGGGCACCTCTTTGACCTCTGCACCTGACCGACCCTGAGCTGCTGGTGTGGTAACTTTGGGGTTGACTTGTAAGTGTCTTACTTACCTCACAATCTAACCTTTACTTACCTCCCCCAGGAACTGTTGATTTCTGCAGTGTCCACTTCTAAAATAGCTTGTTTCAATTTTAACAAAGACTGTAGGTGATATTGCTTTTATTCAAAGTTCCTAACTTACCTGTGTGGAGTACCGTGCATTTTATGTATTTACTTCAAATCTTGAACCTGTGGTTCTTAAAATAAACTAAAATATATATATTTTTCTATATAAAAACCTATTGGCCTGGAGTAAGTCTTTGAGTATGTGTTCCTCAATTTTTGCCTGTGTGTGTACAGCAAATGCTTAACACTACCCTCTGAAAAGCCTACTGCTCGACCACACTACCACAAAACAGAGCATTAGAATGATCTAATTTTGCCACTATCTTACCTCTAAGGGGAACCCTTGGACTCTGTGCACACTATTTCTTACTTTGAAATAGTGTATAGAGAGCCAACTTCCTACAAGTGGTAAAGTCGTAAAGGAGGCCGGAGTTCCACTTGAGACGAAAAGCATCTCCGAGCGAGTGCTGCCTTGGAAACTCCAATGTGCAAAAGAGCTGACATTGTGCGTTCTCTGCAGAGGGAAACAGTTCTAACCAAGGCACTCCCCACTGCTGAAAGAGACCTTGCGCCACCATTTGTGATGCATCAACGGCTGAGTTAGTCTGCTCTGGTATTCGGAGAACCGGCCAAATATTGAACCACCAGGGTGATGTCCTGATGCGTCAGCCATGTCCAAAGGTGTAGTGCCTCTTGACAAAAGGTCCAGGACCCTCCTCTGCCATGTTTGTTGTAGAACCACATGATGGTAACGTTCATAGTGAACGCCAACGTGTTCAGGAGGTTCACGTAGTCTAAAGATGGGAGACGACTTACTGGGGTGAATCCGCCTTCAATAGCCAATGGTCAAGGTAGGGGAAGACTGAAACCCCCAACCTGCACAGATGAGCTGCAACCACCGCCATCACTTTCGTGAACACCCGAGGGGCGCTGGTAAGGCCAAAGGGGAGCACGGTAAATTGAAAGTGCTACCATGAACCGTAGGTAACGACTGTAGGCAGGCAGGATGGGAATATGTCAATAAGCGTCCTGCAACTCCAACTCTACCATCCAGTCTTCTCGGTCCAAGGCAGGGTAAGCATTTTGAATGACTCCTTCTTGAGGAAGAGATTGAGGTCATGAAGGTCTAGGATAAGACGTAAGCCCTTGTCTTTTTTTTGGGCACCAGAAAGTAGTGGCAATAACAACCACAATCTACTTCTGGCGCAGGGACCCTCTCTATGGCTCCCTTGGCCAAGAGAGTGGCGACTTCCTGGCAGAGAAGTGCCAAATGATCCTCTGGTAAACGGCTGAATGATGGTGGTATGGCTGGTGGGACAGATTCGAAGGGGAGGGAGTAGCCCCTTCAAACGATCTTCAAAACCCACCTGTCTGTAGTGATGGATTCCCAGGGGGCAGGTGATTGTCGAATCCTGCAGCCAATTGGACCAGAGTGAGGGGACGGACTAGGAGGGTTTGGAGGCTGCAGCAGGGGCAGGGATGGATTGGGCAGACCTGTGGGTCCCTGTCTCACATCCACGTGGGATTCCGCATCCCTGGCCACACAGCGGCTGAACAGCATGGGTGGCACGGTGGCTATGAAAGGGACGCAAACAGGAAGCCCCTTCCGTGGACATGAAAGGGGCGAAGGCGGACTATTGAGAATGAGGGGCAGTGGGAAGGCCGAAGACCAGAGCTGTACCCCGGGAGTCCTTGAACTTCTCCAGCGCTGAGTCCTCCTTGTCTTCAAAGAGACGGTAACCATCAAAGGGCATGTCCATAAGAGTCTGTTGCACATCCCCTGAGAAACCAGATGTACGGAATCAGGCGTGGTGCCTCAAGGCCACTGTTGTTGCAACCGATCTATCTAGAGAGTCGGTCGTGTCCAGCCCACATCTGATAGTGAACTTTGCCGCGTCTCTCCCATCGGTGACAGCTTGGGAGACAATAGCATGGGTCTCCTCCGCTATCTGCGGCAGAACTTGTGCAACCGTAACCCTCAGAGAGAGAGTATAATAACCCAAAAGGCATGCAGTGTTCACTGACCGCAGCGCAAGACTCGAGGAAGAAAACATCTTCTTCCCAAATTGTTCCAGCCTTTTTGATTCCATATCTAGAGGTGTGGAAGGGAATGCACCTGAGGATGAGGATGCCTCTGTGACAAGGCTCTCAGGCATAGGGTGTGGAGACAGGAATTTAGGGTTGTTCGGGGCGGGCCGATGGCGGCATGCAATAGTCCTGTTAACAGGAGCCCCTGTGTTGGGTCTGGACCAAGTACCCAAAAGAACATCAGTGAGGGCTTCATTGAATGGAAGAAGAGGCTCAGATGTGGAAGCCCCTGATTGAAGCACCTTCGTCAAGAGATTGGACCTGACCTGAACAGTAGGCAGCTCAAGGCCGAGGACCACAGCCGTCCTACTGACCACCATGGATAAAGTTGCTCACTCTGCCGTATCCACGGTAAGAGGGGACAGCTTGCCAGGTTCTGGAGAGGTATCCAGACCACTGGCCTCACCCAACTCCTCTGCCCAGTCTAAGTTAGGGTCATCCTGGTATTCATAAAGGACAGGAACCCCTCCAATCCTTCCCCGAATATGAACCCATAAGAATAAGGGTCAGAATTCAATCTGGGGTGAATAGGCCTCATCGAAGAAGGAGTGGCATCGGCCGACGACGGTCAGATTCCGAGTCGCCGGGGATCAGGATTAGGTTGGTTGTGGGCACCACCGACGTCGGGAGCATCAACAATCGAACCGGCCCCGGGGAAGGTCTCAATGGTACGACCGGTGCCTGTGCACATCCGGAGGAGACTTCGGTGGCTAGAGCCGCCAGTGCGGAACCTGAAGGCCCGCCAACCGAACCCCTTGGACCCGAAGGTGCCGTAGTGGGGTTGGACTGCCCAAAAATGAGGTGCATGGCCTCATAAAATTCCTTTAATTAGGCAGGGGTCGCCGCGGAAACTCAGGGAGGCGTGGAGCAGACCCAAAAGCAGGTTCTGAAGACGGAGTCCTCGAGCGTCTACACTCCTCCCACGTTGCATCAGCCAAGCAACGGGGTGAAGTCGAAGGATGACAGGATTTCTTCGACTTCTTACATTGGTCCAAAGACTTCGAAGAAGACTTGTGTTGGTAGCTCCACGACTGGTCTTGACACCTTCCTCTTGAGCGAGACTGGGACCTATGCGGAGTTGAGCACCGGGCCTCCATAAGCTTGAGTGACCGCTCCCTCAAGGCTTTCGGGTGCATGGCCTGGCACTTGGTGGAAGACTTCGGGTCATGGTCGCGCTCCAGGCACCACAAAGAGACTCAATGCAGATCCGTCATCAGCATCATGCAGTGACAGGCCTCACATAGATTGAAGCCGGTCTTCGGGGACATCCCTCGACGCACCAAAAACCTCACAAAATTGTCGACAAAAGAGTCGAAGTCGGTCAAAAATTTACCAAGGGTAGCTCTCTCCGGATCAGCGCGTGGCGCGGAAAGAAAAGAACTGACGTCACTTCGCCGAGGCGGTGTCTATGTACTACTCCCGATGACATCGCGCTGACTACGACACCCGCGGAGTCGACCGATGCCACCTACCGACATGCAAGGGTATTGCTCAAAGAAAAATCTCTGGTTCCAGTCTGACACCTGGGGGGAAATTCTAAGGTAAGGAATCTACAACTAGAAGTCTCTATCAGATGTGCGAGAAACAGAGGAAATCTTTCCATGCTCACGGAACACAAATACAAATAACACAACATGCCCTGTCCCAGGGAGCACATCATTTTGAGAGAGTGCATGAGGCAGGAATCCGACCCCCTGAAGCTCAAGACTGGCCTCCAGTTGACTGTGTACAAGGAGAACCCCAACAACTTACACCAGTAGACTGCAAAATAACAGGTTTTCTACAAAAGTGGATGAAAATCACCTTGACAAAAAGTACTAAATTTAAAACAATATGGACAAAAGGTAGTACATTTAAAACAATATGGATACTGCATTGAATTGGAGCATAGACCACTAAAACTAAGGAAAAGGTTTTAGAAAGGAAGAGAACTCCTACAGCAATAAGTAGAGGAACTGCTACAAAAGCAGGCCACAGAGGAAGCCTGTCATGTAGAATTCATCAAGGAAACATACTCATTATATTTTCTGGTCCCAAAATAAGACCAAAAACTGAGGCTAATCATAGATCTTAAACTGCTCAACAAATACATGAACACCCACAAGTTCAAAATGACCACACTGCAGGAAGTAATACCTATACTAAAAAAAAAGAGGATTACATAGCAACCAAGACCAAGTTTAATATGGCTTGCAAAGTTTAATGTTGAGTCTGGTGGATTAGTGGACTAATGTGTCCACTGTAGGGGCCTGTGTTCGACCTCATGGTCATACGTTCCAACTCCGGCGGGTCAACTCAGCCTTTCAAACTTCTGAGGTTGATAAAATGAGTACCATTGAATTGGGTAAAAATAAACATCTGTTATTCAGCGCCTTGATTCCCTCAGGATATACGTGCGCTTTACAAATACACATTATGTTATATGTTAATTAAGAACAAACACAGGAAGTAAGTCTAGGTTTGTGGGTTTTCCTAAGCGGAACTTTCAACACCAAAAAGTGGAGGGCCATTCCAATACAAAAGACAATCAGTACACTAACCGAGCAAGCTTGCTTCTACTAGAAGTGACAGTCTCTGACAGTAAAACAAATGTGCTTTATGGCCTCTCATATACCACTGATCACATTGTCCTGGTTTCATGAGAGAGGAATTCAGGAATGCCCCTCAATCCCTTCCTTAGAAGAGGTATGCGTTTTCTCAAATAGGGATAAGAAGCTCATCAAAGGCAAAAAACAGAATCTGAAGATGGCAACTATGTACAGGGGCTTTGATGTGCATCTGACTTCATGGGGAAGGGGTAGACTTTGGAAGGGAGGACTTCCTGAACCCAACTACTAGCTAGCAGAATAAGGCACAGCATATGAATCCTGAAAAGTGTTCAAACTTAAAAATAATTCCTACAAGTCAGTAACTATTTCATTCTGTGCTCCGATAGACGCAGACTCCGGAGCTGCTAAGTATCCTCTGTCTGATTTTTTTCTTGTATAATTTTTCTCTTGTTTTTAACTAGATTGTCTCATAGATCTTTGTGCTTCAAGCCATCCAGATCGTGTCTAACAGATGTAGGCTCCATCTGTGTCTTATGGCTCGGTAAATCACTGGATACCTGACCATGTGATCCTTGTGTTCTTATGAAGCCAAAAGGGGGTCTGAGAAAGGGATGCAGGATTCATTTTGACCTTTTCAAGGGGGAAATTCCGATTGCCTTTGGTTGATCAGCATTCGGTTATTTGGATTAAAAACTCACAAGAGTGCCCCAGCAACATCTTTCCTGACTTTCTTGAACCGTTTACATCATGTGTATTCCTAGTGCCACAGGCACAACTGTAAATGTGGCTACTGCAGTTGTCTCTGCATCAGCAAGTGAATTAGGGCCATATGTACAAACACATTTTCCCATTGACACAGAATGGGAAAAACCCTTTGCTACATCTGGCCCTTAGTGCCATGGTCAGTTGGGGCACTTAATGTGGCTTAATGCTAGCACATTGCATTCAGTAGAGGTCAGTTCCTTCCAGTCTCTTAAAAGGTTATTCTTTCATACCTCCATGACGCATTTGGCAGATAATACATTCATCTTTTGAGGTGTAGTGGGCCTAATTGGGAGACCTGATGTTCAACATTCTATGGTCACTATAAGAATGGATTTGTTACATACATTTTTCAGATGAGAGGATGTTCAAATTAGCCATATATATCTGGCTTTCTCACTCAGCTAAAAGGAAAATAGATTGCTAACAGACTAAATCTAAGGTATGTTTTTACTGAAACAAAAAGGGCATTGTGCACAACTAATGTGAGCAGGTGTGGACTTAAACCAAATACAAGTAGTTTAGTCTGTCAGCAGCAGATTCAGTGGAGGAAGGAGAGCACAACAGCAGACCTCCTCGGTAGGTTGTTGTGCACCAATCAGAAATGTAAACTCTCCTACAGAAAATGGCGAACCAGATATTCCTGAACTTGGGAAACCAGAGATCGATATCTTTGCAAGAAGTACAAACAGAAAATGTAACCTGTATTGCTCAACCAAATTCCCACACAAGGAACACATGAATTCCATGGAGCTAACATTTTTACTGAAGTGGTAGATCTCTTTTCATGTGGTCCCAGTAATTCAATTGCCTGCTTTTATTCCTCGACTTGCGCTTTCCAAGTACAAGGAGGTGTTACATAGGCTATGTGCAAGTAGGGCACTTACCAGTACATTCAAAAGAGACATCCTTTGTCATAGGTTTTGAAAGAAAAGTGCCAGGGAATAAACAATGACTAAATGCATTTTTTGACAGTGTGACATTTTTATGAGCTGGTTGTCAAATCCCTTCCAGAAGGGCTTTGGATTTACTCTACTGAGGGTGTTGAATGAATGGTCTTTGCTGCAGTGTCCTAATTCAAAAGATTTCTCAGTACAGTACCATGCCCCTCTAAATTTATTTACTGAACCCTATTGATTAAATGTGGGCAAAAGGGAGGATGATCAATTTGACAAGGTAGTACTATAGTCCTTTCTGCTGTAGCTTCCGGTGTGCATATTGTTAGATCTCTCCCTTTAGGGATAATTTTTCCGAAGATTAATGTTTTATTTAACCTTCGATATTCTTCATTTTGATGAAAGATTCTGCTCCTGCAGATTCTTTATTTTCCTCCTGCCTGCACTCTCACGGTTTTAATATGATTCTTTTCTGTGTTTATTTCTATCTGATAGAGACTTCTAGTTGCCTTACCTTAGAATTTCCCCCAAGCGTCAGACTGGATCCGGAGATTTTTCTTCGAGCAATACCCTTGCTCGTTGGTAGTAGGCGTCGGTCGACTCCACAGGCGCCGTTGGCGTCGTAGTCGCTGTGATGACGTCTGGAGTAGTATGTAGACTGCGCTTTGACGCAGTGATGTCAGTTGTTTTCTTTCTGCGCCACCCGCTGATCCGGAGAGAGCTACCCTGGTCTTTTTTTTGACCAGTTTCCCAGTCTCGCTCTAGAGGAAAGTATGGAGACCGTTAGCAGAGCCACCACCACTCGTCTTCCTCAAAATTTTCGGGTACAGGTAAGAAAAAGTAGTAGTTGAAGCGGTCTCATTGCACTTCGACTTCGCCTAGTTGCTGGGCTGATGCGATGCGGGAGGAGTGTCAACGCTCAAGGCCTCTGTCCTCGAAGCCTGCTTCTGGGTCTGCTCCATCCTTCCCTGAGTTTCTGGGAGCCAGAGTGACCCCCGCCCTGTGTAAGAAATTCTATGAGGCCATCCACCTTATCTTTGGGCGGACGGACCCCGATACTGCGCCTTTGGGCCCAAGGGGTTCAGTTTACCGTGCTCCCTTTCGGCCTTACCAGCGCCCCTTGTGTGTTCACGAAAGGGATGGCGGTGGTTGCAGCTCATCTGCGCAGGTTAGGGGTCTCAGTCTTCCCCTACCTCGACGACTGGCTGTTGAAGGTGGACTCACTCCTGAAAGTCGTCTCCCACCTTCAGACTACGGCAAGCCTCCTCCACACTCTGGGGTTCACTATAAACGTGCGGAAGTCACACCTGACTCCCTCTCAGATGTTCTCCCGAAAAGCAAATCCAAGATATTCAGGCTATACTTCTGATCTTTCCGCCTCTGTCTCGGGTTTCGGTGAGAATGACTCTGAGGCTGCTGGGCCTCATGGCCTCCTGCATCCTGCTAGTGACACAGGCCAGATGGCGTATGCGGGCCATGCAGTGGGACTCGAAGTTTCAGTGGGCACAGCGTCAGGGGAATCTCTCCGACATGGTCCAGATCTTGGAGGGGACTACGAAAGACCTGAAGTGGTGGCTTTCCAATCTGCATTGGGTCCACAACAGATCCCTCTCCTTTCCCAAGCCAGATCTATCTATAGTGACAGATGGGTCGCTTGTGGGTTGGGCGGCCACTTGGGAGAGGCGGAGATCAGAGGCCTCTGGTCTCCAGCAGAGCCTGGGCTCTATTTCAATCTTCTGGAGCTCTGTGCGATCAGGCTTGCGTTAAACGCATTTCTTCCCTCGCTCGAAGGGAAGGTAGTGCAGATGTTCACGGACAATACTACTGCCATGTAGTACTGCATCAAACGGTGGATTAGGGTCCTGGACCCTTTGTCAGGAAACACTACGTCTCTGGACATGGCTGGAACATCAGGGCATTACCCTGGTGGTTCAACATCTGGCGGGTTCTCTCAACGCCAGAGTGGACAAACTCAGCTGTCGATGCACAGCCGATTACGAGTTGTGCAAGGTCTCTTTCGGCAGTGGGGAGAGCCTTGGTTAGATCTGTTCGCCTCCGCAGTGAACGCGCAATGTTAGCTGTATCGCTTGTTGGATACAGCTGACATTCACTCAGAGACGCTTTGCGTCTCGAGTGGAACTCCGGCCTCCTTTATGCCTATACCACTTCTGTCCAGAGTTCTCAAGAGGATCAGGAACGACCAGGCCCAACTCATCGTGGTGGCTCCGGACTGGGCACGGAGAGCATGGTATCCAGAGCTTATTGAGTACGGCCATCAATCTTCCACTCAGACTGCCTCTTTGGGAGGATCTTCTGTCGCAGCAGCAGGGGACGGTTATCCACCCGAACCGGTCCAAACTCCGCCTTCATGCGTGGAGATTAAGAGGCGCCAGTTGATGACTTTTGATCTTCCACCCGAAGTCTGTGATGTTATCTTGGCAGCCAGGCGTTCCTCCACCGAAACGGTATACACCTGTCGTTGGCATACATTTGTGGCATGGTGCACCAACAAATCTGTTAATCCTCTCTCTGCCCCTCTATCTGAGGTTCTTCTGTTCATTCTTTCTTTGGCCCAGAAGGGCTCTGCTTTGGGCACCCTTAAAGGGTATTCATCTGCCATTTTGGCCTTTCTTAGATTACCTGATCAGCCCTCACTCTTTAAATCTCCTATTGTGAGTAGATTCCTAAAAGGTCTCACCCGTTTATTTCCTCCTACTCCATTTATCATGCCTCAGTGGGACCTCAGTCTTGTCCTTACTTATTTAATGTGTACTCCCTTTGAGCCGATGCACAATTGTCCCTTACGGCTCCTCACCTTCAAAACTGATTTTCTTGTTGCCATCACTTCTGCTGGCAGGGTGAGTGAGCTTCAGGCCCGTCCAAACCTCCATACTTGTTTGTGCACCATGACAAAGTGGTGTTGCGCACTTAGGATTCCTTCCTTCCAAAGGTGTTTATGCCTTTTCATGTAGGTCAGTCCATCACCCTGCCTACGTTTTACTCACCCCCACATCCTTCCCATGAGGAGGGGAGACTCCACCGTCTGGACCCAAAAATAGCGTTGGCCTTCTATCTTAATCGTACTAAAGATTTTCGGGTGGACGATCAACTCTATGTATGTGGGTGCGAAGAAATGGAAGGCAGTGCAAAAACGTACCATCTCTCGATGGGTACTTCTTTGCATCAAGATGTGCTACACTTTGGCCAAGAAGCAATCCCCTGAGGGCTTTAGTGCTCATTCCACCAGAGCGACTGCTGCTTCCACTGCGTTAGCATGCGTAGTTCCTGGCCTGGATATCTGCCAGGCAGCTATGTGGGCGTCCCTGCACACGTTTGCTAAACACTACTGCCTGGACAGTCAGGTCCGTTGGGACGGCTACTTTGGTCGTTCGGTCTTGCAGGACTTTCTACTATGATCTTGGTTTGACACCCACCACTGAGGATGGCATTGCTTAGGTATCTATTCTAAGGTAAGGAATCTGCAACTAGAAGTTTTTATCAGATGTACAAGTTACTTATCTGTGGTAACGAAATATATGGTGGAGACATATTCTAGTTGAAGATTCCTTCCCGACCCACCCATCCTCCCCGCTTGCGAACTGATTTCTAGGGACAGAGATTCCCACTTCAGGTCCTTAGCTCTGGTGCACCAATCTCAGTGTTCTTAGCGGCTCTGCGCTTTGGCGTGGAAAGTCGTTAAAAAAAACTGACATCACTGCGTTGAGGTGGCGTCTGTGTACTACTCCTGGCGTCATCACGGCGACTACAACGCCAACGACGCCTGCTGAGTCGACTGATGCCACCTACTGGCACGCAAGGGTATTGCTCGAAGAAAAAATCTCCGTATCCAGTCTGATGCCTGGGGGAAATTCTAAGGTAAGGAATCTGCAACTATAATATGTCTACCAGATATTTTGTTACCGAAGGTAAATAACTTGTACCTTGGCTCCCTCTGCTACACCACTAGACTGTAGGGGGGATGAAGATTAAACAAGCAGAACTGAATAAACAAACTCTTGAACTTCCTTTTATACTCTTTTAGCATCCCCTCTGAGGGAGTTTGTGGCTTCACAGTCAACTCTGTTCAGCCTCACCTGGCACTGGTGACTTGAACTTGCTGGAAAAAATGTGTGCATTCCATTCTTGCGCCTCGGAAAAAGGCCTAAGTTCTGGATGTGTAGGAACTGCATCATCCATCAGAAAGAACATTACTAAAGGTAAGTAGCATGTTAATCTTTTTCACCATATAATTGTTTTTCTGTTTCATTTTAGGACCTGGGTGTGACGAAAGTAGGTCACATGAAAAGAATTTTACACGGTGTCAAGGATCTGAACCGGAATCCTCCTGTCAGCGAGGCATAGCATCTGTTTTTACCTCTTGCCTCATCAGGTCCTCCCCTCAAACTCTGCAGTGACTCCCGTACAACATGCAGTAGTATACCAATGCAGTGATGGATTTCTGTGATGAGAGACACCCATATAGTCCACCCTTGGCGAGTTGACATCTTGTCTAACCATTTACCAGGAAAGATCTCTTGAACATATGAAGTGGTCCAAATTCATGCACCGGATCGTTTACCTGAATGGCCACTGCAAATAACTTCTGCTTAATGAGGGAATAAGTGCCTCAAGCAGCCAAATGCAACATGTGGACTCAGCTTCTGTTGGTTATCTTAGCTGGTGTTCGCCCAACAGCTATGAGGCTTTCATAATGAGTTTGTAACTGGTCACAACTGTTTCAAGAACTTCGCAGGAATTTTGTTACACCCCATGTGCTCTTAAGCACACGTTTCCATTATTCACCGAGTTCTCTTAATTAAGTTTCAAGGACATAAGTGGTTCTGCTTAACCAGTGAGTCTGCATATTGTAATGTGGAAACTGGTGTGTCTACACAGGTGCTGCATATATATTTTACACAAGTGGAAAGTTAATTCTGATTTTTTTTCAATGAAAGCATATTTTGTACAGCAATTATAACTGTAAAACTCCACATCTCGTCGCAAGAAAATAATAAGTAAATGATGAAGGGGTCACTCATTGTTAGAAATCAGGAAAGCAGGCTGTCGTAAAACAGGTGTTTAAAGAACAGTAAATCATTTCAGATGGATGCAAAGTCACTGGAACTGTAGAATAGCCGGGACATCACTTGGTACGGTTCCTCTCTTTCAAGTAATTATGGTGAGACAGAGTCATTCTGTCTTGGTGTTGTGGCCGACTAGATTTAGCCATCACAGTTTTACCCTTTTGTAGGAAGAGTAAGAATTAACTCAGTTATGTGTTTATCGGTCAATGAAGGTTCTTTCTTGTGTTAACTTGAACGTTAGTGTCTAACTCCTGTTCATCGTTTCCCTCCCTCAATTGAGCCGCTGTTCTGCTCCATCTCTTCTGGCTCGCACAGTGTGTTCTGAAGTCCACCCACGGGATTTTGTAACTTTAGGTTTTATTTTATCTGGATGTATTCTCTACATGTGCTGCAGATCAATAATTTTGTCATAAAATTGTAAAATATAAGAGCCTTAGAAATCGGAAGTGGTCAGAAATATTGAGGAAGCATTGAGCAGCCTCCGTTGCTTTCCTTGCCAACCTCAGTAAACTAAGAAGTCTTTAACCTACAACACAATTCCTGTTTAAGAAAAAACTGCTCTGTCCGGTGTGGAATGTGAGATTGTCCATCTTCCATGTTTGAGAGTTCCAGTGGCAAGCAAAGGTAATATGTACAGCAGTGAAATAGTATTTAAAAACATGAACCATATTTATTTTGTGCTTTTTTGTGAACTGGCATGAAATTGACAATCTGTTCTTCTCTGAAAATGGAGAACTTTGCATCTAAATTGGTGTTAATGAGGGGAGATGAATTGTTTAACATGACTTACCAGAAGAGATGGGACATTGAATTACCCTGTGTGAGGCAGACAGTACTGGAAGACATGAGAAAGAAGAAAAGAATCTTTCAGAACTTACTGTGTATGTCGACAGTCCTACTAGAAAACGAGAGATGTGTTGTAATGTCACTTGATATTTGAGTCAGTCCCTATAATAGGTCTTTAATAGGTCACTTATGTCTCACGCCTTATCCAGCTTGATGAGCCCAGGATTATCCCTCCTTCCACTCACAAATACCCAGAATACCTGGAGTTTTACTTTTAGTAGAGGTAAATGTTCACACTCTTTGGCAGACAAGATTATAAAAGATGCTCGTCTTTTAGTGAAAAGTTGTTTTCAGGGTTTTTATAAATAGCTTGCAAACTATTTTAAAGAAGAAACCGATTTTTAAGCAAAATGTATTACAGTACAGCATATGATAGGACCCCAGTGTCTGGAAAACAAATAAGGTGAGACAAAGATGGCTTCTGGTGCAGTGTAGTCCTTTAAAGTGCACCATGATTCCATTTGATTTCACCTTGTGCATTTGCAGGCCTTTTTGGTATTTTGAAACGATGATCTATTCTACATTTTATTTGTTCATTAGTTTGTCAGGCACTAGGCTACAAAACAAACACATTAATGCAATAGTATTTCATTAAAAAGTAAATGGTTGCATACGGACAAGTCAAACAAGGTTACACAATCAATGCAAGAAACTCTAAGATGGGCATGTTGTAGGTCTTACTCCACCTCAGTTTTATACTATTGTGGCATTCTTCTCATCAGTTAGTGACCAGTCTAAGTTTAATCACTGAAATTGACCATTTCCCATCTACGACCTAAAGTGCATTTAAAAAGAGTTAACGTTAAATCTAAAAAAAACTCTCACTGTGGAATAAGGAATTTTAAATACTTCTCAGAAGCATACTCTTTCAAACACCAATATATGCTGCATATAGGGCGCAGAGCACATTTGCCAGTATATTTTCACGGACACTGTAATCATTGCATGTTTAACAAGCACAATTGTGTGCTTTTGTTTACCTGTAACACATTTCATCCAAATAATTTTAGACACTTTATGAATCTGTTCTATTCTAAATGCATTTATAGAGTGCATAGTTACCCGTGGGCATCCTAGCACTGGCAACGTAACACAGTAACCATCCACTGTGTTCAGGGGAAGATCAGTTGTCAAGTAGCCATGAATTTAATAGTTTAAGGAACCTGATTTTATTGTTGGTGAGTCTCAGATAGAAGGGGAGGGAGTTTCATAGTTTAGCTACATTGTAGCTGAAAGACCGCCCACAACTTCTCGCTGCCTAATGAGCATTGAAGGACCGGAGAGCTCTATTTAGTACAGGGGGGTGGGGGGGACCAGTGGTCTGAGAATCGGTGGGTCTTTCAGATGGAGTACCCTATGAGCAATATGTGAGGCTTTGAATTTGACCCTCTGCTCAACAGGTAGACAGTGGAGGGTGGCTAGAGCCCGTCAGACACAATTGGGTTTGAGGACATTAAGGAGGGCTTGGGCTGATGCGTTCTTCACTGCTTGCAGGTTTTTGAGCACAGCTTTTGTTTCACCTAAATATAACAAGTCCCCGTAGTCCAAGTGGGAGAGAATTAATGCTTGGACCAAAAGCCTCCTAGAGAGGAGGGGGAATAGATGTAATATTTTGTGAAGCATTCTAAGGATGCCGTAGCAGCAGGAGGAGAGTTAGGTGGCTTGGACTTCCATGCCTAATGATTCGTCCAGCCATACCCTCAGCCTCTTAATAACCTCCTTGTGGGTGGAGGCCATGCCCTAGCAATGTGGCCAGCCTAGCTTCAGATAGGGATTTAAATTGTTGCCTAGTAACATGAGCTTCTTTTTTTCTCCATTAAGTTTGAGGCAGGAATTTGCCACCCAGCTTGCTACTCTCTCTAGGCAAGATCCTAATGTGGGTGGCAGGGGATCCCATCCCTGGGTCAAAGACAACACCAGTTGGGTGTCATCGCCATACAATACCAATGATAAGTCAAATGGCAAGATAATGTCAGATAAAATACGCATACATGTGAAAGAGAATCAGACTCGCGTAAGCCCTGTGGTACTCTACTCTGCAATGGAAATGTGTCTGAGGAACGCAATAATTCAAAGACTTGGAAAGTCCTGTCCTGGAAGGATATGAGCCATTTTAGTACTGGTCCCCCAAAGCCTGCACTGTTGGTTCTATTAAGGAGGATATCAAGGTTCACTGTGTCAAATGCTTTGCTGAGGTCAAGAAATATGATGGGTGCTGTACCATTATGATACATCAGCATTTTTGCTTTCTCTACCACCACCAAGAGGCCAGTTTCTGTGCTATGTTTCGGGCGAATGTCCATCTCGGTAGGCTGTAGTACAAGGTTTATTTCTAAAACAAAAATCAGAGAGGTGCTGATTAATATGATTTTCTACACCTTTGGTCAGACTGGGCAGGAGTGAGATTGGTATGTAGTTGCCTGAGCAAAGGTGGTCCAGATTGGATTTTTTTAAGAGACTTTAACCATGGCATGCTTCTGTGTGTGAGGTACTATGCCTTTTGTCAGGGATAGGATGGCAAATGCAAAAAGAATAGATAATGGACGGAATGCTTAACAATGTCAAACATTCACCCCCAGTCACAGATTTGTGCCTAAATCCATCAGTTTTATTTTGCCCCACCATTCCAGTTTGGACCCAGCCATATGCAAATGAGTCTTGACCCTGCTCCCCATGCGAACAGTCAAGCCCGAACTGTCAGGCCAGGCCCTCCCTGGACTGAAAAACAAGCATCCTGGGACTGGTGTCAGAGTATTACCCCTCATCAGCCAGACTAGCTTGAATCTGGTGGCATAACGAGCACGGGACCCACGTCTGAGTATTCGCTTCCTACTTTGGGCGACAAAATCAAAAAGAACAGATGGTGGGACGGAATGATGAACAATGTCAAACATTCACACCCAGTCAGTTTTCCTATGACTGGGTCCAAAACTGGGATGGCATGCAGAGCAAAAGAAACGATGGATTTAACCCAGATCGGTGACTGGGGGCTGAGCATTTGACAATCTGCAGCAACTGGCCTGGCAGTTCGAGCTGGATTGTTCCCACAGGGAGTAGTATCAAGGCTGATTTGCATATAGCAGGGTCCAAAACTGGGGTGGGATGGTAAGCAAAAAACGATGGATTTAACCCAAATCGGTGACTGGGGATGAGTGTTTGACAGTGCTCAGCATTCCATCCAACATCTTTTGTGTTGACCATTTCTAACCTGACTGTAAAGGTGACTTCAGCCACTTTAGAAAGAATATGCTGTGGAGTTGAATCATCTTAAAAATTGTGCAGTGCTGGGGTCTTTTATGGTGTTTGTGAGAAGTGCTGATGCATGAATTCTCACTATGCCCCAATATCAAAGCAACACTGATTGATAGAGGAGTGCGTGCGGTATCCTTTTCTATCTTGTACCGTGTCTCTGTGCCTGTGCACTCTTATTTACATATGAGCATGGTTGCATTTAGATTGTTCAATCGGTATGAATGTATGTACTTGAGCTGTTCTTTGTAGGGTAAAAGACTTTATGTGTTGATGCAGACATTTTAATATGCCTGCCTTGCAAAAGGTCTTGCATGGCATACCTGTGCATGATCTTTGGTAGTTGGTTTGTGTCACTACTGTACATAACTACCATAGCAGTTTCTCTCGGACTCTTCTAGTAGGTACATTTTATTTAAAAAAAATGTCTGGGGAGAAATAGAGACAAGTTTCTCTTACCAGTTCTTGCTAACCTCAGCCCCTGCCTGAAAAAGACTGCCCACCTTGCCAGCAGTGCAATACTGCCCCTTGCTAAGTCGAGGAGTCCCTTCTTCTTGTAGAAAGGAACCATAATTTACTGAGTTGACTTAAGACCAAACAACTAAGACCTTTATTTAGAGTTTGGTGAACAGGATCCTCTGTCAAATGTGTCAGATATCCGATCTGCTTTACCAGTGCATTATAGTATTTGGCAATACGTAGGACAGGCTATCCACCACCTTTTGCCAGAGTACCCTGTCCGCCAAACTCAATATAGTCTTATGATTGCTTGGCAGACGTTATAGGGTGCTAGGTCCGTCATTGTAATGTTAAAAGCTGTCAGATTGTTCATTGTTGGTTCACTGACAGACATTGTTTATAGAGAACACCTGAACAGATTAGTACCTCCCTTCTCAGGAGGGCCAGGGTGAGAGTGAACAGGAGATACTAATATACTGTTTGCAGTGGACTGAAAACAGATTACTCTAATCTGAGATATGGTGCTCCTTAACAGAAGAAGGTTGATGAGACAGAATTCTATTGTGGTATCCAAGACAATCTGAGCATAATTTTATGTTTTGGTCTGTCAGGGCACACAGGATAGCAACTAGGCTGCTGAAACATTTCAAACACATTAATAGGCAGGGTACTGACCCGGCATGCTTCTGCTGGTGGCTGTATGCTCCAGCAGAGTTATCTGCCTTAGGCATACATCCTTGAATCTTTCTCCTCTAGCACTGCCAGTTCAAGCCTGTGTAACCCTCTCCACCTCATCCCCTGAGTTTCTCACAACTATCTCCAAACTCCATAAGATTACTTTGCCTGTACGTCTGCCACAAAGGCACAGGTGAAAAGCTACCCTCCGAACAGTTGAGTAGCAAAGCACTTCAGAAAACAAACTCACTGAACATGCAGAAAAGCAAATAGTAGTGGAGAAAAATAGGAGAGTTATGATCCACTGCAGAGCAGGGAGTGAGCAAGTAGCTGATTAACCTATAAATGTCCATGTTGTAAGTGTACCCACTTGAACTGAATCATTAGTTTCCGCACAAATTAGTATTGCAAAACCAACTGTACCACAGACTATTCCTGCATTGCTTCCAGTTGCGAATCCTCCAGATCAAACCTGGAGGCGTTTGTGGACTGGAATTAGAGGTTGGCAAGCTGAAATCAATAAGATGGCACTATTTTTGGCATGTTGTTCCCCATTTCTAAGGAGCCTAGAGAGGTTAACATAGAATTCCCTGATAATCCTACAACTCAGAGCTTCCACAGGAGGTGTAACGGAAGCCTTAGAGAGTTCAAATAAAATGTTAAGCTCTTTTGAGAGGACATGAATCACCAAGCTGGTCAGAGACAGCAAAGAATGTCTAGCATCTGATAGAGACTTCTAGCTGCAGATTCCTTACATTAGAATTATCCTTGGATTTGAACATTTTTCATGAGCAGTATGCCTGCGCTTGTAAGTGGCATTGTTTGGCTCTGTGTGGCGTTGTCAGCATTGTCCGTGCTGGAAGTGATATCCGCAGTGCCTATATAGTGCCCACCCCAGCACGCTGACGTGAGTTTGTCGCTTTCTGTGCCAGTCAGTGCAGGTCCATAGAGAGCTAACCCTAGCCATTTTTTGACTGCCCTTTTTTTTTTACGTCTGGCAAAGGTTTTTTTGACAATCTTGTCCTGATGTGGCAGGAATGTCAACTAAGAAGGCCAGCTTCAAGCCATGCAGGCCTGTCATCGACAGATGTCAGTGACAGATCTGCATCTTGTTTGCCTTTGCTCCTTAGGACGTGACCACAAAGCAAACACCTGCACTAAATGCCGTGCTATGCCCCCCAAAGCCTTGAGGAAGCAGTTCCTCAAGCTCCTTGTTGCTCGACATGCATGGCTGTGTCAGTCTCGATCCCGGTTAAGAGGAAGGTCCCAGGATCAGTCATACATTCCAAGATCTTCATCGCACTCGGAGTTACCTGGGTGTTTGAGTAAGTCCCACAAGAACATCAAGAAGTTAAAGAGGTCCTCGACTACACCTCCTCTGCCATGATCTTCCAACGAGATTAAAAAGCTGTCTAATTCAAGGCTTGGCTCTGCGGTTGAGCCTGCCCCTGGGCTGGCTCCGCGCCTTCATGAGTTTCCTGGAGCCGGGGCGACCTCCGCCCAACTCCATAATTCTTGGAGGCCATGCATCATATATTTGGGTGGCACGCCTTTGTGCTCTACAGGGTCAGGAGGGGACCCTACTGGTTCCCCTGCAGCAGGTCTGCTTTCGGCACCACTCAGGCCCCTTAGATCCACAGACGGATCCGGATCACCGCCAGTCATACCACCTCGTTCTTCCCTTATGCCGGTCTTGATGCCAATGCTCCCGGTGCCACCCCGCCCCCCCACCACCAGGGCGATGCCATTCCCATTCTCATCTCCCACTGTTGACACAGAGCTAGAGGGGCATTGCCCAACTCTAGCACTGTCTGGAGCTGCGCTTCCCAGGTCTGAGTCTGAGACATATTCCTAGGTGCTAGGAGACAGGGAGGATTGGGAGGTGGTTGCTGGACCCTGAAGAATACTAGCCCATAGACCCTAGCATGAACTGGTCTGAGGTCTTGATGGAGGTCAGTGCACTGGACACCTCCCAGACACTAGCATGCTTTCTTCCCCTACCTTGGCTACGGAGGAGGGAGCTCCATTTGCTGTGGTTGTGAGAAGGGTAGCTGAGGTCCTGGATCTTCAGTTGCTCTGGGTGGCTGTCTCACCAACATAGGTGAGACAGAGGTGCTTCAGCCGGGAGTGACCCCTTTAAAACGCTTTACCTTTTAATGAAACCCTTATAGACGTCCTGCTTGGGACCTGGTCCAAGTCTAGCACAGGGGCTCCTGTGAAAAGGACTATTGCCCGCCACCATGTCCACGGTCCAGGGGACCCCAAGATCCTCACACAAAACCCTACCGTGGAGAGTTTGGTCATCCAAGCATCCACCTCCTGTGTAAATCATGGTGTATTCCCTACCACACCATTCAATAGGGATACCAAGAGGCTGGAAACCTTAGGCAAGAAAATGTTTTCTTCCCCCAGCCTGGCACGGCGGTCTGTGAACACAGTGTGTGTTTTAGTCTGTAACTCCCATGCTCTATGGGATTCGATTGTGCAGATGCTGCTGATCGTCTGGGGAGAGAATGGGGCCATACTTTTCCAAGCTGTTGCCAGCGGGAGGGATACAGCAAAGTTTACGATCTGATGCGGATTAGATACTTTTGACTCGCTAGGCAGCGTGGTTTTATTGACGGTGGCCTTCTGTACCAAGCCTGGCGGAGAACTGGCTTTTTGCGGGATGTCCAACCCTCGCTTATGGGCATGCCGTTTAATGGCTCTGGTCTCTTCAGAGACAAGGCAGACTCACTGCTGGAGCACTTCAAGAATAGCAGGGCTACAACCAAGTCCTTGGGCCTTTACATGGCCCCTTGCCAACCGCAGTCCGCCTTCCACTCCTTTCGTGGCCATGAAAAGGGCTTCCCGCTGTCTCTTTACAAACTCAGCCACCACGGTATCCAAGCTTCCCAGCCTCTGAGTGGCCAAGGACAAGGTACCCACAGACCCTGAGTGTCGAGCAGCCAGAGGTTGGGCCAGTCTACCGCCACCTGCCTTGCAGCCACAGCCCTCAAAACCCTTCAATTTGCCTTCCTACCATCATGGGCACCCAGGGGGAGGCAGGATACGCCATCACCTATCCCACTGGAGGTTTATAACGACAGACCAATGGGTTCTTGGAATTATCCGAAGGGGTTACTCCTTCCCCTTCATGACTACCCCTCCACCTATGCTACCCACTTGTGACAGTCTTGACTAAGGACCATCTCACATTACTCTGCCAGGAAGTGGCGGCTGTCTAGGCCAAGAGAGGCATAGAGAGGGTGCTGATGCCAGAAGTCGTTCATGGATCCTATTCCCACTACTTTCTGGCTGGTGTCCAAGAAGGACGGAGGTCTTCCTTCTATCCTGTACCTGTGCTCTCTCAATTCCTTCCTCAAGAAGGAGAAGTTCAAAATGCTCATGTTCGTTTAAGTCCTGCCTGCTTTCGACCTGGGAGACTGGATGGTGGCTTTGGACGTACAGGACAAATACTTTCATATTCCAGTCCCGCCTGCCCACAGACATTACCTGCATTTCATGGTAGGCAACAAGCCCTTTCAGTTTTCCATGCTCCCTTTCGGCCCTACCAGCGCTCCTCAGGTGTTCACCAAGGATATGGCAGTGGTTGCAGCTCATCTACGGACATCAGGGGTGCCAGTTTTCCCTTCGCTCGATGACTGGCTTGACAGTGGGTTTGCCTCATTCTGTTGTGTTTCATCTCCAGACTAGGGCACACCTCCTGCACTCATTGAGGTTCACTATCAAAATGCCAAAGTCAACCCTGACTCCCTCTCAGATGCTTCCTTTCATCTGAGATGTTCTGGACATGATGCAGTTTCAGGCCTAGCCTCCTGAATGATGAATCCAGAATATTCAGGCTACGATACCCATGTTTCAGCCTTTTTCTTGGATTTCTGTAAGATTGACTCTGAGATTGCTGGGCCACATAGCCTCCTACATCCTGCTTGTGACACATGTCCATTTGTATATGCAGGTCTGCAATGGGACCTGAAGTTCCAGTGGGTGCAGAATCAGGGTAATCTCTCCGACATGGTCCAGACCTGCAGTGGTGGTTATGGAACCACGATTAGGTCAGTGGCAGACCCCTTGCATTTCCCAACCAGATCACAGTGGTGACATATGTATTACTTCTGGGATGGGACGGCCATCTTGGAAAGGTGGAGATCAGAGGCCTCTGGTCTGCAGTGGATTGTGACCACCAAATCAACCTTCTGGTGTTCCAGGGGATCCAGCTGGCATTAAAATAATTTCTGCCCTCTATCAAGGGAAGGATAGGGCAGGTGGTCATGGACACCACCACCACCATGTGGTTCTGTGTTCAACAGGGTAGTGTGAGGTTGTGCACCCTTTGTCAAGAGGTTCTGTGCCTCATCAGCTAGGCTAGCTTGAGTCCAGTGGCACAGTGGACAAGGGACCCACAACTGGGAATACCCTGACAACTTAGAGTGACTTTAGCAGCACAAAAGGATGATGGGCGGAGTGCAGAAACCTTTCAAACACTCACACCTAGTCACAGATCTGGGTTTAATCCATCATGCCAGCCTGGCTGATGAGGGGAGATACCCTTTCAATTAAAAGAACCTACTACTACTGAGCTTTGTTGAAAGACTTGCTTTTAACATATGTCTTTGAGTGCTGCGGTATCTCTAACTAAACACAGATCTGTGACTGGGGGTGAGTGTTGAAAAGTTTTAGCACTCCGTCGATCATCCTTTTCTGTTGCTTCCTGTACACTGCATACAGCTCCTGCGCAGAGTTCTCAAGAAGATGAGGAACGACCAGGCCCATGTCATCCTTGTGGCTCCAGACTGGGGTGGAGACTTTGGTATCCAGAGCTATTGAGTATGGCCATTGGGCCTCCAATCAGGCTGCCACTTTGGGAGGATCTTCTGTTGCAGCATCAGGGGAGGATTCTCCAACCGAACCTGTCAATGTTCCGCCTTCATGCGTGCAGATTGAGTGGCGACAGTTAACTTCTTTGGACCTTCCACCCAAAGTCTGCCATGTTCTCATGGCAGCTAGGTGTCCATGTACCAAGACTGTATATGCGAACCATGGTCCTTCTTTTTATCTTTTCTCTTTCCCAGCAGGGCTCTGCTCTGGGCACCCTTAAAGGTTATCTTTCTGCCATCTCAGCCTTTGTGCAGTTGACAGATCAGCCATCGCTCTTCAAATTCCCTCTTGTAAGAATGTTCTTGAAAGGGTTACAGCACGTTTCCACCTTTGCCCTTTATTATGCCTCAGTGGGAACTTAATCTTGTCCTAACTTTTCTTATGTGCGCTCCCTTTGAGCCATTACATAATTGCCCTCTCCGGTTTCTTAGCATCAAAACAGCCTTACTGGTGGCAATAACTTCTGACCGGAGGTCCTGTGACCTTCAGGCTTTGTCATCCAAGCCTCCATACCTCAGTATATACCCTTACAATCTATTTCTACGCACTAGAGCTTCCTTTCTGCTCACTCTCTTTCATGTAGACCAATCCATCACTCTGCCTACTTTTTACGCTCCACCACATCCCTCCAAGGAAGAGGAGCGACTTCACCGTCTTGACCCAAGAAAATTGTTGTTCCACCACGACCATACAAGAGTTCTGATGGAAGACAAGCTCTTCATGGGATATATCAGAGCGAAGAAGGGAAAGGCCATGCAGAAACAGACCATCTCTCAATGGATCTTGTTAGGCATTAGGATATGCTACGCTGTGGCCAAGAAGCAACTCCCTGAGGGTTTGCATGCTTATCTCACCAGAGCTAAGGCTGAAATCACGTTAGCAGGCAGGGTTGCGGTCCTGGTCATCTGCCAGGCAGCAATGTGGGCTTTGCCGCACACTTTACAAAACACTACTGCCTGGACAGTCGGGTCCATCAGTATTAGCACTGAGCCAGTTCAGTCCTGTAGGACATTCTAGTATGAAATTGGGTTGCAGCACCACCTCCTGGGAGGTATTGCTTGGGTATCTATTCTAAGATAATAAATCTGCGTCTTGAATTCTCTATCAGATGAACAAGTTATTTTACGTTTGGTAACACCTTATCTGGTAGAGAATCTGTCTAGCTACAGATTCCTTACCGGCCCACTAATCCTTCCCGCTCTGCAAGCAAATTGCTAGGTACAGGTCTGTTCTGCTTTCAAGGCTCTAGTTTTCCACACCAGTGGTCAGTGTTCTTCGTGGCTATGTGCTCCTGGCATGGAAAATTGCGAAAAGTAATGGACATCAACGCACTGGGGTGGCATCTATATAGGTACAACACACGTGACATCCAGCGCAGACAATGCCACTCGGAACGAAACCACACCGTTTACCGGAAGCCCGGGGTATTGATCATGAAAAACTTCCATATCCAGTCTGATGCTGGTGAATAATTCTAGGGTAAGGAATCTGAGGCTAGATAGAGTCTCTACCAGATAACGTGTTACCTGTGCTATTAGGTAGGGGACTCGGTCATTAATTTGCTGTGACTTGTCAAAGAGTGTCTTGTTGTGGGGCCGTTTGGCCGAGTTGTGATTTAGCAAACCCCCCCACTCCCTCTCTACCCCCACGCTGATGTTGAACCAATGATTTCATTTCAGGTACCTGAAGCTCAGTATGCTCCTCATGGAGCCCGCACTGAGCGTACTGAAGTACACAACTAATGCCATGTGCACTCATTGCATCCTTTCTTTATTTCACCTGGACTTAATTCATATTTAAATAATTTCTTTTGTTATTATTTATGCCTGATTGACGAAAAGGAAAGACTGTGTTTACACTGTAGGTTTTGTCTTGTACGTATTGTTTTTACTGTAAAAAGAAAATGGAGAGAAATAATTAAGTCTATTGCTTCTTTTTTCCAGAAATGGCCGGCCTAAAATCCCCATGCCTTTTTTGTACAGAACGTTCCAGGAGCTGTATTACAGAAAGTGCCCTAGAGGCACATCCGACGTGTCTCTCCCCAAAGCACCTTGGTATTAACAAACGGGCTGCAGATGCTTGCGCTCCCCTGCTGTAATACACAAATTGCTGGTGCACATTTAGCGCCAGCGCTGTCATGAAGTGATGTTCCTTCATTTGCATTGGGCCACACCTTCAGTTTGACTCTGTGCCTATGTCACACTATGGACGCAAATGCAGAGGCAAACATTCCCTTAGGAGGCACACTGGCAATGCACCACAAAAAGGTCATGCACTGTCAGTGTGCCCCCTCAGGCCATGCAAAACTGTATTCTGTCAGCTGGGGGCAAAGTTAGCAATATACAAAGTGGACCCCAGTGGAAGTGCTTAAAGACCCCAACTGTGTAACTCCCAGCAGTAACACAACACACAGGGAATACACAGTGGGTCTGTAAGAAGCAATAATTGTTGGAAAAACTTAATCCTCCACAAAACCTTTGAAAAGATACACAGAGAGCTAAGGAAAAAATATATATTTTTAGGATGAAAACCCTTACCCACTCACAGATGGCATGCTTCATCATTGGGTTCCTCCTTACACCACTAACAGACAAGTTGGTGGTGTGGGCTAGAACTCTCAGTAATTTAGTGAGTAGCGCTCTAATCGTAACTAACAGGATATCACAATTTAAGCTGTGCGGCGTTGGTGTTGGTTAGTTGAGTGTTAGTGGGAAAAAGTGAATGAAGTGAGAATAGAAATGCTTTGTAGTGGAAGATGTTCAAATAAATATATCCTGGTTCCAGAAAACAAAAATGAATAGTGCACAGAAATGCATTCATATATTCCTGTAGCCTGTTGATTCATAGACACCCCTATAGGTCTATAAGACACCCACAACTGCCTTCACCAAAAGCATTCAGCTGTGAGAGATTTCTCACATACAAAGTCCTCATGAATAATACATCGTGTGAGAGGGCACTTGCTACATTCCTCACTGCGGGTCTACTGCCTTCAGAGCTGTTTTGTCTGCAGCAAGGAGTGAACCCATGCTGATCCCACTCGTATTTCAACATGAGCAGACCAGGATGCCTTGAGACTTCAAATACTGAAATATGTAGTCTCGGAAGCATTTCACCAGTTTACCCAATGTCTCTCTTAGAGCGGTTGTGAAAGACTCTGCTCTGGGTGGCCTTCAAGTTTGTAAGATCTTTAAAGAAAGCCTTTTCAAAAGTTAAATCATCTGGCGGTACAGCAGTCACCAGGAGGTTGAAATTGGACATCTTCCTCTCCTTATCGGGGGTCAAGTCAAAGAAAATTCTAAGACATATTTTCCTAAAGAACTGGGTTGTTTCCTTCAAGATTGTGAACTCATCTCCAACATTGGTGGGTACATAGTTCAGGCCTTTCTGTAGGACTGCCATTTCCTATTCAGTAAGACAGTGGTTGCACAACATCTCTAAGCATAAGCTGGAAATTGTGAGGAAACTCAGGAATGACCCGTTGATTACGATCAAAGCAGCAGATAAAGATGGCTCTATCATTATTTTTGGGCTCCACTACTTATGAAGATGAATGCCTACAGCAATTAGGGAATACTAAGAACTATCTGTGGGTGGAAACAAGATCTGACCAAGAGATTAAAAAGGAGGATACAATATCTTGTAGAGGAAGCAAAGAATCGCCAGTAGTGTACTGCAAAAGAGGCTGAGGACTCCATATGTTTGTATTTTACTGAAAATACACAAACCTCAGCATCCTGTTCCTGCCAGACACATGATTTCCGGTATTGGATCTTTGCTTGAGCCCTTGCTTCAATTCACTGACTTTTTCCTGAGGCCTCTGATTGTCAAGACGCCATCCTACCTCCAGTATACTAAACACACCCTCAAAGTACTTCATGAGGTTTACTTTGATCCACAACATATGTTGATGAGCCTGGATGTAAAATATCTTTATACCTGCATTCCACAGGATAATACATTGAGGACGGCTGAGATGTACCCCTGTTTCATTTATCATGAAGTGTGCCCAAATTGATATGAAGATCTTTTTTTTCAATTTCAAGAACAACGTTATTACCAGATGTCTGAGCCTTCTATGGGCAGTACATTTGCCCTGAGTAGGGCAAGTTTGTATATATGCATCCTTTTGAATGTGCTCACATCTATTCTGTGGATAATTCCTATCTCATCCATTTGAAACATAACACTGGAAACCGTGTAGAGATTACATTTTTGACATCTGGACAGGGTCTGTGGCAGTTATTCGTTATTTTCTACAGTTGCTCAGTGATAAATGTTTTCTAAGATTCATCAATGAGTACAATACACAACCAATTACCTTTTCTGGATCATATATTTTATTCCAAAGATGAATGGATACAGTTTGAACTGTATAGAAAATCCATGGCAAGTAATCACTTACTACCAGGGGTGTGGAATTTATTAAAATATCTACTTGTCCACTGGACCGGTTGCTTCTCAAATCTACTTGTGCTGTAAAGAGATCTACTTGTCCCTTTGGTGCCATGTAGTGTGGCGCCAAATTATGGCAGCAATCTCATTATGTAAGAGCTCTGATAATAGCCTCTCTGATTATGCCAGGGCTACTACCATAGTAGGGCTTGAATACTTGCAGTTTCAATCCCTACTGTAGCAATTTCCTTATTTTTCCACCTTTCTGCAGATCTGCATACTGGGGCTGAAGGAAGCAGTAAGCAATAGTTCCAGGGCTGGAATGCCTTTGAGTCTGCAAACCTACTAACCTGCATGTTTTAAAGATTTTCACCAGCTTCTCTAATATTTTCCCATAATAAGAAAGGTTGGACATTTACTCCTGACAATGGCAGAATTAGAACTTCTTCCAGGGTTGGGAAGAAAGTGTCTGGAGGGAAAATGAACTTGCAAATGCTCAATAGATTTTCACATGAGCAAATCTACACATGCGTATTTACCCATGCTAAAATACAGTTCACAAATATTTTATAGGGGTACGACATATACCATGGGTGCACTTTTGTGACTTTCTTTAAGAATTTGGGGCCACATGTAGGTAGGTTCAGATTTGCGACCCGCAAATCCGAATGTAGGATGGTGTCCCTGACACCATCTGTGATTCGCAAGGGCTTCGCAAATGCACACCTCATGAATAATCATGAGGTGGGTCGCAATTTGCGACCCCCTTGCGAATGGCGGCCTCACAGGGATGGTGGCCTGCAGGAGACAGCAGACCACCATGTCTGTGACTGCTTTTCAATAAAGCAGTTTTTTTTTTTTTGTAATGCAGCCCGTTTTCCTTAAAGGAAAACGAGATGCATTACAAAAACGAAAAATGAAACGTTTTCGTTTCATTTAAAAATGTTTACAGTGACATTCACAATGGGGAAGGGGTCCCAGAGGGACCCCTTCCCTTTTGTGAAAGTGTTAGCACCCATTTGAAATGGGTGCAAACTGCGATTGGTTTGCACCCGCGTTCGCAAAACAATCCTACATTGCACTGCGAGTCGCAATTAGGAAGGGAACACCCCTTCCTAATTGCGAGTCGCAAACCCGTTTTGCGATTCGGTAACCAGGTTACCGAATCGCAAAACTGGGTTTGTGCATCGCAATGTGCTTTTTGCACGTCGCAATTCGCGAAAGTCACTGTTTGCGACATGCAAAAAGCTACCTACATGTGGGTCTTGGTCCCTAATTAGGTCTGGTGTTAACAAAGACATTTTGTTTTAATTAAACTTCTATTTCTCTCTCTTTCGGCTGGCTTTACTGTGAGTGATCGCATTCTTCTCTTCCACAAGGAGCATATTGGCACACAAAGTAGTTTTGTTCAGTGTCAGGAACTACAGTGGCAATCAGTGACGTAACGAAACTGGAGGGTGCCCCTTTGCAAAGAACATGGAGGAGCCCCCTCTCCAAACTCACTCAGGGTAGGTGCTGTGCTGAAGGGGGCCCCCTGGAGGGCGGCTGCAGGGCCTTTGTTATGCCAATGGTGGCAACGTGTGCTTTTAGAGTTCAAAAACGTTTTGGGGGGGTTTTGCCAGTGTTTGTTACAATGTTGAGGGCCTGGTAGCTCCCACAACAATAAAGTGTTACAAAAGCCATGTCAAAACAAGACAAGCATTGATGAAACTAAAAGACTTATAAAAATATGTCAGATCAGTTGGCTTTGTCAGTGATGGTTTATTTTCATGCTTCCCATAATCGTGTTGAAAATGGTTACACTGATTTTCCATTAGAAATAATTTTGGGAAATACTAGCATGCATCAAAACATTTTACTAAATGACACTTCATTTGCATCTAATCAGAGAGCATTCTGGGAGCATTATACTTAGCCTCATAGTCTAAACTTTTCAAACATGTGTATACACGTTTTTTTTTTTTTGTACTGGAACCAACGTCAGTAGTGAAGTGTGACCTTAAAACATTTATTTACAGCACTCACCCTAATAATGAAGGTTTTCAAATAATGAACCATAAATACAAGTTCGAACAGCATTATCTTTTGGAAACACATTACCTCAACTGCAGAGAAATTCACTCTCTGTAAACAGACAGCCAAAGGGTTTGTGCTGCAGAGGGTTGGGCCTACTTGTCCCAAGGACAAAGTAAACATAAAAACTTGTTGCCCTTGACCCCAAACAAGATGTCCCGGGCGTCGGGCGATAGGAATTCCACATCCCTGCTTACTACATTATGACAGTTACCACCTTAGGTCCCTGCATGATAATTTACTGATGGGGAAGTGTTTAAGAATCAGGCAATATTGCACTCCATTGACTCATTTTAAGAAACATGCTGCATCACAATGTAGTTTATGGACAGACACTACCCTGCCCATTTAATTTGACGGGCTGTGAAGCAGGCATGCAATAATAACCATGATGCCCTTATAGAGGATCATCAATGCCCCCTAATGAGCATCTGACCTGTTTAGGCACTTTTTGTAGTTTATCTTCTGCTATACAAAAAACGGTTCAACAACATTGGAAAATATTGAACACTGGTCCTTTCAACTTTGTCCTTCTGATGTTTGCATTTGAGCTGGGTCCTAATTTAAAGAACTATCTGGTACCTGCCAGACTACTAACCAAGGGATTAAGCACACAAGGTGCCCTGTGGTCTCTGCCTAAAGTTAAAGTGCATTTTCCTTGTGGGTTTTGTGTTGTTTCTATCGAAAAAATAGTACACTGTTCCAAGAAATAAGGCATGTGAGATAGAGGCATACCAGCATTTTCAGGAGAGCCCTCAAGCTTCTACTAGGATGCTGAGTATCATCATTGGGCAATCTCTTCGTCAGACCGGCACTTCAATGTCTGGCAGACCACCCCAATCAAGGTGGTGGTACTCAAATGACGATACTCCAGCAGATGTAAATGAGTCTGCGGAAAATACTGACAAAAAGACAAAAGTGTAGGAGAGACAATTGATTTAAAATTGGCTCTGAGCCTTAGGCATCATATTTTAATAACTCAGGCCAAGGTTAAAAGAGAGGACTAGAGGAGTAGACACAGGGAAAAATGTCCCATTATACTCCATGAAAGGAGAAAAGGTAGAGTACCCAATCCTAACAAAAAGTGGTCACCATGTTTAGCTCCTCTGTGGTAAAAAATTGATCCCTTGGCGCTTCATCAGGACCTAGACAACTACTTCTCCTATTAAAAAGAAAAATAAGTGCTAAAAAGTCACTTACTGACCGAGGACTACTTGTCACCGTCAATTAGTCAAATGGTCGCACTGCATGAAAGTAAAAACATAGACAATAATTAGTGTCTACCAAGTGTAAAAAGTGATGGACACACAAAAACCCAGACATCAAATGTGGCACAGTGAACAGAGCAAGAAAAGGCTTACCCTCCCATGGTAGAGAAAAGGCATCATAGGCATATGTCAGTCTCAAACCAAAGAAGAATTACTAGGTACAAAAGAATATGTTATAATGTATAGATAACAAGCATAACAATGGGTAAATTAGAAACTAATGTTATCTGCAAATAACATGTGTACACAGTCACTAAATGTAACTCTCAATAATGTTAAGATCATCCTAGTATTAATCAAACATTAGTATGTCATGACCAAAAAGAGATAAAATCAATTGGGTCACTCAACATGCTCTGTTGGGGGCTGTGTAGAGTGTATTGCCACCATGTAATACACAACCAAATAGCAGTCGATACACAAAATACATTACTGGAGAGTAAAAAGCCAGTCGCTTGTTAACAACTAAGTATACCTGTGTCCACAATCCTGATATACAATACAAGATCAATAAAAAACCGTCCTGGTTAGGTGGAGCGCAAAAGGGAAACTGCCTATATCGGTCAAGCGCGAGCAAAAAGACAGACGGGGGGAGCACTTACTTTAAACTTCCTTCAGCCTCGCGTTGAACCTACCCGGAGACACGTGCCTGGAGGCAAGCGCACAGTGTCTTGGGAGGTTTAGAAATAGCCTGTGTCAGCGCTTTCTCTATCCACGAGTCGGACTCGGAAGAGCTCGAAACCGAAGAAATGCCGAAAACCGTGAGTAAGACGTCGAAACATAAGACTCACGAGAAGTCAACAAAAGCCCAGGGGACGCCACCGCCAACAGGCCATGGCTTAACCCAAAAATTAGGTGACCGACCCAAGGCACCGAAAAAGGGCACGCTTGTGTCGAAGTCATCCGACTCCGGTCGAGATACCGCCACACAGCAATCTCGGAGCCGAGACGTCGGCTCAGAAAAATTTCGCCATCGGGACAGCGGCACCAAACAATTTCGGCACCGAGACACCACCACGCCGAAAATTAAAAAGGTTTCTTCGGAGCCTAAAAAGACGTCCAAAAAAGTTTCGGTTCCGAAACATCCAGCCTCGGAGCCGAAAACAGGTTCCTATACAGAGGAACAAGGATTGTCCTCCCAAATGCAAAAGCATAGATTTGGAGAGGAACTTGAAGCAGTAGAGCCAGACTATACTCAAAGAAGGCTCCACATTCAAGAAGACACAGGGAAGATAACCACTCTTCCCCCTATTAAAATTAAAAGAAAACTTGCCTTTCAAGAAAAGGACAAGCAGCCACAGGCAAAGGTGGCAAAGAAAACAACTCCACCACCGTCAGTGCACACATCACCGGTAGCAACTCCTCCACTGATGCACTCCCCGACTCATACTACAATGAGTCAAGATGATCCCGATGCATGGGACCTGTACGATGCTCCAGTATCGGACAACAGCCCAGACTCGTACCCTGCCAGGCCGTCCACACCTGAGGACAGTACATCTTACACACAGGTGGTCGCAAGGGCAGCTGCTTTCTATAACGTCACCTTGCATTCCGAACCAATTGAGGATGACTTTTTGTTTAACACGCTATCCTCCACTCATAGCCAATACCAAAGCCTACCTATGCTCCCAGGAATGCTAAAACATTCTAAACAAATCTTTCAAGATCCTGTTAAAGGCAGAGCCATAACTCCAAGGGTGGAGAAAAAGTACAAGCCACCGCCAACAGATCCAGTTTATATTACAACGCAGTTAACACCAGACTCAGTAGTTGTCGGGGCAGCTCGTAAGAGAGCAAACTCTCATACCTCAGGGGACGCACCACCTCCAGACAAGGAGAGTCGCAAATTTGATGCTGCGGGCAAAAGGGTTGCAGCACAAGCAGCAAACCAATGGCGCATTGCCAATTCACAAGCACTTTTGGCAAGATACGATAGAGCTCACTGGGATGAGATGCAACATTTCATAGAACACTTACCCAAAGAGTTCCAAAAAAGAGCACAGCAAGTGGTGGAAGAAGGACAAAGTATCTCTAATAATCAGATACGGTCTTCGATGGATGCAGCAGATACGGCTGCAAGGACAGTAAATACTGCAATAACAATAAGAAGGCATGCATGGCTGCGCACGTCAGGGTTCAAGCCGGAAATTCAACAAGCCGTGCTAAATATGCCATTTAATGAACAGCAGTTGTTTGGGCCGGAAGTCGACACTGCTATTGATAAACTCAAAAAAGACACTGATACAGCAAAAGCCATGGGCGCACTCTACTCCCCGCAGAGCAGAGGCACATTTCACAAAACACCTTTTAGAGGAGGGTTTCGAGGGCAACCTACAGAAACCACAACATCACAAACAAGGCCCACTTACCAAAGCCAATATCAGCGGGGTGGTTTTCGGGGGCAATATAGAGGGGGACAATTCCAGAAAAATAGAGGAAAGTTCCAAAGCCCCAAAACTCCTCAAAATAAGCAGTGACTTACAAGTCACACATTCCCACCACATAACACCTGTGGGAGGGAGACTAAGCCAATTTTACAAACATTGGGAGGAGATACTTGGGTACTAGCAATTATCCAGCATGGTTCTTGCATAGAACTTCTCAAATTCCCTCCAACAGTCCCACCGAAAACACACAGTATGTCAAAACAACATATAGATCTTCGAGGATTAGAAGTTCAAGCATTGCTCCAAAAAGAAGCAATAGAATTAGTACCAAAACAAGATTTAAACACAGGAGTTTACTCACTGTATTTTCTAATACCCAAAAAAGACAAAACTCTAAGACCTATACTAGATCTCAGAATATTAAATACATACATCAAATCAGACCACTTTCACATGGTTACATTACAAGAAGTAATCCCACTGCTCAAACAACAAGACTACATGACAACACTAGATCTAAAGGATGCATATTTCCATATACCAATACATCCTTCACACAGAAAGTACCTAAGGTTTGTATTCCAAGGGATACATTACCAATTCAAAGTGTTGCCATTCGGAATAACAACTGCGCCAAGAGTTTTTACAAAATGTCTGGCAGTAGTAGCTGCACACATCAGAAGGCAGCAAATATATGTGTTCCCGTACCTAGACGATTGGTTAATAAAAACCAACACGCAAATACATTGTTCACAACACACAAAATATGTCATAGAAACCCTATACAAACTAGGTTTCTCAATCAACTTCCCAAAGTCACACCTTCTGCCGTGTCAAACACAGCAATACCTAGGAGCAACAATCAACACAGTAAAAGGGATTGCCACTCCAAGTCCACAAAGAGTTCAAGCATTTCACAATGTAATACAAGCCATGTATCCAAAACAAAAGATACAGGTCAAAAGGGTAATGAAACTGCTAGGCATGATGTCTTCATGTATAGCCATTGTCCCAAATGCAAGGCTGCACATGCGGCCCTTACAACAGTGTTTAGCATCACAATGGTCACAAGCACAGGGTCAACTTCTAGATCTGGTGTTGATAGACCGCCAAACATACATCTCGCTTCAATGGTGGAACAGTATAAATTTAAACCAAGGGCGGCCTTTTCAAGACCCAGTGCCACAATACATGATAACAACAGATGCATCCATGACAGGGTGGGGAGCACACCTCAATCAGCACAGCATCCAAGGACAATGGGACTTACAACAGAGACAGTTTCATATAAATCACTTAGAACTGTTAGTGGTATTTCTAGCGCTGAAAGCATTTCAACCCATAATAACCCACAAATACATTCTTGTCAAAACAGACAACATGACAACAATGTATTACCTAAACAAACAGGGAGGAACACACTCGACACAGTTGTGTCTCCTAACACAACAAATATGGCATTGGGCGATTCACAACCACATTCGCCTAATAGCACAATTTATTCCAGGGATTCAGAATCAGTTAGCAGACAATCTCTCTCGGGATCACCAACAGATCCACGAATGGGAAATTCACCCACAAATACTGAACACTTACTTCCAAATTTGGGGAACACCACAAATAGATCTATTTGCAACAAAGGAAAACTCAAAATGCCAAAACTTCGCATCCAGGTACCCACAACATCTGTCTCAGGGCAATGTGCTATGGATGAACTGGTCAGGGATATTTGCGTACGCTTTTCCCCCTCTCCCACTCCTTCCATATCTAGTAAACAAGTTGAGTCAAAACAAACTCAAACTCATACTAATAGCACCAACATGGGCAAGACAACCTTGGTACACAACACTACTAGACCTTTCAGTAGTACCTCATATTAAACTACCAAACAGACCAGATCTGTTAACACAACCCAAACAACAGATCAGACATCCAAATCCAGCATCGCTGAATCTAGCAATTTGGCTCCTGAAACCTTAGAATTCGGGCACTTAGACCTCACACAAGAGTGTATGGAGGTCATAAAACAAGCTAGGAAGCCTACCACTAGACACTGCTATGCTAATAAGTGGAAAAGATTTGTTTATTACTGCCATAATAATCAAAATCAACCCTTACACGCATCTGCAAAAGATATAGTAGGATACTTACTACATTTGCAAAAGTCAGAACTAGCTTTCTCTTCCATCAAAATACATCTTACTGCAATTTCAGCTTACCTGCAAATTACGCACTCAACTTCATTATTTAGGATACCAGTCATAAAAGCATTTATGGAAGGCCTAAAGAGAATTATACCACCAAGAACACCACCAGTTCCTTCATGGAACCTCAACATTGTCTTAACACGACTCATGGGTCCGCCTTTTGAGCCCATGCACTCTTGTGAAATGCAATACTTAACGTGGAAAGTTGCATTTTTAATTGCCATCACATCTCTAAGAAGAGTGAATGAAATTCAGGCATTTACCATTCAAGAACCATTTATTCAAATACACAAAAATAAAGTAGTCCTACGGACAAATCCTAAATTTTTACCAAAAGTAATCTCACTGTTCCACTTGAATCAAACAGTAGAATTACCATTGTTCTTCCCACAGCCAGATTCTGTAGCTGAAAGAGCACTACATACTTTAGACATCAAAAGAGCACTAATGTACTATATTGACAGAACCAAACTAATTCGAAAGACAAAACAACTATTTATTGCCTTTCAAAAACCTCATACAGGAAATCCAATTTCAAAACAAGGCATTGCTAGATGGATAGTTAAGTGCATTCAAACCTGCTATCTCAAAGCTAAAAGAGAGCTGCCTATTACACCAAAGGCACACTCAACCAGAAAGAAAGGTGCTACCATGGCCTTTCTAGGAAATATTCCAATGAACGAAATATGTAAGGCAGCAACATGGTCTACGCCTCATACATTTACCAAGCACTACTGTGTAGATGTGTTAACTGCACAACAGGCAACAGTAGGTCAAGCTGTACTAAGAACATTATTTCAAACTACTTCAACTCAGACAGGCTGAACCACCGCTTTTGGGGAGATAACTGCTTACTAGTCTATGCACAGCATGCGTATCTGCAGCTACACATGCCATCGAACGGAAAATGTCACTTACCCAGTTTACATCTGTTCGTGGCATTAGTCGCTGCAGATTCACATGCGCCCACCCGCCTCCCCGGGAGCCTGTAGCCGTTTAGAAGTAGATCTTGAACATTTGTACATTTGTAAATATATTACTTTAAAATTCATTGTATACATAAGTATTCACTCCATTGCATGGGCACTATTACTAGCATACACAACTCCTACCTCACCCTCTGCGGGGAAAACAATCTAAGATGGAGTCGACGCCCATGCGCAATGGAGTCGAAATGGGAGGAGTCCCTCGGTCTCTTGACTCAAAAAGACTTCTTTGAAGAAAAACAACTTGTAACACTCCGAGCCCAACACCAGATGGCGGGATGTGCACAGCATGTGAATCTGCAGCGACTAATGCCACGAACAGATGTACACTGGGTAAGTGACATTTTCCATATATATATATATATAAATATATATATATATATATATCCCCATATATCCACACACACACCTAGTGGCAGTTGCCACTAGATAGTTACAGTGAGGACCATGTTTCCATATAAAAAGCGTTTTTTGACTTGTCTTTATCTTTGGCACCGTGTGACGAACCTTCATGACATTTTCCAAAGAAAAGTGATTTTTGCTGTGCACTGAAAGTTTTGGGGTGATTTGTCAAGTGGGGGCCAAGAAAAAGAGGGGAGTTCCCATGTTAATTCCCATAGGACCTTTGAACACGACTACAGCCGAACCACCGGATGGAATTACACCAGATTTGGCAGAAAGCTAGCTTTCGGTACACAGATTATGCTTGCACCTATTTGGTGTAAATCCATTCAGTAGGTTAGGAGAAATTAAAGGGAAAATACATTTGAATATCTTGTGCTGCAGATTCTCCCCTATGACTTTGCACATAGTGACGAGCTCGTGCAGGGAAATGCACAGCTGACTGGCTCTCAACACTTCGAATAGGAAGTGTTGGCAGCCATCTTGGGACTCAGCTTTACCCGAGTCTCTAAAAAAAAAAAAGTGAAGAAAATAAATGGGGCTGAGGTAGTGATACCCTGACCTCCCCTAGCCTTGTTCTTGGGGTCCCAGAGGGCCACCAGCAAGGCAAAAAAGCAAAAAACAAAAACAAATGTTGCCTCAAATTTTGCAGCAAAAATATATTTAAAAAAAAAATAGAAGGGCAGGCTGCCACTTTGAGTTTTTTTAAAGTCCCCGGAAGGGCCAGATCCTGGGAGCAGACTCACAAAAAGGGGCATCTGCCCCCGCCCCCTTCCTGGGCTTATTCTTGTCCCAGGGACCGCCACCCCAGGGCATAATATGTAAAGAAATGTGAAGGGCCACCTGCTGCCTTGGGGACCGCCACCTCCTCTGGCCAGAATAGTAAACTGATTCTGGGGGGCCTTGTGGCACCCCTCGCAGCCCAGGGGACCCCCACCTCCCCATGGCTTACTGCAAAAATAATCAAGGGGTCTGTTTCAGACACCCTAAGCCAGGGACCGCCACCTCCTCGGACTAAATTGTAAAGTTGGGAGGGGGGCCACGCTGCCCCCCTCACGGAGCCTACGAAAGCCCTGGGGCCTGCCCCCCTCGGGACATAGCTTTTTGTAGTAACTTGGGAGCTGACAGCTCCCACCAAATTACAGCAAACACTCCACTTGCAGTGAGGGAGAGTTGTCAAACCACTACAGGAGGTTTCCTCTGCATCTCGCAGGCAGGAACGCAGAGGAAACATTGCTCTCACAGAGAGGGACCTGCTTTAGCAGCTCCAACTCATTGAGAGCAATGCTGTCTCCCACAGGAGGTGGGGAGCCAGCTGGGACCATGGGGGCCTTCAGGCTCCCCGCCGTCCCCAAACTTTTCAACTGTGTGCCCGGTGGGGGGGCACCAAGGTCACATGGCCAAGGAAAGGGGTAGGCCTTGGAGAGGGGGGCTGCACGGCCCCCCCTCACCCCCAAAAAACAAAATCTTTGGGTTGGGCACTGAGGGATGGGGTCCCTAGGACTGAGATCAGCCAGCGGTTGGGGAAGGGGTCGGCACATTTTCCCCCTTCCCAGAAAAAAATAAAATGTTTAGGCCAGGTCTCGGGAGATGGGGTTCCCGGGGCTGAGATCAGCCTTGGGAGGGGGGCTGCGCAGACCCCTCGCCCCCAAAATAAAATGTTTAGGCTGGGGGATGGGGTCACCAGCGGGGCCAAGATCTGCCCAGGGAGAGGGGTCAAACGGCTCCCCTTCCCCAAAAAAAGGGGATGGGGTCCCTGGAACTGAACTCAGCTTGGGGAGGGAAGCCACACAGCCCTGTGGCCAGCTCTGGCTGCCCATGGCCAAAGGCTGTGCAAAGCGTGGAGTTGGGTGGTTAGTGGAGGTCGTGTATGGGAGTGGCTGGCTTAACGTATAGTAATGATAATTACTATGGGCCTGATTACGACTTCAGTGGAAGGGATTACTCTGTCCCAAATGTGACGAATATCCTGCCACACAGTATTACGAGGTCCGTAGGAATAGTGGACTTGTAATGCGGCAGGCGGGATATCCGTCACATTTGGGACGGAATAATCCCCTCCACCGAAGTCGTAATCAGGCCCTTTATGCTAAAAAAAAAAATAGAAATTCACTGGAAAAAACAAATGTTACAGGGACATAATAGTTAGGTCCACATGACTATAACAGATGAATTTCTCTGGTTTTATATGTTTAAAATGTGAGCCTAACTATAACATCCCTGTAGCGTTTGATGTCATATATATATATATATATACACACACACACATACATTCATTCACTGAAAAAAACAGAGGTTACAGGGACGTTAGGTTCAGATTTTGGACACGCAAAACAATAGAAAATCAGCAGTTATTGTTATACATATCTCAAGAAACTAAAACTTGTGCCCTAAGAACTATAACTCGCGCCCTCGCCATGCACAATTTTCTCATCAATATTTCTTTTGCAACTGCTGCAGTGATATTATCAATGTTATCGTAGAAGATGGCATGACTAATGTAATTTGTGGGGTAATTAGCAGTGCATGGTGAGGGCGCGAGTTGTAGTTATCTTGGAGCACAAGTCATTGTTTCTTGAGATAAGTATAACTGCTTAATTTCTGGTTATTTTGTTTGTAAAATCTGAACCCATATATGTCTTTGTGAACTTCGGCTTTCTAGTGAATTTGTAAGGTTTGTTAAGTTCTATTTCGTAAATGTACCATCCTTGTAATTTTGTTTTTTTAAAGAATTTCTAGGTTTTTTTAAATGTAAAGTAATATTTAATTAACTTACTTTAATCCAACTGCTATTGCACAAGGCCTTTGGCTTATACAGTGGGGTTGTTGGCTGCCTGATCCCTGCATGCCGCCAACCCCCAGACTGTGGGTCTCTGAGTGGATGTGTAAGTGGCCCTATGGGTGTGTGACTGGGCGTGTGTCGTGTGGATGTTTAAGTGGGTGTGTGAGTGTAAGAAGTTGGCTCTGTATATACTGTCTCAAAGTGAGAGATAGTGTGCACAGAGTTCCCCTTAGAGGTTGATAGTGGCAAAATTAGATAACACTAATGCTCTATGGTCGGGCAGTAGGCTTATCAGAGGGTAGTGTTAAGCATTTGTTGTACACACACAGGCAAAAAATGAGGAACACACACTCAAAGACTTAACTCCAGGCCAATAGTTTTTTTATAGAAAAATATATTTTCTTCATTTTAGAACCACACAATTCAATACTTGAGGTTAGTACATAAATTGCAAGGTACTTCACACAGGTAAGTATAGAACTTTGATTTAAAACAGTAGTACACACAGTTTTGGTCAAAATGTCAATAAGCTATTTTAAAAGTAGAAACTGCAAAAATCAACAGTTCCTGCGGGAGGTAAGTTTGGTTAAGTTTCTCAGGTAAGTACTGCACTTACGCAGTCAGTCTCCTGGGCATAGGCAGCCCACCATTGGGGGTTCAAGTCAACCCCAAAGCCACAGGACCAGCAACAGAGGGCCGGTCAGGTGCAGAGGTCAAAGGAGGGCCCAAAACACATAGGCAGCTATGAAGAACAGGGATGCTCTGGTCCTAGTCTGCTTACAGGTAAGTACCTGCGTCCTCGGGGAGCAGACAAGTAGGGTTTTGTAGAGCACTGGGGGGGCCATACATAAACCCACAAAACACACCCTCAGCGGCACAGGGGCGGCGGGGCTAGCAGGCCAAGTATGTGTCGGGTCTGCTATTGAAAACAATGGAGGGTCCCGGGGGTCACATAAGCGATGCAGGCAGGGCACAGGGGGGCTTCTTGGGGCAGCTACCGACTGGGCTAAGATGAGGGTCGCCTGCTGGTCACTCCTGCACTGGTAGGTGGTTCCTCCCGGTCCTGGGGGCTTCGGTGCAGTGCTTGGTCCAAGCGTCGGGTTCCTTTGTTACCAGGCAGTCGCGGTCAGGGGGAGCCTCTGGATCCTTTCTGCAAGCGTCGCTGTGGGAGTGTTTTTGTTTTGCTAATAACTTGGCACTGTCTACTGAATCTTCATGAAATTTTCAAAACTAGTTTGCCACTTGCTTTAGCTGCTGTCTGGTATGTTTCAGGGCAGATCATCAAGCAGGGGCCGAGAAGAAAAGAGGGGGGGCACAAAACGTATTTTCCTCATGCAATTTTCCATAGGGATTTTAGACACAACTACAGTCTGAATCATCGAACGGAATTGCACCAAATTTAGCAGAAAGCTAGATCTTGGTCCACAAAGATCTCTATTTGTAATTTGGTTTTAATCTGTTCAGTAGTTTTGGGGTAATTAAAGAAAAAAAATTATGTATATCTAGAGACTCAGATCCCCTACAGATCCACACGTCAACAGCAATGCTTTTTTTGGCTGGTCGCAACTTGAAAGTTGAGGCCAACATTTTGTGTATCAGGACTTGGCCTTAGAGAGATGGGCAGGAATACAACTTAAAAGGACTAAAGGGGTCAGGGTAGAGGTACCCTGACACCATGGGACTGATGGAGGGGTCTCTGAGAGACTCCTCATGGGCAAGAAACTGCCCCAAAATGTTTTTCGGGGGGCGCACAGGAATCTGCAGATCCTCCAGTGTAGCCCTCCAACTGAATCAGGGATCCAGACCCAAAGTACAAAAAAAATATTACTCACTCACAGACCCACAAAACCACTAACACACCCAGTGAAATACTAACACAGCCACTCACAGACCCACAAAACCACTCGCACACCAATTCACTGACCCACACAGACCCCCACTGACTTATACGCTCACTGTAGGAAAATGGCTCCCTGTTTTGTAGTTACCGCCCACTTTTTGCCTGATATTGATGCTGACTTGACTAAGAAGTGTGCTGGGACCCTGCTAACCAGGGCCCAGCACCAGTCTCCTTTCACTACAAATGTACCAATTGGCACACCCTGGTACACAGGTAAGTCACTTGTAAAAGGTACTAGTGGTACCAAGGGCCCTGTGACCAGGGAAGGTCCCTAAGGGCTGCAGCATGTGTTGTGCCACCCTAAGGGACCCCTCACCTAACACATGCACACTGCCACTGCAGATTGTGTGTGTTGGTGGGGAGAAAAAGGCAAAGATGACATGGCATCCCCCTCAGGATGCCATGCACACAAAATACTGCCTGTGGCATAGGTAGGTCACCCCTTCTAGCAGGCCTTATAGCCCTAAGGCAGGGTGCACTATACCACAGGTAAGGACATAGCTGCAGGAGAAATATGCCCCTACTGTGTCTAAGTCTATTCTTAGACATTGTAAGGCCATATTAAGTATATGGTCTGGGAGTTTGTCAAAACGAACTCCACAGTTCCATAATGGCTACACTGAATACTGGGAAGTTTGGTATCAAACTTCTCAGAATAATAAACCCACACTGATGCCAGTTTGGAATTTATAACAAAATGCACATAGAGGGCATCTTCATGCCCCCTGTTTTTTACTAAATCCTTCAGTGCAGGACTGACTGGTCTGTGCCAGCCTGCCACTGAGACGAGTTTCTGACCCCTTGGGGTGAGAGCCTTTGTGCTCTCTGAGGTCCGAAACAAAGCCTGCACTGGGTGGAGGTGCTAGGACCTCCCACCTGCAGGAACTGTTACACCTAGCAGTGAACCTCAAATGCTCATGCTTCGTGTTACAATGCCCCAGGCACTCCAGCTAGTGGTGATGCCTGCCCCCTGGACACAATCCCCACTTTTGGTGGCAAGTCCAGAGGAGATAATGAGAAAAACAAGGAGGAGTCACCTCCCAGTCAGGACAGCCCCTAAGGTGCCCTGAGCTGAGGTGACCCCTTCCTTTAGTAATCCTCCATCTTGGTTTTAGAGTATTCCCCCAATAGAAATAGGGATGTGCCCCCCTCCCCTCAGGGAGGAGGCACAAGGAGGGTGTAGCCCCCCAGACCTAAACACCCCCCTATATTTAGTATGTAAGGGTGACCCTGAACCTAGGAAATCAGATTCCTCCAACCTGAAGAAAGAAGAAGGACTGCTGACGTGAAAGCCCCGCAGAGATGATGGAGACACCAACTGACTTGGCCCCAGCCCTACCGGCTTGTCTCCAGACTCAAAGAACCTGCACAGCGACGCTTCCAACAGGGACCAGCGACCTCTGAGGACTCAGAGGACTGCCCTGAACCTAAAGGACCAAGAAACTCCTGAGAACAGCAGCACTGTTCAGAAACAGCAACAAACTTGCAACAAAGAAGCAACTTTTAAAGAGACTCTCCCTTCCAACGCCCCCAGCTCGAGTTCAGGAGAACTTACTCTGCAGAGAGGACTTCCAGGCGACTCCAAACACGTGGACACCCTGAGTCGACCCCCCTGCACTCCCACAGCGACGCTTGCAGAAAGGATCCAGAGGCTCCCCCTGACCGCCTGGTAAAAAAGGAACCCGACGCTTGGACCAAGCACTGCACCTGCAGCCCTACGAAACTTGGTCCTGAGTCACACCCCACCCATCATCTCCACCACCACCCATCACTCATCTTCACCACCTTCACTCATCATCACCTCTGCCACTCATCAGTCACTATCCCCACTACACATCACTCATCATCCCCATCACTCATCACCACCACCACTCATCACTCATTCTCACATCACCATCACTCATCATTACAACCACTCGTCACCACCCACCGCTCTTCATCACCACCACTACCCATCACTTATTATCACCAATACCACCCATCACTCATCACCACCACCACTCATCACCACCACCACCCATCACTCAACACTACCCACCACTCATTCTCCCCACCACCCATCACTCATCACCAGTACCACCCAGCACTCATCACCACCACTGATTACTCATCACTCATCACCACCAGCACCACACCACCACTCATCACCACCTCCCATCACTCAGCACCACCTCTCATCACTCAGCACCATCACCACCACCATTCAGTATCACCTACCACCACCACTCATCATCAATCATCACCACCACCACCCATCACTCATCACCACCACCACCAATCACTCATCACCACCACCACCAATCACTCATCACCACAACCACCCATCACTTATCACCACTACCTATCACTCACCACCACCACCCCCACACCCTTCACCACTCATCACTCATCATCACCACCACTCATTATCACTCATACCCACCACCATTCATCACCATCATCAATCTTCATCACTCTTCGCCATCATCGCTCTTGACCATCATCACTCTTAACCACCACTCTTCACCATCATCACTCTTCATCACCACCAGTTTTCACCATCATCACTCCTCACCATCATCACTCCTCACCATCATCACTCTTCACTATCATCACTTTTCACGACCACCACTCTTGACCAGCACCACTCTTGACCAGCACCACTCTTCACCATCATCACACTCTTCACCACCATCACACTCTTCACCACCACCACTCTTTAGCATGATCACTCTTTACCGTCATCACTGTTCACCAACACCACTCTTCACCATCATCACTCATCACCACTACCACCCATCTTCACCACTCCTCATCACCACTCTGTAATTATAGTTAGGGTGACCAGAGATAATGATTTCTTTGGATTTTTGTCCCTTTATAAGTTTGCTCCCTTTTGACGAATCTGTATGTAACTTTGCAGATTTGCTGCCCCCTTTTCATTTTGGGAGGACTTAACATTTGTTAGCTTTATGTCAAGGGGGTGGAAAAAAAAGGAGGGTTCCAAAACAGGCTACAAATCCAATTCAATTTCCATAAACTTTTGTAGCGTGCATAGAGTTAAAACCATCAGCTGGTTTTTATTAAATGTGGAAGTATTACATAGAAGGGGGCAAAGATGATTCTGTGGCGTGCTGTAGATAAGTAGAGTAGGTACAACTTAGTGATATCTTATAGCACAATACTACTAAAAGTAGCAAGGAAGCCCAAAAAATGAACTGCACTGCACATGTAAAGTTTCAGATTTACTACATAAACAACTGAAAGACCCATATCTGATAGAGACTTCTAGTTGCAGATTCCTTACCTTAGAATTTTCCCCCAGGTGTCAGACTGGATCTGGAGATTTTTTCTTCAAGCAATACCCTTGCGCGTTGGTAGGTGGCGTCGGTCGAATCCGCAGGCGTCGTATTCGCCGTGATCACGTCGGGAGTAGTACATAGACGCTGCCTCAGCGCAGTGATGTCAGTTCTTTTGTTTCCGTGCCACGCACTGATCCAGAGAGAACTACCCTGGTCTCTTTTTGACCGAGTTCGACCATTTTGTTGAGGTTTTTGGTGAGTTTTTAGTGCTTTGAGATGTCCCCAAAGACCGGTTTCAAGCCGTGCGAGGACTGTCACCGCATGATGTCGGTGACGGATCAGCATCGGGTTGTGGTCGCGCTCCAAGTGCTGGGCCATACACTCGAAGGCCTTGAGGGAGTGGTCCCTCAAGCTCATGGCGGTCCAGCGCTCGACTCCGCGTAGGTCCCTGTCTTGCTCGAGGGGAAGGTCTCAAGACCATTCGCAGAGCCACCACCATTTTTCTTCCTCCAAGTCTTTGGGCACAGGAAAGAAGAAGTCCTCGTCGAAGCGGTCCCGTTGCCCTTCAACTGCACCCTCTCGCTTGACTGATGTGACGTGGGAGGAACGTTGACGCTCGAGGCCTCTGTCTTCGGAGCCTGCTTCTGGGTCCGCTCCGTGCTTCCCTAAATTTCAGGGAGCCGGAGCGACCCCTCCCCAATTAAAGGATTTTTATGAGGCCATGCGCCTCATTTTCAGGCAGGTCGGCGCCTTCGGCCCAAAGGGTTCAGTCGGGGGCCTTCAGGTTCCGTGCCGGTGGCTTCAGCTTCGTCCACGAAGGTCGCCTCCGGATCCACCTGCAGATCCGCAGCAATGACGGTTGTACTACCGAGACCTTCCCTGGCGGCAGTTTGATTGTCGACGCTCCCTACGTTGGTGGATAGCGCCTCTGTCTTCAATGGGGCCTACTCACCCCAGGTCGTATTTGGACCCTTTTCCTTATGGGTACGAATTTGGTGAAGGATTAGAGGGGTCCCTGGACCCTTATGAATACCAGGATGACCCATTTTTGGACTGGGCACAGGAGTTGGGCGAGGCCAGTGACCAGCTTCAAACCATGTGTCGCCTGTCATTGCATGATGTTGGTGACAGACCCGCACCTGGTGTGTTTGTGGTTTCTGGAGAATGACCGCGACCCGAATTCCTGCTCCAAGTGCTGGGCCATGAACCTGAAGGCTTTGAGAGAGCAGTCCCTGAAACTCATGGCAGCCCGGCGCTCGACTCTGCGTCGCTCCTAGTCTCGCTCTATCTGAGGGTCTCAAGACCACTCGCAGAGTCATCACCACTCCTCTTCGTTCCATTCAAAATCTTCAGGACATTCAGGTCAGAAGAAAAAGAAGTCCAAGAAAGCTAAAGGTTGTTCGACTTCACTATGTTGCTCAGCTAATGCGATGCAGGAAGATCGTCGACTCTCGAGGCCTCCGTCAGCGGAGCCTACTTCTGAGTCCATTCGATGCCTCCCAGAGTTTCTGGGAGCTGGAGCCACCCCTACCCAGCTAAAAGACTTGATGAGGCCATGCACCTCTTCTTTGGGCTGACCGACTCCCCTTTGGGGCCTGGGGGTTCGGATGGGGGCCCTTTGAGTTTCTCGCTGGCAGCTCTGGCCCCCGGCTCTGAGGGCCCCTCCAGATCCATTGTCAGATCTGTACCGACAGTGGTCGTGCCAACGCAACCTTCCCTGGGGTCAGGTAATACGTTGACGCTTCCGACGTCAAGAGTCTCTGCGCCTTTGGACGTGGCTGGAACGTCAGGGCATAATCCTGGTGATTCAAAATGTCTGAGTTGAGAGATCCTGAGATGAGGTCCTCTGCTCGGGCTCTCTGAATGCCAGAGCAGAGGAACTCAGCTGTCGATTCATAGTTGATCATGAATGGGGCTTCCATCCGGAGGTGGAGCAAGGTGGCAGTGGGGAGAGCCGTAATTAGATCTGTTTGTCTTTGTAGATAACGCACAATGTGAGCTGTTTTGGGCATTGGAGTTTTCAAGGCAGCACTCGTTCTGCGGCGCTTTTCATCTCGAGTTCGGAAGAAGATCAAGAGCGACTGCGCCCAAGTAATTCTTTTTGCTCCCAACTGGGCACGAAGGATATAATATCCAGAGCTACTGAGCATGGCTACGGGTCCATCGATCAGACTTCCCCTTCAGGAGGATCTTCTGTTGCAGCAGCAGGGGACTGTTCTCAACCTGAACCTGTCCATTCTTCGCCCTCATGCGTTGATATTGAGCAGTCGTAGTTGACAGCTTTCGACCTTCCACCCGAAGTCTTTGATCTTGGCAGCCAGGAGTCCCTCCACCAAAATGTTATATGTCATTTACATAAATTTGTGTCATGGTATACCAACAACTCTGTTGATCCCCTCTCTGCTCCTCTTTCTGAGGTTCTTTTGCTCATTCTCTCTTTAGCCCAGCAGGGCTCTGCTTTGGGCACCTCAAAAGGTTATTTATCGGCTAATTCAGCATTTCTTAGGTTGCCTGATAAGCCTTCACTTTTTAAGTCTCCTATTGTTAGTCGTTTTCTTAAGGGCCTCACCCATTTGTTTCCTCCCACTCCGTTTATTATGCCTCAGTGGGACTAGAACCTGGTCCTAACTTACCTTATTTGTGCCCATTTTGAGCTGATGCAGAATTGTCCCTTGCGGCTCCTATCAATCAAGACTGCTTTTCTTATTGCCATCACTTCTGCTCACAGTGAGTGTGCTTCAAGCTCTTTCTTCCAAGCCTCCATTTTTGTCTGTCCACCCTGACAAAGTGGTACTTCGTACAAGGGTCTCCTTCCTTCCTAAGGTTGATACACCTTTTTACGTAGGCCAATCCATCACTTTGCCTACTTGTTATGCACCCCACATCACTTTCATGCAGAAGAGAGACTCCACTGTCTGGATCCAAAAAGAGCTTTTACGTGCTGCTTCAATAGTACTAGTGATTTCTGGGTGGACAATCAATTCTTTGTTGGGTATGTGGGTGCAAACAAAGGGAAGGCGGTACAAAAGCGTACCATCTCACTATGGGTTTTGGTCTGCATCAAAATGTGGTTCACTTTGGCAAAGAAGCAGTCCCCTGAGGGCTTGCATGCCCGTTCCACCAGAGCAATCTTGCTGCCACAGCGTTAGCACGTGGAGTTACTGTTTTGGACATCTGCCAGGCAACAATGTGAGGATCCCTACAAACGTTCACAAGACATGACCGCCTGGACAGTCAGGTCCACAGAGATGGCTACTTTGGTCGGTCGGTCCTGCAGGACTTTTTAGTGTGATCTTGGTTCCCAGACCACCACCGATGATAGTATTACTTGAGTATCTATTCTAAGGTAAGGAATCTGCAAGTAGAAGTCTCTATGAGATAAACAAGTTAAATCTGGTAGAGACATAGGGGGCCATTATGAACACGGCGGGATTTCCCGCCGTGTTCATGCTGGCGGTAAACACAGACCGCCCGCCCGTTGAAGACCCGCCGGCCCAATAAAGATCATTTCTTGGGCCGGCGGGTGGAAACAGTGCTTCCGCCAGCCGACCCAGCGGAATGCAGGGCCTCTACATTGCTGAGGGCTTCACATGGAGCCATCGGCAATAAAGCAGTGCGGCGGGTGCAGCGCTGCCCTGTTGGATAAGGAACTCTGCCACCACCAGGCTGCCTGGCGGCGGTAGCCTGGCGGTGGTGGAGTTCCGCCTGTGGCAGTCTCCCGTATGAACATTATATGGCGGTCCACACCACCATGCCGGTAGTGGTAATTTACTGACCCACCCATCATCCCTGCTTGCAAACTGATTTATACGGACAGGGATTCCCATTTCAGGGCCCTAGCTCTGGTGCACCAATTTCAGTGTTCTTCATTGCTCCTTGCTACTGGCGTGGAAAGTCGTGAAAAGAAACTGATGTCGGTGCACCAGGTTGGTGCTTGTGTGCGACCGTAACATCATCACGGCGACCACGATTCCAACGATGGACCACAAAGTCGACTGATGCCACCTTATGGTGCGCAACGGTACTGCTCGAAGAAAAATTTCTGAATCCGGTCTGACGCCTGGGGAAGTTCTAAGGTAAGAAATGTCTCTACCAGATAAATCATTATCAAAGGTAAGGAACTTGTTCTTTATCTGCACATGGTAATAGAAACCTCAAAACAAATACATAACAAATACTGATTGCCTCACATGACATGAATTCCTTGGATTTTACCTCCCTAATAACTTTACACTCATTTAATGAATCACCACAAAACCCTCCAGACCTATAAAATGTATCTACATAGGTTTGCTTTGCATGCTCTGTGGCTAACCAGATATCCAATAAGCCAAACAAAAACCATCTTCCTCCTGTGCACCAAAATGGAAAAGTGACCTAGCAGTGAGCTACACAAACTACTATATGGAGGACAGGATAATTGGCCATTAGGGATAAAAAACAAAATCCTAACTTTTATAATGACAGTGATTGGCTTTCATTCACGTTGGGCTGCATATACTGCACAATCCTACTAAAAGTAGCAAGAAAGCCCAAAAATAATCTAGACTGCATTTGTAAAGTTTCTGAATTACCACATGACCAATTAAAAGACAAATTTATGGTCACATGATTATGTAAACCAATAAACAAATACGTAACAAATACAATAGGCAAAAAGAAAGAAATCACAATAAATATGTTTGCCACTCTATAGTTAGTATTCCCAGAGATAGGAATTCTTCGGATTTTACCTCCCTAATAACTTTCTGGCCATTTGACGAATCACCACACAAAGCTTTCCAGACCTATAGCATTTTATAAATTTTGGAATGATGTACATTTCTGTGGTGAATCGTTAAGGGTGTGCAGGATAAAAGGAGGGTCACAAAACATGTTTTTCCACTAATGTATTTACTTAGACTATTGCATTTGTCATAGCGTGAAAAGAGCTGAATTTATTTAGATGAAATGTGCCAGGATTCTACATTATGGTGCAGGGATGATACTTTTTGGGTACCACAGTTAAGTAGGGTAAGTATTTTTTAAGTTATACCTCATTTAAACTTAGTGACACCTGTCACCTCAGTACTTCCGTGGAATTTCACCAATTTGTGTGAAACTACCAAGGTACATGGGTAAAAAATTATTTAAAAATATACAGAAAAAATAAGTAAACTTTCCTACATATTAGCACTTTAATAAAGTGGTAATATTTAGGGAATCTACTGTTTATCTATATCTAAGGCCCTAACACTGAGCTCAGCTAGAGTGTAGTAAAAACAATATGGCTGCCTTTTCATTCTCAATAAACAGCCATTATCAAATTCTGTACTGGCTTGTCATTGCCATGTACCACGGTATACTGCAAAGTTATCATGGTATACAATGCCCCAAAATGTAACAGAGATCCCACCGCACAACACACCAGTCTAAACTAATTCACTGCACGCCACTCCACTGTACAATCCTACACTATATGCTATTACACTTTATGCCACTCTACTGTATCCTACTACACTACATGCTCTTACATTCTACAACACTCTAGTCTAAGCTACTCCATCATACCCTATTCTACTTTATGCCAACCCAGTGTATGTTCCTCCACTCCAGTGCACTCTCCTCTACTCTATATAACTCCATGATACAACCCTCTACTACACTCTATTCCAGTCTACTATACTGTTCTCAGCTCCATCCCCATACACTCCACTGTCCAAATTTGCACTCAACTATAGGCCAGTACACTCTGTTGTACAGCACTATACTCCACAGCAGTTTCCAACACTGTATGACACAGCACTCCACTCTACTGTGTGAGACCCCACTCCAATGTATAACAGTTTCCTCAGTTCTGTGCTACGCCACTTCAGTGTTTGCCATCTACTCTTTGCAATTCCACTGTACCCTACTCCACTTCACGCTATTATACAACAATCTGCTCTACGGAGATCCACTGTTTCACACACTTCTGTACTCTCCACTCTGCAACACTCTACTTCATTGTATGCCACTCTCATACACTTTACTTCTGGCTAAACCCTTCATTACACTGTACTGTATGCCTCTGTACAACACTCTACTCCACTCTACGATACTTAAGTCCATCCACTATATGACACTACTCAACTCTTTGTATGCCAGTGCACCCCACTTTACTCGCCTGTACTCGGACACAGTACTCCACTCTAGTCCACGTCCCCAATGTACACCAATCTGCGCTACACCACTTAGTCATTTCACTGTGTACCACTGTATCCCAATCCACTGTACCACACTCTATAACACTGTACTGTACACCACTCTACAAAATCAACTAGACTTTATGCCGCTCTACTATAGTCTACATCACTTTCCAGTACTGCACAACATCCACTACCCTCTACTGTACCGCACAGAACTCCAGTATATGACACTTTACTCAACTGTCTGCTACTCGACTCCACTCTACTGCACTCCGTGGCACTCTAGTCTGTGACACTCCACTCCGACACTTTACTCCACTCTACACTGCTCCACCCCAATGTACTCTGCTCTATTAAACTTTATACCACTCTACGCAACTGTACTGTATTCACTCTATGCCGCTCCACTGTCGGACACTCTACAGCACTGTATGCAGCTCGACTCTACAACACTGTACTCCACTCTGACACTCTATTCCACTCTATGCCCAACCACTTAAGGCCACTGTACTATGTTGTATGACACTCAATGACATGCCTCTTAACTTCTCTCTACGATACACCACTCCACTGTATGACACAGCATTCCACTATACAACACTCTTCTCCACTCTACGACCCTCCACTTGATCATACTCTGCTCTGACACTCTACTTCACCCTAGTCCCCTCAGTGTATGACACCCTACTCTGTTTTCGACACGCCATCCCACTGTACAACTTGCTGTTCCAGTCTACGATACTTGACTCCACTGTATGAGACACCATGGCACTACCCTATATAACACTATACTGTACGATACACTGCTACACTCTATTAATTTCTAATTTACAATACTCCAGTCTATGATAATAGTCTTTACAGCACTCACCTCCACTATATTGTATGAAAGTCCACATAACAGCTTTCCACTTGCAACACTAGAGTCTACGATTTGAAACACATTTTTATTACCTTTGAAATGCAGTTAAAAACAAAGGTTACAGCTTAGTTATATTTAGGTTTACTCATTTTTATTATACAAACTAAGTTTAAACTACACAAACTTAACACATTCTAAAGGTATAGTTATAACTTTCATTTACAATTTATCCATCACCTTAAATTATTAAAAGGGGCGGACCTCGTTACACACTGTTTTCAGCTCGCAAACCAGACAACACTAACTCACCACTATACCACACAATGTGTCCTCACAAATAATTCCACTGTATGAGACTCTCCATTACTCTGCTGCACAATGCTACACTCGACAACACTGAACTAGGAAACACTCTACGCCACTGACCTCAACTCTGTGTTATTACACTCCACAACACTGCTACATTCTGTGCCGCTCTACGACACTCTACTGGATCACACTCCACCAATGCCATTTAATGATACTCCTGTCAGCGACACTCCGTGGACAGCACTCAGCTGTACTATTTGACATGCCACTAAATTGTACAACATGCCACTCCACTCTACGATGCTCCACTCCACCATACAACACACCACGCCACTCTACTGTATATCATTCTACTCCACTTTGCACTACATCACTCCACTCTACTCAACTCTATTCCACTATATAATACTCCACGACATTAGACTATAGAACACTACCCTTCACTGTACTAGACTCACTGTACAACGCTCTACTTTACGACACTCCAATGAGTGACACTTCACTCTGCAATTTGAAACACATTTTAATAAAAACCATTAACATACAGTGAATACACAAACGTTAACAATTGTAAAGTTATACTTATAACTAGGGCTCCCGGTTTTATGGTATTTTTTAACATTTCCGTCTGTTGATCCATATTTATTTTCTGGCCATCTTATTAGTGTTTATCCATATTTATTTTGTGTTAAATGGAGTCGTAAAATTGTATATTTCCGCATTTATTTAACTCTTACTCATGGACTCATATGTGGAAGCCTGTTACTGTAGGGAGCCTGTGCCTGATCTCTCCAGCCCGGCAACACAGTGATGAGCTGGAGAGAGCACACTGCGCATGTGTGTCTAGCCGGCCCGAGACGGCGGCCAAAACACACATGCTCTCTGAGGGGAATGCACAGTGCACCAGGAGGCGATGCTCCTTTACCCTAAGGGAGGATCTGCTGCTGCCCATTAGTTACTGTAGAAAATGCCACTTTTTTGCCTAGTGTTCATGCCAACTTTGATTGGAAGTGTGCTGGGACCTTGCTAACCAGGCCCCAGCACCAGTGTTCTTTCCCTAAAACTATACCTTTGTTCCCACAATTGGCACAGCCCTGACACACAGTTAAGTCCCTTGTTAAAGGTACACCTGGGACCAAGGGCCGTGTGGCCAGGGAAAAGCCCTAAGGGCTGCAGCATGTATTATGCCACCCTAATGGACCCCTCACTTAGTACATGCACACTGCTTTGCAGCTTATGTGTGCTGATGGGGAGAAAAGACAGTCGGCAAGGCACTCCCCTCAGAGTGCCATGCCCACAAACCACTGCCTGTGGCATAGGTAAGTCACCCCTCTAGCAGGCCTTACAGCCCTGAGCACTATGCCACAGGTGAGGGCATAGCTGCATGAACACTATGCCCCTTCAATGTCTAAGTCAATTCTTAGACATTGTAAGTGCAGGGTAGCCATACTGAGTATATGGTCTGGGAGTTTGTCATTACGAACTCCACAGCTCCATAATGGCTACACTGAATACTGGAAAGTTTGGAATCAAACTTCTCAGCACAATAAACCCACACTGATGCCAGTGTGGGGTTTATTGAGAAATACACAGAGGGCATCTTAGAGATGCCCCCTGTATGTTAGTCCAACTGCTAGTGCAAGGCTGACCGGTCTGTGCCAGCCTGCCACTTCCAGACGAGTTTCTGACCACATGGGGTGAAAAAAGCCTGTCCTGGGTGGAGGTGCTTCACACCTCCCCCTCAGAAACTGTAACACCTGGCGGAAGCCTCAAAGGCTCAAGCCTGGTATTACAATGCTCCAGGGCACTCCAGCTAGTAGATATGCCCGCTCACCGGACGAGCCCCCACATTTTGGGGCACGTCTGGAGGGGTAATGAGAAAAACAAGGAGGAGTCACCGCCCTCAGCCAGGTCCACCCCTAAGGTGACCAGAGCTGAAGTGACCCCCCTCCTTGAGAAATCATCCATCTTGCTGTGGAGGATTAGGACCAAAAGGAATAGGGATGTGCTCCTCTCCCCAGAGGGAGTGGGCACAATTAGTGTGTAGCCACCCTCAGGGGCAGTAGACATTGGCTGCTGCCCTCTAACCCTAACACACCCCTAAATTTAGTGTTTAGGGGCAACTCTGAACCTAGCTCTTCAGATTCCTGATGACCTCACAAGAAGAAGAAGGACTGCTGAGCTGAAAACCCTGCAGAGAAGAAAAGGAGACAACTGACTTGGTCCTAGCCCTACCAGCCTGTCTCTTGCTTCAAGGACCCTGCAACCAAAAATGCGACGTGTTCTGCAGGACCAGAGACCCCTAAAAAGCCTACAGGGGACTGCCTGCTTCACCGAGGATCAAGAACTCCAGTGGACAAGAAGAAGAAAAGACATCCATCCACCTCACTCCAGAAGCGGGGGTCCACAACACTCTGCACCCAACGCCCTCAGCCCGTGTCCAGAGAAACCAACTATCCAGAGCGGACCCCCAGGCACCTCTGACGACGTGTCCACCCTGGGCTGACCTCCCTGCACCCCCACGACGACGCCTGCAGAGGGAATCCCGAGGACCCCCTCACCGTGACTGCCTGGGATGAAGATATCAAACGCCTGGAAGAAGCACTTCACCCCCAACCCCCAGGCCCATGAGAAACCGACAACCGGTGCAGCAACGACCAGCAGGTGGCCCTTACCCTTGCCCAGTCGGTGGCTTGCCCGAGGGGCCCCCCTCTGCCTTGCCTGCAGCACCTAAGTGACCCCGGGTCCCTCCATAGAGTTCTATTGAGAACCCCACAACCTGTTTGCACACTGCTCACAGCCGTCCCCGTGCCGCTGAGGGTGTGGTTTGTGTGCCTACTTGGGGCCTCTCAAGTACTCCTCCAAACTCCCCTGGTCTGCCCTCCAACAACACAGGAACTTACCTGCCAGCAGACTGGAGCTGGAGTACCCCCTATCTCCATAGGCACCCACGTTATTTTGGCTCCTTTTTGACCTCTGCAACTGACTGGCCCTGTGTTGCTGGTGCTGGGTGTTTGGGGTTGCCTTGAACCCCAAAAGGTGGACTACCTATACCCCAGAGATTGAACGTGTAAGTGTGGTACTTACCTCTGAAACAGTACTGTACTTACCTCCTCCAGAAACTGTTGAAAATTGCATTTGAATGAAAACTGTGTACAACAGTGGTTCCCAACCTTTTGACTTCTGTGGACCCCCACTTTATCATTAATGGAACCCGTGGACCCCCACTAAACCATTATTGGAATCCAGGGACCCCCCCACTGAGTCATTATTGGAAGCTGGGAACCTAATCTGTTAATATTATTTAATTTCTAATTAAGGGGTCCCCGGACCAAAGGTTAGGAACTGCTGGTATACAATATTGCATCTATTAAGTCTCAACTATTACTATGCAAAGTACTTTTCAATTAATCTACTTACCTGCTGAATGAATCTTGTGGTTCTAAACATAAATTAACAAAATAATATTTTTCTGTATAAAAACCTATTGGCCTGGAGTTAAGTCATTGAGTGTGTGTTTTTACTTATTGCCTGGGGGTGTACAAAAACTGTTTAAAACTACCCTCTTATAAGCCTAACTGCTCGCCCACACAGATAGAATATATATAGAAATGTTCTGTATAAAAACCTATTAACCTGTAGTTAAGTCTTTTAGTGTGGGTTCCTCATTTATTACCTGTGTGTGTACAACAAATGCTTAACACTACCCTCTGATAAGCCTACTGCTCGACCACACTACCACAAAATAGAGCATTAGTATTAGCTAATTTTGCCACTATCAACCTCTAAGGGGAACCCTTGGAGTCTGTACACACTATCTCTCACTTTGAGATAGTATATACAGAGCCAACTTCCTACACTCACCCCATACCCAGAGCAGATGACCTGAGTGATAAGTTAGGTGCAGCCAAATTCATAAGTACCTTTGACTTAGCTGCAGGGTATCTGGCAAATTAGGATGGCACCTGGCACCAAAGAAAAGACAGCGTTCTCTACACCTGATGTGCATTATAAGTTCACTGCTATGCCCTTTGGCTTAAAGAATGCCCCTGCCACCTTCCAAAGGTTGGCGAATCAAGTCCTTGCTGGTTTGGAATCCTTTAGTGCAGCATATCTAGATGATATTGCTGTCTTTAGTTCCAACTGGCAGGATCACCTGGTCCACCTGAAGAAGGTTCTGTAGGCCCTGTAAGCAGCAGGCCTCTCTATCAAGGCATCCAAATGCCAGATAGGGCAGGTAACAGTTGTTTACTTGGGCACCTTGTAGGTGAGGTCAAGTGCGACCTTTACAACCCAAGATCCTGACAATTCTGACCTGGAAAGCTCCAAAAACCCAGACTCAAGTCAGGGCATTCCTTGGCTTGACTGGATACTACAGGAGGTTTGTGTAGGAATATGGATCCATATTGATTCCCCTCAGAGAACTTACTTCCACGAAAATGCCCAAGAAAGTAAACTGCACCAGTGTCTGTCAAAAGGCCTTTGACACCCTAAAAGAAGCTATGTGCTCAGCACTAGTTCTAAAAGCTCCAGGTTATTCTAAGCGATTCATTGTGCAGACAGATGCCTCTGAACATGGGATAGGAGTAGTTCCGTCCCAAACCAATGATGATGATCTTGACCAGCCTGTTGTTTTTATTAGCAGGAGGTTACTCCCCAGGGAGCAGCGTTGGAGTGCCTTTGAGAGGGAGGCCTTTGCTGTGGTTTGGTCACTGAAAATTTGAGACCATACTTGTTTGGTACTCACTTTATAGTTCAAACTGACAACAGACCTCTCAGATGACTAATGCAAATGAAAGGAGAGAACTCTAAACGTTTGAGGTGGTCCATATCCCTACAGGGCACGGACTTTGTAGTGGAACACAGACCTGGGACTGCCCATGCCAATGCAGAAGGCCTTTCAATTCAACACGAGAACACCTACGCACAAATTAGGAGTGGTAAGGATGGTGACTTAACAGATCCAGTGGCTTTTGAGAGAGGAGTCAGACAGGGCTGTGTCCTGGCTCCTACCCTTTTTCTTTTATACATAAATAATTGTATTAATTATTTAGTAAATTGCACTAATGACTCCCCAAAGTTGGCCGGGATTAAAGTGCCATGCTTACTCTATGCAGATGATACCATCCTGTTGGCCAAAACATCAATGGGAATCCAATATTTGGTCAACCAGTTCTGTGCACTTTGCAGAGATTACGGGTTAGATATCAACGTTAAGAAAACTAAACTCATGATATACAGTGCCCCGAACAAGAAGCTTAGAGCAAATATAAAGATGGATTCGGTCCGCTTGGAGAGGGTAAAGGAATATGACTACCTGGGCATTAGATTAACTGATAAGGGTAGCTGGGATGCAGCTATCAGGAAAGGTGCACTTACCATCAGCCAAAGATGTGGAGTGCTAGAACGGAAGGCTAGTACTACAGCAAGCCCCCCTCTGACTCTTATCTCTGAAATTTACAAAGTCCAAATCCGTGCCGCTGCCCTATATGGAGCGGAACTCTGGGGTTCACATAGACATCTGGGCACCCTTCAAACCAAAGAAAACTATTTCCTTAGGCACATATCTAGACTAGGGAAGGGCACGCCGATGCTCCCCCTAAGGCTAGACTTGGGTTTAAACAGCATCAAAGACACAGCATACCTAAGGCCACTTCTATACTGGGTTCGACTATGGAAAATGGAAGAACTCGAACCCTTTAGGACAGCAGTCAAAGATTTAATATCACCTTGCCATGGATGGGAAAAAGTTCGCTGGTTAAGGGAGATGAAAGCAGCTTGGGCCAAATTGGGTTTATCCCATTATTGGGAGAATCCTGAGACGATTCCTGCTAACGCTAGACTGCTGATCAAAGATCGATATTGGGGGAAAATCTATGAGGAATTTCTAGGCTCAAATGGGTCAGGTCGGCTGACAGCAGAGTTTCTGCTGGTCAAGCACGAACCTTTGCCTGAAAGTTTCCTGGATCTCCCTATACCAGCCCGTGCCCGCACTTTACTTCTCCAGTTCAGATACGGAACATTGGCGGTCAACAGCTTCACAGCTCGTTGGTCGTCAAATAGTCCTATGTCTGACAAATGTACAATCTGTCATCTATGCAAGGAAACTCCTGAGCATGTCCTATTTTTCTGTCCCCTGTATAAACTCCCTAGAGGAAAGTGGATTATTCCTCTGTGCAAAACGCTGGTACTACAAAACCGAACCAGTGTTTACAGATTATGTAAATATGATACTTCCATGCTGATAGTAAGCTCTGTTTCTAAATATTTATCAGCAGCATGGACAATCCGTAGTAGGATTATGTCAGATCTCAATCCACTGGCTGAAGAACGGTTTAGTAGTTAGCGGATTTGGACTGTTACAATAGTAAGAGATTTTAAATATAATTATTAGAGCTGATCTGTTGAGGATTTTAGATTGTGTCCCCGTGTATGCTTTTAAATGGGATGCCCCAACCAAAGCGATTCGCAGTTTTCTAGTATATATTATTTTGTAAAACGCCAAGACCTAACTTATTTGACCAATTCACTCAAGAGAAGAGGTCAACCTAGGGCACCCTTTTTTTTACTGTTTGGCTTTTAACTTTTGTAAATATGAACTATTCCATGTAGTTTTATGATCTACTTTTATGCATAAATCTGTTTTAGAACAATTTTATATGTATTATTAGAAAATATTTGGTATACAACTTTCTATTCTAAATTGATTTTTATTATCTTAGCACATAGCACTTTGCAAATTGTAAGATTTAGGTACCACTTTAAATGTTTTTAATCACCTATGAAATCTTCTAGGAACCACTACGAACCTTTTTTTTTTTTTTTTTTTAAGTATAACTTGCTCTAGAACAGTTTTCCTAAGCACACTTTGAGAGGTTCTGGCACACCATGTGTTTCTCCTTGTAACCGTTCTGGTAAATGGCACTTTTTTTATCTGGGAAGTATAAACTGTGGAATTCTTACTTAACCTCTGGCCTGTTGGGATAAATAGTGTGCTAACTGTTAATGCTCCCTTTTTATGTGATGGTTTATGATTTCTACCTTTTTGTATGTATGGTTATTTTTAATTGTTTAAATGGCCTAAATTTAGGCCGAATAAACTATTGAATTGAATTGAAAGGCCTTTCCAGGTTATTCCACTTAGACAATGAAGACTCTCTTGGGAAAGGTTAGTCTCATCATCTTTCATTTGGGGGGGGAGTTGTGTATGAAAATGCCACTGTTGGCATGGTCATCCCCCACTTTTTGCCTAGTGTTGATACCAGCTTTGATTGGAAGTGTGCTGGGAACCTGCTAACCAGGCCCAAGCATCAGTGTTTTTTCCCTAAAACTGCATGTTTGTTCCCACAATTGGCACCGCCCTGGCACACAGTTAAGTCCCTTGTAAAAGTTACCCCTGGTACCAAGGGCTTTGTGGCCAGGGAAGGTCCCTAAGGGCTGCAGCATGTATTATGCCACCCTCAGGGACCCCTCACACAGTACATTCACACTGCTTTGCAGCTTTTGTGTGCTGGTGGGGAGAAAATACAAAGTCGACATGCCACTCCCCTCAGAGTGCCATGCCCACAAACTACTGCCTGTGGCATAGGTACGTCACCCCTCTAGCAGGCCTTACAGCCCTAGGGCAGGGTGCACTATACCACAGGTCAGGGCATAGCTGCATGAGCGCTATGCCCCCACAGTGTCTAAGCCAATTCGTAGACATTGTAAGTCCAGGGTAGCCATACTGAGTATATGGTCTGGGAGTTTGTCATTACGAACTCCACAGCACCATAATGGGTACACTGAATACTGGGAAGTTTGATATCAAACTTCTCATCCCAATAAACCCACACTGATGTCAGTGTGGCATTTATTGAGAAATGCCCACAGAGGGCATCTTAGAGATGCCCTCTGTATGTTAGTCCAACTGCTAGTGCAAGGCTGACCGGTCTGTGCCAGTCTGCCACTTCCAGATGAGTTTCTGACCACATGGGGTGAGTGCCTTTGTGCACCCTGTGGTCAGAAACAAAGCCTGTCCTGGGTTGAGGTGCTTCTCACGTCCCCCTGCAGGAATTGCCTCAAAGGCTCAAGCCTGGTGTTACAATGCCCCAGGGCACTCCAGCTAGTGAAGATGCCCGCCCCATGGACGAGCCCCCACTTTTTGGCAGAAAGTCCGGAGAGGTAATGAGAAAAACAAGGAGTCACCCCCTCAGCCAGGTCCACCCCTAAGGTGACCAGAGCTGAAGTGACCCCTTCCTCGAGAAATCCTCCATCTTGCTTTGGAGGATTAGGACCAATAGGGATAGGAATGTGCCCCTCCCTCCCCCAAAGGGAGTTGGCAGAAGGACGGTGTAGCCACCCTCAGGAACAGTAGCCATTGGCTACTGCCCTCTGACACCTAACACGCCCCTAAATCTAGGATTAAGGGGCTTCCCTGAACCCAGCTCACCAGATTCCTGGTAACCTACAAGTAGGAGGACTGCTAAGCTGAAAACCCAACGAGAGAAGAAGGAAGAAAACAACTGCTTTGGCACCAGCCCTACCGGCCTGTCTCATGCTTCAGAGAACCTGCAAAAAGACTAGTGACGCATCCAGCAGGATCAGCAACCTCTGCCAACTCCAGAGGACTGCCCTGCACCCAAAAGGACCAAGAACTCCAGAGGACAGCGGCTCTGTCTAAAAGAAACCTACAGCTAAGTACTCCCACAAAACTCCAGATGTGTGAGTCCTGACCCCTGTGCACCAGACGTCCACGGCCCATATCCAGGTGGTCCACCCAGGAAGAAAGGGTCCCCAGGTGATTGGGAGCAAGATCCCATCCTGGTTGACCCATTCAAGCCTCCACGATGTCTGCAGAGAGAATTCAGAGGACCCCCTGACCGCGAGCTCCAGATGAAGTTATCCAACACCTAAAGGACACACTGCACCCCTAGCCTCCATGCCTTGGAGATACTGACCCCCCGGTGCAGCATCGACAAGCAGGCGGCCCTCTTCCCTGCCTAGGTGGTTTGCCCAAGAAGCCACCCTGGACCTCGTCTGCAGCCTCAGAGGGACCCCCGGGGTCCCCTCATAGAGTTGCATTGAAAACTGATGCCCTGTTTGCACCCTGCACCCGGCCGCCCTAGTGCTGCTGAGGGTGTGTGTTTGGTGCCTACTTTAGGCCCCCTCCAGTGCTTTCTTGAATGCCCCTGGTCTGCCCTCCGAGTTGCGGGTATTTACCTGCTGGCTGACCGGATTCCGAGACACCCCCCCCCCACATCTCCATAGGAGCCCACGTTAATTTGGTGCCTCTTTGACCTCGGCACCAACCAGCCCCGTGTTGCTGGTGGTGGGTTTTTGGGGTTAACTTGAACCCCAGACGAAGGACTACCTACACCCCAGAGACAGGAACTGTAAGTTGAATACTTACCTGTAAAACTATACTATCTTTTCTTCCCCCAGGAACCATTGAAAATTGCAGTGCCTCTTTTAAAATATATTTTTGTAATTTTAAAGAAAACTGTGTACATTGTTGATTCCATTCAAAGTCCTGATTATGTCTATGCAAAGTACCTTTCATTTTATGTACTTACCTGCAAGCTGAATCTTGTGGTTCTAGAAATAAATGAACACAACATATTTTTCTATATAAAATCCTATTGGCCTGGAGTTAAGTCATTGAGTGTGTGTGTCTTCTATTGCTTGTGTGTGTACAACAAATGCTTAACACTACCCTCTGATAAGCCTAACTGCTTGACCACACTACCACAAATAGTGCATTAGTATTATCTATGTTTGCCTCTGTCAAGACATCCAAACCAAGATGGAGGATTCTGCAGGGAGAGGGTCACCTCAGCTCTGGACACCTTAGGGGTGGTCCTGGCTGGGGTGGTCACTCCTCCCTGGTTTCCCTAATTTTGCCACCGGACTTGCCGCCAAAAGTGGTGCTTTCTCCGAGGGGGCGGGCATCTCCACTAGCTATAGTGCCCTGGGGCACTGTAATCCGAAGCTTGAGCCTTTGAGGCTCACCGCCAGGTGTTACACTTCCTGCAGGGGGAGGTGTGAAGCACCTCTGCCCAGGACAGGCTTTGTTTCTGACCAAAGTGTGCACAAAGGCACTCACCCTATATGGTCAGAAACCTGTCTGAATGTTAGCAGGCTGGCACAGACCGGTCAGTCCTACACTAGTAGTTGGGCTAACTTACAGGGGGCATCTCTAAGATGCCCTCTGTGTGCATTTTTCAATAAATCCCACACTGGTATCAGTGTGGGTATATTGTGCTGAGATTGATACCAAACTTCCTAGTATTCAGTGAAGCCATTATGATGCTGTAGAGTTCGTAATGACAAACTCCCAGACCATATACTCACTATGGCTACACTGCCCTTACAATGTCTAAGAATTGACTTAGACACTGTAGGGGCATATTGCTCATGCAGCTATGCCCTGACCTGTGGTATAGTGTACCCTGCCTTAGGGCTGTAAGACCAGCTAGAGGGGTGACTTACCTATGCCACAGGCAGTGGTTTGTGGGCATGACACCCTTAGAGGGGTGTCATGTCGACTTTGCCTTTTTCTCCCTACCAGGGCCCTTGATACCATGGGTACCTTTTACAAGGGTCTTAGTTGTGTGCCAGGGCTGTGCCACTTGTGGAAAAAAGGTATCATTTTAGGGAAAGAACACTGGTGCTGGGGCCTGGTTAGCAGGTTCCCAGCACACTTTCAATCAAAGTTGGCATCAACACTAGACAAAATGTGGGAGGATAACCATGCCAACAGTGGCACTTTCATACACAACCCCCGCTCCCCCCCAAACGAAAGAGGATGACACTAATATTTTCCAAGAGGTTTTCATAGTCTAAGCAGAAGAACCTGGAAAGTCCATCTGCATTGACATGGGCAGTCCCAGGTCTGTGTTCCACTACAAAGTCTATTCCCTGTAGGGATATGGACCACCTCAAAAGTTTAGGGTTCTCACCTTTCATTTACATAAGCCATCTGAGAGGTCTGTGGTCAGTTTGAACAACAAGGTGAGTGCCAAAATAGTATGGCCTCAGCTTTTTCAGGGACCAAACCACACCAAAGGCCTCCCTCTCAATGGCACTCCAATGCTGCTTCCTGGGGAATAACCTCCTGCTAATGAAAGCAACAGGCTGGTCAAGGCCATCAACATTGCTTTGGGATATGACTGCTCCTATTCCATGTTCAGAGGCATCTGTTTGCACAATTAATTGGTTAGAATGATCTGAACCTTTTAGGACTGCTGCTGGGCACATTGTTTCTTTCAAGGTATCAAAGAACTTTTGATAGTCAAGGGTCCAGTTTATCTTCTTTGAGGCCATTTCAGTGAGGGGAGCCACAATGGACCCATTTCCCTTCACAAACCTCCTGTAGTTCCCAGTCAAGCCAAGGAATGCCCTGACGTGAGTCTGGATTTTCGGAGCCTCCCAGCCCAGAATTGTCTGGTTCTTAGATTGTAAAGGTTGCACTTGGCCTCCACCTACAAGGTGGCCCACGTATACAACTGTACCCTGCCCTATCTGACATTTGGATGCGTTTATAGAGAGGCCTGCTATTTGCAAGGCCTGCAAAATCTTCCCCAGGTGGACCAGGTGATCCTGCCAGCAGAAGCTAAAGACCGCATTATCATCTAGATATGCTGCACAAAAGAACTCCAAACCAGCAAAGACTTTATTCACCAACATTTGGAAAGTGGCAGGAGCATTCTTTAAGCCAAAGGGCATAACAGTGAACTTATAATGCACATCGGGTGTATAGAATGCTGTCTTTTCTTTGGCTGCAGGTGCCATCCTAATTTGCCAGTACCCTGCTGTTAAATTCAAAGGTACTTATGAATTTGGCTGCACCTAACTTGTCAATTAGTTCATCTGCTCTGGGTATAGGGTGTGCATCTGTCTTAGTGACAGAATTGAGTCCTCTGTAGTCCACACATAAGCTCAATTCTCTCTTTCCATCTTTGGTATGAGGTTTGGGGACCAAGGCCACTGGGCTAGCCTAGGGACTGCCAGAGTGCTCTATTACCCCTAACCCCAGCATCTTGTGGACTTCCAGTTTGATGCTCTCTCAGACTGTCTTTAGATTTTGTTTTTGACAGGTAAACTGTCTCCTGTGTCCACATCATGGGTACACAGATGTGTCTGACGAGGGGACAAATAAAAAAGCTCAGCATACTGCTGTAGGACTTGCCTGCAGTCAGCTTGCTGTTGGGCAGAGAGGGTGTCTGAATAGACAGCTGCATCTACTGATCCATCTTTAGGGTCAGTTGAGAGGATGTCTGGGAGAAGTTCACTCTCTGCTTCCTGATCCTCATCAGTAACCATCAGCATGGTTATGTCTGCCCTATCATTGTAGACTTTCAGATGGTTAAAATGGATCACCCTCTTGGGTTTCCTGCTAGTGCCCCAGGTCCACTGGGTAAGTTACCGGACTCTTTTTCTCTAGGACTTGGTAAGGGCCACTCCATCTGTCCTGAAGTGCCCTGGGAGCCACAGGTTACAGAACCAAGACTTTCTGCCCTGGCTGGAATTCACCCACTGCAGTCTTTTGGTCATACCACAACTTTTGGAGTTGCTGGCTGGCCTCAAGGTTTTTGGGTGCCTTTTCCATGTACTCAGCCATCCTAGAGCAGAGGCCAAGCACATAATGTACCCCATCTTATTTAGGCTCATGGAGAGGTCTCTCCCAGCCTTCTTTAACAAGTGCCAGTGGTCCCCTTACAGGATGGGCAAACAGAAGCTCAAGGGGGGAAAACCCTACTCCCTTCTGAGGCACCTCTCTGTAGGCGAAAAGCAAGCATGGCAGGAGGACATCCCATCTCCTTTTGAGTTTTTCAGGGAGCCCCATGATCATGCCCTTTAATAACTTCTTAAATCTGTCAACAAGTCCATTGGTTTGTGGATGGTATGGTGTGGTGAACTTATAAGTCACCCCACACTCATTCCACATGTGTTTCAGGTAAGCTGACATGAAGTTGGTACCTCTGTCAGAAACCACCTCCTTAGAGAAACCCACTCTGGTGAAAATACCAAGTAGGGCTTTGGCTACTGCAGGGGCAGTAGTTGACCTAAGGGGAATTGCTTCAGGGTATCTGGTAGCATGATCCACTGCTACCAGTATGTATTGGTTCCCTGAGGCTGTGAGGTGTTCAAGTGGACCCACAATGTCCACACCAACCCTTTTAAAGGAGTACCCACCACTGGAAGTGGAATGAGGCGGGGCCTTTGGATGGCCACCTGTCTTACCAATGGCTTGACAGGTGACACAGGAGCTACAAATCTCCTTACTTTCTGGGACATGTTGGGCCAATAGAAATGGTTCACAAGGTGGTTCCATGTCTTGGTCTGTCACAAATCCGAGCTAGGGGTATGTCATGGGCCAATGTGAGATAAACTCTCTGAACTCCTAAGGCACTACCACTCTCCTAGTGGCACCAGGTTTGGGATCTCTGGCCTCGGTGTAAAGGATTCCATCCTCCCAATAGACCATGTCGGAGCCTCTGACATCTCCTTTTTCCTGTTCAGCAGCTTGCTGTCTCAGGCCTTCCAGAGCGGGACACATCTTTTGTCCCTGGCACAGCTGTTCCCTTGTGGGTCCCCCTGGGCCCAAGAGCTCTACCTGATAAGGTTCCAGCTCCATGGACTCAGTTCCCTCAAGGGATAAGACATCTTCCTGAGAAGAGAGGTCTTGCTTCTTTTGCTGTTCAGAGGCTGGTCACTCAGTCCTCTTACCTTTTCTCTTAGAAGGTTGGGCCATTTTTCCTGGCTCTAAAACTTCTTTTTTACCCTGTGCTCTAGTTTTCACACACACCAGTGCAGGGATACCCAGCATGCCGGCATGGGTTTCGACTTCTACCTCAGCCCATGCTGAGGACTCCAAATCATTCCCTAGCAGACATTCTACTGGAATTGCAGAAGAGACCACCACCTGTTTCAGGCCAGTAACCCCCTCCCCATTCTAAAGTCAGCATAGCCATGGGATGGAATTTAGTCACATTGTCAGCATTGATAACTTGATACGTTTGTCCAGCCAAATACTGTCCTGGGGAAACCAGTTTCTCTGTCACGATGGTGACACTGGCACCTGTAACCCACAGGGCTTCTGCCTTTGGGCCCGTTTATCAAGCGCTGCTGTCTGTCTTTTGGCATGTTAGGCAGCCAGGAAACTAGTGTGGCTATATCCACCCCATCCTCAGAGACTAAAGTAGTTTCAGTGTGAAGCCCGATTTGCTCTGGGCACACTGTTGATCCCAGCTGGAGACTGGCTATTCCAGTGCCTAACTGGAGTAGTGCTAGTGGGATTTTTCTTGGGGCACGCCATGTCTCCAGTTTGGTGTCCACGCTATCTACAGTTGTGACCCTCATACCCATTTGTGGATTGTGAAGAGGCTCGGGCCCACACTCCTAAGCAGGTTTTTGGGGACCTTGGGAAGACTCTTTGTGCTTGTCATTAGGTGTCTCACCACCAATTCCCTGGGGAGGTTTTGTGACCCCTTTCTGTTGGTCACCCCCTGTGGAAGTCTTGGTCACCCTAGTCTTGACCCAAAGGTCTGCCTTCTTTCCCAATTCTTGGGGAGGAACTGGACCTAGGTCCACCAGATGTTGAGGCAACTTATAATTGAAGCAGTTATTTTACAGGTGTACCTTCATAAACAAATTATAAAGCCCATCATAGTCATGCATTCCACTGCCAGTTATCCAACCATCTAGTGTTTTCACTAAGTAACAAAATCAACCCAGGACTGTCTTGGGGTTTTGTGAGCCCCCTGACCCTAATTCTATACTCCTCAGTAGTGAGTCCAAAGCCCTCATTCAGGGTAGCCTTTAGCATTCATGAGGTGATAGGATTCTGCATCTTTACCAGAGAGTGAATCGAATCTGTCCCTACACTTACCGGTGAATATTTCCTAAAGGAGAGCTCCCCAATGAGATCCCCCAATGAGATCTGTTTAACTGTCTGGTTGCATAAGCCCTCTCAAAAGCTGTGAATCACTTGGTGATATCATCACCCTCTTCGTATTTTCATATTTTGAGAATCCATTTGGGGATTTTTAGGATATCTGTAGTCTCTCTTACCATATTTATGTTGTTGTCACCATTAATGTGTCCTAAGCCCATTTCTGCTCTCTCCCTTTCTATAGCTAGGAGCTGTTGCTCCAAAGCTAACCTTTTGGCCATCCTTGCTAAAAGGATGTCCTCTTCCTTGAGGCTGCCCTCAATGTTCCCAGAGGAACTGGACTCCCCTGTGGTAGATCAGTGGCTCCTATCCTTGGAGACAAGGGTCTTGGAACCCTGGTTTCTGTAGTTAGGTGAGGAGGGGGGAGATCATCCACCTCATCTCTAACATCTTCCCCTTCTGAGGGGAGTTCTTCCTCCTCAGTAGGGTGGTCCCTGGTGTACTCTGCCCAGAGCTCCTGGAGCTTGACCTTGGTAGGGTTGGAACCAGTTCTAATCTTTTTCAGCTTACAGAGGTACCTTAGCTCTGCCATCTCAAGATGGAGGTAAGGACTGAGGTTGAGTTCCATCACCATTTCCTCTGAGCTGCTCATTATGCTACTAAAGTTGGGATTACTTTTTAGAAACTCAAAAATACTTCTAGTAACTAAATCCTAACGTTTACATTTTTAAACTTAAAAAGTGATGCTTAAAGGGACTTCACCAAGGCCCTAGCAGGACTTTAAAAACATGTAGAACAAATAGTCAAATTCTAAAGGCAGTTTTGGAATTTAATTGTGTAATCAGGTATTTTGGGAATAGTTCAGCAAATGCAAAGTCATAGACCCCACCGCTGATCCACCAATGTAGGAAGCTGGCTCTGAATATATTATATGTGTAGGAAGCTGGCTCTGTATATACTATATCAAAATGAGATACAGCTCCTCATTATGACCCTGGTGGTGAATGATAATGTGGCGGTAACACCGCCAACAGCTTGGCGGTAATTACCGTCAAATTATGAGCATGGCGGAGATAACTCTCATGGACAGCCAATGTACCACACCAACCGCCAGGGCTTTAACACCACTGAGCACGGCGGTAGCCAGCAACAGGCAGCCGTAAGACAAAGGACCATCCACCATATTTTAACCTTGGAATCTGCCTGGATTTCTGGGACGGTATCAACACCATCAAAAGCCTGGCGGAAACAGAACACAGAAGAGCAAAGACTCACCATCGGAGACACAGGGCAGAACAACGCCACCATGGAACCGGAACCGCAAGTCCTCCCGATGCTCATTTACGTCATGCTCCACCTGGAACACCATCACGAACGAAGACGACGACGGTGAGTACAGCCGCCTAGCACACAAGGGAGGGAGGGGGAAAACGAGAGTGACACATACATGTGCACGACACACACACACATACACCATACACACAACAAGCTGCAGACGAAAAACAATGGCACACAATACACAGCAGAATAATGCAAGGACAACAAGAATGCAGTATTGATTGTAAACAGCTACTAAAAGAACCAGTTGTACGAAAAACAGATATGTACAAATGTACAGTAAGGGCTAATGCCCAGTCCAAAGTACTAAGGGCCCACATTGCCGCAAGGCGCAGTCCAATGCCCAACTCGAATGCTGACTTAATCTGGATAGAACTCTACAGGGACATTAGTTTGCAAGTGGGCAGGCACCTCAGAGGGATGGGGGTGGGTCGCACCTCAGCCTAATACGGGAACAAGCCCACTAGTTCTGGAGGTGGCTCTATGCCCATTTCTCTCTGCTGGGGAGTGCAGGGCCACAGTCTCTCGGGTGGGTGACTTTCCCACTGCTTCTGGAGGGGGCTCAGTGCCCATTTCTTTTTGCTGTGAAGTGCAAGGCCACAGTCTGTCAGGTGGGTGACTTTCCCACTGCTTCTGGAGGGAGCTCCATGCCCATTTCTCTCTGCTAGGGAGTACAAGGCTACAGTCTCTCAGGTGAGTGACTTTCCCACTGGTTCTGGAGAGGACTCCATGCCCATTTCTCTCTGCTGGGGAGTGCAAGGCAACAGTCTCTTAGGGAACATGCCCACTGCTTCTGGAGGGAGCCCCTTGTACAGCAGTCCCTATAGGGTGTGGCCTACATGGCTTCTGCTGGCTGTGATGGCTGCACTGTGTCATCTGAATGTGAGGGCTTGTAGGAAGTTGGCTCTGTATATACTATCCCAAAGTGAAAGGTTGTGTGCACAGAGTCCAAGGATTCCCCTTACAGGTTGATAGTGGCAAAATTAGATAATTCTAATGCTCTATTTTGTGGTAGTGTGGTCGAGCAGTAGGCTTATCAGAGGGTAGTGTGAAGCATTTGGTGTACACAGGCCAATAGGTTTTTATATAGAAAAATATATTGTCTTAATTTATTTTTAGAACCACAAGATTCAGAATTTTATGTAAGTACATAAAATGCAAGGTACTTCACACATATAAGTATTGAACTTTGATTCAAAACAGTAGTACACACAGTTTTGGTTAAAATGGCAATAAGCTACTTTAAAAGTGTGCACAGTGCAAAAATTAACAGTTCCTGTGGGAGGTAAGTTTGGTTAGTTTTCTCAGGTAAGTAAAGCACTTACATAGTCTCCTGGGCATAGGCAGCCCACCGTTGGGGGTTCAAGGCAACCTCAAAGCCACTGCACCAGCAACACAGGGCTGGTCAGGTGCAGAGGTCAAAGGAGGGCCCAAAACACATAGGTGCCTATGAAAAACAGGGGTGCTCCGGTTCCAGTCTGCTAGCAGGTAAGTACCTGCGTCCTCGGGGAGCAGACCAGGGGGATTTTGTAGATCACTGTGGGGGGGACACACAAGCACACAAAACACACCCTCAGCGGCACAGGGGCAGTGTGCAAAGTAGGCGTCGGGTTTGCTATTGAAAGTAATAGAGCGACTCAGGGGTCACTATGGCGATGTAGGCAGGGCACAGGGGGGCTTCTTGGGCCTGCCACCGACTGGGCTAGGGTGAGGGTCTCATGCTGGTCACTCCTGCACTGATAGGTGGTTCCTCTCGGTCCTGGGGACTGCGGGTGCAGTGCTTGGCCCAGGCGTCGGATTCCTTTGTTACCAGGCAGTCATGATCGGGGGGAGCCTCTGGATCCTCTATGCAGGTGTCACTGTGGGGGTGCATGGGGGTCGACTCAGGGTGTCCACGTCGTTGGAGTTACCTGGGAGTCCTCTCTGCAGTGTTTGTTGTCCTGAACTCGAGCCGGGGACGTCAGGTGCATAGTGTGAAGACTCACGCTTCTGGCGGAAAGTGAGAGTCTCTTTAAAGTTGTTCCAAAGTTGCAAGTTTGTTGCTGTTTCTGAACAGTGCCGCTGTTCTCTGGAGTTTCTTGGTTCCTTGGGTGCAGGGCAGTCCTCAGAGGTCCCTGGTCCCGCTGGATGCGTCGCTGTGCAGGTTCTTTGGGTCTGGAGACAGGCTGGTAGGGCTGGGGCAAAGTCAGTTGGTGTCTCTGTAGTCTCTGCTGGGCTTCCAGGTCAGCAGTCCTTCTTTCTTCAGGTTGCAGGAATCTGATTTCCAGGGATAAGGGTCGCCCCTAAATACTGAATTTAGGGGTGCGTTTAGGTCTGGGAGGGCAGTAGCCAATGGCTACTGTCCTTGAGGGTGGCTACACCCTCTTTGTGCCTCCTCCCGTGGGGAGGGGGGCACATCCCTAATCCTATTGGGGGAATCCTCCAAACTCAAGATGGAGGATTTCTCAAGGCAGGGGTCACCTCAGCTCAGGACACCTTAGGGGCTGTCCTGACTGGCCAGTGACTTCTCCTTGTTTTTCTCATTATCTCCTACAGCCTTGCTGCCAAAAGTGGGGGCAGTGGCCGGCATCTCCACTAGCTGGGATGCCCTGGGGTACTGTAATAAAAGGGGTGAGCCTTTGAGGCTCACCACCAGGTTCTAGAGTTCCTGCAGGGGGGATGAGAAGCACCTCCCCCCAGTACAGGCTTTATTCCAGGCCACAGAGTGACAAAGGCACTCTCTCCATGTGGCCAGCAACATGTCTGGTGTGTGGCAGGCTGGCAGAAACTGGTCAGCCTACACTAGAAGTCGGGTAGGTATTCAGGGGGCATCTCTAAGATGCCCTCTGGGTGTATGTTACAATAAATTGCACATTGGCATCAGTGTGCATTTATTGTGCTGAGAAGTTTGATACCAAACTTCCCAGTTTTCAGTGTAGCCATTATGGAACTGTGGAGTTCGTCTTTGACAAACTCCCAGACCATATACTCTTATGGCTACTCTGCACTTACAACGTCAGGTTTTGCTTAGACACTGTAGGGGTATAGTGCTCATGCACATATGCCCTCATCTGTGGTATAGTGCACCCTGCCTTAGGGCTGTAAGGCCGCTAGAGGGGTGACATACCTATGCCACAGGCAGTGTGAGGTTTGGCATGGCACTCTGAGGGGAGTGCCATGTCGATTTAGTCATTTTCTCCCCACCAGCACACACAAGCTGTGAAGCAGGTTTGCATGAACTGAGTGAGGGGTCCCTAGGGTGGCATAAGACATGCTGCAGCCCTTAGAGACCTTCCCTGGCATCAGGGCCCTTGGTACCAGGGGTACCAGTTACAAGGGACTTACCTGAGTGCCAGGGTTGTGCCAATTGTGGAGACAAAGGTACAGTTTAGGGAAAGAACACTGATGCTGGGGCCTGGTTAGTAGGGTCCCAGCACACTTTCAAATCATAACTTAGCATCAGCAAAGGCAAAAGGTTAGGGGGTAACCATGCCAAGGAGGCATTTCCTTACAGTCGGTGATGGTGTCACAGAATTGGGGGCGGGGTCCTGGTGGTCTGTAAATGAGCGTATATTTTAGGGCGGCGTTGATGTGTATCTGAAAGTGCAGGTGCTCTGCGTGTCTAGGGTGTTGTTGGTGTTGGTGGAGATTTTGATGGAGTTTTTGGATATTATGGCAACTCCACCTCCTGATTTGTTGATAGGGTCTCTACGGGTGATTTTGTATCCTTCTGGGATGGCTATGGCGATGTCGTGTTCCGATGAGGAGTTCATCCATGTTTCAGCGATGTCGGGAGTGTTTGTCATGAGTAGGTTCCAGAGCTTGATGGCATGCTGGTGGATGGAGCGGTGTTGAGGAGGATGCAGTTGAGGTGATTGGGGTGTTTGGTGTTGTTGTGGTGTTTGTTGGAATGAGTGCAGGAGAAGTGGAATGACTGGCATGTGAAAGGTCTGTGGGTGTGTCTGGGGTTGGCCTGGACGCAGGTGGTGTGCTGGCTGTGGTTGAGAGCACGGAGCTCTGCAGAGGAGTAGTGGCGCTTGGGGGAGTCTGAGGAGCGTGGTCCAGGCGCGGATGAGTGCAGATGGGCTTGCCTCTGGCGAGCCAGCGGCGCACCTGCTGCGCGTGGCTGCCATTAAGAAGGGGAGGTGGGAGCAGCAGGGTTGGCCAACTTGGGCGCGAAGGGCCACAGGGGACGCAGCGGCAGGGATGGGGAAACCGGCAAAATCACAGTGAGAAAAACGAAGCAGGGCAGAAAAAGGGCACAAATACAGTTGTTAACAGTGTATAAAACGAAATACCAAATACAAAAAACAAAATACAACAAAAGTAAAGAGCACACTAGATACGCCTACCACTAGGCACCAAGGATGAGCAGTAACAGGCAGGGTCAGGGGCACGGAAGCAGGCAGGTGGAGCCGTTGGCCGTGTCGAGTGTTTTCCTGGCCTTAAGGCAGGTCAGGGGGTCACACTCGGCACCGCGCAGCAGCCGCCGTTAAGAAGGGGAGGTGGGAGGGAGTAGCAGCTGGGAGGGGGTGGCCAATGGGAGCGGGAGGGGGGGCGGGGCCACAGGGGACACAGCAGCAGGGACAGGGAAACCGTCAAGAGCCAGCTTTGAAAACAGGCAAAATTACAGTGAGAAAAACGAAGCGGGCAGAAAAACGGCACAAATACAGTTTAGTTTAGTGAGACAAGGGTCAACACAGCTGGCTCCCACCAACCTGGAACCAACTCCTCCACAAGTACTACACTGACCAAGCCCTGTGTCTGAGCACCAGTGGGTGCCGGTGTCCACTTGGGCCATTTGGGGTCCCCCTCATGTGACCATCCTGATCCCATGCAAAGCACTTGCTGGGACCATCCTCTGCAGGTTTCCCTGTAGAGGCCCATGGTTTCTTTTCTGCCCGGGGCTGGGAATCTTTACCCTGGGAACTAAGTTGGTGCCCTCTAGAGAACTCCCCCTGTTTACCCTTACCCCCCTAACTTCTTGTAATGGGGACCCTGCCCACCCTTGGCATGGTCCCCCCCCTACCTCTTTTGGACCCTGGTGCTCTCCCAATGGTCCGATGTCTGCGCAAGCTTACTGGGGTCTGTCAGCTTGCTGTCAATTAGGTGCTGGCACAGCTCTAAAAAACATAAACTATACAAGTGCTCCCAAGCAATTAAATTGTAAAGCCCCTCAGATGTTGTCACCTTACTGCCCTTCACCAAACCATCCAGTGACTGCAAAAGGAATCAACACACACCAGCCATGTTTGGGATTCCTTCTTCTTATAGGACCTAAACTTGTCCTTAGACTGATCAAGGGTGAGTCCATACCTAGTGATCAGGGCGTCCTTATTGATAGGGTAACTGAGCCCCTGGGGATCCATAAGGATCTCAGAGAATCCCTTCCCTCTACCTTGAAGTGCTTCCACAGACCCGCCCCCCAGTGGGCTTCAGGGACCAGATTTATATTGAGAGCAGACTCATACCCCTTAATCCACAACAGTATGTCATCCTCCCTCTTGTAATCCTTCACAAGGTCATTGGGAATGTGCACCCTCCTCTCAGGCTGCACTGTGTTATTGCTGCCACGAACCCTACTAGACTGGCTCCTCTGATCCAGCTTCCTCAGGCTGAGCTCATGAGCCAACAATAATCTTTTCTCTTCTATGTCCATCCTCATTTTCTCCAACTCCAACTGGTGAAACCTCCCTGCCTGTCTGTCCTGCAACTCTTCAGGAGTCAAACCCTTGGTTGACACACTGCTACCTGCCATGGAGAATGTCCCCCTTGTCATAACAGGCCTACCCAATACACCATTGTGGATGGATTGCTCTTCCCTCTCTTCATTCTCCTCTGTGTGTCCTTCAGCGTCCTTGGCTGCTGTTACCCAGGCCCTTCGTGCCTTTTGCAGCTCCACCTTCCTGGTGTAGCCCTTAATGGGACAAACAAGGTTTTTGCAGAACTGCCTCAACTGAGCAACTGTATAGCTCTCCAGTTTCCCTAAATCAAAAGCAGCTCCAGCTGATGCATCTCCAAAATGAGACATGATGAAGATTCAAAAGTGCAAAGTTCCAAAGGCAGAAAAAAAGAGTTCCCAAATGAAGTTCAAAATTCAATAAAGGATTACCTCCAAATGGAAGCAGGGAACAATCCCAAAAAGAGAAAAAAGCAAAAATCACAAAGACAAATACTATAAGGTCACGTAATGGTCTGCACTGAAAACAGTAGTGTACACCTAATCACTATATGTCAAGTACAAATACAAGTTCAATCCCAACCGCTGATCACCAATGTTAGAAACGGGGTCTTTGGTTGGCAGTCAGGTTACCCCCTGTCCAAGCAAGCACCCTCACTCAGGGTAAAGGAGACTCGCCCTAGCAGGCAGGCTTAACTTCAGAATCAATGTGTAAAGTATTTGTACCAACACACACAGTAACTCAGTGAAAACACTACAAAATGACACAACACAGGTTTAGAAAAATAGATAATATTTATCTAAACAAAACAAGACCAAGCAACAACAAATCCGACATCCACAAGGCAAGTTATGAATTTTAAAAGGAATAAGAATCCTTAGAAAACAGTGGGAATGCTGTAATGCACAAAAGTACCTGGGTAGTGTCAAAATGAAGCAGTATGGGCGAGTGTGCGTTGAAAAAGGCCAGCGATGTGTCGATTTCTCACCCGCAAGCGAGAATGTGCGTCGTTCCTTCTCCGGTCGGGTCAGCTTGCGTTGTTTCTTCTCTCCCGCAAGAGAGCAATGCGCCGATCCGGACGGGCACCTCGGGTCCGGGCAGGCTTTACATTGATTTTCCGCGCCCATCGATGTTGTATTGAAATCCGGTTGCACAGTGTCAAAAAATTGCGCTGCGTTGGAGCTTGCATTGTTAGCAGCAGCCGCTGGGGATGTTGCACGTTGTTTCTCCAGCCACGTTGTCGATCTCTCAGCCGCGATGCAGGTGCAGTGTCGATTTTAGCCACGAGGCTGGCAGCGCTTCGTTTATCAGCCACGAGACGGGTGGGGTGTCAAAAGTTTCCCTGCACGACGGTCTTTGTGTGGATTTCTGTCCTTTTCCACCAGCTTCACCTTTCAAGAGCCCAGAGACAAGCTATTGCACCACTTGGCAGGGAGGACTCGCAGCTGAAAGCCCAGGTGCTGGCAGAGAGACATCTTTCTTGTCCCTGAGACTTCAACAACAGGAGGCAAGCTCAATCCAAGCCTTTGGAGATTCTTCACCAGTGGGAAGTCACACAAAAGTCAGTCTTTATCCTCTCTCAGATAGAAGCAGCTACTGCAGGCCAACCCAGCAAAGCACAGTCACAGGCAAAGGGGCAGTACTCCTCCTCCAGCTTCTCCAGCTCTTCTCCTTGTAAGAGGTTCCTCTTGGTTCCAGAAGTAATCTGATTTTCAGGGGGTTTGGTGCTCTTCTTATACCTCTTTCTGCCTTTGAAAGGCCTACTTCAAAGAGAAGTCTCTGTTGTTTTCAAGATCCTGCCTTGCCCAGGCCAGGCCCCAGACACACACCAGGGGGTTGGAGACTGCATTGTGTGAGGGCAGGTGCAGGCCTTTCTGGTGTAAGTGACGACTCCTCCCCTCAGCCCAGATGGCCCATCAGGATATGGAGGCAACACCCCAGCTCCCTTTGTGTCACTGTTTAGAGGAGAGGTGCAAACAGCTGTCAAACTGACCAAGACAGGGAATACACAAACAAGCAGGGTCACAGAATGGTTTAAGGAAGAAAATACTTGCTTTCTAAAAGTGTCATTTTCAAACACACAATCTAAAAATGAGCTTCACTAAAAGTTGTATTTTTGAAATTATGAGTTCAGAGACCCCAAAGTCCATATGTCCATCTGCTCCAAAAGGGAATCTGCACTTAAATCACATTTAAAGGCAGCCCCAATGTTACTTATGGGAGAGATAGGCCTTGCAACAATGAAAAACGAATTTGGCAGTAGTTCACTCTCAGGACATGTAAAACACATAAGTACATGTCCAACCTTTAACATACACTGCACCCTGCCCATGGGGCTACCTAGGGCCTACCTTAGGGGTGCCTTACATGTATGAAAAGGGAAGATTTAGGCCTGACAAGTGGGTACACTTGCCATGTCAAATTGGCAGTTTAAAAGTGCACTCACAGACACTGCAGTGGCAGGTCTGAGCCATGTTTACAGGGCTACTAATGTGGGTGGCACAACTAGTGCTGCAGGCCCACTAGTAGCATTTGATTTACAGGCCCTGGGCACTTCTAGTGCACTTTACTAGGGACTTACTAGTAAATCAAATATGCCAATCATGGATAAGCCAATGTACACATATAATGTATACAGGAAACACTGGCCAGCAGTGGTAAAGTGTCCAGAGCAAACAAAAGAGCAAAAAAAACGTTCAACACACAGAAACAACCTGGGAAGTAGAGGCAAAATGTTAGGGGAGACCATGCCAATTATGCCAAGACTAACACTAACATTTTTTCTTTTCAGAAAGGATAGCACTCTATAGAGCTTAAGATAAGTAACTAGGCCTCTGATGTTCCAGGTCAGTATCCTATATTTACACCCATATATTCCGTGTAGTTGGTGCCTGTTCCCTCCCACCAGGATACATGATAATCTCTTATTTGCTGATCGCTAACAATAAACAAACAGCAACAGAATTGAACTATCCCTTTCCCTCCCTCTGGAAAATATAGCTGAACCTGTTGTCCAATGATGCCCGTCCTTTGCTTGTGCCAGGACTCACACAGCATCCCTGCCTGTCCACCTGGGACCGATGACTGTATCAAAACTCCCCCCAATATAGATATCCAGCCAGCCTCATGGCCTGACTCTCTATCCCCTCCTTCACTTGTCCAGTTATGCAAGTGATAAATATTTTCACAGCACTTCGCTGCTCCTACCTTGTGCTCTTCATTTTGCCCAGTTCATATGAACCCCTTTCTCTTACCAACTCTCACCACCAGCCCATAGTTTTCTTCCCCAAAGGGGAGAGCTGTACAGCAATCCGCATCATAGGCACCCCCAGATAGTATCAGTCTATCAGGGAAAATATCAGTCTGTCAGTCTCCTGTCCAGTTCTCTGTTCTGTTGTTGGCTGCTGGCTTTCGCTATCAGTTATCATTTTCTGCGCCTCCGACCCAATCAGGTGCATCCTCACTGATTGTGACTCTTGCTGGCGCTTGGCCCACAGAGGAAGATCCCTTGGTTGCCAGCTGATGTAGTCGAGCAGCCCCTCTGGGACAGTGCCTCCGATTTTGTCAGTAGTCAGTTCCCTGGCAGATCGCTGGAGTTTTGTCCTACTGTTCCAGCTCCTCCTTGACCTCTTCAGGGTGGTTGAGGAAGTGTGTTTTGCCTCAGTAGATGACTTTCAGGTGGGCTGAGTAGAGTAGCATGTACTGAAGCTGCAGGGCTCTCAGTTTGTGTTAACTTCCACAAAAGATTTCCGCTGTTCCTGTACTTGGCTTGTGTAGCCTGGGCAAATGGCAATCTGTGGAATCCCAAACTGCGGTACGGTCTGTTCCCTAGCTGCTCATAGTATGGCTTCCCTATCCCAGTAGTTGAGGATTTTAGCTACCATAGCCCGAGTGGGAGAGGGGGCACCAGCACCCTCTGCGTACAGGTGTCTCAGTTTCAGTTCAGTTAGGGTGACCACCTGGCATTGAGGCAAATTCTGGACAGGACTGTAAAAAATTCAGGACAAAGGGTCAAAATTCAGGACAAAGTGTCAAAATTCAGGACAATAGTTCAAGAACAAACGTCAGTTTTACATACACACCCAAGAGAGGCCATACCCCATTACGTTATCAGTGCTTTTATTTACTATTTTTTTAACATAGCACTATTTATTCACTGTGGTCTTTTTGTGATTGCCTCCTTGTATGCTACATTCAGGAGTCACATTACATCCTCATTCAGTAGTAAATTAATGCCCTTCAGCACTGCTTCTAGGCCATCACCCTTACCCAAATCTATCCAATCTTTCTTGAAGAGAAAGTAATAGCAAAATGTTGATTATGTTTCTGAACATTTTAAAACCCCTGGCAAACAGTTTGGGAAACATTAAGGTAATTAGCCTTATTCTAGTTTAAACAAATTGAACAAAAACCTCTGGCTCACCCCAACCGCCCACAGACTTTCAACCTAAAAAAAAATGCAATGAGGCGGGGCAGGTGGTGTGGGTGACTGTCTCACACCTAATGTCAGGATGTGAGGTACACACAACTTGTCTGTGGTCTCACAGCACTAGAGTGTATGTCTGGGACTCTACACTTATCTCAGAACTGGGAGCCTGGACTACCAATCAAAGATAATAAAACAGGAGGATGAAATTGAGATCACATGGGAGATCCACGGCAAGTGATTCAAAAGGTTGTTGTCAAGAACTGGATGAATAAGGAAGAGAAGAACAAAGTGGGACAATTCCTAAAATCAGACAAGATGGGCCCAACAAGACTATCAGAAGGTATTGCGTACCTGGGGAAGTGTCTCTGCACACAGGAGAGAAACAGAAGAGGCACTGTCAAGTGGTTGAACAAGCAACACCCATCCACCTTGGCAAACTCTTCTAGTGCAATGGTCCGCTGTCCGTGCTTGTGAACGGTGAGCAGGGGCCAGACCCCTTGCAAGGTTGTGCAAGCCAATTGCCCGCTTTGTCCATGTCTTTAAACGGTTTTGAAATTGAGCAAAAGCCAAACTAGTGATCTGGCTTATCCCTAAGTGTCAAGTCACATAGAATCTTCAAAATATTTAGGATGTAAATTGCACAAACAAAATGTACAAATGTTAAAATGTAATTAGTGTTTCTTCATCATATGGCACTGTTTTCCCCTTTATGTACAATTAAATCTCAGATTGAACTGGGAACCAGTTACCTTCTGTTTCACACATAAGCTTTATTCGGCCGACAGACCATCAAAGCATACAATACAGTACGATATAAATATAAATAAACATCATAATATCATAGGAAAATTTAAAAGAAAAAAATAAAATCCATGTTTGCCCGACTAGTAACAATTTCAAATCATTGTAAATAAAAAATATGTATGCGCCATGCCATTACTAAAAACTTACTTACTCCATAAATTGTCACATTTGAATTGTGGCTTTTTAAAATCCTCAAAGCTAAAAAACATTTCTTTAAGTTCAATTCCCGACAGATTTTGTGAATCCATTTATACCTTGGGGTTGAGTAAGCGGGACAGAAAAACATAAAATGTTCTATTGTTTCAGAAGAAGTGCCACATGCAGGACAAATATCAGAGCTTAACTTAGGTCCCCATCTGCTCGTCAAGGCCTTCAAAGGTAATGTTCCAAATCGAAATCTGGCATACAAGCTTTTGCCTAGTAAGTCAGGTATTATATCTAAATATAGTTTGAACTCTGGGTACCATTTAAAGTCAATAAACAAATTAGTTAAATGACCATTCGATTTTTGAGAAATGTAATTATTACGTATGTGGGACCAGTAAGTTCCCTTCAATACTTTAACATGGGACTTCACAAGTTGCTGGGGATTCTCCCAAAAGTTCCTCAATCCCAGCGTGCAAAACCAGCCAGATACGTGTTTGATCCATGGGACTGATGTAGAGTTAGGGCTTTTTAACAATTCTAATAGAGAAAACTTATATATGGCCAGTTCGGGAACTACCCAAAGCCTCGCCCAATATACTAGAGGCCGTAAGATAATTAAATCAGCTATTCGTTTAAACCCTAGGTCTAAAAATAGAGGGGTTAATGGGGTACTAGTAGGGCAAGCACAAAAAGCCCGTGCAAAGCTATTCTCAGTTTTGGTTATCCTACTACTATCTGCCATGCCCCAAATCTCTGCGCCGTAAACAGCAGCACCCTGTGCCTTAGCCACATAAATCTTTACTGCTGGAGACACAACTTTAGCGATCGTATTCCTATAGAGGCGCAATATGGATGCTGCCCGATGTTGCAAAAGCCCAGCACTCTTGCCAACTTGTTCCTCCCAAAGGAGTGTATCTGTAAGTCTCACATCCAAGTAATCAATGGAGCTAACCTGGTCCAAAATAGCTCGATCTAACCTAATAGTGCATTTCTTACGAGGGCCAGAGCGAAGCACCATCAATTTTGTTTTCTTCAAGTTCAGCTCTAAACCAAAATTCCAGCAGAATGATTTAAATCTGTCCACAAGAATTTGCAGCCCCATAGGGGGTTTTGAAATCAAAAGAGAGTCATCCTCAAAAAGGAGAATTGGAATTTTCTGATTGACTAGTGTGGGAGCATCGTTCTGGCATGTCATTAGTTCTTGGACCACTTCGTTGATGAATAAAGAAAACAGAAGTGGTGCAAGCACACATCCCTGACGGACACCTCTTTTAATGGGAAATTTATTAGTCAATTCACCTTGTTTACCCCATCTTACTTGCGCGTATATGCCTTCGTGCATGCGTATTAATAGATGGATAATATCAGGTGGTGCCCCTATTTTGTATAACACTCCCCAAAGCTTATCTCTTGGGACCAAAGCAGAACGTAGGTCAACAAAAATGACGTAGAGAGTTTGCTTTGCCGAGACTACATATTTCCAGTGTAGCACCGTCAACCTGAAAGCCTGGTCAACCGTGCTAACTCTAGAGCGGAACCCTGCCTGGAGCGGTGAAAGGATCTGCTGCTCCGACACCCAGTTCGACAGTCTAACTAGCTACTGTTTGGCAAAGATTTTTTGTAAATTGTCGATTAAACTGACCGGTCTGTAATTGATTGGAAGATTTACATTACCCTTTTTGTAAATTGGGATAATTTCTGCGCCCTTCCACGTCTCAGGGATCTGTCCTCCTTTTGTGATTTTATTTGACAGTAGATTGATATACCAGGTCCATATAGATGACTCTGATTTATAAAGGTCGCCTGGAATTTTATCGGGACCTGGGGCTTTACCTGACTTTAAAGAGTTGATAGCCTCTGCGGTTTCTTCTAAGGAGAAACAAATATAACTCTCAGGGTTATATGGATTCCCATCAGGTGGAGAAGTGGTAAGGTTAGCATTTTGTAAAGTTAGAGGGTCTAATCCTACTTTATCACAGTCAACAGCCCCAGTGGAGATAGTTCGTTCATACAAGAGAGAGAAGTGCTCCACCCAAGTTCTGGGTTGAATGTGGTTCCTTAAATTGGACCTACCCCCTCTCTCATGCTTCATCAGCAGTTCCCAGAAGAGCGTATTGTTGTTTGCTTTTGTAGCATCTAACAAATCCTGCCAAATAACATCTTCCCAGGTTTTCTTTGATTGTAAAATTATCTTTTTATACATACATCTTGCTTGTTTGATCGCCACAGTGGACCCAGCCTTTATGGCTTTTCTTAGCTCGGTCTTAGCTCTCATACATGCATCATTAAACCATCTACTGTTAGATGAACCCCCGTGTTGCCGGCTTACCAAGGCTGCCTTTTTGTAAAAAACACTTTGAAGTTTGACCATCATGTCTTTGTGGATATCAAGAAGTGGGATAGCTTCCGGCTCGAGGTCTTCGTAAGCTGACAGATTATCTAAGAACACTTGATAAATCTTACGTAGCAGATAGGGGTTTGACATGACTTTGGGCCACCTCACCTTCGTATTAGCATTATTTAAAACAGGGGGAGGGACCATTGATGGTTGCGTGTTCGAGGTTCTACCAAAGATATTCCCAGAGAGGGTAAGCAGCAATGGGGAGTGATCACTCTCGCATCTTGAATCTACCCTCATGTCAAGCAGCAGTGGCCAAAGACGCACATCCACCAAAAAATAATCAATAACACTGGCCACAGAACCTCGTAGAAATGTTGGTGCAAGGTTTAAATCAGAAGGAGTACGACCATTGCAGGCCCTTAGGCCAAACTTTAAGCATAATGTAGCGAGCTGTGCTGCGACACAAGAGCGTGGAGGATAATTATCACCATCCAATTGTGCAATTCCCCATAATTCGTCCTCTTCCACAGTTAAGTCACTAAGAAATGCTGAGGGTTCAAAGGTGCAATTTACATCCCCTGCAATAATTAAATAAGAATTAGTTTGTATTGTGTCTAAAAAATCAGAAAGTATAGTTAAAATATGTGATTCTGTACCACGTGCAACAGAACGGGCATAAACATTGATAAAAGTTATGTTAAAATTTTGATGAAAAGAAATTTGTAAGCCCATCAAATCGGGACAATCAAATTCTAAAACCTTATAGTCACGTTGGAGCTTTGAATTTAGAAGAATTAAAAGTCCCCCTTTCGCTCGACCAGTTGCTTTCTCTGATGGCTGTGCAGGGATATTAAAAGAGAGAAACCCATCCATACTTGATTGGTCCTCAACCCAGGTTTCTTGGAAAAGACACACATCTTGTGACTCGATGTAGGCAACCCAGTCCACATCATCCAGTTTCCTAGCAAGGCCAGCAAGATTCCAAGTCATGATGGATAACCCATTAGTTCCCGATACAGTCCCATGTTTGGAGGGTAGAGCATCCTTATAATTCGGCTCATTAACAAGGGTCTTCTCTGATTTGTCTATTATGGATGCCACTAAAGTATCCTGATTGATGGCCTTCTGGGTGGAAGACAGTCATACAGAACCATGATGCAAAGATACGCCTTCCTCCCTAAAGCCTCTCTCATTAACATTGGCTATGGGGCCAGACACATCAGCCTGTTTAGAGTCAATTAGATTAGAGACTAGCCTGATGCCTCCTCCTTTTAGCTCCTTGTGCTGTCCCTTGCGTGCAACAGAGTCAATAAGTTGGTCAGCCAAGAATTTATCTAAAAACACAATCATAATTACATCAAGATTTGACCAAGAGGGGCACCATCTTTCAGTTTTTAGAATGTCCGAACGTATAACTGAAAGGCATCCCTGCCGACTGCGCAGCCAGTGAATAACCTTATTAAGTCTAGACTTGTGGCCCTCAACAGACCTGGGTGGCAACTTTGGGACATTGGTTAGGAAAAGAGTGTTGGCTCTGTGTCTAGGACCAATACTATTTGAGGACACATATAGAGCACTATTCATTCTTCGAGAAGAGAAAGTGCAAGCTGGGTCCTTAGTTAGAGGGTATGCAGGTAACTTTCTATTAGCTAGAAAAGGGCTATCCCTATTCTTTGATATATTGGTAGAAGGTTTTTGCCTCATAGTGGAATGACAATTCGAAGGGGGAAAGAAGCTACCGATATGTTCTTCCCCATTCCTTATCTTATCTCCACCGAGGGAAGTACTGTTGCCCCCAGTGTATTTATTTTTTGGATGGTTGATGTGAGAAGATATGTTACCTTCTGTGGCCCTCCTATTGGCTCCTGATCTCTGGGCATGATAAGTTGGCCCCTCACATATATTAGCATTAGATGTAGCAGAATCTACTACCAAAGTTCCACCTACCCCTTCAGTCTCTGACTTCTGACATTTGCATCCCAATTGGTGAGCCATATTCCCCTGAATCAGTTTAGTTATCTGCAATACTAATTCCTTAATTTCGTCTACTCTCTGGAGAATTAAGGGCAATTTAGCTACGCTGGCAGACAACTCAGAACACATATCAATAGTAATAGGAGGGGAAGTGGCAGCAGCTTCAGTAGCTATAACAGCTGTATAGGGGTCGTGGGCCTCAATCAGATCATTTTCCTCAGACAGAAGCTCAAAACGATTTTTACATGGAATATTAGGGGCCAACCTTATCTCAGGACTCAATGGTAGGGGTATACGTTCTATTTCCTCCACTTGCAGAGACCCCTGAGATTGTGGAGGATTGGAGATACTGCTACGAGCCATGATACCCTGTTGGAGTGGGGGAACAGTGGCGTTAGCAGTAGATGACTTCCCTACGCAATCTGTTGATCCCCCAGAAATTGCTGATCGAATTTTCCTATTCTTAGTGAAAAACTCCTGGATCTTTTTAGGTTGGAGTGGAGGCTTCTTCGGGGGCAAGAGGCCATGGGTACCTAATTCACTATTAAGTATAGCCTCCACCTCCTCGAAAAGTAGATCGATCTCATCAAGTGATTTCGGTTCCCCTTGAGCAGCCTTAATAGTTGATTTCCTAGGTCGCTTTTTCTGCTTTTTTATACCTTCCAATGGAGCCGGTGGGTCAACAGCCTTTCTTTTCCCCATAATCCGAAAAATAGAAATAGAAAACAACAGGAAGATATAACCTGGAGACAGAGGTTGTGCCCGGTCTCTTGACAGCAAGATGCTCCTTCTAGCAGACAAACTATGGCTTTAGCCCAAATCAGGCTCCAGAATCTGAATTGAGGAGTAAAGAAACAGGGCCCGGCCCGGCCTCATTCGGTCGAAGACGGGCATAGACGGGCCCGTCTTGGCCCGCGCGCGGCGGGAGCGCTATTCCGAATTTAAAGGGCTCCTGCCCTTTGTTGCGAGTCTGTGCGGCCCCCGGATCAGCTGTGATGAAAGCGCGGCGGGAGCGCTATTCTGAATTTAAAGGACTCCTGCCCTTTGTTGCGAGTCTGTGCGGCCCCGGGATCAGCTGTGATGAAAGCGCGGCGGGAGCGCTATTCCGAATTTAAAGGGCTCCTGCCCTTTGTTGCGAGTCTGTGCGGCCCCCGGATCAGCTGTGATGAAAGTTACCTTTTTGATGCCTAGTGATTAATATCTACCATTCTCTCACTGATTTGCAGTATGGAAATCTCGGCAGAACGTCACGGTCCCTCTAAGCCCAGTTTGCTTTTTGGTCTTCTCTTCTGCTTTCTGTAGTGGGCCACGTGGCACTAGTGAATACTGTACTCTCCCCACAAAGTATCCCACGGTTGTCACTTTAAGTACATTCATAGTGCTTCCTTGGGAATGCATTCCACCCGTTGCTTGCCATTGGCCTTGAGGTTTGTAACTCACATTTTGTTGCTTTCAGTTTGCTGGCTTTATTTGTTTTAGGCTATGCAGCTTGAGTTCGTCCTCCCTTGCCCAAACCTTATTTACAGCATTCTTCCGAGTGCTCCCTTTCTGTAAATAGGCCTGTAAATCTTGTTCTTATCTCATCACATTTGCTGTGCATTCAAAGAACAAAGTCATATGTCAGGCTCTGTCTTCGGTGGGAACTTAGTGCTTACTTTTCATTCTCTGACTTCAAAGTGAGAGGTTTTATGCGATAATCTTGCTGGATACTGGGGTTTGGAAAGTTTTTTCTATCACATGAGACCATTTAAATAAACTTCAGAATATATCAGAATTAGGAGTAAAAATGAAGCACATTTTTGTTAATTCTAACCTGTTCTGGAAACAAGTACCTTTATACGATTAAAACAAATCATTGCATTAGGTGATGCAATTTCCACACATCACTGTCTGTGCACAGTATAGGTAGATTTGAAAGACTGTATGTCTGTGCAAATGTAATGGTAATTTCAACCAAAAATGTGTTGTCTGTAATGGCAGTGTGTTACCACACCATGCATACTCCACTCTGCACCACTCCACACCACTGCACCCTACTCTGTATCACTCCACTTTACACCACTCCATGCCACTGCACTGCAGTCTTCTCCATTCTGAACCACTCCACATTATGCAACTGCACTCTATGCCACTTCACACTATGCCTCTTTACTCTAATCTGTACCACTCTACTCTATGCCAATGCACTTTACGCCTCTCTACACCACTGCACTCTGTGCCTCTGTACACTATACCACTCCAGTCTAGGCAATACCAATCTAGTCTGCACAACTCCACTCTATGCCACTCTGCAACACTGCACTGAATGCCACTGCACTCTAAGCTAATACACTCTATGCTAGTGCAATGTACTATGTAACACTCAACTCTATGCCCCTGCACTCTACAGCAATACACTGTACTTCACTCTAATCTACTCTGCACCTCTGCACTCTACGCCAAGGCACTCTACAACACTTTACTCTATGCTATCACACTCTATGCCACTTTATGCAACTCCACTCTACCCTGCACCTCTCCACTCTAAGTCACTTCACTCTACTGTGAAACATACTAGTTTACGCCACTGCACTCTGTCCCACTGCATTCTATGCCACTGCACTCTACCCTGAACCTCTCCACTCTATGCAACTGCACTCTACTCTGAAACAATCTATTCTATCCCACTGCACACTATGCCGCCCTGACCACTGCACCCTAGTTCAATGCACTTTACACCACTGCATGCTGACACTCTACTCTAACACTGCACTGGCTGCCACTATACTCTACACCACTCTACTCTGTACTACTACATTCTACACCAAAACACTCTATTTCACTGCACTTTATGCCACTCTACTTAACACCATGCCACTCTGTGCCGCTGCACTCTATGCAAGTGTACTCTAAACTACTACACTGTATTCCACCGCCCTTTACTCTGCACCACTGTACTTTATGCCACTGTTCTCTGTACCACTCTACACCACTGCACTGACACTCTACTCTGTAGGACTGCACTCTACACCACTCTACTCTGTACTACTGCATTCTATGCCACTGCACTCTACGCCACTGCAATCTAGGCACTATGCTCTACTCCACTCTGTACCACTCTACAATACTCCACTGCACTCTATGCCTAGTGTGCACTCTACACTCTGCTGCTCTATTGTATGCCACTCTTCTCCACTGCACTTTATGCCACTCTTCTCTGTCCCACGCCACTCCATGCCACAGCATTCTAAACCACTGCACTCTATGCCAATGCACTCAAAACAACTGCACTGTTCCCCACTGCACTGTACTCTGCACCACTGGGCTCTACGTCACTGCTCCTATGCCCCTCTACTTCATTCCACACCACTAAGCCACTAGCTTTTAGCCATGCTGAACAGCAGCCACTCTGGTGTATAACATGGAACACAATTACATCATAATATAAGCTGCTACAAAATGTGCTAATACATTTCGTTTAATAAAAAAAAAGTGCTTCTCAAATACAGATTTGAATATAAAGTTTATACCTAGTACTTAAATTTTTTTATAACACTCCATTAAAACCACACACTCCACGGCTCACCTTGGAACACCCTTACAGAACTGCTCTAAAAGAAAATATCTTTGCCATCAGAAAGCCTCAAGTGACTCCTTTGAATAAGGTCAATGCAAGTTTTCAAGCCCCTTTGCATTTGCATATTTAAAAGTTGCCCACATTTGCATTTCTTTAGGGAAGGAGACACCCTGGCAAGAGGGCCTTTTCTTATCTGTCTGCCCCTGCCTCCCACAGAGCACAGAAGACTCCCTGCCTTTCAATCCAGCTTGGGGAAATTGATCTGCCCGTAATTTCGCACTTGTCAGTTGTCCTTCTGGTGAAAGACTAAAATTACGGACAAAGGCCCTCCGTTAAGCCTTTCATCACGGACAACGGACGGCAGGGCGAAATTACGGACAGTCCATGAAATTTACGGACGGGTGGTCACCCTAATACGCACCCAGTCCTCCAGGAATTTTTCAGTCTCATTTCCTTCCACTCTTTCGGGGAGGACTCTAATGTTACTTCTGCAGGCTCAACACTCTGCATCTTCTGTGCCATGATCTAGATCCTCCACCACCATTGACACCTGGGACATCTGGCATTAGAGTGTGGCCACCTCCCTCAGCAGGTCCTCTATATTATGTTCAGCATCTGTGACTTTGTCTGCCACCTTTCGCAGGTCCGCCCGCCCCCAGGGAGGGACAGAGAATGCCACTACTGCCACATGGTGCCGGTCTCCTTCCTGAACCCAGTCTCGCCAGCACTACTCACTAGCATTTGTGGCTGCCGTCTGTTGCGCAGTTCCTCCTCGCTGCCGCAGGGCCTCAACTGGGTCTTGTCTACAGCCCGTATTTGTCCGCTTCTTCTGTGATCACCGACTCAGAACGACCAAACTCACAGAAATGGCCAGGTCGCCGGTCTGTACATTATTGCAGCTTGCGTTTGTTGGGCACATTGTCGGGTTAGTAAAGCAGAATTATGCGAGATTTCGCTGAGACCATCCAGAGCTCCGTGCTTTTACGTCCTGTCGGCCATGTTGCTTGGCCAAACCCCTCCCACATTTAACTTCACTTTAAGACCATAGTATATGGTGCAGAAGTGCATCCGTAGCATGAAAAGTTAAATGCAATGTGGACTGCAGCACCTACTGTTCCATCCATTGCACGGCAGTAAAAACATGGCTTCAACCCTATTCTGTGTAGCCTAAAACAACAGCTTGAACCCTCCTGTGCGGACCTTTAAAAATCACTCTTTTGACAGGTAGGAAAACCTGATTTTAAATGTTTAAAAACTCACCTTTATGCGCACCTGTCTTCCCAGAAGGTACTGTGCATAATTCCTAAGTGGAACATCTGTGACATTAGAAAGGTATATTCCCCAGTGACTAAGCCCAAAATGACATTGCCACTGGTCAGGTTATACCTGGCGCGCAGGAAAAGTCAAAGTATAGAGTATACATTTTAATATATACATTTTGACCTGTACGGACTACAGAGTCCACTAAAGACTTATTTTGACATTTAATAAAAAAACCAATCTGATGGTAAAGTTGGATTTTTTTTTATGACGTCTGGAAAATGTAACTTAGAAATGTATCTTTATTATGCCTGTAGCTCTTTTAGGCTAATTTGCTGGGCAGTTGCTTTCCGGCAACTGCCCAGCTTAATACCTGGTCTGAAAGAGGTGTGGCATTTGTGTCCTAGTTTGTGGTGAGTACAGACTTGTTTCAAATTGTATTTTAGTGTAAGATATGGGAGGACACTCAGGATTACCATAGTGCACTTCCTTACATATCCACAACACTCTCAGCCGAAAGTTAGTGTGGCCTAAGGCTTGCGCCATCTTGAAAATGCCCTGCCAAATGGCATTTTTTTATGCAGGATCTCTTTATTAAAATTTCAAGTCAGTAGAATAATTTGCGACGTACTGTCAAATACATGATATAATAACAGGATATCAGGTGTTACATGACAGAGCGTATAGGCTATGATCAATTGGAAATGCATAAGATCAGGAGCAAATTGGCATAATATAAGATCATCCATCATAGTGCGTGTCGCATTACAAAAGGAAGAGAACAAAAAACTCAAAAACAGGCTTTATCAACTGTAGGTCAAGACGGTCAGTGTGCAAGTCAAATCCAGAATCAGTCGTGATGGACCATAGGGGTGTGTCCTTCAGATAGCTGTAGACTAGGCATAGAGGCAAGCCTGAGTGGGAGGATCAATCAAAGAGCTGTAATGCACCTAATTTTGGCAGGCTAAAGCAGGTGAACTTCAGCCATGTGAGGTATTGAATCAGCAGACTCCAGATAGACTGGAATTTAACCTCAGCCTGAGTTAAGTTATGGGATAGCTGCTCCATTGCCATTACATGCCATAGGCGAGAGAATCACTGTGCCGTTGTGGGGGTTGGGGGGAGTCTTTTTCCATACCAATGCCAAGAGCTGGCATGCTGCCTAAAGCATGTTGCTAAAAAGCTTCCGGTCAGCATGGGTTATCGCTCTCAAGGCAATTGGTTGGACACCAAGGATAACCTTGAGGTAGGAGGCAGGGAATGGGAAACCCACAGTGTCTTTAATGTGACCCAATATATCCTTCCAATATGTGGTAATAAGGCTTCAGGACTACCATATGCAGCAGGAATCCACCACTGGAAGTCCACACTGCAATAAAAAGGGAGGACGTGGAGGGGTAGATGTTGGAGAGACGTGCTAGTGCATAATATCATTTAAACATGAGCTTGTGTGCTGTTTTCCTGAGGACTATTCTATGGTATGTTTTTGGTTTATCCCGCCACAGGGTCTCCCATTGTTTGATTGAAATCCCATCCATGGTAGTAGATTGCCAAATAGACTGCTATGCGTGAGTGCTTATTGTTGAAGCATGTGGTAAGTTAAAGACATGGCATCTTGAGCTTGCAGTAAGGCAAATAGGAACTACTAAAATAGTGGGTAGTGTTTCCCCAGGATCTTTTACCCTATTTGCTGGGGAGTGCCTATGCTTCTTCCCCACCCACAAGATGGTGAACCCTTCAAAGCTGAATGCTCACTCAGCCTTCCTTAGAGCAATTTTTGGACTTACAGAAGTGGACTGGACCTGCTGTTTGTGACCTGTGAGGAGCTCGAATGACTAGAGCTGCTCCCTCTTGTACCCAGGACAGAAAAGTGGACTTCAATGGCCAGTTGACTGACTACCTGTGTGGCACAAGGACACAATAAGATGCAAGAGGCCTTTCCCCAACAATTCCCAGCTGGTCAGTGACAACTAAAACTTAGACTTGATTTTGCTGGTGGCCTCTGCTTAGAACACAGAGTCTCCAGATGCCGCTTCTGAGGTCCAGGGGAAAGGAGTATATTTCTCTGGTTGTTTGGCATCAGAACAAAGTTTGCAATTTTTTTAAAACCTCTACTCCTGAGCAAAGTGGACTTACCTAGAAAAGTATCTGACTAGCAGTTCCACTGCATCTGATTGAATTTCAAATTGTGTCCCCCGGTGAAGACTCCACCATCTCTGGAAAAAATGACAAAGCACCTTTCTGTTTTGAGACATAGAAATACATTCAAGCAAAAATCTCAGAAGCCCCAGTGCCTTAGCGTGATCAACCTGTGGCAGGTATCTAACAGGCAGTTCCACTGCAGCAGCTACAAGTTCACATTTGTGCAGTGGGGAGAAAACCTTTTCCTTAAATATTAACAAAGTGTCTTTTTGGATTGGAACTTTGAAACTTTTTTCTAACATTTTATCGTGGTCAGCCTCAAAGTGCGCCTAGGTCCCAGTCTAACAAGTCCATAGCCTATCATTGGCACTACTTTCTGCTTAATTTTAAAAACAAATCTTAAATCTGGTTCCCCTTATTGGATGTTTCTTGTTTTGGTCCCATTTTATTCATTATTGTGTTTTCTGTGATTTGTTTTCCACTGTGTATACACTGCCTAAATACTTTACACATTGCCTTTCATTTGAGCCTGATTGCTTTGTGCCACGCCACCAGAGGTAGAGCATATTTTTTTAATTTAATTTGTCTGACATCTAGCTGGTGGTGGACTTATCTTTAGAGGTGGACATCTGACCGGTCCAAATAATATTCTCCTTTCTTACAGTCCGAAATTAGTGATCCACACAATGGTATCTTCAATTGTTTTGTAATTCACATCTGAGGGCACAGAAAGAGTCAAGCAAGAAACTGGCATTGTCTCGCAAGGGTGGCACTTTCATGCAACTTCAACCCAACTCTTCTGAGGTGGAACAAAGTCAGTACAGACCTGTACAGCGTCACCCAGCAGTGTGCAGGAGCACTGCTATGAAATCATTCCGCTCCATGCTGATATTCTAGAGGTGAGGAATCTGTGGTGAGATAGAGTATACGCTAGAAAAAGCATTACCGAAGAAAAGTAGTTTGTTCTTCAGGCAGCACATGTATAACTAACAATAAATATAGTTTCCAAGCAGTAGAATTCTTTAAAGTAAAATATATATCAGACATTTATATTGAGGTAATTTGCTGAGTATCTTTAAGAAGAAGGCATTTGTTGTACTCACAGAGGCAATAAATAAGACATACACTCAGAGAATAAATCTGACACTAATTTAGAAACATAACTTTTGTTTTTATATATGCTTTGAACCACATAAGTTTGTTGTAAGGTAAGCAGTTTTTAAAAGATAAATAATTTGCAGTTTAAAAAAAAATCAACACTTTGTGCATTTTTTCCGTTCAGCAATGTTAATCTATAGGAGGTAAACAAGAATGCAGTTTTGCACATCAGTACACAACTTACAAATCCAGTTTGTGGGATTTTAGGTTAACACCAGGCAAGGTTCTAATCAGTACCAAGAGTGTACCTACAGCGAGTCAGGGGCGGCCAGGTGCGGAGGTCGATTTAGAAGTCGGGTGCCCAGTGTTAACCAATGGAGACTGAGGGGGTGAACGAAGATGCGCAGCTCACGGGTGAGTAAAGTGATTTCAGGAGTTGAGCTCCTGGGGTTGAGGTAAGCTCAGGGGGAGCCACAAGGCAGCACCAAACTTACACCCTCAGCGGCACAGGGACAGCTAGGTGCAGAGTGCCAACACAGTGTTCAGCGCCCTATGCAAGTCAATGGGAGAGATTAGTTTTGGAGAAAGGCTGCAGGCTTGGGCCAGGAGGCTGAACAAAGAAAACCCACATCTGCTCAGGTAAGATCTGATGCTAGGGAATGTAGGGACACAGACGGTCCAGCTCCCCAAGACGCAGGGGCCCTGGGTGCAGGGGTATCTTTTGGCATCAGGAACAGCTTACTGGGCAGGTCACGGTCAGGGGGAGTCTACAATTTGAGGCTGCAGGCTTTGAGGCAGAGTCCAGCAGGGGTCGGCCCATGGTTGACTCGGACTCTCAATCGCTGGGGAACCTTTGCAGGACCGGTGGGCCACTTGGACTCGGGCCGTGGGTGGTGGGTGGAGAGGTAGATCCCGAGTCGGTTTTGCAGTTCCTGAGGGCACAGTTCTTTTCTTCTAAAGTTGGTTTCTTCTTGAACAGGTACACTGTTCTCAGACAATCTTGATCTTTGTCGAAGGCAGGCAGTCCTCCCAAAGCATTGTAGGTCGCTGGTCTGCAGGATGGGTCGTCTTTTGGTGCAGGATCGTCGAGGGCTGCAGGAAGGCCGGTAGGGCTGGGGCCATTTAAGTTGGTGTCTGTAGTCTTCTCTGCTGATGCATCCCTGTAGCGTCTGCTTCTTCTTAGGTCGTTAGAAATCTGAATTCTAGGGTCTAGGGGTGCCACCTAAATACTCAATTTAGTGGCATTACAGAGAGTGCCAGGTGGTAGCCAATGGGCTGCCCACCTTCAGGGTGACCACACCCTTCTTATGACCACTTCCACAGGAAAGTAAGCATAACCCTAACCCTAGTGGCCTAATTCCTTCCAAACAAGATGGAGGAATTTAAAAAGTAGGGTCCACTTCAGCTCTTCTACCTTAGGGGTGGGACTGGCATGAAGTGGGCACTCCTCCTAATTTAACTAATTTTCTAGCCTGTGCTGCCACAAAAAGTGGGGTCAGGAAAGGGGGGTTGGCCATCTCCACCATCTGGGGAGACCTGGGTCGCATTACAAAGGTGCAAGGCCTTTGAAGCTCTGAACCCTGGAATGTCCATCCTGCTTGGGAGGGGAGGTAACACCTCTGCCCAGTGCAGGCTTTTGTCTGTGGGCCTCAAGAAACCTGGTTCTCACCTCAAGGCCAGAACTCTGTCTAAGGTGGCTGCACTGGTTTCAATCAGTCAATGTCCACGCTAGGAGTTGGTATGTTTTCAGGGAGCACCTCTAACATGCCCTCTGAGTGCATGTATTAATAAATCCATCACTGGGTTCAGTGAGGGTTTAATAATATGAGATGTTTGGTACCAAACATCCCTATCTCCAGTGAAGCCATCAAGTAGCTGGAGAACTCGTAATGGACAGTTTCCGGCACATGCACTTAAAATGGCTTTATGTCTGAGAATCAACAAAGACATAGCAGAGGCATATCTGCTCATTCCGGTATGCCCTCACATGAAATATAATGTACCCTGCCTTTAGTGCTACAAGGCTTGCTAGAGGGGTGACTTACATATATTGCATGCAGTGTAAAGGGGACAGGGCACACAGGCTGTGTGCCATGCCATGTTTTCATTTTAGTTTGCCCCAAGACACGCAGCCTGCGAAAGCAGCACTGTGTGCACTCACTTATAGTGTCCCTGAGGGTGGCACAATTTCTGCTGCAACCCCCAGGGGCCTTCCTTTAGTACCCCATGCCTTAGGTACCAAGGGTACCATTTACTAGGGACTTACAGTAGCAGCTAAAGGTTTGCTAATTGGAAAAACAACTGTGCAGTTTTGGGGGAAAGAGATCTGTCACTGGAGACCTGTTTAGCAGGTACCCAGTGCACTTTCAGTTGAAATTGCACCAGAAACCAGGCAAAAAGTGGATGGTGACCATGTCAAAAGAGGCACTTTCTTACAAAATACTTCAAGATATATATAAATATATATAAAAATATAATATAGTATTACCTAGTGGCAGTCGCCGCTACGTAGTTATAGTTAGAAAAGAGGGGGTACCAAGACACGTTTTCCCCATTCATTTTTCCATAGGGATTTTGAACAGCAATACTGCAAAAACTTTTAGACAAAATTACACCAAATTTGGCAGGAAGCTAGGTCCGGGTCCAGAAAGAGTGCTTTTTTTTGTTTTGGTGTAACTCCGTTCAGTATTTTTCGAGAAATTAAGGGGAAAGCAAATCTGCCTCTGACCGGGAAGTGGACTTGAGTTGTTCTTACGGCAAATAAACGTGGTCCCTGAAATCCTCAGTTCGCCGAGCCGAAGATGTGGCTCGTGCATCCGCGATGTGTTGCGCCGAAGTGGAGGCCTTCCCTGCGAGGCCCAGGGTACCGAGAGTAGAGCTCCCCGGATCACCAAATTTGCCGGCCTCGAGGCCGAGGCCGAGGCGGAAGTATGGCCCGTGCGCCCCTGTTGTGTTGGGAAGGCCAAAGTGGAGGCCCCCCTGCGAGGACCAGGGTACAGTGAGGGAAGAGGCTGCAGCCGCGGCCACAGTGGCAACACAAATGGCCTCGAACTGTAAGTGGGGAGCCTGTGGAGTCTCGTCGGTCAGCAGCTGCAGTGCTTCTTCCAGTGGCCTGTCAAGGGAGCAGAGCTACGGGCTGAAGTGCGCCCGGCATCCAGGGTGGTGATTTGTGGCTGCGAAAGAGCGGCATCCCAGGAGCTGGGATCCAAAAAGACTAGAAGTCCAGAAACAGCAGTGGCAGGGACCAAAGTGCTGTGAAGCCCCTTGAAGGTCAGTGATTGAGCAGGGGGCAGAGACAGACAGTTTCCGCAGGGCTTGTAGGGGCCCAAAACAGGACCCAGGAGACTTTTCTGCCAGGCCTGGGCCAGTTGGTGAAGAGGCTGGTGGCCAGAGGGGAATTACCCCGTCTGTTTCGCCTGAGCTGCAAGGCGTTCGCGTTACCCCTTTTCGTGCTCTTCAGAGGGAGTGAACTCAATGATGACCATGAAGAAGCTACGTTCAGGTCATCTTCATATCAACAGTATCCGCAGCCACTGGGCTTCAAGACTTTACGCTGCCTGATCTGGATTTAGATCTATGCCAGAGATATGGCTTTCAGGACAATGATTTTCCTCCTCCCCCCGGGGACTCCAGGACTAAGTGTATACCGCCATCAACTGGCTTGCAGATGTTTAATAGTACCCCCTCTCTACAAGATTTGTTATACTCTCACTCTCATTTGTCAGCGACACCTGCTCTAGAAGTAAGTGGTATCGAACCCATTCAACGTCTTGAACCAGAGGTTTGGCTTTCAGCCTCATGCTTAGCCTGGAAAACCTTCCTGCATCAATCTTAAAGCTCCTGGAGAAATTTGTAGGCTGCTCAGATTGCATCCTTAACTCTGTGACAGCAATTTTAATGGAACTGACTAAAGACAAAAAGGTGGACTTGATTCTAGACCCTTCATGGAATAGTGCTGCCTCCCTGCAGCCATTAAAAGGTCAGAGGTCCCCTAGTGCGACCCCTAGGGAGCCTCCGAGGGTGCCCTTGAGCGTGGATGTGAGTACGCAAGCTGGTAAACCTCAATGCAATAGCCCCAGTGAGGCAAACTCACTGCTGGACAGCCCTGTAGATTTTATCCAATTTATTTTTGATACTCCAACGTTAAAGCACAAATAATTAGCAAAGCCCAATCAGTTCACTCTGAAGGTAATCTTTGAAAAAAACCTCCAACCAAAAGAGTGGTCCCACGGAATCACCCTCTGCATCGTCCATGGAAGAAGGAAATAAGAAGGGAGACAATGTTAAAGGTGGGAAAAAGAACTAAAAGATAAAAAAAATCCTATAGACGGATCAATAAGCAAGGTAGAAGGAAAGTACTTTTTCCTGAGGTGATAATCTCCCCGCAAATTCGTACCGAGCTATCCATGAAGTCCTTTCTTCCGCTCCCACTGCTACGGCCTAGTGTTTCCACCAGGGAGTCTGAAAGGGAGCGTAAAACTGATTATTCTCCCACTCACCTCTTGGAAATCCCTCCAGCCTTGAATCCAACAGCTATGCCTTTTTTGCCGCCGAGGCTGGTGGTCAGCCTTAATGACTTCAACGTCTCTTCAGCTGGGAAAGGAGCACCCTCAGTAGGTCATACCGTGGATACCCACATAGTAGACTTCTTGCCTATCTTTGATGAAGACCTAACCCTAAATAGATCTACTCTGTTAAGATGTTTTTCACAGTCTAGTTCATGGGGAAACACATTTCAAGTCACAACATTGACCTAGTTTCCTTATTGGTTTCTAATGCAGGACTTAGGGCTAGGATCACCTTCCGCTCTATGCGTTTGACGAACTTAGTCCTTTCACAAGCAGACTTTTTGCAGTGTTGTGAGATTGATGTTGTACCTATTTTGTCTCGCACTATTTTCCGAGGGGATAAGGTAACAAATCAGGTCTTTAATAGTCCCTTACCCACTGAGCATTTTAAATGTACTGAACACACAGTGTTTAGATCGAGAATAGAACTATAGGCTCTTAAAGTCTCCCTAATAGGGAATGATGGGCAGGTAGTACTGGGGGAATTACGATCTGCACCCAAGCAATTAGTCACTAATGGTCTGGACGAGTGGAGTTGGCTCCCTGGTGCCCTAACTCAAGTGAAGGGGCACAGGTTCTCGCCCCAACCCTCTTCCTAACAGAGGTTTAAAAATTATTTCCTGGAATGCAGCAGGGTTAAAATTTAGCAGGGAAAAAGTATTCTACCTTAGCTCGTTACACCCTGATTTAATCTGCCTTCAGGAAACTTGGTCAGACACGTATCTATTATGGAATGATTATTTTGTTATTGATTGTAAGGCTTCCACGTCTCGAAGGGGGCACGCCAAAGGGGGGGTAACCTGCCGACTGTCCAATACACTTAAATGGGATTATACCAGTTATAAAAATACCAGTAATCTCTTTATGGCCTTAACTGTTCCATTGCATAATACTGTGCGTGGCCCTACTCCATTGCTATTAATTAATGTTTATGTTCCTCCTGAGGTAGCCTATGATTCTTTGTTACAGAAGGTTTTTGCCTATCTTGAAGATGCCCTAGACAGTGAGTTCCCCCTATTCATAGTATTAGTGGGAGATCTAAATTGCAAAATATCCAACCATGCCTAATGCCAAATTTGTGATGCGGGGAGAGAATCTGCGCTTCAAATTCCAGGTAGCGTTCCCCCCCCTCAATAAAAACTAACAAAAGAGAGAAACTTCTCCTCAGCCTCCTTAAGAAAAATTATTGCATTATTGCCAATGGTAGACCTTATTTTGATTCTCCCGCTTTTTTTACACACATATCTTTGGGGGGGAAGGGCAATCTTAGATTATTTGGTGCTTGGTTATTCTTCCTACTGTCTACTGGAAGATTTTAGGATTATAAATACCCCCTATACCGATCATAATTTGCTTTTTATTGCTCTAGAAACAAACATACCACCGATGGAATCCTGAAAGTCTTAGTGGGTTTACTAAGAGTTTTGAAGAAAAAGATGGTGGAATTTTAAAAGGATTGCAGGCGTATCGGTGATGTTAGTATCTGTGGTTGCTGACCTGATTATTTGGGAGGGGATGGAATCCCCAAATGTTTCCAAATTTATGAAGCAGCTGTTAGTTAACTCTTCTTCTGGAGGGTTAAAAATTGCCCGGAGAATGATCCCCCTTACATTGCTTGATCTAAACAGGGAAATAAATAACTTGGCCAGGTCCCAGTATTTAGTTTACTTTGGGGAAAGGAAAGCCAGGGTCACTCTGTTGAAAAGGAGAAAGAGGCACCTGACGGCCCGCCTTGTAAAAGAATCTGGGGATAGGCTCTGGATCAATCTCAGTGAAGCAGCAGTCAAGGGTCAGGCAAGGCGTTTTTGGGCACTGGTGGGTGATGGTTGCGGGTCTAGAGTATGTCCATCCCCTGTCTCCATAGCTGAAGCCCGCTGGTCTGAATTTATCTCCCTCCTGTACGCTTCAAATGGGGCTGAACCGTTCCGGATCCCTGAAAGTAAGGGGACGCATTCTCTTAGTCCTCCCTCAATAAAAGAGATAGATTTTGCAATCCATTCTCTGCGTTCCTCTGCTGCAATGGGACCTGATGGACTTCCCATTTCGGTAATAAAACAATGCATTAGCTCTTGGAGTAAGATCTTATATTTGGTCTTCAGAAGATGCTGCCTCTCAAGAAGCATTCCTTTCTCTTGGGTCGGTAGTATCATTGTACCCATATATAAAAAGGGTGGCCGAAACTGTACTGTCAACTATCGCCACATCACCCTCTTGGACGCAGTTGGTAAAATTTTAACCAAATGTCTGCTTTCCAGACTTACTTCTTGGGCAGAGGGGACTAACATCATTCCTCTGGAACAATCTGGATTTAGGTGTAATCATAGTACCCTGGACAACATTGCTGTGCTACAAGTTATCTCAGAAAAATATGTGAAACTGAGAGGTGGGTAGTTTATGCCGCCTTCAATGATTTTTCCACTGCCTTCGATAAAGTGGATAGAGATCTATTATGGAAAAAGTTGGCCAGCATGGGGATGCCCCTATTCCTTCTTGAGTTAGTTATAGCTCTTCACTCTAATACTTGGTGTAGAATCCTTCTGGGGGGTGATAAAGGTCTATCCCATAAGATATCCACTTTGAATGGGCTAAAGCAAGGTTGCCTATTGGCGCCCTTGCTTTTCTCCTTATACATCTCAGATCTCCCTTCTTCCTGACTCAGAGCAAGGGATAATTTTTGATTTAACCGCTAAAGGTCCACAGAATCGTCTTCAGCTTCTATCAAAATACTCTGAATCCCACTTCCTGAAGATCAATGCCTCAAAAAGTAAGGTTCTCTGCCTCCTGGGGAAAATAAAAGATGAATTATCCCGATTTCCACTGGTCATTGGGAAAGCAAAAACTGGAAATAGTGAAATGTTATCCCTTTTAGGGAAAATAGTTTGCGGGACCCTTAGTGATGCTACTCACATCACCTCCAATAAATCGAAGGCTGACTGTCAGGCAAGAGGCCCTATATACAGCTACAGGCAGAAGGCACTTTTCACATCTATTATCAGTATATCAAAAATTCCTACATCCCTTATGTATGGAGTGGAATTCACACATATCTCTAAGTGAGGGTTCCGGAATCAGTTAGAATGAAAAATCCCTAGAAAACTCTTGTCTGTTAACATGGCTGTTTCAGTGGTGGCCGTAAGGCTGGAAATGGGGCTCCGAAATGCGTACGTTCAAGGGTTAGCAGGGATAATACATTTGACTGCTTCACTTATAAGGAGTGAGGAAAACACCATAAGATCTGTACTAAGGAAATAACTCTTCCCAGAAAAGAGTAAGGCCAAATACTCCTTTTGTAAGAACTTTTCTAATGCTCTTGAAATGTTGGAGCTGGACCGAAACCTGGTCCTGGAATTATCTCCCTTGCACTTGAAAGTTAACCTGAAGCAGGCAACGTGGGCATTGAGTTATCGGTTACGCCTTGAAAGTTGCAAAAAAAAAAGTTATTTTAGGAATTTAGAAAATACCCTAGTGATAAAAAAAAACACAACCCTGTATTACATGGAATATTCCACACAGAGTTAGGCGTTGCTGGATGCTGCTTCGCCAGGGTTTGCTTCCTTTGAATATGCTACTGGCGAAATGGAATGGTACGGCCAAAGAGTGCAACTTTTGCCTTGCCGAAACCCAAGATCTAATCCATGTCTTATTTGTCTGCCTATCCCTTGCCACATTCCGGCGTAAATGGCTAAACCCAATTTTTCTTCAGTACTCTTTGTTGTCTATATCAGAGTTCCTTCAAGCCTTGTATGATCCTCCTAATGAACCATTTTGTTTTAGAATTTTTATTTTTTTCAAATGTTTCTTATATTTATTCTAAGTGCATGTGCTGAAAAGCAGGTTTATTGATTTATAAGTAAAGGAGCATTGGGTGCTATTTGAGATCAAATAATTAGGTGGTCTCGATATAATAATGCACCTTATTACACCCATATCCCATATGGGATTGGGCAATAGTTTCTGTCACATGCCTACATGAGGGTTTCTGTGGTGAGGTCGAACAAGGCATTTGACTTTTTCATTTGTTTGTAACTCCATGATTCATACGTGGCTTAGGTAGCGAAGCATTTTAGTAAGTTGCACATAAGGAAGAATTGGGTTTTATCTATGAATACTTCAATCTGTGCACATGTCTACATTTGCAGTATTATGGGCAGATGGGCAATGTTCTAGACTGTGTATGTTTATATTGTATGCCATCGTTCCATTTCTACTGCTCCACTTGTATTTTTGCACTTGACACTTTTTAGGTTAAATATGGATTGTAAAGAGCTTATATTGTCTAACGCTCTTGCACCTAACGATGTTCTAAGTGCACTGATGCGTGCGTTTGCTCCATTTTATCTTTTGTATTCTTTTATAGGTGCAATGTAGTGTGGAACTATAAGTCCGGGAAAAGTATTGCTGGGCAATTTCATAGAACTTTTTATTGTATACATTTTAAACATGTTCTACTAGATTTTAGGCGTAAAGAGTGGTAGAGACAAAAGTATTGCTTTATTGTTTATTTTTATGTGGACCTCAATTAAATTCCAAAACATAAATAAATAAAATAAAATTGAATTGAATTGAATTGGGAAAGCAAATCTGTATATCTAGGGATGCAAAGGATTCGCAACCCCTTCCGAACTCGTGCTGAGATCTGATTGGCTGATAACACTTCATAAACAGATGTTGTTGAAGTGTTTTCAACCATCTTTAGACTTGGCTTCAGCTAAGTCCCCCAAAAAAACTTAAAAAATAAAGAAAAGGGGCCAGGGTACAACCCCCTGACCCCTTAGCTCCTGTGGTAGAGGCCCAAAGGGACTCCCCCAGAGCGAAAAAACATTTTTATTTTATTTTACAAGCAGAGACACAGTGGATCAGTGAATTCGCTCGTAAAATTTAAAAAAAACACCAAGAGTGGGATCCCACACTCCGTTACTTTAATGCCCCTAGGTGGGCCAAGTTTTAAAAAGAAAAAAAAAGAATAGTGTTTATCTGAGGGTTGAGGCCAACTCGTGGGCTCACTCAAGGTGCACGCAAATGAAGTTTTAAATAATGTCAGGTGCTACAAGAAATGAAACAAGTAGAAGCACTGGACTCCTATTGAGTTTGATGCAAGCCTAAAATGAATAGGGGAGATAGGTCTTAGCTGATGAAACTCAAATCTAATGCAAAAGTCCTTGTAAAATTGAGCCTCTGTGCTCCTCATCTTAATAACATGTGCATATTGTAGTGATCAAAAATTCTTAACCTTTTTACTTTTGTGGATGCCCATTAAATCACTTGAAGACAAGACCCTATCTTAGGAAATGTCTACCATTTGAATTTTAATTCTATACACGCAAAAAAACAGAAAAAGTATACATCAAACAAATACACACATTTTAAAATATTTAATTCACAAATAATTTAAATTTTAATAGAATAGTCGCAACTTTTCAAAAAGTATACTCTTATTCTGTCTGGGCATATCAATGTTTCAATTGAGCCACCAGTTGTTCATACCAGATTACATTTGCTTACTAGTAATGCTCCTACAAATCAAGCAAAGGATACCAACTTAACCTCTAGCTACCAATTTCAAATTTCTTGACAGTAACAGGTTTTACATTTTGCTTTTAAATATATAGAAAAATTAATTATCTGCAATAATGCTCTTTCTGGTTGATACGCTATCTACCTGCAGATTCCTCACCTGCAGAACAATCCCAGGCATCACACTGAAACTAGAAATTTCAAAGCTTTTATGTCACCTCTAGCTTCTTATTGATGCCGGAAGTGGTGTCAGATGATGTCACATAAGCCATCTAGCACCCACTCCAGCATAACGATGTTAAGTTCTATCCATTTTTTCCAGTTGAAGAAGCAAATGAGAGAACTGAATTCACAGAGTAGTGCAATAACAAACAGATTTTTGGATCCTAAAACTTTCCCTATAACACATTTATCAAGCGGGGAGGTGGGCAGTCAGTGGGTAATCTGCAGGTAGATAGAGTACCAACCAGAAAGATTGTTACCACAGGTAAATAACTTATCTGATAGAGACTTATAGCCACAGACTCCTTACCTTAGAATATTCCCCAGGCATCATTTGGAAATTGGATCTAGAAATGTTAGCGATGTACCTCTGCATGCCGGTAGGTGGCTTCGTTGGGATCTATGTTGGCGTCCTCCACGCTGGAAGTGATGTGTTTGGTGCCTATAAAGGAGACGCTCTAGGGCGCTAACAATTGTTTTTTTCTTTCTGCATCATCTTTGCAAATCTAGAGAGAGCTACCTCAGTCTATCTTTTGGATAACTTTTTCGATATTTTATAGAATTACTTTGAGCTTTGTCTCCCTGTCTCCCCCCAAAAATTGAGGGGTTCTAACCCTTTTGTTCCTGTTGCAGACAGACGTCTGTGACAGACCCCCCCCACCTTTTGCTTGTCTCTGGTGCCTGGAGCCAGGTCACAACTCCAAGGCCTGGAAAAGTGTTGCGCCATGAATCCAATGGCTCGCATGAGTGACCCCTAAAGCTCTATGTCACCCAACACCAGTCGACTCCGTGACTCTCCAGGTCTCTGTCACATAGAAGGTCCTGTGTCTGTTCACGGAGCCATTCCAGGGGCTTGTTGTCGCACTTATAAGTTGTCAGGAAAGTCCATTAAAAAACTGAAAAATCCAAGAAGTTAAAACACTCTTTTTCTTTGCAGTGCTGGTCCAAGTCATCAAACGAGATGCGGGAACAACATCACCACTCTAGGCCCTGCTACCACCGGTCAGCCACAGTGCCTGTCTCTGGGTCTGCTCCACGCCTCCCCTTATTTCCCGGAGGCAGAGTGACTTCCACCCAGCTAAGAGAGTTTTATGAGGCCATGCACTTCATATTTGGGTGAGCTGACCCCTCTGGAGCACCTTTGTTCCCCATGGGTTCTGTAGGTGCCACCATTGAATTTCCACCACAGAGGTCTGCCTTCTGTGTCAGTTGGGCCCCCTGGATCCTTTGTTAGGATCTGGGCCAGCTCCTGTCACGAGTTCATGACCTTTTCTAGAGCCAGTTCCTGTGACATCATTCTTGGCAGTGCTAACCCCATCTTCATACCCAACTCCGATACGGAGCCGGATCCGCGTCGCCCGACATTGACTTAGGTGCTAGCCAGGACTTGTCCTTCCTTGTCAGAGCCAGCACCTTTTTTTTAACATGCCATGTGAGGAGTATGATTGGATGGATCTGGGAATCCTTGTGGCTACCATAACCCCTTAGAAGAGCCCAAGGGCAGCTGGTATGAGAACCTAGTGAATGCTAATGGTTTGGACGCCTCCCCTGACACTGGTGCAGTTATTCTGGTGGCTACAGAGGAAGGTGCTTTCTTTGCCATGGTGGTGAGGAGGATGGCTAAAGTCCTAGACTTTACACTGCCCTCAGAGGCAGTCAAGGCAAAAAACTTGTCAATGTTGCTTCAACTGGGAGTTGCCCTCCAAGAACCTCTCCTCCCTTTTAATGAAGTTCTTACATATTTCCTGCTTGGGGCAGGGACCAACGCCCGGCACAGATGCTCCTGTGCACAGGATAGTTACCCTTTCCCATCACCCGCTCCTAGGGTCTGAGCTTAGCTCACCCAGCTCCCCACCCTGGAATTCCTGGTTCTCCATACCTCCATCTCCAAAGTCAACCCTGGCATGTTCCCTACAACACCACCAGATAGGGAATCCAAGAGGCTGATATCTTTGGCAAGAGGAGCTTCTCTTCGACAAGTTTTACGCAGTCGGTAAACACCTTGTGCTTCATGGGCTGATACACCCACACAGTTAGGGATTCGGTTGTACATGTACTGCCCATGGTCTCAGAGGCGGCCCAAGCCATCCTGACCTAAGCTATTGCAGATGGCAGAGTGATTGTGTTGTCAGTGGCACTCAGATTTCACACCTGACTGAGATATACTGGCTTCTCAGGAGATTTTCGGGTATCCCTTATGGACATGCTCTTCAACGGCAGCATTCTCTTCAGCGATAAGACAGATTCCATTCTGGAACATTTTAAGGACAGCTGGAACACTGCTTGGTCGATGGGTCTCTCCATGGCCCCACAACCACCCAGTTCTGCCTTTCATTCCTTCTATGGCCACCTTAGAGGATACATGTCAGGTTAATACCTGCCCAGCCAACAAGCCTCAAGGGACACACCGCCAGAGGTCTATTTAGTCCGCCACCACCCACACACCCTGGAAGCCTCAAAACCACTTTGGTTTGCCCTCTTACCAACACAGGCAAACAGCTGGTGACAGGATCTGACACCACCTGTCACGCTGGCAGTCCATAACATCAGACAAGTGGGTACTTCAAATTGTTTAGTAGGGTTACTCTATCCATTTCTTAGAAATCCCAACACCCATGCCACTATTGTCAGACCAACTGATGGAAGACCACCTCTTCCTGCACCGTGAAGAAATGCAGGCTCTTTTGGCCAAACAGCTATCAAGAGCATGCCAGCATCAGAAGTAGATTGTGGTTGCTATTCCTGCAACTTTCTGATGTCCGAGAAGGACATAGGACTTTGTCCTGTTTTAGAGCTATGCATTCTCAACTAATTCCTGAAGTAGGAGAAATTCAAGATGCTCACCTTGGCTCAGGGTCAGCCTGCCCTTACCCTGGAGACTGGATGTAGTGCTGGACTGGCAGGATGCCTACTTTCATAAATCCGTCCTGCCTGCCCACAGGCATTACCTGAAGTTCACAGTGGGTCACTAATACTTTCAATTCGCTGTGCTCCCTTTTGGCCTTATGGCCGTCCTTCTGGTGTTCACCAAGGTGGTGGTGGTGTTTGCAGCTCATTGGAGGAGGTCAGGGGTTCTTGTCATTTGCTACCTCGAGGCCTAGCTGTTGAAGAAGATTTCTCCCCAGACAGTCGTCTTCCCTCTCAAAAGCATGCCAGACCATCTGAAATCATTGGGTTAACAATGAACGTCCTGAAGTCACATCTGATTCCCTCTCAGATGCTCCCTTTCATCAAAGCTGTTCTGAAAAAAGTACAGTTTCTTGCCTCTCCTGTGAAGCAGCGAGTCCAGGATAGTCAGACTATGATTCCGAAGTTTCAGCCTCTGTTCTAGGTTTCGGTGAGACTGACTCCCAGGCTGCTGGGCCTCATGGCTACCTTGAGCCTGCTGGTAACACATGCCTGCTGGCATATGTGTGCACTGCAGTGGGACCTGGAGTCCCAGGGTGCCCTAAAATCAGGGGAATCTTTCCCACCTGGTCCAGGTATTGGAGGCACAAATGTGTGGCTTGGTGTGCCACCAAAAATGTTGATTGCCCTTTCTGCATCTTTGTCTGAGGCGTTGTTAGTTGTTTTTTTTTAGTTTCACTGGCAAGGCTTTTCTATGGGCACAGTTAAAGGGTATTTTTCTGCCATAGCCGTATTCTTGCGGTTGCCATCCCTGATTAAGGCACCTGTTTTGACTTATTTTCTAAAAGGACTACAGCATATGTTCCCTATAAAATCCTTCATCATGCTCCAATGTGACTTGAACCTAGTTTTGATGTTCTTGATGTGCTGCCCTTCGAGCCTATGTGCAACTCCCCTCTACGTCTTCTGACCATTCAAACTGCTTTACTAGTGGACAATGCACTGGCCAGGAGTGTTAGAGAACAGCAAGCACTCTATGCATCCTCCAAACACAACTTTTTTTCTCAGATAAAGTGGTTCTCAGAACACATGCCTCTTTCCTACTAAAAGTAGTGGCACCCTTTCATGAAGGCCAGGTCATCACACTGCAGACCATCTTTGCTCCAACTCACCCTTCCAAAGAGAAGGAGAGACTCCACCGCCTGGACCCAAAAAGACCGTTATTGTTCTACATAGATCGAAACTGATGTCAGTGCGCTGGACACCTCCCTTCTGATGGAGATCCAAACAACCCCACCTACTGTTGGACAGAGGTACTGCTCGAAAATTTCTAGTTTCAGACTGACACTGGGCCACCCTCATCCTGCAGGTCTAGTGACAACTTCCAGACTCCGAGTTCCAACGCTAGTAACACTTGAGCCAGTGTCAGCATGTTAAACATTTCCTTCCTTCCTCTCTGAACAAGGTCGCTCCATCGAATGGCAGATTCATCAAATTCGACCGGACGTCAAGAGAAAAGTTGGCTGTGAGCAGCCAGGCATGCCTTCCAATAGTGACTGAAGTGGCCATATCCTGGTCAACAGATTGAGTGGTGTCCAGCCCTGATTTAGTACTATGATAGGAGGCGTTCTGTCTGTCTTTGTTCACCTCCTGGAAATGGCCTTGTATATTTTCTGCCACATCAGGTATCACCATTTGAGCCATGTCCCCTAAGGCGTGATTATATCTTGCGTGGAGACAGTTAGCATTAATGGACTTGGGCCATACAACCCACCAAGAACATCTTCTCCCCCAAGCATCAGTCATTTTGACTCTCAATCCAAAAGGACAAATGGAAATACTTCTCTCAATTGACCTGATGAGCAGGATGTCTGGAAGACAAAGCTTTCAGGTGAAGAGTGGGTTAATAAGAAACTTCAGATGTTGGAAATTGCTGGAACACTCACTGAGTAGCTGCTGCACTATACAAATCCCAAATAATAATAATAGGACCTCTGCAGCCTTTTTCACTACACAAGGAAATGCAGCCACTTCAGGTGTGGGTGGACCAGTGAGAGTTCCCTGCCCAATTCAGGGGGGAGTGGCAAGACCACTAGCTGATAAAAGACCTTGTATTGGCTGTCCTTGGTTACCATCATCAACTACATATGAATAAGGGTCAAGAGGATCTAAGCCTGTGCCAAATAGGTCATGAATGTGGCTTCTGTATTCCTCCTCCACCAAACTTTGAGTCTCTCTCTGTGACCCATTCTTTGGTGTGACTTTGCGGTTAGATGCTGGTGGTGGAGGTGGAGCTATTGAAGGAATTGTTGTACGCAGTAAGTAGCACATTGCTGGGTCAAATGAGTGTGGAGCCAGCGTCATGCAGCACCAGAGCCATAAGCATGAAGCCATGGGCCTTGAAGTTGTGCCTGATGGAGCTGATGCTTTTGCAAAGATGGAGTACATGGCATTCAAAAATGCCTCAGGATCTGATCCTGGAGCGAAAAGTCGGGGAAGGATGGAGCCGGCACCCAAAACTCAGGCTGGGAAGGCTTTGGCACTGAAAGATCTGTAGTGAATGGTAGCAGCACCGATGGAAGGTTAAGATGGGTCTGGGGCCAGGTCTAGTGGAGTCACCAGAGCATGCCTCGTGAGGGGAGTCAATTGGTTCCATAACCACCAAGTCCAGTGATGAAGATCTTGTGGGAGCCAGAGGGTGTTTTAACATACCTTGTGCATGTTTTTTTATATGTCTAATTTTCTTTCCACTTGAAGAGTGCAAGGTGGATGACCTGGAGTGAGGTCGTGATTGCCACAGACAAAACGTTTCGTCTTTTGCTCAGATCATGTAGTATGATGCCTCTGACTCTTTGATGGCTTTCAGGTGCATGCTTTGGCAAGAGTCACAATTTTGCTAGTCGTGGACTGATCCAAGGTACCAGAGGCAGATAAAATGGGGGGGATGTAATGAACATGTAACCCTCAAAGTCCCTAGAGGGTTGAAAATCTGATTTATTTGCTAGAGACACGTTACTGCACAATTAAATTTGTAGTCTTTGAGAAAAACTCCTCAGAGACTGGGAGCTCCGGATCCGCATTGAATGTGTGGAAAAGAAACAGACTGATGTTGTACACCAGGGTGGGCACTAAATGGCTTTGGTGACATCATCTGATGCCACTTACGGCATTGATACAAACTCAGCGTCCCATACCGGCGACATCAGAGCTTGAAAGTTTCTGGATCCAATCTGATGACTGTGATGATTCCACAGGTGAGGAATCTCCAATTAGGAGTATCCATCAGAATTATACTTTATTAATCTGCTAATATTATTTAATTTTCCAAACAGTCATAGGTCTGCCCAAGTAGGCTTTGCGAACCCCGGGTTAAGAACTGTTGCTGTAGATAGAGCAAGTTGCATTATCTTTCAAAGTGCTGTATCAAAAACAACTGCACAAGTGTTATATAAAACACTGTAAGACGGTCATTGATGATCAAACCAAGAACAATTCAACCATTACAACAGTTACTCAAATATTACTTTAAGGCAGTGGTTCCCAAACATTTTCGTCCCACTGCTCCCTTGACCTATTGGCCATTGGCTGCAGCTCCCCATTATGTTACTTTTTGTTGGTGGGTGGGGGATGTAAGCCTGGCCTAGGGAGTACATCCATTTTTCTCCCTGAAAATAATTGGGATGAAGCCAATGAAGGTATTGTAATTCTAGATATAACTGTAAAAAATAAAAATGTAACAGTTGTTTAACTACAGTATGCATAGGGTTGTTTAGTAAGGGGACAATACTGGTTGACGGTAACCCTAGTGTTGTGTAGCCATTTTAAGTATAGCTCCATGCACGTTAGTTTAACGTACAAGGCCGCTGTGCACTTTGCCCTAGATATATTTTATTCAGCTTCGCACTGTTATTTTACAATAACCAGTTTTTACTGTCTTGTTTTAATTTCTTCTATCACAATGTTTTGCTTAGTTCAGCACTGTGTTCTCAAATAATGCATTCTTGATCGACCTGTGCTTCAGTCAAGGCTGCAGTCTGGTACATTGCCGGTAAACGTGGTAGAAGTTTAGTCTCCAGCATTTGTAGAAAATACACATCCTTACGTAGGGACATTTTCTTAGAACATCTGCGTGTTAAGTTATAAAAACACTCTCTAGTCCTAGAACACGTCAAGAGGGAGATTCCAGCCAGGGAACCACAACTGTATGCTGAATGCTCCGTTGCAGATGCTGATGCAGATTACAGGCCTTGACTCAGGTATGAGGGGTGATGTCCTCCTGGGGAAACCTGAAAGGCAGGCTTAGAGCTTAACATGCTGTGCTCAAAATATAACTTACAGAGAGAATAATCTACAGCATTATGATAGCCTTATTCTTGTGCTTCACTCTCATCGTTACTATTTTAATATTACTGTGTTGTGTAGTTCTGGTTATTGCAGCTCATACTTTGCTATCCAAAATGCAGTTGTTTTATTAAACCAAACTTTAAAACTTACATTGCCTTTAGCGTCATTTATGTATGAGACTGTACTGTGAATGAGAGAACCGGTTGTGACCTGTGTGACCGCGACTTCCCTGAGAAGTATTGATATGTCATGCGCTCGGCTGCCCAATTGTCTCTGCCATTTGGGGGAGATGAGGCACTGCTAGTTAGCCAGAGCATAACCCGGATTTAGAGCGACAAGTGTCATTCACCGTGGGTCAGACTCAGTCCCCCACACTGTGGACGATCTTGCTGCTCAAAATCCAGTAGTCTCATTAAAATAATGAGAGCCTACGCTACACTAGTAAAATGGGGCAGGTCTAATTTTTTTTTTATAGTTATAACGTAATTTGCTGAGCTAGCTGTATTGAAATATGACCACCCCCGAGGTGTTAGTCAAGCAGCAATAATGCATAATTTGCTCCACAATTCTTTTCTATTGGCAACGGACATCCTCTGCGGGCATTCAATTCAAACTCTATATTCCCAATAATTTACACTAATTTGTCTGTAATAACTAAACAGTTGCCTAACGTTTTCCAAATATAGTTTGGATAGGACTATCCAGTGCCCAGGACAAATTCTTTTTTGTTTACACTCTACAGAAATCGCACTTTGTTTAAAACAATAATTAAACACTCGTGTAATGGCAATCTGGGGCCAAGTTTAAGGTTTTGTTGGCCCATATACGCAAGTTTACTATTGCGCCATTTTGCTAAGTGCCAAAAAGCAGCATGCTACCGGCAACTCTGAATAGTAAAAAGAGCTGAGTCACAATGGACAATGTTTGTTGGGAAGAAATTATTTAAACAAACGATGCCTGGGACTGCAACATCGGAAGTGAGCTAACTTCAAACCAAAATACTTGTTCACACAAGCCACACATTCCACACTGGCAAGCAGAGGGAGGGATTGGGGGGGGTGGGGGATGTGTACCCTCCAACACACTGCAGGGCTGCAGACAGTTGTTAAACATTAGGAGTTAATCTGAGGCATTCTAGAAAGTACTTTCAGATAAATATACACATAACATAACAGTTTAAATAGTATGAAATGTAGAATCGCTTTAGCTGCGTTTAACCACCCGCAGGCGCTCAAGGACAAAATTAAAAAAGAAGATCTGCTACAACTGCGTTTTTTAATTGTATAGTTCAGTGGTTCCCAAACTGTGTGCGGCGCCCCTCTCTAGTTTTGACGGCGCACCAGGGAGCCAAGGCGCACAGATTGGGAACCACTGCTTTAAGGAATACTGTTGCATGAACACATGAAGAATTCAAAAGTGGTCAGCTAATCTCACAAAATAGTGCAAAACACACTGAACTCGGGGGTGCACTACGTAGTGCCCAACCAGCTGTAGTACTTTTTCAGATACCAAAACAATCAGCCCCACTCCAACTGGGGGGGGGGTGCACTATGTGGTGCCCAACCAGCTGTAGAAATTGGTCAGATACCTTTTCTGCACCCAATCGCCCTAGCAAAAAAAGTATGGTGTTTTTATTTAAGACAAAACAGCAGCACTGATCGTTCCAAAACCCTAGGGAGCATACCACCATAGAGTATCCATAGAACTAAGTAGGATCCACCCCGTGAGGTCTCGCACTCCTCGTGTACATAAGCACTTTCATGCACACAACTTATAGTTGGGGTAATCACAGAACAACTAAGGTGGCCACGTGTCTGGTTTTTACAGGCATGACCAGTATTTTAATGTCCCAGCCAGGACAAAAACAAGGAAAACCATTTATAGCCAGTATTTTTCCCTTACCAGCAAAAAACAGTACATTTATGTAGAAACCACTTTAAATTTAAATGTGTTCTAGAGCTGCCTTGATGATCTCTGGCTGATAACTGAAGGGATCGACAGGATAAAGACCATGTTCAAAAACATAACACAGGGTTTTATGTACAATTCTATTTAAGTATCATGTCCAGGGCGTGGCAGAATTTGAAAACGTGAATAAATTGTCAGTATTTTTCTCTTTGAGCGATGGCAACTCTACTTACAACACTGATGTAGCTGTAGGGGTAGACTGGGGTGGGGTGAATTGGAGTAGCATGGAATGGATTTGGAGTGATGTGATTGGAGTGGGGTGAATTAGATTAAGTGTGGTGAAGTGGATTGAGTGAGTTGGATTAGATGGGGTGGGCTGGAGTGGAGTGGGGTGGAATGGAGTGTGGTGGCACTGCAATCTGCCCCATGCCAATCTAAAGCAATCTGGCACACTCCAGTCCGCCCCAATCCAATACAAAACAATGTGCCCCACTACAATCCCAAAATATCTGCGCCACTCAATCCGCCCACTCCAATCCAAAACAATCTGCCCTACCCTAATCCAAAAACAATCTGCCCTGCTTCAATCCAAATCAATCTGCCTCTCTCCAATCCAAAATATCCTTCCCCACCCCACTCCACTCCACTACAATCTGCCCCCAGTGCAATCTGCCCACACCAATCAAAAACAATCTACCACACTCCAATCTAAAAACAAATCTGCCCCACTCCAATATGCCTGGCTCTAATCTAAAACAATATGTCCCACTCTAATCAAAATAATCTGCCCTACCCAGTCTGCTCACACGCCAATCCAAATCAATCTACCCCACTCCAATCGGCCCAATCCAAACAAATCTGCTCCACTCCAATCCAAAACAATCTACCCCACTCCGATCCAAAACAGTATGCCCCATGTAATCCAAAACAATCTGCCCCACTCTATTCTGCCTGACTCCAATCCAAAACAATCTGCCTTATTTTAATCTAAAACAATCTGCCCCACTCCAATAGAAAGCAATCTGCCCCACTCCAATAGAAAATAATCTGCCCCATTTGAATACAAAACAATCAACCGCACTCGAATACAAAACAATATGCCCCACTCCAATACAAAACAATCGGCCCCAACCTGCCAACCCAGTCTGCCTCACTTGCATCCAAAATAGTCTGCCACACTCCAATCCACTCATCTCCAATCCAAAACAATCAGCTCCACTTGAATCTGTCCCACTTTAATCAAAAACAATCTCCCCCACTCCAATCTGAATCACTCCAATCCACCTCACCCCAGTCCAATCCACCCCATTTGATCCCACTGTAATCCATCACAATCCACCCACACCAAACCAAAACAGCCCAATCCAATCTACCCGACTCCAGTCAACCTCACACCAGTCCAATCCATCCCACTCTAATCCAGTCCACCATAATCCATCCCACTCCACTCAGCCCCACTCTAATCCAAAACAATCAGCTCCACTCCAATCCAAAGCAATCTGCCACCCTCCAGTCTGCCCTACTCCAATCCACAACAATGTGCCACACTCCAATCCGCTCCACCACAATCCCGTGATACCTGCTACACTCAATCTGCCCCACACCAATCCAAAGCAATCTTCCCCAGTCCAATCCCAAGCAATCTCCCCCGACCAACCCAAAACAATCTGCCCCCCCTCCAATTTACCCCACTCCAATCCCAAAAAAAAACCTGCCCGGTGCAATTTGTTCCACTCCAATCCAAAACAATTTGCCCCACTACAATCTGCCCCACTAAAATCCAAAACGATCCGCTCCACTCCAATACCAAGCAATCTCCAGCACTCAAATCCAATCCAAAACAATCTGCCCACTCCAATCTAGAACACTTTGCCCCATTCCAATCCAAATCAAACTGCACCACTCCAATCCAAAACAATCTACCCATCTCCAATCTGCCCCACTCCAATCCAAAACAAATCGCCCTATTCCAATCTGCCCCACTCCAATCCAAAACAATATGCCCCACTCCAATCCAAAGCAATCTACCCCAATCCAATCTAAAACAATGTCCCCCACCCCAATTTACCCCAATACAATTCCAAACAACCACCCCCACTCAATCTGCCCCACGCCAATCTAAAACAATCTGCCCTACTTCAATCTAAAACTATCTGCTCCACTCCAATCTAAAGCAATCTGCTCCAATTCAATCTACCCGCTTGAATCGAAAACAATCTGCCCCCAATCAATAACGATCTGTCCCACTCCAATCTACCCCACTCTAATCTGCCCCACTGCAGTCCAAAACAACCTGCCCCAGTGCAGTCTGTCCCCCTCCAATCCAAAACAATTTGCCCCAATATAATCAGGCCCACTCCAATCCCAAGCAATCTTCCCCCATCAATCCAAAACAATCCACCACACTCCAATTTAAAATGATCTGCCCCACTCCAATCTAAAACAATCTGCCCCACTCCAGTCCAAATAAAATCTGTCCCACTCCAATCTGAATCACTCCAGTCCACCTCACCACAGTCCAATCCACCCCATTTCATCCTACTGTAATCCATCACAATTCACCCCACTTCAATCCACCTCACACCAATCCAAACAGCCCAGTCCAATCTACTCCACTCCAATCCACCCCACTCCAGTCCAATCAACCTCACACATATCCAACCCACTTCAATCCAGTCCAACCCGATAAACCCACTAAAATCTGTTCCACCCCAATCCACTCCGCCCACTCTAATCCATTCCACTTTATTCTAATTCACTTTAATTTGCCCCACTCCAGACCAATCCAGTTCACCCTAATCCACCCCACTCCTGCCCATTTCACCCCACCCCAATCCAGTTCACCCCACTCCAAAACATTCAACTAAAAAAAATCCACTCCACACCTATCCAATCCACCCCACTCAAATCCAGTCTACTCCACCCAATTCAGTCCACCCTTCTCCAGCCCACCCCACCACATCTACCCTACTCTAATCCATCCAATTTAAAACAAATCCACTGCACTCCCAAAACCCATCCCACTCCAATCCTTCCAACTCCAAAAATCCTCCATACTCCCAAAACTCTACCCCACTCCAATCCCCACCACTAAAATCCACCACAATCCACCTCACTCAAATCCAGCCCACTCAAATCCAGTCTACTCCAACCCAGTCCACTGCACCTCAATTCAACCCACCTTACTCCAGTCCATCCCACCCATTATGCCCTAATCCACCCACCCACTCACCCCAATCCAATCCACCCCACTCAATCCAATCAACTTTACTCTAATCCACTGTACCCCACTGTAATCCAATGTACTCTAATCCACTCCATTCCACCCCACTCCAGTTCACTCACCCCATCTAATCCACCTCAGTCAATCCAATTCACCCCACTCAGTTCAATTCACCCCTATGCAATCCACACACTCCAATCCAATCCATGCCACTCCAATTCACCTGCCCCTGTCTACCCCATGCCAGTCCCATCCACCCCATTTGAGTCCACCCCACTACAAATCACCCCACCCCATCCAGTCTACCCCAGTTCAACCCACCTCAATCCAATCCATCCCAACCCACTCCAATCCACCCCACTCAAATCCAATCTACTCCACCCCATTTCAGTCCACCCCACTCCAATCCAGTCTACCCCGCTCCATTGCACCCCACTCCAAACCAGCCACTCTACCCCATCCAGTCCACCCTACCCCATTTCAGTCCATCCCACACCAGTCCATCCAGCCCACCCCACTCTAATTCACCCCACTCTAGTTCAATCCACCCCATTCTAGTCCAATCCACCCCACTCCAATTAATCAAATCCACCCAACTCCAATTCAATCCACCCCACTCTAGTTCACTCTAATCCATCCACTCCAGTCCAATCCACCCCAATCCACCTTTCTCCAAACCACCCCATTCGAAGCCAGTCCACTGTACCCCAGTCCTATGACTCAGATTCAATCCTCCCACCCCAATCCAATGTATTCTGCCTGTAGGGAAATGCATCCCTTGGCATGGTTACCCCCTAAGTTTTTGCCTTTTGTTGATACTAGTTATGATTGAAAGTGTGCTGCGACCCTGCTAACCAGGCCCCAGCACCAGTGTTATTTCGCTAAACTGTACCTTTGCTCCCACAATTGGCACAGCCCTGGCACACAGATAAGTCCCTTGTAACTGGTACCCCTGGTACCAAGGGCCCTGTGGCCAGGGAAGGTCTGTAAGGGCTGCAGCATGTCTTATGCCACCCAGGGGACCCCTAACTCAGCACATGCACACTGCCTCACAGCTTGTGTGTACTGGTGGGGAGAAAATGACTAAGTCGACATGGCACTCCCCTCGGAGTGCCATTCCCTCAATCCACTGCCCATGGCATAGGTAAGTCACCCCTCTAGCAGGCCTTACCGCCCTAGATACTCCTTCAGATGGGGAAATTAGAAGAACTCCCCCTCTGTCCTAAATAGGCAGAACAGGGTTCCTAGAACCCTGATTCCAAAAATCACAGTCAGAGAACCTGGTTCTTCCGCAGGGGAGTCCAGTGCCTCTGTGAGCATTGAGGACAGCCTCAATGAAGAGGATATCCTGTTAGCCAGGATGGCCAATAGATTGTCTTTTGAGAAACAACTCCTAGCCATAGAAAGAGAAAGAAAATAAATGGGTTTAAGTCCCATAAATGGTGGCAGCAACTTAAATAGGGTCAGAGAGAATACTGACATCCTAAAAACCCCCAAAGGGATTGTAACTAAATATAAAGGTTTTGATGACATCACCAAATGGTTCACAGCTTTTGATAGGGCCTGTGCAACCAGTAAGCAGGTCTCACTGGGGAGCTCTCCTTTTGGAAATGTTCACTGGAAAGTGTAGGGATAGACTCCTCACACTCTCTGGTAAAGATGCAGAATCGTATAAACTCACAAAGGTTACCCTGATTGAGGGCTTTGGATTCTCAGCTGAGGAGTACAGGATTAGGTTCAGGGGAGCTCATAAATCCTCGAGCCAGACCTGGGTTGATTTTGTTGACTTCTCAGTCAAACCACTAGATGGTTGGATAACTGGCAGTGGTGTAAGTGATTATGATGGGCTGTATAATTTATTTATGAAAGATCATCTGTTAAGTAATTGCTTCAATGACAAACTGCATCAACATCTTGTAGACCTAGGTCCAATTTTTCCCCAAGAATTGGGAAAGAAGGCAGACCACTGGGTCAAGACTAGAGTGACCAAGAATTCCACAGGAAGTGACTAAAAGAAAGGGGTCACAAAGCCTCCCCAGGCAAAGGGTGATGAGACATCCAAGAACAAGAGTACAGAGTCTTCTACAGGGCCCCAAAACCTGCTCAGGAGGGTGGGCCCGAACCTCTTCACAGTCCACAAATGGGTATAAGAGTGAAAACCTTGATCCCAAGAAGGCCTGGTGTCACAACTGTAGACAGAATTGACACCAAACTGGAGACAAGGCCTGTCCAAAGAAAAGTCCCACAACAACAACATCTACTCCAGTTAGCACTGGAATAGCCAGTCTTCAGGTGGGATCAACAGTGTGCTCAGAGCAAATCACGGTCCACACTGAAGCTACACTAGTCTCAGAGGGTGGGGTGGATTTAGCCACTCTTGCTGCCTGGCCGCCTAACATGCAAAAATACAGGCTGCAGCTCTTGATAAATGGGAATAGAGTGAAAGCCTGAGGGATACAGGTGCCAGTGTCACTATGGCGATAGACAAACTGGTTTCCCCAGGACAGTACCGGGCTGGACAGACATGTCTAGTCACCAATACTGACAATCAAACTAAAGTCCATCCCTTGGCAATGGTAACTTTAGAATGGGGAGGGGTCACTGGCCTGAACAGGTGGTAGTCTCCTCTGAAATTCTAGTAGAATGTCTGCTAGGGAATGATCTGGAGTCCGCAGCGTGGGCTGAGGTAGAGCTCGAGATCCATGCAGCCATGTTGGGCATCCCTCAACTGGTGTGTGTCAAGACAAGGGCACAGAGCAGGGCATAGGGTGAAAAAGAAATGTTGGAGACTGGAATAATGGCCCAACCTTCCAAGAAAAAAGGAAAGAAGACGGGGGAACCAGCTTCTGCATAGCAAAAGAAGCAGAACCTCTCTTCTCATGAAGACGTTCTATCCCCTGAGGGAACTGAGTCCATGGAGCTGGAGCCTTATCAGGTTGAGCTCTTGGGCCCAGGGGGGCCCTCAAGGGAACAGCTGTGTAAGTGACAAAAGAGTTGTCCCACTCTTGATGGCCTAAGACAGCAAGTAGCTGAGCAAGAAAAATGCAATGTCAGTGGAACCCATAGGGTCTATTGGGAAGATGGACTCCTTTACACTGAGGCAAAAGATCCCACACCTGGTGCCACTAGGAGAGTGGTAGTGCCTCAGGAGTTTAGGGGGGTCCTTCTGACCTTAGCCCATGACATTCCCCTTGCTGGGCATTTGGGACAAACCAAGACTTGGGAGAGATTAGTCAGCCATTTCTACTGGCCCAATATGTCCCAGTAGGTTAAGGAGTTTTGCACCTCCTATGTCACCCAAAGGCCCCCCTCATTCCACTTACAGTGGTGGGGGTCCCCTTTGAGAGAGTGGAAGTGGAGATAGTGGGTCCACTTGAACCTCCCACAGCATCAGGGAACCAAAATATAATGGTATTAGTGGATCATGCTACCAGGTACCCTGAGGCATTTCCCCTTAGGTCCACTACTGCTCCTACAGTAGCTAAAGCACTCATAGGTATTTTTACCAGAGTGGGATTTCCTCAGGAGGTGGTTTCTGACAGAGGTACCAACTTCATGTCAGCTTACCTGAAACACATGTGGAGTGAGTGTAGGGTGACCTACAAGTTCACCACACCGTACCATCCACAAACCAATGGTCTTTAGAACGGTTTAACAAGACATTGAAGGGCATGATCATGGGGCTCCCTGAAAAACTCAAAAGGAGATGGGATGTCCTCTTGCCATGCCTGCATTTCGCCTACAGAGAGGTGCCACAGAAGGGAGTAAGGCTTTCACCATTTGAGCTTCTGTTTGGCCATCCTGTAAGGGGACCACTGACACTTGTAAAAGAAGGCTGGGAGAAACCTCTCCATGAGCCTAAACAAGATGTGGTGGACTACGTGCTAGGCCTCTGCTCTAGTATGGCAGAGTACATTTCAAAGACCAGCAATAACCTTGAGGCCAGCCAACAACTCCAGAAGTTGTGGTAGGACCAAAAGGCTGCTATGGTTGAGTTTCAGCCAGGGCAGAAAGTCTGGGTTCTGGAGCCTGTGGCTCCCAGGGTACTGCAAGACAGATGGAGTGGCCCTTACCCAGTGCTAGAAAAAAAGAGCCAGGTCACCTACCTGGTGGACCTGGACACTAGCAGGACCCCCGAGAGAGTGATCCATGTTAAACGCCATAAACTCTATCATGACAAGGCAGATGTAAACATGTTAATGGTTACTGATGAGGATCAGGAAGCAGAGCGTGAACCTCTCCCTGACCTCCTCTCCACTGACCCTAAAGATGGCTCAGGAGATGGAGTTGTCTATTCAGACACCCTCTCTGGCCAACAGCAAGCTGACTGCAGGAAGATCCTCCAGGCAGTTTGCTGAGCTCTTTTCCTTGACCCCTGGTCAGACACACATGTGTACCCATGATGTGGACACAGGAGACAGTTTACTTGTCAATAGTAAAATATTCAGACAGTCTGACCAAGTCAAAGAAAGCATCAAAGTGGAAGTCCACAAGATGCTGGAGTTGGGAGTAATAGAGCACTCTGACAGTCCCTGGGCTAAACCAGTGGTCTTGGTCCACAAACCTCACACCAAAGATGGAAAGAGAGAGATGAGGTTTTGTGTGGACTACAGAGGGCTCAACTCTGTCACCAAGACAAATGCTTACCCCACCCGAAGGGCAGACGAGCTTGTTGGTGCAGCCACATTCTTAAGTACCTTTAACTTGAAAGCAGGGTACTGGCAAATCAAAATGGCACCTGGAGCAAAAGAAATGTCAGCATTCTGTACACCTTATAATCATTATCAGTTTACTGTTATGCCCTTTGGCTTAAAGAATGCCCCTGCCACCTTCCAAAAGTTGGTGAATCAAGTACTTGCTGGCTTGGAGTCCTTTAGTCCAGCATATCTAGATGATATTGCTGTCTTTAGCTCCAACTGGTAGGATCACCTGGTCCACCTGAAGAAGGTTTTGCAAGCCCTGCAAGCAGCAGGCCTCTCTATCAAGGCATCTAAATGTCAGATAGGGCAGGGTACTGTGTAGGTGGAGGCCAAGTTCAGCCACTCCAACCCAAGATCCAGACTATTCTGGACTGGGTAGCTCCAAAAACCCAGACTCAAGTCAGGGCATTCCTTGGCTTGACTGGGTACTATAGGAGGTTTGTGAGGGGATATGGATCCATGGTGAAACCCCTCACAGAACTTACCTCCAAGAAAATGCCCAGAAATGTTAACTGGCCCTTGGACTGTCAAAAAGCCTTTGACACCCTTAAAGAAGCTATGTGCTCAGCACCAGTTTTGAAAGCTCCAGATTATTCAAAGCAATTCATTGTGCAGACGGATGCCTCTGAGCATGGGATAGGAGCAGTCCTGTCCCAAACCAATGATGATGGCCTTCACCAGCCTGTTGCTTTTATTAGCAGGAGGTTACTCCCCAGGGAGCAGCGTTAGGGTGCCATTGAGAGGGAGGCCTTTGCTGTGGTTTGGTCCCTGAAGCAGTTGAGACCATACCTGTTTGGTACTCACTTCACAGTTCAAACTGACCACAGACCTGTCAAGTGGCTGATGCAAATAAAAGAAGAAAACCCTAAACTGATGAGGTGGTCCATATCCCTACAGGGAATGGACTTTGTAGTGGAAATCAGACCTGGGACTGCCCATGCCAATGCTGATGGCCTTTCCAGGTTCTTCCACTTAGAAAATGAAGACTCTCTTGGAAAGGTTAGTCTCATTCTCTTTCATTTGGGGGGTTGTATCGGGAAATGCCTCCCTTGGCATGGTTACCCCCTAACTTTTTGTCTTTTGTTGATGCTAGTTATGATTGAAAATGTGCTGGGACCCTGCTACTCAGGCCCCAGCACCAGTGTTCTTTCCCTAAACTGTACCTTTGTTCCCACAATTGGCACAGCCCTGGCACACAGATAACTCCCTTGTAACTGGTACCCCTGGTGTAGGAAAGTACCATCTTGCCTGGCATGTTACCCCCATTTTTCACTGTATATATGTTGTTTTAGTTGTATGTGTCACTGGGACCCTGCCAGCCAGGGCCCCAGTGCTCATAAGTGTGCCTGAATGTGTTACCTGTGTAGTGACTAACTGTCTCACTGAGGCTCTGCTATCCAGAACCTCAGTGGTCATGCTCTCTCATTTCTTTCAAATTGTCACTAACAGGCTAGTGACCAATTTTACCAATTTACATTGGCTTACTGGAACACCCTTATAATTCCCCAGTATATGGTACTGAGGTACCGAGGGTATTGGGGTTCCAGGAGATCCCTATGGGCTGCAGCATTTCTTTTGCCACCCATAGGGAGCTCTGACAATTCTTACACAGGCCTGCCACTGCAGCCTGAGTGAAATAACATCCACGTTATTTCACGGCCATTTTACACTGCACTTAAGTAACTTATACGTCACCTATATGTCTAACCTTTAACTGGTAAAGGTTAGGTGCAAAGTTACTTAGTGTGAGGGCACCCTGGCACTAGCCAAGGTGCCCCCACATTGTTCAGGGCAAATTCCCCGGACTTTGTGAGTGAGGGGACACCATTACACGCGTGCACTACACATAGGTCACTACCTATGTGTAGCTTCACAATGGTAACTCCGAATATGGCCATGTAACATGTCTATGATCATGGAATTGCCCCCTCTATGCCATCCTGGCATAGTTGGCACAATCCCATGATCCCAGTGGTCTGTAGCACAGACCCTCGTACTGCCAAACTGCCTTTTCAGGGGTTTCACTGCAGCTGCTGCCAACCCCTCAGACAGGTTTCTGCCCTCCTGGGGTCCAGCCAGGCCTGGCCCAGGATGGCAGAACAAAGGACTTCCTCTGAGAGAGGGTGTTACACCCTCTCCCTTTGGAAAATGGTGTGAAGGCAGGGGAGGAGTAGCCTCCCCCAACCTCTGGAAATGCTTTCATGGGCACACATGGTGCCCATTTCTGCATAAGCCAGTCTACACCGGTTCAGGGACCCCTTAGCCCTGACTAAAAGAAAGGGGTCACAAAGCCTCCCCAGGCAAAGGGTGATGAGACATCCAAGAACAAGAGTACAGAGTCTTCTACAGGGCCCCAAAACCTGTTCAGGAGGGTGGGCCCCGAACCTCTTCACAGTCCACAAATGGGTATAAGAGTGAAAACTTTGATCCCAAGAAGGCCTGGTGTCACAACTGTAGACAGAATTGACACCAAACTGGAGACAAGGCCTGTCCAAAGAAAAGTCCCACAACAACAAAATCTACTCCAGTTAGCACTGGAATAGCCAGTCTTCAGGTGGGATCAACAGTGTGCTCAGAGCAAATCACGGTCCACACTGAAGCTACACTAGTCTCAGAGGGTGGGGTGGATTTAGCCACTCTTGCTGCCTGGCCGCCTAACATGCAAAAATACAGGCTGCAGCTCTTGATAAATGGGAATAGAGTGAAAGCCTGAGGGATACAGGTGCCAGTGTCACTATGGCGATAGACAAACTGGTTTCCCCAGGACAGTACCGGGCTGGACAGACATGTCTAGTCACCAATACTGACAATCAAACTAAAGTCCATCCCATGGCAATGGTAACTTTAGAATGGGGAGGGGTCACTGGCCTGAACAGGTGGTAGTCTCCTCTGAAATTCTAGAAGAATGTCTGCTAGGGAATGATCTGGAGTCCGCAGCGTGGGCTGAGGTAGAGCTCGAGATCCATGCAGCCATGTTGGGCATCCCTCAACTGGTGTGTGTCAAGACAAGGGCACAGAGCAGGGCATAGGGTGGAAAAGAAATGTTGGAGACTGGAATAATGGCCCAACCTTCCAAGAAAAAAGGAAAGAAGACGGGGGAACCAGCTTCTGCATAGCAAAAGAAGCAGAACCTCTCTTCTCATGAAGACGTTCTATCCCCTGAGGGAACTGAGTCCATGGAGCTGGAGCCTTATCAGGTTGAGCTCTTAGGCCCAGGGGGGCCCTCAAGGGAACATCTGTGTAAGTGACAAAAGAGTTGTCCCACTCTTGATGGCCTAAGACAGCAAGTAGCTGAGCAAGAAAAATGCAATGTCAGTGGAACCCACAGGGTCTATTGGGAAGATGGACTCCTTTACACTGAGGCAAAAGATCCCACACCTGGTGCCACTAGGAGAGTGGTAGTGCCTCAGGAGTTTAGGGAGGTCCTTCTGACCTTAGCCCATGACATTCCCCTTGCTGGGCATTTGGGACAAACCAAGACTTGGGAGAGATTAGTCAGCCATTTCTACTGGCCCAATATGTCCCAGAAGGTTAAGGAGTTTTGCACCTCCTATGTCACCCAAAGGCTCCCCTCATTCCACTTACAGTGGTGGGGGTCCCCTTTGAGAGAGTGGAAGTGGAGATAGTGGGTCCACTTGAACCTCCCACAGCATCAGGGAACCAAAATATAATGGTATTAGTGGATCATGCTACCAGGTACCCTGAGGCATTTCCCCTTAGGTCCACTACTGCTCCTACAGTAGCTAAAGCACTCATAGGTATTTTTACCAGAGTGGGATTTCCTCAGGAGGTGGTTTCTGACAGAGGTACAAACTTCATGTCAGCTTACCTGAAACACATGTGGAGTGAGTGTAGGGTGACTTACAAGTTCACCACACCGTACCATCCACAAACCAATGGTCTTTAGAACGGTTTAACAAGACATTGAAGGGCATGATCATGGGGCTCCCTGAAAAACTCAAAAGGAGATGGGATGTCCTCTTGCCATGCCTGCATTTCGCCTACAGAGAGGTTCCACAGAAGGGAGTAAGGCTTTCACCATTTGAGCTTCTGTTTGGCCATCCTGTAAGGGGACCACTGGCACTTGTAAAAGAAGGCTGGGAGAAACCTCTCCATGAGCCTAAACAAGATGTGGTGGACTACGTGCTAGGCCTCTGCTCTAGTATGGCAGAGTACATTTCAAAGACCAGCAATAACCTTGAGGCCAGCCAACAACTCCAGAAGTTGTGGTAGGACCAAAAGGCTGCTATGGTTGAGTTTCAGCCAGGGCAGAAAGTCTGGGTTCTGGAGCCTGTGGCTCCCAGGGTACTGCAAGACAGATGGAGTGGCCCTTACCCAGTGCTAGAAAAAAAGAGCCAGGTCACCTACCTGGTGGACCTGGACACTAGCAGGACCCCCGAGAGGGTGATCCATGTTAAACGCCATAAACTCTATCATGACAAGGCAGATGTAAACATGTTAATGGTTACTGATGAGGATCAGGAAGCAGAGCGTGAACCTCTCCCTGACCTCCTCTCCACTGACCCTAAAGATGGCTCAGGAGATGGAGTTGTCTATTCAGACACCCTCTCTGGCCAACAGCAAGCTGACTGCAGGAAGGTCCTCCAGGCAGTTTGCTGAGCTCTTTTCCTTGACCCCTGGTCAGACACACATGTGTACCCATGATGTGGACACAGGAGACAGTTTACTTGTCAATAGTAAAATATTCAGACAGTCTGACCAAGTCAAAGAAAGCATCAAAGTGGAAGTCCACAAGATGCTGGAGTTGGGAGTGATAGAGCACTCTGACAGTCCCTGGGCTAAACCAGTGGTCTTGGTCCACAAACCTCACACCAAAGATGGAAAGAGAGAGATGAGGTTTTGTGTGGACTACAGAGGGCTCCACTCTGTCACCAAGACAAATGCTTACCCCACCCGAAGGGCAGACAAGCTCATTGGTGCAGCCAAATTCTTAAGTACCTTTGACTTGACAGCAGGGTACTGGCAAATCAAAATGGCACCTGGAGCAAAAGAAATGTCAGCATTCTGTACACCTGATAATCATTATCAGTTTACTGTTATGCCCTTTGGCTTAAAGAATGCCCCTGCCACCTTCCAAAAGTTGGTGAATCAAGTACTTGCTGGCTTGGAGTCCTTTAGTCCAGCATATCTAGATGATATTGCTGTCTTTAGCTCCAACTGGTAGGATCACCTGGTCCACCTGAAGAAGGTTTTGCAGGCCCTGCAAGCAGCAGGCCTCTCTATCAAGGCATCTAAATGTCAGATAGGGCAGGGTACTGTGTAGGTGGAGGCCAAGTTCAGCCACTCCAACCCAAGATCCAGACTATTCTGGACTGGGTAGCTCCAAAAACCCAGACCCAAGTCAGGGCATTCCTTGGCTTGACTGGGTACTATAGGAGGTTTGTGAGGGGATATGGATCCATGGTGAAACCCCTCACAGAACTTACCTCCAAGAAAATGCCCAGAAAAGTTAACTGGCCCTTGGACTGTCAAAAAGCCTTTGACACCCTTAAAGAAGCTATGTGCTCAGCACCAGTTTTGAAAGCTCCAGATTATTCAAAGCAATTCATTGTGCAGACTGATGCCTCTGAGCATGGGATAGGAGCAGTCCTGTCCCAAACCAATGATGATGGCCTTCACCAGCCTGTTGCTTTTATTAGCAGGAGGTTACTCCCCAGGGAGCAGCGTTAGGGTGCCATTGAGAGGGAGGCCTTTGCTGTGGTTTGGTCCCTGAAGCAGTTGAGACCATACCTGTTTGGTACTCACTTCACAGTTCAAACTGACCACAGACCTGTCAAGTGGCTGATGCAAATAAAAGGAGAAAACCCTAAACTGATGAGGTGGTCCATATCCCTACAGGGAATGGACTTTGTAGTGGAAATCAGACCTGGGACTGCCCATGCCAATGCTGATGGCCTTTCCAGGTTCTTCCACTTAGAAAATGAAGGCTCTCTTGGAAAGGTTAGTCTCATTCTCTTTCATTTGGGGGGTTGTGTCGGGAAATGCCTCCCTTGGCATGGTTACCCCCTAACTTTTTGTCTTTTGTTGATGCTAGTTATGATTGAAAATGTGCTGGGACCCTGATACTCAGGCCCCAGCACCAGTGTTCTTTCCCTAAACTGTACCTTTGTTCCCACAATTGGCACAGCCCTGGCACACAGATAACTCCCTTGTAACTGGTACCCCTGGTGTAGGAAAGTACCATCTTGCCTGGCATGTTACCCCCATTTTTCACTGTATATATGTTGTTTTAGTTGTATGTGTCACTGGGACCCTGCCAGCCAGGGCCCCAGTGCTCATAAGTGTGCCTGAATGTGTTACCTGTGTAGTGACTAACTGTCTCACTGAGGCTCTGCTATCCAGAACCTCAGTGGTCATGCTCTCTCATTTCTTTCAAATTGTCACTAACAGGCTAGTGACCAATTTTACCAATTTACATTGGCTTACTGGAACACCCTTATAATTCCCCAGTATATGGTACTGAGGTACCGAGGGTATTGGGGTTCCAGGAGATCCCTATGGGCTGCAGCATTTCTTTTGCCACCCATAGGGAGCTCTGACAATTCTTACACAGGCCTGCCACTGCAGCCTGAGTGAAATAACGTCCACGTTATTTCACAGCCATTTTACACTGCACTTAAGTAACTTATAAGTCACCTATATGTCTAACCTTTACCTGGTAACGGTTAGGTGCAAAGTTACTTAGTGTGAGGGCACCCTGGCACTAGCCAAGGTGCCCCCACATTGTTCAGGGCAAATTCCCCGGACTTTGTCAGTGCGGGGACACCATTACACGCGTGCACTACACATAGGTCACTACCTATGTGTAGCTTCACAATGGTAACTCCGAATATGGCCATGTAACATGTCTATGATCATGGAATTGCCCCCTCTATGCCATCCTGGCATAGTTGGCACAATCCCATGATCCCAGTGGTCTGTAGCACAGACCCTGGTACTGCCAAACTGCCTTTTCAGGGGTTTCACTGCAGCTGCTGCCAACCCCTCAGACAGGTTTCTGCCCTCCTGGGGTCCAGCCAGGCCTGGCCCAGGATGGCAGAACAAAGGACTTCCTCTGAGAGAGGGTGTTACACCCTCTCCCTTTGGAAAATGGTGTGAAGGCAGGGGAGGAGTAGCCTCCCCCAACCTCTGGAAATGCTTTCATGGGCACACATGGTGCCCATTTCTGCATAAGCCAGTCTACACCGGTTCAGGGACCCCTTAGCCCTGCTCTGGCGCGAAACTGGACAAAGGAAAGGGGAGTGACCACTCCCCTGACCTGCACCTCCCCTGGGAGGTGTCCAGAGCTCCTCCAGTGTGCTCCAGACCTCTGCCATCTTGGAAACAGAGGTGCTGCTGGCACACTGGACTGCTCTGAGTGGCCAGTGCCACCAGGTGACGTCAGAGACTCCTTCTGATAGGCTCCTTCAGGTGTTGCTAGCCTATCCTCTCTCCTAAGTAGCCAAACCCTTTTTTCTGGCTATTTAGGGTCTCTGCTTTGGGGATTTCCTTAGATAACGAATGCAAGAGCTCATCAGGGTTCCTCTGGATCTCTCTCTTCACCTTCTGCCAAGGAATCGACTGCTGACCGCGCTGGAAGCCTGCAAAACTGCAACAAAGTAGCAAAGACGACTACTGCAACTCTGTAACGCTGATCCTGCCGCCTTCTCGACTGTTTTCCTGGTGGTGCATGCTGTGGGGGTAGTCTGCCTCCTCTCTGCACTAGAAGCTCCGAAGAAATCTCCCGTGGGTCGACGGAATCTTCCCCCTGCAACCGCAGGCACCAAAGAACTGCATTACCGGTACTCTGGGTCTCCTCTCAGCACGACGAGCGAGGTCCCTTGATTCCAGCAACTCTGTCCAAGTGACTCCCACAGTCCAGTGACTCTTCTGTCCAAGTTTGGTGGAGGTAAATCCTTGCCTCCCCACGCCAGACTGCATTGCTTGGAAACGCGGCTTTTGCAGCTACTCCGGCCTCTGTGCACTTCCGGCGGAAATCCTTTGTGCACATCCAAGCCTGGGTCCACGGCACTCTAACCTGCATTGCACGACTTTCTAAGTTGGTCTCCGGCGACGTGGGACTCCTTTGTGCAACTTCGGGTGAGCACCGTTTCACTCTTCTTCGTAGTGCCTGTTCCAGCACTTCTGCGGGTGCTGCCTGCTTCTGAGAGGGCTCCTTGTCTTGCTCGATGCCCCCTCTGTCCCCAGACGCAATTGCCAACATCCTGGTCCCTCCTGGGCCACAGCACCATCCAAAAACGCTAACCGCACGACTTGCAGCTAGCAAGGCTTGTTGGTGGTCTTTTGGCGGGAAAACACTTCTGCACGACTCTCCACGGCGTGAGGGATCCATCCTCCAAAGGGGAAGTCTCTAGCCCTTGTCGTTCCTGCAGAATCCTCAGCTTCTACTGTCCAGTAGCAGCTTCTTTGCACCCACAGCTGGCATTTCCTGGGCATCTGCCCATCTCCGACTTGCTTGTGACTTTTGGACTTGGTCCCCTTGTTCCACAGGTACCCTCGACTGGAAATCCATCGTTGTTGCATTGCTGGTTTGTGTCTTTCCTGCAGAATTCCCCTATCACGACTTCTTTGTCCTTTGGGGAACTTTAGTGCACTTTGCACTCACTTTTCAGGGTCTTGGGGTGGGCTAATTTTCTAACCCTTACTATTTTCTAATAGTCCCAGCAACCCTCTACAAGGTCACATAGGTTTGGGGTCCATTCGTGGTTCGCATTCCACTTTTGGAGTATATGGTTTGTGTTGCCCCTCTCCCTATGTGTCCCCATTGCATTGTTTGCACTGTTTTCTAAGACTATACTGCATATTTTTGGTATTGTGTACATATATCTTGTGTATATTTGCTATCCTCATACTGAGGGTACACTCTGAGATACTTTGGCATATTGTCATAAAAATAAAGTACCTTTATTTTTAGTATATCTGTGTATTGTGTTTTCTTATGATAATGTGCAAGTGACACTAGTGGTACTGTAGGAGCTTCACTCGTCTCCTAGTTCAGCCTAAGATGCTCTGCTAAGCTACCATTATCTATCAGCCTATGCTGCTAGACACCCTATACACTAATAAGGGATAACTGGGCCTGGTGCAAGGTGCAAGTACCCCTTGGTACTCACTACAAGCCAGTCCAGCCTCCTACATTGGTTGTGCAGCGGTGGGATAAGTGCTTTGAGACTACTTACCACTCTTGTCATTGTACTTTTCATAAGAGAAAAATATACAAAACAAGTTCAGTGTGTGTACACATAGCTAAAAGGTTTTGCATTTCCTCTTTTCACTCTTTTCTAAGTGCTGAAAAGTACTTCTAAACTTGCTAAAAAGTTCTAAAAAGTTTAAAAAGTTTTTTTCTGTCTTTCTAAAAGTTCTGAAAAACTTTTTCTTCACTTTTTCTATCACTTAAACTCTTTCTACAATGTCTGGCACAGGCCAAAATGTTGATCTGTCCAAACTTGCATATGACCACCTTAGCTGGAAAGGAGCAAGGAGTCTCTGTATAGAAAGAGGTTTGAGTGTAGGGAAGAATCCTTCCTTGGAATTGTTACTTAACATGCTTAGAGAACAAGATAAGGCCAAAAGGGCCCCATCTGTTGAAAAAGTAGCTAATGGTTCCCAATCTGATCCAGGGACTCCCCAAGGAAAAGATTCAGGAAAGAAACTTCCTAGCCTGCCCATTACTAGACAGTCTAGCATAGTTGGTACTGATGTGGAGTCACACCATACAGATGGTGGTGTCTCATCATAGCAAGAGTATTCCTTCTCACCACAGTAGAAGTGATGTTTCTGTTAACCAAGCTGTTAGGGTGCCTTCTGTAAGGGACAGGTCTCCTTCTGTCCATTCTCACCATACTTCTGTTTCAAGGCATGTCCCTCCCACCCACCCTGATGACAGAATGTTAGAAAGGGAGCTCAATAGATTGAGAGTGGAACAAACTAGACTGAAGCTCAAGAAGCAACAGCTGGATTTGGATAGACAGACCTTAGTGGTAGAGAAGGAAAGACAGAAGTTGGGTTTAGAAACCCATGGTGGCAGCAGCAGTATTCCCCATAGTCATCCTGCAAAAGAGCATGATTCCAGGAATCTGCACAAGATAGTTCCCCCTTATAAGGAGGGGGATGACATTAACAAGTGGTTTGCTGCACTTGAGAGGGCCTGTGCTGTACAGGATGTCCCTCAAAGGCAGTGGGCTGCTATCCTATGGCTATCATTTAGTGGAAAAGGTAGGGATAAGCTCCTTACTGTGAAAGAAAATGAAGCCAATGATTACAAAGTTCTTAAGAATGCACTCCTGGATGGTTATGGCTTAACCACTGAACAATACAGGATAAAGTTCAGAGAGACCAAAAAGGAGTCTTCACAAGACTGGGTTGATTTCATTGACCATTCAGTGAAGGCCTTGGAGGGGTGGTTACATGGCAGTAAAGTTACTGATTATGACAGCCTGTATAACTTGATCCTGAGAGAGCATATTCTTAATAATTGTGTGTCTGATTTGTTGCACCAGTACTTGGTGGACTCTGATCTGACCTCTCCCCAAGAATTGGGAAAGAAGGCAGACAAATGGGTCAGAACAAGGGTGAACAGAAAAGTTCATACAGGGGGTGACAAAGATGGCAACAAGAAGAAGGATGGTAAGTCTTCTGACAAGGGTGGGGACAAATCTAAAAATGAGTCTTCATCAGGCCCACAAAAACACTCTGGTGGGGGTGGTGGGCCCAAATCCTCTTCCAATCAAAACAAAGAAAAGAAACCATGGTGCTATTTATGTAAAATAAAAGGCCATTGGACAACAGATCCCAGTTGTCCAAAGAAAAGCACCAAGCCTCCTACCACTACAACCCCTACTGCTACACCTAGTGTCCCTACTAATAGCAGTGGTGGTGGGAGCAAACCTACTAATAGCCAATCTAAGGGAGTACCTGGGCTCACCTTTGGTAACTTAGTTGGGGTTGGTCTGATTAGGGAGACCACAGAGGCTGTGTTAGTCTCTGAGGGGGCTATTGATTTAGCCACCTTGGTTGCTTGTCCCCTTAACATGGATAAGTACAAGCAACTACCCATAATAAATGGTGTTGAGGTTCAGGCCTACAGGGACACTGGTGCCAGTGTCACAATGGTGATAGAGAAACTGGTCCACCCTGAACAACACCTACTTGGTCACCAGTACCAAGTAACCAATGCTCACAACAACACACTTAGCCACCCCATTGCTGTTGTAAATCTCAACTGGGGGGGGGGTTACTGGTCCAAAGAAAGTTGTGGTAGCCTCAGATTTACCTGTAGACTGTCTACTAGGGAATGATTTGGAGACATCAGCTTGGTCAGATGTGGAGTTGGAGGCCCATGCAGCAATGCTGGGCATCCCAGTGCATATTTTTGCTTTAACCAGGGCTCAGGCCAAAAAGCAAAAAGGACAGGGAAACTTGGATCCTGGAACAATGGACCAAGTGCTCCCTAAAGCTAGGGCTAGTAGAAGTAAAGCACTACCTACTATCCCTCCCTCTACAGTGGATTCTAGTTCTGATGAAGAAGAATTTCCACCCTGTGCAGAACCTATACCAGAGGAGCTGGAAGCAGACACTGCTGAGCTTTTGGGTGAAGGGGGGCCTGCCAGGGAGGAGCTGAGTGTGGCACAGCAGACCTGTCCCACACTAGAGGGTCTAAGACAGCAAGCTGTCAAACAAGCTAATGGGGAGGTCAGTGACTCTCACAGAGTTTACTGGGAGGACAACCTCTTGTACACTGAGGCAAGGGATCCTAAACCTGGAGCTGCCAGGAGATTAGTGATTCCTCAGGAGTACAGAAAGTTCCTCCTAACTCTTGCTCACGACATTCCCCTGGCTGGACATTTGGGGCAAATGAAAACTTGGGACAGGCTTGTTCCCTTGTTTCATTGGCCTAGAATGTCTGAGGACACAAAGGAATTTTGTAAGTCCTGTGAAACCTGTCAAGCCAGTGGCAAAACAGGTGGCACCCCAAAGGCACCCCTTATTCCACTGCCTGTGGTTGGGGTTCCCTTTGAAAGGGTAGGGGTTGACATAGTTGGCCCCCCTTGACCCTCCTACTGCTTCAGGCAATAGGTTTATCTTGGTGGTAGTGGACCATGCCACCAGATATCCTGAAGCAATTCCTCTAAGGGCCACTACAGCTCCTGCAGTGGCAAAGGCCCTCCTGGGAATCTTTTCCAGGGTGGGCTTCCCAAAAGAGGTAGTTTCAGACAGAGGAAGCAATTTCATGTCTGCTTACTTGAAGGCCATGTGCAAGGAGTGTGGGGTGACATACAAGTTCACCACACCCTATCACCCACAAACAAATGGACTGGTGGAGAGATTTAACAAAACTCTCAAAGGCATGATTATGGGTCTCCCTGAAAATCTCCGCAGGAGATGGGATATCCTGCTACCATGCCTCCTTTTTGCCTACAGGGAGGTACCCCAGAAAGGAGTGGGCTTCAGCCCCTTTGAACTCCTCTTTGGACACCCTGTTAGGGGTCCACTAACACTTGTCAAGGAGGGTTGGGAACAACCTTTAAAAGCTCCAAAGCAAGATATTGTGGATTATGTACTTGGCCTCAGATCAAGGATGGCTGAGTACATGAAAAAGGCCAGTACCTTCAGGCCAGCCAAGAGCTCCAGAAGCAATGGCATGACCAGAAGGCTGTTTTGGTTCAGTACCAACCAGGGCAGAAAGTGTGGGTCTTGGAGCCTGTGGCCCCAAGAGCACTCCAAGATAAATGGAGTGGACCCCACACAATTGTTGAGAAAAAGGGTGAAGTCACCTATTTAGTTGACTTAGGCACTGCCAGGAGTCCCCTTAGGGGGCTCCATGTCAATCGCCTGAAACCCTACTATGACAGGGCTGATCTCACCCTGCTCATGGCAGGCAACTGATGAGGGACAGGAAGAAGACAGTGATCCTCTTCCTGATCTCTTCTCTTCCACAGAACAAGATGCTCTGGTGGAAGGGGTAGTTTTGGCTGATTGTCTTACTGCTGAGCAGAAAGACCATTGCATAAATCTCCTGGGTCAGTTTTCTGAACTCTTCTCTACTGTGCCAGGTACCACTTCTTGGTGTGAGCACACTATAGATACTGGAGACAGCTTGCCTGTCAAAAGTAAGATCTATAGGCAGCCTGACCATGTCAGAGACTGCATAAAGCAAGAGGTGCAGAAAATGTTAGAACTGGGAGTGGTTGAGCACTCTGAAAGTCCATGGGCTTCTCCTGTGGTACTTGTACCAAAACCCCATTCCAAAGATGGAAAGAAGGAAATGCGGTTTTGTGTAGACTACAGAGGTCTCAACCAGGTAACCAAAACTGATGCTCACCCTGTACCCAGGGCAGATGAGCTCATAGATACACTGGCATCTGCCAAGTATCTAAGCATTTTTGATTTGACTGCAGGGTATTGGCAGATCAAATTATCAGAAGATGCTAAACCTAAAACTGCATTTTCAACCATTGGAGGCCATTACCAGTTCACAGTAATGCCTTTTGGATTGAAAAATGCACCTGCCACTTTTCAGAGGTTGGTGAACACAGTCCTGCAAGGGCTGGAAGCTTTCAGTGCAGCATATTTGGACGATATAGCTGTCTTTAGCTCCAGCTGGGATGATCACCTGGTCCACCTATGGAAAGTTTTGGAGGCCCTGCAAAAGGCAGGCCTCACTATCAAGGCTTCAAAGTGCCAGATAGGGCAGGGTAAGGTGGTTTATCTGGGACACCTTGTTGGTGGGGAACAGATTGCACCACTACAGGGGAAAATCCAAACAATTATTGATTGGGTTCCCCCTACTACTCAGACTCAAGTGAGAGCCTTCCTAGGCCTCACTGGGTATTACAGGAGGTTCATTAAGAACTATGGCTCCATTGCAGCCCCTCTTAATGACCTCACATCCAAGAAAATGCCTAAAAAGGTATTATGGACAGCAAACTGTCAGAAAGCTTTTGAGGAGCTGAAGCAGGCCATGTGCTCTGCACCTGTCCTGAAAAGCCCTTGTTACTCTAAACAATTCTATGTCCAGACTGATGCATCTGAATTAGGAGTAGGGGCAGTCCTATCACAACCTAATTCTGAGGGCCAGGATCAACCTGTTGCTTTTATTAGTAGGAGGTTGACCCCTAGAGAAAAGCGTTGGTCTGCCATTGAGAGGGAGGCCTTTGCTGTGGTCTGGGCACTGAAGAAGTTGAGGCCATACCTGTTTGGCACTCACTTCATTGTTCAGACAGACCACAAACCTCTACTTTGGCTAAAACAAATGAAAGGTGAAAATCCTAAATTGTTGAGGTGGTCCATATCCCTACAGGGAATGGACTATACAGTGGAACATAGACCTGGGAGTAGCCACTCAAATGCAGATGGACTCTCCAGATATTTCCACTTAGACAATGAAGACCCATCAGGGAATGACTAGTCTTATTGTCCTTCGTTTGGGGGGGGGGTTGTGTAGGAAAGTACCATCTTGCCTGGCATGTTACCCCCATTTTTCACTGTATATATGTTGTTTTAGTTGTATGTGTCACTGGGACCCTGCCAGCCAGGGCCCCAGTGCTCATAAGTGTGCCTGAATGTGTTACCTGTGTAGTGACTAACTGTCTCACTGAGGCTCTGCTATCCAGAACCTCCGTGGTTATGCTCTCTCATTTCTTTCAAATTGTCACTAACAGGCTAGTGACCAATTTTACCAATTTACATTGGCTTACTGGAACACCCTTATAATTCCCCAGTATATGGTACTGAGGTACCGAGGGTATTGGGGTTCCAGGAGATCCCTATGGGCTGCAGCATTTCTTTTGCCACCCATAGGGAGCTCTGACAATTCTTACACAGGCCTGCCACTGCAGCCTGAGTGAAATAACGTCCACGTTATTTCACAGCCATTTTACACTGCACTTAAGTAACTTATAAGTCACCTATGTCTAACCTTTACCTGGTAAAGGTTAGGTGCAAAGTTACTTAGTGTGAGGGCACCCTGGCACTAGCCAAGGTGCCCCCACATTGTTCAGGGCAAATTCCCCGGACTTTGTGAGTGCGGGGACACCATTACACGCGTGCACTACACATAGGTCACTACCTATGTGTAGCTTCACAATGGTAACTCCGAATATGGCCATGTAACATGTCTATGATCATGGAATTGCCCCCTCTATGCCATCCTGGCATAGTTGGCACAATCCCATGATCCCAGTGGTCTGTAGCACAGACCCTGGTACTGCCAAACTGCCTTTTCAGGGGTTTCACTGCAGCTGCTGCTGCTGCCAACCCCTCAGACAGGTTTCTGCCCTCCTGGGGTCCAGCCAGGCCTGGCCCAGGATGGCAGAACAAAGGACTTCCTCTGAGAAAGGGTGTTACACCCTCTCCCTTTGGAAAATGGTGTGAAGGCAGGGGAGGAGTAGCCTCCCCCAGCCTCTGGAAATGCTTTCATGGGCACACATGGTGCCCATTTCTGCATAAGCCAGTCTACACCGGTTCAGGGACCCCTTAGCCCTGCTCTGGCGCGAAACTGGACAAAGGAAAGGGGAGTGACCACTCCCCTGACCTGCACCTCCCCTGGGAGGTGTCCAGAGCTCCTCCAGTGTGCTCCAGACCTCTGCCATCTTGGAAACAGAGGTGCTGCTGGCACACTGGACTGCTCTGATTGGCCAGTGCCACCAGGTGACGTCAGAAACTCCTTCTGATAGGCTCCTTCAGGTGTTGCTAGCCTATCCTCTCTCCTAAGTAGCCAAACCCTCTTTTCTGGCTATTTAGGGTCTCTGCTTTGGGGATTTCCTTAGATAACGAATGCAAGAGCTCATCAGGGTTCCTCTGCATCTCTCTCTTCACCTTCTGCCAAGGAATCGACTGCTGACCGCGCTGGAAGCCTGCAAAACTGCAACAAAGTAGCAAAGACGACTACTGCAACTCTGTAACGCTGATCCTGCCGCCTTCTCGACTGTTTTCCTGGTGGTGCATGCTGTGGGGGTAGTCTGCCTCCTCTCTGCACTAGAAGCTCCGAAGAAATCTCCTGTGGGTCGACGGAATCTTCCCCCTGCAACCGCAGGCACCAAAGAACTGCATTACCGGTACTCTGGGTCTCCTCTCAGCACGACGAGCGAGGTCCCTTGATTCCAGCAACTCTGTCCAAGTGACTCCCACAGTCCAGTGACTCTTCAGTCCAAGTTTGGTGGAGGTAAGTCCTTGCCTCCCCACGCCAGACTGCATTGCTGGGAAACGCGACTTTTGCAGCTACTCCGGTCTCTGTGCACTTCCGGCGGAAATCCTTTGTGCACAGTCAAGCCTGGGTCCACGGCACTCTAACCTGCATTGCACGACTTTCTAAATTGGTCTCCGGCGACGTGGGACTCCTTTGTGCAACTTCGGGTGAGCACCGTTTCACTCTTCTTCGTAGTGCCTGTTCCGGCACTTCTGCGGGTGCTGCCTGCTTCTGAGAGGGCTCCTTGTCTTGCTCGACGCCCCCTCTGTCCCCAGACGCAATTGGCGACATCCTGGTCCCTCCTGGCCCACATCAGCATCCAAAAACGCTAACCGCACGACTTGCAGCTAGCAAGGCTTGTTGGCGGTCTTTCGGTGGGAAAACACTTCTGCACGACTCTCCAGGGCGTGGGGGATCCATCCTCCAAAGGGGAAGTCTCTAGCCCTTGTCCTTCCTGCAGAATCCTCAGCTTCTACTGTCCAGTAGCAGCTTCTTTGCACCCACAGCTGGCATTTCCTGGGCATCTGCCCATCTCCGACTTGCTTGTGACTTTTGTACTTGGTCCCCTTGTTCCACAGGTACCCTCGACTGGAAATCCATCGTTGTTGCATTGCTGGTTTGTGTCTTTCCTGCAGAATTCCCCTATCACGACTTCTTTGTCCTTTGGGGAGCTTTAGTGCACTTTGCACTCACTTTTCAGGGTCTTGGGGTGGGCTAATTTTCTAACCCTTACTATTTTCTAATAGTCCCAGCGACCATCTACAAGGTCACATAGGTTTGGGGTCCATTCGTGGTTCGCATTCCACTTTTGGAGTATATGGTTTGTGTTGCCCCTATCCCTATGTGTCCCCATTGCATCCTATTGTAACTATACATTGTTTGCACTGTTTTCTAAGACTATACTGCATATTTTTGGTATTGTGTACATATATCTTGTGTATTTTTGCTATCCTCATACTGAGGGTACACTCTGAGATACTTTGGCATATTGTCATAAAAATAAAGTACCTTTATTTTTAGTATATCTGTGTATTGTGTTTTCTTATGATAATGTGCAAGTGACACTAGTGGTACTGTAGGAGCTTCACTCGTCTCCTAGTTCAGCCTAAGATGCTCTGCTAAGCTACCATTATCTATCAGCCTATGCTGCTAGACACCCTATACACTAATAAGGGATAACTGGGCCTGGTGCAAGGTGCAAGTACCCCTTGGTACTCACTACAAGCCAGTCCAGCCTCCTACACCTGGTACCAAGGGCCTTGTGGCCAGGGAAGGTCTCTAAGGGCTGCAGCATGTCTTATGCCACCCAGGGGACCCCTAACTCAGCACATGCACACTGCCTCACAGCTTGTGTGTACTGGTGGGGAGAAAATGACTGTCGACATGGCACTCCCCTCGGAGTGCTATTCCCTCAATCCACTGCCCATGGCATAGGCAAGTCACCCCTCTAGCAGGCCTTACCGCCCTAAGGCAGAGTGCACTTTACCACAGGTGAGGGCATAGTTTCATGAGCACTATGCTCCCACAGTGTCTAAGCCAACCCTTAGACATTGTAAGTGCAGGGTAGCCATAAAGAGTATATGGTCTGGGAGTCTGTCAATTACGAACTCCACAGTTCCATAATGGCTACACTGAAATCTAGGAAGGTTGATATCAAACTTCTCAGCACAATAAATCCACACTGATGCCAGTGTGGGATTTATTGAAAAATACACACAAAGGGCATCTTAGAGATGCCCCCTGCATACCAGTCCAATTCCTAGTGTTGGGCTGACCAGTTCCTGCCAGCCTGCCACAACCAGACGGGTTTCTGGCCACATGGGGTGAGTGCCTTTGCCACTCTGTGGCCAGGAACAAAGCCTGCACTGGGTGGAGGTGCTTCTCACCTCCTCCTGCAGGAACTGTAACACTTGGCGGTGAGCCTCAAAGGCTCATGCCTGTTGTTACAGCGCCTCAGGGCATCCCAGCTAGTGGAGATGACCGTCCCTCCAGACACAGCCCCCACTTTTGGCGGCAAGTATGGAGGAGATAATGAGAAAAACAAGGAGGAGTCACCCACCAGTCAGGACAGCTCCTAAGGTGTCCTGAGCTGAGGTGCCCCGAGCTGAGGTGACCCCTACCTTAAGAAATCCTCCATCTTGGTTTTGGAAGTTTCCCCCAATAGGAATAGGGATGTGCCCCCTCCCTTCAGGGAGGAGGCACAAAGAGGGTGTAGCCACCCTCCAGGATAGTAGCCATTGGATACTGCCCCCCCCAGACCTAAACACCCCCCTAAATTGAGTATTTAGGGGAGAGCCTGAACCCAGGAAATAAGATTCCTGCAATGTGAAGAAAGAAGGACTACTGATCTGAAAGCCCCGCTGAGACGATGGAGACGACAACTGACTTGTCCTCAGCCCTACCGGCTTGTCTCCAGACTCAAAGAACCTGCACAGCGATGCATCCAGCGGGAAAAGCGACCTCTGAAGACTCAGAGGACTGACCTGCACCTAAAGGGCCAAGAACCTCCCGAGGACAGCGGCTCTGTCCAGAAACAATTACAAAACAGCAACAAGAAACCAACTTTAAAGAGACTCTCGCGTCCTGCCAAAAGCGTGAGTCCTCACACTCTTCACCTGACGCCCTCAGCTCGAGTTTGGAGAAACCAGCACTGCAGAGAGGACTCCCAGGCGATTCCAATGATGTGGACACCCTGTGTCGACCTCCCTGCACCCCACAGCGACGCCTGCAGAGAGGATCCAGAGGCTGTCCCTGACCGCGACTGCCTGGTAACAAAGGAACCCAATGCCTGGACCAAGCACTGCACCCGCACCCCCCAGGACTGAGAGGAACCACCTACCAGTGCAGGAATGACCAACAGGTGGCCCTCATCCTAGCCCAGTCGGTGGCTGGCCCGAGAAGCACCCCTGACCCGCAGAGTGACCCCCGGGTACCTCCATTGCTTTCAATGCAAAACCCGACACCTACTTTGCACACTGCACCCGGCTGCCCCTGTGCTGCTGAGGGTGTGTTTTATGTGCTTGTGTGTGTCCCCACCAACGCTCTACCAAACCCCCCTGGTCTGCTCCCAGAGGACACAGGTACTTACCTGCTAGCAGACTGGAACCGGAGCACCCTTATTCTCCATAGGCGCCTATGTGTTTTGGGCCCTCCTTTGACCTCTGCACCGGACTGGCCCTGTGTTGCTGCTGCTGTGGCTTTGGGGTTACCTTGAACCCCTAACGGTGGGCGGCCTATGCCCATGAGACTGACTGTGTAAGTGCTTTACTTACCTGAAAAACTAACTATTACTTATTTCCCCCCGGAACTGTTGATTTTTGTAGTGTCCACTTTTAAAATAGCTATTTGCCATTTTAACCAAAACTGTCTGTACTGTTGTTTTAAATGAACGTTCTATACTTACCTGTGTGAAGTACCTTGCAATTTATGTATTTACCTAAAATTTGAATCTTGTGGTTCTAAAAATAAATTAAGAAAAGATAGTTTTCTGTATATAAACCTATTGGCCTGGAGTTAAGTCTTTTAGTGTGTGTTCCTCATTTATTGCCTGTGTGTGTACAACAAATGCTTAACACTACCCTCTGATAAGCCTATTGCTCGACCATACTGCCATAAAATAGAACATTAGTATTATCTTATTTTGCCACTATCAACCTCTAAGGGGAACCCTTGGACTCTGTGCACACTATCTCTCACTTTGAGATAGTACATACAGAGCCAACTTCCTACACTACCCCAACTCCAATCCATCTTACTCGAATCCATCTCACCCTATTTCAATCCACCCCATCCAGTCCACACAGTCCAATGCACCCCACTCCATTCCAATCTACCAGACTACTTCAATCCTCTCCACCCCACTCCATTCTACCCCACTCCACTCTGTGACACTGCACTCCACAACTCTCTACCTCTGAACCACTAACTCTCCTCTACTAAACTTTTCAACACTCTACTCCCCCTACTCTACTCCAACAAATCCACTCTACAACACTACTTCCCCGACTTAACTGACACTCCACACCACAAATTTTTAGCCATGCTGAACAGCATCCACAATAGTGTACAACATAGCCAAATACCTTGCCAAGCCAATAGGTCTTGTATAGGCGAAACCTATTGGCTTTGCCAAAGCGTGTTTGTTAAGCTGCCTATACGTTGAACTAGTGTGTCAATGCCTGGCTTTAACACTTTTATGCGGCAGAGCTCACTGTGTAGTCTTGGTTGGGGGATCCCATCTTATTTTAAGAGGTTGTTTTTTGGGAATCCCTATTTATATATATTTCTGTCTGAGCGACAGTTTCAGTAGTCACATTAATAGCTCATTCATTTAAGATTTTTTCTACGAATGTCCTTCTACAATCAGTTGCAGCCGTTATTCATCTCAAGTTGTTTGTGTGTGACACGAGGGAGGGTGCCAAAGGTTGTCAGTAAACTACATAACACTACTTGACATGCCCCCATAGAGTAAGGATTGTAATGAAAAAGAGGAACATATGATTAAGGCTCCAATAATGGGTATAAAATGCAAACACAAAAGAGGTAAGATATATACATTCACATTTTTAAGGTTTACTCGGTTGCTTTTTTCCTCATAAAGAGTAGAAGCCAAATTGACCATATATAGTAAGCATGTTTCCTCCAACAAAAAATATAACTGCGCCCTGCGATGGAAACCTCGGAAATGTTTGAACGTCACTCAGAATGAAAGCACTGTGACACCATTACAATGGGCCAGTGTGCGCTCTACAAATGAGAAATAACAAGAACAAAACCACTGCAAAAGTTAGTCGATGCATCAACGGACGCCAACAACGTAACATCACATAAAGAGAGCTCTTTCACCCAGTGCTTAATTTGTAAATAAAAACGTGCCGATGCTCAAATGCCTCCTCTGAAACATGCGGTAGCTGCAATTAAATGTGCGAACACAGAATACTGTGGCAGTGTAATCCTGAAGCCATCTCAGGCCTCTTTAATTCATTTAAAGCAACTCCCTGCCCCTTCAGCTCACGCTGGCAGCTTTCTGCTTTCCCCAATTGTGGCGCTTTTCCGTTTTTCTCTTTCTCCAACTTTCCCATACGTCTCTTTTTCTCGCAGTAAATGCTTGAGGAAGAAACATAAGCGCCGGCCCTCAAAATTTAAGTGCCAGTGCTCCGCATCGGAAACAACAAGCGTAGATTAAGCACTGGTGTCACTGCATCATTTGGAATGCTGGCAGGGGGTTGTGGCACTGGAGTTACAGTCCTTTTCACCTGAACCCTAGTTGGTAGACTGCGTATTGTTTCTTGCAGCTACATCAGTGCTACAAGTAGAGTTGCCAACGTTCAGTTAAAAAAATACTGGCAATTTATTCACGTTTTCAGATTCTGCAACGCCCTGGACATGACACTTAAATAGAATTGTACATAAAACGCGGGGATATGTTTTTCTAACGTGGACAGGGTGTTGATCCCTTCAGTTATCAGCCAGGGATCATCTAGGCAGCTCTAGAACACATCTAAAGTGGTTTCTACATACGTTTACTGTTTTGTGCTGGTAAGGGAAAAATACTGGCTATAGATGATTTTCCTTGTTTTTATCCTGGCTGGGACATTAAAATACTGGTCATGCCTGTAAAAACCTGACACGTGCCCACCTTAGTTGTAGGTCATTACTTTGTTCTCTGATTACCCCAACTATAAGTTGTGTGTGTGCATGAAAGTGCTTATGTACCGGAGGAGTGTGACACCTCAGAGGACGGGTCCTACCTAGTTCTATGGATACCCTAACATGGTGTGCTCCCTAGGATTTTGGAATAGTCAGTACTGCTGTGTTGTCTTAAATAAAAACACAATTTTTTTTGCGAGGGCGATTGGGTGCTGAAAAGGTATCTGACCAATTTCTACAGCTGGTTGGGCACTACATAGTGCACCCCACTCAGTTGGAGTGGGGCTGATTGGAGTGGGGCTGATAGTTTTTGATAGAGTGGGAGAGATTTCGGTGGGGTACATTGATTTGGATTGGAGAGGGCTGGATTCGAGTGGGGCAGATTGTTTTGGATTCAAGTTAGGCAGATTAGATTTGGGTAGGTTGTTTTGTATTGGAGTGGGGTAGATTGTTTTCGATTGGAGTGGGGCATATTGGTTTAGATTAGAATAAGGCAGATTGTTTTGGATTGGAGTCGGGCAGATTGGAGTGGGACAGATTGTATTGGATTACGTTGGGCAGTTTGTTTTGGATTGGAGTGGGGTGGATTTTTTTGGATTGGGGCAGACTGGAGTGGTGCAGATTGATTTGGAGTGGTGTGGGGAAGATTGGAGTAGGGCAGATTTTTTTGATTGGAGTGGGACATATTGTTTTAGATTAGAGCCGGGCATATTGAAGTGGGACAGATATTTTTAGATTGGAGTGTGGCAGATTGTTTTGTATTGGTGTGGGTGCAAATTGTATGGGGGCAGATTGCTTTGGATTGGAGTGGGGCAGATTGCTTTGGATTGGAGTGGGGCAGATTGAAGTGGGGCAGATTGTTTTAGATAGGCGTGGTGTAGATTGCTTTAGATTAGAGTGGGGCAGATTGGAGTGGAGCAAACTGTTTTGTATTGGAGTGGGGCAGATTGCTTGGGACTGTGGTGGGCCAGACTGTTTTGCACTAGATTGAGGCAGATTGGATTGGGGCAGATTGAAGTGGGGTACATTGTTTTTGATTGGAGAAGGGCAGATTGGACTGGGGCAGATTGTTTTGGATTGGAGTGGGGCAGATTGGTTTGGATTGAGATGGGGCAGTATAGAGTGGGACAGGTTGTTTTGAATTGGAGTGGGGCAGATTGTTTTCGATTATAGTGGAGCATACTGGATTGAGACAGATCGTGTTGGATTGGAGTGGAGCAGATTGAAGTGGGGCAGGTTGTTTTGGATTGGAGTGGGGCAGGTTGTTTTGGATTGGAGTGGGGCAGGTTGTTTAGGATTGGAGTGTGGCAGATTGCATAGGGTTGGAGTGGGGCAAATTGTGTTTGGATTGGTGTTTGGCTGATTGGAGTGGGGCAGATTGTTTGGGATTGACATGGAGCAGATTGTTTTGGACTAGAGTGAGGCAGATTGGATTGGGGCAGATTGGAGTTAGACACATTGTTTTGGATTGGAGAGAGACAGATTCAACTGGGCAGATTGTTTTGGATTGGAGTGGGGAAGATTGTTTTGGATTGGAATGGGGAAGATTGTTTTGGATTGGAGTGGGGCAGATTGTGGTGGATTGGAGTGGGGCAGATTGTGTTCAATTGGAGTGGGGCAGATTGTTTTAGATTGGATTGGGGGATATTGTTTTGTATTGGCGTGGGCCAAATTGTTTTGGACTGGAGTGGGGCGGAATGTTTTTTATAGGGGGTGAGGCAGATTGTTTTGGATTGGAGTGGGGCGTATTAGAGTGGGTTGGGTTGGGAGGATTGGAGTGTGGTGGACTGGAGTGGATTGGGGTGAGTCCTTTGGTTTGGATAGGGAAGGATTGGAGTGGGGTGGATTGGTTCGATTGAGTGGGGTGGATTGGTGTGAGTTTGGGTGTATTGGGGTGTATTGCATTGAAGTGGGGTGGATCGGGGTGTACTGCACGATTGTGTTAAAGCATCCTTTCAGAAACTACACATTAGAAACAAACAATGTTGCCTTGCACTAATTACAACAAGACAATTGTCATCTTTTGAGAACAGCGCCTAAGAGGAAAAACAAAATACATGAGTGCAAAATAAAACTTTGCAATTTTGTATGTCGCGCTGGGCACGTTTTTGCCAGTCACACGCCTTCTGTTTGCAAGGCCCTAGAAGTAAAAAGAAGTACCACAATCATGCTAGGAGCAGTGGGACAGGCACTCATTAAGTTTAATCAATCAGTGTTTGGTCCCTGCTCCACGGACAGGAACGGAAATGATGCTTGACCTGCAGCAACAAATTACGAATCTTCAAAGAAGAATAGCATGTAAGCCCACAAATGGTGGTCTGCAAGCCCTTTTTAGTTGAAAACAGACCCCCACAATCGAGATGCGTGCTCTTATAGGGTCAACACTAAAAAGAGGACATAAAACAACAATAGTATACAGAATATGTGAAAGTAATAGAAATCAAACCATACCTAACCAAAATATCAGAGATACTGAACCCTTAGGACCCTGGTCGAAGAAAGAACAATAAATATTCTTGACACCAAACCACAGCTCTGACTAACTAGTGTTGCTTCAAACCCAAAAGAAAAACAATGGAAGAGGTACACTACTATATTGGTCCTGTAAAACGATGAATTTGGAAGAGACAAGAGGTCTAATAATTACATTTTGATGCAATCCCTCACATACTGGAAGACAGATATATAAGGACCTAGAACAGTTTGAATGAGCTGGGGCGTAGCTTCAGGGATATGTTTGGGATGTCACAGCCCCCTAATAAATGTATTATCTGATAGAGACTTCTAGTTGCAGATTCCTTACCTTAGAATTTCCCCCAGGCATCAGACTGGATCTGGAGATTTTTCTTTGAGCAGTACCTTTGCGCATCGGTAGGTGGCGTCGGTCGATTATGGGGGGTCGTTAGCATCGTACTCCTCGTGATGACGTCGGTAGTAGTACATAGATGCCGCCTCAGTGCAGTCAAGTCAGTTCTTTTCTTTCCGCGCCAGGTGCTAATCAGGAGAGAGTTCCTCTGGTCTCTTTTTGACAGATTTCAACCGTTTTATCGAGTTTTGACGTGAGTTTTTGGCGCGTCAAGGATGTCCCTGAAGACCGGGTTCAAGCCGTGCGAGGACTGTCACTGCATGATGTCGGTGACTGATCCACATTGGGTTTGTCTGTGGTGTCTGGAGGACGACTACGACCCGAAGTCTTGCTCCGAGTGCCAGGCCATCCACCCGAAGGCCTTGAGGAAGCATTCCCTCAAGCTCATGATGCCCCGGTGCTCAACTGCGCGTAGGTCCCGGTCTCACTTGAGAGGAAGGTCTCGAGACCATTTGCAGAGCCACCACCACTCGTTTTCCTCAAAATCTTTGGGTACAGGTAAGAAAAAGTAGAAGTAGAAGCGGTCTCATCGCAGTTTGACTTCACCCCTTCGCTCGGCTGCCGCAACGCGGGAGGAGCGTCAATGCTCAAGGCCTCTGTCCTCGAAGCCTGCACCGGTGCCGCTCGCACTACTGAGACCATCCCCGGCGCTAGGTCGATTGTTGACACTCCCAACGTCAGTAGTGCCCACTGTTGACGTAGAACCGATCATTATCCGCGACTCGGAGGTGGAGCGGCATTGGCCGACTCCAACTCTGTCTTCGATGGGGCCTACTCACCCAGATCGGATTTGGACCCTTTTTCCTATGGGTACTAATTAGGGGGAAGGATTGGAGGGGTCCCTGGACCCTTATGAATACCAGGATGACCCATCTTTAGACTGGGCACAGGAATTGGGCGAGGCCAGTGGACTGGACACTTCTCCAGACGCTGGCATGTTATCTCCTCCCACCCTGGCTACGTCGGAGGGGAGCGTCTTGTGCTATGGTGGTCAGTAGGGCAGCTGAGGTTCTTGGCCTTGAGCTACCTACTGTAGAGGTCAGGTCCAACCTCCTGAAGGAGGTGCTTCAGCCAGGGGCTTCCACATCTAAGCCCTTTTTACCTTTCAATGAAGCCCCCACAGATTTTCATTTGGGTACTTGGCCCAAACCCAACACAGGGGCTCCTGTGAATAGGACAATCTCACGCCGCCATCGGCCCGCTACGAACGACCCTAAATTCCTGTCCCAACACCCCACGCCTAAGAGTCTTGTCATCCAGGCTTCCTCTTCTTCAGTTGCATTCCCTTCCGCACCCCCGGATAGGGAATCAAAAAGGCTGGAACAATTTGGGAAGAAATTGTTTTCTTCCTCCAGTCTCGCGCTGCGGTCTGTGAACACCACATGCCTTTTAGGCCGCTATACCCATTCTCTGTGGGATACGGTTGCGCAAGTCCTGCCGCAGATACCAGAGGAGGCCCGTACTATCGTCTCCCAAGCTGTCAACGATTGTAAAGATGCCGTGAAGTTCACAATCCGATGTGGGCACGACACGACCCACTATCTGGGCAGATCGGTTGCTACGACAGTGGCCTTGAGAAGCCACCTCTGGGTGCGTACTCCTGGTTTTTCAGGGGATGTCCAACAGTTTCTCATGAACATGCCCTTTGATGGCTCCCGTCTCTTTGGAGACAAAGCGGACTCGGCCTTGGAGAGATTCAAGGATTCCCAGGCTACAGCTCGGTCCCTTGGTCTTTCTGCTTCCCCTCACCCCCAGCAGTCCGCTTTTCCCCCCTTTCATGGACACGGAAGGGGCTCCTAGTCATGTCCCCCACCCAGCCACCATGCCACCCATGCTGTTCAACCGCTGCATGACCAGGGACGCGGAATCCCACGTGGATGTGGGACAGGGAACCAGGGGTCTGACCAGTCCTCCTCTGCAGCCTCCAAACCTCCTAGTTTGTCCCCTGACTCCCATCCAGTTGGCGGCAGGGTTCGCCATCACCAGCCCCACTGGGAATCCATCACTATGGACAGGTGGGTTTTGCAGAGCGTTCGAAAGGGCCACTCCTTCCCTTTCGAATCTGCCCCATTGGCCATTCCTCCATCACTCAGTCAACTCCCAGGGGATCATTTGCACTTCTCTGCCAGGAAGTCATGACTCTCAGGGCCAAGGGAGCTGTAGAGAAGGTTCCTGTGCCAGAAGTAGGTCGTGGTTGTTATTCCTGCTACTTTCTGGTGCCGAAAAAGGACAAGGGCTTACGTCCTATCCTAGTCCTTCGGGACCTCAACTATTTCCTCATGAAGTAGAAATTAAAAATGCTCACCCTGGCTCAGGTTCTGTCTGCCTTAGACCCAGGCGACTCAATGGTAGCATTAGACTTGCAGGACGCTTGTTCCCACATCCCCATCCTGCCTGCCGACAGACGTTATCTTCGATTCGTGGTATGTCACGAGCACTATCAGTTTACCGTGCTTCCCTTTGGCCTTACCAGTGCCCATCAGGTGTTCACAAAGGTGATGGCAGTGGTTGCAGCTCATCTGTGCATGTTAGGGGGTCTCAGTCTTCCCCTACCTGGAGGATTGGCTGTTGAAGGCAGACTCATCCCAGATAGTCATCTCCCACCTTCAGACTATGGCGAGCCTTTTGCACACGCTGGGGTTCACGCCTGACTCCCTCTCAGACGCTCCTTTTCATCGGAGCGGTTCTGGACACAGTGCAGTTTTGAGCTTATCCTCCCGAAAAGCGAGTCCAAGATATTCAGGCAATGATTCCGATCTTTCAGCCTCTGTCTTGGGTTTCGGAGAGACTTACTGTAGGAAATTGGCTCTGTATATACTATTTCAAAGTAAGAAATAGTGTGCACAGAGTCCAAGGGTTCCCCTTAGAGGTAAGATAGTGGCAAAAGTAGATAATTCTAATGCTCTATTTTGTGGTAGTGTGGCCAAGCAGTAGGCTTATCAGAGGGTAGTGTTAAGCATTTATTGTACACACACAGGCAATAAATGAGGAACACACACTCAAAGACTTATTCCAGGCCAATAGGTTTTTATATTGAAAAATATATTTTCTTAGTTTATTTTAAGAACCACAGGTTCAAGATTTACATTAAACACTTTAAATGCAAAGTACTTCACTTAGATACTTTAGGAACTTTGAATGTAAACAATATCATGTACAGTCTTTGTAAAAAATGGCAATAAGCTATTTTCAAAGTGGACACAGTGCAAAAATCAACAGTTCCTGGGGGAGGTAAGTAAAGGGTAGATTAGGAGATAAGTAACACACTTACAAGTCTCAGTTCTGGGGCATAGGCAGCCCACCATTGGGGGTTCAAGGCAACCCCAAAGTTACCACACCAGCAGCTCAGGGCCGGTCGGGTGTAGGAGTCAAAGAGGTGCCCAAAACACATAGGCGCCTATGGAGAACAGGGATGCTCCGGTTTCAGTCTGCCAGCAGGTAAGTACCTACGTCCTCGGGGGGCAGACCAGGAGGGTTTTGTAGAGCCCTGGGGGGGACAGAAGTAGGCACACAAAACACACCCTCAGCGGCACAGGGGCGGCCGGGTGCAGTGTGCAAAGGTAGAAAACAATGGAGGGACCCGGGGGTCACTCTAGCGATGCAGGCAGGCACAGGAGGGGTTTATCGGGACAGCCACCACCTGGGCAAGACAGGGGGTCACCTAGGGGTCACCCCTGCATTGAAGTTCGGTTCCTTCAGATCCTGGGGGCTGCGGGCGCAGTGTTGGCTCCAGGCGTCGGGTCCCTTGTTACAGGCAGTCGCAGTCTGGGGGAGCCTCTGGATTCTCTCTGCAGGCGTCGCTGTGGGGGCTCAGGAGGGTCGTCTCTGGTTACTCACAGGCTCGCAGTCGCGGTGGAGTCCTCCCTGAGATGTTTGTTCCCTGGATCTCAAGCCGGGGGCGTTAGGTGCAGTGTGTGAAGTCTCATGCTTCCGGCAGTAAACATGCAGTCTTTGAAAGTTGCTTCTTTGTTGCAAAGAAGTAGCTGGTTTTGAACAGGGACCCGGTTCACTGGAGTTTCTTGGTCCTGTAGTCTAGGGCAGTCCTCTGCAGCTTCAGAGGTCACTGGTCCCTGTCGGATGCATCGCTGGAGCAGGTTTTCTAAGTTGGAGACAGGCCGGTAGGGCTGGGGCCAAAGCAGTTGTCCAGGCCTAAGTCATCCTGGTGGCTCTGGATTGGGCACGGAAAGTATGGTATCCAGTGCTATTGAGAATGGCCATCGATCCTCCACTCAGACTGCCTCTTCGGGCAGACCTTCTGTCGCAGCAGCATGGGACGGTTCTCCACCCAAACCTGTCCAATCTCCACCTTCATGCATGGAGATTGAGCGGCGCCACTTGATGACTTTTGATCTTCCACCCGAAAGCCAAAGCGCAGAGCCGCTAAGAACACTGAGATTGGTGCGCCAGAGCTAAGGACCTGAAGGGGAATCCCTGTCCCTAGAAATCAGTTCGCAAGCAGGAAGGATGGGTGGGTCGGTAAGAAATCTGCAACTAGAATATGTCTCTACCAGATATTTTGTTACCGAAGGTAATTAACTTGTACTTCTGATCAAAAGTTGGGGACAGGTGCTTTCAGTCGGGTATTGTGAGATGTCAATCTGATTTCAGCATGAATTGTTACTTACACACAAACAAAACCGCACACACACACTCACTCACTCACTGTTTTGAAAGTCCTCAAAAATATTGGTTATTTTACAGAATGTTATGTTTTCTCTCCGAGTACTCCTACTTACGGAGTATAATTTCAGTCATGGTTGGGATTTTCTTATTTGCCCCAACTATAACGGTTCCCAGTTCCTACCTGTTAAATAAATATAGGCACTTTTCTTCTTAATATAAAACTCTGACTGGGCGTCGATGTAGTTGTTTTCTCCTGCATCGCAATAAATCTGAATTTCCAACCACCGCAAGCTCCTGGTGTTAGCCCTAACTACTACCCCTTACTGCCTTGTTAGAGGTGTGCACAAAACTCATGAGATATTATGATAAACCATGTACGAGGATTACATCCACTCAGCAGCATTCTTCAAATCATGTATTTGTGTAAACCTTGAAGTAAAATCTAAATCCATGAGTAAACCCGCACTTCCTGCAGATGTTAACTGTATTACTACATGGGGTTAAAATTGTCTCTGGGCTTAGACTTGCAATAATGGTATATGTGCTGCTCCCAGCAAAGCAATGATTAATAGAGATTACTGTTTGAGTGAATAAAAGTAACATTTTTACACCTCTAACAGAACTGCACTTTTCTATATCAGTAATAACTTATGTAGTTGTGTCAGACACTGGGAATAGAGTGTAACCTCCTGCCACTGTCCCCTTGACACCGAGGGCACAATACTGAAAGAGCAAGAGTTTAGACCTTCAGGGTATTAAGAACTCCCTGTTGGTCTGGCCATCGGGCTGGGGATTCCAGGCACTGCCTAATTTGTAAAAGAATAAGTGTGGAGGCTCCAAGTTTTACTCACAAGGCCCCATCTGGCACAATTGAAGGCTGTGTAATCTTGACTCCACCTCATGCCGCTATTATCCACCATCAGACACTTTCTGTCTATCTTACTCTTTTTTTTCATCCCTGCTTTCTCCATTTGTCTTTGTTTTTCCATCTTTCTTTTATCCTCCTCCTTTCTCTTTGGGTTTTCTCTCTCTTGGTCACAATCTATTGAGAAAAAATGAGTAGCACTCTCCGAAAATGAGTACCAGCGGGTCCCACCTGCAAACATCGGCTCAAATTAAGCACTTATTCCATCAAAGTTCCTTCCTGAGGTAATCCTCTGCTGCAGTGGTTCCCAGTCTTTTGACTTCTATTGGCCCCTACTTTCTCATTACTGGAACCCGGGGACCTCACTGAATGATTATTGGAATCCAGGGACCCCCCACTGAGTCATTACTAAAGGCTGTGGACCTAATCTGTTAATATTATTTAATTTTGTAAGCAGTTGCGTACCCCCTGAGGAGGCTTCGTGGACCCCCATGGGTCCCCAGACCACGGGTTGGGAACCACTGCTCTGCTGTCCCAGAAGAAGAATCATTCCAGACCCGGGAACTGGCAAGGTCAATGCTCTGCTTCCTTGCCCAGCTCTTAATGGTAGTAGTGTTGATAGATGACATAAAGGGAAACGAGGACTTCTGTAGCTGATACAATGACTGAAATTACTCAACAGAGAAAGAGCAGTATTTTTAATTGCACATAATACCATAAAATATACCATCAGGGACTCTGCTGTGTGCAGCAGAACTCCTGGCTTTTACAAGCTAATGTAAAGTAATGAGCAACCAGATGGTGCACAAAGAAATGCAACAACCTCAGAGTGGAGGTTTCCACCGCTGGTTCGCAAGAATCACGATGCACATGTCCAGGGTCCAAGTACCTCTTTTTTTATTCTTTGACATTAAGGCCCTCATTATGTCATTGGCGATAAAAAAAACTTATCTCTGTGCAGAAGACCGCCACCACACCGCTGCGGCAACGGAATTCCGCCACAGCTATTATGACCCACAGTTCGGAATCCGCCGAAATTCAGACACACACACAAGTCCGCCACACCAAAGGCCAGTGATAAACTGGCGAAAACAAAACCTCCACCATCACGCCAACAGAAATACGCCCACACTATCACGACACACGAATCCACTCGGCAGTCTTTCAACCGCAGTAATGCATTGGCGGTACACACCGCCGCGCTCAAAATACACACACATATACAAAACACAGCCACATTGGATAATTACAAATACACACACCACTCCCACACACCCACAAACCCTTACGACCACAAATCATGAATGAAAGCCAGAGAGAGACACCACCATCAACAACACTAGCATCCCCAGGCACACAACACCATCACCCACATAACTTCCACGCACCTCACACAACACCCCACTACATATCAGCACACTTATCACCCCACATACCACCCCACACATCACCTACAACAGCCTATGGCACGGCCAAGACACCCCAGGTTCTCGGAGGAGGAGCTCAGGGTCATGGTGGAGGAAATCGTCCGGGTAGAGCCACAGCTATTCGGACCACAGGTGCAGCAAACCTCCATTGCAAGGAAGATGGAGCTATGGCGAAGAATAGTGGACAGGGTCAACGCAGTGGGACTAAACCCAAGATATCGGGAGGAGATCAGGAAGAGGTGGAACGACCTACAGGGGAAGGTGCGTTCCGTGGTCTCCAGACACCACCTGGCGGTTCAGCGGACTGGTGGCAGACCCCCACCTCCTCCCCCAAAACTAACAACATGGGAGGAGCAGGTCTTGGCGATTCTGCATCCTGAGGGCCTCACAGGAGTAGGTGGAGGAATGGACTCTGGTAAGTCAAATCTTCACTATTACATCCCCCACCCTACCTGCATGCCAGCACATACCCCCACCCTCACACTCACCCCATCACTCCTACTCCTCACAAATGTCCCACTATCACAAACCACCCATCCCAACACCAAGCCCTGCATGCAACACCAAAGCATGGACACCCATCACTAAAGCATGCCCACTGCGCATACCCATACACACCCCTAAACCATCATCACACAAGGTCCCACACAGGAATGCTAGCACTGGGGTACACGGTCACCCACCCATTGCACACCTTGACACACACAGATGCAATAATCATGCCTTTATCCCCTGCAGGACCCCTACCCAACGTCACCGGACAGGAGGGTCCACACATGTCCACACCACAAACAGAAGAGGCCCACAGTGATGACAGCACCTCTGTCCATCTTGATCTAGATGACCAGCCCGGCCCATCGGGGACCTCAGGACAGTCGGTTCCCCACACCCAGTCACAGGCCACTACAGAGATTCCCCCCTCTGGAAACACCAGCACAACACGCACCCAGCGGGCCCATACCTCCGTCCCCAGGACACGTCAATCAGCAGTGTGTCCACCACTACAGGGAACCCAGGCTAACCCACCACCTGAACAACAAAAGGGACCTGGGGGCAGTGGTAGTGGGCACACAGTCCAGGGGACGGAGGCCCAGGAACACAGGGGAACTGGAATGGCTGCTGTGCGACAGGGGGCGGACAGGCCCAGGGAACCCACTCTCCACGAGGCCCTCTCCTCCATCATGGGAGCCTACCACCACTCCCAGGAGACGATGGCACTGGTACTGGCCAAGTTTCAGGAGACCCAGCGCCTGCAGGAGGAACAGTATATGGGCTTCAGGAAGGAACTCAGAACCATCAATTCCACCATGGGCACCACCGTAGAGGTGCTGAAGGAAGTACTCAACACCAGGAGGGGCACTGTGGCACTACAAGGGGCCCCTGACACTAGCCTGGACGATGAACTGCCCACCACCTCCGCCGGCGCTAGTGGACAGGAGGCTCCGCCACAGGACCACCACACCAGCAACCCACCCCCTGCAGAGGGAGAACCACCTTGCAAATGGTCCCTGAGATCCAGGAACAAGACAGAGAACGATGCCAAGACCCCCGCCAAGAAATGAGACCACCCTGATTGTCATCCTACTGTCCCACTTTGTCACCCTGTCCATCCTTAAACTGCCCCAGCTCCACTTCCTATGCACATTTGGGCAATGCACCTGTGAGACTAGTAGACTGGACTCTGCAATGGATATTCCTCCGCCATCACCCCTCACCATTTTGCTACCCACTCCAATTTTGAGCACTAAAATAAACACCCTTAAAGCACAAAACAATCTGGAGTCTGCCCGTGATTTCGGAATACTGTATTAGCAATAACTGTGGCAAAAGGCTCTTTCATTTGTAATGTCAACATACCTATGTCACACAGCTCTAGTCCATGAGGAATCAAAGCAGATGTCACACTGTGGGACCCAGATCTGTGAAATCGTAAGGGAAAGTGACAACTCAGTGACCATACACTGGGTGAAAAAGACAGACAGTAGAGAGGTAGTAGTGTATAAGTACATGTAGTAGGCAGGTTTGTATTCTTACCTGTGTTTCACTGGAAATATTGCTGGATCACTGAGTCCCTGTTGTCCATGTCTTCTTCCTCTGCTTCCTCGTCTTCACTGTCCACAGGCTCCACAGCTGCAACAACACTGCCATCTGGATCATCCTCCTGCAGAAAGGGCACCTGTCATCGCAAAGCCAAGTTGTGAAGCATACAGCAGGCCATGATGATCTGGCACACCTTCTTTGGTGAGTAGAATAGGGATCCACCTGTCATATGGAGGCACCTGAACTTCGCCTTCAGGAGGCCGAAGGTCCGCTCGATCACCCTCCTAGTTCGCCCATAGGCCTCATTGTAGCGTTCCTCTGCCCTTGTCCTGGGATTCCTCACTGGGGTCAGTAGCCATGCCAGGTTGGGGTAACCAGAGTCACCGGCAAATGGCGAGGGACAACTGTTAGACACACACTAACCTGTAGGGATATCCCCAGACCCAGACAACCATTCCCACTGACTAGCTTTCAGGTGCTCACCTAATAGCCACACACGGTGCCTCTGGAGTTGACCCATCACATAAGGGATGCTGCTATTCCGCAGGATGTAAGCGTCATGCACTGAGCCAGGGAACATGGCATTCACATGGGAGATGTACTGGTCTGCCAAACATACCATCTGTACATTCATCGAATGATAACTCTTGCGGTTTCTGTACACCTGTTCACTCCTGTTGGTGGGGACCAAAGCCACATGGGTCCCATCAATGGCACCTATGATGTTGGGGATATGTCCCAGGGCATAGAAATCACCTTTCACTGTAGGCAAATGCTCCACCTGGGGGAAAACGATGTAGCTCTGCATGTGTTTCAGCAGGGCAGACAACACTCTGGACAACACGTTGGAAAACATAGGCTGGGACATCCCTGATGTTATGGCCACTGTTGTTTGAAATGACCCACTTGCAAGGAAATGGAGCACTGACAGCACCTGCACTTGAGGGGGGATTCCTGTGGGATGGCAGATAGCTGACATCAGGTCTGGCTCCAACTGGGTACACAGTTCCTGGATTGTGGCACGGTCAAGCCTGTATGTGATTATCACATGTCTTTCCTAAATTGTCGACAGGTCCACCAACGGTCGGTACACCGGAGAATGCCGCCATCTCCTCACATATCCCAGCGGACGGTGCCTATGAAGGACAACAGCGAGCACAGAGTCAAACAACTCAGAGGTACGTACCCACAGCTTACACAGAACACCATTCATACTCAAAAAGTGGCCTGTATGTGTGTTGAGTCTACGCCTAGGTATGTGTGACTCAGTTGAAAATGAAGCCATGTGGGCCCCTGAAATGGCGGCTGCCTGACCTCTAAAGTGGGACAATGGGATGTGAGGTAACTGCGCTGGCGTTGTACACCGTCGCAATAGGCCGTCGAAGACCGCGTCGCAATGCTGCATTGGTTAACATTGGACCCTATGGGTCCCAGGAGCCAATGACGATGTACGCCGACGGTGACGATACGCACCACCGCGGACGTGACCGCCATTTTCTTTCTGTTCAATCACTCAATACCTGATCTTCGACAGGAGAGGACCTACACTGCAAGTGCTGCTGTGAGCTCGGTCTGGAAGAGACAATGGCTCGAGTGTCTGGGGAAAGGGCCCCTGCCTTCACATCGGAGGAGTTGGAGAAACTCGTGGATGGGGTCCTCCTCCAGTACACGCTACTCTACGGTCCTTCAAACAAACAGGTAAGTACACTGGGAGCATGATGTATGGGCTATGCCTGTGTGGAGAGGGGTGGATGTAAGAAGGAAGGGGGGAGAGTGCGGCGTGCTTAAAACGACGGTGAGTGCATGTGTCACATGGCAAGGGTAGGGATGGGGGCCAATCACTTTGACGGTGCAGTTGGTAATAACTTTCTCTTCCCCCTGTCCAAATCATGTAGGTCAGCACCCACCAGAAAAAAGATATTTGGCGTGCCATCGCCAAGGACGTCCGGACCCTGGGGGTCTACCACAGACGGAGCACCCACTGCCGGAAAAGATGGGAGGACATTCGCCGCAGGAGCAAGAAGACGGCGGAGGCTCAGCTGGGGATGGCCTCCCAACGTGGGCGGGGTGCCCGTTGCACCATGACCCCCCTGATGTTCAGGATCCTGGCGGTGGCGTACCCGGATTTGGATGGGGGATGAGGGCATCACAGCAGCCACAAGGGGGTGAGTACACTCGCATTCTGCTGACTTTGCGCGCAGTGGGGGGGTCTGGGTGGGGGAGGTGGGCTGTGGGTTTCCCTAGGCCAGGGTGAGTTCCGTAGGCAAGGTCCCGCTGTAAGGCAGGCCATGTGGCACCCCACCCCACCTCTGTAGAGTGACAACTACACCTTAGCATGCCCCTGTGTCATCTATGTGTGCAGATGTCGTCCACAGCCTTGTAGGCCATTTCCCAGGAATTGAACAGTGGAGCCCAAGAGCGCGGCGTAGTGCAGGGGGCTTCTGTGTCTGTTGTGTCCGCCAACGGTAGCGGTAATGCATGCACTCAACTTGTCTTTCTTCTGTCGCCCCCCCCCCCCCTTTTGTGGTCTCCCTGTTTTATGTGCATTAGCATCATCAGGCAGAGGAGCAGTGGCACCGGAGCACCAGGGGGCTGCATCCCACATGGCCATGGAGGGCCACACTACGGACTCGGAGTTCACCAGTGGGACGGAGGGCGAGGGGAGCTCCACGGCGGGGACAGGAGCTGAGACCAGTGACACGGACTCGTCCTCTGATGGGAGCTCCCTTGTGGTGGCGGCAACATCTGTGCCACCCCCATCTACAGGTACAGCCGCCACCCCCCCCCTTCCAGCACCGCCCTCCCAGCAGCCCCTCAGCCTTCGCCCTGTGCCCGCTCACCCGGGAGGGTGGGCATCACCTTCGCCCCAGGCACCTCAGCCCCTGCCCCAGTCACCCCTGCTGCCCTCAATGAGGAGGCCATTGACCTCCTCAGGTCCCTCACTTTTGGGCAGTCTACCATTTTGAATGCCATCCAGGGTGTACAAAGGCAGTTGCAACAAACAAATGCATTCCTGGAGGGCATTCATTCTGGTCAGGCGGCCCTTCAGCAAGCTTTTCAGACTCTGGCCTCAGCACTAATGGCAGCCATTGTCCCTGTGTCTAGCCTCCCCCCTCGAACTTCCTCCACCCCGACCCAATCCCCTACCTCAGCCTATCCCAAGCACACCTACAGACCAGCACGCACACACATCAACACACAAGGGAAGTTCAGGCAAACTGAAGCACCACACATCCCACAGGCACTCACGCAAGCATCACACATGCAGACACACCAACATCCACTGCCTCCACTGTGTCCCCCTCCTCCTCATCTCCCTCCCTGTATCGTCTACACTCACACCTGCATGCACTACCTCTACAGACACTACATCCCTCTCCAGCACACCCACCACCACACCCCGCTCACGTGCAGTCACCACCCCCACTACCATTCACACGTCCCCTGTGTCCTCTCCCAGTGTGTCTATGATGCCCCCTCCGAAGATACACAAACGCAGGCACACACCCACCCAACAGCCATCCACCTCACGACAGCCTCCAGAGCATGCACCTTCACCCAAAGTCAGCAAACGAACACCTCCTACAACCACAACCTCTTCTTCCACTCTCAAACCCCCTCCAGCTACCCGTCCCAGTTTGTCAAACAAACTTTTCCTGTCCAACCTTGACCTCTTTCCCACACCTCCCCCACCCCGTCCGTCCCATAGGTCCCGAACTAGCACCTCAGCCACAACATCTCCGGGACCAGTGGTGCCTGTAGTCACCGGAATCTAGAATGCACTGGCCACCAGGGCAGCCAGTGTGGCATGGAGCCACAGCACAGGTGGTCCCCCACCTGTGAAGCATCAGAAGTTGGCCAGTGCCCGGTGGGAGAGGGGGGAAGACTGCAGCCACCAAGGCCGCTCCCAGGGGTCCCGCTGGGAGTGTGGATTCAGCTGTGACACCTTCCAAGGTGGGGAAGGGCCACAATAAACCCAGCAAGTCTGGGAAGAGCAGCACGGCAGAGAAGACCACCATCATCCCCGCTGCCCAGGAGGCCACCGCCAGCACCAGCCCAGCTGCCCAGGAGACCACCGCCAGCACAAGCCCAGCTGCCCAGGAGGCCACCGCCAGCACCAGCCCAGCTGCCCAAGAGACCACCGCCAGCACCAGCCCAGCTGCCCAGGAGGCCACCACCAGCACAAGCCCAGCTGCCCAGGAGGCCACCGCCAGCACAAGCCCAGCTGCCCAGGAGGCCACCGCCAGCACAAGCCCCGCTGGGCCATGAAGGACCACCAGCAAAAGCCCTGCTGGGCCATGAAGGACCACCAGCAAAAGCCCCGCTGGGCCATGAAGGACCGCCAGCACAAGCCCCGCTGGGCCATGAAGGACCGCCAGCCGCTGAGTCCCTGCATTGGAGATTGCCGTCTCAAGCACCGCTGAACAGGGCACCGCCGTCTCAAGCACCGCTGAACAGGGCACCGCTACCTCAAGCACCGCTGGCCCATGAGTGCCAAGGACACTGACGCTACTGAGTCCGTCACGGGCAGAATGAAGCACTCTGGGCACAAGGCCCCCTCCAGAACCAGTGGAGAGATCCATCCACTACCTCTGTCCTTAGCAGGATGAAGCACTCTGGGCACAAGGCCCCCTCCAGAACCAGTGGAGAGATACATCCACTACCTCTGTCCTTAGCAGGATGAAGCACTCTGGGCACAAGGCCCCCTCCAGAACCAGTGGAGAGATACATCCACTACCTCAGTCCTTAGCAGGATGAAGCACTCTGGGCACCATGCCCCCTCCAGAACCAGTGGAGAGATACATCCACTACCTCTGTCCTTAGCAGGATGAAGCACTCTGGGCACCATGCCCCCTCCAGACCCAGTGGAGAGATCTATCCACTACCTCTGTCCTTAGCAGGATGAAGCACTTTGGACACAAGGCCCCCTCCAGAACCAATGGAGAGATCCATCCACTACCTCTGTCCTTAGCTGGATGAAGCACTCTGGGCATAAGGTCCCCTCCAGAACCAGTGGAGACTGGTATCCACTTGAGAGACTGTGGCTTTGCACTCCCCAGGATGGAACAGTGGGCAAGCCACCCACTTGTGAGACTTGAGAGACTGTGGCTTTGCACTCCCCAGGATGGAACAGTGGGCAAGCCACCCACTGTAGAGACTTGAGAGACTGTGGCTTTCCACTCCCCAGGATTGAACAGTGGACAAGCCACCCACTGTAGAGACTTGAGAGACTGTGGCTTTGCACTCCCCAGGATGGAACAGTGGGCAAGCCACCCATTGTATAGACTTGAGAGACTGTGGCTTTGCACTCCCAGGATTGAACAGTGGGCATGTAGCCCCCTCGTGGATTTGGTGTCCTGCACTCAACCGGCTGAGGTGCCCCCCCCCTTTCCCTCCCTCTGAGGTGCCTGTTTAGTTGCTCTCTGATGCCCCTGCAGTGTTCTCTCCGTCATTGTTGGGGATCTTGTGTGGGCCTCGCCCATATCGTGTGGGCCCAGTGTTCCACGGACTTAATTGGAGCACTACTTGGACTACTATGCTTGGTATATATTTTGTAAATGGTGTACATATATATTTGTGCCTACTTGATTTTAATATATTACAATGGTTACACTCATTTTCTATTGTCTTTGCATTCTTCCGGGGGGGTTGGGGGGTGTAACTGTGATGTATTAATATGCATTAGTGTCTGTGTTGTAGTGGGTGGGGCTGGGGGTGTTGCGTGTTGTGTGTGTCCCTGTTTTTTTCCCTCCCCCCTCCCCTGTGTCGTAGGTGCAGTACTCACCGCGATCTTCGCCGCCGGTGTCGTGCTCCAGGTAGAGGAGCAGGAAGACTATCGCAGGTAGAATTTGGAGTTCCGGGTCCATGGTGTCCTCGTTCCTCGTGGGGTGTGTAGAGGTGAGTGTTTTCCCTTTGGAATTACTGTTTCCGCCGTGTTTTTATCCGCGGTGAATCCTCTCTGGAAAAGGTAGCGGATTGGCCTGTCATAATAGTGTAGGCGGTACATTGTCTCCCGCCTGTCTGTTGGCGGTGACCGCCGCGGTGTTTGTTTGTACCACTGTGGCGGTCGGAGTGTTAAAGTGGCTGTCTTTGTTGGCGGTTTCCGCCACGGTCGTAATTGCAAATTTTTTTACTGCCGGCCTGTTGGCGGCCTTACCGCCACTTTACCACCGTCCGCCAGGGTTGTAATGATCACCTAAATGCATTCCAGCCTCCTGTTTGAAACTCAGCACCTGCCTACTCCTACGATATTTCGGTAGTCAGTTCCATGAGACGGTGGATGTGCCAAACCTCCTTGCATGATAATTAAGTGTTGCAGACAGCAAGTTCACAACACACAGGAACATCTGCCACCAATCCTAAAGAGAGCATTCAAATAAAGTTATCTGATAGAGAATTCTAGGTGCAGAATCCGTACCTTAGAATACTCCCCAGGCATTATACTGGATACAGAAAATCGTGATTAGCACCTTTGTTTAAATGTGTTTATTAACATTTTAAACTATTTTTCTGCTATTACAATAATTTCCAAACATTCAACACAGATAGTAGTTTGACAATATCACTATATTGCATTGCATAGATATGTCATAAAGAATAGTGTGTGGGTTCAACAACTGTACATGTGTGAAACACTAAATTAGTGCGACACGTAACAGTCTTACAACAAAGGTGATACAGAAGGTGCCGCCACATAGAGCAGTTACAGAATCTATGACATCTGGCTGTACGTGCAAGGAAGAATTAGGTGTGTTTAATACAATGGAATGTACTGCTTAAATGTATAACAAACTACGAACTATTGAGCACCCTGCCAGCATGTACAAAGAGTAAGTGGACTAAAGTCTAATGCACCATATCAGTGGTCAGGTGTAGGGACAATCAGGAATGCCACATTATATCCAGGGGCATGCTGTATATGGTCAGTAGTTAGAGCAGTGACTAAGCAGACTTATGTAGGCAAATGGAGCCTTCAACAGGAGTCGTCTGACAGATGTGCGGTTGTCTGGAAGTCAGTGTCTACGGCCTCCCAATTTGCAGGTAATGGTTATTTTAATTGCCCCATTGCACCTTTCCTGTGTAAGGTGACACTCTTTACTTGAGACCAGGTGATCATCGAACGCTTCCAGGCTACGTGTGCGGAGGGGCTGGGAGATTTCCACTTTCGTGTAATGAGTTGTTTGGCTAATAAATGACCTAGACCAAGAAACCTGCCTGTGGCTCTGTGTCTTATGCTGTAGCGACACAATCCAAGGATGAATACCTCCCAGGTTTATGGCTCTGGGCTTACAGTACAACTTGCCAGGTGTGTAGTAACTGTATGCCAATATAAGTGTAAGGATGGGCAAGAACAAAGCATGTGTAGAATGTCGGCGTCCTTGAGAGTTCATCGGAGGCAGGCAGTAGCAGTGCACAGAAAATAGCAGTTTATCTTCTGTGGGGTGAGATAAGCTCTGTGTAGGACATAATGCTGTTTGAGGCAGAAGCGAGCGTTCCGTGAAATTCTGATAAGACTCTCAAGAGCTATGATCTACTCCTTATCTGTGCATGGGCGACCTTGATCTAGTGCCCAGTGGTTGTGCAGGGGAAGACGTGAGATTGCGAGGATAAAAAGCAAGCTGCAACAAAGAGGCCCAGGAGCGGAACTTAGAGGTCTGCATGGAACATGACACAGGTTGAGGTACACAGTAGACGCCTTAAGTGTATGGATGTGTTTGGCTCTTCAATCGTTAAGAAAAGAGCCCCAAATATCTTCAGATATCTGAAGTTTGTCATTTAGCTTATAAATAAAGCAGTCAAAGCATGCCATGTCATACATGTTGTTCAAGCAGGACTGTAATATGGGAATTAGAGTTGAATGCCAGAATCACAGAATTACCAATTTAGCCACCGCAGCCATTCTGATAATATGTTGAGTCACAGAAGGGAGGCCAGAAGTATCATGCAGGAGCACTAGCTGGGCAGTCAAAGGTATGTCTACCCAAGATCTTTCCTCATATGGCCCCAAAACTGTGACCAGAAGCTCTCAGCCGGTCGCATTCCCATAAAATATGTACTATATATCGCTGACCGTTATTCAACACCTCCAACACTGTAAATCCATACTAAGACTGGCATTGTGTAACCTTGCTGGTGACCATTGACAATGGCGGAGCATCTTAATAAAGTTATACTTAAGGTGTGCTTCCCATAAAGCTGTACTGTAGTCCCCCAGTATGGTATCCCAGTCATCATCCAGGAACTGCATGTTAAGACGTGATTCCCACAAGACTCGCAGTTCTGTGGATGTGAGAGAGGAAAAGCAAGAGTCCAGCAATGTGGCATGCAGTCCCACAGTAGTCCCCCCAATGTTTTTCAAAGTATGGCTATATTGATTAATGGGTCAGCTAGGGTGATCAATAGGCGTCTTCCCTAGGACACATGACTGTATGTCCATAGTTGGGAGGATGGGGTCAGAAATTCCTGCCTCAAGTCGGGGATTGATTTGATGAAGCTATTAGAGAAAATGCCTTCAATTTGGTAAATACCATAAGTAGTCCAAGTTGATCAGTGAATTTCCTCCCCACTAACTGTGATGGCTGCATTGCTCCAAGGTGGGGCTTTAGAGTGAACACAGCTTGGAACCAGCCGATGAGTCCTATTCCACACGTACTGGGAAGTATGAATGAAATGGTTGAGGAGATGAGTAACCAAAGGCTTCCAAGAATAGTAAATGGCAAGTTCCCCAGAAGTCTGCAATATGCTCCAGCATACATAAGGGTGTGGACCTGGAAGTTGGCAGCCAATACATGGAGTGGCCTGCTTTTGTGTCAATCATTATCCTTTTAGGTTCGGGAAACGTAAGCTGCCCTTCTCTGTTGAGGAGTGGAACTTAGTCCCCTTCATTCTTGGTATATCTGAATTCCAAAGGAAACACAATATGGACCACTGGATGCTCTGCAGGTGGGAGACCGATATAACGAGGGGCAGCATTCCAAAGATGTAGTTACATTTGGGGAGGACATTCATCTTGATGATCAGAACCCACCCCTCACCGACAGGTTCACTTTTTAAAACTGCACTCCATACTATCCACTATGGGTTGACATTATCCAGAACCATGCCTTCCATTGATTAATATGCACCCCTGGACTGGAGCCACTTGAATGGTAGGCTACCCAGAGAGGCTCTCGGGGTAAATGGCATTAGGGGCAGGGCCATGCACTTCGATCAGTTTATCTAGAAAACTGGGCAAAAGAGTCTAATTGAGAGATCAGCATGGCTGCTGAGGCTGAGTCGTTTGATAATGTCAAGAAAATTTCATACATGTAGAAAAAGGCCTCAAACTCCTCTGGTGGTGTTTGAGTATCCTTAATGTTGTCATTAGATTAAATTGCAATCACCAGAGGCTTCAGAGACAACATGAACAACAACAGAGACAAGGGACACACCTGCCTGGTGCTATGATACATGTCAAAATACAGAGAAGAGAATACCCCATGTGACAGATACAGTGGGAGCCCCTAGTTAGTTTGTGAATGCTGTGGCCTATGCCCAACCTCTCTATGATTTGAAAGAGAGAACCCCAATCAACACGGTCAAACGCCTTTCTGGCATCCAAGGACTGGAGGGCCTTCTCTTCCTGCTTGTCCCTCACCTATCAGATAATATTTGAGAAAGAACACAAATGTTTGGTCGAAGGGCGTCTGGGGACAAAGCCCACCTGGGAGGAGTGGATAAGAGTTGTGATAACTTTGTTCAAGAGGATTGCCAATACCTTGACCAGAATCTTAACATCCACGTTTACCAAAGAAATCTGACGATAGCTAGAACATTCCAGGGGATTCTTCCCTGGTTTCGGGAACACTGAATTACGTGCCCTGAGGAGCTCAGCTCAGAGCTGCCCATTGTCTCCTGATAAACCGTGACTAAGATGGGGATTGTCTGGACTTTTATGGCCTTATAAAAATGCAGCTGGAAGGCTGTCCTGACCAGGAGCCTTCTCGGTGCGCATGCTCACTGATACTGAGGTTTTTCGACTGAGGTGCACTGGGTTCCTGCTAAAAAGGTCCCTAGTGCCAGTGCACTTTCCCTAAAACAAGGTAAATTGTGTACAAATGGCACATACACTTGTACCTATGTAAGTCCCTAGTAAATGATACCCCTTGTACCTAGGGCCTGGGTATTGGAGGGGGTCCCCAAGGGCTGCAGCATGTATTGTGCCACCCTCAGGGAACCCCCTTAAAATTCCACACAGCGTGCCATCGCAGACTGCGTTTCATGGTGCAAGCCGCACGAAAACATGACATGGCACCCATGCATCACTCACTGCATCTAGATATATATAAGTCACCCCTACAGCAGGCCTTAGAGTCTTAAGACAGGGGTCATTATATTTGAGGTGAGGACATATCTGCATGAGCAAATATGCCCCTGTGATGTCTAGTTTGATGACTAGATGTTGTAAGTGAACAGGGAAGCCATCTTAAGGCAGGTACTGGACACTCATCATCACAAGTTCTGCAACTATGTAATGGCTTCAATGAAACCTATGTTATTTAATATCAAACACCTCGTCTTAATAAATCCAGACTGATGCCAGTCTTGGGTTTATTCTGACATGCAAACAGAGTGACCCTAGAGGTGCCCCCTGAAACCTACTAGTCCTCTACTGTGCTGGCTGACTGGTCTCAACCAGCCTGTCTGTACAGACAAGTTTCTGGCCCCCTGGAGGTGAGAGCCCACACTCTCAGATGCCAAAAATAGTGCCTGCTTCCGAAGAAGGTATTATCACCTCCTCCAGTAGGATGGCTAGTGAACCTGCATTCCAAGGCCAGTGACTTCAAAGACACTACAACCTTTGGTATGCAACCCCGGCTTTCCCCCTGACCTGGGAGTTGCCACTCCCCTGCCCTGAGGCCCATTTGCACCATGAGAGACGGGAAATTAGTTGTTCAGTAGGTGTTCTCCACCTTTAGGCTAGACACACCCCTAAGGTGAGCCACCTGAAGTGGACACTCGAGGAAGTGTTTCAACATATTGTTTATGGTAAAACTAGGAATTCTGGGACAGGGTTATGCCAACTTTCCACAGTAAGTGGTCATTTAGGGAGTATAGTTACTCCTAGGGTAAGTAGCCCATTGGCTACTACTGGAGACTCCACTAAACAACCCTAAATTGCATATTTGGGTGAGCCCCTGACAGCAGAAGAACAGATTTGTTTGTCCCAAGAAGAAGAGGACAAAGAAGAGCTGAATAAGCAAGAACTGTGGACTGCTGGTGGAATTTTGGCATAAAACCCTGCCTGCTCCTGTCCCAACAATCATGACAACCTGTCTCGTCCTGCAGTTGTGGGAGCTCTAAAAGCCTTGAGGTTCTCCAGCACGTCACCAGCATCTCTGTTGGAGTGGAGGAGCTACTTCTCTGAATTCAGCAGACACCAACCACAATGTCTGACACATTGTTCTGGTGGCCACTGGAGTCATTGAAGCAGCAGCCACCCAGGAGGACATCACAATGCTCCAAAAAGTCAACCCTATCTCCCCCACCAAGTGTGAAGACACCAGGACCCACCAGAACAGTCCTGCACCACCCACCCAGGGCACCCAAAACCTTGCAGCAACCAAAGCCTATTTTTAGTCCAATCTAAACTCCAACAACAAAAACAAGGACCAGCTATCAAGGCACATCAGCAACGCAGAGGACATTACTGAAAGTGACCCAGCTGTCCTGTTTTGTCCCTCTCTTGCAGGCTCTCCGAAGAAGTGTGGGTGCCATGATGCAGGAGCACTAACAATATGGACCCGCTGCACTTGAGCCCCCCGACCCGGGTCCACAACATTCAATGGTGTTCCTTTGCTCCCAGGAACCCCGCTGACCAAGCCACCTGTTTGGAGCTCCTGGACTTGTCCCCAAGTCCTCCTTTGCAGTCATTTTATAGGTGGCCAGCTGTGCAGTGCTCGCAAAGCACCTGACTCAACCAGAAACCACTGCACCCAGATGCCCAAGGGTAGATAAAACTGTACTGCTGATGATTTTAGTGACCTTTCCCCTAGCACTCTATAATCTTCACCTGAGAACTGTCTGCATGGACCCCCTTGCAGTAAAAGTACTTTAAAGTCTTTACTGTGTAAATGTGCATGTGAGTAAAAATGTTACTCACTTGCTAAATCAGTATAATTGCAACAGTACTTATCTCCTTTGAAGTTTTCTGTTGTTGAAACACTATATAAACAAAGTAACAATTTTTCTAAACATTGGTCTTGAGTTCCTTCTTGAGTGTGTGTCTCATTTATTGACTATGTGTTCAAGAAATTCTTAGCACTAGCCTCTGATAACCCTAACTGCTTGCCAACACTACCACAAGGAGAACTTTTGGGATTATTACTTAACCCTTGTAAACCAATAAGAGTTGCCTTACTATTTGCATAGTGTACCCTTACATTGTAGTGTGGTTAGTAGTACGTGTATTTTGCGCATTAGCTTCAGGCCTTAGGCCTTTGTGCACTTTGCCCTGGATGGATTTTATTCATTTGCTGATAGCTTAGAGCCTTTGTGCACTTTGTTTTAAATGCTTTTTATTAGGCTTCGTACTGTTATTTTATAAAATAGCCAGTTCTACGGTGTTGTTTTTTATTCATATCACACTGTTTTGCCTACTTCAGCACTGGAGTTCTTCATAACATATTCACTCTGTGCTTCAGTCAAGGATACAGTCTGGGACATTGCCGATAGACGTGGTAGGAGTTTAGATTTGGCATTCCTGCGTTGGGACATTTTGTGACTACGATAATATGTTAGTTATAAAAACACTTCCTTGTCCCAATACATGCGAGAGGGAGATTCCGACCAGGGAACCACAACTAGACGCTGACTGCCTCGTTGCAGATGCTGAACAAGATCACAGGCCTTTGCTCAGGTATGAGGGCGTCTGTCTCCCTAGTGATTTGGAAAGGCAAGCTAGAAGCTTAACATGCTGTGCTCTAAATAGAACAAGCAGAAGGAGAGTAGAAACTCATAAGCAATATGATAGCTCTGTTTTTATGTTTTACTCTCCTAGTAACTATTTCAATCCTACTATGTTGTATTGTTCTGGTTATTGCGGCTCACGCCTTAATATCTAAAATACAGTCGTTTTATTAAAACATTATATAAAACTTATACTGTCTTTGTCATTTGTATATGAGATCATATTGTAAATGAGAGAGTTGGTTTGGATCTGAGTGACCACGACTTCCCTGAGAAGTTCCAAAGATGTCATGCGCTCAGCTGCCCAATCATCTCTTCCCCCTGGGAGAAATGAGGCACTGCTAGTTAGCCGGAGCAAAACCCGGATTTAGGGTGACAGAGTTCGTTACACGTGGGTCAGACTCAGTCCCCCACACCGTTATCGATCCTGCTGCCTAGAAATCCAGTAGTCTCATTTAGGATAATGAGAGCCCACGCGACAACATGTGGTACACTACATAGATAGCCAGCTTTGTACACTTCAGATGTGCAGATTGGGTGGGCGTTAGCCTTGGTAGCTGTAGGGTGTTATAAAAAGTGGATTCTACATCTGGGACCGAGGGCATTCCAACTGTGTATAGGAATTCATAATATTTCTGAAGTTCCTCAATATTGCTGTCAGGTGGGTGATGAGGTGAGCATCTGGATCTCTGATGGCAGGAATCGTCTTAGAAGAATTTTGCTGGCGGAGTTGGTAAGCCTACCCCCATTTTCACACCTTTCATAATGCCTCTTTCATATGCAGAAGAAACATTTTTCTGCCTCTGTGGTACAGTGTGTGTTCAATTGGTATTTGGCCAGTAGAACCTCCTGGAGAAGGGACTGTCAGGAGAAGAATAGTTGGCAAAAGTTGGGGACCGAATCCTTGTTTCCAGTTTCCATCTGGATTCTGAAAGCCCCTGTTTGGTCACCTCCAAATCCCTCATCAGCATACTACAAAACACGGCCTTCCCTGCCCCCACAATGTCTACTTTGAGTTCAACAAGCCTTTCAAATATCTTTCTACATATACTGCAAGGTGACTTTTTGCCTCTAGGTCCATATAATGGGGTGTTTTGAGGAGCCAAGATCCTCTCTGGGGTGTATGCAAACCCAGGTCTAGATGCAGCTCTACAAGGTCATGATCCGAGACCCCGCAAGAGGTTATGTTAGCATCTGTTAAATGTTGGGTCACAAAAGGGGTAAAAAGGACCAAGTCAATGCAAGTCTAAATGTCATGGAGGTAGGAGGTGAAGGTGTAGTCACTAGCTCGTGGGTGCAAGAGTCTCTAAAAGACACAGAGAGCATGATCCTGCATTAGGTCTTGTAGGACATACCTGGCTCCATCAGGAAAGGGTCAAGTGTAACGTTCTAGTCCCCTCCAATAATGACCCAAGAGGAGCCGGATGGTGTCAGCAACCTACTGATCTTCGAAAGAAACCCATACTTAGATGTGGTGGAGCACGCTCAGGGACCACATTTACAGTTGTCTCCTGCATTTAGGGCTCAGAAAACATATAGGTACCATCGATGTCCGACCCAGTTTTGGAGTCTTCTGAGTTGTTTTTGGAAAAGTATAGCAATGCCCCAATATCTAGGTAGACCACCCGCCTCAACCTGTCCCTGCGATGTTAGTGGACTTGGCCCATCTAATCCATTTGTTACTTATCTCTCCACCCATGTCAGGAGATATTCTTGAAGGAAGGCAATGTCAGATTTGCATTGGACCAAAAAGAGAATTGTCTTCCATTTGATGAAATGTGTCAGGCCATGTATCTTGAGGAAAAATACCTTGAAGGGTCTTCACGGCAGGGGATGCCCCATTGGATCAATATATGCTGAAGTGCTGCAATGGCAAGTCCTTATATGAAAGTCGACCAGCAGCCAAGAGGCTCCCCAAGAGTGGGATACTAAGATAGGTGGAGCTGGTGGTGTGTTCCGAAAGGGGTGTAGGAGACGATAGATGTGAGCACGGTGGGAGAGAGGTGGATGGAAGAGAAATAGCTACCAGAAAACATCCAGTACAAGTTGAGAAACCAGTGTCTAGGGCAGGGATATGTCCCGGGAACCGGTACCCTGGAGAACCCAGAAATTGAACCTGTAAACAGGGTGCAAGAGGAGGCACTGGTATAGAGGGGAATGGGCCGCCCACTGACAGCAGTTACTCAGTATGGTCCATATGGCTGGGAATAATACACTGGAAGGGGAAACAGCAAGGAGGGAAGATATTCCCAAAAAGCAAGAATGAGAGTGGATAACAGCAGAACTAATAGGTTGCAGTCTAATTCACCGTATCAATACTATCCCTCCACCACCATCCTCCCACCCCTGTAAAAAAAAAAATATCAGCAGTAAATTTGAAACAATATACAAAATATCAGATGACTCACAACATCTATTCCTGTGGTACTATACAATCATGAAGTAAGAAAAACAATGAGGGGAGAAGGTTGCCTAATTACACAAAAGAAGATTCAAGGCTCTAATGCACCCTATAGGGTAAACAAGACCGGGTAACATCAGGGCCCCATCAAATCTTATCTCTTGGTTAGAAAGACTTTCTGGGTCGTGGCCAGGCAGTCTGCGACCATTGCTGTGTGACTGAGTCCCAGTGTTTAAATTCATGCAAAGAAGTAGAGTCATCCCTTTGGGTTACTCCCTGCTGGGGTGGGGATGAGGACATCGAGGGGACCACACAGCAAGTAGCCTCCATGTTAGTCCTATCTAAGGCACTGAAAAAGGATTCCAGATCTTTAGATTTGTGGGATTCAAATGTTTTGCTCTGAAAAGTGATGAGCATGGTACCAATTTCAAGTAAACTTTATTTAATATCCTTCTTCAAATGTAAGTAAAAACATGCTGCAAACAGATTTTGAGTTTTCTCATTGTGACATGGGCCATGTTTTTTAGCTTCCTGGAGGCTCTGTCTGGCATGCTGATGCTGTACACAGCATGCCAAAACATGGAGCAGGCGTTAGTTGTTCGGCACTAGATTGTAGTGAGCCCTGTGAATGCTGTGAAATTCCAGTGGTGGGTCAGAGATCAGGTTTAGAAGATTAGGGATCAGAACACTCAAGAAATGGATCATATGATCCTCCTGAAAGCACTCTGGAAGGTCACTAATCCTGATATTGTTGCGGCGACAGCAGTCATCCAAGTCGACGATCTTCTCCTGGAGATACTAGCTATCTGCACCCCAGTCCAGAATGGCATCTAGGAGTGATTCCACATCCATCTGCCGCCCCTCAACAGCAGACAGAAAGAAGTTGATGTTTCTTTGCAGGGACTGTATTTCTGAGTTTGTTGCGGAACCCAGAGAGGACAGCTGTACAATGGAAACTTTAATCTTATCCAGCTCGGTTAGGCGAGGTGTGAAGGCGGACTCTGGAAAAGCAGGGACTAAAGACGAATCAGTGGATGTCGCCTTGACCTGGGCTACATTGTCCATGGCTTCTGGGTGTGTGAGCTGCGGAGCAGGTTTAGATTTTGACATGAAGAAAACAGATTGGTGATTAAGACAGGCCCAGAGGGTGCGATAGCCCAATATACCAGAGTTTGTCAACAGTTGAAACAGGATAGTAACAAAGGGCGTATGGCTCACGGGTGGAAGGTATGTGTTGTGGCTGTATAATCTGCTGGTGAGCCCCCGCTCCAGGTGGCCTTCTTGTACTCTTGCAGAAACAGAGTAGTGCCAATCAAATGGCACCCTTCACCCAAAAAACTGATCTGGTTACTAATTTCTGGTGCAGAGTACAAAATAAGGTGACTGTGCTGTAAGTATCCTAGTTCTTGAAACTATGGTTAAAGATGAAGTGTTCCTCAGTAAAACCCACTGAACCTGATGTTACATACTCAGGCAGAAGTACCCAAAAATAACCACTCAACCTCAAAGTAGCCGATAGTGTCAGGTTGTGGCTTTTGTACTTAAACCGAATGGCAGTAAATCAACTATTTCAGTTGCAGTTTTGTACTACTCTCAGGGGATTGCGTTAGAGACAGTTTCTTCTTCATTAGTTTACTTAAAAAAAAGGTCTTCCCTTTGATACCTATAACTACTCCTTGTGACCAGTGATCAAGTCTTTGAAGAATACAAACTTCTTCATAGAGTTTAAAAAATGATGAGTCCTTGACTGATGGCACCCTTCATTAAATTGCAGCTCTAGGCCAGATGGTGTCAGTAGATGCTTTCTTTCTGTCACAACTGCCTCCAATGGCCTCTGGCACCCTGTGATGCCTCACACAGGAATGGAGACAGCAGTGAGCCTGCTTCACCTCGACCACGAGTTGGTTCAGCATGAAAACATCTCCTCAGACCTCCAGTATACCGATCCTCTCACACGGTAACTCTTGTTTATTTAACAATCGGAAGGCAGGCCTCCACTCCGCAGCGAGAACACAGGATGAGGCACGATCTTCTTTGGTGTCCATCTTGTGCCTGAATAGTGTGGCTATGGAGAAAGAGGCCTCCTTTGTTATGGTTCTGTGGAGAATGTCGGAGGTCCTCCACCTTATGCTGCCTTTAGTGGAAGTCGAGACAAATGTCTTGATAGAGTGCGTCATCCTGGGGTGTCCCACACACAGCCTCTTCTGCACTTTCACACAGCCCTCTCTTATGTCCTGCTTGGGGCCTGGGCGAAGCCCTGCACAGCCACTTCTGTGCACAGGACATTTACATACTACAGTGCCTCACTCCTAGGGACTCAGCTTTCCTCTCCCAGCACCAGACCCGTAAGAGCCTGGTGGTACAGGCCTCTACCTCTAAGGGTAACTCTGGTAGGTTCCCCCCTCTCCTTATTGTGTCATGAAGTGCAGGCGCTTTAGGGCCAAGGGAGCCATCAGGAGAGTGCCACCATCAGAAGTAGGTCCTGGTTGGTATTCCTGCTACTTTCTGGTACCCAAGAAGGGTGGAGGCACCCACCCTATCCTAGACCTGTGCACTCTCAATGCCTTCCAGAAGATGGAGAAACTCAAGATGTTACCAGCGGTTCATGATGGCCAGTGCTGTGCTCTCCTTCGGTCTCACCAGTGCCTCTCTTGTTTTCACCAAGATGATGATTGTTGTTGCAGCACACCTGTAGAGGTCACGTGTCCCAGTCTTCCCCTACCTTGACGACTGAGTGCTAAAGACGGGTTCACTCCAGGCAGTAGTCATCCCCCCCTCTATACTACGGAAGACCTACGGCATCACTGGAGTACACTATCAACATGCTGAAGTTACATCTGAATCATTTGCAGATGCTTCTTTTCTTCAGAGCCATTGTGGACACAGTTCTGTTCCACCCCTACACTCGAGAACAGAGTGTCCAGGACATTCAGGCTAGGATCCTGATTTTTGAACCTCATTCCTTGATTTCAGTAAGACCAACTCTGCGTCTTACTGATAATGTATGCTCTATGGCATATGCAGGCTCTGCATTGGGATATGAAGTCCAAGTGTGCACAGAATCAGCAGAATCTCTCCAACCATGTCTAGATTTCAAGGGAGACTTCAAAACATCTTCAGTAGTGGTTAACAGATCGTGATTTGGTCAGCAGCAGACCCCTCTCCATTTCCCACCCAGAGCTGGCAGTAGTTACTGATGCATTGCTTCTGAGATGGGATGGCCATCTGGGAGAGGTGGAGATCAGAGGCTTATGTTCTCCAGTGGAGACTCACCTCCACATCATTCTTTTGGAGCTGAGAGTGATTTGAAAACTTCCCTGCCCTCCAACAAAGGGAATCTATACCACGTGGTACTGCGACACGTAGGGCAGAGTGGGCTCATTAACCCTGTGACAGGAGGCTGTGCACCTCTGGATATGGCTGGAACAGCAGGATATTTTCCTGATTGTGCTGCATCTGGTGGGATCTCTAAATGCCAGAGTGGACACACTTAGCTGTTGATGCCTCAGTGCCCACAAATGATGGCTACATTCAGAGGAGGCCTAAGTTCTCTTTCGGGATTGGAGAGATCCTTGGCTAGATTTATTTGCCACTGCCCAGAAAGCACCAGTCAACACTTCTATCATTGACGTTTCCTAGGCAACTTTCGCTCTGAGACGCATTCTGGCTAGAATGGAATATGGGACTTCTATAAACCTTTCGGCCGATACCTCTCCTGCCACGAGTTCTCTTAAGGATCAGAACCGATCAGACCCAAGTCATCCTGGTGGCTCGGATTAGGCAAGGAGAGTATGGTATCCAGAAATATTGAGCATCAGGCTTCCCACTCATGAGGATCTCCTGTCACAGCAATAGGGCAGGGTTCTGCATCTGAACCTGTGCACTCTGCACTTTCATGCATGGAGATTGAGTGGCGACAGCTAAGAGTATTCCACCTTCCTCACAAGGTCTATAATGTCATCTTGGCAGCCAGATGTTCATCTACCAAAAATGTATACACCTGCCATTGGGACGAGTTTGGAGCTTGACGTGAAGACAAACATATTAACCCACTACCTGCACCTTGTCTGAAGCACTGTTTTTTGTCTTTAGGGCAGTAAGGCATTGTTTTCTGCACAATTAAAAGGTATCCTTCTGCCATATCAACTTTTATGTGGTTGCTAGATCAACCCTCCTCGTTCAAGTCACCTGTTGTGACGCATTTCCTGAAAGGTCTTCAATGCATGTTCTTTCTCATGCATTTCTTTTATAGCCCAATGGGAACTTACTTTGGTTTTGACCTATCTAATTCGTTCCCCCTTCAAACCTATGCATAGTTTCCTCTCCAACTCATGACAATCAAGATAGTATCATTGGCAGCCATCACATCTGCCAGGAGGGTCAGTGAGGTGCAGGTCCTGTCTGCTCAAATGCCAAACAGCTTCTTCCCAGATAAACTGGTTATCGACTCATGTACCTCTTTCTAACCCAAGGTGGTGACAACTTTCCATGCTGGCCAAAGAATCACACTACCAACATGCTTTGTTCCATCACACCCCACCAAGGAGGAGGAAGGGCTCCATTGCCGGGACCTAAAAAGAGCATTGTCTTATCTCGATTGCACTAAAGAACAAATGACGTAGATGAACAGCTCTTTATGGGGTTCACCAGTACAAAGGAAGGGAAAGCAGTGCAGAAGCGGACCATCTCCAGATGGACTGTAATGTGCATTAAGATCTGCTGCACACCGGCCTAGAAACAAACCCCTGAGGGCTTAGGGGCTCATTCAACCAGAGTCAAAGCTAAAACCACTGCTTTAGTCCATGAAGTTCCTGTCCTGGACTCCTGTCAGGCTGCTATGTGGGTTTTTTCGCACTAAATACTATTGCCTTGACATTCAAGTATATCATGATGGTCATTTTGCCTGTATGGCCCTCCAGGGCTTTTTGGCAAACCCACCTCCTAGAATGGGCTGCGTTGGTATCTATTGTAAGGTAACAAATGCGTGGCCGGAAGGCACTATTAGATGAACAAGTTACACAACTTCCTAATCAATAAGAGACTCTATCTAGCTGCAGATTGCTTACCGATCCTTACCAATCCTGCCACTCTCCCCATTCTGCTAACTGAAATTCTCCACCTACAAAGGTCCTTGTTGGACCGTTGTTCTGGCACACTAGTCTCAACACCTTGGCATGGCTCCGTGCATCCAACTGACTTATAGTCGCAGATTCCTACGGATCAGAATTATTCCCAGGCATCAGTCTGGATCTGGACATTTTCAAGCAGTACCCATGTGCGCCGGTGGCGTCATTCAGCTCGCACTAGTGGCTTCCTAGGCTTCTGCGCCGAAAGTGACTTATGTGGTACCTACATAGGAGCCACCTCTGCGCACTGACATCAGTTCTTCCTTTTCTGCACCAGGTAGTGCAGCTCTGGAAAGAGCTCCCCTCAGGCACATTTTGACTGTTTTTTCTTTTTTTTTAAACATTTTTTCAACTATTTTTGATGAAAAAAAAATGTTTGGGGTGACAGATGTTTCCCCAAAAAGGGGCTGGTTTTATACCATGTGGCAACAGTCACTGACAGATGTCTTTGACATACCCCCCACTTGGACTGCCTATGGAGCCTTGAGAGAGACCATCATTCGAAGGCCTGCAAGGATTACTGCGCCTTGTACCTGAATGCACTGAGGCAGTGCTCTCTCAAATCCCTCACTGCCCAACATCTGATGACCCCACAACATTCAAGATCCCGGTCGCATGGAAAGTCCGATCATGTAGCTGTACCAGACGGTCATCGTCCCAGTCAAAGTTGTCATCAGGACAGTCACGTAAAAAGAAGAAATCCTGCAGGAATTTGCAGAAGGCTTCAAATTCTCCATATCAGTTCAAATATTCAGATGAGATGAGGGAGCATCAGCAGTCCAGGCCCTGTGCCTATGTAGAGTCCCAACAAGAGATAGTTCTGCCCTTCCCTGATTTTCCCGAAGCCAGAGCGACCTTGCCCAACTATGTGGGTTCTATGAGGCCATGCACCTTATTTTTGGTCAGCCCACTAGAGGATCTTTGGGCCCCATGTTTCGAGGGGACGCCCTTGGTGCCAGTGCTGGATCTGGAACGAGGCTGCCAGAAAGACTGAGACCTTCGGTGCTACCCATTATTCCAGCACTATCTGGAGTCATGTCTTCCGGTCGGAGTCAGCGCCTTTTGTCTATGACAGGCCTGATACAGGAAATAAATGGGAGGGGTATGGCCACCCTCATGAATATTGCTACCCATTGGATGATACCAAGGACACTTGGTATGAGAATGTTGCAGATATGGATGATTTGGCAGTGAGTTAGACACCTCATCTGAAACTGGCTTGGTCTCCCCTTCTACTGTGGCTACAAAGGAGGAGGGCTCTTTGGCTATGATGGTGCACAGGATGATTGCCCACCACCATTTACCCACTCCAGGGGTTCTCAGTTTCCCTTCCCAGCACCCCACTCCAGAGAGTTTGGTGGTCCAGGCCTCCACATCTACCAGGTAGGGAATCCAAAAGATTTGATACCTGTGGCAAGAGAATGCTCTCTGACTCCAGCCTAGCACCTTGGTCGGTGAGCACTGTGTGCCTCTTGGGCCATTACTCTCACACAATTTGGGACCTGGTTGGGTAAGTGCTGCCAGTGGTCTCAGAGGTGGCCCAAGTAATGCTCCCTCAAGTTATTGCTGCTGGGAGAGATGTGGCAAAATGTCCATTTGTTGTGGTCTTGACATGACCGGCTCGCTGGGCAAAGCGATTTAATCATTGGTGGTCCTTCCGTGCCACGCCTGGCTGAGGACTACTAACTTTCTGGGGATGTCCAAGCATTACTTATGGACATGCCTTTTGATGGCTTTTGTCTCTTTAGAGAAAAGGCGGACTCCGCGCTAGAGTTCTTTAGTGACTCCAGGGCTATGCCAGTCCTTGGGCCTTTTGATGGCCCCACACAACCCCCAGTCTGCCTTTTGCCACTTTTGTGGCCACTGAAGGGGTTCCCAACCATGTCAATACCCTCCTAGCCACCACATCAAGCTTCCGCACCTTTTTGTGGCCGAGGACGCGGTTCCCACAGATCATATGGGACAGATAGCCTGGAGTCTGGCCTGTTCACCACTCCCCCGGCAGCCACAGCCTCCAAGCCCCTGTAGTTTGCTCTCCTACCATCACGGACATCCAATGGGGGGCAGGATACGCAAATACCTGCCTAACTGGAGGTCAATGACATCAGACCATTAGGTACTACCAATTGTACAAAGGGGCTACTCCATCCCCTTTGTGGCTGCCCTTCCACCCATGCCACCCACTTACGACCAGTTGACGGAGGACCATCTTTCCATACTCCACCAGGAAGTGTTGTCTCTCTTGGCCAAGGAAGCTATAGAGAGGATGCCGGCATCAGAAGTAGGTTGTGGTTGCTATTCCCGCTACTTTCAGATGCCCAAGAAGGACGAAGGCCTTCATCCTATACTAGATCTGCACCTTCTAAGTTCCTTCCTCAAACAGGAGAAATTCAAAATGCTTATGCTCGCTCAAGTCTGCCTTCCCTAGACCCGGGAGACTGGAAAGTAGCGTTGGATTTATAGGACACATATTTTAACATTCCCGTCCTGCCCATCCACATTCCCAACCTGCGGTTCATAGTGAGCCACGATCACTTTCAGTTTGCCTTGCTTCCCTTCCTCCTTACCAGTGACCCTTGTGTGAAGCACACCTGCAGCAGTCTGGGGTTCCAGTGTTCCCCGACCTCGACGATTGCCTATTAGTTGGCTGTCTCCCATCTTCAGACTACAGCGAACGTCCTGCATTCACTGCCCAAGACACACCTGACTCTCTCTCAGATGTGTCCTTTAATCTGAACTGTTCGGGCCACAATGCAGTTTCTGGTTTATCCTCCCAAATAGTGAGTCCAGGATATTCAGGCTATGATAATGATGTTTCAGCCTCTGTCCTGGATTTCGGTGATACAGACTGAGGCTGCTGGGCATCATAGCCTTCTGCAGGTAACACGTGCCCATTAGCATATGTGGGATCTGCAGTGGTAGCTGAAGTTCCAATGGGCACAGGATCAGGGGAATCTGTCCTACATGGTCCAGATTCTGGAGGGAAATGCAAAAGAACTGAAGTGGTGACTAACAAACTGATTGGGTCAGTGGCAGACCCCTCTCACTTCCCCAGTCAGAGATGACTGTAGTGACGGATGCTTCACATCTGGGGTGGCCAGCTGGGAGAGGTGATCAAAGCACTCTAGTCTCCCACGGAATCTGGACTCCACATCAACTTGCTGGAGCTTTGAGCAATTCGCTTAGTGTTGAAGGCATTTCTACCCTCCATCAAGGGAAGGCTATTGCAGGTGTTTATGGACAACACCACCTTAGGTGTCACTGCAATGTAGGGTGTGGTGGGGTCATGGACTCTTTGTCAAGAGGTGCTATGTGTCTGGACATGGCTGGACCATCAGGGCATTTCCAAGGTGGTTCAACTCCTTTAACGCTCTTTGAACACCAGGGTGGACGAACTCAGCTGTCATTAACTAGCAGATCACAAATGGTGTCTCCATCCGGGCGTAATGCAAGGCCTCTTTCATGAATGGGGAGAGCCTAGGTTAGTTCTATTTGCCACCACCCAGAACGCACAATGTCAGCGGTTCTGTGCTGGAGTTTATAAGGCTGCTCTCACTTCGAAGATGCTTTTAATTTCAAGTGATGCTCCAGCCCCCTGCATGACTTTCTGCCAATACCTCTCCTGCCCAGATTTCTCAAGAAGATCAGGAATGACTGGGCCTTGTACTTTCTTGTGACTCCAGACTAGGCACGCAGCATTGGCCCTCCACTCAAGCTGGCTCTTCAGGAGGATCTTATGTTGTTGTAATTGGGGAGAGTTCTGCACCCAAACCTGCACACACTCTGTCTTCATGCATGGAGGTTGAGCCATGACAGTTGGCAGCCTTCAACCTTCCTCCCAAAATCTTTAATGCTATCCTTGCAGTCAGTGGCCCCTCCACCAAATCAGTATACACCTGTTGATGGGAAAAATGTGAGGCATGGTGTGTATAAAAATCATTGATCCTTCATGTGCTCCTCTTTCTCACGTCCTATTATTTGTTCTTTCTTTGGCTCAGCGGGGTTCTGCTCTGGATACAGTTAAGGGCTATCGTTAAGCCATTTCTGGATTTTTGTGATTGCTGGACCAGCCTTCCTGTGTGACAAAATTCCTCAAAGATTTGCAACACTCGTTTCCCCCCAGGCCATTCATCATGTCATTGGGACTTGAACCTAGTCCTTACTTTTCTGGCTGTGCGCCTTTTGAGCCATTACACAACTGCGCTCTTTGGTAATTAACCATCAAAATCACCCGTATGGTGCCCATTACATCAGCCAGGAGGGTCAGTGAATTGGAGGTGCTCTCGGTACACCCACCTTACACAACTTTTTATCCTGATAAACTTGTCCTCTGGACATTTGCTTCCTTCCTCCTGAAGGTAGTCACCCCTTTACTTTGTCAGGCTGCAACATGGGCTTCACTGCACATGTTCATGAAGCATTACTGCCTGGACAGTCAGGTCCGTTGAGATGGACGTGTTGCCTGTTTGGTCGGGTAGGACTTTCTGGTCTAAGTTGGGTTCTCAGTCCCGCTTCTGGGGAGGCATTGCTTGGTTATCTATTCTAAGGTAAGGAATCGGCAGCTCTGAGTCTCTATAAGATGAACAAGTTATTTACCTTCGGTAATGCCTTATTTGGGAGATACTCTGTCTAGCTGCCGTTCCTTACCGACCTCCCCACTCTGGGACCCGATTAATGAATGAGGGATTCCCCTTTGTATACAAAGGGGCCATATCAGCTTACAACAGTAGACAATCTTCATTCTGGCTTTGCACTAATGGCATGGAAAGTGTGAAAATGAACTGACATCAATGCACCAAGGTTGCACCTATGTAGGTACCAGTTACATCACATTTGACACAGCCAACACTGACATGGAGCCATACTACACCACCTACCAGTGCTCACAGGTGCTGCTCGAACATTTCTGGATCCAGTCTTGACTCCTGGGTATAATTCTAAGATAAGGAATCTGCAGCTAGATAGAGTGTCTACCAGATGTAAGTAACATGTTCTTCTGACGCAGAAACAGTCAGTTTGCTGGGGTGTTGATATAAGCACTGTGCACATGACATCTGGTGTGATTAGCATAGAGCTATTCTGTGACTCCTTCTGGCACACAGAGGTACAGCTCAAAGCTTTCTGGGTCCAGTCTAACACCGGAGAATATTCTAAGGTAAGGAATCTACTGCTAAATAGAGTCTCTACCAGATAAGGGGTTACTAATCATACTAAGATATAATACAAAACCCTAAGTGCTATACTTTTTTCTTTTAGAATGGAAGTGTTACGGGCCGGTCGAAGACAGACGTACACAAACATAACTGGTGCTGACACCGCTTCAGGTGCTCGGGGACAGCCTGGAGCAGGAACCAATCAGAGCTCCTCAGAGGCCGTGACGTGGAATGCCCGCGGCGGAAACGCGGAAGCAGGAGGAGAGAAAACACTGGTGTCTGAGGGAGACGGGGAGAGCGGCGAGGAGGAAGAGGAGAACGGCGACGTCGGAGAGTAGTTTTTGTCCCGCAGGAAAGAAGAAGACGAGGAGGCGGCAGCCGGAAGACCGAACACCGCGTCGGCCCCGGGAGGCCAAGCAAAGAGCCCCGCCACGCTTCTGGAGAAGCGTGGCACTATCAGGTGCGTGTCCATGCCCCATTAAGGATAACCAGGGGTACGGGAGGAGTGGGAATACTAAGCAAGGGGGAGTGGGTGGTGAGAACGAACGAACCAAAGGGGAGGGAATCCGGGCACCTTAAGAGCACTACCTCATTAAAAGAATGCACAGAGGTATAAACCCACCAAAGTATTCAGTCACAACGTAGTGACATCACCGGCAGGAAGGGCCTTATCAAGAAACCACCGAGAGCACAGTAATGGATGTGGAAGGTGCTATAAGAGAAAAGAACACACAGAAAGGGCAGTAAGAAAATAAGAAAAAGGCTACATGCAGAAAGGGAAAGCCAATAGTAGGAGATAGGAATGGAAGAAAAGAGACACAGAATCCTAGATAAGACAGAGACAAGAGAGAGAGAGAAAGAAAAGGATCCAGTAACAACCAGTACAGAGAAAAGGACGAAGGAAAGAGAGCAAGACGTGCGTGAGACAGAGGAGGAAGGAAAAGAAGAGGTAGAAAAGGATAAGAGGCAGGTAAAGAATACAACCATTTACCAATACTTATCTTTCCTGGGAGCCCTGAAAGAGAAGAAAAGAACAACGAAGAAGTAAGGATCCAGGGAAACGAGACCGAAGCTGCCCAAGAAAACACTACAAGAAACACAGAGCAAAGCCTATTCGTTACTTCACTATATTCTTCAATAAATCACATTCAAACTATACTCCAGGGCCTTGTGTTGTCCTTTAACCCGACCAACCACAGGAAGTAAAATAATCCATTTATAAAAATTGGAGAATCTTTGTATCAGAATAAATTGCTGCACAGAAGCAACAAGGGAGACCACTAGAAATTGCATTTTGGCCACATTTACAATGCTTGCTCTGTAGGGAATTTGGGGTTAGTAAGCCAGTCTGTTTAGCTCAAATTTATATCTTCCATAGAGGTCTGATACAGTATGTTAGCCTCATCCTAAAGTTGTGTGATGTACCTAAAAGAAATCCTTGAAAATAAAAGGGAACTAATGATTCTCTCAATCACTTATTGCTGTTCATTCTCTTCAATGTCTTGTGCAGGTATTTATAGATCAGTACTTAACTCCCACACCCAATATGACAGTGCTTAGGCCAAGCTACTATGTAATACACTGTAATCCCCATCTAGGTCTCTGTAAATTCTTTGTGTGTACCCAGATATACTTACTCACGTTATTGATTGGGGTGTTGTTAAGGACATAAATACATACTCATCCATCAATTCCCAAACACTCCTTTACATAGAAGATGCCTCTCACTGCTGTTTACTAGACCACATTCATTAGTAGTGGAATTAGAGGTCCAAGTGAGGCAATGGTGCAACAAGGTTTGTATCTATTTCTTATCCATTAGTTAAGATGTTTGACCCTAGGCACTTTTCCTGCTTCACCTTTCCAGATTGGGATAGCTAACATTGTCATTATCAGATGACTGTCTTGTCAGATGACCTGGGGTGGGCTGGGTTGCAACAGCTCTGTTATTTGGAGACAGTGGGCTTCACCTTCACTACATTAACAGATGATAGATGAGTTATTATCAGTGCGTCTCCCGTAGTCCTTACCATCTCTGAAGCAGCCTGGGAATCTTCCTCTTTGTCCTGCCAGCAAATGAAGAGAGAACAGACTCTTGTTGTCAATGAAACTATGCTGCATGGGTCCTTCACAGGTGATCAGTAGATATCCAGACAATCCACTAGGGGAACAAGGAATATGTACCCAACTGGGTATCATACACCACATTTTGGCCCTGATTACAACCCTGGCAGTAAAAGCCGCTTACCGCCGTGCAGAAGACCGCCAACACACTGCCGCGGCTGCGGAATTCCGCCACAGCTACTATGACCCACATCTCGGAATCCGACAAAATTCAGACACCCACAAAGGTCAGTGATAAACTGGCGAAAACAAAAACGACACCGTCACGCCAACAGAAATATGCCCACACTATCACGACACACGAATCCACGCGGCGGTCTTTCAACCGCGGTATTCCATTGGCGGTACATACCGCCGCGCTCAAAATACACACACTCTTACAGAACATCCCCACATTGGACAATTCAAAATACACACACCTGAGACACATACACACACCACTTCCACACACCCATTACAATATAAAACACACACCCACATCACCCACAAACCCCCACGACAAAAAAATCTGAAAGAAGGCCAGAGAGAGACACCACCAGCAAGTACAACAGCATCCACAGGCACATAACACCATCACCCACACAACTTCCACGCACCCCACACAACACACCATTACATATCACCACACTTATCACCACACACTCCACCCCACACATCACCTACACCACCCCACGGCACGGCAAAGACACCCCAGGTTCGCGGAGGAGGAGCTCAGGGTCTTGGTGGAGGAAATCATCCAGGTAGAGCCACAGCTATTCGGAGCACAGGTGCAGCACACCTCAACTGCAAGGAAGATGGAGCTATGGCGAAGAATAGTGGACAGGGTCAACGCAGTGGGACAACACCCAAGAAATCGGGAGGACATCAGGAAAAGGTGGAACGACCTACGGGGGAAGGTGCGTTCCGTGGTCTCAAGACACCACCTGGCGGTTCAGCGGACTGGCGGGGGACCCCCACCTCCTCACCCACAACTAACAACATGGGAGGAGCAGGTCTTGGCGATTCTGCGTCCTAAGGGCCTCGCAGGAGTAGGTGGAGGAATGGACTCTGGTAAGTCAAAGCTTTACTATTACATCCCCCACCCTACCTGCATGCTATCACATACCCCCACCCTCGCCCTCACCCCCATCACTCCAACTCCTCACAAATGTCCCAATTTCACAAACCACACATCCCAACACCAAGGCCTGCATGCAACACCAAAGCATGGACACCCATCACCAAAGCATGCCCTCTGCACATAGCCATACACCCCCCTAAACCACCATCACACAAGCTCCCACACAGGAATGCTAGCACTGGGGTACACGGTCACCCACCCATTGCACACCATTACACACACAGATTTAACAAACATCCTTTTATACCCCTGCAGGACCCCTACCCAACGTCACCGGACAGGAGAGTCCACACATGTCCACACCACCAACAGAAGAGGCCCACAGTGATGACAGCAGCTCTGTCCAACTGGATCTAGATGACCAGCCCGGACCATCGGGGACCACTGGACAGTCAGTTCCCCTCACACAGGCACAGGCCCAGCGGGCCCATACCTCCGTCCCCAGGACACGTCAGTCAGATGTGTGTCCACCACTATAGGGAACCCAGGATAACCCACCACCCCAACAACAAGAGGGACCTGGGGGCAGTGGCAGTGGGCACACGGTCCAGGGGACGGAGGCCCAGGAACACAGGGGAACTGGTAGGGCTGCCGTGCGACAGGGGGAGGACAGGCCAAGGGAACCCACTCTCCACGAGGCCCTCTCCTCCACCACTCCCAGGAGACGATGGCAACGGTACTGGCCAAGTTTCAGGAGACCCAGCGCATGGAGGAGGAACAGTATATGGGCTTCAGAGAGGAACTCAGAACCATCAGCTCCACCCTGGGCACCATCGTAGGGGTGCTGAAGGAAGTACAAAACACCAGGAGGGACACTGTGGCACTACAAGGGGCCCCTGACACTAGCATGGACGATGAACTGCCCACCACCTCCGCCGGCGCTAGTGGACAGGACGCCCTACACCAGCACCCCACCCCCTGCAGAGGGAGAACCACCCCGCAAACGGTCCCTGAGATCCAGGAACAAGACAGAGAACGATGGCAAGACCCCTGCCAAGAAATGAGACCACCCTGATTGTCATCCTACTGTCCCACTTTGTCACCCTGTCCATAATTAAACTGCCCCAGCTCCACTTCCTATGCCCATATGGGCAATGCACCTGTGAGACTAATAGACTGGACTCTGCCATGGACACTCCTCTGCCATCACCCCTCACGATTTAATTTCCCCCTTTAATATTTTGCATTTAAATAAACACACCTAAATCACAAAATGATCTAGAGTCTGTCTGTGATATCGAAATAGTGTATTTGCAATTACAGTGACAAAATGTTTTTGAAATAGTAATGTCAACATACCTATGTCACACAGCTCTATTCCATGAGGAATTTAAGCAGATGTCACATAGTGGGACCCACATCTGTGAAACCATAAGGGGAAGTGACAACTCAGTGACCATACATTGGGTGAAAACGACAGACCGGAGAGAGGTAGTAGTATAAAAGTACATGTAGTAGGCAGGATTGTAATCTTACTTGTGTTTCACTGGAAATATTGCTGGATCACTGAGTCCCTGTTTTGCATGTCTTTTTCCTCTGCTTCCTCCTCATCACTGTCCACAGGCTCCACAGCTGCCACAACACCACCATCTGGACCATCCTCCTGCAGAAAAGGCACCTGTCGTCGCAAAGCCAAATTGTGAACCATACAGCAGGCCACGATGATCTGGCACACCTTCTTTAGTGAGCAGAATAAGGATCCACCTGTCATGTGGAGGCACCTGAACCTGGCTTTCAGGAGGCCGAAGGTCCGCTCGATCACCCTCCTAGTTCGCCCATGGGCCTCATTGTAGCGTTCCTCTGCCCTGGTCCTGGGATTCCTCACTGGGGTCAGTAGCCACGAAAGGTTGGGGTAACCAGAGTCACCTGCAAATGGCGAGGGACAACTGTTAGACACACACTAACCTGTAGGGATATACCCAGACAACTATTCCCACTGTCTTGCTTCCAGGTGCTCACCTAATAGCCACACACAGTGCCTCTGGAGTTGACCCATCACATAAGGGATGCTGCTATTCCGCAGGATGTAGGCGTCATGCACTGAGTCAGGGAACATGGCATTCACATGGGAGATGTACTGGTCTGCCAAACATACCATCTGTACATTCATAGAATGATAACTCTTCCGGTTTCTGTACACCTGTTCACTCCTGTGGGGGGGGGGCCAAAGCCACATGGGTCCCATCAATGGCACCTATGATGTTGGGGATATGTCCCAGGGCATAGAAATCACCTTTCACTGTAGGCAAATCCTCCACCTGAGGGAAAACGATGTAGCTCCGCATGTGTTTCAGAAGGGCAGACAACATTCTGGACAATACGTTGGAAAACATAGGCTGGGACATCCCTGATACCATGGCCACAGTTGTTTGAAAAGACCCACTTGCAAGGAAATGGAGCACAGACAGCACCTGCACTTGAGGGGGGATTGCTGTGGGATGGCGGATTGCTGACATCAGGTCTGGCTCTAACTGGGTACACAGTTCCTGGATTGTGGCACGGTCAAACCTGTAGGTGAATATCAAATATCGCTCCTCCATTGTCGACAAGTCCACCAACGGTCGGTACACCGGAGGATGCCCCCATCTCCTCACATGTCCCAGCGGACAGTGCCTATGAAGGACAACAGCGAGCACAGAGTCACACAACTCAGAGGTACGTACCCACAGTTTACACAGAACACCAATTATACACAAAAGGTGGCCTGTATGTGTGTTGAGACTAGGCCTAGGTATGTGTGATGCAGTTGAAAATGAGGCCATGTGGGCCCCTGAAATGGCGGCTGCCTGACCTGTAAAGTGGGACAATGGGATGTGAGGTAACTGTGCTGGCGTTGTACACCGTCGCTGTAGGCGGTCGGAGACCGCGGCACAATGCTGCATTGGTTAACATCGGACCCTATGGGTCCCAGGAGCCAATGACGATGTACACCGGCGGTGATGGTACGCACCGCCGCGGACGTAACCGCCACGGACGTGACCGCCATTTTCTATCTGTTCAATCACTCGATACCTGATCTTCGACAGGAGAGGACCTACACTGCAAGTGCTGCTGTGACCTCGGATTGGAAGAGACAATGGCTCTTGCGTCTGGGGTAAGGGCCCCTGCCTTCACATTGGAGGAGTTGGAGAAGCTCGTGGATGGGGTCCTCCCCCAGTACACTCTACTCTATGGTCCTCCAGACAAATAGATAAGTACACAGGGAGCATGTTGTATGGGCTATGCCTGTGTGGAGAGGGCTGTATGTAAGAAGGAAGGGGGCAGAGTGCTGCGTGCTTGAAAGACGGTGAATGCATGTGCCACATGGCAAGGGTAGGGATGGGGGCCAATCACTTTGACGGTGCAGTTGGTAATGACTTCTCCTCTTCCCCTGTACATTTCATGAAGGCCAGCGCCCACCAGAAGAAAGATATATGGTGTGCCATCGCCAAGGACGTCCGGACCCTGGGGGTTTACCACAGACGGAGCACCCACTGCCAGAAAAGATGGGAGGATATTCACCGCTGGAGCAAGAAGACGGCAGAGGCTCAGCTGGGGATGGCCTCCCAACGTGGGCGGGGTGCCCGTCGCACCATGACCCCCCTGATGTTCAGGATCCTCTGGAAGGCAGGCCATGTGGCACCACAGCCCACCTCTGTAGACTGCCGAGTACAACTATTCATGCCCCTGTGTCATCTATGTGTGCAGATGTCGTCCATAGGCTTGTAGGCCATTTCCCAGTAATTGAACAGTGGAGCCCAAGAGCGCGGCGTAGTGCAGGGGCCTTCTGTGTCTGTCTTGTCCACCAACTGTAGCGGTAATCCATGCACTCAACTTGTCTTTCTTGTGTGCATTAGCATCATCAGGCGGAGGAGCAGTGGCACCGGAGCACGAGGGAGCTGCAACCCACATGGCCATGGAGGGCAAGACTACGGACTTGGAATTCACCAGTGGGACGGAGGGCGAGGGGAGCTTCACGGCGGGACAGAAGCTGACACCAGCGACACGGACATGTCCTCTGATGGGAGCACCACCCTCCCAGCAGCCCCTCTGCCTTCGCCCCGTGCCCGCTCACCCAGGAGGGTGGGCATCACCTTCGCCCCAGGCACCTCAGCCCCTGCCCCAGTCACCCCTGCTGCCCTCAATGAGGAGGCCATTGACCTCCTCAGGTCCCTCACTGTTGGGCAGTCTACCATTTTGAATGCCATCCAGGGTGTAGAAAGGCAGTTGCAACAAACTAATGCATTCCTGGAGGGCATTCATTCTGGTCAGGCGGCCCTTCACCAAGCTTTTCAAACTCTGGCCTCAGCACTGATGGCAACCATTGTCTCCGTCTCTAGCCTCCCCCCTCCAACTTCCTCCACCCAGACCCAATCCCCTGTACCTCTGCCTATCACAAGCACACCATCAGACCAGCCTGCACACACCTCACCACACAAGGGAAGCTCAGGCAAACATAAGCACCACACATCCCACAGGCACTCACGCAAGCAACACACACATGCAGACACACCAACATCCACTGCCTCCACTGTGTCCCCCTCCTCGTCGTCTCCCTCCTCCCTTCCAGTCTTGTCTACACTCACACCTGCATGCACTACCTCTACAGCCACTACGTCCCTCACCAGCACTCCCCGCTCACTTGCAGTCACCACCCCCACTACCATTCACACGTCCCCTGTGTCCTCTCCCAGTGTGTCTGTGACGCCCCCTCCCAAGGTACACAAACGCAGCCACACACCCACCCAACAGCCATCCACCTCACGACAGCCTCCAGCGCATGCACCTGCACCCCAAAGTCACCAAACGTACACCTCCTACTACCACCACCTCTTCCTCCACTCCCAAACCCCCTCCAGCTACCCGTCCCAGTGTGTCCAAGAAACTTTTCCTGTCCACCCTTGACCTCTTTTTCACACCTCCCCCGCCCCGTCCATCTCATAGGTCCTGAAGTAGCACCTCAGCCACAACATCTCCGGGACCAGTGGTGCCTGTAGTCACCGGTAAGTGGAGTGCACCGGCCACCAAGACAGCCAGTGTGGTACGGAGCCACAGCACAGCCAGTCCCCCACCTGTGAAGCATCAGAAGTTGGCCAGTGCCCGGCGGGAGAGGGGGAAGACTCCAGCCACCAAAGCCGCTCCCAGGGATCCCGGTGGGAGTGTGGTCCAAGGACTATAAATGGTGCAATACCTGGACTTGTATTATTGGTGTATATATTTGTTTATGGTGTATATATATTTTGGAGTACTGGATTTTAATAGATTACAATCGTTACAATCATTTCCTTTTGTCTTTGCATTCTTCCGGGTGGTTTGGGGGGGTGTAACTGTGATGTATTGATATGCATTTGTGTGTGTTGTAGTGGACGAGGGTGGAGGTGGGGGTGTTGCGTGTGTGTGCCCCTGTTTTTTCCCTCCCCCCTCCCCTGTGTCGTAGGTGCAGTACTCACCGTGGTCTTCGCCGCTGGCGTTCGTGCTCCTGGTAGAGGAGCAGGAAGACAATCGCAGGTAGAATTTGGAGTTCCGGTTCCATGGTGTCCTCGTTCCTCGTGGGGTATGTAGAGGTGAGCGTTTTTCCTTCGGGATTCCTGTTTCCGCCGTGTTTTTATCCGCGGTGAATCCGCCCCGGAAAAGGTGGCGGATTGGCCTGTCATAATAGTGTGGGCGGTACATTGTGTCCCGCCTGTCTGTTGGCGGTGACAGCCGCGCTGTTTGTTTGTACCGCCGTGGCGGTCTGAGTGTTAAAGTGGCTGTCTTTGTTGGCGATTTCCGCCACAGTCATAATTGCTATTTTTTTACCGCTGGCCTGTTGGCGGTCTTATCGCCGCTTTAGCACCGTCCGCCAGGGTTGTAATAACCACCTTTGACTCCTTCTTTCTAGAATCTTCATGTTGAAAGCATAGGACCACCTAAACCCACTAGCCAGTTTTGGTCAGACAGCCAGCCCTTAATTCTATAACCATGCATATTCACTTTGTGAAGCCTTGCTGCCAGTGAGACTAACTTTGAAATCAGGGCCTCAGATAGGTCTGTTGAGAGCAGAAGTATTTGAGCAACCTGAAGGTGTAGGTGCTTTAAGGTGACTAGGTGGGCTCAAAGCTGCCAAGTGAGTGCATGGTTGAATCTCTATCAGATATATAGATGCAAAAACAGGAAGAGAAATCTGGTTAGTTCTCAAGTTTAGGTGGAGAGCAGCTTCTTTATATGAAGCATCCTACAGCACCACAGATCCTCTGAATATGCTCACCAATGTCTGTTTCTTTAGCAGAGTTTTTAAGCACAGGATTAATACAGTGCCATCCATGCCGAGGTAGAGAGTGACGAAGCATTTTTCAGTATTTACATTAAAGTCTTTAAGGATAGGATTAGCAAGTGCCAATCACGGTAAGCTGAAAAATTATAAAAGCTTTTTTCCACTCCATGGAGGACCGTAGAGTAGAGTGTACTGGGGGAGGACCCCATCCACTAGTTTGTCCAACTCCTCCGATGTGAAGGCAGGGGCCCTTTCCCCAGACACTTGAGCCATTGTCGCTTCCAGACTGAGGTCACAGCAGCACTTGCAGTGTGGGTCCTCTCCTGTTGAAGATCAGGTATCAAGTGAGTGAACAGTGAGAAAATGGCGGTCACGTCCGCGGCGGTGCGTACCGTCACCGCCGGTGTACATAGTCAATTGGCTCCTTGGACCCATAGAGTCCAATGTTAACCAATGCAGGATTGCGCCGCGGTCTTCGACCGCCTACCGCAATGGTGTACAACGCCAGCGATGTTACCTCATATCCCCTTGTCTCACCTTACAGGTCAGGTAGCCGCCATTTCAGGGGGCCACATGGCATTAATTGTAAATGTGTCACACATATCTAGGCCTTGCATACACACTAAGACAGGCACATAGCGGATTGACAAATGTGTGCAATAAATATACTATTTAATACCTCAGTGTTGGGTGACTCTCTGCTCGCTGTTCTCGTCCATAGTGCACGGCCGCTGGGGCAGGCAAGGTGATGGCGGCATCCTCCGGTGTACAGACCGCTGGTGGACCTGTCGACAATGGAAGAGCGACATGTAATTGTCACCTACAGACTTGATCGTGCCACAATCCATGAACTGTGTGCCCAGTTGGAGCCAGACCTGATGTTAGCAATCCGCCATCCCACAGGAATTCCCCCCTCTAGTGCAGGTCCTGTCAGTACTTCCTTTCCTGGCAAGTGGGTCTTTTCAAACTACAGTGGCCATAGCATTAGGGATGTCCTAGCCTATGTTCTCCAACGTGTTGTCCAGAGTGTTGTCTGCCCTGCTGAAACACATGCACAGCTACATCGTTTTCCCTCAGGTGGAGGATTTGCCTACAGTGAAAGGTGACTTCTATGCCCTGGGACATATCCCCAACATCATAGGTGCCATTGATGGGACACATGTGGCCTTGGTACCCCCCGCAGGAGTGAACAGGTGTACAGAAACCGGAAGAGTTACCATTCCATGAATGTGCAGATGGTGTGTTTGGCCGACCAGTACATCTCCCATGTGAACGCCAAGTTTCCTGGCTCAGTGCATGACGCTTACATTCTAAGGAATAGCAGCATCCCTTATGTGATGGGCCAACTCCAGAGGCACTGTGTGTGGCTATTAGGTGAGGACAAGGACCCTATACCATGTGAATAGTTGTCAGGGTCTGCAGTTGTCCCTAAGGGTTAGTGTGTGTCTAACAGTTGTCCCTCGACATTTGCAGGTGACTCTGGGTACCCCAACCTGTCATGGCTACTGACCCCAGTGAGGAATCCCAGAACAAGGGCAGAGGAACGCTACAATGAGGCCCATGGGCGAACTAGGAGGGTTATCGAGAGGACCTACGGCCTCCTTAAGGCCTGGTTCCGGTGCCTCCATATGACAGGTGGTTCCCTCTACTACTCACCAAAGAAGGTGTGCCAGATCATCGTGGCCTGCTGTCTGCTGCACAACTTGGCTTTGCTACAACAGGTGCCTTTTCTGCAGGAGGATGGTCCAAATGGAGGTGTTGTGGCAGCTGTGGAGCCTGTGGACAGTGAAGAAGAGGAGGCAGAAGAAGAGGACATAGACAACAGAAACACTGTGATCCATCAATACTTCCAGTGAGACACAGGTAAGAAGACATCACTGCCTCCTACATCTGATACAATTGTTCTACCTCTCATCTGTCTGTCACTTTCACCCAGTGTATGGACCCTGATTTGCCACTTTTCCTTTCGATTTCAGAGATGTGGGTCCCACTGTGTGACCTCTGCTATGTCACCTCATGGACTAGAGCTTTGTGACATAGGTATGTTGACAATAGAATGGACATTGCTATGTCCCTCAGTTATTGCAAATACACATTTGTGAAAGCACAGACTGACTCCAGATAGTTTTGTGATTTAAGGGTGTTTATTTAAGTGCTAAATATTGGAGGGGGTTGTAAAATGGTCAGGGGTGATGGTGGAGGAATGTCCATGGCAGATTCCAGTCTATTAGTCTCACAGGTGCATGGTCCAAAGGGGCATAGGAAGTGGAGCTGGTGCAGTTTAAGGATGGACAGGGTGACAAAGTGGGACAGAAGGATGACAATCAGGGTGGTCTCATTTCTTGGCGGGGTCTTGGCATTGTTCTCTGTCTTTGTCCTGGATCTGAGGGACCGCTTGCGGGGTGGTTCTCCATCTGCAGGGGGTGGGGTGCTGGTGTTGTGGTCCTGCGGCAGTGCCTCCTGTCCACTAGCACCGGCGGTGGGCAGTTCATAGTCCAGGCTAGTGTCAGGGGCCCCTTGTTGTGCCACAGTGTCCCTCCTGGTGTTCACGAGTTCCTTCAGCACCCCTACAATGGTGCTCAGGGTGGTATTGATGGATTTGAGTTCCTCCCTGAACCCTAAATACTGTTCCTCCTGCAGCCGCTGGGTCTCCTGAAACCTGGCCAGTACCTTTGCCATCGTCTCCTGGGAATGATGGTAGGCTCCCATGATGTTGGAGAGGGCCTCGTGGAGAGTGGTTTCCCTGGGCCTGTCCTCCCCCTGTCGCACAGCAGCCCTCCCAGTTCCCCTGTGTTCCTGAGCCTCTGTCCCCTGAACTGTGTGCCCACTACCACTGCCCCCAGGTCCCTTCTGTTCTTGGGGTGGTGGGTTAGCCTGGGCTCCCTGTAGTGGTGGACACACTGCTGCTTGACGTGTCCTGAGGACAGAGGTATGGGCCCGCAGGGTGGGTGCTGTGCTGGTGTTTCCAGAGGGGGGAGGCTCTGTGGTGGCCTGTGCCAGTGTGAGGGGAACCGACTGTCCAGAGGTCCCAGATGGGCCGGGCTGGTCATCTAGATCCAGATGGACAGAGCTGCTGTCATCACTGTGGGCCTCTTCTGTGGGTGGAGTGGACATGTCTGGAACCTCCTGTCCGGTGACGTTGGGTAGGGGTCCTGCAGGGGTGTAAAGGCATGATTATTGCATCTGTGTGTGCCATGGTGTGCAATGGGTGGGTGACCCTGTACCCCAGTGCTCGCATTCCTGTGTAGGACCTTGTGTGCTAATTGTTTAGGGGTCTATGTGGGTATGTGTATTGGCCATGCATTGGTGATGGGTGTCCATGCTTTGTTGTTGCATGCAGGGCTTGGTGTTGGGATGTGTGGTTTGTGATCGTGGGACATATGTGAGGAGTTAGAATGATGGGGGTGAGGGTGAGGTTTGGGGTATGTTAGCATGCAGGTAGGGTGGGGGATGTAATAGTTAAGATTTGACTTACCAGAGTCCATTCCTCCTGTCACTCCTGCGAGGCCCTCAGGATGCAGTATAGCCAAGACCTGCTCCTCCCATGTTGTTAGTTGTGGGGGAGAAGGTAGGGGTCCGCCGCCAGTCCTCTGAACCGCGATGTGGTGTCTTGAGACCACGGAACGCACCTTCCCCCGTAGGTCGTTCCACCTCTTCCTGATGTCATCCCGTGTTCTTGGGTGCTGTCCCACTGCATTGACCCTGTCCACGATTCTGCGCCATAGCTCCATCTTCCTAGCTATGGTGGTGTGCTGTACCTGTGACCCGAATAGCTGTGGCTCTAACCAGATGATTTCCTCTACCATGACCCTGAGCTCCAACTCAGAAAACCTGGGGTGTCTTTGCAGTGCCATGGGGTGGTGTAAGTGATGTGTGAGGTGGTGTGTGTTGTGATGTGCGGGGTGATGTTTAGGGGTGTGTGGTGTTTTGTGCATGGATGTGTATGTGTGATGGTGTTGTGTGCCTCTGTATGCTGGTGTTGTCTTTGCTGTGCTGTTTCTCGTCTCAATTTTTGGTTGTAAGGGCTTTTGGGTGATGTGGGTGTGTGTTTTATATTGTATTGGGTGTGTGGGAGTGGTGTGTGTATGTGTAGCAGGTGTGTGTATTTGGAATTGTCCAATGTGGTTGTGTTTTGTAAATGTGTGTGTATTTTGAGCGCAGCGGTGTGTACCGCCAATGGAATATCATGGTTGAAAGACCGCCGCATGGATTCGTGCGTCGTGATAGTGTGGGCATATTCCTGTTGGCGTGACGGTGGAGGTTTTGTTATCGCCAGTTTATCACTGACCTTTGGTGTGGCGGACTTGTGTGGGTGTCTAGATTTTGGCGGATTCCGATATGTGGGTCGTAATAGCTGTGGCTGAATTCCGCGGCCGCGGCGGTGTGTTGGAGGTCTTCTGCACGGCAGTAAGTGGCATTTACCACCAATGTTGTAATGAGGGCCAATATCTTTTGGGGGCAATGCTAAAATCCTCTGCAAGAGAGGATCTGTAGGCCGACCTTTAGCTGTGGTTACAATAGATTTAGGAAGCGATAAGCTTCTGTCTTTTGGACTTAGCCTAGATGGTAGTCAGTCAATGTCTGATAGAACCTCTGGGGGGTCTAAGACAGATAAGCGAGATCGGTGCTCTATAAAGTCATATTTCCTAGTTTGGAATTCAGCGGATGAACACCCTTCCACAATTACACAACTTTGGGTTTTGGGCTTTTCTAGTGAATCAACACCCACCTTGGACGGCCTGTTGCTTGCACATAAAGGGATTATATTCTGTGTAGACATAGGCTCGGGGCGGGTGTTTTGAAGTCCAATACTTGAGCCATTTTGCATGGGGAAACGGGCTTCCATGGATAACAATCCCTTTACCAAACTTGGACTGGCTAAGTTTAATCTGATAAAGTCCCATTGGCATGGCTGGTCAGTATAACGTTTGGCCGAAATGATATCAGAATAAATAATGGAACTACATTGTCTAATGTGTCTTAGCCAATAAACAACCTTATTTTTCAGGGATACATCATCTTCACGCAAGTTCTGGGTTAAGGGGGGTACCTTGCACATATACAAAAAGTTGGTCGTGGTGGAATGTGTTCAAGGTAATTGAGTTACCATAGAGTCCCACTTCATTTGGGGATACCGGCTTGTCCTCGATGGTATACTAGATGGCGCGCTAGAACGCACAGACTCATAATGCTTGGTCAGGGCTTCACTTGCGTTATGAGGTGGCCAGGGCCAGTCACTAGGACCAGCTACATTCGTAGTAGGATTAGGAAGCGAGAGTAAAGGAGCGGTAGTGCTCGTCCAAATTTTATTTTGTACAGATACTAAAGCCCCCAGCGAGCTGATAACACGCAAGATAGATAATACTTCTAATAATGCTTGTTTTAAATCCCTGACCTCTTCTTGCAGACCCAGCAGAACTCCTTTTGGGAAGAAACCACAGGGGATAAGCAGTCCGAAGGTTGAAAGTTCAGAGGTGGGCTCCCGGAGTCACTTGGTTGTGAGACCAATGGGAGAAAAAGGTTTGAACATGGACTATTATGGGCAATCGCAGTGTCTGGCGTAATGTCGTCTGATACCATTTGAACTAAAGTTTGTTCAGTTAGTTTGGCATCTGGGCCATCAAGCTGAGATCCAGGTGCTAGCGAGATGGCTTCCCTGAAAGTGGAATTCCCCTTGGACGAACAACGTGGAAAAAAGAAGGGGTCAAGGGGACCAGATTTGGGCCTTTTCTGTACAAGCTTAATTTCTTTTTGTTTGATTATGGATTCAACCTCCTCGATCAAATGATCAATCTCATTGGATACACAATTATTAGGAGCCTTTGGTGGTTTATGGAGTCTCAGAAGTTTAGGTTGCATTAGGACCATATTAGGGCTTCCTTTTGCCTTGCGCTTTACCATTGTGGGTGATGGAATTTACGGTAGTATGGAACCCCAACAAAGACTCAATGGATTCCTACCTTAAAGTCAAGAGGGATGACCCAGCCCGGTCTCACTCGGTCTCAGACGGGCGCGACTGTTCCGGACCGGCCCGTGGGGCTGCACGGCGCACTTTGTAGCGTCTGCGTCTGTTGACCAGCCCCCCAGGTGACAGAAGAGGCTCCTGGGACTTCGAGTCCCACCAGGAGTTGAGGCAGCAGGCAAGCGGCGGGGGTTGCACGGCGCGCTTTGTAGCGCCTGTGTCTGTTGACCAGCCCCCTCAGGTGACAGAAGAGGCTCCTGGGACTTTGAGTCCCACCAGGAGTTGAGGCAGCAGCTTTTGTTTCTCCTCTTTATAATGAGCTAATTTAAAGCATTCTAATATCTTCTGGCCACGGAGAGATAAAGAAAAAACAAATCAATCAAGTAAATGTTCGGATGCATACGGGTGACGGTACCGCTCAGGTAATAGAAGAAACAGAGAGAGAGAACGAAAATCAGGTTGAAATGAACTTGTTATGGGTGCTTCTCACGGCCGAGCCCTTCGGGTGGCTAGACGAGAATGTGTTTGCCTGTGTTTGAAAGTTTTTGTTTTGGTTGGGTCAGGCAGGAGATGGTTTGCAGACCGCCAGTCGATGCCTGTGTGAGGAGGAGGAAAGGGGAGGAGACAGGTCTGGTGGAGAGAGGGGGTCGAGCGCACACTGCTCAGCGGCAGCGCTGCTTTCCCAGTCGGTGGCCGGCTGCGGTGCTCGCCTCTCGCTGGCAGGAGGTGCGCTCACTGTTCCAGCCGCGCACACTGAGGAGAGGCGCCTTCACTCCGCGAGGGAGCCTGGGCAGAGGGCTGGGAGCCGCAGGGAGGCCACCGCAGAACACTACTGCTTGTTTTTTTAAAGCCCCTGGGTGGGCCAGGACTTGGGGGCATATATAAAAATAAGGAGTGGGGCACACAGGGATTTACTGAAATATAATACGGGGGAACCATAATCTTCCTGGGACTTTCATGAAAGAGAAGCAGGAGGCCTGCGTGGCTCCCTTGAGCCCCGGGAACACCCACTTCCTCAGGACTCTAGTTAAATCTAATGCAGGGGGCTGCACACTCCCCCCCGTAGCCCTGGGGGCTGCCACCTCCCCAGAGCTTCCTCTTATTTCAATGCAGGGGGCAGCGCGGCCTCCCCCACAGCCCCAGGGACTGCCACCTCCCCAGGGCTTGTTTGTATTTGAATGTGGGGGGCCCCCTGTAGCCCCAGTAACCGCAACATCCCCACAGCTCTAGTTAAATTTAATGCAGGTGGCCATGTGCCCCTCGCAGCCCCAGGGGCCATCACTTTCCTGGGGCTTGTTTGTGTTTGAATGCAAGGGGGCTGTGCGCCCCCGCTGGCTTTCGGGGACTACCACCTCCCTGGGACAAACATGAAAAAAAAGAAAGGGGGGTCCATTTTGGTCCCCCGTAGCCCCGGGAACCACAAACCTCCCCATGGCTAAACTCACATTTATAGAGGGGTCGTGCGGCTCACCACGAGGAGTCAATGATGGCCCTGGGAACCGACAACCCCCAGGGCTGGCTCCTGTTATATCCCGGTGTGCTCACCCGGGACATAGCTCTTTTCTTTTGCTTGGTGGGAGCTTTGACAGCTCCCACCAAGCAAAAGCAAACAAAGTCTCACTTGCAGAAAGTGAAGTTTTCATCTGTCTTCCCAGCATGCAAATATGCTTGCCGGAAAGGCAGATGAAAACGTTGCTCCCTCAAGCACAGCGCTGCTATTAAAAGCAGCTCCCTGATTGTGGGAGCAATGCCGGCTCCTGCAGTATGCGGGGAGCCGGCTAGGACTGAGGGGGCCTTCGGGCTCCCCTGCCGTCCGGTCACTGTTGCTCTGTCTCTCTCATCCCATAATGGGATGGAAGAGAGAGAGTGATTGTCATTGCATTGGTCTTTCCATGCAATGACTTTAAAGAGTAAGACTAGCAAGTTGTTTGAGACGAATGTTATAGTTTGGATGCATAGCAAAACAAAGTAACTTCTGTCTGAAAGTTCAAATCCTAGTATTGCGTGGCAGTGTGTTTGTTTATTTACTGGTGTTTTGACTATTAAATCTTCCTAGTGATGCAACATTCACATTTCTTTCCAATCACATGCGTAGCTTTGACTGTCATAGATATGTCTGGAAGTCTCACAATAAGGAGTCACCTATTACCTAAAGGTTACAGTCACAGACCCTCACACAGAAAATTGAGAGGGTTCTACTCCAGGAGTGCCTGTGCTCGTATTCCTTCTTTAATTTCTTTTAAACTTCAAAAGTTTAAGGCTCATACTGAAAGGTGACCTCACTCTTTTTAATTCAAAAATACATTTTTCTTTTCAATTTGTCCAGAAATATCTAATTCTAAGTATATCATCCATCAAAGCCTAAAAAACTTTCTATCTCTGTGCCTCTCACTCTTTTTTTTTTTTTTTCTCTCTCTCTCTCTCTCTCTCTGCCATTGCTTCTGCGGCTTTACAGCTTTGAACACTTACCGATTGCATCTTGCAAATAGTGCTAATTGTGCATGGCAGAGTTTTCACTGTTCGACACATAGTTGCAGGAATGAGAAGGAGCAGGTAGCAGTCCCAGGGGGTTATGCTCCCCATGTTATGCTGTGATGCAACAGATAATACATCTGGCCTGTGATTTCGTGTACTCTTTTGCAATGATATGTCTGCAAAGTTTTCTATTTTCCTTCCCTTCAGTTAAACACTGCTTTGCTGCAGCCCATCTCCATTAGGCAGAGTGATTGCATGTGTTCCTCACCATGGAGTAACTAGAAAATTAAAATACACCCCACTTTGATCTTTACCTCGAATGCCATAGCTGAGTGAGGCAAGTAAGCCCTATCAACTCTAGATTAGGTCCCTACATGTTCACATTCATTCATCAATCCATCTATTCTTTCAACATTCCATCCATTCTTTCTTTCACCATTGCATCCATCCATCCTTCCTTTACAACCCTTTCATCATTACACTATTCCATCATTCCTTCCACTCACACTTCCAACTACTCACCCATCCTTCTACCATCCATACATTCGTTTTTTATCCATCCATCATTTCACTCTCCTTTTATCAATTCACCAATCCACCCTTTCATCCTGCCATCCAGACTTCCAATCATCCATAGATCCATTTATTCTTCCAGGCTTTCATCCTTCCAGCCATTCTTTCACCCATCTGTGCAAATGTTTTATACTTCTGTCCATAAGTCCTTTCACACCTGCGTCCATCCTTTCATCTTTTTGACCATTCCTTCTTGCCACTTTTTCTACCTTCTGGTCAGATGTCCTTCCTTTCACCCTTCCTTCTAAGACCTTCAGTTTCCCTTGTTTTCTCCTCATTTCAGCTTCTGGGCTCATTTGACTATAGTTGGCTTTGCATCCTTCACCTCTGTTGTGGTTTCCTTTACTTGGTTTTTAAGACCTTTTGCTCCAGAGACAACAGGGTCAGAAATAACTGTAAATGTCAACACCACCCCATGTAAGCTGCAAAAGCAGGGGTTCTTGATGCCACCGCGTCCTCACATAAGTCATCAGTGAGGAAGCGATATTGCATCCAAGTGAATGAACGAAGGGTGCTGTCCTGCTGTGTTGGGTGTAGAACCACTGGTGACACAAATTTTGGTTGCACCATCATGCATTAAAGAAATGACTTGACAATGTATCAACGATAATGTAAAGTGGAGCATCTAAATTATATTATTTAAGGTGCATTAATTGTAGAAGACTAGAAATTCATATATATGTGTGTTCTAATGTTTGACTTTAACATGCTTTAACATGATGAATTGTGGTACTCATGCACATTTATGTTCATATATTCTGATTATGGTACTATCGTGTAACTGCATATACTCACACTCCAATTATAATTCTTGCTTTCATTTATAATTGCAAGATGCACTTATAATCATGTATTTCGAATGTGCATTGAATGTTTTAATAAGTGAGCATAACCAAAGGCCTGAAACATTTGGTTTCTTGTGTTTAACCTTCAATGTTGAGTTTTCATCATGTTGTAACATTCTTTCTTTGCTGATGCATCCTTGCGAGTCTACAGTTAATGAAACGCATGTTGTTTCTAGAAGGTAGTAGGGTACGGGAGAATACTGTGACAAGAACAATGAGCGCTAACAAACTGATAGGGAAAGACTCCTGTTTGTCTACCAGATACCGGGAAACCTTCAAGTTTGTCCTCATGTTCGAATTGTGGGATGAGATCTTGAGGGGAGTCACCAATCTCAACTGTGCAAGGAAGATGGAAAACAACTGCTGTGAATAACATGACTTTCTGGATGGTTCTTTTGGTTTAATTGGTATTCACCTAGTTATACAAGAGCAGATTCCTTGGAGATCTGGAGGAATACAGACCTCTCTACTCTTTATTCCATTGTGTGGCATTATGTTATACTGTACCGAGGTATCTGTTATGCTGACACTTTCCTATATTTCCTGAAACCTAATTAGGATTTCCCATTAGTTTAGCTTAGGATATTCAGATTGTTAGTTTCTCCAATGAATAGGCAAGAAGACTCAAACATATACATAGAACATCAGATTCTGTTTCCCATTTGTCCTATTGCTTCAACTGAAATTCTCATATGCCTTATGCTTATACGATTTAACTTAATTTGACACTTTACTTCACCTTTGGTGATTTTGTACTTATACAGATTGTTTTTGAGATTCATTTGCATTGGTTTGGCCCTTAACTTGTTAGAAACTTTGACTTGTATCCTCTGTCTCCTGTATTTAATGTGTGACCAAATTGGGAACACTGTCAATTGAATTGAAAGGTTGATTTTAACTCTCCTTTACTTCGCAAGCATCCTAAGAAGGTCCATCGGAAGAAAATAAATTAGAATATGGGCACAGAGCGTCATCACTACAATGTAACTGAGTGCAAACGGTTGTGTGAGCATCCCCTGTATGTTTACTGCTCTGTAACCAAAAATCCAAAACCTGCCAATGAGGTGAGCGTGGGAACGCTCATGTGAGAACAAATATTGAAAGTTCAAGCACAGGATGGGACTGTAGCGCTGGACTATCCCTACATGCAGTTGAATATAGGGACACTACGTCACATGTGAGAAAACTGCTTGAGCGGTTGCAGAGGCAAGCCAAATTAAACAGCGTTATGGCAATGAGAGATACTGACCCTTGACAGTATGATCTTTTGCTCCCTTTACATGAGGCCACATATGCTCAGGGGAGGTGGGGCAACCAGGGTGAATTGACAGACCATATTGCTATTCAACAGGGGGTTCATCAAGGGTGTGTTTTGGCACCCACCTTATTTACCTTATATATAAATGAGGTGGTACAAGCTGTGTCTTTCTACCAAAACAATGCTCCATCCTTCAATAATTAGAAGATTCCTATATTGCCTTTTGCAGATGACTCTCTCCTTATTTCTAAGACCCCAATGGGTCTCCAGATCCTGGTGATACGTTTATGACCTTTTGCAATGATTATGGGCTGGAACTAAATGCTGGTAAGACCAAACTAATGGTACTTAGATCCCGTTCAGCTAAGTGATGTACTATCACTCTAGCTGGGGCTCCTCTGGGGGAGGTAAATTCAATAGACTACCTGGGTGTAAGGATCTCTAACAAACTGCTTTGGGAAGATCAGATCAACAAGACTATATCCCTTCTTCAACATTGATCTGGGGCCATTCTGTGTTTTTATAAGAGCATAACTACAAAAGCGGTTTCTCTGGCCATTAACATTCATATAGTTAAAGCACAGAAGGCTGCTACTTATGGCGCTGAAGTGTGGGGCTCTTGTAAGATTTTTAAACTGGCAGTGGGTGAGAACAATTTTGCCAGAGCATTACTCACGTGCCTGGGCAGTACCCCCCTGATACCCATTTTTTTGGATCTTGGTTTCAATTGCATCTCAGAAGTGATAGCTTTGAAACCACTACTCTTTTGGGTAAGAATCTGGACGACTCCCCAGCTTGTTAGCTATTGGGATTCTCTTTCTGATCTTTTAAAAAGACCCAATGTGACATCGATTCCATGGTTAAGGCATGTTTCTGAATGGTTTTGTACCCTGGGCCTTAGGAATTACTGGGAGAACCCACAGGATTTAGAGAAGGCCCACAAATTGTTCTTGGAAAAAGCATATTGGTCTCATGTCAGAAATAATTACATTCTTGGTTTATCACATGGACGATTGACCAGTACCTTTCTTGGTTTTAAATGGTACCCTGAGTTTGAGTCCTTTTTAGATCTCATCCCCAATATTTTTGGGAAGAGTCTGTATGTATGTTTCCGTTATGGGTGTTTACCGCTACTGACTTTTGTTAACAGCCGGAGGCTATAGATGGAAACTAGATTATGCCCATGCTGTAAACTTGTCCCGGAAACAGTTGAACATTTTATGTTCTTCTGTTCAGCGTACACCCTTCCCCGTTGCAAGTGGATTCACCCAGTTTGTCAGATGTTGGGCTTTAGGCAATTTGTCACAGCTCTCAGGATTTTAAAGAGCTTTACTTCTGTTACTCTAATTCATACAGTTAGCAAGTTTCTTGATCCCGCATGGTATATACGAATGCATTTTTTAAAAATTGCTGTAGTTTTAATTTAGGTATGCTTTGGGTAATGCGTTGATAGATTTTATTGGTTCTTATTGCTAATAACGAATGATGTTTTTATTGCTGCTACCTACTTCTTTTATTGATTTTACTGTACATATATTTATATGAATTATGCGCTTTCTCTTGCTTTGATGGTTTAGGACCGAATAAAGCTTGTGTTAGGTAAATAAATAAAGATCTTTTGCTGCCCCATTTTTTGTGAAAGGATATGCCAAAATATTTTGGACTTAATCCAATACAGGATGCAAAGTACACTCCAGAGCAGCTGTGAATGCTGCCACTGTATACTTTAGCCAGTACGTTAAGAAGGCCTATTGGTGTCTCTAATACCAAATTCAGGGCCTGATGTAGATATTGCCTCACAGGTTACTGTCCCCTGAAATATAAATCTTATAGGAAAAATTGGGATTTATATTTCAGCGGACGGGATATCCATCACTGTTGTGACAGAGTAACTCCTCCACCGAAATCTAAATCAGGCACTCAGTGTGTTATCCATTACATGCACACAGACATACATAAATAATGTAGGCTGAACGCAGGTAACCCAGCAGTTGCATTTCTAAACCCTCAGCCCCTGTTGTGTCAGTAGCTGCAGGGGTAGCTTTACTGATGCTGGATTGCCTCTAAGCCTGCCAACAGGTCTGGGCATTGCTCTTGCTTCAAAGTTTTCTTTCCGGACCCACACCATTATCAAAGTTAAACTATAGCATAAACGAGTTGAAATGTGTGAGTCTAGGGTGTAAAGAAAGGCATTATAGAGGAAAGCACCAAAAAGTTAAGGAAGGGAAGGAGAGAGCTGGCGGGAGAAAGGGATAGAAAAAGGAAGGAAAGAAAGTAAAAGGAAGGGAAAAAAATTAAGATTGGAAGCAAGAAAGAATAAAAGGTATAGAGGGGGTAGGAAAAGGAAAAGAGAAAGTCAGGAAAATATGTCATAGAAAGGAGGAAAGGTAAGGAAGAAATGAAGGCAGGAAGAAGGAAGGAGGAAGACAATTAGAAGACACGAAGAGAATATGGATTGCGGTGAAAAAGAGAAACAAAGAAACAGAAGACAAGGAGAGGAAAATAGGAACAAAATAGAACTGATTAAAGAAGAAGTGGAAAAAAGAGAGGCAGAAGGAAAGAAAGTATACAGAAAGCAAGGAAGGAGGAAGGAAAAAGACAAAGAGGAAAAGATATGCAATAAAGATACACAAACTCATGTTGAATAAAAACATGAAACATCATAACAAAAAACTAAATAAGTACCAGTCATGAGAAAGCAGGAGTTGAGAGATGAGTGAGAAGAAAGGAAAGATATGGACGAAACAGAGTCAGGAGAAAGGTTGTCTGGCTCCCAGGGACCCCTTCAGCCTCAGGGCACTTCAACATCACAACTTCTCACATACTGCCTTGGGACATGGAGAAGGTGGGCCATCTCCCAATGCGCACAGATTGCACTGGCAAGCCTGCAGCGTGGGATGCCCCAGCCAAAGCCCTGTCTAAAGGCAGGCCCATCCATCTTGCGCCCATCAGAGGCAGGACAGGGCCACCCCCCCCCCTGTCCTTATAGCCTGGAGTTCTTCGAAGGCCTGGAGTTCTTCGAAGACATCCCCTCTGGCTACCATTGTGAGTATCCGGGCTGTAACATTAAGAGTGCAATGGGCAATAGGAAGGCCCAAGACCATGCTAATTGGCCTGGTCCGGCTGGGAAGTGCGTCAAAAAGCATGCTGGTGGCAATTGCACATTTAATACAATTGATAATTTGACAGAGGAGGTAGAGATCATGTTGAACAAAGGGAAAGATCAGCCTATTGCCTCACCTTTCTGAACAACAAATTACTCATTTTTTTAAAGGTAACAGCAGAAGGTGATCCACAAATAGAGCCAAACATCATCCAGCAACCAACGAGGCCACAGGATACACTCCAAAACCGACACCCCCTTGCTCACCAATTGCCCCAGTTACTATTAAATTTATCTCAACCACTGAATCAATCTCGGCTGAAATAGAGCCCAGTATAACATGCTCAAGTTGCTATGCCTGCTTGCCAATCTGTCAGAGGAAGTTCCTAGGCCAAGAAACGAAATCACAGATATAGAGGAGCCAAGTTCAATAATTGCCATTTAAAAAGCGTCCTTGATTCTGTGAAAATGGTTGTTCAGTCCCTAACATCAAGAGTTCAGGAGGTCACAGAGGCAAATAAAAATGTAGCCAACAAGCTAGAGGCACACTTGGCTGAGTGTTGCGAGTATCACCCAAACTGAAATATCAATCAACTCATGGGAACGCTATTATAGGGAACAAAACATACATAGCATCTTCCATCCACTGTCCCAAGTGCTCTAAGTCTAGCCCTGAAGCTACGCTCTGGGCAGCAGTGGTCGGTGCCCTAGTGAGGAAGCAGGTGCCAGCATTGTAAAGCTAGATGTGTAGACCAAGAATGCAAATTTGCAAAGACCTAGGTGTACCAACAATCCCATCTCTTTCATCTCTTCTCAAACACTCCCATCTCACAGTTAGCCGAACAGTTGTGCCACCCTCACTTGTCAAGGCCTGACTTTTCTTTTTAGCCAGCGAACTACATCCTTCAAACAAGAATCCAACACCATTGACAAGAGCAGCGAGGGCCTGCAACATCTTTATGCTAAGGGTACTCAGACTTTTACCAGGCCAAAGGGAGTCAAACGGATCCCTCATCAACAAGGTGATGCACTGGATTTGCTACAAGTGCAAATGTTCATTGATCCATTCAGACATTATCTCCAGCCAATGCTTGTCCAACAGTACTGGCCCTATGATAATATCAAACTGACCTTGATGAACCACTTCATTACATATGGCTTGCTGGCTCTGGAAGCTCAGACTCTTCCTACCCTTGATACAGACATTCAATTCAAAGCTGCTCTGGACATTTCTAATAACTTCCTTGCTAGTCACAATGCACTATGCTTGTTAAAGACCTCTAGCAATTCGTTGCGTCTAAGCCTATGAAAAGGGAAGGTTAGACCTATGTCAGCAAATTCACCAAAGCTTCACGACACAGTCATCCTCTACGTTCCCCGCTAAAGGAGAACAGCTGACTGGTTAACACTCCTCTCAGTAACTTTAATTGTACTAAACTTGTTAATGATTGTGCCCAAACCCAGTCTCCACAAATGGAAATTGAACACTTATCTGGAGCCTCACAAGATTTACACACCAGTCCCCTTAGGATTCTAGACACGGTATCATGTAGAGTGCTTACATGGAACCTAGCTGGACAGAAACCTAGGCTCTCAGATCCTACCTGGATCTGTTTCATTGACATATTTGTAATCTGCATGTTTCAAGAAACGTGGTGTGTGGAACCTATATTGAGGTTGTGTTACTTTAACTTTTTTGGTCCTGCCACTGAAAGAAGGAAAGGTCGCCCAGCAGGGGGGTCTAACCATTTGGGTGAAAAACACACTCCAATGTAAAATTAAGAGGCTCATAGTAAATTCACCTAATATATTGGGTCTCTCCATTACCAAAGAGAATACCTGTGTTTATATCTATATATATGATGTGTACAACAGGCCGGTGGGCTTAAGTATAGAGTAAGTTTTTTTTTTTTTTGTTTGAACAAACATTTGTTTTTTTATTTATTTTTTATTTTTTAACCCATGTGGTTCAATAACACATGGTACACACATAGTATACATCCTTGGGTATTTTAACACTGCACAGTGGTATTGTGATCATAACCATTGTGTAGATGGGATTGAACTACTTGTGAAGTCCATGGCTGTATTATCCCACTTCCTCATTGCCTTATCCAGCCCCCTCCCATCCTTGTTGACTGCCATTAGCAGACCATGTGGTGTCTGGGGAAGGTTCTTGGTATATGCCTCTAGGTTTCGCCCATACCTTCCAAATCTTATAGGTTTTTGGGGGGCAGCCTCTTTCTTTGTATATAGGGCATTCCATGCCCATGCAGAAGTCCATACCTGTAGCTCAGACCTCAACTGAATGGGCTGCCATCTCCTTCCAAACCCTTGTTATATCTCTCTTAGCCACTATATTCTCCCAGCCATAAAAGTGCCCTCTGGGAGCGCATGCCCCCTAGCTCATCCATCACATGAAGGAGCACCGGTCTGTGGCCCCTCGGCTTTCCCAGACCCACCACATTCTCCAGAGTCCCCAAGACCCCTTCCCAGAAGGGAGACATAGCAAAGCAGTGCCAGAAGGTATGGGATAGGTTCCCTGGTGTACTCCCACACCTCAAGCATCCTCCATCTGATATTAATTCCATGCAGCAAAGCTTGGTCCTGGTATGGATCAGTTTGTGTCTAAACTGTGAGGCTATGCCTGCCTCTCTCGGAGCCTCTTGTGCCTCCCTCCAATCATCATTATCAAGGTCCCTTAGTTCCAGTCCCCATGCCCTTCGTAATTCCACCATAGGGTCCTGTGTGCTCCTCAGCTGCATTTTATATCTTTGGGATAGCTTATGTTGTTTCATGTTCGTGAGAAGATGTTTAGTCTCCAATGAGGAGAACTCTAATATCTTGATTGTGTCATGGAGCGTCAGCATCAACGCATGTCAGAGATGCAGGTATCGGAAAAACTGTGAGCGATGTAGCTTGTGCAGTTCCTGGAAGAATTTCAGGACATCCTTGTAGGAAAATGCCACTGTTGGCATGGATACCCCGTAACGTTTTGCCTTTTGTTTATGCCAGCTTTGATTGAAAGTGTGCTGGGACCCTGCTAACCAGGACCCAGCACCAGTGTTCTTTCCCTAAAACGGTAACTTTGTCTCCACAATTGGCACAGCCCTGGCACACACTTAAGTCCCTTGTGGCCAGGGAAGATCTCTAAGGGCTGCAGCATGTATTATGCCACCCTAAGGATCCCTCACTAATCACATGCACACTGCCTCACAGCTGTTGGGGAGAAAACAACTAAGTCGACATGGCACTCCCCTCAGAGTGCCATGCCCACTACTCACTGCCTGTGGCATAGGTAAGTCACCCCTCTAGCAGGCCTTACATCCCTAAGGCAGGGTGCACTATACCACAGGTGGGGGCATAGCTGCATGAGCACTATGCCCCTACAGCGTCTAAGCCAATTCTTAGACATTGTAAGTGCAGGGTAGCAAAAGAGTATATGGTCTCGGAGGTAGTCAAACACGAACTCCACAGTTCCATAATGGCTACACTGCATACTGGGAAGTTTGATATCAAACTTCTCAGCAAATTAAGTCCACACTGATGCCAGTGTGAGATTTATTGAGAAATGCACTCAGAGAGCATCTTAGAGATGCCCCCTGCATGCCAGCCCAACGGCTAGTGCTAGGCTGACCGGTCTATGCCAGCCTGACACTTCCAGACTAGTTTCTGGCCACATGGGGTGAGTGTCTTTGTGCACTCTGTGACCAGGAACAAAGCCTATCCTGGGTGGAGGTGCTTCACACCTCCCTCTGCAGGAACTGTAACACCTGGCGGTGAGCCACAAAGGCTCAAGCCTGGTGGTACAACGCCCCAGGGCACTCCAGCTAGTGGAGATTCCTGTCCCCTGGACACAGCCCCCACTTTTGGCGGCAAGTCTGGAGGAGTTAATGAGAAAAACAAGGAGGAGTCACCCTCCAGCCAGGACAGCCCCTGAGGTGTGCAGAGCTGATGTGACCCCTTCCTTAGAAAATCCTCCATCTTGCCATGGCGGATTTAGCCCAATAGGATTAGGGATGTGCCCACCTCCCCAAAGGGAGGAGGCACTAGGAGGGTGTAGCCACCCTCAGGGACAGTAGCCATTCACTACTACCCTCCAGCCCTAAACACATCCCTAAATCCAGTATATAGGGGTGACCCCGAACCCAGGAAATCAGATTTCTGACAACCAAACCAGAAGAAGGACTTCTGACCTGAAAACCCCACAGAGAAGGAAGACGACAACTGCTTTGGCCCCAGCCCTACTGGCCTGTCTCCTGATTCAAAGAACCTGCAACAGCGACACATCCTGCGGGCCCAGCAACCTCTGCCTACTCAGAGGACTGCCCTGCAACTCCAAAGAACCAAGAAACTCCAGTGGACAGCAGCTCTCTCCAAAGCAACAAGAAGAAACCATCTTTAAAGGGACTCTTATCTCACTCTAGAAGCGTAAGTCCCCACCACTCTGCACCCGACACCCCTGGCCCGTGTCCAGGGAAACCAACACCGCAGAGAGGACCCCCAGGCAACTCCAACGATGTGTTCACCCTGAGCAGATCTCCCTGCACTCACCCCCCCAACAACGCCTGCAGAGGGAATCCACAGGACCTCCCTCACCGCGACTGCCCGGTAACAAAGAACCCGATGCCTGGAAGAAGCACTGCACCTGCAGCCCCCAGGCCTGTAAAGAACCAACCTCCGGTGCAGCAGTAACCAGCAGGCGGCCCTCTCACCCTTGCCCAGTGGGTGGCTGGCCCGAGAAGCCCCCCTGTGCCCTGCCTGCATCGTCAGAGTGACCCCCGGGTCGCTCCATTGATTTCAATACAAAACTCGACGCCTTGTTTGCACACTGCACCTGGCCGCCTCTGTGCCGCTGAGGGTGTATTTTGTGTGCCTGTTCGGGACCCCCAGTCTCTACAAACCCCCCCTGGTCTGCTCCCCAAAGACACAGGTAATTACCTGCTAGTAGACTGAAACCGGAGCACCCCTAGTCTCCGTAGGCGCCTATGTTATTTGGGCCCCACTTTGACCTTGCACCTGACCGGCCCTGTGTTGCTGGTGCTGGGTTTTTTGGGTTAACTTGAACCCCCAACGATGGGCTGCCTATGCCTCGGAGACTCAACTTGTAGGTGCTTTACTTACCTCAAAAACTAACTTGTACTTACCTCCCCCAGGAACTGTTGAATTGTGCAGTGTCCACTTTTAAAATAGCTTATTGTCATTTTATGCCAAACTGTGTACGTTACTGTTTTTATTCAAAGTCCTATCTTTACCTATGCCAAGTACCTTACATTTAATATACTTACCTTGAATTTGACTCTTGTGGTTCTAAAATAAATTAAGAAAATAATATTTTTTATATAAAAACCTATTGGCCAGGAGTTAAGTCACTGTAGTAAAGGTTTTGGCCACAGTTTTGGCCAATTTGCTGGGAAAAGTAATCGAACATCTAGTTCATCCTGACCAGTTGGGGTTCATGCCACAGAGGGCCACAAGACATAATTTGCAACCGGTACATAATGCGATCACCTTAAGTGGGTTGGTAGAGGAACATAGGCCCTCATTACAACATTGGCAGTAAATGCCGCTTACCGCCGTGCAGAAGACTGCCAACACACCGCCGCGGCTGCGGAATTCCGCCACAGCTATTATGACCCACAGCACGGAATCTGCCAAAATTCAGACACCCACACAAGTCCGCCACACCAAAGGTCAGTGATAAACTAGTGAAAACAAAACCTCCACCGTCACGCCAACAGAAATACGCCCACACTATCACGACACACGAATCCATGCGGCGGTTTTTCAACAGCGGTATCCCATTGGCGGTACACACCGCCGCGCTCAAAATACACACACATTTTTACAAAACACTACCACATTGGACAATTCCAAATACACACACCTGATACACATACACACACCACTCCCACACACCCAATACAATATAAAACACACACCCACATCACCCACAAACCCCTACGACCACAAGTACCGAGAGAAGGCCAGAGAGAGACACTACAAACAACTACCAAGCATCCACTGGCACACAATACCATCACCCACATTATTTCCACGCACCTCACACAACACACCACTAAATAGCACCCCACTTATCACTACACACACCACCCCACACATCACCCACACCACCCCATGGCACGGCAAAGACACCCCAGGTTCTCTGAGGAGGAGCTCAGGGTCATGGTGGAGGAAATCGTCCGGGTAGAGCCACAGCTATTCGGATCACAAGTGCAGCACACCTCTATTGCTAGGAAGATGGAGCTATGGCGAAGAATAATGGACAGGGTCAGCGCAGTGGGGCAGCACCCAAGAAATTGGGATGACATCAGGAAGAGGTGGAACGACCTACGGGGGAAGGTGGGTTCCGTGGTCTCAAGACACCACCTTGGAGTTCAGCGGACTGGCGGCGGATACCCACCTCCTCCCCCACAACTAACAACATGGGAGGAGCAGGTCTTGCTGATTCTGCATCCTGAGGGCCTCGCAGGAGTAGATGTAGGAATGGACTCTGGTAAGTCAAAGCTTTACTATTACATCCCCCACCCTACCTGCATGCCATCACATACCCCCACCCTCACCCCATCACTCCTACTCCTCACATATGTCCCACTATCACAACCCACCTATCCCAACACCAAGCCCTGCATGCATCACCAAAGCATGTACACCCATCACCAAAGCATGGCCACTGCACATACCCATACACCCCCCTGAACCACCATCACACAAGGTCCCACACAGGAATGCAAGAACTGGGGTACACGGACACCCACCTATTGCACACCATGCCACACACAGATGTAATAAACATCCTTTTATACCCCTGCAGGACCCCTACCCAACATCACCGGACAGGAGGGTCCACACATGTCCACACCACCAACAGAAGAGGCCCACAGTGATGACAGCAGCTCTGTCCAACTGGATCTAGATGACCAGCCCGGCCCATCAGGGACCTCTGGACAGTCGGTTCCCCTCACACAGTCACACGCCACTACAGACCTTCCCCCCTCTGGAAACACCAGCACAGCACCAACCCAGCGGGCCCATACCTCTGTCCCCAGGACACGTCAAGCAGCAGTGTGTCCACCACTACAGGGAACCCAGGCTAACCCACCACCCCAACAACAACAGGGACCTGGGGGCAGTGGTAGTGGGCACACGGTCCAGGGGACGGAGGCCCAGGAACACAGGGGAACTGCGAGGGCTGCTGTGCTACAGGGGGAGGACAGGCCAAGGGAACCCACTCTCCACGAGGCCCTCTCCTCCATCGTGGGAGCCTACCACCACTCCCAGGAGACGATGGCAACGGTACTGGCCAAGTTTCAGGAGACCCAGCCCCTGCAGGAGGAACAGTATTTGGGCTTCAGGGAGGAACTCAGAGCCATCAATTCCACCCTGGGCACCATCATAGGGGTGCTGAAGGAAGTACTCAACACCAGGAGGGACACTGTGGCACAACAAGGGACCCCTGACACTAGCATGGACGATGAACTGCCCACCACCTCCGCCAGTGCTAGTGGACAGGAGGCACTGCCACAGGACCACCACACCAGCACCCCACCCCCTGCAGAGGGAGAACCACCCTGCAAACGGTCCCTGAGATCCAGGGCAAAGACAGAACGATGCCAAGAAATGAGACCACCCTGATTGTCATCCTTCTGTCCCACCTTGTCACCCTGTCCATCCTCAAACTGCCCCAGCTCCACTTCCTATGCCCATCTGGGCAATGCACCTGTGAGACTAATAGACTGGACTCTGCCATGGACATTGCTCCACCATCATCCCTCACCATTTTACAACCCCCTCCAATATTGAGCACTTAAATAAACACCCTTGAAGCACAAAACAATCTGGAGTCAGTCTGTGATTTCGAAATAGTGTATTAGCAATTACAGTGGCAAAATGCTCTTTCAATTGTAATGTCAACATACCCATGTCACACAGCTCTAGTCCATGAGGAAACAAAGCAGATGTCACACAGTGGGACACACATCTGTGAAATCGTAAGGGAAAGTGACAACTCAGTGACCATACACTAGGTGAAAACGACAAACAGTAGAGGTAGTAGTGTTAAAGTACATGTAGTAGGCAGGTTTGTATTCTTACCTGTGTCTCACTGGAACTATTGCAGGATCACCGAGTTCCTGTTGTCCATGTCCTCTTCTTCTGGTTCCTCGTCTTCACTGTCCACAGGCTCCACAGCTGCAACAACACCGCCATCTGGACCATCCTCCTGCAGAAAAGGCACCTGTCGTCACAAAGCTAAGTTGTGAAGCATACAGCAGACCACGATGATCTGGCACACCTTCTTTGGTGAGTAGAATAGGGATCCACCTGTCATATGGAGGCACCTGAACCTGGCCTTCAGGAGGCCGAAGGTCCGCTCTATTATCCGCTGAGTTCGACCATGGGCCTCATTGTAGCGTTCCTCTGTCCTTGTCCTGGGATTCCTCACTGGGGTCAGTAGCCATGACAGGTTGGGGTAACCAGAGTCACCTGCAAATGGCGAGGGACACCTGTTAGACACACACTAACCTGTAGGGATATCCCCAGACCCAGACAACCATTCCCACTGACTTGCTTCCAGGTGCTCACCTAATAGCCACACACGGTGCCTCTGGAGTTGACCCATCACATAATGGATGCTGCTATTCCGCAGGATGTACGCATCATGCACTGAGCCAGGGAACTTGGCATTCACATGGGAGATGTACTGGTCTGCCAAACACCCCATCTGCACATTCATGGAATGATAACTCTTCCGGTTTCTGTACACCTGTTCACTCCTGCGGGGGGCACCAACGCCACATGGGTCCCATCAATGGCACCTATGATGTTGGGGATATGTCCCAGGGCATAGAAGTCTCCTTTCACTGTAGGTTAATCCTCCACCTGAGGGAAAACAATGTAGCTCTGCATGTGTTTCAGTAGGGCAGACAACACTCTGAACAACACGTTGGATAACATAGGCTGGGACATCCCTGATGCTATGGCCACTGTTGTTTGAAATGACCCACTTGCAAGGAAATGGAGTACTGACAGCACCTGCACTTGAGGGGGGATTCCTGTGAGATGGCGGATAGCTGACATCCGGTCTGGCTCCAGCTGGGCACACAGTTCCTGGATTGTGGCACGGTCAAACCTGTAGGTGATGATCACATGTCTTTCCTCCTTTGTCGACAGGTCCACCAGTGGTCTGTACACCTGAGGATGCCGCCATCTCCTCACATGTCCCAGCGGACGGTGCCTATGAAGGACAACAGCGAGCACAGAGTCAAACGACTCAGAGGTACGTACCCACAGCTTACACAGAACACGAATCATAATCCGAAAATTGCCCTGTATATGTGTTGAGGCTAGGCCTAGGTATGTGTGACGCAGTTAAAAATTAAGCCATGTGGGCCCCCGAAATGGCGGCTGCCTGACCTCTAAAGTGGGACAATGGGATGTGAGGTAACTGTGCTGGTGTTGTACACCGTCGCGGTAGGCGGTCGAAGACCGCGGCGCAATGCTGCATTGGTTAACATTGGACCCTATGGGTCCCAGGAGCCAATGACGATGTACGCCGGCAGTGACGGTACGCAACGCCGCGAACGTGACCGCCATTTTCCATCTGTTCAATCACTCTATTCCTTATCTTCGACAGGAGAGGACCTACACTGCAATTGCTGCTGTGACCTCAGTCTGTAAGAGGCAATGTCTCGTGCGTCTGGGGAAAGGGCCCCTGCCTTCACATCGGAGGAGTTGGAGAAACTCGTGGATGGGGTCCGTCCCCAGTACACGCTACTCTACGGTCCCCCAGACAAACAGGTAAATACACTGGGAGCATGCTGTATGGGCTATGCCTGTGTGAAGTGGGGTGGATGAAAGATGGGGGGGAGATTGAGGCGTGCATGAAACGACGGTGAGTGCATGTGCATCATGGCAAGGGTAGGGATGGGGGCCAATGACTGTGATGGTGCATTTGGTAATAACTTTTCTTTTCCCCCTGTACAATTCATGTAGGTCAGAGCCCACCAGAAAAAAGATTTATGGCGTGCCATCGCCAAGGACGTCCGGACCCTGGGAGTCTACCACAGATGGAGCACCCAATGCTATAAGAGATGGGAGGACATTCGCCGCTGGAGCAAGAAGACGGCGGGTGCCCAGCTGGGGATGGCCTCCCAACGTGGGAGGGGTGCCCGTCGCACCATGACCCCCCTGATGTTTAGGATCCAGAACCAGTGGAGAGATACATCCACTACCTCAGTCCTTGGCAGGATGAAGCACTCTGGGCACAAGGCCCCCTCCAGAACCAGTGGAGAGATACATCCACTACCTCAGTCCTTGGCAGGATGAAGCACTCTGGGCACCAAGCCCCCTCCAGAACCAGTGGAGAGATACATCCACTACCTCAGTCCTTAGCAGGATGAAACACTCTGGGCACCAAGCCCCCTCCAGAACCAGTGGAGAGATATATCCACTACCTCAGTCCTTGGCAGGATGAAGCACTCTGGGCACAAGGCCCCCTCCAGAACCAGTGGAGAGATACATCCACTACCTCAGTCCTTGGCAGGATGAAGCACTCCGGGTACCAAGCCCCCTCCAGAACCAGTGGAGACTGTCATCCACTTGAGAGACTGTGGCTTTGCACTCCCCAGGATTGAACAGTGGGCAAAGCACCCACTGTAGAGACTTGAGAGACTGTGGCTTTGCACTCCCCAGGATGAAGCAGTGGGCAAACCACCCACTGTAGAGACTAGAGAGACTGTGGCTTTGCACTCCCCAGGATTGAACAGTGGGCAAACCACCCACTGTAGAGACTTGAGAGACTGTGGCTTTGCACTCCCCAGGATGAAGCAGCAGTGGGCAAACCACCCACTGTAGAGACTTGAGAGACTGTGGCTTTGCACTCCCCAGGATGAAGCAGTGGGCAAACCACCCACTGTAGAGGCTTGAGAGACTGTGGCTTTGCACTCCCCAGAACTGAACAGTGGGCAAGCCACCCACTGTAGAGACTTGAGAGACTGTGGCTTTGCACTCCCCAGGATTGAACAGTGGGCATGTGGCCCCCTCGTGGATTTGGTGTCGTGCACTCAACTGGCTGAGGTGCCCCCCCTTTCCCTCCCCCTGAGGTGCCTGTTTTATTGCTATCTGATGCCCCTGCAGTGTTCTCTCCGTCATGGTCGGTGATCTTGTATGAGCCCAGTGTTCCACGGACTTCAATGGAGCACTACCTGGACTACTATTCTTGGTGTATATTTTGTTAATCGTGTATATATGTATATTTTAGCGTACTGCAATTTAATATATTACAATGGTTACACTCATTTTCTTTGGTCTTTGCATTCTTCCAGGGGGGGTATGGGGGGTGTAACTATAATGCATCATGATGTATTAGTGTGTGTGTTGTCGTGGGTGAGGGTGTGGATGGGGGGGTGTTGCGTGTGTGTGTCCCTGTTTTTTCCCTCCCCTGTGTCGTAGGTGCAGTACTCACTGTGGTCTTCGCCGCCGGCGTTCGTGCTCCTGGTAGAGGAGCAACAAGATAAGGGCTGGCAGGATCTGCAGCTCTGATTCCATGGCGTCCTGCTTCTTCGTGGGGTGTGTAGAGGTGAGCGTTTTCCCTTCGAGGTCCTGTTTCCGCCGGGTTTTTGTCCGCGGTGAATCCGCCCCGGAAAAGGTGGTGGATTGGTAGGTTGTGATACTGTGGGCGGTACATTGTCCTACGCCTGTCTGTTGGCGGTGACCGCCAAGCTGTTTGTTTGTACAGCTGTGGCGGTCCGAGTGTTAAAGTGGCTGTCTTTGTTGGCAGTTTCTGCCACGGTCGTAATTCCACATTTTTTACCGCCGGCCTGTTGGCGGTCTTACCGCCGCTTTAACACCGTCCGCCAGGGTTGTAATGACCACCATAGAGTTTTAATGTTGGTAGATTTTCAGAAAGCTTTTGATTCAGTCGATTGGGCTTATATATTCGCTCTGTTTGCCTGTGTCGGCTGTGGCCCTGGATTAACCAATTATTTTGGTCTTCTTTATACCAATCTCGGAGCCAGGGTGCAAGTGGGGGATGTGGTCTCTGAATGGTTCCCAATGATGACAGGTACCCATCAGGAGTGCCCTCTGTTCCCCTTATTATTTGCAGTGGTGATTGAACCATTGGCAGCCTGGGTATGAATAGATGCATTGGATAGAGGATTTCAGTGGGATGATGAGTCGAACGACTGCATAACTTTATATGTGGAAGATGCCTTTCTGTATTAAGAAGACCTGGCAGCTTCAGGACCTATGGTGCTACAGATGCTAGGAATATTCAGCACGTACTTGGGTCTTCGGATTAACCCACACAAATCAGTGGTTAACCCTATGGCACAATGCCCTGTGAATATGCCATGGGCAATGGGAATACCGAATCAATCCTTAGGATTTCGATACTTAGGGGTTTTCATCACTGGGGATGAAAAGAGTTCCTTTGAAAGTATACTGGTGCCACAGATGGAGATGCTGTCAAAGGACATTAAGCTCTGGAGTGATCTACCATTATCCCTGCTATGACACACGGCCATCTTTAAGATGGCTGCACTGCCAACGCTCAATTGAAAAATCACCCCTTCCCGATTGCCCCTTCCTTCTTCATGAAAGTTAATGCACAACTGAGGACGTTGCTCTGGGAGATGGAGTACCACACATCTCACTGGGAAAGTGTTGTAGACAGGTATTTGAAGGAGTGGCCACACTGGATATCCGTTGCATTATTGGGCAACCACCTTCTTATTATCAACAATTGGTGGTTCGGGGAGTTCGGTAACCCAGCTTACACCCTTGAAGGAAGGGTTCTGGGTACATAGGGTCTCCTGCATAAGTATATGCAGGTGATATGTCTGAGTTGCTTCTACTGGCCACTAGGGTGGTGCTGGGGGCTTGGGTGGTGGCCAAGAAAGTTACTGGCTGGACTGGCAGGCTAACATTAGAGACATTGTTATGGCGAGGCACATACCTTCCGCAGGTTGCAGCCCAGCGCAGCTTCACAGCATGGGATATTATTGGCATCTTGACTTTATGGGACATTTTACATGAGGGTTGTAGGAAGCTGGCTCTGAATATACTATATCAAAATGAGATAGAGTGTGCACAGTGTCCAGGGATTCCCCAAGAGGCTTGACAGAGGCAATAATAGATAATACTAATGCTCTATTTGTGGTAGTGTGGTTCAGCAATTAGGCTTATTAGAGGGTAGTGTTAAGCACTGGTTGTACACACAAGCGCTGTGTGGCCGGAGGAAGGCAGGAGCCCTTTCAATCTTTACCGCGCTCCCGCCGTCGCGGGAAGCGCTGTGTGGCAGGAGGAGGGGCAGGAGCCCTTTAAATCTTTACCGCGCTCCCGCCGTCGCGGGAAGCGCTGTGTGGCCGGAGGAGGGGCAGGAGCCCTTTAAATCTTTACCGCGCTCCCGCTGCGCGGGCGGCGCCTGGGCCAAGGGCGGGCACGTCCATGCCCGTCATTGCCAGGAAGAGGCAGGGCAGGGCCACCCCCCTGACATCCACCCAAAAGAAGTCTGGATCAGTTAGCCCAATGGACAGGGCTGCTTAAAGGTACTGTGCCGGTGATTACTCTCTAAAATAAAAGAGGGTCTGCTATGAAGGAGCACTGATTAATAGTTGAAGGACGCTCCCCCCTCACGCAAGGATTGACTTAGGTGGTTTACGCTCAAGGTATAAGTAAGGCCTATAACTCTTTAACTGCAGTGGTTTTGGTGTGGTTAAAGGCTGTGACTGGACATTTGAACCAACTAGCGCTTGATTATAATCTGGTTCTATTTTTTTCCCCCAGTCAGGGGTTTTGACTCTGATATATCTTCTAAAGTAATTTACAGTGCCCTATTTTGGACAAAGGGACTAGCCTGTCAAAATGGGAAAACGTAAGGGAGATAATGGGGGCAGGGAATCCACCCAGGAGGCACCCCCACCCAGGCTAATAACAAGTTACCTAACGTCTGTAATGGGTGCCATTGAGACAGAGATAGGGAGAGTAGAAGCTACCCTAGAGTCGTCTCTTGAGAAAGCAGGAAAGGCTGGGGTGGGGGGACGGAACCCGTCGGCATCACTGCTGCCAAGTAAGATCAAGGAAAGAAACCCTTGTGTATCATCAGAAATTGATTTAATCGATTTAATCACTCCTACAACCCCAGAGAGCCCACCCTCAAAAAAAGCAGGCAAATAATCCCCCCCCAAATGGCAGTAACTCCCATACACCAAGTGGGACTTCCTGTAGACAGGGAAGGCTCTGGAGAGCCCTCATTAGGAACTAAGAAGTCCAAGAGCAAATGTCCTTCTAAAACCCAAAAAATAAAACATACTATAGGTAAACAACTAAAAGACAATAAAAATATGGACCCAACCAAAACCTGTTTTCTGCAAATTGAAGACCAACTCAGAGACATTAAAAAGCTATGCTCATTAGTTCTAGAGAAAGTGGCCGCTCTCGAACAAAAGGTTGAATCTATATCAAATTTAAAACCCCAACCACCAAAGGCAGAATCTCAGAACACTCATTCCATTTCTGAATATTTACCAACTCCACCTGCTCATCAGCATCAGAATTTTAGAATATCTCTTCCTCAGAACCCAACCCAAAAACCCTTGAATGCAGAGGCCCCACAACATTCTATAAACCCACAATATCAGCGGGGCATAAATAAACGGGAAGGCCGCCGGGGCCAGGAAATTATAAGTACTCAGGTAGCCTGCCCAATGATACCTCTGGCATGTACCCCCTATATTTTAATCTTGGAAAATGCCCCTATATTGGAAAGCACCCATCCCGAACCCCATATGTCTCTATTAAATAAAGTGATGCATTGGGTAGGAAAACACACGGGAGGGCGGGTTGACTTCCATAGGGACATCTTAACTGTAAGAAGGGTACCTTGGGTTGGCTCATCCCCCAAAACATCACCTGGGGATTGTATTATAATAAATTTTAGGACCCCCCGGACTGTTAATGCTCTATATCACCATCTCTCACCTATGAAAGGTCCTATAAGAGTCCAACTCCTGACTAAGTTTATCCATCCGTTACCAAACCCACGTTACTCTGATTCAACCTATTCTGGGTCTCAGAATCCCAGTAACCTTGGGCTGTCTAACCCCTCTGATACTGCTTTGACATTATCTAATAGATATGAGACCCTGACCTCACTAGAGCAGTTAGATTGACAATCACTAACTGAGCCATCCTTGCAAGTTCCTCTGGAGATAAATGTACTCCCACAGTCCCCCCTAGAATCTAAAGGAGTCCCTAATATACGTGATATACAGGGTATGACACCCCTAGGGATTATTTCATGGAATGTTGCAGGTCTAAAATTAAAAATTGGAAACCCCGATTGGATAAATTTAGTGACGGGAAACCTTATTATTTGTTGTCAGGAGACCTGGCTCACAGAATCACCACATATTAATGGCTATACCACATACTATGTCCCTGCAACCAAAGCCCATGCAGGCAGAGCTAAGGGCGGTCTGGCTATCTTTTTATCTGTGGAGGCTGGAGGGACGGAAGCACGTGTTGCAGGTATATCGCCTTTTTTTCTGGCCCTATCTCTGAAACTAGAAGAATCATACGATATACTACTGATCAACTATTACAACAACACCTTTGATAACTCAGACACTAGCGTGGTCAGTAGTTTGGAGACACTAATACATAAGGTAACAGTATCTAGTAAAAAGGAAATAAGAATAGTCTGGGTTGGTGATTTTAATGTCCATCTCTGTGAACCAGAACTCCTTGATTGTTGTGGACTCCTGGACGAGAATGACATTCCCATTCAACACTTCAAACACTCTCTGTATGGGAACGCCCTCAATTCTCTGATAACAGTAAACTCCCTCTCCTTTCCCACACCCGCCACCCGAGGGATACCAACATTTGTAAAGGGGGACACTCACACCACTATTGATTATATTATTTATTCTAGAGAACTGTCCCCTGTTACAGGTCAACTCAGGGTTACCCCGACCTGCTTTAGTGATCATAACCCCTTATCCATTATGATTAATTTAGATCTGATAAATGATCCAGGAAGAGGGAAGCAACACCCTCCCATGAAGCTCTCATCCCAAAAAGGGCTTACAATCAAATGGGGGAAGATAAACACCAAAAAATTCTTTGGAGATGTATTTTTGAATAATTGGCCAGATGTTATGGCATCCCTTGACGAAAATAAGGCCCCACACAAAATTATTCGGGCATTCTCCTCTCTGACAAATTACATGGCGGAGAAACTACACCCTCAACGACCCAACAAAGTCCGTGGCCCAAGATGGTTTAACCACGCATGCACCTCATCTTTAAGCAAGCTTAAAAAAACAATCAATGTATCCCCCAAAGATCCACAAGCAATCAAGATTGCCAGGAAAAACTATAAAGAAGCTCTTGCCAAAAGGAAAGTTGATCTAAGTGAAGCGGCGTGGGAGGAACTGATGGCTGCAAGTAAACTCAAAGATACAACTGCATTTTGGCGTGTGGTTAACTCTCCATTATTTAGCGACAACTATGAGACGCCCATGGACTCTGTCATTCCAGCCAAGACCTGGGTGGACTATTTTAAAAAAAAATTCGCCACAGAGACAAACACCCAACCAGGAATGCTAAATTGTTTAAAACCTGCAGGAAATGATCAGCTAAGTCTGGCTTTTAGTAACACTATAAGCGTAGATGATGTTAAACAGGCAATCCAAGATAGTCCATCTGAGAAAGCACCGGGTCCAGACAGAATTCCTGCTGACCTATATAAGGCACTTCCAGACTTCTGGGGCCCACTGCTAACCAATGTTATAAGGTTGGCTGTGTTAGACCCTCTAGTAGACTCTTGGAAAGAAGCGATCATCGTCCCGATTTTTAAGAAGGGAGATAGGGCTGACCCTCTGTGCTATCGTCCAATCTCTCTGCTGGACAGTTCAGTCAAAATTTTGGGCCGGGTAATTTTAAATAAACTAGAAGAATGGGCAACTGATACTCACTCCCTCTCAGAGTTACAATTTGGCTTTCGCCCAGGGGTGGGCACAGTCGAACAAACCCTTAATTTGACACTTATAGTCCAGAAATATACTAAAGCCAAAAGTGGCTGTATACACTTAGCATTCATGGATCTCTCCTGCGCCTTTGATTCAGTCAGCAGGGAGAAATTGTGGAAGGTAATGCTGGGTATGGGCGTGGATAAACACATAGTTATATTACTCAGTAAACTTCATGCCTGCACAGAGGCTCGGATCCGTTACTCTCGGGAGGGAGGCCTGACAGATAAATTCCCCTCACAAAAAGGGGTCAGACAGGGTTGTGTTCTTGCCCCTTTTCTCTTTCTCTTATACATAAATGGGCTGGAGAGATTTCTTTGCGATTTAGGAAAAGACTCCGCGGTTATTAATAGCTCCCCAGTCCCTGTACTTCTATATGCAGATGATGCAGTATTAATTTCAAGGACAGCGAATGGCCTCCAGATTTTATTGAATGCTTTTAATACCTTTATGAGGAACCTTGGTCTTAAAGTTAATAGAACCAAGTCATTTGTCATGAAGTGTGGTCCTAAATTAGCAAAAACGAAAAAAATTATTTTAAATGGGCATGAGATATTAAAGGTCCCACATTTTACGTATCTGGGGGTCCCTATTGATGTAGATTTTAACTGGAAGTTTTTAGTTAATACACGTTCAATTCAATTCCAAAAAACCACTGAAGCTGTTTTTAGATTTGCAAGAAGACTACGACACAAACCTGTTAAGGAAATGATGACTGTCTTCACTTCTAAATGCCTTTCCGTTGCGACATTTGGAGCTGGGGTCTGGGGGCTTGCAGATTGTACAGGGCTCCAGATTATAGAAAACAAATTTCTAAGAAGGCTACTATCAGTCCCCCAATCTACACCAACAAAGTTCTGTCACAAAAAAGCAGGTCTAAGATACATATCCAGCTATATAAAACTTCAACCTCTTATATTGTGGATAAAAATCGGGACCACGCCTGAAACGCTTCTATGTAGAAAGGTGATACAGGACTGTCTTCTTCTGTCACGATTTCTAGATATACCCTGGCTCAGATATGTTTATCTCTCTCTCCTATCATTAGGACTAGGAGATTTCTTCCTTAAACCAGATACCTTAACAAGACAGGACATTAAGAAGGTCAAAGACATATTCTGGCAGAAAAATCAGGATACGGACCCAGCCTCCTGTTTAATGAGCCAACGGACAAACTTAGAGACACAACAACCTCAACCGAAGTTGTACTTGACCATCATTAATCATGAGCGACAAAGGTTTTTACTCACAAGACTACGTCTAAACACCTTACATTATCTTGTGGCATTCCCAGTTGCTGGAACCTGGTTTAAGATCCTCCCTCCCTGTTGCTGCAATGGAAAGACATCTCAAAGCACATTACACTTTATGCTTTTCTGCACTTTATATACTCTTCCAAGAAAAAGGTTTTTACGTCCGCTATTTCAGTCTAACAGTATTAGAACTAGCCAACTTGCTTACTCCCACTTACACGATTTGGGAAATATGGACATAATCCAGGCTGTGCTAAATTTTATACATGCTGCTTTTGGTGCTCGGAAAATGTATTAACAATGTTTTTTAGAATTCTTTTTATGACTGTGAAATTCTGTATGTTATTTATTTATTTTATGTCTTTTATGGTCTTTTTGTACCGAATAAAGTAAACTAAAGAAAAGGTTGTAGACACACAAGCTATAAGTGAAAACACACACTCAATGACTTACCAAGCCAATAGGTTTTTATATAGATAAATATTCTTTTGTTAATTTATTTTTAGAACCACAAGATTCATTTAGCAGGTAAGTACATTAAATGAAAGGTACTTTGCATAGTAATAGTTGAGACTTTGAATAGATTCAATATTGCACAGTTTTTATTAAAATGGCAAAAAAGCTAATTTAAAGTGGACACTGCAATTTTCAACAGTTCCTGGGGGAGGTAAGTACAGTACAGTTTCAGAGGTAAGTACCACACTTATGGGTTCAATCTCCTGGGTATAGATAGTCCACTGTTGGGGGTTCAAGGCAACCCCAAACACCCAGCACCTGCAACACAGGGCCAGTCAGGTGCAGAGGTCAAACAGGAGCCAAAATAATGTGGGTGCCTACGGAGGGGGGGGTACTCCGGTTCCAGTCTGCTGGCAGGTAAGTACCTGCGTTCTCGGAGGGCAGACCAGGGGGTTTGGAGGAGTACTGGAGGGGCCCCAAGAAGGAACAAAAACCACATCCTCACGGCACGGGGCGGCTGGGTGCAGTTTGCCCACTGGGCCTCGGGTTCTCAATAGAATTCTTTGGAGGGACCCGGGGTCACTTAGGTACTGCAGGCAGGGCACAGGGGGGCCTATCGGGGAAGCCATCGACTGGGCAACGGTGAGGGCCGTCTGCTGGTCATTGCTGCACCAGTGGTCAGTTTCTCATGGGCCTGGGGGCTGCGGTTGCAGTGCTTCTTCCAGGTGTCGGATATCTTCGTCCTGGGCAGTCGCGGTCAGGGGGGTCCTTGGGATTTCCTCTGCAGGTGTCATTGTGGGGGCACAGGGAGGTCAGCCCCAGGTGGACACGTTGTCAGAGTCGCCTGGGGGTCCTCTCTGGTTAGCTGGTTTCTCTGGACACGTGCCGGAGGCGTCAGGTACAGAGTGTTTGGGACTCACGCTTCTGGAGTGAGGTGGGAGTCCCTTTAAAGATGGTTTCTTCTTTCTTGGTTGGACAGGTCTGCTGTCCATGGGATTTCTAGATCCTTCTTGGGTGCAGGGCAGTCCTCTGAGTTGGCAGAGGTCACTGGGCCCGCAGGATGCATCGCTGTGGTGCAGGTTCTCTAAAATAGGAGACAGGCCGATAGGACTGGGGCCAAAGCAGTTGTCGTCTTCTTTCTTCTCTGTGGGGTTTTTCAGGTCAGCAGTCCTTCTTCTTTGTAGGTCATCAGGAATCTCAAGTCTTGGGTTCCAGGTCACCCCTAAATACTGAATTTAGGGGTGTGTTAGGGTCACAGGGCAGTAGCTAATGGCTACTGTCCTTGATGGAGGCTACACCCTCCTTGTGCTCCTCCCTTTGGGGAGGGGAGCACATCCCTATCTCTATTGGGCTAAATCCTCCAAGACAAGATGGAGGATTTTCTAAAGAGGGGGTCACTTCAGCTCTGGTCACCTTAGGGGTGGACCTGGCTCAGGGGGTGACTCCTCCTTATTTTTCTCATTATTTCCCCAGACTTGCCACCGAAAGTGTGGGCTGCGTCCAGGGGGAGGGCATCTCTACTGGATGGAGTGCCCTTGGGCATTGTAACACCAGGCTTGAGCCTTTGAGGCTCACCACCAGGTGCTACAGTTCCTGCAGGGGGAGGTGTAAAGCACCCACACCCACAACAGGCTTTGTTTCTGACCACAGAGTGCACAAAGGCAATCACCGGATGTGGTCAGAAACTCGTCTGGATGTGGCATTCACACAGTAACAGTAGGGCTAACCTACAGGGGGCATCTCTAAGATGCCCTCTGTGTGCATTTCTCAATAAATCCCACACTGGCATCAATGTAGGTTTATTGCGCTGAGAAACTTCCCAGTATTCAGTGTAGCAATTATGGTGCTGTGGAGTTCGTAATGACAAACTCCAAGACCATATACTCAGTACGGCTACCTTGCACTTACAATGTCTAAGAATTGACTTAGACACTGTAGGGGCATAGTGCTCATGCAGCTGTGCCCTCACCTGTGGTATAGTGCACCCTGCTTTAGGGTTGTAAGGCCTGCTATAGGGCTGACTTAGCTATGCCACAGGCAGTGGTTTGTAGGCATGGCACTCTGAGGGGAGTGCCATGTCGACTTTGTCTTTTCTCCCCACCAGCACACACAAGCTGCAAAGCAGTGTGCATACACTGAATAAGGGGTTTCTGAGGGTGGTATAATACATGCTGCAGCCCTTAGGGACCTTCCCTGGCCATAGGGCCCTTGGTACCAGAGGTACCTTTTACGAGGGACTTAACAGTGTGCCTGTGCTGTGCCAATTGTGGAAACAAAGGTACGGTTTTAGGAAAAGAAAACTGGTGCTGGGGCCTGGTTAGCAGGGTCCCAGTACACTTCCAATCAAAGCTGGCATCAACACTAGGCAAAAAGTGTGGGGTGACCATGCCAACAGTGGCATTTTCCTACACCCCCCCAAACGAAAAAGGATGAGACTAACCTTTCCCAAGAGGGTCTTCATTGTGTAAGTGGAAGAACCTGGAAAGGCCATCTGCATTGGCATGGGCAGTCCCAGGTCTATGTTCCACTACAAAGTCCACTCCCTGTAGGGATATGGACCACCTCAAAAGTTTAGGGTTCTCTCCTTTCATTTGCATGAGCCATCTGAGAGGTCTGTGGTCAGTTTGAACTGTAAAGTGAGTACCAAACAAGTATGGTCTGAACTTTTTCAGTGACCAAACCACAGCAAAGGTCTCCCTCTCAATGGCACTCCAACGCTGCTCCCTGGGGAGTAACCTCCTGCTAATGAAAGCAACAGTCTGGTCAAGGCCATCATCATTGGTTTGGGACAGGACCGCTCCTTTCCCATGTTCAGGGCCATCTGTCTGCACAAGCAATTGCTTAGAATAATATGGAGCATTTAGAATTGGTGCTGAGCACATAGCTTCTTTTAGGGTGTCAAAGGCCTTTTGAGTCTATGGTCCAGTTTACTTTCTTGGGAATTTTCTTGGTGGTAAGTTCTATGAAGGGAGTCACTATGGATTCATATCCCTTCACAAACCTCCTGTAGTATCCAGTGAAGCCAAGGAATGTGCTGACTTAAGTCTGGGATTTTGGAGCTTCCCAGTTCAGAATTGTCTGGATCTTAGGTTGTAAGAGTTGAATTTGGCCTCCAGGTACAAGGTGGCCCAAGTATACATCTGTTCCCTGCCCTATCTGGCATTTGGATGTCTTGATAGAGATGCCTGCTGCTTACAGGGCCTGCAAAACCTTCTTCAGGTGGAGCAGGTGATCCTGCCAGTTGGAGCTAAAGACAGCAATATCATATAAATATGCTTCACTAAAGGACTGCAAGCCAGCAAGGACTTGATTCACCAATCTTTGGAAGGTGTCAGAGGCATTCTTTAAGCCAAAGGGCATAACAGTAAACTGATAATGCCCATCAGGTGCTGGGAATGCTGTTTTCTCTTTTGCTCCAGGTGCCATCATAATTTGACAGTATCCTGCAGTTAAGTCAAAAGTAATCAGAAATGTGACTGCACCTAACTTGTCAATCCGCTCATCTGCTCTGGGTATGGGGTGAGCATCTGTCTTGGTGACAGAATTGAGCCCTCTGTAGTCTACACAAAACCTCATCTCTCTCTTCCCATCTTTGGTATGAGGTTTGGAGACCAAGCCCCCTGGGCTAGCCCAGGGACTGTCCGAGTGATCTATTACCCCTAACTCCAGCATCTTGTGGACTTCCACTTTGATGCTTTCTTTGACTTGGTCAGACTGTCTGAATATTTTGGTTTTGACAGGTAAACTGTCTCCTGTGTCCACATTATGGGTACACAGATGTGTCTGACCAGGGGTCAAAGAAAAGAGCTCAGCATACTGCTGTCGGACTAGCCTGCAGTCAGCGTGCTGTTGGGCAGAGAGGGTGTCTGAATAAACAACTTAATCTACTGACCCATCCTTAGGGTCAGTTGAGAGGAGGGCAGGGAGAGGTTCACTCTCTGGTTCTTGATCCTCATCAGTAACCATCAACATGGTTATGTCTGCCCTGTCATTATAGAGCTTAAGGTGGTTAACATGGAGCACCCTCTTGGGTGTCCTGCTGGTGCCCAGGTCCACCAGGTAAGTGACCAGACTCTTTTTCTCAAGCACTGGGTAAGGGCCACTTCATCTGTCCTGGAGTGCCCTGGTAGCCACAGGTTCAAGAATCCAGACTCTCTGCCCTGGTTGGAATTCAACCATTGCAGCCTTGTGGTCATACCATAACTTCTGGAGTTGTTGGCTGGCCTCAAGGTTTTTGGATGCTTTTTCCATGTACTCAGCCATCCTTAAGCTGAGGTCAAGCACATAGTCCACCACATCTTATTTAGAATCCGGGAGAGGTCTCTCCCAGCCTTCTTTTGCAAGTGCTACTGGTCCTTTTACAGGATGGCCAAACAGAAGTTCAAAGGGGGAAAACCCTAGTCCCTTCTGTGGCACCTCTCCGTAGGCGAAAAGCAGGCATGGCAGGAGGACATCCCATCTCATTTTGAGTTTTTCAGGGAGCCCCATGATCATGCCCTCCAATGGCTACTGTCCTTGAGGAAGGCTACACCCTCCTTGTGCTCCTCCCTTTGGGGAGGGGAGCACATCCCTATCCCCATTGGGCTAAATCCTCCAAGACAAGATGGAGGATTTTCTAAGGAGGGGTCACTTCAGCTCTGGTCACCTTAGGGATGGACCTGGCTGAGTGGGTGACTCCTCCTTGTTTTTCTCATTATTTCCCCGGACCTGCCACCATAAGTGGTGTCTGCGACCGGGGGTGGGCATCTCCACTGGCTGGAGTGCCGTGGGGCATTGTAACACCAGGCTTGAGCCTTTGAGGCTCGCCGCCAGGTGTTAGAGCTCCTGCAAAGGGGAGGTGGTGTGAAGCACCTCCACCCAGGAAAGGCTTTGTTTCTGACCACAGAGTGCACACAGGCACTCACCCCATGTGGTCAGAAACTCATCTGGAAGTGGCAGGTTGGCAGAGACCGGTCAGTCACACACTAACAGTAGGTCTAACATACAGGGGGCATCTCTAAGATGCCCTCTGTGTGCATTTCTCAATAAATCCCACACTGGCATCTATATGGGTTTATTGTGCTGCAAAGTTTGATACCAAACTTCCCAGTATTCAGAGTAGCCGTTATGGTGCTGTGGAGTTCGTAATGACAAACTCCCAGACAATATACTCAGTATGGCTACCCTGGACTTACAATGTCTAAGAATTGGCTTAGACACTCTAGGAGCATAGTACTCATGCAACCGTGCCCTCACCTGTGGTATAATGCACCCTGCCTTAGGGCTGTAAGGCCAGCTAGAGGGTTGACTTACCTATGCCACAGGCAGTGGTTTGTGGGCAATGGCACTCGGAGAGTACCCACCAGCACAGACAAGCTGCAAAGCAGTGTGTATGCATTGAGTGAGGGGTCTCTGAGGGTGGCAAAATACATGCTGCAGCCCTCAGGGACCTTCCCTGGCCACAGGGCCCTTGGCACCACAGTTACCTTTTACATGGACTTAACTGTGTGCCAGGGCTGTGCCAATTGTGGAAACAAAGATACAGTTTTAGGGAAAGAACATTGGTGCTGGGGCCTGGTTAGCAGGGTCCCACACACTTCCAATCAAAGCTGGCATCAACACTAGGCAAAACGTAGGGGGTGACCATGCCAACAGTGGCATTTTCCTACACACAATGTCTGCCATTCTAAGGTCAGAACGTAGTTTGCCCCTTTGTAGTACTCCTTGGAACATTCCTAATCTAGCATGACCTGTCTGCGGCCACACTAAGCACCAATACTCAGGTGAAAACCCTTTAGGTCCTACTGCCTGTCCCGGTTGTGACTGTGCCAAAACTGCTCTTAGTTCCCTGTCTGTTATTTCAGCTTCCTGGGTGTCTTTGTCCTCCTGGGACAGAGTTGGCATCGGCAGGTCCTGCACAGACCAAGGCAAATCCTCCCGAGGACTCAACTGGTCCATCTGATATAAATTCCTGTAATATTCTGCAAAGGTCTGGGCTATCTGTATGCTCCCCACCACTCGCAAACCATCCTGTGGTAGTAGATATGCCACTGGAGCCGTCACTATTCTGGGAGTACTGAGCCAGTGTAAGGACTTGCTAGCCTTATCCCCCCACTGACAGATTCTGCTACAAGTTGCTGTCTACGCCTCTAGTGCCTCTTGCGTGAGCTCCTGTCGGAGCAAAGTCTGCGTGTGTAGTGAGTCTCTCATGTGCTCCTCTTGCCCCGAGCTAGCAAAGAGGTGTTCCAAATTTAAGATGCGTTCTTCCAGATCCCTGACCTTCTGCCTACTATTTTCCTTATGATTCTTCATATACTAAAGATGTGTCCCCTTAGTGTTGCCTTCTGGGCAAATTCACATCACAGACCCCATAAATGTTCCCACCCATAATCCACTGGGCCTCTGGCAGCTCCCTTTCCAGGTTAACAGGTATAGCTAAAAAGGCTATGGAGAGTGGGGGTGGAGCATATACACTTATCAAAGGCAGAGGGTGAACCCGTAAAGCCCGTTATCCCCACAGAGCAGCCTAACTTATCCTGCCACACCTTAGAATCACCATTGAGATATGTTTCCTGATCAAGATAACGTTGCCTCTGGAACCCCTTAGAAGCTTGCATGATAAACCTGAGAAAAACCCTTTCTACCCAGGAAAGGGCATCTATTACCCAGCAAATGCGTTTCTTGTTGAAGGACCATGTCCGCCTCCGTCCTCCCAGTCTTTCTAAAGACCCCCTTTTCTTGATAATTTCTAATGTCCCATTCACATTCCAACACTATTCTAAGACTGACTGGGCCTGTAGAGGCATTATCAACAGTGTCAAAGGTGGCAGAGTCTTCCACAGAAAGGGTACATCAGGGAATGTGTCTACCAACCATTCCTGCGTGCAGTGCCTCCATTATGTATCTCCTTACCTGTAAAAAAAAAAAGAACAATAAAAACCCAAACTCCACCCCACCCCCTTTCCTCTCCCCCCATACATTTTGAACTGAAAGTACCTGTCATGGTGAATCTAGGAGCCTAGCCAACAGGACTAACTCATGATAGTCATCACCCCCTGCGCCTAGCCCCTCCTCCCCAACAAAAACTAATCCCAACATGAGGGAAAACATAGCACTCAGTTCTTTTTGACACCAAACTTCCCTTGCAGATAAAGCAATAGCTAAAGAGGGCTTAACGCCCACTAGTTACTCTGTTTGTTGGAACAGTGTGGGGCAACGGCTTCTGCCCCGTCGCATTCCCTCGCCTTGGGATCCAGGCCCAACAGGTGATGTGGCCATATCTTTCTTTCTGCATTAGGGCTGGGACTCGGTCGATCGTGCCCTTTGCTTTCTGCATCTTGACTTCCTTTGTGGGCTGTTTCTTCTTGCTGTGTCCCTCCTCTTCCTCCCTCCCTCCCCCTGCACATTTCTCAGTTTGGAAGATGGAGGAGAGTGACAGAGTGGCCTTTCCTCGATCCATTTCCAGGTCTTCTCCGGAGAGTCAAAGAAGTAGGATTTATCCTGGAAATTGATCTTCAAACAGGCCGGGAATAAGAGCATGTAGGTGAGGTTTATGTTCTTGAGGTTTTTCTTAACCTCTTGAAAGAAGCGCCACTGTTGTTGCACTTTCAGAGTGTAATCCGGAAAAAATCAGCACCGGAGTGGATTGGTATATCACCCAATCTGCCTTCCGTTCCACTGTCAGTATTGCACCCCTGTTGGCTTAATTGAGCGCTTGGACTATGAATGGTCCAGGAGGGACCACTCCTGGAGGTTTTGCAATTAGGGCCCTATGTGGCATTCAGTGATAAAGCATGCTGATATACCGTCTTTAGGAACCCAACTCGCTAGCCAATCCCACATGAACTTGGTGGGTGCTGATCCCTCCACACTTTCTGGGATGCCCACCACTCCTAGAGTGTTTTGCCTCAACCGCCCCTGCACATCTTCAGCCTTGACCTCAAGCTAACTCAGTGTTTTGATTTCCTTATCTTATCTTATGACTGAGCTGACAAAACTTCTCTGGAATGCACTTCTTAGGTTAAAGAAGACATTTATTATTATTACTTCACCACGAGGTTCCCGAACGATGAGATTAGTAGGTTGGAAGCACACATTTAAAAGTTGTTGCAGCAATGAAAGCAAAATATATCAAAGTACTTCTCAGTTGCAATGTACACAGCAAATACATGTGATTATATTATAGCATAACTTCAAAGAAAAGAATAAAAGTCAAAATGTCATCATCGTAGGGCCTATCACTGCTCGTCATCCTTCTCATGCCTGCAAGTTGATGACTCCTGTTCAACTGCGAGAAAGAGATTTTCCACCCAAATGGGAGGCCGGGCAGCTGATGTCCGCTCCTGACTGAAGTCCTAGAAAATCTTCCCCCCGCTGCTGCCCAGGGACACCGTTAAAAAGCCTGGCCCCTTCCTCTCAGACCTGGGAAATAAACAAGCCATTGGAGATTGGCCAGATCTCCTAAGCCTCTCCTCTTCCCAAGGCTGAGCAGAAAGGAAAACACCAAATATACGCTCTCTTATCACGTTAGCACTTGTGTGAATTCAATTTGAAAAACACAGCTTGGTCTACCATGTGGAAAAACACAGCTCATCTGCAATGTCTCAACTGCAATGTCTAACTCCACGTTAAAGCCAATAGGCAGCTAACCTAAATACCAAATGTAATGTCTAATGCCATGATAAAGCCAGTAGGCAGCTAAACTGAATACAGAATGTAATGTCTAATGCCATGTTAAAGCCAATAGGCAGCTAACCTAAATACCAAATATAATGTCTAATGCCACGTTAAAGCTAATAGGCAGCTAAACTGAATACAGAATGTAATTGGCTCCTGATGAACATTGAACAACTGATATGCGCAGTGGTGAAACACAAAGTCATTGGTCAAACACAATTAATGGCATAACATCCCCACCCTATGACCAATGACTATCTCTTATTTCAAACAAAAACAAAAAAACAAAACAACAAAACAATAAACAAAAAAAAAACATAAAAAAAACATTATAAGCAAATCAGATTTGAACGATAAAAGCAATCACTGTAAAGCAATGGAAGTGGATTAACATATTGATCTTATAACCTTTCAAATCGAATACATCTACAATGAAAAGACTGAAGCTTATTTACTCTGATTGGGATAATAACTGATTGAACAGTTTCTCTAAAACAGCAAGTTGATGTAGCATGAGTTCTACTTATGTAAAGGTACGGTCCACCTGAAAGGTTTGCTGGAATGTAAGTGAAAGTCAGGGTTCCACACGAAAAAACACAGACAGTTAACTGGCAATGTTGCTTAGTTCCAGTGGAAGAATGTAATCAAACAAGTTGACAAACTTTATATTGATCCCATGTAGAACTTGAACTGAAGGCGCCAGTTGCGCAAAATGGATCCATGGGGTTTGTACTTTAATCAATCAGGTTCAGGTTGGGGGTGCGGTCCCTCGGTCCCTCCCCCGACCCCACACACAAACACCCGAAGGGAGACCGCACAGCACACTCATGGTCAGTGGTGAGTCGTGGTAGGATCTGCAAAAGAAAAAAGTATGACTTTTCTTGCAAATAACATTTGTCACCTGAAATGTGCCCTTCTTCTTCCTTTCCTTGTTTTATAATCAGCAGGACGTTATTGGGGCCCTTTGTTATGATTTCTGCAGGTTCTTGAGGGTCATTTGGGGATTCAACCCACACCTTAGCACTGAGGTTTTTATCTGCTGCACCACAGCTTCCCTTTCCTTGCACTGTCAGAAGGGCTGGGGCAGACTCCTTCCTTACCAAACCTCCATTTGCTGCACTTATGACAAGTTGGGCAATTCTGTCTCCAATCTGTATGAATGAATCAGATTCTCTTCTAGTTATCAGAATAACTTTGATTTCGACTTGGTAATCTGCAGCAATCACTCCCCCTAAAACCTGATCAATTTGCCATATCTGTCCTTGTAACTTTCCTCTCCCCAACTGATCTTTGACTGTGTGTGGGACAGATCTCTGTTGTGCGTGCTGACAAATAGGACATTGCAAAATCACAGTTTGTATCAAATCTAAGGGAATGTGCATCTCTCTAATCTCTGCACACCTGTAAGTGGCTTTTTCTCCCAGATGTCCACATTTCTGGTGCACCCACTTAGCCAGCCCCACCAAGTCAGAATTCTGGGTGGACACTTCTGTCTCTGAAATTTTGGCTTTAACATCTGCAAGGGAATTGAACCAGTTATGTACAAGCCATATGGAAAACCAAACGGCTAATCCATTGCTAGTGAACCAAGAATCAGTGTAAAAATGACACGTCGTAGGCAGCTCTTGCTTTAAAGTCTGACACACATTGTACAACTCTGTATATTGGTTACTCTTTCCTTCTCCTGTGGTAGACAACAACATTTCAGTAACTGGACTGTCTGACACTGCTTTCCATTGTCTTTTACTACTCATGCATTTCAATGAATCATTAGTCAAACAAACACGCTTTTTATTCTCAGGGGACAAGAATTCAAATGGTGCACTCAATTTCACTGGTGACTCTTTTACCTGTGGTACTCCCTGCACCCTCTCCTCATCCTGAAAAGGGGCTTGTGACACCTGTTCATGTAGGGCTGCAGTAACTCGAGCCCTGTTTTGTATGTACCAGATCCATATATATGATACTAGCCTCTTGTGCCTGAATTATACTGTGAGATTTAGGTGAACTCATCACCCACTGCATGATTGGCAGTTAAGGTTTCAGAATTACATTATCTTTTAATGTCATTTGCTCAGTATTCACTAGAGCCCAATAACAAGTCAAAAGCTGTTTTTCAAAAGGAGTACAGTGCTCCACAAAGTCAGATAGTTTTCTAATCCAAAGTTCCAGGGGGCACTCTTGTCCTCTCCTGTCTCTGCCACATATTTAAATTGGTATATGGTTCCTGATTTACATGTAAATCAGTATTTCCCTCTTGCACTGCGCAAAAATCTAAAGTCTGTTGAATTATTTCATTTGCCAAATCAAAAGCACGCAGCTGCTTCTCACTCCCTTCAAACTCATGTTTTTCCTAGTTACTTTGTACCAAAGTGTTAAGATTTTACTCAGATGAGGGCTATACTGTTTCCAAAAATCAAACAAGCTTGTGAAACTCGGTGTCTCTTGCTTAGTGCAAATAGTAAGAAACTCTGAAATCTTTTGTTTTACCTTTGACATCTGTCTATTTCCTGGATTCCACTGAATTCCCAGAAACTGCACATTTTGCGACAGTACTTCTGCCTTGTCTGAATTAATTTTACACATCGTACTTTGCAAAAGCGGTCTGAATATAACATTCTCAACTTTGTGCTCAGTGTAATCTTTTAAGGAATGTACTTCAACTGCCAACAACCGTGGGCTGTTCTGCACACCGAGATCTACGCTCTGCTCAAGAAGCTCACACTGGCCCCCACCTTTTTTAACCTACTCATTACTGGAATGGGAAAAGCCAGATTCTCCTACAACAGCTTCATTATCTTGCAATAATTTGTTCTGGCTAATTTGCTCACGTAAATTCTTATTTTCATGTTCTAACTGCCTGCAGCTCGCATGCATTTTTCTGTAAGCAGACAAAAGTATCCAAACCCTTCTGTCAAGAACAAAAGGGACATCATTTCTTTTGAAAAGCACATTCATCCCAAGACTCACAAAGTCCTGATAAACAAGAAAACATGTTTCTCACAGCACCATAAGGCAGTTTAACATCACATGCATTTTCAAACATGGTCTGCCGTGCTTCTTTAATTCTCTAAACAACAAAAACAATTACACTTTTAAATCGTGCACCTCCAAGCTCCAATTCGACTCCCAGACTGTCGATTAAGGCCAAAATGTTTTGCTTTCCTTATCTTATCTTATGACCGAGCTGACAAAACTTCTCTGGATGCACTTCTTAGTTTAAAGAAGACATTTATTATTATTACTTCACCACGAGGTTCCTGAAAGACGAGATTAGTAGGTTGGAAGCACACGTTTAAAAGTAGTCGCAGCAATGAAAGCAAAATATATCACAGTTTTTAAGTGCCCTGACGTGTTCACCAAGTCTAATTCTGAGTGAACGTATGGTACTCCCCACGTATATTCGAGAGCATTTGCCACATATCACATAAATAACAGAAGAAGTGTTGCAATCCATTGATAACTTAATTGTGACAATTTGTCCAGCAGTACAAAAATATTTGATTTTATGGCATGCCCACCGACATACCCCACACTGTCCACACCTGAAAAAAACCAACCCCTCGTGGGGGTAACCATGTAATGCTGGGCGTAGTGGTAGTGAAACTGGGACTAAGAATATTCCTCATGGTTCTGCCTCTCTGATGCGTTGTAAGCACTCTTTCCGGTATTATGCTCTTGAGTGACGCACCCCGACTTAGCATATCCCAATGTTTCATCATACATTTTTTCAAAATGTCCATACGATCACTCAGAATTAGAATTGGTGAACACGTCAGGGCACTTAAAAACTGTGATGTAAGATATCCCATTGTGGCACATATACTGACTTGCGACTTACAAACAACTCACAAGAGTTTTGAATTTTTTGGGTTTGAACATGTCCCCAGAGATCCGAAGGGGGGGCAATAGAGAATTGTCCTTACGTAGAAAGGAGGCATTATGGATAATGAGATTAAGAGCTGTTGAGATGGGACTCAACTCCGATAGAGAGTTGGAATAATTTTTGGGTGAATGAACAGTTATTGCTGTGACTAATAGAGCAACATATTCTATATTATGTTTGCAGTCATATCTATATGTGTATAACATTTATTGTTTCTATATGTATTAATTCTAACAATACTAATTGTTGTTTTACCTCATTTTGGGGCAGTTGAGTGGATAACCAAAATTCTCAAATACAGATTTTTTTATCCATATATAGTCCAGGATGTGATGTGATCTGAACGGGGTAGCACTTCTGGAGGAGGCGGAGCCACATTGCAGGAGGGCAGGAGCCCTTTAAATTAGGCTTGCGCTGCCGCGGGTAGCGCTTCTGGAGGAGGCGGAGCCACATTGCAGGAGGGCAGGAGCCCTTTAAATTAAGCTTGCGCTCCCGCCGTCGCGGGTAGCGCTTCTGGAGGAGGCGGAGCCACATTGCAGGAGGGCAGGAGCCCTTTAAATTAAGCTCGCGCTCCCACCGCCGCGGGTAACGCTCCTGGAGGAGGCGGAGCCACAGTGCAGGAGGGCAGGAGCCATTTAAATTAAGCTCGCGCTCCCGCCGCCGCGGGTAGCACTTCTGGAGGAGGCGGGCCACATTGCAGGAGGGCAGGAGCCCTTTAAATTAAGCTTGCGCTCCCACCGCCGCGGGTAGTGCTTCTGGAGGAGGCGGAGCCACATTGCAGGAGGGCAGGAGCCCTTTAAATTAGAAGACCGTAGACGCAGACAAAGGCCACCTATTTGTGGCCTTTGTTGATTTGAAATCTGCGTTTGACCTTGTACCGCGTGGCAAGCTTTGGGAGGTCCTGAGCAATATTGGAGTTCCGGGTTCTCTGATCAATATTATTAAAGATCTTTATTCTGATAACTATGCTAGAGTTCGCTGGGGCTCGGCTGGCGACCTGACCCCAGCTTTTTCTACGACAGGAGGTGTGAGGCAGGGGTGCGTTCTTGCGCCCACCCTATTCTCATTGTTTATTAATGCATGCATCCCATATCTTTTCGATTGTTATGGTGATGCCCTGATTTTGGGTGGGCAGAAGTTCCCCTGTCTTTTGTTTGCGGATGACACCCTGTTACTTTCACGAACTGCCATGGGCCTTTCCAGACTGCTCTCCCGATTTCTGGAGTTTTGCAAGGATCATGGGTTGGAAATCAACTCAGCAAAAACGAAATATATGGTCTTTGGGGACAATAGGTGCAAAATGAAGAGACCGGTATATCTAGATGTCGTTCCCTTGGAAAGAGTGGGCACTTTCGATTAGTTAGGTATTAAATTGGAAGACTCACACCTTTGGCATGCACACCGCCAGAAATCTTTATTGTGCCTGAAGCAAAGAGCGGGTGGCATCGCAAGATTTGCTTCTAGATCTCCCAAATTTGCAATGTCCCCCGCCCTTGAAATATATAAATCGCAAGCCCGGGGGGGTGGGCACTATATGGTGCCGAACTTTGGGGCCATTGTAACTTGATGGATTTGGCAAGGGCGGAAAACCAATTTTTGAAACTGTTGTTAAAAGTTCCCTCTAGTACTCCATCTCTGCCTATTCGCATGGATTTAAATCTTTTTTCTATCTCGCAGATTGCAGCCTTAAGGCCCTTGCTATATTGGATCCGACTTTGGTCAATAGATGCCCTTTATTCATTTCGCTATGGGCTTCTCAAACTGGTGGGCAGCAACACTATTAGCAAAACGAAATGGTGTGCTTATGTCAAAGGGTCCTTAATCCATCTAGGTCTAGAGTCCTATTGGTTGGACCCACTTTCCATTCCTAAAAATGCCGTGCAGCTACTGAAGGGTGCTTTTTGGCATAGCGTTCAGATTGTGCAATTTACCAAGATTGTCCCGCTGTCTCTGTCTGATAGTTATTTATCAATTAAATGCCACTACGAATTTGAGCCTTTCATGGATATAGCACTATCCCCATTTGCGCGAGCTCTTTTTGTCAGGTTCAGAATAGGGTCTCTTCCTCTGGCGCCTTAGATTAGCAATTTTAAAGAATAAGACTGGATAGCCAATTTTTAGATCTATGTATGTATATTTATTTGACTCTTGATGCCTGATTTTAGTATTTAATTTTTAAGTATAAAGTCATTGTCCTATTGTATTATTGAAACACCCATGGGTGCAGGGAATAGGGTCCTTGTTGAGTAGAATATTCCATTTTTAGGAGACATTCATTTTGATTATTCTGTTTGGATTTTAACTTTTTTTATCTTTTGAATTTTTTTTATTGTGCTTACTCTTCTAGTGTTCTATTAATCTTCAAAATCAAAACATTTTGATGTTTGTATTGTACTTTTATGGTATGTTTTTTTACTTACCGAAATAAAGTTAAATGATGATGATGATCTGAACATCACTGTGATTTCCTGGTACCCCTTTTTTGTTCTTTGGATACAATTTCAATGCATATTCTATTGAAAAAATATTTTTCTAACCCATTGTATTTATTTTCATCTGTTTTCTTGATACATTTCAACTTGGTTGGTCTCTATCCTGGTTCTGGTTTTCCCGTATTTATGATGATTTTGGTAATATTTGTGGAATATGACCGGTGATTTGATGATATCGTAAATTTCCACACATTTTGTTCTCTGGGAGTAGTGTCAGTGACATTACAGGCTCTTTTGATGGCAATCTAATTATTTTGGTTGATTTGTTTCCTTTCTTTATCTTATAATTTTTTCTTTTTAATTTGAAGACTAACTTCAGACTATGTCATATAACTAGCCCAGGGAACGCTGTGGCTCATGATTTGGTTCAGAAAAATACGACTGGTCACCTGTCCGGTAAAGAATAATAACAAGTATTGTTGTGTTCTATTTGAAGACTGTACGGTTTATAGTCCTACCTTTGTTTGTAGTGTAGTCCGTTTTTGATTTTAGTGATTCTTACAATGTTCACAAGGACAAGAGGTTATAAGTTGTTTAGTCCTACCTTTATTTCTTTAGTTTAGTCAGTTTTCATTTTCAATGACTCTCCCAGTGTTTAAAACGATTTCCAGGTATGGGAATCGCGGTAGGCGTACTTGCGATTGAAGCATGGCTTGATAACATGCCGGGAACCACAGTATTTTTGGTGAGTTTCTGTTTAACATAGTCAGTGGGCTAGTGGATAATCATTTATGTAGTAGCGTGATGAATTTATGCAGGGCATTGTGGTTACTCACACGTTAGCTTTATGTTGTTATTTTGTAGTTGTTGTGATATTGCTGGGATACTTGGAAACATTAGAAGAAATGCTTGGAATCTTTGTTTTATAACAGTTGAATTTTTATCCAGGTAATATGGATCTCACATTTATTATATTGATTCAAAGTTTGGGTACTAGACATTTGATGTACGATTTTGTATTTACTTTCTTACTAGATGTGGTTTATGTGGTACAAGATTAACGTTCACTACGGAAACAACATATTTACAGTTTTTTGCTACACGAGGAGGTTACACTCTTGTTGTCAATAAGGTACTTTAATCACTTTTGGGGATTTTGGTTCTGACGGGCACGTTATGCTCACATGGTGTGTTGCATTGCATGTTTTATTTTTTCATATATATGGACACCTTATAATTTTTAGGGTGATATTAGGTGTTTTTCTGTTATAGGTGCACTAGCATTAGATTGGTTCATTTTCCTCACGGGATAGGAAGTTTAAATGTGGCACTTTGCATTATTGAGTGGCCCTATAGTAGGGTGTCACTTTTCTGCAGCACAATAACTTACTCTGGGTTTAGCTTTAAAATTGTGCAATATTGTGCACTAAGATACATTTTTCGATTGTGAGGCGTTCGGGTATGTCTCCTGGTGATGAACACTTTCTTTCTCTTTTCTTTCTTTATCTGTTTCTATTTTTTGATTTTCACAGGGCAAATTAGTTTTTTTATACCCACTATAATATTTGAGCATTTCGGTTCTTAACTTAAGTTTTCGTTTATAATTTCTAGCCCTGAAGAAGTCGTTTTGGGTCATTTCCCTATGACGCAACACGTGTTGGCTTAGAACATTGGGTGTTTGAACTAGTGGAATTCAAGTTCTTGGAGGACTTTTCTTAATAAATCACGCGGACTGGATCACAAATTAAGAACTGTTTTGATTTTGAATGTGAATTCTTTTACTACGTTTCTACTTAATTGCTATGATATTGTTGTATTTACACATATATATAGATTGAGTGCCTCACATAAATGTTTAGACATTACATTTGGTATTTAGGTTAGCTGCCTATTGGCTTTAACATGGCATTAGACATTACATTCTGTATTCAGTTTAGCTGCCTATTGGCTTTAACATGGCATTAGGCATTACATTTGGTATTTAGGTTAGCTGCCTATTGGCTTTAACGTGGAGTTAGACATTGCAGTTGAGACATTGCAGATGAGCTGTGTTTTTCCACATGGTAGACTAAGCTGTGTTTTTCAAATTGAATTCACACAAACCCTAATGTGATAAGAGAGCGTATATTTAGTGTTTTCCTTTCTGCTTAGCCTTGGAAAGAGGAGAGGCTTAGGAAATCTGGCCAATCTCCAATGGCTTGTTTATTTCCCAGGTCTGAGAGGAAGGGGGCCAGGCTTTTTAACGGTGTCCCTGGGCAGCAGTGGGGGGAAGATTTTCCAGTACTTCAGCAGGAGCGTACGTCAGCTGCCTGGCCTCCCGTTTGGGTGGAAAATCTCTTTCTCGCAGTTGAACAGGAGTCATCAACTTGCAGGCATGAGAAGGATGACGAGCAGTGATAGGCCCTACGGTGATGAAATTTTGACTTTTATTCTTTGCTTTGAAGGTATGCTATAATATAATCACATGTATTTGCTGTGTACATTGCAACTGAGAAGTACTTTGATATATTTTGCTTTCATTGCTGCGACTACTTTTAAACGTGTGCTTCCAACCTACTAATCTCGCCTTTCAGGAACCTAGTGGTGAAGTAATAATAATAATTGTCTTCTTTAAACTAAGAAGTGCTTTCCAGAGAAGTTTTGTCAGCTCGGTCATAAGATAAGGAAAGCAAAACACTCTTCTTCAGGAATCCATGCCTGGGTTTCACCCACCTTATCCACAGTTCACGATGGCAGCTGGACAACTGCCCATTGACTTCAACAGGAGTTTTTGACATGATTTCACCCCCATGCACCTAGACTCCCTGGTGTAGATACTCCACTGTTCTGGGTATCCATGGGTGTGGGTGCCATCCAACCTCCCTCATCCCAGCAGGTTTTCTTGGATTCCTCTGGGAAGGGTCCTAAAAAACAAAAATCCCAACTGCACTCCTGTGGACACTGACCCAAGATTACTACTCTGCACACGTGCACCTGGGGAATCCAACCTACTAACCTTTGGGGTTTTTAGTACTTCCCCATTCCTAATGGTCCTTGCGTGATAGTGTGGGTTGGGAGTGATTTTTGCATTCCATTTTTTTAGTCTATGGTTTCCCCCCCCCCAATAGTGACCCAGGTATTTTTATGCCTTTACTTACCTGCTGCTACATATATCTTTGTATGTTCATATCTCCGGTTAGGAGATATACTAAAGTTTGCTCTAGAGTGTGTGTTGCAATAAACATAACATATTTTTCTAACACTGGCGTGGTTCTTTCCTGTGTGTACATCACTGATTGACCTGTGTGGAATTTGCAACCTATTTACACCCTCCTGGATAAGCTACAGCTATCTTTATGAGAGCTCAGGTTATCTAGAGCTGCCTGCACTATCACTAATGGTTGTCTGGACTCAGTACAGGGTGCACCATGTTCTTGGCCAGCCTTCTACATTGGTGGTGCAGTAGTGGAATAAAGACTTGTATTGCTTTACCACTTGGTCATAAGTGAGTTTCCACTGGAAACCACTGGAAACCACTTCAGACTCAGTTACACACTGTATATTTTTTGCAAATTGGTATTTGTCTAAAAATAAAATGTATCTGTGTTGTTAAGGGTCTGGCATAGCCCTTTCACCAATCTTTGGGAAACAGTTCAGGACTCTAGGGTAGTTATAGGGACACATACAATACACTAGTACCATGTCTTCAGTTGAGAAATCTAGATAGACTGAGGAGTCTGTATATAGCATCCTTAAGTTAGAGGAACTCAAGACTCTATGTAGGTCTAGAAAACTAAAGGCAGGCTGTCCCCCTACTAAACATCAGCTCCCAGAAATGTTCATGCAAAATAACTTCCAGCACCCTGAAGGGCAGGTAGAGCAGGGAGACCAAGGTGGGGGGGATGATTCTTCAGAGTTAGGCCTGGAAGTACCCTGTACCTCAGGTCCTTACTCTGAGCATGTCCAAGAGGACTCAGATGAAGTCCCTAAGGACAACCCTGAGCCTGTAGAGGGAGGTTCTCACAGAACCGAAGGGGGCAACATAGGTAGGTCCACCTTTACTCCTGTTGGGAGGGTCCAAGTGGTTACTAGATCCTCCTCAACATCATCCTCACTCTCCTAAGCATCCCGTTCTGACTACCCATTCCAATGACTCAGTGGAGTTCGTATTAGATAGTGTTACCATTTGCTCAAGTTTGAGTAAGCTAAGCTCAGGCTGAAAAGGGAGCAGCTAGCTCTTGAAAGGAAGGCACTAGAGGGAGAGAGGGAGAGAGGGAGAGGAAGAGGTTGGGGCTAGAACCCCGTGGTGACAGCACAAGAGCCTCCAGAATCAGAGAGGAACACTTTGACTCCAGGAATCTCAGCAGGATAGGTCCTTCTTACAAATCTGGGGGTGACCTCCAGAAATGGATAACTGCTCTAGAGAGTGCCTGTAAAGTGCAAAAGGTCCCCCAGAGGCAGTGGGCAGCTATCCTGTGGTTCCCCTTTGCAGACAAAGGCAGAGATACACTTTTGGCAGTTAGAAAATAGGATGCAGACAACTAGCAAGTTTTGAAAGAGGCACTGATTGATGGGGTTGGGCTTACTATTGAGGAATACAGAATTAAGGGCCAGTTGTAGGAAATTCCCAAATTGCGACTTGCAATTTGCGAGTCCCTGCGACTCGCAAATTGCAAGTCTCAATTTGGGATGCAGAAAGGTGTCTCAGACACCTTCTGCGAGTCGCTATGGGGTCGCAAAGATCCACCTCATTAATATTAATGAGGTGGGACGCAATTTGCGACCCCATAGCGGCTCAGGGCACTCACGGGGATGGAGGCCTGCTGGGAACAGCAGACCTCCATGTTCGTGACTGCTTTTAAATAAAGCAGTTTTTTTTTTCTCAAAGTGCAACCCGTTTTCCTTAAAGGAAAATGAGCTGCACTTTGAAAAATAAACCGAAACCTTTTGTTTCGGTATTTTTCAGGGCAGGTAGTGGTCCATTGGACCACTGCCTGCTCTGAAAAATTATTTTTTGGTCCAGTCACAAAGGGGAAGGGGTCCCGTGGGGACCCCTTCCCGTTTTGCGACTGGGTTACCATCCACTTCAAGTGGATGGTAACTGCGAGTCCATTTGCATACCATTGCGACTCGCAAATAGGAAGGGAACACCCCTTCCTATTTGCGACTCGGAAATGCATTTTGCGAGTCGGTTCCGACTCGCAAAATGCATTTCTACATAGCAAAGACGCATTTGCGACTTGCAAATGGCGATTTTCACCGTTTGCGAGTCGCAAAGTCTTTGCTACATCTGGCCCCAAGTTCAGGAAAACCCTGAAGGAGTCCTCTCAATAGTGGCTTGATTTTGTAGACTACGCAGTTAAGGCTCTGGAAAGGCTGGATACATGGTAGCAATGTACATGACTATGAGGGACGGTACAGTTTGATCATGAGACAGCGCACCCTTGATAAGTGTGGACCTGAAAAACTGCAACAATACCTGGTGGACTCTAAGCTGACCTCTCCTCAAGAATTGGGAAAGAAGGCAGACAAATAGGTCCACACCAGGGTGAGTCAGAAAACTCATAGTGTGGGGTGTCCAGAAGAAAAAGAATACTTCTATGTCCCAAAAGAAGGAAACCCAAAGACAAGAAGAGTCTTCCTCAAGGCCACAAACTTCTACTGGGGTGGGTCCAAATCCTTCTCTGCTTCTAACGAGAAACCATGGTGATTTATTTTTAAAACAAAAGTCCATAGGACATCGTATCCCGGTTGTCCTAAGAAAAGCACCAGTACTGCTGCTACTTACCCTAGTGTCCCCAGGAATAGCACTAGTAGTAGAACCACATTCAAGGGGATAGCTGGGTTCACCTTCGTACTGCAGTGGACTTTAGCCTATTCAGAGAAACCAGTGAAGTTGTTCTGGTATTGGAGGGTGGCATTGACCTTGTCACTTTGGCTGCCTGGCCTCTTAATATGAGAAAACAGAGGCAGCATAACCTCATTAATGGTATTGAGGGGAGAGGGTTACAGGGACACAGGTGCAAGTATCATGGTGACTGAAAAGTTGGTGTTACCTGAGCAAATCCTCCTTGGGCACACTTAGCAAGTAACCAATACAGATAACATCACTAAGGCGGTCATTTTGAACCTGGCGCAAATGACCGCACCGCGGGAAGTGGCGGTAACTACTGCCAACAGGCCGGCGGTGCAAACTGCCAAATAATGAAGCATAGGAGAAACAGCCAGCGGTTCATCCACCCACCGCCATCTTGCAAGCACCCATGACGATGGCAGAGGTCACCTCCAGGCCAGCGGAAGGGCCCAACCAGACCAGCATATTATGAACACCACACCGCCATCAGTTCCGGGGCAGGAACCACTGCCACTCAAAGCCTGGCGGAAACGCCCCTTACAAAGGAAACACTCACCGGAGGCCCACAAAACACGCCCACGCTGACATGGAGCGAGAATTTGAAATAATGCCAGTGCTTCTCCTTGCCATATTCCTCCAGGACCATAACCGATGACGATGGTAAGTCCCCCAGCCTAGCACACAAGGGAGGAAAGGGAACAATTACACACCCACTCACCCCACCCACACCACAACGCACACCCAACCCCTCCCACCACTCCAAGCCATACATACCCAAACAAAATGTACTTACCAGACACAAGCCAACAAATACCTGCACCAATGCACAAGCCTGTGCACCCCCCCCCCACCCCACCCACAGTGAAACGCTATAAAACAGCTCAATTTAGAACCAACATGTCCGCTGGGCAGCAAATTTTAATAAAAAAAAACAAAACAATTTACAAAAGGCCAGTGGCCTGTAGAAAGTTCTGGTAGGTCAAAGATAGCCCACACTTGACTCCCACAATGTAAAGTAACACTCCACTGAGAAGGGGCATCAATGGGGCAGCCAGGCACCCCAGGGTTCAGGGGCATGGGGTCGCGGGGGTGGGGACTCAGGTTTGGAAGGGGGGGGGTCTTGGGCGTAGGTTCTGGAGGTGAAGAGGGTTTGGGCTTGCCCTTGAGAGGAGGAGGAGTGGGCCTGGACCGGGGGGGTGGCAGAGGGACCAGGGGCAACACAAGCCTTCTTCTTCTCTGGGAAAGGGGCATGGCAATGGGTAGGGCGAACTGCGGAGGACTTGGATGAGGAAGGAGTGGGTTTCATGAGGCCAAGAGACTGTTTAGGGACAAGACAGGGTGCGCCAGTGGGTTTGAACAGGTCAACATGGGAGAAGGAAAGCTTACGAGGTGCAGTTGGAAGGGTTTTGGAGACAGGTTTGGGAGTGGAGGATGAGGGAGTGGAGGTATGAGTTGTAGGTCTGCTGTGCTTGGATGCAGATGCCTATACAGTATGCCCATGCTTGGTGGATGTGTGTGGAATGGATGTCTAGGAGCGTTTCTGTGTCCTGGGGGGGGTGGATACATTGGGGGAGGTCGATGTTGCTGTGTCTGCCTTGGAATGTTGGGTGTGTGCCTGCATGTGTTGGGACGTGTGTGGTGCTTGTGTTTGTCTGCATGCTTCTTGGGTGTTGATTTAGGTGCATAGCTGTCTGCATGTGTGCTTGGGATGGGAGAAGGGAGTGGGGTACTGGAAGGGGTAGAGGTTTTGGGAGGGGGGATGGAAAGACCAGGTACACTGACTGCCGTCAAAGAGGAGGCCAGAGCCTGAAAAGATCTCTGGAGACATGGCACCGTGAATGCCTTCCAGGAACGCATTGCAGCATCTGGGATGCCAGCCCCTGGATAGCATGCACAATGGTTGTCTGACCAACAAAGATGCTTCTCAGGAGGTCAATAGCCTCCTCAGTGTGGGCAGCAGGCTAACAGGGGCAGGAGATGAGGTGCCTGGGGCGAAGGAGAGGCCCACCCTTCCGGGTGAGCGGGCACGGGCCACACGCTAGGGAGCTACTCGGAGGGCGGTGATGGTATGGGGGGTGGCAGAAGATGTTAAGGAATGGCTGGGCCCAGTAGGCTCCGCCACCAGCAGGGAGCTGCCATTGGAGGGGGTATCTGAGTCACTACCTCCAGTGGTAGTTGCCTCCCCCGTGGTACCCCCCTCGCCCTCCAACCCACTGGTCCCCTTGGCGTTGGTGGACTCTGCCTCCTTGGAACCATGGGCTGCAGCATCCCCACTCGCCGGTGTCTCAGCTCCCTCGCCAGATGATGCTAAAGTACACAAGGACACAAGCACATTGGGGCGGGGGACAAAACAAGAAAGAAGTAGGTCAAATCTCGATCAAAAATACCTGGTGGCCCACATACACCCCCACCCATCTAATGCACTAACCCCCAGCAGACAGAATTCTTCACCTGAGTGTGCCCCTGACTGCTAGGCAACATCCCACAGTACACTACATGACCATCCTGGCCCTCTACTCTGTAACACTTTGCAATGGGACACAATCAGAGACGTTGGCAAGACAACTAATCTGTCAATCCATGAGGCTACATCTGAACCAATAGCCCAAACAGGGGACCCCTCAGAGCCCTACATTCCCAGTCATAGCTACCTAAGGACACCATCCCACGGACGTAGAGGGGGGCAGGACTGAAGGGACACACCTGTCTATGGCGCTGCCACTAAACTGCATTCACCCCATGGCATCTAACTAGACTCAGCATAGTAGCATCACATTAGTGTAGGTACTCACCCCCTTGTGGCTGCTGTGCTGCCTTCAAGCACCCATCCAAATTGGGATAGGTCACCGCCAGTATGCGGGCCATTAGTGGGGTCGGGGTCCGACGGGCACCTCTCCCTCGTTGGCAGGCCGTCCCCAGCTGGGCCTCTCCGGTCTTCCTGGCCCAGCGCTCCCTGCAATGGGTGCTCCACCGGTTGTAGACCCTCAGGGTCCGCACTTCCTTGGTGATGGCTTGCCAAATTCCTTTCTTCTGATGGGTGCTGACCTACATGGGACACACAAGGATGTGGGTTAGTTGAAAGATTCAACAGAATTCTCAAAGGTATGATCATGGGACTCTGGAAATCTCAGGCAGTGATGGGATGTCCTACTATTTGCCTACAGAGAGGCTCCACAGAATGGAGTGTGTTACAGCCCATTTGAGCTTCTGTTTGGCCATCCAGTTAGGGTTCTTCTTTGTTTTGTGAAGGAAGGATGGGCGCAACCTCTCAACCCCCCAAACAGGACATTGTTGACTATGTACTGGGCCTGGGGTCACACATGGCTGAGTACACGAAGAAGGCCACTGAAAACCTTGAGGCCAGGCAAAACCTTCAAAAGTTGTGGCATGACCAAAAGGTTGTGCAGACTGTTTACCAGCCACTGTAGAAAGTGTGGGTTTTGCAGCCTGGGCCCCAAGATCAAGACAAGTGGACTCGCCCCCCCACAATTGTTGAGAAGAAGGGTGAGGTCACTTACCTGGTAGACCTATGCACTCTAAGAAGCCACCACTGGGTGCTTCATGTGAATCGTCTGAAATCTTACTTTGACTAGGCTGACATGAGCTTGCTCATGGCCACTGATGAGGGACAAGAAGAAGAGAGGGATTCTCTCCCACAACCCTGTTGATGGCTCAGTAGATGGAGTAATTTTCACTGACAGCCACACTGACCAACACCAAGCTGACTGCAGACAGGTACTCAGTCAGTTCCCAGAACTCTTTTCCCTGACACTCAGTCAGACTACCTGGTGTGCCCATGATGTGGACACAAGTGATAGTCTCCCTGTCAAGAGCAAAATCTGCAGGCAGCCTGACCATGTCAGAGATTGCATCAAGGCAGAGGTCCTGAAGATGCTAGAGTTGAGGGTTATTGAGTCTTCAGACAGACCTTGGGCTTGTCCTGTGGTCCTTGTACCCAAATCTCACCCCTAGGGCGGAAAGAAACAGTTGAGGTTCTGTGTAGACTACACAGGTCTCAATGCAGTCACTAACACTGATGCTTTTCCTATCCCCAGGGCAGATGAACTCATTGATAATTATCTGAGCCAAGTATCTGAGCACCTTTGACCTGATTGGAGGGTATTGTCAGATCAGGTAAACAGATGCTGCCAAACAAAAGCAGCATTTTCCACTCCTGGTGGGCACTTCCATTATACTGTGATGCCCTTTGTTTTGAAGAAAGCACCTGCCATATTTCAGAGGCTGGTGAATCAAGTTCTAGTAGACATGGAACACTTTAGTGCAGCATAGCTAGATGCTATTGCTGACTTTAGTTCTACCCAGCAGGATCACCTAGTCCACATCAGAAGTATACTTTAGGCCTTTATAAAGGCAGGCCTCACTATCAAGTCAAGTAAATGCCAGATAGGGCAGAGCAAAGTTTTATTTATTTATTTATACAGATTTTAAAACAGGCAACAACAGCCCCCGGAGCGGAGCAAATACAGATAGAGATAATCCATCAGTGTACATACATTAACTATTGAAGTCAGCCAAGAATAAGATACAGCAAAAGGGGCACCAAAATCATCAGATTCCAGTCAACATCTAGAGCACTGAACAGAGGAAATAGCATTAAAGCACACCGCAAGGATAGAATCTGAGCAATGTCACTCTCCCAGCCAAAGAACACAACAACATCAACAAGATAATGATGGGGGGGGGGGGCGCGGAAGGGCGGCCACTTGCAGCAGAATCATCCAACCTGACAACTCACATGGCACTGATGGGTAACAACAAGCCAATCCTCCATGTGCATGACCACTCAAAGAAAGAAAAAAACGCATTGCGTTTCATTTATGAGACTCCAAGAAGGAGCGTAGCGGTGCCCAGATATCCCTGGGGCAGGAGCACTCAGGGGCCAGTTCCCAAAAAGTTGTCAATTGCTCCTGGCAAAACACTGCATCACGCAGCCAATCAGCCCCATGAAGGGCCCTGCCCCTCCCCCCGCACATCGCCACTCTTCTTTTAGCCAACAATAGCAGCATTTCCACCAGTCGGCGCCACACCGGCGGCACCACATACATCAGTCCAAGCAGCGCCAGCACAGGGGAGAGAGGTAGATCCAAGCCAGTCATTCCCACTATCGCATGCATCACCTCCAGACAAAAGGCACGCACCACTCCGCAATTCCACGCCAAATTTATGTAATCGGCATCCGGCGCGTGGCACCTTTCACATTGTGCATCTGCACGCAGCCCCATAGCATACAAACTACGAGGGGTGTAATATAGGTGATGTAGAAATTTAAAGTGAATAAGCCGTAGTCGATAGTTCGGCGACATCGCTCTCATGTGCGCACAACAGCTTCTCCACATTTCCTCAGTAATATCCTCTCCAACATCCAGCTCCCATTTTGTCTTAGCAGCCATGACCACATCACTCTGATGTTCCTGCAAGCACCCATAGAGCTTGGTAATGAGTCTACGCGGCGACTGCGCGTGCCACAGCATCTCCAGCGCCTGGCACGTCCTTGGCATCGCCGGGAGGCCAGCAAGTCGCTCACAGAGCATCGCATTAACACGCAACACATATAACCGATGCAATGCATTGTCAGCTCCAGCGCTAAGCGCCTCCTCCGGAGAGATCAAGCGCTCCCCCTCAAACCAATCTCCCAACGATGACAGCCCAGAGTCGTCAAGGAAGTCTCAGATCCGTACATCCTGGGACATCCTCTCATCAGCAATATCCAACACCAGCATCGCGGGAGCAAAGGGCTCACACGTCCCCGACCGGCGTAGCAAAGCCGCCCAAGCTCTGGAAGTGCACGCAACTGTGTCCACCTCCTGAAACCGGGGTCGAGACATGCACCCAAGTACCCTCGGCACCCTATCCGGCCACACCGCATCACTCTCAGGTGCAAGATGAGGTAAGTACTTCATGGGGAGGATCCAGTAGTACGCAAACTGGGCCTTCGCATAATAGTAATAAAGCTCCAGATCGGGGGCAGCAAGACCCCCCAACTCGAACGGCAGCGTCAGCTTCTCCCAAGCAATCCTGGGCTGCCCTCCTGCCCAGACCAACCGCACCTGAGCCGATCGGAGCCTCCTCAAGAAACCAACAGTAAGCGTCAACAGAAGGTTAACAAAGAGATACAGAAATTTTGGCAGCACGTCCATTTTGGCGATACCAATGTGCTCAATAAGCGACAGCGAGCGCCACACCTCAATCCTGTCCTCTAGCCAAGCTACCTACCTGCCATAGTTGGCAAGCCAAAGGGTTTCTATGTCACAACTCAGCCAGACTCCCAAGTATCTGACCGGGCTGCCCACCCATTCGCTTGGATATCGCGACAAAAAGCTCATGGTTCCAGCAGTGAGGGGCAGCACGACCGATTTAGACCAGTTTATCATTATACCAGAGAAGGCGCCAAATCGGACGACCTCATTAAGCAGGACATCAAGTTTCTTGCTCGGCTCGGGCACATACAACGCAACAGTGTCGGCGTACATCAAAATTAATATAGGTCGCTGTCGGAATGGCAGCCCCCTACTGTTATGGTGCTGCCGCAAAAAAGCCGCCAACGGCTCCATTGCGATTGCAAAGAGCAGCGGGGACAAAGGGCATCCCTGGTGGGTTCCCCAGGCCACTGGGAAGGAGCAACAGGGTCCGTATGCAGCAAGCGAATCAGCTTCACAAATCGCGCACTCATGCCCACCCTGCCCAGCAGCGCAAATAGATATGGCCAGGCCAAAGAATCAAACACCTTTGTGGCATCTAAATATACCGCAGCAGCTTCCTCCTCCACCGCAAGGCCACCCAGCACTGCAAATAATGTACGCAGATTATGCATCGTCAACCGCCCCGGTACAAACCCAAACTGGTCTGGGTGCACCAGTTGCTGCATCAACGGCTGCAGCCTTGCCGCTATCAACTTAGCTAAAATGTTATTGTCCACATTAATCATAGAGAGCGGGTGGTACAAGTCACAGCTATGGGGATCCTTTCCAGGCTTAAGAATCATGACGATCAGCGCATCCCGAAGGGAAGCAGGAAGAACCCCGGTCTCCTTTGCCTCAGCGTAGACCTCCAACAGGTAGTGGGCCAAAATATCAGAGTACTCCTTATAAAAGGCAGGAGTCAAGCCATCTAATGCCGGGGCTTGTCACCCGGCAATCCGCTAATTACCGCCTTAACCTCCTCCACTGAGAAGGGCTCATCAAAATAAGCTCTATGTGCGTCTTCAAACCAGAGCAAATAAATCTCTGAAAAATAGGCCTGCGCCGCTTCAGAGTTCAGCTTGGCTGGTGCTGAGTAGAAATCCATGAAATATCTAGTAAAAACCTTCATGACGCCCTCCGTCCCCGCCACCCGCTCACCCTCCAGCCCATCTATTTCGGTGACATATCCACTAGTCCAGGGTTTGCGCAACATGTTCGCCAGCGTTCATCCGCCTCTGTCTCCCTCATCATAGCGCTGAGCCCTGGCATATTTCCCCAAAAAGCAGACTTCCCGTAGGGATGCCTCTTCAGATCAAGAGACTGCGCTCCGTAAAGCCGCCAAAGTGATGGCAGCCCAGTCCACCACCAATTTCGCCTCCAGCTCAGCAATTTGCAACTCCAACTTGGTCAGTTCCTGTTGCAGCACACAAAGCACTCCGTGCTGCTTAGAAATACACACTCCACGAATAACCACCTTGAAAGCCTTCAAGAGCGTCCCTGCAGAGCCCACCAATAGTCAATAAGGTCATCAAAAAATTGTATGATAGCCTCGCAAACCTCCTCACGAAACGCTGCATCACGGAGAGCCCCCTGCGGCAGACAGCAGGCAAATGCGGCACTCGGGCCCCTGGGTATCGCCAGCTCCAATTTAACTGGGGAATGGTCCAAGAGGGTCCGGGCCAAAGCTCCACATCCCTCGTGCCCAGCCATCGATCTATACGGGTCCAGCTATTGTGTACATAATTGAAACACGTACCCTCCCTCTAATTTCCATACTTCACCCTACATAGGTCAACCAAGGCACCATCACTCATTACCGTCATTAAAGCAGTGGCAGCAGCGGAATGTCACACCCTAGTAGAGCTCTCCCGGTCCCTCTCCGGATCCAGGACTACATTGAAGTCCCCTACCCAAATCACAGCACCGCTCCCCATTGAGTCAATCAGATGCCACACCTCACAGAAGAATTCAGGGTCGTCGACATTAGGGCCGTAAAACGAAACAGGCCGACAGGGTCTGTTCAATAGCGTTCCACTCAACCGAACATAACGCCCATTCGGGTCAACTATTGCTCGGTGCGTACGCCATTGCAGCCCCCTGCGCAGCAGAATCGCCACACCTCTTGCATGACGTGAGTACACCGCGCCATGACACTCACCGATCCACCCAGCCTTCAGACAATTCAGCGTGGACGCCACCAAATGAGTCTCCTGCAGCATGCATACATCTATGTGATGACGCTGAACATAAGTAGACATGAGCCGCACCTTGCGCTGGTCATTCAAGCCACGCACATTCCAGGTAAGGCAGCTAACTGCCGTCATCCCCCCCAGCACCACCAAAACACCAAGTCCATACTCCTCGCCGCCAAGCCACTCTCCGCCGCCTACCAGTCACATCTAAAACAAGAAGACAATGAGAAGAAACCCAAACAACACAGGAAGTACAAAGCTTAACGAAGGCCCACCCCCACCCACGCAGAACCCCCAAATGGGTCAAAGCAAGGAGCCCCCCCATCCCCCTAAAAAGGAGACCAAAAGGCCACAACATAGTAAGAGGACTCATCCAAGGGTCGTAAGACTAGCCACCCAACCCGCCAACCGAGCAGATGGGCTGGAGAGGGCAGAGGGCTAGAGAAGCAGTTGTAGTGACACAGCGGCCCATAAAAGGGAAACAAAGGCACCACAGCAGCATTGCCGGACGGGCATCAAGGCCTACTGATACTCCAACCCAAAGGGCAGTCAATCACTGTCACTGAGGTTCGCTTGCTCTGAGCCAGGATCATTCGTCCCCTCAGTTGTAGACCTCTGCGGAATCGTCTTAACAAACGTAGCCACCAGTTTCGGGTCCGTAAAAAAATGCAATGCACCTCCATGCTGTATTCGGAGCTTCGCAGGGTAGATAAGAGAAAAACGGGCAGCAGTCAAACTTAGGGATCGTTTAACCGGCAGCAACGCCCTGCGTGCCGCCTGCACACTCGGAGTGTAGTCTGGGAAGAAGTTCAACTCAGTGTTCTTATATATCACCGGACGTCTTTCTCTAGCCAGCCTCAGCACAGCATCTCTATCACGATAATTCAATAAGTGGAAAATAATGGGTCGTGGCGGGGTCCCAGGAGGTGGCCAGAGTCCTAGCAACCTGCTAGCCCTCTCCACTACCAACATTCGAGAGAGCTCGCCAGGAAATAGATCTGCAAGCAGTTTCTCCATAAAGTCCTCCAGCCTGCCCATATCCGTGTACTCGGGAAGTCCAATCGTCCTAATGTAATTGCATCGAGACCACGCTTCCAAATCTTCGTTTTTATTTCGGATTACCTCTAGCACCCAATCCATCTGCAACAAGCGTTCTCGCTCCCCATGCCGCTGATCCTCCAACTCCGAGATGCGCGACTCTAACTGCTCAAAACAAACATCGTGGTCATCCACCCTGTCCCTGATGCGGTCCATCTGCTCAGTTAAGTTGTCCAGCTTAGCATCTATGCCCGCCAAGCTACTCTTAAGATCCAAAAACATAGACCTAACTGAAGTGTCCTAGGGCCCTTCCTCCAACTGCACCTCCCCAGACTGAGATGCAGGTAAACCACCCTTCCTCCTGCCTCCGTCGAAGGAAATCTTCACTTGCCGCTGCTCCGCCTTTCCCATAGTGTCCGCCACCAAAAAAGCCACAGGGAGTAACACACCACAGAATCCTAAAAAAGAGAAAAACAGCACAAAAAGTTTGCCTCCTGGACGGCAGCGCACAGATAAACTCCAGTAACAATGCAGTGCCTTCCAGATGCCAGCCCCTCACTCCTAGTTATCGTCTCCGTACACCTTCAATGCTGGCAGCTCACCTTCTAATTAGCAGCAGGCATGGAGCAAGGTCTCTTGTAGGCCTCCGCAATCACGAACACGACGTCTTCAGCATCCAAAAAAACACCAAGATGCCAATGCAGTGTGAAAAATTAAAAATTGCAAAACAAAAGGGTCCAAAGAAGGCCCCCCGGCCCGACCCGGCTGGCGATGGGCCTCTCAGAGACCCCCCCGGAGGCACCCCCCACCAGGAGGTCCAGGGCGAGCCCTGCCTGATCACAGGGCCGAGCCCAGGGCTCCCCGCAACAGGGGTGGGGGCCCGCGATCACCAGTCCCAGTGGGCCACCACAGCCGAAGTCTCCACAGGCGGGCAGGCCCCTGCAGGCCGCCCACAATCCCGGCCCCGCCGTGGGCTGCCAATCCCGCTGGCGCCAAAGGCGGAGCAGGGCCTCTCTGCTCCAGGCCGCGAGGCCGACCAGCCTCGCGCACAGGGCCGTGGGGGCCGCGGCCCTATAAGACCGCCGAACCGGCCCACCAAAGCGACTCCTCCTCCACGGCCCGCCCCAGCTGGCGTGCGGATGCTGCTCACTCGGTGCGCCCCAGGCGGCACACGGCCAGCTCCACAGTTCAGGCGCACTTCCAGCGCCGCAGGCCCGACACAGGCCGAGTCCGCCTCCTCGCCACCGGTCTCCACAGGCACCGGTCAGCCCAGATTTCGGGACGGGCGGGTGCACCGTCACAGGCAGCCAACCATCCGGCTGGTGGAGCGCTATTTCAGCCGCTCCGTCAGGAGAAATTACGAATAAAACCCTAAGCCCGGCAGAGCCTCACAAAGTGACGGACATCTTGCCGGCAGACTAGCCACGTGGTAGGCAGGTGTCAAGTTTAACCTTTACAGAGCACAATCCAGAGCAAAATCCAAACCATTGTGGATTGGGCTGTTGTAACTTTTCTGGGCCTGACTGGGTATTACAAAGGGGTATGGGTCCACTGGGACACCCCTGAATAACCTGACTTCCAAGAAGATGCCTAAGAACTAAAAAGGTGAATTGGAGAGTTAGCAGCGAAGAGGCCTTTGATGCCCTGAAAAAGGCCATGTGTGCAGCTCCCATTCTTAAAAGCCCTGACTACTCAAACAATTAATTGTTCAGACAGGTACTTCAGAAATAGGAACAGGAGCAGTACTATCACAATTTAATGAAGAGGGCCAGGAGCAACTAGTGGCTTTCATCAGGAGGAGGTTGACCTTCAGAGAGAAACTACTAGCTCTCTACTGGTCACCTAGAGAGAGGGAGGCCTTTGCTGTGGTCTGGACCCGGAACAAGATGAGGCCATGTCTGTTTGGCAGTCACTTTTTGTTCAGATAGATCACAAGCTCCTCTTATAGCTCAAACAGATGAAGGGTGAGCATCCAAAACTTTTGAGGTGGTCCATTTCCCTCCAGGGGATGGATTTTTCAGCGGAACATAGACCTGGGAGTAACCATGCTAATGCAGATGGACTTTCCAGCTATTTCCACTTAGAAAATGAAGACTCACCTGGGCAAGGCTAGTCCTATCCTCTTTCATTTGGGAGGGACTTATGAGGGAAAGTAGCATCTTTCTGACATAGTTACCCCCACTTTTTGCCTGTTGTCAATATGTTTACTGTAGTATAATGGGATCCTGCTAACCAGTACCCCAGTGTCAGTGTTCTCGCCACAAAATGTAGTTGTATGGTAACTTTTACACCCCACAACTGGCATACTGGTGCACCCATGTAAGTCCCTAGTATATGGTACCCCATGGGCTACAGCATGTATTGTGCCATCCATGGTGGCCCATGCAAGCTGTGAATATAGGCCTGCAACTGCAGCCTGTGTGAAATGGTGCATGCACTTTTCACTCCAGAAATAAGGTTTGCCTTGTATCATGGTCACTGCACTCTGACCCTGTAGTCACCCCAATGTAGACCCTTCAGGCCAAGGGCAGGGTGCATGGGTTTACGTGTGAGGGCACCCCTGCATGAGCAGAGGTGCCCCCACAAAGCTCAGACTTCATTTCATGGGCTTTGTAAGTGCGGGGAAGTCATCTTAAGGTATGTAGTGGACATGGGTCAACAGAGTTATCCAACTACATATTAGCTTCACCTAACAGAGGCATGTTTGGTATGAAACATGTTGGAGTGGTGCAGCTATCCTGATTCCAATGCTAGTTTCTTGATACCATGTAATCTGGGGTTCCCTAGGGGATCCTCCAAAGTCTTCCTGTACAGCCTTGCAGGGTCTGCATGCCAGCCTGTGCTGCTGCCGAACCCAGATACTGTTCTGCCCTCCTGCTGCTGAGTCTACCTCATGCAGGGGAAGGCAGTAAAAGGATTTCCTGTAAGAGGTGTGACCACTCTTCTTTAGAAATCAGTGACTCTGTGCTGGGGTGGGTGCCCCTGAGCACCACGAGACTGCTTTGAAGAGTACATTTTGTGTTCTCCTTGCATAAACTGGTTTCCACCAGTGCAGGAACCCCTGATTCCCTCTCTGGCATGGAACCCCACCAAGGACAGGGAAGTGACCACCCCCTGTCCATCTCCTCCTCTGGGGAGGAGCACAGAGCTCTGCCATGTGGCCACTTGATTCTGCCATCCTGGAAGTAAGATGAGCAGAGGCACTTGGGAGTATGTGACTGGTTAGCCCAGCTGGGTGATGTCCCTGATATCCTCTGATAGGCGGTCACTACAGTAAGTGTCCAACCCCCTTCCTGGTTTACTTAAGTGCTCTCCTGAGGGTGGTACCCCAGATTTGTCTGCAAGACTTCAGGAATCATCTGCAAGTCTCCTCTGCATGACACTTCTGCAACCTGATCACCAAAACCACTGCTGTTCTTTGATAGAACCAGAAGCAAGACTGTAATCTTCAAGAGGGCTCCTACTGCAACTTTCTTTCCAGATTCTGCAAAGACTTCTGCAACCCCATGGCCGTGCATCCTCCAAAGTCACCAGAACTCAGCTTGCACTTAGGAAAGCAAGAAGGAATCTCCCTTGGACTGATGGAGTCACTCCCTGCAGCCACAGGAACCTCAATGACAACGACCGGCATGTGGATCCTGCTGTCCCACTGACTCTTCAATCCCTACAATACAGGTGGTGGTTATGTGGCTCTTCAGAGGTTTGACTTATCTTCCTTGGAACTGCGATGTCTGTGGTCCTTCGTTGGAGCTATTTGGCTGGAACTCCTGTGCACTGCATCTGTTTGTCGTTGCCAAGACTTGTTGGATCTTCAGTCTGGAAACCTCCTAGCTCCAAGAAGCCCTGGCCTCCAGCACTCTCCAGCTCCAAGAACGATGCTGTTCTCGGCAACACCTGCGACGTGGGCATCCCTCTTTGTTGTGCTGTTGAGGCCTCCCTGTGACTCCTTGTGACTACCTGTGCTTGCTGGCAGAGGATCCTGCTGGGTGCCCCAATGATTCCTCCTGGCTGTCCTGCATGCTGAGGGTTGGCCTTGACCTACCTGCCAATGTTGGGTCACCTGGACCTTGCTGGTCCCCACAAATCCCACAAATCCTGCAAACCCCTATTGACTTCAATCGGAGGTTCAGACACAATTCACCCCATGCACCTGCCCTCCCTGGAAACTGACTGCAGACCTGCCATTGCATCATGTGTGAAATGGTGCATGCGGCTTTCACTCCAGATACAAGTTACTCAACTTTTCTGGGTATCCACAGGAGGGGGCACTATCAAACCTCCCTCGTCGCAAAGGGTTTCCTCAGGGTCCTAAAATGTGAAATTCCCAACTGCGACTTCCCCACTTTCTCCTAAGGGCACTGATCCGATATTACTAGTCTGCACACGGGCACCTGGGGAATCCAACCTACTTACACTTGGGTTTTAGTACTTCCCCAGTCCTAAGGGTCTTTGGGTGATGGTGTGGGTTGGGAGTGATTTTCGCATTCCCTGTTTTTTTTTGTATATGATTTGGTCCTCCCATAGGGGCCCAAGTCATTTTATGCCTTTCCTTACCTGTTGCTAAGTATATTTGTGTATGTTCATACAAAGATATACCAAAGTTAGTTCTAGAGTGTGTGTTGCAATAAATATTACATATTTTTCTAACACTGGTGTGGTTCTTTCCTGTGTGTACATCATTGACTGACCTGTGTGGTACTTGAAAACACTTTACACCCTGCTACATAAGCCTTAGCTACTCTCCACCGCTACCCTTATAAGACCTTTGGTTATCTTGACCTGCCTACACTGTCACTAAGGGTTGCCTGTACTTACTACAGGGTGCCTCACCTATAGGTGTACACCATATACTGGGCCAGCCGCCCACAGGAAGCACATGTCAGTCAGTGTATCCAAGCTTCTCTCTGCATGTCCAGCGTGCCCCCCTCTCCAAGATGACCGTGGGGTGAGGTGCCAGCCACCCCCAACAAGGATCAGTCACCTGGGGGGTTCCTTGTATCACTTGCCCGGTCTTCAGGGGTGTGCCAAGTGCTCCCCCCTTTGCCAAAATTCCCACTATCCTGGCTGGAGTGATATCTTGCCCTCCTCGGAGATCCGGTGCCTTTAGAGCACTGGCTATAGATAAATAATCAGGAGGAGGAACCCCCAGCAAGCAGGCATATGCAGGCTTCCTATTTTTCTGTGAGTCACCAATACTGATAATCTGCTGTTTTCTTTGATGCCCACTGACCTTTCATCTGCTCAATGCGTACTTTGGCACACCATTCTCTTCTTCACTTCAGACGTGTCAGTTCCTCAGGCTGCACTGATATCGGCCCTAGCAGATCGCCTGCCCTGCTTGTCTCCTCTCGCCGTGTGTTCCCCTTCTCATGCTGAACAGATTCCTGTTTTCACTGGGGGGACCCCAACAGTGTTTAAGGGGTCCCCGATGCAGCAACTTGTGCTTAAGAGGCCTGATGTGTTTACCTGGGGCCATCCGAGCTACTAGTCAGAGGAAGAAGAGGGCCAATGGTTCATCCCAAAGCTAGACATTATAAAAGTCACAAGATGCCCCGTCCTAGCTAATTAATTGCTGGGCAGGACATTGGGGTAAGGGCTTTAAGCCTTTAATGGTAGATCACAATCAGACCAAGATGGAGCTGACACCTTCAAAAGGTTATACCAGTCATCTGGCATTGATTATATATTCATATCCCTCCAGACATGATAATACGTGGTGGGCATGGCAGTTACTGAGAAGGGGACAATGACCGTAGCACACTTAAACTAGAGTTGAAGGGCCTTACATCCTTATGACCAGACAAGCTTAAACCTACTCTTCTGGGTGACATTGTTCTGGGAGGATTAGGTTTGGAGTGATTTAGTTAGAGAAGCAAAAGAAAGAGATTACAAGGCATAATAGCACACAGAAGTTGTCACGCAGTCACTCCTATTACCTTCCATGTCAAACAACATATTTGGGTAGACCACTTTTAAAATCTATACGCTGGTAGTTGGGCTGGGTACAGTGTAACCTTAAGTCAGGGTCTTACAGACTGTATTGAACAACAAGAGCCCCTTGTGGTCTCAATATCTGACTCACTCATGGCCCTTAAGTCTACAGTTCCCAAGAAGACTCTTGTCCCTGAATGTATAGTGATGAATTGAAACGCAGTTGAGCCGATATCTGGGCCCCCTATCTCAATGGCCTTACCAGGGCTATCCTGGACGCTGGTCCAATTCCAAAATCTTGGCAGACTGCCAAGATTGTCGCAATATTTAAGAAGGGCTGACAGGATGACCCAATCAACTATAGACCTATCAGTCTTATTAATGGGTGTATACAATTTGAAAAATGGTAGTAGTGGTCGGAGAGAATGCACCTTCCAGTGGTGTCCACAGTACGTATAGAAGTATGTCTATTCCAAAATGGTGCTCTATGGTCCAATGCCCCACTACCCAAGGCAAAGAACTATCATATATATGAAAATATATACAATGTATATAAGAGATATAGCTGGAACCACAGCACTCAAAAAATGAACATTTGTAAGTGCAGAAATAGACTCCGATGTAAACAATACAAAGTATAAAGCATAGTAATCCTCTCAGTGTTCACAAAGTAATTTATTCGGATCGGCAAGTACTTGTGATAAGGATGTATTCATAAACAGCCAAGTGTTCATAAAAAACTAACACGTGTTTCGTCACAACAGTGACTTTTTCAAGGCTGCAAAAAATATAGTATACATGAATAATAGTAACCTAATAAGCAGGTGCAATAAAAATTAAAGCCGATTTAAGTACAAAATGTTCTCCAAAAGATAAGAAGCAATATATATATACAAGATAACTTATCCATGGGGAAAAGGAAAAAGCAGACATGACAATGGTGATTATGCATAAATCAAAAGGTAGAATGTTCATAAACGATTTTCTGTGGTTACAATTTTTTTTTTTTTTTATAAAATAAGAAAAAATATTGTAAAGCCAGTGTGGGAGTTCCCAACAAATCTGAGTAGAAAGAAGAATTGAAAAGTCCACCAAACCACATGAAATAGACACGGCGAGAGTAGAGATGAGTAGTATAGGATGTGAGGTCCAAAAAGCCATCAAACGAATAGTTAGAGGAACCACCCATAAATAGTGAAAGAACAGAGAAGTACTGCACATGTTATGAACCTACCCAAAATGTAGACGAGAATTAATGTCCAACTACACAAAGAAATATATGGAGGACACTGTAAACAAGATCAAACAGAGAAAAAAAGAGAAGAAGTAATAATCAAAATTTGGAGGGTAATAAATGGTTAAGGTTACTTAGTATAAAAAAAAAAGTTAAAATAGAGAAATAATTAAAGCTACCAAAAAGGGCAAAAGTAGGGGTCAATGATACTGGTATAGAAAGTATTGGAAATTGTATAGTAAACCATCTGAGGGTTAGCCAAGATCGTCATCAAAGGATCTGATACGGGACCATGGTAAGTCCTAAGAGCAAGCAAAAAACATAAAACGAAGGTACTATATGAAGCTAAAAGAGTATACAGAGAAAATATGATGACAAAGGATGTATAAATCAGACTAAATGTGCTTGGTACGCCCAAATCGGGTGTTGGTGATAAAGTCACATTCAAAATGAGAATGCACCGTTAGAGTGAAACTATTTAAACGTAAAAGACGGGCTGTAATTACGCTGAGAAGCCCTTTTATGAACTTATGGTAGTCGAACTGAAAAGGCGAAAGCTAAAGCAAACAAAGGTGGTGGAAACTAGATAATTAGAAAGTTAATAAAGTTAAACAAACGGTAAAAACAACAAGTGTAAGTATGGTCCTATTGAGGCAAATTCAGACCCTCGTGGGATCCCATATGTCTAATTTGAGGGAGATGAGTTACCGCTACCCCGGTGAGAAATAATCGACAAAGTGGCCAAGTAATTGAATAAAGCCTTCCGACATAGTCAGAGAGTCAAATAGTAAGAGTACCCGTCTCCGGAGAAGTAACGTCCGGAAGTAGAGCAAAATAAGTGCGTACAGGTCCATGTGTCGGCTTATTGGTGTATTTAAGCCGGAGAAAAGCATAGAAAGTGAAAAAGGACTTGGAGCATGAAGTGTCACGGTTTTCACTGAGGCTTACCGTCGAGGTTGATGAGGGTTGGGGAACGACCCCGATTCCGGCAGGTTCTGCTCTGGCCGAGGTAGGGGCAACCCCTTCCGGTAGCCACGGTGCTGTTTGACAATAGCAAGCCACTACAGTCCGTGCCCTCCAGAAGGAGTCCCAGAGGAAAAACCCCAAAAGGGTAAAAAACCTCCAATAGGAACTCCCTGAAACAGAAGGAGAACACAAGGGCGTTAGAACTGGAGATCCGAGAGTACAGGAAAAAACTGGAGACGAACATAGGTCAGGAAATACTGGATCCACAAGAGAAAACCAGCCGGAGCGTGACTACCATCAAAGGAGTGTTGCAACGCAATGAACAAGCAGCTGAATTCCCCATATATACCCCTAGACAGGAAGTAGGAAACAGGAAGTAGAAACACCACCATCTTGGATTGGGGAAAAGAGTATAACATTGAATAAAGAACATGCGTCCAACAAAAAGAAACAATGCATGCTGGGAAGAGAGGAAGTGGGCAGCATGCTGGGAAAGGGAAAAGGCATGCATATAAACACCACCATGTGCAGGTATCCGGCTTTTGCCTGTGAATACTGGTAAGTGCAGAAGGTTACCTAAATGCCTAAATGTAAAGCGCACTAAATGCGCTATGCGCAGCAGGATCTAGACCCAACTCGGGGTCTTATCTCCTGCCGCGTCTGCCCTTGCGGTAGAGACAGAAGAAGGGGGCGCAGTGAGTGCCGCGACCCCTGGCCGGACTCGCGGCTTCCCCCACGGCCTGCCCGCAAGCCGCGGCTTCCCCGCGGTCTGCATGCAGGCCACGGCTTCCCCCGCGGCCCGCATGCAGGCCGCGGTATTCATCAAATGCCGCGCCGCCGCCGCCATGGCGCGACAGTAGGTCCCGCCCCGAGGCCCCAGGTTTGTGAGGGAAGAGTTGGAAAAAGCGACGGACCAAAAGAGGGGCATGAACTGAAGGGGCATCCTCCCAGGAACACTCACTCATAGGGTAGCCTTTCCAATGAATAAGATATTGGAGGCGTCCATGGAAAAACCGAGAGTCACAGATTTCATGGACCTCGTACTCGGGCACATTATCAACCAACAGAGGGGGAGGACAGGAGAATTGTCTGTGAAAAGGATCAGGAAGGTAAGGTTTGAGTTGAGAGACATGGAATACAGGGTGTATCTTCCAAGTCCGGGGCAGGCGAAGACGCATAGACACTGGGTTAATCTTTTTGAGAATCAGGAAGGGACCATAAAAACGGGGGTTTGAATTTGTTCTGAGTGAGTCGGAGAGGTAGGAATCTAGAGGAGAGCCAAACTTTATCATGGACCTGATAGTGAGGAGCCGCACAACGTCTCTTATCAGCTATCCTTTTCATGCGAGACTTAGTGGCCACAAGGTTGGAATGGATAACACGTTGGACACCCCGTAGCTGTCGAACATAGGAGGAGATGGCAGGAAGATTGGAAGTATCTTTCAGGGGAGTTGGAAAGGCCTTAGGATGGAAACCGTAGGAGCCATAGAAAGGGGAGACCTTCGAGGCGCTGTGTATGGAGTTGTTGTAGAAGAATTCTGCAAGCGGTAAATAGGTAACCCAATTACTCTGTGTAGCATTGCAGAAGCTACGTAAATATTGTTCTAGGCGTTGATTGAGTCGTTCCGTCTGTCCGTTAGTTTGAGGATGGAACCCTGATGTTAAGGCCACTTCGATTCCCAAGGTCTTACAGAATTGTTTCCAGAATCGGGAGATATATTGAGGCCCCCTATCCGATATAATGACCTGAGGTAATCCATGAAGTCGAAAGATTTCTTGTGTAAAGATTTGACCTAATTCTTTTGCCGTTGGTAACTTTCTTAAGGCCGTGAAGTGAGCCATCTTAGTGAAGGAGTCCACGGTTACCATTATTACGTGATTTCCCATTGAAGAGGGTAATGAGCACATGAAATCTGTGGAGATGGTGTGCCATGGACCTGGGGGAACTGGTAGTGGGCGAAGTAATCCCACTGGTTTAGTACAGGGTGTCTTGGCTTGAGCGCATATAGGACAGGATGATACATATTCTTCAGTATCTGTCTTGAGAGTTGGCCACTGAGGTACTGGGTTTTTCAGAACCGGTACTGATCCGGTAACCCAGCGGTGCCAGGGTACACCCAAAGACTTCGGGTACTTTCCTGATTCAGACCACAGAAACTCAGAGTCTTCTAGGTGAAGTCAAAGATCAAATTTATTGGCTGCAGCCAAGTAACAAGCGTCCTAGAAGTACAACAGCACGGTTTGTATGTTCTCAGGAGACTGTTCTCCAATGCAAAGTCAGGTTTCCTTATATACAGTTTTTTAAGCTTCAGGCAAACATTCTTGACATTTTGGTTGGTCATTCACATGTTTTCACTACAAAGGAAAAACAGTGTCATGATGAAACCTCATATTTCATGTCATCCAACCCAAAATAAATTACCCGGCAAGGCCTAGTATTTTACATCAGATAAGTGTGGACCCCCAATAAAAACGGGCACCTCCCCCTCGTAAAGTAAGAAGAAGAAAAGAGCAGGTGCAGGTGTGAGCAAGATTAGGCAGGGTGTGTGAGCGATAATAAGGGTTTTATGGCATGGTGTGCCTTGATGCTATCTGATTCGGCCACTGGGAGAGGGACTGACCAAACAGGTTTGGCCTGAGGCAATGGTTCCAGCTTGCCCAGGTCAGAGAAAAGTCAATCAAGGTGTACGTGTCCTTGGAATCAAATCTGACTGTATTATAAGCCTATGTGAGGGCAACTTTTAAAAATGGCTGCCGTGTATAAAATGGGAGCCACGAGTGCAGGACGAAAATGGCGATTTCGAGGTGAAAACGCTGCTGGAATTGAGCGAAAATGCTCATGCTTAGTGTACTAGTCATTATCGGTCTTTTGATACTAAAATCGTACTGCTGTGGTAAAGTAAATTACATGGGTCCAGAATTTTTAGAACCACAAACCCTCCTTTTGCCCTTACATAGGCAATAAACCTATTCTCATGCTAATCTGAGTCCAGGTCTATGTTTATAAGGCCATGGAGATGTTGCTGGAGCAAAATTCTAGTACTTGGTAACTCTCTCTGGACAGGTCTCCTCGAACATGAAGTAGCACAAAAGGCCACATATGGCAGGACAAAATAAGGAATACCTCTATCTGCAGTAGGTGGCATAAGATCACACACCAACAATTAGTGATGTTCACTACTAACTAGTGTTGATGCAGAAGCTGTACAAAAGAATTGCTTACGAATTCTGATCTTCTAACCTGCTCATGTTCAGGAAAAGGGTGAAAAGGGTGCAAAGAAACAATAGTAGGAAAAGACATAGGTTGGGAAGTGGGTGCAGAAGTCAATTGAGTAGAGAAAAACAATCCCACCCATAAATGACAACGTCATGTTTAAAAGACACTAGAAAACACGTTATTAAGAACATATAGACAACGGGAGAAAGTAGTAACCACTATTACAAATGAAATAATAATTTTTCACAACCCTAACACAAAAGCAAATCCTAAAATTATCTAGTAACATTTTTAGGGCTCCTCTGCATTTCAGTAATTTGTGTATGTTCAGGTGGAACAGTGGTGACTCTCATCAATGCTCTAAGGTGAAAAGGGGGTACTCTTTCCACAGAAAATGGACTTTATTCTGCTTTTACTAAACAGAATAGTACTTTAAAACAATGCCAGCAAAACAGTCAGTCTCCTAACACCTAGTCTATACAATCACACGGAAACCTCTTGTGAAACCAACTATGCCCAGAGTCCGTTCAAAAAGCCTCTCTGGCAGGCTTCTATTGTCCATCAAATTTTCTTTTGTTGTTTTCTTTCGCATGGGCCTCTCAATTCAGGCCTCTTCGTGAGAAAAGTACTGCTTAGTTGGAGTGCCCTCCTGGCAAACACCCACAGCTCACTCGAAAGTCTCAATGTCTTAAAGCAATGCACCAGTGTCTCTCCTCTGTGGCAGATACTACAAACACTGTGCTCTTCATTGATCAAGGGCACAAATCATCTTGTGCAGACCCAAGCACCATTAATTGGGAAATAGCTCAAGCTCAGCAGCACTTTCAGACTCCAACACTCATTATTTAGTGTCAGAGGACGCTCAAGCTGCTCTTTCATGGGCACCACAATATAGTGCCTTTTTCCAAACTTGAAATTTCCGGTGCACTGCCCTTCTTACGTTGGAGCAAAGAAAAGGGGGGGTGTGGCCAAAACTCAGGCCAAGGGGCTCAAGGGATTGCACACTGTCAGAGGTTACCAGCACATGACAGGTAGGGAAATGAAACCTCAAAACAGCTCTGCTATCAACAACAGCAATCCTTCTCTTTAGCTCTTTTACACTGAAACTTTGGTTTCGTGATGTCCAACGCCGTCTGATGGAGCAAGTACGATACCATGCGCTGGCGATCGCTGTCCAGCTTTGCTACTTTCTGGGTGCTGAGACTGTAGGGCCAAGACGTCCGTCTTTCATCTGTAGCTGTCACTGATGGGAATTAGGCTTAAATCAATGTCCTGCAGGTCATTATGACTTGATACCCGCAGAATCTAGTGACGTAGGAAGTGTGCCACAGTTGTTAGTTTCCTTCAATTTAGTACAAAAACAGTTCATGGTTTTTAACAAGGGGACTGCAAGCAGGTGGTCTGCAATCTTCAAAGGAGTAGCCATACACCATGGGCATAAAATACAAAGACAAAGGCAGAAGGGCAAAACAGGGTCTCTAGCATCTTTAATTGGGTTCTCTCCATTATTCTCTGCCATCTATAGCTACATGAGAATTCTATCTGAATGGATTTCCTCACACAGTGGCATTGTCTAATGGGGTAAACGCATATTTTCCTCAATGATTAAGTCTAGGTGTTCCTCCTTACCTTAGAACATCTCAATAGAGAAATCACATGATACCGATTATCAGGGATATGTAGAAACCTTCCTTTAAAAACTGTGCATCAGGTGCACTATGCAATACACAGGCTAATAGTCAAATGTGCAAACAAAAAGACAAGAACTAGAGGGTCCTGATATTTGCATGATTAGGACACATCTGATCCCACCAAAAATTAAAGTAGCAGGAACAGAAGGGAACCGAAAACCAAATTAAAATAGACATTGAAAATTCGTCATGTTCAAAAAAGGTAAACATAAGATATCTCCTATTGAAATGGAAAACTTGTCTTACTATAATATTGAGTCAGTTAACCAGTCTATCGCTACCCTGACAGTCAGGCTGGAAAACATTGAAGCAGGCCTAAGGCAAATTCTTGAAAACCAGTCTGGTCATACCAAAGGGAATTATACATAACATGGGGGTCCCTGGTACATCACTGCAGTCTGGAAATGTGAACCTGAACAATACATCAATAATAATAAAAGGGCTGACTGGTGAAAGGAATTCGAAAAAGAGAAATGGGACTAGGACATAGCTAAAATCTCAATAACTAAGCATGATGCGACATTGGTCAGGGGAAGTAACAAAAGAAAAAATCTATAGGAAGAACAAAAAAAATTATTTGGGTGATAGTCAGGCATGTGACACAACACCGAGAGTACGCGTGATACACAAAGGCCAAAGTTACACACATTTTAACTCTACCGTTGGCGACTACACCATATACGGTACTCCTAGCTAATGTTTCAGTTCCTTCTTCAGGAAAAAATGAAAACCTGGTTTTCTTTTAAGGAACGAAAGCCATATGCTACTTAGGAAACAGAACATTATTAACTAATGTAATATAGAAATTAGGCCACCTTGAGTCACAGATCTATAATTTCACCCTTAGGTCCAATCAAGGCGACATAAATGTAGGGCTGCCTGTTCCTTTAAGGGAAGGGGCAGTAACGTGACTAACTGCAGGTGACACACTTTGATCCTGTATATCTCTTTTTATTTTCCTTCAATACCATTATAGCCAAATAGACATGCACTGGTGAAGTGTTGTCTTTTATGTTCACAGCATGAAATATCATTATCTGTGGAATTTAGTAACCAGAACAAGTTCAACCAACTGTTGCGTAGCGATGGGCATCGTCATGACCATCCCCTCACAACACAGGGGAGCTTGTAATAGTATCAAAAGCAGCAACAAACATGCAAAAAACAAATAAAAAATAATAAAAACGCACAAAACGTCAAGCCATCAGATATACTTGCTGTGTATCAAGCACAAAAAGCATAGACAAAACAATAGCATGTGTGAATAAGCGGTGACACACAACACCATGTCATGTACTTTATGCACTGTAAACCTGCAGCCCAAAACCCAATATTTGGGCCTGTTTAATTTGTCAGGTTTAAAATCCTTACCCTCCTTTTGACAGTAGATCACCAGGCAATGGAAATCTGCTGTCAAATATAACTTTACTGTTTCTTTTCTAACATACAGGACCAGCAAGAACAATTCATGATAGGACCAAATACATGAAAATAAATTTCCATTACTTAACTGTTACCCTCTTGTCCGTTACTTCGCAACATCAAGCCACCTTAGTTTTACCTTTCTAAAAGTAAAAATTGTTACACTGACACTCCATATTAATTTGGCACCTACAATTTCCACTGTGAAAAATAAGTCTTAATTGGCAAATCGTTCTCATTAAGGCATGTAGCCTTCAAAATTTTAGAAAAGGGCTGCATCTTATTTTCTGTCTAAGACTTAATGCAACACTTCGTTTTCTGTCAAATAAAAGCAACTAGCAGGCATCATTTTATTTTTTTAGAGCGGAGACACAAAGGTATCAGTTCTGCAGAGCATTTAACTTGATGTTGGGACTTTAGAAGAAACCCCTTTTTTTTATATTTTCCCTTTGGAATTAAGTTCTTTAATTGTATTGATGTTCTTCTGGAGAAACCAGAAATCCCACTTTTAGAGGCCCGTAGGGTCATTCTGCATTTCACAGAGACAAGGCCCTAATTTAAAAGGTCACAAGTGTCAACATGACAGCCTCCTCCATTGTTTATGGGAAAACTAAAGATAGCATCTCAGCAGCGTGACTTGAGCCAGCCTCTGTAGCTCTCCTAGCTTCTGCCACTCTGAATCTCTCAAAGACAGTAGGCCTTCCTATTTTCCTTCTAACCTGCAATAATTCACTCTATTTAAAAAAAATAATTTTTCCTTTTTAGGCGCTAAAAAAAATTATCTCTATTTCCAGATTATTAAACTACATTTACTGTGAATAATTCACAAACATTAATAACACACATACCAGTTGTTAGAATAAATGCTCGTTGCAATCCCATGCAATGGTACATATTTCATCAACCTCGAATGAATGAACGTCTCAGTAGGCACAGCTGAAGTTAGAACCTTCAACCTTGATATTAAAACAAGCCTTTGTACTGGCACATTGACTCATTGAATCATAAGAAGGCACAACCTGCAAATATATATCAAACCTAAATGTATGCATTTACTGAAGCCTGAGACACTTTAAAAAGTACTCTGAATGAAAGAAAATGCAGTTTAAACAGTGCTTTTGCCCAAAATCGACTTTGATATTTTAGGCATTAAAAAATCAATATCCTACAATTTTCTTGCATAATATGCATTACCAGAATATCTATTACACAATCCATGAGTCAGCCATTGAAAATATTAACTTATACTTTATAGAAATTTGCTTGTTTGCTCCTGCGCCAAGGGAAAATTGCACATACAAATGTCATTTTAGCGGTGCAACATAACTTAAATTAAATTTTAATGTTAGGAGGTCATAGTATAGGTATTAAGCTTTATAAATATTAAAAAACGATTTTGAAAGGCATTTATTTTTTAAATAATTTTTCCATAATTAATAATTTTCTTTAAAAAAAAATAAAAACCCAATTATTCTTTTTTTTGTGATAATTCCACATATAAAAGCAAGCTGCATCCCTTGCCTATTATTTGGGATACATTAACTCACAAGCCTAAGCGCATAAGCCTAACTTGAAATGCGTCACATTTTTGCGACACTTTCATTTAAAAGGAAGGTTATGCAAAATTCCACCCGTGTTTAACTGGGAAAGTGCTGGCTGAATTGAACATTCCTATCAAATATACTGCAGCTGAAAAGTTTGCCTGTGAACATCTAATACAATGCATCTAAGAAAAATGCTGTAAATGTATTTATTTATTTTTTTGCAAAAATAGATAATTTCGTTTTTTTTTTGGGGCCCTATTTATAGCTATTGAATGTGTTTTCTAATTTATTAAGCATTTAACTGCAGTTTTGTATATGTGCACAATTGCTCATTCTATAAATTAAAGAGCAACATATAGCTATGGTAGCACATCACCTGGTTCATTTCTGGATTTTTTCTAAGTTTCTACTTAATATTAATTAACCAACATTTTACTTAACAAACTGTAAACATCAAGAAGACCCACAAACACACATTGAGCTCATTTCAGATATAAACAGAAAACACTCAGTACACACAATACAGCGCGCTTTAGCCATTTTTCATAAATAGCGCCGTCGCAATTTACTTACAGAACCGTTTGCAGATCCTAGTTGTAAGTCATATTTACAAGAAAAAAAAAAACTTTTCTCAATTATTTCCAAGAATAGCGGACCCATACTTTATTAAACGTGATGGGGCCTACTCCGTGCTTCACATATAGTTCATAGGTTGGAGTTCCAATCGGAGGAACCGGACATGAGTCCTCCAACCGGGAGTCCCTTTTACAACCAAGACAAAACAAATTTCCAAGTCTGCTAAGACCAGGCATCTTCGCTCACTAGTCTAGCTTCAAACTTCAAAGGATTATCGTTTACGATAGTCTCGTGAATACACGAGTCCTTCGGCTTTGGTACTTGCAAGTTCCAAATCAAAGTGATCCCGAAGGGATACCAAACCAAATGTCCAACTAAGGACCAAACCAAGTGTCCAACTAAGGACTGGGAGACGCTCCACTTATACTTAACTGAAAATATCGATGACGTCACCAGAAGACTCGTCTTATCGTTTCGCTCTACCAAACATCAAGGGTCCAAATCAGGGCGATAGCCAGGGCAGCAGTCCTTCGTAGCCGTCGGGAAGCGGGGAACCTCGCAGCAAAGACTTTCGGACCACGTCGACATACAGGGGTCGATGAAGTGGCGGCCTTCCTCCAGAATATTCACACGAAGCTCCCCACGGACCTCAGGCTTGGACCGGTACCGCTGGTATCGCCCCACGTTGGGCGCCAACTGAGGTACTGGGTTTTTCAGAACCGGTACTGATCCGGTAACCCAGCGGTGCCAGGGTACACCCAAAGACCTCGGGTACTTTCCTGATTCAGACCACAGAAACTCAGAGTCTTCTAGGTGAAGTCAAAGATCAAATTTATTGGCTGCAGCCAAGTAACAAGCGTCCTAGAAGTACAACAGCACGGTTTCTATGTTCTCAGGAGACTGTTCTCCAATGCAAAGTCAGGTTTCCTTATATACAGTTTTTTAAGCTTCAGGCAAACATTCTTGACATTTTGGTTGGTCATTCACATGTTTTCACTACAAAGGAAAAACAGTGTCATGATGAAACCTCATATTTCATGTCATCCAACCCAAAATAAATTACCCGGCAAGGCCTAGTATTTTACATCAGATAAGTGTGGACCCCCAATAAAAACGGGCACCTCCCCCTCGTAAAGTAAGAAGAAGAAAAGAGCAGGAGCAGGTGTGAGCAAGATTAGGCAGGGTGTGTGAGCGATAATAAGGGTTTTATGGCATGGTGTGCCTTGATGCTATCTGATTCGGCCACTGGGAGAGGGACTGACCAAACAGGTTTGGCCTGAGGCAATGGTTCCAGCTTGCCCAGGTCAGAGAAAAGTCAATCAAGGTGTACGTGTCCTTGGAATCAAATCTGACTGTATTATAAGCCTATGTGAGGGCAACTTTTAAAAATGGCTGCCGTGTATAAAATGGGAGCCACGAGTGCAGGACGAAAATGGCGATTTCGAGGTGAAAACGCTGCTGGAATTGAGCGAAAATGCTCATGCTTAGTGTACTAGTCATTATCGGTCTTTTGATACTAAAATCGTACTGCTGTGGCAAAGTAAATTACATGGGTCCAGAATTTTTAGAACCACACCACCAGAAGGAGCGAAGCAGAAGTTCTTGAGTAGCTTTCATTCCTTGATGACCTGCGATGGGGGAATCATGGCACATAAGTAAGGCTTCAGTCTGTACTAGTTTAGTGGGTAAGAACAGGGCCTTATCATGATAATAATACCCTTGATCTATATGAAGTTGCGGACGCAACCTATTCAGCTTTGTCTCTTCTAGACGGGCATATTCGGACCTGACTTGGACTAAAAAAGTCTGTACTAAACCAATGATCTTGTTATTGTCAAATAGATTCTGAACAGGAGAATCGCTGCACTCAGGGTAACGTCGGGACAAGGCATCCGCCAGGATGTTCTGAGAACCAGGGATGTATGTGATATAAAAGTCATATTGGCTGAAAAAGAAAGCCCATCGAGCCTGCCGGCTATTCTGACACTGAAAGTTTCTTAAGCACTGTAGATTTCTGTGGTCTGTCCGGGCTTCAAAGGGTTCTTTCGAGCCCATCAGAAAGTGTCTCCATTCTGTGCATGCGGTCTTTAAGGCGAGTAATTCACGTTTTAGCACGGAATAGTTCCGTTCTGAGTCAGATAAAATGTGGGAAAGGTAGAATACCGGGTGCTCTAAATCATCATCGTCTTGTCTTTGCAGTAAGGCAGCCCCATTGGCTCTTTCGGATGCGTCTGCAACAACAATGAATTGTTTGCTGGTGTCTGGGTGTCGTAGAATGGGGGCTTGAATAAAGGCTTTCTTTAAGTCTTGAAAGGCTAACTCTGCGTCTTGTGTCCAACAAAAGCCCTTCTATAGATGGTATTTTTTAAGGGTTTGAGTAATGTAGCTGGTTCTCTGGGCAAAGTCTGCTATAAATTGTCGATAGAAATTGGCTAATCCCAAAAAACACTGAGGTGGTCATTACGACCCTGGCGGATTACTTCCGCCAGGGCCGCGGGACGCGGTGGCACTGCCGACAGGCCGGCGGTGCCCCGCGGGGCATTCTGACCGCGGCGGCTTAGCCGCGGTCAGAGAAGGGAAACCGGCGGTCTCCCGCCGGTTTCCCGCTGCCCCCAAGGAATCCTCCAAGCCGGCGCAGCTTGCTGCGACGGCTTGGGGATTCCGACTCCCCCTCCCGCCATCCAGTTCCTGGCGGTTCTCCCGCTGGGAACCGGATGGCGGGAGGGGGAGTCGCGGGGCCCCTGGGGGCCCCTGCAGTGCCCATGCCAACGGCATGGGCACTGCAGGGGCCCCCGTAAGAGGGCCCCAAAATGTATTTCACTGTCTGCCTTGCAGACAGTGAAATACGCGACGGGTGCAACAGCACCCGTCGCACCTTCCCACTCCGCCGGCTCTATTACGAGCCTGCATCCTCGTGGGAAGGGAGTTTTTCCCTGGGCTGGCGGGCGGTCTTTTGGAGACCGCCCGCCAGCCCAGGGAAAAACTCATAATACCCGCCGCGGTCTTCTGACCGCGGAGCGGTATTATGGAGGGCGGAATTCTGGCGGGCGGCCTCCGCCGCCCGCCGGAATCGTAATCAGGCCCTGAGTCTCCTTGATGGAAGAAGGAGATGGCCAATTCAATATAGCTTGTACCTTGTCTGAATCCATGGCGACTCCAGTTTGGTTAATGCAATACCCCAAGTATTTTACTTCCGTCTGATCAAACTCACACTTTTCAGGTTTGCAGAATAAATGGTGTTGTCGGAGTCTCTCTAGAACGTGGCGAACATGCTTAGAGTGTTCCTCTGGGTGAACAGAAAAGATTAAAATGTCGTCGAGATAAACCACTACTGTTTGTTGCAAAAGATCGGAAAAGATAGAATCCATGAACCTTTGAAAAATGGAAGGGGCATTGGTGAGTCCGAATGGCATTACTTGATATTCGTAATGACCAAAAGGTGCACTAAAAGCGGTCTTCCACTCATCACCTTCCTTAATTCTTAAAAGATGTTAAGCTCCTCTGAGATCCAGCTTGGTGAATCTCTTTGCCCCTCTGACTGCTTCTAGGATGTCCTTAATGAGGGGTAACGGGTACCGATCCTTAATAGTGATCTTGTTTAATCCTCTGAAATCAATACAGGGACACAAATCTCTAGTCTTCTTAGGCACAAAGAAGAGAGGAGCCCCTGCAGGTGAAGAGGAGGGAGCAATCAACCCGCTCTGTAGGTTCTCATCAAGGTATTCTTTAAGAATCTGCTTCTCAGGTTCTGTGAGAGAGTACATTCGCCTGAAAGGAACCACTGTATCTGGTTCTAAAGGAATGGCGCAATCGTATTCTCTATGGGGTGGCAGTTCAGGTCTTTCTGGCTTCTGGAATACGTCGGCATATTCCTGATAATACTTGGGAACTCCCTGTAGGACGTTAATAGAGCATCCCATCTTAGGGGGTGCTGCTAAGAGACCTTTTGGGGACCAATAATCCCCTGCTAGGTAGCAGTGGTGCTGGCAAAAGTGAGAGGATAAAGAAATAGTTCTTGTTTCCCAGTTGATGTAAGGGTTGTGCTGTGTGAGCCATGGAATTCCCAGGATCATGACGTGGTGTGGTGATGAAATTAAATCAAACGAAAGGTTTTCTTGGTGTTTCCCAAACTGTAGACAGTAAGTAGGGGTGGTATATTGTACAGGTCCTGAGGCCAAGAGTGATCCATCCACTGTGTGTACTTGTTTTGGTACTTCCTTAGGTATTTGTGCTATCTGTCGTTCTTTGGCCCATGCTTCATCTAAATAGATGCCACTGGCTCCGCAGTCCAATAAAGCCAGGGTTCTTTCTTCCCGGCCATCGGTTAAGTGAAGGATAACTGGTAAAAGAAAAAGAGCAGTTCCTTCCTCCCTGGAAGAACAAATGGAAGGTATTTCACGATATCCCGTCCTCACCCTTCTCACTGAGGACGGGAGTTGGCGTTTCCCAAAGGCTTGGTTGGACGAATGGGGCAGGTGCGAATTAGGTGACCAGCTGCACCACAATATAGACAAAGTCCCTTCCTTCGTCTATGTTCTCTTTCACTAGCTGATAAAGGTCCTCGAGCCGTATCAATTTGCATTGGCTCTTCCTCGGCAGTCCCCTTAGGTTCAGGACGGACTTCCTCGGTACGATGAGAGAAGGTGCGAGACGTCACTGAGTGTGATGGCAAACGACTCTTCTTTTTCTCCATTCTTCGTTCATTCAACCGATATTCTATCGTCAGAGTCTGATCCATCAATCCTTTAAGGTTCTCTATTCTAGCTGAGTGCACCAGTTCGGCCTTAATGTCCTCTCTGAGACCTCTGCGGAACAGTGTCACCAAGGTACGTTCCACCCAGGATGTTTCTGCTGCTAATTGTCTGAAACGGGTGATGTATTGTAATACATCTTGATTCCCTTGTTGGATATCGCAAAGAGCTTCTTCTGCTGAAGCCTCGAGTCCAGGGCGCTCAAACATCTGTTTAAAGGTAGTGACAAAGGTGGAATAATTAGACAGGCAGGGATCATTTCTTGTCACTAAAGGAGTGGCCCAAGCCAATGCTGGCCCCGATAAGGTGCTAATCAAATACCCCACCTTGGTCTTGTCTTGCACAAATTGCGAGGGGCGAAAGGCGAAGTAAACCTTCAAGGCATCCAGGAATTCTCTCAATTTGTTAGGATCCCCGGAGAAAAGAGGTGTAGTGGCAGCTACTGAGGGGATATCAGTGGTCCTGGATGCAAAGGCTTGTCGATAGATGGTATTTTCAGTACGTAGCTGTTGGAGTTCTTGAGCCTGTTGTTGTATCGTCATGAGCAGGATCTGGCTCGTGGGTTCCGTATTTGCCACTGGATTATCCATGGTTCCGGACTGCAACTGGATTTTTGGGCGATTCAATCTGTCACGGTTTTCACTGGGCTTACCGTCGAGGTTGATGAGGGTTGGGGAACGACCCCGATTCCGGCAGGTTCTGCTCTGGCCGAAGTAGGGGCAACCCCTTCCGGTAGCCACCGTGCTGTTTGACAATAGCAAGCCACTACAGTCTGTGCCCTCCAGAAGGAGTCCCAGAGGAAAAACCCCAAAAGGGTCAAAAAAACCTCCAATAGGAACTCCCTGAAACAGAAGGAGGACACAAGGGCGTTAGAACTGGAGATCCGAGAGTACAGGAAAAACTGGAGACGAACATAGGTCAGGAAATACTGGATCCACAAGAGGAAACCAGCCGGAGCGTGACTACCATCAAAGGAGTGTTGCAATGCAATGAACAAGCAGCTGAATTCCCCATATATACCCCTAGACAGGAAGTAGGAAACAGGAAGTAGAAACGCTACCATCTTGGATTGGGGAAAAGAGTATAACATTGAATAAAGAACATGCGGCCAACAAAAAGAAACAATGCATGCTGGGAAGAGAGGAAGTGGGCAGCATGCTGGGAAAGGGAAAAGGCATGCATATAAACACCACCATGTGCAGGTATCCGGCTTTTGCCTGTGAATACTGGAAAGTGCAGAAGGCTACCTAAATGCCTAAATGTAAAGCGCACTAAATGCGCTATGCGCGGCAGGATCTAGACCCAACTCGGGGTCTTATCTCCTGCCGCGTCTGCCCTTGCGGTAGAGACAGAAGAAGGGGGCGCGGCGAGTGCTGCGGCCCCTGGCCGGACTTGCGGCTTCCCCCGCGGCCTGCCCGCAAGCCGCGGCTTCCCCCGCGGTCTGCATGCAGACCACGGCTTCCCCCGCGGCCCGCATGCAGGCCACGGTATTCATCAAACACCGCGCCGCGGCCACCTGAGCCTGCGGCCGCAGCTGCCGCAGCGCGACATAAAGGGCCAGTGACGTCAAGACGTCAACAGGTCCTGCGTGTCAAAAATAGTAGAAGGAATAATGCGAGTAACAAAAGGGGCAGGATATAGAAGCGGCCATGTTGTGTGCAGGAATCGCAAAGACTCAAACGAGTAAAAAGAAAGAATTGAAAGAGAAAGCACTAATAAATGTGCGGTATAGAGATAAAAATATCGAAAAATGTGAAAAACTTCTAAAGCAAAGGATTGTAAGAAAGGAAAGAGAAGAGTATAGAAGACTAAAGACAAAGTAGTCATAAATATGGATAAAGTAAAAGACATGCACGGTCAAGGTGGAATGAAGAGCAGAAAGACACTATAAAGTAAGTAAAGCATACCAATTAATAGTGCATATGTCAGGGTGGTGAGTTAAGGGAAAGGAGTAAACAAATTAGATTACTATGAGGATGTAGCAAAAAAGACCGTTGGAAGGACACATAGCTTTGGTCCGAAAGGAAAAAAATAGTATAAATTTACAACAGTCAAAGGTCAAGCAAGATTATTAACTAGTAAAAAAAATGTTCCACAAGTCAAAAGTCAGGCAAACGTTGTAAGCATAATATAAAACAAATACAACATATAGTCAATGTCCCATAGTGTATAGGTGGTATTACACAATGTTTTATAGTGAGAGGAGTCAATTCAGTAGAATGTTAACAGACCCAGAGTAAACTGTGAAAATGCTAAGTCAAAAACACATGTAGTTCCTTGTCAACATTCAAGCCTTTTTTCTACAGCTCGAAGCTTGAGTATCCACTTAGCACATTTTCTCAATTCTTTGGTCCTGTAACCCAGTCTCGGGAGACCGCTGACCTGTGTAATGCCATGAAACCTGATTTTAAGAATATCAGATTCTGTATGTTGTGAATTGAAGTGGGTAGCTAGGGTATAGTTGATGTTATAGTTCCTTATTGACCTGACATGTTCCTGAATACGTTCTCTAAAAGGACGAATGGTACTCCCCACATATATCAGACCACAGGTACAAACTATACAGTAAACCGTATATATTTTGTGTTGCAGTTGATAAATTGTCTGATAGTATGAGTTTTGCGTGTGTTGTATGAGAAAGTCTTGGTTTTGTTAAGTGCAAATTGACATGTAATGCAACATCCGCATTTGAAGAAACCTTTAGGTTTGGTAGGCAGCCGTATCTGAGGATCAGTTGGTGTGAGGGGTGCAACATAAGTAGGACATAGAATGTTCCTTAAAGTATGTCCTCTGCTGTGTGTAATCTTTTGTCTAGAATTGAGCCAAGGCCAGTATCTAAGAGCAAAAGATGCCAGTGTTTTTTGAGTATTTGATAGACCAAGGCACTTGCAGGACTATACCTAGTAATGAGAGAGATATTACTCCTTTTAAATGTTTTAGATTTCTTAGATTTTTTGTTATAGTTGTTGGTGTTTAGGTGGTCAAACGACAGGAGCAAGTCATATCTGGGGCCAGTCCAAATAACTAATATGTTACTATAATGGGCTCCACAAACTATTCTGTTGCCAAGTATTGGTGAAACTAAAAGACTGGGCCTCAGAAAACCAATTTTCTCAGAATACCAGGTGGGATTCAGGCCAAAAACCAGCACGCTAGACCAGCTCCTACAATTCAGCATAATGTACTGGAAAACAGTTGTGCTAAGGAAGGACCACCTGTATGTGGCTTTTGTAGACTTATAATCTGCATTTGACCTTGTTACCGCTGCAAATTCTGGGCTGTGCTGGATCCTATGGGAGTTCCTGCCCACATCCTAGATGTAATCAACCGATCCATGCTGATAACCAAGAACGAATCAGGTTTGGGTCCAGCTGATTCCTTCAAAATTGAAAAAGGAGTACACCAAGGATGTGTCCTCGCTCCAACACATTTTTCCTTGTACGTCAATGACCTGGCCAAGTTTCTTTACTTCCCAAGCAATGACTTCCCAAAAATAGGTGAAGCCAAAACCTACACCCTATTATTTGCAGACAACACCCTTTTTATTTCAAAAACTCCTGCATGACTACAGGCGACATCAATTTGTGGAGTTCTGTAGTGAAAGAGGGTTGGAGATAAATATTGCCAAAACACAATTTATGGCACTTAATTCTCATAGGGTGGTAAAACCAAGAATTGCTGAGCTTGGGACGTTACTGGAGCAGGTTAAAAATGTTTATCTGGAAGTGAATGTGTCTCATAACTTTGTGTGGAAGGCTCAGATAAGCAAGTGTGTACTAAATCTGCAGCAGGAAGTAGGTGTGGTTACTAAGATGATAAAGAACTAAATCCAGAAATCTTCCCCCTTCAATTGAAATGTATAATGTAAAATCCAAAAGCTCTGCTCTCTATGGCGCTGACCTTTTCGGTCACGTGGACACAAATGCTCTTACTTTAGTGAAGCACAAGTTCCTAAGAGCACTAGTCAACCAACCACAAAGCACACCCCGGCTCCCATTACTGCTAGACAAGAGCCTTTTCTCGATTTTGTTCACTGTTAGGTCAAGACTTTTACTATATTGGCACCGCCTCTGATCAAATGAAGAATAAGAATTATAAGGATATCTTAGGGAAGTTCTAGGGGCCTTAAAAGAGTCACCTGGCTAGCAGACATTAAGAACATGTTCTATATGCTAGACTTTCACCCATTTTGGGACAACCCTGATGAAGCTGCCGCTCCCCAGAAACACTGATCAAAGATAGGCTTACAGAATATCTCTGGGGGGAGGAGCTTAAGCGATGCAAGTCAGGCAGTCTGACCGACTGTTTCGTAGACCATAAAATTATCCTGGCCTATGAGACTTTCCTTGACAAGATATCAAGTCCCCTGTCAAAGCAGTTGTTCTTAAAATTAAGATATTGTTCCCGTCTTATCCTTAGTCTCACCCCTACATGGGGTTGTAATTGGGGCCTGAAATCGGTGCCTGTCCAATCTTTCCCAAGCTTGTAGGCTTGCACCAGAACGTCCACCCCATTTCCTCCTATTTTGCAAGTCCTACATGCTCCCCTGTAAGAAGTGGATATTACCACTGTGTAAATTAGTAGGCTTCAGGCAATATGAGGTGGCCCTAAGAATTTTGAGGTGTGACACCAGAGAAGAGGTAGCAATAAGCATTACCAAGTACCTCCAAGCCGCTTGACTCATATGGAAAAGATACCTAGATAGCACCTTAGCCAACCTTCAGAGTTCCACTTGATGATAGCTTGTTTAGCCCAGGAGAATTTATCTTTTTAAACAGTATACGTTGTGTTCTATTGCTTTCCTTTTTGATATGGGTGATTGTTCCTTCCTTGTTTTATATTTTTAAATGTTACAGCACATTGGAAGAAATGCGGTTCTGTTTTCATCTGAACTTATCAATTGCATTTGCAATTTTGTATATAGGATCGTTATATTTAAACTACTATTTAAAGAATCATTGCCTGTTTTTTTAACTACTAGCATCAATCTGTGCTTAATGTATGAACGTTTTATGGTGCAATATTCCGAAATAAACATACACTAACAAAAGATAGTAAGAAGAATTATATTGGCCATCCCTGTTATAATTGTAATTGTAATTGTAATCGTATTTATATAGCGCTTACTACCCCTGACGAGGCGTCGAAGCGCTTTTCGATGAGTAGCACGCTACTCCGGTACCCAACAAGAATTAGTGATGATAATGGTATGCATAGTGAATGATGGCCATTTCAGGTATATCCTATATATTCTTGCCTTTATCCAGGCCATCCCAAACTTAGGGGTTGTTATCTTTGGTCCCACCCACTCATCCAAGTGCAATGTAGAGATTTATTGTATTTAATATCTGCGCGGAAACACATTATATGAATTTCTGGCGTGCATTTGCAGTACATGGTAATGGAAGAGCAAATTCTATGTGTGGCACATTAGAACATGCAAGCATTTGCTCATAAGTGTGTGGTTAAATGCTGGTATTCGGAGGACAATGTTATTTTAAAAATCTACAAGCTTTTGTCTGGGGAAATTGAGTTTATTTGCCTAAAATAAAAAGATGCCATTTGGGAACAAAGGATGTCTTTTTTGGTAAGTGTTGAAGCTGATATTTATTGACAAACTATTTCATTTTCTTATTATATTTAATGCTGATGTTTGATTGATAGTTATTTTTGAGTTAAGAGGTATTAGAAATTGGTTCTCCAGTTGGTAGTGGTTTGCACTCTGTCCAAGTAGGGACCCTCACTCTAGCCAGGATAAGAGTGTTTCACAGCTAAGATAACCCCTGCTCACCTCTCTTGGTAGCTTGGCTCAAGCAGTCAGGCTTATCTCATAGACAATGTGTAAAGTATTTACACACACACACATACACACACACACACACAGTAAGAGTGAAAACACCACAAAAGTCCTCCACACCAGTATAGAAAAATAACTTATATTTATCTAAGTAAACCAAGACTGAAAAGACAAAAATCCAACATACACATGCAAAGATATCCCTTTTAAAAGATTAAATGCAATTGTAGTTCCTTGAAATCAATGAAGAGCTTGACTGAGGCAAAGTACCTGAGATGCATCAAAAATAAAGATGATGTGGGCCGCAAGGGAGGAGATGCGCCGGAAGAGACAGAGATGATTCAGTTCCTTACTGTTGCAGGGGCGGTGATGCGTTGGTTCCTTACTGCTAGGCAGGGGAAGTGATGGGTCTATTCCTTACTGCCACAGGTGATGCGTCGTTTGCGGCATAAAGTGTTGGTTCATTACTGTGGTGTGGGGTCGATGAAGAAAATGGCACCCAGGGATGATGTGACATGTCGGAAGTCAAACCGCGATGCATCGATCTCACAGTGAGGAAGCAAGCTCTGCGTCGGAGTCAGGGTGGTGTGTCATGAACTCAAGTGATGTGGTGCTTGAAACCCACACAACAGTGGTCCTTCTGACATGCTGCGGCGGAAAGCTGGTGCCTGCGTGGAAGACTGTGGTAGCTGCGTCAAGCGAGGACCACACTCCAGTGCAGGCAGCAGTGATGCGTTGAATTCTTGCAGCGAGCAATGTGTTGGTTTAGAATGATGCAGTAAGTCAATGCATAGATGTTCTTCTTGCAGTGCCAAAAACCTCCTTCAATTGCCCAGCCTGGATTTGGCACTACTTAGCAGGACAGGGCTCTCAGCAGAGGAGCCCAGAAGCTAGTGATTTTCCCTGAGACTTCTTAACAGGAGGCAAGCTCAACTGAAGCCCTTGGAGAACCTTGGAAAGCAAAGTCCAGTCCTTTCACTCACATTCCCAGAAGCAGCAAGCAGCAGACCAGCACAACAAAGCTACAGACAGAGTGGCAGTCCCTCCTACAGGATCCAGCTCTTCTTCCTTGTAGAATCTCCTCAGTCCAGTGTTCTAACTTTGTGTGGTCAGAGGTTCAGTACTTATACCCATTTTGTCTTTCAAGTAGGCAAATGTCAAAGAAAAGTCTTTGAAGTCACAAGACCCTGCCCTGCCCCCAGACACACTCCAGGAGGTTGGAGCACAGTGGTTGGTAGTCCCCCAGGAACACAGGAGGGACTATCATAAAACCGGTTTTAACCCTACCCCACATCATCCTGAATAAAGCAGTGCCTTTGGATAGTTGCAGAGGTAGTTTTAACTATTTACTGATACTGGTGTCCTACTGACCAGAAGATACTTTATTCTGATCTCCCAGTCCCAAAGGGAACTAGTTCGCCTTTTGGGCTACGGTTGAGACCGCAGGGTTAGTACTATCCTAACACTGTGGGATGGACTGGCCTATGATGAAGCATGCCACTACTAAGTAGGGGAGGCCTTTCCATTCATAAAATGGAGACATCTTCCTGGAGGTACTCAGTATATAGCAAAGACTGAGAAGTGTCAGAAGTGCAATAGAATTCTGCCCCATGTTGGTGTGTTTGTAAGTGGGTGCACTTCCAAGGTCGAAATGGCAGTTCTAAGCTGCACATACAGACACTGCAGTGACAGGTCTGAGACATGTTTACAGGGCTACTCCTGTGGGTGGCACAATCAGTGCTGCAGGCCCACTAGTAGACTTGGGCAGACATGGTGCACTATACTTACTAGAAAATCAAATATGCCAATCATAGATAAACCAATCACTGATACAATTTAGACAGAGAGCACTTGCACTTTAGCATTGGTGAGCAGTGATAAAGTGCCCAGAGTCCTAAAGTCAACAAAAACAGGTCAGAAAAAATAGGAGGAAGAAGGCAAAATGTTTGGCGATAACCCAGCAAAATGGGCCAGGTCCAACAAGGGGTAATGTATTACTGATAGTACTTCCTTATAGGTAGAGGGGTGTTGCTGCTATGGACTAGATTACCAGAAAGTCTGCTTTTAGTGCATGGATACCACGAGGCTTCAATTAACATGTCCAGCTGGTATCCTTACATTTACACAGGGCTATTCTGAGTTACTCTGACTGGAATGAGAATACATGTCAATTCATATTTACTGCGTGCAGATTCCCCGTTTGTCCTTTTTCCGCTCCTATTTGCCACCTATTTGGAACACATTGGAGCTCTCAGCGGGGGTATTGCGCAAGGCATGGGGGTGAGGAAGGTTTTCAGTGTTAAGGTAGGGTGCAGCCAGGCTGTGGGGAGCCGTCCTTGCCGTGGGAGAGCTCAGATGGGAGCTAGGCCGGCAGACCATGCCCATCTGCAAGATTTTACCTACTGGATTTCGGCAGGGTGTCCCCTACTCAGTAATTCTGGGTGCAGACACACTGGGCGCCTCATGATGTGTGGAGCAGTATCAATGGATGAGCCTTCCTTAATACAAAATGCCCAGGGGACCTCCCATTCCTCAGATACTCAGGTGCTTCTGCGATGTTAAAGGTAAACAAACAATTCAAAAGCTTAAAGGCCGGCCACCACTGATGAACCCCTTAGCGTAAGAATTTGCCATGGGGAAGGCACAGCGCTATTCCTTTCTTTAGCATCATCGATGCCGTGATCTGGCACAGGGCACCAAATTATTTACAAAATATGCATGGCACTCTTCTCTAAGGTGCCAACACAGAAGTCTTAAAACTGATACACATGTCAGTGTGAGAGTCAGGAGAAATAAAAGGAATATGCCTCTTCTGCAGACGTTTTTTTGTTGATGAGACAGTTCTTTGCTCTGAGACACAGACGTATGTGACTCAGACACAGAGCTCTGGAGACTCACATCTGGAGGTGCAAGAACCAGCAATGTCTGCTGTGATCTCGAGCAAACTGTAGTCTGTAAATGTGGTTTACCAGCCACATTTTGAATCACTTAGCTATATAAACATTCACAAATGTTTTAGTGGAACAAACTATCTGTGCATCATCCGTAACCTTAGATATAGGACGCCCAATGACAGCACTCCTCTCTTCCTACACTCCCAATGCCTCAAATACACTCCTGGGTGTTACCTAGAGTACTACCGCTTGTTTGCTCTTCAGAAGCAGTGCTGCGCTTCCCTGACTGGATGAGGCGCACGGATATAGCTTGATTATTGTTTTTCCTCCTGGTAGAGTTCAGAGATACAGTAGGCATTCTATGCTAAGGGCAGTTTTTTTTATTCTTTTGATTGTGTGGATGACTTCTGGTTGCTTGTCTGCGTTAAGGCCTACATTGGGTTGCTTGCTAATGGGCCTTTGAGCTCCTGTCCAGATTAGCTGGTTTGGAATGAGACTCGTTATTGATGCAGTGTCACTGTTCTATGACTTGTTCTGGGTTGGCTTTCAAATGGGGACCTGTGCTGTATGACTCTTCTGCTGGTTGTTCTCTTTAGTTCCTAAGCTTTTCCTTTATGTTGCTGAGATGGCTCATTCTGCCCTAACTCAGGATGACTTTGGGTTTGGCTTTTGCATAAGGACCTCTGGTGTTTCACTCTGGTATTGGTTCTTGCCTTGGGCTTTGGTTCTGTTCCTTAGCTTTCACTTGGGGTTGCAGAGATGGTTCATTCTACCCTGATTCGATGATGTGAATTTGGGTTTGGCTTTCGAATGGTAACCTAAGGGCCTAATTCTGCCTTCCTCTCTGTTCGGTTTCCTGCTCTGTTTTATTCTGGGTTCCAAAGATGGTCAATGCATTTGTATATGACTCTTTCTGGCTCTGTTCTCTATAACTTATGCCCTTCCCTCCTTTCTAGTTATTGTGACCTTGAGTTCTGGTTTTAGGGTGCTCTGGTAGTGCTTCGATTCTCTGACTGTTTTAATGTCTCTGGACAGGGAAGGGCTTCAGGACAGGAGCAAGCAGGTATGGAGGATTAGGGATTAACTTTTTTATCTTTAACTAGCAAGAGAGCGTAGCCTATATAATCTATATTAACATGAAATGTTTATGAATTCATGTGTGATAATGCCGCATAGAAACTGTAATAGTAATTTTGCTTAAACATGTACCTGAAATGTGACCACGAGGAGTGTCCGCCAATATATACGTGGACTAATAATGATGACTAAAATGTTTATGTATTACTATTATATCAAATATGTTTACACTAATTATTAATGATTACATTATTGAATTTGTGCTGAAATCCTTATAGGCCTTAAGTTAGCATGAGCCAGAACTTAGCTGCTTGACTCTCATATTAAATGTATTTTTCTATCTTGCAGTGTGCTGACTCACAAAGGGACATGACCCCGTATGTTTTTTCTTCAAACTAGAAGACGAATGTAACCATGTTAGATCCGTTCCCATATCTTTTCCTTGCTTGCAGAATAAATGTTAAAATTAAAATGAAACAGTGTAGATTAATGTAATGTACAAGGTCATTCAAATCGGTGAAGACAAAGTTACTGACCAAAAGATGTGCAAAGAATTACAGAAAGATGAAATCATACCAGACGTGCCACCTCTGAAGACGTCAATTATGGAGACCAATCAAAGACTTGTAAAATAATATGGGGTGAAGAGTTAGGTGACCTAATGTGTTTTCTGATAGGTTAAAGGTAGTGAGGTATAACAAATGTCCAATAAAATCTTGGGGGAATGTACAATGGAAAAGGGATAAAAACCCATGTCACGGGGAGTCATTTAGGTGGGTTAGGGAATGCTATTGATTTTATCCAGAAACTCTCTCACTCTATTTGGTGACTTGTTGGTTTACTTAAAACCATCCTTGCCTTAGAATTGTCCGTTTTACACTTTACCTCCCTATGAGGGAAGTGCCCTTTTGCCCTGGAGCTGAGTTCTGACTGATGGCGATTTGACTGATGTCCTGAAGACGAAGACTGAACCTGTGTGCTGACCTAATCCTTGGAGGGTAATTATGACAACGCATTTGTAATTTGTCTGTTTGCTTTTCCTTTCTAGGTACCAACTGCTTACTTTGAGAGAGACCTTAATTAGATGTTTTCCAAATTGGTGTTCTAAATTGTTTTGCATGAAGTCCAACATGCGAATGCTAATCAGTGGTTAGGACAGGTGTTCACCAAACTGACGCAAATAGACAAACGACCGAAACTATGCTTAGTCGAATTGACGCGTTATTGACTTTCGGCTAAATTGATGTATGTTCACGCCGTGTTATGTTCTGATGTTTGTGATTCTCGCTTTGATGAAATCTTATCAAAGTTGCCATATCGTGACTATGCTATTATGTTTCTTGGTTTTGAGATTAACGCATCTGCTCTTAGATTGTAATTAATAGGGAATAAAACTCATAAAATTTTACTAAACTGGTGTGGTTATTTATGACCGAAAGGTCATGGTAGTGTTTTGAATTGATTAATGACTTTGACTAAAGTGAAATGTATTGTTGTGATAAATATTGATGACATCATAGACGTATTGATTGACATATTGATTAGCTATCTCGTCCTAAGGTGTCTCTTAACTGGGTCAAAAGATTCATTGGCCTAAAACGAGTCCTAATGTGTAATAAATTATCATAAAGGGACGTGTTATCACTAGGTCACATGGTGCATGGGGCGAAGTGCCCAAACCTCATCTGGTAAGTACTTGGATGAAGAGGAATAATTAGGGTAATGAAAGTTACAAGGTTACCAGTAATTAATCTGGGATTTTTCCCACCTGATCTATCAACAAATCGTCATCTGGAAAAAAACAAGGACAGATCACTTAGGCCCTCATTACAAGCCTGGCGGTCGGTGATAAAGTGGCGGTAATACCACCAACATGCTGGCAGTAACAAAAATGGAATCATGACCACGGCGGGAACCGCCAACAGCCAGACGGAAGACAATGGGGGTTATTACAACTTTGGAGGAGGTGTTAATACGTCCCAAATGTGACAGATATACCACCAGCCGTATTACGAGTTCCATAGGATATAATGGACTCGTAATACGGCTGGTGGTATATCCGTCACTTTACCGTCACTTTTGGGACGGATTAACACCTCCTCCAAAGTTGTAATAACCCCCAATGTACCACCCACTCTATTATGACTGGCCTATCCGCCACCTTTTCCAGGGCGGTACCAACAACATCAAAAGCCTGGTGGAAACAGATCTCAGAAGTCAAAGGACTCACCTCTGGAGACTCAGGGAACAACCACAACGCCATGGAGCCCGAGCTGCAACTTTTCCCCATGCTCGTCTACCTCCTGCTTCATTATGAACACCAACGCCGACGAAGACGACTACGGTGAGTACTTCCACCTAGCACACAAGGGGGGGGAGGAAAAAGAGAGTGACACACACACACGCAACACACACACCCCCACCCCCACCCCAACACCATACACACAAGCAGATACAGCAACATAACATATCTACCCTGTACCCCTCAGGAATAATGCAAGGACAAAATGATTTGAAGAAAGTTAGTGTAATACGATAAAATACTATGAGTAAGTGCATCAAAATCCAAACGTATATACATATTTACAAATGTAGGGACACTGCCCAGTCCTCAATGTCCGTGGGCCACAGGGCCACAACACATAGGCCAAAGCCCCACCTCACTCCTGCAACAACACGGAGTGAGCACTGCAGGGGCATCAGGTCGAAAATAGACAGGCACCTCAGGGGGACGGGGAATGGAGGGGCACCTCAGCCGGAAGATGGTACAACACTACTGGTCCTGGAGGGGGCAAACTGCCCTGTGTGCTGTCCTGGGGAGTGCAAGGCCACAGTCTCTCAAGTGGGTGGTTTGCCCACTGCTTGGACCTGGGGAGTGCAAGGCCACAGACTCTCAAGTGGGCGACTTGCCCACTGCTTGGTCCTGGGGAGTACAAGGCCACAGTCTCTCAAGTGGGTGGTTTGCCCACTGCTTGGTCCTGAGGAGTGCAAGGCCACAGTCTCTCTAGTGGGTGGTTTGCCAACTGCTTGGTTCAGGGGAGTGGAAGGCCACAGTCTCTCTAGTGGATGGCTTCTTCCAGTGGTTCTGAAAGGGGCATTGTGCCCAGTGTGCTTCATCCTAGGAAGTATGGAGTGAGTGGATGGCTTCTCCACTGGTTCTGGAGGGGGCATTGTGCCCAGTGTGCTTCATCCTGGGAAGGATGGGGTGAGTGGATGGCTTCTCCACTGGTTCAGGAGAGGCCATTGTGCCCAATGTAATTCATCCTGGGAAGGATCTGGTGAGAGGATGGCTTCTTCCACTGGTTCTGGAGGGGGCATTGTGCCCAGTGTGCTTCATCCTGGGAAGGATGGGGTGAGTGGATGGCTTCTTCCACTGGTCCTGGAGGGGGCATTGTGCCCAGTGTGCTTCATCCTGGAAAGAGGGGGCATTGTGCCCTGTGATGCAGATCTTGAGGAGTGCAAGGTCACAGCCTCTCACCTGGTAATCAGACCCACAGGATTTGCAGGGGCCAGGCCGCACAACAGCCCATGGATGCAGGACTACACACTGTCCGGCATTGGTGGGGGGAGGCTCCAGCCCTTACCCTGCAGCCTCGGACGGGTGAACCACCATGGTTGGTGGTGGGGGCTCCGAATGAGTCCCAGCACCAGGCCTCCTGTCCTTCCTGCCTGTGGGTGCAGGCCCCTTTCCCTTCCTGTCAGCAGCCGGGGATTGCTCCTTTCCCTTCCCTATAGCAGCTCGGGGTGCCTCCTTGCCCTTCCTTGAAGCAGCTGGGGGTGCCTCCTTGCCTTTCCTTGACGCAGCTGGTGGTGCCTCCTTGCCCTTCCTTGAAGCAGCTGGTGGTGCCTCCTTGCCCTTCCTTGCAGCACTTGGTGCAGGCACCCTTTCAGTGTGGCTGCCTGGTGCCCGTTAGCTGTTGACACTACTGTCGCCGTGGACTGGGTGGCTGAGGTGCTCGTCTGGGTTCTGACCACCCTGGCCCGACGTGAAGGACATGGGGGGGGAAGTGGTAGGGAAGAGGTCAACGGTGGGGAGGAAATGCTTCTTAGGGACACTGGGGCAGGAAGAGGGTGAAGGTTTGGGAGTGGACAAAGAGGAAGTGGTTGTAGGAGGTGTCTCTGCTGATTTTGGGTGCAGGTACATGTGCTGGATGCTGTTGTGAGGTGGATGGCTGCTGGGTGTCTTGCGTTGTGTACTTTAGGAGGAGGGCCACAGACACAGTGGGAAAGGACACAGGGGACGTGTGCATGGATGTGGGGGTGGTGACTGCCAGTGAGGGGCATTTAGTGATAGGCGTGATGGTGAAAATGGGAGTAGATGAGGATGCAGTGCATGCAGGTGTGAGTGTAGGCATAACTGGGAGGGAGGTGGACGAGGAGGAGGAGGGGGACACAGTGGAGGCAGTCGATGTTGGTATGTCTGCATCTGGATGGTGTTTGTGTGAGTGCCTGTGGGATGATGTGTGGTGCTTGTGTTTGCCTGAACCACTCCTGTGTGTTTGTCTTATGTGCATGCTGGTCTGCCTGTGTGTTTGGGATAGGTTGTGGTTGAGGGGAATGGGATAGGGTAGAGGAAGTTGGAGGGGGGGGGGCTTGAAACGGGGACAATGGCTGCCATCAGAGAGGAGGCCAGAGCCTGGATTGACCTCTGTTGGGCAGCCAAGCTAGTGTGAATGCCCTCCAGGAATGCATTGGTCTGTTGCATTTGGGCTGCCAGCCCCTGGATGGCATTCACAATGGTTGACTGCCCAACAGAGATGGATCGCTGGAGGTCAATGGCCTCCTCACTCAGGGCAGCATGGCTAACTGGGGAAGGGCCTGAGGTGCCTGGGGCGAAAGAGATGCTCACTCTCCTGGGTGAGCGGGCACGGGAAACACGCTGTGGGGCTGCTGGGAGGGGGGTGCTGGTACGGGGGTGGCAGCTGTACCAGTAGTTGGGGTGGGCACAGAGGTGACCGCCACCACCAGGGAGCTTCCATCGGAGGAGGTATCACTGTCTGAACTGTCCCCTTCAGTCTCCGCCGTAGGCCTCCCCTTACCCTCCGTTCCACTAGTGCCCTCACCAACGGTGGATTCGGCCTCCTGGGCCCTGTGGGATGCATCTCCCTCCATCACCGGTGCCTCTGCTCCTCCACCAGATGATGCTAATGCACATTAGGACAGGGTGACAAAACAAAAAGGGAGGGAAGAGACAAAGGAAACACTTGGTCAATGGCGGCAACAACACCACCATTGGTGTACACGACACACACACACAGGGAACAGCCTTACGCACTAGGCAATGCACTACCAGTCACAATGCTAGTCACCAGCCCATGAACCTGGACACCTAACGCTGATTGCAGCATACCTGAGACCCACAGACCCCTGCCCCGTAGTGGATGCCTACTAGCTTGGTTGGAGGAAGTTTAGACCATCCTCAACATGGGACCTACCCTGTAATGTCCGGCCTGGCCTAGGGACACCCACAGGCCCACACCCCCCACCCGGATACCACCCCACCACGCGCAAGTAGTATATTGGGGCACTGTACTCACCCCCTTGTGGCTGCTGTGATGCCCACAAGCGCCCATCCAGCTCTGAATAGGCCACTGCCAGTATGCGGGCCATCACTGGGGTCAGGGTTCGATAGGCACCCCTTCCTCGTTGGGCAGCCATCCCCAGCTGGGCCTCCGCTGTCTTCGTGCCCAGCGTCTCAGGTCCTCCCACTGTTTCCAAGTCAAGTCAAGTCAATGAAGTCTTTATTCGATATTTCATCATAAAAGACATGCTACACGTCATAATACATATAAAATTATCAGTGCTAACAATAAAACAATAAATACAATATTCCATAAAAACTACTAAGAACGTATTAAATCTACTAATGCTTCTTTTGTTAAATATTTAAACATATTAAAAAGAAAAAAAAAGTACATTACTTTGAGAACTAAGTTCTAAAGTTCAGGATAGTTTACTTATCTAAAACATGTAGCTGTTTTAATAGTTCAGAACGAATTATCCATGCCCACCCAAGGAATTTGGCCACCCCTATTGCTATAGTAGGTGAAAGATCAGTTTTAAGGATCCTACAAGCAGTCTCGGCCGATTGTGTGCCCAGACTTTTACATAGGGGAACCAACCACTTCTTCCTTGGGGCAGCATATAATGGACAGACAAAGAACAAATGGCTCACATTTTCCCGCATTTCAGTACACAATGGGCATTTATCTGGGCCTCCAGTGCCCCAGGTTGAGGTTAAACACCTTAATGGTATTGAGCCCACTCTAACTTGGTGATATAATTTGCGGTCCATAGGTTTTGTAATAACATCCCAGTACTTTTCAATTGCAGAGACGTCTTTCACATGTACAAATGTTGTTGTAAGGGAACTACCTATAAGGGATGAGTGTCTTATGCCTACCACCCATTCCCAATATAGTTGTTTCAGCTCTTTTTTTGAAGGAAAAGTAGCTGAATCTGGGTTGTGCCAAAGGGCACCTAGACCCATGGCACAAAGGGTGGTTCTGACACCCTTAAACCAACCAATCTTATCGGATCCTAGGGTGTCCCTTACCTCGAGACATGCTTTCGCATATAATAACAGCTCTGGGGTAGACCACAACCTCCGCCAGAAGGCCAAGGGCCGAAATCTGGCTTGATCTTCCACCGGTTGGAGCCCAAGGTCATAAAGAAGCGGGATGCGTGGGGATGACCTCGGAAGACCAACCGCCCCTCTTATAAATATGTTTTGGGCCAGCATCAGTCGGTCCAGATTACTATAACCCCAAAGCTCAGCCCCATACAAGACTGAGGGAAGAATTTTTGACCCATAGATTTCCATAAGTGGGGACATCGGGCGGGTAAATGATCTTTTATATTCCTTAAGAAGGGCACCACCTAATTGAACATGTTTAAGTGCTTGGATATCGATCTGGGGTTTCCAACTAAAATTATCACTGAAATGCACACCCAGATATGTAAATTCATTAGTTTGCTCAAGAAAAGCACCACCCATTTTAACCCTTGCCATAGTTTGCGTTCGACCTCTTAGTACCATGAATTTTGTTTTAGAAACATTTACTTCTAGCTCATGCTCGACACAAAATAACTCAAATCTGAGTAGGGCCTGCTGGAGCCCTTGCCTTGTCTTTGATAATAACAAGGTATCATCCGCGAACATGAGCAATGGTACTTTCATTCCCGCTATCTGGGGAGCATCCGTGGGATGTGTTGCAAAATATTTGGTAACCCCGTTAATAAACAGGGAAAACAAAGTGGGAGCCAGGACACATCCTTGTCTAACAGCTTTCAAAACATGGAACCTGTCCGTAACCTCGCCAGGCTTACCCCAGCGGACTTGGGCATAAGTGTATGCATGAAGATTCATTAAGAGTCGCACTAGAGCCCTGGGCATTCCCTGTTCCAGTATGCAATCCCATAATTTGGTCCTAGGGACCAAGTCGAATGCAGATCTTAGATCCACAAAAGCTGCATACAACTTGCCCTTACCCAAAAAAACTGTTTTCCAATATAAAAGGGCAAAGCGAAAGGCTTGATCAAGGGTGCTTACATGAGGTCTAAAACCCGCCTGCAACGGAGTCAAAATATCTGAGTCTGTTAGCCATTCCTGTATCCTCCCTAAAATGAGGCGCGCTATGATTTTTTGGATCGCATCAATAAGGCTGATAGGCCGGTAATTTGAGGGTACTGAGCGATCGCCTTTCTTGTATATAGGAAGGATTTCTGCCCCATACCATGAGTCAGGAATTTTAGCGCCAGCTGCAACTGCATTTGCCAGGTGGAATATATAAGGTACCCACAGGTCCTGGTCTTCCAAAAAAATGTCAGCTGGAATACCATCAGGGCCAGGGGCCCTCCCTTTGGGAAGGTTTTGCAGGCAATTGATAACTTCAGTAACTGAGAACATTAACGGCTCGGCGGGCTCAAGACAGTAGGGTATAGTCACTTCTACTGTATGACACTTAAACTGATCCTCAAAAAATGTTACCCACTGATGGTTAGAGACAGATGCTGGGCTATAGTGGGCGTCCTGCAAGATACCCCATTTTATGAGGTACCAAAACTGTTGCATATTGCGTTTACCACAGGCTTCTGACAACATAAGCCAGCGTTCCTCGTCCCACTTTTGTTTTGCTTTGCGTTTTGCCTCATTATAGAGTTTTCTACAAGATCTAATCTGGCTATAATTTTTGTTTTTAATAGCCTTGAAGAGAACTCTTTTTGTCTTGCTACACTCTTTATCAAACCAGGTAGTGGATGAGTATTTCTTGGTCCTAGGTTGTTTAGGGATACATTTAATGAACAACTTTTTAAGTTCCTGAAACAAGTCAGAATGGGTACGTATAAGTACGCTGTTAATCTCGTCCTGTGAGCCACAATTGTTTAAAAGCTCCACAGAACTAGACACTGAGGTTCTTATCGCCCTGCGGGCCCCAGCGTCCACAGCTATTTTGGGCCAGCGTACCCTGCGCGTATCATTGCTCACAATGACCTCTTTTTCTGTTATATTAGGACCACTGCCCTCAGACCTCTGAAAGCTGGAATCCCTTAAGGTCAAAACCAGCGGGTCATGGTCGCTCTCTGGGCGTTCCGTAACCAACATATCAACAACTGCAGACCACTGCCTCACATCGACCAAAATATAGTCGATACGACTACTGTGTCTGCCGTTGTTGAACGTATGCCTGCCCTTCCTATCTGACTTGACCCTACCATTAACAGCTCTTAGACCCATATCCAGGCATAGCCCCTTGATATAGGTGGCTGAGCTCGACCTCTTAGCAATCGGAGGTATCTCGAGTTGGGGGATACCCCAGGATAGATCCTCATCCTCGGTGAGCGGGCCATCCTCAATACCCAAAGGCTCAAAACAAGTATTAAAATCCCCCATCACAATCTTGTGGCCATCGGTCGTTGTTGCTGATAGAATGTCGTCCAACAGGAGGAGGGTCGGAGAAACCCTTCCTCCCTGGAGGCCCCTGACATAAATATTAACCAACAGGATGTTTGTACCTTGGTTGGACTTTATCTTTAAGGCAATTATGTCTGGACTATCAATTGTTACTTCTTCAACTCTTACACCCGCACTTTGGTGGACCCAAATGGTAAGACCTCCAACAGGACGCCCTTTCTGGCCCCTAATTGCTGGCTTGCTAAAGTTCAGATACCCCACCCGAAATATCGGTGTGATAGCCCATGTTTCCTGGAATGCAATTATATCGCCCTGATCTATGAAGTCCCTCCAATCAGGAATACACTGGCTGGACTCCAGACCGGCTATATTCCAGGATATATACCTTGATAACATATCAACAGGCTCAGCTAGAGCAGAGGGTGAGTCCATACTAAAATTAGGTAATGCAGACACTATACCAACAGGGGTAGTGTCAGGATTATTACTTTGATCTGTGGCAATAGCCTTCCAACTTATATCTTCTATGTGGGGGGATTTCAATAAAGTTAAGTTAACTATTTCTTCTCTACCGATGAGTCAATCATTCTCATCTAGGCAGGATAACGGCCCATATCTCCCGGCAGTAATCAAGGGTTCAATGCTTTCTGGTGCGAACCAACCCCTTAGAGGGTTAATGAAATTTTTGTTAATCTGAGAAGGCACCTTCACCTCGGGATACACCGTAGGATAAAAATCTGGTAGTTCCCACGTAACTATTGGTCCATCTGCAAGTTGCGGGCACCAGCCTCTCAAAAATGGGACCACATTAGTACTCCTAAAATTAACTATTACCAGATCACCTGGGATATCTTTAGTCATGTGGCCAAGCCAACCCACCCTTCTAACATTTAGGATTTTACCATCAATGGTAGGGGGGAGGGGTCTATTCCTAGTAAGCCAGAAGGCTACTTTGTTTTTTAAATCATTGTAACCTTCTTTTTTGCCTGAACTAAGTTCTGGGACTCCTGACAATATGCATACGAATGGAGCGGCCTCCGGTGGGAGATCAATCCTAACATTACAGTATAATTATTGTTGTGCTCTCTTGCTTCTTTATGGACTCGAGTTGGTTGAGGCCTACCCTCTAGGGACCCTCGAATCACTGCGGGTACCCTAGGTATAGTGGGCTCCACCTCCAAACTTGTTTTGTTACATGGGGCTTTATGTCTTAAACTGCTGCCCGCGAGTATTGCCTGCCCAACACAATTTCCAGATGGTAAATCTAGAGGTACCGTTAGTACATCTGCTGGTGTCGATGTTGCTTGTACCCTCAGACTATGAACCTCTTGGGTAAGTACTTCAATTTTCAGCAATAGTGTGCTAAAAATTTCAGACATTTTTGTCGCTAACTTATCCTCTACTGTTGCCAGTATATTTTCTATATACTGCCTGTTATGACAGCAACCCTCTAGCTTATCAGATCCCCCGTCTAATCCTTTTGTTTTAGTAGTATGGGTTTTTGCTTCGAGGGGCTTTCGAGAATTGCTGACCTTCCCCACTCCTCTTTTGCCCAACGACTTTCTACAAGCCCTAATAGCTCTTACTGGTTGGGGGGGAGTCTCTGCCATAACCACGGGGCTAAATGGGCTCTCGCCAATTATACCCGTTGAGTCTAAGGGATTAGAGTGTATCAGTGCCTCAATTAGTATCATATCCTTATCAGTGTTGACGCCCAGATCCTCAAAAGTAGACACTATATGTGGGGAGGAACTAGGGTGTGTCTGAACGGGGGAGCCTCCTTTCCCTAGGGAGACTCTGCGATCGCTATTAATCTTTTTAACCACCTTAACCAGGTAGTTATCAAGCGTAGTAGCCCCTAGATTTTTGGCGGAGTTATTACAGTTAGCCATCATAGGTTGGTTGCAGTAAATACCACCAGCTATAATTCAGCAACACAAAACACAAGACCGCGTATTCAAGATGTAATACAGCTATTTACGGTTAAGGCAGAGTCCCGTGCCCAGTCCAGTCTCTTCAAGCCTCTGAAGGCCACAGAGGGCCCGCCAGCGCGCGTCCCGCAGTGCGGTTTACCTTGTTGCAATTTATGGGCCCGGGGGGCGTAACAGCACTTTCGCGCCACTTGGCGCACAGGAAACCCAGAGGATTCTGGGTATTGTAGTCCTCTCAGCGTGTTTTAGCAGGCAGCCTACAACGGCGGCTAGTTGCGGTGGTCCGAGCCTGACAGCCCTGTGTCCTTGATCGACCAACTGTAGGCTTGAAGAAGCTTGAAGAAGCTGACTGTACAGAGAAGTTTTGTCCTGCACTGGATCGAGGCTCAACAGGCCGCTGTTGTGGAGAGGGTGGTTCTCGGATGGTTTCCCACTGGATTACTGAGACGATCAAGTTCAAGATCACTGAGGTCCCGGGTCTCCGCTCCCAGCCCCCAGCCCCTCCTGCACACCCCCCAGAAAGGCTTTCTCGCGCTTACTCGCGGCCCCCCTTGCTCCTGAGCCCGTCTTCAGGCAGTCGAAGACGCGGGTGACACTGGAGCGCAGCGCCTGCACGGCCGCGATGGCTTCTCTCCTCCCGGAATCCCGGAATCCCTTGAAGCGCAACTCGTGGGACCCCGCACAATCCACGGAGGGCGCAGCTACGGGCGGCGCACAGCGACGAGGAGGGCAGAGCCTATCCGTGCACAGAGGGTCCATGCATACGAGCCCTGGACGCAGTCATGTGGGAGACGTCTTCTGTTCGCCTCAAGATGCACGTTACTATTCGGGGCAAGACAGTTACTCAGCGTGCAAGGGGAGGACTGAGGACTCCTCAGCTTCCTGTCACCGGCCGCATGAACTTTCCGCCGTGCACGCGTGGGGTGGTGGACTGACTGCACGGGTCAGTTCTGTCATGCGGCGGCCCTCCGGCCCGTTGGGGGTGACAGTTTGCAGGGGGGGGGCGTCTTGCCAGGGGCAGGTGGAGGGAGCGGTGGAGGGAGCGCCCGGGGCTGACTCCAGGAGTTCTGTGGGGACGGCCCCCTGTCGGCCCCCTGTCTCCCACCGCGGGCACCTCAGGGGCTCCTCGGGCTCCTCGGGCCCCTCCGCACGCTTTTCTGCTGCCTGTGCAACTTCTTTCCGCTGCCCTGCAACTTCCTTCGGTGGCTGCGGTGGCGGCGGCAGTAACGGCAGCGTTCGAACTCCGCGCCGCGCTCCGACGTGAGCCACCCGGCACCTGCGTGCAGAACTGTTTCCGACAGTGAGTGCTCTGCCTGCCATAGACCCCCAAGGTGTGCAAGTCCTTGGAGATGGCACGCCATATACCCTTTTTCTGATGGGCGCTGACCTGCACGGAAATACACATAGGTAAAGGTATCAGTCAGACCGTCCTGCCTGTTACACTCATGGCCCACCATAGCCCTTCACATCCCCTTATGCACAGACTTGGCCAAACATACATGCAGCACGCTGCTCAGGGCCCTTCCACCAATACCCCCCACACGAGGCCCTTAAACACAGCACTCCATGCATTCATGACCCATGAATCGTGCTCACAGTGTACTCACCTGTTGGTCTGGAGTCCCATACAGCATTCGGTACTGGGGTAAGATCCCATCCACCAGTCTCTCCAACTCTGATGCGGTGAAGGCAGGGGCCCTTTCCCCAGTCACAGGAGCCATGGTCGGTTCCAGACACAGGTCACAGCAGCACATGCAGTGTAGGTCCTCTCCTGTTGAAGGTCAGGTAGCAAGTGAGTGAACAGTTAGAAAATGGCAGTCACATCCGTGACTGTGCGTACCGTCACTGCCAGCGTACATCACCATTGGCCACTGTGACCCATAGGGCCCGATGATAACCAATGAGGAGTTGCACAGCGGAATTACCTCATTTCCACATGTCCCTCCATACAGGACACGCGGATGCCATTTTGGGGGGGGGCAGGCCATAGCACCTAACTGTGTCACAGAACACATAAGCACCATTTGGACCTATCCAACAATATACTGTTACAATCACAACATGCAATGAAGTGCAGTGTTTGGAAATATGAGATACTGACCAGTTGCTCACCGTTTTGCCCCATAAATTGCAATTGTTGCGGATGAATAGGAGATGGAGACATCGCCCCGAAGACAGACCCCTGGTGGACTTGGAAACAATGGAGGACAGGCACATTATCTTCACATATAGACTGGATAGGGCCACAATCACAGAGCTGTGTACCCAATTGGAGCCTGACCTGATTTGCTGACCGTCACCCAACCAGGATACCCCTCTTGTGCAAGTCCTCTCTGTGCTCCATTTCCTGGCAACTGGCTCCTTCCAAGTGACAGTGGGCTTGGCAGCAGGAATGTCATAGCCAATGTTCTCAATAGTGCTGACCAGAGAGTTGTCTGCCCTGATTAAACACATGCACAGCTATATTGTTTTCCCGCAGGTGGAGGATGTGACCACAGTGAAAGCTGATTTCTATGCAATGGAACATATCCCCAACATTATTGGGGCAATTGACGGTACACATATTGCATTTGTCCCCACCCCCGGAGAAATGATTAGGTGTTCAGAAATCGAAAGAGCTTTCACTCAATGAATGTGCAGATAGTGTGCCTGGCGGACCAGTACATCTCCCATGTCAATGCAAAGTATCCTGGGTCTGTGCATGATGCCTTTATCCTGAGGAATAGCAGCATCCCATATGTGATGGCTCAACTCCAGAGGCACCAGGTGTGGCTAATAAGTGAGCCCTGGTTCCCACCCAGTGAATGTTGGTGTATGGGTTTGATGTGAGCCCTAAGGGTTAGTGTGTGTCTAACCGGTGTCCCTCAATATTTGCAGGTGACTGTGATTACCCCAACCTCTCATGGCTACTGGCCCCAGTGAGGAATCCCAGGACATGGGCAGAGGAACATTACAATGAGGCACATGGGCGAACAAGAAGAATTATACAGAGGGCATTCGGCCTCCTGAAGGCTAGGTTTTGTTGCCTCATCTCACAGGTGGTTCCCTGTGCTACTCACCCAAGAAGATCTGCCAGATCATCGTGGCATGCTGTATGTTGCACAACCTTGCCTTACGTCTTGAGGTGCCTTTTCTGCAGGAGGATGAGGCTGGAGATGGGCGTGTGGCAGCAGTGGACCCTGTGGACAGTGAAGATGAGGAGGCAGAGGATGAGGATGAGGATGAGGAAAACAGAAGTGCAATAATTTGTCAATACCTCCAGTGACACACAGGTAAGACAGTGTAACTTCACTTTTAATGGACAGTTTTGTGTTTGACATTGTCACTGGCAGGCTGATTTCCCACTTCTATGGCCACTCACTGTACCCTTTGGCATCTCTATTTGCAGATATTTGTGCCCTACCATCGCTCCTGGTGTGTTGACTGCAGCCAACTACAGGTCATTCCTATGTATACATTACTGTACAGTTATATTGCAGTGTTTATACCTTGTTAAACTAATACATAGTAAAATAATTTGAGATACTCCATACTTTTTTCAAAGGGTGTTTATTTAAGTGCTAATAAGTAGAGAGGGACGTGCAATGGGCTGGGGTGATGGTGGAGGAAAGTCCAGGATAGAGTCCAGTCTATGTGGATCACAGGTGCATTGTCCAAGGGGGCATAGGAAGGGGAGCAATGGCAGTTCAAGGTGGCAGGGTGACAGGGTGGGACACAAGGGTGACATTCAGGAGAGTCTTATTTGTGGCGAGGGTCTTGGCAATAGTCTCTGGCTTCTGCCTGGATCACAAGGAACGTTTGCGGGGTGGTTCTCCTTCTGTAGGGGGAGGGGTGCTTGTGGCCTGTTGGTCCTGTGGCGGGGCCTCCTGTCCACTAGCGGCAGCGGAGGTGGCGGGCTGTTCATTGGTTTGGCTAGTGGTAGGGGCCCAGTGGTGTGCCACTGCCTCCCTCATAGTGTTGGCCATGTCTGCCAGCACCCCTGCAATGGTGACCAAGGTGTTGTTGATGTCCTTTAAGTCCTCCCTGATCCCCAGGCACTGTCCCTCCTGCAGCTGCTGGTTCTCCTGCATTTTGTCCACTATATGGCCCAGCGTATCCTGGGAATGGTGGTATGCTCCCAGGATCACGGTGAGTGCCTCCTGGAGAGTTGGTTCCCTGGGTCTGTCCTCCCCCTGTTGCACAGCAGTCCTCCCAGCTTCCCTGTTGTCCTGTGCCTCTGTCCCCTGAAACGTGTGCCCACTGCCATTGACCCCAGGTCCCTGATCGTCCTGTGTTAGTGGGGTGGCCTGGGGTCCCTTTAGTGGGGTACACACTGCTGATTGACGTGTCCTGGGGACAGAGGTATGGGCCTGCTGGGTGGGTACTGTGATGGTGTTTCCTGAGGGGGGAGGCTCTGTGGTGGTATGGGACTGTGTCTGGGTAACCGACTGTCCGGAGATCTCTGATGAGCTAGGTTGGTCATCTAGATCCAGGCCTCCAGAGTTGCTGTCATCACTGTGGGCCTTTTCTGTGGGGGACTGGATGTTGCTGGAACCTCCTCTCCGGTGACGTTGGCTGGAGGACCTTGTGGGGATGTAAATGCAGTGTTATTGTTTCTGTATTTGACATCTTGTGGATGGGTGTGTTGCCCTCTATGGTTGTTTTTGCCCTGGCAGCTTTGCCTTGTGTGAGTTGTTATTTGGTGGGCTAGCTGATTCCCACTAGCGTGCATGCTTTAGTGATAGGTGTTGCATGCAGGGCTTGGTATTGGGATGGGTGGGTTGTGATGGTGGAGTGTGTGGGAGGTGGTGGAGTGATGGGAGTGAGGGTAAGGGTGGGGTTATGTGATGGCATGCAGGTAGGGGGGTGATAGTAATAGAGGTTTGACTTACCAGAGTCCAGTCCTCCTCCTAATCCTGCCAGGCCATCAGGATGCATGATTGCTAAGACTTGCTCCTCCCATGTTGTTAGTTGTGGGGGAGGAGGCGGGGGTCCACCGCCAGTCCTACGTACAGCTATTTGGTATCTTGCTTCCACGGAACGCACCTTCCCCCGTAGATCGTTCCACCTCTTCCTGATGTCATCCCTTGTTCTGGGGTGCTGTCCCACGGCGTTGACCCTGTCTACGCTTCTCTCCCATAGCTCCATCTTTCTAGCAATGGATGTCTGCTGCACCTGTGATCCGAATAGCTCTGGCTCCACCCAGATGATTTCCTCCACTATGACCCTTAGCTCCTCCTCTGAGAACCGCAGATGTCATTGTGGTGACATGGGTGTAGTGTGAGGGTGTGTAGGGTGATGTGTTGGGGTGTGAGATGTAAGGTGCGTGGATGGTGTATAGGTGATGGTGTTGTGTTCGCTGTGGTCTTGTCTTTGGTCTTGCTATCTCTTTTGTTGCACTTATTTGTATTCGTAAAGGGTTGTGGGTAATGTGGGTGTGTGTTTTATAGTGGTGTGGGTGTGGTGTGTGTATGGGTGTCTGGTGTGTGTAGTTTGAATTGTCCAATGTGGTGCTGTTTTGCACGTGTGTGTGTATTTTGAGCGCGGCGGTATGTACTGCCAATGGTTTACCGCCTTTGAATGTCCGCTGTGGTGATTTGTGGGTCATAATGTTGTGGGCGTAGTTCTGTTGGTGTAACAGTGTGGGTTTGGATACCACCAGTTTATCACCGACCTTTGGGCTGGCGGACTTGTGTGTGTGGCTGTATAGTGATGATTTGCTATGTGTGTGTGTCATAATATGGGTAGCCTTGATCCGCCACGGCGGCGGTATGTGGGCAGCAGTCATCATGGCCGTAAGCAGTACTTACCGCCAATGTCATTATGAGGGCCTTAGTGTCCAGGGTTGCAAGGATTTTCCCCATACCACAGACCTGCTGTGGTCCTGGGTGGTTCAGCAGCCCTTGACAAGGCCTTCATTGACCTTCACCTCCCACAGTACTTCAACGTGCGTGTCATGTAGAATACAGCAGAATATTCGGATGAGGCCATCATGTCTTTCACTGACATGTGTCAACCACACAAGGAGTTCAAACCTTTCCAGATGATTCAGTACATGAGGTTCAAAATTCATTGGAAAGTTTGAAGAAGGTTTGAAAAAAAGGGTTTCAAAATTTTCAGATTGCTAAAGCGAAACAGAGACTACCTATATATATTGCCTATGCCAATCAGCATAGGCAACCTGCTCCTACTTACAGCATAGGAGACAGAGCTTGGCTTTCTTCTATCAATTTTTTTTCTTATGTATGTGGGTCCAAGTTTTCTTCTAGATACTATGGCCCCTTTGATGTTTTTAAAGTAATTCATTCTGTCACTGTCCTCTTTCTTGGGAGATTCATCCTTCCTTTCATGTTTCATCCTAAAGGTCCTCAAGTAAAAAAAAAAAGACCAGCTTTCATACTTGTTGATGGTCAACCACAGTATGAGGTTCAGGAAGTACATACTTTAAAGGAAGGCTTCAAAATCTTATTGATTGGAAAGGCTGTAAACTGTGTGATCATTTCTAGGAACCAGCAGATCAGGTTCATGTTGCCCCTTTGGTTAAGCAATTCTGTTTTAAAGTTCTCCTTAAAGCAGAAACTCCTAAGAGGAGGCAGATTATAAGGCCTTTCCCCTTACCTAAAGCCTGCTGCAGTCCGACATGGTTTTGTTGGACCCCAATGCAGCTTCTATTGACTTCCACCTCCTGCAGTACTTCAGGGGGCCTGTGGTTTCAAACTGGACAGTATACTTGGACAGGTCTAGCTAGTCATTCTCTGGTGCATGTTAGCTGTGCAAGGGACTGTGGGGCAATCTCTCCTGTATGCCAGTCTTCCAGCACTCCGCATGCACAAGAAATATATACCACAACATTTTTGTTAGCATCAGGAACACCATTTCTAAATGGGTACATGCCTTGTATTATTGTTGTTGTGTGATTTCCTGCAGTGAATATTTTTTATTATACTTGGATTTAAATGTTCTTATAAATTGGGGGCAGATCGGCATATTAGTTTTAGGCCGATCTGCCCCCAAGGGGGACAGAAACCATGAGGCCCATCTGCCCCCAAGGGGGTCAGAAGCCACTAAGGCACCAGGGATTTTTTTTTTAGTCAGTTTCAGTACGGGGAGCAGCCCCTTGGGCAAAGGTTGCTCCCCCTTGGGGGGCCAATATGTTTTACGCCATTTCTTCCCCCTTGGGGGCAGATTGTCCTATTATTTTTAGGCCAATCTGCCCCCCAGGGGGACAGAAACCACAATGACACCAAGGATTTTTTACTTTTGTTTTTTTTGTGTGGTGTGGCTGCCCCTTTGGTAAGCGTTGCCCCCACTAAAGGGAGCACAGCACTGTAAGCCATTTCTGCCCCCCTTAGGGGCAGTTCAGCCTATTAATTTTAGGCCCATCTGCCCCCAAGAGGGGCAGAAGCCACTAAGGCACCAGGGATTGCTTCTTTTATTTTTTTGCGGGGGGCGGCCCCTTGGGCAAGGGTCGCTCCCTTGTGGGGGCCAATATATCTGTCGCCATTTCTGCCCCAACTGGGGGCAGATTGGCCTATTATTTTTAGGCTGATCTGCCCCCAAGGGGTGCAGAAGCCACATAGACACCAGGGAATAACTGTGGTTTTTTTGTGTTTGGTGGTGGCCCCTTGGGCAAGGGTAGCCTCCCCAAAGGGAACACACAACTGTTGGCCATTTTTTTAGGACCATCTGCCCCCAAGGGGGGTGGGGGGGGGGGGGCAGAAGCCCCTAAGGCACCAGGGGAAATTTCTAAATGTTTGGTGGCGGGGTGATTGTCGACTGGCAAAGTATTTGCATTTGTGATTATAATGTTTTATTTCTCCTTTTTGTTCTAGTTCAAAACTTTTGCTTCCTTTGCTGTGACTGCTTGCCGTTTTGGCAGTGGTTGACCAGCAGTTTGTGTAGTTGCATGTTTTAGGTAAGAAAAAACAATTTACTCCAAATAACTAATGTTGCCATGCATGAATGACATTTTGTCAGTGGTGTACTAAATGCAGGACTGTGTGTGAAATTGTCCTTAAATTAGTGCACGATGATATTTGTGTTGTCTTATGGGTAATTTTCCTTTTTTTTTCTTCTTTTTAGTGGGATATCATTGGTGATTGCTGTGGCTGTGCAGAGTAGTTGCTGGTGAGTCTAGTGTTTTCAGGCAAGCGAGTGGTATAGTTTTTGAGTTTATAACTCTTAGTGATAAAGACACACTTTGTTTATTACTTATCTTACACAGTGCTGGTTGTTGGTGGTGCATTTGTCCAGTTACTTTTCATAGGAAGGATCATGGCTAGCAGTAGGATGACCGCTCAGCAGGTTGTTGGTATACTTTTTGAGTCGTCTTCTGACCATGATTGAGACTGACTCTGCATCTGAGGCAGAGGAGGAAGGGCAAGTTTCTGGAAGTGAATTTTCTGTCCGAGAGAAATCATCTGATGATGAAGCCACTCTCGGTGCTGATGAAGTAAGTGCTTGTTTTTTAGAGGACACTGATGTGCCAATAGTGCAGCAGCCAGCTGCTGAAAGGCTTTCCATTGGAAGACCTAACCTCTGGATTGCCCCAAACATGGAGCAGCCGGAGTTGCCTGCCTTTACTGGTCTCCCGGGGTGTAGAGTGAATAAAGAATGTCCTTTGCCTGTCAATTTCTTTCAGTTGTTTATGGGCAATGTAGTTTTGGAAGAGATTGTTGAGCAGATTTGTATGAGGATCAGTATTTGAGGGACAACGCTGCCAGACTTAGACCACACTTTAGAGCTAGCCGGTGGATTCCCACAAGTCTGGAAGAGTTGAAAAAGTTCTTGGGTTTAACTTTTTTGATGGGGCTGATAAAGAAGCCATCACTGTCTTCATATTGTTCTACTAGTCCCTTGATGGCAACTGCTATATTTCCTGCAACCATGAGTCGTAACCAGTATGAACTTCTTCTTCGGATGCTGCATTTTGTTGATAATGCTTTAGGCTTGCCACAAGATCACCCTGATTCTGATATCTTTTGACCTGTCCTTGATCATTTTGTAGATCGGTTTTCAGAGGTCTGTGTTCTAGGCAAAGAAATAGCTCTGGACGAGTCTTTGGTCCTGTTCAAGGGTCGTTTGGTTTTTAAGGAGTACATTCCAAGCAAGAGGGCGCGGTATGAAATTAAATTGTATATGCTGTCGAAAAGCAGTACATGATATGTTTATTATTTCAGGGCCTACACTGGTAGGGATTCCAGTATTGATCCCCCAGGTTGTTCGCTCACTTTTGGAGTTAGTGATAAAATTGTGTGGGAACTTGGCAGATGACTGTTTAACAAAGGTTACCATTTGTACGTAGATAAATTCTACACCGGAGTAAAGTTGTTCAGGGAATTGTTCAGAGTGGACACTGCTTCTTGTGGCACAGTCCATTCTAACTGGAAAGGCTGTCCAAGGGACCTTGTCTGAAAAAAAGTTGAGAGGGGACAGTGCAGTGCTTTGCGGAATGATGGGCGGCTAGCTCTGAAATTTGCAGACAGGAGGGATGTCTACATGCTAACTACCATCCATGATGAGAGTACTTCCCCTGTGACTGTTTGGGGTCAGGTTGACGTAGTGGGCAAGCCTGTGTGCATTTTGGACTACAATAAGCACATGGGTAGTGTTGATAGAGTAGATCAGAGCTTGGAACCTTACACTGCTGTTCGTAAGGTTTACGTTTGGTATAAGAAATTAGCAATTCACCTTTTCCATTTGGCAACTTTTAATGCTTTTGTTGTGTTCAATAATAGTTCTCCAGCGTCAAGGTTGACATTTGTGAAATTTCAGGAGTCTATCATAGCGAGCCTTTTTGTGGTGGAACAGGCAAGAGTTCCTAGAGAAGCAGTTGTGGAGGATGTGGCTAGGTTGAAAGATCGTCACTTTGCTGAGCACATTCCTCCCACGCCCCAAAAATACTTTTCTGCTAAGAAATTTAGAGTCTGTGCTTGAAGAGGTATCCGGAAGGATACTCGTATGTACTGCCCCGATTGTCCTTCAAAGCCTGGGCTGTGTATGGGTGGCTGTTTCAGGAGTTACCATGCCCACAAAAATGGCCTGGAACTACCGTGAGCATAAAATCTGCCTGTTTTATATTTTCATACGTTCAGTTTCACGGTTGACATTACTGTCATGTATTTAGTTAGAACTTTTGTGTTTGTAGGTTTGTACTTATTTATAATTAGTTAGTGGTTTCTTTGTTGTTTTATTAAAAGAAAAAAGTGAAGACGATGTGCATGGATTGGCGCTTCGCTGGCAGTGTGTGTGGAGTGGCACTTGGCTGGTGGTGTGTGTGGAGTGGCGCTTGGCTGACGGTATGTGTGCAGTGGCGCTTGGCTGGCTCTGTAAATAGTGACTTGCTGTTGGCCACTGCAACACACTAGCCAAACGCCAGTCCACAGATTCACATCAGCTGGTGTGATTGCAGTGTCAGGCATGTGGGTGTAAGAAAGTGATGGGCCCTTGAATAGTGCTGTTTGTTGAGTGTTGTAATGTGCTGGGCCCGCCGCTGGTGGCGTGAATGGTCTTGTGCATGTCATATATGAAAGGTGTGTGAATGGACTGTAATGCGGTTGGTGCCTTGACGCGGCTTTACAGCTCATGAGCTCTGAGTCATTCGTTCAGTTTTTTGGCCTCTCAGTTATTAACAGTTGTAGGAAATTGGCTCTCAAAGTGAGAGATAGTGTGCACAGAATCCAAGGGTTCCCCTTAGTGGTTGATAGTGGCAAATTTACATAATACTAATGCTCTATTTTGTGGTAGTGTGGTCGAGCAGTAGGCTTATCCGAGGGTAGTGTTAAGCATTTGTTGTACACACACAGGTAATAAATGAGGAACACACAATCAAAGACTTAACTCCAGACCAATAGTTTTTATATAGAAAAATATATTTTATAATTTATTTTAGAACCACAAGATTCAAAATTTGAGGTAAGTACATAAAATGCACGGTACTTCACACAGGTAAATATAGAACTTTGATTTAAAACAGTAGTACACACAGTTTAGGTTAAAATGGCAATAAGCTATTTTAAAAGTGGATACAGTGCAAAAATCAACAGTTCCTGGGGAAGGTAAGTTTGGTTAAGTTTCTCAGGTAAGTAAAGCACTTACACAGTCAGTCTCCTGGGCATAGGCAGCCCACCGTTGGGAGTTCAAGGCAACCCCAAAGCCACAGCACCAGCAACACAGGGGCAGAGGTCAAAGGAGGGCCCAAAACACATAGGCGCCTATGAAGAACAGGGGTGCTCCGGTCCTAGTCTGCTTCCAGATAAGTACCTGCGTCCTCGGGGAACAGATCAGGGAGGTTTTGTAGAGCACTGGGGGGGGACACACTCAAGCCCACAAAACGCACCCTCAGCGGCACAGGGGTGGCCAGGTGCAGTGGACAAAGTAGGCGTCGGGTTTGCTATTGAAAGCAATGGAGGGACCCGGGGGTCACTTAGGCGATGCAGATTGGGCACAGGGGGGCTTCTCGGGCCAGCAACTGACTGGGCTAGGATGAGGGCTGCCTGCTGGTCACTCCTGCACTGGTAGGTGGTTCCTCTCGGTCCCGGGGGCTGCGGGTGCAGTGCTTGGTCCAGGCATCCGGTTCCTTGTTACCAGGCAGCCGCAGTCAGGGGGAGCCTCTGTATCCTCTCTGCAGGAGTCGCTGTGGGGGTGCAGGGAGGTCGACTCAGGGTGTCCACGTCGATGGAGTCGCATGGGAGTGCTCTTTGCAGTATTGGTTCTCCTGAACTCCAGCCGGGGGCGTCGGGTGCAGAGTGTGATGTCTCAAGCTTCCGGCAGGAAGGGAGAGTCTCTCTAAAAGTAGCTTCTTTGTTGCAAAGTTGTTGCAGGTTCTGAACAGTGCAGCTGTTCTCTGGAGTTTCTTGGTCCTTTAGGTTCAGGGCAGTCCTCTGAGTCCTCAGAGATCGCTGGTCCCTGTCGAATGCATCGCTGTGCAGGTTCTTTGAGTCTGGAGACAGGCCGATAGGGCGGGGATCAAGTCAAGTTGTTGTTTCTGTCGTCTCTGCGGGGCTTTCAGGTCAGCAGTCCTTTTTCTTGTTGTAGGTTGCAGGAATCTGATTTCCTGGGTTCAGGGTCACCCCTATATACCAAATTTAGGGGTGTGTTTAGGTCTGGGGGGCAGTAGCCAATGGCTACTCTCCTTGAGGGTGGCTACACCCTCTTTGTGCCTCCTCTCTGAGGGGAGGGGGCACATCCCTATTCCTATTGGGGGAATTCTCCAAACTCAAGATAAAGGATTTCTAAAGGCAGGGGTCATCTCAGCTCAGGGCACCTTAGGGGCTGTCCTGACTGGTAGCTGACTCCTCTTTGTTTTTCTCATTAGCTCCTCCAGCCTTGCCGCCAAAACTGGGGGCAGTGGCCGGAGGGGTGGGCATCTCCACTAGGTGGGATGCCCTGGGGTGCTGTAACAAAAGGCATGAGCCTTTGAGGCTCACCACCAGGTGTTACAGTTCCTGCAGGGGGAGGTGAGAAGCACCTCCACCTAGTACAGGCTTTGTTCTTGGACACAGAGTGACAAAGACACTCACCCCATGTGGCCAGAAACTCGTCTGGTCGTGGCAGGCTGGCAGAAACTGGCCAGTCTAGCACTAGGAGTCGGACTGGTATTCAGGGGGCATCTCTAAGATGCCCTCTGGGTGTATTTTACAATAAATCCCACACTGGCATCAGTGTGCATTTATTGTGCTGAGAAGTTTGATACTAAACTTCCCAGAATTCAGTGTAGCCATTATGGAACTGTGGAGTTCGTAATTGACAGACTCCCAGACCATATACTCCTTATGGCTACCCTGAACTTACAATGTCTAAGGTTTTGCTTAGACACTGTAGGGGCATGGTGCTCATGCAACTATGCCCTCACCTGTGGTATAGTGCGCCCTGCCTTAGGGCTGTAAGGCCTGCTAGAGGGATGACTTACCTATGCCACAGGCAGTGGGATGTGGGCATGACACCCTGAGTGGAGTGCCATGTCAACTTAGTCATTTTCTCCCCACCACCACACACAAGCTTTGAGGCAGTGTGCATGTGCTGAGTTAGGAGTCCCCAGGGTGGCCTAATACATGCTGCAGCCTGTAGAGAGATTCCCTGGCCACAGGGCCCTTGGTACCAGGGGTACCATTTACAAGGGACTTATCTGTGTGCCAGGGCTGTGCCAATTGTGGGATCAAAGGTACAGTTTAGGGAAAGAACAGTGGTGTTGGGGCCTGTTTAGCAGGGTCCCAGCACACTTTCAATCATAACTGGCATCAGCAAAAGGCAAAAAGTCAGCGGGTAACCATGCCAAGGAAGGCATTTCCTTACAACAGTGCATTTGATTTTTGTGAAATCTCTTGTTAATAAAATGTGATCTACTGAACCATCACTCACCCTCGTGCCAAATCCAACCAGTATGGGTGGTAAAAATGAAAAAACCTGCTCTGCTGTAATCAGGCGTCGTAGCACACCTGTAACATGTTAATTGTTTCGGGTGGGACCATGATGATGAAGCATGCCACCAACTAAGTTGGTGGGTGAGGGGGTCTTTTTAACATAACCGAAGTGTGTTTCTTTTCACAATTTTAGTGTTTGGAACATCACAGAATGACGTAGACACATCAAAATGATCTATTACAAAACTACCTGTTTTTGCAGGGGCGGAGTACCTGCGTTTTTGGTCCTGGGTGTGGCCGTCATCTAGGAAAACCTACCAAACTAAGAAATTTTTGAAAACTAGACACCCGGTGGAGTCCAGGGAGGTGTGGCTTACGTGAATCCCCTAACATTTTCTTATCCATACTCCCTGCAAACCTCAAAATTTGCTTAAAAAAGCATATTTTTCTCAATTGTTTTTGTAGGATCCCGACGTTAGCACAAATTTCCTACCACCCAATGTAGGTGTCTAGTTTTCAAAGATGCACCGGTCTGGTAGGTTTCCCTAGATGCCGGCTGAGGTGGAGGCCAAAATCTACAGCTAGGCACTTTGCAAAAAACATGTCTCTTTTCTTTGGAAAAATGTGATATGTCCACGTTGTGTTTTGGGGCATTTCCTGTCGTGGGCAGTAGGCCTACCCACACAAGTGAAGTACTGTTTTTATCGGGTGAATTGGGGGAACGCTGGGTAGAAGGAAATTTGTGGCTTTCCTGAGATTCCAGAACTTTCCATCACCGAAATGAGAGGAAAAAGTGTTTCTTTTGCCAATTTTTGAGGTTTGCAAAGGATTCTGGGTAATAGAACCTGGTGAGAGACCCACAAGTCACCCCATTCTGGATTACCCTAGGTGTCTAGTTTTCAAAAGTGTATAGCTTTGCTAGGTTTTCCTAGGGGTCAGCTGAACAACATGCCAAAATCCACAGCAAAGCACTTTGCAAAAAACATGTTCGTTTTCTGTGGGAAAATGTGATGCGTCCACGTTGTGTTAGGGCATTTCCTGTCCCGGCACTAGGCCTACCCACACAATGGAGGTACCATTATTATTGGGAAACTTGGGGGACTACTGTGTGGAAAGAAATGTGTGGCTCCTCTCAGATTCTAGAACTTTAATATCACCGAAATGTGAGGAAAAAGTTTTTTTTTGGCCAAATTTTTGAGGTTTGCAAAGCATTCTGGTTAACAGAACCTGGTGAGCGCACCACAAGTTACCCTATCCTATGTTGCCCCAGGTGTCTTGTTTTAAAAAATGTACAGGTTTGGTAGGTTTTCCTAGGTGCCGGCTGAGCTAGAGACCAAAATCCACAGCTAGGTACTTTCCAAAAAACACATCAGTTTTCAATGTAAAAATGTGATGTGTCTATGTTACGTTTTGGGGTGTTTCCTGTTGTGGGCACTAGGCCCACACACACAAGTGACGTACCATTTTTATTGGGTGACTTGGGGGAATGCTGGGTGGGAGGAAATGTGTGGATCCTCTCAGATTCCAGAACTTTCTATCACTGAGATGTGAGGAAAACATGTTTTGCCTATTTTTGAGATTTGCAAAGGATTCTGAGTAACAGAATCTGGTGAGAGCCGAAAAAAGTCACCCCATTCTGAATTCCCCTAGGTGCCTAGTTTTAAAAATTGTATAGGTTTGCTAGGTTTCCCTCGGTGCCAGCTGAGCTAGAGGCCAAAATCCACAGCTAGGCACTTTGCAAAAAACAGGTCAGTTTTCTTTGGGAAAATGTGATATGTCCATGTTGTGTTTTGGGGCATTTTCTGTCGCGGGCACTAGGCCTACCCACACAAGTGATATACCATTTTCATTGGATGATTTGGGGGAATGCTGCGTAGAAGGAAATTTGTGGCTCCTCTCAGGTTCCATAACTTTTTATCAACTAAATGTGAGGAAAAAGTGTTTTTGTTTGCCAAATTCGGAGGTCTGCAAAGGATTCTGGGTAACAGAACCTGGTGAGAGCCCCACAAGTCCTCCCATCCTGGATTCCCCTAGCTGTTTAGTTTTAAACAATGCACAGGTTTGGTAGGTTTCCCTGGATGCCGGTTATGCTAGAGACCAAAATCCACAGCTAGATACTTTCCAAAAAACACGTCAGATTTCAGTGTAAACATATGATGTGTCCATGTTGCGTTTCCTGTCGCAGGCATTAGGTCTACCCACACAAGTGAGGTACCATTTTTATTGAGAGACCTGGGGGAACACAGACTAGCAGAACAAGTGTTATTGCTCCTTGTCTTTTTCTACATTTTTTCCTTCCAAATGTAAGACAGTGTGTAAAAAAGACGTATATTTGAGAAATGCCCTGCAATTAACATGCTAGTATGGGGGACCCGGAATTCAAAGATTTTCAAATAACCACTGCTTCTCAACACCTTATCTCGTGCCCATTTTGAAAATACAAAGGCTTCCTTGATACCTATTTTTCACTCTTTATATTTCACCAAATGAATTGCTGTATACCCGGTTTACAATGAAAACTCATTGCAAGGTGCAGCTCCTTTACTGGCTCTGGATACATAGAGTTCTTGATGAACCTATATATCCCCGCAACCACAAGAGTCCAACAGACGTAACGGTATATTGCTTTAAAAAATCTGCCATAGTTGAAAAACGTTATAGAAGAAAACGTGGACAGAATTGGCTCTTTTTTCTCCTCAATTTCAATATTTTTTCAATTTAGCTGTTAGTTTCTGTAGGACAACCCTGACCTCTTGCTGAATTCAGAATTTTGTTTACTTTTTGGAAATGTTTAGTTGTCCGGGATCCAGCATTGGTTTCACACCCATTTCTGTCACTAACTGGAAGGAGGCTGAAAGCACAAACAATAGGAAAAATGGGGTATGTCCCAGTAAAATGCCAAAATGATGTTGAAATTGTGGATTCCTGATTCAAGTCTGCCTGTTTCTGAAAGCAGGGGAGATGGTGATTTTAGCACTGCAAACCCTTTGTTGATGCCAGTTTCAGGGAAAAAAACACAAGCTTTCTTCTGCAGCCCTTTTTCCCCATTTGTTTGAAAAGAAATTGAATTTTAACTGTATTTTGGCTAATTTCTTGGTCTCCTCCAGGGGAACCAACAAACTCCATGTACCTCTAGAATCCCTAGGATGTTGTAAAAAAAAGGACGCAAATTTGGCTTGGGTAGCTTACGTGGACAAAAAGTTATGGGAGCCTAAGCGCGAACTGCCCCAAATAGCCAAAAAAAAGGCTTGGCACCTGAGGGGAAAGGCCTGGCAGCGAAGGGGTTAAAAAAAATAGTACCAAAAAGCGTTTTTACGCTAACTATGGTCATCTGGTTGAGATTCACCAGAACCTAGGTGAGATTTAAGGCTGAAAGTAATGGAGAATAGGTTGGATACAGAAACTACTTTTGCCCTTGTCAGACGTTTTACCCTCTGACATTCTCTGAAATGGAAGTCAGCGATCACACTTCATGATTTTCTTTTTTTAAAATACAAAAAATACATTAAATGTACGGCTCTATCATGACGGCATAACCATGTGCCAAATTAAACAAAGCATTGATAGAAATTGCTGTAACACTGATTCCTGCCTGTGCTTAAGAAATGGCCGGTCAGCTTGGTGGTCATCTCTAAATTTGGAGGGCAGGGAGTCTGACCCCCGATGCACTTATCTTCCATCAGCCAAATTATAAATCGGACCCGTATTTACTTTTTTTTTTTTTAGCTCGGATGCCACAAGCAAGCTAAGTCATCATGCTGTAGCCAATCAGGGCTTTACGAGGCAGGATACTTCTCCATGACATTGCTCAAAAAACAATTTTGTGCTAATGAAAATCACAGAGCGGGAGCACCCCCAATTTTTGGTCCAGGACAATGCACCTTCACCAGACTTACTTGGCAGGTTTATCACAGTCCTTCAGAGGACTTTAAAGCCAAAATGTTTTTGGGGATGCTAGGAGGAGGCACTTTGACACAACCAAAGACCCAAGGACCTTGGGAATAGCACTTGGGGGTTAAGACTAACTCCAGCAGGATCCATGGCTGGTTCAGTTGGAAGTGGTCAGCCAGTCTCTTTAACAAATGGAGCTTCTTCCTACAGCTTGTTGTGACCCTATAGCTTAACAAGAGACCAAACAACTGACGGTTGGAAGTCACTTCTGAACCCTGGGCACAAGTGGGAGTGGGTCCAACCTTTCAGGTCTCCACATAGGTCTTAACAGCAGGTATAATCATCCTTCCGTCTTCCACAGGTCCAGTTGTGTTCTGAAGAGGGTGCCCAAGACTGCCACATTTATTCCTAGCACTAGCTGTAGGTGGGAGTGACTCCTGGCTGCCTCTAACCAATAAGGAACAAGTTCACAAGGAAAACCTTACCCACATTTGCTGTTTTTACTGTGTGCCCTACTGCAAACAGTACCACAGTGCCCCTCTTTGCCCAGATCCAAGATGATGAAACAATGTTCCCCTTGTGCAGAGCCTGTGTGCCCACCACAGAGAGGTAGCCAGGGAAATGAGCAACCCTTCCTGTACTGTCTCTTAATACTAGTTTGGGGGGAAGCTTTTCTCCCATTGTGATTGGTGCTTGCCTGATAGGAGGAACAAAAAGGCCTTGTCCAGGTATTAGCTAACATTTGTCTATCACAGAGTAGGCCACTTTGAAATTAATCAAGTTCCTGGACACAGCCCAGTTGTACACCGCATCAGAGGAACATAACATCTCCCCACAAACAAGATTGTGTCCTTTTCTGGGAGCAGCTTTCACACCTCATCAAGGTGGCTATTCAGCTGCCATGTGACAGCTGAAGCTTATGCCAGTGGGCTCCATAGAGGCTTTAGGCAGGGCAAAAGTAACTTTCCAAAAGTACTATTTTCAAAATATTTATTAAAAATCCAACTTCACATGTGAAGTAGGCTTGTAATAAATATTTCAGTCCAAGAATAACATTTTTTTTTCCTAGCCTGAGATAACATTGTTAAATTTCACATTGTATCTTAATGCTTTCCTGAGGAACGGCCAGCTATGCTACAGTGAAAAAAGCTTTTGGGACCTTCAATGTAAGGGCATTATTACCATTAAACCTTTATGTATCCTACATTTGAATATCATGCACTCCACCTAATGTGCTTCTAGCCTATTTGGGGGCAACTTAATAATAGTTAAAAGTAAGGTTCAAGACTGTTGAAAGCTGTTATTTTGGCAGGTCGGATTTGCAGTTTTAAAACTGCACAGCCAAACTACAATGGTAGTCCTGCAGTCATGTTTGCACTATCACTGTACTGCGTGGCTTAAAGGGTTCTGCAATCCACTAGTGACATTTAACCTACAGGCCATGGGTATACTTTGCACCATATACTTGCGACATATGATAAGTTAAATTTGCTAATTTGTACTTTAGCTGTTTGACATGTTTTAAGGGTTAGGTCTCATACATTGGGGCCCGGTTAACAGAGTCCCAGTGCACCGACTACAAAAAAACACAGCAGCTTGGATCCTAAAATGGGGGTGATCATGCACAAAGATATATTTTCCTATAACATAAATGTGAAGTGATATGGCAGCAATACCCCTTGCATATTATATAGAGATTTACATTCAGCAAATTCCAAACCTATTTTTAATATTTCTGAAAGACAGAGTCCATTTATAAAAGGGGCAGCAACACTATACAACGATTTGAAGCTTGCAATGATTATTTCATTTAGAAAATAGCAGGTGCAACAACTTTGTAAACATCCTCGAAGGTTTAGTTGAGTCAGGAACAAACCTCATAGTGGTTGTTAGGAAGAATAAACTGAGTAAAAAGAAACCTTTTTCCAGGGGATAACATGCCATCTTAGCCTACCAGGTCACAGTGCTTTCATAAGCCATCTGCACTAAAAACTTAATTATTTTGTCCACATCGGCAGATAAATCAATGCTGTCTCACCTTGTAGAATGCTGAACCACAGCCATCTTCTCAGCACCCTAGACCTCCTCCAACTCAACTGAATTCTAACTTCTTTCTGTCTTCTGTTTCCAGTCAAGCCATATTGTAGTTATTGCTCTGAAATGATCGCAAAAACATGCCTGGGGCTTTATAAATTGCATTATAATTGAACTAGCTTACTGCTGCAGTCTCTTTATAGACCTTGTTGAATCCAGATTCTCTTACTCTACTAGGAAGGGGGGGAGGGCGGGGTGGAACCTTCTCTTCAATGCCCATCGCCACATCAATTTTGCATGCCTTCATTTCATGTTAAATCAACATACTTTCAAGTAGTCACAGATGTCATGGTTTCCATGAGCGACCTCTAGCTGCATATTCCTCACCTTTAGAATATTCCCCAGGCATCAGACTGGATCTGGAACCTTTTCAATAGTACCTCTGCATGCCAGTAGGTGGTGCCTTGCGGCTCTGCTCTAATGCAGTTCCGCTCCAGAAGAGGAATGCTGGACATACATAGTCACTACTCCCATAAGCTGATGACAATTCCTTTCTTTCCACCCCACTACAAGTGGATCCCAATCTCCCTTTCATCTCTCCCAGACACTTGCCCCTGAACCTTTGTCTAAATGTCACAGTGTGGAAGGGAATGTCACCTCCAAAAACAAAACGACATGTTTTAAGCCCTGTAAAGACTGTTGCAAACAAATATCTGCCAGATGCCCATGAAGTGTGCATGTGGTTCCTGGGGTCAAGCCACAGTTCTAAGGCTTGCTGTTACTTCACTCTGATGAACCTGAAGGCTATCTGGGACTGAAAGGCAAAACTTGACATTCCCATACACAAGAAGACAGTGTGTGTAGCCCAGTCTAATTTGTAGTCGAAAGGTGGGTCCCAGTCCTGTTCTCGATCTAGAACTCGAAAAAAAGTTCCAGAGGCTGATCTTTATGGAAATCTGAACCGCCGAGTAAGTAAAAAAAGAAGCCTAAAGAAATCAAAGCAGGACTCTGTCCCCTCTTGCAACTCATGTTCACCTGAAAAGAAGTGGGGCGGCACCATGGCTCTGGATTTTATTCTCATAGTCAGTCGACTTTGGAGCTGTCCCCACAGCTAGTTTCAGCGCAACTTGAGTTTCTGAGGCCATCAACCACTGCAAAATCGATCAAAGAGTTCAGTGTGGTCATGCCTGCAGGCTCCAAGGAACTGAGAGGCCTTCCATTTGAGGTACTTCTGTCAGGTTCACCCTGGGTGCCTTTTGGACCCTCTGAGCCCATCACAAGGCCACCGGCTCTGATTTTGACCCTGCCCCTGATGCCATAGTTAACGCCGGCTCCTGGAAATTTGTCATTGCATGAGAAGCTACCTATATTACTCTCTTATGCTGAGTTGGCCCCAGTTCAGCCTCAGCTGGAGTTGTGCCCAATTGATTGTGAGCCGCTGCTACACCCACTTGATCTTCCACCTCCACAATGGAGCACACACACCTTGCATTCCCTTTTCAATACAGACTTGGACAACAATGATGAAGCGGGAGATGAGTTTGTTCAGTCCTATCATGAAACAAATTGGTACGATGACTTGCAGGAGGCCAGCAGCCTCAATAAGTACCCTGAATTAGATGCTCTAATCTACAGCCATATAGCTAGACGCTATTGCTCAGCCACTGGTGACCCTGCGTTCCCGTCTCAGCCCAATTTTCCTGAAAGTTAAGTGGTTCAGGCATCCACCAGCAGATCTAACCACAACACTTTTCTGCTTACTACTCTCAATAGGGAGTCAAAATGGTTTAAGATATTTGGAAACTGAGTTTTCTCTTCCACCAGTCTGGCTCGCCCCTCAGTAAATGCCAGCTGGCTCCTGGAATGCTACTCCCACACTCTTTGGTGGCTCAAGTCCTTACTGGTATCCATGAATATCTATCTCAGACCTGTCCTTGCCCAGGTCATGCAAGACAATTGTGATGCAGCCAGTTTCAAAACTCGTTGTGGCTTGGACATAACAGATTCCATCAGGTGAGCCATTGGCACTAGTGCTGCCATTCGTTGCCATGCGTGGCTGTGATCAACCACGTTTTTAGGCAAAGTCCAGTCCTTTATGGACGTGCCCTTTGGCGTGATTTGCCTGTTTGAGGATAAGATTGATTCCTCTTTACTGTAGAGTGAATCAAGGAGAGCAGGGCCACAGTACATTATTTGGGCTTATCTTCCCCGTCACCAGCCACATCAACCATACTACTCCTTATGCAGCTTTGGCAGAGCTGTTCTGTATTGCAAGGCTGTCCAGCATCAGCAAAGAACTCATTCATTTAATCATTAAGGCTTTGTTCAGAGTTAATTGGGCACCCAGTCCACTGCTCCTGTTCTGCGGCTCCACCTGCAAAACTCATTTATCCTGTCCTTAAGGAAGTGCAGCCAGCCGGTAGGAGACAGGACCCAAAGATTCTTATTGGGTTGGCAAACCATAACTTCAGACAGGTGGGTCCTGCAGATCGTTCAAAGGGGATATGTCTTTCCCTTTATCTCTTCTCTGCTGCACTTTCCATTATCCCCCAGTGACTGACGGAAGACCATCACTCCATTTTGTGACAGGAAGTGCAAGCCCTTTTAGTCAAAGGGGCTGTCAAGAGGGTGATGGCACCAGAAGAATTATATGGTGGTTATTCCCGCTGCTTTCTAGTGCCCAAGAAGGATAGAAGCCTTTGTCCTATTTTACTCATACACCCCCTCAACGCCTTCTTCCAGAAAGAGGAATTCAAGATGCTCACCCTACCCAGGTTTTAGTTACCCTTGTTCCTTAAGACTGGATAGTGGCATTGGAGTTGCAGGACCCCTATCTCCATATAACATTCATATAAGGATGTTGGTACTACTTGCGGTTCATGTGTTCCCCTTTGCTACCTCTGTCCTCTGTGTTCCACTTTGGTCTTACCAGCACCCTTTGGGTGCTCACAAAAGGGATGGTGTTGGTGACAGCACACCTTTAGAGGTCAGTGGTGCCAGTCTTCCCTGACCTTGACAACTGGCAGTCATCAGCTACCTTCAGATTACAATGAACTTCCTGTGATCTTTGGTGTTCACTACCAGAGTGTTGAAGTGGCACCTCACTCCTTCTCAGATGCTCCTCTGCATTGAAACCATTCTGGACACAGTTTTGGTTTCATGCTTTTTCCTGGAAAAGAGAGTCCAGGACACTGAGCCTGTGATCTGGAACTTTCAGCTTTGGTCCTGGATTTCAGTGAAGTCGACTCTGAGGCTCATGGAAACAACAATAAGGGGACCTCTCTCACCACATTCAGATTTCAGAGAAGACTGCAAAAGACCTTTGATGGTTTTTGGAGTGCAACTGGGTCTGCGGCAGACCCTTCCTTCCCCACCCAGAATTCACAATGGTGACTGATGTATTGCTCCTGGGCTGGGCTGGCAGTCTGGGAGAGGTGGAGATCAGAGGTCTCTGTCAGAGCCCCAGCTCCATATCAACTTTCTGGACCTGAGGGTCATCTTCTTGGCAGTAAAAGTCTTCCTCCCTTCCTTCCATCAAGGGGAGACTGGTACAGGTGGTCACAGACACCAGCGCCATATGATACTATACCAAAGAGGGTGAGTAGGGGTCATGGACTCCGTGCCAGGAGGCCCTGCGCTACTGGAAATGGCTGGACCACCAAGGAATTTTTCTGGTGGTGAATCACCTGTCAGGCTTTTTGAATGCCAGGCAGACAAACTGTTGTTGATGCCTAGCAGATCAAGTGACGATCACGCCCGGAAGTTGTGCAAGGTCTGTTCCATAAATGGGGAGAACCTTGGCTTGATCTGTCCGCCTCTTCTGAGAATGTGCAATGTTTATTCTTCTGCACGTTGGAGTTTCCAAAGCATATCTCACTTGAAGACAGGTTCTGCCGAATGTGGAACTTAGGACTCCTCTATGGCTTTCTCCCTATACCATGCCTGCCAAAAGTTCTCAAAAACATCAGGACTGATCAAGCCCAAGTGATCCTATTGGCTCTGGATTGGGCCCCAAGAGTGAAGTATCTAGAATTCCTGGGCTTGATCGTCTGTCCTCCAATCAGGCTACCCCTCTGCAAGGCTCTGCGTCTACAGCAGCAAGGCAGGGTTCTGCCCTCGGGCCTTTGCATTTTCCATCCCTATGCTTGGAGATTGAGCAGTGACAGTAGAACACCTTTAACCTTCCTTAAGTTGATATAATTTTGGCAGCCTGGCATCCCTTGCCAAAAGCTGTATATGACAGTCATTAGGACAAGTTTGTGAGGTGGTGCAGCCAGATTGACTCCCTCCTTGCCAAATTATCTGTTGTCAGTTTTGTCTCTGACCTGGCGTGGCTTTGCTCTGGGCACAGTTAAAGGGTACTGTTCAGCTCTTCTATGTTTTCCTGATCAGCCTTTGTCTAAGTCTCCAGTTTTCTTAGAAAGGTTACAACATTTGTTTCCTCCCTTTCTCTTTGTCATGTCACAGTAATTGGGCCTTACTTTCCTGAATGGCACTACCTTCGATCCACTTCACAGCTGCTGTTTGAAGCTCCTTACTCTCTTTGCCACCCTAACAGCACGCACAGAGGTACTACTGAAACGTCTGAGTATTCAAAAGGTGAGGAATCTGCGACTGGATAGAGCAGGGGTCTTCGAACTGGGCGGCGGGCCCACCTAGGGGGGCCCCAAGTGATCCCAGGGGGGCGGTAGGCTCTGGCCAAAATAAGCATGACAGATAACAGTGTTTTGTTTTAAGCAGAAACATGTTATTGCCTTTTTAAAAAGGCAACAGTACTTAACTGCAATGTTTAAATATGTCTGCACATATTTAAACATTGCCAACTTTATTAAAAAAAATTGAAAAATTCTGAGGAGAGGGCCAATGATTTTTATTTTTCAACTAGTGGGGCGCAGCATTAAAACGTTAGGAGACCACTGGGATAGAATCTCTACCGGAAACAGCAGGTAACTTGTTTGTTCGTCCAGGCTTTGTCATAAAGTGCTGTCCTACATCCTTTAACGGCAACAGCTTGATATTATGATTTGTTAACTGCTACATAAATATTTAATATCTTATTGCACACTTTCAATAATATGCAGAAATGAACCTGCAATGTACATTGCTCTGCTCACTAGAAAATACGTATTGAGCAATTTAGAGCTGTTGCACAATTTACACACTGTAAGTCATGAATTTCACAGTTGCCGAGAATATACTTAGGGCCAGATCTATCATTTTATCCAATAGCGATTACCTAATTGCGTTTTTTTGTGAATCGCAATTAAGTAATCGCTATTGTAATGAATGAAACTGCAGGAGTTTCATACTGCAATTCAAAATGGCTCGCAAATTGACCTACCTCATTAATATTCATGGCTTGGCTCAGCAGACCACCATGTCTGTGTTTGCTTTTCAATAAAGCAATCTTTTTTTTTTAAATGCAGCCTATTTTCCTTAAAGGAAAACGGAATGCGTTTAAAAATGAAAACTGAAAAGTTTTCTTTTCATGTTTGTGGTCCGTGGGACCACTGCCTGCTCTTAAAAAATGTTTTCGCATGCATTCACAAAGGGGAAGGGGTCCCATAGGGACCCCTTCCCCTTTGTGAATGGGTTACCACCAATTTGAAATTGTTGGTAACTGCGATTGTTTTGCGACTGCATTCACAGTCACAAAACAATTATACATACCTTTGCGATTCGGTATTAGTAAGGGACGCCCTTGACATGCCCCTTCCTAATACCGAACCAGTATGTAGTCGCAATTCCAATTTGTGAGTCGGTAACAAGTTACTGAATCGCAAATTGGATTTGTTACATACCAAAACACTTTAATACATCTGGCCCTTAGTTAATTAAATTACACTAGCACACAGGATCCTGTGCGTGGTGTTCACCAATTGGTGAAAAACATTTAGGTGTTCAGAAATATTTAATTATAATGTGGCAAAGCATTGACACTCTTGTCTCTCCTCTCTGCCGAAAACCATAAGTGCCAACTGCTCTGCTGTGTGTATTTTTATAATCTATCCCTAGCACAATTTTTATCAAAACATACGAACGACCAGCTGCGCCCTGTATTACTTTTTGTCTCAAAAGCCTTGATTTTAAGTTGTTAATTTTTGGAGGCGTGGGAAACAGATCGGAGCAGTAAGTAGAGATGATGTGGCCTAACGGCCAGAGCTGCCACTGTTGGAGAGCCAGGTTTGAGTATTTTGTCTGCTCAACATCCTGTGATTCTAGGCAAATCACGTAATCTCCCCGTGCCTACCAAAAAATGAATGTGTTTTTGTGTAATGGTAACTGGTGCTCATGGAAAGCGATCCAGTACCTTTGGGTCCACTTCACCTATATAAAAACTGCAATAAAATTGTGGGGCTTCACATGGAAAGGGCAGGAATGCACGCCATTTCAGCAATAAGGCGTATTCCTGTCCTTCCCCAGTGTGATGGTACTTTTTGGGTAGCCTAGCACCAACGCAGGCACACTTGCTCCATAGTGCTAGGGTGTCTGCAAAGTAGGTGGTATTGTTTTTGTGCAGGAAGGGGCACCTTCCTGCACAAAAACAATCACAGGAGGAAATAGAGATATTTCTATTTGTTGTGCCTCTCCTAGAGAGGTGCAAGGTTTTGGCACAGCCCCAGGTTTACAAGGTCTTGTAAATCTAGGGCTGCGTCAAAATCCATGGATGTTCGGTGGGAACACCCATCACAATGCCCATTGAATGCCTCCCTAGCACGGAATAAGGCAAAGCAGAGTTTTGTGCTGCCTTGCCATACTCCATATTTATGAGGCCATTCAGAGCGGCTTTGCGTGGTTTCATAAATATGATGTAGTTCTATTGCATCACAAAAAGTGCCGCAATGGCGGCACAAGGGCCTAACAAATATGGGCCTGAGTTCTTACTTTTTCCTGATCTTCCTCCAAATGTTCCTCTTTCGCTGGAGGGCAGCACGATACAGGAGGTTTTGGTCTGGTCCACAGCCTAGAGAGGGAAGAAAAAGTTGTTTTTCTGCCCCTCTAGGATTGCAGTTTGACTTTGGTTCCTATGCAGAGGTTTGTTTGCATGGAGCGAAAGTGTGTTCGGTCTGGGTAAATATTTGAGGTTATGGATTAACTAGGAGCCCTCATGAGCCGGCTGACAGACGACTTTGGAGCTGTCCCACAACCAAAGGAGCAGTAAGTGATTCAAAATCAACTTTTATTAATTTGTGTTTCAAAAAGTACGTGGTTGAGATTGAGCCCATGCGAGGTTTGTAGAGAAGGTGCAGGGAAAGGCAGCCTATTAAGTGCACTTACATAGTGGTAGGCAGTGCGCCCATGGGATGCTTGATTCAAATTTGCAAGGCTGCTTGGATTTCAGAACTAGGGGACGGCAGGCCCAAAATGCAGTCAAACGAATTTTAATTTAGTCTCTGCAGGTTCCTTTCCTACTGCCGTGGTCCAGATACTGTTCAAGACAACCCGCCTTTTATCTGGCCCTTGTTGGGCTAAGACGAGCGTGGGTTTTTAGAGGTCATATGTGGAGAGCCACACACTGCTTTGGTATGGGTTGCTGAACATGTCCAGTTCCGTCCCTTGGTATAAAGGAGAAAGGAGAGAAAACTAGGGAGCAGGAGAGGGAACTTAGAATAATATACAGATGTATTAATTCAGATTTTAAATAACCATGTACCTGCAGGTTTACATTTCTTTACAGTTTTAGTACTTTTTCGTTAAACCATTTGTCGACAGAACTGATAGTGTCAGTTTACATCGAAATTACTATTTTTTGGCATAAAATGATTTGTTCTGCTTCACATCACACAGGCCACTAAGACTAAAAATGTAAGTTTTGTATGTTAAAGTTTATATTCAGATATCGGATGTTTGTCTTTTATTCCCCCAAAACCACTTTGGCGGAGCTTTATTTCAAACCCACAGTGAATGTACAATTGAAAAAGCAACAACTAAACAAATGTGAGTTTCAGGTACGAAAAATCTTTAGTCCTTCGGGGTTTTTTCTTTTCTTTTTTACTTGTTGCAGGCGTTTTCCTTGACAGAAATAGTTGGTTTTTCACATCCCACAAAGAATGCCAACTTTGCACGGCTAATAATTCACGAAGAATGTTAGTTTGACGACTAAAAAAACATATTCAGAATTCAGATATTTGTTTAGAATATAAAAAGAAATACAGATTGCTATGTTTGGTGCCTCGAAACAGTACTTCCTGCTTCAAAAAGAATTACAACAAAGTACGCACTCAAATAAAATTGAATATCGTGATAAATAGTGCCTCAGTGCTAATCGGCCCTATCCAAGCAGTGTATAGGATCTAATCTCTGAAGGCAGGTATTGTGTATTCTAATGTCAAATTCTACATTGAGTGAAGGCGTCAGATTGGGTAGCTTTACAATTCAAAGATAAAGTAGCGGTTCGCAAAACGTTGCTGACCAGCGCTATTTCATTTCCTTAGTGTTCAAGGTGTGCTTGGTGAAACACTTTTTTTACCACTCTGTTATGAAAACAGGATTTTAAAGATGGCAGGGTGTGACAAGAATGTGTATGCATATTTATTGTGTGGTATTTTGTTTTATAGGTGTTTACTGTGAATGCTTTTGTGTTTATTGAGTTGCATTTTTGACCGGTCATTTTGTTGTGTTGTAGTCTGGTGCTGCATTGTGTTTTGACTGTTTTGTTGTGCCCTGCTATGATTTAACTGGGTTGTCATGTTGCTTTTTGCATATTATTGTGCTATATCTTGTATTTCATTTTTAGATGTGCCAACGAACAGAGATATGACGGCAAAAACAATGTGCTGCTAAAGTTACTGAAAAAAACCAACCATTTACCACTCTTTATGGTGTTAAAATAATTGGTCCAGTTCTCTAACTAAATGAGTCAGTAGCCAGCCTAAAACGGTGGCAGAAAAACTGTGGCCTATTCACAAACCGCATTTTGTGGTACATTTTGTAATACTACAATTCACATATTACAAAATGATTTTCACTAACCTATGCAATGAGGTGTCGGCCTCCCCTCTCCTGTCATTCATGTGCAGAGATCTCTACCCTAACTGCATAGATCTCAGCAAACATAGGCCTACATTTTAATAGTAAATGTAGGAAAGACACTGGGAGTGTTTGGGGAACTCTTTGATGCAAAATGCGAGGGGTTCTGGGTGGAGTAAGAGAGGTTTAGGCCAGATAGGATTAAGGAGGAGACATGCACACACCCACAAAAGAGTAAGCCCATCGCTAGTCACAAACTGAATTTATATAATTAATACAGCTAAAAAGGAACAAAAACAGCCGTACATGTACTCCCACTGTGACCTAAAGTAATTCCACCAATACACATGGCCAACAACTTGTTCTGCAAAAGAGTGGAGGTAGGGCCTTAAAACAGAACCTCTTAGGAAATAATGTGAAAACAAATCACTTTATTTAGATCTTTTTTAAAGTTACATATACATTTAATTTAACATAAAAATTATATATTATTAAGAAAGAGATTATATTTTATAATAATATATGTCATAGCTTTTCATTTAAAAATAATTGTAACGTTATTTTCTAAATAATGGTTATTGTAATTTACATTTATTTTATACATAGGTTTTGATAACTTTTAACACATAATCAATACATCAATTTTACTTAAGGCAGGTATTTCTTTTTAAATACATCTTTAGAACATAGTGCTGTAGCATTGCTTTTATTTCGTTATACAGGTAAACTATATAATCTTTATTTACATTAGGATTGATCATAAAAATAGTTTTACATTTCTTGTAATAATTTGGCACCCTTCTAGGAACACATGGCGTCCAGCTAATCAAGCAAAATGTTGATATGCTTCTAGGAACGTTTTTCAAGTTGTATAAAAATGAAGACATGGTTCATGTCTTTTCTCCAAGGTAATACAGGTGCAAACAACCTTTATAAATAAATGTCGAACAAGTGCTGGGCCGAGTGTTCATTGTGTATGCGACTGCACCTGCACTCCACAATGAAAAAGTAATATAGAAAACAATATAATTTTAGATGGCAGAATTCAATTTATGGTGCCACATCATTGTGAATTTATGTTCTAGCAGTAATTCCGCTCGTGACTTGTACTCTTTTGTTACTGTCTTTTATTGATTTCTATTTGAGTTCATATTTTTGTAGCTCAACTGTTTGTAAAGTTTACAAAGAGATTACATATTTAGAAGAACGTTTTCCAGAGGCCTTGTCTCATCAGCCTACCCTGAATTTACATGACAAAGCACAATTTTTACTGTTAATGATTTAGTGCTTTATTTTTGGGGCAAATGCCGCCGGTCCCTACAGCCGTCCTGGACTATGCACCAACTTTGGCAGCACAATTGCAGACGTTGTCGCTTCCTTGATCTGCGACTCCAGCACAACCTCAATTAGCACTTGGAGGAACTCACCGATCCCAACATGACCCACCTCTTCCATGACATGTCCAAACCTGGACTGACCCGTTTTAGTCTAGATATGAATTGTAATGTTGTATCCTATGTATTACGTTGTTATATATTTAATTGTCATATCATAGACATGAGCTTGTGCATCTATGTCCCATACTGATTCACCTGTGTTATAATTTTGGAAATCCCAGATGCTTCGGCAGTTGGGGATAAGTAGGAAATGTACACAGATTAAGTGGCTCAGTTATTCGTATGTCACTTTACTTGGAAATAAACATACCTGGGAAACTGCTTGGAATTTGGGAGACTTCATCTGATGACACAACATAGGCTCCACACATGCCACCAGATACTTACTGGAGCCCATCTTCACCGACTTTAGTAACATCACAATAGACAAGGTCACTCGTTCCAACCACTCACTCGTCAACTTTAGCAAACGTGTCCCACAACACCAGAGCAGCACCATCATCAAATCTTCATGACAGGAGTGGAGCAAGATCCCGAAAGCATCCTGGTCTTCTGAACTCCTACAGCACTGGCCTTGACAGAACAAAACTTTCCTGAATCTATGTCCAACTTCAACACCTGGATCAGCGCATGCACAGATACCCTGGCCCCTCTTAAAATTAACAAAGCAATGAGAACCAATCCACAAACAAGATGGGACATGCACAGAAGACCTCAGGCTCATCAGATGCTATTGCAAGCAAGTTGAACATAGATGGAGACAAAGTCAGAACAACACCAACAGGAGCTCCTACAAATCCACCCTCTGAGGTTACCATCAGCAAATCAGAAGTACCAAATGCTCCATACTCAATGACCACATCGAAATCAACATCAAGGAAATCTTTGCCATAGTGAAACACTTCACCTCTCTGGCAGCAAACTGCCCCAGTGTAACCCCCTCTCAGAATCTCTGCACCCAACTGTCCCTATTCTTCAGCAACCAGATCACCAGCATCTGCAAAAACTTTGAGCTCGAACCAGAACCTTACAGCCCTTCTGCATATCTCTACCAACACCCCAGAGGACCACCTTGATCTCCTGGCCCACCATCACCACTGAGGAAACTACAATGCCCATGCAGTCCTAAGACCCCTACCCACACCACATCTTCATCAAAGTACTGGACTGCATCAGCACAACCCTCGTCCTAAATGCCTCAATCATCAGAACCAGCCACCCAGTTGCCTGGAAATATGCCACAGTCCTCCCCTCCTCAGGAAACCATTAGCAGACCCTAAGAGGCTAGCTAACTACTGGTCTAGCTCCGTACTACCCTTCCTTTCAAAAGTAATGGAAAAGATGATAAACAAATGCTAGCCACCCATCTCCCTTACAGCCATTTCCTAGATGTAGTTTCAGACCCAACGACAGTAGAGGGGCCACTCTCATTGCCGCCAAAGACAACATCCAGATGATCATGGACAGAAGTGGCACCGCTTCCCTCATCCTACTGTATCCTTTTGCTGCCTTCATCATCTCCTCACACCCCATCCCTATCCAACCACTGCACAAAGCTGGCATCTAAGCTCCCACACATCGCTGGATTTGCTCTTTTCTGACAGAAGGTCAGCCTGGACCCCCTTCACCTCGGACGCTGTCAACCTCATCTGCGGAGTTCCAAAGATCCTCACTCAGCCCCAAAGTGTGCAATGCCTATGTGGCCCACTCACCAGCATCATCCATGCTCACAGAGTCTGTCACGGTTTCGGGAGGGTCTGATCAGGACTTTGGTTGGGACACCCCTTGAGGTCACTGAATATCCTAAAGAGGTAGTATCCTGGGGCAGAGGAGCAGCTAAAGGCATACACGGAAAGGACAGCTATGGATAGGCACAGGAAAGTAAAGTAAAAGCAGAGCAACCCTTGTGTGAACAAACAGGAAACGGATTACCAGTGGACAAACACGCTGGGGTTGTACATAGAGTAAGGCGCAGAACCTCCCACAGTGACAGGGAATGTCAATGCCTCTGTGCAGTTTGCTCTTACAGATAGTCACCCTGCCAGCCCCATAGAAAGGAGGCAGCAGAAGTGATTCTGTCTCTCGACCCTAGAGCACAGACAAGGAAAGCACTTACATACACAAGACACGCTCTTGAGGGTCCAGCTGGAAACACAGTGGCTATTCCTGAGAAAACAGCAATAGCACACTGTCACTGTTAGGCACGAAATACAACGTATAACACTGGACAAGGATGGGGGTTGGAATTTCCTCCCGGAAACCAGGAGCCAACCCCAGTACACAGGAGGACACGTATACACTGGTGAAGACTGATAGAACACTTACCAGACACAAAGAACCAAGAAGAAACAGAAACAGAAGGGAACAAACAAAGAGGTAGAGGCAAGAACTAGGAACAGGCTCAGGCTGAAGCACAGGCGGGACTAGGACTTGAAAACAGGGCGCAAACTTCTGGCTGGGGCAAACAGGACTGGGAAACTGAGAACAGGCTCTGGCTGGAACAGGCAAGGACAGGACTGGAATACAGGGAGTAGGAAATGAGCAGTAAACAGGACTGGGAAACAGAGAGAAGGTTCAGGCTGAAACAAGGCAGGAGCAGGGCAGAGAAACAGGGAGCAGGCTTTGGAAGAAACAAACAGATACAAGGCTAAGAGATAGGGAGCAGACTCTGGCTGGAACAATCAGGAGCAGGGCTGAGAAACAGGAAACAGGATCAAGCTGGAACAGAACAGGAACAGGAACAGGAACAGGAACAAAACTGGAACACCATCCGACAAAGGGTCTGTAACACAAAGGATTCGAAGTCCGATGCACGACAGGGAGCTTGAGGAAATGGCTGCTTATAAGCAGTTCCCAGCTGGGCTGCACAGGAGAGGTTTCAGGTGTGTGTAGTTTCGGACACTTGCAAGTCCTGGAGGAGAGGATCCAGTGAAAAGGAGCAACTGGACTTCTCCCATTGAAAACAATGGGAAACAGAATCCGGGTTTTCCTGACTACCAAGCTGTGCATTATGGGATTTGCAGTCCCAAGAAGCAAATGTAGTACTATACAAGTGTACCATAGAGAAAAGAGAAACAAACAGGGGCCAGCAAGGGACTCTAGATAGGTGTTCAAGGTGATTCCCAGGCTTCTGACAGTCCCCTTACAGCGCCCCCTGGAAATGGGACGACTGAGTCGTAACAGAGTCAGCATCATATCCTATGCTGACAACAACACAGCTCTTACTGTCCCTCTCTAAAAGGGCTCCAACACCTGGACCAGTTTCTCCTCCTGCATGATTTAAGTTGTCTAAGTGATAAAAATAATCGCCTCAAGCGCAACATAGGCAAAACAGAAGTAAAAATCTTAAGCAAGGCCCAAAAAACCAGGAGTCTCCCTGCTAAATCAAGTGTATTGGCGTGTGTGTCTTATCACCAGCAATATGGACTTTGGCAATGCACTCTATGCTGGAATCAACACTCAACTGACAAGAAAACTCCAAACTATGCAAATGTTAGCGGTGAGGTTCGCCCTCTACCTCCCACCCCTCACTCAAATTACCCTGCATCTCAAAGAGATCCACTGGCTTCCAATCCACAAATGAGCACTCTTCAAACTCCTCGTGCACACATACAAAGCTTTATACAACATTGGTCCCACATACTTCAACAACTGCTTCAACTTCCACAAATCTACCAGACACCTCCACTCAATCGGACATCTACTTGTACACCCTCTGCATATGCAGAACTAGATTGGGTGGTCGTACCTTCCCCTACTTCACTTCTAAAGATTGGAACAAACTGCTCATGCACATTAGAGCCTCCTCATCAGTTCTTGAATTCTGCAAAAAACTAAAGATCCAGGCTTCAACTAGCCCAATCCTGGCATGGTCAATTGAGCTTCTGCTTCAGCACCAGGATACATTTTAGAGCATTGTGTGCTATACAAATGCACATTACATAACATACCCCAATGTGGGATTATGAAGCGTTTGCCTACATGGATAGTGTGCTACACTGTGCATGGTGTATGATTGGAAGTGTGTTGTCTTTGTTTGTCTTTGTTTGACCCTATGAGGGAACTGTTTCCGTTTTGAGCATAATGACCACTGAGGTGCAGGTATTATGTTATGGAATGCAGCTCTTAGCAGTGTGGTGGATGAAAAAGTGTTAGATAGGCACACAGGTTTATGGTTTTACAGAAGCTGGCAGCTCCAAACAGCTCTACATGTCCCTTTATGGTGTTTCTTATGCTCATGGTCCACTTAGATGGTAACTGCACTGTGATGTTCATTCTGAAATATTTTGTTTAAAGTTTATGGTCTGAACACACATTGGTTAACAGGAGAAACTGTGGAGAAATATGCTGGGATGGACTTTATTAATATCATCCCATATCTGATTGTCATTGTGAAATGTGAACAAGTGGCCATAGTATGTAGCTAGCCAGGACCTGCTGTGGTGAATTAAATTACTGTCCTCTATTGGCCAGCGCCATGTGGGAGGTCTACTCAGTTATTCCATGCCTTTTCAGGAAGAGGTGGGTGCTTTGTTTGCCGTGGACTGGTTCAGTACTGGGTATTTCACTTGAGCTAGCAGTTTTGTCTTATGTGAGTGTAAGAATATGGTTCATCTCAGGAAGAAAACATTCATCAGAAGCTTGATTTGAGGCCAGATTTTGCTGAAAGGCTCTCTCACCAATATGATTTCAGTGTACGTTCATCAGTCTGTGCACAAGATGTGGAAGATCGGAAAGCATCACTTGTGTCCACAAAGCCTGGTCGCAATGAAAGTGGAGGCACCACAGAAAGAGTCTCATTCTCAATCTGGTCGGATGGAACATGAGTATGCCTGACAGTGGAGAGAAAGGATTGCTTGTACGGACACTCAATGGCAAATGCTGTGTTTGGAGTATGATTCCGAATCTTAAAACAGAACGAAGCCATAGCAAGGATCGTGCCAATAAACTGGAGGAACTGCTTTGCAAGGTTGTATGGAAATATGGAAAAAGCTTTGCAAAGTTGTGTGGAAAAAAACAGCATCGATATAAGGTAGTAAGACAGCTAATTGTGAGCAGTCACTCGAGCTGATCTGTCCATATTTGTGAGCCAGTAGCCTTACAAGTGTGTGTGGGGGGTGCTTGGCAAAATTAACCCTTTTCTAAATAATACTGATTAAACCTAAGACCTTGAGACCCTGAAGTGATTTATTTTATGTTGGGTATTTGAAATGTGTAGGAAAGTACCCTTTTTGGCATGGTTAACTCCCCCCCACACCCTTTTTGCCTGCTATTGATGCTGACTTGACTGAGAGTGTGCTGGGATCTTGCTAACCAGGCCCCAGCACCAATGTTCTTTCCCTAAAATGTACCATTGCTTCCACAATTGGCACACACCTGGCACACAGTTAGGCCCCTTGTAAAAAGTACCCATGGTACCAATGCCCCTGAGGCCAAGGAAGGTCCCCAAGGATTGTAACATGTACTATGCCACCCTGGGGGACCCCTCACCAAGCACATGCACACTGCCATTACAGCTTGTGTGTGATGGTGGGGAGAAAAAGACAGTCGACCTGGCACCCCTCTCAGGGTGCCATGCCCACAAACCACTGCCAGTGGCATAGGTAAGGCACTCCTTTAACAGGACGTACAGCCCTAAGGCAGGGTGCACTATACCACAGATGAGCACATAGCTGCATGAGCAATATACCCCTATAGTGTCCAAGTCTTTTCATAGACATTGTAAGTGCAGTGTGGCCATTTAAAGTACATGTTCTGGGAGTTGGTCATTACAAACTCCACAGCTCCATGATGGCTCCACTGAAGTCTGGGAAGTTTGGTATCAAACTTCCCAGCACAATAAACCCACACTGATGCCTATGTTGGATTTATTAAAAAATGCACCCAGAGGGCCTTAAAGATGCCCCCTGTATTTTAGCCAAATGTCTAGTGCAGGACTGACCAGCCTGTGTTAGCCTGCCTCTTCCAGACACATTTCTGACCACATGGGGTGAGAGCCTTTGTGCTCTCTGTGGCAAGAAACAAAGCCTGCACTGGGTGGAGGTGCTTCACACCTCCCCTCTGCAGGAACTGTTACACCTGGTGGTGAGCCTCAAAGGCTCAGGCCTCTTGTTACAGTGCCTCAGGGCACCCCTGCTAGTGGAGATGCCCGTCCCCGGGACAAAATCTCACTTCTGGCGGCAAGTCTGGCGGCGAAATTAGTAGAAACGAGGAGTGACCACTTTATCTGGGACCACCCCTAAGGTGTCCAGAGCTGAAGTGAGCCTTTCCTTGCAAAGTCCTCCATCTTGGTTTGGAGGACAGGGACCAATAAGGGTAGGTCTGTGTCCCCCCTCCCCAAAGAGAGTGGACACCGGAAGGGTGTAGTCACCCTCTGGGACAGTAGCCATGGCTACTGCCCTCTGACCCCTATAACATCCTTAAATCCATATTTGAAGGGCTCCCCTGAACCTAGCTTGTCAGATTCCTGGTGACCTCAAGAATCTGAAAGAAGAAAGAAGGGTTGCTTAGCTGACCCCCAGCAGAGAAAACTGAAGACACCAACTGACTTTGCCCCAGCCCTACAGGCCTGACTCCAGCTTCTGAAGCCCTGCAACCAAAAGGTTTCACATCCTGTGGGACTAGCGCCCTCTTAAAAGCCTCTAGAGGACTGCCTGCACCTCAGAGGACCAAGCTCTCCCGTGAACAGAGGCCCTGTCCAGAAAGAAAATCTAATAAAAGACTCCAGAACCTCCCCGGATCCGCAAGTCCTGCCCACTCTGCACCTGATGCCCACTGCTTGTGTCTAGGTGGCCCAACGGACAAGAGCTGGTCCCCAGGCGATTTTGACCTAGTGTCCACCCTGGGTTGACCACTCCTGTCCAACACGACAAGGTCTGCAACCTAAATCTGGTGGAGCCCCCTGACCGTGACAGAACCGGATGAAGATTCTCAATGCCAAAAGGTACCACTGCACCCGCAGCCCTCTGGCCTTGGGGAATCTGACCTTTAGTGCAGCAGCGTCCAGCAGATGGCCCTCCTCCTTGGCCAGCCATTGGTCTCCCAAAACCAACCACCTGGACTTCACCTACAGCAGCTTTGTGATCCCTAGGGTCCTCCCGTAGAAAAGTATTGGGAGCCTGACGCTGTGTTTGCACCCTGCAAATTTTTCTACATTTTAAAAAGTCCTGTTAGGGCCTTGGTTAGGTCCCCTTTAGCATTTCTTTTTAGATTTAAACATTATTTAATGTTAGGGGTTAGTAACTAGAAGTAGATTTTAGTCCCTAAAAGTAATCCACAACTTCAGTAACATAATGAGCAGCTCAGAGGAAATGGTTGTGGAGCTCAACCTTACCCCTTACTTCCATCTAGGATTGGGAGAGTTAAGGACCACCCTCCGTAGACTGAGAAATATTAAAACATGGTCCAACCCTACCAAGGTCAAGCTCCAGGAGCTCTTGGCAGAGTTTACAAGGGACCACCCTTCTGAGGGTGAAGACCTCCCCTCAGATAGGGAAGTTGTTAGGGATGAGGAGGATGAACCACCCCCCATCCCCTCCTCACCTAACTAGGGAGATCAGGGCCCCAAGGCCCCTATCTTAAAGGATAGTGCTCACAGGATCTCGATGTTTCACAGGTGAGTCCAGTTCCTCTGGGAACATTGCGAGCAGCCTTAATGAAAAGGACCTCTTTTTAGCAAGAATGACCTAAAGATTAGCTTTGGAGCAACAACTCCTAGCTATAGAGAGAGAGAGAGAAAAGTAAGCTTAGCACGCATTAAAGGTGGCAGCAATCTAAATAGGGTAAAAGAACATTTTGATGTCCTAAAAATCCCCAAAGGGATTGTCTCTAAATATGAAGAAGTTGATGATATCACCAAGTGGTTCACAGCTTTTGAGAGAGCTTGTGCAACCAGAAAACTAAACAAATCTCATCGGGGAGCTCTCTTTTGGGAACTGTTTACTAGTAAGTGTAGTGCTAGACTCCTCATACTCACTGGTGCAGATTCTGAATCCTATGACCACATGAAGGCTACCCTGATTGAGGGTTTTGAATTTACCACACAGTGGTATAGAATTAGGTTTGGGGGGTGGGCTCACAAAACCTCAAGCCAGTCCTGGGTTGATTTTGTAGACTACTCAGAGAAAACATTGGATGGTTGGATAACTGTCAGTGAAGTTCAGGAATATGATGGGCTTTATAATTTGTTTATGAAAGAACATCTTTTGAGTAACTGCTTCAATGACAAGTTGCATCATTATCTGGTAGACCTAGGTCCGATTTCTACCCAAGAATTGGGAAAGAAGGCAGACCATTGGGTCAAGACTAGGGTGACCAAGTCTTCCACTGGGAGGGGGGGCAAAGGAAAGGGATTACAAAGCCTCCCCAGGGGAAGGGTGGTGAGTCACCTAAGGACAAAAACAAAGAGTCTTCACAAGGGCCCAAATACCTGCACAGAAGGGTGGTCCCAAACCTCTTCACAGTCCTCGCATGGGTACAAGGGTAAAAACTTTGATCCCAAGAAGGCCTGGCGTCACAACTATAAACAGCATGGACACCAAACTTGAGACTTGGCCTGTCCATAAAAGAACCCCCCTAGCACTGCTCCAGGTGGGATCAACCATGTGCCCAGAACAAATCAGGGTCCAAACTGAAGCTACTTTAGTGTCAGAGGGTGGGATAGATATTGCCATACTTGCTATCTGGCCCTCTTACATGCAAAAATACAGACAGCACCTCTTAATTAATGGGACAAAGGTAGAAGCCCTGAGGGAGACAGGTGCCAGTGTTACCATGATGACAGAGAAACTGGATTCCCCAGGACAGTATTTGGCTAGACAAACATATCCAATTACCAATGCTGACAATGAGACTAAGGTCCATCTCACGGCTATGGTGACCTTAGAATGGGGAGGGGTGACTGGCCTGAAACTGGTAGTGATCTCTTCTACAATCCCAATAGAATGCTTTCTGGAGAATGATCTGGAGTCCTCAGCTTGGGCTGAGGTAGATCTCAAAACCCACACAGCCATGCTGGGAATCCCTGAACTGGTGTGCGTACAGACAAGCACACAGGGTGAAAAAGAAGTGTTGGAGCCTGAAATAATTGCCCAACCTTCCAAGAGAAAGGACAAGAAGACTATGGGACCAGTTTCTGAACAGCAAAAGAAACAAGACCTCTCTTCTCAGAAACAAGTTGTATCCTCTTATGGAACTGAGTCCATGGAGCTGGATCCCTACCAGGTATAGCTCTTGGACCCAGGGGGACCCTCCAGGGAACATCTGTGCCAGTGACAAAGACTTGTCCCACTCTTGAAGGCCTGAGGCAGAAAGCAGCTGCACACGAAAAGGGAGATGTCAGTGGCACCCACAGGGTCTATTGGGAGGATGGACTCCTGTACACTAAGACCAGAAGCCAATGGACTTGTTGAGGGATTCAACAAGACATTGAAGAGCATGATCATAGGGCTCCCTGAAAAACTCAAAAGGAGATGGGATGTCCACCTGCCATGCCTGCCTTTTGCTTACAGCGAGGTGCCTCAGGAGAGAGTAGGGTTTTCCCTATTTGGACTTCTGTTTGGCCACTCTTTAATGGGACCACTTACACTTGTACAAGAAGGCTGGAAGAGACCTCTCCACGAGCCTAAACAAGATGTGGTGGACTATATGCTTGGTCTCTGCTCAAGGATGGATAAATACATGGAAAAAGGCATCCAAAACCTTGTGGTCAGCCAGCAGCTCCAGAAGCAGTGGTATGACCAAAAGGCTGCACTGGCAAAATTCAAACCAGGACAGAAGGTATGAGTTCTGGAGCCTGTGACTCCCAGGGCCCTTCAGGATAGATGGAGTGGCCCATAGCCTATCCTAGATAAAACGAGTGAAGTCAGCTACTTGGTAGACCTGGACACCAGCAGAACACCCAAAAGGGTGATCCATGTGAACTGCCTAAATCTCTATTGCGACAAGGTAGATGTAACCATGCTGATGGTTACTGATGAGGAGAAGGAAGCAGAGAGTGAACCTCTTCATGACCTTCTCCAAAATGACCCTTAAAATGGGTCAGTGGATGGAGTTGTCTACTCAGACACCCTCACTGCTCAACAGCAAGCTGACTGCAGGCAAGTCCTACAGTAGCTTGCTAGGCTCTTCTCTTTGACACCTGGACAGACTCACCTCTGTACCAATGATGTGAACACAGGAGACAGCTTACCTGTCAAAATAAAAATCAATAGTCAGTCTTACCAAGTCAAGGAGAGCATCAAAGTAGAAGTCAAGAGGATGCTGGATTTAGGGGTTATTGAGCCCTCTGACAGTCCCTGGGCTAGCCCAGTGGTCTTAGTCCCCAAACCTCATTCTAAAGATGGCAAGAGAGAGATGAGGTATTGTGTGGACTATAGGGGTTTTCAACTATGTCACCAAGACAGATGCTCACTCTACACCAAGAGCAGATGAACTAATTGACGAGTTAGGTGCAGCCCAATACCTTAGTACCTTTGAATTAACTGCAGGGTATTGGCAAACTAGGATGGCACCTGGAGCAAAAGAGAAGACAGCATTTTCTTCACATGATGGGCATTATTAGTTTAATGTTATGCCCTTTGGTTCAAAGAATGCCCCGGCCACCTTCCAAAGGTTGGTGAGTCAAGTTCTTGCTGGCTTGTAGTCCCTTAGTGCAGCATATCTAGATGATATTGCTGTCTGTAGCACCTCCTGGCAGGATAACCTGGTCCACCTGAGAAAGGTTTTGCAGGCCTTGCAAGCAGCAGGCCTCACCATCAAGGCACCAAAGTGCCAGATAGGGCAGGGCACCGTTGTATACTTGGGCCACCTTGTAGGTGGAGGCCGAGTGCAACCCTTAAAGCCCAAGATCCAGACAATTCTGGACTGGGAAGCTCCAAAAACCCAGACTCAAGTCAGGGCATTCCTTGGCTTGACTGGCTTCTATAGGAGGTGTGTGTACCAAGGTCCTTGTGGCCAGGGAAGGTCCCCAAGGGCTGCAGCATGCATTTTGCCACTCTGGAGGACCCCTCACCAAGCAGATGCTCACTGCCATTACAGCTTGTGTGTGCTGGTGAGGAGAAAAAGACAAAGTCGATATGGCACCCCTCTGAGGGTACCATGCCAGCAAACTACTGCCTGTGGCATAGGTAAGTCACCCCTCTAGCCTACCTTTCAGTCCTAAGGCAGGATTCACTATTCCCTGGTGAGGGCATAGCTGCATAAGCAATATGCCCCTACAGTGTCTAAGTACATTCTTAGATATTGTAAGTGCAGTGTGGTCATATAAAGTACATTGGCTGGCAGTTGGTCACTACAAACTCCACAGCTTCATGATGGCTCCACTGAAGTCTGGGAAGTTTGGTATCAAACTTCTCAGCACAATAAACCCACACTGATGTCAGTGTTGGATTTATTGAAAAATGCACCTAGAGGGCATTTTATAGATGCCCCCTGTATTTTAGCCAAACTTCAAGTGCAGGACTGAACGGTGTATGTCAGCCTGCCACTTCCGGACAAGTTTCTGACCAAATGGGGAAAGGGCCTTTGTGCTCTCTGTGGCCAGAAACAAAGCTTGCACTGGGTGGAGGTGCTTCATACCTTCCCCCTGCAGGAACTGTAACACGTGGCAGTGAGTCTTAAAGGCTCAGGCCTCTTGTTACAGTGCCTCAGGGCACTCCAGCTAGTAGAGATGCCCAACCCGCAGACAAAGTCCCACTTTTGGCGGCAAGTCCAGTGGGAAAATTAGGGAAAACAAGGAGGAGTGACCACTTCCTCTGGGATCACCACTAGGTGTCCAGAGCTGAATGACTCCCTCCTTGCAAAATCCTCCATCTTGGTTTGGAGGACAGGGACCAATAGGGTTAGGTCTGTGTCCTCCTCCCCAAAGGGAGTGGACACCAGAAGGGTGTAGTCACCCTAAGGGACAGTAGCCATTGGCTACTGCCCTCTGACCCCTGTAACACCCCTAAATCCAGGAGTTAAGACCCCCCAGATCCTAGCTTGTCTGATTCCTGGTTACCTCAAGAAGAAGAAAGAAGAAAAACGGACTGCTAAGCTGACCCCCAGCAGAGAAGACAGAAGATACCAACTGACTTGGCTCCAGTCTTACAGGCCTGCCTCCAGCTTCTGAAGCCCTGCAACCAAAAGTTGATGCATCCTGCAGGATCAGCAACCTCTTAACATCTTCAAGAGGACTGCCTGCACCCCAGAGGACCACAATTTCCCATGGATAGAGGCTCGGTTCAGAAAGAAACTACAACAAAGGACTCCAGAACCTTTCTGGATCCGCGAGTCCTGCCCACTCTGCACCAGATGCCAACGGCCAGAGTCCATGTGGCCCAGCTGACAAGAGCTGGTCCCCAGAGGGGTGACTTACCTATGACAGGCAATTCTGATCTAGGGCCCCCCCTGGGTTGACCCCTCCTGTCCAACACAATGGCACCAGCAGCCTAAATGCTGAGGACCCTCCTGACCGCAACAGAACCGGACAAAGATTCCTGATGCCAATAGGTACCCCTACACCCACAGCCACCTGGCCTTGGGGAATCTGACCTTTGGTGCAGTAACGTCCAGCAGGCGGTCCTCCTCTTTGTCCAGCCTTTGGTTTCCTGGAGCCGACCCCTGGACACCCTGGACTTCGCCTGCAGTATCTTTGTGACCTGAAGAGTACCTCTAAATGAAAGCATAGGGAGTGATATGCTGTGTTTCCACCCTGCACCCAGCCGCCTCAGTGCCACTGAGGGTGTATGTTTGGTGCTGAACTGTGGCCCTCCTGGTGCTCCACTAAACTCCCTATGTCTGCCCTATGAAGATGCAGGTACTTACCTGCAAGCATGCCTGATTCCGAGTGCCCCCAGTCTCCATAGGAGACCAGGTTAAATCGACCTCAACCTTGACCTTGTCACATGGCCGGCCCGTTTTCCTGGTGGTGGGTGTTTTGGGATAACTTGTATCCCACCCTGTGGACATTCTAACCCCGGGAGACTGGAACTGTAAGTCTTGTACTTACCTTGGAACTGTGCTTACTTTTCTTCTGCCCTAGAACTGTTTCTGAAAATTGCAGTGTCAACTTTTAAAACAGATATTTGCTATTTATTCAAAAACCGTATAACTTGCCAAATTGAAACAAAGTGGTATTGACACATATGTTGGATATAGTTACTTGCAAATGTACTTACCTGCAACTTGAATCTTGTGGTTCTAAAAATAAAGTAACAAAATATAATTTTGCTTTATAAAAACAATTGGCTTGGAGTTAGTCATTGAATGTATGCTTCAATTGTTGCCTGTGTGCGTACAACACATGCTTTGCATCTACTCTCTGATAAGCCTAACTGCTCGACCACATTAATAGAACAGAGAGCATTAGTATTCTCTACTTCAGCCTCTGTTAAGCCTCTGGGGATCCCCTGGACTCTGTGCACACTATGGCCCTCATTATGACATTGGTGGTAAATCCCACTTACCGCCACGCTGACTGCCGCCAACTTACCGCCACGGTGGCAGATATCCATTCACCATATTATGACACACACACACACCAATCCGTCAGTATTCAGCCACATACACAAATCCGCCAGCCCAAAGGTCAGTGATAAAGTGGCAGTATTGAAACCCACACCGTTACGCCAACAGAACAACGCCCATCACATTATGACCCATGAATCACCACAGTGGACATTCAACGGTGGAAAACCATTGGCGGTACACACCGTCGCGCTTTCAATGGACACCCCCTTACAGAACAGCACTACATTGGACAATTTAAATAACACACACCTGGCACCCATACACACAGCACACCCACACCACTATAAAACACACACCCACATTACCCACAACCCTTTACCATTTCAAACCATTGCCAGCAGAGAGACACCAAGAGCACTGAGACAACTGGAGCCACACACTATTCACACCTATACACCACTCACGCATCCCACGTCACACACCCCAATACATTACCCAACACACCCACACCAACACACCTCACACAAAACCCATAGCACCACAAAGACACCCCGTTTCACAGAGGAGGAGCTAATGGTCATGGTGGAGGAAATTATCAGGGTACAGCCACAGTTATTAGGAGCACAGGTGCAGCAGATATCGATAGCTAGGAAGATGGCGCTATGGCGGAGAATCGTGGACAGAGTCAACACCATGGACAGTACCCAAGAATTAGGGATGACATCAGGAAGAGGTGAAACGACCTATGGGGAAGGTACATTCCATTACAGCAAGACACCAGGTTGCTGCACAGAGAACTGGCGGTGGACCCCCACCTCCTCCCCCACAACTAACAGCACGGGAGGAGCAAGTCTTGGCAATCCTGCATTCTGAGGGCCTGGTCGGAGTAGGAGGAGGAATGGACTCTGGTAAGTCAACTCTCTACTACTACTTCCCCCTACCTGCAAGCCATCACATACCCCCACCCTCACTCCCATCACTCCACTCCATCCCACACACCCCACCATCCCATCTCACTCATCCCAATGCCAAGCCCTGCATGCGTGGACACCACTCACAGCCCTGCATGAGCACTCATCACTAAAGCATGCACACTATAGAAAACTAACTATCCCATGCACCAACGTACACAAGTGAAAGCTGCCAGGGCAAATCCAACCAAGGAGGTCAAGACACAGAAACCATAACACATCATTTACATCCCCACAGGTACCCCAGCCAATGTGAGCGGAGAGGAGGTGCCAGTGCTATCCAGTCCCCCAACTGAAGAGGCCCACAGTGATGACAGCAACTCTGGTCTTCAGGATCTGGATGACCTACCTGACCCATTAGGGACCTCTGGACAGCCGGTTACCCAGGCCCAGTCACACACCACCACAGAGCCTCCCCATCAGGAAACACCACCACAGCACCCACCCAGCGTACCCACACCTCTGTCCCCAGGACACGTTAATCAGCAGTGTGTCCACCTCTACAGGGACCCCAGGTCATACCTCATACCCAAGACAATCAGGGACCTGGGTTCAGTGGCAGTGGGCACACGGTTTAGAGGACAGAGGCACAGACCCACATGGAAACTGGGAGGAGTGCTGTGCGGTAGGGGGAGGACAGGCCCAGGGAACAGACTCTCCAGGAGGCACTTGCAGAGATCCTGGGAGCCTATGAACATTCCCAGAACACGATGGGCCAGATCCTGGACAATGTGCAGGAGAACAGGTGGCTGCAGGAGGGACAGTACCAGGGGATCAGGGAGGACTTGCAGGCCATCAACAACACCCTGATCTCCACTGCAGGGGTGCTGGCAGACATGGGCAATATTATGAGGGAGGCAGTGTCACACCAGCGGGCCCCTGCCACTAGCCAGACATCTGAACAGCCTTCCACCTCCGCTGCCGCTAGTGGCCAGGAGGCCCCGCCACAGGACTCACAGGTCATCAGAACCCCTGCCCCTGGAGAAGGAGAACCTCCCTGCAAACGTTCCCTGCGATCCAGACAGAAGCCAGAGACACTTGCCAAGACCACCGTCAGGAAATAAGACTCTCCTGATTGTCACCCTTGTGTCCCACCCTGTCACCCTGTCCACCTTGAACTGCAATTGCTAGCCTTCCTATGTCCCCTTGTACAATGCACCTGTGCTACAAACAGACTGGAACAATACCCTGGACTTTCCTTCATCATCACCCCATCCCATTGCACTTGCCCCTCAATGTTTTAGCACTTCAATAAACACCCTTGGAAAAAAGAGAATTTTGGAGTATGTCATGTATATCAAATATTTATTCATTTAAACAGGTACAAACATTGCAAATCAACTGTACAGAAAATGAGCATAGATTAATGACCTGTTGCTGGCTGCAGTGATCATACCAGAAGTATATGTGAGGTCACTGACATCTGCAAAATGAATTGCCAGAGGGAATAGTAAGTGGGCATAGAAGTGGGAAATATCAGCATGCCATTGCCACACAAATTCAAAAAAATGTCATTGAAATGTGAAGTAACATTGTCCTACCTGTGTGTCATTGGAAGTATTGTCTGATCACAGATGTTCTGTTGTCCTCATCCTCTGCCTCCTCATCATCACTGTCCTTTGCTGGCACACGGGCATCTCCATCCTCCTCCTTCTGCAGGAATGGAACTTGGTGTCTGAGGGCCAGGTTATGCAACATGCAGCATGCCACCACTATTTGGCAGACCTTATTCCGTGGGTAGCACAGGGATCCACCTGTTAGATGGAGGCACCGGAACCTGGCCTTCAGGAGGCCAAAGGTCCTTTCAATTATCCTTCTGGTTCGCCCATGGGCCTCCTTATAACATTCTTCTGACCTTCTCCTGGCATTCCTCACAGGGGTCAGCAGCCATGATAGGTTGGGGTAACCAGAGTCACCTGAAATATTGAGGGACAACATTTAGCCACGCACTATCCCATATGGCCCACACCATATCCATACACCAACATATACTGAGTGGGAACCAGGGCTCACCTATTAGCCACACCCTGTGCCTATGTAGTTGGGTCATCACATTTGGGATGCTGCTAGTCCTCAGGACAAAGGTGTCATGCACCGACCCAGGGTACTTAGCATTGACGTGGGAGATGTACTGGTCCGCAAGGCATACCATCCGTACATTCAAAGATTGGAAACTCTTCCGATTCCTGAACACTTGTTCAATCTGGTGGGGGGGGGGGGGACAAATGCAATATATGTTCCATCAATCGCCCCAGTTATGTTGGGGATATGTCCCATAGCATGGATCTTGGCCTTCACTATGGCCAAATCTTCAACCTGGGGGAAAACAATGTAGCTGCACATGTGTTTAATCAGGGGAGACAACACTCTTGTCAGCACTATTGAGAACATTGGCTGTGACATTCCTGCTGCCAAGCCCTCTGTCACTTGGAAAGAACCAGTTGCCAGGAAATGGAGTACAGATAGCACTCGCAAAAGAGGGGGGATCCCAGTGGAGTGATGGATAGCAGATATCAGGTCAGGCTCCAATTGGGCACACACCTCTGTGATTGTGGCCCTTTCCAGTCTATAGGTGAGGATAATGTGCCTGTCCTCCAGTGTAGCCAAGTCTACCAGGTGTCTGTACACGGGGTATGTCTCCATCACCTATTCATCCGCAGCGGTAGCAATCTAAGGGACAGAAGAGTGAGGAGCCGGTCACAAACTGAACAATGGAGCAACAACATAACTTTGCATCCTGTAAATTTGTAATGGATCATTGTGATTTGTCCAGTATGTCCTAATATCTCCTGTGACACAGCATTATTCCAAGGCCTGCCCCCCCGAAATGGCATCCGTCTGTCCTTTGTGGAGGAACAGGTGGAAGTGAGGTAATTCTGCTGATGTTGTGCGCCATCGCGGTAGGTGGTCGGGAACCGCCATGCAACTCCTCATTGGTTATAATTATGCCCTATGGGGTACAGTGGCCAATGGCGATCAACGCCGGCGGTGATGGTATACACCGCCGCGGACGTGACTGCCATTTTCTATCTGATTCCTCACTTGCTTCCTGACCTTCCAAAGGAAAGGACCTACACTGCATGTGCTGCTGTGATGTGTCTGGAACCTACCATGGCCCGTGTGACCGGGGAAAGGGCCCCAGCCTTCACTTCGAAGGAGTTGGAGAGACTGGTGGATGGGGTCTTACTCCAGTACGGACTGCTGCATGGGCCTCCAGACCATCAGTTGAGTACACTGTGGGTACGATGCACGTGGCATGAATGCATGGAGTTGTGTGTGTGAAGGCCTTGTGTAAGGGGGGTGGGTGAATGTCCTCTGGGCGGCATACAGGTTGTGTGCTTGTTACGACTCTGTCATCCCATTTCTAGGGGGTGCTGTAAGGGAACTGTCGGAAGCCTGGGAATCACCTTGAACACTTATCTAGAGTCCTTTGCTGACTCCTGTTTGTTTCTCTTTTCGCCATGGGATACTTCTGTAGTATTACATTTGCTTCCTGGGACTGCAAATCCCATAATGCACAGCCTGGTATTCAGGAAGGCCTGGATTTTGTTTTACACTGTTTCTATGGGAGAAACTGTTGCTCCTTTTCACCGGATCCTCTCCTCCAGGACTTGCGAGTGTCTGAAACTACACACACCTGAGACCTCTCCTGTGCAGCCCAGTCATGTGATTCCACCTGGGGTTTTCTGCAGCTTGGAACTGCTCATAAGCAGCCATTTCCTCAAGATCCCCGTTGTGAAAGGGAGTTCGATTCCTTTGTGTTACAGTCTCCTTATCGGATGGTGTTCCAGTATTGTTCCTGTTCTGTTCCAGTTTGAACGTGTTTCCCGTTTCTCTGCCCTGCTCTTGATTGTTCCAGCCAGAGTCTGCTTCCTATCTCTTAGCCCTGAACCTGTTTGTTTCTTCCAGAGCCTGCTCCCTGTTTCTCTGTCCTGCTCCTGCCTTGTTTCAGCCTGAACATTCTCTCTGTTTTCCAGTCCTGCATACTGCTTATTCCTACTCCCTGTACTCCAGCCCTGTCCTTGCCTGTTCCAGCCAGAACCTGCTCTCCGTTTCCCAGTCTTGTCTCTGTTTGTTCCAGCCAGAAGTTTGCACCCTGTTTTCCAGTCCTAGTCCTGCCTTTGCTTCAGCCTGGGCCTGTTCCCAGTTCCTGCCTCTGCCTCTTAGTTTGTTCCTTCTGTTTCTGTTTCATCTCAGTATTTGTGTCTGGTAAGTGTTCTATCAGCCTTCACCAGTGTATAAGTGTCTTCCTTTGCACTGGGGTTGGCTCCTGCTTTCCAGGATGCAATTGCAGCCCCCATCCTTGTCTAATTTTATACAGTGTCTTTCGTGCCTAACAGTAACAGTGTGCTATTGCTGTTTTTCCGGGAATCACCACTATGTTTCCAGCTGGACCCACAAGAGCTTGTCTTGTGTATGTAAGTACTATCCTCGTTTGTGCTGGAGGGTCCAGAGGCAGAATCACTTCTGCTGCCTCCTTTCTATGGGGCTGGCAGGGTGACTATCTGTAAGAGCAAACTGCACAGAGGCATTGACATTCCCTGTCACTGTGGGAGGTTCTGCGCCCTACTCTGTGTACAACCCCAGCATGCTTGTCCATTAGTAATCTGTTTCCTGTTTGTTCACACAAGGGTTGCTCTGCTTTTACTTTCCTGTTTCCTGTCAATAGCTATCCTTTCCATGTATGCCTTTAGCTGCTCTTCTGCCCCAGTACCCTACCTCTTTAGGATATTCGGTGACTGTAGAAAAGTACTATCTTGCCTGGCATGTTACCCCATATTTCACTGTATATATGTTGTTTTAGTCTATGTGTCACTGGGACCCCACTCTCGACACCGTTGCGACTCTTGGACTTGGTCCCCTTGTCTTACAGGTACTCAGGTCCGGAAATCCATTGTTGTTGCATTGCTGGTGTTTGTTCTTCCTGCAGAATCCCCTTATCATGACTTCTGTGCTCTCTGGGGGTAGTAGGTGCACTTTACACCTACCTTTCAGGGTCTTGGGGTGGGCTATTTTTCTAACCCTCACTGTCTTACAGTCCCAGCGACCATCTACAAGCTCACATAGGTTTGGAGTCCATTCGTGGTTCGCATTCCACTTTTGGAATATATGGTTTGTGTTGCCCCTATACCTATGTGCTCCTATTGCAATCTACTGTAACTTTACATTGCTTGCATTACTTCCTTTTGCTATTATCTGCATAATTTTGGTTTGTGTACATATATCTTGTGTATATATCTTATCCTCATACTGAGGGTACTCACGGAGATACTTTTGGCATATTGTCATAAAAATAAAGTACCTTTATTTTTAGTATATCTGTGTATTGTTGTTTTCTTATGATATTGTGCATATGACACCAGTGGTATAGTAGGAGCTTTACATGTCTCCTAGTTCAGCCTAAGCTGCTTTGCCATAGCTACCTTCTATCAGCCTAAGCGGCTAGAAACACCTCTTCTCTAACTTGTGCCAGGTCCTCTAACTGGACCTGGCACAAGGTGTAAGTACCTCTGGTACCCACTACAAGCCAGGCCAGCCTCCTGCAGTGACCTCAAGGGGTGTCCCAACCAGAGTCCTGATCAGACCCGCCCGAAATCATGTCAGAGCTGGACCATGTGCTTAACAGGCAGGACTGTTTGTCTAAATCTATTTTCCTGTGTCTATTGCCTCTGCAGGTCATCGCCCATCAAAGAAGGGTACATGGCGTACCATCGCCAAGGAGGTGCGGACCCTGGGGGTCTATGGCAGGCGGAGCACCCACTGTCAGAAACAGTGGGAGGACCTGAGACGCTGGGCATGGAAGCCGGCGGGGGCCCAGCTGAGGTTGGCTTCCCAACGAGGAAGGGGTGCCCGTTGAACCCTGACCCCCCTGACGCCCCACATACCGGCGGTGGCCTATCCTGAGCTGGATGGGCGCTTGAGGGCATCACAGCAGTCACAAGAGGGTGAGTACAGTTCCCATCATTACAACTTATGCATGGTGGGGTGGTATCCGGGTGGGGGATGTGTGTCAGTGGGTGCCCCTTGGCCAGGTCTGACATTGCAGCATAGGTCTCCTGGTGGCTAGGGTTCAGAAGGGAAAATCTTGCAACCTAGCTCGTAGGTATCCACTACTGGTCAGGGCTGTGTGGGTTCCAGGTGTGTGCCCCTCCCCATGCCTTGGCCACTAACTAATTCCCTGGTAGTGCAATGGCATATTGCGTAGGGCTGTTCCCTGTGTGTGAGGGTGCTGTGTACGCCAACGGTGGTGGTGGTGCAGCCATTGACCATGTGTATCCTTTGTCTCCTTCCCCCCCATTTTTGTTTTGTCATCCTGTCCTTATGTGCATTAGCATTATCTGGCGGAGGAGCAGAGGCACCGGCGACGGAGGGAGCTGCATCCCACAGGACCCAGGAGGCAGAGTCCACCGAGGCTGAGGGCACCAGTGGGACAGAGGGCGAGGGGAGCACCACGGCGAAGACTGGAGGGGCCAGTTCTGACACAGATACCTCTTCCGATGGAAGCTCCTTGTTGGTGGCGGACACTTCTGTGACCACCCCAGCTACAGGTACAGCTGCCATCCCCTGTACCAGCACCGCCCTCCCAGCAGCCCCTCATCAGTTGCCCGTGCCCGCTCACCCAGGAGGGTGGGCATCTCCTTCGCCCCAGACTCCTCAGGCCCTGACACAGTGAGCCCTGCTGCCCTGAGTGAGGAGGCTATTGACCTCCTGAGATCCATCTCTGTAGGGCAGTCAACCATTGTGAATGCTGTCCAGGGGCTGGCAGCCCAGATGCAACAATCTAATGCATTCCTGGAGGGCATTCACACTGGATTGCCAGCCCAAAAGAGATCGATTCAGGCTCTGGCCTTCTCTCTGATGGCAACCATTGTCCCTGTTCCTACCGTCCCCCCTCCAACTTCCACTGCCCTGTCCCATTCCCCTCAACCCCAACCCATCCCAAGCACACATACAAACGAGCATACACACAAGACAACACCCAAGAGTGTCACAGGCAAACACAAGCACCACACTTCGTCCCACAGGCACTCACACAAACATCATCCAGTTGCAGACACAACAACATCCACTATTTTCACTGTCTCCCCCTCCTCATCCACCTCCCACCCAGTTCTGTCCATACTCACACCTGCATGCACTACATCATCATCCACTACCAGCATCACCACACCAGGCAGAACACACACCTCACTAACAGACACCTCTACAACAGCCATGCACACGTCCCCTGTGTCCTCTCCCACTGTGTCTGTCCCTTCCTCCTAAAATACACAAATGCAAGCACTCAGACACCCAACAGCCATCAACCTCACAACAGCATACAGCCCATGCACCTGCACCCAAAAGCAGCAGGCAGACACCTCCAACGACCACTCCTTCATCAGACCTACTCACATTCCTTCTCCCTCTTCCCACCCCAGTGTCCCTAAAAAACTGTTCCTATTCACCATTGACCTCTTCCCTACCTCTCCCCCCGTCCCGCACGTATGGCCAGGGTAGGAAGAACCCAGCCAAGCACCTCAGCCACACAGTCCACGGGCCCAGTCGTCACTGCACCCACTCATGGTAGAAAGGGATCCAGACCACATGTCCTGAAGGGGAAGGAGCCTGCACCAGCCAGCCTAAAGGGAAAGGAGCCTGCCCCAGCAGGCAGGAAGACCAAGGAGCCTGCACCAGCAGGCAGGAAGACCAAGGAGCCTGCACCAGCAACCAGCAGGCAGGAAGACCAAGGAGCCTGCCCCAGCAGGCAAGAAGGGAAAGGAGACTGCCCGAGCACCATCAGGCAGGAAGACCAGGGGCCTGGGCCAGGAACTGTGACGAAGCCCCCACCACCAACCATGTTTGTTCATCAGTCCGAGGGTGCAGGGGATGGGCAGGAGCCTCCCCCCCACCAGCAGCACCACCACTGTGCAGCCATCTGAGGTTGAAGGGGATAGGCTGGAGCCTCCCCCCACCATCAGCACCACCACTGTGCAGCTGTCCAAGGTTGCAGGGGATGGGCAGGTGCCTCCCTCCACCAGCAGCACCACCACTGTGCAGCCATCCGAGTTGGCAGGGGATGGGCAGGAGCCTCCCCCCCCCAACAGCACCACCACTGTGCAGCCGTCACCACCATCAGATGGTATGTAATCCTGCCTCCATGGGCTGCTGTGCGGCCTGCCCCCTCCAAAACCAGTGGGCAAGACACCCACCTGAGAGACCGTGGCCTTGCACTCCCCAGGATCAAGCAGAGGGCAGGTTGCCCCCTCCAGAACCAGTGGGTATGACACACACCTAAGAGACTGGCCCATCACTCTCCAGGATCAAGCAATAGGGCAGGTTGCTCCCTCCAGAACCAGTGGAGATGACACCTACCTGAGAGACTCTGGCCCATCACTCCCCAGTATCAAGCACAGGGCCAGTTGCCCCCTCCAGAACCAGTGGGTATGACACCCACCTGAGCGACTGTGTCCTTGCACTCCACAGGACCAAGCACAGGGCATGTTGCCCACTCCAGATCCAGTGGTCTTGTTACATCTCCCAAATGAGGTGCCCCCCCCGTCCCCCTGAGGTGCCTGCCTATTTACCAACTGATGCCCCTGCAGTTTTTTCCCTATGTTGAAGCAGGTGACATGAGTGCCCTTGGACGCTGGCCTGTGGCCATGTGGCCTACGCAAATTGTGGACTGGGCTGTGCCCCCTTTTCATAGATATATGTATATATCTATTATCTTGTCTAACATATTTTTCATACTGTGTTAATCTCATTACATTCACTTTTGAGAAATAATTTTGCCCTTGCATTATTCAGCTGAGTTACGGGGTAAAATTGTTTTTGTAATGCAGATGGGTGTGTGTGTCAGTCTCTTCTTCCTCCCCCTCCCTTGTGTGTCAGGCAGCTGTACTCACCTTGGTCGTCTTCGCTGGGGTTGGTCTTCGTGGTGGAGCAGAACGTAGAAGATCATTGGGAAGGCCGGCAGTTCAGGTTCCATGGCGGCGTGGTTCTTCCCTGTGTCTCCAATAGTGAGTCATTTCGCTTCTGAGCTCAGTTTCCGCCAGGCTTTTGGTGTCATTGGTACCGCCCCGGAAAAGGTGGCGGTTTCCAGGGTCTTAATATGGTGGGCGGAACATTGACTTCTGCCTAGCTGTAGGTGGCTATCGCTGTGGTGGCGGTTGTTTCCGCCCTGGCGGTCAGTGTGGTACATTGGCTGTCTATCGGAGATCTTTCCACCATGGTCATAATTTGGCAGTAGGTACCACTGGCCTGTTGGCAGTATTACTGCCACTTTATCACCGACAGCCAGGGTCGTAATAACGGCCTATATCTCATTTTGATATAGTATATACAGAGCCAGCTTCCAACAATAAGGAGCAGTCCATGGTAAAGTGCCAATGTTTACAGAGGGCATTTTTATTGAAGCAGGACCATTTCACACCAGTCTACTGCAAATACAAATTATGGTATTTAAGGCCCATTTAATGACGATTTGCAGAAAAGATTTATCCAAAATCACACAATTTTTGTAGTTAGTGTGAAAGGTGAGATTAACATAATTGTCTCTATGTTGCAATGTCAGCAGTTTACTTGCTAGACCATAGCTTCAAATATCATAATCTTCAACAAGGCAAGATGTTCATTTATGTCAATAGGTTTTCTTCCTGACTGAACCTAAGGTATTTGATTCCTAAGGGAATATATAAAACTTGCTTTCTATCAGCCAGTTGGGTTCCTTACCTTTTGGAACATCACTTGAAGCAGAACACATACCAGAATTACACCCCTAGATATCCATTATAATCCCACTCAAGACCAGTCACACCTCTGTGCGTGCCATGTTACTGTCACCTCTTTGTAGAGCAGTTCTGTCCATATTCCACCTCCTATCTTCCTTTATGACTACAATAATGCTAATAAAATAATTATCCTATACTGGTTTGTGAATACTTCAACATACCCTAAGTCATGGCACAGGGATGTTTTACCTTAAATATGCCTCCTGCTGTGACTTGGTACTGGTTTACCCTATAATATTTAGGGTTTTCCAAGTACTTTCCGCATCTAGAGGACATCTAGACCATTGCAAATTACACAATTCTTTCACCTCTATGCTATTCTTAAGTCCTTTATTTCTACACACTGCGACAATTACATTCAGCTTACTGTTGTGATGGTCTGAAAAAAATCCATATTTTTGCACAACTCTCTCCTTTTTTTCAATCATAACTAATTATTCATGTAATACACATTTTATTGGATGTGCCAAACCATTGTTTTTTGCATACATTTAAATTAATATTGCATAGTTAAACAGTTTAAATATGTTTTGTAAAGTTTAATAAACTTCAAAAAATGTTCCCATATTTTACCATAGGGAGATCACAACCCCTGCGATGGAGACCTCAACCTATATGTGAAAAGTTATACTCATATTTAAGGGGTGGAGACCTCCACCTATGTGTGAAAACTACACTCAATTTAAGTAGTGGAGACATACGTCTAAACTTAGAAGCATCTGACACTCAGAATGTTGAATAATAAAAAAGTGCAAAATTACTCCCAGGTGCCTGAGTAGATTTACATTTGTGTTAACCTACATGTGTGCATCTACTTTTGGAAATTGGCTTTGTGTGCCTTTACCTTACTATCAATGCCCAGGAAACCCAATTTACATGAATCTCTCCCTTTTCAAGAAAATATCATATCAGTAGGCTGGGTGCCATACTCGGAGATTTATTTAGACATCTGCTCCTCTCACAGTATGGCTTAAGCTATCACAACTATGTACAAGGCTGTGACTGCCTGGAGTATCTTATAACCTGATTATGACTTTGGTGGTCTGCCATGGTGGTGGCGGTGGTCCAACCGCTGCCGCATTGGTCGTCTGTTTGCGAGATTAGGAGCAGTGCGGTCAGACCGCCACAAGATGGCTGTCACAGCCAGCATCTGAGCTGCTGCGGCTGTGGTGGTAGAGACTGCGATGGTCAATGTTGGTGGTGACAGCAGTGGCACCGCCGTCGGTATTATGACCTGCCTGACTGCCAAGCTTTTCATGGCGCAGACTCCACCATGAACAGGTCAGCGGACAGGCAGGTAAAGGTGCCCAATACAGTGTCCCAGGGGGAATGCACCCATGTAGGATGAGGTGGGGTCCATGTTGGTCCCCCCTATGCCTGTGATGTCTGTGGGAGCACTCTGTGCCATGCATGACTTGGTGCATAGGAACAGTGCGCCCAACATGCTGGGGGCAGGGTACTTTGGCCAGCAGCCTCATTCCCATAGCCGAGGTATACCACTGTGCCTGCCCTGCCGACGGACTGCCATCCCTGTGAGGAACTCATAATGTGGTGGTTGGGAGACTGTAGGCCTGGCACCCTTCAGCAGACCGTCACCTTGGCAGTCCCACCACCAAAGTTGTATTCAGGCCCTTAGCTATTACATAATCACATTCCCACAGAGAATGCATAAATTACCTGTATTGTATTGCAGCATTTATATAGCGCTTACTACCCCTTTGTAGGGCGTAGAAGTGTTTGCCTAGATGGGCAAGCCGTGTAGAGTGTGTGGTTGGAAGGATGTTGTCTTTGATTTGATCCTGAGTGACAAGTGTTCCCATGCTGTATGTGATGACCAATGAGATGTGGTTATCGTGTTATGGGATGCAGCGCAGAACAGTGTGATGGATGATGAAATGTGGGAGACAGAAGCACAGTTTTTAATGTTTTCAGTATACAGGTTGCTTTGAACAGCTCTGCTGGTCCCTTTATGATATTTCTTATTATAGAGTCTGTTTAGCTGATTACTGCATAGGATTGTCCAATACGAGATTTTGGAGCATATTTACAAGAAAGTTCTTGCATCGCCCCTGCCCCACCTAACAACACTGTGATTGCGCCGTATTTATAATACGGTGTACCCTGGTGGTCGTTAGGACAAAAATGTCAACATTTTTGATGCTATTGTGGTGCTTTGCTGCACTCGTGTCAAAAATGTTGACGCTAGAGGAGCAAACCCCAGGAGTTCCATTGATTAAAATGGGTGCGTCATTTTAAACACCTGCTCTGAGCAGGCGCTAAAAATGATGGAAAAAATGGCCCAGTTAAATTTTGTAAATTTCACTATGCCATTTTTCAGGCCTCCCTGCATCGGAACGCCCCCTTGCATACGTTATGCCTGGTGCATGCATAATGTGACGCATGGGTTTACGAAGTGGCGCAGTGCAAAGATTGCACCACTTTGTAAATACAGCACAGGAAAAAGGCGTCCTTAACACCGCCTTATCGTAATTTTTTTTAAATAAAAAATGGCGCTAGGGCAGCACAAGTTGGCCCTAAGGTCTTGAAAATAAGACCCTTTGTGTATAATTGTGGTCCTAAACTTGCATGGTTGAAGGGAGAGAGAAGTAGAGAGATCTGTTGGGATGGGCTTTTTTATTATTATCCCACATCTGAGTGTCATTGTGAGATATAAAAAAGTGGTCAGATTGTATACACGTTTGGGACTTTCAGTGATGGACTATAATAAAGTCCTCCAAATTGCTCAGCAATGCGTGACAGATCTCTTCAGCTATTCCATGTGTATCTAAAATTGTCCCTTGTGGCTCACTCTGAATCATGAGGTAGTACTGCTATCTGACGGTCTGTCTCAAAAGGTCTGGATCACCTCATTCCTTTCTTACAGTAAATACCACAGTGAATTACAAATATATTGTGGAAAATCAATAAATAATATGTCAAAAATATTGCCAACTGAAAAATATTAAGGGACAGAGTGAAGAAGAAGGTAAAAATTCAGTTATTTTACCTATATAATAATGTTTTTTTTTAATTTAATTATATCAAGTGTTGTTTTATTTAATATATTTGTATAAAATATCTCTGGTTAATTTGATAAATATTAGTACTTGTATTATTATAAGGTATTAGTATTATACTAATACGTGGTTTTATAGTATAGCTTTTAATGTGAAATTTACTTTTTTTTAATTTAATTGAAAATGATTAATTTAGTAGTGGACTGTTTTAGTCTTTTGTGGGATCAGGATAGAAAGTTATTTGAAATACAAATTATTCATTTTAAATTATATGTATTGTTATATACTTTAATTTATTAATTGATCATTCTGTACATTAATTAATTGTTTATCTTAATTATTTATTGTTTTTAATTAATTGTTAATATGTTCATCAGTTTAATTAAAACATTGTTGGAATGGATTGTAATTGTATATTATTAATTGTTTTAACTGTAATTGTTTTGATGATAATTTAATATTAATCTTTTTTTATTAGACTGTTTTTATTACTCTCAATTGTTTGTTGTTTGAGATAGCACAGCGGGAAGTATAATTATTTTACATATGTATATTTTTTTCCTATTTTTCTGTATTTCTTTAATTCAAAATATACAAATTGTATTTTTATAATTTAATTTAATCTATACTTAATGATGTACTTTTTAATTTAAATAGTAAGCATTCACAGAACACGGCGCCCAGCACGCACGGCTGAAGAGGTTTACACACTACTGTAACGATGAAGCACTTGGGTCAATGAGTTTCTGCAGTACGTTGCTTGCAGCTTTTGGAATACTTTGGAGGACGGACAATGTTGTGACGCTGCCGAGAGCTTTGGTGCTGCCTGCTGGCATGGATTAGGGTTAGCCTGGAGCAGAGCCGCTGTAACTTGATCTGAGCGGCTGGGAGGCTTGGTTCTTGACCACTCGCCTGCCAAATTTGTGCCGCTCCCGTGCTGTGGGGGCTGCCCGCCAGCCCCCGGGACTCCTTCTGCACTGCCACCAGGCCTCACCTGTGAAGCTGCGGATAAAGGAACCAGGAGGCTGCACAAAGACCACCCTCCCACCATTCTCCCACCAGCAGCACCAAGTGGAGGTCGGATGGAGTGGGCGCAGTATCACTCACCCAGCACAGGCCGGCACTGGCCCATACATAGGTGACAAGGAGTTGGGGGCTGGGTAGCCTTGATGACTGCTCGCTAACAGGAAGCTTTAAGGACACCACCATTCTGGGGGACGTCCCTGCGGTGGGTCCCTTTGCAGCGTAGGCCTCTCCTAAGGGGGCCGTACAGGCTTTACAGATTGCGGAGCTGGCATGTTGCCGGTGAGGCCTGTATTACAGAGGAGCAGCAACTTTAGTCACGGGCTGAGAGGGCCCAGTCCACAAGCTTCAAGCAGAGCAGCAGAGGCTCTGAGACTGTGGAGGGTTGCTGTACTCGGGTCTAGTGAATCGGGCGGCTACTACAGATTGCCTCCGTGGGATCCAAGTGAACCCTGATCGCGGAGCCCTACCCTGTGCATCCCACCATTAGAAAAGACGCATGCAGCTTTTTCAACATTTCAGGTTTACAGCAGCAGGAGCTGCTCATCGGGGAAAAGAGGTAAAAGACTGTTGGGAGCCCGGGTAGCCCGTGGGGCTCCTAAAGCGACATCTGGGTTTTTACACATAGGAGAGGTCAGCAGTGTTTGGGCAACGAAAGCGGCCTCGGATCTCTCGAGGCGCAACTTGTTGCCTTTCTTCCCTTTTCTCCATGTCCCCCCCGCTTCGCCCAGATCCTTGCCTGCCCAAATGTGGATAAAGGGCACCGCAACCCAGACTGTAAATTTACACTTGATTGAAATCCTTCAAAGCGTCGCATCGTGCTTTTGGCCAAAACTGCTACTCATGCCCAAACTCTTCAGAAGATTCATTTGATCCCCAGAATATCACACGGGTGCCCATGGAAAGCAGGAAACAACATCTGCAACTGATGGACACGGGCAAAGGCACAATGACTGCCAAAAAATGAGATCAGGTCGCCTACAACCGGGGAGGTCCTGTTCCAAAACCAAATCTAACCCTCTTCCCAACAAGGGAGAAGTAGCCCTGGGGTTGAAATGTAGAAATCAAATTTTTTCATTCTGGGCAAAGGAGAAGGTCCTATTGGAACCCCCGGAGACTAGGCTATTCGACAACAGAGTTACTCCTAATGCTTTGCCGCTGGGTGAACTACCGCAACCTAGTCCCAAGGGGTCAGCACTTGCCGACATCCCTGAAAAGAACATTCAGGCCTCCATCGCTTCCATAGTAGACCTCTCCCACCCTGAGGCCAATGGGTCACCTACAGCACACAGACCACTCCACCCTTCTGCTTGCAATGCCGTTTGTCTAGACGATAATATGGTGGGTTTGCCCGTGGGTACTGCAGAGAAGGCTCCCCCCAAAATGTTGATTTCACCCTCCCAGACCTGGACTTAGAATTATATAAAAGATAAGGTCCTCAAAAGGGGGTAAACAGTTTTCATTCTTCTCCCCACCCTTGTCCACAGGCCTGCAGTTCTTTAGCAGTACTCCCTCTAACCATCCTTTACTGTCCTCACATCTCTCAGCGACTCCTGATCTGAGCATAAATGTTAATCTCCCAAGCAACCCCCTGAATCAAAATACTAAGGTTTCCTCCTCTCTCCTTAGCCTAGAGAGACTTGTGTCATCCATTTTAAATCTATTAGAAAAATGTATTGGGGATCAGACTGCATCTTTGACATTGTCACAGCCATACTAAAATAACTAACTACTAACAAAGGAAGTATCCATGAACCAATTACATTACAAAAAGAAGGAGTTTCAGCGCAGCCTTGCATTGTGAAGACCAAGAATTCCCATACTGGGATTGATTTTTGCTCACAGGCCGGTAAGCCTCAGATTAAGGCACCACCCACGAACTCAGTCCCTGTGGAGAGCCCGGTAGACTCTATCAGATTTGTATTGAGTGACTTTTCTCAACAAAAAAAAAAAAGCCTGAATTTTGAACCCCAAAGCATAGCGCATAAATTATTTCAGATTTTTAAAGTCTGCCCAAATGCTAATACACTAATCAGAGAAACTTGTTTTTCATTGTTTTTCATTGCAAAAGCAACTGAGCTTAAAGAAGAACCACAAGAGAGCTAAAAAACAGACTCGAATAATTTCTAAAAAAAGGTAGAAGAAAGGTGCGTTTTATTGAGGCACCCCTCCCGGCCACAAGAACCCTTATCCCTGGAGGACCCTGCTCAAAATCTCCATACCTCGATCTCTGAATCTTGAGTATTGGACGCTTTTCTTCATTCCCCTCGAGGGCCAAGCACGAATGGCCTAACTGTGAGTCAAAACACACCATCATCACAACAAAGTATGCCACTCTCGAATCCCCTGGTGCAACCGTTTGGGGGTCCAGTGTGACTTAAACCATGGGCGGATCAGTCGCCACTCACAAGAAGGAAGGAGAGACTCAATCTTGTGGACACTCTGGTTTTAGATTTTCTGTTTGATACAGATCTATACTTAAATAGATCTCTACTTCTAAAATGTTTCTCTGAGATAGATTCACTCAGACTAATTGAGAGTAATGACATACACGTGGTATCTAGAGAGGATTCGGGTTTTGGCCCAAGGGTGTTATTTTTCTTGAAAATCATAGTCAACATTTTTTTAAATAATTCTGAGTGGCTGCAATGTAAAGGTATTGATGTGGTTCCTGTTCTGAGCGAGGCGTGGAGCATGCCCTCTGGTAAGGATTCACAGTGTTCCCACGAAGGGTCTATTCCCCCACACCTAAGAAGCCCCGACATCTACCCATTTAGACATCAGGGATTAATAATTTCTCTAGGGAGGCATGGCAGGCAAGTGTCACTTAGGGACCTCTCAAAGAGTTTACCCCTCGAATCAAGTGCCAACACTTATTCCTGAAATTGGTTGCCTGCTGCTCTAAGCAGCTCTTCCACAATGTCTCATCCAACTGTACCATCATATTAGCAATGAGCTCACCATCGTACCCTGGAACGTTGCTGGTATAAAAAATAAGGGGGAAAAATTTGAGTTTTTGAACTGTGGAGCTATTGTGCATCAAATATTACTCTCTTTTTTGTAACGCTACCCCCTCAAAGAGATGCTGCGAAAAGGGTGGGGTAGCCTGCTTGCTGTCCAATAAACTTATTTGGCGTTATGAATGTCTTAAGGATCCTAGCAATCTGTTTCTGGTTATAATTTTATATGGTGTGGGAGAGGGTTCTAATGGTGCTCCCCTGGCATGGATAAATTCCTGTATCCTACCTGTGGCCCCACATGATAGCCTCTTGGCTAAGATATTTCTCTTTATTAATGAGCTTTACGACAGGGAGCCTGCAATTAGAATTGTCATGGTTGGAGACTTAAATTATAAAATTTCTAATCCTGCCCATTTACAGTTCGGGGATGAGGACAAAGAGGAAGCTTTTGGAATTCCCACTTGTATCTTTCCCCATAAAATAAGAACTGATAAGCGTGGAAAGCTTCTCCTTGAGCATTTAAGAACAAGTGACTGTATCATAGCAAATGGTAGACTTCCCTCAGACTCGCCAGCCCATTATATGCATAAATAACTGGGGTGACAGACGTTTTAGATTAATTGGTAACCAGCTATCAGACTTTCTCCTTGGGATATGATATAAAAGTGATGGAGACAGTATTCAGCGATCATAATACTTTGGTATTATCTATTAATCTGAAAGTTCTCCCTGCAGATTCTTGGAGTCTAGATGGGTAAAAATCAAAATTTAACATTAAAAATGGTAAAAAGCATTGGTCCTATGATAGGATTAAGGAGCTGGAGAGTACTCTAGAGATCGTCTCCGGTAATCTGGAAAACTGTCGAGGCAATGATTTGGAGAAATTCTCAGAGTTTATACAGCAGCTACCTATAATCACCTGTCAGAAGGACCAGAACAAGCACATAGAAAAACATTGCACCCTCCTTTCCCTGAATAGAGAAATCAATGCCCTTACTTGCAAGCAATACAGGGAATACACTTTAAAAATGCAGATTCAGCTGGACGTATTAAAAAGGAGGCGTTTAGGAGCGTGATTACAAAGAGATGCTAGCGACATATTCTGGATTAATGTAGGGGAAGCAGCTTTTAATGGCAATTCATGGCGTGTCTGGTCATTGGTAGCAGATGGGTGTGGTTCGAGGGCTGGTTCGCTTCCAGCAGTCATTAACGAAGCTAGTGGGTCCGCTTTTAGCTCTGGCCTCTATGCATCCAACGGAATCACTGTGGAGCTTCCACCACCTGGTAACGATCCCTCATATACTTGCCCCTCCAGGAAAGAAATTGAGGATGCTATTAGAGTCAAGCGCAGCTCGGCAGCAGTGGGTCCAGACGAGATCCCCGTTCTGGTAATAAAACATGACATTCTTACCTGGAGTAGAATCTTGTTCCAGGTCTTCCAGTGCTGCTGTGAAACTAGAAAAAATCCCCTGTCCTGGAATGGTAGTATTCTTCTTCCTCTATTTAAGAAGGAGGACTGCAGCTGTCTGCGGAACTACCGCCATATCGCTCTGTCGGGTGCAGTAGGCAAAATGTTTGCTAAATATTTGTTTTCTCAGATTAGTGGTTTGGCAGAGAGGAACAAAATCATCCCTCTGGAACAATCTGGCTTCAGAAAAAAGAATGATACAATCGATAACATCTCAGCCCTCCAGGTAATAAATAAGAAATAAGTCTATTTGAGAGGGGGGTAATCTATGCTGCCTTGATCGATTTCTCGACGGCATTTGATAAAGTAGACTGGGCCACGCGGGGTGCTGTTGGGGGGGGAGATAGAGGCTTGTCCCACAAAACCTAACTCAGAATGGTTTAAAACAAGGGTGCATGTTGACCCCCCTGCTGTTTTCCTTGTACATTTCTGATTTACCCTCTCACTTAACTCGGGGTGAGGGTTTTGTCCCTATATTGGGAGGAAGACCAATATCCTGTTTGCTCTATGCTGACGATATAGTAATTCTGGATCGTACACCTAAAGGGCTCAACAATCGCCTCCAAGCCTTATGGCAATTCACAAAAGCTCACTTTTTAAAGATAAGTGGTTCCAAAGGCAAAATTCGGTGTTTTCATGGTTAAAAAAGGCTTCAATATGGTAATTTCTGCTGGTCATTGGGAGCTCAACAGTTTGAAAGGGTAAACTCATATATTTTCTTGGGTAAAGTCTTTGGCGGGAACGTCAGCGATAGGGCGCACATAGAACACAATCATTGTAAGGCTCTATCTCAAGCTAATGGTTTGAATGCCTTCTACAGGGCAACCGGTAGGAGACATTTTAAACATCTTTTGGAGGTTTATCGAGCAAAGATAACTGCCTCCTTACTTTATGGTTTAGAGCATGTAGGAGTTTCCAACTCGGGTTTCTTAGAAAAACTAGAGGGCCGCGTCCTGAGGAATCTAACATCTGTAAACTTGTCCCTCTCAGCAGCAACCCTAAGGCTTGAGATGGGCTTGCGTAGTGCATATGTTCAAGGACTGGCCGTTATTGTACGTTGGGTCGTTAATCTGATGAATAGTGGTGATGATTCTCTGAGGTCACTTTTAAAAGAAGAAATCTTAGCAAGCAGCAGGGCAAAATACACCATTGGCCGGACTTTCACACATGCCACAGATCTATTACACTTAGCTCCTGCCTCTATTTATACACTTTCTCCGCTACAGCTAAAAACTATTATTAAGCAAGAAACCTGGTTTGCTGGACTTCGCCGGATAAGCAGGCCTGTTCACACAGGCTGGGTTTCCAATCTGTGATTAATACTATAATATTGAAGAAAATTCAGCCCTTTCTTAGCTGGACCCTGCCTTACGGGGTCAGACTATTCTGGCTCCTATTGCGACAGGGCTGCTCCCTCTTAAGACTTTACGGGATAAATGGTATGGTTCCCCAGCGGTTTGTAATCTCTGTCAAAATAGTGATCAAGATCTGAATCATGTTGTTTTCATCTGTCCGGCCTTGCTGTTATTTCGACATAGGTGGTTACGTCCTATCTTCTTACAACTTTCCCTACATACTACATCTGAAGTTCTGCAGGCCTTTTTTGCTCCCCCAAATTAAATGTTCTGTTGTAAAACGTTTATTTTTTTTAATGCTTTTTAAGTTTGTACTAATCTTGTTATCAAATTGTTTTGAAGAAATGGGTAATGTAAATTGTACATGAAAGTTTTGGGTGCCTACTCTGCGGTCTTTTTATATGTATATGTTATGTGGACCTCCATGGGAGTTCCGTGTCATAAATAAAACTGAAACTGAAACTAAAATTGCTTATTTTTATCTGTATATAAATACATAAATATTTTATAAAAAGAAAATAGGCTTTGGAATAGTAAATCTGATCACCCTACAGTCCACCACTTTACCTACTTTAGCATATGTTGGTCTAAATATAACGTCTCCAAAATTCAGCACTTTTTCTGCTTTTGCTTATTTTTAAGTCACAATAGTAATTTTAACCCCTCCAAAGTTCCACACTTTCCCTACTGCTGCTTAGATTTGGGTGGGAATAGTAAATCAAACCCCTTCAAAGTCCAGCACCTTCTCTACTGTTGCTTAGATTGAAAGGTGAATAGTGTATCTAGCACCACCAAAGTCCAGCACTTTCCTTACAGTTGTTTACATTAGAGTGGTAATTGTAAATCTTACCTCTCCTATATCTGGCACTTTCTCTGCTTTGGGTTATATTGGACTGCCAATAGTAATTTTTTTCCCCTTCAGGTCCAACACTGCTGCACAGATTGGATTGAGAATAATCTAACCCCTCCAGAGTCTAACTAGTTCACTTTTGTTGTTTGGATTGGAGCGGGAATAGTATATTTAACTCCTCCAAAGTCCGGCACTTTCCATGCTGATGTTTGCACTGTAGTAGGAATAGTAAATCTAAACTCTCCAAAGTTCAATACTGTCTCTGCTTTTGCTTACACTGGGATTGGAACTGTGAATTTGACCTCTCCAGAATCCAGCACTTTTCCTGCAGTTGCTCAGATTAGAGTGGGAATAGCTAATCTGACTCCTTCAAAGTCCAACAATTTACCTACTTTTGTTTAGTTAACATTGTTAATATTTATTTTATTTGTTTACATTTTGAAACAACTTTTTGATTATTTATATATATATATATATATATATATATGTATATTATATATATAAACATTATAATTATATATAATATAATTTTTAGTTTTTACATTTTTTTTATTATTAATAATTGTAGGGACAGTAAATTCTTCTGTGTGGCAAGAGAAGTGTACCCCTGCCCTGAGTGTCTAACTGTACTGTTGTCTGGATCCCCAATGCTGTTTTAGTGTCATAGGCGAACACAGATGATGCATAGCCCCACCTCACCATTTGCGGTCTTGTTGAACCAGGAGGGGTGCCCCAAACACTACCTTCATAGTGGTGGAAGGTTGCTGTCTTCACCAAGAGTTAAACAGCACAAGCAAAGTGGGGCAGCATAATGTGTACTAAACAGGACCTTTTGTCACTGGAGTGAGGCCTACAACCTTTCTCACCTTTTAACAAGTTCTACTGCTTTGTGCTTAACCCATCCTTGCCACGGGGTGCGTGGCCAACTGCTGAAGATGGCAGATGTGCTTCCTTGAAGCTCCTGCCGGGCGCCCAGGATTGCACAATGTCTGCTATGTATACCGGGCAGGGAGGGCAACACATCAGGCTGAGGCACTGCTGACCCCACAGCGATGCTGCTGAGCCTCCTGGCAACGGTCTCAGCCACCTGTGGCCATTACTGATTGCTCTGGACAATCACGCATGTAGGGTGCAACCCTGCTAGACTGGGCCTCAGAACCCAGATTTTACCCCTGTGCCTCGTCGCTGACCCATAGTGGGGCGGTGAGTGCAGCCAGGACCGGCAGGTGCCACCAGTTGACTCCCAGAGACTGCAGAGGTCTGAGCCATTACCCTCAGGTGCCTGCATCCTGCCTATCCTATCCATCCTTCCACGGCGGGTCCTGGGGCTGGCAGACACGTGGCACTGGTCTCCACACCTGCCATAAAATCTGCAGAGGTGCCCTGCCTGTTCGGGCTTAGACAGTGGGGTGAGGAGCAGCGTAAGGTGGTGGTGGCCACCTTTGTTGGGGCTGGGCTCATCAGAGACTTTTTAATGAGGCCTCCACTGCCTTGGCTTACCAGCTGCAATTTAAAGCCCCTGGGCAAGCACTAAGGATCTGGGGCCCGGGTGCACCCAAGGGTGACTAGCCCCTATAGTGACTTCTGAGTGTGTGGAACACGGAGCAGGCACTTTGCTCACGAGGAGTGGGTTGCATTCTTTGGACATCCAGCCATCTGGGGTTGTGTTCTCCCCCCGATCATCCCCTGCACATTGATATGAGCCTAAGGGACAAGATAGATTGTGCATGCCTTTAAACTGAAGTTTAAGCTTCAAAGAGCTTACACCACAGCCAGATCTGCGATCCTTGTTCCCAGGAGGCCCTGGGTGTGCTGCACAATTGCCCTTGGACAACTCTGCACTAGTAGAGCACCCTAGGAACCATACATGGGGCACCTGACTGTTGAGCACCCCATATTTACTCCCAATACATTTATATCCTGGACTCCACTCATTGCTGAACACTGTGGTATAAAGTAATTGACAAAGTCTACCACCTAGACTGTGCCATGTATGCCACTGTGCTGGGTCTGGCTCTGGCCTGTCGGGACAGATGGGATAGACACAGCCTCCGGCTGTGCCTGAACATACTGTGCTTGTGTCTCTGAGTGTGCAGATGTTGTGGCCTGTCCTTTGGCCATTGGGTCCTTCCGTGGTGAGGTGTTCGACTGCATGCATGGGCAGGGCTGTGGTTTAGCTCTCCTGGCCTCATTTGATGTGGACTCGTCTACACCCCCGCTGCTCCACTGCCCTGGCTACCTTTGCGTGAACCTGCTGATCCGGGTGAGGTGTTCCCAGTGCTGATCCCCATTGCGCTGTCATGGGGTGCGCTAAAATCACACAGTCATTTTCCCAGCAGAACCATGGGCACTGCCAGAGAAGTCTCTAGAATGGCTCCACTTCACACATTGGAAGCCTGCATTCCACCCAAAAACCTGGCTCCTTCACTGGATAAATTGGATATGATACTTCAGGAAATACTGAATTCTAGGTCTGCTATTGAACACCGCATTGACACTTTAGCAGCAGACCTTGGCATCCTGCATGAAGACCTTCACAGGATATCCAAAAGGTTGAAAATGGTGGAAAATATTCCCTCAGAACTTGTCCCCCAGCAGACCTCACATGCAGCTGAACTCCAAAAGCAAATTACGGCCTGGCACGAGAGAGAGTAGAGGGCACCAATCCAACATTGTTTATTGAACAGTGGTTTCAGAGGGCAGTTGCCCTCTGTGGTCAGTCGCCTCTGTTTATTGCAGAACATGCACAGAGAGTGCCTACTTGGCACCATTCCCCAGGGGCACTGCCACGTTCCCTAATCGCAAGGATACTTAACTATAGAGACCGGGATTATTTACTCCGAAAGACCAGGAAGATAGCACCTGTAACTGTGGACAATGTCATTGGATCGCACGCTGGATGTGCAGAGGATCTGTGCGTCCTTCCAGGCGGTCAACCACTGCCAACTAGATACCCCATTTCTAACAATAAGAAAATAATTTCAATTGAAACCACATTCCCATCAGTAATATTTGAAGTGGGTATGTGGAACTATAGAAACATTTTGCCATTTTGTTTAAAAAAATCAAATTATTTGGTCATCGAGATGACCATAATTGGCACTAACCTTCGTGATGGAAATATTTATTCCATATATGGAGTAGAGTATAAAGCTTCCTCCTTCCCATATATCACTCTTGTGTAATCGTAAAGCACACTTCATTAGGTTGCATTTGCTTGACGGCCTGAAACAAAAGAAAGCAGAAAAATATTATGAATAAAATATATCAATAATACATTCTCACAGATGGGCGGACCAGATCTCTCTACCTGCAACGTATAGATTACAAAACAATACAAATATTGGAATTGTACATTTTTAAATATAAACATTGCTGACATTTGAACTAAAAAATAAAGGTAACTGGTTTGTAGGGTCGAAGGCTGACCTGACATGCTGACACTACTATGTAATTAGGGTTCTTAGATTGTAACGTTGCAGGTATGGTTGGTGGAGTTCTCGAAGTGCTCAACCAAATGAAATGTATTGACGTTTTATCAAAGCGGAATGTTCTGTCTGTCTAAAGAGCACCAACGCTCTGGAAAGAAGCTTGGTCTGGGAGAAATTCAGCCTTCTGAGATGCATGCTAGAGGGGTGAGTTAGTATGGGCCTTTGGGTCAGTTTATCATGCTTTAGTCTGGCGATCTTATTATGTATGCTTACCGTGTCCTTGCAACAAGGTATCCATGTAAACCACTAGGCATTGTCTATTTTATAAGGGTATTAGGAACAAATATTTGATACTCGTCTTAAAGGTGAGCAGTTAGACAGTGTAGACCAGCCGTTTTAAATTTATAATTGCTGATGCTACCTTTTAAATGTTTTGCCACTGGCAAACTTATTATAGCAGTGTTAAAAACATGAAAGATCGGATTGTGTTATGGCGGTTATCATCCTCATCATCAAAAGAACTTAGGGCCAGATGTACCAAAGGATTTTACCCATTCTGTGTCTATGGGAAAAAGCTTTCGTACATATGGCCCTTAATTCTGCCTCATTGGGCCATAAAAGTGCAAAAACACCAACATATTCATAAATATTTAAAAGCAGGATACTTAAAACATAAAGCATTAAAAACAGACATTACACATATTAATCAATAAAACTAGACTATCCAAGTATATCATAAGGTGAACAGGCTTTGAGGATAGTGTCCCACCTAAAAGTGCATAAACAGTACAGCCTATAGAATTGACAACATGCTAAGGAATCATCATCATTTAAATAAAATGCGTTAAAATACAATATTTAAATATTTAAAACATTTGCTTTAAACATGTGAATTTTGGAGACTGACTAAACATTCAGACCCCGTAACCATATAGCTTCCATGATTTTAAGGTGGCCCTAACACAATTCACAACACCATAACAGACTTCTGGTGTAACGACAGATGGCAAATACCTCTGGCAATTTATGTGAGACGTAAAGTGCATACTTTATAAAATGGGCCAACGAAAGCGACCTTGAGGCTCAGAATGCAATTTACAGAAGAGCATAAAGTGCCTCATGGTTTGAGAGGAAATACGCCACAGGGGCATCTGCTGCACATAGTTTCTCTTGAAGCAGCCACTGGGAAGGCAACTAAATGATGAACTAAGTTGAGCCTCTGTCTTGTCACATAAAACCTGTGCTGGGGATTAGATAACCATACCAGGTACATGTTTGCCCCTGAGATATTGTCTAGTTGCATAAAATTCAACACTGAGACCCCACTTAGGGCTTTTATGATGCACCCTTTTTCAGCAAATGACAGATAACACCTTTAAACACATTCTTTTTGCTGGAAGCAAATCTTAGCAGGTTGATCAAAAACTGCATTTAGATCAAGGTTATTAAAGAGGCTTCTGACATTTACCAACCATTGGATGGTATGCCAATTATCCAGCTTTAGGCAGTCTGCTAATAATAGCTGTGAAGAATTAGCCTTTGGGGTGCCCCATATTTTTATCCATAACAATAAAGGGGCCATAGCTACAAAATCCTCATTATAGTCCATAACTGATTCTAGATGAAGAATAAAACTTGCAGTACTTTGTGGCAGCGCTATCAGTCGACATAGAAATGTATTCTCAACTGCTTGCACTCGCCCCGGTGATATACAACCCCACAACCCAGCGCCATATCCCCCAAGCGAGAAGCATTTACTCTTGTACACCTGGACTATTTCCCTAATGGGTTTGTGGCCAAGCGGGCTAGCAAATCTAAATAGGGCGTCAGAGGCTGCCCCTATTTTGAGTGCTTGTGGGTGATCTGCCTCTCCTAAGACCCACAATCATCAAACAGAATAACCATGTAACAAAAGGAGGGGACTTTCATTAACTTGGTCCCACCAAAGGAGAAGGCCTTTGTTTTGGTTGCTTTTGGGCCGCAGGTCATGAAACATTATTTCTGAAAATTGACCTTAAGTTTTAATTTAGACATAAAGTCATAAAACCCATTTAACAATTATTGGAGGCCGTTGGCAGTTAATACCAAAAGAATAGCATCATCTGCACAAAAAAGAACTGGGACGGCCTGTGTGCCAACTCGGGGATGTCTGGACTGGATAATTCTAAAAAGGGACCTAAGGAGTTAATATATAATTAAAATAAAGGAGCAAGAACACAGCCTTGTCTCACTCCTCTGGATATGCCAATTGATTCCGTACAATCACCTGAAGAGTCTAACGCACCTTAGTAGTTGTACCAGTATGAAGGCATTGCACTAAATCCACAAGAGGACGATCGATCCCTGCCTGATCCATTAAGACCCATAACGTATATCTGTTCACGAGGTCAAAAGCACAGGAGCGGTCCATAAATGCCATATGAAGCGAACCTCTCCTGTCTTTCATGTACTTCCCCCAAATGAGGGTTAGATTTAATGCCTGCTCCACTGTCCCCAATTTAGATCTAAAGCCGTATTGTAACGGCAAAAGGAAATTAGCGGATTTGGCCCAAATCTTTAATTTATCTAAGATGACCCACCCAAGGATTTCATTGTGGAGTCTAATAAGAAGATCGGACGATAGCATGTAGGCGAACTCCAATCACCTTTTTTTAAAGATTGGAACTATGATAGCTTCTTTCCAGGGGTCCTTCAGGTTGCCTTTAACAACTGCCCTAAGGACATTAGTTATTAGTGGTGCCCAGAGGACAATATTTTTGTTTTTGTTTGTCATCATACACCTCTGGCCTTCAAACCACTCCATAGCGCCCTCATGATGTTCACCATACACAGAGTTAACTACGGCCAGGGAGAACCAAGCTCTCTCACTCAGACACCAACTAACATCGATGTCCCAAACACAAGAGTAACTGAGTTCTTAATCACAGGACACAAGTAATAAATACACAACATGTTATACTAAAGTATCTTTCCATTCCCATAGGCGTGACTAAATCTTTATCTTCTTGTCCTTATTTGTCTTACTTGCTTCCACATCTCGTCTTGATATAAGCATCAAAGCGATGAGCCAGTCTATATAGGAAGGAGCAGAGGAAACCATCCACTTCTTACAAATTTCCCTCCTAGCCAATAGAATTGCATAAAACAATATTGTTTTAACATCATTCTTAGTTGATTCCCCCCTTCCAGTACCAAAAAAATAACTAAAAACAAAGTTAAATAAACATTTTGTCGAAAAATAGCTGAAAGAGCTGTACATACTTCCCTCCAAAAGGGAAACACCCTTGGGTAGTCAAAAAACATATGAATATCAGAAGCCCCTGACAAACCACATTTCCTGAACAACTCATCCTCGCCTCCCCTCATCTTAGTTATCCTATCAGGGGAGAAAAAGGCCCTATGCAGGGTAAAAAATATGATTCCTCCTCAATGAAGCCAATTTCACGATTTTGACACCCCTCGCATTGACACTTCCCACCATAACTGGACCTGCCCAAGAGGAAACTGTTCCCCCCAGAGATCAGCTGGTAATCTAAAATCACCCTCTAAAACATCCAACATTCAACAATACCATTTAGAAACCTTTTGTACTTGTTCGTGAGTCCTTACCAAACTATCTTCTAGATGATTTGCATGGCCCAAAGTAATAACGGGCTCACAAGACCAATTCCTTATTTGGACATATTTCAATCTTGAAAGTAATCCCTCTGTTATTTCTGTAAGCTCATCCCAGGATAACAAGGTCCCTGCATTAATCAGATCCCCCCACACTTCAACTCCAGCCCTCTTTAAAGGTCGAGCCAGTACATCTGTTAAACATTCAGGAGTGCCTGGGGAATCCCAAACTGGAGCGCCCAGACTATAATATGGAATCTTTGCCACTCGACGCACCTCAAACCAAACTTTAGCAGCATCTTGTAGTTTTCTCAATGTAACTTTCTTGAAAAATTTTGGATCCCCAAACTTATATAGGAAATACCTTGCGCCCCCCTTTTCAATAGCCACCATACAGTTAAACATTGTAACCACTGCTGACAAATCTGGAGAAACAAACAACATACTAGTATTCTTTAAATGAAATGCCCACGCATAGCACTGGACATCCGGGAGAGTCAAACCCCCCTTCTCTCTTTTCCTAAGCAACTTCTTCCAAGCTATCCTAGGGCCCTTATGTGCCCATAAAAAGGAGGTTATTTTCTGTTGACACAAAGCCAACACTTTTTTATCGAAAAATAACGGAATAGAATTGAAGAGAAAATTCAACTTAGGCAATATTATCATTTTAAACAGATTCACCCTCCCAATAACTGTAAGCGGCAGATATAACCAACCAAGCATTAACTTGTTACACTCAGCTATGACTGACCTAATATTTACTACAGGTATTTGTTTCAAGTCGTGGACAATTGACAGTCCTAAATACCTCGTACAAGTCGTGGTATGCCAATTTATACACTTTGTGTTCCAGACCATTATTTCGGTCTTGTCCGAATTAATGCAATAGCCTGAAACCTTCCCAAATTCTTCCATAATAACCAACAAAGCAGGCATCGTTGTCCCTAGATCGGAGGTATAGATAAGAAGATCATTGGCAAACAAAGCTTCTTTCTTCTCCCAGCCATTGCTCCTAAATGGGGAGATTCTCAAATCCTGCCTAATTCTCCTAGCCAATGGTTCTATATACAAGTTAAATAAAAACCCTGTCTGGTACCCCTTGTAATCTTAAAGGGATCAGTTAAGCTATCATCAACCAACAGCCTAGCCTCAGGTGCCTGATATATAGACTGAATTACATGACAGAATTTATGCCCCAAATTGCAACCGTCCAGAACTCTATATAGATATTTCCAATTCACTCTATCAAAAGCTTTCTTTGCATCTACGGCTATAACTGCCAAGGGGTCCTGGAAGGTGGTAGCTAAACCAATGGCCCCCATCAAATTAAATGTCTGCTCATACAGAAATCTATTTCTGATAAATCCCCTCTGATCCGGATGGACCAAATCACTCACAGCCCTACTCAACCTGTTTGCCAATATCTTAGCAAAAAGCTTATAGTCACTATTTAACAAAGAAATAGGTCTATAGGAATCACACTTCGATGGAGACTTACCAGGCTTTAAAATAAGCGAGATAGTGGCCCCAAACCAAGAAGCCGGTATAGCCGTTCGACCCTCAAAAATCTCTGAAAATAGTTGCAGAAAAAAGGGATTATAGAATCTCCAATGCTTTATAAAACTCCACCGGAATTCCATCTGGGCCTGGGGCCTTACCACTTTTACTCTCTTTTAACACTGCTCTTATCTCCCCCTCCATGATAGGTCTGGACAAATCGCTCTGTTTACTCCATGACAAACGGGGGTCATATCACTTCCCGACCATTCACCAATCATCTCCTTGCTTACCTCCCTCTCCTCGGTATAGAGTTCTGAAAAAAACGTATAAAACACCTCCCCTATAGCCACTGAAGATGTAACACTAACCCCTGTCTGTGTATCCACCAATTCCTTAACCCTATTACGCCCCTGATCCTTTTTACACTTCCAAGCTAGTAATTTCCCCATGTTTTCTCCATATTCAAAGTGGATTTGCTCTCTTGCCTACCCTCGCTTAGTAATCCTAGTTTGTAAAACAGATTCCAACTGCAATTTTAACTGAGAAATCTTATTTTCCAAATATGTCAGATCTCTACCCTTATTGTAGTAAGTATTATATAGAGCTATTTGTTGATCTAAAACTTTCACTTCTTCTCTGTATTTTTTATTCCTGTGGCTCACAAGACTTATGATTTTTCCCCTTACCACTGCCTTAAAGGTGTCCCATATTACTGCTCCTGATGCTGTCCCTTGATTCACCCTAAAAAAGTTCTCATCCTCCATTAGGAGAGACCGATCGAAAGTCCATCTAACCCCACCTGCTTCAAGAGGACAACTCAACTTTAACGTCACTGCAGCATGATCTGATAGATGGGCAGGTAAATGAACTATAGTCTCTACCAGATGACATATAGTGTGGTCCACTAGGAAATAATCAATCCGTGATGCATGACCGTACTTTTGATTATAAAATGAAAATTCCTGCTTTTGCCCTGCTCTCTGCCTCCACAAGTCACACAAACTAAAGTCCTTCATCATTAATTTTAAATATTGCTGAGACTCTGGAGTACCCACTGACCTAGATTTTGCTGACATGTCAAGTCTACTATCTAGGATCACATTAAAGTCACCCATCATAATAACTGGATCTGAAAAGCTCAAAAGATGAGAAAAAAAAGTTCTGAGAGGTTCCGGATCATCGCTGTTGGGACCATAGTATCCTACCAATGTAAATGCCCTACCCCCCAACTGCAATCTAAGTATAATCCATCTCCCTAACTTATTCGTTAACACCTTAGATAGGGTGACATTCAACGGTGACGCTTGACCAAAATCGCCACTCCCTTTGTGTTAAAATTGTGCTCGGTAGTAACAAAATCCCCTACCCATCTGTGTTCTGAACAAAGCTGCGCTCTCCTCTTTAGTCAAATGTGTTTCCTGTAAAACTATAATATGGGCTGGAGAGTCCCTAAGAAATTGCAGAACTCTCCTCACCCTAGCTCGCACACGCAACCCATTGACATTCCATGACATCAGTTTCACCAGGTCCTTCCTGCCTCCCTGGGCCCCCTGGCTCTTATCCAGGTGAAAATAAATCTGAGGTGTATGAGGTTAATTTGATTTTTTCCCTGCATGCCTACCCCTTAGTTCACCCCCCATAAACCTCCCTAACGTCCCCTACCCACCCTCCCTGGGAGAACCTCCACCACCATTGATAGGCCCTTAGGCCTCATTTTGAAACGCATTGAGCTCCCCAGCTTCCTTAAACCATCTTCCCCTTCCTTATAGTTTCTATAAGATCATCTGCCGCAGCTGGATCCCTGATGTTAAACATTTTATTATTAAACATCACGGCCAGGTTGGCTGGAAATTTTAACCGGGCCACCGCACCTAGATTTTTTAATTTCTCCAAACGTTTTCCTAGCTCCCATTGCCTATTCAATGTTAGCCTAGAGAGGTCAGACCTGATTGTAAATGTAATATCACCAGTCTCCAAGGAACCAAGATCTAATGCCTTTCCGGAATTCTTTCTTTCAGCGAGTAAGTCTGAAAATTTGCCAAGATCCTCCACGGGTTCTTGCTGTTCGTGTTCCTCCTGAAAGGATCGTGTTGCACTCTCTGAATATCGTTGAAATTCTGATCCTCTGTCTCATCCAAAGGGTTAACCTTTTTAATCAGAGAAACTACATACCGCTTCAAATCCGACCCCTCCACTCCCTCCGGAACATTCAATATTCTAAGATTATTCCTTCTTGAATTATTTTCTAAATATTCCAATTTCTCCTGCAAGTCCCGTTCCGTTCCTTTTAACTGTTGAATCTCTTCCTTATTCCTTCTCAGATCCTCTCTCATAGTCTCCACTGACTCCTCAAATGCCTGAGTTCCCAAAGCCAAAAGATCAATTTTTTTCTCCAAGGACTCACAGGCTAATCTTATTTCAGCTTGATTCGCCTCTGAGGTTAAGAACCCCTTTTTATGTTTTCCGTCAGTGAAACAAACATAGGGGGTTATTACAACTTTGGAGGAGGTGTTAATCCGTCCCAAAAGTGACGGATATACCACCAGCCATATTACGAGTTCCATAGGATATAATGGACTCGTAATACGGCTGGTGGGATATCCATCACTTTACCATCACTTTTGGGACGGATTAACACCTCCTCCAAAGTTGTAATAACCCCCATAGTTTCCAAAGTACTAGGCTCTAATGCAGTACTCCGAGCGAAACTATCAGGGATATGTGAGGTTCCTACAGTTTCTGCCCCTGTCTGATGATGCAGAATCTCCCAAAAATGCCGTCCCTAGCCTCATTCGCCTCCTGAGACCTGGGGTATAAATCTAAGGGTAAATTAGGAGGTAAATCTACTGCAGAGTTAGGTGCAGATGCCCCCTCGCTAACCTTATCCTCACTCATTGGTGAATCAGGAGTGGTAGACACAATCGGGAGGGCTCTAAAATATGCCTGCAGAGAGGGGGTAACCCTGCTGCTAGTCCTAACAGACCTCTGCTTTATTTTAGTTTTTTTTTACATTACAATCCTCCTCCCTCCTACAAAGGTCTCCTAGTTTATTTCCCAATTTTTGTGCCCCCACGTTATCCTTATGTGCACACAAAGTTTTAACCTTACTTGTGGCCGTAGTAGCTAAAAATCTTCTAGCTGGTAGAGGGATAGAAATAAGGGCCCCAACCTCATGAGCCGGCTTGCTTATCTGTTGAACCGAATCCAGAGGCTCAGCAAACTCCAAAAATGCTGCTTTCCGAGGGACTGCAGGGCAGCTAGTACTAGTGCTGCCTCAGCCTCAAATACCCCGGAGGGAAATGCAAGCTGCTGCTCGGCGGCTTCTTCGGAGCTCCAGGGTGGCTCTACTCCAATGTGCCGCCCCGGACTCCTCTCCAGAGTACGAGCGTCTCTCTGTGCTCATACGCTGCCTTCACGCGACAGAGCAGACGAATCCTTCATGGGGAGCTTAGGTACGCATCTCAGCGTGCAAGCTTACCGCCGCCCGCCATGTTCCCCTGCCTCTTCAGTTTCCGCTTGAGACTTCTCGCACTGTGGGAATTATGTGCAAAGTCGGTAGTTCCGTTCATCCCAGAGGTCAATATTGTGTTTATTTAACTCCATTGGCACCCCATCAGAACCTGGGGGTTTACCACTGGCTGCACTCTGAATCGCGTTGACAATTGCAGCATTGTTAATAAGGTCAGCAAGCCATTTATTGCTAACTGTGTAAAATTAGGAAACTGTAGCTCCCCACCGAGTTACTGACTCTCCCTCCCTCACAGCTAAAGATAACAGAATAATGGTCAAACCAATCCTGGCTACTAAAATGGCACACAATGCCGGGAGATAAGTTATCAGTAAAAAGTGGTTTATTAACTATCTTCCAGAAGAGTTTACTGTCGTTTAACTTTGCAGCTCTATCTAGATCCTTCCAGGCCTTTATCCTCAGCTCATTTTTCCTTTTTTGTACGGCTTGTTGATAGATCTTTCTGTTTTTCTTTACAGCCTCTATGTTACGGGGCATAGAGGCGATGGCCATTTTTAGGTCTTTAAGTGCTGCTGTACACTCATGGTTAAACCGGGATTTTCTAGTACTTTCTCTCATTTGCATGCTAGAGGATAATTGACTCGCCACAGCCCTGCTAACGTTATCGAAACTCCGAAGAATAACATGAGACAGCCTAAGTACGGATAAACAACAAGTAAAATCATTTCTCCCATATTTGATTAAGTTATTAAGGAAGGCTTCTGGATATACACTATTCCGTGTCAGGTGAATCTCTTTATTTGTTTTATATGCAATAGGTAAACTAGTGGCATTTGGTGAGGCTGTATGATAAATACCAACCAAACTGATCTAGATGGGTTTATGGTCACTAAATGGTGGGCAGTGCACTTTAAAAAGCCCACAATATGAGAACAAATAGAGGATATTAGGTCAAAATCAATTGTACGCCCACTGCCTCTCCCAGTAAAGGTAGGGGGCTTGCTATTATTATAATCCAATATGTCTGAGGCGTCACCTAGGCTGTAGGATGTTTTCAGTCTGTTATGGGCCTCACCATATGCAGAGTGGACGAAATGTACTTTGACCTCCCCCTGCGAATCACAAAAAACGAAAATGTGTTCCCCTCTAAACCAGCATCTTGTAATATTAAAATCACCTGCCCAAATTAATGGGACAAAAGGTTTCTCCTGCCCGTTATAAAATACTGCCAATGCCTTCTCCAAATCCTCAACAATTGCAGCTGTTTATAGGGCAAAGTCATTGTAATAGGAATAAATTAGGATCAGGTTGATCACTTTAGCTTTTTGCAGATGTAAAACTTGAAAATTAGGGGAAGAGGCTATCTCCTTAACCTTTGGATCAGCTAACACACATAATAAAAAAAATCACTAAGCCCCCCTTCCCTCTTCCTGATGATGAGGTAAGTACGGGAGAGCAATAAGATATATACCTATTTAATGTGACAGTGATGGAGGCCCAATTTTGCTAGCAACAAATAATGTCAAAATTAGTAATTTAATTCAACCAGTCATCTTTAGAGAGTTTATCACGAACCCCTGCCACGTTCCAAGTTGAAAACTGCAAATCCCCGGCACAACCACTGCCGCTATTATCAGGATTAGAAACTGAAGATAACTTATCTAGAGCCGAACAAGGCGTGCTAGATTAAAGGGAGGTCGCTGGTAGTGCAGCCACAACCCTGGGGTCAGAAGGCTTTAAAGGGGTCAAGCATCAATCTATATCTGGTAAGTCTGATAATGCTTAAAAACGGGTAGGATGAGTGCATAGAGCTGGTGGTGGGGGCCTAAAAATGGGCCGATTGTCCTTGTAAGATCTAGACTGGACTTCTTTCCAAGGCACCTCAACTAGAGGGGGTAAGAAATGCCCTAAAGGACTAACCCTTATACCACTAAGATTTCCAGCTAGACAACTCAGACGATACAGCAAAAAGTGAACCCATTTGACATACTTAAAATTTAGCACAACACAATCCCCCTCGATTTGCTTTGTTGTAGAACCAACCCAGCTGACTCTACGCGCCATAATAAGATGATCAATCACTGACTGGTCACAATTACACCAATTTGCAGCTTTGTTGATCAAGCTTCTTGTGTCCTCTAGGGAATCCGTCGACAAAGGTGGAACACCGTCTAGTATCAAGGTATAAGGTCTACTTTCGGGGACAAATGCAACGGGGAAGGATTCTCTTTCCCCTGAGGATGGGGTGAGAATCGTTCGAATTAGACTCAACCTCAGTAATAGTTGTTAAACCATGTAAGGGAGCGCTCTGCAAAATAGGGTAGGGTAGTCGAGTGTTGGCCGGGTGGACAGTAGAGGCCATGACAACAGATGGTGGGGGATCTGGGGACCCTTGGCCCATGTATTAACATAGGGGTTAATAGGGTCATGACCATTTCCCTCTGTTGACTCTGCCCGCACATGATTATTTGAAGTATTCATCCATTGGTCTAGGAGTTTCTAAATTTTTTGTACATGGGCTGATATCAGGGCCAAAGCATCAGTTATCAGCTGCCCAATGTCTAAAATTAGGTCCTCCTGAGTAATTACCATCCCTCCTCCACCTGCTGACAAGTCACAGACAGCTTATCCGAACTGGGGCTTAGACTATTCTTGAGGGCAACGACCTTCTGCTTCTTAGATCTAGTAATAATCTCAGGTCTTTTCCTTTTATCACAGGAATTATCTTGTCTTTTTGTTTTGGGCATCACACCCCCTTTGAAGACATGTGACGGGACCATAACAGAGTTATTTCTATTTTTTGGGGAGTCCTCACCCACAGTCACCGGCACCATTATAGATATTGATGGAGAAATCAAACCAGTATCTTTTACCGAGTGGTCTGATGCCTGCAATGGGCCTGAGTCTGAAGCCAGGGCTGGAGTTAGGGTCAAGTCGCCAGGTAGAGAGAGTCTTCTCTCAGCCAATTCAATCTCATTGCTAAGTACACCCACAGCCCTTCGTAGAAAACCATCCAGTGTAGAATAAGTGAGAGGTGGGTCTGATGCAAAATTACAACTGCCTATAGTTGATAATATTAATAATAAGGATCTCTCTAGACAAACAGCCCTAGAATACAATGGCAAGATTACAATTCCCTAACAATGAGCATACAGCTCACTATGATTAGTTAACAAGCTGTCTGGCCCCCAGACCCAAACCAGCTTCCACTGAATATGGAAAGGGCAAAAGGACGAGCCCAGCTTCAACTGGTTGCAGACTGGGGCAGCGAGCCTGCTCTTGGCCCGGTCTTCACCCGGGCGCATCCTGCGCTATGGGTAAGCGTGATGGATTTTATGCACCACCTGCAAACATCACCAGCACATCCCAAGCCATGAGGAATGGTGGGGGAGTGAGTTCACAAGCCCCGTTCCCGATGCTGTCAATCAGAGTGGAGTTAACCAGTGGCATTACCCCATGCTGTATGCTTGGCAGTCTGCACCATCTTCAATACAAGCTACATCATTGACAAAGCCATCACAGTCAGCACCCTTGCTTAACTTGCAGACAAGTTCACCATCTCTGGTGGTTTTCAGCACACCCACGATCAGGATACCTTCAGAGTGCAGACTTTGCAGTTATGTTGTTTTAAAGCACTGTAAATACCAGGCTTTGTTACCTTTTAACGTAATGCTAATATCTTATCCACGAAGGGTGATAAGAGGCTGAAATGCACTGGTTATCAAAAAAGTAAGAACATCAGTAGTAATAGAAGAAAGGTATGCCAGGTGTGTGTGTTGTGAAATACATGGTGATATTAGTAGAAAAACTGGGCAAGTGACAAGCTGTAGATTAAGTTTTTAGTTATTCCCTTTTCAACTGTAGAGTATAATGTGACCTAAGAGATATAGGCCCTCATTACAACCTTGGCGGTAAATGCCGCCTACCGCCGTGCTGGCGGTCGCCAACATACCATGCCCGCAGTGGTATTCCGCTACGGGTATTATGACCCACACTGAGAAATCCGCCACTATTCAGGCACCCACACAAGTCCGCCAGCCCAAAGGTCAGTGATAAACTGGCGATATCCAAACCCACACCGTTCCGCCAACAGGAATACGCCCAAGGTATCATGACCCATGAATCACTGTGGAGGTCTTTCAATCGCGGTAAACCATTGGCGGTACACATTGCCACGCTCAAAATACACACACACTAACAAAACACCACCACATTTGACAATTCAAACTACACACACCTGACACACATACATACACCACACCCACACACCCACACCACTATAAAACATCCACCCACACTACCCACAACCCTCTCAATGAAAAAAAAAGATTGCCAACACAGAGAGACACAAGCCAGGAGCACCCACTCAATCAGAGGCACAGAACACCATCACCCATACACCATCCACACACATCACAAGATACACTCCAACACATCACTCCACATATCACCCCACACATCCTCACACATACACTCACAGCACAACCATGGCACCCCAAAGACACCCCAGGTTTTCAGAGGAGGAACTAAGGGTCATGATGGAGGAAATCATCCTGGTAGAGCCACAGCTATTCGGATCATAGGTGCAGTAGACGTCCATTGCTAGGAAGATCGAGCTATGGCGGAGAATCGTGGACAGGGTCAACGCCGTGGGACAGCACCCAAGAACCAGAGATGACATCAGGAAGAAGTGGAACGACCTACGGGGGAAGGTGCGTTTCGTGGTTGCAAGACACCAGGTAGCAGTACAGAGGACTGGCGGTGAACCCCCACCTCCTCCCCCACAATTAACAACATGGGAGGAGCAAGTCTTGGCAATACTGCATCCTGAGGGCCTGGCAGGTGTAGCAGGAGGACTGGGCTCTGGTAAGTCAAATCTTTAATACTTCACCCCCCAACCTGCATGCCATCACAAACTCCTACCCCTACCCTCACACCCATCACTCCAACACCTCACATATACCCCACCATCACAAGCCACCCATCCCAATACCAAGCCTTGCATGCAACACCAAAGCATGGACCCCTAACACAGACCTGCATGGACACCCATCACCACAGCATTCCCATTAGAGAGACTCACCTAGCCCACAAAATCACCACTCACACAAGGCCAAGCTGACAGGGAAATCACAACCATACAGGGAAACACAGCCATGCACAAGATGGCACACGCAGATGCATTAACACTGCATTTGCATCCCCACAGGACCCCTACTCAACGTCACCGGAGAGGAGGTGCCAGCTACATCCAGTCCCCCCCGAAGAGGCCCACAGTGACCACAGCAGCTCTGCACGCCTGGATCAGGATGTCCAACCTGGCCCATCAGGTAACTCTGGACAGTCGGTTCCCCTGCCACAGTCCCAACCCACCACAGAGCCTCCCCCCTCAGGAAACACCAGCACAGCACCCACCCAGCGGGCCCATCCCTCTGTCCCCATGACACATCAATCAGCAGTGTGTCCACCACTACAGGGACCCCAGGCAACCCCACAAACACAGGACGATCAGGGACCTGGGGGTCAGTGGCAGTGGGGACACGGTTCAGGGGACAGAGGCAAAGGACAACAGGAGGGGGAGGACAGGCCCAAGGAACCCACTCTCCACTAGGCACTCTCCAACATCCTGAGAGCATACCACCATTCCCAAGAGATCATGGGCCAGATACTGGCCAAGCTGCAGGAGACCCAGCGGCTGCAGGAGGGACAGTATCTGGGGATCAGGGATGACCTAACAAACATCTACACCATCCTGGTCACCATTGCAGGGGTGCTGGCTGACATGGCCAAGACCATGAGGGAGGCAGTGGCACAACAACGGGCGCCTGACACTAGCCAAACCGATGAAGAGCCTTTCACTTCAACCAGCGCTAGTAGTCAGGAGGCCCCGCCACAGGAACAACAGGCCACCAGCACCTCACCCCCTGCAGAAGGAGAACCACAGAGCAAACGGTCCCTGCGATCCAGGCAGAAGCCAGAGAACATTGCCAAGACCCCCACCAGGAAATAAGACTCTTCTGATTGTCACCCTTCTGTCCCACTCTGTCACCATGTCCACCTTGAACTGCCATTACTCCCCTTCCTATGCCCCATTGGACAATGCACCTGTGAAACCAAGAGACTGGACTCTACCCTGGACTTTCCTCCACCATCACCCCAGCCCATTGCACATCCTCTATACCTATGAGCACCTAAATAAACACCCTTGGAACAAATACTAATCTGGAGTCTGTCAAATGATTCACAAATGTATTAGTACAACTTTATCTAAGCATTGCAACTCAAATGTACAGTGAAATATACTTTGGAATGACCTTTGGTAGGCAGCAGTACACATAGCAGGAGCCAGAGTGGGGCTCAGAGATCTGAAAATAGAGATGCCAAAGGGTACAGTCAGTGGCCATAGACATAGGGTAAGAGGCTGCCTTGTACAGTGTCCAACAGATAACTGAAATGTAAAGTGAACGTACACAGTACCTGTGTGTCACTGGAAGTACTGCTGAATTATGTTGCTTCAGTTGTCAACATCTTCTTCCTCTGCCTCCTCTTCCTCACTGTCCACAGGCTCCACCGCTGCCACAAGACCATCTCCAGGCACATCCTCCTGCAGAAAAGGCACCTGGCATCTCAAGGCCAGGTTGTGCAACATGCAACATGCAACGATGATCTGGCACACCTTCTTGGGTGAGTAGTACAGAGATCCACCTGTCAGATGTAGGCACCGGAACCTGGCCTTCAGGAGGCCGACGGTCCTTTCAATAATCCTCCTGGTACGCCCATGTGCCTCATTATAACGTTCCTCTGCCCTTGTCCTAGCATTCCTCACTGGGGTCAGTAGCCATGAGAAGTTGGGGTAACCAGAGTAACCTGCATATATCAAGGGACAACTGTTAGACACACACTAACCCTTAGGGACAATCCCATACCCAGTCACCTACTCATAGTGTGTGGGGACCTTAGGCTCACCTATTAGCCACACGCGGTGTCTCTGGAGTTGGCTCATCACATATGGGATGCTGCTATTCCTCAAGATAAAGGTGTCATGCACAGAGCCAGGATATTTGGCATTCACATGGGAGATGTACTGGTCCGCCAGAAACACCATCTGCAAATTCAGAGAGGTGATAGCTTTTTCTATTCATGAAAACGTGTTCATTTCTCCGGGGGGGGGGACAAATGCCACATGTGTACCATCAATGGCACCAATGATGTTGGGGATATGACCCAGGCCATAAAAGTCAGCTTTCACTGTGGCCAAATCCTCCACCTGGAGGAACACGATGTAGCTGCGCATGTGTTTCAGCAGGGCAGACAACACTCTGATCAATACGTTGGAGAACATTGGCTGAGACATCCCTGATGCCATGGCCACTGTTGTTTGGAAGAAACCACTTGCAGGAAATGGAGCACTGACAGGATCTGCACTAGAGGGGAGATACCTGTGGGCTGGCGGATATCTGACATCAGGTCTGGCTCCAGTTCGGCACACAGTTCTTGCCTTCACTGCGGAGAAGTTGGAGAAACTGGTGGATGGGGTCCTACTCCAGTAGATGTTACTCTAATGTCCTCCAGAAAAACTGGTGAGTACACTGTGAGCATGATGCATGGGCCACGAATGTATGGAGTGCTGTGTATGTAAGCCACATGTAGGGGTGGGGGGCAGAGGCGTCCGGGCCAGAGTGCAGCACGTAATGTGGTCAATGTATGTGCATCAGGGAATGGGAGGGATCTGGTGGGCCATGAGTCTGACGGTCTGGACGGTTGACTAATTCCCTTTTCTGCTGTCTTTTCCCTGCAGGGCAGTGCTCACCAGAAACATTTTATTTGGCGTGCCATCGCCAAGGAGGTGCGGACCCTGGGGGTCTTTGACAGGCAGACCACCCACTGCCACAAGAGGTGGGAGGACCTGCGCCGCTGGGCAAAGAAGATGGCGGAAGCCCAACTGGGGCTGGCCTCCCAACGAGGAAGGGGTGCCCGTCACACCATGACCCCCCTGATGTTCCAGATCCTGGCGGTGGCCTATCCGGATTTGGATGGGTGCTTGAAGGCATCACAGCAGCCATAAGGGGGTGAGTACAGGATCTGATTCCTGACTTTGCGCGCATTAAGAGTTACCTGGGTGGAGGGTGTGGGGTATGGGTGCCTCTAGGCCAGGGCGAAGATGGCAGGGTAGGTCCTTGGTTGGGCAGGCTCTGAAGCACTCCTACCCAATAGTATTAGTGGGCATCTACTACTGGGCAGGGTCCTGTGGGTTTCTGGTGTGCAGCTGATGGCGTTAGGCATTGTACCCCATGGGCTGGTGACTATCTTATTAACTGGTTGGGCATGGCCTAGTGAATAGGGCTGCTCCCTGTGTGTTGTGTACGCCAAAGGAAGTGGTGTTGCTGGCATTGACCAAGTGTATCCTCTGTCTCTCCACCCCTTTTTGTTTTGTTACCCTGTCCTTATGTGCATTAGCATCATCTGGCGGAGGAGCAGAGGCGCCGGCGGCGGGGGGAGCTACATCCCACATGGGCCTGCAGGCCGAACCAACCGACGGTGAGGACACCAGTGGGACGGAGGGCGAGGGGAGCACCACAACAGGGACAGGAGGGGAGACCACAGACAGCGACTCCTTCTCCGATGGAAGCTCCCTGGCAGTGGCGGACACCTCTGTGCCCACCCCAACAAGAGGTACAGCCGCCACCCTCCCTACCAGCGCCGCCCTCCCAGCAGCCCCTCAGTGTGTTTCCCATGACCACTCAACCAGGAGGGTGGGTTTCTCCTTCGCCCAAGGCAACTCAGGCCCTGCCCTAGTCAGCCCTGCTGCCCGCAGTGAGGAGGCTATTGACCTTCTGAGATCCTTCGCTGTTGGGCAGTCCACCATTCTGAATGCCAACCAGGGTGCCGAGAGGCATTAGCAACAAACAAATGCATACCTGGAGGGCATTCACTCTGGCATTGCGGCCCAACAGAGAGCATTTCAGGCTCTGGCCTCAGCACTGATGGCAGCCCTTGTCCCTGTCTAGCCTCTCCCCTCCAACATCCTCTACCCAGCCCCAATCCCCTCAACCCCAGCCTATCCCAAGCACACCTTCAGACCAGCATTCACCCAAATCAACACCCAGAAGTGGCTCAGGCAAACACAAGCACCACACATCATCCCACAGGCACTCACACAAGCACCATTCCCATGCAGACACACCAACATCCACTGCCACCACTGTGTCCCCCACCTCCTCGTCATCCACCTCCCTCCCAGTATCGTCTCCACTCACACCTGCAATCACTACATCCTCATCCACTACATACACCATCGCCAGAATGCCCATCACTACTCAATCCCCTCACCGGCAGTCTCCACCCCCACATCCATGCACACGTCCCCTGTGTCCTCTCCCAATGTGTCTGTGACCCCTCCTCCCAAAGTGCACAAACACAATCACCCACCCACCCAACAGCCATCCACCTCACAACAGCATCCAGCACATGCATCTTCACCCAAACTCAGCAGACAGACACCTCCTACACCCACTACCTCTTCCTCCACTCCCAAACCCTCTTCCCACCCCAGTGTGTCTAAAAAGGTTTTCCTGGCAAACATTGCCTGTTCCCTACCCCTCCCCCCGTCCTTCCCCTCAGGACAGGGTGTCCAGAACCCAGCCCCTCAGCCACCAAGTCGGCGTCCGCTGTGGTACCTGCAACTCCCAGAGGCTCAAAGGGGGCACCCGTTAGGCCAGCCAGTGTGCCACCAACCCCTGCAAAGGACCAAACCATTCCTCCACCTGCCAAGGTGAAGAAGGGGCCAGTATGCAGCAAGGGCAAGGATCAAGACCCACCCAGCAAGGCCTCCTCCAAAACTCCAGCTGCCAGAGCCAAGGTCACAACAGCAAATGCCAAGGTGAGGAAGGGGCAGAAAACCCCAGGAAAGGCACTTCAACCGATGAAGGCTGCAGGTGAAGGCCTGGTGCCCACCAGCAGAACCGCCAGCCCTGCCACCTGCACTGTGGGCAGCACCGCCAGCAGCCCCGCTGCAGGCACTGCCGCTAGCACCGCCACCTGCACCGCTGCTGCCACCACTATTGTCAGCAGAAGCATCCCCAGTGGGCAGCCGTCTGAGGCTGCAGGAGATGGGCTGGAGCCTACTTCCACCACTGGCAGCACCGGCACCTGCACCACAGCCAGCACCACCAGCAGCCCCGCCGCAAGCACCACCACCTGCACCGCCACCTGCACCGCCACCTGCACCGCTGACAGTAGGACCACTACCAGCACCAGCAGCCCCAGTGGGCGGCTGTCCGAGGCTGCAGGAAATGGGCTGGAGCCTACCACCACCACTGGCAGCACCTCCACCAGCACCGGCACTACCACCAGTTTGCAGCCTTAGGCGCCACAGGATGGAGTCTAGCCCTGCCTCCATGAACTATCATGCTACCTGTTCCCTGCAAATCTCGTGCCTCAGACACCCAGGTGAGGGAATGTGAACTGGCACACCCCAAGTGCTGCATCACTGGGCACAAGGCCCCCTCCAGTACCAGTAGAGATATGCATCCACTCAGCCCCTCCTTGGCAGGATGAAGCAGACTGGGCACAAAGCTCCCTCCAGAACCAGTGGAGATATGCATCCACTCACTCTAACCTTGGCAGGATGAAGCTGATGGGCACAAAGCCCCCTCCAGAACTAGTGGAGATATGCATCCACTCAGCCCCTCCTTGGCAGGATGAAGCACAGTGGGCACAAAGCCCCCTCCAGCACCAGTGGAGGTATGCATCCACTCACCCTATCCTTGGCAGGATGAAGCAGACTGGGCACAAAGCCCCCTTCAGAACCAGTGGAGAAGCCAGCCACTAGAGAGACTGTGGTCTTCCACTCCCTAGGACCAAGCAGTGGGCAGACCACCCACTTGAGAGACTGTCGCCTTGCACTCCCCAGGACCAAGCAGTGGACAGACCACCCACTTGAGAGACTGTAGCCTTGCACTCCCCAGGACATCGCTGTGGGCATGGAGCCCCCACGAGGAGCAATGGCGTAGGACCATCTTCCGGCTGAGGTGCCCCCCTTCCCCATCCCCCTGAGGTGCCTGTGTTTTTGACCTGATGCCCCTGCAGTATTCTCTCTGTATTGAGGCAGGAGTCAAGTGAGGGCTTGGCCCATGATTTTTGGCCCGGTGGCCCACGAACATTTGAAAAGGACAATATACGTCCTTCTGTACATATTGTATATTTTTGTAAATACTGTTTTTATACTTGTTACGTATATCAGCCTATTTCTAATATATCACTGATTTGACTCTATTTTTTTCGTCCTTGCGTTCTTCCTGGGGCTTACGGGGTGTAAATGTAATGTTGCTGCATGTGTTTGTGTGTGGTGTTGGGGGTAGGGTTTTTGCGTGTTGCGTGTGTGTGTCACTCTCTTTTTCCTCCCCCCTCTCCTGTGTACTAGGTGCAGTACTCACCGTGGTCTTCGCTGCGTCTTTGGTTTTCTTGGTAGATGAGGAGGTAGACCAGCATGAGCAGGACCTATAACCCGGGCTCCATGGTGTCCTGGTTCTTCGTTGAGTGTTGAGAGGTGAGTGGTTTCCCTTCCAAACACTGTTTCCACCATGCTTTTGATGGCGTTGGTACCGCCCGGAAAAGCTGGCCGATTGGCGGGTTGTGATAGGGTGGGTGGTACATTGTCTTCCACCTGTCTGTTGGCAGTGACCGCTGCGTTGTTGGTTGCTACCGCTGTGGCAAAAGTAGTGTTAAAGTGGCTGTCTGTGTTTGCGGTTTCCGTGTGGTCGTGATCCCATTTTATTTACCGCCAGCCTATTGGCAGTATTACCGCTGCTTTGACACCGACCGCCACGGTTGTAATGAGGGCCATAATGTTTTACTTGTTTATAAATGTACAGGTGAATTTATCATTTTTTTGTTTCAATCAAATATTTGAGCTTTTCCACTTTGACCATTACCAACATGATACTCATCCTAACTCCCATTCACACCAAAGCCCTCTGCTCCTCACCCTCTTACGTACAGAGACCTGGGTGGCTACAGGTACCTGAACATGGTAGACTGTCCACCCATAACTGTCCAGGTGCCAGGCACCTATTACCTCTGCCACCAACATGAGGGAAGCCTATGTTTTCCCTCTTCCCCACTTAAACTTTTTTCTTGTGGTAGGTGTAAAGAATAAATCTTCACTTTAAGTAAGTCAAAATTAGTTTATTTACTTATAAAAGGAGCCCACCATAAGGAATCTTTCAACATGAGAATCACGAAGCAACTGTCTAAAAGAACCGTTGCTTGGAATCTCTCATATGAAAAGATTCCAGCGTGCCAATGTGCCGCCATGAGCTCATTTGTATATATTACATTACACAGGTAACACACCTTCCCCTTTATGAACAACAACAAATATAGTTTCTATACATAGTCACGTATATGAACATAAAATCGATATAAATAAAAATCCTTACATTTTGAAGGTACTGAGACAGTACTATTAAGACTGCCATTTCTCAGGACTACTATGTCCCCTACTTTCATCTAAATTAAGATAAGAGCCTGTAACAATATTAGTAGAATTCTCATTTACAGCTTCTTCATTTACAGATGACCCTGGAAGAGAATCTTTTAATCAAACTCCAATCACCAATATTAAACATCACTTCCTTTACCATGAATTTTTTATCAAATTTTTCTTTTGCTGCAGTTTGATATTGGGATACCCTGTCTAATATTTCATTCATTTTTCTTTTAGAATTTGTTCTTTGCAATCTTAAAACTTGCACCCACTCGGGATTCACTAATAACTTAGGAGTTCTGCTCCTCATGAGTTCAAATGATGGGACACCGGTGGTACTATGTGGTGTATAAGACAATTTCATAATTTTGCGGAACAAAAAGTTCCACATCTAAATTTTCTGGCCTTTGAACTCCTTCTTTAAGAATCCTATTAACTCTTTCTATCAAACCATTTGAAGATGGTTAATATAATGCCACTTGAAGATGCTTACTGTCTAACGAATTTACAAAATGTTTCATGAAATGTCTACCATTATCCATGGCTAAGTATTTAGGTGGGCCCTCAATACTAAATTTTTTTAAAAACATCGTATTACACTTCCAGTACTAGGAGATGGTACAAAATCCAAATATACCCATTTAGTCAAGTGATCAACTAGTGCAACCATGTACATTTTGTTCCAAATCTAAACACTCAAACTGGCCTGCAAAATCAAGTGCCACTTTGTCCCATACAGCTTCATGCAAAGTACTACTTTCAGAGGTGTTTCTGATGTTTTCCAATGCTTATCTGAAAGCAGACATGTAGTACAGATATTAATACACTCAGTTAGTTGAGAGTCTGAACCTGGCCACCAGTAAAATTGTTTCAAGTGTTTAGCTGTACTATTAACTCCTAAATTTCCTTTAGGAGCTAACTCAATTAATGTGCTTCTGATTTTAGATGGAGGAATACATTTGTCATTATGCATGAGGATTCCCTTCACAATGGACAATTCCTGTGCTACCTGAGAACATTTGTATACGTTTTTGCTTACATGTCTTATCTTTTGGCCAACCAATTTTTGAAAAATGTAAGACTTCTTGTAATACTTTATCTTCTTTAAGAGCTTCCACCCATTCTTGGTATGATACACTAGCATTACCCTCCACTAGATCATCCACTATGGCTATAACACTTTCAACATCCTCTGGAAATTCATTTTCATCAATATCTACTAGTGGCATTCTTGACAAACAGTCAGCACGTACATTTTAACCCCCAGAAATGTACTTAATGTCAACATTGTACAAACAATCTTACAAAATTAGTAGATGCTTTGCTTGTTCCAGTACCATTGAGAAGATAAACTAATGGCTTGTCATCAGTGTATAATATGAATCTATTACCCTCATAAAAAGTTTTTAAACTTCTCTGCAGCCCAAACACAAGCAAGAGTTTCTCTCTCAATAGTAATATAATTGCATTCTGATCCTTTTCGAGAAGCAAAGGCAACAGTAACCTCGTTCCCCTCACTCCACTGAGATAAAACTGCACCAAGGCCTTTTTGGCTTGCATCAACAGTAAACAAACATTGTTTTCCAGCAGTAAACAGTGTTAAAGCTGCAGCTGAAACTATCATGTCTTTAACTTTGTCAAACACTTCAAATTCCTCTGTGTTCCCTGTGAATTTTACTCTTTCTTGAGTAATGGTCTAAGTGGATGCACTGCAAAAGCATAGCCACTTACAAATTGTGAATACTATTCACTGAGTCCTAAAAAGGATCCAAGTGAACCTTTTTCTTTAGGAACTGGCACATCTTTGATGGCTTTAATAAGACTACATATTGTTTTGATACCTTCTGATGGTATTCTATGTCCCAAATAATTAATGTCATTAACCGCAATTTTACATTTATCAGATCTTAATGTGATCCCATGTGCTTTCAAAACAGATAAAACTTGTTGTAAAATACCATTGTGTTCCTGCTTGTTGCCTGAAAATATTAGGACATCATCTTGAACAGCCTGAACTCCCTTAATATCCTTTAAAATAGTGTCCATAACCCTTTGAGAAACAGTGGCAGCCAAAGCCAGACCAAATTGCATTCTCAAAAACATATAGGCACCAAAAGGTGTAACAAAGGTCGTGAATTCTTGTGAATCTGAATCTAAGGGAATTTGATGTTAAGCAGACTTCAGATCCAGAAATCTGAAATATTTTGCTTGACCTAAATTGGCTAAAAGTTCTTGAATTTTTGGAAGCGGGTGGCAATCAATTTCATTATTTTTGTTTAAAGATCGTGAAGCCGCACATAAGCAAAACTCTACTTGTTTTTGTTTTTACAAGAACAATTGGACTAACCCATTCAGAGGAATTGGTTTCAGCAATAATACCCTCTTCACACAGATTGTTTAACATTTCTTTTAAGTTATCTCGAGCACTTAAAGGAATTGGTCTCACCTTATGAACAACTGGAACTGCATCCTGTTTCAATCTGATGTGGTGTTCAAATCAGTTTAACACAACACTTGTTTCCAAGTCTTGATTAATGGGGTACATGAAAAGAGTACTGTTTTTAGACAGAGGGAAGAGGAAAATGTAATTCAGAAATAAATGCACATAATGAGAAAACAAGCTTTAGGTTATTGTGTTGTTTAGTTGTCACCATCAAATAGCTCTTCCACTAATCATCTTCTGGAACTGACGTGAACATTCTCTTGCAGAACTGCATAAGCAAAGACTGTATCATACTCTGGTGTTTCTTTTTTCTTATTCTATAGGTGACGTCCACCAACATGAGGAAATACTGTTTTGTACTGGTGTTTGCAGTTGCGTGGTGCGTCCCGTCCTCCGGTGAGAGTTTAAAAAAAAATATTCATTATTGTTTTTTAGTCAAGAGTTACAATGTAACAAACATCTACCTAGGCCCCTGCCCCCTGGGAGCTCAGTGCCATGTCTTCTGTTCTTTAAACAATTCATATTGTCTCGATGAACTCACCCACCTACCCTAATCCATTGTACATGCACAATCTAGTTTCATATTGAGTTGCCTCAATAACGTGTCATGTGACTCTCTGTGTTCAAGGTGACCATCTGTTTTGTTAAGATTGATTAACAACAGACGTGATATCAGAATGTGTGGACAGCACACATAGTAATTAGATAATTTCTAGTACATTGGAAACATGGACAGCAACGAGTGATCAGACAACATTCATAGTAAACACATATTTTTTATATGCAAATGTTATTGCATTTTTTAAAATATATAGCAAAATAGCATCTGCATACCAATACTGTAATTTTACCCACATTGCAACAAACATTTACATATAAATTTCTCTTTCAATAGACTTCAACCAGCCAATGCTCATCTGTAATAGGTTTTTATAGTAATCCTTCCAGGTACATTCTATCAGCATTAAGTCCACAATCTGCATTTCAGTTCATGGTGGTTGGTTATTTGGATGAATCTGTTACTCTCTTGGAGACACCCAGTGGATTGCACTTCGCTATTTGGCAAACACAGTGCCCAAAGCTGCCTTTCTTATCTTGATGTGATAGTTTTGTGTAGTAGGGAATTGCTTCACAGACCGTGAGGAAGTCCTCTACCACCCGGCCCCAGTAGTTCCCTATTCATGAGCACAACCAGAGCATATGTAAAAAGCCTACACTAGAAATACCACATCTTGGACATGTTGATGCCAGACCCAGGTGGATCCTGGTGAGTTTCTTATGTGTGAGGTAAGTCATATGAAGATAAGAAGAGTGGATCAGTTTAAACCATGCATTTGGAGAAACACTTTTAACCTATGAGCAGGATTTTCCACAATCTGTATCGAATGAGGGTTCTGGGTACTCCAGTGACCATTTGTCACATGCACCTGCCGGGTCTTAGCCCGTCAGTAACCAAGGCTGCATACAAATTAGAAAGTAGTTGTCTATAACTAGCAAAAGTAAAAATAATTGGCTTCAACTCCGTTGGCAGAGGTTCCTCTGGGAAAGCTGTGCAGATCCCTCTAGTCACCTGAACTATTGGAATGTGTTGCAGAAACTGACCAAGGCACCTTCTCTGTTCATATGTGAGGAATTGTTTATTGATATATAGACACCCCTACCATGTGACAGCTACCGGTTTGCCATCTAATCAGAGTCATAACTTTATTAATATCATTAAATGGCTTTAGAATCTACAATGGCATATTTGGATCATATGGTGGTTTCTGTAAGATCACTCTAACCAATCTTTCCTGGATCATACCTGTTTGTTTGACTAAGTATGGTAAGGTTTGCAGTGTAGTTTTCTCCATCATAGAGGCGCCACTCAGTATTCCTCTGGTGTGTTCCTTCCATTATGACCTTTTCCTAATTGTCTTGCTCATCAAACCAGTGTGTTAGGTGTTATAAATGAGCTCCTGTATAATAATGAATAAGATCAGGTAGCCCAAACCACCCTCGGATTCATGGGAACTTCAAAGTATTCAGATTCACTTGGTTCCATTTTCCCACCCAATCCAAGGAACCCATTAGTCTATCTAGTTCACCAAATATCTAGTAAGGCAGAGGCCACATTGAGTTTAGTAACATGTATAAGTACCTGGGCAAGAAAACCATCTTCACCAAGGCAATCCTACCTTTAATGGAGAGCTGCAGCATTTTCCAGATGTAACCAAGCCTGCAAGACATGTCAGCACCCTCCCCATGTTTTCGTGGTACTGGGCAGTAGGGCTTTCTGTGATCTGTATCCCCAAATATCGGAAATGGCCGGCCTCTCATCAAATACTCATCTCCGGTAGCAATTAATGGGCCAGTCGCCTCATACCACTTAGGGTAGAGCAGTGATCTATCCCAGTTTTTCCTCAATACAGAGATGTTGCCAAATTGGTCAGGTTCGTAAAGGAGGCCATATTGATCTTTGCAGATCTGTGAGGTAAGCTAAGAGACACCAGAGGGGTAGTCGAGCCAACTCATATTCTCCATCTCTCCATGAAGGTGTGAAGCACTGTATCAAATGCCCGTTCTATATCCAATACTGCCAGCAGTTAATAGGATCCCGTAATGGAGCTCATGACTTGTCAGGCATCTAATACTGTGCATAGTACTCCTGCTCGAGATAAAACATGATTGTTACGTGTGGGCCAAAGTGTTCATGACCCTAAGAAATCTGTTAGTTAGTGCCATGCTGAACACCTTCATATATGTATTTAATGTAGACGGATGGTGATATAATGACAATTTCGTTGGGACTCTATCAACTTTCAGGATCAAAGTGATCAGTACCTGTCTCGTAGATGCAGGTAATTCACCTGTCCCTTTAGCTTCAACAACAACAAAAATAACAGCTTCTTAACCACCAGGTGAGGCATCAGCTGAAACAAATCTGCTGGCAGGCAATGTGCCCCATATGATTTACGCTTTTGCATTCTGCCAATCGCTTCCTTCAGCTCTTCAGTGGTCAGTGGAGGCTCTAATTAAATTTGCTATTCCCAGGGCAATATTGGCAACAAGTAATTTTTATAGCATTGATAAGGGTGTCTTGCACCTGTGTATAAGTCAACACTAGGTAAACTCAGCACGTGTCATTACTCTCATCTCTAGAGATAATGTCCGCATCTCCATCCTGTCTGAACCGAAGTATGTATATGAAGCCTTTGTTTTTAAACAGCCTAGTAAACAGACTGCTGACTTTGTCTCCCTCTCTGTGTAGTCTTAAACTATACCAGGTATTTGTGAATTTCCTGGTCCCATGCATAAGTAAGATGTCTTTTTTGCCATAAGGACCAGGTGCCTTTTGTTGGCTAACTCTCTTTTCAGCTTCGCTACTTTCAATTCCATATCAGTGAGCTCACAGCTCATGAAATGTCATTCTCACCCCAGCAATTTGAGAAATGCATTCCCCTCTCAAAACAACTTTGTAAGCTCCCTATTCTATTGACCACCTTTCTGTTGTATTCTTGTTATTTTCAAAACAATGTGTTATGAATTCTCCTACATGGGACACAAGCAGTATTTCCATGAGTGGTATTCAAATTTAAAATGGCAATCACCAATAAAACGTGTGAAACCTACAGGGAGATGGCAACTTTGAGCACAGAAAACAATTGCACATTCATGCCTAAAAGACAGCAGAGCATTTGCTCCCTAAAACAACACTTCACCAAAGAAAACACAATAGCACAGGTAACAAGAACAGTATGACGACTGCACTCATAGTACAGACTACCCCACTAGCACCCAAAAGGACTTAGAAAATCAATAGGGATGGCAATTCCCAGAGTGGAAAACCAACATCAAAAGCAGAAACAACAACGTTGCAGAGATCATGAATAGGTTGGGCAGAACTCACAATAAACAGACAACATCATATAATATGAGCAAATGCAGGAGATCTTTATAAATGGACGGTATATGCTTCTTTATGTTTGTGCATGTGCATATGTTTACCTTGGCAAATCACTCCACATTTCTAGATATCGTTAGTGCTGTGCTGAGATAAGGGTCAAGAACTCACCAAGAATATCTACTTTTATAAGGGAAGAACGCACCTTTAGCCCTGTGAGCCTGGATGTGGGGGGATACAGTGATCAAGGTATGGCATTATTCTTAAAGCACTAGTCCTGGACCAGGGCAGTGTTTCCACTCTTAGCGCCACTCAAGTGTCTGTATTACCTGAACAGGCTTGCATTCATCTGGAGGGTTATTCCATGAGCTCACTGGAGCACCAGGCATATAGCTCTGTGGCGGGACTCAGGAATATAGCATGAATCAAAGGATGTCAAACTGTCTTATTCTTCAATTACCTAATGAACAGCACAGCTTTCTAGAAAAGAGCATGAACAAGATTTGTAACCATTATTTCCCAAGATGGGGCTCTGTTCTTCAGATGGATTTCAGGGTTCCCGATTCAAATTGAAGAACATTTTCCTGTGATGTCAGTTTTTATTTGAGTTGTATATAATGGAGGTAACCCTAAAAGGACCATGTATCTTCTCCTTGATTATCCACCTTGGTTCTTTTCTCCATCCTGATGTCAGGCTGAGTTTGGTGGGTTGCATATTTCTTCAATATTAATCTTTATCTTCAATAAAGGGCTTTATGTTTGCCAAAAAGGTTTTTTTCACCTTTGTGGTTTTTATTTTCTAACTCGTATCCTCTTAAAGAGGCTGTTGATGCCTTTCAAATGTACTATCCTCTACAGGGTGGCACTATGGCACTGGGAGGAGACACAACAGTTCCCTTCCTCTGGCAATCAAGAAGGGACTCAATATAACTTTTCAGTGTCGGTCCTTGACAGCTATGCTCATCACCATTTATATGTATTTGCCAATGTGTGTGGTATTCTACTAGCATGTGGATAAATCTACCTCAGCTCTTTCCACATAGAAAGAACAACAACAAATACCCTTCCACGCATATGCATAAGTGGACACAAATGAACAGCGTAATTTGATTTCTATCAATCTATCAATATTGCCTTTGTGCTTGCCTCTACACCGACGTGATGATTACCAACAAAAATGCAAATAATGCAGATCATGTGGAAAAACCTACATGTACTATAATTTTCCGAAGTCTGTAAAACTATAGTTTGTAAAAACATAACAGCAAATGATCTGAATGCTCTATAAACTTTAGTAGTTAAAACAAAATACAACATTAAATTAACAGTCTATTAATAATCTGAAAAATAGTAATATTCAACTTCCCACAATAATTCTTCATGTTCCACCTTTTTACTGTACAATACATAAACAAATGCTTAGCTTAATTAATACAAACAATGAAATGGGTTGCAAGAAATTAGGGTATTAGTTACGTCTAGTAGGTACTCGCCTCAGATAATAATCACAGTTCTTGTCAGGTTCACTCCTCAGACTCACTAAATAAACCTAATCTCAGCCCTCTTGTTTAACTTAGAGGCAATTTGTAAAGTATTTATTCAGTATCAAAACAGTAACTAAGCCAAAATACAAAACAAAAAAATCCCAAAACAACTTCGAAAATAGACTAAAATGTAATAAAGTTACACCAAAAGGAAAAAATTTAATAAAGAGACCGGGAGATGTGAATTATTTAAGTTATAAGTAGATATGAAGGGAAAGGAATTGGCCAGGCTTCCTATACATTATTCCGTGAACAAGGAGACCCATATGAACTGGGAACACATTGAGCCAAGCATGGTTTTCCAAGATCGCTGATGCCTACAAGGATATTACTTGTTGCCTTTCTGCTAGTGCGAAACCCAGTGAGATTCAGCAAGGTTTTATAGCAATCTGTGGATTGTTCTTGCATTCTAACTAGAATTAAGGCACCCAAAGAATGCCCCCTGTACTCGTGGTTTATCCCAGATTGTACCCTAGCACTCAAAACCCTCAAAAAGGCTATTAACAAGATCCCTCAGGACATTGTGGCTATCAGTGCAGCCGGGAAGTAATATAAAAGGGCTTTAGAAAATAAGAAACAAGAAATTAGACAAAAAAGCATTGGAAGACTTAGAAAAAGTGGTCCAGTTGGGAAATAGGAGGGCCTTTTGGGAAGTTATAAATTGTTTTATTGTTTTTTTGGATGGCCCAGATACTGGAGTAGTTATATACCCAAATTGGACTGGATCACCCATTTCTCACTCATATTTGATCCATGCAGTCTGACAGTGAAATCCCTTCCGAAAGTGTCTGACAGTGGAATCCCCTCTGAAAATTAGTGTAGACTCTCACTTTTTGGACGACTAATGGCTTGGTGAGTTCATTTATCTGCAGGTGTGTCTAAACCTATCTCTAGTGCAGCTGCTGGGAAGACACCAAGCCCTGTCTTGGTTCCTATTGATTTGTTTAAACATAACCTAGCTTTCCATGCCCCATTAATTACAAAGGTACCTACAGCTGTGGTCAGGGAAGATCCAATTGAATCTTGGTTGGAATCCATTATAGTGTGGATATACTGTATAAAAAAGGCAACAGGAAACACCCTGCTTTTTACTGCCTAATTCCACTATTAGACTCTACTGTCAAAATTTTAGGGTGTTTGATTCTGAGCAAATTGGAGGAATGGGCAGAGACCAATTCCTTTTTCTCACCGGTCCAATATGGTTTTAGGTCTGGCCTAGGTCCAGTCGAGCAGGTACTTAACCTATCTTTAATATTGAGGAAATATGTCAAGGCCAGGAGAGATGCCTTACATATGGTCTCTTGTGCTTTTGACTTAATCAACAGTCCAAGGCTGTGGGATTTAATGGAGTAAGCTGGAGTCGACCCCTCGTTATTGGACCTTGTTAGGCACCTACATTGGGACACCAACACGAAATAACCAAATACACAGAGAGGAGATTGTATGCATTCTATTAAAGTCTCCAGAGGGGTGAGGTATGGCTGTATCTTAGCATTCTTTTTCTTTTTATTTGATGTTAATTCATTAGATGCAGTCCTGAGATCTTGTAGCAAGGATGTTCCCAAAGTTGGCTCCCGACCGTTCCCTTTACTTTTATATGCGGATGACGTGGTTCTCATAGCACAAACAGCAAAAGGCCTGCATAATCTTTTAAATGTTTTTAAAGATTTTATGACTAATTTGAACCCGAAAGTTAATCATAAAAGATCCTTCCTCTTGACTTATCCCAAAAACAGCAGAACTAAAAGCTATGATATTGGGGGAAATCCTATTGCCAAGATATCCCATTTCAATTACTTGGGCATTTTGGTTGATGTCAATTTGATGTGAGACAGGCTAATCAGTCAAGGAACACAGAAGATGGGGCCCTCTTGTGAATCAATCCACATTTTTGCCCAAAATGTAGGACATAAGCCACTTAGATTGATGACCCAGTTATACAAAAGTAAGTGCCTTTCAGTTGGTGTTTATGGAGCAGGAGTTTGGGGTATGCTCTACTTGGGAGATTGCAGACATTCGAAAACAGATTCTTGTGTAAGCTTTTAGCTGTCTCCAAAACCAACTCAAGCCTTATTTTACATTCAAAACTGTCTATGGGCTTCTTAGAGGACCAATATAGATTGGCCCTTATACAATTGTGGCTAAAATTATGGATCACTCCGGAGACGTTTTCTAGAAGGGTGCTGGAGGATTGCCTAAATTTAAATAACATACTTGCCATTCCCTTGTTAGCTTAGGTCAAGATTACTTTTAGCGCGTCTGAGACATATTTTTGACTCCCCAGGATCTCCTGGTCCCAAATCCAAGGAATTGGTCAAACAAAGATTTCTATCCTATAGTGACGAGGCCAGAATAGCTAAGTCATTAGACAAGGCCTCTGTTCTTAGATATATGCCAATCACCACTACCTCAGGGATGGAACCATATTTAAATAGGTTCTGAATCCTGAACATAGATTTTATCTAACTAGGCTAAGATTAAACATGGCCCACTTTTTAGCCGCATTTCCTGTGACCGGCACTTGGTTCCCCTCCATCGTGTGCGGTCCATGCGACGCTGCCTACTCCCAATCTATGTCGCACTTTATGCTTTTCTGCACTCTGTACCGCACTTTAAGGTTCTGAGTTTTACGTCCACTTTTTTCTTATATGCATTTTATCTCACACCAGGAAGGGTTGACTTGTTCACAATGTTTAGCTTCCCCAGCAATCTGCTTTGCTTTCGTCTACCACCTTTACAATAAAATTAAGAAAAATATATCTTTTATAAATTGTTTTAAATGTGTACAAAAAGATTTCCTGTTGTCCTTGAAGATTATTTCCTTTTATGTTTCTGATCTGTATTAAAAGAATTATTAATTTTGCTTATGGATGCTATAAATGTATTTTTATCTTGTGCTGTTATGGTCATGTTTTAGACTGAAAAAAGATAAAAAAGAATAAAAAGTAGATATGATTCTTTGAGTTTTAAGTAGAATTATAGTTAATGTTAGCGGAAGAACAGGACCTAGGCACAATTTAGTGCTAACAGTGATGGAGGGTGAGCCTGGTACACTAACTAGGTTAGTCCTGGTCAAATACTTTAGCATCTGATTTAAGTCGTTTAAGTGCCAATCCATCATAGGAGTACCCTTCTAAACTCCCGCCACACTCCACCAACACCTCACGGGAGGTACATAGAAACTCACAGGGTGTCAGGCAAAGGACACACAGAAGTGGTTCAGTTACCAGTGGTCAGCTGGGCATTTGCAGTAAAAGGCATTTTGTAGCTTGTTGTGTCCCCTAGGCTTTAACAGGAGGGCAGCCTTGTGACCCTCAAAGTCCCCTTTTGTTATCCTGGGTACAATAGGGAGAGCAAGTTCAGTTTTCAGGGCTCTTCTCAGGTTGCAGACAGCAGATCCAGTCCTCTTCTGTTCTTCCACACGTCCAAAGGTGATCTGAAGTGGGTACTTGGAGGAACCATATTTATGCCTGGCACAAGTTTGTGGATGGGAATGACTCCTGGGGGCACCCTAACCAATGGGGTAAAGGATCCTGGGGCACACCCAACCTACTTTGAACGTTTTTAAGAAGACTCTGAGGGTTGAAGCGACCTTGCAAAGTTCCAACATTTGTCAATTTCAGTATTTAATTTCCTAAATAAAGAAAAGTGGGCAGTTTTTGAGACAGACTTGTTTAAGTCTGTATGTTTTAATTGGCACTGTACATCATTTTCAATTGACTTCCACCTAAAACTGTAGATGCCAATAGCCTTCCAATTTAATCCCTACACTGTACTAATGAAACATTATGTTCTGTTTGCTCTCAAACAATGTTTCTTTTAATCTATAAACATATGTCTCAGGGGAGAGGCTGTAGCTCAGCGGCAAAAGCTGCTGAATTTAGAGCTGGGGAACCAGGTTCAAATTTTGGTGTTCACTCAACATTCTGTGATTCTGGGCAAATCATGTAATCTCCCTGTGCCTACAAAAACAAATGGACATGTTGTTGTGTAATGTAACTGGTGCTCATGTAAAGCGCTCTAATACCTTCAGGTCGAGTTTGCGTTATATAAAACTGCAACAAATATGTAAATACGTCCTACACACACATTCTGCATTTACTTAATTTAAAAACAGAGGGCCTGATTTGGATCTTGTTGGACAGGCTACTCTGCGGTGCCGAATATCATGTCTGCCCACACCTAAATACCATTTAAAAAAATGGTATTTAGATTTCGGCAGACGGGATATCTGTCACTGTTGAAACAGAGTAACCCCTCTGCCGAGACCTAAACAGTCCTATAGTCTGTTTGATTTCTATGGCCGGACTTGAAAGAAAGCAAATGTGCTACTTTTAAACAAAATAATTATTTATTTTATGAAGCAGATGAAATTGTAATCTAAAAGTGCAATTTACTTTTCTTTTGAAGCATGATGGCTGTACTGACAGGCTGTGTTACTTCACCACTGATCTAGCTGGTTTGTTAGCTCAATAAATGTATTTGCTTCTTGACCTAGAAAAGGCACTTTAAGTTGAAATACAAGTCACAAAGCCTGACTCCTCCCAACAATGAAACTGAAACTGCTTTTCTTAAATAAAGAACACAGCAGGGGCCAGTCAAGGTCCAGTTGACACTGGTCATCTGGGCAATTACAGGAAAATGACTCTTGTAGCTTATATCTCTGAGGTTTAACAGGAGGTTAGTCTTATGATCCATGGAGTCCAGTTCTTTGTCCTGGGTAAAAGGGGGATAGCGGGCCCAGTCTTCCGAGCTCTTCTCAGGTTGCAGGTGCAGTTTCTTCTGTTGTTCCGCAGGCCCAAATGTAACCTGAAGTGGTGACCTGGAGGAAGCACCTTTATGCCTGGAAGGAGTTAGTAGGTGGTAATGATCCTTGGGTACGCCCTACCCAAGGAGGTAAAAGTTCCTGAGGCTAACCTTACCTACTTTAAGCATTTTCAAGATGGCTGAAGTCTTCGGTTACACTAAACTTCGGCTCGGAGGATCCTTTATAAAGGGAAATTTCACTATTTAATTCACTTAAAAAAGAAAAATGGGCATTTACTCATGCAGGTTGTTTCAGGTCTGTATGTTGTTTCAATTGGCACTATAAATCGCTTTCACTTGACTTTCACTTAAAACCGAAGGTGCCAATTTCATTTTGATTTAATCCCTACCAGTGCTTAATTTGTAAATAAAAACGTGCCGGTGCCCAAAAGCCCTCCTCTTAAAAAAGCGGCTGCTGCAATTACATGTGCGAAGACGGAATACTAAATCAGCGTAATCCCGAGGCCATCTCGGCCCTCTTTAATCCATTGACAGCCACTCCCTGCCCCGTCAGCTCACTCCTGCAGCTTTCTGCTTTCTCCCATTGTGACGCTTTTTCGTTTTTCTCTTCCTCTGTCTTTTCCATATGTGTCTTTTGCTCGAGGTAAATTCTAGAGGCAGAAACATAAGTGCCGGCCTTCAAAAATAAGGGCCAGTGTTCTGCACCGGAAACAAAAAAGCACAAATTAAGCACTGATCCCTACTCTGTCTTTAATAAACATTGTTTTCTGCTTGTTCTCATATATTGTTTCCTTAAATCTGTGCACATATGTAAATACGTCCTATACTCATTCTGTAATTACTTAACGTAAAAACAGTCTGTTTGGCTTCCCTGCACAGAAAGCAAATGTGTTATTTTAAAACAAAATATATATTTTTATAAGTAGTTGTAAATGTAATTTAAAAGTGTACTTTACTTTTCTTTTGATGTGTGTCGGCTGTACTGACAGGCTGTGTTACTTGGCTACAGGTCTAGCTGGTCTGTCTGGTCATTAAGGGCATATTTAAGAGACCCTAGTGTCACCAGAGCGTCACTTTTAGTGACGCTCCGGTGGCGCTATGCCCTTCGCCATATTTACAAGGTGGCGTTAAGCCACTTTTTGTGCCTTAACACCACAAAGTAAATACAGTCCCTTCACATGCAGCACTTTGCATTTAAGGGGCGTGCAATGGGTGTTGCTGTGGGTGTGCCTCAACATTTCGACGCTGCCTCAGATTTACCAAATTTTGTAAACCTGAGGCAGTGCCAAAATCTAACGACACCCCGGGGTGGCGTTAGCAAGGCGCAACGAGGAAAAATACTTTTATTCCTCCTCGGTTTTTGCTTTTTATGTGTGTGCTGCTTTGTGCAGCAAGCATAGAAAAAGCAAAATACCAGACATGATTGTTTATGTGCGGGAAGGTGTCCCTTCCTGCACATAAACAATCATTTCAAAATGATGCTTTGGGCATTCTGAAGCACACACAGAAGAGCCAAATCGCCATTAGTGATTGTTTATGTTCAGGAAGGGACACCTTCCCACACATAAACAATCAACCCCCTCAAAGCTGACATCCTTGCACAATGGCAGCTCAATTTAGCATAAGTGCAGGGGACAACATAGGGGTGTGCCTTTATATATTAATTAAATATGGCGTATCCTTGCGTTGTGAAAATGATGGAGCACATCGCTGCCAATTTTGGCGCCATGTTGCACTCATTTTCTTTTAAATATGGGCCTAAATCACTTGGCTTCTTCCACTAGAAAAGGCAATTCAAGTTGAAACACTAGTCACAGAGCCTGACTTCTTCCAGCGATAAAACTAAAACTGCTTCCCTTAATCAAAGCGAAACAGACTGTTAATCATAGCGCTGTTACTGATCTACCAATCTGCAATTGTCTTTGCTTCACTTTCTGAAGAATAATCAATACACCTATTTCACTTGGATATATATGAATCTTATCTGCACCTAAGGCGTAATCTAAATTGAAAGTAAGTTACATATTAAATGGCTCAGAGAAACTTCAAAATGGATGGCAGTATATTTAAGTTATACATTTAAAGTGCATGTTGCTCCTGCAATGACGGAATTGCTCACAAAATCACAAGTATGCTTGGGTTCAGCAATACTTAAGGAATCAAAAAATTATATAACCATGTTACAAAAATAAATATTTTTATATGTTCAAAAAAGTAGAGATCTATACCTAATCAGTAGCGTAAACAGTGCACCCTGGCCTATAACAACCGATGGAAGGCATAGTTTCATGGATGCAAAAAAATTACTGCATTATGCAGGTAATATTCCAAGCACATCCATACACATTAAAGATAAAAATAACAAAAACGCTCAGCAGTCACAACAGACAGCAATAATAATGTAGTGAGAGTAACGAACAAGCAGAAACGAGCCACACAACGCTGACAATCAGAGAGCATAAACTACCAATGCTACAGACTACACCAACAATGGACAAGAGGCAGTTTGTCTACCACTTGTTACACCCACTGTCCAATTAACTCCATAGGATCTCAATCAATTCACCTGTTTAATGACCATGAACGACTGAAACACAATGAAATGGTCAAAATAAAATGGACCTAACAGCCAGGTGGACGTTGACAGTGGAAATACCGATTGATTGCCTCAAGCCCATGAATGAAATATGGATTTAGCAGGAAAGTTTAGATTTCTGCTGTGAGCTGTGATCTACAAAAGAGGTCTAGCCAGTAGCAGCATTACAAATATACTTTTGTTTTGTCAGTACGACCCATGCTTGAGGGTAATAAACATATTAGGTACCTGTCAGGAGCTCAGGCCGACACTGCAAGATAAAGAAATAGTTATAGGTAGTCTATTTGAAGGCACCAGCAAAGTGGCAGGCATTCTGCTTATTTTGTCTGAGCTAATTGTAGTGTAATTTAGTACTACTATCTGATACACTGTTACACTGCTTAGAGGCTCTATTAACTCTGTCAGTTTTTCTGCAGGACCTCTATATCATAAAATAAGCCATACAGTGGGCTGTGGCAGACGTTTAGTTATGGTTCCGATGCACCGTCTATTAGAAAGAGCATTTTTTGATCTATTAATATTACTTGTATAGCATGTCCAATCTGCACAAAATTATACTCTCACTTGATCCCTCCAGAAAAGATTTGGCATGTCAGGTGTTGTGCAGATGTGTCTGCGACGAGGGAGAACGTTATGGGGCGGAGGGACATCAAGGAAAAAGTATTTTCTATTTTAATTCGTATGGGAGTGTGTGCACTCGGGGGCAGCAGAAAGTGCTGAATAGAATTAAACTCAGCTTGGCATGAAAATAGAAATGTATCCAAAAGGCATGTTTTTGAGTGGTATAAACCCATTCAGTAGTTTTTGACAAGGTATCATTACCAAAGTTGTCAGCCAGGCTTTGAAGTGTTAATTTGGTTGTACATCTTGTACGTTGAACCCTTTAGATTGAGCCTGCAAGTTCCATCAATCGCTTTTTATTCTTCTGAGAAATATGATTGGATGATTAAGAATTTGTATTTATTTATTTTTCTGGCATCCTCAATTGTCGAGTTCCATAAAATTCATTTGTTTTGTGTGCATGAGAATACAATATTTTACATTCTGAACACTCCTAGGAGGGCAGGAGTGAGACCTTAGCACATGATGGAAGGATCTACTAATTACATAAAATTACTATGCACAGATACACTCTGTGGCACAAGATATGGGGAAATGGTCAAAATTTGCTTGAAATACATAAGCATCATGTACTAGGCAGAGGCAGAGTTCAAATGACTTTCACATTCATAATGGCGCTAAAGATAGTATACGTGGTCTGGTCAGATAAATCTCTCTGGTGTCATCAACTGTTAAGTCTTAGGCATCTTTTTATGGCAGTAAACTAATCACAGAGTGTTTTAAATAGAAAACGTAATATTCAGCATGGAATTCATTAGGATTTAGGAAATCTGTTACTGGCTGCGTAGAAAGGCATGTGTAACAATTGTGACTTAAGGATATGCTACTTGGTGTTCAGTCAATCTAATGTCTAAGCTAATCATACAGCTTTAAGGCTGGTATGGGCCACATTCAAAACAATGTATGCTCATCAATGTAAAGCATACTGTGTGTATGCTAACAACATATTTTCCACAGATGGTACTGGTGGATGTGGTTAGATTATTTAGCCTCCTCCTCCTCCAGAAACTTGGCCTTCTAAATATATTTACGTGTGGGTATTTATATCATAGTCAGCCATTTCATAATAATAATAATAATAATAATAATCAGGAATTTTAAAGTGCACTACTCACACGTGAGGGTCTCAAGGCGCTAAGGAGGGGGGGGGGGGAGTTGCTGCTACTGCTCGAACGGCCAGGTCTTTGAGAAGTTTCCTGAAGGTAAGGAGGTCTTTGGTCTGGCACAGGTGGGTGGGAAGAGTGTTCCATGTTTTGGCGGTGAGGTGCGAGAATGATCTACTGCCGGTTATAGTTCTGTGGACGTGGGGACGGTTGCGAGGGAGAGGTCGGCAGAGCGGAGATGCCGGGTCAGGGTGAAGAAGGAGAGTGGACTGTTGAGGTATTCTGGTCCGGTGTTGTGCAGTGCTTTGTGAGCGTGGGTGAGGAGTTTGAAGATGATTCTCTTGTTGACGGGGGGCCAGTGCAGGTTTTTCAGGTGGTCTGTGATGTGGCAGTGGCAGGGGATGTCCAGGATGATCCGTGCAGAGGCATTCTGGATGTGTTGCAGCCTCTTCTGGAGTTTGGCCGTGGTTCCTGCATAGAGGGCATTGCCCTAGTCCAGCTTGCTGCTTACGAGGGCTTGGGTGACTGTTCTTCTGGTTTCAGTAGGTATCCATTTGTAGATCTTTTGGAGCATGCAGAAGGTGTTGAAGCAGGAGGAGGAGATGGCGTTGACTTGCTGGGTCATGGATAGTGAGGGGTCCAAGATGAATCCTCGGTTGCGTGCGTGGTCGGTGGGAGTCGGAGTGGTTCCAAGAGTGGCAGGCCACCAGGAGTCATCCCATGCAGGGGGGTGGAGCCGAAGATGATGACTTCTGTCTTGTCGGAATTGAGTTTGAGGCAGCTGCTCTTCATCCATTTGGTGATGACCTTCATTCCTACGTGGAGGTAGGTCTTGGCAAAGTCCTTGGTGAGGGAGAGGATCAGCTTTGTGTCGTCGGTGTATGAGATGATGTTGAGGTTGTGGGATCGGGCGATGTTAGCGAGCGGGGCCATATAGACGTTGAAGAGGGTTGGGCTGAGAGACGAACCCTGGGGTATGCCGCAGATGATTTCAATGGCCTCTGAGCACAATAGGGGGAGGTGGACTCTCTGGTTTCTGCCGGTGAGAAAGGAGGTGACCTAGTTCAGGGCTCTGCCGCGGATTCCTGCATTGCTGAGGCGTGAGCGAAGGGTGTGGTGGCAGACAGTGAAGAACGCGTCCGAGAGGTCCAGGAGGATGAGGACCGCGGTTTCGCCACTGTCCAGTATAGTTCTGATGTCGTCGGTGCTGGCGATGAGGGCGGTTTCGGTGCTGTGGTTGCTGTGGAATCCGGATTGGGAAGGGTCTAGGTTCTCCTCGAGGAAGCGGATTATTTGTCTGTTGACAGCCTTCTCGATCACTTTTGCTAGGAAGGGGAGCAGGGAGATAGGCTGTAAGTTCTTGAGGTCCTTTGGGTCCGCCTTGGGTTTTTTGAGGAGGGTGTTGATCTCGGCGTGTTTCCAGCTGTCCGGGAAGGTGGCGGACTCGAAGGAGCTGTTGATAATATTCCGTAGTTGGGGTGCGATGACAGAGCTTGCTTTGTTGAGGATGTGGTGAGGGCAGGGGTCAGAGGGAGAGCCGTAGTATATGGTGTTCATGATTTCGATGGTGTCTTTGTCGTTGACGGGGGTCCAGGAGAGCAGGAGGTTGGTCGGAGGTGAATCTGTGGTGTTGGTGGTTGCCGGTGGGTCTGGGTGCTGAAGCTTTCGTGGATGTCTGCAATCTTGTGGTGGAAGTAGGAGGCTAGGGAGTGGCAGAGGTCTTGGGATGGTGGGACGTCATAGGCATTGGAGCTGGGGTTGGAGAATTCCTTCACGACTTTGAAGAGCTCCTTGTGGCTGTGTGTGTTGTTGTTGATTCGGTCTTTGAAGGCAGTTCTCTTGGCGGCTTGGATGAGTTGGTGGTGTCTGCTGATGGCGTTTTTGAAGGCTGTGATGTTGTCCAGAGTCTGATCTTGGTGCCACTTCTGTTTCGAGTCTTTGGCAGCTTTGCTTTGATTCGTGGAGGTCGGCGGTAAACCAGAAGGCCTTTCTGTTGGTGCGTCTGTTGGAGGGATTCTTGATTGGGGCAAGAGTATTGGCACAGGTGTTGACCCATTGCCTGAAGTTGCGGCCAGCTGCATCAGTGTCAGTGGTGTCGATGGGTGGGTTCTGGGATATTCTGAGTGTCCACAATAGTGATGCCATTGATGATTCCAATAGTGATGTGATATGAGATTTCCTCAGTGACATAATCTATGATGATGTAATTTGAGATGTCATCAGTGGTCTGATCAATGATGCCATTTGAAATATCATCAGTAATACCAAAATCAAACCCTAAAGTTAAGAATGGCTAAAAGGTTCAAATCTGCAGTCAAACCTGAGGTACCTATTTTATTTCTGCTATGACCAACCATGAATTATTGTGTTTTTGACGCTGCTTAAACAGCTTAATGAGATTTATTCTGATAAGTGCAGGCCTTTATATTGTTCACACTTCTTAACAACCCTAAGTAAGGCTGTCAGTGCCCCAGTTGGTCATTTTTTTATTTGGGGATGAATATAGTCCTACTTTAAATACACACATAAAATGTGTCCATATCATTATACACCATTCAGAAAGTATTCAGACTTTATTTAAATTAATTGTTTTTAATGCTTTTCATGGTTCATATAAAAAGTTATTTGAAACTGGTGTAATCCTCTTCAATATTTCTTTCAATGAATGGTAAGGGAGGCTTATTAAAAAAATTTTTGGGCATTGATACAATTAAGCCAATATTTTTTAAACAGCAACACTTTTGCAATAATACTAAGCCTAAACATCGCCATTCCTGTGAATGCTTTTCATTTTTTTTATCTGTCTTTGTGACAATTAAATGTGGGAACTATTAATTGTGACAACCTCGGTAGACTTTTTCCATAAGAAGAAGCAGAATTTCTGAAGTCGTGATCATCATCTCTTGTTTATTTAAAACAGTATACTACTAACTGCTCCCATTAAAATTTATTAAGGTATGGAGAATTGTAGAATAGAGAATGTTGTATTAAAAACACATAAACAAAAGGGAGTGGTTTTAAATGGAAGAGTCAAGGCACAATCCAGGCAATAATTGTGAGCGTGTAGTTGAAGCCCTGTTTTACAATGCAGAGGTAAAGATTTGAATGACAGTTGCCTTGTTGTATAGATTATCATTTAAAAAACGTATTTGGATACCAGGCCATAATAAGGTACCACACAGACAGTATCCATGTATGGGGTTGCAATAATTGCACGTGTTTCAGGTGTTGCATAATGAGTTTTTCTGAAAACAAAACCTGTACTATATTTATCATTTCCACATCCAGTATAATGGTAACATGTGTATTTGTGACGTAGTGGACAATAATAAACAACAAACAAAGTCAAGAAGAAAAAGAAACCTTGTCCCCCTCCTTAACCCCAAATAGTCATCAGTCTTGTTTACATTTATATAAACTTGTTCAGGTTTATATGACATATGTTTATAAACCTAAATAGGGAGCTAAGAGTCCATCAGTAGGCATGGTTTAGTGGATTATGAAGAAGCCTTGGAACCATCAGGTGACATGGGAGATGGAGTGACAACGGTATCACCTTATTAAAGGCTAGTACTCAGTGGCTTCTTGGAAGCGAAAGGACTCGAAGAGATCATTCTAAATCATCACAATAGGTTGTTTACAGAGGTATCTATACTTTTCCCTGCACAGCGCGCATGTCTCTGCCCAATGTATAACTTAATCTGTCCAGTTGGAGGTGCGAGGCGCACAGGGGGGACCTACAATATTTAGTAATATGACATTTTGCTAGAAGAAGCACTAGGGTCTACAAAGCGCTCCTTGATTTTGTAGTTGTTCGGTTTGGGGTACTGGTCCGGTGCTTGACAGTGTTCAAATGGGTGTTACCCATAAGCGTAGAAAGTGCTTTATTGATATCTGCCCAGTAAGATGTGGAGGAGATCTGAAGAGTCAGCCCAATCTGGGGCAAATAGATGATGCTGTGGGGAAGAGTCTGTGACATGTAAGCGGTGTCAGGTATGCCCTGTGTAGAAGGGAAGACTTTGGGGGTCATTCCGACTCCCGCTGGCCGCGGTAACCGCGGTGCCGGCAGGAGCCGCCAGAATACCGCTGCGCGGTCAAAAGACCATCGCGGTTATTCTGTGTTTCCCGCTGGGCTGGCGGGCGACCGCCAGAAGGCCGCTCGCCAGCCCAGCGGGAAACCCCTTCCCACGAGGAAGCCGGCTCCGAATGGAGCCGGCGGAGTGGGAAGTGTGCGACGGGTGCAGTAGCACCCGCCGCGAATTTCAGTGTCTGCTATGCAGACACTGAAATTCTCAGTGGGGCCCTCTTACGGGGGCCCCTGCAGTACCCATGCCATTGGCATGGGCACTGCAGGGGCCACCAGGGGCCCCACGACACCCCTCACCGCCATCCTGTTCCTGGCGGTCGAAACCGCCAGGAACAGGATGGCGGTGAAGGGGTCGGAATCCTCCATGGCGGCGCAGCAAGCTGCGCTGCCATGGAGGATTCCTCAGGGCAGCGGAAAACCGGCGGGAGACCTTTGGAGCACCGCCAGCCTGTTGGCGGTGCTCCCGCCGAAGGACCGCCAGGGTCGGAATCAGGCCCTTTGTGAATTTAAAGTGTGAATTTAAAGTGTGAATTATGGGCTTATTACAGGGATATTGCAAAGGTGTGTGCCATTCCTTATCATGTAGGGCTCTTCCCAGTTTGCCTCCCATTTCCCTCTCAAGGGGGTCAATAACGTACGTAAGTGGGCGTGCATCCCTTTGTATAGCCATTTAACAAGAAATCAACCTGTGCCCATCTCATATGCAGCCTTAATCAATGCATGTGTATCCGGTTCAGCCCTTGTCGGTGCCCGATGTGAATGTATATATCAATGGAGTGTGGGGTGTACCTGAAAGAGGGAGACTGGCACCCGATGCTATTGCATAAAATCTTGGTGGTTTAACAAAATGCCCTCCATGATCAGATCTCCAATTGTAGGTAAACCTTCCTTCTGGATCAAGGTGAGTGTCCTGTTAGGTATCCCACCAGCCAGTAGGACGGCCATTGTAATTGCCCCGCGAAACGGTAGGGCTTAAAATCTGGGGGACCCATCCCCACTTCACTGGAGGCAGCTGCATCTTAAAAAGACTGATCCAGCGGTGACCCGTACCCCAAATTAATTAAATCAACAAGGAATTAGGTGTTCTGAAAGTGAATGTGGCAACTACGATAGGTAGACTAACAAAATAATATAAGAGAAGGGAAAACATAACCATTTTAGACAAAGCTAGTCGGCCAACTACTGCCAATAGCAGTGTTACCCTAAATCGGAGTGACAAAATCATTTTCAGCAAATTACCGTCTAGTAATTTGCTGCATCCCTATAAATCTGAATATCTAAATGTCTAAAAATATGTTATGACACTGCTATGGATTGTGAGCTGAAAAGCAAGGCTTCATCAGCAATGGTTCCAAAATGTACAATGATCTTAACGACATTATAATACAGCCTTGGAGCAATATCATGGCAAAGGATTCATCACTTCCTCAGCCTAGTCTGGGCCATAGTAATTGATCCAGCACCCTCCCTCCAACCAAAACATCAATGAGATTACCTGGGCATCCCCTACTCTTCTAGGTGACTTTTTCAGCCACCATATATAGATCCATCCTTGTCTTCCAGTCCCTCAACATCGAGGCCTTTGGTAACCCTCAGTGATGTGCCACATCTGTTTTCACCACCACCAGCCCCAGGTTACAAAAGAGGAGTTTAGCTTATTGGACATCCACATCTGTTGGGACACTATGGGTAATGTACTTGGATTTGAGAGGAATATCAGTTCCCAGTAGATTTCAGAGCTCCCTCACCACCTTGGACCAATATGCCTGGATATCTGGGAAGCTCCACAGTGTGTGCATAAATGTAGCCCTTGCTCCGTTTGTATCTCACACAGTCCAGAGACACCACTCTCCTCATTTTGTGTTATCAGTCACGGTCGTAATAGACTCAATGTAGTATCTTGAGTTGAATAAGGCACAACCTGGAGTTAATGGCCATCTCTCTTTTTGTGCACCAGGGCAGCTTACCAGTCCACATCATCCTTCTAACTCACATCCTGCATCCATCTCTCTCTCAGCTTACCCAGTGTATCTGGCATGTTATTGTTAAGTGTTTTATAGGTGAGGGAGATTGTTTTTGAGTCAGCGTGGTTTCATTCTTAATTCAACAAGTGGCTTTAGCAAGAGCGCAAACAAGAGCGTGTCCTAAAATTGCATCTGAACATAACCTGTGGTTATTAGAGGTTAAAATCTAAACTCAGTCAAGATGTTATGCTAGATGGACTTTTGTTGAATCATCATAAGTCAAGTCCCACTGCATAAGTATGATCCAAGAATGGGTGGTGACTTCATGAGGATAAATGTAGTCTCAGCGATATCCTACATTTTATGGGATGCTTTTTAGGCTGAGTAGCTTAGGGTTACATTAAGTTATACCATTATAAAAGCTAAAATACATACTGAACTCATCAAGAATAAGCACAAACAAGTTTTAGATGTAGAATATTTACATCCTAAGGCAGCACTAAGGGCCAGATGTAGGTAGGAAAAATTTAGCGAGTCGTTGCGACTCGCAATTTCTGACTCGCTAAATGGTTTCCAAGAAGAAAACGCGACTTCAATTTGCGACTCGCAAATGAAGTCGCACCGCAGATTGCGAGTCCGCTGTTTGTGAGGTCGCTTTTTGCGACCGCGCTAAAAACGAACACGCAATTTGCGAGTGGGTGTCGCAAATTGCAACTGTGCTGCAAATTGAATGCTGGTGCAGCAGAACACTCTGGAAAACACTTCCTGGCTCTTGATGATGACATCACAGCCAGGAAGTTTACAAATACACCTGGGAGGAGTGAGGACCACACCCATTTTAAACTGCTATACTGCAAACAGAGAGAACAGCAGCTACCATGGCTGAGACACCAAGGAAGCGTAAACTGAAATTTGCAGAGAAAGAGCTGGAGGTGCTGACAGAGGAGTGCTGCCAGCACCACAACCAAATTTTTGGGAGGGCAGCCCTCAGTGTGCCAGAGGTGGAGAAGAGAAGAATCTGGACGGACATCCAAGACAAGGTGAACTCCCTGGGTGTCAGCCACCGGAGCATAGAAGAGTTGAAGAAAAGGTGGTATGACCTGCGCTCCTGGACCAAGGAGAGGGTGGCAGAGCGGCTCCGGGAGATGAGGGGCACTGGAGTGTTACCGTCCACAATACCACCACCCATACCCCTGGAGGAAAGAGTTGAGGAGACCCTGGAGCCCGAAGCAGTGTGCGGGATGGGAGAGCTGGATACTTCAGAGCCAGGACCATCAACCGGTGAGTACCATGAGACATGCATGTACACCCAAATATGCCATACCACCACCCACCTTGTACACAGTAGCATGCACAACCAAAATAGCTCCATTTCAGAGTAGCAACCACCTGCATGGTGCATTATGGGCAATGTAGTCAAGTAGTCAGTTGGTAGGCAAAAGTTTATTAGGAAGTTGATAACAGATGGTAGATACTGACAGTGTGTTCCCTATGTCCCACAGCTCTCCCACACGACACCACCACCAACCAAAGCATCCAGGGGCCACAGGTCAGCCACCAACCTGCAGACAAGTCAGGACCAGCCACCACAGAGATCTGCACCACCAACACACAGTCCCCTCATGATGCACTAGTTGCCATACTGGTGTGTGAGCCAGCACCTGGTCCCAGCCACAGTGCCACTGTAGATGACATGGAGCCTCCACTGCGTCGCAGGCGACATGTAACTGTACCACCAGAGCCGCAGGCAGAGTCAGGGGACGCCTCCATGTCGCCAGCTGAGGCCGCACTCCTACGGGGTCAGCGCCTGCAAACACAGGAGATACGGAGAATATCATATGCAATGCGGCCCATGGAGCGAAACCAAAGCAGTGGTATGCAGCTGGTACACACAGAGCTGCAACAACTGAACACACATGTCGGCGACCTTTGTACTCTCCATGAGACAACTTGTGGCAGAACTCATAACTGAGAGAGAGGGTGCAAGGCGTCGTGACAGGCAGCTAATGCACCGGCTGGGCCGAATGTCTGCCTCCATTGTCAGGCCGGCTGTGAACACTACTGGCCTTTCAAGGCGCATGGTCAGCCTCCAAGTAGACATGGGCCACTTTGCCAGTGATGTGGCACATGGACTGGGACATCTTAGCCACGCTGTAGATATCATGGAGGCACTGCAGGTGGCTAGGGGCGCGGCTGACACGCCGCAGGACAGCGAGGAGGGTTCCACCATCAGCAGTGTCTCAGCCAGTGACACCAGGGTGTTGCGCAGTGGAAGCGCAAGGCAGGGCACTGCTGACCCACCTGGTGCCAGCCATGCTGGCCGAGGCCGGCGTAGAATATGAGCTCCACACTGTCCTGGGGTAGAGGCACATGAGGTCAATGTGTCCTCATCCCAGGTGGACTTTTACAGCCCCTGAACTGATGTCAATGTATATAGTTTTGTTTGGTGCACAAATTAAATCACTTGTTAGTTCCACTTCACACCTGGACTCTTTGTGTGTGACATTAGTGAGTGTGGTGACAGTCAGCACGTACCTTCCAAAGTATTGGTTGCAATGTGGTCCCGTTTCAGTCTGCCTTGATTTGCTATGCTTCTATCCCCATGATGGCGATGTGGTAACTCTTGCTCTTCATCCTCCGAATCTGGGTCTTCTGGGGTGAGAGGTAGCCCACGTCTGGTGGCAATGTTGTGGAGTATAGCGCATGCGCCAACTATCTTGAAAGCTGTTACTGGGTTATACTGGAGGGCACCTCCACTTCTGTAGAGGCATCTGAATCTTGCCTTCAGCAGTCCAAAGGTCCTTTCTATGATATTTCTGGTCCTCCTATGTGCACTGTTGTATCGCCTCTCTGTCTCATTGCTGGGTGTTAAGTACGGGGTAAGTATCCATGGTCGTAGTGCATAAGCACTGTCACCTGTTTGGAACAAAACGTACAATGTTAGCTGGGCATAGATGGTTTCCACAGTGACCTGTGTGTATGTCTGCAAGGTGTATTCAGCAATACCTAGGAGGTATCCGTCTCCAAACTCCCCACGTTCTAGGCGTTGGTGTATCCCACTGTGCCTGAAAATGTAGGAGTCATGTGTACTCCCTGGGAATTTGGCAACCATGTCAGTGATAACATAATGGGCGTCACATACCATCTGGATGTTCAGTGAGTGGGAACACTTCCTATTGCGGAACACATATTCCAGGTTTGCAGGAAGGCATATTTGTATATGTGTCCTGTCTACACACCCTATGACATGGGGGAAGTTGGCAATCCTGTAGAATTCCAACTTGGTGCTGTTGATTTCTGCCTTATTCCTGGGCAGGTATATGTATCTGGACATGTGTGTGAGTAAGGCGTCTAGGAATGCCCTAAAGAACCGTGAGAGTGAACTTTGGGATACCTCACCTACCACAGCAATGACCCCCTGATAGCTACCCGAGGCCAAGAGGTGCAGTGAACATAGCACTTGCACATGCGTAGGGATGGCGCAGCCGCGCACAGTCTGGCGTTGTAGCTGTGGATTGAGTAAATCTATTAAATCTAGTATTGCTGCACTGCTGAGGCTATACTTATCATAAATCTCCTCCTCAGTTTGTTGGAAAAGTGTCTGCCTGGTTCTGTTTATCTTCTCCTGTCTCTGGCTCCTCCTCCTCCTCTGCTGGGCGGCGTGGGCTCTCCTCCTCATTCCTATCACATATATCTCCGCCATCTTGAGTAACCCTGGTGCCTTCTGGGTCTCCTTTTATACTTTGGTTCTGGTTACCACCTGCTCCGAGTTAGTGGTAATTTGGAAGTGCAAAATGGGCTTTTTGCGACTAGTCGCAATTTGCGAGTGGCTATTGCATTTGGTTTGCAACTCGCAATTGCGACTTCCTATTAACGGGTCGCAAATGGGGTCGCTATTTTTGCGAGTCGGTAATGGCTCGCGACGCAAATATATGGGGAAAATGGTAAGAGAAGGTACAAGTCTGACAGAGTTTTTATATTAAATTATACACATGTAATTTTGAGATCCCTGATGAGTCGATAGATCAGTACCTTAATGATATCAGGCTTGATACACTTCTGGAAACAGAAACTTTTGGAAACTTCTTAAATGTACTTATCACATGTACAGAGATTCAGGCACGCGACCTCGGGTAGGTTTGACTGCAGGACCAAGGGAAGATTTTAATGAACTCTCCTTTGGTTTGAGGTTTACATGTCATTATGATGCTCTTCCTCCACTGGGGATGGGCGACCGACAGTGACAATTAGTCTACGTCTAGTAAGTGACCTTTTAGCACTTACCTTTTGTTATTAATAGGAGAAGTTATAGTTCATGGTCCTGAAGAAGCGCCATAGGATCCATTTCTGCGCGATACATGTCGACCACGCTGGATTAGGACAGGGTACATCACCTCTCCTTCCCCCCCCCTTTTTAGGAGTACAGTGGGACATTATTCCCTTCATTAACTCCTTTATCTGTTTTTAATCTTAGCCTGATCATCATTTTGAGTGATTAAATCATGATGCCGGGGGCTCAGAGCCAAATTTAATCTATCTTTCACTCTCCTCCTCTTTCTTTGTCAGTACATACTGCAGACCAACCTGGATCTGCTATACCATCTCCGGTTGAGTGCCACCACTATATGTAGGGTGGTCTGCCAGACATTGCAGTGCCGGTCTGACGAGGAGATAGCCCAATGATGATGCCTAGCATCCTAATCGATGCTTGAAGGCTCTCCTGCCAAGTACTGACTTCTTTCATCCCTGTGTATAGAACTTTTTGGAACAGTGTACTCAGGTGGTCATTACAACCCTGGCGGACGGTGTTAAAGCTGCGGTAATACCGCAAACAGGCCGGCGGACAAAAAAAGGGAATTATGACTGTGGCGGAAACCGCCAACATAGACATCCACTTTAACACTCCGACCGCCACGGCGGTACAAACAAACAGCGCGGCGGTCACTGCCAACAGAAAGGCGGAAGACAATGTACCGCCCACAGTATCACAACCCGCCAATCCCCCACCTTTTCCGGGGCTGATTCACTGTGGATAAAAACACGGCGGAAACAGCTTTTGCAATGGGAAAACGCTCACCTGAACTTACTCCACGAGGAAGGAGGCTACCATGGAGCCCGAACTACAAATACTCCCTGCGCTTCTCTCTCTGCTCATCTACGATCACCAGCAACGTTGGCGCCGAAGACAACGGTGAGTACTGCACCTGCGACATAGGGGAGGGGGGAGGCAAAAGTCAGGGGGACACACACGCAACACCCCCACCCCCAACCCGACCCTCGCACACAACAACACACACACCAATGCAGTTCCAAACAGCACAGTAACAACTCACAAACCCCCCGGAAGAATGCAAAGACAAAACGAAATCAGTTCAAACATTGTAATATGTCAAAATAGAGTAATCTACTATATACAGATGTATATACACTTTCCAAATATATACATCACGATTAGTAGTGCAGGTATGCACATTTCAATGTCCGTGGACCACTGGGCCCAAAATGCATGGGCGAAGCCCACACTAGATACCTGTCCACAAACGGAGAGAACACTGCAGGGGCATCAGATAGAAATACAACAGGCACCTCAGGGGAAAGGGAGGGGGGGGCACCTCAGCCAGATTACAGCACCACGCCAGATCCACGACAGGGCTCCATGCCCATTGATGTATCCTGGGGAGTGCAAAGCCACAGTCTCTCAAGTCTATACAGTGGGTGGGTTGCCCACTGTACCATCCTGGGGAATGCAAAGCCACAGTCTCTCAAGTCTCTACAGTGGGTGGGTTGCCCACTGTACCATCCTGGGGAGTGCAAAGCCACAGTCTCTCAAGTGGATAACATTCTCCACTGGTTCTGGAGGGGGACTGGTGCCCAGAGTGCTTCATCCTGTGAAGGACAGACAGAGTGGATGCAGGTCTCCACTGGTTCTGGAGGGGGACTGGTGCCCGGAGTGCATCACGCTCCCCATGACGGTCCCTGTTCCGTCACTGTCCCAGCTGCACATGGGCTAACGATGCTTGATTTGGCGGTGCTTTGCCCTGTTCAGCGGTCTTCACCATGTCGGTCTTTGGCCTGTTCAGCGGTGCTTTGCCATGGCGGTGCTTTGCCCTGTTCAGCGGTCTTCACCATGGCGGTCTTTGCCCTGTTCAGCGGTCTTCACCATGTCGGTCTTTGGCCTGTTCAGCGGTGCTTTGCCATGGTGGTGCTTTGCCCTGTTCAGCGGTCTTCACCATGGCGGTCTTTGCCCTGTTCAGCAGTCTTCACCATGGCGGTCTTTGGCCTGTTCAGCGGTGCTTTGCCCTGTTCAGCGGTCTTCACCATGGCGGTCTTTGCCCTGTTCAGCAGTCTTCAACATGGCGGTCTTTGCCCTGTTCAGCGGTGCTTGCCTTTGCTGTCTCTGACCTGTGCAGCGGTGTGTGGCATTACGGTCCCTCAGTGCCCAGCGGGGCTGTGGCTGCCGGGGCCCTCCAGGTCACTGAAGCTGGCAGTGGTCTCCTGACCTGTGACGATACTGGTGCCCTCCAGGGCACTGACTCCGGCGGTGGTCTCCTGACCTGTGACGATACTGGTGGCGGTGGCGTCCCGGCCGGCGGGGAGGATGGCGGCCTTCTCCGCCGTGCTGCTGTTCCCAGACTTTGGAGACTTCTTCTGCCCCTTCAACACCTTGGGAGGAGTCACAGCAGACTCAGCACTCCCCCCGGGACCCTTGTGAGCTGTTTTTCCGCCAGGAGTCTTCACCCTCTCCCGTCGGCCACTTTCCAACTTAAGGTGCTTTAGAGGGGGTGGACTGGCAGTGCTTTGGCTCCGTGTCACACTGGCTGCCCTGGTGGCCGGTGCACTCCACAGACCTTTAACACGCACCACTGGTACCGGACTTTTTCTGGCTGAGGTGCTACTACGAGACCTATGAATTGGAGGGGTGGGGTTGGTGGGAAAGAGGTCAACGTTGCTGGGGAAGAGTTTCTGACGAACACTGGGATGGGTAGCTGGAGGGGGTCTGGGAGTGGAGGAAGAGGAGGTGGTTGTAGGAGGTGTCACTTTAGGTGATTTGGGTGCAGGTGCAGGTACTGGAGGCTGTCGTGAGGTGGATGGATGTGGGGTGTGTGGGTGCCTGCGTTTGTGTACTTTGGGAGGGGGCGTCACAGACACACTGGGAGTGGACACAGGGGACGTGTAAATGGTAGTGGGGGTGGTGAGTGCAGGTGAGCGGGGTGTGGTGCTGGGTGTTCTGGTGCGAGTCCTAGTGGCTGTAGATGTAGTGCATGCAGGTGAGAGTGTAGATGACACTGGAGGGAGGAGGGAGACGACGAGGAGGGGGACACAGAGGAGGCAGTGGATGTTGCTGTGTCTGTATGTGGGTGATGCTTGCGTGAGTGCCTGTGGGTTGTGTGGTGCTTATGTTTGCCTGAGCTACTTTTGTGTATTGGGGTGTGTGCATGCTTGTCTGATGGTGTGGTTGGGATAGGCTGGGGTACAGGGGATTGGGTCTGGGTGGATGAAGTTGGAGGGGGGAGGCTAGACACAGGGACAATGGCTGCCATCAATGCTGAGGCCAGAGATTGCAGGGTTTGATGAAGGGCAGCCTGACCAGAATGAATGCTCTCCAGATTGCAACTCTTTCTACACCCTGGATGGCATTCACAATGGTAGACTGCCCAACAGTGAGTGACCTGAGGAGGTCAATGGCCTCCTCACTGAGGGCAGGAGGGGTAACTGGGGCAGGGCGTGAGGTGCCTGGGGCGAAGGTGATGCCCACCCTCCTGGGTGAGCGGGCACAGAGCGAAGGCTGAGGGGCTGCTGGGAGGGTGGTGCTGGTAGGGGGGGTGGCGGCTGTACCTGTAGAAGTGGGGGGCACAGATGGTGCTGCCACCACAAGGGAGCTCCCATCGAAGGATGAGTCTGTGTTGTTGTTTGGTGATCCGGTGCCCGATGTTGAGCTCCCCTCGCCCTCCATCCCACTGGTGTATTCAGAGTCTGTGGGGTGGCCCTCCATGGCCATGTGGGATGCAGCTCCCTCGTGCTCCGGTGCCACTGTACCTCCGCCTGATGATGCTGATGCACAAAAGAACAAGGAGAGCACAAAAAGGGGGGGGACGACAGAAGAAAGACAGGTTGAGTGCATGGCTTACCGCTACCGTTGGCGGACAATACAGACACTGCCCTCTACAGATGCAATTCCTGGGATCTGGCCTACATGGCTATGGTGGACATCTGCACACATAGATGACACAGGGGCATGTATACTTGTACTTGGCACTCTACAGAGGTGGGGTGGAGTGCCACATGGCATGCATTACGGAGGGGCCTAGCCTACCTAACTCGCCCTGGCCTAGGGGAACCCACAGCCCTCCTCCCCCACCCAGACCCCTCCACTGTGCGCAAAGTCCGCAGAATGATGTTGTACTCACCCCCTTGTGTCTGCTGTGATGCCCTCAAGCACTCATCCAACTCAGGGTAGGCCACCGCCAGGATCCTGAACATCAGGGGGGTCATGGTGCGACGGGCACCCCTCCCACGTTGGGAGGCCATCCCCAGCTGAGCCTCCGCCGTCTTCTTGCTCCAGCGGCGATTGTCCTCCCATCTTTTACGCCAGTGGGTTCCCCGTCTCTGGTGGACCCCCAGGGTCCGGACGTCCTTGGCGATGGCATGCCAAATGTCCTTCTTCTGATGGGCGCTGACCTTCATGACATGTACAGGGGAAGAAGAGAAGTCATTAACAAGTGCACCGTCAAAGTGAGTGGCACCCATCCCTACCCTTGCCATGTGGCACATGCATTCAAAGTCCTTCATGGTCGCTTGAGTCTGCCCCCTTGCTACTGCAATCCAGCCCTCTCCACCCAGCATAGCCCATACAATGTGCTCCCTGTGTACTTACCTGTTGGTCTAGAGGACCGTAGAGTAGCGTGTACTGGGGGAGAACCCCGTCGACTAGCTTCTCCAACTCCTGAGCAGTGAAAATAGGGGGCCCTTTCCCCAGACGCAGCAGCCATTGTCTCTTCCAGACCGAGGTCACAGCAGCACTTGCAGTGTAGGTCCTCTCCTGTCGAAGATCAGGTATCAAGTGATTGAACAGATAGAAAATGGCGGTGACGTCCGCGGCAGTGCTCCTGGGACCCATAGGGTCCAATGTTAACCAATGCAGCATTGCGCCGCGGTCTACAACCGCCTACCGTGACGGTGTACAACACCAGCGCAGATACCTCACACCCCATTGTCCCAGTTTAGAGGTCAGGCAGCCGCCATTTCAGGGGCCCACATGGCTTCATTTACTACTGTGTCACACATACCTAGGCCCACACTCAACACACATACAGGATGAGTTTTTTATTTGGTGTCGTGTTCTGTTTAGCTGTGGGTACATACCTGGAATTTTGTTGACTCTGTGGTCGCTGTTGTCCTTCATAGGCACCATCAGCTGGGACATTTGAGGAGATGGCGGAATTCTCCGGTGTACCGACCCTTGCTGATGATCAAATGTCGCTGTTAACAATGGAGGAGCGACATTTGATCATCACCTACAGGTTTGACCGTGCCACTATCCAGGAACTGTGTACCCAGTTGGAGCCAGACCTGATCTCACCAATCCGCCATCCCACAGGAATACCACCTGACGTGCAGGTGCTATCAGTGCTCCATTTCCTTGCAAGTGGATCATTTCAAACAACAGTGGCCATGTCATCAGGGATGTCCCAGCCTATGTTTTCCAACGTGCTGTCCAGAGTGTTGTCTGCTCTGCTGAAAAACGTAAGGAGCTACATCATTTTCCCTCAGGTGGAGGATTTGGCTACAGTGAAGGGTGACTTCTATGCCCTGGGACATATCCCCAACATCATAGGTGCTATTGATGGCACCCATGTAGCTCTGGTCCCCCCATGCAGGAGTGAACAGGTGTACAGGAACCGGAAGAGTTATCATTCCTTGAATGTACAGATGGTATGTTTGGCAGACCAGTACATCTCCCAGGTGAATGCTATGTTCCCTGGCTCAGTGCATGATGCCTACATCCTGCGGAATAGCAGCATCCCGTATGTAATGGGTCAACTCCAGAGGCACCGGGTGTGGCTATTAGGGGACTCTGGTTACACCAACCTGTCCTGGCTATTGACCCCAGTGAGGAATCCCAGGACCAGGGCAGAGGAACGCTACAATGAGGCCCATGGGCGAACTAGGAGGGTGATCGAACGCACCTTCGGCCTCCTGAAGGCCAGGTTCAGGTGCCTCCATATGACAGGTGGTTCCCTATTCTACTCACCAAGGAAGGTGTGCCAGATCATCATCACCTGTTCGATGCTTTACAATCTTGCTTTGCGACGCCAGGTGCCTTTTCTGCAGAAGGATGGTCCAGATGACGGTGTTGTGGCAGCTGTGGAGCCTGTGGACAGTGATGAGGAGAAAGCTGAGGAAGAAGACATAGACAACAGGGAGTCAGTCATACAGCAATATTTCCAGTGACACACAGGTGAGAACAACTTGTTTACTATCACATTCACTTTCACACTTCTACCTCCATCCTGTCTGTCAATCAGTTGCAGTATATGGTAAATGAGTTGTACATTTCCATTACAGTTTCACAGGTGTGGTTACCAACGTGTGTCATCTGCTTGCATCCTTCATGGACTTGTGATGTGTGACATAGGTATGTTGACATAACATTTTCGAACAGATTGTGACATTGTCATAGTTAATACACATTATCAAAATGACAGACTGACTCCAGATTGTATTGTGGTTCAAGGGTGTTTATTGAAGTGCTAATTATTGAAGGGGGTGGCAAAATGGTGATGGGTGATGGTGGAGGAATGTCCATGGCAGAGTCCAGTCTATTAGTCACACAGGTGCATTGCCCATATGGCCATAGGAAGTGGAGCTGCTGCAGTTCCAATCTGGACAGGGTAACAAAGTGGGACAGTGGGAGGACAATCAGGGTGGTCTCACTTCCTGGTGGGGGTCTTGCCATCTTGCTCTGTCCTGTTCCTGGATCTCAGGGACCGCTTGCGGGGTGGTTGTCCATCTGCAGGGGGTGGGGTGCTGGTGTGGTGGTCCTGTGGGGGGGCGTCCTGTCCACTAGCGCCGGCGGAGGTGGTGGGCACTTCATCGTCCATGCTAGTGTCAGGGGCCCCTTGGTGTGCCACAGTGTCCCTCATGGTCTTTTGTATGTCCTTAAGCACCCATACGATGGTGCCCAGGGCGGAGCTGATGGTTCTGAGCTCCTCCCTGAAGCCCAAATACTGTTCGTCCTGCAGGCGCTGGGTCTCCTGAAACTTGGCCAGGACCGTCGCTATCGTCTCCTGGGAGTGGTGGTATGCTCCCATGATGGAAGAGAGGGCCTCATAGAGAGTGGGTTCCCTTGGCCTGTCCGCCCCCTGTCGCACAGCAGCCCTCCCAGTTCCCCTGTGTTCCTGTACCTCCGTCCCCTGGACTGTGTGCCCACTACCACTGCCCCCAGGTCCCTGTTGTTGTTGTAGTGGTGGGTTAGCCTGGGTTCCCTGTAGTGGTGGACACACAGCTGATTGACGTGTCCTGGGGACGGAGGTATGGGCCCGCTGGGTGGGTGCTGTGCTGGTGTTACCAGAGGGTGGAAGGTCTGTGGTGGGCTGTGTCTGTGTGAGGGGAACCGACTGTCCCGAGGCCCACGATGGTCCGGGCTGGTCATCTGGATCCAGTTGGCCAGAGCTGCTGTCATCACGGTGGGCCTCTTCTGTGGGTGGGGTAGAGATGTCTGGACCCTCCTGTCTGGTGACGTTGGGTAGTGGTCCTGCAGGGGTATAAAAGCATGATTATTGCATGTGTGTGTGTCATGGTGTGCAATGGGTGGGTGAGCGTGTACCCTAGTGCTAGCATTGTGGGGGCTTGTGTGATGATGGTTGGGGGGGTGTTATGGGTATGTGCAGTGGGCATGCTTTAGTGAGGGGTGACCATGCTTTGGTGTTGCATGCAGGGCTTGGGGTTGGGATGGGTGGTTTGTGTTATTAGTACATTAGTGAGGAGTTGGAGTGATAGGGGAGGGGGTGAGGGTGGGGGTGTGTGATAGCATGCAGGTAGGGTGGGGGATATGATAGTTAAGATTTGACTTACCAGTGTCCATTCCTCCACCGACTCCTCCGAGGCCCTCGGGATGCATGATGGTCAAGACCTGCTCCTCCCATGTTGTTAGTTGTGGGGGAGGAGGTGGGGGTCCGCCGCCAGTCCGCTGAATCGCGATGTTGTGCCTGGATATCATGGAACGCACCTTCCCCTGTAGGTCGTTCCACCTCTTCCGGATGTCCTCACGATTTCTTGGATGCTGTCCCACAGCGTTGACCCTGTCGACGATTCTTCGCCATAGCTCCATCTTCCTGGCTATGGAGGTGTGCTGCACCTGTGCTCCAAATAGCTGTGGCTCTACCTGTAGGATTTTCTCCACCATAACCCTGAGCTCCTCCTCGGAAAACCTGGGGTGTCTTTGGTGTGACATGGGGTGGTGTAGGTGATGTGTGGGGTGGTGTATGTGTTGATGAGTGTGGTGATGTGTGGTGGTGTGGGGTGTTTTGAGCGTGGATGTTGTATGGGTGATGGTGTTGTGTGCCTCTGTGTGGTGGGGTTGTCTATTGCTGTAGTCTTTCTCTGGCCTTCTTTCAGATTTTTGTGGTCGTAGGGGTTTGTGGGTGATGTGGGTGTGTGTTTTATATTGTGTTGAGTGTGTGGGAGTGGTGTTTGTATGTGTATCAGGTGTGTGTATTTCGAATTGTCCAATGTGGCGGTGTTTTGGAGATGTGTGTGTATTTTGAGCGCGGCGGTGTGTACCGCCAGTGGAATACCGCGGTTGAAAGACCGCCGCGTGGATTCGTGGGTCGTGATAGCTTGGGCGTGTTTCTGTTGGCGTGACGGTGGAGGTTTTGTTTTCTCCAGTTCATCACTGACCTTTGGTGTGGCGGAGTTGTGTGGGTGTCTGAATTTCGGCGGATTCCGAGATGTGGGTCATAATAGCTGTGGCGGAATTCCGCGGCCGCGGCGGTGTATTGGCTGTCTTCTGCACAGCGGTAAGCGGCTTTTACCGCCACTGTTGTAATGAGGGCCTCAGTTTCTTTAGAGGTTCATGTTTAGGGAGATCGTACAATGGACCACAATTCTCCCAGTCCCTCTCGTTTTTTCAGAGATTCAGGCTGCCACATCTGATCCTCCAAGTGGAAAAGCCATTGGTGGGGATGGTGATCAGTTAAAAATGTATAAGGCACTGTGTTCATCCGTAATACTCTTACTAAACTCTTTTTATAAATACAACAAATGGGTACTTCTGGAATCTTTTGCCCAAACCTACTGAGTACCATTTTTTTAAAAAGAATGCTGGGCTGGAACAATGTGTGTTTCCCTGTCCACGGGAACGCTGGCAGGGAAACAGAAGTCTACTCCCATCCAGTGGGAGCATTTTTAAAGCTCTAATAATATAAGAGAAGAAGGCACAGAACAAAAACTACTGAAGCAGGCGTGTTTTTAACAGTTTGAGGAATTTAAGAAGTTGTGGCTCAGAGTAGGTGGAGCGAGGAAGGGCATTCCAGGCCTTGATCACAGGAAAGGAATGCCTAGCAACCCGAGTTCTGTGAAACCTAGGAACTGACACAAGGTAGGCAGTAGAGGAGCACAGGGCTCCGGAAGGCATATATTGTGAAAAGAGACAGGAGAAAAGCTTTATATGTGTATTAGAATGAACTGGCTAGTGACACAATCATAGAGCTTTAAAGATGCATCTTTGTTGAAAGGGAAGCTAAGGAATAGTTTTCCTATGCATTGGAATGCAAGAATATTTAGGGACAGATAGTAGAAGACGCACTGTAGCATTTTTAATAATCTGTAACCTGTGGAATAAGTAGCAGGGAAATGTCCCCCATAAAGGGTGTTACAGTAGTCCACTCTACTGATGACTAGTGCCTGGACCAACTGTTTCTTGAATGCAGTGGGACTAAGTGGTAGAATTATTTTCAGGAGCTCCAAAATGAGGAAGCAGGTAGGAGTCAATTTCCCAGAAGTGAACATCAAAAGACAGGGGTATATCAAAAATAACTCCAATGTTTGCAAACAGAGGAAGCCAGAGCAGGACATTGTCCAAGAAATTGGGGCCACCAACAAAACCCAGACAACACATCTTCAAAAACCAGGACTTCAGCTCTGTTGGAACTCAGTCGGAGGGAGTTGGCATTCATCCAGTTGCCAATTGCCAACATATATGATCTGAAGGGATCATGAAAGTACAAACGTTTGTCAAAACACAGAACAAACTTCATGTCATCAGCGTTAAGTACAGAAACTGAATCCAGAGGACACTATAAGCTCTTCAAAAGGTGCCACATAAAGGTTAAACAATATGGGGTTGAGGGCCAAACTCTGAGGGACACCGCAGCTATGGGTCATAAAGGAGGAGCGCTATGGCCCGAGAAGGACTGACTGAAATTGGGCGCTTGCAAAAGATCGAAACAAATTCAAAACTGCACCCCCTAGCCCAGCATGGTGAATGTCGGCCAGAAGGATGTTGTGGGACACCGTGTCAAAGGCCGCAGTCAGATCTAAAAGGACCAGGGTCGCAGAGCCTCCCTCTGTCCATAATCATGCAGATATTGTTGCTGGCAGAGATCAACATGGTCCCTATGCTCAAAGATCTTTAAATCTGGATTTAAAAGAATTGAGGAAATCAAAAGTTTCAATATGTCGAGAGGGTTGCATATTGACCCAACTTCCACAAATATTTGCATTTGCAGGCAGGTGGAAAACTTGGGGTAATTGGACAAGATAACTGGATTCAAACTAGGGGGCACAACAAGCTCTGTCTTGAAGAAAAAAAGGGCCCTGCCAGAGATTAGGGATGCAGATAGATTTGATTATTGGTGTGACAACATCAGCAATAATTCTAAGGCTCTTAGCTGGAGTAGGATCTACAAGAGATCTAGAAAACCTAAAGGATCTTGGAGCAGGATTTAGAGGGGATCTCCATTTAAGACCAAGTAGCTTAGTATGGATGGTCGCACACAAGACAGGGTCAAAAGTAGACCACAAAGTAGGGGGGCAAATCCAGAGGCTGGAGAATTCACAGAGAAGTGTCCAGTGAGTGTAACGAGAGAGACCATATTCTGAAAGAAGAGAGTTAAGTCTGAGCACAGCTGGGGATGTGTACTTCAGCAGAGGCTAGGCCAAAGGCAGTTCCTTAGTAGAATTAGTTGTTGTAAGGTTGTAATTTTCATAGAAATAATTTCCTTGAATTTCTTCAGTACTAACCTGCATTTTCTTTTTGCATCCGAACTATAGACAAGCCTTTAGATCGTTTCTAATTTTATACATTCATGTTTAGCTAATGATAACACTGAAGCATACCACTGTGATGAGGGCGCTGAACGGTACGATTTGCTCTATGTGTTAGGGAAAGTTTTGCCTAAAGCATTGGTGATCCAATTGTTGAAAAGTTTCTTGAATGTGCTGGCCTCGTGAGATAAATCCGGTTGGGAACATTTCAGGATATCTTTAAATTTCTGAATGTTTAATCTAGACCAAGGATGATACACAGAAGTACTCCAATTTGAAGTGGCTATGGCTTTAGATTCATCTCTATGCAGGTTGGAGGTTATTGCTTTGTGATCCGACCAAGGGAGGTCCCAAGGAACAGTGGAGTTGAAAAGATTACATCTAGCATAGATGTGATTAAGTGGATGTTCTGCTGAATGGATAGGTCCTTGGACACATCGGACCACGTTAAATGTAGAGTTAATGTTACATGTAGAGTTAAATCCACAAGTTCTGTGTACTCATTATTGGAAGCATTGTTTACATAAATGTTAAGATCACCGGATACTATGATATTGTTGGTGTACAGAGAGTCAGTAGAGAGTCAGTAGAAATAACCTCCTATAAGGTTAATAGAAATGATTGGACATCTGTAGATTGATAAACATTTTACTGTGAACTTTGCCATGCAGGTTAGAGTAATTGCAAGTGATTCTGCCTGTGCCACCTGCCATATACTCCAGGAGGAGACTGCAGGTATGTTTTTGTGTAACACAGCAACACTTCTACCTATTCGGAATGAACCAATCCATACTGAGGATGACATAACCTCGTGGCATGACAATGTCCAGTATTGGCCCTGAGTCATCTTTTAGCCATGTTTCTGTTACAAACATGATATCCATACTTTGGTCTTTAGGAAGATTTGATATCTCATGAGCATGCTTGCTAAGGGCATACATGTTGGCTAGTAAACCTGCATAGCTGATAACTTCTTTTGAGACAGTGCTAGTTCGTGAGAGGTCCAATGGGGTATGGGAGTTGTGTGAGAGGAGGTTCCTGGCTGGATAAAGTCCATGGCATCAGTACCATTGGTTAGGCGATTGTGCAGAATATGGCAAGGAGAAGAATTTTTTAATCTCAGAAATAACCCCTGACTTACCTCATGGGTATCCTGATGGCCAGGGTTCTGGGCCCTGGAGTGGGTGCAGATTGGCTTCTCTTTGTAGTGCCAGCAGTGCACCCACTGTGCGAATATGAGGTAACCATTTGTAATTAGGACGGACTATCTGTTAATGAAGTTGCTTCCCAACAACAAGAGCGAGTACTTTAAAAATGGCAGTTCCAGTGTGGGAGCACCCTGAAAGGGGAGAAATGGCAACAATTTTAATGCCCTTTTTTTTAGTCCACCATGATATAAAGCTAGAGGTTCTTCCGACTTCCGGAATCAGGCCATAGAAAATTTAGCTCTCAGCAGGAAATATGCTATGAGTAAGTCTATTACAGATGTCGGCATGTCAGAACTGAGAAACAACAGTACCATTTGATCCAGAACAAGGCAGGTGCCTGTTATTTCCATCTTGATCTGCCCTATCATTGTTCAATACCTTTGTATATTCGGTCATATCCAGTACTTTTGTGCTATGGTAGCTTTATCATGACATACCCACCAACAGCAATATGGTGTCCCAAAATTAGCTTTTAGTTTTGCTGCGGTAAAATACCATCTCATTATAATTTTGTATTATTTTCTTTACATTGCAAACATATTGCAGCCCTTGGCCAACTTATATCCTGTGGGCTTTCCGGTATGGCCACATTGAGTTCTGTCTCCCACTTTTCCACATATGTGTTTATGCACATTTGAAATACCCTCCAGCAGTTTACAACGTATTGAAATGCCCTTTTCAAGATGAAGTTCAGAAAAAAGGTCTTAATCAGTGTTTCTCTCCTGTTCCCCTGACATTATTCTGGTCTTTCTGGCCTGTGTGGCAGTTGTATAATTCTGTATTATCGACTGGGGTTCTGTCGAAGTCCTCACGTACTTGTCACCTTTTCTGGTCACTTTTGTAAATAGGTGGGGTGGACTAGCTCCATCTACTAAATCTAGGTTCTACCACCCCTGGTGGGAAATCAGTGTCTGGGTTATGCACCTTGGGTGGCATAGGCAATAAATAAGTCATGATGACTCCCCCCGCTCCCCAGTCACCACTGTGTACAAGTATTCCAGCAGTGTCATGATTGAGTCCAGTTTTTATTATTCGTGGGCCCATGTCTAGACAGTATCCACAGTACTTAGGACAGCAGGATAGTGGCAGCCCTTTTCCACTTACATCCTGGGCTTTCAGTCAGACTACCAAGATCATTCTAATGCCAGCCTTTTCTGGGTGGCTTGGATTACATACAAATATTCGGGAATTCCAGCCCTCCGTAGTCCGCAAGTCTAAAAAGTGTAGCTTTAAAGTTGCTCAGTGATTTATTGAGGCTTGAAAAGGGCATTAACTTCTTCAGAATATTATGAATTGTCGATTTTGAATTCAGTGTCCGTGTTATATACAAAGCATTGGGATGAAATTAATTTCAGTAGGTGAGATTTGCCTAAACCAAGATATCTCGAGTTTGCCCTGTCTGTACAAATCTTTGTAGAGTGTGTCTTGGATGCGAGGAACATTGAAACTATTAAAGTCTGAAATCGTTTGAGGAAGATAAATTCCCATGTTACTTAATTCTTTAGTGTATTAATTTCCTGCATCATAGGTTGGCTGTCATTGTCATCTGCTGGGGCTGTGAAGCTCATCCCTTTTGACTTTGCCTGATGATTTTGATCCCTTTGATTTAAGAAACTACTGCACTTCCACCACCAGAGTTAGGAGTGTGGTCTTCAGTTGGGTAACGAAATTTAAAGTATCCTTGGCTAACAATTATTAGTTGTATTAGTTGCTCCGGGTGCAGAGACCCTCAATGACAGGGTTATCATGTATCTTTCTGAACCAAGATTCCATTTTGAAGGAGAAAAAGAATGGTATAGGGAACATCCCTGCCAAGACCCTCTAGTCCAGAGGTCTCCGACCTTTTCTATAGTAAGAGCTACTTATGCTCACTGAAAATCATCCAGAGCTACTAATAATATTAGTATTGTAATAGTGACTGCATCATACAAAATTACATTACTGGCCACCATTTGCAAAATTGTCAGCAGTCATCACCTCAGTTCATCATGTAGGGTTGCCAACAATAATATAAAAAACGTCTCTGTCAAATTGGAGTACTTCTACATAGGTACTATTGAACAGTCAAAACACAATGCCTCCAGCACTAAGGTAAAAAAGATTAGTAACGGGTCTGCCCAATGTTGAATGATTTATAACTCAAATATAAGCTTCAAATATATTTTGGAAATTAAGCAATTGTTCTCTATACATAGTTTATGAGTTGTGCAGTTACACCCATTTTCATCTCAAATATTGTATTCAATTTTGGTTTCATTCAACTAAGACATTTTAATTTAGATGGCTGTGATGCACACAGGAGAGCTACTTGCAGGTTGTAGGAGAGATACCAGTAGCTCAGAAGCTACTCGTTGGAGAAGACTGCTCTAGTCAAAGTTATCATGTCTGAGAGTTCGGGATTCACTTAATGTCTCATTTTTGGTTGATATTAATTAGCTAAGGTGAGTGTTTTCTAAGTTGCTCCCACTCCTGTCTTACTCAAAGATCAAGGAAAGCTCTCCTCCACCAAATCAGTCTCCTTTCCTGAGTTTATGGAAAGGAGGATCATCTTAGTGTATGTTTGTTTGGCTATATGTATAACGTCTATTACCAAGTGTATGTCAGCCTGCGTCTTTCTCTTTCTGACAGAGCAGCTTGGTATGTAGATGTTAAGACTGGCTACAAACCATTTAGCTGAGTGACTTGGATTCTGGAGAACATTTTAACATCAGTATTCAGCAGTGCATTAGACCTGTACTAGGCGCTGCTGGTTGGGTCCCTGTCTGGTTTTAAAATTAGTGAGAGTGTAGGCACCGTTATTGTTTCCTTTACTTTCCCTGTGTGAAGGTAACAGATAAACACTTTTGCCAGTAGTTTGATCAGTATATCTGAAAAAGATTTCTAAAATGATACCCATGTCATCTTACCCTCAGAATGCAATACGTTTTATTCGAGCTCTTCTAAGACTTCAAGATTATCAATGGTATTTGGAAGTCCCTCAAATAAACTCAGAGTTATGCACTATCAATGCCTTGTGATTTATACAGAACAGTAAAAATCCCAGGAAGGCGTGAAGATTTCAGTCATTGCACAACAAACTTCTCTGATCTCGTTCACTAGGATGTGATTTAGTTTCAAGTAGGTGACTTTGTGAATCTGTACACTAACCCGTGGCAAGCCTTGTCTCCCAATTTATAATCTTTCTGCTTGATATAGAGTAACTTCTGAAAACCTTCAGTGGTTTCCAGAATTTCAAATACTCCTCTTGACTCGCACAGGTATTTGAAAGTCACTTGCACCCCCTCTTTTTTGTGATCTTGCAGTTGACAAATCGTAACAGTGTTTCTTTCTTTTGCCAGGCATAGATATGGTTCTGAGTATAGGATTACCACCCCTCTTATTACTGCTTTAGCTGAGTCCCCACCCATATCCCAAATCACTCTCTTGTTATATCTTGAAAATAATGTTCTAGTGCCTCCTTTATTGAGGCCTCCGATGACCGAACTCAGACTGCAGTTCATAAAACTATTATAATAGGGCTTTCTTCTGGATGTTCGACAGTCATCCGAGCAATATGGTGATTGGGGAGTGTTCCAAAAGTATTACAATCTCTACCTTTGCCTCTTGTACTAATAAGGTCAATAGAAAGTTTACCAGAATAAAGTCTATTCAACGTTAGACGCTGTTGCCTAAGTGTGTAACGTATAATACCTTTATTTGAGATATTGTACATTCCAGATATCTTTGAACGCCATATCTTCTAAAGCTTGTTTCGCAAGGTTGGTGTGAATTGCAGACAGGTTATTTCATAATGAAATCCCTTTTGATTATTATATCCCTGCAACTGAAGTCACACAATATCAGGAATATGTAGTTGCAAAAGATTTCTTCACATTCGTTTCGTGCAGACTAGGGTATGACTGTTAGTTATTTGTTTCCTTTATGCCTCTGACACTAACTACTTTGCCTTCTGTGTTTCTATATTGTCCTTCTATTTCAGTGTGACCTCCCTCCTGACCAATGTGCCCACACTTTTGGTTTTGATTGGTGCGGATGCATGGATCGAGAGAGAATACCAGTGCAAGCGCATCCTTGCAGTGTTACCCTTAAATAAATAGGTTTCCTGGAGCAATGGTATTTCTTTTATATGTAAGCATTTAAGCAATGAATTTCTCTTCATAGGGGAACTAAGACCCTGCTTGTTCAGAGTGAAAATCCTTAATTTGATCATGGTAACGATAGAGACTGGCAATTCAGCAATGTGACTGCCCACCTCAACTACATTTTCACATCCTGGATAGGTTGTCTGGGTAACAGGGTTGTAGAAGTGACACCACATCATCGTCGGCACCCCTCCCAAATTCAAACCTGCCATGCCTCTGTCCCTTCTATGCAACCAAGTGTCACGAGCCGTGGAAGAGAAGCATGAAGATAAACTCAGAGCTTGTCAGATAATGCTGTACCATGTTTAGTTTTGTGACTTTGCTCCTAATTTTCAAGATCCTTTGCTACCTCTTAGTTTTGGAGGTGGAGTCATTCTGAGTCATATGACCACCACCTGTAATATTGTGTACACTGTACCGCACACAAACAGTGTGAACAATGAATGAGATTGAAAAACAAGTAGTTAAGTGGTGCTGAATGTTTCTAACCAACTGGTTGCCAACCAGTACAATAGTGATAAAAGTAAGAAACAGAAAAACTGATAGACATTCAGAAGCATGTCCAACCATAACAGAGAGGACACAGGCCCTTGGTGTGGGGAACACTTATACGCAGAGAGTGTCTGCCAAATCATACAAACTAACATTCTGCGTTTGAATATAATGACCTCAGTCAAATGTATACCATGTAAACACCTCTACCTGGATGAATTAATAAAATGAAAACCTTCACAAAGTTCACTTGCTGATGGGAATGCCCTCTTGGCCTTCATCGGAGGAGTGGTTGATTAAGGCTCTCTAGCTCCCTGTTGTTGGAGTTATTGAGTCATCCTATATTCTTTGATGGTGACTTGCCTCCTCCATTCGAGTTTCCAATAACTTTTCATAAAAATTGAGGACAATACAACATTACATTCATTCCATTTCAGATACGCATTAATCCCTTTTTCAGTAGTCCATTAATACCCCACAAGCCACTGCAGACAACAGAGCTGAAGGAATGGCTTAACAAAATTACTAAAACCCTTTTATCATGAGCTGTGGCAATCATGTTAACTCCTCGGTCAGGGTGACAACTAGAGCGCAGTTGTTACATACTTTCTGTTAGACCTGGCATTCTTGGCGTGGTCACCTGTAACTTTTTGCCTCTACTTCCCAGGTTGTTGCTGTGTATTGGACTCTATTTTTGCTGTTTTTGTTACTCTTGGCACTTTACCACTGCTGACCAGTGGTAAAGTGCAAGTGCTTCCTATGTGGAATACACATGTGTAATTGTTTTTCCATGATTGGCACATTTAATTTACTAGTAAGTCCTTAATAAAGTGCACTATAAGTGCATAGGGCCTGGAAATCAAATGCTACTCATGGGCCTGCAGCACTGATTGTGGCACGCACATGAGTTACACTGTACACATCTCTCAGACTTGCCACTGCAGTGTCTATGTGGGCAGTTTTTAACTTCCAATTCGACCTGGCATATGTACCCGTTTGCCAGGCCCAAACCTTTCTTTTTTATACTTGTAAGGCACCCTTAGGATAGGCCCTAGATAGCCCCATGGGCAGGGTGCAGTCTATGTTAAAGGTGGGACATGGGCTGATGTGTTTTACATGTCCTAACAGTGAAATACTGCCAAATTCAGTTTTCACTGTTGCCAGGCCTATTTTTCTCATAGGTTAACATGGAGGCTGCCTTTAAATATTCTTAAAGTGGAGTTTCTCTTTGAGAGCAAATAGAGATTTGGAGTTTGGAGTCTCTGAACTCACAATTTAAAAATACATTGTTTAGTGAAGTTGGTTTTTAGATTGTTAGTTTGAAAATGTTACTTTTAGAAAGTAGGCATTGTCTTGCTTTAATCATTCTGTGACTCTGCCTGTTTGTGGATTCCTTGTCTGGGTCAGACTGGCAGTTGGGCTGTTTGTGGATCTCCTCTAGACAGTGACACAAAGGCAGCTGGGGTGTAGCCTGAATATCCTGATGAGCCACCTGGGCTAGAGTTGAGGGAGGAGTGGTCCCTCACACCAGAATGGGCTGTGCCTTCCCTCACACAATACAGTCTCCAATTGCCTGCTGTGTGTCTGGGGCCTGGCCTGGACAAGGCAGGATCCTGTAAACAACAGAGACTTTTCTTTGAAGTTGGGAAACTCCAAATCAGAAAGGGGTATAAGTATTGGACCCAAGACACCAGACTTTAGATTTCTTCAAGATCACTTCTGGATTTAAGAGGAACCTCTGCCAAGGAGAAGAGCTGAAGAACTGAGGAGACGTGCTGCCCCTGACCGTGACTTTGCTTTGTTGGGGCTATTCTTCAGTTGCTGTAACAACTGTAATTCCTGCTGGAGAATAATCTCCAAGGGCTTGGACTGAGCTTACCTCCTCTTATTGAAGCCTCAGGAACTGCAAAGGCTGCACCAACCAGTTTCTGAGTCTGCATGCTGTGAACTCTAGCTTGTCAGAGGGTGTAATTCCAGTTCCTGGCCCCTGAGAGTCAATTCAATTTCTGGTAAAATCCTGTGAAACAATGCTGGATGACGCCTGTGCGACTTCCCCAAGGGTGCTGCTGCACTCAACCAATGACGATGCCTGCACCTGAAGCCGTGGACCTCACAGAATCGTGACAACCCCATCGACATTGCAGGCCTGCCTCACCAAAGCCACTGACATCCCAAGAACTTGCAAGATCGGAGTGTTGTAGCACCGACGTTCGTGACACCTGACTCTGTCACACCGCCTGTGACGTTGTGATGTGACCACAACCCCATGAGGTCACTCCCGCAGCATTGTGACTTCGCCGGACTTCGACTTCGCCGGAGGTGCCAAGGCACCGACTCCTTGCAACCGACAACGCCTCACCTCCACCGCTCTGCAGCAAGGACCCGACGCCTCTTCATGACGCCTCCGCTCATTTGCCTCGCAGCTCTGGAACCAACGCCACCTCGGATCCAGAGATTCCTCGCTCTCCGGCTCCATGCACCAGCCTGTTTTCCCTACTTTTGCTAAAGTACTGTACCTGGGGGTCCGTGTGACTCCGTAAATGGCGCCAGTGGCGTCGCATTGTGGGAAATGACTCCATCAACTTGCAGCATTAGTGCTTCTAGACACTATATTTGTGTTTTTAATTGCTAAAGTCATTTTTTATTGTGTATTGTGGATTTTTATCGTATTTGATCTTGTTTATTTATATAAATATTTACTATTTTTCGAAACCTGTGTGGTGCCCATTTTGTAGTGTTCCACTGTATTACTGTTTGTGATGGTACAAATACTTTACACATTGCTTCTGGGTTAAGCCTTTCTTCTTGTGCCAAGCTACCAAAGGGGGTGGGCGGGGATTAATCAGGTTTGTTTTTCCTTTGCCCTGACAAGAGTGAGGATCCTTGCTTGGACAGGGGGCAACCTGCTTGCCAATCAAAGACCCCATTTCTAACATTTTCCTTGCACAAATTTTACCTGATAACACCCATCAAGAATTTGTGCTGAGAAATACCTCAAGATTCTGAGTTTTGCAGCTAATAAGGAATAAGAACGTGGGGTATTCCTACAATATCCTCCACTCGAGGCAAATTACAGGGAGGTAATGCCACACCCAAGAAATACTGTACCCTGGGGTATCAGTATTTATGGTGTGCAGTATTACTTCCTAAAATACCAGGGCACACAAAATGTGGCGATGCAACAGCAGTACTGGAAAAGGTGACATTCACAGCAAGAAACAAAAAAGGGTTCTATAAATATCATCCTGCTTGACTAAACAAGCATTTGAAATGCAATGAGTCTCACGTTAGCTCGAGTTAGAGCTATTAGCATTCTAAATTCCTAACTGGACTTTTCTTGCCCCATAATTTGAAAATGAAAAGTAAAACAGCTGCCATAACAAGTAAATTCAAAGCGCCACAGCCGTCATGAGCGTGAGCACAAAAGCTATTAGCTCCCTGCTTGAATGTCTTGAATGTCTAGAAAAGATCGTGGCTGGGATGAAAGGCAAACCGAAACCAGAGGAGGGGCCATCACATACTGTAACAGGAAGAAGTCTCATGTAGTTTGATGGCCAACAAAAATGTTCACCTAATGAAATCGCCTGGGAGGGAACTCAGCGAACAAAGGAGGGACATTTCACAAAATGCACCAATAAAAACGAAACGTTTAAAACAAGCACACCAAATAATGAATAGCAAGAGTGGGCATGGTTAAAAGCCCACTTAGAGGTTACAACGGGCTAGAGCACTCGCATGCTTGACCCTTAAAAGGAGGGAATATAAAGTGGATGCTACTCAATCACAGGTTTCAGATGGGAAATAATCCACTAAACTATACAAGTAATAGTTTTGGGGCTGAAGGACAAATAATGAAAATGAAAGTGGAAGATTTGAATGTAGTGAGGAAAAGTTATTTTGTATTTCCTACTTTTGATGTACAGTACTTGGATTTTGCAGTTTATTATTTTTCACATAAATGTCATAAAAAATACATCTACATTTTCAAAACAATGTTTATTCTACATGGAAAAGGCATGCACAGTGGGTTGTTGACAATATCATATTAAGTAGATGTTGCAGGCATTTTGGTGGTCACTTTTGTCTTATATAATGTTGGCTCTACTTTTTTATAGTCTTTTATAGCAGCCAAGAAGCAAACCGGGTTCTGAAGATTAGGAAGCGGGCGAACTCTTTCCTGGAGGAGCTAATGGCAGGTTCTCTCGAGCGAGAATGTGTGGAAGAGCAATGTAACTTAGAAGAGGCCAGTGAAATTTTCGAAACTCGGGAAGCCACGGTAAAGATTAAAAGCAACAACAAATTTCCCTGTGCAGCAACAGTTTGTAGATTTCACTAGATTTGATTGGACTGTTTGGATTTGAAGGGCTTTTAAATCTATTGTTTTTAGTCTTGCATCAGATGCTGGCTCAATTCTCTTCACTCTTCAGGTCACACAAGTGTTTGTTCAGCTAATGTGAACATTTTTTCTCCTTTGTAACTATTGACTATTAGCTTTTCCTTGGGACTGAGCAAGCAAAGTTCTGCAAATTGATTTTAATAGTGCGCAGCTTAACCCTATAATCAGGTAAGTTTGCCATCTTTCTGGAATCAAACAATTTTTCATCATTGATGATTTCAAAATCACTTTCTAGTTTCACACTATGATTCTAATTCCTAAGATGCATCTTACAAAGATGAAATAAGTATTTGTTTTATTTATTTATTTTGTTCATGAAGAGCACACCATGCAGCTGATGGCCTTCTCAAGAATCCTTGCATCGATTGAGGGTTTAAAAGGGACATCTGGAGACTTTTGAGGGATCATACCAGCCAACTGTTGTTGATCCAGCTTTTCCTTGACAGAAGGGTGTTGCGTGAGAACACTAGTGATTTCAGAAAGTATTTGGGCGGATACAGCTAAAGTCCTTTGATGTCTTCAGTTGGCCAAACTGGTTGGCTCATGGCTCATGTACTAGTTGTGAGAAATGGAGATAGTTAAAACAATTTAATCAAGTACCTGGTACATCACCTCACTTATCATTTATAAACCTGGCTAACACCACATCCAATTTCACTCATCACAGCATTGCCTTCTTTTTCCAATCTGCACTGCTCCAACTTCTGTAGTATCTTTCCACAGCCCATCCTCAGACATAAATGCACCAGCATACGATATTAAGCTAAACGAGGAACATTACAGAAGCACGTAAGCAAGTTTTCAGGTTGCCTTGCTTTAGACATTTATAGATGCTTTTTCTTTTTTCTTTTTCCTTTCTCGCAGTCACCTTGTTTACAGGAACACCTGGTATTAGAGTGGAGGAGACCTGGGTTGAGGCAAAAGGATTTGGAGTTCTAGTCCTTCCTCCCACCATAGATTTTAGACATTCTGAATTGCTTTCACAAAAAGTGTCCTGAACTCATAACATAATTACAAATGTTGCAGTGGTTCCACCGTATTGTTTTGCTGGGGTGAACAAGGCAACACTATCAAACATTCTTATGTTGTTTAAGGGGATTGAGGCAAACCCAAAGTCACATTTGAATGACATACCTTCTGGCTACCTCAACTCAAAGGAATTACATTTGGTTATTCTTTCAAGATCCTGACGTTTATAAGGATGTTTTGTATTTAATAATTAGCTGAAGGGATACTCCTTGTCCCAGCATAAACCCGCCTGGAGAATACTAAATCCTACTCGACTAACACAAAAATGGGTGGTTTTTACGCTAGTACTTTGAACGTCTTATTTAGGAATTCCCAAAATGATTATTAATCCGGAAGTTTAAAGTAATTTACCTCTAACAATGATGGCTTGACAAGCTGCCCCCTTGGCCTAATTCAAGATCATGTCAGTTTTCAACTTCCTTTTGCTAAACCAGGCACTACTCCAACAGCTCCTCCTCATTTTAGGGGTTTCAGGTCTGAATTGGGTCCATATTGTGTCTCGGCCCACAGCCGTTGCTCTCTTGGGCGCTCCTTACTTACGCATTTGTAAAAAAAAAAAAATAATAATGGCTTCAAAAGAAGCTGCTTCACGAGAAATAGCCTTTATTCTAAGCTCTTCTTGTGAAATGTTTTCTGCTAAATCTAGGAGGATCATGGCACCTAGACCAGATGTACTACAAAGTATTACAACACAGCGTTGTATTTATATTGCTATGTGCTCTTGCGTCGCCTTGTGGCTGCTTTAAAGCACAATTAAAGCCCACACCTTAGGCTATCTGTTGATTTTCCAAGTGGGTGATGTAGTGTTGCTGCACCTAAATGACATGCACTGGCGCTGCGTGGGGAATTAACCAGTCGGACTCGAGGTAAGGTTTGCTTTAGCAACAGGGGTATCGCTTTCTCCATTGCGACTTACTCCCTGCCCGCTGGAATTTGTTTACTTTATAACCTGACCCCCATGGGCGATGGCCCAGCCCACTACACATTTGAACAGAGGGGAATTTAGCCATCTCCCCTCTGTAAACATTCAACCATAGTGGTAGTGCCACGCGACCAGTTACGTCACTGGTGTGACACTACATTCCTCCCAAAAAGAAATAGTTCACAACAACTGAAAAGCAGAAACTAAGTCTGACACCAGCTTATAACAAATGATCACGCAATCGCTGAGAAGGAGCAGGGTTGCTACGTAAACAGTATTGGGTACGATTGGACCTGTTAGCACCAGGGGACACATTACCACCAGTGCTATTCTCCAGAACACCAGCAGGCGTCAGCTCTGTCGCAACTAGTTCGGGGTTTTGAACAGGTCCTGGTTGAGAAATTGAGACACGATTGTCTGAATCAGCTAGAGACACTTGATCACCTTTAGACACCGGTTGGTTAATCTCACCTCCCACGGGTGACGCTGGGGAATGAAACTTCTTGAACAACAAAATGTTCCTTGTGACCATGGAATCGCCCTGCCGGGCTATCACTATAGATCCATGTCGACGAACAACAGTCCACGGGTTCTTGTCAAATGGCAAACGGAACTTACTCCCAGAAGAATGTTCCTTCAATAATACAGTGTCCGAGGACCTTGCAAGGCGCCGGCAGCTGACCTTCTGGTTTACACTAGTCCGTCTCTGATGGACCTGAACGTCATCAATAAATCCAGGCATCCACTACCGGTGATGAGGAATAGAATCTACAACAGCTCTCCCTAGCGAGATATGCCCAGGAGCCTGACCAGTCGTAGAGTGAGGAGTTTGTAGTTCCGTAGAAAAGAGTATATAGTGTATTCACTTGACTGCCCACTAGCAGCAGCAATCCGGATTACCTTTTTTAAAGTCTGCTTGAATCTCTCGACCTCCCCGTTCGCTTGGGGCCATTGCGGTGTGATCAGCCGATGTCGAATGCCAGTGGCCCTAAAGTAGGAGGCAATTTCTTTACTCTGAAATGCAGGGCCAATGTCTGTCTTTATCTCAGAGCTAAGAACATGAGTGGCCATGATCTTTTCAATTAGGAGAATCCTAACTTCAGCGGTGAGAGATAAGATGACCTCTACCTCCAGTACTTGGAGAAATCGTCGATCTTCACCATTGTGTATTGGCCATTTTGTAAGCTCCCAAAGTCGAGGCTGGCGGAAACCCGTGGCTGTCGGGGCCCTGGCTCCGTCTCCACAGGAACAGGCCTGCTAGGTTCACCAGAGGCTTGAAACCACTCACATGACCAGACTAAGGGGTTATTCTAACTTTGGAGGAGTGTTAATCCGTCCCAAAAGTGACGGTAAAGTGACGGATATACCACCAGCCGTATTACGAGTTCCATAGGATATAATGGACTCGTAATACGGCTGGTGGTAAATCCGTCACTTTTCCGTCACTTTTGGGACGGATTAACACCTCCTCCAAAGTTAGAATAACCCCCTAAGTTCTCAACTTTCTCATCTATTGGGGGAAACCACACCTTCGTCCGCAAACGACTTTTAGTTTTCACAATGCCCTGGTGTCCATTGTGTGCCAACTTCACTACCTGATCAGAGAGTGAAGAGGGAATGACTAGTCTGCAGCCTTGCAGCAAACACCCATCCAGATCGACTGACAGCTCATCGTAAACATGATGTAGGCTCTCTATTATTCGTTTAGAGGCAGGGTTGAGTGAGGACAGTTGCTTATGTACTGAGTGCCACTGGTTGGAACGAATAGCTTGCAAAGCTTTCTGAAGACAGTCGTCGTGTGTGGTGACCTGAACTATCATTTCAGTGGAGAAGGGTAATGGTCTAGACCTTTCAGACACATACCTCACATATTCCTCAGTTTCACAGGCTTCGGTGATTTCCTTCTCTGTGGCAGCTTGGGGATGACGAAAAAAGTAGTCTACTGGGTTGTCCGACCCCGGCTGATATTCCAGATGGCACCTGTAGTCCTGTAGTTGCAGCATCCACTTCTCTATCCACGGTGGCGGTTTTGTTGCTGTAACGGGGAATTAAAGGCTTGTGGTCGGTCGTGACAAGGAACGGCTGGCCATACAAGTAAAGGTGAAAATGTATGCAGCCCCAGTGCACTGCTATAGCCTCCTTCTCAATTTGCAAATACCATTGCTCGGTGTCTGTCAACGACCGACTCGCAAACGCCACTGGTGACCAGTCATTATTTTCTTGTTTCTGGAGCAGCACTGCCCCAAGGCCTTGGGGGCCGGCGTCAACTGCAATGTTCATGTCTTTGCAAGGATCAAAGTATTGGAGTATGGTGCCATTAGACAGTGCATCTTTGGCAGCTTCAAAAGCTGTTTGTTGGGTTGGTCCCCACACCCAAGGTTCCGAAGAATTCGTCAGGTTTCTGAGTGGCTGTGTTAACGTGGAAAGGTCCTTAATGAAATGGTCACAGTAGTTAACCATTCCTAGAAAACTTTGGATTTCTGTCACACTGGTAGATGGAGGTGCGTTCTTAATGTCTTTTCCCTTCTACAGATTTGGGGCTACTCCATCTGCTGAGAATACATACCCAAAAAACTGGATTCGACTGGTGAGAAATTCACACTTCCTGCGGTCAAGAGTTAGACCTGACTCCTTGATTTGGTTTAGCACACTCTTGAGCCTGGCATTATGTTCCTGGATAGTCGCTGCATGAATTAGGATGTCAACGCTGATTTTGATAGTGCCAGGCAGATCTACTAGAAGTTTGTGGATGACATTTTGAAACACTTCGGCTGCGCTAGAGATACCAAAGTTCAGTCTTTTGTAACGCCTCAACCCTACATGTGTTGAAAATGTAGTAATGTAGCGGGACTCTTTTGCCAGAACCAACTGGTGGTACCCTGAGCGCAAATCCAGCTTTGAAAACCAACAGGATCCACTTAGTTCACCAATCAAATCATGTATTGTAAGGTTCAAATGTCTCTTGTGCTCGATAGCGACATTAGGAAGGCGCATATCCACACAGATGCGCACTTCTCCGGGTTGTTTGGGTTTCCGCGCTACGATAATTGGAGACACCCACGGTGTGGGTCCGGAAACTCTTTCTGTGATGCCAGCTGTTTCAAGTTTGTCCAAGTGTCTTTCTACCTGTGTCCTGAGATGGAATACAATGCGTCGGTGTTGAAGCGCCACTGGTTGTATCATCTCATCAATATGTAGTTTTACCTCTCTGTGACGCAAACAGCCGATACCCTCAAACACGTCACGGAACTGATGAAGTAGTTCCATCACTGACTCTTGATGTATACCAAAAGCAAACGTGACAACGCCCAAATCTTCTGCTGTTTGGCACCCTAACAGCATCCCATGCCCTTCTTCAGCCATGTATACTATGGTGTTGACTGATTGCGATCCATAAGCTATGGATGTTTCGAATTTTCCTTTGAGGGCAAGTGGTGTACTCTGGCCATATGCATATACCTTCACCTTTGTTGTCTCCAGAGCCGGCGCAGGACTCATCTGATGGTACACGTCTGCTGCCAGGATATTTTTGGAGGCACCTGTGTCAACAACCGCAAGCGTCGTGTGCGTGCCAACTTTGACCTGACGCCGTAGCAGTCTTTTTGACGAGTGAGCAGCATTGCCTATCGTGAACACAGAGTGAATAACATGTTCTTCCGTGTCATCGTTGTCATCCATATCACTACCCTTTTAAGACTTGCTTGTGGTGGCATTGACAGAGGCCCTCCCTAGTAGTGGTTTGCTTGATCTGCACACCTTCACAAAGTGATTGAGCTTCCCACAGCCTGCACATTTCTTTCCACGGGCAGGGCAATCACTCGGTCGGTGGGCTGGCCCGCCACAGTACCCACAAGGCCGCGGGGTGGTCGATTGCTTCGGGGTTTACTTCTTATGGGATACTGTGTCACTGCATTGACGGGTTCTTCTTTAATAGGTCTCTGGAATACGGCCTCCATATGTGAGGCTCTGGCTTTCGATAACTCTTTGGTATGTCCCATTGTGAGGATGTCAGGCAGGGACCTCCCCAATTCTTCAAGGATTCTCTCTCGCAGTTTGGCAGACGCACACCCCTGAATCACTTGGCCTTGGATTTCTTAAGTCTCATTTGGTGAACCTACAAATGCTGGCGAGGTCTTTAAGCCTCATGTGGAACGAGTCAATCGACTCTTCTGCTTGTTGTCTGGCTTGCCTGAATACCAAACGTTCGTAGTCTGTGTTTGCCATGGGCTCAAAATGCATGCTTAGGGCTGCTGTCAGGGTCAAATGCATCTTGGAGGTGGCCTCCGTGACGTTCTTAGATATTTTGTAGATGTCTTTCCCCCCGAGGTGTAGGAGCATGGCTCTCTTTTGAGCGTCTTTGACTTTGGTGGCCTCAAAAAACAATAGTACTCTGTTGACCCAGTCCTTCCACTTCTGAGCTTGTGCGGACGGGGCTCACTCAACTATAAAAGGCTCGACTGGAGGGATGGCAGACATGCTGGATCTGAGTGGGTGGTGGACTATGTGGCTGTGTCAGTGTGTGAGATGGAGAAACACCTACTGAAGTCTTGCAGTATATGTGCTATTCGTATCTTGTTGTGCTTTGCTTTCCGGGTGAATGTCTATTTGCGGTAGAGACTGCCTTTACTGTTGCTCTTCTTCTACTTGTCACTATCTGAATTTCCTCCTCTTGTTTTTTTTTTGGGGGGGGGGCACTATGTTGCATTAGCCAATGCTTGTTTCATAATGTCTAGTGAGTTACTTTTCTCTTATTTTGCACAGTACCTGGACAACGACTGCCTGGCAGGTTGTAGACTAAACTGCTGCTGGGGATTGGTGCACTCGCTGGACACTCCTGTTTCTTCCAGGAGCAGAGTGTGTTAAACTGGCTTTCACACGGAAGGTGGCCAGGAAGAGGTGGGGCCTTGCATCCAGTGAGCATGAGCACGCGTACACAGTCCTCTGCTCAGCGCAGCCGGATGAAAACAGCGTCTTGACACAACCCCGGCGGTCAGACCTTCTTGGTTCCAATGATGCACGTGGCATGAGCACCGCGGGGGAACCGCAGCCGCCACGGCGTGTGTAGCACACGTCTGGGTGCGACGCTCGTCGCCAAAATGTAGTGTTGCTGCACCTAAATGACACACACTGGCCCTGCGCGGGGAAATAACCAGTCGCACTCGAGGTAAGGTTTGCATTAGGCACCAGCGGTATGGCTTTCTCAATTGCGACTCTCTCCCCGCCCACTAGCTCCTTTTTATTATATAACCTGTCCCACGTGGGCGATGGCCCAGCCCATTACATACTTGAACAGAGGGGAATTTAGCCATCTCCCCTCTGTAAACATTCAGCCATAGTGGTAGTGCCCCGCGACCAGTTACGTCAGTGGTGCAACACTACAGGTGAGACGCACAGTTCAGGTAATTGTTTAACAGCTGATTCTTATCCATGCCAGGCGAAACTCTGGAAGGATTTGCCTCCATGTTTGTTGAATCTACATTTATCTAGGAAAAGAAAATGCTCAATCCAAGATTACTTGCAGCGGTGTAGGGGTGAAACCTTGAGCTGTAATTTACAAGGCTTTATGTAGGACATGATTACTTTCAACCATCCGTTCAACCAGGAAGCCTGCACATCATTAGAAAGCCAAACAAAAGATGTGGTAACGTGTAACAGGTTGAAGCATTTTCTAGCTACTTGATTTTGAGTCCACTGTAATTACTGCAAATGCCTTTTGAGGTTGCTCTGTTCAAACTGTTATTGTAATATTTCAATTTCAAAAATACAACTATCTGATGAGCTCCACGGGGCCGTCTGAAAGTAAAGAATGAAATAAAGCAAAGCAAAATCATTTGTAGAGATTATGCTTTTCAAAAAGGATGTGGCTATGGGATGAATGTGATAATTACATCAAATGCAGCATCAAAGCTTCTAGCATCTTGTATTAGTGTAAGCAGGTCTTTACCCTTTTTGGTCTAACTAACGGTTTGGTCCCATGGGTCGTTTACGTCTCTTATAGATCTGTTTGAGCATAGGGCGTGTGCCTCACAGACTTTTGCCTTACTAACAGTTTGGTCCAAAATCATATTTACATTTTCCATAGACCTGTTCAGGCGCGGGGCATGTCCCTTACACACTTTAGGAGCCAAACCGCTTGTATGGCTAATCTAATTTATGTCTCATAAACCAGTTTTGCACACAGTTTTCATCTAGTGGCAGATGCAGCTCAGAGGTGGGATATATTTCATTGCCTTGTGCTTTAGAACCATTCTCCTCCCATAAGCGGATCTAAGTATCTTTCCTGTAAGAGCAGAAGTCAAGCAGTTACCCCAGTCTAAGCCCAATCATGACACATATTTCTTTAAAAATATCACAGTTTATTGATTATTTCCTTCCATCCCTTCAGTTTCACTAGATTGTACATATCTGTAGGACGTGTTGTTTCAGTTAAACCCATGCTCTCAACAAATTATGTCTTCAGTAAGCTGTGATCGAGATTTATGCCAAGGGGCAGTCTAACGGCAAATGTCACAAGGCCCCGCGGATGTGCTAAACATTACTAATCTAAAAATATTGGCCGTTCATTTCGGAGCCATATCATGCTCTAGTTGCCTCTAGGAAGACTAGCTCTTGAGTTTGTACTATCACGCCAAAGGTCGGACAATGGGCAAGAAACAAGTCCTGTTTTGTAAAGTATCTTTGCATGTTGGTGAGTGAGGCGCAACCCTGCAACAGGTCGAACCCCAGCCTGTGTATATTTTTTCCTTCTTGCATTATGTCATGCAATGAATATTACGAAATTATATCATACAATGTTACATTTCTGGCTGACACCACTTCATTTCGTACCACATCAGACTTAACTGTACAATGGTACAAAGATGGCTCGATGAGTTAAACTCTATTTACTGACATCTGCAGTGATCTGACCATCAAGAATTTATATCCTGGCAAGTCTAATTCAGAATACCGTCTTTCTGCTTTAGGTAAATTGAGAACTATTAAATTGAGTAACAGTGACCCACTATTTAAAATACTTTCAAACAGCGAATGGTGCTATATAAACATATTGTTATTATTAACAGCAGATTGTACCTTATAGTACTTTAATTGAAGCATTATTAAATGCTACTTCATCATGTTGCGGCTTCTTAATTTTGCCCACAGTAAGATGTGACATGTCAAATTTTGTCTTCACAGCTCAGCTTCTGGTCTAAGTATTTTGGTAAGTCATTTATTTATAGTCTCTACTTTGATTTTGTAAACCTCTATCACAGTCTTTGTCCCTATTTAACTGAGAATACCAATCCAGTAACCAATACGCCCTGCTTCTTCCCCTAGGGTTATGTGCAGGTTGTGTGGCTACTAAATATGAGGGCTGAAGCTCAATGGATCATCTTAAGTGCAATCAGTAAACACGTGAGCTCAAAACTGGGTGTTAGTACAGATTTTATTGAAGCCGGGATAGAGCCAGAAAGAATACATTAATTCTGTGGCACTGTGGCTTGTGTTATTGTCCTTTGCCCATCCTGCTTGCCTGCACCTTGGACAAATGATGCCTTACCTTAACACATCCTCTTTTATTAAAAAAAGAAACTTCCTTGCCATTCAAATACCTCTCCTCAGAAGAACACGTGGGCCCCATCACGCTGAAACAAATGAATACATCTAGGGGCTTATTCACAAACTGCATTTATTTTGCAGAGTGTTTAATAATACTACAACAGTACTACAAAATGCTGTTCACAAACCTACAAACAAAGGTTTCCGCTTCAACGTCTCCTATAATTTCTGTGTGGAAACCTCTATACACCCAGGCTCTAATAGTAAATTTGGGATGGGCGGGGGAGTGGCTGGAAATGGGGTATACTTACTACTAAATTGGAGGTGTTTTGGGAGGTGTAAGGAGGATTAAGGAAGGACTACAGAGAGTACTGTAGCATTTATTCTACATTCAAAATAAATATATAAAACTAATTTACATTAATCATAAAATATTTTACCAATTTTGTTAAAAAGTTTAATAAACTTTTTAACCTTTTCCTATACTTAACCATAGGAATATCTAGCTGTGAAAAATTACAAGTAGTAACTTTACACTTGTAAATTAGGCTCATCCATCTGGACACATGGGGTTGAAACATGTAAATCTACACTTTTTAGTTATAAAGAGCACAAAGTCCAGGAGTTAACCAGATGCTTAACCCCTTCGCTGCCAGGCCTTTTCCCCCTCCTGTGCCAGGCCTTTTTTTGTCTATTTGGGGCAGTTCGCGCTTAGGCGCTCATAACTTTTTGTCCACATAAGCTAGCCAAGCCAAATTTGCGTCCTTTTTTTCCAACATCCTAGGGATTCTAGAAGTACCCAGACTTTGTGGGTTCCCCTGAAGGAGGCCAAGAAATTAGCCAAAATATTGTCAAAATTTCGTTTAAAAAAAAAAAAAATAGGAAAAAGTGGCTGCAGAAGAAGGCTTGTGGTTTTTTCCCTGAAAATGGCATCAACAAAGGGTTTGTGGTGCTAAAATTACCAGCTTCCCAGCTTTCAGGAACAGGCAGACTTGAATCAGAAAACCCAATTTTTCAACACAAATTTGGCATTTTACTGAGACATACCCCATTTTTATGATTTTTTGTGCTTTCAGCCACTTTCCAGTCAGTGACAGAAATGGGCGTGAAACCAATGCTGGATCCCAGAAACCTAAACATTTCTGACAAGTAGACAGAATTCTGAATTCAGCAAGGGGTAATTTGTGTAGATCCTACAAGGGTTTCCTACAGAAAATAACAACTGAAAAAGAAAAATATTGAAATTGAGGTGAAAAAAACAGCAGCTCTTCTCTTCGTTTTACTCTGTAACTTTTTCCTGCAATGTCAGATTTTTGAAAGCAATATACCGTTACGTCTGCTGGACTCTTCTGGTTGCAGGGATATATAGGGCTTGTAGGTTCATCAAGAACCCTAGGTACCCAGAGCCAACAAATGAGCTGCACCCTTCAGTGCGTTTTCATTCTATACCGGGTATACAGCAATTCATTTGCTGAAATATAAAGAGTGAAAAATAGCTATCAAGAAAACCTTCGTATTTCCAAAATGGGCACAAGATAAGGTGTTGAGGAGCAGTGGTTTTTTGCACATCTCTGAATTCAGGGGTGACCATACTAGCATGTGAATTACAGGGCATTTCTCAAATAGACGTCTTTTTTACACACTCTCTTATATTTGGAAGGAAAAATTTAGAGAAAGACAAGGGGCAATAACACTTGTTTTGCTATTCTATGTTCCCCCAAGTCTCCCAATAAAAATGATACCTCACTTGTGTGGGTAGGCCTAGCGCCCGCAACAGGAAATGCCCCAAAACACAACGTGGACACATCAAATTTTTTGATAGAAAACAGAGGTGTTTTTTGCAAAGTGCCTACCTGTAGATTTTGGCCTCTAGCTCAGCCGGCACCTAGGGAAACCTACCAAACCTGTGCATTTTTGAAAACTAGAGACCTAGGGGAATCCAAGATGGGGTGACTTGTGGGGCTCTGACCAGGTTCTGTTACCCAGAATCCTTTTCAAACAACAAAATTTGCCTAAAAAAACAAATTTTCCTCACATTTCGGAGACAGAAAGTTCTGGAATCTGAGAGGAGCCACAAATTTCCTTCCACCCAGCGTTCCCCAAAGTCTCCCAATAAAAATGATACCTCACTTGTGTGGGTAGGCCTAGCGCCCGCGATAGGAAATTCCCCAAAACACAACGTGGACACATCACAATTTTTTACAGAAAACAGAGGTGTTTTTTTGCAAAGTGCCTACCTGTAGATTTTGGCCTCTAGCTCAGCCATCACCTAGGGAAACCTACCAAACCTGTGCATTTTGGAAAACTAGAGACCTAGGGGAATCCAAGATGGGGTGACTTGTGGGGCTCCAACCAGGTTCTGTTACCCAGAATCCTTTGCAAACCTCAAAATTTGGCTATAAAAACTCGTTTTCCTCACATTTTGGTGACAGAAAGTTCCGGAATCTGAGAGGAGCCACAAATTTCCTTCCACCCAGTGTTCCCCTAAGTCTCCCAATAAAAATGATACCTCACTTGTGTGGGTAGGCCTAGCGCCCGTGACAGGAAATGCCCCAAAACACAACATGGACTCATCACATTTTTTTTAAAGAAAACAGAGGTGTTTTTTGCAAAGTGCCTACCTGTAGATTTTGGCCTCTAGCTCAGCCGGCACCTAGGGAAACCTACCAAACCTGTGCATTTTTAAAAACTAGAGACCTAGGGGAATCTAAGATGGGGTGACCTGTGGGGCTCAGACCAGGTTCTGTTACCTAGAATCCTTTGCAAACCTCAACATTTGGCTAAAAAAACACGTTTTCCTCACATTTCGGTGACAGAAAGTTCTGGAATCTGAGAGGAGCCACAAATTTCCTTCCATCCAGTGTTCCCCCAAAACTCCCGATAAAAATGATACTTCCCTTGTGTGGGTAGACCTACCACCCGTGACAGGAAATGCCCCAAAACACAACGTGGACTCATCACATTTTTTGAAAGAAAACAGAGGTGTTTTTTGCAACGTGCCTACCTGTAGATTTTGGCCTCTAGCTCGGCTGGCACCTAGGGAAACCTACCAAGCCTGTGCATTTTTGAAAACTAGAGACCTAGGGGAATCCAAGACGGGGTGACCTGTGGGGCTCTGACCAGGTTCTGTTACCCAGAATCCTTTGCAAACCTCAAAATTTGGCTAAAAAACACGTTTTCCTCACATTTCAGGGGGGGGCAGAAATGGCCTAAAATAAATTTGGCCCCCTACCCCTCCCCCGGGAGCGACCCTTGCCTACGAGGTCGCTCTCCCTGTGTGACATTGGCGCCAAAAAAAAAAATCCCCGATGCCTAGTGGATTCTGCCCCCTTGGGGGCAGATTGACCTAAAATCGTCCGGGTCTAAATACAATTTGCCCCTCAGGGGAGTGACCCTTGCCTAATGGGTCGCTCCCCATCTCTAAAAAAACAAACAAAAAACCCCCCAAAAATAAATAAAAAATTGCACTGGCACCTAGAGGTTTCTGCCCCCCCCCCTGGGGGGCAGAAATGGCCTAAAATAAATTTGCCTACGGGGTCGCTCCCCCTGCGTGACATTGGTGCAAAAAAAAATCCCAGGTGCCTAGTGGTTTCTGCCCCCCTTGGGGACAGATTGGCGTAGCAAAAATCGGCCGATCTGCCCTAAAGGTGGCAGAAATAGCCTAAATACAATTTTCCCCTCCAGGAGAGCGACCCTTGTCCAAGGGGTCGCTCCCCATCTGTAAAAAAAAAAAAAATCCCCGGTGCCTAGTGGTTTCTGCCCCATTGGGGACAGATTGGTGTAGCAAAAATTCGGCCGATCCTTGCCTAAGGGGTCGCTCCCCTTGCGTGAAATTCACATAAACAAAAAAAAACTCCCTGGTGTCTAGTGGTTTATGCCCCCCTTGGGGGCAGATAGGCCTCATAAAAATAGGCCAATCTGCCACCAAGGGAAATCAGAAATGGCCTAAATATAATTTGCCCCCATGGGGAGCGACCCTTGCCTAAGGGGGCGCTCCCCACCTCCAAAAATACAGAACAACACAAAAAAACAAAAAAAAAAGGGTCGCTCCCTTATGCCAGTTTCAAAAAGAAAAAAGAAAATCCCTGGTGTCTAGTGGCCGTTTTGGCAGGTGGATTGCTTTCAATCCGGCTGCCAAAACGCAGAGAGAGACTTCAAAGGGAAGGAAATAACTTTCCTTCCCTTTGAAGCCTCTCTGGGCCTGCCCCGCGCGATCGGCAGAGAAATGCAAAGCATTTCTCTTCCGATCGCGCTGGAAGCTGAGCTTCAAGCGCGATGGGAGGAGGCTCTGTGACAAATCAGTGTGCGATCACGCACTGACGTCACATGGGGGGTAGGGGGGGTCGGGGTGGAAGGGCTTCCCCTTCCATCCCTGCCTTGGGGGGTGGGTGGGGCGCACCGGGGGGAGCGCTAACGCTCCCCCCAGTTCCAGGGTGCAGGACGAGGTGATCTCGTCCAAGGCACCCGGGAACCGGTGCCCTGGACGAGATCACCTCTTCCAGGGCACAGTAGGGGTTAACAGCGACCAAAGTAGATAATTCTAATGCTCTATTTTAAAGTAGTGTGGTCAAGCAGTTAGGCTTATCAGAAGATAGGGCAAACCATTTGTTGTACACACACAGACAATAGAAGAAGCACACACTCAATGACTTAACTCCAGACCAATGATGTTTTATATTGCAAAAATATATTTTTCTTAATTTATTTTAGAACCACAAGATTCAAGTTGCAGGTAAGTACCTTAAAAGTTTAGTATTTCACACAGGTATCAGCATCATTTTGTTTGAAATAGGTAAGTAATACAGTTTTTGAAATATTGACAATAATTTGTTTTAAAAATGGACACTGCAATTTTCAGGAACAGTTCCTGGGGGGAAGAAATGTTAGATCGTTTTGCAGGTAAGTACAACACTTACAGTTTCATTCTCCGGGTTTTAGGAAGTCCACCAGTTGGGGTTCAAGTTAACCCAAAACACCCACCACCAGCAACACGGAGCTGGTCGGGTGCAGAGGTCATAGTTAGCAAATTTAAAGTGGGCTCCTATTGAGACGGGGGTACTTGGAATCAGGCCTGCCTACAGGTAAATACCCGCGGCTCGGAGGGCAGACTAGGGGGGATTAGTAGAGCACTGGAGGGGCCACAAGTAGGCACCAAAGACACACCCTCAGCAGCACAGGGGCGGCCGGGTGCAGGGTGCAAAAATGACATCGGGTTTCCAATGCTGGTCTTTGAGGGGACCCCAAGGGTCACTCAGAGGCTAAAGGCGAGGCCCAGGGGGGTGTCTCCCGCACACCACCTGTCAGACAGTGAGGAGGGCCGCCTGATGAATTTTGAGGCACCGGGGTTCGGTTGCTTCAAGGCCTGGGGGCTGTGGATGCAGTGCGTTCTTAGGCGTCGGATATCTTTGTCCAGAGCTTTGCAGTCAGGGAGGTCCTCAAGATTCTCTCTGCAAGCGTTGTCGTGGAGGGGTGGAGAGGTCAACCCAGGGTGGGCACTTGCTCACAATCGCCTGGGGACCCTCTCTTGCTGGGTGGACCACCTTCATACAGGCCATGGGCGTTGGGTGCACAGGGGCCAAGACTCACGCATCCAGAGTGAGGTGGGAGTCCTTGGCTGTAGGTTTTCTTAGACAGAGTCGCTGTCCTTGTAAGTTCTTGGTCCTTTTGGGTGCAAGGTAGTCCTCTGGAGTTGGGCAGAGGTCACTGGTCCCACTGGACGTGTTGCTGGTCTTTTGCAGGTTCTTTGAAGCAGGAGACAGACCAGTAGGGCTGGGGCCAAAGCAGTTGTCGTCTTCCTTCTTCTCTGCTGGGGGTTTCAGCTTAGCAGTCCTTCTTCTTCTTGTAGGTCACCAGGAATCTGGTGAACTGGGTTCAGGGAAGCCCCTAAATCCTAGATTTAGGGGCGTTTTAGGGGTCAGAGAGCAGTAGCCAATGGCTACTGTCCCTAAGGGTGGCTACACCCTCCTTGTGTCCACTCCCTTTGGGGGGGGGGGGGCTCATTCCTATCCCTATTGGTCCCTGTCCTCCAAACCAAGATGGAGGATTCTGCAGGGAGGGGTCACCTCAGCTCTGGCCCCTTAGGGATGGTCCTGGCTGGGGTAGTCACTCCTCCCTGTTTTCCCTCATTTTCCCACTGGACTTGCTGCCAAAAGGGTGGCTTTTTCCGGGGGCAGGTATCTCCACTAGCTGTAGTGCCCTGGGCACTGTGACCTGAGGCTTGAGCCTTTGAGGCTCAACGCCAGGTGTTACAGTTCCTGTAGTGGGGAGGTGTGAAGCACTTTCACCCAGGACAGGCTTTGTTTCTGGCCACAGAGTGCAGAAAGGTACTCACCCCATGTGGTCAGAAACTTGTCTGAAAGTGGCAGGCTGACACAGACCGGTCATTCCTATACTAGTAATTTGACTAACACACAGGGGGCAACTCCAAGATGTCCTTTGTGTGCATTTTTCAATAAATCCCACACTAGCATCAGTGTGGGTTTATGGTGCTGAGAAGTTTGATACCAAACTTCCCAGTATTCAGTGAAGCCACTATGGTGCTGTGGAGATCGTAATGACAAACTCCCAGAACATATACTCAATATGGTTACACTTCACTTACAATGTCTAAGAATGGACTTAAACACTGTGGGGCATATTGCACATGCAGCTATGCCCTCACCTGTGGTATAGTGCACCCTGCCTTAGGGCTGTAAGGCCTGCTAGAGGGGTGACTCACCTATGCCACAGGCAGTAGTTTGCAGGCATGGCACCCTGAGAGGGGTGCCATGTCGACTTTGTCTTTTTTCTCCCCACCAGTACACACAAGTTGCAAGGCAGTGTGCAAGTGCTGCGTGAGGGGTCCCCTGGGGTGGCATAATACATGCTGCATCCCTTAGAGACCTTCCCTGGCCACAGGGCCCTTGGTATCATGGGTACCTTTTACAAGGGACTTAACTGTGTGCCAGGGCTGTGCCAATTGTGGAAACACAGGTTCAGTTTTAGGGAAAGACCACTGGTGCTGGGGCCTGGTTAGCAGGGTCCCAGTACACCTTCAATTAAAGTTGGCATCAACACTTGGCCAAAATGTGTGTGGGGGTTAACCAGGCCAACAGTGGCACTTTCCTACAAAAGCCAACACTATTAATTCTACTAAAAACTGCGAGAGTAAATGTACTCATGTGTAAAATTACCTTTTTGAATCCCCCCCATCCCCTTGGGCCTTAGCTGCTGCCACAAGTTTCCTGGTGACCTTTCCCTTTATGTTAATAAACCAGTGGTGTAACAAATCTCAAGAGGACTCCCCTGCACAGTATATGGAGCCCCACTCTTTGGTCTCACAAAGGAGCTCTCAGGTCAGAGTAATGTGCTGAGGGGGCCCCCCTGGAGCTCGGGCCCCCCGCACCCCAGAGGCTTCTGGGTCCTTTGTTACGCCACTGATTGAGTTCATCTTATGTTTACTCTTGATACCTCCTGTCTAATGAACATCAAATCTATCTTAATTATTCTTTTTAAAACTGGCCCAGTGTCCTGAACGAATGTATGATTAGCAAGTTGGGAGGTTTCCTCTGCCAGACCAACTCATGTAGCATTGGCCACAACTTTGGCCATATCATACCTCATCGCCCACACCAGTTGCGTGTAGCATTATTAAAGGAGCAACTCAACAGTCTCCAACCACAACCTTTTCTCTACGGAGTTACCTGACCGTTTTACCATTGAGTTACGGCAGATACATTTCTCTATCAGACACCTTGTTCAGATCACAGATTTCAACAGTTCTGTATCACCACCAATATCTGACCAGTTTTCACAAAGTAAATGTCCTTATGTTTGAAATATTCCCCCCTTCCAAACTCCTGTGTAATACTTTGCTAATGTATTTACATGGCACAACACTGCTTAAACCGATGCTTTCAGTTGTGCTACAGTTCTGTAGATTTCTGAAACATATTTTTTCTAAATGTGGATATGCTAAAAATCTGGCATGGACCCGGCTCTCCAGGACTGACTTTGCAGAACCCTGCCTTATGTTACTGATCTGTTTTGCGCTTTCCTATTCACATCCTCATGCTGTCGTGGCTGATATCCACTTCACCCTGTCCTAAGCCCTGCAGCCATTTTCCTTCCATCAAAAATACAATAAACCCTCTGAAACAAATCATACTGCGAAGTACCCAGTATAAAGTGATTTTCATCTCCTGAAAGATACACTTCTCGCTGTCCCTACTTGAATTCCATTTGAAAGCCATGCTTTTGGTGGTGGGGACCTTTTTTATGTTGGTAACCCACCAGACGGGCAGCCATTGAAGTCTTTTCAACTTCGTATTGTTTTAATTTGCACTAACTGTCTCTACTTGCTTCCATGTCAGTGCACTACTTTCTGTTTGTTTGTCCCTTGACCCCGGGACCTGTTGACCTGGCACTATCCTGAGACATAAACCTTGGGCCGACATTTAACTCACTTCTCTACCCTCTACCACGGGTGCTTACATCACTCCTCTTTGCTCTGCAGTGGGGAGCCGCCCTGCACTATTGATGGATACCTGATGTTGCCTACCTCAATCAATTAATCAATCAATCATTTGTAAAACGCACTACTCACCCGCTAGGGTTTCAAGGCGCTGAGGTGGGGGGAGGGAGAAGTGCTACTGCTCGAATAGCCAGGTCTTGAGGCGTTTCTTGAAGGGCAGCAGGTCCTGGGTCTGTCGTAGGAGGATGGGGATGGAGTTCCAGGTCTTGGTGCCGAGGTGGGAAAAGGATCTGCCGCCAGCTGCAGTTCGGTGGATGCGAGGGATGGTGGCGAGAGCGAGGTTGGCGGAGCGGAGTTGTCAGTTGGGATTGTGCAAGGTGAGTCGCTCGTTGAGGTAGGCAGGGCCAGCGTTGTGAAGTGCTTTGTGAGCGTGGATGAGGAGGTTAAAGGTGATCCTCTTGATGACGGGGTGCCAGTGTAGGTCTCTTAGGTGGGCTGAGATGTGGTTGCGTCGAGGGATGTTGAGGATGAGGCATGCATAGGCACTCTGTATAGGCTGCAGTTTTTTCTGGAGCTTGATCATGGTTCCCACGTAGAGTGCGTTGCCGTAGTCCAGTCTGCTGCTGACGAGAGCGTGGGTGATAGTCCTTCTTGTTTCGGTGGGATCCATCTGAAAATCTTGCAGAGCATGCGGAGGGTGTTAAAGCAGGAGGATGAGACGGCGTTGACTTGCTGGGTCATGGTGAGCGCTGAGTCTAGGATGTAACCTAGGTTGCATGCGTGGTTGGTGGGCGCTGTTGCGGTTGAAAGGGCAGCCCGCCACCAGGAGTTGTCCCATGCGGAGATGTTGGATCAGAGGATGAGGATCTCCTTCTTGTCTGAGTTCAGTTTCAGGCGGCTCCTCTCCATTCAGTTGGCTATGGCCTTTGTTCCGTCGTAGTCCCTCAACTGCGGAGGACACAGTGAACACGTGCAACCTGCTGTGCCTGCCATTTCTTCTACCATGAGTATTTGCATCACCCAGGTGATAACATCAAGTGGCCTCCCAGATATGATCCCTATCCAAGCAGCTCTCTCTTAAACATGACTCTTGTGGACGCCACAGAAACTTCAGTTGGATTCGCTATGGAGGCAAATGTCCTTTTCGCTCAGCTGCTTGTTGATATAAGTGCTTTTCTTCCCAAAAGACATTAGGTATATGCTAACACAATTCTCTCAGCTTCTCCTGCGCACCCTAGAACCCCAGGCGGACAGGATGGAGCCCATCTCCACATTTTGGTCCCTCATAGATTGACTTGTTACTAATGCAATATGCAGTACAAGCTCTTTCAGCTGAAAATCCATCCTTCAGTGTTTTGGGCCCTCTCACTATAACTTGCTTATCATTTTCAAAAAATACTCGATTTACAGAGAAACATAATAGAATCAAAGTTTTTCATAGTGCAGCTGGACTCAAGACTTCCATGGGGTCGCCCTGCCTCCAAGCATGGACCTCTTTTTTCCAGAAAGGAAGTGTACCAAACGTTTGACCCCAAAGATTTGGAAATGGAAAAATGATTTTCTTTGTATTATTTAGTACCCTTCCTGAATCTGGGTGAATAGCCTAAATCTTTGCTTCAAAATACATTGAGTTAGAAACATTTAGTAAGAAATTATTAACTTTCTATGTATTTTGTATTTTATTTGGAAACATTTGTGATTGCTTCTATAACCTGACGGTAATTGTGTGGCACATAGAAAAACCTAGCATTCAGGTTGCTAAACATTTTTTCAGTGTGCCAACATTAAGTGTAACATTACTACTGCACTCTTTCGTGTAATCCTCAGAAATGCTTCTGTCAACCTTTTGGTGCCGGAGGAAAGAACCCAGAAATGACTGCAGAAAGTAGTATTTCTCCAGGATGTTGCCCATTTTCTGCACACATCTATTAATTATGGTTTAAATTGGTACCTTTAAAGTCGCAATACTACTAAATAATGGTAAGGATCAAAGAGCCTGATCTAGAGTTTGATGGAAAGTACTCGCAGGGTGGTGGAGAACATTGCGTCTGCCACCCTGACTGACTTCAAATTTAGAGATCACCACTAGGTGGTGATCTCTGTACCTTGAAATGAACTGCTATTATGATAGTTCCAGTCAAGCCACAAAAAGTTTGGTAGGTGGTTACTGTTGCTTTTAACTGCCGTCCACCAAACTTTAACAAAGTTTTCATTTTTCAAAAACAACCTCTTAAATTGGGAGTTTGTTATTGAAAAACAAAAAACTACCCACATCCGGGGAGTTTTTCTGATGAGGGGGTCATTATCTGTTGTTTGTGTCTCCTGCGCCTACAGAAAAAAGGACATTACACCGTTCTCAGAAAATAGGTTGGGCAGTCTCAATCACTTTATCAGAGGAAGCTTTCCATTAAAAGAGCCAATGGATACTCTGTTGATGGAAATCTGGTGGTACTCCCGAACCAAAATAGGGTGGGCAGTAGCTGTCTACAAAACCCTAAATCACCCCCAAAGTTTGAGATTCAAATAGTTTTTCTAAACTTAGGGCCTGATTTAGGGCTTCATAGATGGGATGGCTGCCTTTGGTTTTGATGGTCATTCAATAAACCTTTTCAAAGTTTTTGTTTTTCAGAAAAAGTTGCCAAAATCTCCCAAAGCAGTTTCTCCCAAGATGTGTGGGTTATTATTTCTTTTTCTGTGATGGATAGAAAAAAAAGGCATTACACCACCCATCCTAAATAGACGGGCAATGTCATGTCATTCTTCCGATGACCATTACTCCGTCGGGCTGCCAGTGGAAGTTTTGTTGACTGAGCCACAAGGGTATAAATCCAGAGAAAATGTAAGGTCCGGCCATCTCTGAATGAGGCAGTCATATTTAATATTGGGAAGACAGGGTACATTACTGCAGAGCAGCCAAACTCTAAATCAGACCCTAGGGGCCAAGATTTAAGAAAAGTGGCGCTGCACACAGTGCAGCGCCACTTTTCTTGCCCCGCCACAATATCACCATCTGTGCGCCGTATCTAAGATATGGCGCACCATGTCAGTAGTTAGGGAACTAGTATCAGAATTTTTGACGTTGGTTCAGAGCTTTGAAGGTTAAGCATCAAAAATGTTGATGCTAGTTCTGCATAGCTCTTTGAGGGCCATTGTAAACAATGGCGTGCCTCCTTTTATTGCCTGCTCTGAGCAGGCACTAAAAGTGCCAAAACAAATGACTCAAAGAAATCTTGTAGATTTCTTTGCTTCATTTTGTCGGCCTCCTTCCCTAATGGGGGAGTGCCTCCTTTGCATACATTATGCCTGGCGCAGGGTTACAAAGTGGCGCAATGCATGCATTGCACTACTTTGTAAATATGGCATGGGAAAAGGCCACCTTAGCGTGAAAAAAATGACGTTAAGACAGCGCTAACGTGGCGCTAGGCCCTCTTAAATCAGGGCTTAAATGTTTTCAAAGTAAATGTTCTTCAAACCAAAGTTTCAATGTACCTGTATTAAAACCATATGTTTCAAACTATTTGCCTAAGACTGTTTTTTTCTTATGCCTCATAATATAACAACTTTCCAACTTGTCCTCTCCTGATCATGTGCTACGTGTTTACTAGTTGTACTCCCCTGTGTCTCCAAAGATAAATCAGTCTGTGTTTTGAAGGTGCGATGAGGATGGTTTGTTTCTGACTATGGAACCTTCTGAAGTCCTCACTTGTTTCTTGTTCCCTTTCAGATGGAGACCAGTGCTTGTCCAACCCATGTGTTAATGGCACCTGCAAGGATAACATAGGAAGATTTGACTGCATCTGTCACCGAGGTTGGGAGGGCCGTCTCTGCACTTATGGTAATCATGGTTCCACTTCAATCTGCTTGAAACATGGTTTCTTTGTGTTTAATTTATCAATCATGCCTTGTATGCAGACATCATCATAGCAGCATATCCTCCATCTCCATTCATCTCGCTGCAGAATGCCATGAATATCTAAGCTTCCTGAGCACAACTATCTAAAACACCACAATGCACTGCACTATGTCGACTCTACTCATGATCATTCCAACATGCTTCACCGTAGTCTCCTCATTAAGCAGCTACCATTCTCTCCTGTGATACATGATAAATCACAAGCTCATAATAGCAACATATCCCAGCTATGTGTACCATCAACCGAACAAGACTTACTTCTACAATCCTCATTGTCACTGCTTGAATCACTTGCTCAAAGGTCCTCTTTTTCATTGTATAGTTTTGCTAAGAGTAAGATTGTGTAAGAGAATCTCATTATTGTTATGTACTGAATCATTATAAAACATTGGCTTGCATATTCTTTCCTAATTTGGGTTTTCAGAGGCACTCTACCCCAACTGCTCCATCAACCATGGGGGTTGTGACCAGTTCTGTGTGGAAGACCGAGTGAGTGAGAGTCGCATATGCAGTTGTGCTTCAGGATACCAGCTCATGGACGACCAGCGTACATGCCAACCTGTTGGTAAGCAGCCATGTCTATGCACCAGTCCAATTCTGCTTAGCAATCAAAATGTCTTCAACTAACTTAAAGACGAGAAAGAATGACAGGCCCATGCACAATAGTGCAGTCACCTGGCTTGGGGTGCTGTTGGAGTGCACTGCCTATTGCTAAATATTAACAACAGTGGAATTGTTGGTGTCCCTCTTCCACTGAATACCTTTAGATCAGGTTGTTGATAGGGCTAGCAGTTATTTTTAGGTCTCGCCTATGCAGCGCGTACATTGTCCCTTCGAGACACGCTGTATCTACTCTGTGGGCTTGAAGCACGCTCATCATGTTTCATTTGTTCCTTTGTGTGCCCTTTGAAAATCCTTCCTTTTCTGTAGCAAATCACTCATATTTGTTCCTCCATTTGGGGTGTTGCTCATTCCTTATGCAACTGGTCCTATTACATATAGGCTTTCACTTCTGGCCATTTATGTGAGTTTCCATGCAATATTCTTTTCTTTTTCTGAGCTCGTGTGTAAGGATTTTTGTGTTTTTGAGCTTTCCAAACACAGCACGCTCAGCCCACAGCTGTAAATAATGTCCTTATCTTGTTTCTTGTCCTGTCCCTCAATCACTCTTCTGAATCCGCTTGTGTGTTTGTAAAAGCATTAATTTTCAGGCTTTTGTTTTCTTTGCATTTTTTGTTCTGTTGAGCAAACTCCGCCTAAGGGCTTTGGAGCGCTGTATATGAGCCCCAGTTCCATTACACAAGTTCAAATGTAATTTATACTTCTGTTTGTCCCGAGCTTACGAGGCACTTTGAGTTGCCAGCCTGCAGCCCAGCAGACTCGAATTTGCTCTGCTCCCAATTAACAGGGCTATAGGTTGATGCACTCTTTGTCTTATATGTGTTTTTACATGTTAAAGTGGCTAAAAATAGAGTGAGCCCAATCTTCAAATGGGATTAGCTGGCTTGTGTTCCAGCTTCTAGTTTTGTACTGCTGTAATTATTGATTACTTTGTAAACAATGTGTGTGGCTGATATTTAACACAGCACTGGTGGAACAATGGCAACCCCGACAATTTTTTTTAGAGGCAAATAGGCATCATTCCGCTAACTTCATAAAAGTATATCCTGAAAGAAAACTTCAATTAGTGCTTTGGTTGTTTACAATACTGAATAGGGGGCGCTGAACAAATCAGGGTCTGGTATCTGAAACAAAACGGCATGACATTCTAGTTATATCTGTTCTAAATGCATCTTTTTATTCAGGATAATTCTTGCTTTCATAACTTGCCACAAAACATGATTGACATGATTGTGCTTTTTAATTATCCTCTTTATTTATGGATGCAGCCTTTTGAGACTTGAGTTGTCCATTCGTGGAGGATGGTGATGGATACAGAACTGCAACCAATACTGTCAATTAATTAATTTTACTTCACCCAAAATTTAAAGCATTTTAAACCATAGACATGCAATATGTGGCCAGGGAAACTGAGGGAACACGGGGCTCTGCATCCACTTTTGTACAGTTTGATGTAGTTTGCATTTACCATAAGAGGTCTCCAGCTCTCCTCGTGGCAGTGTGAAGTACCCTCCCCCACCTTTCAATCCTCGTCGATGCTGATAATTGGACAATAAAACAGCAGTGACAAGCACTCAAAGACAGATAGAAATAACCACTCACCCCAGCATCCCTTCTCATGGATTGTTTTTTTTTACTTCAAGGGACTGGCACAGTCTCGCTTTGTGTGCAGCATGTTACCACCACAGACACAATGCAATGCACTTTTGCATTATAGTTGGAAAGCAAAACTAAGAATCCCAGAATCCAAAGAGCTGTTGGTGAAAACACCTGACTCGATGACGGTGAATATTATGAAATTTGGCATTCTTTATCAAAGGACCCAACAGCTGCAATTTGCTACTGGTATTCCCCTTTCATTTGGATATCATTCCAAAACAATAAATACATTTTTTGGAAACGGCACATGCAAATGTATGACAATACATGCTTACCTTAACGTCAGCATACTTCATACTTTTCATATTTTTGTCGATGTTGCTCGACATTAGAAAACAAGCATTTTGTCTAGTGTTTCTTTTTTGCCGCTGTGCAACAGCAAAAAGCACTGGCAAAGCCAAAAATCAGGTAAAGAAAGTGCAAGGCGAGACCTATTGACTTTCCCAATGCTTGTTGTTCTTTGCATTACTTATTATTTATAGAGTTTACAAAAATCTACATGCTTGACAGCAGCTCCAAAAATTTGAGTGAGCTAAATCTAAAGTATGACAGTATTAGTGTTCCTGCTTCTCGTTAATTTACATATGACTAAATACCCCTAAGTGCTTTTGAAATGAATGCTTTTATTCATCCACCAAAGATAAAGCCAGCAGCTTTTTGCATTACCCAGCCGTCTGTGGTCAAAGTGTGCACACACTCTAACCATGCAGGTAGGAAACTCACTATCTGTTGCATACTTGGTTACCAGCACCATTCTGGCCTACGTAGGTTATTACTTTTTGTTATCCAAAATACTGTCAGGTGTTTTCACTGGCATTAGAGCAATAAATCAACATGGTTGTCACTGATGTTTATGACAAGTACTGCGCTATGCTAATGACATCAGATTAAACGTAGGGTGAACCAGAGGAGATACTTGGTTTATGTTTGAAACAGGGGAGGCCCCTCCGCTACGGCAAAGGAGAGTCGCCCTGCTGCTGAAAGGCAGCAGAAAAATATTGTGATAATGCAAATATTGTATCATCATTCTTTTTCCCGCTGCTAAAAGGCTGCAGAAAAATAATATGATCATATAACTGTTGTATTATCATTTTATTTTTTCGCTTCCTCCTCATAGGGCAGGACGGGGCAGGGAGATCGTCAGCAGAGAGAGGTGGAGTAGTGTGCACTCTATGTGCCAATGTCAGTTTGGCCGGCTGTCCAAGGCCGGCCAGACCGGCATGTGCACTTAGAACTCTCCAACCAGGCTGTGTATCACTGCCCAAGGGAAGAACAAGCGCAGGCTCCCAGTCCCTAGCTGAGCGGCATTTCAGGCCACTCAGACCAATCCAGGCGCTTCTGTCATGCTGGGTAACCACATGAACAAAGCGCCTGAATTGGATGGGGAGCGAAGACGCAGAGAAGCACAGAGGCAGCAAGGAACACCAAGGCAGCATGCAGCAGGTTAGTGGTTTATTCGCCCCCGCATGAATGCCCCTCCTCCATACAACCCCTCCCCCCCACTCTACTGGGCATTATTAAAAGCAGCCGCTCCTGGTTTGAAGCTACACTTATGTAACACAAACCTAAACATCACTCATCACAATATAATTAAGTACAACAAAACTTAACCAAAGTGAACATAAAATAATAAAATACAACACACATCACAGCAATGCATTACAAATAATTGCAATACAACCAACATCTCCTTCTGTCCCACTAGCCTTTTTGGAAGTTGGCAGATGACAAACATCCCTGTAATGGAGCCTCACCCACTGTGCCATTGGGTCTCACATAGGGCAGTGCAGTGCTTTCAGAAAGGGTGGTTAACAGCTACTGAATGAGGGTGACCATGTTTGCCGCTGGTTACATTGTGAAAGACAGCAGTAGAGAGAATGACGGTCTTTCACTAAAAGCATGTCATGCATCCTTAGCAAGATAGCAATATTTCTAAATAAAAAGTTAATCTTACAATCTGTCACTCCAATTACATCAACATACCTTTCGGTCCTCTCAGGTATGATAGGTTGTGATAACCTATGTGGTATCCAGAAGACACCAGGGCCCATATTTATGCTTTTTACTGCAAAACTGCGCAAACCCTAAAAGGAGGCTTACATTGGTTGCAATGGGATTCTGGGTGCTTTGGAGGATTAGCGACAAAATTTTTGATGCTAATCCTCCAAAGCGCCTGACCAGCATCAAAAAGTTTGATGCTAGTCCCCAAACTACCGCCATGGTGTGCCAGATTTTAAATTCGCCACATACGTGGTGACGTATAGGGGCGCCATGGGGTGCAAGAAAAGTGGCCCTCCACTTTTCTTAAATATGCTCGAGTGTCTCCTTAAAATTTAAGAATAACCATGGAACTCTGTAGCGATTCCCACAGAAATTTCCCATTTGTGGCTGGTTTTATTCATGAGAATTTAACAAGGTTTAACAAGGTTTCCACTGGTTAAACGTTTGAAAATGAAACACCAGGAATGTTGTATAGGAAGTCATTAAAATGGTTTTACTTTAACTTACCGCTATTTTTTGGATGGTGGTGTGTGAAAGGAAAAACTGGCCATTTGTCTGCCAACTCTGAAGTGAGCGCGTGGGCAAATGGCCAAACCTCCAATGGATCTTAAGCATTCGGGCCATCAGAGGAGTATGTTAACAGCCGAGACACAGTAGTGGCCATCCCTGACTTACTTAAATTCAACCTAACTCTAAATCAGGCAGGCAAAACTTCAGTTTAGTAGAAAGTGTACTCTGTCGCCATTCCAATAGAGTACTCTTTCTGGCAAACTCTAAATCTCAAAAACTTTGGCAATTCAGTTGCAGGAATCTGTGGAGAGCATAGGGGGGGTTAACGTGATTTCTTTGGAATACCATCCAGGGCAAGTACAACTCATCCAATGTTTTTCTTGTGGCTTTTGGCCAAAGTACATAAGGGTATGAATGGTCATCTCTCAGACTGGATTGCTAGCCTGATTGGCTCAAAGTATAAGTGCATTTTTACTGCTCTTCTTTTTCTTTTATATTTATCTTAGTGCCCCAAGATATTCTTGTGAGCTAAGTTCTGTCCACCCAGAGTGGACGGGAAGCATAAAATGTATTGTTATATGGAAATGATCTTATACTAGGACATCTCACACTCATTGTCTCATCACACTCATCGCTTCTACAGATGACATCTGAGCATTCCTCGATTGCAGGGAAACTGTTGCGCTGATCCTCCTTGACCTATCAACAGCATTGACACTGTCTCCCCACACACCCTCATAAAAAGACTTCATAGCATCGGAATACAGGAGGACACCCTTAAATGGATCACCTCCTTCCTGACAGGAACCTAAAAACATCATATGCAACAAGGGCCTCTTGGGGATGGATTTATTGGCTCCCCCCTTTTGTTAACTCCCTGGTAAGGGTGGTGCTGTGCAGGGCACTGTGCCTGGAGTTCGGGCTGATTCTCTGGCGATCTTCCTAGTTGGCAAGAAGGCTGGAGCTTCCTTTGTTTACTAGACCTCCTTGTGTGGGATGGCTCTTGGGTGCTTTCCTCCTTTTGTTATTGAAGGCCTCGACACAACACACGTCTTCCCGCATTTGTGTTAAGCGCTTGGCTCTTTGTTACACACCTCCCTCCCTTATCTGCTGTGCGGCCAATGGACACAGCCTTTGCTTGTTGCACCTCCTCATTTCTTGTAATTGCACTGCGCACTTTCCGAAACATACGTGCGGTGCCTGCAGACACCGTTTGTTGGGCCTCATTCTTTGTTGTTGCACCACACGCTTCCTTGTTCATGCGTGCGGTGCCTAGGGGCTCAGTTCCTGGCCTTCTGTAGCCGAGCACAGCTTCCACCAACGAGGCACTTCCTGCCTGCCATGCTGGCTTGGTCTGGTCTAACCTGTTCTTTAGCTCCCTCTTGTGGCGGGAGGTCCCTGTGCAATTGCCTGTTGCCTGAAGGATTACATCTGGGATTGGTGCTCAGAGGGTGGTGGGATTGAGTCCTACCTTTTCATGTTTCTTATTGCGCTGCATTTTTAAATACATACAAAATATATACATTATATATTCACAATGAATTAAAAAATATTATAATATTGAATGGCAATAAAGCATATTGGATTGGCCTGTGACATCTTTATGCTGGATGAGCCCCCTTTTTTCTTTTTGGGGAGTTTCCTTCTCCCTGCTGCATGTATGCTCTTTGCAACTGTTTTTCCCACAGCTGGAGTGTTTTCTTTTTTTCAGGCACTGTATTGGCCTACTTGGGGTCCTGGTGGCCTTAAATTTGGGCTCTGTTTCCTTCTCATCTCAGTTCACCATGGAACACAGAAAGCATGTGGCAAAACAACATCATTGCTCCAGTTCTACTCAAGAGGAGAAGAGACGGTGCAGACATGAGTCAGATTTCCCTGATTCATCCTATCAGAATTTGGGCTCTCTGATGATCAATTCCAGCTCCTGCTTTCTTTTCTGTCAGTAGCTTTTCAGAGGTCCAAGGAGGCTAGAGCCTTTCATTACTTTCCCTCTTCTCACACTTCTTCTGTTTCATCATTGGTGGTGTCTTCTCCTTCCTCTTCCTTTTGTTGGCCTTCTCTGGGGTATGATGAAGAGGATGATCCTCTGATTGCTGAAGCTACGCCCAGATCAAGAATCTTTAGGCCTTCTTCCGGTACTTGGGTCGCAATCTGAATATCCCTATTGAGAACAGCTTACCAGGTCCTAGTTTAGGTCTTTTTTCAACATCTTCATTCCAGAACCATACTTGCTTGGCTGTCAACAAGGAGGTGGATCTTCTTCTGCAAGAATAGAAAGATACTGAGGTGGCTGGTCTTCCCAAGTTCTTGACTCGCCTCTATCCTTTGGCCAAGGGTGATATGGAGTTTCTGTCTTCACTCAAAATTGATTCCCTGCTTTCTCATTTGGTTGGCCATAATTCTTTATGTCTGATGAAGTCCCTATTTATGACTTTGTTGATCGCAAAGTTGAGGCCTCTCCGAAGAAGTGGTTTTCAGGTTTAAATCTGTCTCTCCATGCCACAATGTATGCAGTATATGCCTCTCTGTCCCCTGCTAAGGACGTCCAGTCCCTGACTACAATAATCTAGGACAGAGTTGAGTTTTCAGCATTATTTGCCAATATGGAGACTCAAGCCAAGTTTTTAGCGGATGTTTCTTGTGATATGTTGAAGGCTTCATCTTCGCCCATGGCTTCTTCAGTTTAAGCTCTTTGCCATGTTTATTTGAAAGCCTGGAAGATGGATTCCGCTCAGAAGTCAGGGTTGCTAAATATGCCCTTCACTGGCAGCCATCTTTTTGGAGATGATCTGGAAACTATGTTTCACAAGGCTTTCAGAAATCAGAAGCATGCATAGCTTTTTCGTTTTCAACCAAAGTCAGACTCCTCCCGTAAGGTGCCACATAAGAAACGCTCTTGAGGTCCTTTGGTGCTGTTTCAGGGCAAGCCCAAGCAGACTTCTTCCTTCTCTGCTAGACAGTTCTCCAAACCACAGCCACTGCCTGCGCCTAAAGGGGGGAAACATTCCTGACTATTTCACCCTACCAGTGGCAGGTTGTCTTTTTTCCTTTCAACTTGATAAAGACATGTTTCAGATGCCTAGGTGTTGCAGTTCATCTTGGAAGGCTACTCCCTTGATTTTGACAGCTACCTTCCCCAGTTGGGCCCTGTGGAGTCCCCCATGGCCTCTTCTGACCTTCCAGTGCTTTCACAGGAGATTGCAGACCTCGTCCAGAAACATCCTATCATCCTGTGCTGTCGGCACTTTAGTCTCAGATTGTTCTGGTGTGCTGGACTCTGGAGGACTTTGGCCTTCTTATAAATTGGGGGAAGTCACATCTTGCCCCCACAGAGGAGCTGCAGTTCATTGATGCTCGTTTCCAGTCAGCTATGGGCATGGTCAGTCTTCCTCCAGACAGGGCGCACATGTTGCAAGATCTGTTGCTGACTCTAGGCCAGACACATATGGCAACCGCACGGGATTGGTTGGGTCTTCAGGGTCACATGGTATGTGTATTATGTTTTGTCTTGCTGCTTTTTGGTGTGGCCTTTTATGTTGTCTTCTTTTTTCTTTGAAGCAGCCTGTGTGTTTGTCATTCCTTGGGCATCCCTTCACCTGGGTCCTTTGGTACGTCATCTGCTCTCACATTGGAGACCGGGCATTCATCCACTGCATTACCTGTTGCCTGTCTCTCCATACATCTGGCAGAATATGCAGTGGTGGCTGGATCTCAAGAATTTGGCCCAGGGATTCCCTCTTGCCCTCCCCAAGTTTTTACTACAAATGCAAGCAGGTTGGGCTAGGGTGTTGGACGATCTCTCCAGGGGCTGTGGTGATCTCAGGAGAGCTGGCTCTCTTCAGATTGGAGGGAGTTGAAGGCAATTTATCTGTCTCTTCTTCACTTTTCTCCATTGATTAGCAATCAGGTGGTTTTGGTAAGGACAGACAACACTTTCGCCAAAGTCCTATTTCAACAGACAATACAGGACAGGGTTTCTGTCTCTAGCCTTCTTGGCGTTTCAAGTAGTGAGTTGGGCGGAATCTCATCTCCTGTCTCTCTGCTGCATATATTCGAGGACAGTGCACAGGCAGACAGGCTCACCAGGGTTTTTCCTTCTTCCCATGACTTCTGTCTGCCTCCTTTTATTTTTCATAGCTGTGCCAGAGATTCCCACGCCCCAGGTAGACCTTTTTGCCTCAGCAGAGAATTCCCTGCTACCCAGGGTGCTGGGGGTGGATGCTCTGTCCCAGCCTTGGCCCTCCCTGCTTCTGTATGCTTTTCCACCATTTCCTCTTATTCCCAAGCTTATGGCCAGGCTGCAGAGGGAAGCAGTGTATCTCATTCCGGTCGCCCCCTTTCAGCCTTGGATTGGATTGTTTTCTACTGTTGAGGCTTCTGGTGGTGGTGCTAGAGTGCGTCCTCCTGATCAGCCTGTGTCCTATCCAGGCTCCCATTCTTCCCCCGTTCATTTGCCGGCGGATGTGTCTGATGATATAGCTCTTGAAAGGAGGGGTTTGAAGTTGCACTGCCTATTCTCTCCTGTGGCAGTCTCTATTCATGTCTCTAGAAAAGGGTCCACTAGGAGATCTTATGGTCATCATTGGTTCTCCTTTTTCAAATGGTGCAGAAAAAGATCTCTGGATCCTACCACTTGTCCATCCTCCTGGGTCCTTCAATTTCTACAGGATGGCTTTCAGAAAGGCTTTGTGGTTTCTACCTTGCAGGTCCAGTGGGCTGCCATTAGGGCAATTTGCTCTACTTTTGGTGTGCCTGAACTTCTTTCTTTGGGTTCCCGGCTCCTTAAGGGCTTTTTTTTGCTAAAACCAACTACTAGGTTAAAGGCGCCGGCTTGGGACCCATCTTTGGTGCTTAAGGCTTTGCAGTCTCTTCCTTTTGAGCCCCAGTGTGGGTTTGAAGTTCCTTTCCTTGAAGGTGTTTTTCCAGGTCATCATTACTTCTGCACATAGGTTGGGTGAGCTGGGGTCCTTATCTGATAGACCTCCTTATTTACAGATGTTTTCTGACAGGCTTGTCTTTGGGTTAGAGACTGGGTTCCTTCCCAAAGTGTCTTTTCACAGACACCAAGAGATAACTTTGCCTTCTTTCTTTCCAGTACCTGCTACTCCTGAGGAGGAAGTCTTACACATGTTGGATGTTTTACAGGTTGTGAAAATCTGTTTGACTTGCACCATGGACTTTGGTCAGTGCGAAAGTTTGTTTGTGAACTTTGGTGTTTTTCATCATGGTTTGGAAGCTTCTACGCCCACTTTGAGTTGGTGGATAAGGTCTCTGATTTTCCTGGCTTATGATTCACAACATGCATATCTACTGGGTGGTGTCCAAGGGAGGTCCATGAGGGGCATGGTGGCTTCCTGGGTAGAGGCTAAGGGTGTTTCTTCCATTTTGGACATTTGTCGGGCTTCTCCCTCTACCTTTGTTTCATATTAGAGGTTGGACATGAGTGATTCCTTGGCCTTTGGGTCTAGTGTGTTGGCTACTAGTTCTCAGTGAACAAGCTGGTGTCCTGTGTGATGCCTTTCTGATTTGCAATAAATTTGTTTTAGCAATGACCAGGAACCTGTATAATTTTTTCTTTCAGGGGGATTCAGGTTGTTCTGGTTTTCTTTTGGTATAGCCTCATGTAAGTAAGTATTGAGGTTGGAAAAAGGGTACTTACCTGAAATATTCATTACTTTGACTACCCTTTTTCTCATACCAATACTTACATCCTGCCCTCCTCGTTCCTTTCCGGATCACAACATGACCCGCTGTTTTTTCAGCTAGGGGACATCCAGGAGGTTTTCTGGCAGTAGCATAACAAAACTGGAATGCCCTCCCTGCTCAGAAAATGAATGGAGGGCCCCCTCTCTCGACTCACTCAGGGAAGGTGCTGTGCTGAGAGGGCCCCACACCCCACTGTGGGGGCTGCGAGGGCCTTTGTTACACCCCTGTTTTCTGGGCTCTATTTCTTTATTTCACCAGATTGGTGGGAGGTGCTTGGAGGTTAGGAAGTGGGAGATGGTTTGCAATGAGCCTTTTTGATTGGTTCTAGCTGAGGTATGTGGACATTTGCAGAGGTGGAACATCTCATGTAAGTAAGTATTGGTACAAGAAAAAGGGTATTTGGAGTAATTAAAAAAACGGGTAAGTAATGGAATCAGTAAGAGCCTACAGGCAAACAATTTACAAAATGCCCTGTGAGGCTTGCTTCATTATTCCTGGACAAATTCTTCAATTTTGTGGGTTTAGAGAGCAAACAGTTAAAGAAGGTAGTTTCCTTGCCACAATCATCAAGGTTGTGCACCTAGAAACTAGGTTTGCACTCTTTAAATATTAATAATGTTCTAGGTCTTAAGATTTTCGTTGTTTTTCTTTCAAAAGGATTAGTCTTTCAATAGCTGCTTTTTGCAATAAGGTGAGTCTGTTTGGGCACACTCTAAAACACTGACACTAAAAAAAGTTATTATATAAATAAGAAAATTATGTGTCCATCAAGACTCTCCTAAACTGATCTTGTGACTGAAGTCTTGATAAGTTTAATCTAAAAGAAATTTTAGCGAATGTTGACTGTGAATGACCAAGTGTTTATTAAATGAAATCAATCAATCAATCAGGAATTTGTAAAGCGCACTACTCACCTGTGAGGGTCTCAAGGTGCTGAGGACAGTGGGGAAGGGAGGGGAGGCACTGCTTCTGCTTGAATACCCAGGTCTTGAGAAGTTTCCTGAAGGTAAGGAGGTCTTTGGTCTGGCACAGGCAGGTGGGAAGAGTGTTCCACATTTTGGTGGCGAGGTGCGAGAATGATCTACCGCTGGTTGTAGTTCTGCGGATGCGTGGGAAGGTTTCAAGGGCGAGGTCGGCAGAGCAGAGATGCCGGGTCGGGTGTAGAAGGAGAGCTGTCTGTTGAGGTATTCTGGTCCTGTGTTGTGCAATGCTTTGTGAGCCTGGGTGATGAGTTTAAAGGTGATTCTCTTGTTGACTGGGAGCCAGTGCAAGTTTCTCAGGTGGTCTGTGATGTGGCAGTGGCGGGAATGTGCAGGATGAGGCGTGTGGAGGTGTTCTGGATGCGTTGCAGCCTCTTGTAGAGTTTGCCCTTGGTTCCTGCATAGAGGGCATTGCCGTAGTCCAGTTTGCTGCTTACGAAGGCTTGGGTGACTGTTCTTCTGGTTTCAGTGGGTATCCATTTGTAGATCTTTCGGAGCATGAGGAGGGTGTTTGTAGGAAGTTGGCTCTGTATATACTATCTCAAAGTAAGAGATAGTGTGCAAAGAGTCCAAGGGTTCCCCTTAGAGGTAAGATAGTGGCAAAATTAGATAATTCTAATGCTCTAATTTGTAGTGTGGTCGAGCAGTAGGCTTATCAGAGGGTAGTGTTAAGCATTTGTTGTACACACACACATAGGCAATAAATGAGGAACACACACTCAAAGACTTAACTCCAGGCCAATAGTTTTTATATAGAAAAATATATTTTATTAATTTATTTTTAGAACCACAAGTTCAAGATTTGAGGTAAATACATAAAATGCAAGGTACTCCACACAGGTAAGTTAGGAACTTTGAATTAGAGCAATAACATATACAGTTTTTGATAAAATGGCAATAAGCTATTTTAAAAGTAGACACTGCAAAAATCAACAGTTCCTGGGGGAGGTAAGTATTGGTTAGATTGTGAGGTAAGTAAGACACTTACAAGTCTCAGTTCCTGGGCATAGGCAGCCCACCGTTGGGGGTTCAAGGCAACTCCAAAGTTACCACACCAGCAGCTCAGGGCTGGTCAGGAGCAGAGGTCAAAGAGGTGCCCAAAACACAGAGGCACCTATGGAGAACAGGGGTGCTCTGGTTCCAGTCTGCCAGCAGGTAAGCACCCGCGTCCTCGGGGGCAGACCAGGGGGGTTTTGTAGAACACTGGGGGGGACACAAGTAGGCACACAAAACACACCCTCAGCGGCACGGGGGCGGCCGGGTGCAGTGTGCAAAGCAGGCATCGGGCTTTGTATTGGTTTCAATGGAGGGGCCCCGGGGTCACTCCTGCGGTGCAGGCAGGGCACAGGGGGGGCTTCACGGGACAGCCACCACCTGGGCTAGGCAGAGGATTGCCAGGGGGTCACTCCTGAACTGAAGTTCGGTTCCTTCTGGTCCTGGGGGCTGCGGGTGCAGTGCTTGGTCCAGGCGTCGGGTCCCTTGTTACAGGCAGTCGCGGTCAGGGGAGCCTCTGGATTCTCTCTGCAGGTGCCGCTGTGGGGGTCCAGGGGGGTCGTCTTGGGCTACTCACGGGGTTGCAGTCGCCTGGGAGTCCTCCCTGTGGTGTTGGTTCTCTGGATGTCGAGCCGGGGGCGTCGGGTGCAGAGTGTGAAGCCTCATGCTTTCAGGGAAAGAGTGAGGTCTTTAAAGTTGTAGAAAAGTTGCAAGTTTGTTGCAGGTTGTTGAGCAGAGCCGCTGCTCATGGGAGTTTCTTGGTCCTGGGGGTCAGGGTAGTCCTTTGAGGCTTCAGAGGTCGCTGGTCCCTGTTGGATGCGTCGCTGTTTTTGAGTCAGGAGACAGGCCGGTAGGCTGGGGCCAAAGCAGTTGTCATCTCTGCAGGGTTGTAGGTCCGCAGTCTTTTTTCTTTAGTTCAGGTTGCAGGAATCTGATTTCCTGGGTTCTGGGGTGCCCCTAAATACTAAATCTAGGGGTGTGTTTAGGTCTGGGAGGGCAGTAGCCAATGGCTACTGTCCTGGAGGGTGGCTACACCCTCTTTGTGCCTCCTCCCTGAGGGGAGGGGGGCACATCCCTAATCCTATTGGGGGAATCCTCCAAAACTTAGATGGAGGATTTCTAAAGGCAGGGGTCACCTCAGCTCAGGGCACTTTAGGGGCTGTCCTGACTGGTGGGTGACTCCTCCTTGTTTTCCTAATTATCTCCTCCAGCCTTGCCGCCAAAAGTGGGGGCAGTGGCCGGAGGGGCGGGCATCTCCACTAGCTGGGATGCCCTGTGGCGCTGTAACAAAGGGGGCAAGTGTTTGAGGCTCACCGCCAGGTGTTACAGTTCCTGCACGGGGAGGTGTGAAACACCTCCACCCAGTACAGGCTTTGTTCCTGGCCACAGAGTCACAAAGGCACTCTCCCCATGTGGCCAGAACTCGTCTGGTTGTGGCAGGCTGGCAGAAACTGGTCAGCCCTACTCTAGAAGTCAGATTGGTATTCAGGGGGCATCTCTAAGATGCCCTCTGGGTGCATGGTACAATAAATTCCACATTGGCATCAGTGTATATTTATTGTGCTGATAAGTTTGATACCAAACTTCCCAGATTTCATTGTAGCCATTATGGAACTGTGGAGTTCGTGTTTGACAGACTCCCAGACCATATACTCTTATGGCTACCCTGCACTTACAATGTCTAAGGTTTTGCTTAGACACTGTAGGGGCATAGTGCTCATGCACATATGCCCTAACCTGTGGTATAGTGCACCCTGCCTTAGGGCTGTAAGGCCTGCTAGAGGGGTGACTTACCTATGCCACAGGCAGTGTGAGGCTGGCATAGCACTCTAAGGGGAGTGTCATGCCGACTTAGTCTTTTTCTCCCCACCAGCACACACCAGCTGTGAGGCAGTGTGCATGTGCTGAGTGAGGGGTCCCCAAGGTGTCATAAGACATGCTGCAGCCCTTAGAGACCTTCCCTGGCATCAGGGCCCTTGGTACCAGGGGTACCAGTTACCAGGGACTTATCTGAGTAACAGGGCTGTGCCAAATGTGGAAGCAAAGGTACAGTTTAAGGAAAGAAAAAGGGTGCTGGGGCCTGGTTAGCAGGGTCCCAGCACACTTTCAATCATAACTTAGCATCAGCAAAGGCAAAAAGTAAGGGGGTAACCATGCCAAGGAGGCATTTCCTTACACAACCTCCCCCTCAAACGATAGAGACTAACCTTTCCCAAGATAATCTTCATTTTCCAAGTGGAAGAACCTGGAAAGGCCATTAGCATGGGCAGTCCCAGGTCTGTGTTCCACTAAAAGTCCATCCCTGTAGGGATATGGACCACCTCAACAGTTTAGGGTTTTCTCCTTTCATTTGCATTAGCCATCTGAGAGGTCTGTGATCAGTTTGAACTATGAAGTGAGTACCAAAAAGGTATGGTCTCAGCTTCTTCAGGGACCAGGCCACAGCAAAGGCCTCCCTCTCGATGGCACTCAAACGCTGCTCCCTGGGGAGTAACCTCCTGCTAATAAGAGCAACAGGCCGGTCAAGGCCATCATCATTTGTTTGGGACAGGACTGCTCCTATCCCATCTTCAGAGGCATCTTTCTGCACAATGAACTGCTTAGGGTAATCTGGAGCTTTCAAAACTGGTGCTGTACACATTGCTTGCTTCAGGGTGTCAAAGGCCTTTTGACAGTCCACAGTCCAGTTCACCTTCTTGGGCATTTTCTTGGAGGTAAGTTCTTTGAGCGGTGTCACTATTGATCCATAACCCTTCAAAAACCTCCTATAGTACCCAGTCAAGCCACGGAATGCCCTGACTTGAGTCTGGGTTTTTGGAGCTATCCAGTCCAGAATAGTCTGGATCTTGGGTTGGAGCAGCTAAACTTGGCCTCCACCTACAAGGTGACCCAAGTAAACCACAGTACCCTTCCCTATCTGACATTTACATGCTTTGATAGAGAGGCCTGCTGCTTGCAGAGCCTGCAAAACCGCCTTCAGGTGGACCAGGTAATCCTGCCAGTTGGAGCTAAAGACAGCAATATCATCAAGATAAGCTGCACTAAAGGATTCCACGCCAGCAAGGACTTGATTCACCAACCTTTGGAAGGTGACAGGGGCCTTTTTTAAGCCAAAGGGCATCACAGTAAACTGGTAGTACCCATCAGCTGTAAGGAATGCTGTTTTCTCCTTTGCTCCTGGCGCCATTCTTATTTGCCAGTACCCTGCTGTTAAGTCAAAGGTACTTAAGTATTTGGCAGCACCCAATTTGTCTATTAGTTCATTTGCCCTTGGAATGGGGTGAGCATCTGTCTTGGAGACAGAATCAAGTCCTCTGTAGTCCACACAGAACCTCATCTCTCTCTTGCCATCTTGTGTGTGAGGTTTGGGGACCAACCCTCTGGGCTAGCCCAGGGACTGTCAGAGTGCTCAGTCACTACCACCTCCAGCATGTTGTGGACTTCCACTTTGATGCTTTCCTTAACTTGGTCAGACTGTCTAAATATTTTGTTTTTGACAGGCATGCCGTACCCTGTGTCCACATCATGGGTACACAGGTGTGTCTGACCAGGGGTTGAAGAAAAGAGCTCAGCAAACTGCTGGGTGACTTGCCTGCAGTCAGCCTGCTGTTGGCCAGAGAGGGTGTCTGAATAGATCACTCCATATACTGTGGCATCTTTAAGGTCAGTGGAGAGTAGATCAGGGAGAGGTTCACTCTCTGCTTCCTGGTCCTCATCTGTAACCATTAATATGTTTACATCTGCCCTATCATGGACGAGTTTTAGACGGTTAACATGGATCATCCTCTTGGGGGTCCTTAGTGCCTAGGTCTACCAGGTAGGTGACCTGACTCTTCTTTCTCTTCTTTTCTAGCACTGGGTAAGGGCCACTCCATTTGTCCTGAAGTGCCCTGGGAGCCTCAGGCTCCAGAACCCAGACTTTCTGCCCTGGCTGAAACTCAACCATAGCAGCCTTTTGGTCATACCACATCTTCTGGAGCTGTTGGGTGGCCTCAGGGTTTTTGCTTGCCTTTTCCATGTACTCTGCTATCCTTGAACGTAGGCCTAGTACATAGTCCACCACATCTTGTTTAGGCTTATGGAGGGGTCTCTCCCAGCCTTCTTTTACAAGAGATAGTGGTCCCCTAACAGGATGGCCAAACAGAAGTTCAAAGGGGGAAAACCCTACTCCCTTCTGAGGCACCTCTCTGTAGGCGAAACGCAGGCATGGCAAGAGGACATCCCATCTCCTTTTGAGTTTTTCAGGGAGCCCCATGATCATGCCGTTCAATGTCTTGTTAAATCTCTCAACAAGACCGTTGGTTTGTGGATGGTATGGTGTGGTGAATTTGTAAGTCACCCCACACTCATTCCACATAGGTTTCAGGTAAGCTGACATGAAGTTGGTACCTGTCTCAGAAACCACCTTCTAAGGAAATCCCACTCTGGTAAAAATACCAATGAGTACTTTGGCTACTGCTGGGGCAGTAATGGACCGAAGGGGAATTGCTTCAGGGTACCCAGTAGCATGATCCACTACTACTAGGATATACTGGTTCCCTGATGCTGTGGGAGGTTCAAGTGGACCCACTATATCCACTCCCACTCTTTCAAAGGGGACCCCCACCACTGGAAGTGGAATGAGGGGGGCCTTTGGATGGCCACCTGTCATACCACTGGCTTGACAGGTGACACAGGAGGTGCAAAACTCCTTACCTTCTGGGACATATTGGGCCAATTTAAATGGTTGATTAACCTCTCCCATGTCTTGGTTTGTCCAAAATGCCCAGCGAGGGGAATGTCATGGGCTAAGGTTAGAATGAAGTCCCTAAACTCCTGAGGCACTATCACTCTCCTAGTGGCACCAGGTTTGGGATCTCTTGTTTGGGATCTCTTGCCTCAGTGTAAAGGAGTCCATCATCCCAATAGATCCTGTGTATTCCACTGAAATGTCCTTTTTCTTGCTCAGCTGCTTGCTGTCTTAGGCCTTCAAGAGAGGGACACGTTTATTGCCCCTTACACAGCTGTTCCCTTGAGTGCCCCCCTGGGCCCAAGAGCTCAACCTGATAAGGTCCTAGCTCCATGGACTCAGTTCCCTCAGGGGATAGAACATCTTCCTGGGAAGAGAGGTTCTGTTTCTTGTGCTGTGCTGAAGCTGGTTGCCCAGTCTTCTTTCCTTTTCTCTTGGAAGGTTAGGCCATTATTCCAGACTCCAACACTTTATTCTCACCCTGAGCCCTGCACTGTGCCCTTGTCTTGACACACACCAGTTCAGGGATACCCAGCATGGCTGCATGGGTTTTTTAGTTCTACCTTAGCCCATGCTGAGGACTCCAGATCATTCCCAAGCAGACATTCTACTGGTATAGCAGAAGAGACTACCACTTGTTTCAGGCCAGTGATCCCTCCCCATTCTAAAGTTACCATTGCCATTACCAAAGAACATGGTGCTGGGGCCTGGTTAGCAGGGTCTCAGCACACTTTCAATCATAACCTAGCATCAGCAAAGGCAAAGGCCAATGGGATAGTTCCATTGTGGGGTTCTCGCTAGGCCTGGTCGGTGTATGCGATCATTTGCATTATCAGAAAAGGTAATCATTATTTCTGGTTTGTGTTTGTGGCATTTCTTGGTCTGTGGCCAAGCGTTAGAGACCATGCCAAGGAACATTTCCTTACAGTGTTGAAGCAGGAGGAGGAGGTGGCGTTGACTTTCTGGGTCATGGATAATGAGGAGTCCAAGATGAATCCTAGGTTGCGTGTGTCGTCGGTGGATAGTTTGAGTTCTTCCACCCAGCTGTTCTACTTATGTTGTTCTTGATGAAGTACTGCACTGGTTATATATTCAATATTTGGTGCCCCTAGTTGCCTCTCTCTTCCCCACGCTGTTCTTCTATATTAAGCTTTAACTCAATCTCTTTGCTGTTACAGGGTTAGGATATCTTATTTATATTGATTACACAGCTGTTGCATCTATTGAGTAATCTCTTGAATGTGAACTCAGGTACACTGCCCATTCTGATGGAGAGGACTGAGACATGGATTTGGGAAATTGGTTAGTATCTAACACTAAAAGGTCCTTGTGTGTGAGCCCGAAAGACTTGTGTCAGTAAATAAAGCGAGTCCTTTAACAAAGTGGTCATTCATAGGGCAGTCAAAGTTCTTGACCACCAGCTCCCCATCTTAGAGTTCAAAACCAACATCTAAAGGGAAGTGCTCCAGTCAGGAGAAACAACCCCTGATCCCCCCTCCAGCTGTTGAACGGAGCACTTACAGATACCCTTCTGGTGGCTTGGGAAAAACCCTGATCCAGCCCTGGTCAATAACCAGATTGCGAGACTCCACCGCCGTGCCTCAGGCAACCGCACATTGCTGTCTTATCACTCATACCTTGAAAGCTTGGTGGTGAAGGCATCTTCAACTCAAACAAACCTGAATACCTTCCTGACTATTCCATTTAATATGCAGTTCAAACATTTGGAAACCTTTGTGAAGAATATATTTTCTTCCACTAGTGTGGCCCTCAGGTCTGTGAATACCAGCGGCCTCCTGGGCTGCTGTTCTCATGCTCTTTGGGATTCAATGGCTCTACTCCACCCAGGTGTCTCAGAAGATCTACAGCCTGTACTGACCCAAGCCATCCAGGGTGGTCATGATGCTGTCAAGTTCACAATTTGTTGTGGCTTGGACACCAGTGATTCCATCGGGGGTTCACTGACACCAGCATCAACCTCTCCTGCCAAGCCTGGCTGTGGTCATTGCTTTTTCAGACTATGTCCAATCGTTCATTATGGACATACCCTTTGATGGGACTTACCTGTTTGGGGACAAGGAACATTCTGTTCTGGAGCAGTTCAAGCAGAGCAGGGCCACAGCACACAGAGGTACCCCATATAGTCAAACAATTCTGCCCCTGCGAGATCAACAGCAGATTTGCAGCTGTGGTGCCCACTGCTCCAGCAGTCAGTTTCAGTGAGCCACTCAGTCCACTGCCCCCATCCGGCAGCCCACCGAGTGAACCCAGTGCGGACACATTTTTCATTCGTCACAGGAATTAACTTTGAAAGTTGTACAGGCTACACTTTGGAGTATGGCTTTCACGATTAGATAACAATTGAAACTTTATGTGCAATTATCAAAACTGTTTGATATAGATCCTCTATGTGCAATCAGGGTTCACTAAGTACCAACCAACAACTCACACTCACTCAAGGAAAACTACTGGCACCCTCAATGATGTCTCATGACAAGTACCTCATTGCAGACAATAAATTAACCAGGTATCTCCTACACTCATGAGTTATCACAGGATCTTAGGCAATGAAAGACCCTTCAATAACAACAACCACAGATGTTTTTGAGCACTAAGCTCTAAAATATCTTTGGGTACGACAACTCTGCAAAATACTTCACAACATCACACTTCACTGCAATCTTCAAGCAAAAAGCATTGCAAGTGCAAAACCCTATTTATACTCACACAACACATCACTTTTAGTCACAACACTGGAACTTCATCAATCTCTGGATCGGACCATGGGACAAATTACAGGGTAGGCAAAGATTGGACTGGGCAATGACATGAGGACAATCCTAACTACCTAACACTAAACAAACATTGATCCCCCTCTTATGAGATGAAACCATCAGTCTGTTACCAGAACTGTGGGCGCATTTTCCATCCTTCGCAGGATTCAAACGCGCAACAAGGTCGACGGACCTTTGGACCCAGAAAGATGTGTGGTGAGCCATCAACAATACTTCAACACCACCCCAATAATTTAGACACCATGACCAATGTGGCCACAGAAGGAAATCTCCAATCACAGATGAAGTTAAAAGAATTTTTGCAAACACAAGCTCAACGTCATGTAAACAAGGTGCAAAACCAAATTATAAAGATTCATAATCACCAAGGGTTGCCCAATGCGACAAAATAGATTCAGACATACTAACATCTATAAAACTAGGCATTCAAGCAGAACAATGCATAACGTGAACAGGAATGTCTGTGACACGGAAATCACACAGTGCTCAGAAATGTCAATCATTAGTCAATTCAATTTTGGCACTCAATAATCTTTGGGTGGGCACCAGTCAATCTTACAGCTAACCAAATCAGGAACATCAATGTGTGGGAAGAAACACATGCTTGCAAAATACAAAAAGAATAACCCAGGCTACAGGTCACTAACTAGAATAAAAGAAAAGATGAAATGTCAGCATAGTGGAGTTTCTAACCTAAAATGGTATTTCAGGGGGCATTGGCAAATGGCAGGGAGGGATATACCGCTCCAAGGGATACAGCATTCAGGGAATCTTAGTTAGCAATGCATCTGGTCAGCAAAGCAATCTTCAAGCATCAGGAAATCATCTATCCCTGACCAAGACAAGACTGGGACTGTTTCTGCTCTCAGACTGGACTTCTCTGAGTAAAGTTCAAATATCCAATGGAATATTAGTTCACAAAAAGTGTTCCAATTTGTCAAAGGTGTCAGTTCATATTACATTGACGGGGCATCACTCAATTACAATTGATCACCAGACTCCAGGTGGCAACAGTTTGGCAGTTTCCCAAGTCTGTCATGGGAACTTCTCCTTTCCGTGTGACTCCAAAAAAGTTGGTAACAAATGTATATATTTATCCATGTTACTGTACAACAAAGTTCTCAAGGACTAATGGGTATGGCTTTCAATTGTTAAACAATTGACTTTTTACAAATGGACTTTGTTTCTCATGGGAATGAAATCTGAAAGAAGACTTCATGTTATGTATAAATAATTCAACACTTACATGACTGCAAAATGCAAGCTCTGTATGCCACAGTTACGCTAACACAAGGAAAAATATAAAATGCACCTTGTTAATACTTTTAGTAAACCACATATAAAATGCAAACTTATAAATTCCACATTAATAATATTGCAGCAATATAAGTGAACAATTTCATTTTGAATTAAAAAGCTCTGTTATTGCCTTACATTAGGTATAACAATGAACTGCATTTTTCTCACTTGCACATATTTTCAAAGTCATTAATCTTTCATTAAACGGAGGAAATCCAATATCGTTTTACATGGGCTAGTAGTCTAGAGTCTAAATTACTTTTTAAGAGCAACTTTAACTTTCTAGCATGTGATTAAATTTAAAAGACATCTATGTTGAACTTTGAAATACAAATAAATGTACATTTAAAATGAGTGTCAGTGCAGCTTTCTACTTTAGTTTTTTTCTCATTTATGTGTATTACCTTAAACTTACCACAGTCTGATGACTTTTGTGACACAAGGGACAGTGCAAGAAGTTACGCTCTATCACCTGTTAGTCTGTCTTTAGTGGAGGACAGCCACCTGGTGAGAGGCAGGATCTGACGAATCTTGCTGGGTTTGCAGACAGTCACATCAGACAAGTGGGTCCTGCCAATAGTCCAGAAGGAGTATTCTTTGCCCTTCATTGCCGCTCCACCGAGCCTTACACTGTCCTGAGAGCAACGGATGGAGGACCATCTGTCCATCTTATTAAGAGGGTGTCTGCACCAGAAGTAGGTCATGGTTGTTATTCCTGCTACTTTTTGGTGAAGGAGGGAGATCTTCATCCTGTTTCAAAACTGCACTCTCTCAAGGCCTACCTCCATAAGGAAACATTCAAGATGCTCTCACTGGCCCAGGGATTGGCTTCCCTTGGCCCTAGCAACTGGACAGTAGTGTTACACCTGTGGGATACCTCTATTCTCACAACCGTCCTGCAGACCCATCAGCAAACTGGCTGTTTGTTGTGGGTCAGGAGCATTTTCAGTTTGCTGCGCTTCCCTTTGGTGTTCATAAAAGTGTTGGCTTTGGTAGCAGCACACCTCTGGATTTCAGGGGTCTTAGTCTTCCCCTATTGTGACGCATGACTGTTAAAGGCAAGCTTGCTAAAGGCCAGACTATGGGGAACCTCCCCCAGACTATGGGGAACCTCCTTTCATATTTGGGGGTTCACTTCCAACATGCCGAGGTCACATCTAACTCCTTCTCAGATGCTCCCCATAATCTGAGCCATTCTCGGCACGGTCCAGTTTTGCGCCTTTTACCACAAAAAAGAGAATGCAATATCTTCAGGCTTTGATCCCAATCTTTCAGCTTCGGCCTTGGATTTCAGTGAGGCCAGCTCTGAGGCTACTGGGACTGACTGCCACCTGTATCCTGCTGGTCAAGCACAGCAGGTGGCATATGCAGGTTCTGCAGCATGATCTGAAGTCTCAATGGGCTGAACATCATGGGGACCTCTCTGAATACATACAGCTGTCAGAGGAGACTGCAAAAGATCTGCAGTGGGGGTTACAGGACCACAACTGAGTCGGTGGCAGACCCCTTTCCCTAGACCCCCCAGAGTTGACAGTGGTGACCAATGCAACCCTTCTCGATGAGGGTGGCCATCTGGGAGAGGTGGAGATCAGAAACCCCTAGTCTCCAGCAGGTGACCAGCTCCATATCAACCATGTCAGAAGAGGACCATCCCCCATTGGATTACACTCTGCATCAAGACCTACTATACATTGGCCAAAAAGCAGCCTCCAGTAGGTCTGAAACCCCATTTCAGCAGGGCCAAAGATGTTATTATTATGTTGGCACATGGAGTTTCTGTCCTAGACATATACCAGGTGGCTACTTGGGAGTTGCTCCTTACATTCATGAAGCTCTATTGTCTGGACAGCAGGTTCGGTGGGAAGGGTGTTTTGCCTGCTCGTTCCCAAAGGACTTCTTGGTTTGAGCAAATTCACAGACCCACTGCCAAATGAGTAATTCAAAAGATGAGGAATATGCGTAAAGAGGTCTCTATCAGATGAACAAGTTATTTACCTTCTGTAAATTACTTTTTGGATGAGACTCTAACCAGAGATTCCTCACCGATCCTCCCTGTTCTGGGAATTTGACTCTCCCCATTAATAGGTTTCCAAGTCTAGGGATCTGCATACTTGTCAAAAACTATTTGCTGTTCGTACTCTGTGTCTTAGGGCACAGACAGCCTCAGAAGCGACTGATGTTATCGCATGTGAGTGGTGCTTTTATAGGCCTCAGCCTAAGAGGCTTCTTGAAAACTCAATTTTTTTATCCCAATTTGTTGTAGGATTACAACAGCTGTGCATGCATGGAGAAACACCATTATATGTTTAGTGAGACTACTGAAGAGGACGTCCCTCTTTGCAAGGTTCCCACTTGAAGGATCCTGAGCTCGATGAGCTATTCTACAGTTCAGAGCAATATGAGAGTATCTGTGCATAAAGGTGTGTTGCTGCATGACATCTTAAAGGGTGACAAATGAGCAGGTCTTTGGATCTGCCAACAAAGGTAAGAGAGTGTTGTCTTAGTATCATAAAGAATTTTCTCGTTTTGTGGATTATCGTGGCAAATATGGACCCTGCAGATCTATTCAGAAATGTGGACAGCTTGAACCACCAATATACTAATTGTTCAACTAATTAGCAAGGCAGAAATTTCCACCAGTTATTTTTGGATACAACCACACACACCACTGCCATAGATTGACTGAGCTGATACAGTCTGAACATACTATCTAAAGTAGAGATCATATAATTCAGAATATCTCATCTGAACTCCATTCTAGCTTGACACTGAGTTGATGTGAATATATGTAACTTAGATAGATGTACCGAATCGCCCAATGACAAAACTTTGCTTTATTTGAATAATATCTGGAGGACATTTAACGGATCAAATTATCCAGGAGAAGTTTCATTGCCATTAAAAATGTACTGACACATTCACTGCTAAATTAGCAGACCTGGGGCCAGATGTAGCAAAGGGTTTGCGCCTCGCAAACAGCGAAAATCGCCGTTTGCGAGGCGCAAAATCCTCTTTGCTATGCAGAAATGCATATTGCGAGTCGGGACCGACTCGCAATATGCATTTCAGAATCGCAAATAGGAAGGGGTGTTGCCTTCCTATTTGCGATTCGGAGTGGAATGCAATTCCATTTGCAACCGCATATGCGGTCGCAAATGGAGTCGCAGTTACCATCCACTTGAAGTGGATGGTAACCCACTCGCAAATTGGAAGGGGTCCCCATGGGACCCCTTCCACTTTGTGAATGGACCCACAAATATTTTTTCAGGGCAGGGAGTGGTCCAAGGGACCACTCCCTGCCCTGAAAAAATACCGAAACTAAAGGTTTCGGTTTTTTTTTTAAGTGCAGCTCGTTTTCCTTTAAGGAAAACGGGCTACACTTCAAAAAAAAAAAATGCTTTATTTAAAGCAGTCACGAACATGGAGGTCTGCTGACGACAGCAGACCTCCATGTTTGCGAGTGCCTAGACTCGCTATGGGGCCGCAATTAGCGACCCACCTCATGAATATTGATGAGGTGGGTCATTGCGACCCCATAGCGAGTCGCAGTCAGTGTCTGAGACACCGTACTGCAAACCAAGTTGCAAATTGCGAGTCGCAGGGACTCGCAATTTGCAATTCGGCGTTTTGCTACATCTGGCCCCTGATCTTTTGCCACTCACATGTATTGCAGACCGCTTGTATTGTATAGTAAATGTGACCTATATTCAGACAGAAAGCTGACTCAACTGGGATGATTTAATTAATGTTATCTGGTGTGGTTCAGTGCAGGTTTAGTAAGAGAATCTGCTGTATTCTTTGTGACGAATGTTCGATTTCTAACTATGGACTGAGGCTGCAACCACTGTGTTAGTTAACCTATCATCCATCTTAACTTCTAAGACCATGAATGAATTGTGGATGGAGAACTGTGGATATCGAGAGCTTTGGGATGGGATGTCTTGCAAAGTAAATATTTCGCCAGAGTCCACCCAACTGTTAGCCAAGGATTCCCATGAATCCAACCTCCCCCTCCCCCACACACACTCCTCTTTGAAATCACCTAGTGTGTCTGCTTTGCTGCCCCTTTTGTTCATCTATTCATTATGACTAGGGTATATTTTGCAAGCATGATATACCAGAGTATCAGCAGTGTGATGTTGAGACACAGATCACAATCTTACTTCATGCTGCTATAAAACAGCCACTGTTTCCCTAGCTTCTTGGTTGGCTGAAGTTCCTACACAAGTAGAGATAAAGTGCTTGAAGCTCATTCTGGACAAAATAGAACTGTTCAGTTTGATGAAACACTTTTTTCGTGATTTGCTTCTGTACTTTTCGAGGTCCCTGTCTGTCTCAGTTGAGTGGCTTCTCGAGGCAGGAAATATGCAGATGAACAAACGGCTCCGAGAGCCGGTGGCCTTCTCTTAAGATATCTGGGGCAGTCAGCTCCTTCAATCGTCACAAGGAAAGCAGAAGATGTCTCTACTCGAATATATGTTTGTGCTAATTTTAAATACTCTTTTCCGATTTATTATGAAAATACCAGACCTCGTTATGAATGATGTCAAATGCAGTAATTAGCACAGGGATTCTGTAGCACATTAACTAAAATGCACTACACATATCGCACAAGTAAGGTAGATGTACCAATTATTTTGAGCTTACACAGGAGGCAGGAAGGGAGATGGAGGATTCAGTGAACCTTCTCACATATATATACTTCTTTCCATTTCGTTTGTTGTTTTTGAACCTCACTCAAAGCAGCTAGAAGCCACATCTTATGTTTCTTTTTTCTAGTGGAGTATGCATGTGGACGGGATAAGTTTTCAAGGGTGAACAACATAACACGGCTCACTGGTGGTAAACAAGGGAAGAAAGGAGATAGCCCTTGGCAGGTGAGGAACAGGTCTGTGGAAAGTCTGTCACTGGGAAGGTAAGAAATGAACACACACGAGCAGGTGCCTCATGGTTGGCAATGAGGTGGAAGTAAGTTCGTAAAGGGTGCAGTGCTTGAAAGGCACGAGATACCCGTGACAGGTGATAACCAGGGGAAAAAGAGACTTTCAGGAGAGAAGAATTCTGAGGTGATGGATTCTATAAGGATTCAACGTTGCAGTGCTGATAATGCAATTAAGTCAGGTCTAGAATCATCTGTGATCACCTCTCCTCTGTCCAGCCATCCACTCTGCTTGGTCATGCGGTCAATGAGAGTCGTAACGTCAGTAGTGGCAAAGGGTTCTCTGGCATGGAATGTGTCAGGGGATTCAAACAAGCATTGGCAAAGCCTGTAGGTCTCGCTTATACAAGAGCTATCGGCCTTGGCAATGTGTTTTCCCTTTTGTACACCAGTGTGACTGCTATTCAGCATGGGTAAAAGTTAGTGGCATGGAGTGTCAGAGTGGACTGGAGGACTAGATGTCATGGAGGGGATTTGTTGGAGTGTTGTAGAGTGTTGTAGAGTGGAGTAGGGGGAGTAGAACTTTGTGAGTTGAGTAGAGGGGAGTAGAGCTCAGTGGCAGAGAGTGTTGTAGAGTGAAGTGGGGTAGAATAGGGTGGAGTTGGTTTGAGTACATTAAGGTAGTGGGGTGGATTGGATTGGAGTAGAGTGGGGTGGATTGGGGTGATCTGGTGTGGGGTGGAATGGATTGGGGTGGATTGAGTGGGGTGGATTAGATTGGTTTGGGGTGGGTGGTTTGGACTGGAGTGATAGGACTGGTGTTGACTGGATTGGACAAAGGTGGGGTGGGGTGGATTAGATTGGACTGGAGTGGGGTGGGGGGATTAGATTCACCAGATTGGAGTGGATTGGACTGGAGTGGGGTGGGCTGGATGGATTGTTTTGAAGTAGGGTAAACTGAGCAGGATGGGGTTGTGTGGGGTAGATGGGATTGGGATAGAGATAGAGTGGGGTGGATTGGAGTAGAGTGTGATGTAATGGAGTAAGTGGGATGGATTGGATTGGGGTGGACTGGACTAGACTGGAGTGGTTTATGTTGGATTGGAGTGGGGTGGATTGGCGTGCGGTGGACTGAACTGGGATGGGGTTGGGTGGAATGGGGTAGAGTGGGGTGATTTGGAGTGGAGTGAGGTGGATTGGAGTGAAGTAGGATCATATGGAGTGGGGTAGATTGGAGCGGGGTAGAGTGGATTGGAGTGAAGTGGATTGAATTGGGGTTGGGTGGATTAGGGTTGGGTGGGGTGAAGGGGTGTATTGTATTGGAATGGGGTGGTGTGTTGGGATGGATGGGGTTGTTTGGAGTGGGGTGGTGGATTGGGATAGGGTAGATTGGATTGTGGTGGGTAGCATTGTGATGAGGTGGACAATTGGAATAGGGTGGATCGGATTGGATTGGGGAGGTTTGGATTGAGGTGGGATGGATCAGACTGGGGTGGGGTAGATTTTGTTGGGATAGAGTGGATTGGATTGAGTGGAGTGGATTAGGGTGGGTTGGATTGGATTGAGTGTGATGGATTTGATTGCGGGGGCGGATTGGAGTGGGATGGATTAGAGTCGACTGTAGGGAATTGGACTGGACTGCAGTGGGGTGGATTGGGCGGGTTGGGTTTTATTGGATTGGTGCGGGGTGGGGTGGTTTGGATTGTGTGGGGTAGATTGGATTGTGTGGGTTGGATTGATTGGAGATGGGTGGACTTGATTGGTGGTTTGGAGTGGGGTGGATTGGACTGGAGTAGGTTATATTAATATGGACTAGATTGGACTGGAGCGGGTGGATGAAAGTGGATTGTATTGGAGTGAGGTGGATTGTGGTGGTGTGGGTGGATTGGATTGTAGTGGGTTGGATTTGACTGAAGTGGGGTGAATTGGAGTGGGGTGGGTTGGATTGTGTGGGTGAACTGGATTGGTGTGGGGGATTACTTGGGGATGGGTGGACTGGATTGGAGTGAAGACGATTTAGGTGGTTTGGAGCGGGTTGGACTGGACTCAAGTGGGGTGGATTGGACTGGAGTGTGTTGGGTTGGACTGGAGTGGTGTAGATTGTACTGGAGTGGATTAGGGTGGGCAGATTGGGGCGTGGTGTATTCGACTGGACTGGAGTGGAGAAGATAGAGATGGGCTGGATTGTATTGAATTTGTGTGGGGTGGATTGGATTTGATTGGTGTGGGGTTGACTGGATTGTAGTGGGGTGGATTATGGTGGATTGGAATGGGGTAACTAGGGATGGAGTGGGGTGGATTACATTGGGTTGAGGTAGATTGGAGAGTTGTGGGCAAGTTGGGGTGGAGCAGATTGTTTTGGATTTAGGTATAGAAGATTGAAATGGGGCAGACTGGAGTGGGGCAGATTGTTTTGAATTGGAGTGGGCAGATTGGAGTAGGGCAGATTGTTTTGGATGGTAGTGGGGCAGATTTGAGTGGAGCAGATTGTTTTGGATTGAGAGGGGCACATTGGACTGGGTCAGATTATTTTGGGTGGAACTGGGGCAGACTGGAGTGGGGCAGATTGTTTTGGATTGGAATGGGGCAAATTGCATGAGGGTTGATTGGAGTGGGGTGGATTGAAATGGTGTGGGGTATGTTGGATGGGAGTGCGGTGGAATGGAGTGGGGTGAACTGGGATGGGATGGAGTGGATAGAACTAAATTGGGGTGTGGCGGATTGGATTGGATTAGAAAGGGATGTATTGTTTTGGATTGTAGTGGGGCAGATTTTTTTTGGGACTGGAGTGGGGCAGACTTGAGTGGGGTAAACTGGAGAGGGGCAGATTGTTTTGGATTGGAGTGGGGTAGATTGAAGTGGGTAGATGGAAGTCTGACAGATTGTTTTGGGGCAGATTGGAGTGGGGCAGATTGGGGTGGGGCAGATTGTTTTGAGGTTTTGTGAGACATATTGTTTTGGATGGCAGTGGGCAAATTGTTTTGGATTACAGTGCAGAAAATTTGAATGAGGCAGATTGTTTTGGACTGGAGTGGGCAGATTGTTTTGGAGTGGGGCAGATTGATTTGGATTGGAGTGGGGCGATTGGAGTAGGGCAGATTATATTGGGGTGGGATTAGAGGATTGGAGTGGGGTGGGGTGGCTTGGAGTGGATTGGGGTGAGTGTTTTGTATCAGAGTGGGGTTGTGTAAGGTGGGGTGGACTGAGGTGGATTGTAGTGGAGTGGATTCGGGTGTACTGCACGATTATGTGTTAAAGCATAATTTCAGAAACTACACATAATGAAGAAACAATGTCGCTTTGTAATATTTAGAACAAGATAATCTTTTTTTAGAATAGCACCCATGACCAAAAACAAAAGAAAACATTAGTGCAAAGTGAGAAAAGATGACTTGGAAAAATAAAAGAAAGTTAGCTATGAAAAATAAAACGTTGCATATTTGTCCTGCTGGGCACATATTTGCCAGTCGCTTGCCTTCTGTTTGCAGGGAAACTGAAGTTAAAAAGAACAAAATAGCACCTCAGTCACGTGGGGGAGCAATGGAAAGGCACTGATTAAGGTGAATCAATCAGTGCTTGGTCCCTGCTCCTCACGGAAGAACGGAAATTATCCTTAGCCTGCAGTGATGAATTACAAGGCTGCAAGAAGAGTGCCATGCAAGCCAACAAATGGAGAACTTCAGCTAGGCTCCAAGCCCTTTACTGTATACAACAGAGTCTTTCAAACGAGACACATATGCGAGCACATGCACTCGCAGGCGTGACCCTACAAAGGCAACCTCATGTATTGCACGAGAGAAACCCAAAATGAAGAGATGCCTTTCCAAATACAGGGTACTACATTATACTAATCTATGTGTGCAGGTTTGTTCCAGTCGAGCCTTACTCTCCTTACTCTATTTCTCCCTGCTGTTAGAGCTCCTGCTGTGGACAAACCCTGTTCCTTGTCTGAACAGCTCTATATGCCCTCATGTATGCTGGCCCACTCCGAGGTATCAGACCCAATGGTTCTATGGGGTAAAATGTACGTATAGACCGTTCTTTGAGTAAATTAGCTAATTCAAATTGGTTTGCTTGTGAATTTTCCGGCCTGTCATTCACATATTACCCTTTAAATTTATGAAGCAGTCCCTAAAGTGATAGTCCCTAAAAGGGAAACTCTGCACCAGTTGGGAAAGGTAATTACCTGACAGGTATTGCCAGGAATCTCCGAAGTTGACGGAGAAACCAGCTTCTGAAAGTGAAAACCCTAAAATGAACTAGTCAAGAGAAATATTCAATTGAAAGGCAACAATTAACAGAAATACAGAAAGGCCAAACAGGAACGGAAATAAAAAGACAGTATGGAGTGTAGTGATAATCCTTACATGTTTGAAGACTGTGATTATGGAATTCAGTAATGAGAACATCTTTGAGTGACAGGAAGAGAATCTTTGTAAATCATTTTATCCTCTTTTCCTCTCTATTCTCTCTGTTGTAGGTCACTGCCTCTTTTTGATTGCTCCCACCCTCTAAGATCATTAGTTAAGCTTTTCTTAACCTTTTGTAGCTTCTTAAATATTTTATCTTCTCAGACACAAGAAAACATTTTACTATCTCTCTGTTGTCTCTTTCTGATCAGGTCCTTTTGCTGTATGAGAAGAAGATGAAGTGTGGGGGAGTCCTCATTAACCCATCCTGGGTGCTCACTGCGGCCCACTGCGTAGAGGATCGTGGGAAGTACATGGCAAGACTGGGTATGGAAAAGGCCAGGATGGCTTTATATTCTCTTCCATGGTGCCATGCTTCGCCACTATGCTGTTCTCAGGGATTAATTGTCTTTACTGTACACCTTTACCTGTCTATTTCAAGTCTCCCTTTTCAGGTGTACTTGCACTTTCACTTTGATTTTCTACTAGTTACTCCTGCAGCTCATACACTGTCAATGTTGTACCTTCCATTGTCTCATGTACACAAAGAGCAATGCTGAGTTTATTTCTTGTCACCAGGGCACCACATTGTAGCCCTTGGCTTTTATTTCATACATTGTGGAAGTTGCATTCTTCATTCACTTAGTATAGTATTCTTTATTGTTTGATTAATTAAAATCATTACAATATAGGTAATTGCAAAATTTGTAGACCACAGTTTACACTGAAATAACCAACAGGTCCAAAGCATAAATTGCAAGTGCATAGACATATTGGTATTCTAAGGTTGTGCTCTTCCCTCATTTTAGACAAACTGAAATACTCCAGAATGACCATATTCAGTCACTAATACAAGCATGATTAAAAAACATACCATAAAAGGCCATAATGAATCATGAAGTATTAACCACCAGACTACAATGTGTGGTATAAAAAAGTAAGTGCAAATGCATGTCAGGTGGAAACACAACCGACAAAGTCATAGAAAGTGCTACAGCATTCATATGGGCAATAAATGGACCCCTGTATCAAGCCCTGTGAGAGGTCTGACCCCCACCCAGCTGGTCAATATCAATATCAATATTAATATCAATGTCAATATTGGTATTCTTCCAGCTGTTTTGCCACATGGGTGAGGACCCCCTCTGTCTTGCAAGATGATTGGATTGAGGTCAAATTTAGAAGGGTGGTCACTGCAGGAGGGCATGACCTAAGTTGGAGGGCTATAAGGGCAGGCCGTAGGATTGTTCCCCTTTGGTCAATGAGAGCCGGGCACACACACTGCAGGTGCAGCATGCTTTCCTGTTTGTATGCACATAAGCAACACTCGTCACTGGGCCCAGTCTGCTTCCAGGTGAGAATCAAGTTCTTTGATGAATAAACACCAAGACATATGGGCAGCAGAGTATATTTCATGGGCGCAAACAAATGAGTAGTCAAGTATGGCTGTGGGACACAAACGGCATATGATCACAAAACCACCCATGCATGACGCTTGTGTGCAATTTCTGCCTAATCAAGAGTTTGTGATGAAATCTTTACAGCTTTTTTTGTGACCATCTTAAAGGCGGCATATTCCATGGATGTGTACTAGACATCCTCTAGTTTTAGAACTTTGGTTGATTTTTGTGAAACAGAGAACCAACATGCCTCACAACTGGACTGTTTTCCCATTTCCTGCCAACACAGGAAGCCACTGTGTCAGGTTGTGTGGATCTTAGCCTAAAATATAATTTTACTATGGCCCCTTTCCTTGCCAGGCCCTGGTGGAGGAGGCCATACGCTAGCCTGACTTGGGGTTGCGAAACATGCTGTGGTATACCGAACAGCTTTTTGAAAAGGGTTGACTGTAGTCAGTTTAGGGTAGCCATGTCTTTCCCCTTCAGTAGTTCAGAACCATAGGTGAATGATGGCATGAACTTTGCATTGATGATCTTGAGTAAATAATGAGTCAACATATTGCATGTCTTTGTGTGTATTGTTCTGAATACAAACAGAAGTTTAGTTGCTGTTCGGGTTGCAAGATGTTCTTTAAAAGTTAAATGGGAATCCATATCCACAGCAAGGTACTTGAAAACTTTAACCAATTTTAACACTTGGCCATTTACCTGCCAAGTAAATTTATACTTTGGTTTAGAGGAAGAGCTCAAGAACAATTGACCTTAGTTTTGCTGTAATTAAGTTCCAAGCCCAGGTCTTGAATGTATCCACACAACTAGTCAATTAGGCGCTGCAGTCTGGCTGAGCAAGACAATGTCATCTGCATTTTGGAGACAACATAGTTGGCCCAGGTGACTGTTGAGGTCGGCCATGTAGATATCAAAATAGATATGGAGCTAAAACATATCCCTGTTTCAGGCCTATTTTAGTAATGGTCTTGCATGTGGTCCTACGACCATCTCCGACCTTGATTTGTACCCAAGTGTGAGTGTATAAGTTAATAATTGCATCCAATAGTTTCAGCAGCATCCTGCAGCAGGAATTTTGTCCCAGACTCTCTCTCTGGACCTTATCAAAAGTGCACTTCAGCTCAATAAAGCAGATAAAGAGCTTGGGTGATCTCCACATGTTCTACAAGATGAGTAACCGTCAGCAGGTTTGTTATAGTTCTCATACCTGCTTTGAAGCCAGTCTGTGTCTTTGGAATGATGTTTGCCTGGACAACTCAGGCATCCAGGACTTAGAGCAATTTTGAGGTGCATAATTAAGCATCTATGTCAGATAGGGCAATTAGTTTATAGTTAGCTGGATTTAAATGAGTGCCTGATTTAGAAATAGGGTAGAGGATACTGCTGCACCATGATTCCGGGATGAAATGTGTTAAATATACATGGTTAAAAAGCAGCGTTCAATGCGTAGCCTAGAATGAAGGCTATTTTTTCAATAAGGCATTGGGGAGGCCGTTTAGCCCTAGTAGCCCCACAGACCTGAGCTTTTTTTTTTTAAACAGCTTTATTGGTTTTATTAGCAAACATAAAACATAACAGATCACAATTGCGCTCCACGGACTGAGCACTACACCGGTATAAAGCAATAGCAAGGTCGTAGACCCTATGACCACCCTGAATTTCTAATCGTGCACCACACCTCTCATGCCGAGGACTCACACCAGACCTGAGCTTTTTTAGTAAGAGTAATGCCTCTGAGTAATTCAGTATAGAGTGAGGTGTCTTTGAAATTGATGAGCTTGAGGAAAAGGAGAGTGTGGCGCTATTATGCACCTAGTGGTTACGCTGAGCGTATTCTGCTTGTGATGTAGCTGGCTGGTTCTGTTCTGCTGAAGCATAAACTGCCGCTATGTGGATTGACCAATTGGTTTCCTTAAAATCACCCTTTTGGTGTTGCTGGCTTCGGTTGACTAAAGTATTTCTCTTGGACTCTGGGAGTAACTGGTTCTTGTAAAATTGACACTTGGAGGCATAATTATGAGCCCCTTGTGCCGCTGGAGCATCACTTTTTGTGATGCTCCGGTGGTGCATACTACAAAATGATATCTACGAGGCCACGCAAAGCCATTTTGTGTGGCTTTGAATGGCCTCATAAAAATCGAGTAAGGCAAGGCAGCGCAAATTGCAGCGTTGCCTTACTGTGCGCTTGAGGAGCCATTTCATGGGTGTTGCGGTGGGTGTTCCCACGCAGCACCCATGTTTTTTGACGCTTCCTCAGATTTACAAAACAATTTAAACCTGAGGATACGCCAAAATGTTACACCTCCCTAGGTGAGGCTTAACAAGGAGAAATAAATATATTTATCCTCGTTTTTTTAGCTTTCTATGTGTGCTGCATTCTGCAGCACACATAGAAAGAGGAAAACGCCTCTCAGGATTGTTTTTGTGCAGAAAGGTGCCCCTTCCTGCACAAAAACAACCCTGCTGACAACACAGGCACCCTTGCACCGAAGTGCAAGGGTGCCTGCATTAGCGCTAGGCTGCCAAAACGGCACCCGCGCAGTGGGAAAGGACAGGAATGCACCATATTGCATGAATACAGTGCATTCCTGCCCTTTCACCTTGGCATAGGGCAGCGCAGCAAGGTGACTTGATGTGCTGCCCTACACTAAATCCCCATAAATGAGTGCCTTGATTACCAGGTGGTGCTTCAAATGGCCCAGTCACCTTGGTATAGCCCTCCTGAGATCGAAATATTGGCTATACTTTTGGACTTAAGTTTAAGTCCTGCTCTCTGAGAGAGCTCTTCTTTCCTTCAAAATGGCAGTCTTCTATGCAATATTGCGAGTGTCACTGTGCTTTGCAATTAGGGCCCCTCAGGTTTTATCTTGCTTTTCTGAGACGCTTGCTCTCTTTCTTTGAGAGGAATCTTTGTTAGCCACTTGGAGAAAGGTCAGAATCATGTTTTTGTGTGTCTGACTGCTTTTCGGCTAGGGTGCCTTCACACTTATTAAATCATGGTAAATGCTCACCCTTAGGGTCCTGATTGTGGAGATTGCTTTTCTTTAACTCATGTTATTTGGGACATAGGCTTATTGAGAATATAGGTAGACACTTTTCTGGGTTTGGCTCGTTGCCAAACCCAGAAAAGTGTCTACCTATATTCTCAATAAGCCTATGTCCCAAATAACATGAGTACACCTCGGGTCCGAGTTCTTTAGGTGGAGGAGGCGGTAAGCCTATAGTAGAGCACTCGTATTGTTGGGAATCCCCCAACGTTGCAATTGATACCTGGTGATTTTGTGCAAGGCGCAGGGTTTTGAGATTTTGACTTCATTCAGTAACTCTGATAGAATTGTGGGAATAGATGAGAGCAAGTTCAACGTCGATGCGCACTGGCAAGAGTGATAAGTTGTGGCCGGATCTGAACTCTCTTGATCATATCATTCAACACCTGCAACTTACGGCCAATGCCTGAACATGAACTGCAAGGACATTTAGAAGGTCCACTTGTATTTGCAGTTTGTCTACGTGAAAAGCTAATGCCAATGATTATCACCTCCATGCTGTTAAGCAGGGGTATCCAATCGGTCATAAGTGGAGGGGAATTTGCTGTGACTGAAAAGTGTCTTTCCATTGTGACATGTGGCCTTCCATGTGAATTGACTTTGGGCTCCTTGGATCCTAATGACATTGTAGACAGGTGTGGTGTTCTCTTTGATGCACCCTTGTTGTTGGTCCTGCTTCTTGGACTTGTTACTATTGTAAGAATTGGAGTCCCAAGTGGCAACTTAATTGGTGAAAGCAAAGTATTATAATCATGCTTCGGTCCAGATATATGAGGTGGGGTATGCTGATTGCTAGGTCATTCGTTGGAATGATCAAACAGGCTTAGTAGCATCTCCCCTCACAGAGTGAAGTCTTCAGCAGCCTCTTCTGGCAAGGTGTGGTATAAGCTGTTTTGGTTCATGCTGTGTGGGACAGACGTGTTCGGCAAGTCCGGGACAGCCACTGGGTCCCTTTCTGTTGGCTAAGACCATCTAGAAGCTCACTATCTGGCCCTACATGTGAGGGGTGGGGAGGGTGTTCGAGCTTGAACTCCATCCTGGAATGCTTTGATGGTTTAATGCCAGCTCTAAAACAGATACCTGGGCCTGTACCTCAAACAATGCAGTCTGCCCAGTTACTGCCCTAGGAATGTGACAATGGGTTATAACCTCAGACTTCGATAGAGTTTGGAGGCTGCTCTGAACTTGGTGTGTCTGCTCTTGTTCCTCCCCCAATCCGTGCACTGACCTAGGAGGTGAAGATTCATGTAGATTTTTCCTGGTCCATCCATCAATAGGTGAGGAAGGTATATGTGCTTCTAAAGCAGGTTTTAAAAAGTCAGTTATTATTTATTTCCTGAGTCTATGTGATTGATGCTATTAATTACTGTTGGTGAGTTGCCCATCCTGCTTGCTCCCTCTACCGTCTCTAATGAGCAAGCCTTGGGTTACCCATGGGCTTTACCTTCTTTGTACCCTGTGACTTTTGGCTTGCTTCATTTCCCCACACATGTTCCCTGACCTCATAGTAGATGATAATGTTGTTGTGAGGATGGAGGGCAAGGCTGATGAGTGTAGTTGAAGAAACAAGGCTGGAGCGCTGGGTGGATCAGTAGCTGGTTTGCCTGATGTCTGTTGGTGGAGGAAAGGTGGAAGGGGAGGTGGAAAAGGAAGGGGCAGTGGAGCATCTCATGAAGGTGCAAGCTGCACCCTGGCCTAGCCAGGCCGCTTCCATGCCTAATCCTAGCTCAACCCTCAGCTATGGCTGCTAATGCTGTGCCACACCCAATGGTCTAGAGGGCCACACTGCACCGTGACCCACTGGTAGTCTTCCACCATAAGCACTGAGATGTGCTATATCCACGGACCTTCCTCCTCCTCTGCCCTGAGGAGCTCCACCAAACTTGCTCACCCTCTAATGCCCCCAGCCTATACACCACTCACTGCTTGCTGCTTACCACTGACTGCTCACCGCCCCAATTCTTGTACTCCTGTTGGCTTTAGGCAAAAGGATGGAGGAGTGGTGAAGAAAACTAAGGTCAGGGGTTGATTGTGGCATCAGTGAGCTGGAAGTGGCTGGGGAGGCTGCCCCAGGATGGAAAAGGCTGTTGCAGGGTGACGAGATTGCTGCACTACGCACTGCACCGTGGGGGGTTGATGCTGGGCTACTTGTGCTGCTGTACCACTAGGCCGCCAGGCTGAGGAGAGGAGGAGACCTCAGGAGGGGGGCCTAAGGGCAGAGAAATAAAAATTGCTGCAACAATGGACTGATTATTTGGAATCGGTTGGTCTAATGCATCAGATTGCAATGGTTTGTTATAAGAAATCTAAACACCAAAAAGGCCTGGTGGAAAAATGGAGGGAGACTATGTTATTCGGAGGTATATACATGTAGTTTATTTGTAACACCAGCCAGGGGTGAATATACATAGGTCGTTATTACCATTGGCTCACTCAGTTGATCTATGCAACAGAAGAAAGGGATAACCCATAAGAACCGAGGGGCAAACACTGCGGTGCTGAAACATTTTTCAGAGTGGAAGTGCTGCCATCAATATTGTATCTCTCAATTCATAGAGATTGTAAGTGTCTTGATTTGTTTTGGTCCTAGTAAAATCATTCTTTCCATCACACTTCAGAATTAAGAATGTGCCTCATTTGTTTTTCCTTGATGCTGATACCTTCTGAAACATTTGTACAGTTCATTTACAGTTATTTAAATGTTGTTATGTTAGTAAAAAACACCAACCTACAGCCTTTCCCTTCACACCCTCTTTACCCCAGCAAGATTGTCATAGTTAACTTTACAAAATGTCACCACTTTTCAGACAGAGAAAGAAAAGTAAACGCTAATATTCCTTTTAAAAGAATAGGGAGACATTTGTCAGAATACATAGCCTGACATAGGGCCCCTGTCTTTGAATGCACTGCAAATATGACAAGATATAAACAAGCTTTAAAGGCAACTTTGTTGCTCATTTACCTTCTGAATTACAGCATGGTTACTTTGGCGGTATTGCACCCCTCCGAGAACATATAAGTCCCATAGGATTTAATGAGACTCATATTTTGGTGGACAGGATATCTGTCACCGTTGTGACGGAGTAACTCATCCACCAAAATATAAATCAGGCCCTGAGTTAATCAGATTTTTCCCTCAGGATTGAGTGAACTCTGAATAGGTGTTATTAAAATATTTTTATTATGCACTGGTGTGCTACTTTTATACTGAGCAACCCCAACTGACACAGGTCACATCCTAGTTATGACTGCAACAACTGAGGGGGGGGTGACATGAGGTTAAAATTGCATACAGCCATGACAATTTTTTTTAATTGTGACATAGTTGAATATTAAAGCTTGACCACAAATTATGTACCCTTCAAAGAGGTCAACACTTTCCCTGGTCCACAATCAGTCCTGCACCTCCACCTTATAACGTAGGTGGAAGTGTTTAGTTACTCTCATTATAACACATACTTCAAGGTTCGGTCTGCAGTGTTTGGGAGCTTTAAAACTTTCATCAGTGCTTCCCAATGGCACAGAGCAGGGACTCGTTTGGTAGTGCACTATGGTATTATTTAGTGGTTTGCAGATGAAATACTCTGTAACAAACTTGGAAAGCAAAACACCAGCCTGTAGCACAGGTGAGTCTGTCTAGCTCCCTAAACCCTGCAATCTTTGCCACCGTTTTGCTCGCTCCTTGCCTCAGTCTGAGGAGTTAAAGTGATATTAATGTGAATGTTACTGATATTTTCCCTAAATCAAGGAATGGAGAGTTTTATCTTTTCCCGAAATGAAGCAGATTACTGATCATCTTTGTATTTAATGAACACACTTTCAAGACTTGACCAGTAGGCTGATATTGGAACATAGGCTCACAGGAATTCCAGCACAGTTCTGTAAAATGTGCGATGATGTATAAGGATTTTGAACTGAATGTGTCACTCAGAAAGGAGCCAGTGAAGATGAAGGAGGATTCAGACAAAGGATGATCCCTTAAGAAAATTATTTATGATGTATTTTCTATGTTTCTCTATTAGACGTAAGTTCAGTTAGATCTTTAAAGATGTAAAAAAATATACACACCTATTCTACATGTATTTAAAGGGTCAGGGATGTCGAACAGACAATTGTCGTGCAAAGTGTAAAAATATATATATATGTAGATATAGAAATTCGCCAGTTATAGTTAGAGTTACCTCACATGACTATAACTCGTGCCCTAGGGAACTATAACTCGCATCCCCGTCATGCACAGTTTTTTCATCAAAAATGTTACTGCAAATATTACATTGATATTACCGATGATGTTATAAAAGATGTCATGAGTGCCGTCGTTTGTGGGCTAATTAGCAGTGCATGGCAAGGGGCAATCTCTGAGTCCAACCTCCTGCAAGCACCCAACCTTGCACCATGCACAGCCTTCACCCATACACAGCAAAGGTTGCCTGCAAGACCTGGCCTGCAGCCAGACCCTGCTGCCAACCCCCTAACTACCCAACCCCATGCTGTGCATGGCCCTTTGGGCGCTCTCTGGGTGTGAGAGGGTGTATCTGGGTGTGACAGTGGCTGAGAGAGTGTCTGTCTGGGTGTGAGAGTGCGTACATCAATGTTTTAATGGGTGTGTCAGTGTGTGCGCACAGATGTCAGTGGGTGTGTGAGTGGGTCTGTGAGAGTCTGAGTGGATCTGTGAGTGGGTGCGTAACTATCTGAGTGGGTCTATGAGTGATTGCCAGAGGGTCTGACTCGGGCTGTGAGTGGGTACACGAGGGTCTGAGTGGGTCTGTGAGTGGGTGTGTGAGTGTCATAGTGGGTCTGTGAGTCGGTGCGTAAGTGTATGAGTGGGTGTGGGAGTAGAGAAAGCTTGAAAGAGAGAGAAAGTGAGAGAGAGAGATAGTGAGCTTTTTAGGCTTTGATGTATGATATACTTAGAATGAGATATTTCTGCACAATTTGAAGAGAAACATGCATTTCTTATCTAAAAATAGTAAGATCACCTTTCAGTATGAGCCTTAAACATTTTTACTTAAAAAAAAGAAAATAGGGAAACAAGTCCAGCTGGACTTGAACCCTGAAAGCTCACACTGAGCTATGCAATTTGTTTTTTTAATCATTTTTTACCCATTCATGGGCTATCCGTGTCACTACATGATTTTTATTTTTTTTTATTTGAGAAAAAGCCCTTTTTGGGCTATCTGGAATCGCGGGTGAAAGTACAAGGCCTCCCTCGTGGGCCCTATTGCTTCAGCAACCAAGGAGCAGCTTTAAGTAGTGGCTTCATGGTTGATGAAGCAAACCTTTCATCTCTGTTCCGTGCACACATTCCTCTGTGCAGGGAACAGAGATGAAACCTCTATTTTTTGACAGGGGAACCTGCTTTATAGATTCTGCTGTCAAAAGGGAAATGTTTGCTGTGACGGATGCAGCTTCAAAGCTGCAGCCAGGCCACAGAAAAACAGCTATGTCCTGGGGGTGGACACCCTGGGACATAGCAGGAGCCGGCCCTAGGGGGTGGTAGTCCCTGGGGCCATCAGTGTCTACAATGTGCACATAGCCTTGGGGAGGTGGCGATCCCTGGGGACAATTGAGGGCCATGTGCTTCCCCCACATATGAAACGCATTTTTGACCCAGGAGGTGGTGATCCCCGTGGTGCAGGGGGCCAGTAGCTCCCCTGCTCTTAAAAAGAAAAGAGTGCTGGTGGGACCTAGCCCACATGGGGTATTTTTAAAAAACAAGCGTGGGAACCCACGCTTGTATTTTTTGAAAATGTTTACCTTGAATTCATTACGCTGTAAAAATGTTTAAAAAAATGCTTTTTAGCCCTAGACATCCCTTTAGGACCCCAGCACCAGAGCTAAATGGTCCGGGTGTTCATAGGTTTATTTCTGTGTCATGGCTCAAGTAGAGTCTGAAGATGGCTGTCAATACTTCCTGGTTTGAAGTGTTGGCAGCCAATGAGATCAAAGCAAGAAATTTGGAGGGGTTGCGCAGCCTTCGCATCCCTAGATTTACACATTTGGATTTCCTTAAATTTCTCAAAAACTACTGAATGGATTTACACCAAATAACAAAAAGGACACTTTCTGGACCAAGAGGTACCTTTCAGCCAAATTTGGTGTAATCTGGTCCAGTGGTTTTTGCGCTATAGTTGTTCAATGTTTCCTATGGGAATAAACATTGGAAACAATCTAAATTTTACTCCCCACCTTTATCTCGGCCCCCTGATCACCCCGAAAATTTCCAGACAGCAGCTCATGTAACTGTCAAATTTGTTTGGAAACTTTTGTGAAGATTTGTCGGGCTGCGCCAGAGATATAGGCAAGCAAAAAACAGCTTTTTCTACAGAACCTAGGTCATAACTATAACTACCCGGTAGCGACCGCCACTACGTTTTATATATATATATATATATATATATATATATATATATATATATATATATATATATATTTCCCTACTGAACATCGCACTCAAGGAATTGTGCATCTTCTTCAATCAACTCTTTCAATCATGGGCATCAGCATAGCACACAGACCAACGTGTTTTGACTTTCCAAAGTCTTGTTCATGTTACTTTAGTCCTTCATCACTTCCCCTATATAATTATATATAGCTAAAACCATTTAATCCTGTCATGAGGCATTATGGGACTGGTAGTTCATAATGAACATAAAAACATATACTACAAATTTACATAACAGGAGTCTTGTTTAACAGTGCTCTAAACGTGTACAGCTCAATGTTAGATGTGGAACCACTATAACCACATATGTATCAATCCTGGTGCCAATAATTATTCCTTTGTTAAATGTAGGTTACTAGACAGAGTAGCTGTAGGCATCACTTCAATTGTTACTCTAATAAAAGCTGCTCGAAGGCTCCTCACAGGACATATAGAGGGGCTGACTGTGTGATACTGCTCATACATGATTAAAAACAGTTCAAAGTCATACCTAATTGTTATGTGACCAATATTGTTTTTGCACACTATCCCGTCCTTACTCTCATTGGCAGGGCAACACTACTGCCAATGCTGTGTGCATCAGGAGTGGTCCACTCAAAGTGTTGAATGCAAGGCCTGGCCAGAAGCCAGGCCCTGCAACCAACCTTGTGGTGCAGTTCTGGAGATGTTGCACTGCCAGTGAGACCACCAGTGAACAAGGCAAATCCTGTAACCAGTCCCTTTGACCACAGCCACGATTATGCAGTGGTGGTAAGCCACCTGCAGAGGGAGGGGTGCAGCCCCATGCAGGGCGGGATTAGCTGCCAACACCAAGGGGGTCATTACAACATTGGCGGTAAAAGCTGCTTACCGCCGCGCAGAAGACTGCCAATACACCGCCGTGGCTGCGGAATTCCGCCACAGCTATTATGACCCAAATCTTGGAAACCGCCGAAATTCAGACACCCACACAACTCCGCCACACCAAAGGTCAGTGATAAACTGGCGAAAACAAATCCTCCGCCGTCACGCCAACAGAAACACGTCCATGCTATCACGGCCCACGAATCCACGCAGCGGTCTTTCAACCGCGGTATTCCATTGGAGGTGCACACCGCCGCGCTCAAAATACACACACATCTCCAAAACACCGCCACATTGGACAATTCAAAATACACACACCTGATACACATACAAACACCACTCCCACACACCCAACACAATATAAAACACACACCCACATCACCCACAAACCCCTACGACCAAAAATTATAGACAAAGGCGACAGACAGAGAGCACAGCAATAGACAACCCCACCACACAGAGGCACACAACACCATCACCCATACAACATCCATGCACAAAACACCCCACACCACCACACATCACCACACTCATCAACACATACACCACCCCACACATCACCTACACCACCCCATGTCACGCCAAAGACACCCCAGGTTTTCTGAGGAGGAGCTCATGGTCATGGTGGAGGAAATCATCCGGGTAGAGCCACAGCTATTTGGATCACAGGTGCAGCACACCTCCATAGCCAGGAAGATGGAGCTATGGCAAAGAATCGTCGACAGGGTCAACGCTGTGGGACAGCATGCAAGAAATCGGGAGGACATCAGGAAGAGGTGGAACGACCTACGGGGGAAGGTGCGTTCCGTGGTCTCCAGGCACAACATCGCGATTCAGCGGACTGGCGGCGGACCCCCACCTCCTCCACCACAACTAACAACATGGGAGGAGCAAGTCTTGACCATCATGCATCCAGAGGGCCTCGGAGGAGTCGGTGGAGGAATGGACACTGGTAAGTCAAATCTTAACTATCATATCCCCCACCCTACCTGCATGCTATCACACACCCCCACCCTCACCCCCTCCCCTATCACTCCAACTCCTCACTAATGTACAAATATCACAAACCACACATCCCAACACCAAGCCCTGCATGACACAACTAAGCATGGACACCCATCACTAAAGCATGTTCACTGCACATACCCATAACACCCCCCCAACCATCATCACACAAGCCCCAACACAGGAATGCTTGCACTGGGGTACACGCACACCCACCCAATGCACACCATGACACACTCACATGCAAGAATCATGCTCTTATACCCCTGCAGGACCACTACCTAACGTCACCAGACAGGAGGGTCCAGACATCTCCACCCCACCCACAGAAGAGGCCCACAGTGATGACAGCAGCTCTGGCCAACTGGATCCAGATGACCAGCCCGGACCATCGTGGGCCTCGGGACAGTCGGTTCCCCTCGCACAGGCACAGCCCAACACTGACCTTCCACCCTCTGGTAACACCAGCACAGCACCCACCCAGTGGGCCCATACCTCCGTCCCTAGGACACGTCAATCAGCTGTGTGTCCACCACTACAGGGAACCCAGGATAACCCACCACCCCAACAACAACAGGGACCTGGGGGCAGTGGTAGTGGGCACACGGTCCAGGGGACGGAGGCACAGGAACACAGTGGAACTGGGAGGGCTGCTGTGCGACACGGGGGCGGACCGGCCAAGGGAGCCCACTCTCCACGAGGCCCTCTCCTCCATCATGGGAGCATACCACCACTCCCAGGAGACGATGGCTACGGTCCTGGCCAAGTTAAAGGATACCCAGCGCCTGCAGGACGAACAGTATTTGGGCTTCAGGGAGGAGCTCAGAACCATCAGCTCCGCCCTGGGCACCATCGTAGGGGTGCTGAAGGACATACAAAACACCATGAGGGACACCGTGGCGCTCCAAGGGGCCCCTGACACTAGCCTGGACGATGAACTGCCCACCACCTCCACCGGCGCTAGTGGACAGGACGCCCTGCCACAGGACCACCACACCAGCACCCCACCCCCTGCAGATGGAGAACCACCCCGCAAGCGGTCCCTGAGATCCAGGAATAGGACAGAGAAAGATGGCAAGACCCCCGCCAGGAAATGAGACCACCCTGATTGTCATCTCACTGTCCTACTTTGTCACCCTGTCCATACTTAAACTGCCCCAGCTCCACTTCCTATGCCCATATGGGCAGTGCACCTGTGAGACTAATAGACTGGACTCTGCCATGGACATTCCTCCACCATCACCCATCACCATTTTGCCACCCCCTACAATAATTAGCACTTCAATAAACACCCTTGAACCACAAAACAATCTGGAGTCAGTCTGTGATTTTGATAATGTGTATTAGCTATGACAGTCACAAAATGCGTTTTCAAATGTAATGCCAACATACCTATGTCACACATCATGAAGGATGCAAGCAGATGACACACGTTGGTAACCACACCTGTGAAACCGTAATGGAAATGTACAACTCAGTTACCAAATACGTCTTCAAATTGACAGACAGGATAGAGGTAGAAGTGTGAAAGTGAATGTAATAGTAAAAAAATTGTTCTCACCTGTGTGTCACTGGAAATATTGCTGTATGACTGACTCCCTGTTGTCTATGTCTTCTTCCTCAGCTTCCTCCTCATCACTGTCCACAGGCTCCACAGCAGCCACAACACCGTCATCTGGACCATCCTCCTGCAGAAAAGGCACCTGGCGTCGCAAAGCAAGATTGTGAAGCATCGAGCAGGCGATGATGATCTGGCACACCTTCCTTGGTGAGTAGAATAGGGAACCACCTGTCATATGGAGGCACCTGAACCTGGCCTTCAGGAGGCCGAAGGTGCGTTCGATCACCCTCCTAGTCCGCCCATGGGCCTCATTGTAGCGTTCCTCTGCTCTGGTCCTGGGATTCCTCACTGAGGTCAATAGCCATGACAGGTTGGGGTAACCAGAGTTCCCTAATAGCCACACACGGTGCCTCTGGAGTTGACCCATCACATAAGGGATGCTGCTATTCCTCAGGATGTAGGCGTCATGCACTGAACCAGGGAACATAGCATTTACCTGCGAGATGTACTGGTGTGCCAATCATACCATCTGTACATTCATGGAATGAGAACTCTTCTGGTTCCTGTACACCTGTTCACTCCTGCGGGGGGGGGACCAGAGCTACATGGGTCCCATCAATAGCACCTATGATGTTGGGGATATGTCCCAGGGCATAGAAGTCACCTTTAACTGTAGCCAAATCCTCCACCTGAGGGAAAACGATGTAGCTCCTCACGTGTTTCAGCAGGGCAGACAACACTCTGGACAACACATTGGAAAACATAGGCTGGGACATCCCTGATGCCATGGCCACTGTTGTTTGAAATGATCCACTTGCAAGGAAATGGAGCACTGATAGCACCTGCACCTGAGGGAGGATCCCTGTGGGATGGCGGATTGGTGAGATCAGGTCTGGCTCCAACTGGGTACACAGTTCCTGGATTGTGGCACGGTCAAACCTGTAGGTGATGATCAAATGTCGCTCCTCCATTGTTAACAGGTCCACCAGCGGTTGGTACATCGGAAGATTCTGCCATCTCCTCAAATGTCCCAGTTGACGGTGCCTAGGAAGGACAACAGCGACCACAGAGTCAACAAATTCTCAGGTATGTACCCACAGCTACACAGAACACGACACCAAATACAAAACTCTTCCTGTATGTATGTTGAGTGTAGGCCTAGGTATGTGTTACGCAGTAGTAAATGAAGCCATGTGGGCCCCTGACATGGCGAATGCCTGACCTCTAAAGTGGGACAATGGGATGTGAGGTAACTGCACTGGCGTTGTACACCGTCGCGGTAGGCGGTCGTAGACCGCAGCGCAATGCTGCATTGGTTAACATTGGACCCTATGGGTCCCAGGAGCCAATGATGAATTGCACCGACGGTGATGATACGCACCACCGCGGACGTCACCGCTGCGGACGTGACCGCCATTTTCTATCTGTTAAATCAGTGTTCCCCAAACCCCGGGCCGCGGACCAGTGCCTGTCCGCGGATCAATCGGCACCGGGCCGCCCGAGGTCTTCAAATCTTGAAGGCATGTTTAAATACAATTAAATTAAAATTATTAAATCAAAACAAGCGGGCCACGGAAAAATTATCAAACATTTACCGGTCCGCGGCGATAAAAAGGTTGGGATTCACTGTGTTAAATCACTCGATACCTGATCTTCGACAGGAGAGGACCTACACTGCAAGTGCTGCTGTGACCTCGGTCTGGAAGAGACAATGGCTGCTGCGTCTGGGGAAAGGGCCCCTGCCTTCACTGCTCAGGAGTTGGAGAAGCTCGTGGACGGGGTCCTCCCCCAGTAATCGCTACTCTACGGTCCTCCAGACCAACAGGTAAGTACACAGGGAGCACGTTGTATGGGCTATGCTCGGTGGAGAGGGCTGGACGTCAGTAGGAAGGAGACAGAGTTCTGCGACCATGAAGGACTGTGCATGCATGTGCCACATGGCAAGGGTAGTGATGGGGGCCACTCACTTCGACGCTGCAGTTGGTAATGACTTCTCTTCTTCCCCTGTACATGTCATGTAGGTCAGCGCCCACAAGAAGAAGGACATTTGCCGTGCCATCGCCAAGGACGTCCGGACCCTGGGGGTCCACCACAGAGGGGGCACCCACTGCCGTTAAAGATGGGAGGACATGCGCCGCTGGAGCAAGAAGACGGCGGAGGCTCAGCTGGGGATGGCCTCCCAACGTGGGAGGGGTGCCCGTCGCACCATGACCCCCCTGATGTTCCGGATCCTGGCGGGGGCCTACCCTGAGTTGGATGGGTGCTTGAGGGCATCACAGCAGACACAAGGGGGTGAGTACACTCTCATTCTGCGGACTTTGCGCGCAGTGGAGGTGTCTGGGTGGGGGAGGAGGGCTGTGGGTTTCCCTAGGCCAGGGCGAGTTCCGTAGGCTAGACCCCTTCGTAAGGCATGGCCCTGTGGCCCCCCACCCCACCTCTGTAGAGTGCCAAGTACAGGTATACATGCCCCTGTGTCATCTATGTGGACAGATGACACTTATAGCCATGTAGGCCATATCCCAGAATTTGCATCTGTAGAGGCCAAGAGCACAGCGTAGTGCAGGGGGCTGCTGTGTCTGTATTGTCCGCCAACAGTAGCGGTAAGCCATGCACTCAACCTGTCTTTCTTCTGTCGCCCCCCCCCCCCCTTTTTGTGCTCTCCCTGTTCTTTTGTGCATCAGCATCATCAGGCGGAGGTACAGTGGCACCGGAGCACGAGGGAGCTGCATCCCTATATGGCCATGGCGGGCCACACCACAGACTCTGAATACACCAGTGGGACGGAGGGCGAGGGGAGCTTCACGTCGGTCACCGGATCAGCAACCAGCGACCCGGACTCGTCTGCCGATGAGAGCTCCCTTGTGGTGGCGGCACCATCTGTGCCCCCCACTTCTACAGGTACAGCCGCCACCCTCCCTACCAGCACCGCCCTCCCAGCAGCCCCTCAGCCTTCGCTCTGTGCCCGCTCACCCAGGAGGGTTGGCATCACCTTCGCCCCAGGCACCTCAGCCCCTGTCACCCCTGCTGCCCTCAGTGAGGAGGCCATTGACCTCCTCAGGTCACTCACTGTTGGGCAGTCTACCATTGTGAATGCTATCCAGGGTGTAGAAAGGGAGTTGGAACACACTAATACATTCCTGGAGGGCATTCATTCTGGTCAGGCTGCCCATCATCGAACCCTGCAATCTCTGGCCTCAGCACTGATGGCAGCCATTGTCCCTGTGTCTAGCCTCCCCCCTCCAACTTCCTCCACCCAGACCCAATCCCCTGTACCACAGCCTATCCCAACCACACCATCAGACAAGCATGCACACACCTCAACACACAAAAGTAGCTCAGGCAATTATAGGCACCACACATCCAACAGGCACTCACACAAGCATCACCCACATACAGACACAGCAACAGCCACTGCCTCGACTGTGTCCCCCTCCTCGTCGTCTCCCTCCTCCCTCCCAGTGTCATCTACACTCTCACCTGCATGCACTACATCTACAGGCACTAAGACTCGCACCAGAACACCCAGCACCACACCCCGTTCACCTGCACTCACCACCCCCACTACCATTTACACTTCCCCTGTGTCCATTCCCAGTGTGTCTGTGACGCCCCCTCCCAAAGTACACAAACGCGGGCACCAACACACCCAACATCCATCCACCTCACGACAGCCTCCAGTACCTGCACCTGCACCCAAATCACCTAGAGTTACACCTCCTACAACCACCTCCTCTTCCTCCACTCCCAGACCCCGTCCAGCTACCCATCCCAGTGTTCGTCAGAAAGTTTTCCTGAGCAACGTTGACCTCTTTCCCACCACCCCCACCCCTCCAATTCATAGGTCCCGTAGTAGCACCTCAGCCAAAAAAAGTCTGGTACCAGTGGTGCGTGTTAAAGGTCTGTGGAGTGCACCGGCCACCAGGGCAGACAGTGTGACACGGAGCCAAAGCACTGCCAGTCCACCCCCTGTAAAGCACCTTAAGTTGGAAAGTGCCCCGCTGGAGAGGGTGAGAACCTCCTGCCGGCAAAACAGCTCACAAGGGTCCCGGGGGGAGTGCTGAGTCAGCTGTGGCTCCTCCAAAGGTGGTGAAAGGCCAGAAGAGGTCTCCAAGGTCTGGTAAGAGCAGCACGGCGGAGAAGGCCGCCATCCTCCCCGCCGGCCGGGACGCCACCGCCAGCAGTATCGTCACTGGTCCGGAGACCACCGCCAGAGTCAGTGCCCTGGAGGGCAGCAGTATCATCACTGGTCCGGAGACCACTGCCAGAGTCAGTGCCCTGGAGGGCAGCAGTATCATCACTGGTCCGGAGACCACCGCCAGCGTCAGTGCCCTGGAGGGCCCCGGCAGCCATAGCCCCGCTGGGAACTGAGGGACCGTCATGCCACACACCGCTGCACAGGTCAGAGACAGCAAAGTCAAGCACCGCTGAACAGGGAAAAGACCGCCATGATGAAGACCGCTGAACAGGGCAAAGCACCGCTGAACAGGGCAAAGACCGCCATGGTGAAGACCGATGAACAGGGCAAAGCACCGCTGAACAGGGCAATGACTGCCATGGCAATGCACCGCTGAACAGGGTGAAGACTGCTGAACAGGGCAAAGCACCGCTGAACAGGTCAGAGACAGCAAAGTCAAGCACCGCTGAACAGGGCAAAGGACACCAAATCAAGCATCGTTAGCCCATGTGCAGCTGGGACAGTGACGGAACTGGGACCCTCACGGGGAGCTTGATGCACTCTGGGCACCAGTCCCCCTCCAGAACCAGTGGAGACCTGCATCCACTCCGTCTGTCCTGCACAGAATGAAGCACTCTGGGCACCAGTCCCCCTCCAGAATCAGTGGAGACTGTTATCCACTTGAGAGACTGTGGCTTTGCACTCCCCAGGATAAAGCAGTGGGCAAACCACCCACTTGTGAGACTTGAGAGACTGTGGCTTTTCACTCCCCAGGATGGTACAGTGGGCAACACACACACTGTAGAGACTTGAGAGACTGTGGCTTTGCACTCGCCAGGATGGTACAGTGGGCAAACCACCCACTGTAGAGACTTGTGAGACTGTGGCTTTGCACTCCCCAGGATGGTACAGTGGGCAAACCACCCACTGTAGAGACTTGAGAGACTGTGGCTTTGCACTCCCCAGGATGGTACAGTGGGCAAACCACCCACTGTAGAGGCTTGAGAGACTGTGGCTTTGCACTCCCCAGGATGGTACAGTGGGCAAACCACCCACTGGAGAGACTTGAGAGACTATGGCTTTGCACTCCCTAGGATACATCAATGGGCATGGAGCCCCGTCGTGGATCTGGCATGGTGCTGTAATCCGGCTGAGGTGCCCCCCCTTTCCCTTCCCCCTGAGGTGCCTGTTGTATTTCTATCTGATGCCCCTGCAGTGTTCTCTCCGTTTGTGGACAGGTATCTAGTGTGGGCCACGCCCATACATTGTGGGCCCAGTGGTCCACGGACATTGATATGTGCATACCTGCAGTACTAATCGTGATGTATGATTTTTAGAATGTTTATATATATATCTGTATATATTTGGTTACTGTATTTTGATACATTACAAAGTTTGAACTGATTTCCTTTTGTCTTTGCATTCATCCGGGGGGGTTGTGGGTTGTTACTGTGCTGTTTGGAAATGCATTGGTGTGTGTGTTGTAGTGGGTGAGGGTCGGGTTGGGGGTGGGGGTGTTGCGGGTGTGTGTCCGTGACTTTTGCCTCCCCCCTCCCCTATGTCCTAGGTGCAGTACTCACCGTTGTCTTCGGCGCCTACATTGCTGGTGTTTGTAGAGGAGCAGGAAGACAAGAGCAGGGAGTATTTGTAGTTCCGGCTCCATGGTGCCCTCCTTCCTCGTGGAGTGTGTAGAGGTGAGCGTTTTCCCTTTGAAATGGCTGTTTCCGCCGTGTTTTTATCCACGGTGAATCCGCCCCGGAAAAGGTGGCGGATTGGCGGGTTGTGATACTGTGGGCGGTACATTGTCTTCCGCCTGTCTGTTGGCGGTGACCGCTGCGCTGCTTGTCTGTACCGCCGCGGTGGTCGGAGTGTTAAGGTGGCTGTCTATGTTGGCGGTTTCCTCCACGGTCATAATTCCCTTTTTTTGTCCGCCGGCCTGTTTGCGGTATTACCGCAGCTTTAACATCGTCCGCCAGGGTTGTAATGACCCACCAAGTCAGGTGTAAGTCCAACGCCTGGTGTGCAAGGCTGAAGGTTGTGCGCAGCTGGGGATGGTCACCCATAGAGGGTCAGTTGCAGGGAATTCTGGAATGCCAGCAATACACTTCCACTCTCTGGAAAAACAAGGTCACCACCATCTTGTGTACAGGAACAGGCCAGGGGCATTCAAAATGGAACGCAAAGGATCCAATTAGTATCACATATATGTGCTCTACCCTTAGTCATCCTTGCTGCCACTCTTCATTCTCGCACAGGATGTGTGAACTGACCGCAACGTATTCCTGGCAACATTGGTGCTACCTGGTTACTCACCTCATAACACAATATTGGTTCCTTTCTGTCTTCTCCTAATTATGATATATCATTTATCTTTTTTTTACCAAGTATTAGCTCTCCCTAATGGGCGGGAGTACCTGTGCTGTCTATCAAAAGTGTTTTTGATAAAAAGTACAAAGTGATGGATGTAATCATTTAATTAATCTTAGCCACTCCCACATCCCTATCCATCATTTTCTTGCTCACCATGTCACCTTAGATTAGACCCATCGATATATAAATTAGCCCTGATCTTGCTGCAGTGCAAACAGTCCAGCCCGAACTGTCAAGTTAGGTCTTGTCGAAGCCACAATACAAGCAAGTCAGTTTTTGTTTAGTTAGGCCTCTGCAATCAAGTGCAGCTTGGTTCCAATGATACAGTGAGCATGGGGAAATACTTAGCCATTGCTATACAGTCCCTTTATTTTTATGCCCACTTAAACTAATTCATCATGCTGATGCATAGCATTTGTGTACTAATATATGAATCAGTAAAGCATCCATTGTCTACCAATTGATATCATAATGTATTAGGCACTTTCACAACTTTAGGGCACTAACCCAACATTATGGCCTGCCTTCACTAAATAAACTCTTGTAGGAAGCTGGTCTGGTGTGTTGTGGGTACCTAAGATACTTACACTTTATACCAGGTCCAGGTATCCGCTGTTAGTGTAGTGTAGGCAGTGTCTAGAAGCCAGGCTCTCTAGAGGTAGCTGTGGATGAGCAGCCAAGGCTTATCTTGGAGACATGAAAAGCTCATGCAATACCACTGTATGCACAGGGCATTTACACAGATGAAAGAAAAAACTCAACATTACAAAAATAATTGTTCTTTGCTTTAGTGACACAATTACTAAAAAAGTACTAGAGAGGCAACCCTCCAATAGGAGGCAAGTAACACACTTGGTATGTACACTAGTAATCAGAAATAGGCATGAAAAGCAGTAGAGAAGAGAGCAATAGCAATGGACAATACTGGCCCTAGGGGGAGCCCAAACCATATGCTAAAAAAATGGAATGCAAATGCAGGACCCCCAACTAGGTAAGTGGAATGTGTAGAGGGGAGCTGGGGGAACTAGGAAACCCCAAATGTAAGTACCACAGTGTCCCCAGCGACCAGGAAGAAAGGAATAAGTTACTGGATTTTCCCCCAACCACCTAAAAGAAAGAAAAAGAAGAAAATGCAACACCCAGACAAGACTGCAAGAAACCATCAGTGGATTCCTGAAGAGGAAGACCTGCTGAAGAAGGGGACCAAGTCCAGAAGTCAAAGAAGAGTCAAGTGGGGGCAGGATCCACTACCCACCCAACTGTGGTTGCAGGAGTTGGTTGACAGTAGGACGAAGATGGTCAGGCATGCAGCCCTGGAGCAGCTGAAGAGTTCCTGGAGGATGCAGTCTACATTCCACGCCGGATGGATGATTGCAGTCGGTCAGTGGTGTGGAAAAGCCATCAACAAGCCTTGGCAAAGGCAGAAGCAAAAGAGGAGCTGCCAGGGATCAGCATGGTCCAGGAGGACTCAACCCACCAGGGAGTCTTAGGGTGACAATCAGCAGGGCAGAGAGTCCACAGAAGAAAAGGCAGCCCCACAGGAGACCTGTTGGAACAGGGAAACAGGAGTCACAGAGGAGCCTACACAGCACAACTGGATAAGGGTCCCACGTCGCAGGAGAAGCATGCAGAGGGCTGTGCATCACCAGAAGGAGTGCTGGAGGCTGGGGCTACACAGAGCCTGAAGATCCCAACAAGCCTTGGTAGCTACAAGAGACCTGGTGCACGGGGGTACTGTCCTGCGTGGGAAGGCAAGGGCTTACCTCCACCAAAATTGGACAGATGGAAGAGAGGACCAAGTGGACTACTCTGGACCACCACCTGTGAGGCAGGATCCGCACAGCTCAGGATGAGAGGAGATCCATGCAGCTGGTCATCGTTGCAGTTGGTGCCTGCAAATGCAGGTGAGTGACTCCTTCACTCCAAGGGAGATTCCTTCTTCCTTCTCATGAAGACGGAAGACTTGCTGCCCTCAGAGGATGCACAGCTGGGTAAATGTTACAGAAGCTGGAAGGAGCCGTGGAAACAATGTTGCAAGCAGAGTGTAGGCTCTGTATATACTATACCAAAATGAGATATAGGCCCTCATTATGACCCTGGCGGTCGGTGGTAATTTGGAGAAAGGTACTGCCAACAGGCTGGTGGTAGCATTTTCCAAATTATAACATTGCCGGTTTGGCTTGAACCAAACCGCCAATGTACCACTCCGTCCGCCAGGGTGGTAATGGCCGCTGGGCTGGAGACTTCGCTATCCAGCCAGGCGACTGTCACAATCCCACCCTCTGGATTATGACCCTGCCTACCGCCATGGATTTCGTTGCAAGCGTACGGCCACAAAAACCATGGCGGTAGGCACTATCAGTGCCAGGAAATTCCTTCCCTGGCACTGATAGGGGTCTCCCCTGCCCCCCCTCGCCCTCCCTAGAGTTCTCCCCCACCCTCCCCCTCGAAGTAAGCAACTTGGAATTATCATGGACTCCAAGTTAATAATGAATGCCCAAGTGGACTCTGTGACGCATCTTTCCCCACCTGGGATTTCCACACAAGGTCCAGGCTACTATCTCTCTTGTATTGTCTAAACTTGATTATGCCAATGGCCTTTACCATAGATCCTCTCTATCAACTATGAAAAGACTACAAGGGATTCAGAACTCTTTTGCCAGACTCCTAAATATAAAACCACAAGCCCACATCTCCCCTGCCTTGAGAGCCCTACATTATTTACTGGTTGCCAAAAGATCTGCCTTCAAGTTGCTCTGTATCACACACAAAGCAAACATGGAACAGGACCACTTTACATCAGGAATAAAATCATCATATACATTCAACAAAGGAAACTCCACTCAAGATTGGCACCTCACCTCTAAACCCCACCATACAAGAAAAAGACCATAGGTGGTACATCTTTCTCTGTTGAAGCAACCAAACTATGGATTCATTACCCTCAAAGATAAGATCCATGGATAACTATCTTAACTTCAGAAGACTACTCAAGAGTTGTCTCTTTCCTACATAACTACAATACTCAAACACTGTTGTACAGAATATCCCTGTGTATGTAAACATTTATAATTTGATTACATGTAAGAATCTAGATATGTGTATTTATTTGTACAAATACGTATAATAACTACAGTTTGTGAAATGTATAGATATTCTTGTGGTCTGCCTAACAAATGTATATATTACTTATTATTAAATATGCATTTTATTCTATGCTTAACTTGTTTGTAGAAAGAACAGATGATGGACAGAATGTGGAATGAATCAGACATTCACCCCCAGTCACAGATCTGGGTTTAATCCATCTGTTTTTTTGCGTGCCATGCCGTTCCAGTTTGAACCCAGCCATATGCAAATCAGTCTTGGCCCTGTTCCCCATGGTACCATAGTACCTCAAAACCATCCCCTACAATTAGGGCAGATGTTGTGATATACTTTTTTATTTACTTTTCGGGCCCCACCAGGGATATCCGGGTGATTTGTAAGAGGAAACCCAAATAATGACCGTCACTCACATGGAGTAAACTTCAAGCTTGTCGGGGACATTACTTGTATATTTTCAATATGAAACTCCTGCTTTGGAAGTTTGTTTTTGAGAACTAAAAACCATTGCAGAATTTGGCTTCCACTGAGCAAAGTTTCAGTACCTTCAGTGGAGCCACTGCGATGGAGCCTTAGCAGGGGAGATCTCTGCATGTCATGTGGAGATCTGTAAATATGGCAGTCTTCTGCCAGGCCAGCAGAGTGCATCCATCCACTGCTCTGGCAGATATGTGACCTTTCTTTCTGGCTCAAAGTCTCCCGTCCTCAATATTGATTGATAAACTAAAGCGACTTAGATTTTTCCTTTGGTTTCTCCCAATGTTCAGTGCTTGAAGGAACAGAGCGTTTCCTCATCTAAAGATCTGTCATTAGATGTAAAAGAATTGTCATTAGATTTAGGAAGATTCATAGACTAAGCATGGGTATCATTCTTCAAATACAAAAATGCAGAGGTTGATATAAAAGAAGATCACAAAGGCGTATACAACACAACACAGGCAAGACTAGGAGATGGAACTAGGAACTTCCATCTGGAGTGTAGACTCTCCTGGAAAGATCTCTCTCCCAGAGTATGTCCCCCCTGAGGTACTTGCAGCTGTAATATTGAGCCAAGGGTGGTCAAAAGGTGTCATCTTGAAGGCTGTCTGTGGATGTGGGAGAGGCACTACCTGGAAAGTTTGATTTAGTAAGTTAGGGGTGTGCAAGGTTGGTACTCAACAGCTGGATCCAGTACAAATTTTTGCAACAACTGAATGGAATACATTTGCATATGATCAATCTAATTGGGCATCGTGCACACCATCAGTCCTCAACCTGAAAATCTAGAATGATCCTGGCCTTCTGGACAACCGCTGGACCAGTGGTTTATATGGGGAAAAAAGAAGTGCAGGTACTCATCAAAAGGAGCGGTGTACTGGGGTGGAGTTTGGGGTGGGCTTAAGGGCAGGACAAGGGACGGACTTGTTTTTGACCTTTCTAAGCTTGTATGCAAAAAAATCTCCATGCATTGTAGGAATGTCTGATGTACCTGTCCATGAGGTAGTGCACTAATACCCATTTAAACTGTTCAGCACAATGTATTCTTTCTGTCTAGGTTAGGGGCCCCCCAAAATAGTAACCTCTCCTAAAATTCAGTGCCTTTTTAAGATCTCAAGGTTGGAACTTCTGTTTTACAGCTGGTTTTAGTTTGTGTTTTAAGGGCCTTGTTCATAATATTATTCTAGTAAGCCTGCTATGCCTGAAAATGTGTAATGCATTACGCCCTCTATGCGCTACATACATGGTTGCACTGCATTACTTTCTGCTTTTCTGTTTTCATGGGGTTATGCTCTCTAGGGGATGACTGTATGGTTATGTGTCTTACAGATGCTATTTTATTATGGTATCCTCTAGGGGCTGTTCTGAGCATTACAATCAAGATACTACAATATTCACTGCATTCAGAAGCACAACCTGCTTTCTGTCTACGTCATCCCTAGGTCCTGCATTAGATTGGGGGGATCCCAAAATAATAATATAAAAATATAATAAATAATGGCAATATTTTCATTTTTTGCTGCAGATAGATGAAGAAGGTAAATGGAAGTGCAGGGCCACTAGAATTATGTGGCAGAGAGGACCAAATTATTTGGCAGGGTTGATCAATGTATGTAACAAGAAAAGTCCAGTTATGCAGTTACAATGCCAGTAGCTCTAACTCAAGCAAATGTGAGACCTGTTGCATTGCAAATGCTTGTTTTAATAGTAATGCCGTGGTTACACAGTCCTGATGATGGTCTCGTTTAAACTATAGAATGGACTGAAAAGTTGACGTTTTCACAATTTTTTAAACTAGAATGGTTTCAAGATCTATTTTGTGTCTCGTCCTTTTGTGGCTCACTTAGGTTGCTGTCAGAGGGGCCAACACTGGCATTTCGTCTATAAGATTTGTTCTATGTAATTAATGAAAATATTTCCTTGCACTTTTTTGTGAAGCTTTTTTTTTATCATATTCTTGTGTAAACATGTTTAAAATAAGTTAATCTGTGTTGCCGGAATACTTTTGGTGACCTCCATTTTTTATTTTCTCGGTTCTGTTGTGGTCTTGTTATTTGATTTTATGTGATTTATTATTGTTTTAATATTAGAGTACTGCTCCCAGGGGTAACCCTGTTGATTATTTGTACTGTGTAGCTATTTTGGGTAAACTGTCTTTTCTTTACTACACATGCCAGCTTGGCAGGACAGTGGTCCCACCCTGCTACTCTTCAGGCAGTGCACTCCTCTAACTTTTTAGACCTGCTGTAAGTTCTCCGGTTACTGGGAAATTCAACATATTGCACTTACTGTCAGCCAATCAATCACCAGTGGCTCATTGTCACTTATCCAGAAATCTGTTACAGTATGACCATTTTCATCCTCCTTTCTTGGAGGATAGACAAAGTCAGTTTCCCACGAGGATCTCCAAACACTATGCACCTTGTAATCAGCCGTCAGTACCCCTCCTCAGTCACATGGCTCAGGCATGAACACTGAAACATATATATAGGGAAGATAGAGTGACAGAGGTCTGGGGTGTGTAATAGTATCTTGACAAATCACGTTCAGTGTCTTGCCTAGTGATTATATTGTGCAGTGTTTCATTTTCTTGCTTTGCATTGCATTGGGCTGTTGCTCTGTTTGATTGGCGTTGTGTGATGAACTTTGCATAGGGAGAGAGATCTTCACTCATTGTCTTGTTCTTTCATAGGTGAATATGATCGTCGGTGGATGGAAAACACAGAGCAACAAATTCTTGTTGACCAGATCATCAGCCACGCAAACTACAGCAAAGTGGACTCTAATAATGACATTGCCCTTCTCCATCTGACTAAGCCTGCTAGTTTCAACAAGTTTGTACTGCCCATCTGTCTGCCCAGCAAGGAGCTGGCCGAGAAGGAGCTGATGATCGATGGTAGAAAGATGGTGGTGACCGGCTGGGGGAACCAGGATGAGAAAGCCATGAATCGATCATCTGTGCTAAACTACATTGAGATTCCTGTAGCACCGCGCAATGAATGCATGCATGCTATGCAAAATGCCCTTTCTGACAGCATGATGTGTGCTGGGAAACTGGGAGAGAGGCAAGATTCCTGCAAAGGGGACAGTGGAGGTCCGATGGTCACAAAATTCGGGGACACTTGGTTCCTGGTGGGGCTTGTGAGCTGGGGTGAGGGCTGTGGGAGGCTGGATAACTTTGGCGTCTATACCAAAGTCAGTAATTTTCTGGAATGGGTAAACGAGCATCTACATGCAAAAGAGACCACACCCAAGATTCAGCCATGAAAATGGGAGGACGTCTAATATTGGTTACCATTAATAGAGCAGAGGAATTTGTCAGTGTGAAGTTTAGCATGTTAAATGGATAACTACAAGGCAGATTATGAAATCTTTCGTGTTGTGACCTGCTTTGTTCTCCTGCACCGAACGGTGGTTTAAATGAATTAGGTACTACACACCTGGGTGAAAATTGTGGGACTTGGTAATGTATCAGATCCCTCCAAGCTTTGTCTCTTCTGAAAAACAAAAATAAATAAAACGATTAGAACATTTAAGACTTGAGTTACTGATCAAATGTAGTCAACTACAAACAAATAATAAACGTATAAACCTGTGAAGTGCACATATTATTTGTGAAGATGTGGTTGTTATCTTTAATGGGAAGATCGGTTCTACAAACTAATTATCTTATCTGAAGTTATTGGCATTTATATGGCGTACAGCTTGCCACCAGTATGACTTTGTAGTAGTGTTGACTGTCTGGGGAGGAGGGGTTTAGCAGGTGGTTCCCTTTTTTTAGGGTTGAGCTTACAAGTGCATGCACTAGTGCATGCGTCTCGCTTACGAGACTCTGTACAGTAAAGGGCTTTGTGCCTGCCTGTCGCTCACCATTTGTTTTCTCGCATGGCATTCTTATTTACATCCTCGTAATGCATTCACTTGAGTTCCTCTGTGTGACGCAGGGACCAAGCTCTGGTTGATTTAACTTAATCAGTGCCCTTCTGCTGCTTACGACGGGATTGAGGTACTATTTTGTTCTTTTTAATTTCTCGTGCCCTGCAAACAGAAGGGTTGTGATGGGCTAAAATGTGCCCAGCAGGACAAACAAAATTGTAAAGTTTCCTTTTTTATATCTAACTTTCATTTATTTTGCCAAGTCGTCTTTTCTCACGTTCCACTCATGTTTTATTTTGTTTTTGCTTGTGGGCGCTCTTCTCAAAAGATTTTCTTGTTCAAAATATTACAGTGCAAAATTGTTTCTTTATTATGTAATATTTATGAAATTATGCTTTAACACATAATCGTGCAGTACAATTTATTCCACCCCACTCCAATCCGCCCCACCACAATCTACCACAATCCACCCCACTTTACCCCACGGCAGCCCCCCCCACTCCAGTCCAAACAACTCACCTCAATCCAGTACAACCCCAACCCACCTCCCTCTAAAAATCCCAAATCCAATCTAATCTGCCCCACTCCCATTCACCCTAATCTAATCCAAAACAATTTGCCCCACTCCAATCCAAATCAATAGGCCCCACTCCAATCAAAAACAAAATGCCACACTCCCATCTACTCCACTCCAATCTGCTACAATTCAAAACCAAACAATCAGCCCCACTTCAATCCACATCAATCTGCCCCACTGCAATCTGCTGCACTCTAATCCAAAACAATCTGTCCGACTGCAATCCAAAACAAACTCCCCCACTCCGATCCAAACAATCTGTCCCACTCCCATCCGCCCCACTCCAATCTGCCCCACTCCAATCCAAATCATCCCACTTCAATCCACCCCACACCAACTTAATCCACCCCACTCCAGTCCACCATAATACCATCTGCCCCACTCCAATCCAAAACAATCTGCCCCACTCCAGTCTGCCCAGTCCAATCCAAAGCAATCTCTCACTCCAATCCATCCCACTCTAATCTGCCCCATTTAAATTCAAAACAATCTGACCCATTCTAATCCAAAACAATCTGCCCCACTCCAATCCAAAACAATGTGCCCTGCTCCAATCTACCCAACTCCAATCCAAAACAGCCTGCCCCACTTCAATCCAAAACAACCTGCCCCACTCCAACGTGCACCACTCCATCCTGCCGTACTCCAATCCCAAACAACCCACTCCAGTCACCAACAATCTTCCTCACTCCAGTCTACCTCACCTTACCCAACTCATACCCAATTCGCCCCACTCCAATCCAATCCACTACAATCCAGTCCACTCCATAACAATCCAGTCCACCACACTCCAATCCAAGCTACCCCAATCCAGCCCAGTTAATTGTTGGAAGTGCTGGTGTGTGGCCGGTACCCAAGGTACTTACACTTTACACCAGTTCCAGGTAGCCCCTCTTAGTGAAGTGTAGGCAGTGTCTAGAAGCTAGGCCCTCTAGAGATAGGTGTGGATGAGCCGCCAAGGCTTATCTAGGAGACATAGAAAGCTCATGCAAAACCACTGTAGTCACACAACACTTACACATATTAAAGAAAACACTCAGTTGTACAAAAATAAACTTTATTTTTGGTCACACAATACCACAAAGTACTATAATGGCAACCCTCCGATAGGATGTAAGTAATACAGTAATTATATACACTAGTAAACAGCAATAGGCATAAAAAAGGTTAGAAACAGTGCAAATGCAGGTAGACAATAGTGACCCTAGAGGGAGCCCAGGCCATATACTGAAAATTGAATGCGAACACAGGGACCCCCACCTAGGTATGTGGAATGTGTAGAGGGGAGCTGGGAGTACTAGAACACCACGGAGGTAAGTAACACAGTACCCCCAACGACCAGGAAATCAGGAGTAAATCACTGAACTTTCCTCAAACCACCCAAAAGGAAGGAAAAGAAGAAAAGAAGACACCCGGACAAGACTGCAAGAATCTAGCAGTGGATTCCTGGAGAATAAGACCTGTGGAGAGCGGGGACCAAGTCCAAGAGTCACATTGGAGTAGTAGGAGCTACTACCCACCCAGCTGTATTTGCTGGAGGTGGTCGACAGTGTTGGAGTATGTCTTTTAAAATAAATATTAACATGAAAAGCTTGCAATATATTGTGTAATGAAGCTGCATAGAAAATATGTTAACGTAGAAAATAATGCACGCTCTTGAAATGTGCCCATGAGGAGTGGCTATCAATGTATACGAAGACTAATGAAACTTATTAATGATGAACTAATTATGTACTAATGTTTGAATTTGTATTAGCATATTATAAGTAGAGTCATGAATTAGGAGCTTGCTTAACTAAATTACTAGGCCTTAGTTAGCGAGGGTCTGGGCCTAGCTGCCTGGTCTCATATTAAACTGTATTTTTCTAACGTGCAATGTGCTGTTTTCCTGAAGGACACGAAGTTGTACTTTTACAGAAACTAGAAATGTGTGTGTAGCCGTAGTAAATTCTTTCTCATGGGACCGAACTTGCTCAAGGAGAAATTCCTGCTGAATGCAACAGTGTAATTCGTAACAGGTGCAAGGCTGCCTGTAGTAGGAGAAAACAATAGGGACACTAACTAGAGCGTAAAGTGTAACTTTTCTTACCTGATATTCCAATTGATGAAGACGTCATTAACTTGGTCCAATCAACGACATGAGAGCTGTGACTTGTGGAAAAGTCTGGTGAAGCGTAAACTGGACTATTGGATGGAGATAACGATGCACCAAATATTGTCCAATGGGAAATTAGAGACTTGTTAGACAGTTTTGATATAACCGCAAAACCCGAGGAGAAATCAGCCATTCCCTTCCTGCTGAGCCATTCTTCGCCATTCTTTGCCATTTTGGCATATACTTTGAGACTTTGCTGTTTAGTTTTCCTGATAGTTTAAACCATCTTCTACTCCTTCTTGCCCGATGCTTGCTTCTCCTCCATATGAGGGAAGTTCCTATTCCTTAGCTATGTTATGCTGAGATTTTGCCCCATCCTATCTTTGCTGATGGTGAATCGACTGATGTCCTGAGGACGAAGACTGACGCTGTTTGCTGAACCGTTGGATAGATAACTATCTGATGGAAATTGCAAATTTGTCTGTTTGCCTTTTCCTTCTAGGTAACAACTGCTGAATTTTGATAGAGGCCTTAGTTTATATGTTTTTCTAAATTCGTGTTCACTAAATGTTTTTGCATGAAGCCCAACATGCTAATGCTAATTCGAGGTTAGTTAAGGAGTTCACTAATATCTGATGCATATAGACAAATGACTAAGTTCTTGCTTTGTTGAATAAGGTATGTAGGAAGTTGGCTCTGTATATACTATTTCAAAGTAAGAAATAGAGTACACAGAGTCCAAGGGTTCCCCTTAGAGGTAAGATAGTGGTAAAAAGAGATAATTCTAATGCTCTATCTTGTGGTAGTGTGGTCGAGCAGTAGGTTTATCAGAGGGTAGTGTTAAGCATTTGTTGTACCCACACAGGCAATAAATGAGGAACACACACTCAAAGACTTACTCCAGGCCAATAGGTTTTTATATAGAAAAAATATATTTTCTTAGTTTATTTTAAGAACCACATGTTCAAGATTTACAAGTAATACTTCAAGTGAAAGGTATTTCACTCAGGTATTCTAGGAACTTTGAATAATAACAATATCATGTACAGTTTTGACGAAAATGGCAATAAGCTATTTTAAAAGTGGACACTGCAAAAATCAACAGTTCCTGGGGGAGGTAAGTAAATGTTAAGTTCACAGGTCAGTAAAACACTTACAGGGTTCAAAGTTGGGTCCAAGGTAGCCCACCATTGGGGGTTCAAGGCAACCCCAAAGTTACCACAGGAGCAGCTCAGGGCCGGTCAGGTGCAGAGGTCAAAGAGGTGCCCAAAACACATAGGCTTCAATGGAGAACAGGGGTGCCCTATGTGATGCTGTTAGTTTTGTTTGACCAATGACTTTGTGTTTCACCACTGCGCATATTAGTTGCTCAATGTTCACCAGTAGCACATTATGGGGGTCATTCTGACCTCGGCGGTAAAAGGCGCTTACCGCCAGTCAGAAGACCGCCATAACACCGCCGCGGAAAGCCGCCACGGTCATTCTGACCCACAACAGGCAAACCTCCAAAAATCCAACCTCCACTGCAGCCCGCCACATCAGCGGGCAGCGATAAACTGGAGATGACCAAACCTCCACCGTCACGCCAACAGAAATACGCCCATGCCATTACGACCCACGAATCCACGCGGCGGTCTTTCAAACGCGGTATTCCATTGGCGGGACACACCGCCGCGGTCAAAATACACACACAGCACCAAAACACAGCCACATTGGACAATTCGAAATACACACACCTGATACACATACACGCACCACTCCCACACAATCAATCAACTATAAAACACACACCCACATCACCCACAAACCCCTACGACCACAATTACTGAGAGAAGGAGAGAGAGACACAGCAGACAATCTATAGCAATACACACTGAGGCACACTACACCATCACACACACCACATAGTAGCACAAAGCACCACACACCAACATACTCATCATCACATACACCACCCCACACCTCACCCACACCACCCCATGGCACCCCAAAGGCACCCACGCTTTTCGGACCAAGAACTCCGGGTCATGGTGGAGGAAATCCTAAGAGTGGAACCCCAGCTCTTCGGCTCACAGGTGCAGCACACCAGTATAGCTAGGAAGGCGGAGCTATGGCAGCGGATCGTGGACAGGGTCAACGCGGTGGGACAGCATCCCAGGAATAGGGAGGACATCTGCAAAAGATGGAACGACCTACGGGGGAAGGTCCGATCAATGGTCTCCAGGCACAACATCGCGGTCCAGAAGACTGGCAGCAGACCCCCACCCACCCCTCCCGAATTTACATCATGGGAGCAAGAGGTATTGAACATCCTGCATCCTCAGGGCCTCGCAGGAGTAGCCGGAGGAATGGACTCTGGTAAGTCCAATCTCAACTACTATATCCCCCCCACCCCACCAGCATGCCAACCCACACCCCCACCCTCACCCCCAACCCCCCAGCACACATCCTCCCTGACAATGTCTCACCAGCACAACCCACCCATCCCAACACCAACTCCTGCATGCCAACACAATCCATGGACACCCATCACCCAAGCATGACCACTGCACTTACCCCCCCCCCCCACTAACTACCCTCACAACACCTCCCTCAAGGGAATGCCTGCACTGGGGGACAAGGGCACCCATAACACGCACGCTATTGCACACACAGAAACAATAACCAAACTCTCTTACCCCATGCAGGACCCGAACGCCAACACACCAGCCAGGAGGGTCCAGAAATGTCCATCCCACACCCGGAACAGGCCCACAGTGAGGACAGCAGCTCTGTCGACACTGAACCTGATGACCAGCCCGGACCATCGGGGACCTCTGGGCAGTCGGTTCCCCTCAGGCAGCCACAGGCCACACCAGACCCGACCCCCTCTGCCAACACCAGCACAGCTCCCACCCAGCGGGCCCATGCCTCTGTCTCTAGGACACGTCAATCAGCGGTGTGTCTGCCACTACAGGGCACCCAGGCTAACCCAACACCCCAACAACAACAGGGACCTGGGGGCAGTGGGAGCGGGCACACCGTCCAGGAGACAGAGGCCGGGGGAAACCGGGCAGCTCGGAGGGCTGCTGTGCGACAGGGGGGGGGAGGAGAGGCCCAGGGAACCCACTCTCCAAGAGGCCCTCACCACCCTCATGGGGGCTTACCACCACTCCCAAGAGACGATGGCGACGGTACTGGCCAGGTTCACGGAGATCCAGGCACAGCAGGAGGAACGCTACATGGGGTTCAGGGAGGAGCTGAGAATCATCGGGACCGCAATGGGGACCATCGTCCTGGCCCTCAACAGGATAGAAGACGCGTTGCGGGACCATGTGGCACCACACAGGGCCCCTGTCACCAGCCCGGACCAGGAACAGCCTACCACCTCCGCCGGCGCTAGTGGACAGGAGGCCCCAACACCACGACAGGCCACCAGAACCCCACCTCCTGCTGAAGAACAACCACCCCGTAAGAGGAGCCTGAGATCCAAAAAAACGACAGAGTAGGATGTCAAGACCCCCGCCAGCAGGACATACCCCCTGAACTCTTCCCACTGTCCCACATTGCCACCCTGTCCAACCATGAACTGCCTCTGCTCCATCCTTCCACAGGCAAAAGGACAATGCACCTGTGAGACTGAGAACTGGACTCTGCCATGGACAGTACTCCACCCCCACCCATCACCCATATAATCACATGTACCAATATCTAGCACTGTAAATAAATCACATATTGCACACAAATCAGTTTGGAGTCATGCTGTATTATTAACAAATGTATTACATATTACTGTTCAATATCTGTTCTGTCAATTAGAGATGACAACATACCAATGTCAATACGCTGTAGTTCATGGGCAAACCAAGCAGAAGTCAGGCACTGAGTCATACAGCACTGAGAAGGGAAGGGAAAACCAAAAATTACCCAAAAAGATCTGGTGGGAACTACAGAAAGTACAGATGCAGGAGGCTATAAGCAATTGTGAAATGGCGTGGGTGATTCTTACCTGTGTGTTACTGGAAATACTGTTGTATCACTCTGTCCCTATTGTCTGTGTCGTCCTCTGAGTCTTCCTCCTCTTCACTCTCCACAGGCTCCACGGCTTCTACAACACCACCATCTGGACCATCCTCCTGCAGGAAAGGCACCTGGCTTCGCAAAGCCAGGTTGTGAAGCATACAGCACGCCACGATGATATGGCACACCTTCTTTGGTGAGTACATTAGGGATCCACCAGTCATATGCAGGCACCTAAATCTGGCCTTCAGGAGGCCAAAGGTTCGCTCAATCACCCTCCTAGTACACCCATGGGCCTCATTGTACCGTTCCTCTGCCCTTGTCCGGGGATTCCTCACTGGGGTCAGTAGCCACGGCAGGTTGGGGTAACCAGAGTCACCTATTAGCCACACACGTTGTCTCTCTAGCTGTTCCATCACATAGGGGATGCTGCTATTTCGCATAACATACGCGTCATGCACTGACCCAGGGAACTTGGCATTTACATGGGAGATGTACTGGTCAGCCAAACAGACCACCTGCACATTCATAGAATGGTAATTCTTCCTGTTCCTGTACACCTGTTCATCGTCATTTGGGGGGACTAAAGCCACATGGGTCCCATCAATTGCACCAATGATGTTGGGGATGTGTCCAAGGGCATAGAAATCTGCTTTCACTGTAGGCAAATCACCCTCCTCTGGGAAAATGATGTAGCTCCGCATGAGTTTCATCAGGGCAGACAAGACTCTGGACAACACTTTGGAAAACATAGGCTGAGACATCCCAGATGACATGCCCACTGTTGTCTGGAACAGAACCTGCACTAGAGGGGGAATTCCTGTGGGTTGGCGGATGGGGGACATCAGGGCTGGCTCCAGCTGGGCACACAGTTCATGGATGGTGGCTCGGTCAAGTCGGTATCGTAGTATGATGTGCCGTTCTTCCATTGTCGACAGGTCAACCAGCGGCCGGTACACGGGAGGATTCCTCCTTCTCCTCGCAAGTCCCTGCGGACGGTGCCTAGGAAGGACAACATGGAGCACTGAGTCAAGCAACTCACAGGTACGTACAAATCAGCTAGCAAAGTACACGAAAACTTCTTGTTTGCTATGTTTGTATGTGTGCAAAAGCAAGGCCTAGGCCTGTGTGACGCAGTAGAATTTAAGCCATGTGGGCCCTGAAATGGCGGCTGCCTGACCTGTGAAGTGGGACAATGGGATGTGAGGTCAATGCGCTGGCGTGGCACACCGTGGCGGTAGGCGGTCGAAGACCGCTGTACGAAGTAGCATTGGTTAACATTGTACCCTATGGGATTCAGGAGCCAATGACGATGTGCGCCGGCGGTCGCGGTACGCACCGCCGCGGTACGCACCGCCGCGGGCGTGACCGCCATTTTCTATCTGCTTAATCACTCGAGACCTGATCATCCACAGGAGAGGACCTATACTGCAAGTGCTGCTGTGAACTCGGTCTGGAAGTGACAATGGCTGCTGCGACTGGGGAAAGGGCCCCTGCCTTCACTTCTGAAGAGTTGGAGAAACTTGTGGACGGGGTCCTCCCCCAGTATGCGCTACTCTACGGTCCTCCAGACCAACAGGTGAGTACACTGAGTGCACATTGAATGGGTAATGCCTGTGTGGAGTGGGGTGGCTGTCAGTTGGTGGGGTGGGGAGAAAATGACGAATGCAACGCACGACTGATGGGAGTATGGGCCACATGGCAAGGGTGGGGAGGGGGGGACATGTACTCCAAACATGCAGATATCTGACCTTTTCTCTTTCCCACCCTGTACTTGTCAAACAGGTGAGCGCCCATCAGAAAATCGATATTTGGCGTGCCATCGCCAAGGAAGTCCGGGCCCTGGGGGTCTACACCAGACGGGGCACCCACTGTCGGAAGAGGTGGGAGGACATCCGCCGCGGAACCCGTAAGACCGCAGAGACACTGCTGGGGATGGCCTCCCGACCTAGGAGGGGTGCCAGTCGTACCCTGACCCCCCTGATGTCCCGGATCCTGGCGGTGGCCTACCCTGAGATGGATGGGCGCTTGAGGGCATCACAGCAGACACAAGGGGGTGAGTATCAGCACATTCTCCTATCTTTACGCGCAGTGGAGGCGTCTGGGTGGGGGAGGAGGGCTGTGGGTGACAGTAGGCCAGGGCGCTTTCTGTAGTGTAGTCCCCTCCCTTAGACATGGCCCTGTGCCCCCGGCCACCACCTCTGTAGGGTGCCAAGTGCAGCTATCCATGGTCCAACATCACCCATGAGCGCGTCTGTTGTCCCTAAACCTGTTGGCCTAGTCAGAAGTACAGAGTAGTGTACCCCAAGTTCGCGCCTTAGTGCATGAGGCACCTGTGTCTGTCCTCTCCGCCAAGGCTATTGACAAGGCATGCACTCAACTTTGTTTTATATCTCCCCCCACCCTTATTCTTTATTTCCTGTGCATTAGCATCATCAGGCGGAGGAGATTTGGCGTCGGAGCACGAGGGAGCTGCAGGTCACCAGGCCCCGGTGGGCACTGACACAGACACCGAGGGCACCAGTGATCCGGAGGGCGAGGGGAGCACCACAACGGGGGCCGGTGGAGACACCAGCGACATGGACACGTCCTCGTTTGGGAGCTCCCTAGCGGGGGCGGCAACATCTGTGCCCCCCGCAACAACAGGTACAGCCGCCACCCAGCGCACCAGCACCGCCCTCCCAGCAGCCCCTCAGTCTTTGCTCCGTGCCCGTTCGCCCAGGAAGGCGCGCGTCTCCTTCGCCCCAGGCACCTCAGCCCCTGCCTCTGTTACCCCTGCTGCCCTCAGTGCGGAGCTCATTGACCTGGTGAGGACGCTCATTGTTGGGCAGACTACCCTTTTGAATGCCATCCAGGGGGTGCAAAGGGAGGTGCAACAGAGCAATGCCTACCTGGAGGGCCTTCATTCGGGTCAGGCTGCCCATCAACGAGCGTTCACCTGTCTGGCCTCAGCACTGACGGCAGCCATTTTCCCTGTCTCCAGTCTCCCTCTTCTGTCTGCCTCCAGCCTTTCTCTGTCTCCTGTCCCTCAGCCTATCCCATCCACACCATCTGACCAGCCTGCACACACCTCAACACCCAAGGCCAGCTCATCCAAACATAAGCACCACAGAACACACAAGCATTCACCCAAGCAACACCCAGTTGCAGACATACCAACAGTCACTACCACCTCTGTGTCCCCCACCTCCTCGTCTCCCTCCTCCCTCCCTGTGACGTCTCCACTCACACCTGCATGCACACCAACATCAGCCAGTTCTCCCATCACCAGCACACCCTCCACTACAGTCCTCACACGTGCAGTCACCACCCCCACTACCATGTACACGTCCCCTGTGTCCTCTCCCACTGTGTCTGTCACCCCATCTTCCAAGACACATAAACGCAGGCAGACACCCATACAACAGCCAACCACCTCACAACAGCCTACGTCTCAGTCACCTGCACCCAGACACAGCACACCTGACTCTCCAACAACCACATCCTCTTCCTCCACTTCTATCTCCACTACTCCTACCCTTTACCCTGGTCCCAAGAAACTTTACCTCACAACTGTTGACCTCTTTCCCTCCCCTGACCCACACCCTCCATCTGGGAAAAGTCCCAAAGGCACCTCAGCCACCACCAGCCCAGCTTCCAAGGTACAAGTGGTGCATGGAATGTGGAGTCCACCCTTTGGCGGCAGTGACACGTCACTGAGCAGCAAGGGGACTGGCAGCCCCCCCCCAGGCAAGAGGACCCGGAAGGTGAAGGGCCGCCGTGAGCGGACTGAGACGGCTGCCCCCAAGGAGGTGACTCCGGCCACTTCACCTGCCACAACAGCCAGGGGAGGCAAGGGCCCGAGAGCCCCATCAAAGGAGCGGAAGGGCAGCAGGGCGGAGAGGCCAGCCAGCAGGAGCGCGGAGCAGGGGGTGCCCCACACGCCCCATCCCGGCTGCAAGGGACGACACCAAAGGGCCCAGGACTCCGTCTCCGAAGGGGCCTGACACTGCACGTTCGGAGGGCGAGTGAGCAGGTTGTCCAGCCCACGTCTGACTCCCTACACTGACTGGAAAAGCACCGCTGAACAGGGCCCCGCCGTGAAGACAAGCACCGCTGAACAGGGCCCCGCCGTGCAGAAGAGCACCGCTGAACAGGGTCCCGCCGTGCAGACAGGCACTGCTGAACAGGGCCCCGCCGTGAAGACAAGCACCGCTGAACAGGGCCCCGCCGTGCAGAAGAGCACCGCTGAACAGGGCCCCGCCGTGCAGACAGGCACCGCTGAACAGGGCCCCGCCGTAAAGACAAGCACCGCTGAACAGGGCCCCGCCTTGCAGACAGGCACCGCTGAACAGGGCCCCGCCGTGAAGACAAGCACCGCTGAACAGGGCCCCGCCGTGCAGAAGAGCACCGCTGAACAGGGCCCCGCCGTGAAGACAGGCACCGCTGAACAGGGCCCCGCCGTGAAGACAAGCACCGCTGAACAGGGCCCCGCCGTGCAGACAGGCACCGCTGAACAGGGCCCAGCCGTGAAGACAAGCACCGCTGAACAGGGCCCAGCCGTGCAGAAGAGCACCGCTGAACCGGGCCCCGCCGTGAAGACAGGCACCGCTGAACAGGGCCCCGCCGTGAAGACAAGCACCGCTGAACAGGGCCCCGCCGTGCAGAAGAGCACCGCTGAACAGGGCCCCGCCGTGAAGACAGGCACCGCTGAACAGGGCCCCGCCGTGAAGACAAACACCGCTGAACAGGGCCCCGCCCTGCAGAAGAGCACCGCTGAACAGGGCCCCGCCGTGCAGACAGGCACCGCTGAACAGGGCCCCGCCGTGAAGACAAGCACCACTGAACAGGGCCCCGCCGTGCAGAAGAGCACCGCTGAACAGGGCCCCGCCGTGCAGAAGAGCACCGCTGAACAGGGCCCCGCCGTGAAGACAGGCACCGCTGAACAGGGCCCCGCCGTGAAGACAAGCACCGCTGAACAGGGCCCCGCCGTGAAGACAAGCACCGCTGAACAGGGCCCCGCCGTGCAGACAGGCACCGCTGAACAGGGCCCCGCCGTGAAGACAAGCACCGCTGAACAGGGCCCCGCCGTGAAGACAAGCACCGCTGAACAGGGCCCTTCCTGTCAAGCACCGCTCCGCTGGGCCCTTCCTGTCAAGCACCGCTCCGCTGGGCCCCTCCTGTCAAGCACCGCTCCGCTGGGCCCCGCCGTCTCAAGCACCGCTCCGCTGGGCCCTTCCTGTCAAGCACTGTTAATGGTTCACTGTACCCACCATGCCTCCTCCTTGACCAGTGCAGACTGTCATCCACTTGAGAGACTGTGGCTTTGCACTCCCCAGGATGGCACAGTGGGCAGCCCACCCACTGTAGAGACATTGAGAGACTGTGGCTTTGCACTCCCCAGGATGGCACAGTGGGCAGCCCACCCACTGTAGAGAGTTGAGAGACTGTGGCTTTGCACTCCCCTGGATGGTCCAGTGGGCAGCCCACCCACTGTAGAGACATTGAGAGACTGTGGCTTTGCACTCCCCTGGATGGTACAGTGGGCATGGTGGCTCCTCGTGAATCTGGCGTCGTGGACTCATGTGGCTGTGGTGCTCCCCCATTCCCTTCCCCCTGAGGTGCCTGTAGTTTTTACATCTGATGCCCCTGCAGTGTTCTCTCCAAAGGACTCAGGTCTCCTGTGTGGGCTTTACCCTTGTTGCGCAAAACTATGGCCCACGGACATGTTCAAATCGTAGGATGTGCAGGACTTGTTACTTCAGTTATACACTGATGTGTATATATTTTTTTTTTATGTAAATATTTTTCATGGTTGGACTATAATATTCCGGAGGTTTTTGTTACATAAAAATTTATTCACATTTTGATTTTGTCATGGCATTTTTTACGGGGGTTTGGGTGATGTCACTGTGACCTGTTGCTCTGCATTGGTGTGTACATATTGGGGGGGGGGGGTGGGGGTCGCATATGTGTGTGCCCGTAACCCTTTCTTCCTCCCCCCTCCCCTGTGTCGTAGGTGCAGTACTCACCGTTGACGTCTGCGCCGGAGTTCGTACTCGTGGTAGATGAGAAGGTAGACGAGAGCAGGTATGATGTTCAATTCGGGTTCCATGCTGTCCTCCTTCCTCGTAGAGTGCGTAGTGGTGAGCGTTTTCCCGTTCGTAGTCTGTTTCCGCCGTGTTTTTATCGGCGGGGCTCCCGCCCCGGAAAAGGTGGCAGATTGGTGAGTTGTGATAGGGTGGGCGGTAGATTGTCTGCCGCCTGCCTGTTGGCGGTGACCGCCGCGCTGTTTGTCTGTCCCGCCGTGGCGGTCGGAGTGTTAAAGTGGCGGTCTGTGTTGGCGGTTCCCGCCAGGGTCAGAATACCATTTTTTGGACCGCCAGCCTGTTGGCGGGTTGGCCGCCGCTTTATCACCGACCGCCAGGGTTGGAATCACCCCCTATATGTTTTGTTCAGCCTAGCCGCCTACTGGCTTTGACATGGCATTAGCCATTACCTTCTGTATCTAGTTTAGCCACCTATTGGCTTTGACATTGCATTAGCCATTACATTTGATATTCTGCCTATTGGCTTTGACATGATATTACACATTGCATTTTGTATTCAGCTCAGCTGCCTATTGGCTTTGACATGATATTAGACATTGCATTTTGTATTCAGTTCAGCTGCCTATTGGCTTTGACATGATATTAGACATTGCATTTTGTATTCAGCTTAGCTGCCTATTGGCTTTGACATGATATTAGATATTACATTTTGTATTCAGCTTAGCTGCCTATTGGCTTTGACATGACATTAGACATTACATTTGATATTTAGGTTAGCTGCCTATTGCCTTTAACGTGGAGTTAGACATTGCAGTTGAGAATCCAAGCTGTATTTTTCCAAGCTGTGTTTTTCCACAAGATGAACCAAGCTGTTTTCTTCGCACAGTAGACTAGTCCTGATAAGAGAGGGTACATTTGGTGTTTTTCCTTCCTGCTCAGGCTTGGGAAGAGGAGGAGTCTAGGAGATCTGGCCAGTCTCCGAAGGCTTGCGTAGTTTTCCCAGGTCTGAGAGGAGGGGGCACGCTTTTGTAACGGATGACTCGGGCTTCAGAGAATTAGATTGAAATCTGCTGGACTTCAGGCTGGAACTTGGCGCCAGTTGCCAGTCTCCTGTGTGGGTAGATAATCTCTTTCTCGCAGTTGACCGGAGTCATCAACTTGCAGACCCCAGAAAGATGAAGCTGTAAATAGTTTCTCACACAGTGAAGTATTTGTTTTGCTTTGCATTCAATATCTTATAAATATAACCTGCTGTGTACATTGCAACTGAAATATATTTTGTTTTAATGCTGTGACTACTTTTGTGCTTGAAATCTAATAATTCGTCTCTCACAAACTCGTGGGTGGGGAAGAATTAACAACAATAAAGGTCTTCTTTGAACTCAGAAGTGCATTCTTGATATGTTCTGTAAGCTCTGATTACGAGATAAGTAGGAAAGCAGAACATTTTGGTACCAGAAGTGGGGTAAGGGTCAAATTAGAGATTTCTATGTGCACAATTTAAAAGTGTAATTGTTTTTTGTTGTTTGGAGAATTACAGAAGCACGGCAGACCATGTTTGAAAATGCATGTGTAGCTAAACTGCCTGATGGTGCTTTGAGAAACATGTTTTGTTGTGATAAAGCATATTTAGAAAATGTGCTTTTGAGAGCAGTGATGTTCCTTTTGTTTTTGACAGATGGGTTTGGATACTTTTATCTGCTTACAGGGAAATGCAGGAGAAATGTAGGCAGTTGGAACATGAAAATGAGAATTTACGTGAGCAAATTAGCCAGAATACATTAATTCAAGATAATGCTGAAAGTTATAAAAATGCTGTTTTAGAAGAATCTTTCTGTTCCCATTTCAGTAATGAGGGGGTTAAGACAGCTTCGAGCTGCTCTGAGCCTCCGTGGGAGCCAGGTTTTTTGGCAGTCAAAGTGCATTCCTTAACTGATAACACAGACAAGAACGATAGAGCTCAGAATGTGATTTACGAGTTACCGTTGCAAAATGAAGTAAAACGAAAGATTTTAAAGTTTCTTACTGTTTGCACTAAGCAAGAGACACCGAGTTTGATTTGCTTGTTTGATTTTTGGAAACAGAATAGCCCTCATCTGAGTGAAATCCTAACACTTTGGTACAGAGTCACAAGGAAAAATTATATGCAGCTGCGCGCTTGTGATTTGGCAAATTAAATAATGCAGACTTTAGGTTTTTGCGCAGTGCAAGAGGCAAACACTGATGTACATGTAAATCAAGAACAAGGGAAGAAAAGAGTGCCCCTAGCTAGGATCATACACTGGATCTGGTACTTGCAAAACAGGGCTAGAGTACCACAGGTAAAAGAGTCACTAGTGAAATTGAGTGCACCATTTGAATTTGTGTCCACTGAAGATAAAAAGCATGTTTGTTTTACTAATGATTCATTGACTGAAATGTTATTTTCTAGCACAGGAGAAGGAACAGCGTTGTACAATGTGTGTCAGATTTTAAAGCAAGAGCTACGTGAGATGTGTCATTTTTACACTGATTCTTGGTTCATTGCCAATGGTTTAGCAGTTTGGTTTTCCACCTGGCTTGCACCTAACTGCTTCAATTCCCTTGCAGATGTTAAAGAGAAAAATTCAGAGAGAGAAGTGTTCACCCAGAATTCTGACTTAGTGGGGATGGCTAAGTGGGTGCACCAGAAATGTGAACAGCTGGGAGAAAAAGACACTTACAGGTGGGCAGAGATGAGAGAGATGCACATTCCCCTAGATGTGATAAAAACTGTGCAGCACGCACAAAAGCAATCTGTCAAGCAAGCAGTCACAGAGCAGTTGGGGAGAGAAAAGTTACCAGAACAGAAATGGCAAATTGATCAGGTTTTAGGGCAAGTGATTGCTGGGGATTACCAAGGAGAAATCGAAATTATGCTGATAACTAGAAAAGAATCTGATTTATTCATACAAATTGGAGACAGAATGGCCCAACTTGTCAAAAGTGCAGTGAATGGAGGTTTGGTAAAGAATGAGTCTGCCCAGCCCTTCTGACAGTGCAAGAAAAGGGAAGCTGTGGTGCAGCAGATAAAAATCTCAGTGCTGAAGTGTGGGTTAAAGCCCCAGATGACCCTCCAGAACCTTCTGAAATTATAATAAAGGGCCTGCTGATTATAAAACAGGGAAATAAAGAGGAAGGGTACATTTTAAATGACAAATGTTATTTGCAAGAAAAGTCATACTTTTTTCTTTTGCAGATCCTACCACGTTTCGCCACTGTCCCTGAGTGTGCTGTGTGGTCCCCCTTCGGGTGTGTGCGTGTGGGGTCGGGGAAGGGACCGAACCCCCAACCTGAACCTGGCTGAGTAAAGTACAAGCACCATGGATCCATTTTGCGCAAATGGCGCCTTCAGTTTAAGTTCAATTTGTTTGATTGCATTCTTCCACTGGAACTAAGCAACCTTAACAGTTAACTCTCTGTGTTTTTTCGTGTGGAACTCTGACTTTCACTTACATTCCAGCAAACCTTTCAGGTGGACCGTTCACCTTTACATGAGTAGAACTCATGCTACATCAAATTGCTACTTTAGAGACACTATAATCTCATTCAGAGTGTAAAAGTTTCAGTCTTTTCTGTGTAGATGTATCTGATGTGAAAGGTTATGAGATCAATATGTTAATCCACTTCTATTGCTTTACAGTGATTGCTTTGATCATTCAAATCTGATTTGCTGATAATGTTTTTTTTGTGCTGATTTTTTTTTTTGTTTTTGTTTGAAACAAGAGATATGTGAAACAAAAATTCATTGGTCATAGGGTGGAATGTGATGCTATTAGTTTTGTTTGACCAATGACTTTGGGGGTCATTCCAACCCTGGCGGTCGGTGTTAAAGCGGCGGCCAACCCGCCAACAGGCAGACGGAAAAAAAAATGGAATTCTGACCCTGGCGGGAACCGCCAACACAGCCCGCCACTTTAACACTCCGACCGCCATGGCGGGACAAACAAACAGCGTGGCGGTCACCGCCAACAGACAGGCGGCAGACAATGTACCGCCCACCCTATCACGACCCACCAATCCGCCACCTTTTCTGGGGCGGGAGCCCCGCCGATAAAAACACAGCGGAAACAGACTACGAACGGGAAAACGCTCACCTATACACACTCCACGAGGAATCTGGACAGCATGGAACCCGAAATAAACATCCTACCAGCCATTGTCTTCCTGCTCCTCTATCAGGAGCACGAACGCCGGCGCAGAAGACACCGGTGAGTACTGCACCTACGACACAGGGGAGGGGGGAGGAGAAATGGTTACGGGCACACACATACGCGACAAACCCCCCGTCCCCCCGCCCCTCCCCCAAATCCCTACACACCAATGCAGAGCAACAAGTCAAAGTGACACCCCCCAAACCCCCTGGAATAATGCAAAGACAAAATAAAATGTTCATTAAAATTGAAGTATATTAAAGCATATTTGAACTGAGGTGAAAAATGAGATTTATCAAATAAATATATTACCGCATTAACAATATATCCATAGTCCAAAAGTCCGGCACAAATTGCCTACATTCCATTGTTCGTGGGCCAATGTGCATAAACACATGGGCAAAGCCCACACACGAGACCCGTTTCCATTGGAGAGAACACTGCTGGGGCATCAGATGATAAAACCACAGGCACCTCAGGGGGAAGTGAAGGGGGGGCACCTCAGCCACAGGAGTCCACAACGCCAGATCCACGAGGGGCCTCCATGGCCACTGTACCATCCTGGGGAGTGCAAAGCCACAGTCTCTCAAGTCTCTACAGTGGGTGGGTTGCACACTGTACCATCCTGGGGAGTGCAAAGCCACAGTCTCTCAAGTCTCTACAGTGGGTGGATTGCCCACTGTACCATCCGGGGGAGTGCAAAGCCACAGTCACTCAAGTCTCTACAGTGGGAGGATTGCCCACTGTACCATCCGGGGGAGTGCAAAGCCAGAGTCCATCAGGTGGATTACAGACTCCACTGGTTATGGAGGAGGCATGTTGCCCAGAGTGCTTTGTGAAGCCCTGCCCAACACAGATACGGCCCTGCCAATGGTCCAGCGGTGCAGAGACGGTGGTGCCCAGCGGAGCGGTGCTTGAGCTGAAGGGCCCAGCGGAGCGGTGCTTGAGATGAAGGGCCCAGCGGAGCGGTGCTTGAGATGAAGGGCCCAGCGGAGCGGTGCAGAGACGGTGGTGCCCAGCGGAGCGGTGCTTGAGATGAAGGGCCCAGCGGAGCGGTGCTTGACAGGAAGGGCCCAGCGGAGCGGTGCAGAGACGGCGGTGCCCAGCGGAGCGGTGCTTGAGATGAAGGGCCCAGCGGAGCGGTGCTTGACAGGAAGGACCCAGCAGAGTGGTGCTTGAGATGAAGGGCGGAGCGGTGCTTGAGATGAAGGGCCCAGCGGAGCGGTGCTTGAGATGAGGGGCCAGCGGAGCGGTGCTTGAGATGAAGGGCCCAGCAGAGCGGTGCTTGACAGGAAGGGCCCAGCGGAGCGGTGCAGAGACGGCGGTGCCCAGCGGAGCGGTGCTTGAGATGAAGGGCCCTGTTCAGCGGTGCTTCTCACGGCGGGGCCCTGTTCAGCGGTGCTTGTCATGGCGGGGCCCTGTTCAGCGGTGCTTCTCACGGCGGGGCCCTGTTCAGCGGTGCTTGTCTTGTGTTCCCATGGAACCAGATCTGGCCAATCAATGCCGCTCAGTCGCCATCCGACTTTTCGCTTGCGGGGCCCCCCTGTGCTGGAGTCCTGGGCCCGTGGGTGTCCTCCGTCACACCACAAATGGGGCTGGTGGGGCCCTCCAGGGCAGCTCGACTGCTGCCGGACTTGTCTGCCCTCCTGCCCTTGCCCTCCTTGGCAGAAACTCTGGGGCCCTTGCCTCCCTTTCTGGATGGGCCAGGTGACGTTGCAAGGGTGGTGTCCTTGTTGGCAGCCGTCTCAGGCCTGTCGCGCCGGCCCTTCCCTTTTTTTGTTTTTTTCCCAGGGGGTGGGCTGGCTGTCCCCTTGCTGCTGGCCGATATTCCTGCCCTAGGATCTGGTGGACTCCAATAGCCCTGAACGATGGTCCTAGTAGGTGCAGGGCTTGTGGTGGCTGAGGTGCTGATTGGAGTCTTATTAGATGGAGGGGGTGGGTCAGTTGTTGGAAAGAGGTCAAGGTTGGAAAGGAAAATCAATTTAGACAGACAGGGACGGGTAGTTGGAGTGGGTATGGGAGTGGAGGAAGAGGATGTGGTTGTAGGAGAGTCAAGTGTGATGTCTTTGGGTGCAGGTGCTTGTGCTGGAGGCTGTCGTGAGGTGGATGGCTGTTGGGTGGGTGACTGCCTGCGTTTGTGTGGTTTGGAAGAGGGGGTGACAGACACACTAGGAGAGGACACAGGGGACGTGTAAATGGCAGTGGGGGTGGTGACTGCACGTGTGCGGACTGTTCTGGTGGGTGTGGTGGTGATGGACGTACTGGCTGATGGTGGTGTGCATGCAGGTGTGAGTGGAGACGTCACAGGGAGGGAGGAGGGAGACGAGGAAGAGGGGGACACAGAGGAGGCAGTGGCTGTTGGCATGTCTGCATGTGGATGTTGCTTGGGTGAATGCTTGTGTGATCTGTGGTGCTTATGTCTGGATGAGCTGCCCTTGGTTGTTGAGGTGTGTGCAGGCTGGTCTGTAGGTGTGTCTGGGATAGGCAGAGGAACAGGGGAGTGGGACTGGGTTGAGGAAGTTGGAGGGGGGAGGCTAGACACAGGGACAATTGCTGCTGTCAGTGCTGAGGCCAGAGCGTTGAACGATCGCTGATGGGCAGCCTGACCCGAATGAATGCCCTCCAGGTATGCATTGCTCCGATGCACCTCCCTTTCTACCCCCTGGATGGCATTCAAAAGGGTAGACTGCCCAACAATGAGCGTCTGCAGGAGGTCAATGATCTCCGCACTGAGGGCAGCAGGGGTAACTGGGGCAGGACCTGAGGTGCCAGGGGCGAAGGAGATGCCCGGTTTCCTGGCCAAGCGGGCACAGGGCGAGCGCTGAGGGGCTGCTGGGAGGGCGGGGCTGGTGAGCTGGGTGGCGGCTGTACCTGTTGTTGCGGTGGGCACGGATGTTGCCGCCACCACAAGGGAGCTCCCTTCCGAGGACGTGTCGGTGTCGCTGACGTCTCCACGGGTCCCCGTTGTGGAGCTCCCCTCGCCCTCCGTCTCACTGGTGTACTCTGAGTCGGTTGCATGGCCCTCCGGGGCCATGTGAGATGCAGCTCCCTCGTGCGCCGATGCCACTTCTCCTCCGCCTGATGATGCTAATGCACACATGAACAGGAAAACCAAACAAAAGGGGGGGGAGAAGAAAGAAAGACATGTTGAGTGCCTGCATTGGCGGCACCGTTGGTGGAGAGGACAGACACAGAAGCCCCCTGCACTACGCCGCGCACTCGGGTACACTACTCAATTTTTGTGACTTGGCCTACAAGTCTATGGACGACAAATGCACACATAGGTGAGGCCGGACCATGGATATCTGTACTTAGCACCCTACAGAGGTGGGGGGCGGGGGCACAGGGCCATGCCTAACGGAGGGGCCTAGCCTACAGAAACCGCCCTGGCCTAGAGATAGCCACAGCCCTCCTCCCCCACCCAGACACCTCCACTGTGCGCTAATATAGCAGAATGTGCTGATACTCACCCCCTTGTGTCTGCTGTGATGTCCTCACGCGCCCATCCAAATCGGGGTAGGCCACCGCCAGGATCTGGGACATCAGGGGGGTCAATTGCCGTGTGGCACCCCTCCTAGGTTGGGAGGCCATCCCCAGCAGAGCCTCGGCGGTCTTTCTGCTCCTGCGGCGGATGCCCTCCCACCTCTTGCGGCAGTGGGTGCCCCATTTGTTGTGGACCCCCAGGGCCCGGACGTCCTTGGCGATGGCACGCCAAATGTCGATCTTCTGATGGGTGCTGACCTATGTGACATGGACAGGGTGGAACAAAAAATATCATCACTTTCCTGCATGGTCGATATGAGTGGCCACCCCTCCCCAACCTTGCCATGTGGCACATGCTCTCATCTGTCGTGCGTTGTACTCCTCATTCGCTCCCCTCCCCACCATCTTACATCCACCCCACTCAACACAGGCATAGCCCATACTACGTGCTCCCTGTGTACTTACCTGTTGGTCTGGAGGACCGTAGAGTAGCGCATACTGGGGGAGGACCCCATCCACAAGTTTCTCCAATTCCTCAGATGTGAAGGCAGGGGCCCTTTCCCCAGTCGCAGCAGCCATTGTATCTCCCAGACTGAGGTCACAGCAGCACTTGCAGTATAGGTCCTCTCCTGTGGATGATCAGGTCTCGAGTGATTAAGCAGTTAGAAAATGGCGGTCCTGCCCGCGGCGGTGCGTACCGCGGCAGTGCGTACCGCGACCGCCGGCGCACATCGTCATTGGCTCCTGAGACCCATAGGGTTCAATGTTAACCAATGCTGCTTCGCGCCGCGGTCTTCGACCGCCTACCGCCATGGTGTGCCACGCCAGCGCATTGACCTCACATCCCATTGTCACACTTCACAGGTCAGGCAGCCGCCATTTCAAGGGCCCACATGGCTTAATTTCTACTGCGTCACACAGGGCTAGGCCTTGCATTGCCACTCATACAAGCCATTCAATGCATAGCGAATCGTGTTTTGTGCAAGCTGTGGTTATATACCTGTGGGTTGCTTGACTCTGTGCTCCATGTTGTCCTTCCTAGGCACCGTCCGCTGGGACTTGCGAGGAGATGGAGGAATCCTCCCGTGTACAGACCGCTGGTGGACCTGTCGACAATGGAAGAACGACATGTCATACTGACATACAGACTTGACCGAGCCACTATACTGTACATGAACTGTGTGCCCAGCTAGAGCCAGACCTGATGTCCCCCATTCGCCAACCCACAGGGATTCCCCCTCTGGTGCAGGTTCTGTCAGTACTCCATTTTTTGGCAAGTGGATCATTCCAAACAACAGTGGCCATATCATCAGGGATGTCTCAGCCTATGTTTCCTAAGGTTTTGTCCAGAGTGTTGTCTGCCCTGATGAAATACATGCGGAGCTACATTGTTTTCCCTGAGATGGGCGATTTGGCTACAGTGAAGGGTGATTTCTATGCCCTTAGACATATCCCCAACGTCATTGGTGCCATTGATGGGACCCATGTGGCTTTGGTTCCCCCCAGTGGAAGTGAGCAGGTGTACAGGAACAGAAAAAGTTATCATTCGATGAATGTCCAGGTGGTCTGTTTGGCTGACCAGTACATCTCCCATGTAAATGCCAAGTTCCCTGGGTCTGTGCATGACGCGTTCATCATGTGAAATAGCAGCATCCCTTATGTGATGGAACAGCTACAGAGACACCGTGTGTGGCTAATAGGTGACTCTGGTTACCCCAACCTGTTGTGGCTACTTACCCCAGTGAGGAATCCCAGGACAAGGGCAGAGGAACGCTACAATGAGGCCCATGGGCGAACTAGGAGGGTTATAGAAAGAACCTTCGGCCTCCTGAAGGCCAGGTTTAGGTGTCTGCATATGACAGGTGGATCCCTAATGTACTCAGCAAAGAAGGTGTGCCATATCATCGTGACCTGCTGTATGCTTCACAACCTGGCTTTGCGACGCCAGGTGCCTTTCTTGCAGGAGGATGGTCCAGATGGTGGTGTTGTAGCAGCTGTGGAGCCTGTGGAGAGTGAAGAGGAGGAAGACGACGGGGACGACACAGACAACAGGGACACAGTGATACAACAGTATTTTCAGTAGCACACAGGTACGAATCAACCACGCCATTTTACATTTACATAAAGTCTCCTGCCTCTCTACTGTCTGAGTTCCCCCCCAGTTCCTGTTAACTGAGTTGTGACTTTCCCTTCCGTTTTCAGAGCTGTGGGCCCCACTGCGTGACCTCTGCTTTGTTTGCCCATGGACTACAGCTGTGTGACAGTGGTATGTTGTCATCACAATGTAACTGAACATTTTGGCAACGTTATGTCTAATACATTTTTGGAAAATACAAGCAGACTCCAGATTTATTAAGTGCAATAAGTAAATTTATTAAAGTGCTAAAATTAGTTAAATGATTGTAAAACGGTGATGGGTGATGGTGGAGTAATGTCCATGGCAGAGTCCAGTTCTCAGTCTCACAGGTGCATTGTCCATATGCCTGTGGAAGGATGGAGCAGGGGCAGTTCAAAGTTGGACAGGGTGACAATGTGGGACAGTGGGATGACATCAGGGGGTATCGTTTGCTGGCGGGGGTCTTGGCATCCTACTCTGTCTTCTTGTGAGATCTCAGGTTCCGCTTGCGGGGTGGTTCTTCTTCTGCAGGAGGTGGGGTTCTGGTGGCCTGTCGTTGTGTGGGGGCCTCCTGTCCACTAGCGCCGGCAGAGGTGGTAGGCTGTTCCTGGTCCAGGCTAGTGACAGGGGCCCTTTGTGGTGCCACATGGTCCCGCAATGTGGTGACTATCTGGTTTAGGGCCAGGACGATGGTCCCCATTGCGGAACTAATGCTCCTCAGTTCCTCTCTGAACCCCATGTACTGTTGCTCCTGCATGACCTGGATCTCCTGGAACCTGGCCAGTACCGTCGCCATCGTCTCCTGGGAGTGGTGGTATGCTCCCATGACGGAGGAGAGGGCCTCTTGGAGAGTCGGTTCCCTGGGCCTGTCCCCCCCCCCCTGTCGCACAGCAGCCCTCCCAGTTCCCCTGTTTCCCTGGGCCTCTGTTCCCTGGACGGTGTGCCCACTACCACTGCCCCCAGGTCCCTGTTGTTGTTGGGATGGTGGGTCAACCTGGATGCCCTGTAGTGGTGGACACACCGCTGATTGACGTGTCCTGGAGACAGAGGCATGGGCCCGCTGGGTGGGAGCTGTGCTGGTGTTCCCAGAGGGGGTTAGGTCTGGTGTAGCCTGTGGCTGTCTGTGGGGAACCGACTGTCCCGAGGTCCCCGATGGGCCGGGCTGGTCATCTGGGTCCAGGGAGCCAGAGCTGCTGTCATCAATGGGGGCCTCTTCTGGGGGTGGGATGGACATCTCTGGACCCTCCGTGGCGGTGTGGTGGCGTTCGGGTCCTGCAGGGGTATAAGAGCATGGTTATTGCTTCTGTGTGTGGCATTTCGTGTAATGGGTGGGTGGCCGTGGACCTCAGTGCTGGCATTCCCTTGTGGGGGCTTTTGTGACGGTGGCTTGTGGGGGAGATGGGTATGTGCATTGGGCATGCTTTGGTGATGGGTGTCCATGCTTTGGGGAGGCATGCAGGGGTAGGTTTTGGGATGGGTGGGTTGTGATGGTGAGCCATTTGCAAGGAGTTGGTGTGATGGGGGTGGGGGTGAGGGTGGGGGTATGATTTGGCATGCAGGTGGGGTGGGGTGAATGAAGTAGTGGAGATTTGCCTTACCAGAGTCCATTCCTCCGCCTACTCCTGCGAGGCCCTCAGGATGCAGGGTGTGCAAGACTTCCTCCTCCCATGCTGTGAATTCGGGGGGAGTAGGTGGGGGTCCGCCGCCAGTCTTCTGCACCACAATGTTGTGCCTTGATACCATGGAACGCACCTTCCCCCGTAGGTCGTTCCACCACTTCCTGATGTTGTCCCGATTGCGTGGATGCTGTCCCACAGCGTTGACCCTGTCCACTATTCTTTGCCATAGCTCCATCTTCCTGGCAATGCTGGTGTGCTGCACCTGTGTCCCGAAGAGCTGGGGCTCTACCCGAACTATTTCCTCCACCATGACCCTGAGTTCTGCGTCAGTGAACCTGGGGTGTCTTTGGGGTGCCATGGGGTGGTGTGGATGAGGTGAGGGGTGGTGTATGTGTTGTAGAGGGTGGTGGTGTATGGTGTTTTGTGCGTGGAAATTGTGTTGGTGATGTTGTGATTTGCCTCTGTGTGATGGTCTACTCTATGCTGTGCTGTCTCTCTCTGTCCTTCAGTCGCAATGGTGGTCGTAAGGGTTTGTGGGTGATGTGTGTGTGTGTTTTATACTTAATTGGGTGTGTGGGAGTGGTGTGTGTATGTGTCTCAGGTGTGTATATTTTGATTTGTCCAATGTGGCTGTGTTTTGTAAAGGTGTGCGTATTTTGACCGCGGCGGTGTGTACCGCCAATGGAATACCGCGGTTGAAAGACCGCTGCGGGGATTTGTGGGTCGGAATGGTATGGGCGTATCTCTGTTGGCGTGATGGTGGAGGTTTGGTCATCGCCAGTTTCCCGCTGACCTTTGGTGTGGCGGACTTTTGTTGTTGACGGGTTTTTGGCGGTTTGCCAGTTGCGGGTCAGAATGAGCGTGGCGGTTTCCCGCGACCGCGGCGGTGTTATGGCGGTCTTCTGACCGGCGGTAAGCGAGTTTTACCGCCGAGGTCAGAATGACCACCTTTGTGTTTCACCACTGCGCATATTAGTTGCTCAATGTTCACCAGTAGCACATTATGGGGGTCATTTTGAACCCGGCGGGCGGCGGTCGCCGCCCGCCTGGAGGGAACCGCCATATGGCCGCTCCGCGGTCGAAAGACCGCGGAGGCCATTCTGGCTTTCCCGCTGGGCTGGCGGGCGACCGCCAGAAGGCCGCCCGCCAGCCCAGCGGGAAACCCCTCCCCACGAGGAAGCCGGCTCCGAATGGAGCCGGCGGAGTGGGCATGTGCGACGGGTGCAGTTTGCACCCGTCGCGTATTTCAGTGTCTGCTAGGCAGACACTGAAATACACAGTAGGGCCCTCTTACGGGGGCCCCTGCCGTGCCCATGCCATGCACCCCCTACCGCCATCCTGTTCCTGGCGGCCGAACCGCCAGGAACAGGATGGCGGTAGGGGGTGTCAGAATCCCCCATGGGGGATTCCAAGGGCAGCGGTAAACCGGCGGGAGACCGCCGGTTTACCCTTTCTGGCCGCGGCAGAACCGCCGCGGTCAGAATGCCCTTTGGAGCACTGCCGGTCTGTCGGCGGTGCTCCCGTGGCCGGTGACCCTGGCGGTCACCGGCCGCCAGGGTCTGAATCAGGCCCTATATGTTTTGTTCAGCCTAGCCGCCTATTGGCTTTGACATGGGATTAGCCATTACCTTCTGTATCTAGTTTAGCCGCCTATTGGCTTTGACATTGCATTAGCCATCACATTTGATATTCTGCCTATTGGCTTTGACATGATATTTGACATTGCATTTTGTATTCAGCTGCCTATTGGCTTTGACATGATATTAGACATTGCATTTTGTATTCAGTTCAGCTGCCTATTGGCTTTGACATGATATTAGACATTGCATTTTGTATTCAGCTTAGCTGCCTATTGGCTTTGACATGATATTAGACATTACATTTTGTATTCAGCTTAGCTGCCTTTTGGCTTTGACATGACATTAGACATTACATTTGATATTTAGGTTAGCTGCCTATTGCCTTTAACGTGGAGTTAGACATTGCAGTTGAGAATCCAAGCTGTATTTTTCCACAAGATGAACCAAGCTGTTTTCTTCGCACAGTAGACTAGTTCTGATAAGAGAGGGTACATTTGGTGTTTTTCCTTCCTGCTCAGGCTTGGGAAGAGGAGGAGTCTAGGAGATCTGGCCAGTCTCCAAAGGCTTGCGTAGTTTTCCCAGGTCTGAGAGGAGGGGGCACGCTTTTGTAACGGATGACTCGGGCTTCAGAGAATTAGATTGAAATCTGCTGGACTTCAGGCTGGAACTTGGCGTCAGTTGCCAGTCTCCTATGTGAGTAGATAATCTCTTTCTCGCAGTTGACCGGAGTCATCAACTTGCAGACCCCAGAAAGATGAAGCTGTAAATAGTTTCTCACACGGTGAAGTATTTGTTTTGCTTTGCATTCAATATCTTATAAATATAACCTGCTGTGTACATTGCAACTGAAATATATTTTGTTTTAATGCTGTGACTACTTTTGTGCTTGAAATCTAATAATTTGTCTCTCACGAACTTGTAGGTGGGGAAGAATTAACAACAATAAAGGTCTTCTTTGAACTCAGAAGTGCATTCTTGATATGTTCTGTAAGCTCTGATTACGAGATAAGTAGGAAAGCAGAACACCCTAGTACCAGTCTGCCAGCAGGTAAGTACACGCGTCCTCGGGGGCAGACCAGGGGGGTTTTGTAGGGCACCGGGGGGGACACAAGCATGCCCTGAAAGTACACCCTCAGCGGCACAGGGGCGGCCGGGTGCAGAGTGCAAACAGGTGTCGGGTTTTGTATAGAAAGCAATGGGGAGACCCGGGGGTCTCTTCAACGATGCAGGCAGGGACAGGTGGGGGGGGGGGCTCCTTGGGGTAGCCACCACCTGGGCTAGGCAGAGGGTCGCCTGTGGGCCACTCCTGCACTGGAGTTCGGTTCCTTCAGGTCCTGGGGGCTGCAGGTGCAGTGTTGGTTCCAGGCATCGGTCCCTTGTTACATGCAGTCGCGGTCAGGGGGATCCTCTGAATTTCCTCTGCAGGTGTTGCTGTGGGGGCTCAAAGGGGTCGTCTCTGGCTACTCACGGACTCGCAGTCACCCGGGAGTCCTCCCTGTAGTGCTGGTTTTCCGCAGGTCGAGCTGGGGGCGTCGGGTGCAGAGTGGAAAGTCTCACGCTTCCGTCGGAAAACGTGAAGTCTTTAAAGTTGTTTCTTTGTTGCAAGAAAGTTGCAGGTTGTTGAACAGGGCCACTGTTCACGGGAGTTTCTTGGTCCTTGGTTGCAGGGCAGTCCTCTGACGCTTCAGAGGTCGCTGGTCCCCGTTGGACGCGTAGCTGTTGCAGTTTTCTTCGAAGTTGGGAGACAGGCCGGTAGGGCTGGGGCCAAAGCAGTTGTCGTCTCCATCTTCACTGCAGGACGTCAGGTCAGCAGTCCTTCTTCTTGTTAAGGTGGCAGGAATCTGGTTTCCTAGGTTCTGGGGGCCCCTAAATACTGAATTTAGGGGTGTGTTTAGGTCTGGGAGGGCAGTAGCCAATGGCTACTGTCCTTGAGGGTGGATACACCCTCTTTGTGCCTCCTCCCTGTGGGGAGGGGGGCACATCCCTAATCCTATTGGGGGGAATCCTCCATCCACAAGAGGGAGGATTTCTAAAAGTAAGGGTCACCTCAGCTCAGGACACCTCAAGGGCTGTCCTGACTGGTGGGTGACTCCTCCTTGTTTTCCTAATTATCTCCTCCAGCCTTGCCGCCAAAAGTGGGGGCAGTGGCCGGAGGGGCGGGCATCTCCACTAGCTGGGATGCCCTGTGGCGCTGTAACAAAGGGGGTGAGCCTTTGAGGCTCCCAGCCAGGTGTTACAGGTCCTGCAGGGGGAGGTGAGAAGCACCTCCACCCAGTACAGGCTTTGTTCCTGGCCACAGAGTGACAAAGGCACTCTCCCCATGTGGCCAGCAACATGTCTGGTGTGTGGCGGGCTGGCAAAAACTAGTCAGCCTACACTGGAAGTCAGGTATGTTTTCAGTGGGCATCTCTAAGATGTCCTCTGGGTGTATTTTACAATAAATTGCACATTAGCATCAGTGTGCATTTATTGTGCTGAGAAGTTTGATACCAAATTTCCCAGTTTTCTGTGTGGCCATTATGGAACTGTGGAGTTCGTGTTTGACAAACTCCCAGACCATATACTCTTATGGCTACCCTGCACTTACAATGTCTAAGGTTTTGCTTAGACACTGTAGGGGCATAGTGCTCATGCACATATGCCCTCACCTGTTGTATAGTGCACCCTGCCTTAGGGCTGTAAGGCCTGCTAGAGGGGTGACTTACCTATGCCACAGGCAGTGTGCGGTTGGCATGGCACTCTGAGGGGAGCACCATGTCGACTTTGTCATTTTCTCCCCACCAGCACACACAAGCTATGAAGCAGTGTGTATGTGCTGAGTGAGGGGTCTCTAGGGTGACATAAGAAATACTGCAGCCCTTAGAGACCTTCCCTGGCATCAGGGCCCTTGGTACCAGGGGTACCAGTTACACAGGACTTACCTGGGTGCAGGGGTGTGCCAATTTTGGAGACAAAGGTACAGTTTAGGGAAAGAACACTGGTGCTGGGGCCTGGTTAGCAGGGTCCCAGCACACTTTCAAGTCATAACTTAGCATCAGCAAAGGCAAAAAGTCAGGGGGTAACCATGCCAAGGAGGCATTTCCTTACAATGTACTAAGGAGATTCATATAAATGACGTGCTAAGTTCTAAATGCTCATAATCTATGCTTTGATTAAGTTTTGTTCTGATTGCCAAGTGGTAGTGGTTTTGATGTGCTTATTACTATTGAGAATAATAACCATGATATTAGAGTGTAACTAATAGGGAAATAAATACCTTAACACTAGACTAAAGTGGTGTGGTTAGTCATGACTGAAAGGTCATGGTGTGTTCAACTTATTGATTTTATTGATGTTATTGATTAGCTTGTTTATCAGTTACTGTGACTATTGATTGAGTTATTGATCTATTGATTTGTGATGCCAAAGAGAATATCTCGCCCTGGGAAGTCCCAGAAGGTGGTCCAAAGGTTCATTGACCTAAGCGCGTCTCCTTGTAAATTTACTTATTGAGGCTCTGACGCGCTAACAACAGTGATGAAGATCAGGTTATCACTGCAGACCTGGAGCTGGAGAAGAGTTCCTGAGGGATGCAGAAGATGTCCCATGCTGGAATGAAGGTTGTAGATGGGTGTTGGTGCAGGAATTCCACCAACAGGCCTTGGCAAAGGCAAATTTGTCGTTAGTGGAAAAGTGGTGCTGCCGGGGACCAGCAAGGCCCAGGACCACTCAACTCAGGAGGAGGGGTCAGAGGGGGCCCTCAGCAACACAGAGAGCCCACAGGAGCAGAGGCAGCACCCACAGGACGGGGAAACAGAAGGCGCCCACGCAGCACTACAGAAAGGGATCCCACGCTGCCGGAGAACCACGCAGAGGGCTGTGCTTTGCCGGAAGGGGTGCTGGGGGCTGGAGCAACATGTTGCCTGAAGATCCCTAGGAGGAGATGCAAACAAGCCTTGGCAGCTGCAAGAGACGCGGTGCACAGGGTATTGTCCTGAATGGGAAGGCAAGGGCATACCTCCAACAAAGTTGGACAGTTGGCAGGGAGGACCAAGAGGACTACTCCCGACCACCACCCATGATACAGGATCTAAGCAGCTCAGGATGAAAGGGAATTCATGCAGCCGGTCGTCATTGCAGTAAGTGCCTCCAGATGCAGGGGAGTGACTTCACTCCAAGGGAGATTATTTCTTGCTTCTTTGTGCAGACTGAAGAGCTGCCACCCTCAGAGGATGCACAGCTGGGAAAATGTTGCAGTTGCTGGAAGGAGCCAGAGAAACAATGTTGCAGAGCTGAGTCATCGCTGTAGGTTCCTATGAAGTCCAGTTGCGGTTCCAGTGGCCAGAAGTTGAAGTAAATGTTACAGAGGAGTCCTGCTGGAGTCTTGCACATCGAATCTGAGGACTCACCCCAGAGAGAGACCCTAAATATCCCTGAGAGGGGGATTTGGCACCTAGCCAGGTGACCACCTATCAGGAGGGGGCTCTGACATCACCTGCCTGGCTTGGCCACTCAGATGCTCCCAGATGTCCCTGCCAGCCTTGGATTCAAGATGGCAGAAACCAAGTACCCTCTGGAGGTACTCTGGGCATCACACCTGGAGTGGTGATGGAAAGGGAACAGGTCACTCCACTTTCCATTGTCCAGTTTCGTGCCAGAGCAGGGACTGGGGGTCCCTGAACCAGTGTGGACTGGTTAATGCAGGGAGGGCACCAAATGGGCCCTTCAAAGCGATGGTAGGACAGAGATGGTCAGGAATGCAGCCCTGGAGCAGGTGAAGATTTCCTGGAGGATACAGAGGATGTCCCACGCCAGATGGATGATTGCAGTCGGTCAGTGGTGAAGAAAAGCCACCATAAGCCTCTGCAAAGGCAGAAGTCGCGGTGAAGCAGAAGTGGTGCTGCCGGGGACCAGCAAGTTCCAGGATGACACAATCCTTGGGGACCTTCAGCAAGGCATAGAGTGCACAGAAAAAAGGCAGCTCCCTCGGAGGAGATGCCAGCAAACCTTGGAAGCTGGAAGGGACGCGGTGCACGGGGTACTGTCCTGCATGGGAAGGCAAAGGCTTACCTCCACCAAAGTTGGGCAGTTGGCAGAGAGGACCAAGAGGACTACTACAGACCGAAACCCGTGATACAGGATCCATGTAGCTCAGGATGAGAGGAGATCCATGCAGCCAGTCGTCGTTGCAGTTGGTACCCGCATATGCTGGGGAGTGATTCCTTCCCTCCAAGGGAGATTCCTTCTTCCTTCTCATGTAGACCCGAAACTTGCTGCCCTCACGGGAGGCACAGCCAGGGAAATGTAGCAGAAGCTGGAAGGAGCCATGGAACCAATGTTGCAAGCAGAGTCTTCGTTGTGGATGCAGATTGTCGGTACCTGGTGGGTCCATTCACCATTCCAGTGACAAAGTCAAAGTAGAGGTTGCAGAGGAGTTGTGCTGGAATCCTGCAAGCCAAATTAGAGGACCCAAGAGAGAGACCCTAAATAGCCCTGAAAGGGGGATTGCTCAGCTAGCCAGTTAACCACCTATCAGGAGGGGGCTCTGATGTCACCTGCCTGACCTGGCCATTCAAATGCTCCCAGAGGTCCCTGCCAACCTTGGATTCAAGATGGCAGAAGTAAAGGACCCTCTGGAGGAGCTCTGGGCCCCACCCCTAGGGTGATGATGGACAGGGAAGTGGTCACTCTCCTTTCCATTGTCCAGTTTTGCGCCAGAGCAGGGACTGGAGGTCCCTGAACCGGTGCAGACAGGTTTATGCAATGAGGGCACCAAATGTGCCCTTCAAAGCATACCAGTGGCTTGGGGAGGCTACCTCTCCCAAGCCAGTCACACTTATTTCGAAAGGGAGAAGGAGTTACCCCCCTCTCCCAAAGGAAATCCTTTTTTCTGCCTTCCTGGGCTTGAACAAATCAAGCATCAGGAGGGCAGAAACCTGCCTAAGGGTGGCAGCAGCTTGGGCTGCCTGGTAAACCCTGGAAGACTGGTAGTAGCAATGCTGGGGGTTCTCTAAGGAGCCCCCAGAATGCATGGAATCATACTTCTAATACTGGCAACAATATTAGGGTATGATTCCGACATGTTTGATACCAAACATTCAGTACAGACATCCTACTCGGTGTCTGCTGCCCTCCCCAGGTCCTCTGGCTGCTGCTGCCTTCTGCCTTTCTCTTCTATCATTTGCCTTTTCTTTTCCTCTCTCTGTCACTCTTTCACTTTTGCCTTTTCTGTCTTTTTCTTCTATCACCCCTCGGTTTTCCCTAGTGCTTTTTCCTTTCTTTCCTCTTTCTCTGCCCCCCGCGATGCACCTTTCTCACCCTCCAGCCTCCCAGCTGACTGCTCCCCCTGCCCCCTCCCTTTCTTAATGGCAGCCCCAGTGCTGTGAGAGGGCAGCTGCACTGACCTCCTGGTCAGTGTCTGCTGCCCTCCCCAGCTCCTCTGGCTGCTGCTGCCTTCTGCCTTTCTCTTCTATCATTTGCCTTTTCTTTTCTTCTCTCTGTTGCTCTTTCACTTTTGCATTTTCTACCTTTTTCTTCTATCAACATTCATTTTTCCCTAGTGCTTTTTCCTTTCTCCCCTCTTCCTCTGTCCCCCCCTACTCCCACGATGTACCTTTCCCACCCTCCCGCCTCCCAGCTGACTGTTCCCCTGCCCTCTCCCCTTCTTAATGGTGGCCGCGCGCAGCGGGTGCGCCGCTGGCAAGCCTGTCTGTGCCTGTCCACGACTGGACCACGCCCAGCACAAGGAACCCTGGTGGCTTCGGTTGAGGTCCTCCCCCCAGCGCCTTGAGACCCTCATGGGTGAGTACCTGCTCTTTATCAGCATTGATTGATTGATTGATTGACAGGTTCGGAGTTACCATTATGTAGCTGGACATAGGTAGTGATCTATATCCAGTGCGCGCGTAAAATGGCCCGCACTCACGAAGCCCATGAAAATGGCACTGGAGTTTGTGGGGGCACCTCTGCAAGTGCAGAGGTGCCCTCACACACAGGTACTTGCACCCTGCCCTCTGTGCTAGGAGGGCCTGCCAAAGGGGTGACATATAGTGACCTGGTGCAGTGACCCAAGGTGAAAAAGGGTGCATGCACCCTTTTCACACAAGCTGCAATGGCAGGCCTGTGGAACACTTTGCATGGGCTCCTCATGGGTGGCATAATACATGCAGTAGCCTATGGGGATCCCGTGGTACCCCAATACACTGGATACCTGTGTACTATATACTAGGGACTTACATGGGGGCACCAGTATGCCAAATGTGCTGTGAAAATGGTACAAGTTGCCAAGTTAGAAGGGAGAGAATATCATCACTGGGGTACTGGGTAGCAGGATCCCAGCGGACACAGTCAAACACACTAACAAACAGGAAAAATGTGGGTGTAACCATGCTAGAAAGAGGCTACTTTTCTACACCAATCTACTCCATTCCAATCAAGTACACCTAATCCCAATCCGATCCACCTCAATACAATACAATCCACCCCAATCCACTCCAGTTCAATCCACCCCAATCCAGTCCAATCCACCCCACCCCATTACAGTCCAATCCACCCCACTTCAGTCCAATCCACCCTACTCCAGTCCAATCCACCCCACTCCAGTCAATCTCACCGCAGTCCAACCCACCATACTCCAATCCAACCCACTCTACTCCAATCCAACCCCACTCCAATCCACCCCATCCCACTCCAATCAAACCCACCCTATTCCAATCCAATCCACCCACACCACCCAGTCCATCCCACTCCAATACAATCCACAGTAATCCACCCACCCAACACCAATCCAATCCACCCCACTCCAATCCAACCCACTCCAATCTTCCCCATCCCAGTCCAGTCCACCATAATACACCCCACTTCCATCCACCCACCCCACTCCAATCCACTCCAACCCAATCCACCCAACCCCATGCAATCCAATCCATCCCACCCCAATTCAATCCACCCCACCCATGCCACTCCTATCCTATTCAATCCACACTCAATCCAGTACACCCACCCCACCCTAATCCACCCACTCAATCTAATCCACCTCATTCAATCCAATCCACCTCACTCCAATTCACTCCATTCTACACCACCCCAATCAGATACACCCTAATGCGATTAAACGCAATCCAGTCCACCCCACTCCAGTCCACACCACACCACTCCAATCCACCCCACACCAATCCACATCATTTCAATGCAATCCCCCTCAGTCCAATCCAATCCACTCCACCCCAATCCACCTAACTCCAATCCAGTCCACTCCACCCCAATCCAGTCCACCCCTCCCCACACCATTTCAATCCAATCCACCCCACTGTAATCCACCCCACTTTAATCCACCCCACTCCACTCTAATGTACCTCACCCCATCCCAATTCAATCCTCCGCACTCCACTCCAATCCATGCTACCCCACCCCATTCAATCCAATCCATTTTACTCCAATCCACCCCATCCATTCACTCCTCTCCAATCCTATCCACCACACTCCACTCCAAACCACCCACTCCAATCCAGTGAATCCAGTGCCCCAATCCAATCCCCCCACTCCAGTCCAATCTAATCCACTCCACTCAATCCACCCCAATCCTATCCACCTCACACCATTTCAATCCATCCCACTTCAATCCAACCCACCCAACTCCACTCAATTCACTCCACCCCACTCTACTCCAATCCACCCCACTAACTCAATCCATTCCACCTTATTGCAACCCACTCCAATCCGTGACACTCTGGCCACTGAACTCTGCTCCCCTCTACTCAACTCTACGACACTCTACTGATCCTACTCAACTTTACAACATTCGAACAAATCCCATACAGCACTCTACTCACCCATTCCATTCTGACACCCCCTAAATTTTAGTCATGCTGAAAGGCAGCCTAGTTGTTGTACAACATTGCAAAACACATTGCCAGAGCCAATAGCTCCTGTATAGGCGAGACCTATTGGCTTTGCCAGTGAGTGTTTCTTGTTGGTCTCTGGTTGGGCGGTAGCATAGTGGTCAATGGGCTGTTGTGTGAATCTGGAATCGGAGAAGTCAACCACAGTGCTTTTACTTCCGAGATGTTTGCGCATACACTGAAATCTTTAAATTATAATGAAAAAACATTAAGCCTTGTCTTCTCATTTGCTCTCAGTTGTTCTGTTGTTTATGAAGAAAGAAAGTGAAAACATGGGAGGAATACAACAGAGTTTGTGATCCTGCCAGGATTCATTTTGTGCTGCAGTTTCCCAATACCAGTCACTTTGTAAACAAAACATGGCCTCTCGTCAACTCTGCTCATTTCATGAGCAGTGTGCAAACTGCTCCCTGCTTTTCAGGCCGCTGCTGGTAGGGAATGCTAGGAATGGTCCCCAAGTGATTCAATGACAGCTTACATCAAAAACAAAGTTTCCTCGTGGTGCGTAAATGCCTGATGGAACCCGGAAGAAAGTACTAGTTTTGCTTTATTAAATACGGCGCCTCGATTAGAAATTTGGTAAGTGAACCCCATTGGGGGTCTCCCCATACTGAATTTTGGATATATGGTTGCGGATACTTGTGGATCTGTGTTGTGGACTCCATCCTGGTCAGAAGGCATTTGTTTTTCCTAGAGTCATGCATCATTTAGGCTGTCCACATTCTTCTAGTCCTGAGGAAGACCCACCTTGATGTCTAACTGCTAATACATACACATGGGGTCGAAACATCGATGGCAGTCCTATTGTTTCATGTTCTTTGTCAACATTCAACCGAAGTGCTAATATTGATATAGAGTGTTCGTTGAACTGTTGACAGGCGTAAGAACAGGCATCTTTGTAATAATTTCTTCATGTATATCATGTTAAAATCAGCCTCTGTCTGTATTATGTAATGGCAAACTTATTTTTTTCCACTGTGTGTCACCTTACCACCAAGTTATGACATTTGATATATTTTTCTGTGTCTGACAGCCTTATATGAAAAAGAAAAAACGTGGGCATATTATTTGGAGATATGACTTTAAATATACAAAGTATTTAGAATTGTCATTGTGTGTTGTTTATTTAGGTGATGTGCTTTGCGGGGTGTTGAATAATGGTCAGTATAGAACCATATTCTCACAGTTTTTCAAAGAACATACAGTGATCTTCTTATATAGATGTGATGATTTAATACCTATTTTTTATGCAAAGAAATTGATACCTGACAGAACGCATTGTACAGTAGTTTGTAACATTAGATGTTCAGCAGGACATTAGGGCCCATATTTATACTTTTTAGCGCCCCATTTGCATAATTTTTTGACTCAAAGCGGTGCAAACTTACAAAATATAGGCCCATATTTATACTTTTTTAGCGCCGCATTTGTGCCGCTTTTTGACGCAAAAATGGCGCAAACTTACAAAATACAATTGTATTTTGAAAGGTTGCGCCGCTTTTGCGTCAAAAAATTACGCAAATGTGGCACTAAAAAGTATAAATATGGGCAATAATTGTATTTTGTAAGTTTGCGCCGCTTTTGCAACAAAAAATGACGCAAATGCGGCGCTAAAAAGTATAAATATAGGCCTAGATGTTCTGAGGGACACAGAACAGCCCCATTATTTTTTATGGCTTCCCAGCCGCAGGGACACAAAGCAGCCCTCCCCTCAGTGGACTCGTGGACCTGGGGAGTTCTGTGCGGAGGGTATATGCCCCCCCTGATTTATTGCCTGAAGGGTCAGAAGGCTCTGTGGTTTTTCCTGGGCCTTTTACCCCTCTCCCCACCGAATATAGATGCTTTGCCCTAAGCCTTAGAGAGGGGACCACAGGGCCCCCTACCACATTCTGAAACACTGGCTGCTCAGGCTGTCCCACAGGCAAGTGGGCCTGTGTCTCAAGTCCTCAGTAGAGCTGGACACCCACATCGCGGAGCCGATTGTGACAGGTGGACTCGGACTCTTTTGTGATGGGGGAAGAGATCATGAAGGAGTCCCTCTTGCTTGGATCTCCACCTCTCTACTGCCACAGCTACCACTGGAGGTGCTGGCTGCTTGTGCTGCCCTTGGGCAAGCAGGCAAGGCACCAGATGTTCCCTTACATGGCCTTGGCGCGCATCGCAACGCTGTCCCTATTGTTATTGCAAAAGAGCATGTCCTAACTTTGCGCCCCAACCCTGTGTAGAGGAACAGGGAGTTTGCAACCAACATGGGCAGGGACAGACCCAGGTCAAGATAGCTAAATGTACAACTCCAGCCATAGGGTCTCAAGGGGTTCATGTACCAGTGCACCACTCTACAACACCTGAGTGCTCCACCAACACAGACGCTATCCTCACGTATGTTGCTGGAGTAAAAAATTGGGGAAGAAGGTGTTGATGTCACATTCCTGAGATAAGATCTGCAAGAAGTGGCGGGCAGAGTGACTGAAAACGAGGGTCACATGTCGGAACTGGATGGCATAGTGAAGCAGCTACAAACAACTGTCTTGACTCTCACACACAACCAAACTTCTGGAGGCCTGGGTAGAGGATGTCGGCGGCAGAGCCCACAAATGTAACCTTTGCTTTATTAGGTTTCCGGAGGCAGTGGAGGGACAATCTCCTGAGTGATTTTGGAGACTGGATTGCTACATGGATGCCCCCTTCATTGCCCTTCAATTGTTGAAGTAGTGGAGAGGAATCACTGCTCTTTGCCACCGAAACCTCCTCCTGGGGCACCTCCTCACCCACTATTTCCAAGTTCTTGAACTACAGAGAAAGAGACACAGTGGTCAGGTAGGCGCGCAGGTTGGGATACCTTCAATTCCAAATGAGTAGAATAATGGTCTTCCTGAATTACATCTACTTGGTTCAACAGCGAATGAAAACCTATGAGAAGGTCAATCAACAATTCAAAGCCCATGGCCTCCAACACATGTTGTTCTTCCCGGCGAAACTTAAAGTGATCTACAACTCCAGATCTTCCTTCTTTGAGACTCCCAAGGCAGCCTGGACATGGGCAAAAGAGCAGCATCCCCTATTGGGTAACCCACAACCGCTGTGGGGGAAAATGCTCCTCAGGGAAACAGAGGTTAAAACCAAGCAGTCGAGGGGACGCCCATTGTCAATAAGAAGGGGACGTCCAATGTCAACAAGGCCCTGGCTTGCTCTCTGATGCCAACGGGGATGACGCAGCTCAAATCCAGGTGCTGTCCCCAGACTCTGCACGTGCCATGGCACCCCTGCTGCCATCCAGATCCCAGCTACAGAGGGCCTGCCACACTGTAGATTGACTAAAATAGCAACCCGTAGGTCCATATTTATAGGATTGTGGTGCAGTTCAGCACAGCAAGTCACCTTGTTTTCCTGGGCTGGCGTTATTTTAGCAGCCTTGTGCCAAAGCAGGTGCCCTTGCACCATGGTTGTAAGGAAGACTGTTTTAGTACAGTAAGGAGCACCTTCCTGCACAAAAGCAAACCCCTAAGGTATATTTCTCTTTCTGTGCGTGCTGCAGAATCGAGCACACATAGAAAGAGGAAGTAACAAGAAGAAATAAAGATATTTCTCCTCTTTACACCTCATGTGGGAAAGTGTAGCATTTTAGCACATTCCCCGGTCTACCACTTCTGGTAAATCTAGGAATGCATCAAAACCCTTCGATGTTGTGTGGAAACACCCATGCAGCACCTCCCTGTAGCACAGAAATGCAATGAAGTGATTTCCTCTGCATTGCATTATTCCAGATTTATGAAGCCACTCAGGGCCTTTTTGAGCTGGGTTGCGCCTGCACCACATTGCATCGTGCAACTGTGACACAACTAGTCTCATAACTATGGCCCTAAGTTCTTAAATCTTTATTGTCGGCAACACTACATCCTTTATGTGTTATTAATACAGATTGGCCAGGGTTGGACCCTGGTTACTGAACCACCACCTATTTTATGATTGAGTGTGGGCGATGGATGCTTCTGGGGTGGAAGTGTGGTGGGGGATCGTTTCTATGGCAGGGGGTAGGAACATTATTCAGTTTGAATTGTTATCTTTATTTAGTTAACATTGGTTCTTGTATAATCCACACACTGCACCACTCCACCACACCTACCTGGCCCACACCTTCTCCCAACCCTCAAGATGCGTGCCCCTGAGCTGATTACTGCACTCACATGAAAAGTGAATGGCTTTCACAACAAGGTTAAAAGTAGAGCAGTGATTTAATTCAGTGCCTTAAACTCCACTCCCCACTTTTGTTGTTACTACAAAAGACACACCTTTACTACTGTGCAGTGGTTACCCCAAAGCATATCAAGCCTGCTGTACTCTAACATCCTAGGGGACAGCTTTCATCCTACACAACTGCCTCCTGCGGCAGGTTTCCACAACTGACTGTGATGCCCTGGGCTGTTTGTTGTTATTAGCAGAGACATGGAGGGCATGCATTGGACAATAGCTTCAGTTTATGCCCCCCCCACCCCACGCTGGTGAAAAGTACACTTCAAGCACTTACTGCTGTACTTTTGCAATCCCACATAGGCCCAAGGTTAACTGCTGGAGATTTCAACTCTGTCACGGACCCTCAGCTAGACACCAGCAACTTCTCAGAAGGGAAAATGAAGGGAAAATGATAGACCTGGCGGTTTTGGCCATGTCCTTGGTCCTGGTCTGCACTTGGCACTTGATTTATTCCTGCACACAGGAGTACACCTTTTATTCCCATCTATATAGCTCCTCTTCTTGAATAGATTATCTCCTCATGCTCTCAACAGATACCTCCACTCTAGTGGAATCTCGTATCCTACTATGTTGTGAGGATTTGGGGTATACTATATGGTACGGCTGGGTAGCCCTACAGTTCACTGAACTCACAAATACAGTCTTGGGTCCAGGCAGGGACGTTTAATCAACCTTAGGATCGATCCTGGGTAGCTGTGGCTCTGAGCAGTAATAATTAGCAAAGAAACATTGTGTAAAGCATTTAGCAACACCAAAGAACAAAATACGAAAGTCACACAACATGAAAGAAACAAGACACCAGGTTAGAGAAATAGATTTGATTTTTATGTATCTTTAGAGACTTTGGGGGTCATTCCAACCCTGGCGGTCGGTGTTAAAGCGGCGGCCAACCCGCCAACAGGCAGGCGGTAAAAAAAAATGGAATTCTGACCCTGGCGGAAACCGCCAACAGAGACCGCCACTTTAACACTCCGACCGCCACGGCAGGACAAACAAACAGCGCGGCGGTCACCGCCAACAGACAGGCGGGAGACAATGTACCACCCACCCTATCACAACCCACCAATCCGCCACCTTTTCCGGGGCGGTAGCCCCACCGATAAAAACACGGTGGAAACAGACATTACGAACGGAAAACGCTCACCTCTACACACTCCACGAGGAATCTGGACAGCATGGAACCCGAACTACACATCCTACCAGCTATTGTCTTCCTGCTCCTCTACCAGGAGCACGAACGCCGGCGCAGAAGACAACGGTGAGTACTGCACCTACGACACAGGGGAGGCAAAAAATTACGGGGACACACATACGCGACACACCCACCCTCACCCTCACCCACAACTACATACACATCAATGCAGAGCAACAACTCAGAGTGACACCCCCAACCCCCCCGGAAGAATGCAAAGACAAAATAAAATGATCATGAAATTTGAAGTATATTGTACGGCTAAGTAAAAAAATATATCAAACATCTATAACTATATATACATATGTAAATTGTCCAGTCCAAATTGGGTATCAGCCATTGTTCGTGGGCCAATGGGCCTAAACACATGGGCAAAGCCCACACACGATACCCGGCTCCAATGGAGAGAACACTGCAGGGGCATCAGATAGTAAAACTACAGGCACCTCAGGGGGAAAGGAAGGGGGGGCACCTCAGCCAGATGAGTCCACGACGCCAGATCCACGAGGGGCCTCCATGGCCACTGTGCCATCCTGGGGAGTGCAAAGCCACAGTCTCACAAGTCTCTACAGTGGGTGGGTTGCCCACTCTTCAATCCTGGGGAGTGCAAAGCCACAGTCTCACAAGTCTCTTCAGTGGGTGGATTGCCCACTGTCCAATCCTGGGGAGTGCAAAGCCACAGTCTCACAAGTCTCTACAGTGGGTGGATTGCCCACTGTCCAATCCTGGGGAGTGCAAAGCCACAGTCTCACAAGTGAATTACAGACTCTACTGGTTCTGGAGGAGGCATGGTGCCCAGAGTGCTTCGTGCAGCCCTGCCCGACACAGATGCGGGCCTGCCCCTTCTGCCAATGGGCAAGCGGTGCTTGAGACAGCTGTGCCCAGCGGAGCGGTGCTTGAGTTGAAGGGCCCAGCGGAGCGGTGCTTGAGATGATGGGCCCAGCGGAGCGGTGCTTGAGACGGCGGTGCCCAGCGGAGTGGTGCTTGAGATGAAGGGCCCAGCGGAGCGGTGCTTGAGACGGCGGTGCCCAGCGGAGCGGTGCTTGAGATGAAGGGCCCAGCGGAGCGGTGCTTGAGGTGAAGGGCCCAGCGGAGCGGTGCTTGAGACGGCGGTGCCCAGCAGAGGGGTGCTTGAGTTGAAGGGCCCAGCGGAGCGGTGCTTGAGACGGCGGTGCCCAGCGGAGCGGTGCTTGAGATGAAGGGCCCAGCGGAGCGGTGCTTGAGATGAAGGGCCCAGCGGAGCGGTGCTTGAGACGGCGCTGCCCACGGAGCGGTGCTTGAGTTCAAGGGCCCAGCGGAGCGGTGCTTGAGTTGAAGGGCCCAGCGGAGCGGTGCTTGAGTTGAAGGGCCCAGCGGAGCGGTTCTTGAGATGGCGGTGCCCTGTTCAGCGGTTCTTGACTTGAAGGGCCCCGTTCAGCGGTTCTTGAGATGGCAGTGCCCTGTTCAGCGGTTCTTGACTTGAAGGGCCCCGTTCAGCGGTTCTTGAGATGGCGGTGCCCTGTTCAGCGGTTCTTGACTTGAAGGGCCCCGTTCAGCGGTTCTTGAGATGGCGGTGCCCTGTTCAGCGGTTCTTGACTTGAAGGGCCCCGTTCAGCGGTTCTTGAGATGGCGGTGCCCTGTTCAGCGGTGCTTGCCTTGGCAGTCCTTGCAATGTTCAGCGTTGCTTGGGCAGCTGGGCTGGGGCTGGCGGGGCCCTCCTGTGCAGCTGGGCTGGGGCTGGCGGGGCCCTCCTGTGCAGCTGGGCTGGGGCTGGCGGGGCCCTCCTGTGCAGCTGGGCTGGGGCTGGTGGGGCCCTCCTGGGCAGCTCGCCTGCTGCCGGACTTGTCGGGCGTGCTGCCCTTGCCACCCTTCCCTGCTCATCTGTGGCCCTTTCCTCCCTTTGCCGGTGTGCCAGGTGGCACCCCACTTCCTGACGGTGCCAGGGTAGTGCTCTTGGAGCCTGATGTCTTTGGCCTCTCGCGCCGGGCACTGGCTTTCTTGGCTTTTTTTGCAGGGGGTGGGCTGGCCGTCTCTTTACTCATAGGCGAAGTAGCTGGGCTTGAAGGTGGTGGACTCCAAAATCCTTGGACTACTGTTTTTGTAGGTCCAGGTTTTGTGGTGGCTGAGGTGCTGATTGGAGCCTTATGAGATGGAGGGGGTGGGTCAGTTGATGGAAAGAGGTCAAGGTTGGAAAGGAAAAGCAATTTAGTAAGACAGGGACGGGTAGTTGTAGTGGGTATGGGAGTGGAGGAAGAGGAGGTGGTTGTAGGAGGTGTCACTTTAGGTGTTTTGGGTGCAGGTGCAGGTACTGGAGGCTGTCGTGAGGTGGATGGCTGTTGGGTGGGTGGCTGCCTGCGTTTGTGTGGTTTGGAAGAGGGGGTGACAGACACACTGGGAGAGGACACAGGGGACGTGTAAATGGTAGTGGGGGTGGTGACTGCACGTGTGCGGAGTGTTCTGGTGGGTGTGCTGGTGATGGTCGTAGTGGCTGAAGATGTTGTGCATGCAAATGTGAGTGGAGACGTCACAGGGAGGGAGGAGGGAGACGAGGAGGAGGGGGACACAGAGGAGGCAGTGGCTGTTGGCATGTCTGCATGTGGATGTTGCTTGTGCAAACGCTTGTGTGATGTGTGGTGCTTATGTCTGGATGAGCTGCCCTTGGGTATTGAGGTGTGTGCAGGCTGGTCTGATGGTGTGTCTGGGATAGGCAGAGGTACAGGGGAGTGGGACTGGGTTGAGGAAGTTGGAGGAGGGAGGCAGGAGACAGGGACAATGGCTGCTGTCAGTGCTGAGGCCAGAGCGTTGAACGATCGCTGATGGGCAGCCAGACCCGAATGAATGCCATCCAGGTATGCATTACTCCGGTGCACCTCCCTTTCTACACCCTGGATGGCATTCAAAAGGGTAGACTGCCCAACAATGAGCGTCCTCAGGAGGTCAATGACCTCCTCACTGAGGGCAGCAGGGGTAACTGGGGCTGGGCCTGAGGTGCCTGGGGCGAAGGAGATGCCCACCTTCCTGGGTGAGCGGGCACGGGGCGAAGGCTGAGGGGCTGCTGGGAGGGCGGAGCTGGTGCGCTGGTTGGCGGCTGTACCTGTTGTTGCGGTGGGCACGGATGTTGCAGCCACCACACGGGAGCTCCCTTCCGAGGACGTGTCTGTGTCGCTGGTGTCACCACGTGTCCCCGCTGTGGAGCTCCCATCGCCCTCCGTCTCACTGCTGAAATCAGAGTCAGTTGCATGGACCTCCATGGCCATGTGAGATGCAGCTCCCTCGTGCTCCGATGCCACTTCTCCTCCGCCTGATGATGCTAATGCACACATGAACAGGAAGACCACAAAAAAGGGGGGGGTGGAGAAACAAAGACATGTTGAGTGCATGCCTTGGCGACACCGTTGGCGGAGAGGACAGACACAGAAGCCCCCTTCACTACGCCGCGCACTTGGGGTACACTACTCAATCCGTGGGACATGGCCTACAAGCCTATGGACGACAACTCCACACATAGGTGACACAGGGCCATGAATAGCTGTATTAGGCAACCTACAGAGGTGGGGGGGCGGGGTACAGGGCCATGCCTAACGGAGGGGCCTAGCCTACAGAAAACGCCCTGGCCTAGGGATACCCACAGCCCTCCTCCCCCACCCAGACACCTCCAATGTGCGCAAAATCAGCAGAATGTGCTTGTACTCACCCCCTTGTGTCTGCTGTGATGTCCTCATGCGCCCATCCAAATCGGGGTAGGCCACCGCCAGGATCCGGGACATCAGGGGGGTCAAAGTACGACTGGCACCCCTCCTACGTTGGGAGGCCATCCCCAGCAGAGCCTCTGCGGTCTTCCTGCTCCCGCGGCGGATGTCCTCCCACCTCTTCCGGCAGTGGGTGCCCCGTCTGTTGTGGACCCCCAGGGTCCGGACGTACTTGGCGATGGCACGCCAAATGTCGATTTTCTGATGGGCGCTGACCTATGTGACATGTGCAGGGGGAGAAAAAAAAAAAACATCACCTTCTGCATGCTCAATGAGAGTGGCCCCCCATCCCCACCCTTGCCATGTGGCACATGCTCTCATCTGTAGTTTGATGCATGCCTCATTCGCTCCCCTCCCCACCATCTTTCATTCACCCCACTCAACCCAGGCATTGGCCACAAAGAATGGTCCCAGTGTACTTTACCTGTTGGTCTGGAGGACTGTAGAGTAGCGCATACTGGGGGAGGACCCCATCCACGAGTTTCTCCAATTCTTCAGAAGTGAAGGCAGGGGCCCTTTCCCCAGTCGCAGCAGCCATTGTCTCTTCAAGACCGAGGTCACAGTAGCACTTGCAGTATAGGTCCTCTCCTGTGGATGATCAGGTATCGAGTGAATAAGCAGATAGAAAATGGTGGTCACGTCCGCGGCGGTGCGTACCGCGACCGCCGGCGCACATCGTCATTGGCTCCTGAAACCCATAGGGTTCAATGTTAACCAATGCGGCTTTGCGCCGCGGTCTTCGACCGCCTACCGCCACGGTGTGCCACGCCAGCACATTGGCCTCACATCCCACTGTCGCACTTCACAGATCAGGCAGCCGCCATTTCAAGGGCCCCCATATCTTAATTTCTGCTGCGTCACACATACCTAGGCCTTGCATCAACACTCATACAAACCATTCAATGCATTGAGAATCGTGTACTGTGCAAGCTGTGGGAACGTACCTGTGGCTTGATTGACTCTGTGCTCCATGTTGTCCTTCATAGGCACCGTCCGCTGGGACTTGCGAGGAGATGGAGGAATCTTCCCGTGTACAGACCGCTGGTGGACCTGTCGACAATGGAAGAAAGACATGTCATACTGACATACAGGCTTGACCGAGCCACTATACGGGAACTGTGTGCGCAGCTGGAGCCAGACCTGATGTCACCCATCCGCCAACCCACAGGGATCCCCCCTCTAGTGCAGGTTCTGTCAGTACTCAATTTTTTGGCAAGTGGGTCATTTCAAACAACAGTGGCCATTTCATCTGGGATGTCTCAGCCTATGTTTTCCAAGGTGTTGTCCACAGTGTTGTCTGCCCTGATGAAATACATGCGGAGCTACATCGTTTTCCCTGAAGTGGTGGATTTGCCTACAGTGAAGGGTGATTTCTATGCCCTTGGACATATTCCCAACATCATTGGTGCCATTGATGGTACACATGTTGCTTTGGTCCCCCCCAGCACGAGTGAACAGGTGTACAGGAACAGAAAAAGTTATCATTCCATGAATGTCCAGGTGGTCTGTTTGGCTGACCAGTACATCTCCCATGTAAATGCCAAGTTCCCTGGGTCAGTGCATGACGCGTACATCATGCGAAATAGCAGCATCCCTTACGTGATGGAACAACTTCAGAGACACCGTGTGTGGCTAATTGGTGACTCTGGTTACCCCAACCTGTCGTGGCTACTGACCCCAGTGAGGAATCCCAGGACAAGGGCAGAGGAACGCTACAATGAGGCCCATGGGCGTACTAGGAGGGTGATCGAGCGGACCTTCGGCCTCCTGAAGGCCAGGTTTAGGTGCCTCCATATGACAGGTGGATCCCTAATGTACTCACCAAAGAAGGTGTGTCATATCATCGTGGCCTGCTGTATGCTTCACAACCTGGCTTTGCGATGCCAGGTGCCTTTCCTGCAGGAGGATGGTCCAGATGGTGGTGTTGTGGCAGCTGTGGAGCCTGCGGAGAGTGAAGAGGAGGAAGACGAAGAGGACGACACAGACAACAGGGACACAGTAATACAGCAGTATTTTCAATGACACACAGGTAAGAATCAACACCGGTATTTTACATTTACTTACAGTCTCCTGCCTCTCTACTGTCTGAGATTCCCCCCAGTGTATGTTAACTGAGTTGTGACTTTCCCTTCCAATTTCAGAGATGTGGGCCCCACAGCGTGACCTCTGCTTTGTTTCCCCATGGACTACAGCTGTGTGACAGTGGTATGTTGTCATTACAATGTAACTGGACTTATTGGCACGGTTATGTCTAATACATTTGTTCATAAATACAGGCAGACTCCAGATTATTTTTGTGCAATAAGTGTGGAGTGCTCAATTTTGGGAAATGGTTGTAAATCGGTGATGGGTGATGGTGGAGAAATGTCCATGGCAGAGTCCAGATTTTCAGTCTCACAGGTGCATTGTCCATATGCCTGTGGAAGGTGGAGCAGGGGCAGTTTAAGATTGGACAGGGTGACAATGTGGGACAGTGGGATGACAATCAGGGGGTATCCTTTCCTGGCGGGGGTCTTGGCATCCTACTCTGTCTTCTTCCTAGATCTCAGGCCCCGCTTGCGGGTAGTTCTCCTTCTGCAGGGGGTGGGGTTCTGGTGGCCTTTTGTTCTTGTGTCAGGGCCTCCTGTCCACTAGCGCCGGCGGAGGTGGTAGGCAGTTCTTGGTCCATGCTAGTGACAGGGGCCCTTTATGGTGCCACATGGTCCCGCAATGTGGTGACAATCTAGTTGAGAGCCACAACGATGGTGCCCATTGCGGAACTGATGTTTCTGAGTTCTTCCCTGAACCCCATAAACTGTTCCTCCTGCAGTACCTGGATCTCCTGGAACCTGGCCAGGACCGTAGCCATTGTCTCCTGGGAGTGGTGGTATGCTCCCATGATGGAGGAGAGGGCCTCTTGGAGAGTTGGTTCCCTGGGCCTGTCCCCCCCTGTCGCACAGCAGCCCTCCCAGTTCCCCTGTTTTCCTGGGCCTCCGTCCCCTGGACCGTGTGCCCACTACCACTGCCCCCAGGTCCCTGTTGTTGTTGGGGTGGTGGGTTAATCTGCGTGCCCTGTAGTGGTGGACACACCGCTGATGACGTGTCCTGGAGACAGAGGCATGGGTCCGCTGGGTGGGTGCTGTGCTGGTGTTCCCAGAGGGGGGTTGGTCTGCTGTGGCCTGTGGCTGTGTGAGGGGAACCGACTGTTCCGAGGTCCCCGATGGGCCGGGCTGGTCTTCTGGGCCCAGGGAGACAGAGCTGCTGTCATCACTGGGGGCCTCTTCTGGGGGTGGGATGGACATTTCTTGACCCTCCTGGGCGGTTTTGTGGCGTTCGGGTCCTGCAGGGGTATAAGGGTATGGTTATTGCTTCTGTGTGTGCCATAGCTTGCAATGGGTGGGTGCCCGTGTACCCCAGTGCTGGCATTCCCTTGTGGGGGCTGTTGTGACGGTGGTTTGTGGGGGGGGATGGGTATGTGCACTGGGCATGCTTAGGTGATGGGTGTCCATGGTTTGTGGTGGCATGCAGGGCTTGGTGTTGGGATGGGTGGGTTGTGATGGTGAGACATTAGCAAGGAGGATGTGTGATGGGGTGGGGGGAGGGTGGGGGTATGAGTTGGCATGCTGGTGGGTGGGGGGGATGAAGTAGTTGAGATTAGACTTACCAGAGTCCATTCCTCCGCCTACTCCTGCGAGGCCCTCAGGATGCAGGATCGCCAAGACCTGTTCCTCCCATGTTGTAAATTCTGGGGGTTGAGGTGGGGGTCCGCCACCAGTCTTCTGCACCGCAATGCTGTGCCTCGATACCATGGAACGCACCTTCCCCCATAGGTCGTTCCACCGCTTCCTGATGTCGTCCCGATTTCGTGGATGCTGTCCCACAGCGTTGACCCTGTCCACTATTCTTTGCCATAGCTCCATCTTCCTGGCAATGGAGGTGTGCTGCACCTGTGTCCCGAAGAGCTGGGGCTCTACCCAAACTATTTCCTCCACCATGACCCTGAGTTCAGCGTCTGAAAACCTGGGGTGTCTTTGGGGTGCCATGGGGTGGTGTGGATGAGGTGTGGGGTGGTGTTTGCGGTAATGAGTGTGGTGAGTGTGGTGGTGTGTGGTGTTTTGTGCGTGGATGTTGTGTGGGTGATGGTGTAGTGTGCCTCTGTGTGATGGTGTTCTCTATTCTGTGCTGTCTCTCTCTGGCCTTCGTCTCTGATTTGTGGTCGTAGGGGTTTGTGGGTGATGGGGGTGTGTGTTTTATATTGTATTGGGTGTGTGGGAGTGTTGTTTGTATGTGTCTCAGGTGTGTGTATTTCAAATTGTCCAATGTGGCTGTGTTTTGGAGCTGTGTGTGTATTTTGACCGCGGCGGTGTGTACCGCCAATGGAATACCGCGGTTGAAAGACCGCCGCGTGGATTCGTGGGTCGGAATGGCATGGGCGTATTTCTGTTGGCGTGAGGGTGGAGGTTTGGTCATCGGCAGTTTTTCGCTGGCTGTTGGTGTGGCGGACTTTTGTGGATGTCGGGTTTTTGGCGGTTTTCCTTTTGCGGGTCAGAATGACCGTGGCGGTTTACCACGACCGCGGCGGTGTTATGGCGGTCTTCTGACCGGCGGTAAGCGCCTTTTACCACCGAGGTTGGAATGACCCCCTTTGATTTTCAAAATTCTACTAGAGGGTTCCGGAGATATAGATTTTTAATGTAATAAATAAATTAGCATCAACTGCAAACAAGCTCTGGTCAACAAAAACTTTTGAACAATTTGGGAAAGTTACTTCGGCAACTCCAGCCCAAGTTGGGAGACCAAGTCTGGCAGGACAGATATCCAGGATGTCATAGAGGATACTTTGGACAGTTACCCGCCCACCAGAGAATTTTTAGAGGAGGATCCACAATTTACAGACGGTAATGGAGTGGTTCTGATGCTGAGGGATGGATGCTCCGGGTGCTGCGTGGTCCAGGGGTATGAACTCGAGTTGAGTCCTCGGTCCACAGGTGAGTGGGCCTGACTCTGTCAACAGAGTTTGGGTCCTACAAAGTCTTCTTTGCAGGGTTCCCAGGGCTACCAATGCAGACCTTACGCTTTTGCAACACAGCAGTCACAGTGAAAATCTTTGGTGGAGCCTGATATCCCTCTTGGGTGACTAATTCAGTCACAACTAACACTAACGAGTCCATCAGACACAGGTGCACCTTTTGGCTATCTCCAAATTGTCCTTAAAGGTGGCTGGTATCCGCTAGCAGCAGTGGCTAGCAGGGAGGCGACTTGGTCTCCTGCAGTTTTAGGTGCATATTTATACTCTGTTTGCGCCGAATGTGCATAAACATTTTTGACGCACATTCAGCGCAAACCTTGCCCCATATTTGAACTTTGACGCCCGAGCCCGTGGACGTCAAAATTCCTCTGTGTGAGTCATTTTTAGGATGCGGGAAACTGGCTTACATTAATGACATGCAGGGTAGGGGTTCCCGCCCAAAAAATGACTTTAAGGCATGTGTGCCTTATTTATACTGCCGTGTCATTTTGATGCACAGGAGAGGGCGGGCCTTAAAAAACGGCGCATAGTCTTATGTGCGCCGTTTTGTAATGCCTGGGTCAGGGCAGGCATTAAGAGATCTGTGGGCTCACTTCCATGGTCTCTGACCATGGAAGGAGTCCAGAGGTGCCCTTCCCAGCCCCCAGGGACACCCCCTACCACCCTCACCCACCCCTGGATGACACCCATGGATGGGGGGACCCATCCCAGGTAAGTACAGGTAAGTTGAGGTGAGTATCTATTTTTTATTTTTTTTAAGTGGCATAGGAGGGCCTATTTTGGGCCCCTCTACATGCCACTGTGCCCAATAGCCATGCCCAGGGGACAGAAGTCCCCTGGGCATGGCCATTGGGCAAGGGGGCATGACTCCTGTCTTTGCTAAGACAGGAGTAATTTCAATGGGGTTTGTGCATCAAAAAATGTCACAAGTCCGGTTTGAGCCACAGTTTTTGCCTCAAACCTGACTTGCACCATTTTTTGACGCACAACCCCCATTTTCCCCTACGCCGGCGCTGCCTGGTTTGAGTAATTTTTTTTAACTCTGACCAGTCCGCAGCACCGGCTAATGTCATTCCTTAAATAGGGCGCCCACATGGCACGTAGGAATGGTGTTAGCCGGCGGTAAAATGTTTGACGCAAACCAGCGCCGGCGCTGGTTTGCGCCAAAAAGTATAAATATGGGCCTTAACGTCCACAGTGCTGTTCTAGGGGGCAGCCAACTGGCCCTTGGAGTCTCTGCTTCTGTATGGGTACATGGAGCAGTGTTTCCCCCAGCTGGGCACACAGAACAGGTTCCAGATTCCACTAGCCCAAAGTGCAGCAGGTGCAGTCGCTTCAGCGTCGCAGCCTCTCTTTATGTGCTTCCAATGGGTGCAGAGTGGTCTTCTTCTCGACCTCTTTCCAGATCCAGTGAGTATTGAGGGTCAATGTGCCGGGGTGTCATATTTATCCGATGAAAGTGCCCAAGGGGACCATGAGGTCACTTACCAGTGGGCTACTGGGTCCCCTCCTACCTACTGGTGAAATTCCTGTGATGTGTGGCATCTGGCTATCCGAGATGCCACATTCTTGCCCCTTCTAAGATGGCATGACCCTTACTAGGTCGTGGAAAGCAAGGCAGCCCACCCTAGAGGTGTGGCTACCTGGGTACAATACGCCCATGGTTTTGGGGCAGAACTGGTTTTGGGTCAATTTTCCAGCCTCTGGCTCTGTCTGCATACTGCCTACTAGGACAAAAGGCATCCTGCACAGGGGTGTTGGGCCTGGTGGGTGATCAAAGACTGCTTCCCCTTTGAAGCACACCTCCAGACTAATCCCATGAGTGACCATCCAGGCAGAGGAGGTGACTCCTACCTACTGCAGCATTGTCCTTGTCCTTGAGCCTGGGACTTGTTCACATGTCTCCTCAGGTGGTCAGCAAGCTGTCTGTATGTGTGTGCCTTTGTGAGGCTGCAGGACGAGCAGAGCACGGAGTGGTCACTTTTCTAAAAGTGGCCAACTGTTAATAGTGACATTACTTTCGACCTGAGCATCGGTTCATATTTAATGTCATGATTAATTTGATAGCTCACATGACCCAGTTTGGTATTCCCAGTCAAAGGTTAAGGGGTGGGAATATCACCTAGTAACCCTGTAATAAACAGTGAGCTACCAACTTTATCCACAACAAAATGACAATTTGGAATTGTTGCTGCTGAGGCATATCGAAGTATATATGTCTCACCTAACAAAGTTTGGCTCCCTGCCATAGGGCTCTTTTAAGTCTTGCTTTGGGGAGACAGATATCATGTTAAGGGGCCGGATGGCTTTGCCATTATTTTAAATGGCAAAGTCGAACTAACGGTGAGAGCACTGTCCTTCCAGTCTGTAGTGGTAGACTAGGACCCATTTTGTGTTTTGTGACACGAAGGGTGGCATTAACAATGCTGCAGCCCTGACTGTAAACTCTGCCTTACATGTCATGGGAACCCTGTGTACCAAATACTAGGGACTTATAAGCAAGTCAGGCCTTGCCATTAGGGTGTATCCAGTTTGACATATACTTTGCATGGGGCAGAACACTGACACTGAGGTCTGGTTACCTGGCCTCAGTGCACTGACAGAGTTGAAAAACCAGCAACATTAGTCCAAAAATGTGGAGTTGAACAATCAAAAAGAGGCATTTCCTCACACATGGGCATTGATTGATCATGTCTTTGTACTCCTCACTCTCAACATGCTCAGACACAGATGATCAGGTCATTGGCATCTAGGTGCCTGTTGGCTCTTAAACCCAGCATTCAATGACTTCCTCCACCAACAAATCTCTGACTCCTTAAGCACCAACAAAGATCTGTAGACTTCTCCACCGTACTTAGGGAAGCCCTAATGGCAAGCCTCAGGGGGGAGATAATATCCTTCAATCAAAGGACAAAAGACGCAAGGACATAGACATCGAGGATCTGGAAGGCAAAATACTTAGAGCAGAAGGGCCACTCACAGAAGCCCCAAACGAGCATGCATGACATCTCTTGAAGATGAAGAGACAGGCCCTCAGACAAAAATTGCTTGATACAGCAGCCCTAGCACACCTTTCCACACAGTATAAGCATTACGAATTTGGGGATAGGCTGGGAATCTCTTACACTGGCTAGTGAACAGGGAACAGGAAGCCAGGCTAGTCCCATGCCTGACCATTGAGATGGGCTTCCATAGTCACCTTCTCCCATCTCACAGCGCCAGAATTTGTGGGCTACTACTGATACCTCTACGAGGAATGTCCATTATCTGTTGCCGAGCGGGGTAATCTGATCATTGAGGAGGTGATTGTCTCCAACTCTGGCACAGACAGAAATGAGCTGGACAAACCATTGACTGCCAAAGCAATACAGGAGGCCATTCAGATGCTTCCGAACAGGTGAGGTACCCGTCACTGCCTCTGACACCTAAATAACACACTTTCTCTATCTACCCACTCCACAGACCGCAGGGCCCTCATATCCATTGATTCAAAAAAAGGCTTCGACTCTGTCCGCTGGCAATATATGATCCACCTACTGCAGCGTATGAACTGTGGTCCACTCTTTTGCTGCAATTTCCAAATATTATATGCTAAACCATGGACAAGAGTCTGAGTGAACAGAGAACTCTCCCCAACCTTAATATTGGATGAGGAACGAGAAAGAGCTGCCCTCCGTCAGCACTCCTATTTGCCCTTGTTATGCAGCCTCTGGCTGGGTGAATCCGCCGTGAGGCTCGGCTCAGTGGATTCTGCTGACCAGACAGCCGCAAGGACAGGGTGTGGCTGTATGCTGATAAGCTCCTACTTTTTATTAATGACCCCAACACCTCTCTCTCCTGTCTCCTGTCAATGTTCGAAATTTATGCAGATACATTTGTCCCACTCAGAACTGGCCCAAGTCCACTTACATCCCTCTAACGGACCCACAAGTAGACGTTAGGGCCGCCTACCCCATACAATGGGTGACTAAGCACTTCAAATACCTAGGGATGTACATCGCCCTTACCCAACAACAGGCATGGGACCTTAACATCTGCCCTTTATTAAACTGGATTCGCAAGGACAAAGATCATTGGGAGATGCTCCACTAAATATAGCAGGTAGGGGAGCCTTATTTAGGATGATTGTGCTGGTACTGCCCAGGCTCCTCTAAACTCTACAAAACCATCCATATTGTATTCTATCCACCTTTTTTCGCACCTTGGAGATGGACACAGTGAACTTACCTTGGGCGGGCGGGTGGACGGGTGGGTGGTTAGCCCCACATCTCATTCCGCATATGTGTCCTGAATCCATCCGATGGGGGCTTGGGAATTGCAGAGATACAGCTATACTACTGGGCTAGCCACCTTAAATGATCAGCTGTTTGTTGGATGGAAGCACCCCTCCATAGAGGCAGAAATCAACGCTTTTGAATATCATGGCATGTTCAATCTCCTCTGCGGCACCGATACACCCACATCCCTTCCCGTGCATCGCAAAAATCTCACATACATTGGAATCAGGCACTGCGATAGATCAGGTGCCATTGTGTCCCGAGAGCAGTGACACCAGTGTGAGTCAGGAGCTGTCTCAAGCACATACTGGCACTCAGGGTGGTTCTGCATGTGGTACATCACTGGTGTATCTAAACTGGGGGATGTCTGGGAAAGCACCTTCATGTGCATTATTCCATGCACAAATCACAATTTTACTGATACGTACCACTGCACCATGTACTTGAGACTTCCCTGGACTCCTAGCACACCCTCCTAAGTGAAATCCCCTTGAGACACATGTCACGGAGTCACAGAAGGGCAGGAAAGGCATCTCCACACTATATCGCACATTAGAAAACAACACCGAGCTGATGATGGCAGTTGGGAACAAGATGAGGATCCCCCTTGAAGGAGGGGGACTGGGTGGAGGGCCGGATTGCTCCCAGAGTAAGAGCGATACCCACTAACATGCAGCTCATTCAACTTAAATACCTACATTGTGTTTATTATAGCCGACATGGCTACATAAGATGAGTGGTGGCTCAGAATCACAATGCCTGAGATGTCGACAAGCTCCAGGAACTTTATATCATACGATATAGGAGTGCCCTGACATACAAAAGCACTAGCAGAACATTTGGAGCATACTCACACCTGAACCTGAGCTGATCTTACTTGGGCAGATGGATGAATAGGGAGGGAGTCCATATGAGAGATCTTTAGAAGCCCTGGGATTCCTCATAGGCAAAAGGGATATAGTGAGATACTGTCACTCTGTCGCTGCCTACTGATGAATGGACATGCAGAATGGACTACTGTGCCTTGGTGGAAAAACCTAGTTATAAATTCCGTGGATGCCCAGGGAAACAAGAAAATCTAGGTTAAATGGAGAACTCACAAGGGCAGTTTCCCTCTTTACAGGGGCGGCTCCTCGGAGGAGCATCGCCCCACTGCTTTCAGCAGAAGAAAAATAAAATGATAATAACTGATCGTTATTATCATTGTATTTTTTGCTGAGGCAGCATAGTATGGGTCCGGCTGGAGGGGGGGTGGTTTGTGCAGGTTAAGTGTGCGTGTAAGTTTGTGCGGCCATGTTAGGCTGGGCAAACAGACATGCGCCCTTTGCATTTCTCCACCCGGCTGTATTTCACAGTCCTGAGGAAAAAGTGCACACGGTGCCACTGCCTCTATGCGCGCTGAACCAGGCCACTCACATCAATCACATCGCTGCTGTCATGCTGGTGACAGCAGCATTGTGATTGGCTAAGGAGATTCTGGAAGCCTGTGTGCTTCAGGACGAAGAGGAGGACGGAGGAGATGAATGCGTCTATTGACCCGACCAGGTAACTATTTTTTAAAATAAATATTTTTATTTTTTTTAATCTTCGCTCTGCCACCTCCTTTCAGTGGCAGCTGCCACTGTCTCTTGATGGATAATACACTTTTTATGACTAAGGGTTCTGGCCACTCGCAGGATGTATGAGCAGCATAGTTTATGTGTTTTTTTTTTACATTGCTGTATCCACTTTTGAAAACCCAATAAAAAGCATCGTAAAAAATAAAGGTGGTTCCTACTTCGGATGGGTGCTGTACACTGCAGCAAATTTGCAAAGTGGGAAAAGTTGACAGAAATAAAAGCATTTCTTCTTTTTACGCCTGCTTCAAAGTGGCATTCTTGTTTGGTGCAAAACCATATATACTATTGTTAGTAGATAGGGTTTTGAGTAAAGAACCATGGGTTGTTGTATGGGAATGCCTATTTACCACACATGGAACACCCCCTTGAGCAGAGTAAGGCAAAGCAAAGCTATGCGTTGCTTCGCCTTGACATGAGGCAAATTTTTACACTCAAAAGGAAATCTAAAAAAACCCATTTTGGTTCAAACCCAGGACAGAATGCTTGTAAATCTGGCCCATGCTGTCATCTTAATCAACTCATAGCTACACGGTGCCCCAATTCCATTAATTCAAGTTTTGTTTATGCCTGTTGTTCTTTGGGTATGTATTTCCTGTCCCAAGTGAATGCTAGGAATTCCTCCCCATGAAATTTCCCTGGGCTGCAGCGATCCAGCTCCTATTCTCCTTCAATGGGCAACAGGGCACTCTCTACTTTTATAGATAATACTATCTTATTCAAATTAGTTATGGCCCATTGCATAGTTTAGGATACATTATAAATTATTTTCTTTCAGCCTAAGGCATTTTTGAGTGGGGGACATTATTTTTATATGTATCATTAAGGATCAGGTTTCCTAATATGAAAGTAACCAATGTGGGTGCTGCCACGTCACGGACTCCTAACCCAAAACTCCTGAGCCAACAAGATATGTATTTGATCTGGAGTTATTAAACCCTTTGGTATACGATCTGTGGTTGACAGGGTTTGGGTAATCTCCACCTCCTTGTCGGACAGTAAGGTATTTAACAGTATCAAAGTGTTAGTAGAGTCCTTTCTTTCCTAAAGAAACTTAATAGTAGGCGTTATGAAGATGAGTGTAGGTATTGGAGTCAGGTTCTTGATATATTTCACTACTGGATTATTGGGAACTTTAGGAGCCACCAACCCTCCCCGCCCTTTCTGGGCTTACTGGAACCTCTTTTGCTTTCGGGTCATTTCTGCCTCATAATAAAATCTGCCATAATATAAATACTATGAACTACTATCTTTTTTGATCAGCGAAACAGGAGGTAGGTGGAAGGACAGAGTACTGGGCAGCCTTAGTGAGGGGATCCGTGGGAGTTCCCTAGGTAGGGGGCAAGGACATTGCCATGAGGTTCAGGGGTGAGCAAGTTGGAGTGCCTGGGGGTTGAGCAGTGAGGACACAGCCAAGCATGAGGTATTTTTGGGGGCGAGGTAACAGGGGAGGACTGGGCAAGTGAGAGTGCCTCAGTGGAAGGAGCGGAGGGCCTCGGCAACATGAATGAATTGTTTCATGGCAGCACCCATTGTGTATTCGAGCAATAGATGTAGTGGCTTGATGGGACCATGACACAGTCATGCATGTTTTTAGAAGTTTAGGGGAGTTGCAAATCCTTCGGCTCATGGGATAGCTCCCCAAACCAGCAGACGCATTCATTTTTGGTGTTTGCTTTTTATTCTTATTAGAAGGGCTAACAGGGGATATTTCCCTTTTTGCTATGCCAATGGATGTATAGCAGCAAGGTTCTGAATTTTTCAATGAAAAAGAGACTCTAAGCACATAATGGAAATGTTCATCACTAAAGTGACAGGACATACGGATTCTGTCATGGACACGAAGAAAAGATTATTACTAGCATTTTTCTGTTCTCAGTTTCTGTTTGTTGTGAATACTAGTAGGTTTCTCAGTGTTTTACAATGTTTTCAAAAACTATAAGAATCAGTGGATATCAGTGATGATTCTTTTTGGCTTCATGACAATCAGGGGAATGAAGTTTTGCTGGTGCTAATGGAGAATGTGACTTTTTTCCTTCCTTCCTCTGTTTCGTCCTATTATTAATTCCTTTCTTTCTTCTTTCCTGTTCCTAATTGTCTTCTCTGTACCGTTTGCTAATGTTTGCTCTCCCAAGTATCTTTTCATTATTTCCCTCACCCTCCTGCCCGTCTCATTGTCCAGTACGCAAACTCCTCTTTACAGCAGTACAGGCCGATACCATGTCCAAGGGGCACATGGATGGGGATATCTTTGCACTGACTGGGATTTGATTCCAGCAGATAAAAAGTTAATGGTGAGAAGTTGACACACCTTTCTGCTGCAATATTCCTGAGAGAATTGACAAAAATTGACTAAAGGAAGATTTTCTACTTGGACAGTGAGGTATACATATATTGTGTGGTGCACAGTGCCCTCTTACTGCTCCTTTTCCTCAAGATACCCAGAAATTGCCGTTCTGTATCAGTGGTTGCTGCTCCTGTAGGAAGGTTTTTCAGACTATTGCCATGTGAATATCAGAACAGGAATTTTAGATACAGTGCCTTACATGAGAACATTCATTCTGGAGGGGTCATATGCACAGTGCTCTTTCTTGCCACAGTCTTGATACCCGAGCTTTCACATAGCAGAGTTCAGTTCCATTCTTAGTAAAGGAGGATGACATAATGGTGGTGCCGCTTGCCCTGGATGGAGCCCCTGCTCATAGTTCAGCTGTCAATCTGTTGGCCACTACACAGCAATGTGCAGTATGTGCAGTGAACAGTGAGATGAATCCATATGAGGTGAGCCATGCACCCAAAGTGGGAATGGAATTAGGTCCAGGCCTTGTGGATGGTCAAAAGGGGCTATTAAGTGGCTTACCATGGCCTAAAAGGGTAATAGCAGGAGCACCCATCTCAGAAAAACAACTTAGCGGTAGAAGATGCTTTGATACCAGAGGACACCAAATCAGAAAAAATGCTGTTGTGTCTGATGTTTTCCTGTTTCTACTAGATAATAAATAGTACCTTCACTGATGTTTTAACCAAAAATTGGAAACTAATCATGACTAAAGTCTCTGTTACTGAAACTCCACCAGTTAGAAAAAATCAAAGGAAACAACCAACATAGACGTAAAAAACGTTTCAAAAATATATGTACAGGAGGCCAGGCTACAGTCCTGCTGTGATCTTATAATACAATAGCTTGTCATATCACACTGTGAAGCATAATTATGTCTGCAGGGCAGCAAAAACCCTCTTCTTTGTGATCAGAAGAACATCTGTGTAAACTTAAAAAGAGAAAAAGTCAAACTCCTGAAGGTTCATTTCTCCTTTCTCCTCCACACGGTCTGAAGTTGTACATTTCAAAGGCAAGAATAAACAGCCTCCATTGAGGTTGGATGGACACTTTTACGTAGAGCCAAAGGATTTGAATCCCCATTCAAACTACAAGAAGAAAAAATCAGAATGATATTGGCGGGAGAGGAAAGGATAAATAATCTTACCCTCTGTGCCATTTACAGAATACAAACCTCCTTTCACATTAGTGGGAGAAATTTCCATTCCAAGACTGGATACTCAGTTATGACAATTTTGAGGCTTTGCCAAGACATCAGACTAAACCTGCTGAATTGATTTGTAATGCAAGGGCTCAAATATAGACTCATTCAAGTAATTTACTGCTTTTAAAATGTCCTCCAAATGCTCAGAGGAAAGATATGCTCTGGACCCTCATGTTGAGTGACCCACAAAAAGGGAAATGTCAATGCCTGCCCCTGCCATGATCCATCTGAACCATCTGGTCAGAGTGGAAGGAAGGATTTTTTAAAGAAATTAGAAGCCGTTACGTTGAAGGAAGACAAAAAGCAGACGTTTGGTGTTCATATGAATGAAGACGTGTCACCACAAACAACTTTTTACAGTCTGTGAAAAGCAGAATAAAATACAGATGCAGGCTAGTAATATATACGGTAACACCCTAAGGAGAAAAAGATTTATTATGCACCTCAAGAGCTCTGACATCAGAAATACATCATTTTTTCTGATAACATTTTTAAAGAAAGATAATTATTGTCATGTCATGGCAAAAGGAAATCTAATACAACCTTCATATCCCTCTTGAGAAGATACTTTGGCTTCAGAGGAAGCTTCCGGAGAACTGACTTCAAGGCCCTGTAGAACAAGAATTGTTGAACAATGGATGCCTCTTTAACCAGAATTTGACTAGCTGAAATTGCACATCTGTAGGTGATAAATGTCCTATAGGTCTTACTCATTGTGAATAATGATAAAAGAGAACTTACTACATCACCTGGAGAGAGAGATACAGTGTTAATCTCTTGTTCCACACACCAGCTAACCCAGACAGACCAAGCATATTTGTAACTGCATTCACTTGTAGGAGCACAGGAATCATTGACAACTGGCAATGCCACTTGCGAATGTCCACGGACATGGCAAGATAGCCTGAAATTCTCTGAACGAGGAGTTGTAATTGTCCTTGCAAAGCTGTCATAAGGAGAGCTCTGAGGATCCTGAACAGAAAAAACTGTAGCATTCGTCAGACGTCTGTTGAGAGCTATAGCAATTGAGGGAATGGCATTGTTGGTCAGAAAGGGGTCAGGAAGACAAAAAATGCCAAATCTCTCGTGACATGCATTAGAGACGTGAGGATCATTAAGGAAGGGGAAAAAGCATAACTGAGACAGGTTACCTGCTTCTGAAGCAACGCATCTACTATTTCACCTCGGGATCTGGTCTCCAGCTGTACAACTGAAATAACTTCTGATTGAGTCGGAGGCATGTCGTTTTATCTGAAGTGGACCTCAATGACGATGGATCCTCTGGAAAACTTTGGAATTCAGAGACTACTTACTTTTGGCTGGCACAAATCTGGAACCCAAGTCTGTCACTGAGATGGAAATTCCTAGAAGATATTCTGCTTGGAGCAGTATTCCCTTGTCTAGAAATTAGTGCCAGAATTCTCAGACCAGGTCCGCTAAACCCTTGGATCTCTCCCCTTGAATTTGTTGTGCAGCAGATAGCCCATGTGTTGCCCATCTGTAGAAGAATACAACAGTTCACTTTGTTTGGGGCCAAACATTTTACCACAAAAGAACCAGCAAACAGCACTAAATAGTTTATACAACACTGTTGTTCTTCTATGAATCACTTTCCTCTTGTAATCGTGGTTCTACAATGTGCCCCCAGCCTGCCTTGCTTGCTTTTGATTCTAACATGTCTGGGGCCTGTCTAAAAATGCATTTTTCATCACAGGCCTCTATGTGGGAAAGCCGCCACCGCAATTACTCCATTGCCTACGAAGAAAGAGAAATTAATGCTGAGTATCAGTGCCCTTGCAAAGATGCTGTATTTTCAGATGTTGAGAGGCCCAATAATGGAGTGAAGCTAGAAAAACTACCTGAATGGATGTGGATAAAAGTATCACAATACTGGCTAACCTCCTGAGAGAAAACGAGTCCATCTTAAATAGGTCATGTATTACCTTCTTTATTGGCTTTATCTTAACGGAATAGTCTGTGATGGAAGCAGGATGGAGATCTTTTGGTTTATTACAAAGCCAAATTCTTTTTTTGAAGCTTTGTTTATTCAATTTTGAAGATAATAGAAAATATAACTGTGCAGCATTACATCATCAAATACTTTCACATTATTAGTGAGTTAGGAAAGGGAACAGGGGGGTTTCCCATGAGATGGGGCAAGGAAATAAGAACAACAGATCGACACCAAGTATCCTCTGATTTTCAGGTTCTGCATGAGGGAATAAAGTTTACGGCTGGGGATGAGTGCACACCTTTTATTGTACCCCAGTGGTAAAATGGAGGGGTAGAAGAGTGTGAGTGTGGAAAGGACTCCTAGTCGGCTAACTTGGTCGCCCCATCAGCTATTGCAGAAGGGACTACATCTCCCCCCCCCCCCCCCACACCCCCTGCGTGTGAAGATCAGAGTTGTCTCCCAGGGGTGTATCATGATCACTCAGCCTGCCCAATATGACACGCCAATACTCAAGGTATCTATCTGCACTGTCGTCAGTGCGAACTCTATGGAGCCTGCACTTCTCTGCCGTCGCCCATCCCAGGTTGTAGCCCTCCATCTGGAAAGAGTCGATGGTGTCAGGCTTGTCCAGTGTATAGCTATGCATCGTCGTGCTAATACTAAGCGCAGTTGAGCAAATGTATACTGCATTTTTTCCCTTTCTTGTTAAAGGGATCAGATCAGTGCCAGCAGACAGTGTCGGGTTGTGAGTTTTACTTTCGCCTTTGTCATTCTGCATACTTCATGCAGTAACTCCCCCAAAAAGTCTGTAACTGCATACAATCCTGTGCAACATGACCAAAATCTGCCGGGATTACACCACACCTCGTGCAGCCCGCCGGTCGTGTCAGACGTACTCTATGTAAGCGTTGTGGTGTTAAATATGCTCTATGAAGGAAATAACATTTCACCAACTTAAATCGGGCATTGTTGGCTACTTCTCTTTCTTGCGCGAGTGGTCTATTACATTCCCCATCTGTTAACGGGGTCTCCAATACTCCGTCCCATAGGGCGTGCTTCGGTTCAATATTCGTTAACCTATCACATTTTATAGCCGTATTTAGCCATGAATTAATACATTTTGAAAGTGTCAGGATATAGCATCATCTGTAAGGAGTTGGGACTGCTCTTGCTTCTCTGGGAAGGATGTCCAGATCTCGCGGGTTGTACATGATTTACTCGCATAGTGCAAAAACTGCCTCAGATTTATGCCGTAATGAGTTCCAATCTTCTCTACGAACAAAAAAGTACCATTTAGAAATACGTCTCCCGCTGTGTGGCAGCCCCCATCCAGCCATTTAGTAACATGCATGGAAGGTTGAATATGAAAGAAAGAGCGCAGCACCAAATTGGGAGAAGCCTGGCATAGGGCGCTCGCTTCAGAACTTTAATGACAGCCTTTTCCCACACTAGGGCCACCTGGGTGACAATGAATGGAGCCCCCCCAGAAGCCTACTGCTGCTCATGAGCAGCTTAGGAAGCTCGGGAATTGCAGTGGTGCCTGACAGTAATGCCTTCTCCCACTTAGATCTGTTGTTGCACCACATTGCAGCATATTGCAATAGCCCTGCCAGATAATATAGATGGAGATCTGGGAGACCAAGTCCACCCCGACTGGGATCTAATTTCAGGCCCACACTAGGTCCACTAACAATGTATTGATTTGCCTAAACAGCATGGGTAGCAGCACACAGACCAAGATCCGCATCGTATAAAGGCAGTGGGGATCACAAAGCCATTCTGCTTAAGATTACTCTACCCATCACCACCAATGGCAAAGTATGCCAGAATTGGACAGAGGCTGTGAGGCCCTCCAATACTCTTCCCATGTTCCGCTCATATTAGAGCTGTTGCTCATCGGTTATCTGCAGTCCCAGATAACAGAAGTGCTGAGACTCCCATGTCAAACCCACCGCTGGGAGTTCTGACACCTCCAAGTCAACCAGGGCCACCAGGGGGTACAGTACCTTCTTATGACGATTGACGTGGAGCCCCTTAACTGTCCCAAAACCTGCCATCAGTCTCATGAGAAGGGGCACTGAGTGTTCTGGTTCCCTCGCATAGATCAATATATCATCAGCATACATTGACACAACATGTCTTATCTCCCACTTGTTTTCCCCAATTCTTCATCCAGGTTCTGAGATGTTTTGCCAATGGCAACAAAGCTAGGGAAGGTCGTGGTTTGGCAGCTATGGAGTAGGGAGCAGAGGCAGAGAGCTCCGGTGCCGGAATCCCCCACCAGGGACCATCCTGACATCCTACCTCCAGGGGCACAGAAGTTTTGCTCCCCTCCCCCCAGAGATAGTGGGGGTGGGTTGGGCTTGTGCGAGTGAGATGGGGGCTGCAAGGACTGGCTGCAGCGAACCGACCGCAAAGAAGGGCCGGACGTGATGGAGCCATGATGGTGGGTGTGGTGTGATTCGGATGCCAGTAGCCGGCCCTGGGAGCCTGACCCGGCCACGAACACTGGAGCAGCTCCTGCAGTGAGGCGCTGTTCAGGGTAGCACCATTGCCCCACTCGCTGGCCGGGCGGATGAGGGGCCTGAGCTGGGAGAGTAACGAAGACTGGGCCTGCGATGAAGACGACGAGCGGGCCCGGGATGTGGAGGGCCTGTGGATGACTGGTGACCGTGGTGACAGCCCCCCCCCCTTTTTTTGAGGTGAGGAGTCTGGGCAGAGGGGGAGACTGATGAAAGGGGGAGGTCCCTCCCACCCTGATCCAGGTCCTTGGCCTTGGTGCTGGAGGTATTGAGGTGCGGACTGGAGGTGACGACCGTCATCTCTCTGTGTCACTTGGAGCCTGGGGTGCAGGCTGGTTTTCCCCGAGGTGGTAGTGGGGGACCGGCCTGTGGGAGAGGCGGATGCTGATAAAGGTAACAATAGCACCCTGCTGCTGACCAGGGGGGTGGCTGGCCCTCCTCCTGAGACTCGTCAGCCCCTTAGTGGATGGCACTGGGCAAAGGAGAGATGTGAAGGGCGGAGGACCCGATGCACAACTGAATTGGCCATTGCTGCCAGGAGCTCGAAATGGAGAGGAGCTCTGCATGGGAAAGCACTGCAGCAAAGCGGATGGAAGTTCATGAAGACTGCGATTCAGTCGAACAGTGCTGAACAAACTTTCCAGCTGACAGTGAAGGAAGCATTCAACATAGACATACAGAAACTTGAGTTGATCCTGGGGGGGCGCAAGGAGTGGGTCACGAGGATGAGGAGCTACTACGAGCGGCGCCCCTCATTGCTGCTTTCCGGCTCGTGGTGGATCTGGATGACTCCTGCAGCCAATGGTAAAAATGGGGAAAACAAGCAGGAGGAAGGACCCTGCTGCAGATAGCACGTACCAAATGGGAAACAGCGAGAAACACAGTAGAGGGACAGGAGATACGGTACCCATGGAGGGACCATCCGCCAACCTGTCTCTTCATGACATTCTTCAAGGTATCACGGCCTCCCGAGAGGCCCTTGAGTCCAAACTAGACACCTTGGCAACGGACATGGGCATGCTATGAGAGGATCAGAGGAGACTGGCGGAGAGAGTCACAATGACGGAGTGGGATCTCACGGACATTCTCCCGGCACTCTTCTCAGCGGGTGACCGCCTAACCACATTGAAACCAAAGGTGAAGACCCTTGAAGTCCACGCCGAAGATGCGGAAAACAAATCTCGCTGTAACAATATATGTGTTGATGGCCTGCCAGAAAAAATTGAGCGCAATGACATGACTTCCTATCTGGAGAAATGGATCCGCACCGAGGTGGTGCCGGAGGGACTATCCCCTTTCTACGCATTTGAGAGAGCTCATAGGGTATCGGCCAGACCACCACCTCCATGGCCCCCCTGCAGCCAGTAGTGGGCAGAATGCTATACTACAGAGACCAAGACAATATCCTTGGGCAAGCTCGAAAAAAGGCGGAGCTGACAGAAGAGAATAGTGCAGTCCACATCTTCCCTGATTTTTCACGTGATGTGCAAAAACAATGGGCCACCTTCCTGGAGATAAAGAGACAGGAGTGGTCATTGAACATCTTCTACGCTATGCTCTTCCCAGCCACACTGAGACTGGCAGAGGGAAGAGGAGTACTCTTCTTCTGGACCCCGAAGGAGGCGCGTGAATGGTTTGATGGGCAACAAAGGGCCGACATCAACCAGAGGCGCCGGGGGAGCCAACCCAGGAGCCGCTGCCGGTGACTTGAGGGGCCCGTCTGCAGCGGTGCGGTGCCATCCATTAAGGAAGCGCAAAGAGAGAGGCGGAGAGCCACCGCAGTGGTGGCATCCTTGAGTGGTGGTGAGGCCAGCCCCGGTCTGCTGCGACAGAAGAGGGTGCGCAAAACTCAGAATCCGATGGAGAGTCCGGATCCCTGATGGCTCCTAGCATGGATCTACCGGTGGTAAGACCAGGGACCTCGGAGGACATCATCTGAAGCTCCTTAGCGAAGCAGAGATGGAAACTGCAGAGGACACCTCATGTTGCTCAAGGGAGGTCAGAACAAGTTGTGAATTGGATAAGCAAAACTGGGTGGGATGAGACCAGGGGCTGAGGAGCCCTGCACCACCTTGGGCCTCACCGCGCTTACCTTACAATAGAGTTCTCAGTTTAAGTACTAGCTTGGATGGGGGCTTGTTTTTTTCACCTGTCCTGGGGAAGGGGAGTTGGAATGGCATAGGGTGGTTGAGTCACGGGAATTCTGCCGCTGCACCCCTAAGGGAGAAAAATTGTCAAGTGATGATTGGACGAAATGGGCTGCATGAGGGAGAGGTATGTGCAGCATGGATTGTATAACAAGCGGACCAGAGGCGGGCACCCCAGAAACTATAAGATTGTGTCCTGGAATATTAGGGGCATGCACACCATGACTAAACAGTACAAAGTGTTCTACCTACAGAGGAGAGGGACTCACATAGCACTGTTGCAAGAAACACACATGACTGCCTCAGAGGGAATGGCTCTGCGGAGGAGATGCAAGGGCCAGGTGTACCATACATTCTACTCTACTTATGCTCGGGGAACTCCCTTCTGGGTTAGGGTGGGATTTCCATTTTAGAAAACAGAGGTAGTCATAGCCCTAATGGCCAATTCGTAGTGGTCACCGGCCGCCTGGATGGGTGGGACATAGCTCTTATTAGCAAATACGCACCAAATACTGATCAGGGAACCTTTCTAGGGCACCTTTCGGGGGCATTGGCCCCTTACCCAATACAGGTGGTATAGATGGGGTGAGACTTCAACTGTGTAGCCGATCCTGACATGGATAGATCACATCCCCAACTTGGGAGGTCCCCAGTCTGTGGAACTGCTGGTGAGTTTCGAGCCTGGCAGGCTGAGTGGGGCTTGGTGGAGTTGTGGCGATGCCTCTACACACACACTAGGGACTATTCCTTCTTTTCCAATATGCATGACTTACATATGCTATTATACACATTTCTCTGCACCCCGGAGGTGCATGGCCAGATTCGAGAGATGGAATACCTATGGAGGACGGTATCTGACCACAACCCTATCTTCTACATCTGCTGTGGGAGACAGCCAAGCCATGCATACCGACCTGGTGGCTGAGCCAGTATCACTGGAAGATCCTGTCTTCCGGGAACAGATAGGGGGACATGTTAGGCAAAACTTTGCAGAGAATGAGGAAACTCCATCTTCTCTGCAGATTCTATGAGATGCCTTCAAAGCAGTGATTAGAGGAAATTGTATAGCCAAATCTGTAGGGATACGGAGGACATTACTAGGAGAAGTCATGGCTGTGGAGAGTGGGTTACAGACACTTGGAAAACAACGGCCGGGTCACCCTGAGCTGGAACGGGAGGTACTTGAGGCGAGGGAGAGAGTAGCAGGGCATACTGAGAGGCTCTGTGGCTTTGACTATAAGAACTATATGATAAGGGCACATGCTGAAAGGGACAAAAAGGGCACACTACTGGCATGGTTGTCTATCCCTTCAAAGGGGGGGTGTTGTGTCACCCATCATGGAAATTAACACCTCGACAGGGCAGAGAGTATACCAGCAAGAAGAGATAAACCAAAATGTTTATAGATACTACACCTCTCTCTACACCAGCCTAACACAAAGCAGGGAGGCTGATGTACGAGCCTTCCTGGAACCACTACCAAGCTGGAACCTCACCGGGGAGGAAAGGGAAGCACGGGGGGAACATTGAAATCGCGGAAATCCGAGCTCCCATAAAGGGCTTTGAAACAGGAAAAACTCCGGGCACAGGTAGACTCCCCATAGAATTCTCTGCGGCATACACTGACGACCTGGCCCCCAGACTTGTGACACTACACAAAGCAGCAAAAGATCGAGGGCGCCTACTGGACATGACCAAAGAAGCACTGATAGTCCCGCTGCTGGAGCCTGGCAGAGCGGCACACAACAGCAAGGCCTACAGACCATTATCAATGCTCAATACGGACTATAAAGTACTCATTCGTATCCTCACGAGACTGCTGCCTTTCATGGCTCGCCTGGTCCACACGGACCAGGCGGGTTTATTCCCACATGGAACACCGCCCAAAATGTCCACCGTCTTATCAATCTCCTTGACGCGGACATCCCAGGCAGAATGTCTGCTGCCGTATTTGCTGTTGATATAGAGAAGGCCTTTGACAGTTTGAAATGGAAATATCTGTAGTAAGTACTAGAGCATGCAGGATTGGGGGATGGGTTTATTGGATGGACGCAGCTTCCGTACACAGACCCCAGAGCCAGAGTGTGAACTGGGACCACGATTTTGGAATTATATAGAGTGGAGCGAGGCACACACCAGGGCTGTTTGCGCTGGCTATAGGGGGTTCCAGCAGGAGTAAAACCTCCCACGCAGTAATTTCCTACTACATCGTGCTATTACCCTCACTATTCAACAGCTAACAGAGCCACAGCCCCATGGTGTCTGTAACTACATAGTAATATTGGAGGGTACTTTCGGGGTGGTAAGTTGCCTATATGGGGCAAACCAAGCGGGAGCACCGCGCCCCCCTGGAGGCTCTGTGAATAAAGTGGGAGGCTGATCTGGGGATCCCAATACCAGAGAGGGACTGGGAACTTATGCTAGAGAAAGAACCAAAGTTATCTACAAATGCCCGATTTAAACTAATAAACTTCTACATGCTACATGGGGCCTATCTTACCACTAGGCATCTCCGCAAACACTTTCAATTCGTGGACGCCAGATGTGGAAGCACCAGGGTGGCCCTAGACTTGCTAGTTCGAAGAGGGAATTAGAGCGCTGGGCGGAATATGAGAGTATGATACTAACACAAGAGGCCAGGCAGGGTAGAAGATCGCCAGTCTTAGCACAAAATTAGAAGTGCTTGGTGGACGCCCTGAAAGATATGGGTCAGCCTACCCGGGGGGGCCCTAGGGGCCTCGCCAATAGCCCCCAGCCAATAGTATCCCCCCCTGATGATCCAAGAAGCTAATAGAACTTCAGGAGCGCTAGATCAGTAGAACTGCTGACCGCGCACTCCCAGGCTGATTTATGATAGACACACACATACACACTGACCACATTCGACAAAGGTACACCTCAGGACCGGGGAGGCGGCACGGGGCTAGGGAGGGAAGGGATGGGGAAAAGATATAAGTTGACTGAAGGGAACATAGTGGAATCTAATATCCTTATCTAAGTATACTGTATGTATAGGCTTAAATATTGCGAACCTCAATAAAATCTTTTTTTTTTTTAAATAGCAACATAACTAGGGCAAATAGGAGCGGCAACAGTGGACAGCTCTGTCACGTACCCTTTCTGATGTTAGACATTGGACACCTGATTATCTACACGTACTCCTGCACTGTGCTTTATATTGGAGTTGCACCCAAGCCAGGAATCCTCCACCAAACACCATTTGTTGAAGGTCTTCCTATAAGTATGCCCAACACAAAGTATCAAATGCCTTCTCTATGTCTAAAGCTATTAATACCACTCTCATGCTAGTGCCCTGGCTTTCGTGAATTACATGAGCCATCTTAGGTTCATATGGGTGCCTTTTCCCGGCATGAAGCCACGTTGATCATCCAGAAGTAGGTGTGTGATCACCCGGCTCAGTTGCCACGGCAGAACCTTGGCAAGTAGTTTAACATCAACTATAGCATAAAGAGTGATCTGTAAGATCCCAGGTCAGCAGGGTCCTTGTCGGGTTTGGGAAGCATGATTATAAGGCCTTCCCACATATGTGCAGGGAGCTCTCCAACTTTATGAGCCTCTAGGAAAATTTCCAGGAGAACAGGGAGCAAGGAGGCGGAGTTGACCTGATAGTATTCAACTGGGAGGCTGTCTGTGGCACAATGGTTAACGCGGCAGACCCTGATGCAGAGATCTGGCTCAGGACCAGGGTTCAATTCCTGCCTCAGCGGGTCTTGGGCTCAGTTCCCTTGGACCAGCTAATTCTTGCCTCTGTGCCTAATCTAATTAACGGGTTCCACTCTGTAACTCTGGGCAATAGCTTGCTTAATCTCCACAAACGGCCCTCACAGCGCTTGGATGCCTGGCTTCACCCTGGGGCTGTCCAGGAGTGGGCGCCTCTCAGGGAAAAGCCAGGAGGGGTTCCACAGCGGTATGCGTACAGCGCCTTGAGACCCTAACGGGTGAGTAGTGTGCAATACAAGTGTGAAGTTTACAGTTTACAGTCTGGTCCTGGACATTCCCCCCTGGCCATGTCTCCAAGGGCTTTGCCCAGTTCCTCTAAAGTTAAGACCTCTCTAAGGCCCTCTACCTGAGACTCTGTCAGCTGAGGAATGTCCATTTGAGCTAGGAAACCCCTCGAATCCAGAGGCTACTGCATGCTTAAGAGCTGTATAAACCCGGGTGAGGTGATCACATAGCAATAGGATGAGCGCCGCCTCACCCACAGCTACTGTACCATCAGTCCTTGCAAAGGGTGAAAATAAGTGGTGGGGGCGTTCACATTTTTCAACATGTGGCCCAACCTATTGCCTTCTCTGTGAGGACACTATCTGTAGTCCTTCCGAACATGGCAGTCCAATCTATCCCACACTGCTGTTACTTTTCTATGTGCCCCTGCCAACTACAAATCACCTGCCTCACATCCCTACGCTTGTCTCTGTAGCCCCATGAGGTATTTTTCCCCATCCTTCAATTCTTGCTCCAGTCTCCTTCTAATACCCTAAGTCTTGCTGGGGCTCACACCCTAACAACCACCTTGAGTGCTCCCCACTCAGCACCGTACATTTAGACAGGTGTTCAAGTTCGCAGTAAAGAAGCTGTGTAGAACTCCCTTCATATCTAAATTATATTCCGGGTCTCCCAATGCTTCAGCCAGTAGCATTCAGACGGGAATGTAGGATCTATGGGCCAGATGTAGCAAGCAGTTTTGCCCATTCTGTGTTTATGGGAAAATGTGTTTGTACATATGGCCCTATGTCCTTTAACTCCACACTCCAATACAGAGGGTGTGTGGTCAGAGAGGAACCACACCTGATTGCTTACCTTCACAATATTAAGGACGCCCTTGTTTGTGAGGAAGAAGAGACCCAATTGACTACGAGCATTGTGGGTAAGGGAATAACAAGAATGTTCCTGAAGCGCAGGGTGGAGCTCCCTCCATATATCAACAAGTTGAAGTAGACTCCTGGTCTCCCTCAATGTTGCCACCATGCAGGGCTTTGTGCTCAAGGTCAAATTGACCTTCCAGAACACAGTTAAAATCGCTGCACAAATTGTAGGTATACCTACGTAACGGAGTAGCTCTGTTTCTGGAGCCCCAAAGAACTCACTATCTTCAGTATTAGAGGCATCTACGTTAAGCATACAGATTCCCCATTTATCCAGTAGACCATGTAACAGTACATACCGTTCGGCTACATCAGCTTTCTGTCCATGCATCTTAAATGGGACTCCTGGGCCCATCCATATGGACACCCCTCTGGTATAGGAAGAATAAGTGGAAGAATATAGTTGCTCTCACTATTTTTCATTACGTTTTTAGTGCGTCTCCTGGAAGAAGGCAATATGCACTTTCTCCCTTCTAAGGTAAGTATGAGTCCTGTATCTTTTGACAAAAGAACTTAACCACTGCACATTCCATGTGAGCATAGCACTAAGTCAGTCATTACAAAAGGCGTCACCAGCCAGACCTATCGCCCTCCATCCCTCAACTCCCCTGCCCCCCACAACCAGTGGTACTCAATGATACCTGCATGAACTGTAATTACAACTCTTGAACAGATCTCAATCTCCCACCCCAGGTAAACACCCCATAACTCAACTAGTGTCTCTCCAGGCATTGTAACAAACCCTCCCACCCAACTAAACACTCCCAAAAAATTCAGCATGTTTTTTCATACAGTATTGAGCCTTGGACCTCAAATTAATGCAAAAGAGTAGGAACGGCCGGGCCAAAAGACACTGGAGTGCATTCCGCTTACCGCACAACTCCTGTGTGCTCTGCCACCCTTACTACACTACTTACTGTCACATACACACCATGGTGAGAACAAAAAGAGGGTTCTGGGGGCGAGGAGGAAATAGGAAAGGAAGTGAAGGCAGTAAGTACCAAGACAAAAAATAATACAGAGAGAGAGAGTGGGGTCATATCCTGGCTTATGTTTCCAATCCCAATATTTGTTGGTGCCCCATGACTGTTGCCACCTTATTAGCAAATTACCACAGTAGTTCAGTGACCCCGGGGCCTCAGTAGTCTAAGGTGGTCATTCTGACCCCGGCGGTAAAATGCACTTACCGCCGGTCAGAAGACCGCCATAACACCGCCGCGGAAACCCGCCACGGTCATTCTGACCCGCAGAAGGCAAACCTCCGAAAATCCGACAGCCACAACCGACCGCCAGACCAGCGGTCGGCGGAAAGGTGGAGGTGACAAAACCTCCACCGCCACGCCAACAGAAATACGCCCATGCCATTACGACCCACGAATCCACGCGGCGGTCATTCAAACGCGGTATTCCATTGGCGGGACACACCGCCGCGGTCAGAATACACACAAACGAACAAAACTCAGCCACATTGGACGATTTGAATCCCACACACCTGATACACATACACACACCACTCCCACACACACAATACAATATAAAACACACACCCACATCACCCACAAACCCCTACGCCACAAAATTCTGAAAGAAGGCCAGAGCGAGACACCAGCATCCACAAACTAGCAGCCACAGCCACTCAACACCATCACCCACACACTATCCACACACAAAACAACACACACCACCACACTCAACACACTTAACTACACATACTCCACCCCACACATCATACACACCACCCCATGGCACCCCAAAGACAACCCCGCTTCACAGACGAAGAACTCAGGGTCATGGTGGAGGAAATCGTTCGGGTAGAGCCCCAGCTGTTCGGCACACAGATACAATACACCAGCATTGCCCGGAGGACGGAGCTATGGCAGAGGATTGTCGACAGGGTCAACGCTGTGGGACAGCACCCCAGAAATCGGGAAGACATCAGGAAGCGATGGAACGACCTACGGGGGAAGGTGCGTTCCATGGTATCCAGGCACAACATCGCCGTGCAGAAGACTGGCGGAGGACCCCCACCTCAACCCCCACAATTCACATCATGGGAGGAGGAAGTCTTGAACATCCTGCATCCTGACGGCCTCGCAGGAGTCGGCGGAGTAATGGATACTGGTAAGTTGAAGCTTCACTACTGCTCCCCCCCCACCTGCATGCCAAATCATACCCCAACCCTCACCCCCATCCTCGAACCCCACCCTCACCCCCACCCCCATCCTCACCCCCACCCTCACCCCCACCACCATCCTCACCCCCACCACCATCCTCACCCCCACCCCCAGCACACCTATTCCCCGCCAATGTCTCACCATCACAACCCACACATCCCAAAACCTAGGCCTGCATGCGTCCACTAAGCATGGACACCCATCACCAAAGCATGCCCAATGCATATACACATCCCCCCCACAAGCCACCCTCACCAAAGCCCCCACACACGAATGCCAGCACTTGGGGACACGAGAACCCATAGATACACCCATATGCCACACATTGAAACTATAACCATACCTCTATACCCCTGCAGGACCCAACCGTCAACACACCGCGGCGGAGGGGCCAGAATTCTCCACACCCCCCACCCAAGAGGCCGTCAGCGATGACAGCAGCTCTGTCGACCTGGACACCGATGACCAGCCCGGACCATCGGGGACCTCTGGACAGTCGGTTCCCCTCACACAGGCCCAGGCCACTACAGACCCAAACCCCTCTGGGAACACCAGCACAGCTCCCACCCAGCGGGCCCATGCCTCTGTCTCCAGGGCGCGTTAATCTGCGGTGTGTCTACCACTACAGGGCACCCAGGATAACCCACCACCCCAACAACAACAGGGACCTGGGGGCAGTGGTAGTGGGCACACCGGCCAGGGGGCAGAGGCCCAGGGAAACAGGGCAACTCGGAGGGCAGCTGTGCGACAGGGGTGGGACGGGCCCAGGGAACCCACTCTCCACGAGGTCCTCACCACCATCATGGGAGCATACAACCGCTCCCAGGAGACGATGGCGACGGTACTGGCCCGGTTCCAGGAGATCCAGGTACTGCAGGAGGAACACTATCGGGGGTACAGGGAGGACATCAGAGCCATCAACACCACCCTGGTTACCATGGTAGGGCTGCTGCAGGACCTCGTCAACACCAGGGCGGACACTCAACAACACCCAAGGGCCCCTGCCACTAGCCTGGACCAAGAACAGCCAACCACCTCCGCCGGCGCTAGTGGACAGGAGGCCCCCGCACAGCAGCAGCCCACCAGACCCCCACCTCCTGCAGGAGAAGAACCACCCCGCAAGAGGGCCCTGAGATCTCGCAAGAAGACAGAGTAGGATGTCAAGACCCCCGCCAGCAATGGATACCACCTGATGTCATCCCACTGTCCCACATTGTCACCCTGTCCATCCTTGAACTGCCCATGCTCCATCTCTCCACAGGCCTCTGGACAATGCACCTGTGTGACTGTTACTCTGGACTCTGCCATGGACATTCCTTCACCATAGCCCCCACCCCGTTGAAACCACCCATCCCATTTTGAGCACTTAAATAAACACCTATTTTGCACAAAACTAGCTGGAGTCTGGCTGTGATTTCAATATATTGTAATTGACATGACAGTGCAAATATGTCCTTGTACATGGTGAAGTCAACAAACAGCTGCCACAAAGCTGTAGTCCATGGGGAAACGAAGCACAGGACTCGTAGTGGGGACCCCAGATCTGAAATAGGGAGGGAAAAGCCACAACTCAGTCATCATACACTGGGGCAAATAGACAGGCAGCAGAGATGCAGGAGAGTAGTTCACATTTACTAAATTATCTTTGAAATGTTACCTGTGTCCTATTGGAAGTACTGTTCAATGATTCTGTCCCTGTTGTCTGTTTCAGCCCCGTCGTCTTCCTCCTCGTCACTCTCCTCAGGTTCCACAGCTGCCACAACACCACCGTCTCGACCATCCTCCTGCAGGAAAGGCACCTGGCGGCGCAAAGCCAGGTTGTGAAGCATGCAGCAGGCCACGATGATGTGACACACCTTCTTAGGTGAGTACATTAGGGATCCACCTGTCATATGCAGGCACCGAAACCTGGCCTTTAGGAGGCCAAAGGTGCGTTCGATCACCCTCCTAGTACGCCCATGGGCCTCATTGTACCGTTCCTCTGCCCTGGTCCGGGGATTCCTTACTGGGGTCAGTAGCCACGACAGGTTGGGGTACCCAGAGTCCCCCACTAGCCATACACGGTGTCTCTGTAGCTGGTCCATCACGTAAGGGATGCTGCTATTCCTTAGGATGTAGGCGTCATGCACTGACCCTGGGAATTTGGCATTTACATGCGAGATGTACTGGTCAGCCAAACACACCACCTGGATGTTCATGGAATGGTAACTTTTTCTGTTCCTGTACACCTGCTCCCTGTCTCTTGGGGGAACCAAAGCCACATGGGTCCCATCAATGGCACCAATGACGTTGGGAATATGTCCAAGGGCGTAGAAATCACCCTTCACTGTAGCCAATTCGCCCACCTCAGGGAAAATGATGTAGCTCCTCACGGATTTCATCAGGGCAGACAACACTCTGGATAACACCTTCGAAAACATGGGCTGAGACATCCCAGAAGCAATTCCCACTGTTGTCTGAAATGACCCACTTGCCAAGAAATGGAGTACTGACATGACCTGCACCAGAGGGGGAATCCCTGTGGGTTGGCGGATGGGGGACATCAGGTCGGGCTCCAGCTGGGCACACAGTTCATGGATAGTGGCACGGTTAAGACGGTAGGTCAGGATAATGTGGCGTTCTTCCATTGTCGACAGGTCCACCAGCGGTCGGTACACGGGAGGATTCATCCGTCTCCTCGCCCAACCCAGCGGACGGTGCCTAGGAAGGACAACATGGAGCACACAGTCAAGCAACCCACAGGTACGTACTCACAGCTAGCACAGTAAACGATTCTCTATGCAGTGAATGGCGTGTCTGAGTGGCTATGCAAGGCCTAGGCCTGTGTGACGCAGTTGAAATTGAGCCATGTGGGCCCTGGAAATGGCGGCTGCCTGACCTGTGAAGTGTGACAATGGGATGTGAGGTCAATGCGCTGGCGTGGCACACCGCGGCGGGCGGCGGGCGAAGACCGCGGCGCGAAGCCGCATTGGTTAACATTGAAGCCTATGGGTTTCAGGAGCCAATGGCGAAGGGCGCCGGCGGTGGCGGGACGCACCGCCGCGGTACGCACCGCCGCGGACGTGACCGCCATTTTCTATCTACTTATCCACTTGCGACTTGAACTTTCACAGGAGAGGACCTATACTGCAAGTGTTGCTGTGACCTCGGTCTGGAAGGGACAATGGCTGCTGCGCCTGGGGAAAGGGCCCCTGCCTTCACTGGAGAGGAGTTGGAGAAACTTGTGGATGGGGTCCTCCCCCAGTATGCGCTACTCTACGGTCCTCCAGACCAACAAGTGAGTTTAATTCAATCTGGATTTGGGGCCACTGGCTGGCTTGGGGGCCTGGCGGGGATGGGGGGCATGTTGGGGCTGGCGGGGGGCATGGCGGGGGGCCTGGCGGGGATGGGGGGCATGTTGGGGCTGGCGGGGGGCATGGCGGGGGGCCTGGCGGAGATGGGGGGCATGTTGGGGCTGGCGGGGGGCATGGCGGGGGGCCTGGCGGGGATGGGGGGCATGTTGGGCCTGGCGGGGGGCATGGCGGGGGGCCTGGCGGGGATGGGGGGCATGTTGGGGCTGGCGGGGGGCATGGCGGGGGGCCTGGCGGGGATGGGGGGCATGTTGGCCTGGCGGGGGGCATGGCGGGGGGCATGGCGGGGGGCCTGGCGGGGATGGGGGGCGTTGGGCCACTGGCAAGGAAAATGCTGACAAACTTGAACGTGGTATTTCTCCCTCCCTGTACGTGTCACATAGGTCCGCGCCCATGAGAAGATCGGGATTTGGCGTGCCATCGCCAAGGAAGTCCGGACCCTGGGGGTCCACCATCGACGGGGCACCCACTGCCGCAAGAGGTGGGAGGACATCCGCGGCGGGACCAAGAAGACCGCCGAGTCTCTGCTGGGGATGGCCTCCCAACGTAGGCGGGGTGCCTGCCGTCAACTGAGCCCCCTGATGTTCCGGATCCTGGCGGTGGCCTACCCTGATTTGGATGGGCGCGTGAGGGCAGCACAGCAGACACAAGGGGGTGAGTACAAGCATTATCTACTCTGTTGTCGCGCAGTGGAGGTGTCTGGGTGGGAGAGGAGGGCTGGGGGTCCCCCTAGGCCAGGGCGATATCTGTAGGCTGGGCACCCCCGTAAGCCCCTGTGTCCCCAGCCACCACCCTCAGTAGTTTGTCAGTACAGCCATCCCTGGGCCGTGTCATCCATGGGTGCAGTTGTCAAATCTAGGCGTGTAGGGCATGTTCCACGGAATGCGTAGCGGACCACAAGTGCGCAACTTAGTGCAGGGGGCATCTGTGTCTGTCATGTCCGCTAACTGTACCGGAGATCCATCTACTCAATATCCCTTTATTTCTCTCTCCCCCCCCCTTTTTGTTTGTCTTTCTGTGCTTGTGTGCATCAGCATCATCAGGCGGAGGAGAAGTGGCATCGGGGCAGGAGGGAGCTGCATCTCACATGGCCCAGGAGGGCCATGCCACAGAGTCAGACTGGACCAGTGAGACGGAGGGTGAGGGGAGCTCCACGACGGGGACAACTGGACCCTGCAGCGACACGGACACGTCCTCGGAAGGGGGCTCCCTTGCGGGGGTGGCACCATCCGTGCCCCCCGCCATTACAGGTACAGCCGCCACCCAGCGCACCATCTCCGCCCTCCCAGCAGCCCCTCAGCGTTCGCCCCGTGCCCGCTCTGCCAGGAAGCCGGGCATCTCCTTCGCCCCAGGCACCTCAGGCCCTGCCCCTGTTACCCCCGCTGCCCTCAGTGAGGAGGTCATTGACCTCCTCCGAACGCTCATTGTTGGGCAGACTACCCTTTTGAATGCCATCCAGGGGGTGGAGAGGGAGGTTCATCGCAGCAATGCGTACCTGGAGGGCATTCATTCGGGTCAGGCTGCCCATGAGCGATCGTTCCAGGCTCTGGCCTCAGCACTGACGGCAGCCATTGTCCCTGTCTCCTGCCTCCCTCTACTAACTCCCTCCTCCCAGTCTCCTGTTCCTCTGCCTGTCTCACCCACACCATCAGACCAGCCTGCACACACCTCAACACCCAAGAGAAGCTCATCCAAACATAAGCACCACAGATCACGCAGACATTCACACACGCAACATTCCGATGCAGACATGCCAACAGTCACTACCACCTCTGTGACCCCCACCTCCTCGTCTCCCTCCTCCCTCCCTGTGACGTCTACACTCACACCTCCATTCACCTCACCATCAGCCAGTGTTTCCATCACCAGCACACCCTCCACTCCAGTCCGCACACGTGCAGTCACCACCCCCACTGCCATTTACACGTCCCCTGTGTCCTCTCCCACTGTGTCTGTCACCCCCTCTTCCACACCACACAAACGCAGCCACCCACCCACCCAACAGCCATCCACCTCACGACAGCCTATCCCTCCTGCACCTGCACCCAAAGACAGCAAACGTGACTCACCTACAACCACATCCTCTCCCTCCACTCCCATTCCCACTGTACCTACCACTCTCCATTGTCCCAAGAAACTCTTCCTCGCCACTACTAACTTCTTTCCTGACCCTGAGCCCCCCCCTCCTTCTCGTCGGGGTAAGAAGAGCACCTCAGCCACCACCAGCCCTGCAGCCCCCTTGACAAGGGTGCAGGGGTATTGGAGCCCGCCAGCCCGCATGTCTGGATCTTCGCCCAGCAGCAAGGGGACAGCCAGCCCACCCCCTGGGAAGAGGAGCAGAAGGCGGAAGGGGCGCCGCAGGAGCCCGCCTTCTACATCCCCCCCGGACACCACCCATAGACAGTCACCAGCCACAGCTCCAAAGGGAGGAAAGGGCCACAGGCCCACGACTAAGGAGGGCAAGGGCAGCAAGTCGGAGAGGTCAGGCAGCAGGCCTGCTGCCCAGGAGGAGCCCACAACCCCCATAGCCGCTGCCCCGGGAGGAACCGGCACAGCTGCCCCGGGAGAGCCCACCACCCCCATAGCCGCTGCCCAGGGAGGACCCAGCCCAGCTGGCCAGGAGGGCCCCACCACCCACAGCCCAGGTGGGCATTGAAGGAGCACCATCCCCGCTGCCCAGGAGGGCACCACCAGGCAATGAGCAGTTGGCCATAGACCGGCCGCCGTCTCAAGAACCGCTGAACTGGGCCCTTCAAGGCAAGGACCGCTGAACTGGGCCCCGCCGTCTCAAGCACCGCTCCGCTGGGCCCCGCCGTCTCAAGAACCGCTGAACTGGGCCCTTCAAGGCAAGGACCGCTGAACTGGGCCCCGCCGTCTCAAGCACCGCTCCGCTGGGCCCCGCCGTCTCAAGAACCGCTGAACTGGGCCCCGCCGTCTCAAGCACCGCTGAACTGGGCCCCGCCGTCTCAAGAACCGCTGAACTGGGCCCCGCCGTCTCAAGCACCGCTGAACTGGGCCCCGCCGTCTCAAGAACCGCTGAACTGGGCCCGCCGTCTCAAGCACCGCTGAACTGGGCCCCGCCGTCTCAAGCACCGCTGAACTGGGCCCCGCCGTCTCAAGAACCGCTGAACTGGGCCCTTCAAGGCAAGGACCGCTGAACTGGGCCCCGCCGTCTCAAGCACCGCTCCGCTGGGCCCCGCCGTCTCAAGAACCGCTGAACTGGGCCCCGCCGTCTCAAGCACCGCTCTGCTGGGCCCCGCCGTCTCAAGAACCGCTGAACTGGGCCCGCCGTCTCAAGCACCGCTGAACTGGGCCCCGCCGTCTCAAGAACCGCTGAACTGGGCCCTTCAAGGCAAGGACCGCTGAACTGGGCCCCGCCGTCTCAAGCACCGCTGAACTGGGCCCCGCCGTCTCAAGAACCGCTGAACTGGGCCCCGCCGTCTCAAGCACCGCTCCGCTGGGCCCCACCGTCTCAAGAACCGCTGAACTGGGCCCCGCCGTCTCAAGCACCGCTGAACTGGGCCCCGCCGTCTCAAGAACCGCTGAACTGGGCCCCGCCGTCTCAAGCACCGCTGAACTGGGCCCCGCCGTCTCAAGAACCGCTGAACTGGGCCCCGCCGTCTCAAGCACCGCTCCGCTGGGCCCCGCCGTCTCAAGAACCGCTGAACTGGGCCCTTCAAGGCAAGAACCGCTGGCCCTTTGGCAGACGTGGCAGGGCAGGATCTATCTCGGGCAGGGCTGCAGGATGTCCTCTGGCCAACTTGCCTCCTCCAGTGGCAGTGGGGTCTGTTATGGACTGTATGGACCGTGGCTTTGCACTCCCCAGGATGGCCCAGTGGGCAGGCCACCCACTGTATGGACTGTATGGACTGTGGCTTTGCACTCCCCAGGATGGCCCAGTGGGCAGGCCACCCACTGTATGGACTGTATGGACAGTGGCTTTGCACTCCCCAGGATGGCCCAGTGGGCAGGCCACCCACTGTATGGACTGTATGGACTGTGGCTTTGCACTCCCCAGGATGGCCCAGTGGGCAGGCCACCCACTGTATGGACTGTATGGACTGTGGCTTTGCACTCCCCAGGATGGCCCAGTGGGCAGGCCACCCACTGTATGGACTGTATGGACAGTGGCTTTGCACTCCCCAGGATGGCCCAGTGGGCAGGCCACCCACTGTATGGACTGTATGGACTGTGGCTTTGCACTCCCCAGAATGGCCCAGTGGGCAGGCCACCCACTGTATGGACTGTATGGACTGTGGCTTTGCACTCCCCAGAATGGCCCAGTGGGCAGGCCACCCACTGTATGGACTGTATGGACTGTGGCTTTGCACTCCCCAGGATGGCCCAGTGGGCAGGCCACCCACTGTATGGACTGTTTGGACTGTGGCTTAGCACTCCCCAGGATGGCCCAGTGGTCATGGAGTCCCCTCGTGGATCTGGCGTCGTGTACTCAAGTGGCTGAGGTGCCCCCCCTTCCCTTCCCCCTGAGGTGCCTGTCCTATTTTCTTTCTGATGCCCCTGCAGTGTTCTCTCCGTGGAGTTCTTGTCGTGGGACTGGGCCTTGCCCCTTTGCACAGGACCCCTGTGATCCCCGGACAGTGGTTGGACTACATTTAGTAGCTGTGTATATTTTGTACATAGTTTATTTATTTATTGGGATTACTGGTGTACATATTTCAATATATCTGCCCGTTTATGATCTCTTCTTTTGGTCTTTGCATTATTTCGGAGGGGGGGGGTTTGTGGGTTGTGACAGTGATCTGTGGGAATGCATTGATGTGTGTGTTGTAGTGGGTGTGGGTGGGTGGGTGTGTGCCGGTAATCTTTTCCCTCCCCTGTGTCGTAGGTGCAGTACTCACCGATGTCTTCCGCGCCGCCGGGCGTGCTCCTGGTATATGAGCAGGTATAGGAGTGCGGGGATGACCTGCAACTCTGGTTCCATACTGCCGGAATCTCGCGTGGAGTGCGTAGAGGTGAGCGTTTTCCCGTTCGTAGTCTGTTTCCGCCGTGTTCTTATCGGCGGTGCTCCCGCCCCGGAAAAGGTGGCGGATTGGTGGGTCGTGATAGGGTGGGCGGTACATTGTCTGCCGCCTGGCTGTTGGCGGGGACCGCCGCGCTGTTTGTTTGTACCGCCGTGGCGGGCGGAGTGTTAATACGGCGGGCTGTGTTGGCGGTTCCCGCCAGGGTCAGAATTGCATATTTTAGACCGCCGGCCTGTTGGCGGCTTGGCCGCCGCTTTATCACCGACCGCCAGGGTCAGAATGAGGGCCTAAGTCCTGTAACTGGTCCCGCAACAGGGCGATACGTGTCTAGAAATATACACAGTACCTTATCTGGTGTTTCCTCAACACATGATGGCCCTGCTCCCCCACCAATAGTCTGCTCCATAATCATCATTTGCTGTAAGCCTTGGCCTCATCATTGAATGCCCTTAAGTCTAAGCAGTTTCCTCCGGGTGATTGGCCGGGATCACCCAGCAGTTCTGAGTCACTACACATTGACGCAGTAGAAGAAACCATCTCAATCAGCACCCTGGCCTCCTCTTTCTCTTGACATTGTGACTCTAGATTCAGGGCACAATCTGGCAACGCCACTACTCTTGTAGTCGATCTCGATCACCTTCTACGTCTGCTTCTCTTCCTGGATGGTAGCTCTGAGCCTCGTCCCCTTTGGGCATCATCTCTGTGCCGTCCTGAGGGTGTCACTGGGTCACAGTCTCCTCCCCAGATCTCCAACCAACCCCATGTCTCTTCAGGTGTCATAAAAAAGTAGGAATGGCCATCCAGGGTTACCTTCAATTTTGTGGGATATTACAACATGTATGTTAATCCCATTGCTTTCAGTTTTTGATTGATACCACTAAAGGGTTGTCTCTGCTGTTGGACAGCTCTAGTGTAGTCTGGGAAGATTTGTATAGTGTTATTTTGAAACTTCGGGTCTCTGTGTTTATGAATCCTTTGCAGAACCCTGTCACAAACCCTGTAGTTGAGAAACTTGCCTATAGAAGTCCTGGGAGGGGCCCCATGTGGTGGCGGTGGGGTCAGCAACCTGTGTGCCCTTTCCACTGCAAAGAACCTCCACAAGTTCACATTTAGGAGAGCTAGCTTGATCCACTCCTCCAAGAGGACCTCCGGATCACCACCCTCTGCGTCCTCGGGGAATCCCACAAACCCAAGGGACATCTGTGGGATTGTCCCTCCGCAACTTCTAGCCTTGCCTCCATTTTACTTGAGTGGACTTCGAGTACGGCCACGGTGCCTTCAGCTGAGAAACTTCCTCCCAAATCTCAGTGACCTGATTCTCTGTTTTCAATGATTGCTCTGCTACTTTGCATAGATCCGTCCTGAGTAAATTCACATCCAGTGCCATAGCCTCAATTTTTGCTTGTACCGCTAATCCTGAAGCCTCGATAGTCACCAGAATCTGGGCACATGATGGTTCATTCTCACCCCATGATCTATCACCGCCCTCAGTCTGCGGGCCAACCCCAGGACCCAGGGCAGTGAATCAGTCCATTTCTGTTTGTTGGATACCCCTAGTTAATCTGTCTTTACCCATATTGTATGGGGGGAGTAAGCTGGTCTCGGGTGAGTAGTGGTTACTTATACCTGCTGACAAGGTATAGCCTATCGCTCTACCAGGCTTGCTAGTCCCGCACTGCTGTACTAAGGTACAGAAGAGTTCTGGTTTGTGCCGGCAGTCTCATCCATTCCACCAGTATCAGCCAGTAGTCTGTTACCCCAAATATTGTGGTTGTAAATCAAGTAGTGAGCCACCCTCCGTTGACGGTTACCCAACTGAAGTCTTCACAGGCTATGTGTGAGGGGCACCCAAGAGCCAATAGTAGGTACCATGTAGTAGAGGAAGTATAGTACAATCTTGTCACAAAACATAAGGGGGAGGTAGGCGTCATCCACTGCAGGGGGTTGGTAGATCATCCCCTCCTCAAGCTGGTAGCCCTCGATAGCTAAGCAGGGTAAATACAAACTGTAGCGATTGCGGTCGGAGCGCTCACCTTTGACGTCAATACCAGGCTGCTTAGCAGTACAAAGGACCTCCAGGATCACCCAGCACTGATGGTCTGATTTGTAGTACCTTTAGTCCTTTACACTGGGCATCAAGTGGGCAATCCCCTCTGTACATTGTTTTCTCCTTTGGGCAGCCAACGTTAGAGTCTGCATTCAGGGAGAGGGATCTCCAAAATTTCACACCAGTTCCCCAGATGGTCACTGCAGGGCCCTGCTGCCCTCCTGTGTTCTACTTCTTTCTCAATTCTTAGACTCTGCCAAGCAAGTGCCTCAGGCCGGCACACTTTTTAGCCTTATTGTCGAGGTTTAAAAATGCCCAGGGAGAATTCTGGTGCGTTATTAAATTGTCTTAGAATTATGGCTGTGTCGTCTGCTGCTTAACAGCTCTGTATTTGCTGCCAGGCGAGGGGGAAGGGATCTTCAGGGAGGATTACTCTGTGTGTCCCCCCACAGACTGACGGACAGGTGGGGTGAACAGACTCCGGCCGATCGGAACAGGCCCGTCGATGCCTTCATAGGCAGTTCCACATAGGGGGTCACCAGCCTCTTAATGCAGCACCCATTCACCGTTGGGGGTCACCACAATCTGGCGTGTTGTTCACATTACTTAGTGTCCCATGGGCCTTATCTCGTAATGGCAGCCACGTTGCTCTGAGGCCCGCCTTGATTTTACACGGTCCACCCAGGCAGCTAGACAGAAACCACTGCATAGGCCTCCTGGTGTGTGGCAGGTAGAGCGCCTCATAAGGGGTGGACGGAGGGATCCTCAGCTCCGTACCCCCATTGCACCCTGTTGCTGCTTTATTTTCAGGCACTTCGCGGTCACAGAAGTGGCAGGATGCAGCAGGATATTTTTTGGGGGCCGAGGCACGTGCCTAGTGGTGCCGCTCGGCCACATTGTTGGCCCCCCCCACCACAAAACCGAGTTTGTGAAGCACAAATACCACCCACGATGTGTGTCAGGAGGGTATACTGGTGAATTGCTTACATCAGCATGTTGTCTAGATAGAAAACCTATAAGATCTGAACAAGTACACTACTGGTTCTAAGAAATTTTTGAAACAGCATGGGGCTGATGATAGACGAAAGGGAGAGATTGTAAATGATACATCTTGTCTTTGCACATGCAGTGGAGAAATTGTCTCTGGGAAGGATGACTAGGAATAGGAACTGAGAGGTAAGCACCCCTCAGACCCACCTTCACCAATCAATCTCTTCCCATTAAGGAATGTCTCAAGCAATTCACCCATTCAGTCTTGAAGTGTCTGTACATCAAACAGTTATTTAAAAGTCTAAGGTTTATGACAGGGCGATAACCCTTGTTGGATTTTCAAACCAAGATTAGATTGCTGAGAAAACCCTGTGAATCTATGGGAACCATCTCTATCACCCCTTTCCTTTGGTGAGTGCTCACTATCTCCATTGAGTGTTGTCACTAATGTATTGAAAATCATTGGATGTGGAGGAAGCAATTGAACTAGAACGAATAAAATTGAATCTTGTAGTTTTACTTAATTAATTTGTCTGAAATAATGTGTCCAATTGTGAAGGAAGAAGGAGTTTCCAATTTTTAAATGTAAATGGTCTACTATTATTTGTTTGTGAGAGTCCTCTGCCCCGAAGAAATCTTCCTCTTAAGGGTCCTCCCCTTTGAGGAAACATGGGGTTGATCCTCTTCTGCCACCGAATCTTTCAATGTGTGCCCCTATGTTTGCATAAAAGGGTAGAAGTAAGAAGCACTGCTGTTGGAGGCTGGAAAAGCGAGCTCTGTCTTGACTGGCCCTTCCATAAACATGAGGGACAAATACTTTACTCAGATTTTGTTGGGCTTTACCTAGGAAATTAGAAGGCTGTACTTAAGAAGAGACATACTTGACAAAACATCACCTAACAAATGACCATTGGCATCTGGACCCAACTCTTTCTCCAGCATTTCAGCCAACTATGGATCAATTCTCATCAATAAAGTCTTTTTTCATTCTGTTGTAATTGCCACATTGGCATTCCCCATTTGCTTTTGGCTCTTTGGCTTCAGGCTCTAAGAAGCACTGAATCAGCAAGGTTTCTGGAAACTGCTCCACCCACTGTGATCAAAAATTATCTGGCTGAGGGGACCCAAAATATCCAGAAGTGTGTCCTGGAACAATCTAAAGACTTTGTTGATCCCTTTCTTATGCTATTTCCCCTTTCCAATAAAAAGGTATCATAGTCAGGGCAACATCTAGTGCAACTGCTAAGTTATGATGGCTAACTGGTTGTGGACACTCTTTCCTAAGCTTGTTTCTGTTCACATTTTTCTAAAGGTCTCCTATTCCAATAAACTATCAATTGGAAAATTGAGGAGAAGAAGCCTTCTCCCTGGATCTGCAATGGAGTATCACCTTTGGGCTTAAATATGGGGATATATAGGTATATAAAACTAACCACGTGGGACCTGGTAAAGGATCAGTTATGCAGAGTCCCCACGTGTTTTTGTAATTTTATTCTCACCCGTGTCAACGTATAAGCCCATTACCAAAGCTAACAGTTTCCTTGGTATCCCCCAAGACGCTAATTTCTTCCAAAAGATGTGCGCACCACCCCATCGAAAGCTGCGCTATAATCAATAAAACATGCAAAGAGCAGAGGAGATGTTGGCTTCAGTGCTTGTTGCCCAAGATATGAAAGTGCCAGGACATTGTCTAACATAGAAGAGCTAGGTCTAAAGCCTGTTTGATATGAAGGGATAATGCCATTTGCTGAGATCCATTCTTCTAGCTCTTGAAGCAACACCCTTGCATATGCTTTGCCATCTACGTCCAATAAGGCTATCAGCTCATAGTTTTCAGGGCAGGTGGTACTCCCTTTTTTATAAATGGGTTGAAGTATTGAGCCCTTCCAAACCGCCAGAACCACCGAAAAGTGTAAGCAGTCATTAAATAGAGCGGTCGGGGTAAATCCCAATATGTTTGATCTTCTCTAAATATGCTCCCTGGCAGGCCATTGGGACCAGGAGCCCCATCCCGCCATTTTGCCAAGGATTGTTTGCACAGTTTCGATGGTGACAGGAGCTGTTTTATCATCTAGCCCTTTCATTTTGTATAAACCAGCGATGAGATCTTGATCCCCTACATATTTTGGGTCCACATAGAGATTTCAGACATGCCTTTCCCAATCGGTGGCAGAGATCACGTTAGTACTAGACCCCTATGCACAGAGCAATGTACTGATGTAATCCCCAAATTCGCTGCTTTTATTAGGCGGCAGCAATGTTACCAAGCGTTTCCAGCATTTTCCATCTCTTTTACCTTCAGTGACCATAGTGCTCTTTTGTAATCTTTCTGTGCCGACCGCCATAGTGCATCTATAGCCAGAGTTTTGTTCCTCTTATAGCACCTTTCTGCCTGCCGACATCTCTTTTTATACTGTGACCCTTCCTTGGTTACTAGCTGCTTATCCAGCCTGTGCTTTTTGCCCCCTGCTCTCTTGCGCAAAGGTGAGCTTGGAGTTTTTTTGGCACATGCCCCCATTAATCAGTTATTTGACCTGCCCCCGGTGGAATTTTATTGGGCTGTTTGCCTGCTTCCATGCCTCATATTCTATTTTGCAGGCTGCAGACCATTTAATATGTTTTGTTAAGGGGCCTTCGGTGAGTTGTTGGCCACTAACTTTATATAGATCATGTCTCATTGCTCCCAGATCAACTCCTATTACCACCGGATTATGGTCCCTTCAGTTCTATGAACCACCTTGTGGCTTAAGCACCTGCTCAGAAGTGCTGGGCTTAGAAAGATATCATCTATTGTATTTCTGAAAGTAGGAATGCATGTACCCGTTACTAGGCTGCTACGATCTGTCGTTTTAAGGTCATGTTCATTAAGGAAAGATTCTATGGCTAATCTTACTGGCAGAGACCCCCTTCCTGTCCAAGCTGTGAGTTTTAAAGTCGCCTGCCAACACATATTCATGACCTGGATGTTTGTAAACAAACTCCTTCAGTAGGACCAGTATAGATTTAGCCATCATCTGTTTCTTTCCTTGATGGGTTTGATGTATATGTTTATCACTGTTACTGGGGTACTTTTTTTACATAAGGCTAAGCCATGTATTGTTAACAATGGCATTTTGCTTGTAGATTTCTCCCACATTGCTAATTTGATAGCCACATTTAACTTAACGTATTTAGCAGGACCTCCGATGAATCTCCCAAACAAGTTTTTTTTTGTAGGCAGACGTCTGAAATGTGGTAAAGCCCTCTATGGTCAGAGGTTCTGCCGACCATGTTTCCTAGAAGCACATAATATCTGCCTCATTTGAAAAGCTCTTAACGCTAGAGCTGGTTATTAGGGAAACCAGGCCGGCCACATTCCAGCTAATTATTTTTATCGCATTGAGTTCAGATTTTATCGGAGGCCATTCAGAGCTAAATACACTCCTTCATATAAAAAAATTCTATTGATATTACTTTGTACAGACCATTTGGTCAATGTGGATTCGTTCTGACTAATCCATGTGAAAGTGCTTAAATTCACCACTAGTAGGTCTTCCGATGTTAAATTTTCCAATTCTGATTTATGATGTAATAGTTGTTGGACATTTGATCTATTGAGGATATCCCATGACCCCTGGGAAGCATATGATGGAGTAAAGATTGTGGGCAGCTGATCCGTAAATTCCTGAGAGTTTGCAGGCTTTATATTTAATACCCTACCACGAATAGTGGTCTGTCTCAGGGCTATGTTCTATTCGAGGTTGACATCTATTCTCACTGCTCCAAGCCCCCAATTGGCCTAACCCTGATCTTCCTGTAGATTGAGACCCACTTGATACTATCCCCTTTGCCCCATGAGGTTCGAATGTGGTGTCTTCAGAGATCAAATGCCGGTCAATTACATTATCACTTTCGCTTTGTTGATTTAAACCTAGGTCCCCGTTATTGTCAAGTGGCTTATTATTTAGCTCTCTGTCTAGGTTACCTTCAATGATGCTACTCCTACCCTTCATGCCCAGTGGACAGGTCACAGGAATGTAACTGGGCTCCTCTGCTGTTTCTGCGCTCCCCGTATGCTCTTGTTCCATCAAAGGCGCCACCTCTCCAACTTGTGACAGCCCCTTTGTTAACCTTGGAGCGCCTATTCTGTCGGCCTATCTCCTACTGTAGGGGGTGCTTGACTGAATTTTATGTTGGGCTCCTCAGTCCCAGAGCTGACTGGCAGAGGGTTATTATCTTCTTTGTGAGCCAAACGTCGTTGTTGTCGTTGATTTGAAATTTAGGCTTGACGTTGGTTGACAGATCTTCCCCAGCTGGGCAAGTACCCATTGTAGAAGTAGCAGCTAATCTCTGCTTAGAAATAGGATAAGGCTCCAGTGTATCTCCCCTGCATGTCTGCTTTCATTTCAGAGGTAGATATGATCACTCAGTTCAAAGAATAGTCCTCAAAGGACATCTTCAGACACCCTTAGCTTGCATCCAGAAACTGGAAGGAGTTCGATTTATGACAGTGAGTGTGCTAAAGGCGCATTGAAAGACATGTCTTTCTGAGCCTCATGTGACTTTCATGGGAGCCACTAGTAAAGGTTCCTTACGCATGCATTCGGTAATGTTCAGAAAGAAGGAGGCAGTCACTTGACAGGTGGTAAAATGCAGTCAAACTTATTCCGTCTTGTTCTGTATGAATGTGATGGGCCCTTGTCAGGTGGCGTTAAGTTGATGCAAGTGCAATGATTGGTTGGATTGGACCCGTGGCTGGTGGTATGAAAGTGTGTGTGAATGGCGTGTGAATGCACCACAAAGCAGGTTGTGTCGTGAAGAGGCTTTATGGCTCACCGTCAGAAGGCTTGGTTTCAATATTCAGATACTTTAATAAGTATTTGTGCTTTAAAACCAACATTTCTGGAGGTGCTAAAAACAACCAGTGTGTTTGGTGGATAAACTTTAATATACTAGAACCAGGGTAGTCCAAGGGTGCATGACTTGCGTATCTCTCACCAGTTTTAATTCACCCGGAATTCCCTGGAAATCACAAACGTTGCTTAAAAACACATTTTCCTTGCATTTCAGTGAGGGAAAGTCCTGGAATCTGCAGGCAGCCACAAATGTCCTACCATCCAGCCAGCATTCCCCTAAGGCTCCAGAGAAAAACTTTGCCTCACTTGAGTGGGTGAGCAAGTGGCTGTGACAGGGAAGGGCCCAAAACGTATTGTGGAGACATCAAAATTATCTAGCACAAAAAACCTGGTTTTGTAAGACAGACACCTGCGTTTTTTAACTGGGCTCGACACCCAAATAGGGAAATATACTAAACCCATGAAAACTAGACTCCTAGGCAAGGGTATGGAGGTGTGGATTCCCCAAAGTTTTCTTACTCAGAATACCCTGCAAAGGTGAAACTTTGAATAAAAACACTATTTTCCCTTGCATTTATATCAATTAAACTATAGGAATGTGCAGAGATCCTCAAAAGTTCTACCACCCAGTGTTTCATCACTTTTCCTGATAAAAATGGTACACCACTTGTGTGCATATGCCTAGTGCCCATGTCAGGCATGGATCACCCCAGAGTCAACAGTAGCACTAATGAAAGGACTACCATTGACCCTTGTGTGATCCACTCCTGTCATGGGCACTAGGCCCAGGCACACCTGTGGGGTAGTGTTTTTACTGGGACAAGTTGGGGAACTCGGGGTGGGAAGAAGTTTGTGGATTCCTGCATATTCCTGTAGTTTACGTCATAGTAATACAAGGAAAAATTGTGTTTTATTCAACGATTTGCCTTTCAGAGTATTCTGGGTAAAAGAACCTTGGGGGATCCACACAAGCGATACCTTCCTAGACTCCTTTTGATGTCTACTTTTCAGAAATGTCTGGGTTTGATAGGTTTCCCTAAATGGTTCCTGATCCTAGGACTAATTAGTACACTCACCTTAGTTATCATTATCGCCACAATACATTTTGGGCCGTTTTCTATCGCAGGCACTTGCCTAACCACACAACTGAGTTACCATTTTTATTAGGATACCTGAGGGAATGCCCAGTGGAAAGACGTTTGTGGCTCTCTGCAGATTCCAGAACTTTCTATCACATAAATGTGAGGGAAATGTGTTTTTTTATCAAATTTTGAGGTTTGAAAGAGAGTATGGGTAAAAAATAAACGTGGTGAAAGCCATGCAGGTCACCCAACCCGGCATACCCCTAGGAGTCTAGTTTTAAAAAACATACAGGGTGACATGGTTTCCCCAAGGTGCCCACTGAACTAGGGTCCAAAATCTCAAGTTATCTGCTTTGAAAGAAAGTACAGTTTTCAGTCGAAAAATGCGCTGTGTCCATGTTGCGTTTTGGGACGTTTCATGTCGCAGGCACATGGCCTACCCACACATGTGATGTACCATTTTTATCAGGAGACCTGGGGAAATGCAGGGCAGAGGGAAGTTTGTGGCTCACTGTAGATTCCAGAACTTTCCATCACAGAAATGTGAGGAAAATTTGTTATTTCATTTTATAGTCAACGTTTTTGGTGTGCAAGGGATTCTGGGTAATAAAACGTGGTGAAAGTCATGCACCTCAGTCCACCCTGTATACCCTTAGGTGTCTAGTTTTTTTTTAAATTAGAGGTTTTCTAGGTTTCCCTAGGTGCATGCTGAGCTAGGGTCCAAAATCTCAAGCTACCCACTTTGAAAAAAAGGTTCAGTTTTCAGTGGAATAATGTTCTGTATCCATTTTGCATTTTAGGCCATTTACTATTGCAGAAACGTGGCCTACTCACACAAGTGAGGTACCATTTTTATCGGGCCACCTGGAGAATTGCTGGGTGGAGGGAAGTTTGTGGCTCCCAACAGATTCCAGAACTTTCCATCACAGAAATGTGAGGAAAATGTGTTTTTTTAGTCAATGTTTGAGGTTTGCAAGAGATTCTGGGTAAATAAAACATGATGAAAGTTATGCATGTCAGCCCACCCTGCTTACCCCTATGTGTCTAGTTTAAAAAAATGTATAGGTTGGTTAGGTTTCCCAAGGTCCAAAATCTTGAGCTACCCACTTTGGAAAAAAGGTTCTGTTTTCAATGGAAAAATATACTGTGTCCATGTTGCGTTTTGGGTTGTTTCCTGCCACAGGCACTTGGCCTACCCACACAAGTGAAGTACCATTTTTATCAGGAGACCTGGGGGAATGCTGGGTGGAAGGAAGTTTGTGGCTCCCCACAGATTCCAGAACTTCCCATCACAGAATTGTGAAGGAAATGTGTTTTTTCAGTCAAGGTTTGAGGTTTGCAAGGGGTATTGGGTAAAAAACACAGAGAATGCCATGCAAGCGATAGAGCCTGGGGCCCTATCTCTAATTCTGGGGTCTGATGAATCTTTTCTTCTCAGTTCCGAAGGGTAGAGAGTAAAAGTTATCAAGTTCTTCAATCAATTTCTGTGCAACCCCAATGTCAGACAATCATTCGGAGTCAAATCAGAGATTCATAGGGGCATTATTACAGACTCAAAGTCCACGTTACATAAATGAGTCTTAAAAAAATAGTATAGCTATATAAAATCACCAATGGAGAGTTCAAGCATCATACAATATTAAACTTAGTCAACATATACAAGACTAAGGTGGTCATTATGAACATGACAGTCTGGACTGCCACGCCGGTGGTCATTACCGCCAATGGCATGGCCGTCCAGACTGCCATATTCTGAACACAGTAGCACTACCACCCAACGCCAGGCAAGATTCGACCGGCGGACCGACTGTGGGTACATTCGACCTGGCGGTGGAGGCCAGACCGGCGGTGGGATTCTGATCCCATTTCCACCAGGGATTTCTGGCGAGATACCCCACCAGGTAATCCCTGGTGGAAAGCATACGGGTGACAGGAATAATCATTCCTGTCACCTGTATGTGACACGTCAGGCCCCCCCTTGCCACTAAACCTACCCACCCCCAAGCCCCTAGATCCACCCCACCCCTGAACCCCAAAAACCGACCCCCCAACCCTCCACCCTCAAAACCCCATGTAGGTCCCCCCAGCCTGACCCTCTCCTTTACCTGCCCCCCACCCCTACATACAGGTCCCCCCAAACCCCAACCCCCCACATCCATATGCACCCATTCACCGACATGCACACGCATACATGCACTCAGACACACACACCCACACACATACAGTCACGTACACCCCATGCACTCACACACACACCATCCTACCCCCTTTCCTCTCGGACAGCACTTACCTCTTCCATCGCGCTGCTCCGGGAGGGAACAGGCACCCTGGATGCTGCTCCGCTGCCATCGCCACCTCTCCATACACCGCCATGCCTATAACTGCTTCATTATAGGCGTGGCAGTGTATGGTCTGGTGTGGTGGTGAAGGTGGAGCAGCATCCACCCCCACCACCGACCACCAGCATGGCACATGGCGGCCCTCACCGCCATCAATTGTGGTGAGGCTCCATTCGTCATTATGTGGCGGGATGCCGGCCACCACCACTGGCAGTCTTGGCGGCGGGGCATCCCACCAAGTTCATAATGAGGCCCTTAGACTTTGATTGCCACAATTTAGAAAATCAGAAAAAGCTTATGGTTCTTGGTCACCCGAACCAAATTCTCCAGTCTAACCATTTAAACTAAAACCTAACTATTCTAATTCTAAAACAATATTTGAGAAAGGGTCTGCAAACAGAAAGTCAGTAGGATATTCTGTTAAAAGATGTGTGTGTAGCATGAAGCCACATAAGATCCATGCATGAGGTCTGAACCTCTGAACGGTCCGTTCATCTCCAAGGGGAAAAAAGGATCTGAGTTCTCTCACTAACTAAACCTTCTTTAAATCACAGTTTCCTAAGACAATTAAATCATCGTTGAAACTTCTTGATTGAACCCCTAATTGTTTTTAATTAGAAGTTACGACTTTCAGATACCTCGTATGATCTTGATACTTCTTGGTCTCAGCAATTTCAAAAGAGTTACAGCTGCCAACTTCCAAAATACTCCTCTTTCTCCTTGTATAGCTTGTCTCAAGCTTTCTGAGAAAAAGTTACAGATGAAAATTATGCCACAAATGCTCGGTTTTTCCTACTCATTTTTACTATTTCTTTATTTCAACAGTTATTTTCCTTGGCAAAACCTGAGGTCTCTACACATATGACCCCTTGCTGAATTCAAAAGTTTGTCTACTTTTCAGAAATCTGTAGCTTTTCTGGCTCACCCAGGGTTTTCACACTGGCTTCTGCCACAAACTGAAAGTAGGACGAGAGCCCCAAAAATAGGGAAAATAGGCTACCTGCTAGAAAAATGCCAAAACTGTGGTAGAAAATTAGGTTTTTGGATTCATCTCTGCATGTTCCTAAAAGCTGGGATAATGGTTACATTAGTACAGCAAGCCATTTTTGGATGCCATATTTAGGGATTTTGCTATAGGTTGTCTATTTTCATGGTCTCCTCCAGGGGAATCCACAAACCCTGGGTATCTTTCCAATCCCCAGGATGTTGGACAAAAGGAAGCAAATTTGTCATGGATACTGTACGTGGGAAAAAAGTTATGGAGCCCTAAGCGTGAACGACCCAAAATAGCCATAAAAGGGCTCAGCATGGGGGGGGGGGGAAGGCCCAGCAGCTAAAGGGTTAATAATGACAACCTTTGTTAAAGCAATACATTAGATATAATAGAGAAGTGCATTTATTCTTCTGCACATACAACTTTAGACTCATAAATCACACTAAACCTTATAAATAAAATGAATTCCACTACTACCAGTTACTCTAATGTATAAAATATACTGTGACATTATTTTAATCTGTTTAGCACATTGTCAATTCTGGTAGGCACAATGGTATCCGCCACAAATAAAACTTGAGCACTTTTAAACAATGTGTCAGTGCAGCTTTCTCTATGTTAGGCTTTTAAAACGTGAATAGAAATGTCGCCTAATGCTGACATCTGGGTCACTAAAAGAATTACTAAATGTTATGCTTCAACATAGTAAACACACCATTCCTTCATTTATGCTAGCAACAGTCCTTGTCAACTGCAGCATGACATGTACTATCCCAATAATGTGAGCCATATACACATTTTTGCACTGCATACTAGTATCCCGCGCTAACCTGTGTAATATTTCCATTTGAACAAATCTAATTTCTCTTTAGAGCAAAATTCGTTCTTGATTATCACAGTATCATTGATGTCGTTTTTAATGTATTTTATCTTTGCCACGCATATCAATGATGATGTCACTAATAAGAAGATTTGATTTCAGGAGTCATGGAGTGACCAATTAATAGTAGTATTAATTCAGGATGCTACTTTAGCATTTTCATTTCCTGACATTTGAAAGATTCAAAAAGAACAAACACCAAAACACTGTATTGTTTTCTACTGTTTTCTGTCAGAATACTGACTGCAGAAATACTGTATTGTTCGACTTAATATCATTTACAAAACTATTGCCCATTTGCATGTCAAATTTAAGTCAACTCTAAGGGATGAAACTTTCGTAAACTATATTTGTGACAAAATATTTGTGTTGGATGCAGTGCAGGAATGTGGATGATCCTGCTGGATAACGGTTCCAGCAGCCACTTCTGAGTTCCAACCCAGAGGAATATGCTGAATTTGTCCTGGTGGCAGCCTTTAGATGGTGAGGGGGCTTTCTTATTTTCAAATCCAGCTGGGCCCTAAATAAAGGTCAGATTTAAAGGGCCATCAGCAATTCTTTTGGTCAAGTATCACCCTGGCTGGGAGTCATCTGGAGCTTAACACCTAGACAACAATGTAATGGATGGAAACAAAGGTACACAGTTTCTCATTACACAAGTACTTAGGAGAAATTACGGGAGACAGGTTTTAATTTTGTTCAACTCCCTATGTAAGAGATGTGCTTGCACTGTAAAAATGCAAGATTTATTGTAATTGTGAATGTATTTATATAGAGTTTACGAGGCATTCAAGTGCTTTTTGGATGTGTAGGACGCTTCCCTAGAAACAAAGATTAGTAGTTAGCAGTTTAATACAATTTTCTCTTGTGCATTAGTTGTGTTTGGTTTGTGCTCTTGATCTCATGTGTGTTTAATTGCATTTGGAGTAGTGATAGGAATGGACTTGAAAACACAAGTTTGGAGTATGGATTGAATGAAAGGAATGGTATTAAAAAAGGGTAGTAGTAAGTTTTTTTGTAAATAGTGATTGTGTGTGATTGTTAGTTAGGTGGCCTGGCTAAAAAGGAGGGAGGGACAAAAGTTTGAAAAGGACGTTTGTGAGTTCACAATAGTCAGAAAGGTTTGGGATGAGCGAAAGGAAAGAGGGTTGGGAAGAACGGAAGTTATCTTTTAATAGAAAAAAGTAAGTGATTTATACTTACATATATACCCACCTGATGCTTGATAAAGTTATGTTTGCTTGATTAAACCCATCTATAAAAATACCCCTTATTGAAGTGCAACATTTACATGGTCTGCTGTCCACATTTATACAAGCCACTTATTGTAATTAGTAGCTGGCATAAACCTCTATATATGCACCTATATGTACAATGAAGCAGCTATTTTGGCTTGGTCTGATGTGCACACGTATCCATGTATCTTGTAGATTAATATATAGGCCCTCATTATGACATTGGCGGTAAAAGCCGCTTACCGCCATGCAGAAGACCGCCACCGCGGCTGCGGAATTCCGCCACAGGTATTATGACCCACAGTTCGGAATCCACCAAACTTCAGACACCCACACAAGTCCGCCACACCAAAGGTCAGTGAAAAACTGGCGAAAACAAAACCTCCACCGTCACGCCAACAGAAATACGCCTACACTATCACGACCCACGAATCCACGCAGCGGTCTTTCAACCGCGGTATTCCATTGGCGGTACACACTGCCGCGCTCAAAATACACACACATCTCCAAAACACAGCCACATTGGACAATTTGAAATACACACACCTGATACACATACACACACCACTCCCACACACTCAACACAATATAAAACACACACCCACATCACCCACAAACCCCTAGTACCAAAAATTCTGAAAGAAGGCCAGAGAGAGACACCACCATCCACAAACTAGCAGCCACAGGCACTCAACACCATCACCCACACAACTTCCACGCACAAAACACCACAGACCACTACATATCACCACACTTATCACCACACACACCACCCCACACATCACCCACACCACCCCTTAGCACGGCAAAGACACCTCAGGTTCTCGGAGGAGGAGCTCAGGGTCATGTTGGAGGAAAACATCCGGGTAGCGCCACAGCTATTCGGATCACGGGTGCAGCACACCTCCATTGCAAGGAAGATGGAGCTATGGCGAAGAATAGTGGACAGGGTCAACGCAGTGTGACAACACCAAAGAAATCAGGAGGACATCAGGAAGAGGTGGAACGACCTACGGGGGAAGGTGCGTTCCGTGGTCTCCAGATACCACCTGGCGGTTCAGCGGACTGGCGGCGGACTCCCACCTCCTCCCCCACAACTAACAACATGGGAGGAGCAGGTCTTGGCGATTCTGCATCCTGAGGGCCTCACAGGAGTAGGTGGAGGAATGGACTCTGGTAAGTCAAAGCTTTACTATTACATCCCCCACCCTACCTGCATGCCAGCACATACCCCCACCCTCACACTCACCCCATCACTCCTACTCCTCACAAATGCCCCACTATCACAAACCACCCACTCCAACACCAAGCCCTGCATGCAACACCAAAGCATGGACACCCATCACTAAAGCATTCCCACTGCACATACCCATACACCCCTCTAAACCATCATCACACAAGGTCCCAGACAGGAATGCTAGCACTGGGGTACACGGTCACCCATCCATTGCACACCTTGACACACACAGATGCAATAATCATGCTGTTATACCCCTGCAGGACCCCTACCCAACGTCACTGGACAGGAGGGTCCACACATGTCCACACCACCAACAGAAGAGGCCCACAGTGATGACAGCACCTCTGTCCAACTGGATCTAGATGACCAGCCTGGCCCATCGGGGACCTCGGGACAATCGGTTCCCCACACCCACTCACAGGCCACTACAGAGGTTCCCCCTCTGGAAACACCAGCACAGCACCCACCCAGCGGGCCCATACCTCCGTCCCCAGGACACGTCAATCAGCAGTGTGTCCACCACTACAGGGAACCAGGCTAACCCACCACCCCAACAACAACATGGACCTGGGGGCAGTGGTAGTGGGCACACCGTCCAGGGAACGGAGGCCCAGGAACACAGGGAAACTGGGAGGGCTGCTAGGAGACAGAGGGTGGACAGGCCCAGGGAACCCACTCTCTACGAGGCCCTCTCCACCATCATGGGAGCGTACCACCACTCCCAGGAGACGATGGCAACGGTACTGGCCAAGTTTCAGGAGACCCAGCGCCTGCAGGAGGAACAGTATAGGGGCTTCAGGGAGGAACTCAGAACCATCAATTCCACCCTAGGCACCATCGTAGGGGTGCTGAAGGAAGTACTCAACACCAGGAGGGACACTGTGGCACTACAAGGGGTCCGTGACACTAGCCTGGACGATGAACTGCCCACCACCTCCGCCGGCGCTAGTGGACAGGAGGTACCGCCACAGGACCACCACACCAGCACCCCACCCCCTGCAGATGGAGAACCACTTCGCAAACGGTCCCTGAGATCCAGGACAAAGACAGAGAACGATACCAAGACCCCCGCCAAGAAATGAGACGACCCTGAGAGTCATCCTACAGTCCCACTTTGTCACCCTGTCCATCCTCAAACTGCCCTAGCTCCACTTCCTATGCCCATTTGGGCAATGCACCTGTGAGACTAATAGACTGGACTCTGCCATGGACCTTCCTCCGCCATCACCCCTCACCGTTTTACAACCCCCTCCAATTTTGAGCACTTAAATAAACACCCTTAAAGCACAAAAAAATCTGGAGTCTGTCTGTGATTTCGGAATACTGTATTAGCAATAACTGTGGCAAAAAGCTTTTTCATTGGTAATGGCAACATACCTATGTCACATAGCTCTAGTCCATGAGGAATCAAAGCAGATGCCACACAGTGGGACCCACATCTGTGAAATCGTAAGGGAAAGTGACAACTCAGTGACCATACACTGGGTGAAAACGACAGACAGTAGAGAGGTAGTAGTGTTTAAGTACATGTAGTAGGCAGGTTTGTATTCTTACATGTGTGTCACCGGAAATATTGCTGGATCACTGAGTCCCTGTTGTCCATGTCTTCTTCATCTGCTTCCTCGTCTTCACTGTCCACAGGCTCCACAGCTGCAACAAGACCGCCATTTGGACCATCCTCCTGCAGAAAGGGCACCTGTGGTCGCAAAGTCAAGTTGTGAAGCATACAGCAGGCCACAATGATCTGGCACACCTTCTTTGGTGAGTAGAATAGGGAACCACCTGTCATATGGAGGCACCTGAACCTGGTCTTCAGGAGGCCGAAGGTCCGCTCGATCACCCTCCTAGTTTGCCCATGGGCCTCATTGTAGCATTCCTCTGCCCTTGTCCTGGGATTCCTCACTGGGGTCAGTAGCCATGACAGGTTGGGGTAACCAGAGTCACCTGCAAATGGCGAGGGACAACTGTTAGACACACACTAACCTGGAGGGATATCCCCAGACCCAGACAACCTTTCCCACTGAGTAGCTTCCAGGTGCACACCTAATAGCCACACACTCTGCCTCTGGAGTTGACCCATCACGTAAGGGATGCTGCTATTCCGCAGGATGTTAGCGTCATGCATTGAGCCAGGGAACATGGCATTCACATGGGAGATGTACTGGTCTGCCAAACATACCATCTGTACATTCATCGAATGATAACTCTTCCGGTTTCTGTACACCTGTTCACTCCTGTGGGGGGGTACCAAAGCCACATGGGTCCCATCAATGGCACCTATGATGTTGGGGATATGTCCCAGGGCATAGAATTCACCTTTCACTGTAGGCAAATCCTCCACCTGAGGGAAAAAGATGTAGCTCCGTATGTGTTTCAGCAGGGCAGAAAACACTCTGGACAACACGTTGGAAAACATAGGCTGGGACATCCCTGATGCTATGGCCACTGTTGTTTGAAATGACCCACTTGCAAGGAAATGGAGCACTGACAGCACCTGCACTTGATGGGGGATTCCTGTGGGATGGCGGGTAGCTGACATCAGGTCTGGCTCCAACTGGGTACACAGTTCCTGGATTGTGGCACGGGCAAGCCTGTATGTGATTATCACATGTCTTTCCTCCATTGTCAACAGGTCCACCAATGGTCGGTACACTGGAGGATGCCGCCATCTCCTCAAATGTCCCAGCGGGAGGTGCCTATGAAGGACAACAGCGAGCACAGAGTCAAACAACTCTGAGGTACGTACCCACAGCTTACACAGAACACCATTTATACTCAAAAAGTGGCCTGTATGTGTGTTGAGTCTAGGCCTAGGTATGTGTGACGCAGTTGAAAATGAAGCCATGTGGGCCCCTGAAATGGCAGCTGCCTGACCTCTAAAGTGGAACAATGGGTTGTGAGGTAACTGCGCTGGCGTTGTACACCGTCGCGGTAGGCGGTCGAAGACCTCGGCGCAATGCTGCATTGGTTAACATTGGACCCTATGGGTCCCAGGAGCCAATGACGATGTACGCCTGCGGTGACGGTACGCACCGCCGCGGATGTGACTCGATACCTCATCTTCGACAGGAGAGGACCTACACTGCAAGTGCTGCTGTGACCTTGGTCTGGAAGAGACAATGGCTCGAGTGTCTGGGGAAAGGGCCCCTGCCTTCACATCGGAGGAGTTGGAGAAACTCGTGGACGGGGTCCTCCCCAGTACATGCTACTCTATGGTCCTCCAGACAAACAGGTAAGTGCACTGGGAGCATGATGTATGGACTATGCCTGTGTGGTGAGGGGTGGATGTAAGAAGGAAGGGGGGAGAGTGCGGCGTGCATGAAACGACGGTGAGTGCATGTGCCACATGGCAAGGGTAGGGATGGGGGCCAATCACTTTGACGGTGCAGTTGGTAATAACTTTCTCTTCCCCGTGTACAAATCATGTAGGTCAGCGCCCACCAGAAAAAACATATTTGGAGTGCCATTGCCAAGGACGTCCGGACCCTGGGGGTCTACCACAGATGGAGCACCCACTGCCGGAAAAGATGGGAGGACATTCACCGCTGGAGCAAGAAGACGGCGAAGGCTCAACTGGGGATGGCCTCCCAATGTGGGAGGGGTGCCTGTTGCACCATGACCCCCCTGATATTCAGGATCCTGGCGGTGGCGTACCCGGAGTTGGATGGGCGCTTGAGGGCATCACAGTAGCCACAAGGGGGTAAGTACACTCACATTCTGCTGACTTTGTGCGCAGTGGAGGAGTCTCGGTGGGGGAGGTGGGCTGTTGGTTTCCCTAGGCCAGGGCGAGTTCCATAGGCAAGGTCCCTCCGTAAGGCAGGCCATATGGCACCCCACCCCACCTCTGTAGAGTGACAACTACACCTAGTCATGCCCCTGTGTCATCTATGTGTGCAGATGTCGTCCATAGCCTTGTAGGCCATTTCCCAGGAATTGAACAGTGGAGCCCAAAAGCGCGGCATAGTGCAGGGGGCTTCTGTGTCTGTCATGTCCGCGAACGGTAGCGGTAATGCATGCACTCAACATGTCTTTCTTCTGTCGTCGTCCCCCTTTTTGTGGTCTCCCTGTTCTTGTGTTCATTGGCATCATCAGGCGGAGGAGCAGTGGCACCGGAGCACCTGGGGGCTGCATCCCACATGGCCATGGAGGGCCACACTACGGAATCGGACTTCACCAGTGGGACGGAGGGCGAGGGGAGCTCCATGGCGGGGACAGGAGCTGAGACCAGTGACATGGACTCGTCCTCTGATGGGAGCTCCCTTGTGGTGGCGGCAACATCTGTGCCACCCCCATCTACAGGTACAGCCGCCACCCCCTCTTCCAGCACCGCCCTCCCAGCAGCCCCTCAGCCTTCGCCCGTGCCCGCTCACCCGGGAGGGTGGGCATCACCTTCACCCCAGGCCCCTCAGGCCCTGCCCCAGTCACCCCTGCTGCCCTCAGTGAGGAGGCCATTGACCTCCTCAGGTCCCTCACTGTTGGGCAGTCTACCATTTTGAATGCCATCCAGGGTGTAGAAAGGCAGTTGCAACAAACCAATGCATTCCTGGAGGGCATTCATTCTGGTCAGACGGCCCTTCAGTGAGCTTTTCAGACTCTGGCCTCAGCACTGATGCAGCCATTGTCCCTATGTCTAGCCTCCCCCCTCCATCTTCCTCCAACCCAATCCCCTGTACCTCAGCCTATCCCAAGCACACCTACAGACCAGCATGCACACACATCAACACACAAGGGAAGCTCAGGCAGCCATAAGCACCACACATCCCACAGGCACTCACGCAAGCATCACACACATGCAGACACACCAACATCCACTGCCTCCACTGTGTACCCCTCCTCCTCGTCTCCCTCCTGCATCCCTGTCTCGTCTACACTCACACCTGCATGCATTACCTCTACAGCCACTACGTCCCTGTCCAGCACACCCACAACCACACCCCGCTCACGTGCAGTCACCACCCCCACTACCATTCACACATCCCCTGTGCCCTCTCCCAGTGTGTCTGTGACGCCCCCTCCGAGGATACACAAACGCAGGCACACACCCACCCAACAGCCATCCACCTCACGACAGCCTTCAGCGCATGCACCTTCACCCAAAGTCAGCAAACGAACACCTCCTACAACCACAACCTCTTCCTCCACTCCCAAACCCCCTCCAGATACCCGTCCCAGTGTGTCAAAAAACATTTCCTGTCCAACCTTGACCTCTTTGCCACACCTCCCCCACCCCGTCCGTCTCATAGGTCCCGAACTAGCACCTCAGCCACAACATCTCCGGGACCAGTGGTGCCTGTAGTCACCGGAATCTGGAGTGCACCGGCCACCAGGGCAGCCAGTGTGGCACGGAGCCACAGGACAGACAGTCCCCCACCTGTGAAGCATCCGAAGTTGGCCAATGCCCGGCGGGAGAGGGGGAAGACTCCAGGCACTAAAGCCGCTCCCAGGGGTCCCGGTGGGAGTGTGGAGTCAGTTGTGACACCTTGGAAGGTGGGGAAGGGCCACAAGAAACCCGGCAAGTCTGGGAAGAGCAGCACGGCGGAGAAGACCGCCATCATGCCCGTCGCCCAGGAGGCCACCGCCAGCACAAGCCCAGCTGCCCAGAAGGCCACCGCTAGCACCAGCCCAGCTGCCCAGGAGGCCACCGCCAGCACCAGCCCAGCTGCCCAGGAGGCCACCGCCAGCACAAGCCCAGCTGCCCAGGAGGCCACCGCTAGCACCAGCCCAGCTGCCCAGGAGGCCACCGCCAGCACCAGCCCAGCTGTCCAGGAGACAAGCCCAGCTGCCCAGGAGGCCACCGCCAGCACAAGCCCAGCTGCCCAGGAGGCCACCACCAGCACAAGCCCAGCTGCCCAGAAGGTCACCGCCAGCACCAGCCCAGCTGCCCAGGAGGCCACCGCCAGCACAAGTCCCGCTGGGCCATGAAGGACCACCAGCAAAAGCTCCGCTGGGTCATGAAGGACCGCCAGCAAAAGCCCCGCTGGGCCATGAAGGACCACCAGCAAAAGCCCCGCTGGGACATGAAGGACCGCCAGCAAAAGCCCCGCTGGGCCATGAAGGACCGCCAGCACAAGCCCCGCTGGACCATGAAGGACCGCCAACAAAAGCTACGCTGGGCCATGAAGGTCCGCCAGCAGCTGAGTCCCTGCAATAGAGACCGTCGTCTCAAGCACCGCTGAACAGGGCACTGCCGCCGCAAGCACCGCTGAACAGGGCACAGCACCGCTGAACAGGGCACCGCCGTCTCAAGCACCGCTGAACAGGGCACCGCTGTCTCAAGCACCGCTGAACAGTGCACCGCCGCCTCAAGCACCGCTGACCAGAGCACCGCCGCCTCAAGCACCGCTGAACAGGGCACCGCCGCCTCAAGCACCGCTGAACAGGGCACCGCCGTCTCAAGCACCGCTGAACAGGGCACCGCCGCCTCAAGCACCACTGGCCCATGGGCGCCAAGGGCACTGACGCTACTGAGTCCGTTACGGGCAGAATGAAGCACTCTGGGCACCATGCCCCCTCCAGAACCAGTGGAGAGATCCATCCACTACCTCTCTCCTTAGCAGGATGAAGCACTCTGGGCACCAAGCCCCCTCCAGAACCAGTGGAGAGCTCCATCCACTACCTCTGTCCTTAGCAGGATGAAGCACTCTGGGCACCATGCCCCCTCCAGACCCAGTGGAGACTGTTATCCACTTGAGAGACTGTGGCTTTGGACTCCCCAGGATGGAACAGTGGGCAACCCAACCACTGTAGAGACTTGAGAGACTGTGGCTTTGCACTCCCCAGGATGGAACAGTGGGCAAGCCACCCACTGTAGAGACTTGAAAGACTGTGGCTTTGCACTACCCAGGATGGAACAGTGGGCAACCCACCCACTGTAGAGACTTGAGAGACTGTGGCTTTGCACTCCCCAGGATTGAACAGTGGGCATGTGGCCCCCTCGTGGATTTGGCGTTGTGCACTCAACCGGCTGAGGTGCCCCCCCTTTCCCTCCCCCTGAGGTGCCTGTTTAGTTGCTCTCTGATGCCCCTGCAGTGTTCTCTCCGTCATGGTCGGGATTCTTGTGTGGGCCTCGCCCATACCGTGTGGGCCCAGTGTCCCACGGACTTAATTGGAGCACTACCTGGACTACTATGCTTGGTATATATTTTGTAAATGGTGTATATATATTTTTGACTACTTGATTTTAATATATTACAATGGTTACACTCATTTTCTATTGTCTTTGCATTCTTCCGGGGAGGTTGGGGGGTGTAACTGTGATGTATTAATATGCATTAGTGTGTGTGTTGTAGTGGGTGAGGGTGTGGGTGTTGCGTGTGTGTGTCCTGTTTTTTCCCTCCCACTCCCCTGTGTTGTAGGTGCAGTACTCACCGTGGTCTTCGCTGCCAACGTTCGTGCTCCTGGTAGAGGAGCAGGAAGACTATTGCAGGTAGAATTTGGAGTTCCGGGTCCATGGTGTCCTCGTGGGGTGTGTAGAGGTGAGCGTTTTCCCTTTGGAATTCCTGTTTCCGCTGTGTTTTTATCCGCGGTGAATCCGCCTCCGGAAAAGGTGGCGGATTGGTGGGTTGTAATAGTGTGAGCGGTACATTGTCTCCCGCCTGTCTGTTGGCAGTGACCGCCGCGCTGTTTGTTTGTACCGCCGTGGCGGTTGGAGTGTTAAAGTCGCTGTCTTTGCTGGCGGTTTTTGCCATGGTCGTAATGGCACATTTTTTACCGCCGGCCTGTTGGCGGTCTTACCGCCGCTTTAACACCGTCCGCTAGGGTTGTAATGACCACCATAGTTTTCCCCATATGTTAATGTATCTGCTTATAACAGGAGGCATAGTTCAAAGTACAATGATGTGTACTTCTATTACAGAGGTTGTTTCCCATACTGTGTGAAGTGTAGTTTGTCATATTTGAATTGTGAGGATAGTCATTATATGCAGAATAGCCAGCTCTTGACTAATCTGAAGTGGAAATGGTTGTGTGAGGATCTTGTGTTTGTGGGTAGGGAGTTCCATAGTTTTCCTATTTGAACATGGAATGATGTTCCACCCATTTTGTTTCTTGTATTTAGGAATTATGAGGAGGGGAGCCATTCTTGAGTGTAGACCCCTCTATGTACTTATTTATTGATTTTCTTCCTGATAAAGAGTGGTCCTCTGCCATGCATTGCTTTGTGTATGGCACAAATCAACTTCTGGCAACTAGTAACTAGTGCAGTGCCCTCAAAGCAGAGGAGATATGTGCTTGTGGCTTTACATGTAGGAGGAGTCTAGTGTCTGCATTCTGAATTCTTTGTAATCTTCTTATAGTGGACATAGTTGAGCCATGGTACAGACCAGTAGCGTAGTTCAGTTTTGATAGGACAAGAGAGAAGGTAACTTGAACCTTGTGGTGTGGGAGGCCGGAGTGCTGAAGATGTGTTGCAGTGTCTTCATTGTGAGAAAGCTTGATTTGTCTACCTTATTCACTTGTGGATTCATTCGCAGTTTGGAGTCCAGGGTAATTCCAAGGTATTTTACCTTCTTGGATATTTTTGAAGGTGGTGCTAGATCATCAGGTCAGGCGCAGAGGGGATTGTACTGCTTGGGTGCTTTTGCAGACTCCTCTCCCATTAAGGCACACTGGAAAGTTAGTCCGGGGCCAGCTGGTTTTGCTGTGCTGGGAGGGCTACAGGGGCTACATTGACCAGGATGGTCTGAGGTTTGGCACTGCTGAGATCCAGCAGTTATTGGCCTGGTTTGCACGTGTGATGTGGCACATCAAGTCAGCAGTAGACGGTGGCATGGGATTCCGGGCCACAACAATGACCTGGTCCTCAGCGTGCCTTGCTCCTTCGCCACTTGGACTCAGAATGATGTCTCCACAAAGCAGAAGCCTGGTTCTCAGGATTTCTGGCTAAACATAGACCTTTATGTCAAATGATTTATCTGTCTGCATAATTACACAAATATTGATTTAAATGGTGCCTACTATTTTTTAATATAATTCTTTTACAGCACTGCTCATTCCAGTGTGAGGTGTCAGAGCACTTTACATTACACACACAGAGGCACAATAAATCATACAAGTCTGAACATGTACAGGAAATATTACATAAGGCAATGATGGTTATAAGGGGTAGAAATGTATGTTGTCCATGTAATAATCCCCTCAAAATTGATTGGTACACAAAGATCTCTGCAGCAGGTGTTTTACCCATGGACACCATGGACATCATTTAGGAGTCGCCAGGGGTTGCAGCTGTAACACGTGCCTTACCCCTTGTGACCCCTGGCACTCCCTTTGCGACCCCTGGCCCCAGAGGTGGCAAAATGAGAACCAGGATCACAGGGGTAGCTCGTCCTTGCAGATATCCATTGGAGCTCCATTTAACTTCTTTTCTGTCAGTGTTTTATTACACTAATAGTGAATAATATATTATTCACTATTAGTGCAACAAATAATGGAGTACAATTAGCTGGAATATGCCCCTCACGGGCAACTGAGGAAGTGAGAATACTATTAACTGTATGCTGTGTGAGTGCTTGCTGGTTAGAGTCTGTTTATGTGAAGGAGTGTGTGTATATATAAAAGTGTGTGTGTGTTTAAGCATGTTTGTGAGTAAAAGTAAAGGTCAAATGGCGTCCGATGTCACTTCCACTAACCCTGGCATTTTGGCTAACTGACGTTCATAGTCTTAACCCTGCAAGTTATTTTAAAATGCGGCCTCTGGGTGGACAGTTCATTAAACTAGAACAGATTTACTGTTATGCGTGTCCTTGTCGCAATTTTTAGCAACAGATTTTTAACTAAATGTACAAGATTGACTGTCAGACTCTGCTTTTCAAGCTCCGCCCCTCGTTAACCCACCCCCCTTTCCTCTGCCACACCTTTACTACCAATGTAGGGGTTCCCGACATACATTTTCTCAATTCCAGCACTAGTCTAATGATGTCCCTATTACATCATTCTGGTACGAAACATTTTATACTGTTTTTGCCGTGAGCTCTGTTTGCAGACTAAAGGTTCGCTCACTTCCCACATATCCCATGTGGTCTTTGTAAATATTTAACATGAATTACTCATTAGCCCAAAACCCTGAGCCACTCTTACCAAACAGCTCTCTCCAAAAGATCTCCAGACCGCAGAACCCAAGATTCCAAATTCCTCCCTTGGTTACAGCCCAATAAATTGGATTTTATGATCAAAACAGGTAAGAGAACCCTATCTAATCGCGAGGGCGAGTGACTTCTTTAGGGGGACACAAAGCCATTCTTGGGTACAAGTTTTGAATGAATAGCAAAGGGAACATTTTATCAGCAGAACGCAGCACAAAAATCTGCATCCTTGCACGAACGCCAAAATATACTATGCTCATATTTACAGTAAAAAGCATGACAATAATTTAATAGACTAAACAAACGCAAATAATGCTGTGCTCGCATGATGCCAAACACAAATTAAAATTCCGCCCGAGCACAAAAGCAGAGTAGAGCGAGCGGTGTGAGCTTTGTACTCCAGGCACACATTTCATTTCAGTATAATTCTTCTCACACAGATGACAGTCCATGGTTAAAATCGAATAATATACGCAATTTCCCAAAAAATTGCACGTGGTACACATGGAAATATCACACAAAGGCCCGTATTTATACTTTTTTTGCGCCGCATTTGCGTCGTTTTTTGACGCAAAAACAGCGCAAACTTGCAAAATACCATTGTATTTTGTAGGTTTGCGCCGTTTTGCGTCAAAAAGCGGCGCAAATGCGGCGCTAAAAAAAGTATAAATACGGGCCAAAGTCCTTTTGCCCATTGTTTACACCTGTTTTCTTTAGGCGCCATTACTCCAAGCAAAGCCTGCTTGCGCTACTTTGCATGATTTAGGCCCGTATTTATACATTTTGACGCTAAACTGCGCTAACGCAGTTTAGCGTCAAAAAGTTTAGCGCCGGCTAACGCCATTCTGAAGCACCATGCGGGCGCCGTATTTATTGAATGGCGTTAGCCGGCGCTAGCAGACCGGCGCTGCCTGGTGTGCGTGGAAAAAAACCACGTACACCAGGCAGCGCCGGCGTTGGGGAAAATGGCGTTAGGGCGTCTTAAAAATGGTGCAAGTCAGGTTGACGCTAAAAAATCACCTCCACCCGATTTGCGCCATTTTTAACGACGCCCAGATGCCATTTACATGACTCCTGTCTTAGTAAAGACAGGAGTCATGCCCCCTTGCCCAATGGCCATTCCCAGGGGACTTATGTCCCCTGGGCATGGTCATTGGGCATAGTGGCATGTAGGGGGGCACAAATAAGGCCCCCCTATGCCACCCAAAAAAAAAAAAAACTTACCTGAATGTCCCTGGGATGGGTCCCTCCATCCTTGGGTGTCCTCCTGGGGTGGGCAAGGGTGGCAGGGGGGGTCCCTGGGGGCAGGGGAGGGCACCTGTGGGCTCATTTTGAGCCCACAGGCCCCTTAACGCCTACCCTGACCCAGGCGTTAAAAAGTGGCGCAAATGCGGGGTTTTTTGACCCGACCACTCCCGGGCGTGATTTTTGCCCGGGAGTATAAATACGACGCATTTGCGTCGCCGTCATTTTTTTAGACGGGAACGCCTTCCTTGCATCTCATTAACGCAAGGAAGGCGTTCACGCCAAAAAATGACGCTATTTGCCCATACTTTGGCGCTAGACGCGTCTAACGCCAAAGTATAAATATGGCGTTGGTTTTGCGCCGAATTTGCGTCGAAAAAAACGACGCTAATTCGGCGCAAACGGAGTATAAATATGCCCCTTAATTTCTTATGGCTTTGCATGCAGTGGGCTGTTTGAGCAGTTCTTGCCCTGTTACATCAACTTCGTTTGTATGCATTACCAGAGTTTTCACAGTATTCTAGCATATATGTCAACATTTTAGAAGAGATAAGAGTAAGATTTACAAAAAAACTATTGGGTGAATGTATTTTTCCCATTGGCTCCTACTGAAGCAGAGGCAATGTAAGGCGGGAGAAAGCCAAAATAAAGTCACTTTTTGCTTCATAATCGTGAATCTTCCGACTGAATCGGGTCTAATGGCATGTATGTGCTAATCACGAAGGTTAACGATTCTGTGGAGTTATCTTTAAGCACAATAAATCATTTGTAAACAATCCTTTGTTGACCAACACTACTTGTACGTTAACCGCTTGAGTGCGGGCGTCGGCCACTGGCCGACGCCCACACACCCTCCCTGGTGCGGGTCACGACCAGTGGCCGACACCAGGAAGGGCATTAATAAATCCTCGGGTGCGTCGCACCCGAGGATTTTTTTTAAATTTTTTTACTACCCCCGGGAGACACGGAAGCTACCGTGTCTCCCCCCGCCCCTTTGTGACGTCAGCGCGCCGCGAGGCGCGCTGACGTTGCAAAGGTGTTTTCCCCATGAAAGCAGGAAGCAGCCTTGCGGCCGCTTCCTGCTTTCATGGGGAAAACGGCCTTTTACACGTTCGGGAAGGCCTCGTAAGAAAGGGGAGTGTCTCCCCTTTCTTACGAGGCCTTCCTGAAAGTGTTTCCTGGCCCCCGGTCGCAGCTGTGCTGCGATCGGGGGCCAGGAAACACTTTCAGGTTTCCTGGCTCCCCCGATCGCAGCACAGCTGCGATCGAGGGGGCCAGGAAACATTTTGAAAAGGCCTCGTAAGAAAGGGGAGACTCTCCCCTTTCTTACGAGGCCTTCTGAAACTGTTTCTGGCCCCCGATCGCAGCACAGCTGCGATAGGGGGCCAGAAACAGTTTCAGAAGGCCTCGTAAGAAAGGGGAGAGTCTCCCCTTTCTTACGAGGCCTTCTGAAACGGTTTCCTGGCCCCCGATCGCAGCACAGCTGCGATCGGGGGCCAGGAAACCCCACTAGACACCAGGGATTTCACTTTTGGGGGGCGGCCCCCCGGAAAACGGGCGGCCCCCCCCCCCCGGCATAATTTTTTTTATAAAAAAAAAAGGTAGGTGCCCCCTGGGGGGGGGGGGGGGGTGGTTGCGATCGCGCCCCCCCCAGGGGATTTTTTTTTCACAACAAAAAAAAATTAATAAAAAAAAAAGAAATGACAGGGGGTCGCCCGTGGGCAGGGTGACCCCCTGTGGGGGCTTTTTTTTTTTTAGATGTTGTAGGGTTTCCCTGGGGGCCATTTTGGCCCCCAAGGAAACCATACAGCAACTCAAAAAAAATATATATATGTATATATCTATATATATATATATCTATGTAGGTAGATATATCTAGGTACATGGATATATCTATAGATATATCTATGTAGATATATATATATATATATATATATATATATATATATATAGGTAGATCTGTATCAAAGAGATTTATAAAGCGCGCTACTCACCTGTGAGGGTCTCAAGGCGCTGCAGGGGGGGACGGGGGGAGGGAAAGGGGCTAGGAGGTTCACTGTTCAAAAAGCCAGGTTTTGAGGCCCTTCCTGAAAAGAAGTAGGTTTTGGGTCTTGCGAATGTGGGTTGTGAGTGCGTTCCAGGTTTTGGGTGCAATGTAGGAGAAGGATCTGCCCCCGGTGGTGGTGTGTTTGATGCGGGGGACAGAGGCGAGAGAGAGGTCAGCTGAGCGGACGTTTCGTGTGGGGGTGTGGAAGGTGACTCTCGTTGAGGTAGGCAGGGCCTGTGTTGTGGAGTGATTTGTGTGCGAGGATGAGGATCTTGAAGGTGATCCTTTTGTCAATGGGGAGCCAGTGGTGGGATTTGAGGTGTGGAGAGATGTGTTTGTGTCGGCGGAGGTCGAGGATGAGTCGTGCTGCTGAGTTCTGGATGCGTGTAGTTTGCACTTGAGTTTTAGAGAGGTGCCGGCGTAGAGGGCGTTTCCGTAGTCAAACCTGCTGCTGATGAGTGCGTGAGTGACAGTTTTTCTGGTCTCTGTGGGGATCCATTTGAATGTTTTTCAGTATACGGAGTTTGTTGAAGCATGAGGAGGTAAGAGCGTTGATTTGTTGGGTCATAGAGAGGGAGGAGTCTAGGATGATGCTGAGGTTGCGTGCGTAGTTGGCGGGGGTGGGTGCAGGGCCTAGCGTGGTGGGCCACCATGGGGGGTCCCAGGTGTTTTTGTGTGGGCTAAAGAGGATTATTTCGGTTTTGCTTGAGTTGAGTTTCAGGTGGTTGGCTGTCATATATACATCACTTTTGTCAATATGTGTGTGGTTTCCCTGGGGGGAAAAGGGTCCGACTTGTCTAGTGGCAGTTTTAGTGCCATAAAGAAGCGCAGAAGGTTTATATGCCTACTGCAAAGAGCACATCTGTATTTTATGTAAATAGCTGAGTACATTAGTAAAGTCTATGGAGAGATGAAGGGCACTTTTGCTGGGTGGTAATGAGGGAATCCGAGGAGGAGGGAGTGGGAGCACCAATAATGATTGTTGGACTGGGCGCAGGAGGTGCTAAAGACTGTGACGAATGGTATGTGACAAGGTGTTTTTTGAGTGTCTTGAAAGTACGTGCTGATTGAGGGAAGAAGCGCAGGTAAGGTGGCCTCTACTGTTGCACGTATCTCACACACACCATCGATTTTGTGACTGTCTACGTAGGCTAGTGTTTTAGAGCAACAGTTTAGCCAATAGCAGAGATGGCATCTTGATGGATGACTGCTGCCTGCACTCGGGTTATAGAGGACTGCTCTGACATAGGATCAGAGACTGAGACATCAGATACTGAGACAGCATCTGAGGGATAGGACAATGGCGCAGACTCTGGGAGTGATTTTTCAGTCAGAGGAGTCCCATTCGAAAACTCCTCTTCCAGTACATTATGAGGGAGGTGATGAGGACAGTCCTGCTGTCCCTTCGCAAGCTGTTCGTGCAACTGGGTAATAGTGGGTTAGGCCAACCCAGAGTGCAGGTGAATGCGGCGGCAAGCAGAGAGAGAGTGCTCTCTTGGGAGCTCACCAATTTAGTTCAGCCCCAAATTCCACCACCCAAATCATATTGTGGAGACATCAAAATTGTCTATGGCAAAACAAACTGGTTTTGTAAGGCAGGCACCTGTGTTTTTGGTCCTGGATTCGGCGGCCATATAGAGAAACACACTAAACCCAAACATTTCTGGAAACTAGACATTCGGGGGAGTCCACAGAGGTGTGACTTGTGTGGATTCCCCAAAGTTTTCTTACCCAGAATACCCTGCAAAGCTGAAATGTTGAAAAAAAACTCTATTTTTCTCGCATTTCTGTCACACAAACTACAGGAATATGGTGGGATCCACAACATTCCTACCACCCAGTGACTCCTCACCTGTCCAGATAAAAACACTACCCCACTTGAGTGCCTACACCTAGTGCCTGTGTCAGGAATGGATCACCCCAGGGTCAACAGCTGCCTCACGTAAGGACCAACATTGACCGTTGTGTGATCTATTCCTGTCGCAGGCACCAGGCCTAACCACACAAGTGAGGTATCATATTTATCGGGAGACTTGGGGGAACGCTGGGTGGAAGGAAATTTGTGGCTCCTCTCAGATTCCAGAACTTTCTGTCACCGAAATGTGAGGAAAACGTGGTATTTTAGCCACATTTTGAGGTTTGCAAAGGATTCTGGGTAACAGAACCTGGTCCGAGCCCCACAAGTCACCTCATCTTGGATTCCCCTGGGTTTCTAGTTTTCAAAAATGTGCTGGTTTGCTAGGTTTCCCCAGGTGCCGGCTGAGCTAGAGGCCAAAATCCACAGGTAGGCACTGTTTTCTATGAAAAAATGTGATGTGTCCACGTTCTGTTTTGGGGCATTTCCTGTCGCGGGCGCTAGGCCTACCCACACAAGTGAGGTATCATTTTTATCGGGAGACTTAGGGGAACGCCGGGTGGAAGGAAATTTGTGGCTCCTCTCAGATTCCAGAACTTTCTGTCACCGAAATGTGAGGAAAACTTGTTTTTTTAGCCACTTTTTGAGGTTTGCAAAGGATTCTGGGTAACAGAACCTGGTCCGAGCCCCGCGAGTCACCCCTCCTTGGATTCCCCTAGGTCTCTAGTTTTCAGAAATGCACAGGTTTGGTAGGTTTCCCTAGGTGCCGGCTGAGCTAGAGGCCAAAATCTACAGGTAGGCACTTCTCAAAAAACACCTCTGTTTTCTTCCAAAAATGTGGATGTGTCCACATTGCGCTTTGGGGCGTTTCCTGTCGCGGGCGCTAGGCCTACCCACACAAGTGAGGTATCATTTTTATCGGGAGACTTGGGGGAACGCCGGGTGGAAGGAAATTTGTGGCTCCTCTCAGATTCCAGAACTTTCTGTCACCGAAATGTGAGGAAAACTTGTTTTTTTAGCCACTTTTTGAGGTTTGCAAAGGATTCTGGGTAACAGAACCTGGTCCGAGCCCCGCGAGTCACCCCTCCTTGGATTCCCCTAGGTCTCTAGTTTTCAGAAATGCACAGGTTTGGTAGGTTTCCCTAGGTGCCGGCTGAGCTAGAGGCCAAAATTTACAGGTAGGCACTTCTCAAAAAACACCTCTGTTTTCTTCCAAAAATTTGGATGTGTCCACGTTGCGCTTTGGGGCGTTTCCTGTCGCGGGCGCTAGGCCTACCCACACAAGTGAGGTATCATTTTTATCGGGAGACTTGGGGGAACGCCGGGTGGAATGAAATTTGTGGCTCCTCTCAGATTCCAGAACTTTCTGTCACCGAAATGTGAGGAAAACTTGTTTTTTTAGCCACTTTTTGAGGTTTGCAAAGGATTCTGGGTAACAGAACCTGGTCCGAGCCCCGCGAGTCACCCCTTATTGGATTCCCCTAGGTCTCTAGTTTTCAGAAATGCACAGGTTTGGTAGGTTTCCCTAGGTGCCGGCTGAGCTAGAGGCCAAAATCTACAGGTAGGCACTTCTCAAAAAACACCTCTGTTTTCTTCCAAAAATTTGGATGTGTCCACGTTGCGCTTTGGGGCGTTTCCTGTCGCGGGCGCTAGGCCTACCCACACAAGTGAGGTATCATTTGTATCGGGAGACTTGGGGGAACGCCGGGTGGAAGGAAATTTGTGGCTCCTCTCAGATTCCAGAACTTTCTGTCACCGAAATGTGAGGAAAACTTGTTTTTTTAGCCACTTTTTGAGGTTTGCAAAGGATTCTGGGTAACAGAATCTGGTCCGAGCCCCGCGAGTCACCCCTCCTTGGATTCCCCTAGGTCTCTAGTTTTCAGAAATGCACAGGTTTGGTAGGTTTCCCTAGGTGCCGGCTGAGCTAGAGGCCAAAATCTACAGGTAGGCACTTCTCAAAAAACACCTCTGTTTTCTTCAAAAAATTTGGATGTGTCCACGTTGCGCTTTGGGGCGTTTCCTGTCGCGGGCGCTAGGCCTACCCACACAAGTGAGGTATCATTTTTATCGGGAGACTTGGGGGAACGCCGGGTGGAAGGAAATTTGTGGCTCCTCTCAGATTCCAGAACTTTCTGTCACCGAAATGTGAGGAAAACTTGTTTTTTTTAGCCACTTTTTGAGGTTTGCAAAGGATTCTGGGTAACAGAACCTGGTCCGAGCCCCGCAAGTCACCCCTCCTTGGATTCCCCTAGGTCTCTAGTTTTCATCAATGCACAGGTTTGGTAGGTTTCCCTATGGACCGGTAGAGCTAGAGGCCAAAATCTACAGGTAGGCACTTTGGAAAAAACAGCTGTGTTTTGTATAAAAAAAATAGGATGTGTCCATGTTGTGTTTTGGGGCATTTCCTGTCGCGGGCACTAGGCCTACCCACACAAGTGAGGTATCATTTTTATCGGGAGACTTGGGGGAACACAGAATAGCAAAACAAGTGTCATTGCCCCTTATCTTTCTCTACATTTTTTCCTTCCAAATATAAGAGAGTGTGTAAAAAAGACGTCTATTTGAGAAATGCCCTGCAATTCACATGCTAGTATGGGCACCTCGGAATTCAGCGATGTGCAAATAACCACTGCTCCTCAAAACCTTATCTTGATCCCATTTTGGAAATGCAAAGGTTTTCTTGATACCTCTTTTTCACTCTTCATATTTCAGAAAATGAATTGCTGTATACCCAGTATAGAATGAAAACCAACTGCAGGGTGCAGCTCATTTATTGGCTCTGGGTACCTAGGGTTCTTGATGAACCTACAAGCCCTTTATATCCCCGCAACCAGAAGAGTCCAGCAGACAAAACGATATATTGCTTTCAGAAATCTGACATCGCAGGAAAAAGTTACAGAGTAAAACATAAAGAAAAATGGCTGTTGTTTTCAGCTCAATTTCAATATTTTTTTATTTCAGCTGTTATTTTCTGTAGGAAAACCTTGTAGGATCTACACAAATGACCCCTTTCTGAATTCAGAATTTTGTCTAGTTTTCAGAAATGTTTAGCTTTCCGGGATCCAGCATTGGTTTCACACCCATTCCTGTCACTAACTGGAAGGAGGCTGAAAGCACCAAAAATAGTAAAAATGGGGTATGTCCCAGTAAAATGCAAAATTTATGTTGAAAAAAGTGGTTTTCTGATTCAAGTCTGCCCGTTCCTGAAAGGTGGGAAGATGGTGATTTCATAACCAGAAACCTTTTGTTGATGGCATTTTCAGGGGAAAAAACACAAGCCTTCTTCGGCAGCCCTTTTTTCCAATTTTTTTGGAAAAAACAAAATTTTCACTGTATTTTGGCTATTTTCCTGGTCTCCTCCAGGGGAAACCACCAACTCTGGGTACCATTAGAATCCCTAGGATGTTGGAAAAAAAGGACGCAAATTTGGCGTGGTTAGCTTATGTGGACAAAAAGTTATGAAGCCCTAAGCGTGAACTACCCCAAATAGCCAAAAAAGGGCTCAGCACTGGGGGGGAAAAGGCCCCGCAGCTAAGGGGTTAATTCACCAAAATGCGAGGGGTAGCGGAAGTGACATCACATGTCCTTTGACCTCCACCTTCACTCACACATACACACTTACAAATAAACATACATTCACAATTATACACACTCTCTCACATAAACACCTCTTCACTAGTGTGGTAATGAACCTTGAGGAGGCCCATTGCAAAATACATGGAAGAGGGCCACCATGCTCCAGACCCAGTCAAGAACTCTCAGGCCAGGGGACCTCTGCCCGTGCATAATGCCAGAGGGTGTCACTTGGAGGTTGGGACCCCGCGCCTCTGGGGCTGCGGTGGCTATTGTTATGCCACTGACTCTCACCCACATGCACGCATACAACATACATTTAAAAACATTTTTTACTTAACTCAGCTGCCATGGAAGGGCATATTCCAGCTAATGTACTCCATTTTAATTACACTAATAATGAATAAATTATTATTATTAACTATTGTTGTGATAAAAATATTGACAGAAAACAAAGAGTGGAGCCTAATGTTGAAATTTTACTAATGAATATTAATGTATTCTGAGTGTTGAAGTTGCATAGAAAATGAGTTAACGTAGAAAAATAATACACGCATTAGAAATTGTGCCTACTTGAGTGGCCATCAGTATTCACAAAATGTACTTATTAACAACTTATTAATGTAAAATGTTGAGCTCATGTTTGGATTAATGTAGTAGTATGTCCTATTAGAGGTTATGTATTATGTATTTGCTTTATTAATCATAGGCCTTACCTTAGCGAGGTCTTGGGCCTAGTTGCATGGCCTCATGTCAAACTGCATTGCTTTAGACCAATTATAAAATGGCTGCTTCAGGAATTAAATTGTGGTTTTCTATTGCATTGACCAAATGCTAGTAGCTGAAATTCTTTCCCGTGAGAACTGCTTGCTGTAATATGCTGTACTAGCTAGGGATACATTGTATAATTTAGTGTGTGTAAAGACGACCTTCACAGGAGCAGACAATGGATGCACTGACTGGAGAATAAACTGATACAAATTATGTTACCTGACGAGCCCAACGACGGGAACAGGAGTAGAGCAGCCAATCATCAACATGTGAACAGTAAACTAGTAAATGCTTAGATTTGGGGTTCTACTTTCATTGGACTAAACGTAAACGTAAACGTATTATTCTTCAACCAATAGCAATGTGGGAAGTAGTTTTAGGAAATCTAATTTAGCCAGACTGCACCGAGAGAAGATGTGCCATTTTGCTCTTTTTAACTTAACCGTCCCAAGACGCTATTAGCTATCATTCTTTTTCCGAACTGCATGAAGAAACTTTACTTTTCTGAATTTTAATGCTAAATTTCGATGCCTTGCTGACCGAACTGATGTCCAATTGACAAAGACTGTCACAGCTTGCTGAACCATACTGAGGCAACAAATAAGATGATGTTACTGATTGTTATGCCTATTTGCTTTTGTCCCTAGGTACCAACCGCTAATTTTGATAGAGCCATAGTTAGATATTTTTCCAAATTTGTGTTGACTGAAATTGTTTTGCATGAAGCCCAAACATGCTATTCTAATCGGAAGGTTAGTTAGGTTATTCACTGATGATGCTTGCTACATACAATAACAGTTGATGTTGTTTCTTTGCTGAATCTAAATATATGCTATTTCTGTTGCGCAGTTATTCTTGCTATTGATTTTTACTGTAACCTTAGAATGTGTAGTGGCCCAAGGCTTGATTAAATTGTGATTCTTTAGGAGATTTGGGCAACCAGTACTGTTTTTGTATGCTTACCATTTGACTTTGAGACTAAGTTACGTAATATTAGCATTGTTAATATAGGAAAATGAACATTTTAACTTTTACATAGAGGTGTGGTTATTCATGACTGTAAGGTCATGGTGTGTGGAAATTACTGACTCTTATAATTGTCAAAGCTAGTGTGAATCTGAGTTTAGGAGGACAAGCCGCAAGACTTTGTCAGCCGCAGTAGGTGTGAGTGTGATGTCATTGGAGCCGCGCTGGGATAGGCTGGTTAGCGAGAAGGGTTGCGCACGGATTGCCGGAGAACCGTGAATCGCAATTGGTTGAGCAGGTTGGTGAAGAGGATTCTGGGATTAAAAGTCACTTTCTGATTCAATTTAGAATAGAAATGACATTTTTCAAAGCTTTAAAGATTGCCTTAAGGGGAGATTTGTACATTACAACGAGTATAGGGGATATTGCACTGCCAGAAGGTACACCAGCTTACATTGTAATAGAAGAAAAGGGTGCTGCGCCATGTCTTTGGCTGAAACAATGGTCCTAAGTGACAGAGAAAGATGGGAGCTTAGCGTTTCCAGCACTTGGAACATTTAATTTGAGGAGCTTAGAGAATCTGAGGAGTGGTCTGTATTACTTAAAACCTCCTCCGAGACCAGCACAATTAAAGGCATTAGCAATCTGGGAACTAGTAGCTAGACAGCAACAGCAAAAGAAGTTTGAGAGGAGAATGAGAAAGGCAGAGAAGACACTAGCAGAGGCTAGATGTCACGCTTGCGGAGGAATCGGACACTGGAAGTGGGAGTGTCCGATGATGGTACAGGATGGTGTTGTTCAGCAAACAAGTGACATATATTCGTTCCAAAATATGAGAGGACCGAGAATGACAGCTCATAATCCAAATTTCAAAAACAATGTGAATCAGATGCAAAATATTCAACCTATGTGCAGCAGGTGCAAATGCCACATGTGCAGATGACACAGTTCTAGCCAATGCACCAGCAGGTTCAAATGGCACCTAGACAGCAAATCAGAATACCTCATGCCCCAATGGAACAGCAGCAGGTGATACTTCCTCAACAGGTCAAAGGCTTAACTAGAGTAATAACACATTACACAAAATTCCCATTACACAGTGAGAATCAAATAAACGATGAGTGGGTGAGCGAGAGTTCTGATGAAGAGGAATCTGTTTTTTCAGCTTCCTTGGAGGTAGAACAGAAAGGTCCTTATGTGAAGGGAAAATTAATGGGTCATAAAGTTTCCTTCTTGGTTGACACAGGAGATACACGCTCTACAGTGAGAACTGTTGACGTTCCAAATCTGCCCCTTTTAGGAAGGACAGTCCAGATTGTAGGAGTAGTGAATCAGTATTTGACCAATTCAATAACAGAACCGGTTTAGTTTAAAATTTGCGACTCTAAAGGATTACACAAATTCGTAGTCTGTGATTCAAGTTCAGTATCCCTATGGGGAAGAGACTTGCTGTGTAAAACCAAATGCACGATTACTTGCTCAAATGATGGAATTGAGAGACAGACGAACAGCGATGATGAGGATGACCCAGCATCAGAGACAGAATGTAAAGTAATAAATGAGGAGTACCCTCTGATTAGTTTCTTTCATGTTTTACAGTAAAGAGTCTTCCTCCTGACTTGCAAGGAACAGTTAAAGAGAGAGTGTGGGATTTGACAGGAAAAGAGATTGGCCTGATAAAGGAAGTTGAGCCAGTTAAAGTTCTGGTAAAGGCGAACACAATTTTTCCCAGATTCCCCAGTACCATATACTACAGGATATCATTGAGAAGGTTGCCCCCATAATTGCAGAATTTGTAAACCAAGGGGTCTTGAAGGAAGTGTTGAGCAGTCCATTTAATTCACTGATAATGGGATTGCGAAAGCCCTGTGGGAAAGTTTGCATTGTTCAGGATTTAAGGAAAATAGATTACATTGTAATTCAATGTTGTCCCGTAGGACCAAGTCCAGCAGTGATTTTGTTCAGATTCTTGTGATGCTGAATGGTTCACCGTCATAGACTTGTCACAAGCCTTCTTTTCTGTGCCTCTTCATGAGGATAGTCCAGTTCTCTTCTGTTTCAAATTTTTAGATCAAGTTTACTGTTGGTGTAGAATTCCTCAAAGGTTTTCAGAGTCACCTTCCATATTCAACCAGATCTTGAAAAAGAACCTGGAGTTGTTGGAAATGCCTTTCCAATCGACATTGGTTAAGTACTTTGATGATTTGTTAATTGCGTCCAAAACATAGGAAAAGTGCAAGTATGACACGACTGCCTTACTGAACCATTTGGGAAAGAATGGTCATAAAGTGTCTCCACTTAAATTGCAATTCTGTCAGAAATAAGTGAAGTACTTGGGTCACCAGATTGAGAAGGGAACAAGGAAAATACCAAGAGAAAGGGTCACAGCCATATTGCAGATGAGTCCCCCAGCCACACAGAGAGATGTCAGGATGTTTTTGGGGATGGTAGGCTACTGTCGCCAATGGATTCCCAACTTTTCAGTCATTTCAAAGCCATTGCAGAAGCTGACGCACAAAGAGGTCACTGATCCCCTAGTGTTAGATCAGGCATGTATGAAAACATTTTCTGAATTGAGAGAGAGTTTCTGCAAAGCTCCGGCTTTGGGAACGTTGGACTACACTGAGCCTTCACGTTGTTTTTTCATAAGCGTGATGCATGTTCTTTGTATGTCTTGACTCCAGTCCTTGGAGGTGTAAACCGCCCAGTAGTATATTCTTTATCTATTTTGGACCCAGTTGCAGCAGCTTTACCAGGCTGTTTGGGGGCAATTGCAGCAGTTGGACATAGCCTCACACAGTGTGAAGGCATTGTGATGGGACATCCCCTGACTATTATGGTCCCTCACTCCATTGAAGTTTTACTTACCGGGACCAAGACGCAGTACTTGACAGGTTCCAGATTGACTTGCTATGACACGAGCACCTTGGGGGTCACCTAATGTGTCATTGAAAAGATGAACAGTGCTTAACCCAGCAACCTTACTCCCAAATGAAAATGTTGAGATTGAAAAATTGGAATATATTGAGCATGATTATTTTGAAGTAACTGATCTGTGCACAAAACTGAGACCTGATATCAGAGACACCCGATTGGAAGAAAATGGCCAAAGTATCTTTGTTGATGGCCCCTGTCTAAGTGGCAATACAGGAATACTGAGAGCAGGACATGCAGTGTGCACAATTTCTGGTATACTTGAGGCGTCCTGGCTTCGAGGAATATACTCTGCAGAAGTAGCAGAACTGGTAGCCCTTACTAGAGGGTGCCATGTTTCTGAACAGCTTAAAGTTACCATTTAGACGGATAGCCAGTATGGATTTGGAATAGTGCATTATTTTGGCCAGTTGTGGTCACAGAGAGGTTTCCTGACCTCTTCTGGTTCACCAGTGAGAAATGGTGAGAGAATTTTAAGAGTTGTTGCAAGCTATCCAAATACCTGAAAAGATTGCCGTGGTGAAATGCAGTGCACATCTGAAATCGCAACATTTTGTGTGAATGGGAAATGGATATGCGGATCAGGTCACAAGGTTTTGTGCATTGAACTGTATATTGTTGAAGGATAAGTGGGAATTGTTACCTGAAGAAGATGAGACACGTCTAATCTATGCATTACATGTTATAGATACTTAGGAAGATCTGAGAACATTGCAAAATAATCTTGACAGGGAGGAAAAACGGTTGTGGGGCAAAATTAAATGTGTACAGCAACAGGATGAATTGTGGATTTCAGAAGAGGGTCAATTAGCATTGCTAAATACTTTGTTGACTCAAATGGCTAGATATTATCATGGACAAGCACATGCAATAATTTGACTGTTCGAACAGAATTGGTTCAATCCGAAATTTAGACAAGTTGCTGAAGCAGTTTGCCATTGTTGTGTCATTTGTCAACAAATGAACGCAGGAAAAGGGACAGTGGTCAATTTGAGCCACATTGGAAGAGCAGGAGGTCCATTCAGCAGAATGTAGATGGATTTTATTGAGATGCCTGTGTGTGGAGGATTGAGATATGCGTTGGTCATTGTCTGCATCTTAAGTCATTGGATTGAGCTTACCCTACACAAAGAAATGACAGCCTCACAGTAGCAAAACTACTGCTTAAGGAACTGATACCACATTTTGGGTTTCCGATCTCTTTACAGTCATATAAAGGAAGTCACTTCAACAATGAAGTAATTAAATTACTATGTTCAGCCTTAAACATTGAGCAGAAGTAGCATTGTAGTTATCGCCCCGAAGCATCAGGATTGGAGTAACAGATGAATGGTACTTTGAAATAAAGAATGGTGAAAATGTAATCATCCACAAATCTAAAATGGCCAGAGGCACTACCGTTAGTTCTGATGACACACCTGACAGGAAGACAGAATTGTCACCTCTTGAGATGCTCATGGGAAGATCAATGAGGTTGCCAGCGGTTCCTGCAAGTGCTCTTGTGAACATAACAGATTATATGGTGTGGACTACTGCAAAAGTCTAGCTGATGTGGTTCACTCTTTCCCTCATCGGGTGGAAGCCACCACACTGCAACCGTCTCAAGATAATGGACACAACCTGAGAGCTAGTGACTGGGTTGTGATCAGAAAACACATGAGGAAGTTGTGTTTGGAGCCTCAGTGGAAAGGCCCTTTCAAGGTAGTTCTGATCACTACCACAGCTGTAAAGTGCCCTGGAGTTCCAAACTTGGTCCACGCAAGCCATACAAGAAAAGTGGCATCTCTGCTGGACAATGAGGCGGAGTTGTTGAGAATACCAACAACGACCAGACCAACATCAGAACCGGAAAGTGAAGAAAGAGGAACTGAGACCAGATCTGAGCACATTGAGAACGGTTCAGTCACTCCTGTGAGAGACGAAAGAGAAGACCTACAGGAGAGTGACAGAGAGCCTATCTCAATCGAGGCAGCAGGAAAGTCTAGTCAGAGGAGGGCTCTCCCAGAATTAGGCTATTTTGAGAGACAAACAGAGCAAACGCCAGATCCCGAGGGGAAAGGAGTTGAGGCAGATCAAAGCCAATGTGGTTTGATTCCTTCTGAACCAGTCACAGGTCCGTCGAGAGAAAATCCTGCAGAGCAAGAAGAAGTTTCAAGTTCAACACTGAAAACAACATTGACCAAGGGTCCACTGAAAGGAGATAAGTGGCTGGAGTCACAAGCAGGGAGAAGGGAAGCAATTGATGTGACAACGATTGAGGAAGAAGTGGATACGACAAGGAGAGAAGACCTGAGTGAAGGAGAGTTGAATGGAGATCAAAAGTTGAAAAGAAAGAAAAGCAAGTTGAAGGTACGTAGGTCCTGAATGGGTGTATGCAACAACAAGTGAATGGCAAAGATAATTTTTTATCTTTTTGTTTTGATCGAGACATTCCAGGTCAATATTTTGGCACTTGAAGGAAATCAATGAGCTGAACTGTTGAAATACATTTTAGAAATGTACAAAGAAGAAGAGACTGTTGAAAGTAACTAGAAAAGACTTTTGAAAACCTGATTTGACAAGATAACCTGATTCGACAAGCTGCTAAACCGATTTTTGACAACCTTACCGATTTTGACAAAGGGTCCTGGAAGTGAGACTGGAAGCTGTAAATAATTGCTGAAAGAAGATTGAAGAATTCTTTTTGATTTTGCTGCATAGTTACAAAATTTTCTCTTTGACTTTCTGATTCTTTACAGATCATGAGTAACCTTAACCAGCAGGGCAGGAAGAATAGGTTCTTTAAATACATGAGTATTGGTTTGGCGATTGTATGCCTGATATTGTGCTTGATATTGATTGTGGGAATGACTGTTCTTGACAAGAGTAAAGCCAACCATACTTCATCTTTAGAGATAACAGGTTAGACGAGAAGTATCTGCATGTGGACAATGCACAAGAGGAACTTTCCTCTAATGTCTTCTATCGCTTATTGAGTGAGTATGTTGAGACAGTGGGTGTGAGAAATTGTTATGTATGCACGCAGATTCCTTCATCAGCCGAAGAAGGAGTTACCTATCATAGTTTGCCTCTCATGTATGGGATAAGTTGTAGTCTGTTACTAACAAGATTCTATAACCAGGAATACATCCAGTATTTCTATTCCACTTTTTACATTGTGTTTTCGTTTGTTCCCATAATTAAGTACCTGAGTAGAGTAGCTAAGCCAAACAATGCAGAATTAGTGAGAGGATTCTTTGAGCCTACATTGACGTTTGGCACAGCATATGCCCATAGAAATAACCTGACATGCTTGCTTACACCACTAGAAAAGAGCTTCTTAGATCAGACAGATGACAGGAGAAACGCATTAAAGGAGAAGTTAGAAAAGGGTTTAGAGAAAAGGACTTTTAGATGATAACGCATTTAGCGAAATAAAAACACAAGGGAGGTCATCTTTAGATGTGCAACACATAGGAAAGCTTTGTGTATGTAGGCCTAAATCTAGTACTGACACTTTGTTTGTGTGAATGAGTGAATGTAGACATGTGTTTTTGTTTATGTTGAATGGATAGGATCCAGCGATTCCTGATATATATGACATCTGTGCACCAAATGCTTATTACCGTCATCCAAGAGGATGGTATGGCACATGTTACCAGGATAGTTTTCCTAAGGGTATTCCAACTTGGGGACTTGAAAAGATTAACGAAAATGACTGAATTACATTACAGTAACCAAAAGAGAGAGTCTCCTTTTGGTATAGTGGGAGATATATTTGGAGCAATGATTCCTTCAGTAGGAGTTGTTCTGAATTCTATAAAGATTCGAAAGTTGTCTACTATTGTGGATAAAATGTTGACAAATTTTTCAGGAGCCATGATCCTAATGGATACAGAAATGGTTGGGGTAAAATCTATGACTCTTCAGAACTGCCTTGCGTTAGACATTCTTTTAGCAAAGCATGTCGGAGTTTGCAAAGTGCTTAATTTGAAGCATTGCTGCTTGTATATTCCTGATAATAGCAAAGAAATTAGAATCTTACTTACAAATATGACTAATGAGAGTGCTGATTTGAAGGAACTGAAAGACCCAGATGTCTGGGAGAAAGTTGGCAAAGGTTTTGCTTCAGTAGGTAATTGGCTCAGCAACATTGGGAAGGGGATAATATTGAAAATAATACAAGGGATATTGGTTATTGTGACTTGCATTGTTGGAGTATGGGGAATATGTAAATTGTGTTGCATGATTAAATGAAACAAAATGAAAAGTGATCAGAGAAGGGAAGAAATGAAAAGGGAAAATTTGTTTAGGGAAAATTCAAAGAGGGAATGAAGATTAAGGGGGATACAGATGACAAAGTTTAGCTGAAGAAGAAAGCTTGAGTGGGAAGATGTAGATGTAATGACTTATTTAGTCATCAGAGGAGAGATTGTTAACGCTGAAATGTGACTAATGAATATTCATGTATTCTGAGTGTTGAAGTTGCATAGAAAATGAGTTAACGTAGAAAAATAATACACACATTTGAAATTGTGCCTACTTGAGTGGCCATCATCATTCACAAAGTGTACTTATTAACAGCTTATTAATGTAAAATGTTGAGCTAATGTAAGGATTAATGTAGTAGTATGTCATATTAAAGGGTATGTATTATGTATTTGCTTTATTAATGATAGGCCTCACTTTAGCGAGGACTTGGGCCTAGTTGCACTGCCTCATGTCAAGCTTCATCGCTGAGACAAATCATAAAATGGCTGCTTAGAGAATTAAATTGTGATTTTCCATTGCATTGACCAAATGTTAGTAGCTGAAATTCTTTCCCATGAGAACTACTTGCTGGAATATGCTGTACTAGCTCAGGATACATTGTATAATTTAGTGCGTGTAGAGAAGACCTTCCCTGGAGCAGACAATGAATGCACTGACTGGAGTATAAGCTGATACAAATTTGTTACCTGACGAGCCCAACGACGGGAACAGGAGAAGAGGAGCCAATCATTGACCTGTGAACAGTAAATTAGTAAATTCTTAGGTTTGGGGTTCTACTTTCATTGGACTAAACGTAAACATATGGGCCCTCAATATGACCCTGGCGGTGAGTGAGAAAGTGGCAGTAACACTGCCAACAGGCTGGCGGTAATTACTGTCAAATTATGACCATGGCAGAGAAAACTCCCATAGACAGCCATAGTGCAACCACACCAACCGCCATGACATTAACAGTACTCACCACTGCGGTAGCCAAAAACAGCCAGGCGGAAAACAAAGTACAGCTCATCATATTTTGACCCTTCAATCCGCCAAGATTTCTGGGGCAGTACCAACGCCATCAAAAGCCTGGTGGAAACACTGCACAGAAGAGCATAGACTCACCATCAGAGACACAGAGAAGAACTACGCGGCCATGGAACCGGAACTGCAAATCTTCCCGATGCTCATCTACATCATGCTCCACCTGGAACATCAATGCAGAAGAAGACGACGACGGTGAGTACAGCCGCCTAGCACACAAGGGAGGGAGGGAGGGAGGAAAACGAGAGTGACACAGACATGCACGACACACACCCGACACACATACACACAACACACACAACCAGCTGCAGGCGAAAAACAATGGCGCACAATATACGGCAGAATAACGCAAGGACAACAAGAATGCAATAATGAGAATGTATTGATATAAACAGCTACAAAATAAACCAATTGTGCGAGAAACAGATATGTACAAATGTACACAAAGAGCCAATACCCAGTCCAATGTTCTAAGGGCCCACATGGCAACAGGACACAGTCCAAGGCCCAACTCGAATCCTGACTTTATCCAGATAGAACTCTGCAGGGGCATCAGTTTGCAAGTGGGCAGGCACCTCAGGTGGATGGGAGGTGGAGGGGTACCTCAGATGAATACGGGAACATTCCCACTAGTTCTGGAGGGGGCTCCATGCCCACATCCGTGTGCTGGGGAGTGCAAGGCCACAGTCTCTGGAGTGGGTGACTTTCCCACTGGTTCTGGAGGGGGCTTCATGCCCATTTCTCTGCCCTGGGGAGTGCAAGGTCACGATCTCTCAGGTGGGGAACAAGCACACTACTCCTAGAGGGGACCCATTGTACAGCAGTCCCAGGAGGGTGGCCTACATGGCTTTCGCTGGTGGTGATGGCTGCACTGTGTCATCTGGAGATTAGGGCTGCACAGTGTCAGCAGGTGAAAGTGCCTCTTGGGCAGTCTCTGCTGGAGGGGAGGGCTGAACTGTGGTGGCAGGTGGAGGTGCCTCCTGGGCAGCCTCTGCTAGAGGTGAGGGCTGAACAGTGGTGGCAGGTAGAGGTGCCTCCTGGGCAGCCTCTGCTACAGGTGAGAGATGCACTTCCTCAGCTGGCGGTGGGGCCCACGTGACCACTTGTGGTGGTAGTGGTGCACCCTGACAGCCTCCACTGGAGTTGAGGGCTTCTTCCCCTTCACGGCAGGAGGTGTTGGATCCTTACCCTTCCTGGCAGGGGTTGAGGGCTTCTTACCCTTCATGGCAGGTTGTGCATGTTCCTTAGTCTTCCGGGCAGGATATCGAGGGCTTCGTCCCCTTCATGGCAGGAGGTGCAGGCTCCTTCTCCTTCATAGCAGGACGTGTGGGATCCTTAACCTTCCTTGCCAGTGGAGTGGCATCCTTCACTGACTTGCTACCACGACTAGGTGGTGCCACCACTGTCCGCGTGGACTGTTTAGCTGAGGTGCTGGGGTGGGTCGTTGGGACCCTGCTCTTACGGGCAGGATGGGGGGTAGGGGGAAGGAAGAGGTCAAGTTGGGCAAGGAAAAGCTTATTAGGGCGGGTGGGGTGGTATGAGGGATGGGAGTGGAGGTTGAGGGAGTGGTTGTAGGCAGTGTATGTCTGCTGGATTTGGGTGCAGGTACATGGGCAGCGTGCTGATGTGAGGTGGATGACTGTTGGGTGTGTGAGTGCTTACGTTTGTGTCCTTTAGGTGGGAGAGGATACAGGGGAAGCATGCATGGATGATGTAGAGGTGTCTGCTAATGAGGTGTGTGTGTACTGTTTGGTGTGGTGATGCTGGTGGTGGATGTTGATGCAGTGCATGCAGGTGTGAGTGTGGACGAGATTATGAGGGAGGTGGAGGAGAAGGAGGGGGAGACAGCGAAGGCAGTGGATGTGGTTGTGTCTGCAATTGTATGGTGCTAGCGTGAGTGCATGTGGGATGAAGTGTGGTGCCTTTGTTTGACTGTGCCACTCTTGGGTGTTGTCTTGTGTGCATGCTCGTCTGTATGTGTGCATGGGATGGGTTGGGGTTGAGGAGACTGGGATCTGGAAGCGGTAGTTGGAGAGAGATGGTAGGAACAGGGACAATGGCTGCCATCAGAGAGGAGGCCAGAGCCTGAATCGATCTCTGTTGGGCTGCCAATCCATTGTGAATGCCCTCCAGGAATGCATTGCATTGCTTCATCTGGGATGCTAGCCCCTGGATGGGTTGACTGCCCTACAGAGATGTATCTCAGGAAGTCAATAGCCTCCTCACTCAGGGCAGCAGGGCTCACTGGGGCAGGGCCTGAGGTGCTTGGGGCAAAGGAGATGCCCACCCTTCTGGGTGAGCGGGCATGGGCAACTCGCTGAGGGGCTACTTGGAGGGCTGTGCTGGTACGGGGTGGCAGATGAACTTGCAGCTGGGGTGGTCACAGAGGTGTCCACCACCACCACGGAGCTTCCATCGGAGGAGGTATCTGAGTCTGTGTTGTCACCTCCTGTCTCTGCCGTGATGCTCCCCTCGCCCTCCGTCCCACTGGTTCCCTCAGCATCAGTGGACTCTGCCTCCTGGGTCCTGTGGGATGCAGCTCCCTGTGTCACCAGTGCCCCTGCTCCTCTGCCAGATGATGCTAATGCACACATGTACAGGATGACAGAAGAAAATAGGAGGTGAGAGAGAAAAAGGAAACACTGGGTCAATTATTGCACCAACACCACAGTTAGCATACACAGCACCATCACACACAGGGATCAGACTTGAGCACTATGCATTGCACTGCCATTGATTTGGCTAGATGCCACAGCAAGATGAGGGCCACACACCGCCAACTGCACCCCTCCTGGTACCCACAAGGCCCTGACTGACATGGAATGCTAACAAGCTAGGTTACCTGCATTTGCCATAGACCCATTACCCTTGAGCTGAATCACGCTGCAATGTCTGGCCTGGCCTTAGGGGCACCCACTAACTCACATCCACCACACAGATCCCATGCCACCTGTCAATTATTGTAATAATGCCCAATGTACTTAACCCCTTGTGGCTGCTGTGATTCCCTCAAGCGCCCATCCAGCTCTGGAAAGGCCACCACCAAAATGTGGGCCATCAGGGGGGGCAGGTTCCGACAGGCACCCCTTCCTTGTTGGGAGGCCATCCCCAGTTGGGCCTCTGCGGTCTTCCGCACCCAGCGTCTCAGGTCCTCCCACCATTTCCGGCAGTAGGTGCTCCCCCTGCCATAGACCACCAGGGTCCAAAAGTCCTTGGCGATGTCATGCCATAATCCCTTCTTTTGATGGGCGCTGACCCGCAGAGGTAATACAGACAGGAGGACACCATGACACATACAATCCAGCCTGTCACACATATGGCCCACCAATCCTGTTTCTGTCACCATTGGAACACACATTGGCCGGCGCACACCATGTACACCACCACAAGGCATTCCCTCGCCAGATGATACGATGCTTGCACACACATCTACATGCATTTTTCACACATGCATCATGCACAAGGTGGACTCACCTGTTGGTCTGGAGGCCCATACAGCAGTCCGTACTGGGGTAGGGCCCCATCCACCAATCGCTCCAGCTCCTCCAAAGTGAAGGCAGGGGCCCTTTCCCCGGTCACACGGGCCATGGTAGGTTCCAGACAGGTCACAGCAGCACACACAGTGTATGTGTTCTCCTGTTGAAGGTCAGTAAACAAGTGAGGACTCAGATAAGAAATGGTCGGTTGCGTCCGCGTACACCGTCACTGCCGGCGCAGATCCCCATTGGCCATTGTACTCCATAGAGCCACTTATTATCCAATGAGGACTTGCACTGCGGTGCAAGACCGCTTTCGGCCATGACACCCAACGTCGGCGTCACCTCACTTCCACCTGTTCCTCCATAGAGGACAGACGGTCACCTTTCATGGTGCCGGACAACGGACATGTCAACCTTAACTGCGTCACAGCCTAGAGTAGCACATACCTCACCTTTCCCACTGTCCCATCACATAAATGCACTATGTACACTGAAGTTGTAGTTCCATTGTTAAAATCGTGACAGCCTACTCACTCTTGTATCTCTTAGATACCTACTGCTGCGGATAAATGGGAGGAGGAGACCTACCCTTGTGTACAAACTCCTTGTGGACTTGGCTACACTGGAGGACAGGCACATTATACTCACCTACAGACTGGACAGGGCCACAATCACAGAGCTGTGTGCCCAATTGGAGCATGACCTGATATCTGCAATCTGTCATCCAACTGGGATTCCCCTCTTGTGCAAGTGCTATCTGTGCTCCATTTCCTAACAACTGATTCTTTCCAGGTGACAGTGGGCTTGGCAGGAGGAATGTCACAGCCAATGTTCTCAATAGTGCTGGCAAGAGTTTTGTCTTCCCTGGTGAAACACAGTACCCAATATTGTTGGGGCCATTGACGGTACACATGTTGCGTTAGTCCCTCCCGCCAGAATGAACAGGTGTCCAGGAATCAGAAGAGTTTCCACTCACTGAATGTGCAAATGGTGTGCCTGGTGGACCAGTACATCTCCCACATCAATGCTAAGTATCCTGGGTTGGTGCATGATGCCTTTGTTCTGAGGAATAGCAGCATCCCAAATGTGATGGCCCAACTACAGAGGCACATGGTGTGGCTAACAGAAGCAATGGTCCCCTCCCACTGTATGTTCGTGTATCCCTTCAGGTGTCATCACCAAAACATTGTGTGAGGCTAAATGTCGTCCCTCAATTCTTGCAGGTGACTCTGGCTACCCAAACCTATTGTGGCTGCTGACACCTGTGAGGAATGCCATGACAGGGGCTGAGGAACGTTATAATGAGGCACATGGGTGAACCAGAAGGATCATTGAGTGGACCTTCAGGCTCCTGAAGGCAAGATTCAGGTACCTCAATATGACAGGTGGATCCCTGTGCTACTCACCCCTGAAGGTCTACCAGATAGTAGTGGTATGCTGCATGTTGCACCACCTGGCCCTCAGATGGCATGTACCCTTTCTGCAGGAAGAGGTGACTGGAGATGCCCCTGTGGTAGCAGTGGACCCTGAGGACAGTGAGGATGAGGAGGCTGAGGATGAGGACAACAGAACATCATCTATCCATCAATACTTCCACTGACACACAGGTGAGACAGTGCAACTGACCATTACTCTGAGTAGTGATGTATTCTGTGTGGCTGTAGCATGATGGCATTCACTTCCATTGCATCAGAACTTACTGTCACCTATGGCTTGTCATTTTACAGATGTTGGTGAGATAAGAACTGTGTACTGATATGATGACTACAGACAGCTACAGGTCCTTATTTCTATGCTCTCACAATATTCAGATCATTTGCACTAGATGTGACTATTTTCATAAATGCACATTTTCAAAACATAAAATACTAGTAGCCGAGTTGTGTTCAAGGGTGTTTATTGTAGTGCTATGAAATTTAGGGAAAAGTGCAATGGAACGGAGTGGGCAGTTTAAAGTGGACAAGATGACTGTGTGAGATACAAGGGGGACAATCAGGAGAGTCTCATTTACTGACGGTGGTCTTGGCAAGTGTCTCTGGCTTCTGTCTGGCTCGGAGGGAACGTTTGTGAGGTGGTTTGCCTTCTGCAGGGGGTTGCTGGTGTCCTGTGGTTCCTGTGGCGAGACCTCCTGCCCACTAGCTGCAGCAGAAGTGGAGGGCTGGTCAATGGACTGGCTAGTGGTAGGGGCCCGCTGCTGTGCTATTGTCTCCCTCATGATGTTGGCCATGTCTGCCAGCACCCCTGCTACGGAGATCAAGGTGGTGTTAATGGCCTGCAAGTCCTCCATGATCCCTTGATACTGTTCCTCCTGCATGTTGTCAAGGATCTGGCCCATCGTGTCCTGGGAATGTTGGTAGGCTCCCAGGACCTCTGTGAGTGCCTCCTGTAGAGTCGGTTCCCTGGAACTTTCCTCCCTCTGGTGAACAGCGGTCCTCCCAGTGTCCCTGTTGGCCTGTGCCTCTGTCCGCTGAACAGTGTGCCCACTGCCACTGACCCCAGGTCCCTGATTATCTTGGGTATGAGGTGTGGACTGGGGTCCTTGTACAGGTGGGAACACTGCTAATTGACGTGTCCTGGGGACAGAGGTGTGGGTACGCTGGGTGGATGCTGTGGTGTTGAATACTGATGGGGGAGGGCCTGTGGTGGACTGTAAGTGGGCTTGGGTGACCGACTGTCCAGTGGTCCCTGATGTGCCAGGTTGTTTGGTCCAGATCCTGAAGTCCAGAGTTAATGTCATCACTGGGGGCATCTTCTGTTGGGGGTCTGGATAGTCATTGCACCTCCTCTCCGCTGACATTGGCTGGGGCACCTGTGGGGATGTAAGTGATGTATTATGCGTAATGCCTGTGACATATTGTACACCCCTGGCTTCCCCTCTATCGATGCTGTTGCCCTGCCACCTTTTTTGTGTATGGTGATGTATTGTGGGATTGTTAGTTTCCCTATGCTGTGCATGCTTTGGTGATGGGTGTCCATGCAGGGCTGGGAGGGCTGTCCATGCATTGGTATGGCATGGAGGGTTTGGCATTGGGGTTAGTCATCTGTGTTGGTGCAGTGAGTGGGGTGGAGTGATGGGAGTGAGGGTCAGGAGGTGTGATGCCATGCAGGTATGGAGGGTGATAAGTAGTAAATGTTGACTCACCAGTGTCCAGTCCCCTGGCTACTCCAGCGAGTCCCTCAGGATGCAGTAATGCCAAGACTTGCTTCTCCCATGCTGTGAGCTGTGGGGGAGGAGGTGGGGTTCCACAGCCAATCTTCTGTATGGTCACCTGGTGCCTTGCTGCCACAGAATGTACCTTCCTCCGTAGGTCGTTCCACCTCTCCCAGATGTCATCCCTTGTTCTTGGATGCTGTCCCACGGCGTACACCCTGTCCACAATTCTCCGCCATAGCTCCATCTTCCTGGCAATGGATATCTGCTGTACCTGGGCTCCAAACAGCTGTGGCTCTACCCTGACAGTTTCCTCCACCATTACCCTTAACTCCTCCTAAGTGAACCGGGGGTGCCTTTGTGGGGACATAGGTGTTGTGTGGTGTGTGTTGGTGAGAGTGCATTGAGTAATGTGGTGTGGTGTGGTGTGTGATGTGGTGTGCGTGAGGGATGTATGGGTGTATTTGCTGTGCGTGTCTAGTTGTCTCTGTGCTGTTTCTGTCAATCTCCTGGCAGTAATTGTTGTTGGTAAAGGGTTGTGGGTAATGTGGGTGTGTTTTTTATAGTGCTGTGGGTGGGTGTGGTGTGGTATCAGTGTCAGGTGTGTGTTTTTAGTATTGGCCAATGTGGTGTTGTTTTGTATGTGGGTGTCTATTCGGAGCGCGGCTGTATGTACCGCCAATGGTTTATCACCAATGAATGTCCGCCGTGGTGATTCGTGGGCCATAATGTGGTGGGCGTTGTTTGTTGGAATAACGGTATGGGTGTTGGGACCACCACTTTAGCACTGACCTTTGGGCTGGTGGATTTGTGTCTGTGACAGTATTCTGTCTGATTGGTGTGTGTGTGTGTCATAATATGGCGAACGGTTATTCGTGACTGCAGCCGTCACCGCGGCGGTAATGTCATAAAGAGGGTCATGATTCTTTGACCAATAGCAATGTGGGAAGTAGTTTTAGGAAATCTGACTTCGCCAGACTGCACCGACAGAAGATGCTCCAGTTCGCTCTTTCCCACTTAACCGTCCCAAGACGCTATTAGCTATTATTATTCTTTATGATTATGTCTATTTGCTTTTGTCCCTAGGTACCAACCCCTATTTTTGATAGAGCCATAGTTAGATGTTTTTCCAAATTTGTGTTGACTAAAATTGTTTTGCATGAAGCCCAAACATGCTATTCTAATCTGAAGGTTAGTTGGGTTATTCACTGATGATGCTTGTTACTTATAAGAGGTGATGTCTTTTCTTTGCTGAATCTAAACGTATTCCATTTCTCTTGTGCAGTTATTCTTGCTATTGATTTGTACTGTAACCTTAGAATGTTTAGTAGTCCAAGCCTTGATAAAATTGTGACCCTTTAGGAGATTTGGGCCGCCATTATTGTTTTTGTATGGTTACCATTTGATCTTGAAACTAAGTTACGTGATATTTGCATTGTTAATGTAGGGAAATAAACATTTAACTTCTACATAAAGGTGTGGTTATTCATGACTGAAAGGTCATGGTGTGTGGAAATTACTGACTCTTATGATTGTCGATACTATTGATTGTGATTGCTATTTGATTTGTATTGGTACTTGGTCTCATGGTGGGAACTACTCTAAGTGCAGTCAAAAGGTCCATTATAAATTAATGTCAGTTAACCAAATAAGGTCAGACGCGCTAACAAGCCTCAAGAATTATAGATATTATAGATATTTCTCCTTGTTTTTTCCCAAGGTCAGGTGGGTACATGTTGGAAACTGCCCTTTTTGCAGGGTCATCCCCAAACTTTTTTGTCTTCTGCCTCCTATTTTTTCTGACCTGTTGCTGTTGGCTTTTGAACTCTGAGCACTAACCAGTGCTAAAGTACATATGCTGTTTGTGTAAATTGTATTGTTGATCGGTTTATCCATGATTGGCATATTTGATTTACTGGTAAGTTCCTAGTAAAGTGCACTAGAGGTGCCCAGGGTCTGTAAATCAAATGCTACTACTGGGCCTGCAACACTGGTTGTGCCACCCACAATAGCAGCCCTGTAATCATGTCTCAGACCTGCCCCTGCAGTGTCTGTGTGTTCCGTTTTAAACTGCCAATTTGACTTGGCAAGTGTACCCACTTTCCAGGCCTAAACCTTCCCTTTTCTTACATGTAAGACACCTCTAAGGTAGGCCCTAGGTAGCCCCATGGGCAGGGTGCAGTTTATGTTTAAGGTAGGACATATATATTAATAATAAGGTTTAAATGTCCAAACAGTGAAATACTGCTAAATTCGATTTTCACTGTTGCAAGGCTTATTCCTCTCGTAGGTTAACATGGGGACAGCCTTTAAATATGATTAAAAGGCAGATTCCCTTGGGAGCGCACAGGCATAGCGTTTGGGGCCTCTGAGCTCACAATTTAAAACTACATCTTTTAGTAAAGTTGATTTTAAGATTGTGTGTTTGAAAATGCCACTTCTAAAAAGTAAGCATGTTCTTCCTTAAACCATTCTGTGACTCTGACTGTTTGTGGATTCCCTGCCTGGGTCAGTTTGACAGTTGGGCTGTTTGCACCTCTCTCTAGACAGTGACACAAAGGGTGACACAAAGGGGTGTAGCCTGCATATCCTGGTGAGCCATCTGTGCCAAGAGGGAGTGGAGGAGAGCTTACTCACACCTGAAAGGGCTGTGACTGCCCACACACAAAGCCTGCCCTCAGACAATGCAGTCTCCAACCCCCTGGTGTGTGTCGGCGGCCTGGCCTGGGCAAGGCAGGATTTTCCAAACAAGAGAGGCTTTTCTTTGAAGTAAGCCTACTTCAAAGGGCAAAATGGGTGTAAGAAGGGCACCCAAAACCACAGACTTTAGATCACTTCCGGAAACCAAGAGGAACCTCTGCCTGGAGAAGAGCTGAAGAGCTGAGGAATAAGAGCTGCCCTGCCTGTGACTGTGCTTCGTGGAGCCATCCTGCAGTTGCTGCTTCTACCTGTGCAAGAGGACAAAGGCTGGACTTTGTGTGCCTTCCTGCTTGGGAAGAACTCTCCAAGGGCTTGAAATTGAGCTTGCCTCCTGTTGTTGAAGACTCAGGGAAAGCAAAGACTTCTCTCTGCCAGCACATGGAGCCTCTTCCAAGACTCCTGCTCTGCCAAGTGGTGCCCCAGCCATTTCCTGGGGCCTTGAAAGGAGAACCTGGCAGGCCAAGTTTGAGAAATTCAGGCACAGACCACCGTGCAGGGAAAATGTCGATGCAGCCTCTGGAAAAACAATGCACCGCTGGCTTCGCGGCTGAAATCGATGCTCCGCCTGCAGCGTGGCTGGGAGATCGACGCACGCGGATGGAGAAAAGACACACAGCATCACTGATGGAGGCTGGTGAGATCGCAACCCACACTGAGAGGTTTTTGGATCATCATGCGGCAGGATTTCCAATGCAAACATCGCTGGGTGTGTAAAAACAACGCAAAGCCTGCCCGGACCCGAGGGTGCTTGTCCGGATCAACACATCGCTGTCCTGAGGAGAGAAGAAACGACGCACGCCGACCCGACCGAAGGAGAAACGACGCACGGTCTCTCTTGTGAGTGATATGGACGCATCACAGGCTTCTTTTGACGCACACTCACCCATGCAGGTTTTTTTTTATGCAACCCAGGTACATTTTCACACTAACAGCGTTAGCATTGTGTTTAAAAGAACATGAAGCCTTTTTTTGCTTTTTAATTAATAACTTGACTTGTGAATGTTGGATCTTTGTCATTTTGGTCTTGTTATGTTTAGATAAATATTTTCTACTTTCCTTAACCTGTGTTGTGTCATTTTGTAGTGTTATCATTAAGTTACTATGTGTGTTGGTACAAATACTTTACACTTAGCAGTCTGAAGTGAAGCCTGCCTGCTCGTGTCAAGCTACCAAGGGGTGAGCGGGGGTTAGCTGAGGGTGATTCTCTTTTACTCTGATTAGAGAGCGGGTCCTTGCTTGGGCAGGGGGTAACCTTACTGTCAACCAAAGACCCCATTTCTAACAGTACATTATTATGGTGCAAACCCAGGCTTATTGACTTTAGTAAATCCGGGTTACCTCAAAATATGTGAGTGGATGCATAGGCAGGCCAATGCTGCAACCATGCAATGCTTCCCTGACAGGTTAATGCAAGGCAGAGGAAGGTGCTCCGTTGTTACTTTGCAGCTGAAAAGTGATGCAAAGCCACGCACATTTTTATTTGTGTGTCTCTGTAATGTCACTTAAACACATGTGTTGCCTTGCTTCAATTTGAGTGACACAAGTACCATCCAAGTGCTTAATAAGTCAGCCCCCCTGATGTTCAATGCACATTAGGCCAGAGGGTGCCATAGTTGTTCAAAGACCTGTGAAATTGAGCCACTGGGAGGTCTAGAGTTATTTCAGACCCTGCCAGTTTTTTGATGGTAGAGCTACAAGTAGGTCTGACGTCTCAAACTATCCGTTAGCCTATCCTACAGAAGAGGCTGGGGAAAGGAGGTGGGTGATCAAGGCATCCACATTTCTTTGGAAATTTCTTGTTACTACCCAACTTTAAGTTAGCCCTATGTTTTTATTTTGAAGTATGTAATTAGGGCAGTTCAAATAAGTAACATAAAAGACAGAAGGTCCTAGCCCACAAAAGAACTGAGTTATGATCCCAAACACAATTATAATGGCTATGTGTAGGATGATATAGATCAAATTAACATTGCAGCACAAGATCAATGTTAAACTACAGGCAAAAACTGGAATATGCTCAGCTATCTTTGGCACTGTTTACTAGTCCTAGTCATGGGCCAAAGCTTCAAGACTCATTGCTAAAATATGCATGCGTTTTCCCTTAGCCTCACCGACCCTTGTTTCAAGGGGAGACAAAATAATGTGTTTTTGCCCTGTTCACACCCATTTCTTGACTAATACTGGTGATTATTGACTCTGAAAGTGCCCTGAGCCCTGCTAACTAGGCCAAGGGCCAGTGCTCTGTCCTCAAAAGTATATGGGGTTTGGTATAGTTATAAGTGGCCATGACACCCTACTGTAAGTCACTAGTATATAACAGGGCAGTGGACTTAAAATACTTAATTGTGCACTGCTGTGGTGTCTAGAGTCATTTTAAAGCAGGGCAGGTCTTGCAGGCTGGTTTTAAAATAAAACTATGTCCAACTTCAACTTTGGAATTAAAAATACTTTAAAAAACCAACACTTCCTTTTTATTACATATGCGTCACCCCTAAGGTCTGGCGTAGGCAATGTTCCCTCTAAAAATCTTTCTTTGTATGCAGGACCAGTATAATTACAGGCACTCTTTTCTCAACAGTGTGCAGAATCAAATGTAGTGAGTAACTATCTGAGCGATTGTGATACATGAGCCACAACTGTTTTAGAACTCTTGCCATTTGAGAGGAAGTTATGTGTCAGAGGTAGTAAAATAGAGACATAGAGTACACATAAGGCAGATATTTTGTGCCAAATCTCCTTACATGGACTTAACAGGCTCCACCAGAGACAATACAAAAGGAAGATACTCATGAACCCTCTCTGATTTTCCTGGCTCCTATGATTTATGTGCTCTGTTAAGAAGTGAAGTAGGGTTAGAGGGTGACAGGAGCAGCCACAGGACCATAGCACGGGCCAGTCAACAAGCGTGAATGCCTAGCCTCAGCTAGTGGGAGAGAGTGGGGTGGAGGGCTAATAGGAAGTGTTGCAAGTTTGTACAAATACAAGCAGTGACACTGACAAAAGAAGTGTAATGGAAATGCCTTCTGATCATTGTAACTTTATCATTTACATATGAGCACTGTATGAGGCAAAATAAATATAGGCCCAGATTTACAAGAAAATGATGGAGCGCGACGCTGCGCCAAATTTGGCAGCACCACGCTCCATCATTTTCAAAACACAGGGTTGCGTCGAATTTCATAGAATACGGCCTGTCCCTGTATTGCCCCCTGCGCCGGCACTAAATTTGCTTCCGAGCACCAGGGAAGCCACCCTTGCACCATGGTGCTGCGGGGGAGATTGTTTTTGTGCAGGAAGTGACACCTTCCTGCACAAAAACAATCTTTGGTGGCATTTTGCTCTCTCTGTGTTCTGCAGAATGCAGCACACATAGAAAGAACAAAAAACAAGGATAAATAAAAGCATTTCTCCTTGTTGTGCCCTGCTAACGATACCCCTGAGGGGGCGCTAGATTTTGGCGCTGCCTTAGGTTTACGAAAACTCGTAAATCTGGGGCAGCATCAAAATGCAATGGACATTGCTGTAGTGCACCCACAGCGACAGCCATTACACACCTCTTCCAAGCAAAGTGGTGCATGTGAAAGGGCCGTATTTACAAGGTGGTGTTAAGCCACAAAAAGTGGCTTCACGCCACCTTGTAAATACGGCGCAGTGCATAGCGCCACTGGAGCGTCTCTAAAAGGGATGCTCCGGTGGCCATAGGGCCTTGTAAATCTGGCCCTAATGAGGTAACGTTTAGTCACCAGTTTAGGGAAATTTATTGTCTCAAAAGACAATCCAAATAAATCCTGCCCAAGTTTTATGGTGCTGGAACTTTATTCAGTCATTCCTGTTCTTCACCTCACAGCGATTTGATGTATTACTTTTGACACATTTAAAGCAGTATAAGATCAAATCTCTACTTCCTGGCTAGTATAAATTATTTTGTTAACTGCATTGCTACCAAATTATGGTTAAGGTAATGTGTTTAATACGCAAAAAAGGCCACTTTGGAGTGCTGTGTTAAATGACCACAGTAACAGAAAGTACCTTTTTCACAGTGATATTTCTCCCTTATTGCAAACCTTGAATTAGTGTACTTCTATATTAAAATAATGCTACTGAATTTAAATGACAGGCAATGTATTTGACAGCTTTTTCTCTTTCATGCATGGTTATTCTCCTAATACCCGGAGGTTCTCCCTCATTTCCGGGATAAAATCTCTTGAAAATGTGCCTCGGACAAGGGAAATATGCCATGTGTAGATTATCACTGAGAAACATTGAACACATTGCATGAAATAGATTTAAAAAAAACATCTGGGGATATGCAGAATAATATGCTTGTCACACAGAACAGGGCTCAGGTGGAAGAATATGTTAGGTGAGTGCAGATGGAGTGAGCAAAGATGTTTCACTATTGACGTAGTTTATGACTGTCTTATGGTCCTGAGTACCCCATCTCATGATAAAGTGCATAGCTTGCTTGTTGTGAGAAGCTGGTTCTAAATTTTAAAGAGCATTGCACAGCTGAGCATTTCACAGAGTTTTTACTGATACCTACCTTTTTATTGGGTGAAATGTTTTGTGTTACAGGACCTATTAGAAATGGGGTCTTTGGTTGGCAGTCAGGTTACCCCCTGTCCAAGCAAGGACTCTCACTAGTCAGGGCAAAAGAGAAACACACCTGGTTAACCCCTGCTCAACCCCTTGGTAGCTTGGGACACGCAGAAAGGCTTAACTTAGAAACAATGTACAAAGTAGTTGTACCAACACACACAGTAATACAGTGAAAACACTACAAAATGGACACCACTCCAGTTTAGAAAAATAGGTAATGTTTATCTAAATCAAAGAAGACCAGAACGACAAAAATCCAACAAACAGAAGTCAAGATATGAATTTTCAAAAGAATAAGAGCCTTCCTCCGTAAAAAACAATGGAAACGTTGATTTTACACAAAGTACAGTATAAAGCCGCACGGGCGATTGTGCTTCAGAAAAGTCACCGATGCGTCTATTCCTTACTTGCAAGTAAGGCCGTGCATCATTTTTTTTCTGGTCGGGTATGCAATGTGTCATTTTTCTCCCTCGCAAGAGAGTGATGTGTCGATTTCTGGACAGGGCACCTTGGATACCCGCAGGTTCACGATGACTTTGACGCCCAGCGATGATGTGTGTGAAATCCGGTCACACAGTGTTGGAAAAGCACGCTGCCTGGGGTTTGCGTCGTTATCAGCAGCCGCAAGCGGGTGTTACGTCATTTCTCCAGCCCTTATGTGTCAATCTCCCAGTCGCGATGCAGGTGGAGCATCGATTTTAGCTGCGCTGCAGATGGTGTGTCGTAAATTTGCCCGCACGGTGTTCTGTGCGTGGATTTCAGTCCTGGTTCTACCAACTTCACCTTTCAAGGGCACAGGGACTGGATTGGGCACCACTTGGCAGGGCAGGAGTCTCAGAAAAGAGTCCGGGTGCTGGCAGAGGAAGTCTTTGATGGCCCTGAGACTTCAAAACAGGAGGCAAGCTCAGGTCTAGCCCTTGGATATTCTTCAAAAGAAGGAATGCACAACAAAGTCCAGTCTTTGCCCCCTTTCACAGGCAAAAGCAACAACTGCAGGATAGCCCAACAAATCACAGTCGCAGGCAGGGGCAGCACTTCTCAGCTCTTCAGCTCTTCTCCAGGGCAGAGGTTCCTCTTGGTTCTAGAAGTGATCTAAAGTCTGGGGTTTGGGTCCATTACTTATACCCCTTTCTGCCTTTGAAGTAGGCAAACTTCAAAGAAAAGTCTCTGTTGTTCACAAGATCCTGCCTTGCCCAGGCCAGGCCCGAGACACACACTAAGGGGTTGGAGGCTGCATTGTGTGAGGGCAGGCACAGCCCATTCAGGTGTAAGTAACCACTCCTCCCTCCTCTTTAGCTCAGATGGCTCATCAGGATATGCAGGCTACCACCCCAGCTCCCTTTGTGTCACTGTCTAGAGGAGATTCACAAACAGCCCAACTGTCAGTCTGACCCAGAAAGGGAATCTACAAACAGGCAGATTCACCGAATGGTTTAGGCAAGAAAATCACTACATTCTAAAAGTGGCATTTTCAAACTAACAATCTAAAAACCAACTGCACTAACAGATGTATTTTTAAATTGTGAGTTCGGAGATCCCAGACTCTATATTTCTATCTTCTGCCAAAGGGAATCTGCACTTTAATAATATTTAAAGGCAGCCCCCATGTTAACCTATGCGAGAGATAGGCCTTGCACAGTGAAAAACGAATTTGGCAGTATTTAAGTGTTAGGACATGTAAAGCACATTAGTGCATGTCCCACTTTTAACATACACCACACCTTGGGTCTACTTATTGCCTACCTTAGGGGTGCCTTACATGTATAAAAAGGAAAGGTTTGGGCCTGGCAAGTGGGTGCACATGCCAAGTCGAATTGGCAGTTTGAAACTGCATACACAGATGTTTCCAGGACTACTCATGTGGGTGGCAACCAGTGCCTCAGGCCCACTAGTAGTATTTGACTTACAGGCCCTGGGTACCTCTAGTGCACTTTGCTAGGGACTTACTAGTAAATCAGATATGCCAATCATGGAAAGCCAATTACACATACAATTTCTTATAGGGAGAACTTGCACTTTAGCACTGGTCAGTAGTGGTAAAGTGCAAGAGTAACAAAAACAGCAAAAACAAAGTCCAGCACACAGTCACAACCTGGGAAGCAGAGGCAAAAAGTTAGAGGAGACCACACCAAGGATGCCAGGTGTAACAGGGCCCAAAAGAAGGAAAGCGTAATGGTCAGAATCCGAATTGCCGAATTTCCCTAAGCATGACTAGGAGATTGGGAGCCACTGCAAATGAAAGATGCAAAAGCAAGGGCTTTGAGATGAAATGACCAGCTACATGAAGAAAGGCAACAAATGTGAGCATTTTAAAAAGATGGAGGACATGCTGTAATTTTATCGCCTTTATAGAATCTTTCATTTCTCAGTGTGGAGAGGTAATTTGTGCTACAGTGTGGGGGTGATTTCTAAAACATTATCAAGCTAAATTTCTTTACTTATGCTGAATAAAAAGTACCTTTACAAGGAGGATCCCTTATACCATCAGGGCAACAAACCTAGACCTTTCATTCAGCTTGGTGCATAGTAATTTACATGAGAATGCCAATGGCAAGCCCATCAGAGCTTCTTCCTGAGCGCTGCTGTACTCTCTGTGCATGGTAAGAAGAAAGAGGATGAGCAGGTGTACCTGAGCGTAGCCTATAGGGAACTCATGCTCTAGGTGCCCCAAGGGTAGGGTGCCTTGTTATAAAAAGCACGGACAATATAACAATATGTTTTATATGCCCTGCTGGGGAAAAACAGCCAATGTCATTTTTCCCCATTGTAGTTCTGCTAGCCCCATTGGCTAACATGGGAAGCTTTTATTAAACTTTAATAAAGTTCAACTTTTGATTGGAGTTAGCTAGCAACCTGATTCAAAGTATCAACATAATAGTTACACTAAATAAAACAACTTGCCAAGGACAGGAAGGGGGCTGGGGGGGTAATCTGAACTTCAAAGACAGAAGTACAGATGTCAGACCAGACCCCACTTTCTTGACCCCCAGCCAGATGAAAGTCCCCCTTAATTAGATTAGGAGAGGAGCTTGAAGTGGAGTGTAGGGAAAAGAGAGAATTTATCCATTTAGATTTGTGAAGACCTGCACATTCTTGGACAAAAATATGCCACACTTTCTAGGAAGTGATCATCACAGAGGGTGTCAATTTGAACTCCATTGATTGGTGTGCCCCCCTTACCAGCCCAGAATGTGTAATAAATATGGGAGATCTGCAGGAGCCCCTAAGATCATTGCCTGGAACTTCAGGAGTAGAGGGGCTGCCCTGCTGGACCCTTGGACTGCACCACAGAAGGACTGCACTCATAAGGACTGCACGTGTTGCACTCTCAAGGCTCCACATTGAAAGGACTGTGCCTGTCTTAAAAAGAAAATGATTGGACTACCTGATCAGCAACACAAAGAAAAGTGGTGGAAGAAGTCACCAGCACGCTCAAAGAAAAGATCACCCCAGCTGATCGGTGGTAACTGGACTTTTCCTGGACTGTGCAGGTGCACTGTGGGAAATTGAAACCTAACCCCTGTGAAAGCTGAATTAATTACTAATAAACTTGCATTTATTAACTGTTAAGAATTTACATAGATTAGAATAACGTAGAGTAAAATTCTGTGTCATGGAAAATGTGCCCACTGTTGTGGCCACAATGACACGAACGAAAAGTGATTATGAATATACGTTTATAGTTTAAATGATGTGTACATGTAGAAAATTTTATTAATGGGGCGCATAAGATATTAGTGCTATCTATTTACTTAATATTTATATGAGGCATCGATTAGTTAAGTAGTTTGGGCCTAGTCAACAAGCCTCATGTTAAATTGCACGACAGAAATAATTAATTAATTGTACATGTTCTGTGAAAGCCGAGAATCAATCTTGTTTATTGTTCACATGGAGCTGACGAAGAGATTTGTAAATGTATTAAACTTTCTTATGAGAACTGCCTGTTGGAATGTTTTGCACTAGAAAAAGATACATTGTAGGTTTGATTCGTGAGAAGAAGCTGTTCCCAGAACTGGACAATGGCTGCACTTGACTACAGCTAGGATTGCAACATAAGAGTTACCTGACAAACCTGACAATCGGAACAGGAGAAGAGGAACCAATTATCCACATATGAAAGACGGTTTAGTTATATTTTAGATTTATAGTTCATAGCTATTTGGTCCTACTGTCAATGTACGATTTTCTGACCAATGACGGCTTGAGAAGATACTTTATGCAAGTTTAACTTAGCCTGCTTGCACGAAGACTCCAGAGCCCAGATGCCTTAGTCCATGGCCTATAGCTGTAGTCCCTTTTCTGATGCCTTCGAGCTCCTTTTCTGATTGCTTCGATTTTCTGATCCCGTTCGATCCATTCTTTCTACCCTTCCTAGAGTCTTTTGCGTGGAGCACCACAGTTCCATGTATTTTGTTGATTTGTGTTAATGCTGATTCTTTAGCTTAATATCCCTATGTGGTTCTGTTAACTTAGAGCCAAACTGTGGCTGAGCCATCCCTTTCGTTGTCCCATTGTTGAGGCTGACCAGACAAATGTCCACCTTACGAAGAATCCGCCTCTTGCTGACTCATTGAGGAGAGGTATAACAAAATGCTATTCTTTCCATGCTGTATTTGTGTTTTCTTTTGGGTGCCAACCGCTATTTTGATAGGGCCATAGTCAACTGTTTTCCAAATTAAGTTTGACAAAATTGTTTTGCATGAAGCCCAAACATGCCATTCTAATTGGAACATTCATTAGTATGTCCAAATGTTGATCATTGTCTTTAACAAGGAATTGATTCTATTCTTCCGTCATGTCTAGATGTATACTATCACTGTTTTCCAGTTATTACTGTTATTGCTTTGTACTGTAACCCTCGAGTGTTTAATTATTAATACTTAAGCTGAACTGAGATTCTTCAGATGCTTTGGACAACCTGTGTTGTTTATATATGACTAATCTACATGATATTAGCATTGTTAATCTAGGTGAATAAACATTTTAACCATACTAAATAAGGTGTGGTTCATGGACAAAGGGGTCATAGTGCGTAAAGATTATTGACTCCAAAAGCATGGATGGTTGTTAGAAATGGGGTCTTTGGTTGACAGTCGGGTTACCCCCTGTTCAAGCAAGGACCCTCACTCTAGTCAGGGTAAAAGAGAATCACCCTCAGCTAACCCCTGCTTACCCCCTTGGTAGCTTGGCAGAGCAGTAGGCTTAACCTCAGAGCGCTAGGTGTAAAGTATTTGTACCAACACACACAGTAACCTAATGAAAACACTACAAAATGACACAACACCAGTTTAGAAAAATAGGAAATATTTATCTAAACAAAACAAGACCAAAACGACAAAGATCCGACATACACAAGTCAAGTTATGAATTTTTTAAAGATTAAACTAAAAAATAGCGCTTAGAAACAAAAATGCTTCGATGAGACGTTAACACAGCGTCGTGACGGAGTCGTTCTCAACAAGCCGACACCAGCGGCGCCGGACACGGAGTCGTGTAGACCCCCAAGTACAGTACCTTTGGTGAAGAATGAAAACAAGCCGATGCGCTAAGTCGGGGATCGCGGCGTCTGTTCGAAACATTGAATCCGTGCACATCGAGTGGCGTCGGTCACGACGTGGTGCGGCGACTTCCACGGAGTCGCGGACTTCAGCTGGGCTGCTGCGGCATCGGGCCTGCGAAGAGCGTCGCGTTCCAGCGAAGGTCACGGCGTCGGGTGCAGGCGGCGATACCGGATTCAGCAGCGGCGTCGGTCCGGAGTCGTCCGAAGTCGATTTCCTTGGATTTCCACCAGCTTTCCTTTCAAGGGCCCAGGAACTGGATAGGGCACCACTTGTCAGAACAGGAGTCTCTCCAGAGACTCCAGGTGCTGGCAGAGAGAAGTCTTTGCTGTCCCTGAGACTTCAAACAACAGGAGGCAAGCTCTAACTCAAGCCCTTGGAGATTTCTTCACAAGATGGAAGGCACACAAAGTCCAGTCTTTGCCCTCTTACTCTGGCAGAAGCAGCACTGCAGGTAAGCTCCACAAAGCACAGTCACAGGCAGGGCAACACTTCTTCCTCAGCTATCAGCTCTTCTCCAGGCAGAGGTTCCTCTTGGTTCCAGAAGTGTTTCTAAAATTCTGTCGATTTGGGTGCCCTTCTTATACCCATTTTAGTCTTTGAAGTCACCTTTCTTCAAAGGGGACTCACACCTACTTGTGAAATCCTGCCTTGCCCAGGCAAGGCATCAGACACACACCAGGGGGTTGGAGTCTGCATTGTCAGAGGCAGGCACAGTCCTTTCAGATGAGAGTGACCACTCCACCCCTCCCTCCTAGCAGAGATGGCTAATCAGGAAATGCAGGTTACACCCCAGCTCCCTTTGTGTCACTGTCGAGTGGGAGGTGAAAAACAACCCAACTGTCAAACTGACCCAGACAGGGAATCCACAAACAAGGCAGAGTCACAGAATGGTTTAAGCAAGAAAATGCTCACTTTCTAAAAGTGGCATTTTCAAATGCACAATCTTAAAATCAACTTTACTAAAAGATGTATTTTTAAATTGTGAGTTCAGGGACCTCAAACTCCACATGTCCATGTACTCTCTAGGGGAATCTACACTTTAATCATATTTAAAGGTAACCCCCATGTTATTCTATGAGAGAGACAGGCCTTGCGACAGTGAAAAACAAAGTTGGCAGTATTTCACTGTCAGGACACATAAACCACATTACTATATGTCCTACCTTATCCATACACTGCACCCTGCCCTTGGGGCTACCTAGGGCCTACCTTAGGGGTGCCTTACATGTAAGAAAAGGGAAGGTTTAGGCCTAGCAAGTGGGTACACTTGCCAAGTCGAATTTAGAGTGTAAAAATACACACACAGACAATGCAGTGGCAAGTCTAAGACATGATTACAGGGTTACTTCTGTGGGTGGCACAACCAGTGCTGCAGGCCCACTAGTAAAATTTGATTTACAGGCCCTGGGCACCTCTAGTGCACTTTACTAGGGACTTAACAGTAAAACAAAGATGCCAATCATGGAGAACCAATTACGTACATATTTTAAACAGGAGCACTTGCACTTTAGCACTGGTTAGCAGTGGTAAAGTGCCCAGAGTAACAAAAACAGTAAAATCAGAGTCCAGCACACATCAACAACCTGGGGAACAGAGGAAAAAAGTTAAGGGAGACCACGCCAAGGATGAAAAGTCTAACAATGGTGTTTATTGATTGTATTGTTGAATTGTTGTTGAAGTTATGACTTATGGTGGAAACACTCTAAGCGGAGTCAAAACGTCCATCAAACCTCTAACGCGTCCCCTTATCAAATACATTATAAAAGACCAAATAAGGCCAGACGCACACACAGATTTTGGTAACAGAGGATGGTTGGTCTCCTTAAGAGGCCAGCATAATTTCTTAGATTTGGTAGTGTAGACAGATGGTATGTCTCCTTAAGAAGACCACTGTAAGTTTTTTCAGATCATGTTAACAGAGTGGGATAGTTGCATCACCTTAAGAGACCACTATGATTTCCCAGATAAAACAGCCATAAATCTCTAGATTCTGTGGTACAAACAAAAGGTTATGCCTCCCGAAAAGCCTACCATGACCGTCCAAGAACCTTGGAGTTGCCAATGCTTGTTTTAAGATGTTTTCAGTGTTCCTAGTGTAATTGTGAGAAATAGGTTTTGCGCTTGTACATCTTAAGCAAATCACAGGTAAATTGTGATGGTTGAGCGTGAATAGGGAGTTTGCGTACTCCAAATGAAGTGAATAAGGAGTTTGCATATTCCAATGATGTTGTTTAAGGGGTTTGCGTACTCCAAAGTGAGAGAGTAGGGAAGTCGTTGAACTTCACATGTGTGTGGCACTTTGTGCTCAAACAAATTGCCCATGTGGTTGTTGGTATACGGACCCTGCGTGGTCTAAGACTACAGAGTATTGTACAGATGTATGAGACACTTGGTTTGATGTTGTAATTTGTCTGTTTGATAGGTCATTCAGGCGTGGTTGACAAACTCAGAGTATGTGGTTAAAGAGAGTGACAGTTTTCAATGGAGATTTAGTGAATCCTATGTGCACCAGGAAGACCCAATGATCAGTTGAAAGTAAAATTTGCAAGTCGAATTTTGCTTGTGAGTCAGGGAAACTGAGATAGAAAAAGTACCTGTCAGAGCTAAAAGCTGCAGTAAAAAATCAATGAGGTTTCTGAAGCGATTGTGTTACCTACCTGTAGTAAACAGACAAGTTTGTGTATTGATTTTTCTTAGTGCTTGCAATATTCGCATTAGTTTAGTGTGAATATGAGTGGAAGAAGACAAGCCGGAGGGCTTTGTCAGCCGCTGTACGCGTGTGACATCACTACGTCCGTGCTGGGATAGCTCGGTTAGTGAGAAAAGCTGCAAACGGATTGGCAGATAACCCTGAATCGTAGAAAGCAGACGAAAAGGATTTTTGGATTAAAATGTACTTCCTGATTTGATTGAAAGCGTAGTCTAAACCGAGAAATGACATTTTTCAAAGCATTAAAAAGTGCCCTAAAGGGAGATGTAGCTATTCTAGTTAGAATAGGAGAAATCGCACCACCAGAAGGTACATCCAAATACATTATTTTTGAGAAACAAGGGGCAGCTCTATGTCTTTGGTTAAAACAATGGTGCAAAGAGACAAAGAAAGAAGGGAGCTTAGCATTTCCTACCCACAGAACATTTAATTTGAATATACTAGAGAATTTGAGGAGAGTACTGTATGACTCAAAACCTCCTCTGAGACCTGCACAATTTGAAGCATTAGCTATTTGTGAGTTAGTGGCCAGAAAGCAAAAGCAACATACGTTTTAGAGGAGAATGAGAAAAGCTGAGAAAACTTTAGCTGAAGCGAGATGGGAAAGAGAGCAGAAAATTTGGAGAGCGGATTCTCTACAGGAATTCGGGATATTTCCTGCAATTAACCAAGAAAACGAGAGCAAGCCTAGGAAAAGTACCAAAAAGAGGGATTTGTATCCTTCAGATAACAGAGAGAAGAGATCGACAGAGTCTAGAAAATCTTTGACTTATGATAAAGAATCATACGATGACAAGTTTATTTTGCAGTTACTGAGAAGTCGTCCCCCACTGTATGCAGCCCATGAGACGGTTCCAAGTACTAGTACAGATCCTACAGCTCTGGTACCAATTGAGACTACACCAGGGCAAGCACAGGTTAGGCATATTGTCGCTAGCACTTCTACATTTCAGAATCCTATACCACAGGTTGACATACCTAGGATTTAGCCAGACGTCCATATTGTAAACTCAGTTTAATAATACTGACAGCAGCAGCGTCCCAAACGAGAAAGGTTTACCAAAACCCGACATTGATTCAATTGGAATATACACCCAATTTGATGTCTCCCGTGCAAACACAGACAGTACCAAGATACACCCCCATAGCAGGGTCACAGACACAGATGTCTGCGTTAACAAGTCAGAATACAGAAGTAATGTACCCTAGAGGTCAAAATGTCCAACTGAGTCCAGACGCTGTGTCAGTGCCCGTTACTATTGATCCAGTCATACCCTTATTTGCCCAGGGACGCAATAAGAGCAGTGAGCGGAAAATTCTGTGTCCAAGTGTAGAAATTGAACGTTTCAATGAACATGCAAAATGATGACTCCAATGAAACCGACATTTGAGAGGGCAGGTCCGTTAATTGATTTGAGTTACCCCAGGATTCCACTGAATAATCCAAGAAGACCAGAAATAGGTCCTAACCCATTTGCAATGACACCAGAAACCCCATGTTTAATGTTGCAACAAACACCCAGTGTATGTAATAATAATGTCTCTTTACAAGGTCTGACAGCCCAGCAATTAACTGAATGGCTGGAGAAGTTGAGTAGCACACAAGGAGATTCCAGTGGAGGAAGTTCATTAAATCTGACCAGGCTTAAATTAGAATTGAACGAATTGATTGAGGAAACCATTGGATTGGACAGACTTGACTCATACCGAGAAGATGAGTTCCGCTTTTTGTGGAAACTAAGTACCACCAAAGCGGGATTAGTACATCAGAGATTGGCAGACCAAGCAGATAAATACAACATAGAAATTGAAAAAACAAAACATTTGAGAAGAAGTTACAGGTTAGAATTTGACTCAATGGATAATGAGAACATGAGAATCCCGGGAATGAAAATTCATATTAGAGGATTAATACAGAGCATTCAAACATCGGGAGGATTAGATAAGTGGGAAGGCAGGTGGGTAAAGAAAAGAGACAAAAGAAAAAGGAAATCTGCAAACCTAACTGTTAATGTGCAGCAGACTGATGATCCAGTAAAAATATTACCAATGAGAGAAATTCCTGGAGGAAATGTTGTCCATGTCCCAGGGAGCAGGAGTGACATTTTGACATTTACAAATGACTACCCCAGATTGAGAGAGAAGTCAGTTGAATGGTACCAGCAGGCAGATAGGTTTGTGAAGCTTGCAAAATGCCTGTGGGATGATTTGAATACACTGTTGGAAATAGTGGTTCCAGCAGATCTATTGGTGGAATATAAAAGGAGTATAGATTGGCCAGTGAGAGAACCCCAACAAGACCAGACAACAGATGCACCATCTCCTGACTTAATGAAGTACTACCACAAAGTGATCGAATTTTTGAAAACAAGGATTTCTCCCAAAAATATTTATTGGCAGATAATAGACAGGACAGCTCAGGAAGGAAATGAGTCTATACATGCATACTATAGGAGATAGTTGCAGGCGTTTAAACATTACAGTGGTACAGACACAATTGAGCCGAAAGACATGATTTATTTTTTGTTCAGATTTGTTGAAGGATTGAGACCTGAAATTAGCCAGATGATTAAGAGTCATTTGATTTGTTGGCAAGCAAAGACAAATGATGAAGTATTGCAATATTCTTAGTACTGTAGAGACAAGATTGAATTGAAACAGAGAAAGTTGAAAGAGAAAGCAATGGTGATGCAGATTAAAGCAGTACAAACAGGGATGCAAGGGAGTTTTCCGCAACAGCCTCAGTAGGGAAACATGGTGTTTCAGAATCAGGCCAGAGGTAGAGGTCTTGGTGGAAATGAAAATGGAAATATAAACGTGGACCCGATTTGAATACTGTAGTCATTCCGATTGACGTGCAGGAAATGAAAATGTTGTTACCTTGTTACACTTGTGGAAGCTGTGGAAATTGAAAGCGGGAGTGTCCGACACTAGTAAAGGAAGTTGTTGCCCCACAGACAAATGAAATCAATTCTGACCGAAACACGAGACGACCAAAATTGAGAGGTCAACATTTTAGTTTCCAAAATAATGTGAATCAGGTGCAAGGTCCTCAGCACACGCAACAAATGCAACTGCCACTTTTGCAGATGCCACAGTCACAGCAAATGCAAACCCAAGTTCAAATGGTACCTAGGCAACAAATATAGATACCTCAAGCCCCAATGGATCAGCAACAGATGATGCTTTCTCAGCAGGGCACAGGTCAAAAATGTATTGTCAGTAACAATACAGTACATCAATTCCCATTACACAGTGATGATGGAGCAAATGATGATTGGGTGAATGAGAATTCAGATGAATAAGAATGTGTTAGCAGCTTCATTAGAAGTAGATCAGAAGGGTCCCTACAAAGTTTCAATCCTAGTTGACACAGGAGTCCCCAACTAACCCCTTTCGGGGAAAACAGTACAGACTGTAGAAGCTGCAAATCAGTATTTGACAAACCCAATTACAGAACCAGTTTCAGTTAAAATTGGAAATTTCAGAGGACTACACAAATTTCTAGTTTGTGACTCGAGTCCGGTTTCTCTACTGGGAAGGGACTTGTTATGTAAAACAAAATGCTCAATTACCTGTTCAAATGATGGAATTGCCATTCAGACAAATAGCGATGATGAAGATGACCAACTAGACATAACAGATTGTAACCTAGTAAATGAAGAGTACCCCTTGATCTTCCTGTTTTTACAATGCAAGATCTTCCTTCTGATTTACAGGGAACTGTTAAAATGAAATTGTGGGATTTTTCAGGAAAATACATTGGTTTAATTAGAGGAGTTGAGCCAGTTAAAGTCCCAGTCAAGCCAAATACGATTTTCCACCAGATTCCCCAACACCACGTGACACAGGATACTGTTGAAGGGATTGCCCCTATAATTGCAGAGTTTGTAAGGCAAGGCATATTGAAAAAAGTTCTGAGCAGCCCATGTAATTCGCCTATAATGGGATTGCGGAAGCCCTGTGGGAAATTTTGAATAGTTCAGGATTTGAGGAAAATCAAATATATTGTGATTAAATGTTGTCCGGTACTGCCAAATCCAGCAGTGATGTTGTTTCAGATCCCATGTGATGATGAATGGTTCACTGTAGTGGACCTAAGCATTCTTTTCTGTGCCTCGTCACCAGGATAGCCAGTTTCTCTTCTGTTTCAAATTATTGGATCAAGTCTATTGTTGGTGCAGAACTCCTCAAGGCTTTTCAGAGTCACCATCCATCTTCAACCAGATCCTGAAAAAGAACCTTGAGTGATTAGAAGTGCCTTTTGAATCGACGTTGGTCCAATACATTGAAGATTTGTTGGTTGCTTCAAAAACTAAGTGCAGGCAACATACTATTGCCTTACTAAACCATTTGGGCAGAAATGGACACAAGGTGTCCCCAGCAAAATTACAGTATTGTCAGACAGAAGTGAAATACTTGTGACAACTAATTGCAAAGGGAGCTGGGAAAATTTCCAAAAAGAGAGAGTCACTGCCATATTACAGATGAATCCCCCTGTCACACAGAGAGATATCAGAATGCTTCTGGGAGTGGTGTGCTTTTCTCACCAGTGGATTCCCAACTTTTCAAATTGCAGAAGCTGACTCAAGAAGTCACTGATCCCCTACAGTTAGATCAAGCTTGTCTGAAAGCGTCTACTGAATTGAGAGAAAGTGTGTGCACAGCTCCAGCTTTGGGAATGCTGAATATACAAAACCTTTCATGTTGTTTTGTCATGAGTGTGATGTATGCTCGCTTTCTGTTTTGATACAGGTACATGGTGGTGTAAAACACCAAGTAGCATATTTTTCAGCTACATTGGACCAAGTTGCAGCAGCTTTACCTGGCTGTTTGTGGATTGTGGCAGAAGTTGGTTTGAGCCTCACTCATAGTGAGAGCATTGTAATGGGACATCCTTTAACTGTTTTGGTCCCTCACCCTATAGAATTTTGGCTTACCCGAACCAAGACTCAACACCTAACTAATGCCAGACTGACCAGATACAAGACTATTATTTTAGGTTCTCAGAATGTAACTCTGAAAAGGTGTACAGTGCTTAACACAGCAACTTTGCTTCCAAAAGAAAATATTAAAGTTGACAAATTGAAGGATGTCGAACATGACAGTCTAGAAGTTACTGATCTGTGCACAAAACCTAAACCTGACATTCAAGATACCCGATTAGAAGAAAATGACCAAATTATTTTTGTTGATGGTTGCTGTTTAATGGGATAATATGGGAACATTGAAGGTAGGATATTCCGTGTGCAGAATTTTGGGTATACTCGAAGCTTCCTGGCTTCGGGGAGTAGAACATGCCATGTCTCAGCACAACTTTAAGTTACCATTTATACAAACAGCCAGTACGGATATGGAACAGTTCACGACTTTGGCCAACTGTGGTCACAGAGAGGTTTCCTGATCTTTTATGGTTCACCAAATGGTGACAGGATTCATGATTTGTTACAAGCTTTACAAATGCCTGAAAAGATTGCTGTGGTGAAATGCAGTGCACACCAGAAGTCGCAAGACTTTGTTTCAATGGGAAATGGATATGCGGATCAAGTCGCAAGGTTTTGCGCACTGAATTGTAAATCTTTCAAGGACACATGGAAACTGTTACCTGAAGAAATATGCAGAAATTATGCACTACATTTCATAGATACTTGGGATGAATTGAAAGTTTTGCAGGAAAAGGTTACAAAGGAAAGAGTGGGAGGACGATGTTTGGGTGTCCGGGGAGGGGCAAGTAGGTCTCCCTAACTGTCTTTTGACACAAATGGCCAGACATTAGCATGGACAAGCACATGTTGGAAGGGATGCTATGATTTGCGCTTTCCAGCAGACATGGTTTAATCCTAAATTTAGACAAGTTGCCGAAACAATTTGCCATAGTTGCGACATCTGCCAACAGATGAACGTGGATAAAAGGACTGTGGTTAATCTGAGCCACATTAGAAGAGCGGGAGGTCCATTTAGACAAATGCAGATGGATTTGATATCTGTTGGTGATTGTTTGTTTGTATTTTTAGCCACTGAATTGAAGCCTACCCCACACAAAGAAATGACAGCCTTACAGTAACAAAGTTATTGCTTGGAGAACTGATACCTCGTTTTGATTTTCCGGTCTCTTTAGAATCAGATACAGGAAGTCACTTCAGCAATGAAGTAATTAGATTGCTATGGGTAGCCTTCAACATTGAGCAGAAGTTGCACTGTAGTAATCGCCCTGAGGCCTCAGGACTTGTTGAGCAAATGAATTGCAAAGATGTGTGCATCCACGAATCTGAAATGGCCAGACACACTAGCATTAGTTCTGATGAGTATGTTAAACCCTCCTGACAGGAAGACAGGACTGTTGCCGCATGAAATCTTAATGGGCAGAGCAATGAGATTGCCAGCTGTTCCTGCCGATGCTCTTGTGAACATAACAGATGATATGGTGTTGGATACCTCAATGGTCTGGCTGATGTGGTTTGCTCTTTCTCTCATCAGGTGGAGGCCACCACTGTGCAGCCATCCCAGGATCAGAGTCACAACCTGAGAGTTGGAGATTAGGTTGTGGTCATAATACACATGAGGAAGACTTGCCTGGAACTCAGGTGGAAGGGACCCCACCAAGTAGTACTGGTCACTATTACAGCTGTGAAGTGTGCTGGAGTTCTGAACTGGATTCATCTCAGCAATACTCGAAAAGTACCCTGCCCGTTGGACAATGAAGAAGAGTTGTTGAGCGTAATAACAACTTCCAGACAAACTCCAGAAGCAGAAACAGAAACTGGAGATTCAGACTTTGAGTAGACAGAAGAAAATCCAGATACCCTGTAAGAGATGATTTGTAGGAAATACAGGAGATCGACAGTGGACAAGTCTCGACTGAAACAGCAGGAGAGTCTAGTCAGAGGAGGGCTCTCCCAGAAGCAGATGATCTTGAGAATCAAGAAGAGCAGCCCACCGACCCGGTGGAGGGAGTTGAGCAAGATCAGAGTCAAAACGACCTGACTCCCCCGGAGCCAGTTGGAGGTAGATCATGTCAAAATCCTTCTGAACAAGGAGAAGTTACAAGTACAGCACTGAAAAGAGCACTGACCAAAGGAACACGGAAAGGAGACAAGTGCCCTAAAGAGCAAAAGAAGGGAAAAGACTCAAGAACGTTGTCAACAATCAAAGAAGAAGTAGACACCAAAAGAAAGGAAGACTTGAGTGATGGAGAATTATGTGGAGATCGAAGGCTGGAGAGAAAACGAATTTGCAAATCGAAGGTATGCCGGTCCTGAATGGGTGTATGCAACGCCTAGTGATTGGCAAAGAGAGTTCTTGTGTTTTTGCTTTGATGAAGAGATTCCAGGTCAATACTTTGGCAGATGAATTAGGTCAACAAACTGAACTTTGAGAAAAGATTCTGTGCAACTAAGAGAAAAGAGACATTGAAAGTTACCGAAAGAGACTTTTTTAAATAACCTGATTTGACAAGCTGCTGAGCCGATGTGGACAAATAGCTAATTTAGACAAACGTTCTGGAAAAGAGACTGAAAGCTGTAAATAACGGGCAAGAAGATTGAAGATTTTTTTGTTTTTGTTTATTTTGCTGCATAGTTATATATTTTCTCCTTCTACTTTCTGATTCTTTACAGATCATGGATAACCACAACCAACAGGTTAGAAAGAATAGGTACTGTAAATTTGTAGGTATTGGTTTGGCAATTGAGTGCATGATATTATGTTTGACATTGATTGTGAATATGACTTTTCTTGATAGGGTGGTAGCAAACCATATCTCTACTTTAGAAACTACTACTGCACTTACAAAGTTAGACAAGTTTCGAAGAGATGAGAAGTATTTTCTCATAGACAGCTGACAAGAAGATCTTTCCTGTAACGTTTTCTATTGCCTGCTGCATGAGTACATGGAGACAATGAATGCGAGAAATTGTTATGTTTGCACGCAAATTTCTTCATCAGTAGAAGAAGGAACTACTTACCATAGTTTGCCACTGACATATGGAATACGTTGTAGTCTTCTACTAACAAGATTATATAACCAAGAATACATCCAGTAGTTTTACTCAAATCATGATTTAGTGTTTTCGTTTGTTCCAATAATTAAATACCTGAGTAAAGTAGTGAAAGAAAATAATATAGAAGGTTTCTTTGAACCTACATTGACATTTGGCACAGCTTACGCGCACAGGAACAACCTGACATGCTTGCTTACACCGAGAGAAAAGAGCTTCTTAGATCAAACTGATGACAGGAGGAAGGCATTAAAGGAGAAATTAGAAAAGGGCTTAGTAAAAAGGACGTTTAGAAATTATCATGCATTTAGCGAAATAAAGACACAAGGAAAATTAGCTTCAGATGCACAACACATCCATTGTATATATAGACCGCATCCTAGAACAGATATATTGTTTGTGGGAACAAGTGAATGCAGACATGTGTTTCTATTCCAGAGTAAATGGACTTTCATGTTAAATAGACAAGACCCAGCAATCCCAGGGGTTTATTACTTATGTGGACCAAATGCGTATTACCATCTTCCAAGAGGATGGTATGCCACATGTTATTTGGGAATAGTCTTCCCAAATATCTATCAACTTGAAAACTTGAATGAGACACCTAAATTGAATGAATTACACCTTGCTAGACCAAAGAGAGAGTCTTATTCTGGCATAATTGGAGATATATCCGGGGCTATAAGTCCCTAAGTAGGGGTTATTCTAAATTCCCTGTAGATTTGACAGTTGTCTACTATTGTGGATAACATGCTGAGTAGTTTTTCAGGAGCCATGGTCCTGAAGGACACTGAAATGGCTGCGGTAAGATCTATGACTCTTCAGAACTGCCTTGCGTTAGACATCCTTTCAGCAGAGGAGGGCGGAGTCTGTAATTTGCTGAAACCTCAATATTATTGCACATTTATCCCTAACAATAGCAAAGAAATTAGAGGCTTTATTAACAATCTGACTAAAGTTAACGCTGATTTAAAAGTTTTGAAAGAACCTGGGATTTGAGAAAAAGATTGGCAAAGGTTTTGCTTCTGTGGGATATTTGCTGGACAACCTAGGGAAAGGTATAATTGTGAAAATAGCACAGATATTATTAATTATTGGTATTTGTATCACTAGCATATGGGAAATTCGTAAATTGTATTAAGTGACGAAAGAAAGAAATTGAAAAATGATCAGAGAAGGGAAGAAATTAAATTAGAGTGGAGGAAGAGGGAATATTTTTATGAAAATTGGAAAGGAAAAAGAAATATGAAAAGTTGTAAAGAAACAAAATTTTCAGGCAAACTAAAAATTTGTGATGTGTAATGAAGTGCGATGACACATTTAGTCGTCAGCGGAGGGATTGTGAACGCTGAATTAATTACTAATAAACTTGCACTCTAAGCGTAGTCAAAAGGTCCCTCAATTCTCTAACGCATCCCCTTATCAAATAAATTATAAAAGACCAAATAAGGCCAGATGCACTAACACCTCCAAGAGGCAAACCAGAAACTCTGAACCCTTGGCTGCTATTGGACCCTTTTTTCCCCCAAAGGAACCCTTTAGAAACAATTCCTGAAAGTTTGGAAACTTTTGGCAACTTTTCATCAAAAAATTCCAGAAGACGACGAGCTCCTCTTCAAGAGTCTGACAGCACTGGTTTGTCCTGCTGGAAGCTCCAGAGCTCCTCGCCGTCGACAACGAAGGCAAAGACCTCCCGGAGTTCACCAATGCATCAAACTGCAGCAGGCCTCCGATGTCAACTCAAAGTCTGGATCTGACGATCTGCTCACTCAACGTGGAGAGAAAAAACTCCAAAAAGTGTGAAGGTCAAATCTTAACCTGGACCTCCTGCTTACCCTATCTGACCAGCGCTCCATTGCGATCAGCCTAAAACTTTGACTTTGTCCCAGTCCAGTATAACCAGATAGCTGTGGTTCGAGTTTTATGCTATTTGGCGCTAGAATGCACTTATTTATATTTAATCTTTAGAAATTCACATCTCCGGTTCCCTACATTGTATTTTTGTCAGTTTAATGTCATTGTAAAGATAAAAATAGTCCCTATGTTTCTAAATTGATCTTGGAGTTTTTACTTTGATGTTCTTTCACGTATTAATTATTTTGGTAATAGTAAATGCATTACACTTACCTGCCCCCTAAGTCAAGCCTGATTTCTCACTGCCAAGCTACCAAGGGTTGAGCAAGGATAAATTTATGGAAACTTGACTTGATCTTATTAGAGATTGTGGTATTATTACTAGCTAAAGGTGAATACCGCCACCTAATAATAATCCACTTTCCTACAGTTGGAGTCCAGGTAGTTGCGAATCTGACAGAAACGGCTCAGTAAGATCTGTTTCACCCAAAAGACTCCAGAAAAGTTATAAATCCTGCAGCAGTAGGAGAGTTTAGGGTGTCAACGGACATCAGCTAATAAGTAATGTTCTCTGGAAAGGATAAAAGAGGCTTGCAATATTATACAATTCTTTATCCTGCTGGCATCTAGTCAGTGTGGATCATATCTATCATCATCTTGCTATGGATTTGCATAAGATCCTTTAGAGAGCATTCCCCATTTGTAGGGGCACAATGCTTTGTTGGATCACTGTTGCTTCTTAGCCTAGATTGTCTGGCCTGCACAGACTTAGCTGTCAGAGTGAAGGGTGGCCCCATCTGGTAGCCATGGTGCTATTGATGCAGGAAGCACCTAGCAATTAGGGCCCTCCAGAAGGATTCTCAAAGAGGAAAAAGCCTTTGAGCAAAAACCTCCAAATGATGGGTAACCAGGTCCCCAGCAAGGCAGAGACTTGTCACCAGAAGACTTTAACAAGGGAAACATTCAGATGAGGATGGTGAAGTAAGTTGCTAGAAGATCCAAGGCATAAAACAGGATGGTTGGAAGGAAGGCTGGAAAGACTGGCACAGAATCAGGAGTGAAAAATACTCTGAAGAGGGCCAGGAGCGAGGAACAATGTGAATGCAACTCAAACTGTTGCGACGCAAGGAGCAACCGAAAATCTCTTCCTTACATAGGAAGAGGCACGGCACAGGAAGTTATGTTAACAATTACCAGCCTCCATTAAGGATTGGGGAACTTCATGGAAGAAACTGCTGATAGACGGCCATCTTGGATTGGGCTGAATATCTTCCTTCAAATGACATCCCTAGAGCAACTAAGGGAAATAGAAACCCAAGCCAGCCTCCAGAGCTGGCAGAGTTGCCTGAGAGGGACTACCCAAAGAGGTGAATGTGGCATGAGAGGCCCGCAACTGCCGGTTTTGCTGGCATCAGCTGCACTGCATTCTTCTCCATGGCGAACTGCTGAGTTGCTCTAAGTTTTCCTGCTGCTGCCGTACAAAGGTATCGGTGTGCCCCACTTGCCTCCTACAAGCTCAAAGGAGCATGGCGGGCCGGATGCACAATACAGTTGGCCTGGCAGTTGTAACATTAGCATGACACGATAAATGGTTTCACTCTTCTATTAACACAATTCTACAGTTCACAGAGGGTCTTAAATTGCTCATCTCTCATAAACTTTCTATAAAAGTTCATGTTGATACATTCCCTTTAGTATGTATTCTTGCTTTTAACTGAACAGAGGAGGTGTGAGACAATGTTTTCCGAAAATGGCACTGCCTCTGTGCATACTGTGCTGTCACTTCTGTTCCCCTTAATGAGCTATAAGTGAAACAGGAACACCAGTGATGAGTTGTGTAAAAGAAAGTTATTTTACTGACTTTCCTTTGGTGATCCTGCCAATATCACTATGACGTAAGATACCCATTATTTCATTACTTGAATGATGTGAAGGAGGTGACTGAACTTAAATGTGTGTGTGTGTGTGTATACACATACACATTTGATTATAGTCAATTGGTTAGTAGATTAGTAATATGTGCTTCCTTCTTCCCTTGTGGATTAGTTTCTGGTAGGTTTGTTAAGTTTGTGCTCTTGAGGCTGTATGCATTTAGTAGAGTTTTGAGTAGGTAGACGTCACTTGGAAAAGTTCAGCATCATAGGGAGCATCAGATTTTCTCATATGCATCTGTAAGGTGATCACTAGATCTCCTTTGTTAACCGAGACGTCCTTTGCTTGTCCGCTCTTGTCTGCATACACTTTCACTCTTGTCTCTTTTGGTGGTCCATTGAGGTAACTTGGTTGTCATTGGTCTCACAAACATCAAAGTAGTAGGATTTTCACTTGGGGTCAAGTGGGGTGTTGAACGATACGCTGTTAGAGCAGAGTTTAGTACTGATTTCAAACTGGGCTTCTCAAGAGTTGCATGCTGGACTGCTTTCTTTCGTGTACTCATAAAACGCTCAACAAATCCATGGGCCTGTGGCCATAAAGGTGTACTCTTTTGATCCTTTATGTTCAGATGCTGCAAGAACTCTTTGAACTCCTTACTGTTAAAGGGTGGGCCATTATCAGACTTCATAATGGCTAGAATGCCCCACGTCACAAAGCTTCTGTCAGGCTTTTCAGTGACTCATTCGTGAGTCGTAGATTAGAGACCTGCTTGTTTAAGGAGCTGACATGTTCAGATTATGTCGAGTAACATTGGTAGAAAGGTATATGCATTTATGACAGGCCTTCTCAACCCTTTCATCTAAGTATAGAAACTAAACTCAGTCTCAGAGAGCTCTTTTTGTGGCAACAATACCACAATGTATTTCGTGATCCACTTCAGTTACTATCTGTTGCAGGCTCTGCGGGATCAGGATTCTCTGCCCTCACAGTAGAACTCCTTCCTGATTTATGGACAATTTATCCTTGCTGTTATTGTCTTTTTGATATTCACCATCATTTGTGAGTGGGTGAGTGTGTTTTTTCCCCAACTGATGTGTATTTATGTCTTTTAACTTCAGTGTGTCACTATCATGGCTCATGGCAGTGATAATTTGGGATAACAAGATAGCAGCTGGTGTATTTGACTTGACAATGAAATTAATGTAGGCCTCAGCTGTCTTGGATGGAGTACTGTGACCTTCTACAGGCACTCTCGAAAAGTAGTCAGCAGGATTCTGATTGTTTCCTGGAAGATGCACAATTGTTTAATCATACTCCCGCAATTGTAGTCCCCATCCTTCATCGCTATAATTGAATGCATTGACGACCGGCTGTGTGATTACGTCGAATGACATTGAACAAATTCTGCAGCTGATGACACACTAAAACTAAGGTCCTTATTTATATTGCGGCATAAAGGTTACTCCGTCACTACGGTGATGGATATCTTATCTCCTGAAATATAAATCCTATTGAACATAATGGTATTTATACTTCAGCAGATGGGATATCCGTCACACTTGTGAAGGGGCAACCCCTTTGACCCTTTGTATCAAAACAAACCAACATGTGTAGAAAAGGTTGTACTATAGCTGACACTTTCTTCAAGTTCTAACTGATGATAACCTTTATTTGAATCCAGTCGAGAGAAAACCTTTGCACCATTTCATTATACTATCATGTCAGCAAAGTGTGGACCTGGATGTCGTTCTCGTTCAGTTAACTTGTTTGCCTAATAAATGTCAATGCAGATGCTTGTAGCTCCTTCACTGTCCTTTTGGGGCTCTACTACTATGGGAGAAACCCATGGTGTTGGACCAGTGGAAAGCTCAATAATGGCATGTTTTAGTAATCATTCAGGTTCTTTTTCAACAGCTTCTTGTAAATGAAAAGCAATTCATCTATGTCTCTGAGCAACAGGACAGACACCTTCATTAATAGGCAGTTTTACTTTCAAAGTCTTAAGCTTTTCTAAACTATGAAAGAACAAAGGGAATTGACTTACTATTTTGTGATGAGCATTCATGTTGTAATTCACAGAAATCAGTCCCATATCAGCTGCTATATTGAAGCTGAGTAAACAGGCACTTGGTGCTGCACCCTGAAGCACATGGATTTGTGCTTGTACCTTTGTTTTCCTATGTTTCCCTGTTGCCACACATGAACCTTGAATTTTTAAGGCATCAAAGCAGTCTTTGTATACACTTTGCTCTTCGATGGAGTGAGCCGTGGCAATAGAGAAAGTTAATTGTATTTCTCTTCAGGCATTATGTTTATCGATGCACCACTGTTGATAATAAAAGCCCATTTATTAATGTAATATTTAGACAGTGTTTGTATGAGTTTGCTGCTGTGGCATTTTTCACATGCGACCAGTCCAACGTGCACATATTTCTCTGAGGAAAGCATGGACATGGCACAGTCACTTTTTTTCATTTTCACTTAATATTGATATCAAAGAACTATTTGACGATGATTTAGAGGATGATTGACTTAATTTAGTATCAATTTGCCTCAACATATGTCACCGCTTGGCCCTGTGGATGCTCGTCAAATGTTGTTTCTTCAACGCTCTGGCAGCCATTTTGTCTTCACGCCATGACAAACTTAGGTCCATATTTATACTTGTTTAGCGCCGCATTTACGTCATTTTTTTACGCAAAAGCAGCGCAAACTTACAAAATACAATTGTATTTTGTAAGATTGCGCCGATTTTGATAAAAAAAATGACGCAAATGCGGCGCAAAAAAAGTATAAATATGGGCCTTAGTTTTTCCTTTGTTCTACACATCATCACAAAAAGGTTCTCTTTCCTGCAGCCTTTACATATTTGTTCAATTCGGGACAAGTTTCTTTGTGTGGAAACAAAAATCCACATCTAAAACACAAGTTTTCATGCATCGACATCACTTTGTGTCTTTCAGTCTTTTGCTTTGGATTACTTTTCACGCTCAAGATTGACTCGCTCTGGGCACCTACGGCCTCCATGTCAGCAGCTTGTCTCTCAGCATGTTCTTCAGCTCTGGTAGCCATCAACACTCATTCCAGACGTAGGGCCATATTTGCAAGTGGCTTGCGCAGCCTGTGCGTCACTTTTTTCGTTGCATAGACGAAGCAGGCTGCAGACCCATAACTACAAGGCCACGTGAAGCCGCTTTGCATGGCTTTACATGGCCTTGTAGATGTGGAGTAAGTCAACGCAGCACAAGTTGCTGCGTTGCATTACTCTGTGTCTAAGAGACAATACATGGGTGTTGTGGTAAGTGTTCCCATGAAACACCACTGAATTTTGATGCATTCCCAGACTTACAAAGATTTGAAAATCCTGAAAATGCGTCAAAATCCTATGCCTCCCAGGGGAGGTGTCGGGGAGCTGCAACTAGGAGAAATACCTTTTTTCCTCCTTATTTTTTCCTTTTCCTATGTGTGCTGCATCTTGCAGCACACATAGAAAGAGGAAAACGCCTCTCACGATTATTTTTGTGCAGGAAGGTGCAATCATCTTACACATACACCCATACGCCATGGTGCAAGGGAGCCTGTGTTGGTGCATGGAAGCCCATTGTGTGCCACCACAGGGGAAAAGGACAGGAATGCACGGTATCTTGTAGATACACGCATTCCTGCCCTTTTCTTTTGATGCCAGGCAGCCCAGAAAGAAGGCTTGAGGCACTGCCCTGCATCAAAAGATTGTAAATATGCCCCTAAGAGTTTCTCTCAGTATTCGCCGTCTGAATGAACCTGACAAGCATCCACCAATAGCTCAAAGATGCATAGCTTCTTCATCAATAAATTAATTCAACTTGCAGTGTTTGATGAGTGTATCAAGTCTTTCCACAAATTTATTGATACTTTCACCAACTACTTGACTTCTTGAATTAAAATGTATTGTTCATAATCGATTTCTGGTACTGGGTTGAACTTGAGATTCAAAGCATTTTTACCAGCGGTATGTGACTTCTTTGTCAGGTCTTGCCATTTTGGTTATAACGTCTTTTACACCATCAACTGCAAGATTTTTCAGATACTTGATAATCTTTTTTTTACCAGTCTCTTCAAGTGCATCAATTAAATCCTCAAATGTCTCTATCTAAGCAGTCCACCTGTTGCAAATAATTTGCTTTTTGTGCAATCAAAAGATGGTGGTGTTTTCAGAAAAGAGGCAGCATTGTAAACTAGAGTGGACCCTGCTGACATTGAGAGTGGCACTTTTTGATGGTCATATTTATGCAAACTTTCTCTAAAGTCTTTTGACGTGTGAGCCTTAGGATTGTCTTTAACATTAATTGGAACTGTGTCTTCTCTCTTAGCTGTCATCATCACAATTTTACAAATTCAACTGTTACCTTCAACTCTTTCCTCTTTGAAGACCTATGAAGTTGTTCTGAGACCCACTCAGCAGCCTAATGGGCAGCTGCTTCGGGTATGGACAGAACTGTAAGCACAACCCTGAGCACTTCTCCTTGAGCCATTCCATTGAATGCTGTGACACAATGACTCTCTTTAGCGGGCTCGGTAAGTTATTTATTTCCTCCTTTCCACGTGTCAGTTTACCATTATTGACACCTGGTTGATCTCAGCCTCGCAGTGCATTGTAAACCTGATAGTATCTGCCTTTAGCGCTAATACTCCGTGCAATGTTTAACTTTATTTTGCGTGGCAGCGAGTTACCATTTAGTATGGTCTAGGTCGTAGCTTCTTGACCAACGATGCATAGACTTCTGAGGGAAGCTTTCTTTACATTCAAACACTTTACACCAGCTGGAGTTGCTCTTTGACTCCACATACGCCAACAGTTGACAAAGCACTTCAATGAAGGCACACGTGGCATGCATGAGCAGTTTTCCTGGACCACAGCAAACTCTCCGGAGGGCACTGTCCTTCTTCGGGTGAATTATGGAGCTGTAAATTACATCTTTATACGTGTGCATGTACCTGCAAACTCCCACATTCTAAACCAAGCTTTCACTACATTATATTCTAGCGATTACTTCACACTGATATGGAGTCTGTTTGGAGCCAACAAGGTTTGGTCCTAAAACATGCAGGACACTACACTTGCATGTGCCCCTATTCACTCATTGCAGCCCCCCCTCCCCACCAATGCATTTTGTTGCCACTGTCTTTGTGAAAGCCTAAATAAGTATGTTTGGAGAAATGTGCCCATCTAGATGGTAATCATAATGGGCACAACATTAATAAAAATAATATTAACTGTTTAGAAATAATATTCACATGTATAACAATATGTATGAATGGGTCATATTAATGACAAGTTTGCTTAAAATTACTAGGCATAGCGTAATTGTGAAATAATGGGTCTAGTCAACAAGGCCTCATGTTAAGCTTCATGGCATACATAAATGTTTGTAATTGTTTTTCTGTCTCAGCAGAAAATCACACTTGTTCATTGTCCTTGTGCACACAGTGCTGCCCAAAATGTCTCTCAAACTTCCTTGTGAGAACCATGTGCTTTAATGTTATGTCCTAACCATAGATACATTTGTGAATGAGAATCTGATGTTCCCAGGACATTACAATGTTACTACTGACTGGAGTTATATTTGCAATAAAATGTTACTTGACTACAACTGGTGAAGGGAAGGAGAAAAGAGGAGTCATGCATGTGTGAAAGACTGTCTAACTCTATCACAGATTTAAGAATGAATGTTTATTGGTTCTACTGTGAATACCCAACGTATGGACCAATGAGAGATCGGGAAACTACTTTGTTAATTTGACTTATCCTGATTGCACATAAGAGGAGCAGCAGAGTTCCAGATGCCCTTCCTTCCTTTTCCTTTAGCCTCATCTCGTAATTACTATTACAATTACTGTTGATTGTTGATGCTATTGATGCTGTTTCCAGTAGTTTGGTGCTCTTGCTAGATTGTTTCAGCTAGCTTAGAGCCCAATCATGGCTGAGCCAATCCCCTTCACTTTCCTTTACCAATGAAGACTTGGCGAGTTTCCCACTGACGAAGAAGCCTATGCTTGCTGATTCATAGAGGAGAGGTAGAAAAACTGTAAATGTCCTTGTTGTAGGTTTTGTCTTTCTTTTAAATACCAACTGCTATTTTTGTTAGCGCCTTAGCCAGATGTTTTCCAAATTATGTTTTTGTCTATTTTTTCTATTTGCATGAAGCCCAAACATGCCATTTGAATTAGAGGGTTAGTTAGTGTGTCTGTGTCACAATAATTGTTATCATCAAGGATTGATTTATTAGTCTGTTGACAAACGTATGCCATTTCTCTTACACAATTGTTTTATTGTTGGTTTTTACAGTAACTCTTGAATGTTTAGTGATAAACGCGTTGTCTAAATTGAGATTCTTCAGCCTTTTTGGTCAGCCTGTGTTGTTTGTATATGCATATCATTTAGTGTTGAGATTGATTTACGTGATATTAGCATTGTTAATCTAGGCAAATAAACTTTCTAACTTTACTAAAAGGTGTGGTTATTCATGGCCACATGGGTCATCATGCATAAAGTTTGCTGACTCAAATGTCCCACTAACGATTTATGGAACTTGTTGTCCTGTTTGCTGTTTAAGGTCATGAGTGACATTTGCATCTATGGTGGATCACTGTAAGCATAGTCAAAAGGTCCATCAGACCTCTAATGCATCCTCTTATCAATAAAATATAAAAGAACAAATAAGGTCAGACGCTCTCACATCTCTTCTACCTGCCCTGCATAGTCAGCTTGCTTGACTAGTGTCCCTTCCCCCTCCCCTATGTTGTCCGTGTGCATGCCCCTGTCCCCTCGCTATTGCACCCCACGGTCTGTTGTGCTGCCATTGCCCCCCCACATGCCCTGCTTGGTCAGCTTCCTCCCCACTCTCCCTCTCAATCTTCTGTTGTTCGTGTGGATACTCCTGCCCGCTTCCTCTTGCAATCCATGCTCCGTTGTGCTGCCACTTCCCTCCTTTCTGCCTTGTGTGGTTTTGTTCTGATACTACCTCAGCCTCTTGCACTCGAGGGTCAATTTGTTTCCCCTGCCATCTCCTTCCTGCCCTCCATTGTCCGAGTCTGTGCCCTTGCGCCATACCTCCTGCCCTTCATGGCTCTTTGTGCTGCCAATGACTCTCTCTTACCCTCCATGGTCCATTTTGCTGCCACTGTCTTTCTCACCTGTCCTTCACAGTTAACTTGCTGCCCCTGCTACTCGCATCTCTGCCCTCCATGGTCCATTGTGCTGCCACTGCCCCTCCCTCCTGGCCTGTGTAGTCAACCTGCTGCCTCTCCCCCTACTCCATCCCCCATGCCCTCAATTTTCAGAGTCCGTGCCCCTGCCCCCTACCTCCTCCCAGTGTTTTAATGAACTAATAGAACTTTAACATCCTGCATTTATTACAAAAGTATGGCACACCTGAAGTCATCTTGTTGGAATCAATCTGTAAAACCTAATGCATTTCATATAGAAATTCACAAAATGAGGGTGCTTTCTTTTCATAGAGATTATGGTTAGTGCTCTAAAAAGTAAAAATGAGTACTCATTTTCTGAGTGCTCAAAAAGGAACAAAGGGCTTTTAAACTAGTTGCTATTTTTATGTTTTTATTATCAAATTGATGGTCCATTTTGATGTGCTGCTCTGTGCCATGTTTTTCGTTGAATTCTGGGACTTGTTGTCTTGTTTATTTCATTATGAAGCAGAACTGCAAGTCCCCAAATTTAACAAACGAAGCCTGGACTGGAGCAGCACATCATGCATAAGGCAGGGAAACTTGGCAGCTGTGGGCAGGCTACTGGTGGTGTTGAAGACACGTCTGCATGTTAGAATGTTTTACTGAAATGGATGTAAAAGATATTAGAGCACTAAAAAAGGTGTCCTATTTTTGCTTTCAACAGCACTAACTATAATTTATGACAAAACAAACTCCATAATTTTATTAATTTCTAAAGGAAATGTTTGAAGTTTTACATCTGTGATTCAAATAAAATTGGCTTCAGGACACTCACACTTTTGTCCTAAATAAGAATGTTAGCGCTCTAGTTGTTCATTAGAAAACTGTGGGAAGCTGTAGTAGAAAACAGTGGAATCAACTGACAGGCTGCTTCTGCTGTTCGAAGTTCATGTTTTACTTAGTATGTCAGACTTTATTCTCACATGGCAATGGACTATAGTGTAAATTTACAGAACATATGCTCTTATTCTAGATTGTGCAGCACCTTCCATAACCTCTATGAGAAAATTATTAGAGAAAACAGTTTTCTCTTAAACATGAAATCCCAGTAGACTATCAGAGGACTACACAGAGTAAAATCACATTTGAATACACCACAACTCCTAAACCTAGTATGGTAACACCAACAAAAGAGTTAATATGTGATTAAAATATGTTATTACCCTTTATATGTGCTCCTGTTTGTGACCCTCAAAGCCTGCCATTCATTAGAAAGCATCTCAATGCAGACAATGTTCCAGAATCCTTTAATGGCTGCCCCAACATATTGTCCATGTTGTAGCCAGCTAATCAAGGGGAGTGGCCCTTTAGGACAACCCCCCCACCCCAAATGCCCTTTGGGGTCAGGACTCAAGTGTTTTTTTTAACATTGCGAGATCAAGGGATGGTAGACATTAGAGACTCAGGCATAACAATTACTGGGGTGCCATAACAGTTCTCAGGCGTGTGAGCGCGTCTGACCTTATTTGGTTTTCTATTATTTATCAATAAGGGGACGCGTTAGAGGTTCGATGGACCTTTTGACTGCGCTTAGAGTGACTCACCATGGACACAAACCTTACTCATGCTCTTAACCAGCAACAAGATAATAAATTCATCATCAACATTTAGGAGTCAGTAATTTTCTAACACACCATGATCCATGTGGTCATGAATAACCACACATTTTAGTAAAATTAGAAAGTTTATTTCCCTAGACTAACAATGCCAATATGACATAAATCAATCTGAATACCAAATGATATGCATATACAAACAACACACGTCTACCAAAACACCAGAAAAATCTCAATTTAAACAACACATTTGTCATTAAATATTCAAGGGTGACAGTACAAATCAATAATAGCAATAATGAGTAAGGGAGATGGCATACATTTGTCAACAGATGAATGAAGGCAATCCTTTGTTAATAATAATTATTGTTACAATGACACTCTAACTAACCCTCTAATTCGAGTGGAGTGGCATGCCTGGACTTCATGCAAAAGTAATTTAGACAAAAGTTAATTTGGAAAACATCTGACTATGGCTCTACAAAAATAGCGGTTGGTACTGAAAGAAAGACAAAACCTGCAACAAAGATACTTGCAATTGTTATACCTCTCCTGTATGGATCAGCAAGCATAGACCTCTTTGTCAGTTAGGCATCCATCTGGTCAGCGTTGGCAGGGAAAAGTGAAGGGAATTGGCTCAGCTGCGATTGGGCTCCAAGTTAACTGAACCAACTTAGTAAGGGCATCAAATTATGGAAAACAGCATCAATAGCATTAGCAATCAATCACAGTAATTACACAATGAGGCTAAGGAAAGAAGGGCATCTGGGACTCTGCTAGCTTCCCTGCTTTGCTAATAGTAAGTAAGTAATTCTATCTATGTGCAGTCCGGATAAGTTAAAGTTTCAAAGTAGTTCCTTGATCTCTCATTGGTCCATATGTAGGGTGTTTTTTTATATAAACAATAAACATCAATTTCTAAATTTGTGATACAGTTAAACAGTCTTTCACACATTGATAATTGGCTCTTCTCTTCTTTCCTTCACCAGTTGTAGTCAGGTAACATTTTGTTGCAAACCTAACTCCAGTCAGTAGTACTATTGTCTTGTCTTGGGAATATCAGTTTCTCATGGCATTACAGCTCATGGTTCTCACAAGAAAGTTTGAGGCATCAACTAGTGCAACATTGCAACATTACAAATCTTGGCCAGCTCTCTGTGAATAAGGAACAAGTGTGGTCTCACTATTTAGAAAGAAAAGTATTTTATAAACATTTATTTATGCCATGCAGCTTCATATGAGGCCTTGTCGACTAGGCTTATTATTACACTGTTACTCTATGCCTAGTAATATTAAGCAAAACACTTCATTAACACAGTACTATGATCCATTAATACCTTTGGCTATACATGTGAATATTATTTCTAAACAGTTGATATTATTTTATTATTAATGTCGCACATGTTCATGGTTACCACCTAGGTGGGCACATTTCATAACTCTCGATTTCACTACTTTGGCATAATTCATGTTAATTCTTAGCCATTAATCATTGAAAATGTATTAGTATTAAATTCAGCTTTTACAAACCCTCCCCTGATGAATAAATGTGTCATCACAACTTACATTACAAAACAAAGTTTTTGTTAATCTGACATTTTCCCCTCTTTGCCAATTTTCATCAAAATATATGCTCCTTGACTTTTCTTATCTGTTTTCTTCTCTCCTATGATCATTTTTCAACCTTTGTCTTTTAATTACAGTGCACAATTTATAAGCTCCCATTATGCAAATGATACAAATTATAATATTCAGAACTGGTTTCAGTATTACCCCTATGATACCATTTCCCAGGTTGCCCAGCCAATTTCCCTTTGCCAACTTTTTCCCATACCCCAGGCTCCTTTAGAACCTTTATATCAGAGTTTCTATTAGTCAACTTGTTAATAAAGCTTTTAACTTTTCTACTATTATCAGGAATGTAGGTGCAGCAATGTGGCGATTTCAGCATTTTACAGACTCTGCCCTTCTTTGCTAAAAGGAAGGCGGTCCTGAAGAGTCATAGAACGTACAGCAGCTATTTTGGTGTCCATTAAGACCATGGCTCATGAAAAACTAGTCAGTATGTTTCCTAGGTAGTAGATAACTTTCAAAATGTCACGCAATGTAGAATAACTCCCACTCAGGGAATGATTGCTCCAAATATATCTCCAATTATGCCAGAATAAGATTCTCTCTTTGGTCTAGCAGGTTGTAATTCATTTAATGTTGGTGTCTCATTCAGGTTTTCAAGCTGGCAAATCTTTGGGAATACTACTCCCAAGTAACATGCACAATACCATCCTCTTGGAAGACGGTAATAGGCATTCTGTCCACAAATATAATAAACCCCAGAAATTGCTGGGTCCTGTCCATTTAGCATGAAAGTCCATTTACTCTGAACTAGAAACACATGTCTGCATTCACTTGTTCCCACAAATAAAGTGTTAGCTCCAGATTGCGGTCTAAATATACAATGTTTTCCTATGTGAAGCACATCTAAAGCTAATTTCCCTTGTGTTTATAGTTTCACTAAACCCATGGCCATTCCTAAAAGTTCTTTTTTCTGAGCCCTTATCTATTTTCTCTCTTAATGCCTTTCTCCTGTCATCAATTTGATCTAAGAAATGTATGGATGAAAGCAAGCAAGTGAGGTTATTTCTATGCTCATAAGCAGTCCCAAAGGTTAGTGTTGGTTCAAAGAAGCCTCTCACTAATTCCATATTTCCTTCTCTAGATAGTCTACTCATATACTTAATAATAGGAACAAAAGAAAACACTACATTGTGATTTGAATAGAAATATTGTATGTTTTCTTGGTTATAAAAGCTTGTTAATAAAAGACTGCAACTAATTCCATATGTTAGTGGCAAGCTATGGTAAGTTATTCCCTCTTGCACTGATGAAGGAATTTACGTGCAAACGTAACATTCTTTCACATTCATTGTCTCAACATATTCATAAAGCAAGCAATAGAAAACATTAGAGGAAAGAGCTCCTTGTGAGTTATCCACATGTAAATATCTCTCATCCTGTTTAAATTTGTCTAATTATGTAAGCGTACATCTTCTAAAGAAGAAGTGTGATTAGTTTCAGGTTTACTGAGAAAGCTCATACTCACAATTAGTAGCAAACATACTGTCATGCATACAATTGCTAAGCCAATACCTATGTATTTAATACACCTAGGCCCATATTTATACTTTTTGACGTTAAACTGCGCTAACGCAGTTTAGCGTCAAAAAGTTTTGCGCCGTCTAACGCCATTCTGAAGCGCCATGCGGGCGCCGTATTTATGGAATGGCGTTAGATGGCGCAATCAGACCGGCGCTGCCTGGTTTGCGTGGGAAAAAACCACGTAGACCAGACAGCGCCGGCGTAGGGGGAAAATGGCGCATGGGCGTCTTAAAATGGGGCAAGTCAGGTTACGTCGAAAAAATCGTCTTAACCCGACTTGCGCCATTTATTTTCGACGCCCATCCCCCATCAACATGACTCCTATCATTGTAAAGATAGGAGTCATGCCCCCTTGCCCAATGGCCATGCCCAGGGGACTTCTGTCCCCTGGGCATGGTCATTGGGCATAGTGGCATGTAGGGGGGCACAAATAAGGCCCCCTTATGCCACCAAAAAAATATATAAAAAAAAAAAAATTATACTTACCTGAACTTACCTGAATGTCCCTGGGGTGGGTCCCTCCATCCTTGGGGGTCCTCCTGGGGTGGGCAAGGGTGGCAGGGGGGGTCCCTGGGGGCATGGGAGGGCACCTGTGGGCTCATTTTGAGCCCACAGGCCCCTTAACGCCTGCCCTGAGCAGGCGTTAAAAAGTGGCGCAAATGCGCCGTTTTTAGCCACGCCAACTCCCGGGCGTCTCTTTTGCCCGGGAGTATAAATACCACGTAAAGGCCTGGGAGTCATTTTTTCGACGGGAACGCCTCCCTTGCATATCATTAACGCAAGGAAGGGGTTCACGCTAAAAAATGACGCACATTCCGGGAACTTTGGCGCTATTCGCCTCTAACGCCATAGTATAAATATGGCGTTAGTTGGCGTTAGTTTTGCGTCGAAATTGCGTCAAAAAAAACGACGCAATTTCGGCGCAAACGGAGTATAAATATGGCCCCTATTGTTTCTAGCCTGCTTGTTGTGGTTACCCATGACCTATAAGGAATGAGAAAGTAGAAGGAGAAAGAATTTACTATGCAACGAGACAACAAAAAAATCTTAAATCTTCCATGAGTTTATTTACAGCTTTCAGTCTCTTTTCCAGCGGTTTTGTCAAAATCAGTAATTGTTGTCAAAATCGTTTCACCAAGTTACAATCTCTTTTCGGTTTTCAGTTTCACAAAATTCAACTTAAAAGTTCAGTTCATAAAACACCTTCAGGTATCAAAGTATTGACCTGGAATCTCACGATCAAAACAAAATGAGAAAAATGTGTGTTGCCAATCACTAGTTGTTGCATATGCCCATTCAGGTCCTGAATATATTCAATTTGCAACTCGTTTTCTTTTAAGTCTTTGACTCCAATTAATTTTCCGTCATTCAAATCTTCCTTTCTTGTGGTGTCTACTTCTTCTTCGTTTTTTGACAATGTGCCTGAGTCTTTTCCCTTCTTTTGTGATTTTGACCACTTGTCTTCTTTCTGTGTTCCCTTTGTCAATGCTCTTTTCAGTGCTGGACTTGTAACTTCTCCTTGTTCTGCAGGATTTTGGCTTGATGGACCTGTGACTGGCTCTGGAGGAGTCGGATCTATTTGACTCTGATCCAACTCAACTCCTTCCACCGGGTATGTCTGCTTCTGGGAGGGCCCTCCTCTGACCAGACTGTCCTGCTGTCTTAGTTGAGACCTGTTCAATGTCGACTTCCTGTAATTCCTACGTCTCGTCTCTTACAGGGGTATCTGGATTCTCTTCTGTCTGTTCAGAGTCAGTTTCTGATTCTCCAGTTTCCTTCTCTGCTTCTGGAGTTTGTCTGGTGGTTGTTGTTGGTAATCTCAACAACTCTTCTTCATTGTCCAAAGGATAGGGTACTTTTCAAGTGTGACTGGCATGTACCCTGTTTGGAACCCCTGCACACTTCTCAGAAGCAGTAGTGACCAGCACCACTTGGTGGGGTCTCTTCCACCTGGGCTTCAAACAAGTCTTCCTCATGTGTTTTTGGATCACAACCCAGTCTCCAGCTCTCAGGTTGTGACTTTGATCTTGTGATGGCTGCACAGTGGTAGCCTTCATCTGATGAGAAAAAGAGGGAACCACATCGGCTAGACCCTTGCAGTAATCCAGCACCATATCATCTGTTATGTTCACAAGAGCATTTGTGGGAATAGCTGGCAGCCTCCTTGTTCTGCCCATGAGGATCTCGTGCGGCAACAGACCAATCTTTCTGTCTGGTGTGTTTCTCATACTCATCAGAACTAACAGAAGTGCGTTTGGCCATTTTATGTTTGTGGATGCACACATTTTTGCAAGACATAACTTCAGTGTATCATTCGTTTGCTCTATGAGCCCTGATGCTTCAGGACGATAGCTGCAGTGCAACTTCTGCTCAATGTTTAAGGCTGAACATAGTAATTTAATTACTTTGTTATTGAAGTGACTTTCTCTATCTGATTCTAAAGAGATTGGAAAACCAAAAAGTGGTATTAGCTCCCTAAGCAATAATTTTGCTACAGTGAGGCTGTCATTCCTATGTTTGGGGTATGCTTCAATCCAGTGACTAAAATTCAAACAATCACCAACACATATCTGAGCCCTCCACACACAGGCATTTCAATGAAATCCATTTACATCATTCTAAATGGACCTCCAGCTTTTCCAATGTGGCTCATGTTGGCGACTTTTTTTTGTTCCCACATTCATCTGTTGGCAGATGATACAACAGTGGCAAACTGCTTTGGCAGCTTGTCTAAATTTTGGGTTAAACCACAATTGTTTGAATACTCAAATCATGGCATCTCTCCCAACATGTGCTTGACCCTGACAGTATCTAGCCATGTGTGTCAGCTAACAGTTAGGGAGAACTACTTGTCCCTCCTAGGAAACCCAAACATTGGCTTCTCTTTGTACACATTTCAATTTCACCCATGTTTTTCTTTCCTCTTTGTCGACGTTTTCTTGCAGGATCTTCAACTCCTCCCAGGTATTGACAACAGTCATTCCATAACTTGTGCCAACTTCTTCCTCTGGCAACAGTTCCCATTTTTCCTTTAAGGATACACAATTCAATGTGCAAAACTTTGCAACTTGATCTGCATATCCATTTCCCATTTAAACAAAATCTTGCGATCTCTGGTGGGCACTGCATTTCACCACAGCAATCTTTTCAGGCATTTGCAAAGCTTGTAACAAATCATGGATTCTGTCACCATTTCTAACTGGCAAACCAGAAGAGGTCAAGAAACTTCTCTCTGATCATAGCTGGCCAAAATCATGCACTATGCCAAATCCATACTGACTGTCTGTGTAGATGGTAACTTTAAGCTGTGCAGAAACATGGCATGCTCTAGTAAGAGCCACCAATTTAGCCACTTGTGCGGAAAATACTCTCCAAATCAGGAAGCTTCAGGTATGCCAGAATTTGTGCACACAGCATATCCTGCTTTTAATGTTCCCATGATATCCCATAAACAGGAACCATCAGCGAAAATAATTTGGTCATTTTCTTCCAATTGAGTATCTTGAATATCAGGTCAGAGTTTTGCGTACAATTCAGTAACTTCCAGACAGTGATGTTCGACATCTTTCAATTTGTCAATTTCAATATTTTCTCTTGGTACCAAGGTTGCTGGGTTAAGTACTGTACACCTTTTTAGACTAACATTTGACAAACCTAAAATCAAAGTTTCATATCTGGTCAGTCTAGCATTTGTGAGGTGCTGGATTTTTGTTCAGGTAAGTAAAACTTCAATGGAGTGAGGGACCAAAACAGTTAAGTGATGTCCTGTCACAATGCTCTCACTCTGAGTAAAGCTCAATCCAACCGCTGCTACAGTTCACAAACAGCCAAGCAAAGCTGCTGCAACTGGGTCCAAAGTAGCTGAAAAATATGCTATGGCGTGGTTTACACCACCATGTACTTGGGTCAAAATGGAGAGAGAACATGCATCCCGCTCACGAAAAAAACAGGATGATTGGTTTTGTGTAGTCAGGCATTCCCAAAGCTGGAGCTTTGCACAGACTTTCTCTCAACTCAGTAAAGGCTGTCATACAAACTGGGTCTAACTCTAGAGGATCAGTAACCTCTCTGTGAGTCAGCTCCTACAGTGGCTGGGAAATGACCAAGAAATTGTGAATCTACTGGTGGCAATAGCTTACCATTCCCAGAAACATTCTAACATCTCTTTGTGTAGCTGGGGGATTCATCTGTAATATGGCAGCAACTCTCTTTCTTGAAAAAGTTCTTGCTCCCTTTTAGATCTGATGTCCCAAATATTTCCCCTCTTTCTGGCAGTACTGCAATTTGGCTGAAGACACCATGGGGGTCATTCCGTCCCCGGCAGGCGCCGCCCGCCAGGCGGAAACCGCCCAAACACCGCGGGGACCATTTTAACTTTCCCGCTGGGCCGGCGGGCGATCTTCAAAAGATCGCCCGCCGGCCCAGCGGGAAAGCCCCAGCAAAGATGAAGCCGGCTCCGAATGGAGCCGGCGGATTTGCTGGGGTGCGACGGGTGCAGTTGCAGTTGCACCCGTCGTGATTTTCAGTGTCTGCTATGCAGACACAAAAAATCTATGTGGGGCCCTGTTAGGGGGCCCCTGCAGTGCCCATGCCACTGGCATGGGCACTGCAGGGGCCCCCAGGGGCCCCAAGACACCCGTTCCCGCCAGCCAGGTTCTGGCGGTTAAAACCGCCAGAACCAGGCTGGCGGGAAGGGGGTCGGAATCCCCATGGCGGTGCTGCTTGCAGCGCCGCCATGGAGGATTCTTTTGGCCAGGGGTAAACCGGCAGGAAACCGCCGGGTGCCCTTTTCTGACCGCGCCTTTCCCGCCGCGGTCAGAATTGCCCATGTAGCACCGCCAGCCTGTTGGCGGTGCTACCCCCGGCTTCCACCCTGGCGGTCATTGACCGCCAGGGTCAGAATGAGGCCCCATATGTCCGTTCTTTCCTAAATGATTCTGTTATACAATAGCATCTTGCCTGCATGCTTCCTTTGTTTTTGAGGCGACCAACAAATCATCAATGTACTGAACCAAAGTTGATTGGAATGCTATTTCCAGTGCTTCCTAGTTCTTCTTTATTATTTGATTAAAGATGGACGGGGACTCTGAAAAACCTTGTGGGATTCTGCACCAACAATATACTCAATCAAGGTATTTGAAGCAAAAAAGAAATGGACTAGCGTCATGACGAGGTACAGAAAAAAATGCTTGGGATATTTCTACTACAGTGAACCATTCAGCATCACATGGGATCTGAAATAATATTACTGCTAGATTTGGCACCACCAAACAGCATTTGATCACAATATCATTTATTTTCCTCAAATCCTGAACTATCTGAAATTTTCCACAGGGTTTTTCGTAAACCCATGGCAGGTGAGTTACATGGGCTGCTCAGTACTCCTTTTAGGATACCTTGTCTCACGAATCCTGCAATTATAGGTGCAATCCCTTCAATAGTGTCTGGTGTCATATGGTATTGGGGAATCTGTGGAAAAAACTGCATTTGGCTTGACTTTGACTTTAACTGGCTCAACACCTTTGACTTGAACGATGTCTGTTCCTGAAAAATCCCACATTTTCATCCTAACTGTTCCCTGTAGGTCAGAGGGAAGGTCTCGCACTGTAAAGACAGGAAAGAACCTGATGAATGGGTACTCTTCCTTTACTAAGGTACAGTCAGTTTCCCCAGATTGATCGTCTTCATCATCACTGTTTGTTTGAATGACAATCCCATCATTTGAACAGGTAATTGAACATCTCATTTTGCATAGCAAATCTCATCCTAGTAAGGAAATTGGACTAGAGTCACAAACTACAAATTTGTGCAAGCCTTTGGAATTTCCAATTTTAACTGAAACTTGCTCTGTAATCAGGTTTGTCAAATACGGATTTACAACTCCCACGATTTGCACTGTTTTCCCTGAAAGGGGTAAGTTAGTGACTTCTGCATTTTTTATAGTGGATCGTGTAGCTACTGTATCAACTAAGAATGAAACCTTGTGACCCATCACCTTTCCCTTCACATATGGATCCTTTTGGTCTACTTCTAATGAAACTGCTAACACACATTCTTTTTCATCTGAACTCTCTCATCAACTCATCATTCGATTCAGCCTCACTGTGTAATGGGAAATTATGTATTGTCTGTATTGTCAAACTGGTGTTAAACTGTTGACCTGTGCCCAACTGAGGAAGCATCATCAGCTGCTGTTCCATTGGAGCTTGAGAAATCTGAATTTATTGCTTAGGCATCATCTGAATTTGGGACTGTATTTGTCGTGACTGTGGTATCTGAAAATGTGGCATTTGCATTTGTTGCATGGGTTGAGGACCTTGCACTTGATTTGCACTATTCTGGAAGTTAAAGTTTTGCCCTTGAATTCTTGGTCCTCACATGTTTATAACAGAATTGTTTTCATTCAGCTGTGTGACAACACCTTCCTGTCCTAGCATCGGGCACACCCGTTTCCAATATCTGAGGACACCGCAAGCGTGACAAGTTGACAACCTTTTTATTGCCTGAATATTATTATGATGGACCATGGTGCTCAAATTGACTCTACGATTCACATTTCCATTTCCACCACGACCTCTACCTTTCGTCTGATTCTGAAACAGTATGTTTCCATGCTGCTGCTGCAGAAAAATCCCCTCATTCCTGATTGTGCTGCTTTAATCTGCATAACCATTGCCTTCTATTTCAACTTTCTCTGCTTCAATTCAATCTAGTCACTACAATATTTGGCATATTACAACACTTCCTCAATCGGTTTTGCTTGCCAGCAAATCAAATGACTCTCAGTTATCTGGCTGATTTCAGGTCTCAATCTGTTAGACTTGGCATCCTGGGCGTGGTCTCCCCTAACCTTTTGCCTCTGTTTCCCAGGTTGTTGATGTGTGCTGGACTCTGTTTTTGCTGTTTTTTATACTCTGGGCACCTCACCCAGAGGAGCTGGGGTGCAGCCTGCATATCCCGATGAGCCATCTGTGCTGGGAGGGAGGGGAGGAGTGGTCACTCACATCTGAAAGGGCTATGCCTGCCCTCACACAATGCAGTCTCCAACCCCCTGGTGTGTGTCTAGGGCCTGGCCTGGGTAAGGCAGGATCTTACATACAAGAGAGACTTCCCTTTGAAGTTTGCCTACTTCAAAGGCAGAAAGGAGTATAAGTAGTTGACCCAAAACCCCTGAAAATGAGATCACTTCTGAAACCAAGAGGAACCTCTGCCAAGGAGAAGAGCTGAAGAGCTGTGGAGAAGTGCTGCCCCTGCCCGTGACTGTGCTTTGTTGGGCTATCCTGCAGTTGCTGCTTCAGCTTGTGAAAGTGGACAAAGACTGGACTTTGTTGTGCATTCCTGCTTGAAAAGATTCTCCAAGGTCTTGAGCTGAGATTGCCTCCTGTTGCTGAAGTCTCAGGGCCATCAAAGACTATCCCTGCCAGCACCGGTCTCTCTGCTGAGACTCCTAACCTGCCAAATGGTGCCCTATCCAGTCCTTGGGCCCTTGAAAGGCGAAGTTGGCAGACAAGAACTGAAAATCCACTCACAGAATGCTGTGCAGGGAAATTTACGATGCACCTTCCGCAACACGGCTGATAAACGACACACTGCCGGTTTTTGGCTGAAATCGACGCTCCACCTGCATCGTGGCTTGGAGATCAATGCATCGCAGCTGGAGGAACAACGTGCAACACCCGCTTACAGAGGCTGATAACGACACAAACCCACATCGTGCGACTTGATTTTCCATGCATCGTCCCTGGGTGTCCAAGTCAACCTGACTCTACGCGGACCCGAGGTGCCCCATCCGGAAATCGACACATCGTCCTCTTGCGAGAGGAAAAAATTATGCATCGCTGACCGGACTGGAGAAAGAAACGTTGCACGGCCTCACTTGCGAGTAAGGAATTGACGCATTGCTACCCTTTTCCGATGCACGCTCACCCATGCGGCTTTATTTTTTACCCTAACCAGGTACTATGTGTAACAACAGCATTCTCACTGTTTTCTAAGGATTAATGTTTGTATGTTGGATTTTTGTCGTTTTTGTCTTGTTTTGTTTAGATAAATATCACCTATTTTTCTAAATCTGTGTCATTTTGTCGTGGTTCCCTGTATTGCTATGTGGATTGGTAGAAATACTTTACACATTGCTTCTGAAGTTAAGCCTGCCTGCTCGTGCCAAGCTACCAAGGGGGTGAGCGGGGTTAACTGAGGGTGATTCTTCTTTACCCTGACTAGAGTGAGGGTCCTTGCTTGGACAGGGGGTAACCTGACTGCCAACGAAAGACCCCATTTCCAACACAATCCTTCAACCAATCTGAACACAAAATGAATCATGTCTTTCTGCTCAATTGTTTCTGTTTCTCTGTAGTATTTGAATGCCTGCAACAATCTCTTGTAGTAGGCATGTATGGACTCCTTTCCTTCCTGAGCTGTCCTGTCTTTTCTCGGCAAATCGATATTTTTGGGAGAAATTCTTGTTTTCAAGAATTCAAACACTTTATAATAGTACTTCATTACTTCAGGAGATGGTGTACCTGTGCACAGGTCTTGTGGGGGCTCTCTCATTGGCCAATCTATACTCCTTTTGCATTCCACCCACAAATCAGTTGGGACCACTATTTCCCTCAGTGTATTCAAATCCTCCGACAGGCATTTTGCAAGTTTCACAAACCTATCTGTTTGTTGGTACCATTCCACTGGTTTCTCTCTCAATCTCGGGTAGTCATTTGTAAATGACAGAATGTCACTTCTACTCCAAGGAATATGTACAAAATTCCCTCCAGGAATTTCTTTCATTGGTAATATTTTACTGGATTGTCAGTCTGCTGTGTGCTAACAGTTAAATTTGCAGACTCCTTTTTCTTCTTGTCTTTTTTCTTTACCCATCTGCCTCCCATTTATCCTATGCTCCCATGCTTGAATGCTCCGGATTAATTCTCTAATGTGAAGTCAAGGTATTCTCATGTTCTCAATATCCTTTGAGTCAAATTCTAACATGTAACTTATTCTCAAATGCTTTGTTTTCTCAATCTCTATGTCGTATTTGCCTGCCAGGTCTGCTATTTTCTGGTGTACCAATCCTGCTTTTTTGGTAATTAATTTCACAAGAAGTGCAATTCATCTTCACTATGTGAATCAATTCTGTTTAATTCAATTGTTCCCTCAATTAATTCTTCCACTTCTAATTTGAGCCTGGTCAAATTTAATGGACTTCCTGCATTGGAATCTCCTGGTGTGCTACTCAGCCTTTCCAACCATTCAGTTAATTGCTGGGCTGCCTTGCAATGAGATATTGTTATTACTTACCCTGGGCAATTGTTTTAAAGTTAAACATTAAGGGGGTCATTCCGACCCCGCCTGGAGGGAACCGCCATATGGCCGCTCAAAGGTCGAAAGACCGCTGGGGCCATTCTGACTTTCCCGCTGGGCCGGCGGGCGCTAGCCAATATAGCGCCCGCCGGCCCAGCGGGAAAGAGGCCTGCAACACTGAAGCCGGCTCCGAATGGAGCCGGTGGTGTTGCAGGTGTGCGACGGGTGCAGTTGCACCCGTCGCGCTTTTCACTGTCTGCTAGGCAGACAGTGAAAAGCATACTGGGGCCCTGTTAGGGGGCCCCAGGACACCCGTTCCCGCCAGCCTGTTCCTGGCGGTGAAAACCACCAGAAACAGGCTGGCGTGAAGGGGGTCAGAATCCGCCATGGAGGATTCTCCCAGCCGGGGGAAATCTGGCGGGAAACCGGCGGACCCGGCTGGGCAACCGCAGCTGTACCGCTGCGGTCAGAATGACGAATGAAGCACCGCCAGCCTGTTGGCGGTGCTTCCGTCATCCGCCACCCTGGCGGTCATACGGAATGAGGGCCTAAGTCTCTGGATGCATCAAAAATGGATCAGTACCTATGTCTGGTCTCCCCAAGATATATTCGGTGGAGTCCTGGAATAATTCAAATTAATTCATGGACCGGTCATGTCAAATGTTCTATTCATCGGAGACATTACTCCTGTATTTACATTGAATCTCTCCATTTCTGCACTCAAGTTTCTGTTCATTGCTCTTATTATTTCCCTGAGCAATCAATGGTATACTGAGACCAATAGTAACAGGTACTGACACAGCACCTGGACTTGGTTGGATGCTTTGATCTACAGTACATTACTCCTGTATTCTGCATTCTGGCTTGTCAATGCAGACGTATTTGCTGTGACATAGTTATAGGGTTATATCTCATGATTGTTTTGGTTTGCATTCGGGATCTCAAATTAAGTGTAGATTCTATTTGAATCAATGCGGGCTTCTGGTAAACCTGTCTCATTTGGGACTCCTGTCCTGGTGGCACTATTAAACTTGCTCTTGAACTTACAATAGGGACGTCTGGATAAATCCTAGTTATGTCACCCTGTGGCATAGGAGCCTGAATTGTGGAAGTGGTAGGGACAGTATGGCTAACCAGTTCTTGTTTTTTTGTCACTTCCGTAGGTACTGGAGCAGTAGGATCGGCACTAGTACTTGAACCTGTCTCACGTGCTGCATATGGTGGGGGGCGGCTTCTCAATAAATGCAAGATGAACTCATCTTAATCATCTGAGTCTTCAACATAGGTCAAGGATTTTCTAGACTCTTTTACTTTCTGCTCTTTTTCCTCAGAAGGATATGAACCCTTCTTCTTGGCATTCTGTTTGGCATTCTGTTTGACGTTACTCTTGTTCTCTTCTGTAATTGCTGGAAATATCTTAATTCCCTGTAAAGTCTCAGTTCTCCAAAATTTCTTCTCACTATTCCATCTAGCCTCAGCTAAAGTCTTTTCAGCATTTCAGCTTTTCTCATTCTTTGCTCAAATTTTTTGTTGCTGTTGCCACCAACTCCCAAATAGCTAATGCTTCTAACTGGGCGGGTCTCGAAGGAGGTTTTGAATCATATAGTACTCTCCTCAAATTCTCTAAAATTATCAAATTAAAAGTTCCATGAGCTGGAAACGCTAAGCTCCCATCCTTCTCTGTATCTTTGCACCATTGTTTTAACCAAAGACATGGCTCAGCACCTTTTTCCTTAAATACGATAAATGCGGGTGTGCCTTCAGGTGGTGTAATTTCTCCTATTCTAACTGGAATGAACGCATCTCCCCTTAGGATACTCTTTAATGCTTTAAAACATTTCATTTTGGCTTTAAACTATTCTTCAATCAAATCAGGAAGTAGATTTCAATCTTTTCTTAACCAATAACGCTTCACGGTTTTCCACCAATCTGATCGTGGCTTTTCTCACTAAGCAGCCAATCCCACCACGGACCTCACACAGCAGCTGACAAAGCCCTCTGGCTTGTCTTTCTCAAATCAGATCCAGGCAAAACTAAATGCAAAATCTCGAGCACTAAAGAAAAATCAACACACCAAATGTGTCTGTTTACTAGAGGTAGGAAACACAATTGTTTCAGAAACCTTACTGACTTTTCAACTGCGGCATTTATCTCTAGCAGATACTCGTTCGGTCTCAGTTTCCCTGACTCGCAAGTAGAATTTGACCAGCAAATTCTACCCTCTACTGATCAGCAAATTCTCTTGTTGCGATGAGGAATCACTGAATATCCGTCAAAACTAACACTCTCTTTTTAACACACACACTAAAAGTTTGTTAACCATTCCCGATTGACCTATTAAACAGACAAATTGCAACTTCAACCAAGTGTCTCATACACTTGTACAATAACCAATACTCCAAAGTCTTAGACCATGCAGGGTCCATGTACCAAAAACTACGTGGGCATTTTTTGAGCACAAAGCACCACACACAAATGAAGTTCGATGACTTCCCTACATACACCCTTTGGAGTACCCACACTCCTTAAACAACTTCATTGGAGTAAACAAAACTCCTCGTTTCTCACAAACATCACAATTCACCTGTGATTCGTTTAAGCAGTGCATGCGCAAAATCTAATTTATTCATAAATCACACTAGGAACACTGAGAACATCTTCAAACAAGTATTGGCAAGACCCAATTCTTTGGGAAAGTCATCACATGTTATCCCTAAGCCAAGGACATAGTAATCTCTTTAAGGAACATAACATTTCACTTTTGCTACTGGAGAACTGTTGTACTTAAAAATGAAAAACCATGGCTGTCTCTTAAGGAGAAGTAGCCTTCCATTTCTGCTACAAAAACTAGGAACTACTTAAGGAGACGTCAGCGCTACCGAAAACTGCGTACCTAGAGCTAAAAAACATGGCAGTCTCTTACGGAGACGTAACCAAACAAACTCAAATGATGGACAGAATGCGGAACCAATTAAATATTCAGCCCCAGTCACATATCTGGGTTTAATCCACTCATTCTTTTGCTTACCATGCCACCCTAGTTTGGACCCAGCCAATTGAAAATCAGTCTTGATCCTGTTCCCCTTAGGAACAGTCCAGCCCGAACTACAGATCCTCCCTGGACCAGAAACAAGCATCCTGGGATTGGTTTCAGGGTATCACCCTTCATCAGCCAGGCTAGCTTGAATCCAGTGACATAGTGAGTCTGGGACCCATGTCTGCACATACCCGGCGCACTTATGGCGACAAAAGCAAACAAACACAAATGATGGATGGAATGCGGAACCATTCAAACATTCACCCCAGTCACAGATCTGGGTTTAATCCATCAATCAGGGAGCAGGGTCAAGACTGATTGGCAAATCACTGGCTCCAAACTGCGGTGGCGTGGCAAGCAAAATAATGGTGGATTAAACCCAGATCTGTGACTGGGGGTGAGTGAGAAGTTTCAACACTCCGCCCATCATTTTATTTTGTGATGTTGTCTTAAGGAGATGTAACCATCCATTCCTGCCAAAACTGTGTACAACTACAACTTTGAAACCATGGAGGACTCTTAAGGAGACACAACCATGTATTCTATTACTTACTGGAAAACCATAGCGGCCTCTTAACCATCCATTTTTGCTACCAAAACTGTGAGCGCGCCTGGCCTTATTTGGTTTTCTATTATTTATTGATAAGGGGACACGTTAGAGGTTCAATGGGCCTTTTGATTGTGCTTAGAATAACTCGCCATTGACACAAACATTACTCATGCTCTTAACTAGCAACAAGATAATAAGTTCAATAAATCACCATGACCCATATGGTCATGAATAACCACACCTTTTAGTAAAATTAGAAAGTTTATTTCCCTAGATTAACAATGCTAATATGATGTAAATCAATCTGATTACTAAATGATATGCATATACGAACAACACAGGCTGACCAAAATGACAGAAAAATCTTAATTTAGACAACACATTTATCATTAAACATTCAAGGGTTACAGTACAAATTAATAATAGCAATAACTGAGTAAGAGAGATGGCTTACATTTGTCAAAGGACAAACAAAGGCAGTCCTCTGTTAACGATTATTGTGACAATGACACACTAAGTAGCCGTCTAATTCGAGTGGTTTCTTGGACTTCATGCAAAAGTAATTTAGACAAAGGTTAATTTGAAAAACATCTGACTATGGCTCTACAAAAATAGCAGTTGGTACTTAAAGAAAGACAAAACCTGTAACAAAGACATTTGCAGTTGTTATACCTCTCTTGTATGGATTAACAAACATAGACCTCTTCATCAGTTAGGCATCCATCTGGTCAGCGTTGGCAGGGGAAAGCGAGGGGAATTGGCTCAGCCACAATTAGGCTCTAAGTTAACTGAACCAACTTAGCAAGGGCTTCAAACTATGGAAATCAGCAATCAATAAGAGTAACTCCGCGATGAGGCTAAGGAAAAGGAAATAAGGGCATCTGGGACTCTGCTAGCTCCTCTGCTCTGCTAATAGTAAGTAAGTAAGTAATTCTATCTATGTGCAGTCCATATAAGTTAAAGTTCCAAAGTAGTTTCTTTATCTATCATTGGTCCATAAGTAAGGTGTTTTCGATATAACCAATAAACATCAATTCCTAAATCTTTCATACAGTTAAACAATCTTTCACACGTCAATGATTGGCTCCTCTTCTCTTCTTTCCATCATCATTTGTAGTCAGGTAACATTTTGTTGCAAACCTAACTCCAATCAGTAGTACTACTGCCTCGTCCTGGGAACATCAATTTCTCATGCACAAAAGATGTAAAAGTGTCTATGGTTAGAACATGGCTTTACAGCTCATGGTTCTCACAAGAACGTTTGAGGTATCAGCTAGCACAACATTGCAACATTAGAAATCTTGGTTAGCTCTGTGTGAACAAGGAACAATAAACAAGTGTGTCCTCACTATTTAGTAAGAAAAGCATTTTACAAACATTTATTTATGCCATGAAACTTAATATGAGGCCTTGTCGACTAGGCCCATTATTTCACCATTACTCTATGCCTAGTAATTTTAAGCAAAACATTTCATTATTACATTAATATGATCCATTAATACCTTTGGTTATACATGTGAATATTATTTCTTAACTGTTAATACTATTTTATTTTTAATGTCGCACACGTTCATGGTTACCACCTAGATGGGCACATTTCATAACTCTCGATTTCACTACTTTGGCATAATTCAAGTTAATTCTTAGCCATTAATCATTGCAAATGTATTAGTGTTAAATTCAGCTTTCATAGGCGCAAAAGCTTCACATTAGTTAAGTATAGAAGAGCAGCCTGAAAGTAGCAGAGTATAGGGTGAGTGGAATCTAGGTAGGATATGAAGGGTCCTTTTTGAAGTGCTATTTCAGCAGCATCATGAAAGAACTGATTGAGGTGGTGTTTTGAATGTAGAATTAATGGATCTTCCAAATCACTGGTGCATTGTCTGAGAAGGAACATTTCAATATGGAGAACATTTTAAATTGGGTTGTGTGAATCTTCAGCAGTCTTGAGCCTTGTCCAAAGAGCCATTCCGGCAATCAGATAGGCAAATAAAACAGCTAGGGAGGGGCGAGGGATTGGATAAAGACAAAAAGGTAGTCCACAATCAACAACTGAAATTCACTTTAAAAATAAATAAAAAGGAGATAGACATAGTCCAACTTGCTACCGTCCTCTCTCCTAGATTCAATGCTAAAAGTGGCAGGCCGCTTCATCGTGAACAGACTACAGGAATGGGCCCAGGACAAAAATGTTTTATCAGACTTGCAGTACGGGTTCCGGGAGGGAGTAGGAACCGTGGAACAGAGTCTAAACCTAAGCATGCTGATCGAGAAATACACCACTATCAAACAAGGGAGATTGTACCTAGTTTTTGTTGATTTAAATGCTGCCTTTGACTGCATAATTCATAGCAAATTGTGGGCTATTATCGGGAACATGGGTGTGGAACTACAGATCATACAATTTCTCAGGGAAACATATCATGGATGCAGCGCCAGAGTGCGATATGGACTCAAGGGCAAATGTATCCAGCCTTTTGGAATAGAGAGGTGTGTAAGGGAGAGTTGTGTTCTGGCACCCTTTCTCTTCTCCCTATACATTATTGGTCTGGGTAACGTATTAGCTTCCAATTGTAACAACCTGTCCCCAAATAGGTTCCCGACCTGTCCCGCCCTTTTATATGCAGATGATGCAGTCCTAATGGTCCGAACCACCCTTGCACTGCAACAGTTACTAACATTTTTTGTGTCCTATATGGAGGACCTGGGGTTATTAGTTAACAAAAGCAAGACATTTGCTATGAGGTGCTGGAAAGTGCTACCAAAAACTCTCAGTCTCATGATAAAAGACACTAGAATAGATTACGTTACGTCCTTTTCCTACCTAGGGATCATGTTTGACGTAAAAGGAACACGGCAAATGGCAATTAGAACCAGAGGGCTACCCTTCCAGAAAACTATTGCAGCCTTACGCAATTTTGCTTGCAAGGTTGGTAAGAAACCCCCTAGTGAGATACTAACAGGGTATAAGGCCAAATGTATGTCAAAAGCCATGTACGGGGCAGGCCTTTGGGGGCATGTAAACAATGTCTCCCTACAGTTGATAGAGAACGCCTTCCTGAAGCATCTTCTTTCTCTCCCACAGAGTAGTGCATCACATGTATGCCACTCGGAATTAGGGGTCCTGCTAATTTTAAACCTAGTTAAAACCCAACCGATCTTGTTATGGCACAAGATATTGACTTCTGAATATACAAAGCTGACCCAAGAGATTATCCGGGATTGTCTTAGGTCCTCTAATGTAGGAAAAGTAAAATGGATAGCCTACGTGAACATTTTTATGAGTGCTCTAGGACATGCAGACTACTACTATAAACCAGAAACACTACGAGCTGTCACAAGAAAAAACCTAAAGAAAGACTGCTTGTCACATTTAAAGGAACTAAGTCTAACCGCTGAACTGCCTAAGCCAAGTGTTCTTTAAAACCAGCTGATCTTGCCCTCACCTGGGATGCAACTATATCCAAAGGAGGTGAGCAACAAACAGCACAGATTTGTTTTGACCAGGTTTAGGCTAGATCTTTTCCATCGCTTGGTGAGTTTTTCAATGATAAACGACTGGTCGAAGTCTATGGCCAAATGCCCATGTGACACAGTTACTAAGCAAAGTTATTTCCACACGATTCTATTCTGTTCATTGTATAACTCTCCAAGAAAGATACTATTGATGCCATTACTGAGATCCATGAACCTGATACAATGTAGACCAGCTTATGTGTTCCTACAGTCTTTGCCAACCATATACATATGTAACATCATGTCTAAATTCCTATGGGCTATTGTCAGACACAGAAAAATAATACATTTTGCTAGGAACTGAGAAGTAAATTCCATAACTATTGCCATATGCAACCTGCTGAGTGAGCTTAATCATTTTCACTGTTTTATTCCTTGTATTTTTATGATATTATTCTGAACAGTATACATAATATTTTATTTTCCTTTTCAATATTTTTTGCACAGTTTTTAATGACAAAACCTTATATTTTACAGTTTAATTTTGTCTCAACACCATCCATTCTATCTCAGTCTTAATGCTTTACTTATATGTTTGGTTTGTGGTTAATGTATTGCTTTTTTTTCTGTTTGTAAGCTTTTATGGCAAACTTCTGTCAAATAGAGCTTATTTGATTTGATTTAGTCTGAGACTCCTATTGGGTAGCCAATCTTTTCTTTACCACAAGGGAAGCTGTCACAATGGCCTTTATTTGTTCACTAATGGTCCCTATGAATTCCAGCTACCCATTCAAGATCTGCTTCCAGACTTAGATGGGTGTCTCCAAATAAGTAATGGGTTGGACTCGGAAGGGGGGCATGAAGGTTCAGGGATTCCAGGATCAAATGATACATTTGACTTCAGATATTTCTTTGGATGCTTAGAATTTGGAAAAGCAGGAGTGACAGGAGTGGTGGCTGCAGGATGATACATTGTAATGATATCATTTATTGGCACCATCAGATCTTCCTGGACAGGAGCACCACCTGCCACAATGTGCTCCTGGCTACATCATGTGCTTTGCAGCACTAATTACAAAGAAAGCTGATACACATCCCCTTCTATCATAAGGGTCATCCATGAACTGCATTTGACATGTCCCCACCTCAGTAAGGGCCAGATGTAGCAAAACAAAAATTTGCGACTCGCATTTTGCGAGTTGATGCGACTCGCAAAATGCGAGTCGCAAATTGGAATGCAGGGAAACAAACCGTGCCAAAATAGCGACTCGCACCCGGACTCGCAACGCAGTGTGTGAGTCCGCAGATTGCGAGGTCGCTTTTTGCGAGTGTGCAAAAAACGAACTCGCAATTAGCGAGTAGATGTCGCAAATTGCGATTACCTTGAAAATTGATTACAAGTGCAGCAGAACACTCCAGAAACCACTCCAGAACACTCTGGAAACACTTCCTGGCACATGATGATGACATCACAGCCAGGAAGTTTACTAATACACCTGGGAGGATGCAGGACCACACCTTTTTATAACTGCCGAATTTCACACAGGACAAACAGCAGCTGCCATGGAGGGAACACCAAGGAAGAGGAAGCTGAAATTCTCTGAGAGGGAGCTGGAGGTGCTGACAGAGGAATGCTGTCAGCACTATGATGACTTGTTCGGGAGATCAGCCCTCAATGTTCCTGAAGCCACCTAGAAACAGCTGTGGCAGGACATACAGGACAAGATTACTTCCCTGGGGGTGAGCCATAGGACCATAGAGGACATCAAGAAAAGGTGGTATGACCTCCGCTCCCGTACCAAGGAGAGGGTGGCTGAAAGGCTCCGGGAGATGAGAGGCACAGGAGGGGGACCATCGTCTGTGCCACCACCCACACCCCTGGAAGAAAGGGTGGAGGAAACCTTGGAGCAGGAGGCAGTGTCTGGATTTGGGGACCTGGACACCTCAGAGCCCAGCACATCAACCGGTGAGTACCATGTGATATGCCTGTAGCCCTATCAATGCCATACCCCCACCCACCATGTACACAGGGGCATGCACAACCAAGATAGCTCCATTTCAGGGTAGCAAATGCCAGAATGATGCATTATGGGAAATGTAGTCAAGTAGGCAGTTCATAGGCAAATGTTTATTATGAAGTGTGCAATAGATAGTAGACACTGACAGTCTGTTCCCCATGTCCCACAGGTCTCCAACAAGACACCACCAACACTCCAAGCAGCCAGGCCCATGAGGACACCTCAGGACCCGCCAGCACCCCCACCTGCACGGTCAGCAGCATCCCTGCAGTAGCCACACCTGCTGCAACAATTCCACAAGAGGCGGCCCCCGCAACAGGCCGGGATGAGACAGGTGGAAGCACAGGGCAGCCACCGCTGCGCAGGCGTCGCAGATCCATACCATCAGGGCTGCAGTCTGCATCCGGGCTACTTCCTCCCAGCACCAGTGAGGCACATCTGCTGCGTGGTCAGCGCCTACAAAATAGAATTTTGGGGAGGATTAGTGGTGTGCTGCACCGCTTCATGCGCAATAACCATGCCAGCATGCAGCACCTCAACACAAGGATGGACATGATTTGCAATAACACTGGGGACCTTGCCCTTGCCATGAGGGAACTGGCGGAAGGACTACTGGCCCAGGCCGAGGCTGGGTGGCGCAGGGATCGTCAGCTCATGCACAGACTGGACAGGATGGCCACATCCATCGGCAGGCTCGCCATGAACACCACAGGCCTGTCGAGGAGGACAGTTGGGCTGCAAGTGGAGATGGGCCATTTCGCTGGGGATGTGGCTAGGGGCTTGGGACGTCTGACCCACATTATAGAAATGATGGAGACACGGGAAATGTCGAGGGGCACAGGGGAAACACCCCAAGACAGTGAGGAGGGCTCGACAGTGAGCAGTGTCTCTGTCACTGACAGCAGGGTGCTCAGGAGTGGCAGGCAGAGCACCACGGAAGCACCAGGGACCAGCCAGGCTGGCAGGAGGGGCAGAAGGTCTTAGAGATTACCCTGGACCATAAAATGTGGCACATGACGTGAATGTGCCACATGCCTGGTTAGCATTTTCATGCCCATGGACAATCAGTACTTGTGAATAGTTTCATTAATGCACTAATAAAACAGTTATTTTTGTTCCACTTAACAAATGGAGTTTTTGGTCAATAGGTGAGTATGGTGGGAGTTGACACGTACCGTCCAAAATATTGTGTTGGAATGTGTTCCCGTCCCAGTCTTCCTTGATTAGCTATACTCCTATCCCCATGATGGCGATGTGGTTGTTCTTGCTCTTCATCATCAGGATCTGGGTCTGCAGGGGTGAGAGGTAGCCCACGTCGGGTGGCTATGTTGTGGAGGATGGCGCATGCGACCACAATTTTGAATGCGGTAATGGGGGTGTATTGGAGGGCACCTCCACTGCGGTGGAGGCATCTGAATCTTGCCTTCAGGAGTCCGAAGGTGCGCTCGATGAGGTTCCTGGTCCTCTTATGTGCACTGTTGTATTGCCTCTCTGAATCATTGCTGGGTGTTAAAAACTGAGTCATGATCCAAGGCCTAAGAGCATATGCACTGTCACCTGTTGGGCACAAAAAGTACACTGTTAGGAAGTCCAGATTGTCGTGCACAGTGACCTGTGTGTATGTCTGCAAGTGTCTGTGGCTCTACCTAGGAGGTAACCGTCTCCGAATTCCCCACGTTCCAGGCGTTGATGTATCCCACTATGCCTAAAAATATATGAGTCATGGGTACTGCCTGGAAACTTAGCTACAATGTCCGTGATGACATAATGGGCATCACAAACACCCTGAATATTGAGTGAGTGGGTACACTTTCTGTTGCGGAAAAGGTGTTCTAGATTAGCAGGGGGGCATATTTGAATGTGTGTCCCATCTACACACCCTATGACATGGGGAAAGTGGGCAATGCGGTAAAAGTCCAGCTTGGTGCTGTTCATTTCTGCCTCATTCCTTGGTAAGTATATGAAGTGGGACATGTGCGTGACTAAGGCATCTAGGAAGGCCCTGAGGAACCTTGACACTGCACTTTGGGATACCCCACCTGCCACAGCAATGACCCCCTGATAGCTCCCTGATAGCTCCCTGAGGCCAAGAGGTGCAGTGAGCATAGCACTTGCACATGCGTAGGGATGGCGCAGCCACGCAGAGTCTGGTGTTCTAGCTGTGGTTTGAGTAAATCTATTAATTCTAGTATGGCTGCGCTGCTAAGGCGGTATTTGTCATAGATCTCTTCCTCAGTTTGCTGAAAAAGAGTCTGCCTTGTTCTATATATCTTCTCTTGTCTGTGGCCCCTCCTCCTCCTCTGCTGGGCTGCGTGGACTCTCCTTCTCACTGCTATTAGGTATATCTCTGCCATCTTGTGTAACCCAGATGCCTTCTGGGTCTCCTTTTATACTTTGGTAATGTTACCACCTGCTCTGAGTTAGTGGTAAATGGGACATGCAAACTGGGCTTTTTGCGACTAATCGCAATTTGCGAGTTGCAATTGCATAAGGTTTGCGACTCGCAAATTGCGACTTGGTATTTGCGGGTCGCAAAATGGGGTCGCAACGGATGCGACTCGCAAACGGGTCCCATCGCTTTTTGCAAGTCGGAAATGGGCTTTTTGCATCCCATTTCCGATTTTGCACTGTCGCAAAAAGCGATTCGGCCCGTTTGCGACTCGCAAAACTTTGCTACATCTGGCCCTAAGTTCCTTCTGCATCAAACTCTGGGAACAGTGATATCTTGACAAATATCAAGATAATCATGCCTCAGCCTACCCAAACCATGTGTCAGAATTTTCAAGGGCACACATACATGATAGCCTAAGAGAGAATTCATTACTCAAGACAACTGCCATACACATATTTTGCTGCCTGTTTGTCACCCACCATGAGACATGTTCTTCTATTTCAAATAAAATCTATGAACCTTTGTTCATAGTGCTGCATTCCCCGATGTCAGTAGCCTAAACTGATGTTTATGCTTGCATGCATTTTGGAAAATACATTGTTATCATGACACCGGATCACCTCCCACTTTGGTAGAGAAGCAGTCAAAGGCATATACCAGGAAAGAACAGACACAAATATTGAATAGTGCAGGAACAAGACAGAGAAGGCAACGCAACACTAATATGAACAACCAGGCAAACAGGGAACTGAATCAATAATGGATAAACACACTAGGTTACCACTAGGGTTGTACACAGGTAAGACTCAACTTCCCATAACAACAGAGGATAACAATATCTCAGTGATTATTCTTTCAAACCCCATAGGAAGAAGGCAGTAGAAGTGATTCTGTATCTGGACCCTGGGGCCTTAACAAGTATTATATACACAATGTACAACCTTAGGTTCCAGCAGGACAGAAAGTGGGATTCCTAAGAAAATAGAAATGTCATACTATCACAGTTGAGGGCCTTAAGACTACATGTAACACATGTCAAAGGATGGAGTGGAAACTGCCTTCTGGAATCCGGGAAACAACTGCTGTACAAAAGGAATACGCTTATAAACTGCTGAGGACAAAATAGCACAGTCACCAGACACAATAGCCCAAATTAAAAACAATTACAAAGGGATCACCACAAAGGCTGCAGCTGAATGTAGAAACAAGCAGACAAGGGAGTAAAGCAAAGCAGGGCTGCACAGAAACAGGACACAGGCTATAGCTGAAGTAAGGGAAGAGCTGGTTAAGAACGTAAGCAACAAGAGATCTGGCACACCCTTGAACGAACTTCAATGCACGAACAAGGAGCTTCAAGCAAATGTATCCTATAAGCAGTACCAGACCCAGGGCTGAGTCACATGAATAAGCTGCACAAGACTAGTGACAGGTGTGTGCTGTTCCCATATCTCCAAGTCGTGGAGAAGAGAATCCAGTGCTAAGAATTGCTCCTGTTGAAAGCCTTGAACAGTGAATGCTGGGGCTCTCTGCATACTGGGCAGTGCATTCTCGAATCAGTAGTCCATAGAAGTTTTCCAGGGAGTTAGACTGAAATCATAAGCAAACGCAAGGGGGCTTGCATGTATTGCAGTGGTGAGTTCCAGGCTGCAGTCGTTCCATTTACAGTGCTCCCCTGATAGGCGGAACAATGGGATTGTAACAATTGGATCACATCACAAGTGCACACATATGTCTGAGTATGGCTAAAGGCACTCTGCAGTAATAACACTTGAGGCTACCTGTGCATCAAAGTCTACTTGATGTGAACCAGCTGCTACATTCACATTAACTTTGTTAACATTGAACAAAGTAAGTCATGAGGTGACTGTGCATGACATGATATATTGCACACACAGCATGATAAAGGAAAGATAATGCAGCTTTAAGTAGCAGACCAGACAGGCGCGCTCTTGAAATATTCTCTTCAGGAATGACCCATTAAATTATTTTCATCCATGGCAAGTTGACCTACCAAGGACGCCTAGGACCTTCAGATCTTCTTGTGTTTTGGTACTTCCAGGTCCTTCTTGGTGGTGCCCTTCAATACAGTGCACTTCCTGGGGATGTCTTGCTATATCGGCAGATGTGTCTTTCTACCAGTGCTTAATTTGTAAATAAAAACGTGCCAGTGCCCAAAGCTCTCCTCTTAAAAACGGGGCTGCTGCAATTAAATGAGCGAGCACGGAATACAGAGGCAGTCTAATCCTGAAGCCATCTCGAGTCTCTTTAATCCATTACAGCCACTCAGCTCACTCTTGCAGCTTTCAGCTTTCTCCCAGTGTGACACGTTTTCATTTTTCTCTTCCTCCGTCTTTCCCATACGTATCTTTTCCTCACGGTAAATGCTTGAGGCAGAAAAATAAGCGCTGCCATAAAAACTAAATGCTGCATTTGCTCTGCTTTTTGATGCAAAAACGGTGCAAACTTACAAAAAACAGGGGCATATTTATACTCTGTTTGCGCAGGATTTGCGTCATTTTTTTTACGCAAATCCAGCGCAAACTCAACTCCATATTTATACTTTGGTGCTAGACCCGTCTAGCACCAAAATCCATGGAGTTTGAGTCATTTTTTAGTGTGGACACCTACCTTGCGCTAATGATATGCAAGGTAGGCGTTCCCATCCAAAAATGACTCTAAGGCATATGCGCCTTATTTACCAATGGTACAGAACCATCCCTCTCCTGCATCATGTAATACGCAAAAAACTTTTCATAAAAAATAGTAATGTCTCAAATATATGGATTTATTCACAATAAACACAAAAATGTCATACCTTATATCAATGTAGAAATCATTCTCATATACAAATACCCCCTCTATACATGAAACAAACCAACATAGGACCAAGACAAAAAATACCACACCAAAAACAATGACGACAGGAACCACATATATATATCACATAAATAATCAAAAAACAAACCTCAAGACAAAATAGAAAAATAAAAATCACAAGTATCCCCCACCAATCATTATTTCATTTAAAACATAAAACATATTTCAAACATTACAAAAAAATCAAAACTCCCAAATATACACAAATTCATAACAATGCTACAAGTGTTAAATAACTTGATTTTCATGTAATAGTCATTCAATAATTCAAAGACTTAAGTTCAATTGAATATATTCCGTGTGTGAGAGACCTTTCCAACCCTCTCTCTCACTTAAACATAGTTCCTTTCCAAATGGGTTCCATGTTATTGGTCCTTGTATTAGGTGTCATATGAAATTTAGCAATCAAACACCCAAATAACCATCAGGTGTCTCATCCAATTCAATATTGTCCCATCCAATTCGCCAATGCACGTTTCGATGGACATACACCAACAATATATCCAAATTAATTGACTCCACCTTCCTCAGGGCATTCAATAGTCAATGAAACATGGGGTCTTCTTTGTCACTAGGTATACAGACACCAAATGCCTAATATAACTTCATCTTGTGGCCAACTGTCACCAGGTAACAAAGATGGTTACTCGATCCTCTGTTAAGCCTCTAGATTCTCAGCTACCAAATAGATGTGTCCTCTTTCTAACCCTCATGCGTGTATCCTGTCTCTCCTCCTCAATTAGTTTTTTCTCAGGATCCAGGCAGTGCAAAAACACTCATTGTGAACCACTTGTATGGACTGCGGCTAGTTTAATTAAGGTGCTGACCAGTATGTGATTTATCAGTGGGTTGATCAATTGCTGCTGATGTGTGGTGAAGTGTGGTGCTGATGTACTCAAAGAGCCATTAACTTCCCCGATTGTTCATTGTGTGAGTTCATGTATACTTTCTCTGCATTTTGTGAGGAAATTCTGCATTACTAAGATATGATGTGCAGTGCTCCCTGCATACTGATCCAATGTATTTTTTTCTCTTTTCATGTGACCATCTACATGTATTTCTTTGATTCACACTACGTTTCAGATTGTAGTTCCTATGAATGGCTTTAGAATACTTTAGGGGCATATTTACAAGCCCCTAGCGCTGCCTTAGCATCATTTATTTTTACACTAAAGCAGCGTGAACCAGTCCCCCACCCCGTGCAAGGTTTACAAAGTGGCCCAATGCAATCATTGTGCCACTTTGTAACCCCTTCTGCCACATTATACCTGCACCAGGTATAATGTGTGCAAGGAGACATTCCCCTGCAGGGAGGACCAAAAAAAGGTGCAGTGAAATTTATAAGATTTCACTGTGCCATTCTAGCATCATTTTTTAACTCCTGCTCAGGGCAGGCATAGAAGGGACAGTAGTGCATTAGCCTATGGGCCTCCCTGTGCTTTGCTGTATTAGTGCCAACATTTTTGCTGCTAGTCCAGCAAAGCGCCATAATATCGTAAACATTTTTGAGCCTATTGTCCTTAAGTGCAGCATGGTGCGTTGCATTGTAAATACAGCACTACCATGGTGTCGTTAGAGGGATGCAGGGTGACGCCGGTAAACTGGTGCATCGGAGCCGATAAGCCAGTTCCTTGTGAATATGCCCTGTAGCCTCCTTTCGTTATAATACTATTGGATTTTTTGTTTGGTGATTTGGCATTCCTACAGCCTGGCTTAGACTTTTGAGATGAGTGGATTTGCATTTACCTACCAGTGTCCCTCTTTCTTTTTCCTCTTCCACGTTCATTTTTTCAAAGATATTTACCAGTTTTTAGTCCACTCCTTGTGCACGTCCATCATCTACACGTTACTAGTACATTTAGATATTTCTGCTGGTGGACGTCCTGCTCCTACTGCACCCGAGTTTCCAAATGGTGTTTTGCAAATCTTAAAAATTATCACTTGGCATACACTAAGGTCGTACTATTAGCGTACTATTTTGTTCAAATTGATTGTAAATGAGCCCTATTGTGGTTGGTGAGTTCCGTTACATTTGGAAGAGAATCGTGTTGAGTTGAGTTGAGGCAAGTGATGTTGTTTAGCAACGGATTATGGGCTAGATGTACAAACCCTTTCACCAGTCGGGCCGTTTGTGATGGGTAAAATGCTTTTTGGCATGTACCAACCCTATTTTGCGAGTCAGTAACCTATTACAGACTCGCAAAATAGGGTTTGTGACTTGCTATTAGGAAGGGGCATGCCAAGGGCGTTCCTTCCGCATAGTGAGTCGTACTGGTATGTAGTAATGTTTTATGACCAGGAATGCGATCGTAGAACATTTGCAGTTACTAACAACTTCAAGTTGGTGGTAAGCCATTCACAAACAGGAAGGGACCCCTTCTTGTTTGCGAATGGGGATGCAAACATTTTTTAAGAGCAGGCAGTGGTCCCTCGGACCACTGCCTACTCTTACAAAATGAAAAGAACACTTTTAACTTCTCTTTTTGTAATCCATTCCTTTTTCCTTTAAGGAAAACAGGCTGCATTGCAAAAACAATTATTTTATTGACAAAACATTCACAGATATGAAGGTCTGCTGACCCCAGCAGGCCTACATCCCAGTGATTGTAGCTATTTGCAACAGAGAAAAGGTGGCAGTGCTGAGGTATCCGCTCATCCAAAGTCTCCTAATGTGCCCGGTATCAAGACAAAATGGCAACAGAAATACTACTGAGAAACAGATACAAGTCTGGTGAAACCATCCTGCCACAAGGTGAGCAGCCTGGTCTGAAAATGAGAGCGGGAAATACACAAATACTAAACACTAGAGCACACTGAAAGAATGAACAATTAAAGTCTGATTGGCATATTCAACCGGATATGGCCACTGTATAAATTTATTCCAAATAAGATGGAGTAACAAGATCCAGAACAAAAAATGCCACAGAAACATGTTTCGTCCTCCGGACATTCTCAAGGCTGCCAATGATAAACAATACAAAACAATATATGTAACAGCGAATCCAAATAAACAAGCACAACATACCCTCATTAAAAAGTGACTAGTGGTTGTACAAAGTTGGAAAGACACCACATGAAAATCTTTGCAAACTTACAATGCTATGATGTTGCATAACGACGAAAGAGACATAAACCAGAAGCAGTGAGAGCAGATGTTAGTAGCATAACAACATAAATAAATGCCATATCTTAACCCAGATGGTGTCAATCAGGTACATAAACAAACACATACTATAGTTAAGTAAATGAAACACCTGGTAGTGAGTGCTTGTTGAAGACGAAGAGTTGCAGGATCAGACCATTACCTAATCACGATAATGTTGTTCTCAAAATCAGTAAGCTAAAGAACAAAGTGTTGTGTAGGCCATAGAAAATGTAGAACCTGAGGAAATTCAAAATCAGGAAAATAAGATCTGATTTATAAGTTAATCATGATATCACCCCCAAATGCGTTAATAAAACGTAGGAATTGACCTGTTAAGCCTGTTGTGGCAGTTGGGAATATCATTAAAGTTGGTCAGTCTACTAATGTAGCAAAGTATGACACGAGGATAAAATTGATAGACCACAAGCCGTGATAAACACAAGAAAAAGGCATAATGTAGCATTATTAAACTCTGTGACAAAATGAAACAAGCATTTGCAATGCAATGGGTCTCGCATTTGCTGGAGTTAGAGCTATTAGCGTTGTAAACTCTTAATTCTACTTTTCTTGCCACATAAATTGAAAATTAAAAGTAAAACAGTTTCACATAAGCAAGCCGATTCACAGTGCTACGGCCGCCATGAGCATCAGCGTGAAGAGACACACAAAAGGAAGTCAAACCCATCGACAAAAGTGCAATTAGCCATGTAACATGGATGATGGCCAAGGCGATAACAAAACCTCCCCAAGGAGGGACAAAGGTAAATCATTTACCAATGTCATCAAAGGATTTTTGAAGGGCAAGCCCACGAATGAATGGTAGTGATGGGCGTGAGGTGGGTGTGGTTAAAAGCCCAGATACATATCAACACGTCAGAAATGCAAAAAAGGGTTGTCGGAGAGGAGGGCTATGGGGAAACATGGACTTACTTCAATTGCAACTGGTGGCTAACTATTGCAGTTAGAACAGAGACGCTTAAAACGATGTGCTTTTAAAGTCGCTGAGTTGCGAGGTAACATGAAAGGAGGACTAAGGGGTCCCATTCGAAAAAGGCATCCACTATCTTGGAAGAAGAGTGTAGGGAGGCAATAGCATAGGCTAAAATGAAATACAGGCTGGTGGCCGAGTGTTGCTGTGAAAACAGAGAAGCTGCAAAAGGCGTACTATTAGAGTTGCCGAGTTGGAAGGCACCATGAAAGAAGAATTAATGGATCCCATTAGCAAAAATAACAAGCATTTTCAATGCAATGGGTCTTGCATTTGCTCGAGTTAGAGCTATCAGCGCTGTAAAGAAAAAAAACGCAGCACGATCGCACTACATAAAATGCAGCGCGGTTGCGCTGCGTGGAAAATAAACAGATAACGTAGTCCAGACCCCAGGCTGAAAACATCGAGCCTTGTATGTTTTTAGTAGTTTACCGGTGCTATGTAGGTGGGCTAAACACCGGAAAATGCATGACGGATGCCGTGACATGGGCGTGGTTTGAAGCCCAAAGAGAGATTACAGAATGGACGGAGCGCTTTGCACTCGCCCATAAAAAGGCGTCCGCCTTGTTGAAAGGAGAGTGAATGGAGGCAATCGCATAGCTAAATTGAAATGAGCCAAATAAGTGAAAAGAAATATAAGTACCAAAGGACCCAAAATGTAGGTAAACAATTATTAAAGAACAAAAGCAGACGTAACCAAGGAACGCTAGTGAGGCGATGAGCGTGAAGAGAATAAAAGTGCGTGAACCAAACAAATAAAGGACTAACTGGTCCCATTCTCTAGGTCAAAAAAGAGGACAAAGGCCATCTTGAAAGGGCGCAATAACATATGGGGCTGTTAGAGCAACATAAATATAAGAAAATGCAAGTAATAAGGGGTGCGACAGGTCACTCAAAGCCACTCAAGAAAAAGTGATTAACCCAGGGTTTGTAAGCCTGTAGCTCTAATAAAATGTGCACTGACAGGAAAAAAAGTGTAGTGACTGCACATGAGAGGAATAAGAACCCTCAATCAAATACAACTGGAAAAGGGAACATTAAATTAGTAGGGTGCTGAGACGATGTTAAAAATACGTTATAGTATTAGAACATCCATAGAGGAGATAGAAGGAGTATTAACCGCAAGGTGGCGCACATTGTGTGAATAGCGAAGTGCATGCTCAGACTGACTGTGTACGTCCCAAGAAACAAATCTAGAAGAAGAACCCCACAGCAAAGACCAAGAAGCATGCAAGTGCACAACCATTGGTTTCTAAGTAATGTCAATATGAAAATTCAAGCTTATATACATAAAAGATTCGAGAATAACCTAAATAGGTTTACATATATGAAAACATAAAAGTACATTAAAAGATTATAAGAGAAGTCCATAACTGCGAAATACTTGTTAGGAATATTATTCAAGCAAGAGAAATATAACCAAAATCAGAAGAACATAGATGCTTGTATATAGGTAAAGGAAAGGGTGTATACCAAGCAGCAAAACCATGAATAATCAATGAGGGTCCCAATCAAAAAAATACTTATAATTCATTATCAATGTTAAGTCCCTTGTCAACTGCTTTGAGTCATGATCCATTTGCTTTCGAGCTGCCTTAGGGTCAACGTTCTGACTCCTCCTCAGGCAATCGTTCAAACCAAATCCAAGTTCACACCTTCGCTACCACCTGAAAATGTTGTTGATCTCTTTTATCAAGCAGTTACCCATGATTTATACAACTTGGAGAATTTCTACACAACGGGGGCAGATATTTATGACAGTATATGTTTCCAAATAAGAAAGGGCGGCCTTATAAGGTCTAGCGAGTAACAAGAATATCGTTATTAAAGAAGCTGACTACGGTGGTAATATTGTTGTCTTGAATCTTAAGGATTATACAGCTGAAATAGACAACTTTTAGATGACAATGCCTATCAGAGATTGTCACACAACCCTATGTGTTAGAGGCTATTACAGACATTTTACAGAGAAATGTTTTTCTTTTTCTACACTGTAAATGCAAAGCTGTTCTGAGCAGGGGCCCCAAAAATATGTTTGGCCGAGGGCTCCCGAAATCCTTAAGATGTTCCTGGGTACTCTGTCATCTGTTTTCTTTGGTGCTGGGATGCCCTGTGATGAAAAGGCATTCAGAATGTGCTTATCAAGGACCCTAATTTGGGTGATGTGGTGTGCCATTGGGTCTGTCTGGTGTATTTTGTTATTATAGGTTTAAAAGGAAACATGTTTGGTGTTTGTATGTATGTTCTGGGTGAAGACTGGCTTCACATCTGGAACTTTTCAGGTTGGACTAAAAATATATAACCAACATTAGCAGTATCAGTACCTAAATCACTTTCTGAGAGCCAATACTTTACTACCTATTTACTAAATACTATTTACATGAAAAAGCTCCACATCACCCCGTCACAGAACAAACATTCACCCACAGTTACATTATCCTTTCATGGTTTATACAGTCTTTCGACAGTGCTCATTATGTTAAAGCTTCTACTACTGTACTTTTTTTGGTCTTTCACCTCCACCTTCAGGTAGCTACATATAAATAGTGCACAGCTTAAATGAGAAATATATTTTAAAAAGTTAAGTTAATCAGTGGCAAAGGCACTACAGTGCATTATGAAACCTCTATTTGTTAATGCACTGGGTGCAACCAGAAAGAGACAGATTTAAATCCTGGTTGCTGCAGTGGAAAATAGTGACTTTTGTATTTTTAGAGCTACAAGTCGCCAGTCTGTGACAGAAAGCACTATGAATATGTAAGTCAATGTTTTAAACTTGCATAACAAACAGTGTAAGATAGACTGCTACAAAATGCACAAAAGGATACATTGGTGCTTCCAAAATATACATTTTAGTAATAATACCCAGACTTCACACAATGCATTGTTTTTATATAGCTGTCCCTTAAAAGCAAGTATTTCACAGCTCAGTTGGTAATGTCTTGCTATACGACTCCAAAACATTTTGTCATCCCAATATTTCAAGTGATTTCATCAATTAAAGCCAGTACTGACTCCAATGCACTCTTTACATTTGCAGGGAAACCAGTTGCACACATTTGCATTTCTTTTAGGGAAGCAGGCATCCTGGCAAGAATGCTTGTTTATCGCTCAGCTGTCTGCCCGCTTTCTAATTCACAGCACGGGAGACTCCCTGAATGATATTTTAGCGGAAGCATTTAATATCGGAATTAATTGACCCAGGACGGTTGTCTTTTAAAAAAAAGTAGGGGAACGTTTTTCATAAACTAAAAAGTAGGGGCATGTCGTGTCCCTCCGATACTGCCCACTTTGACCACTGCTCTAGAGAGGTGGTGGGCTGTATTAAAGGGAGGGATTTAATAATGGCAGGCAGGAACAGCACCTCAGAGGTCCCTGGATGTTTGGGCCAGCATGGCAGGAGGTCTCCAGAGGAGGATCTGGCACCCCCACCCAGGGTGGGAGGGGCCACTCAAAGTGCCCAGAGGAGCCAGGAAGACCACCAAGCAGCAGGTTGGGTCCAGTGCAGGCAGGAGGACAAAGGGCCCAAGTAGTGTGGGGGGTCACAGGCAGCCAGAACACGCACAAGGCCTGGAAAAAAGGGTGGCATGGAGCACACAGGGACAAGGTCTTTGAGAGCTGTGTTTGGAGAAGTCTTCTGAGGAGCCATTAGTCACAGTGGGACTAAAAAGACAGAAGATTGGGAGGTGGCAGGGTCCCCGGACAGCACAGTTTTACAAGGACTGGAAGAAAGTCCATTATGGGACTATTTTGTGTGGTGCAATGGCTGAGATAGAAAAAGCGGCATGGAAGTACTAGTGGATCCCAGTCTGATGAGGATGTGGTTCAGTTGAGAGTACCCAAGCAGGCCGGGATCTAGGTGGCCGGCAGAGTGCACAATGTGGGAAGATGGTAGAGAGATTGGAGGTCCCCACATCAAGAAGGTCAGAACCGCAAGCAATCAGCCACTTGAACTACAGGTTTAGGGAGCGGAGTCTCTAAGGGGCACTAGAATAGATACCGTGGAGGCCACAGTGAGGTCAGCAGCGGTAGTAACACATAGGGAAAGCATGTGACAAGCGAGGATCTGTAAGTGGAAGGGTTTTGCAGGTCAAAGGAAAATGATGCATAGTATGAGGTGGGGAACGTGGAATAGATGGAGAAGTGGAGGAAGAAACTGTCAAATAGTTCCTGTAGAGAATGAGGTTGAGAAGAGAAATGAAAGGGACCCAATTCTCAGAGTCAGACGGGAAGAGTTCTTTTCCTATTACATTTTGTTATAGGGTGCTCTGTCATGTTTAGGGTCTAGTAGTGCTACACCAAAACCTCTAAAATAAAATAATGGAAAGGATTGAGAATAATGGCCAGATGTACTATATAATAGTAGCAAAATATTGGTCGGAAAAGTCAACCGTCATTTTTGTGACAAGTGTGGAATACAGCCTGTTTACCGTAAAGGAAAGTGTGCTGCATTTAAAAAATTTATTAAACTTTTTAAAAAGTGTGTTTGAGATTAGACAGTGGTCCCCTTGATCCACTGTCTACTTCACAACAAATATACTTTTTACATTCACAAAAGGTAAAGAGGCTGTTCATGATCCCGTCCCTTTTTCAAATGGCTTACCACTCATGTTGGGATACATTGATACATACCATGATGTACCATGATTGTTTTTTGAAAGGGACACTTTAACATGCTCCTTCCAAATAGCAATTTCTTTCCCTTCTAAAGTTAAGTTGTGATTCATGAGCTTGTTACGGAATCACAACATGGGTTAGTACATTGCATAGAATTTCCGTGGTCACAAACCCCAGATCAGGGCATTTGCAACTACAAAGAAGTTTGCACATCTGGTCCAATATGCTTAAAAAACGAAATTACAAACAAAATTATAATGTATTCTAGACAATATCATCAAAGCAAACCACCCGGATAACAATCACTGGCAAAGCCAATAGGCCCTGCATTGGCAGCCCGTCTTTTAGCAACTCTTATTTCATGTTGGCACGTTTTTTGTAATACTTTATTGTTTGGGTCCTGGCAGGTCCCCAGCAACCCCAAAAAAATAGTGGCTAGAGGCAAAAGCGTTGTTTTGGTCTAAAAAAAACACACATTGCCGTAGTACTCCCTCACACTGAAAGGAACTACTTTTTGTGTGGATGTGCGCCTTGTGAATTGGAAGCAAGCAGTCACTCATAGAGAAGTCAGCCAATGGCTGAAGTGGGCTGCCATATTGCCACTTGATGCATGCTGGGGTGGATGGGAACAAATGACACTACAATAGGAAAGTGCACAAAGTCTGTCTGACACTCCTATAAGTAACTATGTTATACACATAATTTTAGTAAAATCAAAATGTATTGGTATACACCGGCCTCAGAAAGCCAATCTGTCTGGCATTGGATGAAAGAAAGAAAGAAAGAAAGAGGAAGGCAAGAAAGGGAGAAAGAAAGAACAAACGAAAGATAAATGCAAAGAAGTAAAAAAAGAGAAAGATGAGAATGAAAGAAACAAAGAAAGAAAGTGGAAGGCCAGAAAGAAACAAAGAAAGATGAAGAAAAGAAAGAGGAAAGCCAAAAAGAAAGGAAGGCAGGAAAGAAAGAAAGAGGAAGATCACAGACTGATGGATGAAGTCTGGCTGAAACACCTATAAGTAACAATGTTATACACATACTTGTAGTAAAATCTAAAGGTCTTGTCTAACATAGACTTAAAAAACAATTGGTCTGGCAAGGCTGCTAGCCTCTTGCATTTAAGAAAGAAAGAAAGAAAGAAAGAAAGAAAGAAAGAAAGAAAGAGGAAAGGCAAGAATGAAAGAAAGAGGAAGGCAATAAAGAGATGAGGGCAAGAAAGAAAGATGAAGGTAAGAAAGAAAGAGAGACAAGAAAGAAGAGTGAAGGCAAAAAGTAATAAGGGAGGTAAAAAAGGAAGAGGAAGGAAAAAAAAAGAAGAAAAGAAAGGAGGGAACAACAAATGAAAAAGAAAGAGGAAGGTAAAATGGAAAATGAAAGAAAGAAGGAAGCAAAGAAATAGGATGGAGGGAACAAGAAAGAAAGGAGAGTGAAAGGGGAAAGGAGAAAAAAGGAAGAAAACAAAGAAGGAAAAAAAGAGGAAAGAAGGGAGCAAAGGAAGAAGAAAAATGAAGGAAAAAAGAATACTCGCATGTGGTAGAAAGTGGCCTGCTATCACATCATGCTCTACAAACAAACACTAAAGTAATAATAAAGTAAAAACAAAAACACTGGCAGTGAAGGGAACTATTTTGTGTGTGGATGTGGCCCTTGTGAAAGGGCTAAATGCAGTCACTCAAAATGAAATTAGCTAGTGGCTGAAGTAGGCTGACTCTTTGCCCCATGCTGTAGTAGGCAGAAACATAATGTGAATGAAACAGCAACAGATCAATGGATGAGGCAAAAGCTCCTTTAAAAAAGTATATTATACAAATACATTTTGTAAAATCCTAAGGTCTTGGCTAACGCTAGACCTAATAATCAGAAAGTCTTGGGTAACGCCAGACCTAAAAAAGTTAAATTATCAAAAAATAAAGAACAAGCAGTAATGTTCATTAATCGTTAACCACCAAGTATAAGAAAGCCCCAAAAAAGTTTTCAGGTAGATGAGGAACCACTGTTTTCATTTATTTTGAATACATGTTTTAAGTGAATTATTTTTCCCATACTTGAAACATGATACTCTTTTGAATATAAAAAGTGGGTGAATCATCCAGTTCTCCACTACAAGTAATGAGTATGTATATATGTATGTGTATGTATGAATGTATGAGTATGTCATCTTAAACAGTGTCTTCTGGAAAACAATCAGTGCATCCATTTGAAGCTGAGTGACTCTCCTAGGATTCTGCCAAAGAAATGTCGTACTTTTAGGCATCTCCATCAGTTAAGCACGAACATGTCTAATTTGCTTGTTCAATGTTTTACATATTTATGTTGTTATTCTTTCACAGGTTTGCAGTTCTCAACTCTTTGAAACATGAAATTATTCCTAAAGTTGATATATTGTTTCTTCGCTTTATGTCTTGGACCATGCTCCACAGATCCAGGTAAGTCATTAGCTCACAACAGCAGAAAACCTTTTCCTCATATCCCAATGAGGTTCATGGACTTATTAATAACAGTAGTGAATGATCTGTAAATGTTTTCGTGCAGTCTGTAATCTGGTGTCAGATTAAAGCTTGGATATGAACCTGATGCTCACTCAGGAATGTGTTGAATGCCTGCAGCTCAAATACTAGGCAGGAAACTAGTGCAAACAAGGCAGTTGAGCGTGTTTCTGGGGTGAATGCCAGCAGGAGGTCTATTGTAGCAATGGGAGACCATTCACACACTAGAGGGATACATTTCACATGCATGCATACATATACAGGGTATTCTCATGCTCTGCTGAGGGTTCTGAGGCTTCATACCAACTGCAGGGTAGACAAAGTGTTTTTGTGAGAATTGTAGGTGACTGAGTGATGTAGCTGCTGAGTTTTTCCTGAGTTCTTATTGTAAGTCAGTGCTGATGTTGAAGACCGGCCATAGGTTTCACAGTTGACTACCTTTTTTAAAGTGACTTTAGGCTGGTGAGGTTTTTTCATGTGCCTGCTTAGTGTTACCTAAAATGTTTCATCCCCGTCTTGCATCCTTTGCATTGCTTGACCAAGGCATGAACAAGGCTACGCTTAGACTTCTATGATGTTTCATCATACCCCATTTTGGCAGTATCTGGATGAAAGCAACACAAGAAATGTGGCTATAAGACACACATTGCAATAGCCTTTTAAACTAACATTGGCCAAGTCAGTTGTTGAGGGTTTAATGTTCAATGCATGCATTAGGTAGGTAGCTATAGTTGAGACCATAGGGAAAGCGTTTTTTGTATTGCCAGTAGCTTTGGCACCATTTGACAAATCTTCGCAAAAGTTTCAAAACTAGTATGGATATAAATTCAGCTTCTTTGTGTTGCGAGGTGATTAATCAAGTGGGGGCTGAGAAAATGTGAGGGGGGGCCCAAAACACATTTTCCTCTATGCATTTTCCTATAGGGAGCTTAGACAGGGCTAAAGCACGAACCGGTGGATGGAATTACACCAAATTTGGCAGAAAGCTAGTCCTAGTCAAGAAAGAGCTCTTTTTGTCGTTTGGTGTAAATCCGTTCAGTACTTGCGAGTTTATCAAGGAGAAACAAAATTGTACATCTAGGAGCGTAGATCCACTTCAGTGGATTCACATGCCACCTTCAATGCCATTGGGTGGCCGCGACCTCACTGCAAGATTGCAGCCACCATTTTAAATATTGGGAAACGTCCCGGGGCCTGAAACATTTGTGTGATTTTAATAAATGCATCAGGGTAGAGGTACCCTGACCCTGTGGGTGTGTTAGAGGGGTGTCAAAAGTGTGTATGGTGGACAAGAAATTGCATTAAAACATTTTTTTTCCGTGTCCGAGATCCGCGGATCCACTGTGGTGCTCTGCACTGCCTTCTGTGTGAATCTGTGATGCAGCAGCAGATCCTCTAAAGAATTTTTAAAAAAACACACGCTCACCGACCTACAGAGGTACTCCCAGACAAACTAGGAGACACAAACACTCATGCACCCCTTACAAAAGGATATAGGCACTCAGACACCCTTCACAGACCCACACAAACACTCCTATGTCTACTCACGGACCCACACAGACACTCACACACCCACACAAAGGTCCACTCAGACACTCACTCTCCCACTCACAGATCCCCACAGACACTCTCACATGCACTCACAGACCCACTCAGAAACTTACATGCCCACTTGCAGACCCACTTATACACTTATACGTCCTCTCACAGACCCACACAAACACTTCCACTCACAGACCCACCCAGATACTTACACGCCCACTCACAGACCCACAGACACTCCCACACCCAATTACAGAACCAAACACTCACACACCCACTCAAATCCACTCAGACACTCCCACACCCACTCACAGACCACTCAAATACTCACACATCCACTCACATACCCACACAGACACTCCTATGCCCACTCACAGACCCACTCAGACACTCCCTTGCCCAATCACAGACCAAGCTCACTCTCACACACCCACTGATAGACCCACTCACAGACCCACTCAGACACTACCACACCCACTCATAGACCCACTCACAGACTCACTCATACGCTCACTCACCCACTCAGACACTCATGCACCCACTCACAGACCCACACAGGCAGTGACAAGCCCACTCAGACACTCACACACCCACTCATTGACAGTCAAACTCCCTCTTACAGACCACTCTGACTCTCACATGCCCACTGGCAGACCCTCTCAGACACTCACACACCCACTCACAGACCCACACACATATCCCCGCACACACCCACTCACAGACCCACATAGGCACTTACATGCCCCTCACACACCCACTCATTCACACACTCACTCATAGACAAACACCCACTCACAGATCCGCTCAGACTCTCACATGCCCACTGACAGACCCACTCAGACACACAACCACTCACAGACCCTCTCAGACACTCACTCACCCACTCACAGACCCATTCAGACACTCATATACCCACTCACAGACCCACACAGACATGTTTCGGTCCACTCACAGACTCACTCAGACACTCACACACACACACTCTCAGACCCACTCGGACACTCACCCCCCCCATAGACAGTCAAACACCTGCTCACAGACTCACTCAGGCACTCACAGGCCCACTCAGAGACCCACACAGACACTCACACACCCATTCATAGACAGTGAAAACACCCACTCACAAATCCACTCAGACACTCACAATTCCACTCAGACACTCACTCACTCTGAGGCACAGACCCACTCACACAGTCAGAGACCCATAGCGCCACTGAAACACCCATTTATACATTTATAAAACTAGCTACACACCAACAAAGACATCCTTAAGTATTGCTGTTGTGTATTTGATGAATGCTTTTGGTTTGTGAATCCACAATGGATCCGTGGATCCTGTGAGATTTTTTTTAAAAGGGGATTGAAAATTAAACAAACTTTTCCATGGAAAGATGATTGGCCCCAAAAAGAGCCTTTGCGTTTATAATCTGTAATTGATAACTACACATAAAACAGGATGCAGTCTTTCAAGCTATTGAGGCACATCCTGTTGCCTTTCCCTCTGAAATGAAATCTCTCCTTCCTATATATCCTGTCCATAACAAAGCATACATTGTGGTATATAGATCCCATGTTATGGTTTCTGAGGAATACAGAAACAATTTTATTGACGTGTTTCCTAGATTTGTCTGCCTGAGGACAGAATTCAGTTGACAACTTTCACTTCGCCTTTGGCAAATGTCCAAGATCACCAAAGCAGTGTGTCGGAAAAGTGCCATTAATTTACTAAAGGTATCTTTTATTAGGAGTCCAGTCCTACCCCAGTAATTGTGCCTAGGTTATTGCCACCACAGTGCACAATCATGAGGTCTGGATATTGGCCATTCATAATGCTTTCAACCCAAGGCAGCAGCTGGAGCCACTTTAATCCTCTCTGGCCAACCCAAGTAATGTTTACATAGGTAAACCCAAGTCCTTGTAAATGCCAATTTTTCTAGCACTCTCTCTGGCCCAAAACACAAAACTATGACCCACAATCCACACAATGACCCTTTTGGAGGCAAGCTGGAGTAGCACACAGGAGAAGGCTGCAAATGAATGAGAGTTTTCAAAATGGAATGCAGTTAAAATGGAGGACAGCACCTAAAATCTAAACAAATATATTTGACTGGATGATGTAAATGTGCAGCTGCCTAAACCTAGGCAGTGATATTGAGGAAATTGATTGGCTTTCATAAAAAAAAAAATGTAAAGGTGTTTGTGATGTGCATATAATTCCAAACAGTCAGCCACACCTGCTACAGTTGATTTTGAAGGTAATATGCTTCTGACAGAACGTGTTGTGAACTTTTGACCTAGTGGTAGCAGAGAATGTTTGAAACATGATTACCATGGAAACGAATCTGAAAGAGAATGGGGAAGGGAACAAAAAATACTAGATTGTTAATGTGAAAGGATAGTGGTATGAAAAATATTACTGAATATGGAGTGCTTGGGCAGAAATTTGGTAATTTTTAGAAAGTAAATTGTAAATGCCATGCTTTATGAGCAGATTTCTAAATGGTTTTACAGGCCCCAGTGTAGATCCTCAAATTTACACGGGGACCATGCTGAGTGCCATGGTGGATCTGCTGATATTCCCAAAACCCCTACCAAAATTGTGTTCTGAACAGGAGTCTTACAAAGGGTTAAGAAAGGCTGACCATTTAGTAGTGGTATAACAAAAGTCAGATATGAAAGGAAGGTTGTGATTTGTTTTCTGTATCAGTATCACTGAAAGCAGAGTTGAAAAGATTGCCATTAATGGTTCCGTTGTACTGAGAGTGGTATACTATTCTTGTACTTGTGACTTCGCATTATCAGTGAGAAGATATTTTAACCAATACTGGTAGAAATGTGGAGATCAGCAAAGATATTTTAGAGGTATGTGAATTAGTGTGTACTTTTGAAAAGAAAATTTATTTGAGAAGGTATGTTATATAAAAGGTTGACGAAAGTGTGTAGGATGTACAGAAGAGTAAAGGGGACTATAAAAGGGAGGGTACATGATGAAAAAAAGGAAATGTACAGTGAACACAAAGGAAGAAAGAACATTTTTTAAGACTAAGAATAGATATTTTTTTAAGGTATTACAAATTAATGCTATTTGTAAGTGGACGCAGAGGATTGATTACAGTAAATAAATGAATGGCACATATTTTGTAACCACCTCAGAAACACAGGTAGGCACTTACACACCGAGGTTCAGACTCACAAAAGCGATTATGATTGCCATACTGGTATAGCCAGAGAGTAACTGACAAACTGAGAAAGACACAAACAAAACCATTCACACACATTTACTCACTATTCATTGACTGACATACTCTTTCAAACCCCCATTATAGACACTTTAGGGAGCATGGTCACAGTCAGACCGCTGCCAAAGTGGCGGTCCGGCCGCGACATTATGACCGAGGCAGAGCTGCCACAGTCAAACCACCGACACTGCCAGGCTGCTGCCAGCCTGCAGCCTGGCGGTTCTGGTGGTTGAAATCCACCAGGGCAGCACTGCAAGCAGTGTTGACCTGGGGATTACGAGTCCCCATCCGCCAGCCTGTCCATGGTGGTCCATGCACTTGGCCTGGGCAGTGCAGGGGCCCCCATGCACATCCCCATCGCGCATTCCACTGCCCGAATTACAGGCAGTGGAATGCCCGAATGGTGCTGCTGCACCACCACATTGCCACTGGCTCCATATGGAGCTGGCTGCAATGTTAAGGCCCTTTTCCCCGCTGGGCAAAAACTCTATTTCCGCCCGCCGGCCCAGCGTGGAAGCTATAATAGGTTCGGCTGGGTTCAAGCAGCATAGGCGGCCTGATAGCGGGATGGTATTGATGGAATGTCAAAATGAGGGCCTGTGTGTTTCACTCAGAGAGATATAGAGCCATTTCTGTATCCAGGAATAAATCTGTTACAGACAGATGTAGAAAACCATACGTCCAGGTATAAAACCATAGAGCGCCTCACATTTGCAATCAGGGGTGACAGAGGCACTTCCACAATTACACAGCACTTATGTACCCACCACAAACAGAGTCACTTTCTCACAGTTACATACCCAAACACTCACCAACACAGCCAGTAAGCAATCCATGCAGGCACTTACATATGCATTTTGAGACCCATACAGTTACTAAGACAGGCAGTCTTACACTGACATAGTTACTTACAAATCTAGTGATGCACCCACAGAGGCACTGATACACTCACTCAGATGTGTGCTCAAGTACTGTCACACCTAGTCACTTTTCCATACAGCAACTCATAAATGCATTTATATATCCAAAGTGACAGATTTACACTGTGTTACACACTGCATAACTACTGCACTTATACACCCATTTAAAATTCTCAGAAAAGCGCCCATGAACCCAAAACTGATATAGCTAGATAGTAACTGACACAATGAGAAAGATGCTAATAAAACAATTGATACATCTATTTATTCACCTATACATCCACTAACATACTCATTGACACCCCCATACAGGAACTGTGGGATTCACTTAGACACATATAGACCTGACTGATACACTCACTCAGATATGAGCTTGAGGTTTGACACACCTAGTCCCTCATCCATATACTAACTCATAAACTCATTTATACATGCAAACTGACAGACTTAGACTGCCTGTTACACCTTGACGTAACTACTTATGTAGCTACATAATTGCTTAGAGCATGTCATTTAGTAGTATGCAATGTAAACCAATACGTATTGTTTATTTGCTTTTTAGACAACTACTTGTATTTACAAAGGAAGATTTAAAATGCCGAAAAGGCCAGAACCAAAAAAAAGAAAGAATACTACATGCTTAAAACTCAGAGTGAGATGGGATATAGTGCAGAGAATGTGCTCAAAGAGAAAAGAGATGCTGGTAAGACGACTAAGCTACGGGTAAGAGAACTAAGAAGTTTCTTAAAATAGTATGTGGAAAATGCAAAATGTGCAAAAACATGCTAATAAAAAGTGAAGTTTAAAATCAGCTCAGAAAGGAGGAGTGAGTGGCATTAAAAGTGAGAAATGTTATAAGAAAACAGCTAGCTCAACAAGAAGGCAGAAACAATTTAAGGGAGTACAAGTGAGAATGTTTTGTAGTAGGATAATACAGAATGTGCTACGAAACATGAACCACTATGAGAGGAGAAAGGAAGTAGTGAAGCAGAAAAAACTAATTGACAGTGTAGTTGATAAAGCATTTGCCCTGAAGCGGAAACTATTTGTTTTGATACTGAACAGAATGAGAACACTTGATCAACCAGTGTTGTCTCTCAAATGAAATAGCCAAAAAAAAACTATTAATCAAAATAGTTTTTGTAAATTCTTCAGAGGAGAATTGAAGCATATGTCTAGTACTGAGCCTTTCATTAATGAAGAAAGCTACTTACAAGAGAACGTGGGTTAATATGACGTTTATCAGCAGAAGGGGTTGCTGCTGTCTTCAGTTACTGATCTTTATTCCTAGCATCCAGTTCTCCTGTAATGTTAATGGATCAACGTTCCCTTTTAGTTTAACTGCAGTGTATATATATATAGCCTGCCTTTTGGTCTTCCATGCCTGTGCTCCCTGAGGGCCAACTCCCAGTGCTCGATGTAACCTGTTATCGGGTAGCTCGGCTCGGCCCATGTTTACTGCAGAGCTATGATTTCATGGCTATTTAAGAATTTGATTAGATCTGGAGACTGTAGTTTCCAAGCCATACCATTGATGTTTCAAGAGCACAGGGATATTGGGGGTGGCTTGGAGCAGGGGGGTACCCAAAGCTTAATACAATCAGAGCGCCAATGAGATTGGTCTGCGGGCAGCCCGTCCCAGTCTTTCTCTATAATGTCATTGGTTGACACCCTTTGATTGCTGTTTTTTGTAATGGCACAGCCCTGGGCATTTTTTAAGGTGGAATATGGTTTCTTCCCACAGAGCACTATGGGAGATTGCGGTTTGGCCAGCTTGTTGGAATGGCCAATCTTTTTAAAGGGGCTGATCTTATTAATGATTGGATTTCGAAGACCTGTAATTTTCAAAGGATGAGTGAAATTTTGTTTGTCTGCAATGAGACATACAATTACTTGAAAATCACCAAAAAATACGAACTGAGAAGAAGAGAAGCTTCCAAATGTATTAATAACTACAATCCTATCATTCTCAAAATGTGGAATGCCAATATGAATAATGAATTTGTGGCAGACAACTACATATCTGTTGCTTGTTATGTTGCTTCATACATAACAAAATCAGAGCAGATGGAGATGAAGGGTATGTGGGAGGAACTTTCTGCTAAAAAAAGTCTTTATATTTTACTGTTTTAGTTTGAAAATGCTTTCACACAGAGTATTTGGATCCTATGAGTGCTGTGACCGGTTAAGCTCAGCTACTTTATACTCAAAGTCAAGAGGAATTGTTTAGGAACGTCTAGGCCTGGCATGCACATGAAATAGAGTGTTGAAGTTATTTCCAGAAATTCAGTACCTTGCCGAATTTGACCCAGAAAGTACAGATATTGTCAAAGCAAATATGCTGGACACTTACTATCCTAAAAGGTGCCCACATCTTGAAAAGTTTGTCTTTATGAACTACTTTAACACTACAGATAAAGAAATAATGTAATAGAAAATATAGATGAAGGTACATTTTCAGTAGTTGTTTGTGAAGGTTATTTGTTATGATACACAAAAAGCAGTCCAATTAACCACGGAAAACTTAGTTGCCAAACACCTGAAAAATAGAGTTTTTTTATTTGGCTTTTCTACAACTGTTTAAGCCCTGGCATTCTGAATCAGAATTACTCAGGGAGTTTGACTTCTAAAAAGCCTAATTCAATGCTGTAAAGGATAGCATTAGGAGTTCAGTATTTCTTAACTATTTGAAAATGTTAAATGATGAGATTGAACAGGAACAAACAATTGTTGCTGAGCTAGCTAAGGAGAGTTCACAAAACACCCAAATTCAGGTCCCCTAGGACAAGATCCATGCCATGAAGCTGCCATTGCAATGATTGAAGTGGAGACAGCAAAGCAACAAGCAAGACAGGAAAGTGTTGGTTTGGAAGAATTAGCTGTACAACTAAATGATAAACAAAATGAAATATATATGGTGGTGAAAAATTAAGTTGAGCATGAATTCCTCTATGACAAGAAAGTATGTGAATGCACATCATTTAAGCTTTTCCCTTCGTATGTCAGTGGTCAAGCCGGCACTGGTAAAAGCTTTTTAATACAAGTTCTCACTGCTTTCCTACAGAAGACAGCAGAGTGTAATTTGTCATGTGTAGTAACAGCACCCACTGGATTAGCTGCACACAGTATTAAAGGTATCACTTTACATTTTTTCTCATGCTGCCCGGGAACATGACAACAAGCTGGAGTACCAAAAATTACCCGGTGAAGCTTGTAATAAGTCTCAAGAGTACAAAAAAAGTTCAAATGTTTAATCATCGATGAGGTGAGCATGGTCTCAAGCATAATAGTTGCCTTTGTACAGTTGAGGATGCAACAGATTCTAAGGTCAGTCTATCATGTGTTATTTGGGGGTTAACACTTGATTTTTCTCAGCCATCTACTACAACTTACACCTGTCAAAGGACAGCATGTGTTCAAATCATTCCTCCATGATGAAACTCAGAATCCTTTGAGAAGTATTAGACATGTGGACATTTGGTTAAACCTCTAATGCAAAGAACTACTTAGGAATATGCAACCAGCATCTGATGTTGAATATGCAAATATTCTCAAGTTTATTAGAGTAGGTGTTCTCTCTAAAGATGGAAAGCGTAACCTAGAAAATCAGCTTGTTAAATAAAGTTTTCCTATGAACAAGACAGCAGCAGAGCAAATGTTCACTTTTATTCAAGAAGGAAACTCCACTGTGTGCCTAATGCCTACACTGGAGGGGTGTACCTCTTTCAGCAAAGAATTGATGAAATTAGAGAAAGAAGACATTTTGCAGCTTACAACAATCAAAATGGAACACCAGGGTGTGACAGTATTCTTAAATGAAAAGCTACAAGCAAAATTGAGTTATTTGGAGAAATCTGTTTCCAGAACTACAAGATTAGAGAAATATGTAGGTGTTTCCAAGAACTGTAGAATAATTTTGCCTTGAAATTTAAATGTTGAGGAAGGAATAGTTAATGGTGCTATGGGTAAAGTAATTGATTTAATATGTTTTCCTAATAGGAATGAGGTAGAATACTTAGCAATAAAATTTGATCAGGTTGATGGCATAAAGCAAATTGGAAAGTCCATTATGTGTTTTTTGCTTGTGAAAGACTTATATGTTTAACAGAAACATTTTCCAGTTTCACTAGCATAAGCTGTGACTATTCATAAATCTCAAAGTTTGAGTGTAGATGCAGCATCTTTTAATATTGGTAGTACAGTGTTTAAGGAAGGTGTATCATATGTAGCTTTATCTCAAGTTAGGACATTGTCTGTTTTGTATCTTGTTGAATTTGATGACAGCAAAGTAAATGCCGATTCAAGTTGTGTGAGATTAAGAAGTCTTTATGCTCCTCATTTGGGGCATTATCCAGTTTATGAAAAATGTATCATCTGTCCAAAGCGATACCTTTCAGAGGATTGTAGTCATGTTGTTGAAAGGATGCTAAAGAAAGAAAACATGGCAGTGAAGGAAAAAAATTATAATCAAGGAGCTGTTGTTGGTTACCGGTTGTCAAACCGCTCTGGTGTCCACTGCTATGCTAATTTTGTTCCAAGCATCCTCTTTATATTACCTCATGTTGTTCTTGCAATTGAGCAGAAACAACAGAAGACTTTATGGGCCTGATTATGATCTTAGTGGATGGGCTCTCTTTCACAAACGTGACGGATATCCCATCTGCAGTATTACAAGTTCCATTATATCCTATGAAACTTGTAAAACGGCGGGTGGGATATCTGTTCCGTTTGTGACAGAGTGTCCCATCCTCCACGGTCATAATCAGGCCCTATGTTCTGTTTGCTTTGCACAGGAGTTTTTAACATTGATGTTTATACTTTACCTATTGAAGATTTATTTGAACTTAGTCATGGAACCATGAGTGTGAAAACTGCTCATTCACGTCAAGTACAGAAATATATTCTGAATGATTTATTTATTTAAACCTACAGGATTGCAAAACTGTGACGTTTTACAGAGTGTTAAAGCAAGCTATACAAAACAATACCTGCCCACATTGTCGGTCAGAATTTATGTTAACGTTACGTGTATGAAGATGTAGCAAATATGTTATGTTAATACTAGATCGATGCAAGGCCGATGGCAGTAAATTGGAAACACAGATTACAATCTTTAAAGCAGGACACATATCTATTTCTGGAAAAAACATACCTCTGTGGCTATCGTATTTCATGAAGGAGTTACTGTTAGATCTGGTCGCTACACTGTATATGTAAAAAGTAAAGCCAGATGGACAGAATATAATGATTGCAACCTCAAATTCAAGCAAAGACTGCCTCTTAAGTTACCAAATTCTTATCTTTCATTTTTTAACCAAACGTTCTAAGGATGAACACAATTAAAGAAGTGAAATAGTGTATTTGTATTACATGCATTATCTGTATTTATGGCATCATATGGCCTCCCATGGGGGATGTCTTTATAAGGCTTTCCATATGCAGGTGTGCAGTTAATGCTACAACAAAGAAGAGCAGATGGCAGTAAATTGGAATCAAAGTTTACAAACTTTAAAACAGGACACATATCTTGTTTTAGAGAAACATATCTTAATATAGCTATCATATTTCATGAAGGAGTTATTGTTATGTCGGGCACTGCACTGTCTCTTTAAAAAGTTAAAGTGGATGGACAGAATGAAATGATAGCAACAAAGACTACCTTAAAAACTTTCAAATTCTTTTCTTATCTTGCTCAAAACAAAGTTCTAAGGAGAATTACAGTTATAAAAGTGAAATAGCGTTGATGCAGTTGATGCATTATCACTATTTATGGCATCATACTGCCTACCAGGAGTAATGTCTTTATAAGGGTTTCCGTGTCCTAGTGTCTTCTTTATCTATTAGTAGTGATGTAGAAGTTATAATGATGAAGGACTTATTTTTAGCATATGTTTCTTTAAAGTAGTTCAGTATGTAGAGGTAAAGCAATTGTTTAAATAATTGTAGTGAGTGCAATCCATAGTGTCGCTTATTTACAGCGACATGCGGTTGCAGTTCTGTTTTTTTTCTACAATCTATATTATTGTTTTTTCCTCACTATTCAAGGATGATTCTTTATACAGTACATCATTTATGGTGTAAAAGTGAAGAACCTGAGAAAAATAAAAAAGGGAAAATTAAATGGTTAACTTAATTGTAAAATAGTATCACAGCATAAGAAATGTGTCTTGTTTTGTTTACAATATGAACGTATGCATTGCAGACATCTAGAATTTATTGTGTAATTTTATAAAATGTAATACTAACTCATATTTCTGTTTTTTTTCTTTTTATACAGATCAATGGCACAATCTATTGGAGTAATGTACTTTAGTAATTCGTTTTTTCAGTATTGTTCTATACCATTACATTCTTATAGTACACACCCATACTGATACAGCCAGCAACACATTCAGCCACACATTGATACACCCTGTGATACCCCCAGGTGAACACTGATACAGCCCCGGACACACCCAGGCACATGCTGATACAGACACTGATACACCTAGGCACACACTCATACACCCATTGGCACACCCAGGCACACAGTAATGCAGCCTATGACACACCCAGGCACACACCAATACAGACAGTGATACACGCAGGCACACACTCATACACCCACTGATACACCCAGGCACATACTGGTGCACACACAGAAACACCCAGCCAAACACTAATGCAGCCACTGACACACCCAGGCACACACTCATATACCTACTGACACATCCAGGCACATACTCATAAAGGCACTGACACACCCTGACACACACTCGTACACCCAGTGCCATACCCAGACACACACATATAGAGACAATTTTACACCCAACCAAACACAAATGCAGCTACTAACACATGCAGGCACACACTAATAAAGGCCCTGATACACCCAGGCACACACTGATACAGCATACAAAACACGCTGGCATACATTGAGAGACACACTGACACACCCAGGCACACACTGATACATACACAGACAGACCCATGTACACATCGATACACCCACTGACACACCCAGCCAAACATTAATGCAGCAACTGACATACCCAGACACCCACTCATACACCCACTAACACACACCAGGCACACACTCAAACAGGCACTGACACACCTGTGCACACACTCATACACCTACTGACACACCTAGCCACACACAGATAGAAGCACTGACATGCCAAATCAAATACAAATGCAGCTACTTAAAAACACAGGGACACACCAATACAGGCAAAGACACACCCAGGCACACACAAATACAGGCAGTGACACACCCAGGCACACACTCATACACCCACTGACACACCCAGGCACACACTCATACACTCTATGACACACCCTGGCTCATACCATGTAGACACTGACACACCTAGGCACACACCGATACAGGCACTCATACATCCACGCACACACCGATACTGACACACCCAGCGAGAAACTGATTCATCCACTGTCAGACCTATCAGAGAGACACTTAGACTTATAGAAGCACTGATACAACCAGGTGGCCACTGACATACTCACTAGCACATACACTTAATTGTACATTTATTTCCATTTAAGTATTACAGATGACAGTTCTTTAAACTTGGTGAATATTAAAGTAGTCACATGTACTATTCTAATTTCAGTTATGTGGGGTGTATCATATAAACACATGCTAAAACTCACAAACACTCAAACAGACTAATGTACAGAAACGTAAAACATGTAGTTATCTCTTGTAGGAAAGTGACCTTGTTGGCATGGTTACCCCCCCACACTTTTTGTCTGATATTGATGCCAACTTTGATTGAGAGTGTGCTGGGACCCTGCCAACCAGGCCCCAGCACCTGTGTTCTTTCCCCAAATCTGTACCGTTGTTTCCACAATTGGCACAACAGTTAAGTCCCTTGTAAAAGGTACCCTTGGTACCAAGGGCCCTGTGGCCAGGGAAGGTCCCCTAGGACCGTAGCATGTATTATGCCACCCTGGGGTGCCCATCCCCAAGCACATGCACACTGACCTTCCTTACGGCCTGTATGTGCTGGTGGGGAGAAAAAGGCAAAGTCGATATGGCACAAGCTCAGTGTGCCATGCCCACAAACCACTGCCTGTGGCATAGGTAAGTCACCCCTCTAGCAGGTCTTACAGCCCTAAGGCAGGATGCACCATACCATAGCATGAGCAATATGCCCCTGCAGTGTCTCTGTTCCTTCTTAGACATTGTAAGTGCAGTGTAGCCATATTGAGAATATGGTCTGGTAGTTGGTTATACGTACTGCACAGCTCCGTAATGGCTTCACTGAATACTGGGAAGTTTTGTATCAAACTTCTCAGCACAATAAACCCACACTGATGCCAGTGTGGGATTTATTTAAAAATACACCCAGAGGGCTTCTTAGAGATGCCCCCTGTATGTTAGCCAAATGTCTAGAGTAGGACTAACCAGTCTGTGCCAGGCTGCCACTTTCAGATATGTTTCTGACCACATGGGGTGAGAGCCTTTGTGCTCTCTGTGGCCAGAAACAAAGCCTGTCCTGGGTAAAGGTGCTTCACACCTCCCTCTTGCAGGAACTGTAACACCTGCCAGTGAGCCTCAAAGGCTCAAGCCTCTTGTTACAGTGCCCCAGGGCACTCCTGCTAGTGGAGTTGCCCGCACCTCAGACAAAGTCTTACTTCTCGCGGCAAGTGGGAAAATTAGGGAAAGCAGGAAGGAGTGACCACCTCAGCTAGGACCACCCATAAGGTGTCCAGAGCTGAGGTGACCCCCGCCCTGCAGAATCTTCCATCTTAGTTTGGAGGACAGGGACCAATAGGGTTAGGTTTGTGTCCCCCTACCCAAAGAGAGTGGACACAAGAATGGTGTCACCACCCTCAGGGATAGTAGCCATTGGCTACTGCTCTCTGACCCCTGTAATGCCCCTAAATCCAGGATTTAAGGGCTCCCCTGAACCAAGTTCATCAGATTCCTGGCGAACTCACAAGAAGAAAGAAGAAGGACTGCTAAGCTGAAACCCCAACAGAGAAGGAGAAAGACGAAAATGGACTTGGCCCCAGCCCTTCCAGCCTGTCTCCTGCTTCAGAGAACCTCCCAAAAGAAAGCAACATATCCAGTGGGTCTAGTGACCTCTGCCAAGCTTCCAGAGGACTGCAAGCATCACCAAGGACCAAGAACTCCGGGGGACAGTAGTCCTGTTGAAGAAGAAACTACACCTAAGGACTCCAGAGCCTTCCCGGATCTGCGAGTCCTGCCCACTCTGGACCTGACGCTCACGGTCTGTGTCCAGGTGCCCCAACCAACTAGAGAGGATCCGTAAGTGACTCAGAGCAAGTGCCCACCCTGGGATGACCTCTCCTGTCCCCCACGACGAGGCCTGCGGTATGAATCCAGAGGACCCACCTGACCGCGAAAGCTCTGGACAAAGATACCCGTTGCCTAAAGGTCCACTGCACCCGCAGCACCCTGGCCTTGGAGAACCCAAACTCCGGTGCAGCAACATTCAGCAGGAGGCCCTCCTACTTCCCCAGCCTGTGGTTTTCCCAACCCGACTCCCTGGAACCAGCCTGCAGCATCCATGTGACCCCTGGGGTCCGCTCATGGGAAAGCATTGGGAGCCCGCCGCTCTGTTTGCACTCTGCAACGGCTGCCCCCATGCCGCTAAGGGTGTGTGTTTGGTGCTACCTTTGGCCCAACCCCATGCTCCTCTAAACCCCCCAGGTCTGCCCTCCGAAGATGCGGGTACTTACCTGCAAGCAGATCTGAAACCGAGTGCCCCCAGCCTCCTTGGGAGCCCATGTTAAATTTGCCTCAACTTTGACCTCTACACGAGGCCAGCCCATGTTGCTGGTGGTGGGTGTTTGGGGTTAACTTGAACCCCAACCTGTGGACTTCCTAACCCCCGGAGACTGGAACTGTAAGTCGTGTACCTACCTGTAAAACATACTAACTTTTTTTTCCCCCAGGAACTGTTTCTGAAAATTGCACAGTCAACTTTTAAAACAGATTATTGCCATTTATAAAAAAAACTTTATAACATACCAATTTCAATCAAAGTAATATTGATACATATGTGAAATACTTATTTATTGATGTGACCGCAACTTGAATCTTGTGGTTTTAGAAATAAATTAACAAAAGTTATTTTTTCTAAATAAAAAAAGTTGGTATGGGGTTAAGTTATTGAGTATGTGCCTCTTCTATTGTCTGTGTGTGTACAACAAATGCTTTGCACTACCCTCTTATATGCCTTACTGCCCAACCACACTGCCACAAAATAGAGCATTAGTAGTATCTACTTTAGCCTCTAGTTAAGCTTCTATGGAACCACTGGCCGCTGTGCACACGATGGGGGTCATTACAACATTGGCAGTAAAAGCCGCTTGCCGCCGTGCAGAAGACCGCCAAAACACCGCCGCGGAATTCCGCCACAGCTATTATGACCCACATCTCGGAATCCGCCAAAATTCAGACACCCACACAAGTCCGCCACACCAAAGGTCAGTGTTAAACTGGCGAAAACAATTCCTCCACCGTCACGCCAACAGAAACACGCCCATGCTATCATGACCCAGGAATCCACGCGGCAGTTTTTTAAACGCGGTATTCCATTGGCGGTACACACCGGCGCGCTCAAAATACACACACATCTCCATAACACCGCCACATTGGACAATTCGAAATACACACACCTGATACACATACACACACCACTCCCACACACCCAATTCAATATAAAACACACACCCACATCACCCACAAACCCCTACGACCACAATTCACGAACGAAGGCCAGAGAGACAGAGAGCACAGCAATTGAGAACCCCACCACACAGAGGCACACAACACCATCACCCATATAACATTCCACGCACAAAACACCACACACCACTACACATCACCACACACATCAACACTTACACCACCCCACACATCACCCACACCACCCCATGTCACGCCAAAGACACCCCCGGTTTTTTGAGGAGGAGCTCAGGGTCATCGTGGAGGAAATCCTACGGGTAGAGCCACAGCTATTTGGCTCACAGGTGCAGCACACCTCAATAGCCAGGAAGATGGAGCAATGGCGCAGAATCATGGACAGGGTCAACACTGTGGGACAGCATCCAAGAAATCGGGAGGACATCAGGAAGAGGTGGAACGACCTACGGGGGAAGGTGCGTTCAGTGGTCTCCAGGCACAACATCGCGGTACAGCGGACTGGCGGCAGACCCCCACCTCCTCCACCACAACTAACAACATGGGAGGAGCAAGTCTTGACCATCATGCATCCAGAGGGCCTCGGAGGAATCGGTGGAGGAATGGACACTGGTAAGTCAAATCTTAACTATCATATACCCCACCCTACCTGCATGCTATCACACACCCCCACCCTCACCCCCTCCCCTATCACTCCAAATCCTCACTAATGTACTAATAACACAAACCACTCATCCCAACACTCAGCCCAGCATGACACAACTAAGCATGGTCACCCCTCACTAAAGCATGCTCACTGCACATACCCATAACAACCCCCTAACCATCATCACACAAACCCACACACAGGAATGCTTGCACTGGGGTACACGCACACCCACCCATTGCACACCATTACACACACAGATGCAATAATCATGCTCTTATATCCCTGCAGGACCACTAAGGAACGTCACCACACAGGAGGGTCCAGACATCTCCACTCCACCCACAGAAGAGGCCCACAGTGAAGACAGCAACTCTGCCCTACTGGGTCCTGATGACCAGCCCGGACCATCGTGGGCCTCGGACAGTCGGTTCTCCTTGCACAGGCACAGCCCAACACTGACCTTCCACCCTCTGGTAACACCAGCAGAGCACCCACCTAGCGGGCCCATACCTCCGTACCCAGGACACGTCAATCAGCGGTGTCTCCACCACTACAGGGAACGCAGGATGACCCACCACCCCAACAACAACAGGGACCTGGGGGCAGTGGTATTGGGCATACGGTCCAGGGGACGGAGGCACAGGAACACAGGGGAACTGGGAGGGCTGCTGTGCAACAGGGGGCGGACAGGCCAAGGGAACTCACTCTCCACTAGGCTCTATCCTCCATCATGGGAGCATACCACCACTCCCAGGAGACGATGGCAACGGTCCTGACCAAGTTTCAGGAGACCCAGCGCCTGCAGGAGGAGCAGTATTTGGGGTTCAGGGAGGAGCTCAGGACCATCAGCTCCGCCCTGGGCACCATCGTAGGGGGGCTGAAGGACATACAAAAGACCATGAGGGACTCTGTGGCACTCCAAGGGGCCCCTGACACTGGCCTGGACGATGAACTGCCCACCACCTCCGCCGGCGCTAATGGACAGGACGCCCCCCCACATGACCACCACACCAGCACCCCACCCCGTGCAGATGGACAACCACCATGCAAGCGTTCCCTGAGATCCATGAACAGGACAGAGCAAGATGGCAAGACCCCCGCCAGGAAATGAGACCACCCTGATTGTCCTCCCACTATCCCACTTTGTTACCCTGTCCATACTTAAACTGCCCCAGCTCCACTTCCTATGCCCATATGGGCAGTGCACCTGTGTGACCAATAGACTGGACTCTGCCATGGACATTCCTCCACCGTCCCCCATCACCATTTTCCAACCCCCCTCCATTTTTGAGCACTTAAATAAACACCCTTGAACCACAAAACAATCTGGAGTCAGTCTGTGATTTGGTAAATTTGTATAATCAATGACAGTGTCAAAATGCGTTCTCAATTGTAAAGCCAACATACCTATGTCACACATCACAAGTCCTTGAAGGATGCAAGAAGATGACACACGTTGGTAACCACACCTGTGAACCCGTAATGGAAAGGTACAACTCAGTAACCAAATACTGCTATTAAATGACAGACAGGATAGAGGTAGAAGTGTGGAAGTGAATGTAATGGTAAAATAAAATGTTCTCACCTGTGTGTCACTGGAAATATTAATGTATGACTGACTCCCTGTTGTCTATGTCTTTTTCCTCAGCTTCCTCCTCATCACTGTCCACAGGCTCCACAGGCTCCACAGCTGCCACAGCACCGCCATCTGGACCATCCTTCTGCAGAAAAGGCACCTGGCGTTGCAAAGCAAGATTGTGAAGCATCAAGCAGGCGATGATGATCTGGCACACCTTCTTGGGTGAGTAGAATAGGGAACCACCTGTCATAGGGAGGCACCTGAACCTGGCCTTCAGGAGGCCGAAGGTGCGATCGATCACCCTCCTAGTCCGCCCATGGGCCTCATTGTAGCGTTCCTCTGCCCTGGTCTTGGGATTCCTCACTGGGGTCAATAGCCATGACAGGTTGGGGTAACCAGAGTCCCCTAATAGCCACACACGGTGCCTCTGGAGTTGACCCATCACATATGGGATACTGCTATTCCGCAGGATGTAGGCGTCATGCATAGGGCCAGGGAACATAGCATTTACCTGGGAGATGTACTGGTCTACCAAACATACCATCTGTACATTCATAGAATGATAACTCTTCCGGTTCCTGTACACTTGTTCACTCCTGCGGAGGGGGACCAGAGCTACATGGATGCCATCAATAGCACCTATGATGTTGGGGATATGTCCAAGGGCATAGAAGTCACCTTTAACTGTAGCCAAATCCTCCACCTGAGGGAAAAGGATGTAGCTCCTTACGTGTTTCAGCAGGGCAGACAACACTCTGGACAACACGTTTGAAAACATAGGCTGGGACATCCCTGATGCCATGGCCACTGTTGTCTGAAAAGACCCACTTGCAAGGAAATGGAGCACTGACAGCACCTGCACGTCAGGGGGGATTCCAGTGGGATGGCAGATTGGTGACATAAGGTCTGGCTCCAACTGGGTACATAGTTCCTGGATAGTGGCACGGTCAAACCTGTAGGTGAGGATTAAATGTCGCTCCTCCATTGTCAACAGGTCCACCAGCGGTCGGTACACCGGAAGATTCCACCATCTTCTCAAATGTCCCAGCTGATGGTGCCTAGGAAGGATAACAGCGACCACAGAGTCAACAAATGTCCAGGTATGTGCCCACAGATACACAGAACACGACACCAAACACAAAACTCTTCCTGTATGTGTGTTGAGTGTAGGCCTAGGTGTGTGTGACGCAGTACTAAATAAAGCCATGTGGGCCCCTGAAATGGCGGCTGCCTGACCTCTAAACTGGGACAATGTGATGTGATGTATCTGTCCTGGCGTTGTACACCGTTGCGGTAGGCGGTTGTAGACCGCGGCGCAATGCTGCATTGGTTAACATTGGACCCTATGGGTCCCAGGAGCCAATGATGAGGTGCACCGGCGGTGATGATACGCACTGCCGCGGACGTCACCGCCGTGGACGTGACCGACATTTTCTATCTGTTAAATCACTCGATACCTGATCTTCGACAGGAGAGGACCTACAATGCAAGTGCTGCTGTGACCTTGGTCTGGAAGAGACAATGGCTGCTGCGTCTGGGGAAAGGGCCCCTGCCTTCACTGCTCAGGAGTTGGAGAAGCTAGTCGACGGGGTCCTCCCCCAGTACACGCTACTCTACGGTCCTCCAGACCAACAGGGAAGTACACAGGGAGCACATTGTATGGGCTATTCCTGGGTGGAGAGGGCTGGTTGTAAGAAGGAAGGGGGCAGAGTTCAGGGAACATGATGGACTGTGAATGTATGTGCCACATGGCAAGGGTAGGGATGGGGGCCACTCACATATACGGTGCAGTTGGTAATGACTTTTCTTCTTCCCCTGTGCATGTCATGTAGGTCAGCGCCCACCAGAAGAAGGACATTTGGCATGCCATCGCCAAGGACGTCCGGACCCTGGGGGTCCACCAGAGACGGGGCACCCACTGCTGGAAAAGATGGGAGGACATTCACCGCTGGAGCAAGAACACGGCGGAGGCTCAGCTGGGGATGGCCTTCCAACGTGGGAGGGGTGCCCGTCACACCATGACCCCCCTGATGTTCCGGATCCTGGCGGTGGCCTACCCGGATTTGGATGGGCGCTTGAGGGCATCACAGCAGACACAAGGGGGTGAGTACACTCTCATTCTGGGGACTTTGCGTGCAGTGGAGGTCTCTGGGTGGGGGAGGAGGGCTGTGTGATTCCGTAGGCCAGGGCGAGTTACGTAGGATAGGCCCCTCTGGAATGCAGGCCATGTGGCACTCCACCCCACCTCAGTAGAGTGCCAGGTACAGGTATACATGCCCCTGTGGCATCCATGTGTGCAGATGTCCACCATAGCCATGTAGGCCAGATCCCAGGAATTGCATCTGTAGAGGCCAAGAGCACGGCGTAGTGCAGGGGGCTGCTGTGTCTGTATTGTACGCCAACGGTATCGGTATGCCATGCACTTAACCTGTCTTTCTTCTGTCGTCCCCTCCCTTTTTCTGCTCTTCCTGTTCTTTTGTGCATCAGCATCATCAGGCGGAGGTACAGTGGCACCGGAGCACGAGGGAGCTGCATCCCACATGGCCACGGAGGGCCACACCATGGACTCAGAATACACCAGTGGGACGGAGGGCGAGGAGAGCTTCACGTCAGTCACCGGATCACCAAACATTAACACAGACTCGTCCGCCGATGGGAGCTCCCTTGTGGTGGCGGCACCATCTGTGCCCCCCACTTCTACAGGTACAGCCGCAACCTCCCCTACCAGCATCGCCCTCCCAACAGCCCATCAGTGTTCGCCCCGTGCCCGCTCACCCAGGAGCGTGGGCATCACCTTCGCCCCAGGCACCTCAGCCCCTGCTCCAGTCTCCCCTGCTGCCCTCAGTGAGGAGGCCATTGACCTCCTCAGGTCACTCACTGTTGGGCAGTCTACCATTGTGAATGCCATCCAGGGTGTAGAAAGGGAGTTGCAACACGGTAATACATTCCTAGAGGGCATTCATTCTGGTCAGGCTGCCCTTCATCGAACCCTGCAATCTCTGGCCTCAGCACTGATGGCAGCCATTGTCCCTGTATCTAGCCTCCCCCCTCCAACTTCCTCCACCCAGACCCAATCCCCTGTACCCCAGCCTATCCCAAGCACACCATCAGACAAGCATGCATACACCTCAACACACACAAGTAGCTCAGGCAAACATAAGCACCACACAACCCACAGGCACTCACGCCAGCATCACCCACATACAGACACAGCAACATCCACTGCCTCCACTGTGTCCCCCTCCTCCTCGTCTCCCTCCTCCCTCCCAGTGTCGTCTACACTTTCACCTGCATGCACTACATCTACAGGCACTAGAACTCGCACCAGAACACCCAGAACCACACCCCGCTCACCTGCACTCAACCCCCCCACTACCATTTACACGTCCCCTGTGTCCACTCCCAGTGTGTCTGTGACGCCCCCTCCCAAAGTACAAAAACGCGGGCACCCACACACCCAACATCCATCCACCTCACGACAGCCTCCAGTACCTGCACCTGCACCCAAATCACCTAAAGTGACACCTCCTACAACCACCTCCTCTTCCTCCACTCCCAGACCCCCTCCAGCTACCCATCTCAGTCTTCGTCAGCAACTCTTCCTCAGCAACATTGACCTCTTTGCCCCCACCCCTCCAATTGATAGGTCCTGTAGTAGCACCTCAGCCAGAAAACTCCTGTACCAGTGGTGCGTGTTAAAGGTGTGTGGAGTGCACCGGCCACCAGGGCAGCCAGTGTGACACAGAGCCAAAGCACTGCCAGTCCCCCCCCTGTAAAGCACCTCAAGTTGGAAAGTGGCCGACGGGACAGGGTGAAGACTCCTGGTGGCAAAACTGCTCACAAGGGTCCCAGGGGGATTGCAGAGTCAGCTGTGACTTCTCCAAAGGTGGTGAAGGGCCAGAAGAAGTCTGCACAGTCTGGTAAGAGCAGCACGGTGGAGAAGGGCGCCATCCTCCCCGACGGCCGGGACGCCACCGCCAGCACCGTCGTCACTGGTCAGGAGACCACCGCCAGAGTCAGTGCCCAGGAGGGCTGCAGTATCGTCACTGGTCAAGAAACCACCGCCGGAGTCAGTGCCCAGGAGGGCAGCAGTATCGTCACTGGTCAGGAGACCATCGCCGGAGTCAGTGCCCATGAGGGCAGCAGTATCGTCACTGGTCTGGAGACCACCGCCGGAGTCAGTGCCCATGAGGGCAGCAGTATCATCACTGGTCCGGAGACCACCGCCGGAGTCAGTGCCCAGGAGGGCAGCAGTATCGTCACTGGTCAGGAGACCACCGTCGGAGTCAGTGCCCAGGAGGGCTGCAGTATCGCCACTGGTCAAGAGACCACCGCCGGAGTCAGTGCCCATGAGGGCAGCAGTATCGTCACTGGTCTGGAGACCACCGCCGGAGTCAGTGCCCATGAGGGCAGCAGTATCATCACTGGTCCGGAGACCACCGCCAGAGTCAGTGCCCAGGGGGGCAGCAGTATCGTCACTGGTCAGGAGACCACCGTCGGAGTCAGTGCCCAGGAGGGCTGCAGTATCGCCACTGGTCCGGAGACCACCGCCAGAGTCAGTGCCCAGGAGGGCCCCGGCAGCCACAGCCCCGCTGGGCAATGAAGGACCGTCATGCCACACACCAATGCACAGGTCAGAGACCACCATGGCAAGCACCGCTCAACAGGTCAGAGACCTCCATGGCAAAGCACCGCTGAACAAGGAAAACACTGCCATGGTGAAGACCGCTGAACAGGGCAAAGCACCGCTGAACAGGTCAGAGAGCGCCATGGCAATGCACCGCTGAACAAGGAAAACACCGCCATGGTGAAGACCGCTGAACAGGGCAGAGCACCGCTGAACAGGGCAAAGCACCGCTGAACAGGGCAAAGCACCGCTGAACAGGACAGAGACCGCCATGGCAAACAACCGCTGGACAGGGAAAACACCGCCACATCAAGCATTGTTATCCCATGTGCAGCTGGGACAGTGACGGAACGGGGAGCCTGATGCAGTCAGGGCACCATTCCCCCTCCTGAACCAGTGGAGACATGCATCCACTCCGTCCGTAAGTGAAGCAATCTGATGTTCCAGAGTAGCACATAGTAGATTGGAGAAGAGCTTACTGGAGACTTAAAAATATGTTAATCTACACTAGCTATGTCTCTGATGGGTATAGAGATGAGTTAGATGTGGCCTGTGTGCAGAGAGTGGCTTGTAGTGGTCAAGGCTTGGTTGTCTGAGAGTGTGTGTATGAGATCGGTAGGTTATGTTTGCATTTACACAAATTATGAACATCAAATATTCCTTTTAAAACATAATGTATACATTTCAAACAGCATACGAACACCATCACATATAAGCAAGAAGAAACTAAAGAGAATTGAGTCTTCTCTGAAGGAATGGAGAGTAGTCAACCACCAGTGGTGTGTGGAGCAATCGGATCAGGAGATCATTTCCTATTGCTGCTGGTTCTCTAAATAGGATTGAAGTCCTGAGTGTTTGCCAAAGATCAGGGTTCTCAACATATGGTTAATTTTAAATTTACCAGGGCTGATGAAGGAGAAAGTTATGTTTAGCACTATCAGAGGGTTTCTTAGAGCTAGGAAGCATTTCCTGCAAAACACCATCTCTTTTACCTAGTCTTGGGATATTACAATCTTGCTGCAGCTCCAGGGAAGAGATTTCGATTTCCTCATGGAAGACAAGATAGTCTCTGAATGCTGGAATCTGAGAGGTCTGAATATGAGAGGATGAGGGTTTTTTGGAGCCCGGGACTGGTCGGGTTGGAACTCTATGTACCCTTTCAATTTTGAATGGTCCCTCAAATTTGATTCCAAGGGTTTGTGGTAATCATTGTTTAAAGAAGGAAGCACATGAGAAGGCTTGGTTTTTGGATCCTTCAGTTGGCTAGTTGGCTGAGGTATACACCCGTGTCCAAGTAGGGACCGCAATCCTAGTAATGGCAAGTCACACACAATCCAAATTATCCTGTGCCCACACTCTGGTAGCTTGGCACTGAGCAGTCAGGTTTAACTTAGAAGGCAATGTGTAAAGTATTTGTGCAATAAATCATACAGTAACACAGTGAAAACACCACAAAAATTACACCACACAGGTTTAGAAAAATAAATGATATTTATCTGAATAAAATAAGGTCAAAACGATAAAGATTCAATAAGCACAAGTTGAAATATCATTTTTGCAAGTTTAAAAAGAGTCTTAACTCCTAGAAATCATTAGTTGTCTCTTAGTTATACAAAGTACCTGGTTTGGGTCCATAGAGGAGGAGATGTGTGCAAAAATATGGTGTGCATCGGATTTTCCAAAGCGGCACAGACGCGGCACGGACGATGCGTTATTTCTTTCTACGCAAAAAGGGGCTTACGCCATTTTGCGGTGCGCAGTCTTGGTTCCTCACTGCGGTGCAGGATCTTTTTGATGCCAAGGGACGATGAGGGGAAATCCTTGGTACACTGGAAAGAGTCACAGGCGAAGCTTATATTCGATAGGGTGATGCTGTCACACGTCAGGTGCTGCATCGATTTTCCACTCAGGAATCGGCTGCGTCATTCCGGTTTGGCTGTGCATCAATCTGGTAGAGAAGTGCGTTGAATTTCCTGTCGTAAGGCAGGCACTGTGTCAGATTTCCACTCGAGAAGTCAGACTCTGTTGTTCCGATTCGGCTGTGCGGCGAGTACTTGGTCGCAAGGCAGGCTGTGTGTTGTTTCGAGCATACTGTGCGGCGATTTTCGGCGCACAAGGATTTTCCTGAAGAGATGCAGGCCCTCATTATGACATTGGCGGTAAATCCCACTTACTGCCATGCTGACGGCTGCCAATCTACCACTGCGGCGGCGGATATCCGTTCACCATATTATGACATATAATACAGCCACAGACACAAATCCGCCAGTCCAAAAGTCAGTAATAAAGTAGCAGTAACAAAACCCACACCATTACGCCAACAGAACAACACCCATCACATTATGACCCACGAATCACAATAGCGGACATTCAACAGCGGTAAACCATTGGCGATACATACCGCTGCGCTCTCAATGGACACCTAGAGACAAAACAACACCACATTGGACAATTTAGACAACACACACCTGACACCCATACACACACCACACCCACACCACTATAAAACACACACCCTCAATACCCACAACCCTTCATGAATACAAATCATTGCCACCAGAGAGACACCAAGACCACTGAGAAAACTAGAGCCACACACTACTCACACCTATGCACCACTCCCGCACTCCACATCACACACCCCAACACATTACTCAACACACCCTCACCAACACACCTCACATAACACCCATGGCACCACAAAGACACCCCCGTTTCACAGAGGAGGGGCTAAGGTTCATGGTGGAGGAAATTGTCAGGGTTAAGCCACAGCTATTTGGGGCACAGGTGCAGCAGATATCAATAGCCAGGAAGATAGAGCTTTGGCAGAGAATCGTGGACAGGGTCAACGTCGTGGGACAGCACCCCAGAACTAGGGATGACATCAGGAAGAGGTGGGACGACCTACTGGGGAAGGTACGTTCCATTGCAGCAAGACACAAGCTCGCTATACAGAGGACTGACGGTGAACCCCCACCTCCTCCCCCACAACTCACAGCATGGGAGGAGCAAGTCTTGGCAATACTGCATCCTGAGGGACTGGCCAGAGTCAGAGGAGGACTGGACTCTGGTAAGTCAACTCTCTACTACTATCACCCCCTACCTGCATGCCATCACATACCCTTACCCTCACTCCCATCACTCCACTACATCCCACACACTCCACCATCACAATTCACTCATCCCAATGCTGAGCCCTGCATGTTGTACTAATGCATGGACACCCCTCACAGTCCTGCATGGACTCTCATCACTAAAGCATGCACACCATAGAGACCTAACAATCCCACCATACACTAACATACATAAGTGAAAGTTGGCAGGGCAAATCCTACCATAGACGGGAAGCCAGGAAAGTACAATATGCCATACACATAAACCATAACACATCATTTACATCCCCACAGGTACCCCAGCCAATGTCAGCGGAGAGGAGGTGCCAGCACTATCCAGTCCCCCAACAGAAGAGGCCCACAGTGATGACAGTAACTCTGGTCTTCAGGATCTGGACGATCTACTTGGCCCATCAGGGACTACTGGACAGCCGGTTACCCAACCCCAGTCACACACCACCACAGAGCCTCCCCATCAGGAAACACCACCACAGCACCCACCCAGCGTACCCACACCTCTGTCCCCAGGATACGTCAATCAGCAGTGTTTCCACCTCTACAGTTACCCCAGGCCACACTTCAGCCCCAAGACAATCATGGACATGGGGTGGCGGCTCCTGATATGCAGTAATACGCATGGGCTTATCTGTTAAAAAATGTAAGACGGAGTTTTAATTCATTAGATCATTCAGAGCTGGGGCAGGTGTTAATTTCTATGATGGAAGGTCAGGAGGTCCAGAGAAGTTTTTTGTATAAGTTTGGGGATCCGAAGTTCTTTAAAAAAATGTGATTTAATATATTACATGATTGGGCAGTGTTGTGGTATGAGGTGAGGAAGATCACAAGGTTGTCATATTATAATGAGTATGCGCCGATTTTGGATTCTTGTGGCTCCCCTGGCTATTCCTCTGAAAGAGGCAGGTTTCGTGCAATGGAGACATCTCTGTTATAATGGTGAACTCAGGGAGTTTGATAACCTTAATATGGAGGTAGGAGGAAGGCTGTCTAAGTTTAAGTACCTTCAGATGAAGACTTGGCTTGGGAATGTGGGAAGTACTAACAGACTTGTGGACCAGATGCAGCTGGTTACTCCGATGAAGAAAGAAGTGGCTAGATGGTATTGGCTGATGATGGACATTGTGGATGGTGAATTCAACCTCCCCGAAGAAATCTGGAGGGAGTGCTTTCCGGAGCCACAGCTTAAAGACCTTTGGCAAGCATCCACTACACTTCTGTATAATACTGTGCACCTGCTCCGTTAAGGAGAAATCATCTATTTTCTATTCACAGAGCCTTTTTCTGTACATTTGTAGATATCTGCAACATTGGCTAGATTTTTATACTGTGTTGATCTTATTACAATCACTTTAGTAAATTTGTGTTGTCCTTGCATTATTCAGCCGATTTAGGGGATTAACTTGTTTTTTTGTGCATCTGGTTGTGTGTCTGGTGTGTGTGTGTATAGGGTGTGTGTTGTGCGTGTGTGTGTGTGTGTCATTCTTGTTTTCCTCCCCCCCATTGTGTGCTAGGCGGCCGTACTTCCCGTCGTCATCTTCACCGGTGTTGGTGTTCATGGTGGAGCAGAACATAGAATATAATCGGAAATACATGCAGCTCTGGTTCCATAGTGCCGTGGTTCTTCCCTGTGTCTCCAAAGGTGAGTCCTTTCACTTCTGAGCTCTGTTTCCACCAGGCTTTTGATGTCGTTGGTACTGCCCCGGAAAAGGTGTCAGATTGTCTGGTCAAAATATGGTGGGCGGAACTTTGACTTCCGCCTGGCTGTAGACGGCTACCGCCATGGTGCTGTCCTGGCGGTTGGTGTGGTACATTGGCTGTCTTTCGGAGATCTTTCCGTCATGGTCATAATTTGGCAGTAGTCACCACCGGCCTGTTGGCGGTATTACTGCCACTTTATCACCGACCGCCAGGGTCGTAATGAGGGCTGAAGTCTTTTTGGCCCTGAGACTTCAGAAAACAGGAGGCAAGCTCAATCTAAGCCCTGGGAGAGCACTTCTCAGCAAAGTCAGAGGTCAGCAGGGCAGTATGGCAATAGCAGGGCAGCAGTCCTTCTCAGAAAAGCAGTCCAAATTAGTCCTTGGGCAGCCAGGCATTTCCTCTTGGCAGGTTACAGGTTCAGGTCCAGAAGTGTCTGAGTTGGTGGGGTCAGAGACCCAGTTTATAGACCTAAAAATGCCTTTGAAGTGGTGGAGGCTTCAAAGAGTGGTTTTGAAGTGCACAAGTTCCCCCTTCAGTGCAATCCTGTCTGCCAGGGTCCCAGTAGGGTGTTTGGCAGTCCATTGTGTGAGGGCAGGCCACTGGCATTTGTAATGTAAGTGTCAGGCCCTCCACCCTTCCAACCCAAGAAGATCCATTCAGTTTGCAGATGAGTGCAAGTGTGACTGAGTGTCTTGTGTTTGTGGTTGTCTAGGTGAAATGCACAAGGGAACTGTCAACCAGCCCAGCCCAGACATTGATTGGAGACAAGCTGTATGGCACAGGTGGATTTTAAGTGCAGAGAAATGCTCTGTTTCTAAAAGTGGTATTTCTGAAATAGTAATATAAAATTCAACCTTGCCAATAAGCAGGATTTTCTATTACCATTCTGGCCATACTAAATATGACCTGGTTACCCCTTCCTGCACATAAACACTCATTAAATAATGATGATTTGTTACTCCTATGTGTGCTGCATTGGGAACTCAGATCCCAACTTACTTGAAATACAAAAAGGCCACCTCGAAAGTAAGTATAGTAACCAGAGCACAAACTCAAACTAAATGAAAAATAACCCCATTATACATTTAAGAAATAACTTAAAGGAAATAAAATTATTACTAACTTTTACATAAAAAACAAACAGCCATAACTAGAAAATGATTCCTCTCAACACACTGCAACAAAAGAAAACTGTATCAAAAACAATGCAGTACAAACCTGCAAAGCAAAAATCCACAACTAAAATAAAGGAAAAACAACATCTAGAACATTAGCTAAAACGTGTCCCTGCAATGCAAAAATAAATATAACATCACATTTTGTTTTAAAAAAATATATAATATACATTTTCTATAGTGTAAAAGTTGCAGATAAAATGTTGGAAACTGCAAAATACATTAAATATTAAATCCCAAAAAGGAAGGCAGTTATTAAGAAGGTTGTTAGTAATAAGGAGAGCACCACCAGTAAGAAAACTCAAAGGGCAATGCAAATAATATAGTAATATAGTTGTAAACACTGGGGGAATATAACCATCCCCAGAATATTACTGAAATAGAAGTCAGAAATATTTTACAGCACCCTTAAGAGGCCACTACGAGCTCACATGAGGCATGAGGAATGTTACTTAAAAATATTACCTAAAACATTCCTGAACAAGCAACAGGCTACCTCCCTAAAAAGATTAATTACCAGAACACGTAGAACAGCCAAAGAAATACCTAAAAATTGGAAGACATAGACATACCTCAACATTTAATAATCACACATAAAAAGACACCTTTTTATTAGATGACAACCTCAATAATGACAAAAAGGTTAATCATTAATGCTACTGGTAACAATTTCCTAACCTTAATGCAATGTATCACATCAATGATGGACAGCACTTTTAAGTTGTGCCTCCACTATTCAGTCAGATTTACATAACACATAACCAGTATCAAAATAGAAATCACCCCTTCATACCTGCACTTTTACCTAAGAACCCAATTACAACTTGTAATGAAATGCTAACACATATAAAACAACACACTAACACAAAAAATCATTATAGATTTTGAGCAAGCAATGATTTCGACCATACTTAAAATCTACTCACATTCAGGGATGCTGCTATCATGTTAACCAGAGCAAATGGACGCACTTACAATAATCCACCCTCAGCATAGAACATGCAACTAACTTAGAAATTATACATATAATCAAAAATCATATATACCTGCAACAGAAGTCGATAAACACTCTGATATGCTAATTTAAGCACCCTATCACCAACAACATGAAATAAAACCAGCTTCGTTAATGTTTTATTTTGAGAATACTTGGGTTGGTTATCTGCACAAATCATGCCATGTATACCAACCCAAGTATCACCACATTCAGTGGTCAAATGTCTCAAACAGCACAATGTCTTAAAATGCAAAGACTAATCATTCAGTGGAAGGGTGGCACTGAAGAGCACTTGGGAAATATCTACCAATTTCAAGAAACGGTTACAAATAAAACAAAGATACCAGGAGCTTGGAAAAGAGCACTCTCTAAACCAGCTCAAACCAAGAATCTCTGAATAAAGTGAACAAATGCATGAACTTCTAGCATTCAAAGTAATACTATTTACTAATAGCACAGGCCAACCATATCTAGATTAAATATCAAGGACCCAACTTAAAAAAATCACTTAACAAAATCACCATTTATCCTTCTTACAACACACGGACACATATATTTTATTATTATATATTTCTAAATATTATTAAAGCTAATGTCTCATACCAATCTGAATAAAAAAAGACTCACAAGACAAAACCTCTGATTAATAACTAAAATGTAGTAATAAATGTTTAAAAATAAATAGCTATACCATGCAAAATAACCAACATTAATTAAACACTTTATCACCTATAAATATATCCTAATACCATTAAGATTCATACACAAAGAAAATGAATAAACAAGTCTAAGATCAGCAAAATGACCAGTGCTGACCCAATAACATAAATAAATAAAATAAGATCTCACTTATAATTTTGAAGCTGAAGTCCTAGTCAGTGGAGTGATGCTCCAAAAAATAAATTCCCCCAAAAATCAACAATAAGGCTCTAAAAAATGCAAAACTTAACCAAAAAAGAATACAACATCCACTATAAATCCAATAATCCAGGGAATACATCTAAAAAAACCCAGATCAGAAAAAATAAATAGGCACACCAGGAAAACTGAAAAGTCATGGTGCGAAAATAAAAATTATTTTGCTTAAAAAATAACCAACTCATTTTCCTTGAAATACAAATGCTTCCCAATTAAAATAAGGTCAAATATTTGAAAATAAAAATCTGTAAACAAAAAAAAACATAAAAGCCCACCCAAAAAAGCAAGCAAAAGTACAGTAAAAAGCATTGAAATCAAATACATCAAACACACAAGTACAAATAAATGTTACATATTACAATAAGGCCTACAGCAACAGGCAAACTAACATATACTACACTAAAACATACACTAAAACAACATCCTATTACAAAGAGTAGCCTAATTAAAGGCATGATTATGAGTTTGGCGGTCCCGTCACTGCTGTGTTGGCGGTGGCAGTTTGACCGCCAATGGTCTGGCAGAGCAGACCGCCATATTACAAGTTTGGCAGTCGCAGAAACAGAAGACCGCCAGTCATCCGCCAGCACTGCCAGCCAGCACAGACTGCCAAGGTCACCTGGAAGCACAAACAGGCCGGTAAAGCCTGGGTTTCTGCCAGACTCAGAATGAGATTGCACACTGCCAATGTGACCGTGGCGGTCCAACCACCAGGAAGAAGCTGGCGGAAACAGACAGTATAAAGGGAAGCACTCACCTGCAGACAGCTATATACGTCCAGATCTGCCATGGAGCCCGTCGCCAACATCATACGGCTGCTCATGCTCGCCAGAAGACAACAAAATCAACACCGCCACAGATGATAGCAACCGTAAGTACACACAACGTCCTGTATCATTAACCTCAAAAACAGCTTGTAGTGCTAGCAAACACATCACCGGGAAGGTATGCCACGGGCAGCAGGTACATGTCTTAAACCACAAACACTCACTGACATATAGCAACATGTACACTTAAACACTCACAATACGCACAATTTGGCAAACACACTCACACTGCACTGGAACACTACACAAATACACACGGCCACACAGTTCAGGCACAGGGACACTGACGGTTACACAACATTGTCATACGCAGCAACAACAACACACCTACACACCTAGCATGTAGACCAATGCAACTCACACACTCACATTCAGCACTGGACAGGGACAACACACATATCTATTGATGTGCCATGAAATGCATACAACGCCACCATGAAACAACCCTGCAATAAACACACACATCACACCACAATGGAAGCACAATGGCATACACAATAGATAGAGAGAGACAAATAAACCAAATAGACAAAGACCACCATACCAACAATGCTTGCACAGTTGGGATTGGAGCATTAGGTGCATACATGGAAAGAGGCTGCACTGGGACACATGTCATGTTAAACAGCCCCCTCAAACAACATGTACACAGAAAATGGCCCAACATGGATCTCAGGGACAAACAATACCAAAACCAATTGTCATGCACAGCTACACAATAGGGAAGAGCAAGTCAACAAAGCACATACAACTCCTACACCATGGGACATACCTCTACACAAACTAGGTGCAAGGGACACACACCTAATGGACACATGCACACAATGCAAAGCAACCTAGCACAACTGAACACACTCCATATCACTAACTAAAGAATACGCAACTTGACCCAAGTATAAACAAAAGCCCCACACCCATAAAAAATATAAAAAACACCAGGGTGTAACTGCGTGCAGCCCAAACACAGGCCACACAGAAACTTTAATAAAAAGCTCACTGAGCCAAAAAGTGCCAACAAGGCTAATGGCAAGTTTGTAAATTCCCAATTGTCATGGGCCACAGCGGCCCACACCTGACTCCCACAAGTGCTGGGTACTCCACAGAACGGGGCACCATATGGGGATCCAGGCACCTCATGGAATGGGGGCAGGGGGTGGTGGGGATTTTCAACGTGGGTGTGCTTTTGACTTTCTTGTGGAGGATGGAGGGGGGATGGGCTTCTCCTTTGAAGGGGGTGGGGGCTGTTTGGCTCGGGTGGAGCTGGATGGCCTAGGCTCAGACCGGGCCTTCTTCTTCTCTTGTGAATGGGCACAGGAATGTGAAGGTTGGACCGGGGTGGGCTGTGATGTGGAAGGAGCGGAAAGAGAAAGGAGGTGGGCACGTTTGGGGACAAGACTGGGTGGGCCAGTGGGTTGGAAGAGGTCAGCACGGGAGAGGAAACGTTTCTTGGGAGCAATTGGGGTGGGCGTGGCTGAGGGCATGGGAGTGGAGGCAGAGGGAGTGGATGTATGAGGTGTAGGGATGCATGTAGTGGGTGCAGGTGACTGCTCAGTATGCTGTCGTGTGGTGGATGTCTGATGGGAGGGGGTCTTGGTGCGTTTGTGTGTCTTTGGAGGTGGGGGTGGACACAGCGGGAGAAGACAGACAGCTAGTGTGGATGTATGTTGTGTGGGTGTCTGCAAGTCTGGTGAGTGTGCTGCATGTGTCAACTACAGTAGAGGTGGTGAGTGCAGGTGTGGTGTATGGGGTGCATGTATGGCTGTCTGCGATTGTGGTGAGTGCAGGAAGTGGAGCAGTAACAGTGAATGAAGGTGCAGTGCATGAGGGTGTGGATGTAGAGGGGACAGACAGGGAGGCGGGAAGAGGTGGGCACATACGGGAAGTGGACATTGTTGTGTGTGCAGGTTTCTGTTGGCTGTGTGAATGTTTGTGGTGGGAAGTGTGGTGCTTGTGTTTTGAAGTGTGCTTCTTGTGTGTTGATGTGCCTGTCAGCGGGTCTGATTGTGTGCTTTGGAAGGGTGAAGGGAGTGGGGTGGTGGAAGGGGTAGAGGAGGTTGGATGGGGGATGAAATGGCCAGAGAAAATGGCTGCCGTCCGATAGGAGGCCAGAGCCTGAAAAGATCTCTGTAGGGCAGACACGGCGCCATGAATGCCATCCAGGTAGGCATTGGTCTGCTGCGCCTCTGATGCTAGCCCCTGGATGGCATTGACGATTGTTGTCTGCCCGACAGAGATGGTTCTCAGGAAGTCAATAGCCTCCTTTGTGAGGGCAGCAGGGCTGACTGGGGCAGGGGAGGAGGTGCCTGGGGCGAAGAAGACGCCCTCCTTTCTGGGTGGGTGGGCATGGGCAACTCGGTGGGGAGCAGAAGGGAGGGCGGTGATGGTATGGGGGTGGTGGAAGATCTCACGGTAGTGGTGTGTGCACTAGGGTCCGCCAGCGCCGGGGGACCCCATCGGACAATGTCTCAGAGTCACTACCTCCTGTGGTAGTAACCTCCCCCATGGAAGTCCCCTCGTCCTCCCACCCGCTGCTCCCCTGGGCGTCCGTTCTCTCTGCCTCGGAGGATCGGTGGGCTACTGCCTCCCCACTTGCCTGTGCCTCAGCTCACTCGCCTGATGTTGATGCTGTACCAAACCAACACAAGAGAACAGGGATGGGGAGACAAAACAGGAGAGACACTTGTAAATAGCTGAATGCAGATACAGAATGGCCAGACATACACCCACCCAGCAAACACACCCATCAGGCAGCACCGTACACTATGCCCATGGCCATGCCCCGACTACTGACCAGAATACTGCTCTACATCCATCCCCTGAAATACTTTTAGAGCTGAGGTAGGGGAAACCTGACAGGGACACCTTTACACCTTTTGGGGAACATACAGTAGATGGACACCAGTCAAATTCCCTGCTCTGAGCAGCATGTGCCCTATTGCACACCCAGACATCCTTCCAGATTGAAGTATGGTCAATGAGTACTCACCCCCTTGTGACTGCTGTGCAGCCTTCAAGCGCTCAACCAACCGTCGCAAAACCAAAGACCTCCTGCTCTTCAGAAAGAACCTCAAGACATGGTTGTTCGAACAGTGACCCTCCGGCCCCCCTTTGGCCCCCCCAAGCGCCTTGAGACCCTCACGGGTGAGTAGCGCGCTCTATAAATTTTTTTGATTGATTGATTGATCCAGATCTGGGTATGCCACCACCAGGATCCTTCGCGTGAGGGGGTTCCACGTTGGGAGGACTTCCCCAGCTGGGCCTCACTGATCTTTCACGCCCAGCGTCGCAGGTCCTCCCACCTCTTTCAACAGTGGGTGCTCCGCCGGTTGTAAACCCCCAGGGTCTGCACCTCCTTGGCGATGGCATGCCAATGTGCCCCCTTCTGGTGGGCGCTGACCTAGAAGGGCGACACAGAAATGGAAAACAGAGGTCAGGCACATGCACGATAGGAGCAGCTGGCAAATTGTCCAACATGGGACGGACAGTACTCTCAGACATACAGGACATTCACACGCAGCATTCCATGCACCATGGCTCATTCAGGCTCAGAGGAGCACATATATGTCCAATCCACACCATCCATTACATACACAGTGCCCTCCAAACCCAGACTCACCAGTACCTCTGGCCGTCCATAGAGTTTGCCGTACAGGGGCAGGACTCCTTCCACTAGCTTCTCCAGTTCTTCCTGGGTGAAGGCCGTGGCCCTTTCACCTGCACCACGTGGCACATCCTGTTGCGCCGCCGCGGCCGCGAGCACAGGCCACCGCAGCACAGCACTCGGGGGCTGCGGCGGGCCGCAGTCAGACCGTGGGGGAAGCCGCGGCTCGGGTCAGGGGTCGCGGCACTTGCCGCGCTCCTTTTCTCCGGCCGCGGATTCCTGGATACATGCGGCAGGGCCAGAGGACCCAAATTGGGTCACGGTCCTTGCCGCGAGGGCAGCGTTTGCCGCGCTTAGACGCACACATGAATTAAACATCGGAATTCTGGGTATCACTCTTTCCACCACTTACCGGTCACAACAGGCAAAAGCCGGATGCCTGCACATGGTGGTGTTTTTATGCATGCCTTTTTCATTTCCCAGCATGCTGCTCACTTCCCCTCTTCCCAGCATGCATTGTTTCCCTTTGTTTGGACGCATGTTCTTTAGTCACTGTTATACTCTTTTCCCCAATCCAAGATGGTGGTGTTTCTACTTCCTGTTTCCTACTTCCTGTCTAGGGGTATATAAGGGGAATTCAGCTTCTTGCTCATTGCGTTGCAACACTCCTTTGGTGGTAGTCACGCTCCGGCTGGTTTCCTCTTGTGGATCCAGTATTTCCTGACCTGTCTTCGTCTCCAGTTTTTTCTGTACTCTTGGATCTTCAGTTCCAACGCCCTTGTGTCCTCCTTCTGTTTCAGGGAGTTCCTATTGGAGTTTTTTTACCCTTTTGGGGTTTTTCCTCTGGGACTCCTTCTGGAGGGCACGGACTGTAGTGGTTTGCTATTGTCAAACATCACCGTGGCTACCGGAAGGGGTCACCCCTACCTCGGCCAGAGCAGAACCTGCCGGAATCGGGGTCGTTCCCCAACCCTCATCAACTTCGACGGTAAGCCCAGTGAAAACCGTGACACATACATAGCCAGAGGCAGGCCACAACAGTACACAGAGTAGAGTACCTGTCTGCACGAGATCAGGGAGTCAAGTGATCAAACGATAATGAACGCCCGCACGTTCCGCCTTACGCTGTGACGTCAACCGCTAGCGGTATGAGGTCACTTCCACAACGAAGGGGCAGATCTACAGTGGGCAGACATTTTGCCATTACCTACGCATCTTGAATTTCCTACTACTCACAATGCAGGGCCTACTAGCCACATGAAGCACCTAGGCCTCTATCCATTCCATATAGTAGCAAACATAAATTACTCTGTTTCCTCCCAGTGATGTACATGTATATCTGTCAGGTAGCAGTTATTGTCTAGACACTACAATGAACAATGCAGTGCAGAAATGTTGAGAAGTGTGCCTATGTATGTGTCTACATCACTCCTTTTTGTAAACCCTCGTAGGTACCGACCTTTGTGGCGAAGAAGGGCACCATCGATGTACAGACCACTTGTGAATATGGGGACCATTGTGGAGTGTCAGATCATAATCACTTACAGACTCACACGTGCAACTATTCAGGACCTTTGTGCATTCCTGGATCCTGCATTAACTCTGGGAAATCGTAATCAGCATACCATTCCAACTGAGGTGCAGGTGCTCTCCGCACTCCATTTCCTGGCCACAGGCTAATTTCAAGTGACAGTGGGCATGGGTGCTGGTTTCTCACAGCCAATGTTCAGGTACTGACAAGATTTCTGAATGCATTCGTACAACATCTGCAATCCTATGTGCGGTTTCCCCAAAGTACTGACCTCCCTGCCATCAAGTCTGACTTCTATGCCTTTGCAAACATTCCCCATGTCACAGGTGCCATCGATGGCACCCACATACCCGTTATCCCCCCAAGAGTGAGTGAACAGGTGTACAGAAACAGGAAGAACTTTCACTCCATGAACATCCAATTGGTGTGTACTGCAGACCAGTACATTTCCCATGTGAATGCCATGTTTCCAGGTTCAGTCCATGATTAATTTGTGTTGAGGAACAGTAGTGTGCCACAGAAGATGGAACAACTACAAGAGGACAGAGGGTGGATCATAGGTAAGTTTGCCTGTCAATAGCTGACACATTGCTGAAAACCAGCCTGTCTGACTAAGGGACATAACAATGACGAGTCTGTATTGAACCATTTTGTAGGTGATTCTGGCTATCCAAACTTGCGTTGGCTCCTGAAACCAGTGAGGATTCCCAGGATGGATGCAGAGAGGAAATACCATGAGGCCCATGGACGTACTAGGAGCTTAATAGAGCGTACTATAGGTCTCCTGAAGGCTAGATTCCGGTGTCTACACACATCTGGGGGTTCCCTGGCCTATGGCCCTGATAAGGTGTGTAGAATAGTGGTGGTCTGCTGCATGCTGCACAACGTGGCAGGGAAACATTCAATCCCCCTCTTGGAGGTGGAGGGTGCTATAGGTCCTGATCAGCTACCTCAGAGAGGTGAGAAGAGTGATGGTGAGGATGAGGAAGGGGAAGATGTCCAGTCCAGGAACCAACTGATACAACTCTACTTCCAATAACTGTGTGGGAATTAAGCCTGTCATTGGGGTTAGTGACTAATACTGTCAGTGTGCTCTGTCAGATAGGGGGGATTGGTCATGATAGGCGTTACATGGACCACTTCTGCATGATACTGACAGAAAATATATGCATTTCCTCCTGGCCACCATTTGGGCACACAGTACCACCATCAAGCAAACATTGACAATAAAGATTTTCTCTGGCAGTTACATCCATACTCCACTTTGTTCACAATTTAAGACAGGGAACGGTGTTACAGGTGTGAAATGTGTTTTATTGGTAGAATTGAGTGAATTGTGCTATATACAGTGATGGGAGTCGTAAGGGTTGGGTGTCCTCAAAACCAACTTGGTGGCAGCCCTGTTGGATGGTTTAGATGGGTCCATTTTGTCGAACAGTACTTCAAATTGCCCTCAGCTAAGTGCTACTAATGAAAAGCAACCATCACACACATTCACCAACAACAGAGTCAATTGTTGGAGGGGGCCTTGTTCTTAGCTGGGTTTCCAGTGCCATATCTTGGCCTAAGAGTGCGTTTGGGCGCCTGCTGTGGAGCTTCTTGGGGTGGCATGGTTGGCCCTTGTGTTTTCTGGGAGAGTATTTCCTGTGATGTTTGTGCTGCTTGGGTCATCAGATGCTGTGTTGTCCAGGGCTGTTGTGAGAGCCTCTTGTCCGGTGTGGGTGTCAGACTGTTGTTTTACTAACTGCAGCAGTGCTCCAGCAATGGTGGCCCTTGTGGCATTGTGCTCTTTCCACTGCTCCATGGCCTGTTGGTGTTGTTGCTGCTGCATCCTCTGACTTTGCTCCAGGGTGGACACAATCTGTGCCAACCTGTCTTGGGTATCTTGGTAGGCCCCCAATAACTGTGCAATAACATCCTGGGCTGCTGCATTCATCGTGTGCCCTTCATCCTGGCCCACTGGGACACTTGAACTTGCCTGTGTCCCCTGCACAGATCTTGACGTGCCACTTGTACTGGGGCCCTCACCTTCCTGCATGTTGGGAATAGGAGACTGTGGCCTCTGTAGCTGTGTTACACCAGTCTGTGCCCTGGGTACACTGGTGTGGGTACGCCTCCCCTGGCCTGCTGGTCTTGACTGGGTGTTAGGGGTGACAGTGGCTTACTGGGTGGGGCTGCTGCATGGTGAGAATCCAGGACTGTGTGAGGGGCCTGCCTGCTCATCAGTGTCCAGGGATCCTTCGCCAAGATCTTGTGAGGTGGCTCTGTCTCCCTGGAGGGTTGTGGCACTCCTTGTCCCGTCCATTAGGGTTGCATGGGTGGTGGTGCCTGTTGGGGGACATACACATGTCTGTTACATATGCATGTAGGTTGGAGGTGTACAGGACTGTGCTATTTTGTGCTGGTGTTAATTTCAGTGACCTTGCAGGGTGCCTTTGTGAGGTTGACACAGCATTTAGCACCAGTGGTGGTGTTGCATTTTGGTAGGGGGTATTGTTCCATTGTGGGTACATGCAGGGGTGGGTGGCTGTGCACAGCGGGAGTGATGTAGGCATGTTAGTGGGTTGTGGGTGATGCAGGGTGGTGGATGTGGTGGGTAATGGCTGGGTGGTGTGTAGGTTCAGGTGGGTGTGGGTGGGGTGGTGCATGCATTGCAGTTGTGGTGTATATGGGGTAATTGTAGATGACTTACCCGAGTCCATTCCTCCAGTGAGCCCAGTGAGTCCCTCTGGGTGCAGGATGGCGAGGACCTTCTCCTCCCAGTCTGTGTTGTTGGTGGTGTTGGTGGTGGCCCTCTCCCAGTCTTCTGCACTGCGATGTGCTGCCTAGATGCCATGGCCCTGACCTTCCCCCACAGGTTGTTCCATCTCTTCCGGATGTCGTCCCTGGTGCGTGGATGGTGTCCCACTGCATTCACCCTGTTGACAATGGTCTGCCACAGCTCCAATTTCCAGGCATGGGTGTGTGCTGCACGTCGGCCCCAAATATTTGTGGCTCAACCTTCAGGATCTCGTCCACCATGGTCCTTAGCTCCCTTTCGGTGAAGCGTGGATTTTGGGGGGGGGGGGGACATGGTGAGTGTGGTGGATGGCGTCTGGACTGGGGACGGGGTAAGGGTGCTCCTCTGTGGGTCGATGTGCGTCTCATGTATGCTGCAGTTCGCTGTCTGGCTCTGGTGCTCTCCTTCTTCTTGTCCTGGTTTCGTAGCAAGGGATTGTGGGGTGTGTCTGGGGGTGTTTTATGGGGTTCTGGATGGTGCCAGCTGTGTGGGTGATACGCCTATCCAAAGTGTGCACTTATTGCTGTTGAGTCCTCTTGCCGCCCGTGGCGGTCGCAGCCGCCAATGTTTGTCCGGCCTCCACTGTCCGCAAAGGTGATTTGTGTATCATTATTTGGAGGGCGGGATGTGGGTGTGCTTGGCGGTGGTGGAGTGGGGTGGGCCGGGATTCCAGCTGACAGTGACCTGGCAGGGAGTGGTGGTGTGGGAATTTTTGTCGGGTTGGGATTTTCGATCATTATATGACAGGTTTCCATTCACCACCGACACAGCGGTCTTTCCCGCCACATTCATAATGATCGCCAAAGTCTGCCTTTCGGCTGTGTCCGCCCCGGTTGCAACTGCCTACTGTCATGACGACCTCGGCCGGTGGACGTGGGCGGTTCCTAGTGTCCAGTGGATTCAATCAGGCACCTGCCATTTTAAAAGCATTTTATATTGTATTTGGCTGATAAAAAATATGTCACAACTCCGAAAAATGGTCTAAACAACTGATAAATGCTGGTCTTGTCCTGTCTTGTATGTCCTTCTACTTTGACAGCATTTTTGTACATTGCCAGGCACATATGCAAGTTTATATTGGCCACAAACACCCCCCCAATCATTTTAAATTAGGGAACTTATGTCACATTCCGAGTAGCATGTTTCATGTAAAAAATTGTTGCTGTCCAGATAGATGATGTGTACACATTTGTGGTAATGTAATGGGGAATCATGTTACTTTGTGTAATTGACAGTGGTAACGTGTACTGAGCATCATGTCATCAAATCATGGCATGCCTTGTCACAGTATATCAATAACACGCATTATGTATGTTGCAATAAATAAATTGGATGATGGCTATACTAATTTCCTCTCCTACATAGGTACCAAGGGAGGGCAAGGATCAGTCATCCTCTTGTCTACCATCCACTGCCAGACCCTCAGGCCATGGAAGACAGACACATCATCCAGATGTACAGTCTGAATAAGCAAACAATAGTGGATCTCTGTCGTCAGTTAGAACAAGATCTACTGCCTGTCATTTCTCTTCCAAATAGCATACCACTCATTGTACAAGTTATGGCAGTGTTGCACTTCCTGGCCACAGAGTCCTTCCAAAATACAGTGGCCTTCTCAGGGGGGATATCCCAGCCTATGTTCAGTCTTGTATTGAAGGATGTACTCTCAGCATTGTTAATAGACCTGGACAGGTATATCCAGTTTCCTCAACGTGAGGATTTCACCCATGTGAAGGCTGACTTCTATAGTTTGGCACACATCTCACACGTGGTGGGAGCCATTGATGGTACACATGTTGCCTTGGTTCGACTGCATGGCAATGAACAAGTCTATCGGAACAGGAAGAACTTCCATTCCATCAATGTCCAAGTTGTTTGTTTGACAGACCTCCACATTTCACAGGTCTGTGCCTGTCATCTGTCCATGATGCCTTTGTCATGCGGAACAGCACAATTCCACAGCTGATTTCATGACTATCCCCAGAGAGAGCCTGGCTGGTTGGTAAGTCACATATGTTGTGTGTTTTTATCAAATGTGTGCTGCAGAATAAACGAGATGGACTAATTGTTGCACATATGTCCCATTCTATTACAGGGGACTCTGTATACCCAAACCGTCCATAGTTGTTGACACCCGTGAGTAACCCAACTACGCCAGGGGAAGTCTGCTTCAGCGATGCCCATGGAAAGACACAGCGTGTCATAGAGTGGGATTTTGGGCTATTGAAAGCCAGATTTAGAAGCATAGACAAGACTGGTGCAACCCTCCTCTACTCACCCAAAAAAGTATGTATGATCATTGTTGCCTGCTGCATGCTCCACAACATTGCCCTGAGGAAGAACATCCCATATATACCAGATGCTGGGGAGCTAGCAGTGCCACCAGGTGAGAATCCTGAAATGCGAAGTGAGGATTACAGTAATAAGGAGGAATTTGAAGATTTGCGGGCAGATCTCATCAATCAATACTTTATTTGAGTGTAAGTGTGTGATAATAAGTGATTCCTGTGATTGTATGGAAAACTGCAATTAACAGGGATGTGTTGAGTAGAGCATGTTTTTCACAAAGGACAGGGAATCTCACGCCATGCAGTGTATAGTCAAGTTGTGATTGTAAATTCAGACAGCAAAAAAGCTAATGCCAAAATAATCTTCTTTTTTTTGTGTCAGTCTCTTGGAATTGTAAAATGATCTACTGAAGTCTAAAATGAGGGTATGGTCAAATGTATGTATTTTTCCTGCTTAAACTCCTTGCATTGTGTTTCATTCAAGTCTCTTCGCTATGCCATCCTCATTTGGGCATTTCAGAGTTGTGACATTGGCATGTAGCTGTTGCCGTCCTGACATATGCAGTGGACATGGACTGATCCAGGTAATGTTGGTCACAGATTTGGGGTGTATAAATCCTTTGACAAAAACAGCTATGACAGTGGGTGGGTGGAATTCTGAAGTGCACAATACACTTGTTTGATGTGGTGTGTTGATCCTATTGTCTCAAGTATCTGATCATATGGCATTGGAACATGTTTTCATCCAGTACAATCCATGCATTCTTCCTTCACATTATGTTGACAATGATCCTGTATGACCTGTATGTAGCTGTCTAAGTGTTTCCTCATTGCAGGCCACAGTACCTGTGCTGACATAGATTTGTATCATACCACCAGATGCTTGTTCATTGTAATAGGATGGACCTATGATTAGGGACAGTTGTACTGCGTTTCATAGCGCATGTCAAGGCTCAAGCTAGTGACAACACCCACTAATCTGTTAGCCTATTCTACGGGACAAGGTCTGACGTATCCTTTTCTTCTGTGGTCTGGGGGGTACCTTGAGCTATCTACCCCGACACCGACATAGTTCTGCCGTTCTTGGCTATGACAGTTGTGACATTTTAGCAGCCTATGTGCTGTACAGTGCAAATAAAAGTTTGGTGTGACCAATCACCTGTGTCATAGTGTTGGTAGTAAGCCCCTGCATGCTACTACATGTGCATATCCCTCTTTCCATTACTATATTATGTATTCAGCATTTGCATCACATGGATTTAAATGTCAACATCTCAAAACAACGAAAAATTATTAGAAGGCATTGTATTTGTGTTAGGTGTGTTTGTTTACATGTGCACAGGAAAGAAAGGTTAAACTCCAAATAAGACATTGACATTGAAGGAATCAGTCATGATGGATGTAATCATTATAGTAGATGCCAAAACATTTAAATTCCAAAGTCCAGTGTCCTACTAGCACGTAAAATGTTAAAATGGAAAGTGGTTGGAGAACAGGCAGCAGAGTGAATCAGTGGCACACAAAGGAGCTTCATTAGGAATGGTTCACTTCCTGGCAGTGGTTAGTGTCTTGCCATCCACACCTCCTAGAGTCTTGGGTGGACGTCCCCGCTTGCAGGGGGGGTTCTTCAGCTACAGAGGCAGGGGTGTCTGAGACAGGTCCTTCCATTGGCAGGGCCTCCCTTCCAGTGGCAGTCACAGATGTAGAAGGAGCTAGAATTGACTGGCCAATGGAAGGGGTCTGGTGTTGTAGATGATCCCTGCTCAGGGACGTTTTGATGTCTCTCAGCACCCATGTTAGGGATGCCATGTTGGTATTGTAGGCCTCCCACTGTTCACGAGTTTCCCAATGGAAGTCCCTCTGTAGCTCCTTGATCTCCCTGAATTTGTCGAGTACCTGGCTTATCATGCCTTGGGATTGTTGGTATGCTCCCAAGACTTGGGTGATGGTGTCCTGGTCAGACCAATCCCCAGCAGCCTCATGCCATTGGCTCACACCACCCCTCCCATGCACCCTACCCCCCACGTGCCTGCGCCCTTGGTGTGGCTTGCCCCTTACTACTGGTTCCAGGACCATCATTGCCAGAGATGTCTTGCTGTGACTCAGGGCCCTGGACTGGGGAGACCAAGATTGTTGCTACTGTCCTTGAGACATAGGTTTGGGGGCTACTGGTGGCCTGAGATGTTGACGCAACAGGGCTTGGAGCAGTTGATGTGGTCAAGGTGAGGCTACAGGTGTTGTCTGACCAGGATGCCGGGATGGGCCAGATCCATCCTCAACATTCACACATCCAGGATCATAGTCTTCACAGAGGGCTACATCCATGGAGGTAGGGGTAGTTTCTTGAGTGGTCTCTGTGTTCAGAGTGGTAGGTAGACCTGTTGATCTGAGAGACAGAATGTTGCAGGTTGTATTGTGATATCTAAATCCAATAGTTAACAGTGACATTTGACTAAGGCCATGTACAAATTGGCTCTGTGAATTTTCCTTATGTGACAGGCACACATGCTATCAACTCTGTCGACCTGACATTTGGGTAAAATACCAATTCCATTTCAGTCAACTAGCTTCAGGATGTCTGAGTTTATTAGCACTTGGAGGGATGGTCATGGACTTATATCTTGCCAGCAGTGCAGTGAAAACAGTGGCTGGGAAGGATGTGGTGTAGGTTATCTCATGACCTAGGTGACTGTCATGCAGGCAGATCCGGATACTTGTTGTACATGTAATATTTGTCATCATGTGGACAGTGCTTTGGGAGTATGTCTGGTGCCAATACCATTCCGATGATGCATTTTGAGACCTTTGATCTATCTTTAATGTTATTTTTGCACACAGTTTGAGCTGTCCTTCCTGTCCACAATTTTGTCATCTTGATATAGCTGTTAAAGATGAGTCTGTGTGGTTAGACACATCACAGAGTGTACCATGATCTGTATCTTGGTCAGTCCCAGGTGGGTACACTTCATCTGTGAGTTCACAGGCAGATGCACATTGTCATATATACACTGACCTGGTTCTTGGACTTACAGGGACTGGCCTTCCTTGGATATACAGTCAGTTACTTCAAGATATATACACAATATACATGGATCATCCTCTCAGGTGAGTACAGTTCCACTGCAAGTTCACGTGCAGGGATACTTGGACAGATGCACCGTGAGTTGATGTTTTGCATTGGGTATACAGTGCCTCCTGGCTTTAGCATACCTGTCAGTGCCTGTCCTACACACAGACTATACAGATGCCATCCTCTCAGGTGAGTACAGTTTAATGGTTGAGTAGAAGGAGAAGGGTCATAGTAGCAGAGGAAAGTGTTGTGGCTGAGTAGAGTGAGAGTACCAGTGCCTCCTGGCTTTAGCATTCCTGTCAGTGCCTGTTCTACACACAGCCTATACAGATGCCATCCTCTCAGGTGAGTACACTCCAATGTGGAGTTTGTTATAAATGTCATATAAATATCAATTTTGAATAGGCTACACTGTTCTGGTTTTAGTAATGTCGGAACAGTGCCTGCTGTGAATTGTAGTGCTGTCAATCCCTGTACTACACCCATTAGCAGAGATGTAGTTTCCCCAGGTGAGTCTACCTCACACGTTGGAGGCTAGACAGGAATCTATGGACAGGTGGACACTGGACTGTTGAGTGGGGTGACAGTGAAGATGGCGAAAGGTGAGTAGTGAGCATGCATGCCAATACCAATGCCAAGTTATTGTTGTAACTTACCCGACTCCACACTCCCAGGTATTCCTGTCAAGCCCTCAGGATGCAGGATGGCCTAAACCTTATCCTCCCATGATGTGAGCTGTAAGGGAGGAGGTGGGGCCCACCACCAGTCTTTTGGAGCTGCAGCTGGTGCCTGGATGCCATGGAACGGACCTCCCCCTTGAAGTCATTCCACTTCTTCTTGATGTCGTCCCTTTTGCGCAGGGTGGGGCCTACATAATTCACTCTGTCGAATATTCTTTGCCACATTTCTTGGCTCACGGGCACCAACACTTGACTATGGCTGTCTAGCATTGCCTAACAAACTACATAGTGACATAGTATAAGCAACATAACACAGCATAACTGATTTCTAGGTGTATATTCACATCTGCAAAGTGTTCATAGAGGTTGACTTTAGGATGATGTATCATAAAGCTTTTGTTTGTCTTTAAGGCGAGACTCCTTTCAATGGTCTTTATCAGATTCTTGTACTCTTGTATTCCTTCCACTATGTGTATATCTTACAAGTTAATAGTTGGGTAGTTTAAGGCAGTGTAGTTTTCTCTTGGGTGCTGGAATTAAGTGTCTGCATCTATTGATTACTGTTGGGTCACACACATATTGGAACCTGGCAAAAGCTATTGGTGCCTTTTTTGTTATGCTACGTTCCAATATTACCAGGTTTTATTTGTTAATCTCTTGCATGCTGTGGTACTGGTTCTCTCAACTTGATTAATACCGTAACTGCAGCCCTGGGCAGCTGTCTCTAACCTACTGCCCTCTCATACTTTTCCCTAGTCACTGTGAGCAATGTAATCAGCTGATTAGTCCCTATCATTTCCCAGAATCCTCCACCCATTCTTTCCACAATTGCCAGGGTCCTCAGGGACTATGTAACTGTCTCCTACTCTCTGGCTTCATGGACTTCGGGGATTTTGCGTCAGTGTCCACTGATCTCTCAAATCTTGACACCCATTCCACTGAGGATGCCACATCCACTACACAGCAATGCTTTTCTCTGACCCACACTGCAATTAGTTTATTAGTGCTAGGCTGGTGGGTGGTAGTGTCCATTCCAGGGACTGCAGCAGACCTCAATTTTCCATAGTCTGTACCTGTTTCTACTTGCGCATAGCATTAATTGTATGTATTTACGAGTTCCTCTCTATCCCTGGCTTAAACTATCTTTAATTGTCGGTTAGTCTTGATCCTAATAGCTACTGTCAGTATTGGTCCTTTACATTTTTGTGAAGATTTATTACGAAAAATTAAAAAGTACATTAGAGGAATAGTAAGCGCAAATGTAGCAAATCCCTTTTAAATGCATAAAGTCATTACCATGGCGGCTCTCAGTAATCGGACAAATCAGAATAATAGGCAAAAACAAAAATAGACTAACCCCAATTATGCAGCAAAATCAGCAAGAAATCTGACAGCATTCCTAGTAGCATAGGGATGGTCTCATGAGAGCTGACTCACCCCACAATCAAGGGTTTATGTAAGAAATCTTCCAACAGAGCAGCAAGAAAACTGCAGAATCATTGTGGTGTGAGCAAAGAAGTATATATTTAACAAATCAGAATACAGACTTTAAAATTGGCCTACATCTTTACCACCTAAGCACTGACCTACTACATGAATATTGATTCAATCCCCTCTGATGCAATGTCATCCAGAGGTGTCAGAACAAATTAATTACATAAACAACAGTAAACCAATTAATGCTAAACTGTGCGCAAGCCAAAGATCCTTGGAGAAATGTTCCATTTCAAAGGCAATAGTAGGACGACAGTATACGTGTGTAAATTTGAGTGCAGATTACCATTCTGCACCTTGTTAATAATACACATTTTTGATTAATATACAAAGTGTCCTGATTATGCTGGCGGGTGGTAGTGTCCATTCGAGGATTGTGGCAGATCTCCATTTCTCATACTCTGTACCTGTTTGTTACTTTTTGTTCATAATATTAATTGCATGCATTTATGAGTTTCTATCTCTGGTTTAACTATCTTCAATCGTCGGTTAGTCTTTGATCCTAATATCAACTGCTTAGATTTGTCAGTTGCATTTTTCACCCTGATAATGGCTGTCTGTGCCTCTTGTTTCCACCTTTGCCTGGATAGTGACTGCCTTTACTTATTTTCATTCTTGTGCTCTGATGTTGACAGTACATGGATATATTAATTACTACCTGGCTCATGCAGTGTCTAAATCTGCGGATTACTTTTTGGCTTTAGTAATCCAAGCATTGTAATCCTGGTATATCTACTAACATTTGGCACTGTTCTACTTCGTCACTGCACTGGCTCAATTTTGACTGCCATGTGCCAACACAGACATCCTTGCGCCACGGTGCAAGGGCGCCTGCCTAGTGATAAGCATCGTTTTTGTACAGGAAGGGGTCCCTTCCAGTGCAAAAGCTATGCTTTAACAAGTGTCCACCTTGTATGTGTGCTGCATTCTATGTCACTTGGAAAGAGGGAAAACTAGGAGAAATACAAACATTTCTCCTCCTTACACCTGCCTGAAGGAAACACAGGATTTTGGCACACATTCCTTCCTACTATTCTTTTTAGATAGGGATTTGCATCAAACCTGTGGGTTCTGCTTCGAATGCCAATGTATCACCCATGGAACACCCCCTTGATGCAAAGTATGAGAAGGCAGCTCATTGTGCAGCTTTGTGTTCCTTTTGGTCACAATCCAACGCACATCGTGAGTTGATGTGGATTGTAAATATCACCACTAAGAATTTGCACCGGGTTTCTGTTAAAAAGCATTGCAAGCTGGTGTAAAGTGTTTGTAAATCTGGAAATGTATGTACCTGTATGTTGCCTTTGGCCTTGGTACTGAATGTACTTAAATCTGTTTGCCTAGAATGTATATAGTGTCATTGTCACTGGACTTTAGTAATGTGCCATACGCATGTGCTGGTTTTCTTAGTGTTCATAAGAAGAAATGAAGCGAACAGAGTGCTTCGGGTTCATAAACGCTCAAACCAGTTTCTGGAAGAGATCAAGGCAGGAAATCTCGAGAGAGAATGCTATGAGGAGACTTGCTCTTTTGAAGAGGCCAGAGAGATTTTCAAGGCACAAGAGAAAACGGTACATTTTTGCTTGAAATGTATTATTACCAAAAGGAGGTAGATATTTTTGATTTAATTGTGATGTCCGATTTGTTACATTTTAACCTTATTGTAAGTGTTGTTGATGACTAATACTTTTCCTCTTTTCTTGTAGACCGAGTTCTGGTTTCATTACAAAGGTGAGTAAGGGTACCCCGAGTGCAAGAGAGTACTCATTGAGTAGTTCTTCATTTGTAAATGAATAAGTGCTGGGGCCCGAAGTTTTGCTTGATGCCAGATGCACTGATGGTCCGGGTACCGAATTTTAAGGCTGCACAGTCATGGTTTCACTTCATGCCTCTTTAATGCACCACCGAACACTCCCAGCTTTTTTAGTTCACGCTTGCTAGTTCTTTTTCCACCCTACTTTCTGTCTTTGTCTCTGTTTTTCCATCTTTCTCCTTCCATCCTCCTTTTGTGTTTTCCTCTTTGTTTATCTGGAACAAAGTCTGTTGAGGAAAAATAAGTGCAGATCCCCGAAAATAAGTGTCAGTGGGCCCCATTGCTAGCACTAATGAAGCACTGTGGTTGGCTAAGAATGTAAGAGAAAGATATATCCATTCCTGATTGAAATTTGGAGCGAAGATGAAATGTAGAAGAAAGGGATAAAGAAGCAATTGCAAGACAAAGATGTTGTGTCAGCTGAGAGGAAAGTAGGTGGGACTGATAAATGAGTGAAACAATATGTGGATCTTTAAGCTAGTAGTAAGTAAATACTACACCTTATTCACTGTAGAGCCTCTTATACTGCTGAATTACTCTGCGAACATCCACATGAGACATCCAGGGCTTGCAGAAGTGAGGACCAGAGAACACACTTGGCCGCCATGGTAATGGGCAAAATTGAATCTCTGCATAGGCGTAGTCTTGCTTGGAGATGGCTTTGGTCTCTTATGTGTAAGTGCCTTCCTCCGCCCATCCCTGCCTTCTCTTCCCAGGTATTTACACATTCTGAGACCCCGGTATTTACTCATTCCGAGAGTGGGGTTGATAGGAAGGTAGTTCAAAGAAGACTGTCTTGGAACTACCTGCACAACATTCAATATGGTCAGCAATTGATTCCTATTGGTATAATTGGTATACCCGATCTCTCTACTCTGGATTATTGAGAAGACTTTCAAAGCACCCAAAATATTTTATTGGGGAGTGCGTCATTACAGACCAGCATCAAGACCAAATACATTGTTCAGCAAAGCCTAGTCAAACTTACCACAAAACCTGGGGCTGCATTCTTGGCATAATATTTCCAAAAGGAATATAGGGTAGCTTGTTCAAAAGAACATGGCATGGAAGGTCATTGAAGGACCCTAGTTACTCTTGCATTTAGCATGAAGCTATCCAGTGATAGTTTTGCTAGTCGATCGACATGTAATGGGCCTAGTTGTCTTTCTCAAATTCCTTATAATGCCTAGGTTAAACCAGAAGGCTAACCTGAGATGCAGAAACTGAAGATCTCTCTCACAATATAAAGATGGATTTAAAAAGGTAAGAAAATAATTTGTTCACAGTAAAATCCAGATAGAACCCAAAGTGGAAGCAAAAAAGGGTGTCACGTGCAACTCAGCCTCAGTGTAAGGCATATGCAGCATTTCCACCTATCTGGCTAAGGTAATTACTATGTGAGGCCATCTTTCTTGAGTCCAATTGGATTGTTGGTGGTTGAAATTTCCTTAAGAGGCTAAAATGTCAGAACTGAAAGAACAAAATTCAAATAGCAAACTTCTAGTGTAGGAAAGTACCCTCTTTCTTGGCCTGGTTACTCCCTTTTTCTTCCTGATGTAATTGCGTTTGACTGTGTTCACTGGGATCCTGCTAACCAGGACCCCAGTGAATATGCTCTCTCTCTCCAAAACTCTGTATTTCATCCCACATTTGGCATACTGGCGCTCATATGTAAGTTCCTAGTATATGGTACCTAGATCCCCAGGGCATTGGGTACTATGGGATTCCTATGGGCTGCATCACGTATTATGCCACCCAAAGGGAGCCTATGCAAACTGTTCAGCAGGCCTGCCTTTGCAGCCTGCATGAAATAGTGCATGCACCCTTTAACTACAGGTCACTGCACCAGGTCACTGTAAGTCACCCCTATAGTAGGCCCTCCTAGCCCAGAGGGCAGGGTGCAAGTAATGTGTGTGAGGGCACCCTTGCACTAGCAGAGGTGCCCCCAGGAACTCCAGCTCCATTTCCCTGGACTTCGTGGGTGCGGGGAAGCCATTTTATGCGTGTACTGGACATAGGTTACTACCTATGTCCAGCTAAATAAAGGTAACTCTGAACCTAGGCATGTTTGGTATTCAACATGTCGGAATCATACCCCAATGCTGTTGCAAGTATTGGAAGTATGATTCCATGCACTCTAGGGGCTCCTTAGAGGACTCACAGCATTGCTACCATCAGTCTTACAGGGTTTTCTGGGCAACCCAAGCTGCTACCACCCCTCAGACAGGTTTCTGTCCTCCTGCTGCTTGATCTGATCAAGCCCAGGAAGGCAGAACAAAGGATTTCCTTAGTAATAGGTGTGACTAGCTTGGGAGGGGTATCCTCTCTAAGCCACTGGTTTTGCTTTGAAGGGTACATTTGGTGTCCTCCATGCATAAACCAGTCCACACCGGTTTAAGGGCTCCCAATCCCTGCTCTGGCGTGAAACTGGACAATGGAAGGGGTGAGTGACCACTCCCCTGTCCATCACCACCCCAGGGGTGGTGCCCAGAGCTTCTCCAGAGGGTCCCTGGGTTCTGCCAACTTGATTCCAAGGTTTGCAGGGAACTCTGGAAGCATCTGAGTGGCCAGGCCAGGCGAGTGATGTCAGAGCCCCCTCCTGATAGGGGCTTACCTGGTTAGGTGACCAGTCCCCCTTTCAGGGCTATTTAGGGTCTTCCTCTGCAGTGGGTCCTCAGATTCAGCTTGCAAGATTCCAGCCGGATTCCTCTGCAACCCCTACTTCGACTTCTGGCCACTAGAACCGCGACTGAACCCCCAGGAACCAACAAAGCTGCAGATTCGCGAGGAAGACTCTTCTGCAACATTGTTTACAAGACTCCTGCCAGCTCTGCAATATTTCCCTGGCTGGGCATCCTCAGAAGACAGCAACTCTTCGGCCTGCACAAGAAGGAAGAAGGAATCTCCCTTGGAGTGAAGGAGTCACTCCCCTGCATCCACAGGCACCTACAGTAATGATGATTGGCTGCGTGGATCTCCTCTCCTGCTGAGCTGCGTGGATCCTGAATCACGGTTGGTGGTCTGGAGTGGTCCCCTGTGTCCTCTCTACCAGCTGTCCAGCTAGGGTGGAGGTAAGCCTGTGCCTTCCCACGCAGGACAGTACCCCCGTGCACCGAGTTTTTTGCAGCTGCGAAGGCTTGTTTGCATCTCCTCCAAGGGATCGTCAGGTGACATGCAGCTGCAGCCACTGGCACTCCTTCCTGTGAAGCACAGCCCTATGTGTGGTTCTCCTGTGGCGTGGGAATTCCTTTTGCAGTGCTGCCTTCGAACACCTTCTGTGTCCTCATCCTGTGGGACTCCTGTGGGTGCTGCCTGGGCTTCGGTGGGACCTCTTGATTGCTGAGGGCCCCCAGTGGCTCCCCCTCCTGGGTTGAATCCTCCTGTACCTTGCTGGTCCACGCCAGCTCTTCTTTCTTTCAACTGCGAAGATTGCCTTTGCCAAGGCTTGTTGGAGGAATCCGGACACTTAATCCAGTCTGCAATCTTCTACCCAGCATGGGACCTCACCTGCATCCTGCAAGAACTCAACTCCATCCTCAAGGGTGCTGTGCTGACCATCCTGCATCCACCGGTGACCAACTCCTGCATCTTCATTGTGGTATGTAAGGACTCATGCCCCCACAGGACTCTGTTGTGCCTTCTGGACTTGGTCCCCTCTCTCCACAGGTCTTCCTTCATAGGAATCCACTGCTAGGGTCTTGCAGTCTCTTCTGGATCTTGCATTTCATCTCTTTTCTTCTTTGTGGGTAGTTTGGGGAAAATCCACTGGTTTACTCCTTCCTTCCTGGTCGCTGGGGGGTGTTTTGCTACTTACCTCTCTGGTTTCCTAGTACCCCCAGCTCCCCTCTACACATTCCACTTACCTAGGTGGGAGTCCCATATTAGCATTGCATATTTTTTTAGTATATGGTTTGGGCTCCATTCACCAATCACTATTTTGGTTTACACTGTTTTCTAACTGTTTTGTGTATATATATGTATAGTGTGTGTGTTTACTCACCTGCTAAGATAGTATTGCCACTACAGTATTTGTGGTATTGTGTTACCATAATAAAGTGCGTTCATTTTTCTATCACTGTGTGGCTTCTTTAATGTGTGTAAGTGCTGTGTGACTACAGTGGTATTGCATGAGCTTTGCATGCCTCTTAGATAGGCCTTGGCTGCTCATCCACAGCTACCTCTAGAGAGCCTGGCTTCTAGATGCTGCCTACACTACACCAATAGCAAGTACCTGGACTTGGTATAAGGTGTAAGTACTTTAGGTACCCACCACACATCTGGGCTCTTCTAATGGAAGAATGCAGGTGAGGAAACCTCTCAATAGTCGACTGGGCCTCCACATTGTAAAGAAAGTACTATGGATTGTCGGAGTTTATATGAGATTTTAATAGTGAATAAATAAAATATACATGAATCACCTTTAAAACCTGAAATATGGGGGGCGTGACCAAGATGGCGGCGTGAGTGGACGTGTTCGTCCGAGCTCCACCGCCCTATCCCCAGAACACTGACGCGTGGCCCAGCAGGGGGATGGCCCGAGACCCCCAGGGACGGTGAGCGGAGTGCGGGCGAGGAGCGGCGGGCCTTGGCCTGCGCCCGGGGCCGCCGGTGCTCCGTGCAGCGGTCCGAGCCGCCTGGTGCTCTGATCTGGCTGCTCCCTTGGAGGCGGAGCCGTGGACGCGAGGGCTCAGGAGGGTGGCGCTGGGCCCAGGATGCGGTGAGGGCAGCGCTGGGGCCTGAGGAGCCAAGAGTCGTGGGAGCCCTCGTGAGGTGGAGGCACCCTGCAAGCTGGGCTTTTCTGGGGGGTCGGGTGGAGATGCCCACCCAGCTGGACTTTTCTTGGCCGAAGCGAGGCTTGGAGGTGGAGGCAGAGACACGAGGGTGCATTGGGTCGCCCTGACCTTGAAGTAAGATGACGCAGTGCTGAGGGGAGGACTGGGCCGCTAAGTGATGGTTCTGGCGACATAGTAGCGTGGAGATTGGCAAGTGGAAGCTCAAGGGCGCAAGGCCAGTTGCAGTCCCGGGCACAGGGGGCTTCTGGTGGCCTGGTCCCAGAGGGAGCCTGAGAGGGGGCCCAGGAGGCAGCCTGTACGATCGAGATAACACGCACGTGCCATAGCGGCATCCAAATCCAAGCGGGAGCGATCAGTCAGAGAAATGTTGACCGGGGCCCGTCTGGCACCGGGTGGTGCGGTTGAGGAACCACCGGCGACAAGGTCCCCAGAGATGCGGGCAGAGACGGAGCTGGACGAGAGCTCCCAGGTTAAGAAGGGCTTCCTAACTTCCTTGTTTGAATCGCTCCGGAGTTATATCCAGGACCTTCGTAGGGACATCTCTCAAGAGGTGAGAGAGCTGTGAGGTGAGGTTACCTCCCTGGGGGAGCGAGTAGCACAGATGGAAGATGGCGAGATCTCTCGCGGCGAGGAAGTGGTGGGCCTGCAACAGGAGGTCGTCCGCCTCCAGGAGCAGCAGGACCTCCACCAGATAGCGGTGGAAGATTTTGAAAATCGCTCGAGGAGGCATATTATCCACATCAGAGGGATACTGACGGGGGCCAAGAAGGAGGACATTGGAGACTTTGTGGTGGGTCTGTTTTGCTCATTACTCGGCCTGGATGAGACCCAGGAGATTACCTTGGACAGAGTGCATTGAGTGGGCCGTGCCGGTGGGGCTGGAGACCGACCACCAGACATCTTAGCCTGTGTCTACAATTATGGGCTTAAAGAGAGTGTCTTGCAGCGGGCCCGCAATCTTCAGCAGGTACATTTCAGGGGTCATGAGCTCCAACTATTCCAGGACCTCTCTGTGAGGACCTTGCAGAGGCGGAGAGAATTTAAGCCCATTATGGAGCACCTGCGAGCGCATGAGGTGTCTTACTCCTGATGCCGTCCGTTCCGCCTTGTCTTCCGGTGGGAGGATCACTTCGCCAGGTGAGGTCCATATCGGAGGCCAGTCGGATCTTGGGCCTGGAGGATCCCAGCCAGGATTCGGGTGAATAGGTGGGCTTGGCTGGCGGGGATCGCCCACGGTGGCGGCGGAAGGAGAAAAGGAGGAAACTACAATGTCCTACGGATTCGGAGCTGAGGTCGGAGCAGGAATCTGTCTTGAGCAGCGTGGCCGCTGGAACTAATGCCTAGGGGCGCGGTGGCCGAAGAGAGATGGACTGCTGATAGTCGCACTATTTTAGGCCCGGTGGCCGCTGAAGAGGGGCCTCGGTGGCGGAGGCGATGGACCTGGTTCGATGAACTTGAGTGGTTCTACAGTCCTGTGGAGACTTTACCTCGTGGGGATGGATGTGCTAGGACTTTTTGGTTGTGAGCACCTGTTGTGCGTACTGGTTGTATGTTGGTGTGTTTCCCTGCAATGCTGGGTTTTGTGTGGAGGTGTTTTCTGGCCCCGGTGTTTGCAGTGGTTGATGGTCTGGTCTGGGGTGCGGTTCTCCCGTGAAGTTTCTCCCTTCTTAACCGCCTTATTCATCTTGAGGTATGACTATTAAATGCATAAGCTTGAATGTCCGGGGGCTTAATAGTCCAACTAAGAGGTTAGCCATCCTGTCAGCCCTAAAGAGGTCGGGGAGTCATATCTGCCTCTTGCAGGAGACACACCTCATGCAGAAAGACAACTACTGCATGCGTTCTAAGTGGTTCCCTAGGCAATTCTGGTCCTCAAATACCTCGAAGCATGCAGGGGTTGCGATATTATTAGTGCACTCATTCCCCGGGGAAGTGGTGGCAAAATTGCATGAGGTGCAAGGCAGGCTTTTGGCCATAAGGATAAGGTTGGGGGCCTTTTTCTTTTACTATTGCTTCCCTTTAAGCTCCTAATACCCAGCAGGAAGTCTTCCTGAAGCAGGCTCTCACCCCGCTGCTGCATTCGCCGGATGACGCCATTTTGGTGGGGGGCGATTTTAACCTGGTGATGGATGGTGATCTGGACCGTTCCGGTCAATGCCATGGGCAGACCGGGTCCTTGACAGCGGCTGTCCGCCAGTGGCTGGTTGAGTGTGGCTTGGAGGATGTGTGGAGAAGGGCACACCCCACGCTTAGGGATTATTCCTTTTACTCAGCAGCGACCAAGACATATGCTCGGCTCAACCTCTTCTTGGCTTCGCAAGAGTTCCTTTCCCGAGTTAGGCAGTCAGCGATTGAGCCTCAGGCCTTGTCGGACCATGCTCCGGTCACTGTAGAGGTTGCTATGAGCATGGAGTGGGTGGGGCCCCAAGGGGTGGCGATTCAGGGACGCGATGCTTCAGAATGTCGCAACAGTGGAGTCGATCCGACGTGCAATAGCGGACTACCTTAGTTTTAATGACGATGGGAGCACCTGCTTGGCAACGCTGTGGGAGGCACTGAAGGTGGTGGTGAGAGGCGAGGTGATGTCGTTGTCCGCTAGGGATAATAAAGTAAGGAGATTGTTGAGGGAGGAGTTGGAACAGAGGGTGGCGGTACTGGAACGCTCCCATAAACATACGGTTGCCCCTAGAGTCTGGCGGGAGCTGGAGAAGGTAAGGAAGCAGCTGAAACGGCTAGACTGGGACAGGGCAGAGTATGCGGTGGCACGCCTTAAGCACCAGTATTATATTGGGAGTAATAGATGCGGGAAGCTTTTGGCACACCGGTTACGAGCGCAACGCGCAGCGTCGACGATAAAGCTGGTCCGTTCCCCCTTGGGAGCAGAAGCACGAACGAGCGACCAAATTGCGGAGGCGTTCGCGGAGTTTTATCGGGGATTGTATGAGGCTGATGATCAGGGTAATGTGGTTCCGGATGCATTTCTAGAGGTTATAGCAATTACTCCCCTAGGCGAGAGGGAGGCTGCTTCATTAGATCAACCTGTAAGGGCGGAAGAGGTCATATCAGCAATCTCGCGTTTGCAGGTGGGGAAGTCCCCTGGTCCGGATGGTTTCATGGCTCTTTTTTACAAGACCTTTGTGTGGAACTTGTACCGATATTAGTGCGGCTTTTCAACTCCTTCCGAATGACGGGAGATCTAACAGCCAGTATGTTGGATGCCACTACTGTGGTTATTCCTAAGCCGGGGAAAGACCCCGAGGATTGCGCCTCCTATAGGCCGATCTCGCTCTTAAATATTGATGCCAAATTATTTACAGGAATACTTGCTCATTGCCTTAATTACTACATGCCGGGCCTTGTGGATCCTGACCAATCGGGTTTTATACCGCACAGGCAGTGCAGAGATAATACGAAGAGATTGCTTCATCTGCTGGACAAAACAGATCGATCACGCAGGGAGGCAATTTTCCTTTCTATTGATGCCGAAAAGGCGTTCGATAGAGTCCACTGGCCATATCTGTTCAGGGTTCTTGAACGCTTTGGGTTGGGCCAGGGCTTTATGGCATGGATCCGTTGTATCTACCAGGCGCCTCGGGCTGCGGTCCGGGTCAATGGGACGCTATCATTGCCATTCTCAATCCAACGAGGGACTCGGCACGGGTGTCCGCTCTCACCTCTATTGTTTGCGCTCTATATGGAGCCCCTGGTGCAGCGGCTGCGTGATAGTCCTCAGATCACTGGTGGGAAATTCGGGGGCGATGAACATCTCATTTCTCTGTATGGGGACGACGTGATTCTTACCTTGGCGGAGCCCGCGACCTCGCTGCCTGCCTTAATGGGGATACTTGATGAATTTGGCCGGGTCTCGGGATACCGGATGAATATCCAGAAGTCACAGGCCCTGAGTCGATTTATTAGTGCTGAGCATGAGAGTGACCTGAGGGCCCGATTCCCTTTTATATGGTCGTCCTCGCGACTTCCTTATTTGGAGATCGATTTGGTGCCTTCCGTTGTTAAAACGGTGACTCTGAACTACACAAAACTGGTTCGGGAAGTGCAGCGAGATCTAGAGACCTGGGGAGACTTAAGCTGTCTTGGTTGGGAAGAGTGCCGGCGGTGAAGATGACTATCCTGCCACGTGTCCTATATGTGTTCCAGGCGCTTCCCTTGGCGCCTCCGCCCCGGACGATTGCAACCCTTTAAACAGCGGTTTTGAGATTTATTTGGCCGGGTAGAGCGACGCGTCTTCCACGTCGGGTTCTGTACCGCCCCTAGGGGATGGGGGGACTGGCGGTTCCCTGCCTCTTATGATATTTTCAGGCAGCGCAGTTGCGTTTTTTTTACTAGAGTGGAGTCGCCCGTCTACTGAGAAACATTGGTGCTTCATGGACCAAGCGGTGGCGGGCTCCCATATATGGAAGGAGCCCTGGCTCCGACGCCGGCACAGGGCGAGAGGTCTTTATTCATTCCCGATTACCAAAGTAACGTTGCATGTATGGGACATGGTGGCTGGTCGATTGGGGCTGACGACGTTCCCATCCCCAATTACCCCTCTGGGTGCGAATCCTGATTTTGGACCGGGCTTACAAGTGGAAGCGTTGCGCCGATGGTATGAAGGGGGCTGTAAAAGGGTGGGGTGTCTCTTTGATGAGCAGGGGGTGATCTCCTTTGACCAGATGAGGGAGACATATGGCTTAACAGAGGCAGACAGGATGATGTACTATCAAATACGGCACTGGGCCCTGTTGCCAGCTAATAGAGCATTAATTGATAGGCCACTAACGCCGTTTGAAAAATGGCTCCTAGTGAAGAAGGATGATAAACGGGTGATCTCAGAACTTTATGGAATATTGCAGGGGGAGGGACGTCTGCCTAAACCTAAAGGTCAGTTGCGATGGGAGAGGGAACTGGAAAGGGAACTGTCTGACGAAGATTGGGATAGCATCTTTTATAGGACACACCATAGGACCGGCTTACAATGCGGCAGGCACAGAAACAGCATATAAGGTGGCCTCCTATTGGTACTTCACCCCAGCAAGGATTCACGCTTGGGATTCCACTAAGACGAGCCTCTGTTGGAGGGGGTGTGGCGGTGGGGGTACGCTTGTGCACTTACTCTGGCATTGCCCCAAACTTCATAGATACTGGGAGAGTGTTATAGACACCATTGATGCAGTGTTTGATACTCAGATCCCCAGATTCCCATTGTATATCTTGTTGGGCCTGCCCAACCTGCTCACCTTTCCCCTGAGATCATTGAAAGGGCGGCAGATGGCCCTGGCCCTCAATGCGGCGTTGCAGCTGATACCAGCGATGTGGGGTACCGATAGGGTTCCGACATTTACATCATGGCTTCATAAGCTGTGGTTCATTCTCGCTATGGAGAAGGTACTCTGACCTCACAGCAGCAGGGCGGTGATTTCAGGGACCTGTGGCAACCATTCTTGCAGATCTTATCCACTGAGTTCTCAGAGTTGACATACCCGGCTTACTTGAGAGTGTTGGGCTTGACCTGAGCTTTTCGGAGTGTGCTTGCGGGGGGAATTCCTGGGAGAACCGAGACCATGCAGGAGCAGGGCGGGGATTTGAGTAATTGCTGTATGGCGTGCCATTTCAGGGAAACAATGTTGATGTTTTACTAATCATTTCTATGTTGTATATTACCATGCAAGGAGATCGCTTTGCAGTGCAGCACATGATGATGGTGACCCCTAAGGGGTGGTAGTACATAGAGGAGGCGAGGAGGTGGCCTATTTGGTCATGGTTGATCAGGAGTGGATTGTTATGGTATACCCCCACACTTCCAGACTAGTATTGCTGTACTGTGATTGTCTTATTGTGAATAGTTGTACTTGACATGTTAATAACTTGAAAATAATAAACAGATGTGATCCATAAAACCTGAAATATACAAGTATAACAACAGGTTTTTACCCCCAGGAGGAAGACAGGAAATAATATACTTGGAGTAAAATAAAGATCTCTTGTGTTGCCATCTTGTAGAAAGGCTCATGACTGTTTGTGTAATCTGTAGAGTATTTTTAAAAAGGGCACTGGTGATCATGAACTGCACAGGCCCTAGTCTGCCACCATTGAAAAAAAAGGAGGTGCCAAATCCAGCCTATTTACCGGAACATCATATCTACCTAAAAAAAGCATGAAACCATAAGTATGGCTTATACCAAGTTTGTCAGAGAAATAAAAAATGAAGAGCCATCGATTGGCCACATTGATCACTTGACACCTCTGACATTTTTCCCCTTGGAAATCCATCAATTCGTGGGAAATACTTAAAAGAATTTGCCACTCATGTGAATCTTATTTGAGGTATATTACAAGATTAACATAACCAAAATATTGTCTAATAGAAATATTGTGCCTTAGATATTGTTTGGAAAAAGATTACCCCCTTGGAGTGTGTAACAGAACTCTATGCCCAATGGCATGATATTTTTGTAAACAAAAGTTAGGGTACAATATTTGTATCAGACGGTATGTTTCCTAACAATATTTTGACAACTTCCTTAAAGGAGCCATTTCCCTTGACCATCCAAGAGGCATGCAGAGAAAAGTTCTTTTGGATTTTGACTCCCTGGCCTTCAACAAGGAGGGCCCATCCTGACAGAGCTCTTCCTGATGGGGAGTGTAAATGAGCTGGTTGTGTTTCTCTGATGACTATTCAGTGACTTTCTTAAATGGATGTTTGCTAGAAACCAGTCTCTCCACAAACCTGACTGACAACAGATGAGGTGGAAATATTACCATCTTCTTTGTAAATGTATCAAATGGCCATATTCAAGTCTGTGAACAAGATTAATCTTTTGCTTTACTCCAAGGAGAGAGCTGCAGAAATCCCCAGAAGGCTCCTTCACAATTAGGATCATGTCAACTATGCACCCTTTCTATTATTGTGTTAATGAACGAAAAGGAGTTTGAGGGCTCAGCTGCACTTAATTTAAGTGTCTGAGAAACTTGGGTCTAAGGTTCAGATATGGATTTCTATTACTTCAGTACACAAGTGAAATTCGCCCATTTCTGGATCCATCCTACACAGTTTTAGCCTCATAGTGCGACTGAATACGATCCTGATCCCCTTGCCCTCCCGCAGATGGCCCTATATCTTCCTCCTAGGAGACCGCGGACTCAGATAAATGTGACAGCGCGCACATTATGGGCATGGGACAAGGTGAGGCGGAGGGCACGACTAGACCATTTATTTGCACTCTCCGTGCCTATTATTGGCCACCCTTTACTACCAGCAACTATGAACGCTGGCACTCCTAGTTGGCTACGTCGACTACAGCTAACATCTTTTGTGAGGGCGTACCCGGGGGTCCTTTGCCACCCTGCAGCAGGTGCTTCAGGATCATGCGGGCTCGAAACTAGACACTTTCACAAACTGTAAGCGCGAGCGGCCATTAAAGCCATTCGTGATACTTTCTCGGAGGCCACCCTAATGTTCAGTGCAGTGGAGATGAGCCTCACGAACCCATCTCCTCATAAACGTATCATTCACCGTTATGCTGGGATGCAGGAGACCGCATTGCTCCGCACAGCCCGCCAAACATGGGCTGCAGATCTCTGCATCACCATTAGCAATGAGTAGTGGAAGTATTGTTGCACTCATTCTAGGGCGCTCTCTCCGTATTACAGGCTGCCAGTCCTTTTTAAATACCTCCATAGAATATACCACACCCCGAGAGAATGAACAGGATGGGTAGGTGGCTGGTACGATCTTGCTGCGCAGCACCTAGAGGTGACTTACTGCATCTAGCCTGCGCCTGCCCCTGGGCGCAGCAATTTTGGTTGGAAGTCTTCGATATTGCTACTCAGATTACGGGGCATACACCAGAACGTTCCCCGAGATTTGCATCACTTGGTTATGTTAAGGGGCTCCCACGGGATTGGGCAAGCTCACCGCACTCTTGCAGCTACTGCTGGCCAAGAGCAGGGTGGCGATTCACTGGGGCGCCTGGAAGAGACAAGTGGCTTCGGGGTGTTGCCTTCTGTCAGGAGCAGCTGACTGCTTTCTGGGAGCTGCTACCAGCCCGCTCTCGGCCTAAAGATTTATGATTCGCTTTATGGCATCCCTGAGTACACAAGGGGATATTAGCGATGTCACTGCAGTTCCCCAAACCGCTGCTGAGGTCGAACCTGACCTGGTGACGTCCTCACCGGCGCATAGCCCCATTCTCTCATTTATATAGTTGAGAAACAATTTTAAAGACTGTTAAATAGTTGGATAGAGGGATGTTGCGACACTGTATGAAACCACATGTTTAGGCTGTAACACCTGAAAAGTGGTTTGTTTGTTTTACCCCTTTCTAGTTCTCCCCCCTCAGTTCTGTCTGCATGCCGCACATCGTGACTTTACCTATAATGTTGGAATCATTGTACCACTCATGCAGTTATTCATGGTTGTATGTTGTGTTTTCGATGCAAACTCTAAAAACAATTTGAAAAACTAAGTTATCTTTCACCTCGAAATGCCCGATTTAAATGACATACCCTTCAATTACCTCTGTCCTCAAATCTGTCTCCAATTCTTGTGTCAGGTTTGAAGGTTGTTTGTCAGCTGCTCCGTCGTTGTGTAGCCATGTGTGCAGTATGTTGACTGACATATCAAGCAAGGTGGAAAACCACACTGGACTGTGTAAGACTGTAAGCTCCTTCTCTAGCATGTGTCATATGCTATTTACTGTGATTCGTACAAAAATGTGAATGCAGCCAAAAATTGTGTCAAATCTTAAAACTTCACTTAATCACACCACCGTTGTTCATAGAAAAGTAAAGCTGCAATCACTCTGGCATTTTTATATGAAATGATGTCTGCAATTGTATTTTAATTTCAATCTGAGGAGAAGAAATACATACATTCTATTCCTTGCTTCTCTTTTCTAAAAAAAGAAGGATCTCAAATACACGTCCTTGAGATGTCTGTCAACCAAGGCTTTTAATGCAGTCTAACATTTGTAAACCAATCAGTAAATAGACCTCTGGGCCTCATTACGAGGCTGGCAGTCTTGCAGTGACGGTCGGACCAGCACAACAGTGGCAGTCTGACCACCACATTACAACCCTGGTTCCTGAAGTTGTGACGGCAGTAGGAGTTGTACTTAGCCAGGGCAGCGCTGAACTCAGCACTGCCTGGCTGATTACAACTCAGCTTCCCGTCAGCCTTTCCATGGCGGGGTACCTATCATAAAAAAGGCTTGCAGAAAGCCAGTGCCCGGGGCAACAGGGGGGTCCCTGCACTGCCCATGCCAACGGCAATGGCATGGGCAGTGCAGGACCCACCTGCCTAGCACCATCAGAATGTGCACCTTTTGCACTGCAGACAGTGCGCATTCCGATGGTGCTGGTGTGCATTGGTATTGGCCCCGAGCTGAGGCCAATATCGTAGCTCTGTTTCTGCTGGTCAACCCAGCGGGAACGGGTAATACAATGATACTGAAGTCCGACCGGAAGGAACATTGTAATATTCTCAGGGGGGATGACACCGGTATGACGGTGGCATAGAGCCAACCGCCAAAGTCCTAATGAAGCCCCAAGTGCTTCTTTTTGAACAACCTGTTCTGTTTTGTCCTTGCTGTTTCACTAACAGACTGTTCACTGTAAAATATTAGTCCTATGTGACACACTACAAAATAAAACACATATGGGCATATAGGGGAACAAGTAATTTACCCAGTTCCATGGAATGAGGAACATGGCATTAAAATGCAGGTTCCATGGAATGAGGAACATGGCATTAAAATGCAGGTCTGTTGTTGAAGTCTTCAACTCAGTCACTAGATCTCCTCAAATTCCTTTATATTGTTAAGAAAAAATGGATGGCCAAATATATACACCTTATTTTTCTGTAAGATTCCTACAGTGTTGGTGTTAGAAATGGGATCTCTGGTTGGCAGTCAGTTTGCACTCTGTCCAAGCAGGGACCCTCACTCTAGTCAGGGCAATGGGAATACACACTTAGATAACCCCTGCTTACCTCCTTGGTAGCTTGGCACAAGCAGTAAGGCTTATCTCAGAAGCAATGTGTAATGTATTTGTACCAAGACACACAGTAATAGAGTGAAAACACAACAAAATGGACACCACACCAGTTTAGACAAATAGGTACTATTTATCTAAATCAAACAAGACCAAAATGACAAAAATCCAACATACATAAGTCAAGATATGAATTTTCAAAAGAATAAGAGTCTTACTCCATAGAAAACAATGGAAATGTTGATTTTACACAAAGTACCTGGTTTGCATCAAGAATAAAGCTGCACGGGTGAACGTGCGTCGGAAAAGTCAGTGATGTGTTGATTCCTTACTCACAAGTGATGACGTGCATCGTTTCTTCTCCGGTAGTGTTGGTGATTCGTTGTTTTTCTCCCTCGCAAGAGAGCAATGCGTCGATATCTGGACGGGGCACCTCGGATCCGTGCAGGTTCCCGATGACTTTGACGCCCATGGACGATGCGTGAGAAATCCAGTCTCACGGTGATAAAAAACCATGCTGGGTAGGGTTTGCGTGGATATCAGCAGCTGCAAGCGGGCGTTTCATTGTTTCTCCAGCCGCAATGCATCGATCTCCCAGCCGCGATGCAGGTGGAACGTCGATTTCAGCCGCGAAGCATGTGATGGGTCGTTTATAAGCCGTGTTGCAGATGGTGTGTCAAAAAGTTCCCCACACTACGTTCTGTGTGTGGTTTTCAGCTCTTGTTCTGACAGCTTCACCATTTCAAGGGCCCAGGGACTGGATAGGGCACCACTTGGCAGGGCAGTAGTCTCAGCAGAGAGTCCAGGTGCTAGCAGAGGAAGTCTTTGATGGGCCTGAGACTTCAAAACAGGAGACAAGCTCAGTTCAAGCCCTTGGAGATTCTTCTTCGAGCAGGAATACACAACAAAGTCCATTCTTTGTCCTCTTTCACAGGCAGAAGCAGCAACTGCAGGATAGCCCAACAAAGCACAGTACTTCTCAGCTCTTCAGCTCTTCTCCTTGACAGAGGTTCCTCTTGGTTCCAGAACGGATCTAAAAGTCTTGGGTTTTGGGTCCACTACTTATACCCCTTTCTGCCTTTGAAGTAGGCAAACTTCAAAGGAAAGTCTCTGTTGTTCACAAGAGCCTGCCTTGCCCAGGCTAGACCCCAGGCACACACCAGGGGGATGGAGACTGCATTGTGTGAAGACAGGCACAACCCATTCAGGTGTAAGTGACCACTCCTCCCTCCTCTCCAGCTCAGATGGCTCATCAGGATATGCAGACTGCACCCCAGCTCCCTTTGTGTCACTGTCTAGAGGAGATTCACAAATAGTCCAACTGTCAGTCTGACCCAGACAGGGAATCCACAAACAGGCAGAGTCACAGAATGGTTAAAGCAAGAAAATGCCTACTCTCCAGAAGTGGCATTTTCAAACTAATAATCCAAAAACCAACTTTACTAACAGATGCATTTTTAAATTGTGACTCCATATTTCAATCTGCTCTCAAAGGGAAACTGCACTTTAAGAATATTTAAAGGCAGCCCTCTTGTTAACCTATGACAGAAATAGGCCTTGCAACACTGAAAAATAATTTTGGAGTATTTCACTGTTAGGACATGTAAAACACATCAATACTTGTCCCACCTTTAAGAGTCACTGCACCCTGTCCACGGGGTTACCTTGGGCCTACCTTAGGGTTGCCTTACATGTATAAAAAGGGAAGGTTTGGGCCTGGCAAGTGGGTACCCTTGCCAAGTCGAATTGGCAGTTTAAAACTGCACACACAGACACTGCAGTGGCAGGTCTGAGCCATGTTTACATGGCTACTCATGTGGGTGGCACAACCAGTGCTGCAGGTCCACTAGTAGCATTTGATTTACAGGCCCTGAGCACCTCTGGTGCATTTTACTAGGGACTTACTGGTAAATCAAATATGCCAATCATGGAAAAGCCAATTACACATACACTTTACACAGGAGCACTTGCACTTTCGCACTGGTCAGCAGTGGTAGAATACACAGAGTACCAAAAACAGCTTAAAACAGAGTCCAGCACACAGTCAAAACATGGGAAGCAGAGACAAAAAAGACAGGGGAGACCACGCCAAGGATGCCAGGTCTAACAGTGGGGATTACTAACATGACTCAGTATGTGAACCAAATACACAAATAAAGAAAATGTGAATTACTGGAGTGATCCTTCTGAATCACTTGTCTTTAATACTTAGGCCCTCATTTTTAGTAACCCAGTAATTGGTATGATATTTATCACCCAATGAGTTGACATTTATCAGTTGTGATAAATAATACTCAATTACGAATTTTGGGGGAACAACGTGCAGATTTTGGTGCAATTTGTCAACCCATTTGTACAATCTTTTGACGCAGGGCAGTGCCGCAAGCCTGCTTACTGCCCTGAGTCAAAAGAAAAGGGCAGGAATGTGCTGTATTTACAAGATACAGCACATTCCTATCCTTTTCCCCTGCCCTGCTGCACAATGGGCTGCCATGCGCCAACGCAGAAACCTGTGCACCATGGTGCAAGGGTGTCTGCATTGAAGGGATGATTGTTTTTGTGCAGGAAGGGACACACCCTGCAGAACATATAGAAAAAGGAAAAAACGAGGAGATATTTAAAGTTGTTTCTCCTTGTTGCTCCTCCCCTATGGCTCCCCTGGGGAGGCATAGGCTTTTGATGCATTGCCAGGTTTGCAAATCTTGTACATGTTGGAATGTGTCACAATCCATGGGTGTTGTATGGGAACACTAACCACAACAGGGAGAAGTACAGTACAGCACACAAAATTTGGTATTAACATTTGATTACAGTAATTTAAGCACTGGTATGCTGTGACAAAAAGAAAGCATGTGTTAAGGGAAAAAACGACTAAGCTGAAGCCTAGCATATCGCTTGATCTTTTAGAAATATAACCACATTTTGAAAAGCTTCAACCTTCCCGATAAAAATACAGTTTGGATTTTTGTACATTTGTTTGTTTGTAAATTTACTACAATTTCATAATTTGTGTATTTCTTTGATGTGTAGTTCTTTTGGTATTTTGGAGTATTGCTTTGAGGCTCTAATTATAAAGAACGCTTAGGCTGGGAGACTCTGGCTTTCAGTAATTGTTCAGTGGAAGTCTACAGACTTCAAAAGGTTAAGAGCCGCCTCCTTAGGGTGTCAGATTTGCCTTTTAAAGCTATGCTAACCTTACTGATAAATGCTCGTACCATTCATAACATTCTGTCTTTGCATGTAAACACCACAAGAGTGAAGGTCCAACTATTTCCCTTACAGGAGAGGTTTCTGTGTCACATAGTAGCAAAGAATGGATTGACTGATTTGTGAACGTATAAGATGAATGGTCACCTTGGAAGGGATGTGTCCTGGAATAAGACTCCTAGATCAGCCAACTAGGGAGGTGGGAAAGTGATGCTGAAACACACAAGAGAATAAGTAGATGTGAGGGACAGTTAGGATTACTGAGTAAGGTTGATGGGGGAATAAAAATATTGAGTTACATCATTTAGGAGATGAAAATATTACGGGGCAGATTGAAGAGCCCCTAGTGCCTCCTTGCACCACATTAGTGTCATTTTTTTCCATAATAATATGGCTCAACGAGGCCAAAATCGCCGTACCAAATTTACAAAGTGGCACAATGCTTTCATTGCGCCACTTCGTAACTTTTTGCGCTACATTATGCCTGTGCAAGGCATAATGTATGAAAAGAGGCATTCCCCTGTTAGGGGGGGCAAAAAAAGGTGCAAAGAAATCTAAGAATTTTTTTCTTACACCTTTAACGCCTGCTCAAAGTAGGCGTTAAAAGGAAGTACACCATTGTTTACAATGGACCTCAATGTGCTTTTCAGGAATAGCGTCAACATTTTTTACGCTAATCCTGCAAAGCTCCGAGCTAGCATAAAAAATCTTGACGCTAGTTCCCCTAACTACCGCTATGGTGCGCCGTATTTTAGATACGGCGCACACATGATGGCGGTAGAGGGACGATAAGGGGTGCAAGAAAAAGGTGCTGCACTGGGTGCAGGGCCACTTTTCTTAAATCAGGCCCTAAATGCCTTCATAACTAACAACCTTTTAAGATTCTCAGATCCTCAAAGGAGAGGTAGACTTGGGCACAGGGAATGGGAAGTGTGGCAGTCTGCTACAATCTGGCCTAATTTTGCTGCTGCATATGAATAAAGCTCCTCAACTACTGCATGTCATGAAGCAAAAAGCTGGTGCTTTCCCCATTTAAAAAAAAATGTTTTCTGTGAGGAATCCACCCAAAACGTTCTGACAGAGGGTCGACTTTTCTCACTATGTTTGTTTGGAGCAGTGAGACTGCTATCACAACATTGTAGGAGGCTGGACTGGCTTGTAGTGAGTACCAAGGGGTACTTGCACCTTGCACCAGGCCCAGTTATCCCTTATTAGTGCATAGGGTGTCTAGCAGCTTAGGCTGATAGATAATGGTAGCTTAGCAGAGCAGCTTAGGCTGAACTAGGAGACGTGTGAAGCTACTACAGTACCACTTAGTGTCATATGCACAATATCATAAGAAAACACAATACACAGTTATACTAAAAATAAAGGTACTTTATTTTTATGACAATATGCCAAAGTATCTTAGAGTGTACCCTCAGTGAGAGGATAGCAAATATACACAAGATATATATACACAATAGCAAAAATATGCAGTATAGTCTTAGAAAACAGTGCAACCAATGTATAGTTACAATAGGATGCAATGGGGAAACATAGGGATAGGGGCAACACAAACCATATACTCCAAAAGTGGAATGCGAACCACGAATGGACCCCAAACCTATGTGACCTTGTAGAGGGTCGCTGGGACTATTAGAAAATAGTGAGAGTTAGCGAAATAACCCTCCCCAAGACCCTGAAAAGTGAGTGCAAAGTGCACTAAAGTTCCCCTAAGGACAAAGAAGTCGTGTTAGAGGAATAATGCAGGAAAGACACAAACCAGCAATGCAACAACTGTGGATTTCCAATCTAGGGTACCTGTGGAACAAGGGGACCAAGTCCAAAAGTCACAAGCAAGTCGGAGATGGGCAGATGCCCAGGAAATGCCAGCTGCGGGTGCTAAGAAGCTTCGACTGGACAGAAGAAGCTGAGGTTTCTGCAGGAACGAAAAGGGCTAGAGACTTCCCTTTTGGTGGACGGATCCCTCTCGCCGTGGAGAGTTGTGCAAAAGTATTTTCCCGCCGAAAGGACGCTAAGAAGCCTTGCTAGCTGCAAATCGTGCGGTTAGCGTTTTTGGACGCTGCTGGGGCCCAGGAGGGACCAGGAGGTCGCAAATTGGACCTGAAGAGAGAGGGGACGTCGAGCAAGACAAAGAGCCCTCACTGAAGCAGGTAGCACCTGGAGAAGTGCCAGAAACAGGCACTACGAGGATGCGTGAAACGGTGCTCGCCGAAGTTGCACAAAGGAGTCCCACGTCGCCGGAGACCAACTTAGAAAGTCGTGCAATGCAGGTTAGAGTGCCGTGGACCCAGGCTTGGCTGTGCACAAAGGATTTCCGCCGGAAGTGCACAGGGGCCGGAGTAGCTGCAAAGTCGCGGTTCCCAGCAATGCAGCCCAGCGAGGTGAGGCAAGGACTTACCTCCACCAAACTTGGACTGAAGAGTCACTGGACTGTGGGGGTCACTTGGACAGAGTCGCTGGATTCGAGGGCCCTCGCTCGTCGTGCTGAGAGGAGACCCAAGGGACCGGTAATGCAGCTTTTTGGTGCCTGCGGTTGCAGGGGGAAGATTCCGTCGACCCACGGGAGATTTCTTCGGAGCTTCTGGTGCAGAGAGGAGGCAGGCTACCCCCACAGCATGCACAAGCAGGAAAACAGTCGAGAAGGCAGCAGGATCAGCGTTACAGAGTTGCAGTAGTCGTCTTTGCTACTATGTTGCAGGTTTGCAGGCTTCCAGCGCGGTCAGCAGTCGATTCCTTATCAGAAGGTGAAGAGGGAGATGCAGAGGAACTCGGATGAGCTCTTGCATTCGTTATCTAAAGTTTCCCCAGAGACAGAGACCCTAAATAGCCAGAAAAGAGGGTTTGGCTACCTAGGAGAGAGGATAGGCTACTAACACCTGAAGGAGCCTATCAGCAGGAGTCTCTGATGTCACCTGGTGGCACTGGCCACTCAGAGCAGTCCAGTGTGCCAGCAGCACCTCTGTTTCCAAGATGGCAGAGGTCTGGAGCACACTGGAGGAGCTCTGGACACCTCCCAGGGGAGGTGCAGGTCAGGGGAGTGGTCACTCCCCTTTCCTTTGTCCAGTTTCGCGCCAGAGCAGGGGCTAAGGGGTCCCTGAACCGGGGTAGACTGGCTTATGCAGAATTGGGCACATCTGTGCCCAAGAAAGCATTTCCAGAGGCTGGGGGAGGCTACTCCTCCCCTGCCTTCACACCATTTTCCAAAGGGAGAGGGTGTCACACCCTCTCTCAGAGGAAGTTCTTTGTTCTGCCATCCTGGGCCAGGCCTGGCTGGACCCCAGGAGGGCAGATGCCTGTCTGAGGGGTTGGCAGCAGCTGCAGTGAAACCCCAGGAAGGGCAGTTTGGCAGTACCAGGGTCTGTGCTACAGACCACTGGGATCGTGGGATTGTGCCAACTATGCCAGGATGGCATAGAGGGGGCAATTCCATGATCATAGACATGTTACATGGCCATATTCGGAGTTACCATTGTGAAGCTACATATAGGTAGTGACCTATATGTAGTGCACGCGTGTAATGGTGTCCCCGCACTCACAAAGTTCAGGGAATTGGCTCTGAACAATGTGGGGGCACCTTGGCTAGTGCCAGGGTGCCCTCACACTAAGTAACTTTGCACCTAACCTTTACCAGGTAAAGGTTAGACATATAGGTGACTTATAAGTTACTTAAGTGCAGTTTAAAATGGCTGTGAAATAACGTGGACGTTATTTCACTCAGGCTGCAGTGGCAGGCCTGTGTAAGAATTGTCAGAGCTCCCTATGGGTGGCAAAAGAAATGCTGCAGCCCATAGGGATCTCCTGGAACCCCAATACCCTGGGTACCTCAGTACCATTTACTAGGGAATTATAAGGGTGTTCCAGTAAGCCAATGTAAATTGGTAAAATTGGTCACTAGCCTGTTAGTGACAATTTGAAAGTAATGAGAGAGCATAACCACTGAGGTTCTGGTTAGCAGAGCCTCAGTGAGACAGGCACCACACAGGGAACATATACATGCACACCTATGAGCACTGGGGCCCTGTGTGACAGGGTCCCAGTGACACATACATATAGGCCACAAATCTATGAGCACTGGGGTCCTGACCAGCAGGATCCCAGTGACACATAACAAACATACTGAAAACATAGTGTTTTCACTATGAGCACTGAGGCCTGGCTATCAGGATCCCAGTGAGACAGTGAAAACAGTGACAAACACCCTGACATACACTCACAAACAGGCCAAAAGTGGGGGTAACAAGGCTAGAAAGAGGCTACCTTCTCACACAACCCCCCCCAAACGAAGGACAATAAGGCTAACCTTGGCCAGTTGAGACTTTATTGTCTAAGTGGTGATAAGTAGAGAGTAGCTCTGCAATAGACTGGTTACTCCCTTTATCATCCACTATGTGGTTACTTCCCTGTGGGGATGTAAACCACCCTGTTTGAAGTTTTTTAGCTGAGCAACAATGTGAAGATGTATTTTCAGAGTTTCTATCAGTAAGTTTTAGTTTAGAGCAGTGGGAATTGTCCACTGAACCTATTTGTAGTGATGGAAATGCCAGACAGGGATGCTGTCTCAGAAAAGCCATAGCTGGGCAAAAACTTTGTCCATCTGGCTGGAAGAGAGAACAGGGATGCTGTTTCTCTTGAGTTGGAGCAGGGCAGGGATGCTGTCCTATGAGCTCCACACTAGGGCAGGGATGCTGTCCTAAGTGTTGTGAGGTAGTGCAGGGTTTCTGCACTAAAGTTTCTCTGGGAGGGTTGGAGGGATGCTCCATGTTAACTAAAATGGTGCTGTTTTTCTCACCAATGTTAGTTATCCCACAGAGAGGTACGTTCACCTCAGGGAGTCCAGCTTTGCCAGCTGATGATTCCCTTGGAACAGGTGCCACCCCAGGAGAGGTTTCTCCCACCACAGGAATAGTATCCTGAATGGTAGGGTGGTTAGGGAATACTGTGATACCCTTTTTACCTGTTGATGGAGAGGGATCCTGTGTTTTCAGGCCTTCTCTCCTTTGCTTTTTCATTTCACTTGAAATGAGAGGGAACAATTCCTCAGGGATGCCCAGCATGGCTGCATGGGCATAAAACTCTACATCAGCCCAACCTGAGGCCTCTAGGTCATTACCTAAGAGACAGTCTACAGGTAAGCTAGGTGATACCACCACCTGCTTAGGGCCAGTAACTCCACCCCAACTAAACTGAATTATAGCTAAGGGAAGAAACTTAGTGGAGTTATGGACATCAATAATCTTATACTGTTGTCCAATGATGTGTTGTTCAGGAGGCACTAGGTTTTCAGTCACCAAAGTGAAACTGGCACCTGTGTCCCTGTAGGCCAAGGCCTCAACACCATTTATTGATACTGTCTGCCTGTACTTATCCATTGTAAGGGGACAAGCAGCCAGTGTGGCAAGGCCAGTGCCACTAGGTGTGACAGAAACTGTCTTGGGACTGACTACCCCAGTTTCTACTATGGACCCATAAGTGAACCCAACTACACCCTTTGCTTGACTGTTGCCAGCAGTCCCACCACTAGTACCACTACTGCTAGGGGCACTAGAGCTTGATGTATTAGTGGTGGTAGGCTCAGGGGGTTTACCTGGACAGGACTTATCCCCTGGCCTATGGCCTCTATTTTTACACACAAAGCACCAAGGCTTTTTAATGTGTGCAGGTTGGGAAGAAGAGGAAGAATTTGTTTTATCCCCACCCTCTGAAGAGTGTTTAAGATTTGAAGTGGGATCTTTGGTTTTACCCTTATCCCCATGCTTATCTTGAGATTTTTCACCATCTTTCTTCTTATTGCCATCTTTGTCACCCCCTGTATGAACTTTTCTGTTCACCCTTGTTCTGACCCATTTGTCTGCCTTCTTTCCCAATTCTTGGGGAGAGGTCAGATCAGAGTCTACCAGGTATTGGTGCAACAAATCAGACACACAATTATTAAGTATATGCTCTCTCAGGATTGTGTTATACAGGCTTTCATAATCAGTAACTTTACTGCCATGTAACCACCCCTCCAAGGCCTTCACTGAATGGTCAATGAAATCAACCCAGTCTTGTGAAGACTCCTTTTTGGTCTCTCTGAACTTTATCCTGTACTGTTCAGTGGTTAAGCCATAACCATCCAGGAGTGCATTCTTAAGAACTGTAAAATTATTGGCATCACTTTCTTTCACAGTAAGGAGCCTATCCCTACCTTTTCCACTAAATGATAGCCATAGGATAGCAGCCCACTGCCTTTGAGGGACATCCTGTACAACACAGGCCCTCTCAAGTGCAGCAAACCACTTGTTAATGTCATCCCCCTCCTTATAAGGGGGAACTATCTTGTGCAGATTCCTGGAATCATGCTCTTTTGCAGGATGACTATGGGGAATACTGCTGCTGCCACCATGGGTTTCTAAACCCAACTTCTGTCTTTCCTTCTCTAATTCAAAAGACTGTCTATCCAAATCCAGCTGTTGCTTTTTAAGCTTCAGTCTGGTTTGTTCCACCCTCAACTTATTGAGTTCCCTCTCTAACATTCTGTCATCAGGGTTGGTGGGAGGGACATTCCTAGAAACAGAGCTATGATGGGAATGAACAGAAGGAGACCTGTCCCTTACAGAAGCCACCCTAACAGCTTGGTTAACAGAAACATTACTACCAGTATGGTGAGAATAAATGTTTTTGCTATGATGTGAGACAACACTATTTATATGGTGTGGCTCATCATCATTACCATCTATGCTAGATTGTCTAGTAATGGGCAGGCTAGGAAGTTTCTTTCCTGAATCTTTTCCTGGGGGAGTCCCTGAATCAGATTGAGAACTATTAGGTACTTTTTCAACAGATGAGGCACCTATGGCCTTATCCTGTTCTCTAAGCATGTTAAGTAACAGTTCCAAGGAAGGATTCTTCCCTACACTCAAACCTCTCTCTATGCAGAGACTCCTTGCTCTTTTCCAGCTAAGGTTGTCATATGCAAGTTTGGACAGATCAACATTTTGGCCTGTGCCAGACATTTTTAGAGAGAGTTAAAGTGATAGAAAAAGAGAAAAAAGTTTTCAGAACTTTTTGGAAAGACAGAAAAAAAACTTTTAAAACTTTTAAGAACTTTTTGAAAGTTTAGAGGTACTTTTCAGCACTTAGTAAAGAGTGAAAAGAGGAAATGCAAAACTTTTTGGCTATGTGTATATACACTGACCTTGTTTTGTATATTTTTCTCTTATGAAAAGTACAATGACAAGAGCGGTAAGTAGTCTCAAGCACTTATCCCACCACTGCACAACCAATGTAGGAGGCTGGACTGGCTTGTAGTGAGTACCAAGGGGTACTTGCACCTTGCACCAGGCCCAGTTATCCCTTATTAGTGTATAGGGTGTCTAGCAGCTTAGGCTGATAGATAATGGTAGCTTAGCAGAGCAGCTTAGGCTGAACTAGGAGACGTGTGAAGCTACTACAGTACCACTTAGTGTCATATGCACAATATCATAAGAAAACACAATACACAGTTATACTAAAAATAAAGGTACTTTATTTTTATGACAATATGCCAAAGTATCTTAGAGTGTACCCTCAGTGAGAGGATAGCAAATATACACAAGATATATATACACAATAGCAAAAATATGCAGTATAGTCTTAGAAAACAGTGCAACCAATGTATAGTTACAATAGGATGCAATGGGGAAACATAGGGATAGGGGCAACACAAACCATATACTCCAAAAGTGGAATGCGAACCACGAATGGACCCCAAACCTATGTGACCTTGTAGAGGGTCGCTGGGACTATTAGAAAATAGTGAGAGTTAGCAAAATAACCCTTCCCAAGACCCTGAAAAGTGAGTGCAAAGTGCACTAAAGTTCCCCTAAGGACAAAGAAGTCGTGTTAGAGGAATAATGCAGGAAAGACACAAACCAGCAATGCAACAACTGTGGATTTCCAATCTAGGGTACCTGTGGAACAAGGGGACCAAGTCCAAAAGTCACAAGCAAGTCGGAGATGGGCAGATGCCCAGGAAATGCCAGCTGCGGGTGCAAAGAAGCTTCGACTGGACAGAAGAAGCTGAGGTTTCTGCAAGAACAAAAAGGGCTAGAGACTTCCCCTTTGGTGGACGGATCCCTCTCGCCGTGGAGAGTCGTGCAGAAGTATTTTCCCGCCGAAAGGACGCTAACAAGCCTTGCTAGCTGCAAATCGTGCGGTTAGCGTTTTTGGACGCTGCTGGGGCCCAGAAGGGACCAGGAGGTCGCAAATTGGACCTGAAGAGAGAAGGGACGTCGAGCAAGACAAAGAGCCCTCACTGAAGCAGGTAGCACCCGGAGAAGTGCCAGAAACAGGCACTACAAGGATGCGTGAAATGGTGCTCGCCGAAGTTGCACAAAGGAGTCCCACGTCGCCGGAGACCAACTTAGAAAGTCGTGCAATGCAGGTTAGAGTGCCGTGGACCCAGGCTTGGCTGTGCACAAAGGATTTCTGCCGGAAGTGCACAGGGGCCGGAGTAGCTGCAAAGTTGCGGTTCCCAGCAATGCAGCCCAGCGAGGTGAGGCAAGGACTTACCTCCACCAAACTTGGACTGAAGAGTCACTGGACTGTGGGGGTCACTTGGACAGAGTCGCTGGATTCGAGGGACCTCGCTCGTCGTGCTGAGAGGAGACCCAAGGGACCGGTAATGCAGCTTTTTGGTGCCTGCGGTTGCAGGGGGAAGATTCCGTCGACCCACAGGAGATTTCTTCGGAGCTTCTGGTGCAGAGAGGAGGCAGGCTACCCTCACAGCATGCACAAGCAGGAAAACAGTTGAGAAGGCGGCAGGATCAGCGTTACAGAGTTGCAGTAGTCGTCTTTGCTACTATGTTGCAGGTTTGCAGGCTTCCAGCGCGGTCAGCAGTCGATTCCTTATCAGAAGGTGAAGAGGGAGATGCAGAGGAACTCGGATGAGCTCTTGCATTCGTTATCTAAAGTTTCCCCAGAGACAGAGACCCTAAATAGCCAGAAAAGAGGGTTTGGCTACCTAGGAGAGAGGATAGGCCACTAACACCTGAAGGAGCCTATCAGCAGGAGTCTCTGACGTCACCTGGTGGCACTGGCCACTCAGAGCAGTCCAGTGTGCCAGCAGCACCTCTGTTTCCAAGATGGCAGAGGTCTGGAGCACACTGGAGGAGCTCTGGACACCTCCCAGGGGAGGTGCAGGTCAGGGGAGTGGTCACTCCCCTTTGTCCAGTTTCGCGCCAGAGCAGGGGCTTAGGGGTCCCTGAACCGGTGTAGACTGGCTTATGCAGAATTGGGCACATCTGTGCCCAAGAAAGCATTTCCAGAGGCTGGGGGAGGCTACTCCTCCCCTGCCTTCACACCATTTTCCAAAGGGAGAGGGTGTCACACCCTCTCTCAGAGGAAGTTCTTTGTTCTGCCATCCTGGGCCAGGCCTGTCTGGACCCCAGGAGGGCAGATGCCTGTCTGAGGGGTTGGCAGCAGCAGCAGCTGCAGTGAAACCCCAGGAAGGGCAGTTTGGCAGTACCAGGGTCTGTGCTACAGACCACTGGGATCATGGGATTGTGCCAACTATGCCAGGATGGCATAGAGGGGGCAATTCCATGATCATAGACATGTTACATGGCCATATTCGGAGTTACCATTGTGAAGCTACATATAGGTAGTGACCTATCTGTAGTGCACGCGTGTAATGGTGTCCCCGCACTCACAAAGTTCAGGGAATTGGCTCTGAACAATGTGGGGGCACCTTGGCTAGTGCCAGGGTGCCCTCACACTAAGTAACTTTGCACCTAACCTTTACCAGGTAAAGGTTAGACATATAGGTGACTTATAAGTTACTTAAGTGCAGTGTAAAATGGCTGTGAAATAACGTGGACGTTATTTCACTCAGGCTGCAGTGGCAGGGCTGTGTAAGAATTGTCAGAGCTCCCTATGGGTGGCAAAAGAAATGCTGCAGCCCATAGGGATCTCCTGGAACCCCAATACCCTGGGTACCTCAGTACCATATACTAGGGAATTATAAGGGTGTTCCAGTAAGCCAATGTAAATTGGTAAAATTGGTCACTAGCCTGTTAGTGACAATTTGAAAGTAATGAGAGAGCATAACCACTGAGGTTCTGGTTAGCAGAGCCTCAGTGAGACAGTTAGGCACCACACAGGTAACATATACATGCACACCTATGAGCACTGGCGCCCTGTGTGACAGGGTCCCAGTGACACATACATATAGGCCACAAATCTATGAGCACTGGGGTCCTGACCAGCAGGATCCCAGTGACACATAACAAACATACTGAAAACATAGTGTTTTCACTATGAGCACTGAGGCCTGGCTATCAGGATCCCAGTGAGACAGTGAAAACAGTGACAAACACCCTGACATACACTCACAAACAGGCCAAAAGTGAGGGTAACAAGGCTAGAAAGAGGCTACCTTCTCACAAACATTTTCAGGAATATCGTCATTTTCCTGTCTGCCTCATCCCTGCAGACCCCTTTATTATGTCTCCTCTTTACACAAGCTGTTTGAAACTGATTACCAAAGATCCCCAGTAAGATGTATTTCCCCTAAAATGTTTATATAACCCCTTTGCCAACCACAAGCTCCTTGTTAACTGGCTGTACATCATATTCCCTGTAAATTTACTAATACAGCCTAATTGTAATCTCTCTGACCATTACCGTATCAGCGCGAGCTCTTTGACCACCACAGGCTCATTTAAAATCTATGAGCCCCGCAGCTGCCCTTCAAGCTATCTAACCACTGCAGGTTGCCTTCAAACTCTCTGATCACTGCAGACTCTGTCTTAATCTCACCACCGCAGGATCCATTTTAGGACTTTATTTTTTCATTTTGCAAATATGAAGCACAGTAAGTTATACAATTATAAATGTTATAAACAAAGTATTTTCCTTGGGTCAGGCTGACATCATTGATTATTAGGGCAGTGAGCGGCTATCATCGTGGACATCATAAATTCTGAAGCATCAGAAGTGGAACTAAAACACGTGGCGTAAATATGAGCCTCAATGTGTGCCAGATATGTGAAATGCCAATTGTTCCTCCTCTGCTAAACAGAAACATACTTTTTAGTGACTCAAGATGCAGGAGAAATGACGGTAGCCTGAGTGTATGTCAACAAGAAGAGTTAAAGGGCCATATGTACTAAAGCATTTTCCCATAGACACAGAATGGGTAAAACCCTTTGATACATCTGGCCCAAAATGTTTAATCTGCGAGACAGGTGGCTATCCACTTGTAGTGGCTAGATATACCCTTGAAGGACCTCACGACCCTTTCGATCTATTTCTAATTGGCTGCATCGATATACATGCTTCTGCTAAGTTATGCTATTTAATTTGTATGTTGTAAACCTGCACAGGGTATCCTGGTGCTTTGAAAGGTTATACTATTGGAGAAAGGTCTGAGTTAGAAAGGAGCAACGGAACAGAGTGATTCAACAGGCCCACAAAGGTGGCAGAATAACCAAGTTTTCAGCAGATTTTTGAAATGACGAAAGGTCTGTGGTAAGACAAAGATGCACTGAAGGATTTTCCAATGGTGTGCTGCCAGAAACCAAAAGAAGCGACTGCCAAACCTAGCAAGCCTAGCAAGATAGATGCGGTGGATAGGGGAGAGGCATTGCTAGGATGACCGTAGCAATCTAGCTGGGGTAAATAAAGAAATTCAGTTCTGCTGATAAAGTAGTTCGGTGGAGTGGATTGCTCCGAGGGTGTGACTCCGAAGGTTAATAATGGTTTGATTATGCAGCAGGAGTCAATGGAGTGGGGTTCGAGGAGGAGTGGGCTGAAGTTTAGGAACTAATCATGCTGCTGCATTCTGGAATGTCAGTAGTCAAAAGGCAATCTGGAATGCTGATATGTAAAGAGTTGCCACAGTCAAGCCAGCTGGTTATCAGAGCTTGAGTGAATGGTTTATGTGACCCTATTGAAGATTTTATGGACCATGTGGAAAACGCCATTGAAGAGTGCAGAAACTAAGGTCACTTGGTATTTTCATGGGCAGATTTTTGCCTGCTATGATGCTTTCTTAGTAGAGTCGCTGGTGCAGATGCAATCCTAATTTGGTGGGTCATCTAGGTCATGACATTAGGCAGCGTCATTTAACCAGTCATGATGGGTGAGGAACCTTGAGTTCAGCCTATTGCTTTCATGATTCCTGCTAGTAGTAGAAGCATAGCAGTCAGTTTGATGTAACTACGTGGGATTTTGACCACATAACCCACCCTCAACGGGCACCATTTTGGCTATATGTAATATTAGTTGTAATATCCGCTATATCCTCCCATAATGCATGCCTCACAGGGCAATTCCAAGATAATTTCATGACGTATGGAATGGAGTGTGAGCTCAGAACGCATTTGGAGTTTATATTTCTGGGCGGTATAGTAAAATCTGGTTGAGAATTCATAATGTATGATTTCGTATCTGTGGTTCATGGAGATTACTTTTGTCTTTTTCCGGCACTACAGCTAGGTCTCATCATCTATATTTTGACCAGTATCTAGCTCCCACTGTTTACAGGCATGAAGCACTGTGCTGTCAAATGCATCTGTGTACAGTTGATGGAGTTTTTAAGACGCAACCTCTGGAGTTGGGGGAGGTTATCGCATTAAAGGCTCCACTTAAACTTGTAAGCACCCAGAACTCTACAGACTCCTTGTAAATTCTTTCACCCCTCTCTTGACTATGTCTCTCTTTAAACTTGAAATACCTTCCACGTGGCCACAGTTTTTTTAAACTGCCACCCAGCCTCATTTGGCCAATTCCTTTTGTAAAAACATGTTACTAAATTACTTCTGCTTGTTGCACAGTCTATGTGACTTACCAGCTATTTGTTACTATTTCTCCTAGATCTAAATCCATGTAAGGTGAATCCCTGTCACAACGGCGGACTCTGCCAGCAGTATCACTACAACTATGTCTGCCTTTGTCCGCCACGGTTTACAGGAAAACTGTGCGAAACAGGGGAGTATGGAGTATTGAAAAGTATTGAATATTAAAAATTGACACAAGTCCACTAAGATTCACAGTGCACATTAACACAAACCAAAACCCATAACTCAGGTAATTCCTTCCACCTATCACCACACACAGAAGTACACACATATTTACAAGTTAACACAAACCGTCTGCGAGCACACATCTCTCCATTGTAAAACGGCACGTATAGGTGCACAGGTATACTGACACAAAAGCTCCACGCTGACATATTTGTACACAAACAACTCAACACAGAAATATGATTGTGGCACACAACTTCTAAGAGATAGACAACTGTAACCATACACACATCGATACACCCACATAGACACACGTCAGATGCACATCGCTTCACAAAAGCACAACAAATCCATGCAGCCACCAACTTCTTGGGAAAATAAAATCCCCGAGCGTTATGATTCCAAAAAAACAGATTTACCACAGACTCTCACAGTCAGAAACAATCCTGACAGTAGCACACACTCCCACTCGCGTTTTATCTCGAAAGTACTCCCACCTGCGTGTAAAAGTCGGAAATAAATACATTTCCTCCCTGTGTGAAACGCTACAAAAGGTCTTGAGTTAATTCACATTTCTTTAGAATTTCTGCATTATCAGCAAGATGATTTTAACTCATATCAGAAAATTGACAGACTGGGACCTCTAACATCCACAACGAACAACTCAACGAAGTAATCCTGTAACTACTCCACTCTTTATCATAGGTGAAAAAAACTCCCCATTTCCACGAAGAGGCTGAGATTTTGAAGTTTTGCCCTTTATTCGATTAGTGAAATCTTTCTATTTCAATCTCAGTTAAAATAATAACAATAAAAACAGGATCATAGGATTTTTTCAAAGGGAAGTGTTTTTTTTCAACAAATGAGTATTTTCAACAGATGCCAAATGTTTTTTAAATGTATTAAAGATATTCAGGACAGTTAAACGGCTTTGCTTTGTACTCTATTGAACTGCAGCATTTCTATAGAGCTTTCTACCCCTGACATGGCCAGGAAGGGCTCCAATTCTTTTCAGGGTCCATGGCACCCTTATTGAGTATAGGGTGTAGTATGTCCTATATGGGAGATGTTAGGTAAGGGTGGCGAGTAAGGTTCAAAGACATGCTTCAAGTGTAGAGATACCCCAATGGGTCTCAATAGCACTTCTTCAGCTGTATAAATAATTAAATGGTGCTGTGCAAAAGCTTGAGATGTTATGGAAAGTGTGAAAATAAACTAATTCGTGCATACTTTCCAGTTTATACACTAATCAGCATCTTGTGATTACTTGGATGGGAAACGTAGGTTTTTATGAGTGCTCTTTCGTATCCAAAGTGACTGTTATTTCTTATTATTATTACAGGAATAACATTTCAGAAGTCGACCTCCTGGAGAACAGGCTTCCACAAATTTGACACTTTTTGTAGGGTGGGACAAGTCAATGGTCCAACCTAGGATTCTCACTTCGAGTGTGTGGGATGGTGGGCCCTAGTTCTTGAGACCAGAAAGTAGAACAGGGCTACCTGATGCATTTGCCGAATACTAGTATGGCAGGTTTTTGAGGTATTTAGGTTAAGAGTTTTGACTAGCATCTAGTCGTCAGATGTTTATAGGCACTGTCTGAATGTAAACCCGATAGATTTTCATTCTTTACAATGAACTGTGTGTCAGCAATGTAGTTGTTGCAGCTGAAATTAAATGAGAAAATGAGCTTAGGTAAAGGGGAAAGGTAAACAAGGAACAAGAGCAGAGAATTGGTCTAACCCTGGGCTGTGCTGCCCGTGTGTTTGATTCATTCTGAGGTGATGTGAGATGCTAAGAGATCAGAGAGGACAGAAGCAACACATTTTAAAATGATTCCTTGAACTCTTACACCATCAACTCTCTATGGAAGTGCAGAGTACATGGAGCCCCAGGGAACTTTAGTCACAGATAACATCAAAATTCACAAATATGCCAATCGCACTCTCCTCTGCAATGAAATTCTGCTTTGTTCTAGCGATCCAGCAGTTCAACAACTGCTTGCATATTATTAGGCCTAATAGTTGTAAAGGCTTGGAAGGATGTGGCTGCTCCATTGGTTGAGGTTTGAGCTCAAGGCATGGATTTTTGTATGGGCATGGAACGCCCCATTTATAAATCGAGAGGTTGCCCTAAGAAACTCTAGAAGATCTGGAAGGGATGGTGGTTAGAAGTATAAACTTGGAGCCTTGCCCAGATACGCCATGTCTAGCCACTAGAGATCTGTCCGTAGTTAGAAGTGTGAGCAGGATCAAAGTTACATTTTTAGAAGAAGATTTACATGAGTAGTTTTGAGTTTTCTAGAGAAAATCCCAGTTGCTAAGGGGTTGTTGAGGAGGGCTCTGAAATACATGGTAGTAAATCTTTTAGAGTGCTGTTGATGCCGTATTTTTTACAGAAGTTTTGTTTTTGTATTGAGAGACAAATATTTCTTAATGACAAGAAAGAAAAATACTCAAGTATGACCAATATCTTATAATCAGCATTGTGTCTTTTGAAAAGGGAGCATTAGGGGTTTCCAATGTCCCTATCTTTCTCAGACTCTAGTGCTAAAGTGTTCAAAATGACCTTCCCTCTCCCCCCTCTCAGCGAAGGCTAGGCTTATGCAGCACTTAATGTAATGGCCAGACTAACAGAGCTCTCGGTGAAGCCCATAATCCCGAGCTCTTCATAGAGACCACACTCACTTAGCTCTTGGTGTATCTCAGATTTGCTCACTCACTCAGCGCTCAGTAAGGCACAGACTCACTCAGCTATTGATAAATGCGAGACGCGCTCCTGATAAAGCTAAGGCTCAGTCAGTTGCTGGTAAAACACAGACGCACTCAGCTCATTGAAAAACCTAAAAGACACTGGTGACTAGTAACAAAACTCAGAATCATGTGCATACCTCTAAGGAAAGTCCAGACTTGCTGAACTTTGGACAAACTTCAAATTTGTGATAGAGGTTCACAGGGTACTTGAGTAAAGCAGGACTCACTCGAGTCTTGGCAAAATCTTGACTCCAATAGCTTGTGTTAGAGTTCAGACTCACTCAGTTTCCGTTAAAGGCAAGATTCATTCCGATCCCTGCAAATCCACAGCGACTCACTAAGCTTGTGACAAAAAAAACAAATGGTTTTGCCACTTAGTAAAGCCCAGATACAAAGGCTTACTCAGGTTTTATTTATGTTCAAACTCACGTAGTTCGTGGTCAGTGCTTAATTTGTAAATAAAAACATGCCGGTGCCCAAAGCCCTCCTCTTAAACACACGGCTGCTGCATTTAATTGTAGCACAGAATACTGAGGAAGCGTAATCCTGAAGCCATCTCGGGCCTCTTTAATCCATTTACAGCCACTCCCTGCCCCTTCAGCTCACTCTGGCAGCTTTCTACTTTCTCCCTTTGTGACGCCTTTTTGTTTTTTTCTTCCTCCGTCTTTCCCATATGTGTCTTTTGCTCGCAGTAAATGCTTGAACCAGAAGTATAAGCGTGGGCCCTCAAAAATAAGTGCCGGTGCTTAGCACCGGAAACAATATGCACAAATTAAGCGCTGTTCCTGGTAAATTCTAGACTGTGTCTCACACAGTTCATGATAATGGTAAGAATGTGGCAGACGGTCTTATCTGTATGAAGCATACAATGCAGTATATTTAGTTAGCTATACCTCTCCACATATTTGCACAAGTACAAACAAAAAGGTCAGCTTTCCACAGACCCACGGCTATAAGAAACATTGCAGCTTAACAACAAATAACCACTTACAAATAAAATAATGTACAGATCACCCTACAAAGATTTAACTGTATAGGACGGTTGAAAAAACCTTGTGTAGAAAATGGCCTGATAGGAAACTGTATACCCATGATCCCAAATACAACAAGAAACAAAAACACACAAAACTAATGTATATTGATCAAATAAACAATACATTAGTGTTAACTAAAGGAATACATGTGACCTTATACACAGAATTCTACATCTCTATAGCTATCCAAATTTATAACTTCAGCAAAAAAAGGCCTATTTCCCTTGTCCCAGCCTACTGCTTATTTTATGTTTTTTTCACTACAGAGAAGTTTGAATGCTGGTATAAGAATGGAGGATGTTTGCAATACTGTCAAGATGATGGTGAGTCCCAAGATGTGACTTGCTCATGCGCCGAGGGCTACATGCTAGATGGGAATGGCAAGACCTGCTCTCCTTCAGGTATGGGCCATCATGCCCTATTTACTGTATGTTACTTGTACAGTGCCTTGTACAGAGTCATGTATCTCCATAATTACTAACTTTCTCTTTTCAGGAGTGATGGTCTCAACAGAAAATTGACAAATTTTGAGCATATTTTGGGGTTTTCACTCTAAAGTATAGATTCTTCCAGCAATATTTCAATTGGGACTGAAGACATTTTTTTAAAACCCAAAGGTGTTTCTTTTTGAACAATATCATTTTAGATGGTTTAGGCCCTGGCACCCCCCAAAGTCAGTTCTGCAGTGATATTCACCCTTGTACTTCAAGACCTAAATGATGTCCTACAGCGGATTAAGTCCAAATCTAAAATCTTCCAAAAAGATTTCAAGCCTCTTCAGGTACACACTTGGCAACAAAGCAAACACTCACAGGCCCTGTCCCATATCGGGTACAAACCTGAAATATAGCAATCCCTGCATTTGATATTCTTTACATCAGGAACAAACTCCCTGCCTGGGACCTATTCTTTTACTGGGTTATATTATGTCATATTATGTTAGTACAGTTTTTTAGAGTGCTCTTAAATCTAAGCATGCTCTCATGGCGCTAAGGATCAGGGTAAGAACAAAAAGGGCAGATTTAAATAGTTTCCAGAAAGAAGTGAGTTTTGAGATCTTTCCTAAAGGTGAGATGAGATGCAATCTGATGGGGACGAGCCAAGAGAGCATTCGACATGGAGGAATGTGGCCCAAAATGAGCAACCTTCAGCTAAAGTTTTCCAGGTTTGGCTAGGCACCAACCGAGGAGCACAGTAAGAGAATTCAAGGAGTTATTTACTAAAGTTTTGAGTAGGCTCGTGCTTCAGACGAAGCAATGCAAAGCATTGCATCAACTTACTTACCATTCGAAAAGATGTGTGTGTGATGCAAAACTGTGCGACCCCATGTGACTGCCCACCCAGTCCTTAGTAAATAACCCTGAAGAGTCCCAATTGGGTGGTTTCAATTAAGTCTCCATAGAAGAAGAGTGCAACTGAACAAGTAAATGCATAGTGTACAAAGCAAAGAATGTAAAATAATAATGGATTTGATAGGTACCCAGTGTAGCTTGTGAAGGAGGTGGGAGGCAGAAGCAAAATAAGGGCACCCAAGAACAAGGTGAGCTGTTTGCTTTTTGACTAATTGGACTAAATGAAAATGGAAAGCAGTGATGACTTAATACCTCCTGCATACTGGTGGAATAATCAAGGTGTGAGCTAATTAGACCAGCGGATGAGTGATTGTCAAATGATAGAAATGTGTCTGAGTTGGTGGAGATGGTATGTACAGAAGGAAATCATCGTGGAGACCCAAGAATCAAGCTGGAGTGGATTCAAGTTGGGTTCCAAGAAGTTTGACGGTAGACATGAGGCAGGTGATGAGGATCTTGGTTTTTATTCATATTTGGTTTCAAACAATGTTGCCTCATCCATTCTCTGATGTCTGACAAGCCGTGTTGGGTTATGCAGTCATCGGTGCACTAGCCAGACAATTGAACAATTGAAAATGCAGATGTGAGCGTATTAATAAAATTGGAGGGTGATATGAATTATGGAGGCCAGAGATCGAGCACAGAAATTAAAAAGATAAGGTGATAGAGTACAGCCCTGGAGAACAACTTAGGAGCAATTGGATAAAAGAGATCAGAACCAACAGAACACAATAGAACCAATACCAGCTTTCTCGAGCTCAAGCAAGACCAGCTTATTGTCAACAGTTGTCAAACAACAATGATAGATCTAAAAGAATCATGTCATTAACAACGATGCTGTTTGCAATGAGACGGAGATCATCAGGCAACGCAGTCATCAAGAGTTCAGTGTTCCTCATGGGACCAACCCTCCTTGAGAGACTGACTCACTATATTCCTTTATGGGGCGTGCTCAACATGTTAGCACTTTTACTTGTGTAAAATTGGTCCCACAAAGTGGGATCCGATTAATCAAAGTCCCCATCGGACACTCATCAACAAATCATTCCATTTAAACAACATGAAGCACATTAGGCTCCACAAGGAATACAGAGATTGGTTAGGTTTTCAAACCATAAATGATTATTAAATGTTAAAAATTCACCCAAGTCAAAATCATGAAGTCAGTGACAATCAATAATCAATAAATAAACGCATTAGTTAATGTGGCGTTCAAATCAATCAAAATCATACAAGTGGACAAATTATCATAATTTTGCCTCAAAGGAACAGCTAAGTAAAGTCAATTCTCACATAAAGAGAGTTCCCTAAATTTCCTATGTTGTTCTGCTCTATTCAAAGTCTGGAAAATATGTGCTCAGTAAGCATTTTGTAAGCGTGCTGAACTGTACCCTGCACGAGCTTGAATCACACAATTCTAACATTTGCTACACCTACACACCGTTCCTGTAAAACAATCCAATCAAGTTAGAGTGAAAAAGTACATCCTTGAGCTTATTGGTTTGTCAGGATCCTTCACAATACAGCTTTTCTTAGCATCCTTCAAACGTACATGTATCTGCTACAAACAAGACACATTGGACCAGCCCATACTCTGCAGGTGTTTTCTTGGATTCTATACCAATCATCACATTCCACAATGATCACAACTAAAAAAAAACATTTCTTCTAATGAGAACGTAAGAAACAGACCACCATGTTCGACAACATTGAAATTCCACTTTCCTAAAAACAACATTTCACATGTCATGAAGCAAGATGGCAAACAACTTAGCAATTTTAAAATAAAGGCCTACATCAACTATGGCCAATCTAAACATAAATAATACATAATTAATAGCATACATATTAACATGTTTATGTCTATGTGATGCAAAAAAGAAATTAATGCGAAAAAAAACCCTTTTACATTTCAGATTAAAATCCTCACATACCACTATTCCTGTGTAGGACTTGTTCCTCTTAGGGTTCCAGCCCCTTTGTACATATCCCCCCAAAAGACCTATTGAACCTAAATGGGTATCCTATTGCATCATCACTATTCTTGCAGGGGTTCAAGGTCTGCTACACATCCTCTAAAACACCTTGAACTCCACAATCTCAGAAATGCGCTGTTGCACATCCATCACAAACTTTAGCCATGAACGAGTCTTTTATCTCTGTAGATAAATTTAAAAAATATTAAACACTCTGCAATGCCAGTTCCACGTCAGGGACATACTCACCACAGTTCAATGCATGCATGAAGTGGTTTTCCCATCCAGTTCACATCCAGCAAAAATCAAGCCTTGAACAGTAATTGCACATACAGATGCTAAATGCTTTAAAGTCTGAAAGAGATGGCAGATGCCATGCGCAAATCTAGTGTGTCTTAACCCTAGAGTTAAACCAGCTGAAACAGAAAAAAAAAACATGAATCTCTATCCTTCATGTCATTGAACATCCTTATGCTCATGTTTCTAACATCTTGTGGTCTTCTTAAAAAAGTAAACTGTTTGAGAGCAAATAACCTTCATTGCAGCACTGGTAACACCATCATCCTCCTAACAGTTCTAAAGTATATAAAGAGGTACGCTAAGGCATTTCCTTATGGAGGCTTTTTGGGCCAGATGTACAAAGCGTTTTGCATGGTGCAAACAGCAAATTCCGCTGTTTGCGCCATGCCAAACGTGCACCGCGATGCGCATTCCCATTTTGCGAGTCGATAACCTGGTTACCGACTCGCAAAATGGGAATGCGACTCGCGAATAGGAATGGGTGTTCCCCTTCCTATTTGCGATTCGCATCGCGATGCAGAATGGCTTTGTGACTGCGAACACGGCCGCAAAGCAATTCGCAGTTAGCACCCATTACAAATGGGTGCTAACCCATTCACAAAAGGGAAGGTGTCCCCATGGAACCCCTTCCCCTTTGTGAATGGCTCTGAAAAAATTAAACAAAAAAGTTTCATTTTCTCGAGTGTATTGCAACTCGTTTTCCTTGAAGGAAAACTGGCTGCAGTACAAAAAAAACAAAACTGCTTTATTAAAAAGCAGTCACAGACATGGTGGTCTGCTGTCTCCAGCAGGGTACCATCCCTGTGAGTGCAGCGAATCGCAAGGGGGTCGCAAATTGCGACCCACCTCATTAATATTAATGAGGTGGGTCTTTGCGACCCCCTTGTGATTCGCAGATGGTCTCAGGGACACCATCCTGCATATGGGTGTGTAACTCGCAATTTGCCAGTTGCAAACCCATTTCTTGCTACATCTAGCCCTTTGTTAGCCAATGATGGGTGAGCACGCTAATACAAGAAACTAGGGATGGAGTTTGACTATCTGCATTTTCAGTAGAATGTGGATTTTTTTTTTACTGACATGCCTCTTTGTATAAGACAAGAGGCCTTGTCTCGAAAATCAGCTTCTGACTTGCAGAAAATGGGATCCATGAAGAGTCAAATTTTTTTGAGACAGAATGAGCCCTGTTGCTTTTAATAATACTGCATGTTTTATTTGTGTCTACATAAACACTTTTTTGTTGACATTGGAGTGTAACTAATTCAAATTGAAAACTGTCTTTTAATGGAAGATCTTTATTGTTGTATAAGTAAAATGGCATGCCTTCCTTTTCGTCTCCTGTATGTTTACCGTTATATTTGACTTCCCAAGTAATATTGTTATGGTGCAATTTATGGTGCTGTTTTTGCATATTTTATGTTGTCTAATAAACTAATTTTTCAAGTATAACATAGTCTAACTCGTGTACAGGAGGCTGTAAGGTGAAAATCTTGCAATGCTGTTTAGTTTCAAATCATTTTTTAATTTGGGACACTTCGGGTTTTACAATCTCTGATTACCCCATCTGTTGAGTAGTTATGGAAGGTCATTAAATAGTCTTACTGAGCAAACATTCTTTGCAATAACTGTCAGGTCAGTTCACTGTTTCTAATGGTCTTATAAATCTACTCGCTTTTCTCCATAATGTCCACAGTGATTATTTGTGTTAAACCAGAGTAGGGAGCCCAAAGTCTTGACTTTCCCCACTGGAGAAGCTTATAAATATTTATCAGTGCAAGAAATATATAGAACGTCATTAAGGGAAATTTTAGAGCGTGGTTTGAAACAATGTAAGCACAAAATACAGTAATGAGCACATAGGCCTTGACTGCCAGGGCTGTTTTGGAGTTTGTACCGCCAACAGGCTGGCGGTACAAACTTGGGCATTACGACTGCGGCGAAAGCGCTGCGGTCGACCGCCAGGACCGGTGGTTTCCCGCCACTTTTGTCCCAGCGGTTGTAATCCGCCAGGGCAGCGCTGCTTGCAGCGCTGCCCCAGGGGATTACGAGTCCCCCCCGCCAGCCTTTTCATGGTGGTATGAACTGCCATGAAAAGGCTGGCGGAAAGGGGAAACACTGGCCCCTGGGGACCCCTGCACTGCCCATGCCACTGGTATGGGCAGTGCAGGGGCCACCTACCACGGCCCCATGGAGCTTTTCACTGTCTGCATAGCAGACAGTGAAAAGCGCGATGGGTGCAACTGCACCCGTTGCACAGCTGCAACACCGGCTGCTCCATTTGGAGCCGGCTCCCGTTTTGCGGCCGAGATCCCCACTGGGCCGGCGGTTGCCAGCGGTTGCAACCTGCCAAAGTTGAAATGAGGGCCATAATCTTCTGTATGAGGTCTCCCTTCAATCAGAAATAGTCCAGCACACAACTTATTTCTTGCTTGTGTCATCCTCTACAATTGGGATAGACATACTACTACTCAATTTAGTTGTCTTAGAATTTCCCACATTCAACAATTCAGCACACTTTAATGACTATATGAGTTTTGGTTCACATCAGGTGCAACTCATACTCATACCAATTCCTGTTTTAAAATAATATCCAGCACACCTGATGCATGCGCAAGGTGAAATGTCAGACGGCAAATGCTTCAATGCTTCAGATAAGTTTGCTTTGATAATGACTCTAGAAATCCTAACCCTAGGTTACAAATTCATAGGAGCCTGCTAATACAACATGGTGCTTCTTAAGCTGTTATTATTTTTGAGTGCACACAATTATACATGCCCATTCTTCATTGTGCATGACCACACACCTTGTAGCACACACAAAGTTCCTCCATCTGGGATGCTATCATGGGCAGTTGGATGGACAGAGAGCGCATAATGTATTAATATAATTATCCATTATGTCAATGAATGTAAATGACCAGGAGATCTGACTGTTGTCAACTGCCATGTGCATCCCTCTTCTTAGATATAACAGACACCTATATATATATATATATATATATATATATATATATATATATATATATATACATAGTGTGGCACTATATATACAATTGTCTATTATACCCATAAAGTGGGAGGCACATATACTAGACCCACATCCCAGCCCCTCACCTGCCCTGCTTCACAGAATCGCATGACTGGCTACAGACATAATAGTCTAGTCTAGTCTATAGCGGGATGGATATTTGACCGAGTAACATTGCAGTTAGGGCTGTGCCCATCCTCAGAGCATGTATCCATGTGCCAGGACTTAATACATAAATGAAAAAAAAGGACAAAACATGGCCTGCCAAATTTAGGAACTGTTTGACAGAATGATTAAAACCTCTCAAAGTGAGCCTTTGAAAAAGGTTTTATTGACTTGAGAAGAGTAAGCACCTGTCCATTTCCATGGAATGGAACAAGCACCCATCTTTTTGAGAGGTTTGGAAGAATATCTGTACAAAATCTGCCTTTTGGGTGGTCATCCCATATTATTGGCCTTTTGCTGGATCCTTAATTTTTGCTGGCTTTGGAACTCTGTGCACTTTAACTCTGCTAACCATGCTAACCAGTGGCAGAGGGCTCGTACTCCCTCTTTAAACATGGTGGAATTGACATGTTTCTAATTGGTATTTTTAACTTACCTGTACTTCCCCTGGAATATGGGATAAAATGTACCGAGGGCCTGTAGGTTAAGTGTCACTACTGGGCTTCAGCACCTATTGTTCCATCCACTACAATGCTGGTGTAAAACATGGTCTCAGGCCTACCATTGCAGTCTGTGACAGTTTAAAAACCGCAATTCAACCTGTAAAAATAACTGCTTTCCTCTTTGAACAGGTCAAAACCTCACTTTTAAATATCAATAATTCACCCCACACAGGCTTTGTCATCCACAAGGCAAGGTGCATGGTATTTCAAAGAAAGCCATGTAGAATTGTAATGCCCTTACAGTGACAAGTACTTAAAAGCTCTTTTTTCACTGTGGTAAGTCTATCTGTCCTATGAAGGGACCCAGAGAACAGATTAAAAATCCTTACATTGCATCTCAGAATGGGAATAGCTAGAAAAATAATGAAAACATTATTTTTAATGGATATTAAAAATTAAATTAATTGATTAAGTTGGATTTTGTTCGTGGATGGTAAATTTGCATTCGCTCTCTGATTTCGGCTAGACATTACTTAGCTTTTGAATATGCGTAAAAGATATGAAGTGCTTCCCAGGAGGCATGGGTAGGCTGACCTGAATGGGAAGAGATGACTCCTCTGAATCTGGGAGAATATGATATGCAGGGTGGGGCTATGAATATTCTTGTTAACATTCCACTACCAGATAATCTGTGAATGTCAAATCCTGTTTGACAGGTGTACTATGTTTTACATATAATACTGGTGGGCACAGTTGAAATGAAAGGAAACAGAGAGACCGAACAGTTCCTAAGTATCTATTGCCTGGTTGCTGGAGAACCATACTTTTGTTCTGCCAAACTTCTGTCTCTGGGTTTTACATATACCATTAGAGGGGCACTTCAAAGGAAGGGAAACAGGATGCCTGAACATATCTTGTGTATCTCCTGTCTTGTTGCTTGAAATCTCCACTTTTGTTCTGTCACACTTCCGTTTCTAGGTTTATTGTGGGGAACATTAACTTTCCCAAATTATATTTTACAGCAAGATGTGGGGAGAAACTTGGTTTACTATAGTGAGCTCTCCACACGCACCCCTATTCCTCAGAGTCCAAGTTTGGTGTCGCTGAAGACTTTTTCCATCTCAAAAATGCCCAGAGTGGGTAGGGTTGGCCTCTGAAACTGTTACCTCAGCGGTTAGGGCAGTCGTTTACACCCCCTAGCTCATCCCAGGCATAAATGTTGCACCTCCTCATGAGGGCCTGGGGGCTTTAGAAGTCTATTTCTTTGGTGGATTGGGATTTAAAAGACCAAAGATAGAAGGTTAAATATTTGAGCAAGATGAACCAGGTTGGGGTATCCGACCCATGCTCCATTGTGACCAACATTAAGTTGTGCCCAGTTCATGATCTATTGCGACCATTGACTATTTGTGGCACTATGGTGGTCATTATGAGGCTGGTGGTCATTAGACCACCAGTCTTACCCCGGCGGTATCCCCGCCGTAGATCCGGCAGTGAAGACTGCTGCATAATGAGATAGGCGGTTTGGCTGCAGCCAAACTGCCACAATGCTGCCAGTACCGCAAGGGGAGTCAGACCTCCGGGCTGGAGGTGAGCACCTCCGGCCCAGCAGCAGCCGTGAGACCGCCGGCGGTATTATGACCGGCAGACCTCTAGGCTTTCTGTGGCGGTCGCACTGCCACGAAGACCCTGGCGGTACTGCACCCGGCAATAGGAATCTCCATTCCTTTAGCCAGCACCCTCCCCCCCCATGTCCACACATATGGACACATCCCCTCCGCACTTCCACACACATGCAAGCACCCTTCTCCCACTTCCAGGCACATGCAAACACCCTCCCACCACATCCACACACATGCATGCACCCTTCCCCCACTTCCACGCACATGCACGCACCCTCCCACCCAATTCCACGCACATGCACGCACCCTCTCACCCAACTGCACACAACCATACACACACCCACACTCGCACTCACACAAATGCCCCCCTTCCGCAACCATGCACACCACAACTGCATCCATTCACACACTCCCCCTCTCAACATTCATGCACACTGACTCCGCCCTCCGCATTCATGCACACACCCAAACACTGCTCCATTCACGCACCCAGACACCCACATTCGCACACATACATGCACCCAGACCACACACATACCCAACACCACCCCCCCCCTTTCAGCGATCAACTTTCCTGGTCCGGCAAGGTGGTCGTCCGGGAGGAGATGGATCCTGGCGTTTTCCACTGCCAGCGCTGCACTGCCGACAGGACTCTGCCATGCCATATTACGTATCGTAATACAGCAGGCGGAGTCTTGTTGGCGTGGTGGTGCTGGTGGTGGAAGCGCCTCTCTTCCCACGTAAACGGACAGAAATCCCACTTAACTCAAAATATGGCAGACTTCGAACGGCCAGCACTGGCCTGCTGTATTACGATAAGTAATATGGCATGGCAGAGTCTTGTTGGCGTGGTGGTGCTGGTGGTGGAAGCGCCTCTCTTCCCACGTAAACGGGCAGAAATCCCACTTAACTCAAAATATGGCAGACTTCGAACGGCAGCACTGGCAATCTGTTGGCAGCAGCGGCTTCGGCAGTCTTGGAAAAAGATCCCCGAAGTCGTAATAACCACCTATATGCTTCTTGGAGCTATTGCTACTTACTACTTTAAAAAATTCATATCTCCATTTTCCCTTATTGGATTTTTGTTACTGTGGAGTGATTTTGTTTATTGAATTTTACTCAATTGTTGTAACACAATTTGGGATTTTTATTGTTTTGCCTTTCAACTTTATTACTGTTTTGGTACTGCATAAATACTTTATACATTGCCCTAAGTTAAGCCTGTCTGCTCAGTGTCATAGCTACCAGGGGGTTGAGCTCAGGTTAATTCAGAGACTTTGAGGGTTCACCCGAACAAGGGATATTATTATTCCTTGAGCTGGGTAGTCACCCATCTCAAATAATAATCCAGCAAGTGTGGTGGAGCAAGTGAGAATGAGAGAAAAGCAGGTGTATAATATAGGCCATTCAGATGTTAAACAGATTTTTTTATCACAAATTTAGGAACTGCTGAAAGACATAGTTATGTGCTTCCAAAAACCATTCAGGAGGTACCCATGAGGTATGGACATTAAGGAAATTGGGTAGGTGCAGAACATATATATTTGGGATGTTAGTGCGCACCTAAGTGTCTTTGGTAGTTGGTGTACACTGATTAATTTAAAGTGGCGTTTGCAGTGAGTGGGTAACAACCATGTCATCCCATGTAAGAAGTGAACTTGATTTCCAGTAGTCTTAAATTTATAAGCAATCAATACTTGTTAGTCCTGACATCCTTGGTGTGGTTTCTCACTTAACTTTTTGAATTCAGATTTCTTGTTTTGCTGACTTCTTTTTTGCTGGCATTAGGACTCTGCTCACTTTAGCAGACTACTTGTGTCTAGGGCTTGTACATTAAATGCTGCCAGTGGGCCTGCAGGTTTGATTGTGCCACCCACGTAAGTAGTGCTTTAAAATGTATCAGGCCTACCTTTGCAACCTGTGTGTCAGCAGTTTTAAACAGCCATTTTGACTTGGCAAAGTAAACCATTTACTAGGTCTAAATCTTCCTTTTTTAGGTCTCAGCTCTAGACGGTGCGCATGTGCTGTCTCGAACTGAGACATGCTGTATCTGCTTCAGCCCACCAAGAGGCTTCCCATTTGCTGGCTCCATCATCACTCTCCCAGTCTTTAAACCCATTTGTCCATGGCATGCATTTGTCATGCCTCTTACTGTGTTTTCTCCTCCCCAAGTGCAGCAACCAAGTACAGTGTCCCTCAACTATCCCTCAATTTATGATTAAGGAACTACTTTGTTCTTCCTTTAGGAGCTCTCCTCAGAAGCGCTAGTATTCATATTAGCGCAGAGCACTGTTTCTGTTTTTTTTACATATCCCTTGTTCATACGTCTCCTCCCTCCTTATTTCAGGCTGCCGAGGCATCCTCCCCTACCATTGTTGCTTCGAATCCTCTGCTTTCACTGCATGAGAAAAGCTGCTTTTCCACATTGCAGACTACCTCGGCCCCATCTGCTGCATTCCCAATCCAATGTCCATCATAGATGCTTCCTGGATTCACAGACCATGACACACATTTTGATACCGGTGGTGCGTGTAGAAAATAAGCCATGTGGCAACCCTAATGTCACTGACATTTGTCACCCAATGGTCACAGTCCAAAACAGGTGCCTTTGCAAAGTGTTTCTTGTTATGAAAACGCACCAGGACACTTTTGACAAGCATATATAAGCTATATAAATATAATTGATCATGACAAACTACATCAAGACGATTTACTGACCATCACTTTTTATTTCTACCTATGAAGATTGACGTGAGGGTCTTCCAGTCTCATCTATGCTCTATCAATTCAAATGTAAGAATGGGTGTTCCATTGTATACAGAGCTCTGATTGGTTTAATGTTCAGTAGAGGGCCATCTGAATCTGGGTTATTTAATCTCTCATTGGCGCCTTGCTTGGTCATGTCTTTTAGTAGACATATGCAAGATATGTTTGAAAGAATGTAAGTGGCTCCAAGTACCGATTGACAGCTTTTCTTCTCCAATAGGTGTGTGGAGAATGAGGAACTAAGGTTGAGACGAAGTTTGGGTTCAGTGCAAATTACTGGTGGTGACCAATGTTCCCTCTAATTTGTTTCCACTGTGTGCAGCATTGTAAGGTGCTGCACCCAAGGGTACGTGTGCCAAGAAACTGACCATTTACACAAGTGCAGCGCGCAACTACCAAGATCAGTGGCATTTGCCCCTTCATACTTTTGTTTTACAGTTAAAGCAAAAAAGGAACATCTTTACAGATGGTCCACTGGTCCATTTAATAGGGAATTAAGGCAGTTTTGTGATCTAGTGGTACACCCCAAGGACATAACCTGTTAAGTAACACCTACACCCCAGTTAAAGGAAGAAGAGATCAGGAGGTTGAACCATTATGAAACTTTACTGAATACTCTCGGAGTGCTGCAGAGGGCTGTGTACATCAAACAGAGAAAGTAGTACAATTACATAACATTTACAATTTGAGTCACATACTACTGATGAATGCCATGACGGCCCTGCCAAAATGCAGGGTGAAAAATCTTCAAAACCAAGCCACACATGGATTGTACGAGGAGCCGTGTAGTGTTTAGACAAGTCAGGTACCAGCACTAGATACAGTTTCACTCTCTCGGGTGATGCAGGCAGTGACGTGGCGTGGCAGAAAAATGTGGGCTTGGCAAAGAGGCCTGTGCGGGGGGAAGGAAAGGTGTGCGCACGCACGCACCTTACAAGGGTGGTGACCCTTGAGAACTGCTGCCAATATTGGAACTCGCAACGCCTGTGGCTGCCATGAGTGCCCCTGTATTCCATACCCTATTGTCTTGCAGCGTATCACTAAGGCTGTGGGCCTGTGCCAGTATGTACATCTGCTGGCTGTACATCAGTCATGGAGGAGAAACACCAGGGAATATCCATCCCTATAATTGTCAACTTAACATTAGTCAAGTTTGTCACGCTGGACTACGTATACACACAGAACTAAAAAAAAAGCATTGGCAAAGGCAATAGCTTTCGGCAATCTAAGGCCTATAGACGTTGGTAATGTTAAAGCATATGTGTATATCAATAAAAACAGCCCCGGAGCTGTACACAAGTGCACCTACATTGCCAATGCAATATAAATCTGAGATTGCAGAAACCTATTGACCTTGGCAATGCTTGTAAATAAACATGTCACAACTGGGGTCGGCTCTGGATAACCAGAGGGCAGGGTACAATGTATTTAAAAAATTGGACTTGTACTTTTAAGGTCTGCTTTTCTGGGTAGTGAAAAACTCTTAAATTAATTTTCACTACTGCAAGGTTTACCTCCCTCATAGAATAACATTGAAGTTTCCTTACTACATTCTATAAGTATATTTTCAGAATGGAAACAGGTTATCAGTTCATATTTGGTGTCTCTGATATTTGAATTTAAAATCCTGACTTTGGTGAAGTGGAATTTTAAATTACAATCTTGAGCAGGGTAGCAGTGCTTCAGACCAGCAGTCCAGCAGAGTGGAAGTCCTTTCAGTATCACAGCATTCCTTCTTCCTGCTAGAGAATCCACAGGTCAAGAAGTTTACCGAAGAGTTTGTGTCTGGGGTCCAATATATATACCTTGGCTTTCCTTTGAAGGTAGGAGAAGCTTCTAGAAGTTTCCCTTTGAAGTCCCCAGGCATCGTCCCTTTCCTGTCCTGGCTCCAGACTAACTACAGTCATGTGTCCCCAGAATCAATATTATAGGTGCACCATGTAGTGTGTCCTAGGGTAAGGGAGAGGAGTGACGCAAACTGCCCCAACAACTGGTGGGAGTCTCTCTGTTGATCTACAGTCAGGGTAGTGGAGAGGAAGACACCCTCCACTGACCCATCCTCCTCCTTGGAAGAGAGGAGGTTGGGGAAAGGTTCAGTCTCCTCCTTTATCCGATCGTCCATGACCCACAACGTGATGAACTTGGACTGCTCAAAGTGGGGTTTGAGGCAATTGACATGCAGAACTTTCAAAGGTTTCCTTTGAATTTGTGGTCCACCAGGTAGGGGACCTCACTCTTGCACTCTTCCACTTCATAGGGCCCAGACCAGCTGTCTTGCAGGACTCCACAGGCTCTATCACCCACACTTTTTGGTGAGGCTGAAACGCAGCCAGAGTGGCTTTAGGTCATACCACATTTTCATGACCTCCTGGCTAGCTTCTAGATCCTCTTTGGCTTTCTTCCAGAAGCGCTTCATCTGGGTACGGAGTGCCAGCATGCAGCTGACCACATCCCGGGTGGGCCTTCTTGGGAGCTTGCTCACAACCCTCCTTCACCAGACTGATAGGTCCTTTCACAGTGTGTCCATGAAGAAGTTCAAAGGGGCTGAAGCCAACTCCCTTCTGCGATACCTCTCTGTACGCAACCAACAGACATAGCAAGATGCCATCCCTCTTCCACCTCAAGGACTCTGATAGGCCCATGCTCATGCCTCTACGGGTCTTGAACTTTTCAGCAAGCACATTAGTTTGGGGGTGGTAATGACTGGATAACTTATATATAACCCCACACTCCTTCACATAATGTTAGAGTCCAGGTGCTGGGATCGAGGTTTTTGGAGTCTTCTGTTCCAGAGGTTCAACTTAGGAGGTCTGTCAACTAGGCCTTGGAGTCACTCTGGGGTCCTGGGTTCAACAGATGCAGGTCCAATTCTCCTCATCCAGGCAAATGGGCAGCAGGTCAGCACAGCAGGGCAGGGGTCCTTCAGAACAGCAGTCCCGCAGAGTGGCAGTCCTTTCAGGAGCACAGCAGTCCTTCTTCCTACCAGAGTATCAACAGGACCAGAAGCGCACTGAAGAATTGGTGTCTGGGGTCCCATATTTATACCTGGGCTTTTCTTTGAAGTGGGGTGAAGCTTCTAAAGGTTTCACTTTGAATTCCCCAGGAATCCTGCCAGTCCTATCCTGGCTCCAGGCTAACTACAGGAGGTAGGCCGCCTTTTGTGTGAGGGCAGGACACACATTATTCAAGTGCAGCTAGGGCTAGGTCCAGCCACTGCCACTGATGGTCCATTCAAACTCACCTAAGCCTCCTATTGTGTGTGACTGTATTGGAGGAATACACAAAGCCAAACTGTCTACTACACCACGTCATGTGACTCAGAGAGAGGTTGCAGCCACTAAATGGCTAAAGCAAGAAAATGCCAACTTTTTCCAAGTGGTGTTTTCAGAATTAGAACTACAAGTCTGACTTCACCATTAGATAAGATTTTTCTTTACAATTCCAAGGACACCAAACATGAACTGAGCAATTGTTCCCTTTTGAAAATTACAGCTTATTAAATATAATAAGGTAACTCCTATGTTATCCTGTGGGAGAGGCAGGCCTTTGCAGTAGAGGAACACAAATGTACATATTTTTCATTACCAGGACATGTAAAAGTTAAAAGTACATGCCCTACTTTATAAATACGTTTCACTCTGCCCTGTGGGCTGTCCAGGATGTATCCTAGGGTTGACATATGTATTACAAAGAATGGTTTGGGCCTGGCAAAAGGTTTATTTGGCCAGGTCAAAATGGCAGTTTAGAACTGCACACACAGGCTCCAATGAGCGGCCTGAGACATTTTTAAAGTGCTCCTTGCAGGCCTGAGAAATGTTTAAAGTGCTACTTAAATAGATGGCAAAGCCAGCGCTGCATGCCCACTAGCAGCATTTAATTTACAGGCCCTGGACACAAGCAGTGCCTCTTTTCTAGGGACTTACAAGCGAATTAAATATTCCAATTGGGTATAAGCCAGCGAGCACAAGCACTTTAGCACTGGCTACCGGTGGTAAAGTGTGCAGAGTCCTGAACCTAGCTAAAACAAAGACAGCAAAACAGGTCTGAAGGCAAAAAGTTAATGGTAAAACCAAGACAAGTCTAACAGTTTAGCCAACACATGCTGCTACTGTAATCTTGCATCACTCTGACATTGCAATCACTCATGCCTTGGGAAGGTGGCACTACACAATGATAGTGCAATACTCTAGTACATGGTTTGTGTGGGGAGCATGGTTGAGCTGATGGAGAGATAAACACCATTTTACGTTACTAGGTTTCTGATTATGATACAAAAACAGATTAATTGTATGATCCTAAAAAATCTCAGTACAATATGTTAAAAATAACTGAAGTATATGCGCAAACGAACTACACATTTGCAGAACTGCAGAAACCTGTATGCAATGGAAAAAAGTCAACACACAATGCTGATATCAGAGTGAGAATAGAGCTTCTAGGCAGGCGATAGATAGGCAAGTCCTCAAAAAATGGATCATGTACAAAACCAACTGTGCTCCGTATTACAAATTTTGACAGAACCTTTCACTCGACCTTCAGGGGGAATGGTATTGCAATAATGACAAGACAGTGAAGAGACAAATATCTAATGGAACATAAACTGCTGGTAGAGATAGTAACAGTAGAGAAAGTGCATAAACCTAATCTCAGTAGACGGCGGGAAAAAAAGATGAGGCTTCGGGATCAACTGAAAGTTCTACGACTAGCAAGTCTGGGAGAGCCTTACTTCAAGTAAAAGAGTTATTCTGTAAGGAAAGGAACAAAGCAGATAGAATGTTGGCAGGCAAACTTAGGGCCCAACGAATGAAGGAACATATTACTGTCCTGAATACCTCACCTGGGAGCAGTGGCGTAGCGTGGGTTGTCAGCACCCGGGGCAAGGCAAGTAATTTGCGCCCCCTAACCCGGGGCAAGGCAAGTAATTTGCGCCCCCAAACCCGTGGATTTTAGCACTCGAGTCTCTTCCAAGATGTTGCGCCCGGTGCGGCCGCCCCCTCCTGCACCCCCCACGCTACGCCACTGCCTGGGAGGGACGTTTTTTATATGAGCAGGAGAAGAGAAAACTATTTTTAGAATTCTACCGACCCCTGCATTATGTTGGAAATGAACAGAAATATCAGTCCTTACTAGATTGGGTTCAGCTAACAATTATCCCACCTGAACGGCAAGCAAAACTAGATCAATCTGTAACACGTCAAGCTTCGAAGTCTGTGCACCCTAATAAATCCCCATGTCCAGACGTACTGACAATGGCATTTTATAGGGATTTTGTGCCTCTTTTGGTGGATCCACCCATTACATTATTTAACGCGTTCCTGGAGGATGCTGGGATCACATTTTCTATGCGGAAACTGAGGTGATTGTATTACCCAAGCCGGGCAAATCCTCAGAAAAATGCAGTGCTTAATTTGTAAATAAAAAGTACATTGCCCAAAGCTCTACTCTTAAAAACGTTGAACATGCACCGGCTGCAATTAAATGTGCGATAAAAGAATACTGAGGCAGCTTAATCCTGAAGCCATCTTGGGCCTCCCTAATCCATTTACAGGCACCGCCTTGCCCCTTCACCTGCTCTTGCAGCTTTCTGCTTTCTCCTTTTTTGACGCCTTTTCATTTTTCCGCTTCTTCTATCTTTCCCATATTTGTCTTTTGTTCGCAATAAATGCTTGAGACATTAAAATAAGTACTGGCCCTCAAAAATAAGTACCGGTGCTTCACATCGGAAAGCACCGGCTCATATTAAGCACTGGACAAATGCAAATCTATAGACCAATATCTCTCCTGACTACGTATATCAAGATTTTCACAAAAATCTTATCTCTAAGAGTGAACAATGTTCTTATGGTTTTGGTGGAACCTGATCAAGTACCACATGTCAGGGAAAGGCGGGGCATACAATGTCAGGAAAGTGGCCTTTATAATGGAAAGTGCAGAAGTAGATGGAACCCGTCTGTACTGGTGTGGAAGATGCAGCAAATACGTTTGACAGGGCGAGCTGGGATTTTTCTGACAGGTACTGACAATAATTAAAATCGGCGCAGTGATGAAACAATGAATGTTGGCAAATTATACACGTCTCGAAGCTAGAATCAAGTTTAGAGGGGTTAACTCTGATATATTTCAGCTACAGAGAGGAACGAAACAGGGATTTATCTTGTCGACTCTCTTTTTTTTTTCTCTGATTTGAGCCGCTGGCAGCTCTTATAAGGGAAAACATAAACATAATGGGAGTATGGTTTAATGTAGAAGAGCAAAAAATGTTGGAGGATGATGTGTTTTCCCTGTTACATAGTCGGAGACTTCTCTGCCCGAAATTGAAGGCCTTGAGCTCTATGAGGTGGGCGAAAGCCTCCATCAAATATTTGGGGGTGCCCATTAACAATCTGGTGGAGACATGGACAAAAGCTAATTGGCCCGACTCCAAGTACAGATTTTAACGTACCTTCATAAAAGGAAGGGAGTTTCCATTTCAAGGACTAGTCGTATCAATGCAGTGCCAAGCATTTGCAATGCAATGGATCTCACGTTTGCTCGAGTTAGGGCTATTAGCGTTGTAAATTCCTAACTGGACTTTTCTTGCCACATATATTGAAAACGGAAAGTAAAACATTTGACATAAGTAAGCCGATTCAAAGGGCCATGGCCACCATGAGCGTGAGTGCGAAGGAGAGACACTAAAGGGAAAAGAATTTCACTTGCAATCAAACGTATTGGCAAACATGCAATTATCCATGTAACAGGGTTGATGGCCAAGGCGGTAACAAAAGCGCCTCAAGGAGGGACAAACGTAAAGCAATTACCAATGATAACAAAGGACTTTTGAAAGGCAGTCCCATGACCGAGTGATAGTGATAGGCATGCGGTGGACGTGGTTAAAAGCCCACAGATAGATTACAATAGGCCACAGCGCTTCCACGCTCGACCTAAAAAAAGGAACATTCTTCCTTGGTTGCGCCACATATGTCAGATTATGCTGACTCAGATCTTAAATGTAGGTTTACAGAGGTTACAAGAATACCTAATGGAATTTATATGGGGAGGAGAGCATGCATGTTTACTGTTAGCACCATTACATAAGGGAGGGCATACTGGGCATGCCCAAGTATCATTCAGTACTACAATGCAACATGTTTATGTATACATACAGAACGGGCAGCGAGGGAAACAGAAAAAGGCTGGATATTCATGGATAGAGCAGTGGTGGGTCGATGCTTACGGACTATTACATGGTTGTCCAAAGAGGAGAGACCAAGATCGCTACACATCTTAGGAATCGCCCAAAACGTAATTTCCGATTTGGGCTAGGGTGATGCTTAATATGAAGGAAACCAGAAAAACTGAAATATATTGGACTCTGTGCAATCCAGACTAGACGTCAGTTAGGATACTGAAGTGGATGTGATGTGGTGCCGAAGGAAGGAGAAGGAGGTGAGAAGGATTTAGAGTATGTCTCTTAGGTTTTGGCCGCATAGGGATGGGGTAGCCAGGCTTATTATTAAGCTCTCTCCCAATGAGCTTCCACTGATGTAATCACCTATGTAAGAGAGTCTAATAAAAATCTGGTGGGACGAATTTAGTACTATTGAGGTGGGAGAGAATCAATAATTGTGTATGCTATATGCTGTGTTATTCTATTAAAACAAACTGAATACAATGTGTGATACAAAACGCTTAACAGTTCATGAAGCACTACGGAGGTACACCAAAGGGTGGTGTCAAGTTTACTTGCATTCGAAATAAGAAAACATAGGTTACAGTAGTATCTTCATCACATGCCTTCCTCATTAAGGGCAGAAACATATACTTCATAGCTACAGATGAAAACTCAAACATCACCTCAGTACATAGGTGACTTACTTATAGGCGGACACCCTGCAAACATCAGTCACTGAGATGCCCTACTCTCATTACTGAACAAAACTTGCACAATTTTTGCATGTCTGCAAGACAAAGTATCTACTTCTATAGATGTAAATAATAACTCTTTTTTTACAGCTCTATTCCCATGTGGTTTAACCAAGAGTTCCACACGCTCTTTCCAGGAAGATGCTGTACAACCTCTACAGGATGATTCGACGTGGACTGTAATGGACGTTTCCACATATACCCAGAAGACTGCCGCCACACACTCTCCACAAGAATATACCACCCAATCGCTTCTCAAAGATTCTATGCACTCTCTACATGATGACTCTAGTGCCTCTCTACAGGACAACTCCACGCATTCTCTTCTAACTGAATTGATGCACTCCCTACAGGGCAATTTTACAAAGCCTCTTCAGGATAATTCAACACATTCTTTCAAGGATGTTTTCATGGATTCTCTCCAAGATTATCCCACGACCGCTCCCCAGGATAATTTCACCAGTTCTCACCTGAGGGATATACCCTTACCACTTAATGTCACTGACACATACCCTCATCTTGATAATGTCACCCACTCAGTTCTTGGTAATTCCACACATCTCAAAACAAATTGCACCGGAAACACATCATCTTTGGACTATTCTGTAAATAATAACAACAAGGCACAAGATGATACCACACTCAAGTTCATGGATGGAAACACATATGAAGGCAACTGGGATGATTCAATAAGCCTCAGAGAAAACCTGGAACTGAATGATACCAGAATCGTGGGAGGAGTTCGATGCTACCTTGGCGGTTGCCCTTGGCAGGTACGTAATTACGTGCCTGCTCAGTGAGTATGAGGATGGGGCCAATCCTTCTAGTAGATGTGTGAGAAAATGTGTCTGATTTCATGATATGTTATACAGATCCATGTTAGGTTATGTATTGTTTTCTATTGCACTAAAACCCTAGTTAGAGCATATAATTCTGTATCATTACTTATGAACAGTATTTAAGCTGGCAAAAGGAACATCTTCATGTATTTTTTAAAATTGCCTAGATTGAATTTGGTGTAATGCTCAACTGTCTTTAGCAGCAACTGAAGTCATCTATTATGTGTTGTGACCCCTGTATTTCGAACAAGGTTGGACTTTACCTCAAATGTAGAGGCAACACCATGTCTTGCTGCTGTTTGAATTCTTTACGGGGGTCCCAGCTCCCCAGCCATGCCTGCCTTTTCTGTAGAAGGGAGCCCCGGTGTCATATGCATGTACAGCCACGCACTCACCTTCATTCTGCTCTAATGAGTGTGGTATGTGCCTAGCTGGCACACAATAGCAATCAGGCCCGCTCCAAACCTCTCACCATACTTGTAGAGATCAGAGGCAACTAGTGAAGCGCAGGCTGCCAGTGGGTGTCATACCGATGCCAGGCATTGCTGGGGACTAGAGCCAGCTTATGTCTGATACCTGGTCACACAGGTGGCCTAATCAAGCACAGTGTTGAGCGCAGGTAGGTGGGTTACGGGTAAATAGTGTCTCCCTTCCCTAAGCCTTACTACAAGAATCCACCATCCCTTACCTGTAGACCGCAAGGATTAGCAGAGAAGCCTTAATTTTTTACTCCACTCACTCAATCCTGGACAGACTTGGGAGGCTGGAGGTCACGGCTCATGTTTGACTACTGTGGCTAAGAGCCAACATGCAGTCTCATTTGATGCAGGCCTTCGCTCTCCCTTAGCCTGCTTCATATCTGAACTTCGCCAGTACATGCCGCAGCTGGGCGGCCGGGTTATGAAGTATAGAGCTCCAGTGACAGGGAAGGCTCTAAGACCATGTCAGCAGCATACGCCCTGACAATATTGTTTTACATGTCTCAAGGATAGCCTGGGTCAAGGTAGGACTAGTTTCATAACAATCAAACAGTATTGGTAGGGAAAATAGACTTGGGTCCTGGCCCTTGCTGGATCATTTATTCAGCTTGTTTGAGTAAGATCCTACTGACACTCTAGGAAGAATGGGTTATCTCTGAGGCAGCCACAACATCCATTGATGTGAGCCTATTGCCTTCCTCATAGGCTGGCCATGCACAGCCTGGATTGGCCACAGGACCTACACTTCGACCAGACACTATTCCTTAAACTCCACTGTCAGCCACCCACAGCAGCACATGGCCTCTGGCCATGCACAGCAGGGGAGGGTTGGTTTCAGGGCCTACCATGGGTTCAGGCCCTGTATCCAACTCCTGCATGTGCCCAATCCCCACATGCACCCAAACACTACTGGATTTGTAGGGTCCAGAAATGGCCCAAGATTCATGAATCTGGCCCAAAATCCACATTCCACCACAAAACCTTTTTTTGAAAAAAATCAATGTTAGTGCTAGGCGGGTCCTGGCTTAGGTAATATTCAAATGCTGGTCTCGGTTTAACATATTAAGTAATGGTGAGTGCAACAGAAATTATTCTGACAACCAACCAGAGCGCATGCATATTTGAATCCACAGATGGATTCAGGAATCTGAAATGGATGATAAGAACAAAAGCTCCCTGTTCCAATGACATACTTTAATTTTTTAATGGATTTGATAAACAGCATGATGTGAGTTTTTTAATATTTAGAAACACCGAAGATTTATACCTTGCATTGTTCTTTGCATTGTTTATTGGGTTGTGACTTATAAGAGCAGCCTAATTCCTAAAACTGTTATGATTGTTTCGAAAGACACTGCTGGAGTCTAGAAAATCTAATGGCTAAGAAGCTTGGCGAGTAGACATTAACTTACAACATCGATCTTGGCAGACAGACATATATCAGAGAAGTGTTTGCTCATGAGACTTAAGGTGGAACCAATCACCAAAGCCCGACTGATTCCTAGTTTTGAGCAAGAGAGAAGACTGGAGGCATGCAATGCATCGTCTGTATGTAGGCACTATGCTTTATCAACCGAGTGACAAGTTGACCAGGAGTGGACTTGTGGATCCTGCCAAACTGTCAATGCAGTACTCGAATGTATTACACTAGATCAGGAACGTTTGTGGAACCCTAGGATGCTGCCTAAAGTTGGAAAAGAAGCAGGGACAAACACAAAGATTGAGCATTTTTGCCAAAATGACGAAAGAACTTCAGTGTAGAGCTAGATACTTTTTAGATGGAATGGAAATAACTCGGCTTACAGTAAGAGAAGGGAAGAAGTATCATTAGGTACCCATAAAAAGCAGACGCAGAGGTAGTTTCATTACTGATACAATCAGATGTATCCACTTTAAACAGGCTTCTAAGTCGATTATCTTTTTGGAGCACAGAATCAGGAAGTCTGGCTGAGTTACATGGAAAGTGGTTCATGGGAAGTGGCAAAACTCTGTAAATGTATGAACAGCAAAGGAAAACAATCCTGCTGGTGAGTCATAACAAGCAGGACATCCATTTCAACTGAGAAAATGGCTCCACTGGTGCAGAGGATATTCTGGGAAATGTGGAGATGCACACTCTAGGTGGACAAGCATACCTCTAAAACGAGACAGAAAAAGGAATCAAAGCATGCATTCATGGCCAGATTCATCCAGTACACTTGATATTCACTTTCATTGCTGATGGTGAATGCCAGATAACAACAGCCCAGAAGTCCAGCCCATGATCTCAGTGTCTGAAGCCTAATCACCATGCCTAGGAGATAAATTATTCAGTCTAGTATACCTGCCCTCCATGGTGGCTTTGGCAATAGCTTTCACATCTTCAGTGGCAGAGTTCAACATCAAAGAACTGAACATTTGTGATTCCCCAATAGCAGAATCTATGAAAGAAAACATGCATCACAAGCTATACCGTGGAGCAGATATTTTCTCGGTCTACAAATGGAAAGTAAAAGAAGCATGTGTGGTTGAACACAAAAACTACATGTATCCACATAAAAACGGTGGTTATTATAAATAATGTTTCAGGACGTTCTAGGCAGATGTGAATGATATTCAAAGGCATTCAGAGGACTTGAAGGCAGCAGTGCACATCTAAACTCTAAAAGTCAAGACGATTAATCGATTAACATAGCCTGTAGGGAAACAACAAAAATCGAAATGTGAACTGAATACCCTGTAGTGAGCAACAAGACAAAGCTTTTCTTTGACATGCAGGACTTATGGGAAAGACAGTGTGTGACAAGAATTTATTTGAAGTGTTGGCATAGATCAACACCATCATAGTCTTCAGAAGGTTCTTGACAACCTTAGAGAGCAAGCGCTTAAGTTCTCTCTGGACAAGTTCCTATGTCATCTGAGGATTGATCAATGTGGACTAAGCAAATAAAAGGTTCTAAGAAGCTAGCCTTGCCCAAACCTTCTGAAACAGCAAGAGAGTTTTCTGGAGTTCTGCAGCTATAAATAACACTTTGGGGCATTTCTACAAGAAATGGGGCACCACTGTGCTTTACCGCTGACTAATGTAATTTCTTATCGCCATGCTTGCGCCATATTTACAAAATTGCACAGATGGCGGTAAGAAAAGGCTAGTGTACAAATAAATTATGCTAACTTTTGCAACATGTCACAAATCAATGGCGCTAGTGACGCAAAAGTGGCACTAGCCTGATTAGCAGTACGTTCTGTGACGCTAATCGTGCTAGCGTCACCTTTTGCCTTAAAAGCATTAAAAAACACAAACAAAAGGCCAAAAAGATGTCACAAGGTAACAAAATGGAGAGGTCAGGACAGGAGAGACCCCAGTCAGTCCAGTGCAAGCCAAGATGTCCAGACAGACTCCCAAGAGATGGAGAAAAGAAAGAAGTGTAGGTTCAATGAGGAGAAGAATCAGATCCTGATCATAGAGATGACGGAGCACCAACACCAGCTCTTTGTCACCTCTAAATTGCCAATAAGTAGGAAGAAGTCTATATGGCAGTCCTTAGTTGATAAAGTCAACAGGTGAAAAGGAGTGTGACCGATTGTGAGAAGCGCTGGCACAATTGCAAGCGCAGAATGAAAGAGCAACTGGCCAGCAATCAAAAGGCATCACTGCAGACCGGAGGTAGAAGCCCTGCACCCCAGGAGGAGCTGGATGAGCTGGAGGAGATTGTGGCAGCAGTCATCCCGGAGGAGTTGGTCACCGGAGTCCAGGGACAGGACCCTGCAGCACATGAAGAGCACCAACAAACACAGGGTAAGCAGCGGGGACAATGTTGTAAATAACTAATGGCACAAAGGAGAGGCACTCACAACCCTCACAGCATTCCCTTCAATGCATCAACTGAACCATTTGGCCATGTTTAACTCTCATCAGCCATCATGTACCAGGGCTGTTGCGCATGGTGGGCTTTCAAGGGCAGGGATACACCTTCCTGTACCACTGGGAAGAGGCACTAAAATAATGTGCACAAAACATAAGGGGCATTTCTGTCATTACCGTCTGTGCTGGTGCACAATTTGCTGCCATGTGCTTATGCAGGCACACCTGCACCATGCTGCAATGGTGCATGTGATTTGGGGATGATTGCTGTTCTGCATCAAGTAACACCTTCCTGCACAACATCAGGCACAAGTGGTGTTTCCACACCACTATGTGTGATGCTCAATGCAGTACATAGAGTCACATGACATTACTGGGACAAACAAAAATGTACTTGCCCTCATTTTGCTACTATGTAAACCCTGAGGTGGTGTATGAAACTGCAGCATTCCCAAAACAAATATATATTTTTTGCATAGTTGTTAAAACATTTTTTTATTTTTTTTATTTGTTTACGTACACACACCTTAAACATCAACCCTGCCCAACCAAAAAATTAAAGCAATACCCCAAACCCCCACCACTAAGAGAAGAACTATCACTAAGTACTACAAACTAATCTAGACTATGCTATCTTACCAAACCCTAACTAACTAAATACCCCAACTATATACATTCATATTTTCAAAGGAAAGGGACGTGCAATGTCCGTGTGCAAGTGTCCCCTCAGTGCTTAATTGTATATGCTTTGAGTTCACGGAGCAACAATACCTGGCTTTTTTTTTCTTGCTCCAACCAGGCAATATGGTACTTTTGGTCTGCCAACTCTGTTCAAAACCCCTGCACATAGGGGGTCTCCACATAGGTTGGTGCTGCCATAGTAGAGGTCAGAGTATTCGTTGATGAAACTTAGGGAAAGAGGACCTGCCCACAGGAGAAGTTGCAATGCATGTAGCCGCAGGCCTTGCTGCTCCGTGGGTGGTGGTGGAGGGTTCCTTGGCTGGACTCCCTTGAGGGAAGGTTTTCCAGGCCCCCGATGCATGCTCCTGGTCATTTCTCCTCCTCATCCTCTGGTACGCCTTGGCAACCTGACGAATGTGGCAGTGCCTCTGTGCCCTCTTCGCAAATTGTTGCTTCTGGGATACACTCATGTTGGTAGCTGCAACATGAATTAGACATGTCAGTCAATTGTATTTTTGGCAAATGAACAACACAAGGGGGGGGGGACACATCTGCAAACCAACCGTCAACTCCACATTGCCCATGTCCATGATATTGTGACTGGCTATTGTTGCATGATAACATTGAAGCATCTTGGAAAATAATTGAAGGACCATGTCACCATTGACTAAGATTGTCATAACCATCAGCCATGTGACCATGCAACGTTATACTCATCATGGTGGTTTGCTCATCATTGGTCCTCATGCTTGCGCAAGTGATCTCAGATCCATTGACATTTGAAAAACTCATCTGAGCAGACTGCATGTAAAATGTGGTCTCACAACAGGGCCACATATGTCAAGGACATATGTCAGGACACATTGCTAAATGCTAAACCAATTGTGACAGGCATCAAATGTAAACTTGTAGGGTGGTGCAGTCACTCATGCCACACAGAGGATGATGACACTAGGCTCTTATTGACACAGATCTGTACCTGCTGAGCTGTGCCATGACTTGATGCATGGTGCCAGAGTAACCTGTTTCCTGTGGTTGTATATGTGTCCTAAACTATGCTCAGCATGATGCATAACAGCACTCAGACCCACCATGTTACATATGGGTGCATGCATGTACTACACTTCATGTACACATGGATCTTGGATCAGCACTGACTAATGTGGTACATTGTGGGTCAATTGTTTTTACATCACATCCTGGACACCATCTGGCTCACCACGAGTAGATGATGCTGTGGGCCATGGCATGTAGTATATCAGTGCAGGATGGATACAAACATACATGACAAGATATGTGAGGATGACATAGGTTAGAAATGTTGCAAACTACGACTCAGATAATGGGCATCACACCACAATGGTGGATGAAGGTTTGGCAGATCAAGTGTGGTATGTTGACCACTGAGCTGCTAATATTAGATAACAATTCACATGGCTATGCATCACACAATGATCTGAGTTAATCAGTGCTACTTGTGGCTCACAGATCAGTGACACATGTAGTCAACAAAATCTTGCAACCCTGCACACGTGTTGGACCCTTTACTTCAGCCACATGCCATACTGTCATCACTGCGATGGGACTCATGTACCATGTCCAACATTTCCATGGCTGTTGCTACACATGTTGCCACCAGTGCATTCATTTAATGGGATGTACATCCTAGACACAACTGCAACCATACAATCCATAGCCAGGTTTAGCCTACCATGTTTGTGGTAGCATACATGCACTTGGTACATGGGATTGCATACAACATACAACTGCACACACAGCTCCTTGCACAACACATTACACACACAGATTGTGACTCACTGGTTGCATCAGGGTCATCGAAGCTTACTATCTCTCCAATAGTGTATGGTTGGGGTCCACCTGCAAGAGGGAATATGAGACATGGCACTGTGAATGTTGCACAAGGAACGCTATGGACAACTATTGCACATCTGACATTACTTGCCAATAACCCTAGTATACCTATGTTGCTGACTACTCAATAATGGCATTATTCATGTCTCAATGACATACATTGGTGGGATAGGCTGACATGTACACATATATGCTGGAACATAACATACATGTCACAGCTACATTGTTAAGTAATTGCAGATGACGTCCTACTGTAACATATTTCAAGCATTGCAAATTGTAATGTCACTCTGCACGTACATGACTCACAGGACACACTCAGCCATGCCACCCTTTACTCCTGTATAATTTTAGATAAAATGTACATGACTATGCAACATACATCAGTAGTTAGGCACTTAGTGGATGTGAACACATGTTCCAGGTAACCATGTACCCTTCCATCATGTCACAGTTGTGTCGGCATGGATGAGCATCAGAACCCATTGGACAAGGACAGGAATAAGTCTTTTGTCTCCTCAGTGATGCAATGTTGCCATTGTCATGGTTGCTTTTTTACACCAACACAATACTTACAGCACTGCCCCTTGCCTGTTTGTAAAGGAGGCCCTATGGCCAACAGACATGTACCTGCAATTGTAAAACAGGAGTCAACCACAGAGATTGTGTACTCACCCACAGTTTCTCCAACCTCCATCCCAATGTGATGCAGAAGGTCCTGCTCCCTGCTCACAATGTCTGCCCAGCGATGTTTGAGGTTCCGGGCAGTCCACTCTATTTCGAAGATCCTGTTCATCTGGGAGAGGACCTTTCCCCCACCGCAGCTTCCTTGCCTCTGTCCGGTAGCCCTGGATCACTAGGCCACCCACGGCCACCATGTTGGGCACGTAATGGAGCACCAGACACATAAATTGACCTACCTCCTCAGTGCTGAGGTGACACACCCTTCCCTTCCATGACATTGTGTTGCACACACCTACCATAAGCTTAACTAAAAAAAATAAAAAAAATACCCAAAGAACCCCCAACTAATCCAACTTACGATACTACCCCAAAGATAGACACCCAACAATGCAATGACAAGACAACACAAATGACAAATGAATAGGACAATACTGAGGTCAGGGACAATAATCGGACAATAGACAGCACAATAGATACCTAAAACACCACTCCAAGACACAGCTACCAAATACACCTTCTCTCAACAAGACAGACAAAAAGACTGTGACTGTAAAAAGAAAGTGAAAGTAATTTTGCAGTTCCTGGAGTGCAGCATGGCAGATCCATTACCTCACTTCCTGTGTTGATGCATCACGTTTTGGACGATGCACTTTTTTTTAATGCTACGTGCCTGGTAGTGATTTTTTATGTCGCATGGCAACACAACATTAGCCAGTTCTGACTCTTCGCATGGTATGCATCATTTTTGGTAGACGCAATGCCATCAGGAAACACGCATGGCAGAAATGAGTTGGATTTTTTGACGCAAGGCATGTAATGTATTAAAAATAGGTGGTGGCCTTAGGAAAATCCCTTTTACATGTATCCAGTCATGTGCAGTGTTGTGATACCTGTAGATACTTCAGATCAACATACTCCTGTCTTTCCATTTGTGAAAGATATGGATTGTAAGTCTACATGTATGACGGTACATGCCTTACTGGGACCAGACAATGCACAGGTCGCATTTCCCATGAGTCATGTCAATGACAAGTTCATAGGGTGGCCTTATGTGGCAAGAACGGGACACATTTACAAGCCCCTTGTGCACCTTTGCGCCTCCGTAGTACCATTCATTTTTACGCCATGGTGGCACTTAACAGGCCCTCACTATGCGCCATATATACAAAGTGGTGCAATGTTAGCATTGTGTCACTTTCTGAACACATTGAGAAACATCATACCTGTGCAGGTATGATGTGTGCAAGGTGGCCATTCCCCCGCATAGAGGCCCAAGAGCATTTGCACTGAGAAAGTTACACAGTGTCATTGCACTGTTCTAGCATAATTTTTCAATGGCTGCCCACTGCTTTAGTGTTATGTCCCTTGGGCCTTCCTGAGCTTTGTTGGCCTAGTGCAACTGTTTTTGGCGCTAGTCCAGCAAAGCGCCACAACTGCACAAACATTTTTGGCACGAGTTTTGTGAATACAGCGCTACCATGGTGTCATTAAGGGGGGTGAAGGGCTTTCCAAGGAAACTAGTGCATCATGGCCGATGCATTATTATCTTGTACAAAAGCCATTAAGTGTGGTCACCTCAGTCCATTGATCACCCAGGGATGCCATGGACTAGTCATGGAATGTGGCCCGTAGACCCACATGTGGGACTGCGCACATGTCAGACAATATGTGCTTTGTCCCAAAGTACACACAGCAGGCTGTCACGCAAGGGGTGGTTGTGTCTGAAATGTATGGTGCTAGCAAGTGTGGTGATCTCATTTACGATATGCTTGCTCAACAGAAACTTCTCTATTTAGCAACTTCCTGACTTCACATGTGTACAATATGTTTATTGTAATAATACGACTGTAGGGGTACATGCATTATTGGGATCTGACTACACAGATGGCTAATTTACACATTTTGTGTAGTCACACAGCTTAGGATAGATGACCTATGTGCTCCACAGGTTAATTTACATGATACCCTTGTTAAGAGTATATCCTGGGGTCCTTTTGAATTTCCTGAGATTGTGGCCAGCTTACTAACCCCTATGACAGTGCATTTATGTGAAAATATAATGTGTGTCCAAAGGAGCAGACATTAGGCAGTTAGGCAACATGGATGACTTACGGTTCCCTATGCAGGCAAATGATGGGATGTTTAGGACAGACATTTGCCATGGATGTGTTTATCATGCAATGGTTGGTTTGTGTTCTTCATGCATGATTCCTTCTGCCTGCTACAGTGGTATGTTTGGTATGTCAGTGCAAAAATGTGCATATGGCAATCATGGACTATATTGCACTTTCAGTACAATATCTTTGGTCATATCAGTGACTGACATGTTGCCCTCTTTAGGTACATCACTGCTGTCTGTGTTAGGATGTGTTTTTCTAAAAACACAATTGGCTATGATGATTCTTCCCATTGGTCCATGCTCACAGTGTTGGGCTACACAGAGCTGTGCACACCTAAGAGAGACATCAAGGTTGTATTTTTTTGTGACAATGTTTTCTCAATGAAAACATTGACAGTACAGTTCCTCACCACATAGTCTTGCACTGTATTCCCTAGTAGCACACACTGTGCATGGCAGAGCTGCAAACAAACATGGATGGCAGGCTACACATCAGTGCACCCTCAAGTGCAGGTTTCCAAATGTACGTCTACTCTCCCATGCCCTACTATTTACTAGGGACATACAGGTTGTTGATGTCAGCCTTGCAGTATTATCTACTCAGGACTTACGGGGGATTTCTGTCAGCCTTGCCCTATTATTTACTAGGGACTTACAGGAGATTTCTGTCAGCCTTGTCCTATCATCTACTAGGGACTTTCAGGGGATTTCTGTCAGTCTTGAACTCTTATCAACTGGGAATTACATGAGCTTGTGATTTGGAATAGTATCTGAGTCTTGATTTCATAGGCAATCCATTAGTAGCTAGTGCGACACGGACATGTCTGTAGACCCTGGGTACACATGTTATCAGTTTACACATGTATCCCTCATACTTGTTTGTGCTGGGAAAACACATAGGTGGGCTTGCTGACAGTGTGACTTGGATGTTAAATAGCCTACACAAAGTGTGTGCTTATGTCTGGTCTTCTACAATGTTGTATTGTGGATTGATACGTAGAGATTGTGTACACATTCTCACCTGCAGAAGCCAGATAATGCATTGTAGGCATCAATTGCCACATTGCATTGCTGGCACTGTTTGGGCGATTGGTACATGCTCATTATCTTCAGCATCCTCACTATCAAAGTCCTTCATACATGTCAGTGTATTTTGTCCATGTGATAATAACCAATGAACCTTGAGGTTGCTACAGGGCAAACAATATTTACCATAGCATATCCATAGCATGCAGGGTGTGGCATTCACACATCTCCGGACTCCAGCTGCAGCACTTGTGTAATCTGTGAGTCACTCCACAAAGTGGCTGTGCCAGTTCAGTAGAGCAGTATCTCAGCTGTCCTTCAATATGTGTGTGAATAATGTGGGCACTCACTCACATCTGCTACCAACATCCTTTGTCAGAAGCACAATGAGTGTGAGTGGATTGTATGTGTACTCCTGACAGCTATTGTACACATATGCATGTGAAAATATGTCTGTGAACTGATAGACACATGGATTTAGCCAAGGGAATGAGAGATGCCATGACATTGTTTGACATACATGGGAGATGAGTACTTATTTGAGTGGGACAGCCCTAGACATACTGGTGCAGTGTGTTCTGTATCATGCATGTGGCAGTCACTGAGGGATATATTAGGAATTTTCACCTGTGACTGAGACATTAAGACATTGTGTTGTCACATAGCTGACACAGACCTACTGTTGTGGGCAGTGACTGCTCTTGTCCTACCAAGGGCTGACATCTGGATAACATTCCTCACATGGAGTAACAATGTGGCTGCTGTCAAATTTCAACCCAACAGACCTGTGTGACACACGTGTTGTAATGTAACATATCTGTTAAGCTTGCAATGCACACCTTACACCCGCACATTCCATTCTCATTGCTTTGTGTGTAGTTGTTTGGTGTTCCTGAGTATGTTCCTACTTGTTTTCCTACTGTTGTGAACTAGTCTTGCTTTCCTAGATGTGTATGAGTTGAAGAAATTCTCAACAATGCGTGAACCTCTGGGTGCCCTAGCAGTGGTATTTGGTGCTTCCCATCCAGAAGTGGGGCTTCATTGTCCTCAACCTCCACCCTGGGGCCCTCCTCCTGTTCATCCATGGGACTTTAGTTTGCACACAGATGTGCAGAATTGCACACACAACAATCATTTTACATACACTTGGAGGTGAGTACAGCAGTCCCCCCCCCTGATAAATCTAGGCATTGGAATTGCAACTTCAGGATGCCAAATGCCTGCTCCACAAAATTCCGGGTGCGGATGTGAGCCACATTATAGGCCTTCTCAGCTTTGTTCTGTGGATTGACATAGGGTGTCATCGCTTCATGGCTGGATACCGTATCCTTGTCAGCTGCAATGAGAAAGGGGAGACAGTGTCATACTTGCACTTGTGTTACTTACCAACTGGCCTTAGTAATGTCTATGAAGTAGAGATTCAGACTTTCATCTGGAATGTGTGGTTTCCTATTTGCTTGCATGATTGTAGTTGTGTGAAGGGGCACCTTTCAGTCAAGGGTACAGGCTGAGGGACTTGGTGGTTGTGTAATTAGTGTGGCATAACAGTTTACCCATGTGGGATGTGTGTGATGTTGCAGACTATTGCATGTGTGCAGTACCATGGGACCTGCAAATTAGCCATTTTGTGTGGTATCCCTTAACTTTTTGCCTCTGTTTCCCAGGTTGTTGATGTGTGCTGGACTCTGTTTTTGCTGTTTTTGTTACTCTGGGCACTTTACCAATGCTAACCAGTGCTAAAGTGCAAGTGCTCCTATACAAAATGTGTATGCAATTGGTTCATCCATGATTGGCATATTTGATTTACTAATAAGTACCTAGTACAGTGCACTAGAGGTGCCCAGGGCCTGTAAATCAAATGCTACTAGTGGGCCCTGGTTGTGCCACCCACATTAGTAGCTCTGTAAACATGACTCAGAGCTGCCCATGCAGTGTCTGTGTATGCAGTGTTAAACTGTAAATTCGACTTGGCAAGTGTACCCACTTGCCTGGCCTAAACCTTCCCTTTTCTTACATGTAAGACACCCCTAAGGTAGGCCCTAGTTAGCCCCAAGGGCAGGGTGCAGTGTATGGTTAAGGTAGGACATATTGGCCCTCATTATGATCTTGGCTGGTTGGAAATTCCACCATCCGGCATGGCGGCCCAGACCACCACATAATGAAGCCAGGGAGGGCAGCCATAGGCGGCCCTCCTCCACCGCCAGGGTGCCTCCAACAGGCAGCCTGGCGGTGGACGGCATCATTATCCGACAGGGCAGCGCTGCTGATAATGATCCCATTTCCTCCATTTCCTCCAGCCTTTCCCTGGCGCCTTTCCCCGCCAGGGAAAGGCTGGCAGAAGGGGTGCTCCGGGGCCCCTGTGCAGTACCCCATTGCGCAGGTCACTGCCCGATTTACGGGCAGTGATCTGAGCGACAGGTGCAGCTGCACCCGCCGCACAGAGGCATTGACGGCGGCTCCATGTGGAGCCACCGGCAATGTCCCAGCCAGGCATTCTTCTGGGCTGGCGGGCGTAAACAATGTTTCTGCCCACTGGCCCAGCAGAATGTTTCTAATACGGCCAGCGGGGTCCCAGGGGGGGCTGGCGTCGCTAAAAAGACCGCCAGCATGAACATGGCGGTGAAAACCGCCATGTTCATAATGAGAGCCACAGTAATGTGTCTTATATGTCCTGACAGTGAAATACTGCTAAATTTGTTTTTCACTGTTACAAGGCCTGTCCCTCTCATAGGTTAACCTGGGGGCTACCTTTAAATATGATTAAAGTGTAGATTTCCTTTGGGAGCGGCTAGACATGTGGAGTTTGGGGTCTCTGAACTCACAATTTAAAAATACATCTTTTAGTAAAGTTGATTTTAAGATTGTGTGTTTGGAAATGCCACTTTTAGAAAGTGGGCATTTTCTTGCTTAAACCATTTCTGTGACTCTGCCTGTTGGTGGATTCCCTGACTGGGTCAGTTTGACAGTTGGGCTGTTTGCACCTCACTCTAGACAGTGACACAAAGGGAGCTGTGGTGTAGCCTGCATATCCTGATGAGCCATCTGTGCTAGGAGGGAGGGAGGAGTGGTCACTCACACCTAAAAAGGCTGTGCTTGCCCTCACACAATGCAGTCTCCAAACCCCTGGTGTGTGCCTGGGGCCTGGCCGAGGCAATGCAGAATTTCACAAACAAGAAAGACTTTTCTTTGAAGTAAGCCTCCTTCAAAGGGCCAAATGGGTATAAGAAGGGACCCAAAACCACAGACTTTAGAACACTTCTGGAAACCAAGAGGAACCTCTGCCGGGAGAAGAGCTGAAGAGCTGAGGAAGGAGAGCTGCCCTGCCTGTGACTGTGCTTTGTGGAGCTATCCTGCAGCTGCTGCTCTGCCTGTGCTAGAGGACAAAGACTGGACTTTGTGTGCCTTCCTTCTTGTTAGGAGCTCTCCAAGGGCTTGATTTAGAGCTTGCCTCCTGTTGTTTGAAGTCTCAGGGACAGCAAAGACTTCTCTCTGCCAGCACCTGGAGCCTCTGCTGAGACTCCTACTCTGCCCAGTGGTGCCCATCCAGCTCCTGGGACCCTGAAAGGAGAAGCTACAGACCAAGAGTGGGAAATCCACACACCGACCGCTGTGCAGGGAAAAGATTGATGCAACTCCGATCCGCGGCTGAAAAATCGTCACACTGCCGGCTTTGAGGCTGAAAAGCAACACTCGCCTGCAGCGCGACTGAAAGATCGACAGACGGAGCTGGAGAAACGAGGTGCAGTATCGCTGATGGATGCTGGTGAGATCGCAACACGCGCTGCTTGGTTTTCGGATCATCATGTGGCAGGATTTCCAACGCAAACATCACTGGGCATGTAAAAACGACGCAAGGCCTACCCAGACTCGAGAGTGCAGTTCGAATCAACGCATCGCTCTCCTACGGAGAGAAGAAATGACGCACGCCGACTCAACTGAAGGGGAAACAACGCACAGTCTTGCTCGTGAGTGATATCAATGCATCGCAAGCCCTTTTTGATGCACACTCTCCCGTGCAGGGTTATTTTTGACGCACCCAGGTACATTTCCACGCTAACAGCATTAGCGTTGTGTTTAAAATTACATGAAGACTCTTTTTGGTTTTTAATTGATAACTTGACTTGTGCATTGTGGATTTTTTGTCGTTTTGGTCTTGTTTGTTTAGATAAATATTTTCTATTTTTCTAAACCTGTGTTGTGTCATTTTGTAGTGTTTTCATTGAGTTACTGTGTGTGTTGGTAGAAATACTTTACACCTAGCACTATGAAGTTAAGCTTTTTGCTTGTGCCAAGCTACCAAGGGGGTGAGCGGGGGTTAGCTGAGGGTGATTCTCTTTTACCCTGACTAGAGAGAGGGTCCTTGCTTTGACAGGGGGTAACCTGACTGCCAACCAAAGACCCCATTTCTAACAAGCCCCTGTGGCACAGGACAGAAAAGGAATCAACTGGATTCAGTGCATTTCTGTCCTCAGCTCCTGCACTGGCACTTAGTCATCTGCCAGGCTCCAACATGGGCACCGTTGCATCATGGTGCACAGATGCCTGTTTGTGGGCTTGATTGATTATGTGCAGGAAGATGTCCCTTCTTGCACATGACCAATCAATGATGGAGATTTAATATGTCGATCTGTCCTGCAGAATGCATCACACATAGGGAAATGGAAAAATCCTCAATTTCTTAATGTCTCAGTCACAGGTGAAATCAAGTATTTCTCCAGGTTGCACAATGGTAATGCCACACATTACATAGCATTAAAGTTTTTGAGGCTGCATTAGGGTACCATTTTCCCTTAAATTTGGGGCTGCACCAAAATGCTATGTGTTTTGTGGTGGCACATACCACTGCAACACCCATTTCACACACCTTCCACACTAAGGGGCATATAAGAAAGTAGCAAATTGGACCTGATGCGCTAGTTTTCTTTCAGCCCCTTTACGCCTCCTAACAACACCATGGTTATGTGGTATTTACTATCAAGCGCACCATCGCTGTCATAACCACAACAAAGTCCAAATTTATGATGCTGTTATGGCACTTTGCTGGACTAGTGTCCAAACTATTTTGATGCTAGTGCAGCAAAGGTCAGGGAGACCCATAGATTATGATGGGGCGTCATTTTTACACCTGCCCTGAGTAGGCATTAGGTATAATGGAAAAAATTGCACAGTGAAATCTTGTTGTATTCACTGTGGCATTTGATCTTGCATCCCTGTGTTGGAACGCCCCCTCCCTTGCACACACCATGCCTGACGCAGCCATGAGATGCCACAAGGGTTTGCAGAGTGGCATAATGCATGCATATTGCTAATTTGCAACATGAAACAGGTGAATGGCCACCTTAACGCCACCTTAGCATCATAGTAATTACACTAAGGTGGTGCTAAGACTGCACAAGGTGCATGTAAATATGTTTCTGAGTGATGTGTCTGAAGGTGTGGCATTTACAAGTCGGCGTTAAGACACAAAAAGTGACTTGAAACCACCCTGTAAATGAGGAGTGGGCATTTTCACCAGAGCATCAGTAACATTGATGGTCTATGGGTCTTGTAAATAGGGCCCTATGTGAGGATGATGTGCATTGGATGTGTGGAGTGATACATGCTGCATATGTGTTGATGAGCAGTCATCCATGAGTCACTATCCATGTGTGCAGAGTGTGGTGTGTGTGCATAGTTTGGCCTATATGTTTAATTTGTTGTATGTGTTATGTAGCGTCTGCTAGCTTACCTACAAGTAGGCCAATTCCATATTGTCCATCCTTGAAATGTTTGAGTGCCTGAAGATAAAGTCATCATGAACACTGCCAGGATATTTAGCAAGGACATTTGTAAAGAGCCTCCGATGACCCACAATGGCCTGCACATTGATTGAATGTGGGTGCTTCCTGTTGCAGTACAGGTGTTCAGTTGCAGCCAGAGGCATAAATTGCATGCAATCCATGGCACCCATCACGTGTGGAAACTCAGCAATTGCACAGGAACCTTCTTTTATCTCCTGCTGCAGTTGCAGGGTGTTGGGGAAGAGGATGTGGCAGGGAGTTAGACGGATTATGGTATCCAGTACGGTTGGCAGGAAAGCAGAAACGGAGGGCTGGGATATTCCACCCACTTGTGCTGCAGTTGTTTGGAAGGAACGACTGCTATTTGTTGGAGCAGCTGGGTGATGGACTCCCATTTCAAACAATTATGTTGTATGAAGCTATCTTCTCCAAAACCAATAATTGATGTTCTTTAGCGATAGATTCGCTCCCTCCTCCTGTGCTGCCTTTGTGGTTGCTGTGGTGTTGATGATGGGTGATGCGGTGGCACTGGTAGTGCTGGTGGTGCTTTGCGTCATCACTGGCGTCATCTGCGGGTGCCTAGTTGGAGCATTAGCAGGTCCATGTTGTTCTGTGGGTTGCCAGAGTGTTTTGTGTGTGTTGTGTTCTCCTTATATACCTGTGCCTGTGAGTCATTTTAATGCCTGATTCGACTAGGCATTAAAATGTTGACTCAAGTGACGGCTAGCAACATTTTTCCTTAGCGCATCTTTTTTTGACAATCTTGTAAATATGATGCTAGCGTGCTAGCATAATTTTTTTAGTAAGGAACAACTGCCCTGCATGTCATTGTCAGTAAATGACGCAAGGTGAAACGGCGCTCCTGAAAAATGAAGCACGTCTAAGAAAAGTGGCACTAGACATGCCCAGTGCCTTTTTGTAAATATGGTGCTGAGTTAGTGCCACCGTTGCGCCAAAATAAAATGGATACAAAGTTCCAAAAACTCCCCTCTAACTTTGTCTGCTGTATAACTGGAAAGATAAGCCTTAAGAATATAGCAGATATGTGCTATAGTCAGTCAGCCTTCCTCCTGCCTTAAGAAAGAAAGGAACCAAACAAACAAACAAACAAAGAAGGCAGTAGAGAAAGAAGGAATGAAAGAAGGAAAAAAGCATACAAGAAGGAAAGAAAGACAGCGAGAAGGAAAGAAAGAAGGCAAGAAGGAAGGATAAAGAAAGAAGGAAAGAGAGAAAGAAAGAAGGAAAGAGAAACAAGTGTAAGTAGGCAAGAAGTAAAAAAAGGAAGGCAACAAAGAATGAAGGAAAAAGAAAGAAAAGGAAGGGGAAAGAAGAAGGAGGAAGGAAAAAGAAAAAAGAAAAGAAAGAGGAAAGAAGGAACATACATAAGAAGGCATGATAGAATAAGGAAGCGAAGAAAATGCCAGGCAAAGGTAAGAAAAGAAGGAAAGAGGGCAAAGATAGAAAGAAGGCAAGGAAAGAAGGAGAAAATGAGCAAAGAAAGAGGAAAGACAACATGTGAAAGAGAAGGAAATAAGAAAGAAGGTATAAAAAAGAAAGGAAGAAGCCAAGAAATGGCAAGTAAGAGCCAAGGAAAGAAGACAAGAAAAGAAAGTAAGGAAAGAAGGCAATAAAGAAGGCAAGGAAAGAAGATAAGAAGCAAAAAGAGGAATAATATAAGGAAAGGGAAAAGAAAGAAGGTAAGAATAAAAAAGGAAGAAAAGAAAAAAGAAAAAAATGAAGAAAGCAAAAAGGGCAGAAAGAAAGAATTAAAGTAAAAGCAAGGAACGAAAGACAGTAATAACGAAAGAAAGAAAACAACAATGGAGAAGAAAGATAGAAAACAATGAGAAAAGAAAGATAAACAGGGTTTACAAAGATGGAGCACACTCATTACCTTACATTCAGAGTTTAAGTGATCCGCGGTTTCTATTACTGTTGTCTCACAAAAGGCTCTGTCTGCTTCCACAACTTTTTTAGACTAGTGAAATAGTAGCAGTCTGAAAAACAAATGCCACTCCTAAAAGAACTTACAACACCATTGTCAGGAGATAGGCATCCTACCCTGTTGTGTGCACTTTACATAAAGCTCTAAACACACAGCGACGCTAAAGTAATTTTAAAGTAAAAACAAAAACACTGATGCTGGGGGAATCTACCTTGTGCACGGATGTGTTTATTGTGAGAGAGCAAAATGCAGTCACTCAAAGTGAAGTTAAGGAGTGGCTTAGTTAGGCTAACCCACTGTTCCATGCTGTAGTGGGCAGAAGCAAAACGAGTGACATAACATACTAATGGATGAAGAGAGTTGGCTGAAAGCCCCTTAAATCTGCATATGATACATATACTTTTAGTAAAATGTAAAGGTCTTGGCTAACGAAAGTACATGAGTTTCTGCAATTGGAAAATTACACTTCCTTGACATGCATTCGGATTTATCTCCTTTTTTAAATTGTCAATAATTGCCTAATCTGTATCCACACATGTGCATTTTACGTTCTTTGGTTTTGACCTTATTTACTACTGTGATGACCTTGGACTATCACAGACTATAAGGACCTTTTATTTTTATCTGTAGTTCAGTAACTGTGGCAGGGCTAGAAATAGATGTGAATGGAATTTAGGCACATATTTTAGGACTAATTACATGTATTCTTGTTCTGCACTCTGTTTCTCACGTTTTCCGTGGGCGCAGCTATTATTTCCCCCCTCATTTGGGAATAAACTTCTCATGATTCACATGAAAACGGAAGAGAAGGGACCATTTGAGTGTTGGTGCAGCACACATGCTTTCCTCATAACACATGCAGATTTGCTGTTGAAGATTAGTACGTGAGTGGAATGTATTTATATTTGTCCACAGGAGAAAACAGACAGTTATTGTCTGATGGACTATACTTGTTTGCTTTTAACGATACTTGTTTGATATTTATTATCTCCTCGGGAGGTGTAGTCTGAATAAAGAATCCATTTAGACTGAACCCAAAAGATTATTGTGAAGTATGTTAATTAGTTTATATGGCTTCCAGGGACCTCTGTTGTTAAAGAGTCAGGCCTTTGGAATGTACTGGGAGTGATGGCGCAAACCTTCAGATGCACCAGAGGTCCTATCACTACCTGTTGAAGATAGAGCGCAAAAGGCATGGATTGCCACCCTAGTGTATGAAAGAGAGGCATTGAAGGAGAAAATAAAATGTGGTCCAACAGATAGTAGAGAAGTCACAACAGAAGACTAGACCTTCTGTGCCAAAATCATTCTCACCCCATAATCCAAGGGTATCCAAAGCTATGTGGCAAAAACATATAGGAAAAGTTCTCCTGCCCTCCCTCACTCTATCTCTACTGTTTTTCCTAGTAGCCCCCACCAATGCCAGCAGGAATACAACTATGCAGTACAATAATTCAAATAAATGAATGAGGAAGGGGGCAGTGGACAATTACGAACCGAGCAACACTTGTCAGACTACATGTCCGAAAAGGATGCCAAGCACAGGGCGCAATCAGTGTTTATTGGTAGGGCATAGGATATTAATACCTGAAACTCCTCTGGTGGTCTTAAAGTGGTCGATTGCACCCATTAAAAACAGAAGCACGTGGTCGCTGATAAATGGCTGAATGAACATTCTGATTACCCAACAGTGGAACAACACTTTCCTGGGCAACATGCTTGTCTGAATGCTTATCTGAACTCGGGACTAAAATATGTAAGCTGGATAAATATGGATGATTGAAGCCCGCAGTCTGATTGTATTGATAGGATGTGGGGTCAGTAATCTCCTGCAATAAACCGAGGACTTTTTTCTGTGACATCATTCATGAAGGTGTTGGTGCTATAATAGATGGCACATGATTTCCATGCCCCCTATTTTCTTTTTTTACTTATTTCTTCCTTCCCTTCAATGCTTTGATGTCTTATTCTGTCCCCCTGTGTATACAAAGGTCATTTGGGCGAATGCTGAATAAAAATGATATCAATAGGTGTATATTTTCAAAAACTGAAAAGCTGATATTTGAGATCAAATTGATTGAATTTCCAAATATGTATTCAAAGAGAATAATTGAGGGATAATCACTTCTGCTGTCTCAGATCCTATTCTGTAACCCTGCCTGAGCCTGTAAGGTTTCCCATAGAATGAGAGCTACCAATGGTATATGAGTCTGTAAACCCTTTCGAGTTCTGTTGTCAGTGAGATGTATTTATTTTATTGAAAGAGATTCTCAGTCATGGCAGAAGGGTGAGCCTTTACTAGCAATGTCCAGGATGGAAAAATGGAACAAAGTGACATGTAGAAATGACGACAAATGTCATAGGCCATAAGAAATTGTATTTTCTTTTTGAGTTTAAAAAATCTTTATTTATCAGCAAAAAGACCATATATATTAAATCTCATAACAGCAAATACAACACTATGCAAGCACATTCCAACAGTGTATAAGAAAAGGACAAACAGCTTTTCAAGGGTAATTTTTGAAATAGAAAGGAGAGAGGGGAATAGGGAAGAAGATAAGGAAACATTACTATAGATATACATCAGTAATATTTCAGGTCCTCACACTTTATGAGAAGAGAGTATAAGTAATTGTAAATAAAAGAGAAGTGTAAAACAGAATAAACAATCTGTCAAAAGAAATATATATATATATATATATATATATATATATATATCTCCAAATGGAAATATTAACTTCACTCCAAAAAATCCCAATGTTGTGTTTTTATTAGAACAATCAGCAACCAGCAACGCGTTTCAACTACTCACAAGTCTGGCTCACGGTACACGAGAGGAGTTGAGACGCGTTGGTGGTTGCTGATTGTTCTAATAAAAACACAACATTGTGATCTTTTGAAGTGCGGTGAATATTTTCCTTTGGATATAATTATTCTGAGGGTAGTCCCCTCTGTCACTGACACGGGCAGCTGAGTGCGCCGCCAATACTTTTGTTCTGACCTTTTGCTTGGTATATATATATATAGTAGAAGGCGTTTTGCCGAAACGCGTTGACAGACATCTCACTTGGGACTCTGAATTACCTGTATAAGAAAAATAAATTTATGAACTAAATACGAGCGCTTTGGACTTAATTGACTTCGAGACTTGGGAGATACGTGATGGGATCGGTGCAGCCGTCAGATGGCTATCAGTCCATCTGTTGAAGAAATAATATATATATATATATATATATATATATATATATATATATATATATATATATATATATGAAAGAAAAGATGTCCTGATCTGTATGTTACGGCGCACTTAATTCTCCGGTGGTGCTGGTTTGAGGCAGGACAACCATATTTTCAGAAAACAAGATTCTCTTTCTGTTTTAACAAGAGAAAACCGCACTCTGTCGTTGTGCCAAAAATACCTTAACTTTTAATACATTAGTGAGATCATAAACAAACAAACAGGAATCCCCTGACGCGTTTCGGTCTCACCGGACCTTGTTCACAGGTGTTTCCTGTGTGCTAATTTCGGCGCTTTAAATAAAGTACTCCAAAGTAACAGAAAAAATACTCAAGTTACACCACTTATCAAGGGTTACTCCATAACATCACTAAATATATATACTTTAACAAAGAAAAATTAAACGTTTTTCTATATACATATTTACCAAATTGTAACAGTGTTTTAACTACAATCCAAGGTGTTTTTCACTGAGTTCCACATTGCATTCTGGTATATGTAGTTTATAGCATGTCATTGAATCAAATTATTTTTAAATATATGTCATAAAATCTTGTTTCAGCGACTAATGGAGACTTCAAAACAATTTCTGAGGTGTGTTAACAAAATATAGCGGCCCTCATTAGTTTTTAATTTATATTCAAATTGGATTCATATTCATGTATTGCATGTTACCTACAATAGCACAATCCCCAAAGTTTGTTTTAAACAAGGCCCTCACTAAATCCTGCACCTCTGATGTAAGAAAATTAATGTTTGGGTATTATTCCTTCAGTCAATTCATACTGATAGCGCCAAAATTGTATGTCTATCTGACAAATGACAACGGGAAAGAAAGCATCTTATCAATTGGTGGAAATGACATAAAATAAATGAATGGCAACATCTTATGAGCTATGACAACCCTTATAGGTGTACAAATAACTCCTCATCCTGATTTAAACCTAGCGGGGTGAGAGATTGGATATCAAGTATATGTCTGGATTCTAGTTGACGCAATTTCTTTTCTCTGTCACCACCATATTCTGATTTTAGTACCTGATCAATTACATAGAATGTCATGAGTTCCCACTTGCTATCATGTTTCTGTTCCATATGTCTCGCTGTTGCATAGCTCCTATCTATATTGATAGTTGCTCGAATATGTTCTAAAATTCGCTTTTTAGTCTCACATATGGTACTGCCAACATATTTCAACCCACAAGGACATTCAACCTGTGAACAAGGTCCGGTGAGACCGAAACGCGTCAGGGGATTCCTGTTTGTTTGTTTATGATCTCACTAATGTATTAAAAGTTAAGGTATTTTTGGCACAACGACAGAGTGCGGTTTTCTCTTGCTAAAACAGAAAGAGAATCTTGTTTTCTGGATATATATATAAATATATATATATATATATTTTATCAATATGAAATATAAAGGCAGAGATATTGTTTCACTCTGGATGGTACTTTTGCAAACATGTTTTTGAAATAGAGAAAACTTGATCCACATTTTCTCGAAGAAAGGTATTGAGTGGTAACCCTAAAGAATCTCTGTTATGCATATTTGTTCAGGTAAATGCAAATACGATGTCTAGTTTATGCTGGTAACAAATAGATTCCCACCGTGTATTGTATGATATTTTAGCTGAACACTTCCAGTTAATAGCTATTTGCTGAAAGGCAACTGCCAAAAATAAATCTATCAGTTTATTCGTAAGAAATTGGGGAGAAGACAAATTAGTTAAAGATCCTAAAAAAGATTTAAGATTTTAAAGAGATGAGAGTCTTTAAAAACTTGTTTAATTTGAGCCCAAAACTTATGCCAAAAACAATGTATTGGGACACCAAAATAACGTGGATAAGATCACTGTTGGCATCACAAGACCAACATTTTGTTTACTTGTCCATAGAAAACTTGCACTGCGAGTTGGAGTAGTATAAAGTCTGTGATAAATTATCCTATGAATACAAACCCAACCCTTATTCCAAAAGGAAACAGACATCCGATGAGATACCTAAGTCATGTTCCCAAAGCAGCTCAACCTTGGACTTAGATTGCAATGGATTGGGAGGAGAAAGATACTTATATATTATGGAGGCTTTAGGAGAAGTTTAGGTAAAGTTAGGCTACTATATATAGTAGCAGAGTTATTTGGTAAAGTAAAAAAAATGTCTAGAATAACATTGACAAGCATCGAGAAGCGAGGTTGAAAAGATTGTGGACAATGAAATGTATTTTTAAAGTGAGGAAAAGTAATAAGAGCATCTCCTTCAAATAATTGTGATATCTATATAATACCCTTAGTATTCCGAGATTTCCAAAAGATGGGTCCATTATGTATTCTTATTCATTTTTTATACCATATAGGCATAGTCAAAAAGGCGGATCGGGTGAGAGCAGTAGGAGGATTTATTGATCAAAGCAAAAAAGAAGTATTCCTAAACTGGGGCAATAAAGTGAATGAGGATTTAGAAGAAAAAGAAAGACTTTCTTATGGGGTAAAATAAAAAAGTAATTTATTTTCAATATCCATCCATAAATGAGGATAGGGAGAATCTACAGTGGACACCAAAAGAGAAGCTTGACATAAACCAAACTAAAATCAGGAAAATAACTCCACCTACCATCTTAGATTGATTAAGAAGGGAAAGATAAACTCTGTTTTTTTGTGACCCCATAAAAATTTAGAAAGTAAAGAATGAATTATTTTAATGAAGGATTTAGGGATATTAACTGGCAGCATAGAAATTATATAAAGTAAAAGCGGAGGTAGCTTAATTGCAATGAAATTTAAGCATCCCCACCATGACAGAAATAATGGGTTCAATTATGAGATTACAATGTGTGTAAAGCAGTATTTTCAATTGACAGTAACAGTATCTTGAACTTAATTAGTAAACCAGATACCTGAATATTTTACATTAAGCTCATGGAAGAGAAGATGTGATAAAAGATTATTTAGTGTTATATTTATTTAATAGAAGAATTTCAGTCTTATCCATTTTAACTTTGGAACCTGACGCTTCAGAGAAAGAGAATGTCTGTGAGTAATGCAGGAAGAGAGACTTCAGGCAGTGATTTAAAATGAGAATGCCATCAGCATAAGCAGCTAACTTTAAAGATTGGTCACCTTATAGGACACCTGTTATGGATGAATTCTGCCAAATGGAAGATAAAAAGGGTTAGAGTGCTAAAACAAAAAGCAGGAAAGGTCAACCCTGACAAACCCCACAGGACAGGGGGAAATACGGGGAGGTTACACAATTAACTACAGCTGAAACGTTTGGAGAATTATATAAAAGTGAAATAAGGGCAGTCATTTTTGGGCCTAAGCCAGGCCAAGACAAAAATCAGGCAAAAAGCGTACCACAACTCTCATCTTTAGGGGTAAAAGGTCGCTTTAATAGTACATGTATGAAATAAACATTAACCTTGGCATCAAGCCTAACAAAACTACAAATACTTCACTAATACAATATTTCCTCCTAACCCCTCCCCCATCCTCTAAACTTGCCCCTCACCAATACCCCTTGATCAATCCATTATCCATCTGTCCTGCTGACAACCTTCTGTAGCTCCCCTTGTGTTTCCTCCCTTGTGTTCCTTGAGAAAACCTCCCTGCCCTCTAATCTTTTTGCATCATCCCCTTCCCCCCCACCCCACCAGACCTGCCTCCCAGCAGCATGAAAGATATCTAAAAACCTATAAACATGAGCCAACATAGCCCAAATCCACAGACCTGTCATATTAGAGCCTATTTAAGCCCTGACAACCAACCAGGAATGTGCCTGCAACACCAAAAAAAACACTTGTCAAGAAAACACCCATGAAAATAGCATGCTCAAAAACAAAACAGTCTAGATACTATGAGAGGGCCCAAAAAACAGTACCACCTCCTGGGTGTGACAAACGGCCAAAGAGGCCACCCACACCCTGCCCACATCTATATATTTCTCACCCACAAAACCCACCCCATCCGGTAACCAAGCCAATTAAATTCGTCCCGTGGTTCTCACCCATCGCCCGATAAGCCCAGGGGGAGACCGGGCAAGCCATCTGCTCCCCCCAAACTCCCATTTAAGCATAAACTCCCAGCTTAACCTATCAAATATTTTTACAGCATCAATAGTTATTGCTGCTAGTGGATATTTAAGGAGAGGATCCCTACTTAAGACATTTAGAAATAATCTAGTTTTATCAGAAAGTAATAGACCTTTTATAAATCCTGAGTGCTCCTTACCTGTAATGTGAGGAAGCAAATCTTCAATGCGAGATGCTAGAAGTTTTGACAATATTCTATAGTCCACATTTAGTAGAGATATTGGTCTATAGTTTGATAGACTGTGGCTTCTTGAAATGTACCTGATGTATAACCTTCAGTAGTGAAAAAGTGGAAAAGTTTTAATAATCAAGGCAAATGAATATTTGAAAAATTGAGAATTTTATTTACGGAGAAACCATCTGGGCTAGGTGCCTTTCCCTTATGTAAGAGTGTAAGCGCTTGTGAGATATCCGATAGGGATACATCTGCCTCTATAGAATTAAACTCCCTATAAGGAGGAATGATTTTGGAGAGTTTTGAAGATATGGATCAATATTCGCGGAACGTATTTGAGAATCAAGAGTATACAATGTTTTATAGAAATTAGTAAATTCCTCTAAAATATCCTTAGAAGTGGAGGATACGAATACTGAGTCCACCCATCCGTGTTTGAGTTTTAATACTTCAGTATCATTCAGGTGAGTTTCCAGCAGCCAAGTCAAATCTGGGTAACCTTAGTTAAATGAGACAATACTCTTTGACCTTTTATAGGGTTAATAAATCCCTTTACATTCCATGAAATTATTCTGAATACAACACATTTACAAGCTGAGGAGGACAATTCGAACCATTAAATAAGTACAAAATGTAAATATCATAATAACAAGAATGAGAAAAATATTATAAAGTAAAATACAAATAGAGGAAAGGATAGTACAAGGATAAAAAAGAGGACAGGAGTAAGATGAAAGGGAACATAAAGAAGAAGAAGGGAAGAGTAAGAGTACATGTCAAAAAATGATGACTGTATACACATACCTGGATTCAAAATAAGGAGAAAATGGAGGGTGGTGACAACACAAATGAAGATGGCACATCCCACAGGGGACACACACCAACAACAAAAAAGGCACGAGAAATGGATGGGGAACTTCCTAGGAAATGCGAATACCTGTTAAGGGAGAACAAGATACATTAACCTATACTACTACTCTACATTAAACTATATTAAGAAGCATTAGAATTGAGAAAACATGAAGAGAAGAACAATAATAAAAATGTAGCGATAAGAGGGCCCTTGTATGTCCATAGAAACATTCATGTGACAGTTCATAAAACTCCTAAGAGAAGATGGATCTTCAAACATTATAGTGTTATTATATGTGACTTTAAAAAGACGTGAATGAAAAAGGCCATAGCAAGCTCCTAAAGTACGTAAGGCAGGACGAAGGTTGAGGAATTCTTTTCACCTATTTGCTGTTGCATTTGAGACATCCTGTGTAATAAAAATCTTTTTTGCTTAACCATATAACCATTCTTTTGGATTTAGCTGCATCCACAACTTTCAAGAGGTTGGTGAATTCCAAAAATAATATGATCACTCCTCGAGTTTTAATAGATGTGGCAGAAGAAGAGAGATGTAGACCCAATCTGTGTGCTTGCTGAATATTTCGGTTAGTGGATGGGAGAAATCCAATAATTGCGGAAAGAAGCAGGCAAAAATTGAAACTAAATCCTCTCCCTCTGTTCCTTCTGGAAGACCATAGAGGTGTAAATTGTTGCACCTATTCCTATTTTCTAAATCTTCTGAGTGTTTGTTTAGCTGAACGACCTCCTTTCCCAAGATCCCAATTTTATTAGTTTCATCTTGCAAGTCACTAAACCGTTGTTCTACCTCCTAAACTCTCTTCACCATAATAGACCATTTCGCATCTAGATTTTGAATCATACTATTGGTTTCTTCCACAAATATGCAAAGGGCTCTATTTTATTTTTTTAATTTTTGCTGCAGGTGCAATTGCATTATCTCACATAAATACATTTGAACTCTGATCATATCTTGAACATAGAATTCCATAATCAAATAGTCCGTTATACATTCATTCCCCCCCCCATATGCCCTCAAATCTGGGCAAAGCTCCCACCCGTTGAACAGATAGCTTTTCTCTTTCACGCACCATTTCCATCTTTGCTTCCCATGCTGAAAAGGCAGGGGGTGTTGGTGATTTCCAAGCCTGAAGAATCAATGACTTAGCAATTAAAGTAGCAACAAATATAATTTGCTTGGATCGGGTTGGTAACCCTGAATGTTGGGAGAAACCAATTAATGCCTCCAGTGGATTTGGAACCAGTTTATAGGATATAAAAACACTGATCCTCTGAAATAATTTCTCCCAAAATGTTGTCAAGTGTTTACATGTAAAACGTATATGAAGCCAATCCCCCTGAAGCACCTGACAGCGTTGACAAGAGCCTGATATTTCAGGGTACATTTCCTTTAATCCACCTGGAACATAGTAGAACAGCCATTTAGAAAAAAACACAATTTCTTTTTTAATTCCCCCCCCCAAGTGCTATATATGTTAGGTTGTTGTGAATTTTCCATTGCTGTATTTCTATTTTGCATCCAGTGATGTTTTCCACTTTAATTAAAAATTGAGCGATTATGTCAGATGTATGCCCTGTACAGAACCTCCTATACCAGTTACCTATGCCCAGTAAGTTCCCAAAATAGGCCTGGCCAATAGTGAAACTAAAGCTTTCAGTTGTCCTCTCCATTGTTTGCAGAAAATGTTGGATTTGATGATAGGAAAACCTGAAATCATCAAAAATAGTGTCTCTTTCAGCAAGACATTGCGTCCACGTTTTAATATGATGCCCTATACAAAAAATCAGCAAATCTCTTGACCCCCGCCTCTTCCCATTTCTGTACATATCCTTGATTAAGCTCTAGACCTAACATCCAAACATCCTGTAGTTTAATTAATGGGTTGACCCTACAAATTTGGTATTTTACCTTTATCGACCACATACTGGCCTGAATCATTCCCGGGAGTTTTTACTTCACTCGTTTCAGAAGGCGAGGTTGTTTAAGAAATCGAAGAAGTTGTAAGCAACTTTCATCTAACATATGGTTAAGATAGAAGCTAGTTGTTGGCAATAATGTGGTCTTTGAAGCCGAATCCAAGAAGGATGCCTCATAGTAAGTTTTAATATTGGGGAGTGCTAGCCCCCATCTTCCACTGAAAGAGCTACCTTCTCTAGCTGCAGCCGGGGTTTCTTATTTGCCCATATAAATTGTCTAATCAGCGAATCAATTTCCTGAAAGAATTTTTGAGGAACTCTCAAGATTATGCTTGAGGAAATAAATAGCACCAAAGGAAGAATCATCAATTTGACCAATGCCACCCATCAGAGGAGATGTTTGGCATTTCTTTAATAGACCTTATATTTTCTTAAGAGTGCTTATGTAGTTTAGCCGAAAAGGATCCGAAAAGTCATTGGATACAAATATCCCTAAGTATCTAATGGGACTAGAGGCTGAGGATTGGACCCTAACGTCCATCGGAGGAACTATTTTCTCAGCATTTTACAAAAGAGTTTCTGACTTAGCACAGTTTATTCTATATCCGCCCAGGTCCGAAAAGATTGCAATCTTAGAGAATGCTCTGGCAATATTACGTGAATCTGCACACAGTTATAAAATCATATAATCAGCGAGTAGTTTAAGTTTAGGTGCTTGAGGAAGTGGAGGATATATATGTTTATCTTGTCGAATTGCCGCTGCCAATGGTTCAATGAAAAGTGCAAAAAGTACCAGGGAACATATGTCACGAGCATTGTTGCTTGCCTCGTGATATATGTACTAACCCTGCTATTTGTGCTTGTATTAGGACCTTGGCTTGAGTTTCCAAATAGAGGTTGCTTAATGCCTGAATAAACTTCCCTGGAAACCCAAACCTTTCTAGAGTCATAAACAACACTTCCCATTGAACCAAATCGAATGCCTTCTCGGCCTTCAGCAGTATAATAGTTGCCAGATGCTTATTTTGGGAGAAATAGTCAATTGCCTGTACGTAGAAATTAGTATTCACGGACAATAGCCGTCCTGGGAGAAAGCCGCATTGGTCCTGATGTATAAGTCCCTGTGCCTCTAGGGCTGTGTGCACTGCTAGGATCTTTGTAAATAACTTATAATCCTGATTAAGAAGACTGATCAGTCAATATGAGCCTGGTTTTTCCAGAGTCTTATCTTTTTTTTAAAAACTAACCACTGTGACCATAGAAAATGAAAGTGGAACCTTTCCCCCTTCTAATATTTCATTAAATAAATTCACTAATATTTTAGTTATTTGGCACTCCAAAATCTTATAGACTTCCACCGGAAGACCATCCTCCCCAGGTGCTTTCCCATTAGGCGCTGCCCAAATTGCAATTTTTACTTCCTCTAGAGTAATGGGAGCCACAAGTACAGATTGTAGTTCTTGATCTGACGCTGGCAATACGACTGTGCCTAGGTGCTATTGAATTTGCAATGAATCTGCTTGTATGGTCTCAGTATTGAGCTTGGTGTAATGAGAGAGAAAGACTCTCTCTATCTCTTTGGGCTGAATGTCTGAATGTTTTTTATCATATTATTATTATTATTATTTTGACTGACCAAGCTAGCAATCTCCCTGCATGCTCATTCTCGTCATACTGCTTCTGAAAGCTCGTGTGCCTATGAAGGATTTCGCAAGATGTGTAAAAATCTCTTAATCTAGTCTGGGCCCTTTCAAGCGAAGAGGCCGTCTCCTTATCACATATTAATTGGTGTCATCTTGTCATATGTTCAAGCTCTTGTTGAAGTGTAATATTTTTTCCCTAGCTATCTTCCCTAAATGAGCTTTAAATTAGACTGCCTCGCATCGTATGTGGGCTCTGGTGGGTTCCCATATATTAAAAAGGGAGGCAGAGCCTTTATTCATATTCAAGAATTCTGCAACTGATGCTTTGAGGGATCTAACCCAGCCTTCCTCTGTTAAAAGAGATTTATCCAAACTCCAGTGCGGAAAACTTGTCTGACTATTAGGTCCCATTATTATGCTGGACCAGGGGACGGAATGATCCGAAAAGGGATTGGCCTGTATACCCGACCCCTGTCTTGCCAAAGCATATGAACTTAAGATGTAATCAACCCTTGAGGCAGTACTGTATCTTCTAGAAAAGCAGATGAATTCCCTTTCCTGAGGATGTTCCGCCTGCCACACATCTATCAACGCTAAGTCACGAGCTAACTTGGTAAGCATTTGAAATGATCTTGGTTTATTCTGTGTTTTATTCTTACGTGATGTGTCTACCTGAATATTTGGTATGATATTGAAATCGCCTCCTATGATGTAATAGCCCAGAAGTAATGATAAATATGCATATAAGGTCCATATGGACCCTAAATCATCCTTGATGGGGCCATAAAAGCTCACAAATGGAATCTCCTTATTTATTACTATTGTGGTCAATATTGGATCCCTAAAAACCCCTTTCACCACCCCTGGGCAATCAAGAGAAACTAAAACTGTCACTCCCCTCACTGCAGCATTGTCTGAGGCAAAAAATGAATGCATAATAAAGTTGGAGAGTTTAGGGAGTTTTGCAAGGAGTTTTAAATGGGTTTCTTGCAGAGAAATAACTGCACTTGCGATGCTTTTAACCACTTAAGTATCGCTTACAAGTTTACATTGTTGTTAGCACCATTCAAATTACATGACGTAATTTTTACCCTATTCTCATCTATCCCTTATCTTCCTATATAGCTCTACAAACAATTGCCATACCCCCACCACTTGCTGTGTCCCCACTGAACAAATATGACCAGATGCAATTCTCCTTCATTTTTTCCTGTACATAGACAGCTGTGCTGATCTCCATGTTTTACCACATCCCCATCAAATACTCTGTCCCCAAGTGACCGGTGTAGGTGGCTATATTCCACCTGCATTTTCTCCTCTAGCTCCACCCAGTGCTCCCCCCTCTCCTGTCCATCAACAAGGGCCTTACCTGCCCCGGACCCGCCCTCCCATTGCTCCCTAGTGACCCACTGCACCCTCCCGAAATCGACCCTACCCTCCCTATCCTCCCCTCCAACCCTAAGATTGAGTGCATTGGTATGGCACTCTAGAGTCTAAGCCTTGGGAGGCGGCAGTGATATATCGATTACCTATCCAAACCACACATTTTGCTCATGGCCACTATGACTGTTGCCTTAATGTGTCCAAAAGGTCCTTCACCTGCTGCATATTTTGAAAGATATAAGCCTGCCCCTTGTGATACACCTTAGGTTTGGCTAATTGTACAATGCCTGCCGGGGCCCCCAGTTTCTTGAAGTCATCAATCAATCCCACAAATTTGTGTTGTGGTCGTGCAGCTGAGACCGACAGGTCAGAAAAGATCCAGAAACTAAAACTGTTGTTGAAATTGAAATTTTTGACTCGTATTTGCTTTTTGATCCCATAATCACCAAAATTGACCAATATAGTACGTGGATATTTTAAATTTGTGGCACGTTTTGCAGGGACTCGATGAGCCCGCATGATGGAAAGATCGTCTTTAGTCCCGGCCCTCTCGGGAAGGATATGCTTATACATTAGGTCAGAGATCACTTTAGTCACAGATGATGCTGTCTCTGTCTCTTCCGGGACTCCTATAATCCCTAAGTTAGGTCGTCAAGATCTATTTTTCTGCTCATCAAGTTTAAGCTGGAGTTCCTCAAGTTCAACCTGAATTTGCAATCTTTCTGACATTTGTTGATTTTTCGCATCCTCGAGGTCTGACCCCCCTTTGTTCAACTTGAAAGACCCTTGTAGACAGAAGAGTTAGATTGGTATTTAACTGCTTCAGCTGCTCATGATTTTCTTTACGGGCCTCCTCCTGTGAGACTTTAATTGTGAGTAGTTCTTCCAGAACTTGACCAAGCATGGCCTCCACTACAGCTGTGCTCTCTGATTATTTTGTTAGCTCTGAGGTAGATACGAAAGCCTGAGACGCCTGAGTGGGGGTTGTGCTAAAAGATTCCAAAACAGGTGAATTTGGGGATGGACCACCTGACATAGAGTCCAATAACATATCGGGAGTTGTTGGCCCCCCCTGCATTCTCCCTTTAGTCATATCTGTCGTGCTTGCCATGTTTGGACCCAATGATATATTGGGAGTTGTTAATCCACCCTGTATACTCCCTTTAATCATGTTCGTCATGCTTACCCCTTTGTCTTTCTCATTTATTATTCTCTTTGCACTTGAGCTTATGGCTGAAAACAAAGGCTAGGCAGGTCTGTCCTTGTGCTGTCCCTCGCTTGAAGTTAATTTAGAAATTGAGTTGGTGGCCACCCTTGCACTTGAGGGGCTCACTTGATTTTTGTAGTTGCTTGAAGTATCAGTATTCATGCTGACAGATGCCACAAAAGGGTTAGTAGACCGGGGGACTGCAATGTCTCTGATTTTTGGCTTATTGGGGAGCTGGTCCCAGGGTGAGCTGAGGGAGTGATCGCCGTGCCTTAAGTCTCTTCTGAGTCCCTGGAGATACTATTCAAATGCTTTTGCATACTGGTGTCCTGTCTTTAATTTCTGACGATGGTCACATTTTTTGACTTTTTGGGGGTTTTCCCCAGCGTACATGATTTGAAAGTTGATTCACGTGCAATACGTTTCATTATAGAAATAATGTCCAGAGCAGAGGAGTTTTTTTCTCTTTTATTTTTTTTTCTTTCCCCTACCTTTTCCTAAAAAAAAATTAAAAAAGGGGGGGGGGGGAAGAGGGGTCTTTTACTCTCCACCCTCTGCCAAAATGCTGTAAGAAGTTGTGATACGAAGGCTGGGAATGCTAGAAAGCTGCAAACTGCATCGAGATACCTTAGGTGACTTTCACCACACTTATGGCGCTGTCTGAGGCCTAAAGCATTTCTTGTTGGCTTATGGCTGTTGTACGCCCAAAAGGAAAGGCACTCAGTCCACCCCTATTGCACAGTCAGGTACAATCAGGCATATACCAAATCCCACCCCACACTTGCGATGTTAATTACTCAGTTGAATACTCAGTACTTATCTTGTGTCCTCAGTTCCTTTTTTGCACCGGTCTTTTATCCATTTAGCGAAGTGTGGAAAATTCAGAGCCCAAACCATGGCCGAGCAATGAGCCCCTGCCGAGTCCGATTGCCGTATGGGTCCCGGATGATCTTCCCGACTTCTGCTCCTGTTCTAGCCCAAAAACATCTAAGTCTTGGGTCCCTGTCACTGGCTGCCGCTGCGTCCCACACTGTTCAGCCGAGTTCAGTCCTGCAGCCTCACTGCATCTCACCTTAAGTTTATCACTGCTTCAGCGCATCTTCCGACACTGCACAGAGCTCCGCCGTCCTGCCACCTCTGGAAAACTCAGCCTGAGTCACAGAGCATGATGGGAGCTCCACGTAACCTTAGGGTTCTAATTTCCTCCAATATAATCTCCATTGATATAGGAGATGACATTTTTCAGGTGATGGATGATCTTGTTTAAGCCTCTTTTTATTTAATGCTGTTGGATATTTCACCAAGGTAGTGGGAGTAGATTAAGAGTGAGAAGTAGTGGTTAGCACTATATCATGAGTAGGAGCTGTGTTTTCCATAAACTGGTCACTAAGAGTCAAACTTGAGTTGAAAAGCTGATGTGACTGACCTTTGGCGGAAAAATGAAGCTTCTTTGACCTGCCCATACACCAGCTATGAAGAGACACAAGTAGAAGCTGAATAGCAAGGTATTTAACAAAAATAAGCAAATGGTGTCAAATAATAATCTCTGCGAAGACAATGGGGAAAATATTTTCCGTCTGCATATTCAATAAGGTTTGCGAATAATCCTTGCAACAAAGGAGGTACCTCTTTTAACATGTACTCATTAAAAATAAATCATTTTGCGAAGCTAACATTTTGAAAAGGCTCCAGCCAGAAGTCTTCATGTAGGAGTTTATGTACATGTAGGAGTTTTGGGCATTCTCAGAAAACGCCATGAAACCTTAAGTAGTAAAATTAATAATCGCTTTCCAACATTATAGGTTTAAATCTCATCTTAGTTCATTCTGAAAACACATGAAAAAAACTAATTGCTTCCATGAATGATATATAAACGTGGTACCCTTGTTTACCTTGGCGAGTGAAGGAAAAGGCAAATCCACGATGGCGACCACAATGCGCAGAGCCGCATTCTGATTAAATAAAAGCACAAATAGTGGTATAAAGTTACTTGCCCAGGGGTCGCTCCAGTTTCAGTGTATTCATAAGAGCATGAACTTGTCCTCCCCGGTTGCAGCAGTTTCTTGGCAGAGATGTCTCATCAAGGCACCGAGCTCCCTCGTTAGGCAGCCATCTCAGGTGACCCTCAAACCACACCCCAGAGATTGTATTCTCTGAGCTTCTTGTATAACCTATAGTTTTTTCATTGCATTTTTTAAAGTATGTGAGAGATGCACCATTTGCCTTTGTGCAGGTAAAAACCTAACACCCATGGGGAAGGTAAGGTATATTTGTCACACCAATGAAGTTTTGGAACAAACAGAATTAACATATTTCGATATATCTAACCATATGTCCTTAGTTTCCATATCTCTATACTTTTGAGCAAGTTGTTTTGTACCTAATATCTTTGTGGAATATATGACATGAAAGATTTGTGCTTTGCACCTTTCCTGCACTTGAGGCAATAGAGGTACTATTACTTGCAAAAACATTATTTGATTGGCACAGCTGGACATTAGAGACAACATTCTTCAATGTATATTTCACAATGTGATTTTCATTAGTACAAAGGTACTTAAAACTTGTATTCTTACTATAATGCATGCAACATGTTTGCTTGTATCCACCTATTTTAAGTGGATACAAATGTTAATATCAATACTCTCTCTGATTTTACTTTTCCAACAGAACAAAAACTTAGGGCCTGATTACGAGTTTGGCGATCAGACTTCCAGGCTGCCATATTGGCGGTCCATAGCCCGCTGTATTATGATATAAACAGGCAAAACCGCCACCAGCCAAGCAAAAAGGCAGACTGCCTGCAGCCCGGTGTGCTTTTATGTAGGTGGTCCGACCTCTACCACTATCAGGGCCCCAGTCAACACCACACCTGCTACAAACACACATTCACCGTGGTGGTCCCCTTGCAACAGTTAGACCATGGTGGTTGACCACTGCGGTCCACGTTCAGCAAAATAACAGACAAGTGCACATTGGATGAATTAAAAAACAACACAGAAGACACACATTAGTCCAGTGGACACACCTGCAAATCACACTATAAAACACATCCCTTCTCAGACCACAATCATTTGCAACTCCACTCTGGAAGACAAAGAACACCAATCACCATTTATTTGAAGTTTCAATAGATTAGGCACCCCTTTTCTTCACCATCCCATTTAACATCTTGCACACACTTCTGTCCATCCACTCCCTATCCAACTTCCTCTGTTAATTAAGTCCTGTCATCCACTTTAGTTCTAACCCTTGTCATGTCCCAAAAATCCCTGTTTTTCTGAAGATGAGTTGAGAGTCATGGTGGATGAAATCATAATAGTAGAGCCACAATTTTTTGTAGTCCAAGTCTCACTGGGAAAATGGAAATGTGGCATGGGATCGTTGACAGAGTGAATGCTGTAGGCACCACCTTGCACACAAAGATGAACATTAGGAAGAGGTGAATCAACAGATGGGGGCCATCAAGACTGCCGGTGGCCCTCCCAGTGCCCCATTAATACTCTTTCCTGGGAGGTGAAGGTCTTGGCCATCCTGCATCCTGAAGGCTTGATAGGACTACCTGGGGGAGTGGAGTCTGGTAAGTTGCAACACAAAAACTGTTGCTAAACTGCAATGTCCTGCATGCTCACAACTCAGCTTTTGACACTGTGTTGTTCATGACCTTCACCAACATTCAATGTCCAGATTATCTGAGATGTAACACTGTCAATGTGTATTGTTGAACCCATCATCATAGCTGCCAAGGTCTATCACATGCCATAAGTCAAAATGGTGCCCGTAAGTCTTTCAATTTCAGAAAATAAGCCCACGACTCAAGGTATGCTTCAACATGTAAATGTATGCTCAACCCTAAATGCAGTCTGCCTACAGATATGTAATACCCAATATTTGTCTAGTGTGTGAAGTAGAGGGATTGACCTGAGTGCTACTCACATGAGGCCCTGTTTCTGTATCTCCAACCACCAAACCAGTGTTCACTTGCCCATATACCCATGTTTGTTAGCTCTCAATTAAAGTGTACTCACCTGGGAGGATACCATTTGTCAAGGGTGGGAAGAATAGGGAGTGACCTGACTGCAACTCCCAGGAGGCCCTGTTTCAGGAACTCCAAACACCAGCACAGTGTTCACTTGCCCATTCATCCTTGTTTGTTAATTCTCAATTGAAGTTTACTTACCCGTGAGTGAGCAATATACAGATCATGCTCAACTCAGAGACATGTCTGTCTACCTAGCTCCATTTTTACCTGCTATCCCAAGATTAAATTATTGAGGATAGGAATGACACCTTACCAAGTGTGTACACCAAGTATTTCTAAGGCCTTATGCTGCATCACCAGATTGGTAGAGGCAGCAAACACATTGACAAAGCATTGCACAACTGATGACTGCAGTTACATATACAACAAAGTTCTGTGTTTGCCTGTATCTCACTCAACTAGGCCTCTAAATGTTACCTCTCCACTCTGTTGGCCTCACTGTTGGTGAGATGTCATTTTAATTTCATCATACAAAGTGCAACTGATCTGCACAACTCATGAGCTGCTTGAATCAAATAGTCTAGGCAAGCTTCCCAGGTGCCATGTCGAATTCACTGTGCCCACAATGTCACCTCCCAGGCCTGTTGCATCAATATTCCAGGCAACAAAGCACCCCCCAACTGTGTCTCTAGCACAGTTTCCAGCCTCTTGTACCCCCCAGTCCTCAATCTTGAAGTGCAACTCGACACTCTTGACACTGAGGGTCCAGGATCCAGTTGGGGAGGGCACCCTGTGCGTAGGGCATTGGCTCATGGGTGTAGGGTGCATGGGAGGGATGTGGGCCAGCGGAGTGAGGCCACTTAGGCTGCTGTCGGCCAGGACACCATCACCCATGTCTTGGGAATCTATCAGGAGTCCAAAGGTGTGATGGGCCAGGTGTTGACTGAACTCCACGAAATGAAGCAGCTGCAGAGGTTCATGATAGAAAGAATGGATGCCCATAATGAAAAAATGGGCACCCTAACAGGGGTGCTGAGGGAAATCAATGCCACATGAGCAGGGCTTTCACCCCTCTATCTACCCCTCCCTGAGTGCCAATTACATCATGCCCAAGCACATCTGTGGCAGCCACAGGAAGGGAGGCCCTGCCAGAGGCAAAACCATCCACAGACACCCCTGCCTCTGCAGCAGCTGATGCCCCACTCGCAAGCGGGGACATCCAGCAAAGAATCCAGGAGGTGCTGATGGCAAGACATCCACAACTGCCAGCAATAAACCTCTTCATTAATTTCCTTCTTTGTGTGTCACACATACACTATGTGGACTGATCCTGAACCACATTCCATTTCCAATAGCTGGAATACTCTGGACTTTGGACTTCCAATAGTGTGGCATCTACTACAATGATTTCATTCACCATGACCGACCCCTTCACTTTACATTCTTGTTTCTTTCTGTCACAAATATTTTTGTATGTAGTAGCATTGCAATAAATTCACCTGTCACAAACTCATTGTCTGCTGTCTTAAATTTGACATTTAGCCATGCACTATATTGAAAAGCAAGACTATTGTGATCCTCACACAGTTATCACAACTAACAACACTCCTGCTTCAAGCTCATATTATACTACTTACCCTTCTCCTAAACAAAACAACACTATCACTAGCACACCTTTTTTAAACTGCCAGCTCCTAAATGCTTGACCACTCTCAAAAAAGAAGCACCACATCTACAACCTGCTCACAGACACACAACCTGACTTACAATTCATAACGGAATCTTGGTTGGGAGATGACATGGCCCCAGTGTTGCACGAAGCCCTTCCTCCGGGCTATCAAACCATCACACAAAACCGTATAGCCAAGAGAGGAGGTGGACTAGGTATTATATTTAAACAGGCTATAAACCTCAGTAAAACAGACAACATTTCCATTCAAGGTTGTGAAGCCCTCCTTACCAGATGCCACCCTACTCCAACTTCCTCCTGTAACTTTCTCCTCCTTTACAGACCTCCACCTAAATACTCCACATTCACTGATGCTTTTCTAGATACATGCTCAAACCTTATTACACTATACTCCAACCTTTGCATTCTTGGGGATCTAAACCTTTTGGTTTGACAAAACCAATACGACCCATCCAAAAGCTGTCACCACTGGCCTAGTCGCATTGAGCCTACATCAGATTGTACACAATCCCACACACATCGCTGGACACATCCTAGATGTCATTTGTGCTAAGCCTGAACTAGTTACTGTTCATAGCATCACGCCAATCACATGGTCAGACCACCATTTGATAACTTTCCGACATAAAACTTCACAAATCAACACACCCCACAACTACTTACATATATGCACCTATCAACCATGGAGCAAACTCAATTTGGATGACTTAGAAACACAACTAACAGCCAACACAGATCTAGATACAATTAATTCTGTTCCAAAACTTTATGAGTGGCTACAGGAAGCTTTTAATATCCTAATACCACTCAGAAAAACTAAACACGACAAAAGAAAAACAACACCTTGGAGAAACACAGAACTTAAAAAGATAAAGCAACAAATCAGAAAGTTGCAGCAGACCTGGCTCAAAACAAACAACAGTCAAGACAAACTGCAACTACACAAACTTAACAGAATATACAAATCATCAATCAAAAAAGCTAAAAAAAGGTACTACTAAGACAGAATTCAAACTGCTAAATCTACAACCAGGGATTTTTTTTTAAATTCTCAATGAATTTCGAAAACCTACATGCATGGAACTAAGTCATCCCACTCCTCAAGATTTCACAAACAAATTGGCAACTCACTACACAACCAAGGCAGACACATTGGACTCCTATTTAAAACAGAAGAAAACCATCAGCACCAACCCCTTGCCTAAAATACCCTCTAAGAATAAACCAACTCAGCCTCTACAGACCTTCCAACAAATATCCCAAGGTGAATTTATGGATTTGGTCAAAGCAAGCAGGCCTTCAGTTGCCCTTCTGACCCTTGTCCACCACAAATCTTCAAGAGCATTCTTTTATCTACTTCTGCTGCCACACCAGTAAGAAGAATCATCAACAACTCTTTAACTACAGGAACCTTTCCTGTAGACTCGAAAAAGGCATACATACGATCGTTATTAAAGAAAACAAACCTAGACCCGCAGGACCCCAACAACTACAGACCAATCACAAATGGACCTTTCCTAGGCAAACTGATAGAAAGAGCAGCATTCGCCCAGATGTCACAATTCATTGAAGACAATTCTATCCTTCAGACTTCCAAACTGGATTCCGCCCAGGAAGAGGCACTGAATTGGCACGCATAGAAATCTGGGATGATCTGAAAAACACAGTTGACCGCAATGGAGTTGCTGCACTAATTCTCTTGGACCTCTCTGCTGCCTTTGATACGGTTGACCATGACACCCTAATTCAAAGACTCCACGAAGCCGGCATGCAAGGGACTGCTCTCGACTGGATTACTTCCTATCTTCAAAAAAGATCTAATATCATTGACCAGCCTCCCTTCTCGTCCAAACCCTACCTCACAAAAGCAAGTGGTCCCCCAAGGATCAATCATCTCACCTTTGCTTTTCAACATCTACATGATATCATTACCAGAACTGATCAATGATTTTCATCTCACATGCTACAACTATGCAGATGACACACAAATACTACTTAAATTAGAATGCCCAAAAAACATTGAAAACTCAGAAATCTTCAGTTGCCTCAGAGCCGTTGATCAGTGGATGACCTGGAGCGATCTCAAACTAAATACCTCCAAAACAGAAATACTCATATGTGGTGACTGGAAAAGTTATGACCTTCTATGCGTCTGGCCTGACGATCTCGGACCACCTCCTCAGTTATCCAAGGAAGTTAAAAATCTTGGAATCCCCTTGGACTCCAAGTTAACTATGAATGCCCAAGTGGACAAATTAGCACAAACAAGCTTCATCACCCTGAAGACTCTACGAGGCGTCTTCCCCCACCTCGGATTTCCACACAAGGTGCAAGCTACAATCTTGCTTGTACTGTCCAAACTGGATTATGCCAATGGCCTCTACCATGGATCATCTCTATCTATTATGAAAAAACTACAACGTATTCAGAACTCTGCAGCCAGGCTACTATTACATGGAAAGCCGCAAGCCCACATCTCCCCTGCCTTGAGAGCAGTATACTAGTTACCCGTTGCCAGAAGATGCACTTTCAAGCTGCTTTGTATCACCCACAAAGCTATACATGGAACAGGACCGCTTTTTATCAGAAACAAAATAACCAAATACATCCAACAAAGAAACCTCCGCTCAAGATTTGCACCCTGCCTTAGACCACCACCATACAAGAAAAAGACTATAGGTGGTACATCCTTCTCCGTTCAAGCAGCCAAACTATGGAATTCATTACCCCCCACTATAAGAGCCACAGACAACTTTCTTGTCTTCAGAAAACTACTCAAGAGTTGGCTCTTTCCTTCATAACCACCATATTCAAACAACTATAGACTGCATATGCCTATGTTGATAAATATTTTTTTCTGATTATGTGTATATTTCTAGTTATGTATAGTTCTTTAGAAAATATGTATCGCTACTATGTCATAACATTAAAATACACCCACACTCTTTAAACCTGTTTAACTAAGTATATTTACCCATGGTTCTAAATATGTATTGTATGTACATATATGTGTGTATTCATGTGTGTGTGTGTGTGTGTCTGTTTGTGTGTGTGCGTGTATGTATATATATATATATATATATATATATATGTGTGTGTGTGTGTGTGTGTGTTGTTCTGTGCTTGGCATGTTCGTGGGTCATTGCGTGGCTCCTGGGTGGGTTGCTGTACTAGATATCTACGAATCCCTGCTCTCATCTTATCACACTTATCTACCCATCATCATATGTCATGTCTCTATCAATCTATCCTCCATTCCCACTCTGACTCATCCCAAATCCATTCTACTACTTTCATCTCCTAAATAACTCTGCCTAAGCTCTTCCCTCCGCTTCCACATCTAACTCACCAAACCTCACTCTACTACCATGACCTCCCAAACAACCCTACTAAATTCGCCCTCATCCTGCTACTATGATCTCCCTAACCCTTCCACAGATTCTTCCCTCCTCCATCCCTCTTTACTCATCCCAAGCCATATACTCTCAATTAACACTTCTGGATTTCTTTCCTCCTCCACTCCTCCACTACTCCAGTCAATCTAACTAACAAACTCTCATATCTGCGGCTCAAATTAACTCATAATAATACTAAAACTGTACTCATATTTCCCGATACTAATCCATCACTAATTCTTGTTGGGTTCCGGAGTAGCGTGCTACTCTCCGAAAAGCGATTCGATGCCTCGTCAGGGGTAGTAAGCGCTATATAAATACTATTACAATGTACATATTTCAGACCATGTGAACCATACAATGATGATCCAAGGTACTTCTGGAAGCCGGGATATGTTCCATGTACACAGTGTTCAAATCAGGATTACAACCATTCCACACAAACACATACATACAAATGTCTCATCAAAGAAGAAATGTTATTACATTGTTCAGTGCATAGGCTATCAGTATGTCTGAAACATAGCAAATGATACATTAATTAATCATACAGGGTACATGATCAAATTTACAGGTAGAGACTTCCAGACCATGGAAGGAAGGAATTTATCAGACATTGTCCTGTAGAATAGGTAAACATTAAAGTGGTTGATGTACCACACAAAAGTAATCCAGCATCATATAATGCAAGACTCAGATAGACGGCAGTACAACAGTTTCTGATCACAGGGTCATTACAGTCCAGTGCTTCTGCATCTGGATGGTATGACTCAAGCAAATGTCAGTGATTTGCCATAGGCACGTTGGCCTACCATGATGGAACATATCAACAGCTACATACCGTTCATACAAAAAGAGTGTTTAGCCAATGTGAAGGGAAACTACATATTTTCTGACCAAATGATAACACACATGATGCATCAGGGCCATCACACGACAAGAAACAAGTCCAATGGAGTCTTCTTCATTTCCATTCTATCGCTGTGCAGGCCATCTTGGCACAGGTCTTCGACACCCAAAGTACGTGACCTACATTCCCAGGAACAATCCATGCCCACTTAGTATGTCCGAACAGTATCACATATCTACCAATGTCACAACTCTGAAATCCCCACATGAAGATGTCATGGTGAAGGTACCTGAACAAAGAACAAAACTAGGAGTATAAGTATGAAACCCTACACAAGTCACATTGCAACCATCTGGAGAACAAGGAACATTACAATAAATCGGACACAAACAAAGCAACATCATCAAAATGTGGATGTGTCAAAAGCTACATCATAAAACACATTTTGGCTAATTTTGCCTGAGCATCTCTAACTATTTCCAAGATTTAGCTCCACACATTACCACAACTACATTTCATTGCACAGTCAAAGTCATGACATCTCATGACTACTTGCACTCATAAAAAGAAGCTGGCAATGAGATCTTGCCGCAAGTCAGCTCCTTCCTCTTCATTACCGTCATCTTAATTTAGCATTTCACAACGTTGATCATAGGTTGGGACATAACACCAGATATGGCCACTGTATATTGGAAGAACCCTGTGTCTAGGAAGTTTAAAACTGCCAAGAGTTGAACACTGGGTAGTATGCATGTGGGATTAGTGTTTTCAGGCATCAGATCTGGTGCCAACTGACAACATAAATCCACAATTGTTTGCCTATTCAGATGGTACTGTTTGATGATGTGCTGCTCTTCCATGGCTTGAAGGTCTAGCAATGGATGGTACACTGGAGGTTGTCACTTACTCCCTTTCCCAGGGTATCTATTTGTGAAAAAACATAATTTGGAGCATTAGTCACTGTGTCCACACCAACACACATGATATATATCAACAAAATCATGTGGCAAAGCATTTCTGACTGGAAATACATTACACCCAGTACACATCACAGCTGTCAACTACACAAGAGTCAAATGTGACCCCCATAGTTGTCAACACCTGTGTCCACAACATGGATTTGGACAACACGCAACTATCTGCTCCTCAAATGCCCCTCAAATTTTAACTGCATGTACCAACTGCCAAAAATACGGTCAGCGACGGTGGACAATGCACCACTGTAATATGCCATCTGTGCCCAGCAACACACTACACTGGTGATTGTTTAGTAGAACCTACACAACAAGGCTGCTTTAGAATATTTGTGGTGATCCGACACATATATTGGTGTTGTGATACATTTATAAGGGCCTAATACTGTATTTCCAACCGCTAAAATGGCGGGTGCCTGACCTACTTCACTGGAGATTAGGAACTACCCACCGCCACCAGCGGAAGTGGATCGCATGGTGGGTGGTTCCCTATGTGATGAACCCAGCTATAGGCTAACACTGTTGCCTGTGATGGTCACAAGTCAATGGCTGTGGCCGTCGGAGGTGATGACCGTGTACGTGGCATAGATGAACGCCCTATTTTGCAAATTCACTCACTTGACTCCTGACACTGCTGCCATCAACACCTCCACCACTTCAGCTGCTGTGTGCCACCCCCGGGAGCAATAATGCCAGGCCAATCAGGTAAAAGTGCCCCTGCCTTCTCTCCTGAGGAGCTGGACAGGCTAGTGGAGGAGGTACTTCCCCTGTATGGGCTGCTCTACGGCTCACCAGAGGAGAAGGTAAGAACCTCATAGGTATATTTGACTCTGTTCAACAACATCTTTTTCTTCCTCATAAGCTATAATGTGCCTGTTGTCACATTTTGTGTGCCATACATGGGATGTACATTGTGCAGGTAGTGGAGAAAAGTACTCTATGTATTTCAGATTAACATTGTTTTGTGTGATGTGTGATAATGCCTAGATCCTCCATATGTTGCATTCATATAGCTAGGCAAGGATACTTTACAGCCATACAATGATATATCTGTGGATATGATAGTTGTAAATATCAAATGACATATGTGCATCACAGCATGAGCTGTGTATGTATACTGCTAGAGTCATTTGAGGATCTTGTTAGGAATGTGTATGGTGCCACAGAGCAATCAGCCCACATCTGGCCTTGGCAAACTGTTGTATGAGAACCATATGAAAATCACACCACACAAGACACAACCCGCATAGAGGATGGGCACATGATGTACTGTCATGCATTGAAGTGATGAAAATGTGAGTGTCATTTAGGTTCTGTATGATCAGCCTGCAGGGACCAGGGACCGTCATATGTATCTCCCAGTAAGGGACATTGGCCAGGCTCGGGTAGAGTTATAGTGCCTATGGTACTGTGGCACCAGGACCACTCCCTGTAGCTCCTGTACCAGATCCTGGCATGTGGCCAAAATGAGTCTCCAGTGGCAAGACTTGGTCTAAAGGCCTTAATCCATTGACTATATCAGGGATGTGTACTGAGGTAACTCCATGACCTAGTACATTTGTGCATTTTGCCTCACTGGCAATATGTGTCATTGACTTATCGCAGGTCCTTTGCTCCCACAGCTCTGCTGTCACCTTTACATAAGTTATATTTGTCCAGTACAGGCGTGTTACACAAGTGCCAAATCACTAGTGCAGATAGTTGGTTGATTTGGGGAGGGCGTGACATGTGGCCCATTAATTAGCCTTGGTTACATGCAACCTATCAGACCAAACTGACCTTAGTATGTTGGATGGCATCTCTGTAGGATTGCCACATATGGTAAAACGTGTGTTCTGTGCTACATCGACATTCCTAACAAACTCACCCTGAAGTGGTATGAGTTAACATTGGGTAGCCCACATGTCCACATATGCAGAGGGAAGAGATTTTCTGTGCCACCCATGGCAGCCCTTTCATTGTCACTTAAGTGTTAGGGTGAAGTCTGTACTATGGTAGTTGCCAGGAGGGACTCTATGCATTGAGTCAATGTTGCTGGATGTACATGTGTCTGCCCGGTCTGGCCCAAAGAGTTTACCCTCCAGAAGACCACAGTGGTGTGTTATGTTTTACTGACGCTAACATCACAGTGCATGTTGCTCGAGCCTGGGCTAACTGATGCCAGTACACGTGCTTAGTCAGTGCAGGGCATGAGCAGGGTAGTGGGTTAGTCTGCAGATGACTCCAAAAGTATGTAGTCATGTCCCTGTACTTATCAGCATGTGTGTTTTACACTTGTGTTGTATTTACAATTACAAACATGTTGTGCCTGGTGTTTCTGAACTGTGTGTGATACAACCATTTGGGCAAAAATATAGATTTGTAACCTTTTGATTTGTCTATTGCATCCATACAGATCAGAAGAAAGATATTTAGAGAGCCATGGCCCAGAAGGTGCGGACCCTGGGGGTCCATAGCCGGCAGATCACCCACTGACGGAAGAGATGGGAGGATCTGAGACGCTGGGCCCGAAAGATTGCAGAGGTCCAGCTGGGGCCGTCCTCCCAACATGGGCAGGTGCAGTTCAGAGCTTGGCCCCCCTAATGGCCTGCATTCTGGCTGGCTGTGGCTTATCCCACGCTTGATAGGTGTTTGAGGGGAGCACAGCAGCCACAAGGTGGTGAATCTTGTGCATATTCCTGCCTTTTACATTGCCAAGTTAATGTGATAGAGTCTGCCATCTCCTCCAGAAGATTGGAGATGGGCCATGTGTGACACACAAGATTAGTGATTGTGTAGGTATGGTAGTTGGTACATGCTGATGTGCCTTGCCTATTGGCCCAGTGACCTAGGGCACAACCAAATATAATCCACAAACAATTAACTCTTCAGGGCCAGAACATGGCTGAGTACAGTGATCAATCAGGCCATGTTGTTTGTTGTTGTGAGGGTCATTTGTGCCCAACAGTCCACTTGTCTTCAGTGTGTCAGCCCAAACAACATGGAGAAATAGATCACTGTACTCATCCTTGTGCCTGCTCAAGTGGGTCTATTGGAATCTTCCCCCCACAGGCCACTTGTCTTCAGTGTGTGACGAATGCTGGAGCCTCACTATGGTCTGTCATGTGAAGTTTGCCATCATACATGTGACTAAGCATACATTACCCTTTGAGTGCTGCCTCGGATCAATACGTTCTCTTGGTAAGTAGTGATTGTCCAGTGACATGATTTTGTTGACATCACTGTTGCCATCATTCCTTGTGCCTACATGTTAGCATGTGTACTTTTCACTTTTGCCATATCATTTTCACAGTTGTTTCATGCGTGGTCTACCTGTCTTCATGGAAGGATGTCTGATTCTCTAACATAGGTGTGCATGCCAACATGTGTTTTGAATTGGACATAAGCTGATGGGGCTACAGTTTATGTGGTGCCACAGGCAAGACTGTGTCACCATCGATTGGTGGCTCACACATACCCTCACCCATCATTCCATGTAATCGAACATGTACAACTGCAGTAGCAATGAAGGACATGACAGGTAGGACTAGAGTTTTTACCCACAATGTAAATTTCCATGCCACTGATGTAGAATCATTTAGCAAAGTGCTTAGCAAATGTTGAATGATGACATCTCATTACCTAAGTGTTGACATGCATCGGTGAGTGACTTGCAGTAATGTGGAAATCACATTCATCCAAGGAAATCTGTGTTTGCATGACAAAAAGAGACAGTGATATGAGACATGGCTGGATTATTTGGCCATCATTTCTTCATGATGTGGCATTGGGTATATGAAGACTAGTTGTATGCATGACCTTGTGTGGGATCTGTGGAACTGAACTTGGCATTGCCCTACTACTGTGTGACAACAGGTACCTATAGGATGCTACTTAAGGCAAACCGTTGAAGGTGATAAGGTCTCCTACTTGTTCAATGGGTACTGTGATTGCACAAATTCACCCATGCAATTGGAGTTGTCTGTGATTGTGATTTTGCTGTGGGCAACTGGCGACAGTTCATGTAGCATGCATGCATATGGTGTTGCAAATGTTGGAGTCACTTTGATAAAGCTTGTGGCTGGGAGCCACTCTACGTAATGATAATATCTGCTAATCACAACTGTTGTTCAAGTGTGATAAGGAACATGTAGAGACCCTATTTGACTTTGTAATTTCAGCATCATCCCAGGCAAGCGGAAGAGACAGAGTAGAACCAAGTGGGGAAGCAGCTGGCCAGGGTACCTTCAGTCACAAGACAACAGACAGGGAGGGACCCAATGGCCCAGAGGGTTGAGGAGTGCCACAGAGGGCACAAGATCCACATTATCGCCTTCCGTTTATTCCTCCAGTGCCCACTCCCTAGTGGTGGTGGACCCATCAGGACCTGCTCCTGTTCCATCCTGGTCCACCACCCCCAGTTCCATCACCACCCTCCCTGTTGCTCCAATCCCAGTTACCCGTGCGTGCTCACCCAAGAGGTTGGGCATCTCCTTCGCCCCAGGCACCTCTTCCCCTGCTGCCCTGTATGAATGAGGAAGCTATAGACCTCCTGAGGAGTATTTCTGTGGGTCAGACTGCCATTCTGGGCAGCCAGCTCCAGCAGATGGTTGCATACCTGGAAGACATTCATAATGCCATGTCTGGACTACAGAGATCTTGTCAGGCTCTGACCTACTCACTGATGTCAGCCCTCCATCCTCCACAATCCACCACCTACCTCATCCCCATCCAATTTCCTTATTCCCCTACCTGTCCCAAGCACACAGACAAATCCGCATGCACCCACCTCAATACACACAAACAGTATACATAAACACAAGCACCACAAGACACACTGGGATGCAAGCACTCGACAGTCACTCACACATACCACAACAACCACCATACCCACAGACAGCACCCCCACCAACCCACACACCACAACTGCCATACCCACAGACACCACTCCAACTCCCACTGACACATCCACCACACCCAACATACCCACAGACACCACTTCAGCACCCACAGACCCACACAACACATACACCATACTCACAGGCACTATCCCAACACCCATAGACACAGCTAACACTCCCACCATACCCCCAGACACCACTCCAACACCCACAAACACAGCCACTGCATCCACCATAGCCCCAAACATCACCCCAACACCCACAAACACAGCCACCATTCCCACATTACCAAGCACGTCCACCTCACAGACCCCCAATAAACACAAACATTCACACTCACACACACAACAGACACCACCCAAACCCAAACATTCCTCATACACGCACACATCAGCAGCATCAACACCCATAGGGAAGACGTGCACTCACTCAACCTCCAAACCCCTAACCCCTTCTGAAGACCCTACCTGTTTTCACAAAGAAAGTTTCCTTTTTGACCTTGCCCTTACCCCTGTGATCCCCCACCCCCTCCCAAAACCAAAGAACCCCACCCACATCCCAACCCATCCCTTCCACATCCAAGCCCTCCCTATCACACCTGCCCCCCTGCAAGCAACCATACCCCTCCCACCCACAGAAGAAGGCCACCCCTCCAAAGGAGGAGACCACCACTCCTAAGATGTCCACCCCTCCCGAACCCACCCATCCCAAATCTGACCCCATCCCACCAGAGAATGATCCCTGAGGTGCCTCCATGCCCACTTTATGCCCCTTCCTGTGGAGGTTCTCTGTCAGTGACCAGAGTCAAGCTGGTGCACAGTACTGTGCATGGACTTTGGTATGGACTGGTCAATGGTGTTTGATCATCATCACTTTGGTTCTAAAAATCCCAAGGTGTTGTTTTTTGGGTACACATTTGTCCTAACATTACTTTTCTACCTTTTCGTTGTTCCTGAGTAATTTGTATTGTATGCCTAAAGTTGTATGTGTTTCTCCCTGGTTGGTGACCCATTTGCTGTGGTTGTCAAGATCTGGCTTTGTGGGCAGTGCTTATGTAACCCAGAACAAGGGTATTTGAATTGGGGGTGTCCTTGTATTGTGTTTTATTTGACATGGTAAGTATTTCATCTTGGCTTGGCCAATGTCAACATGTATTGTGTTAAATATGTCCCCCTGATGTTGATTGTACATTTGTCTCATGTGTGCAAGCTAGAGTTTTATTTGTCCACACATGGAAGATGTTCAATTGTGCTATCTTCCTATACATTTGACTGACAATGTGTCAATTTTTATGTGTGTACCTTGCAGCTACTTCATCTACATATGTGACCCATGCTGTTGCTGTTGTATTTGCATACTTGCACTTACACATTTGGCAGATTGGCATCTCACTTAGATCAACTATTGGTTGTCCCCGAGATACATTAAGGGCCAGTTCCTGTGCAAACAGTGTTTTAGGGGCATGTGCAAAGTGAAATGTGTCCCAGGGCAGCATGCTTTCTGGAGTTCCCCTGATGACGCCATCCCTATTGTGCAGGTATTGTTTACATTGTGAGCTTTGGATATTTGTCTCACAAAATATTGTGAATCCCACTGACCATCCATTGTGTTGCAATGTGAGTGATATGTGTGGGTCCATCACAGGGATGTTTCATGGAAGGTGTGTTTGGATTTAATGACACATCCATACATATGTGTCTTCAATGTCATGACAGGCCATGGCATGTGAGCAATGTGAGGGTGTCTGCTTAATTATGTGTGATGTTGATGTGGTGTTGCTGTTGTGTGACACAATGTTCTGTACACTTCACTGTCCCTGAAACTTGGATGAGCAGACATGTGTTTTTGTGGAGTGTGGCAATGCAGTGTCAGTGACCTGCCCAAAGGGGGCTGTGTATGGTTAATTTGTTGCGAACAACTTTGACCCTGGACACAAAAAATGCGTACTTGGTCCAGGTAGCGTAACCCACATACCAGCTGGATTGTGGCATGTTGATTGGTTGTTCGAGTTTCAGAACACGGGTAAGTATGTGGTCTTACCATTGGTTGCATCCATGACAGCATGGATTTGGTGGTCCGTCTACGAGCAGCAGCAGTGGCAAAACGTGTATGATCTTCCTCCTTGGCAGCATAGGACATGTGATGCCTGCAGGTGATTTCTTGCCTTTTCTGCCTCCATTTCCGTCAGTTGGGACATGGTGGTTGAACCACCACAGTCATGTCGGCAGAACGCAACATCATAATCTGTCCAGCAGAAACACTGGTTCCAATGCCTTCATTGGCCTATCCCGCCACCAAAGTGGTGTACATTGCCTGGCTGTGATGGCAGAACTGCAGCAGCCTTTGGTCTATGGAACTGCATGCATCATATTTTGGTGGTCTGACTGCCAAACCGACAGCGGTTGGACCTCCGCCACTGCCATGGTAGTCCATGGAACACCAAACTCATAATCAGGTCCTTAACAAGAAATACCAAAAAATTATAACAAATGGTCAGTGTTACAAGTTACAGTCAGGGCTGAATAGAACAGCAGTTCTTAATCATATGATTGTTGTGGACCCTGGAAGCAGTTTCTATGATTTGACCCTAAAAAATATATAAAAGTACAAAAATAAGTATACATGATGAAAATTCACAAATTATTGAATATTTTTCTAAATTCACAAGCAAATAAATATACAAAAATCGTAATTTAGATTTGAATGGGAGGGTTTGGAGTATTTTTTTTTTATAAAAGGTAGTTTTATTTTTAAAAGAAAAAGTTTTATGCTTAATTCTAACATATCACTTGGTCATTTTTGCTCCTATTGTATCCTCTTGTTTTGTTGCTATATACTAGATCTTCAATTGAGATCACTAATCGTTCATATTACTGTTTGCTGTACTTGACCTGCTCCCACAGATCAGGCTTAGGATACTAAGTTAGTTTTTAGCCTGTGATTTCAAGTTTCTTCAAACTTACAGAGTATTTTAACATTTTCAGTTTTACATTTAACTTTTTTATGTGTATATACTTTATTGATCTGCCAATGCCCCAATTTGAGCTAGTGGTTTCAGTGATCAGACCCGGCACTTAATTGTCAACACTGGCACCTATGTCAGCACATCATATGGTGTTGCTGTTTGTATAATTTTGCGATGAGCACAACAGTTCTATAAAAACCCGTATGCATTAAAAATGACAAATACCTGCCGACCACAGAAATAAGAATAGCTTGGATGGCAGGCATTAGTCAAGTTTAATGTATAATAAAAGCCTAAGGCCCATATTTATACTTTTTTAGTGCCACATTTACCTAATTTTTTGACGCAAGAGCGCTGCAAACTTACAAAATACAATTGCATTTTGTAAGTTTGCGCCACTTTTGCGTGAAAAAATTACGCAAATACGGCGCTACAAAAAGTATAAACATGGGCCTAAATTGTCACACTTGTAGGTATGTAATGGTTAGTAGTTGTGTTGGTACTGTCATTTGCAGTGCTGGCAGAGGCAATGGGTGGTGCAAACTACAGTGGCCTCTTGACAAGCACTGTGATCTGCTAATATTATTTATTTTTCTAAATAGTCGAGAAACCCTTGAGTAGGGATCATTGATCCCTCGGTCTAAAAATCAAAGACAGGAAAAACTGCTGGCTTCTTAAACAGACCCCAGGGATGGAAATTCTCTTCCTTTATCACTTTTGAAAAGGGCAATCATTTTGTTCTTTTCACTGTAGACAAATTATTCCTAGGTCTCCTTATTGCTAGTTTTAGTGATTTCAATGAAACAAGCACTTTTGTGTCTCCTAAGCAAATAAAAGTCTCACTCACTTCTTTACCTATATGGTACCATACTTATTTTACATGTGGTCTAAAATGAAACAAATACTACTGTGCTAATAACTTAATTTTGAATTACATAGTTAATTCATTTAAACATATTAAATCAAATGAAAAATAATTTTTAAAAATACATTTGAAAAACCCACCTACAGCAAAATGTTTGTGTTTACTTAATATGTAATAAAATGACAAAAAGGTATTTTAAGTTCCTCACGTTATTATTTCCTATGGAAGGGTGTAGCAGTGTCAGTGGTGCGCCATGTGTGGGCCTGGATTTAGCATTGCTCCTTTTTGGCTGCAGTATCTTTATGCTCACAAATTTGGCTCCAACCCCTCTTTGAGGGGTGGAGATATGTGAGTCTACACTTTTGAGTAACTTCACACCTAAATGGTGAATAGCCAAAAGCAGTAAAGTTACTCAAAACCTGTAAGAGTAAAGTCATACGTGTAGATTTACTTATGTGTACATTTACCTTAGTGAATAGGATGCAATGCTTGTGGAGTGTGCCACTTTTTCTGTGTAAATGACTGCTAGTGCAGTATTTAAAGATGTCCAACATTTCAAAAGGGCTATTATAATCAGGGGAGTAAACAGCCAATAACAAGGAGGCAACAGCAATTTGCATACATGGATATTGGTGCATCCACCTTACAACCAGAAGGGGAGCAACTTGATGCAAAATGTGATCCATTTTGTAACTGCAATAACTCTGGTACTCTTTTCTATATCTCTCTTACAAAACACTTTGTCCTAGTAATGCCAATGTGCCTCAATGTCTAATTTAAAAAAGACAAACTAGTCGAGGACCCAGCAACCAATACTTATTTGGAATTGTAAAGGTTCAATGGTGCACCAAGCAGCTGAGAGACCTAATAGTATCAATGAACAGATTATCTGGAAAATATCAGCAATCATATATCTGCAGCTTTGCCATCTCTGAATAGAGCCAAGATGGAAATCAGATTGAACCTTGCTAAAGAGATTATGATCATCACATGTCTATTTAGTCAAGCAACTACCACCTTCTCAATGTTCCTACTCAGAAATCTAAAAGTGGTTGCAGAGTAACGGTTGCTCAAATACATCTGTGTGATTCTAACTAGCAATTCTCACTGGAGATTTCATATTGTATTGGTTAAAGACATTTTGTATCATGCAATTGAGCACTTAGAAGAGCATGCTTGATGTATTTCATCCTGAAAAGTATATTAATTTGCTTTGACAGTTCTAATGGAGTGCCTGGGGATCCATTTCGTTTTAGAGCATTCCATAGTCTAGCAGCTATACTCAACTCATGTTATCTCTTGCTCATGCAACCAAATCCCTACTTCCCCTTTTCCACCTTCTGTTAATATGCTGTATTTTCTCAACAGGTCCTAATCCGCAATTTTAAAGGACAGGATTTCTGTGGTGGGAGTCTGATCAGTAGTCGCTGGGTAGTCACTGCTTCTCATTGTTTTGAGGATGTTAATCCACATCATGTCACCATAGGTAAGGGGAATAGTAGTAGTAGTAATCTAAACTGGGTTATATGTGAATGACATAATTGAATCTATGCTTTCCTTGTACATGCACAATGCCCCCAATGCCTGCATTTCATCAGAAAATCATATCATCGAAAGCAGATGTCCCAAGAGAAGTTGTTGATGAAAATGTAGCACATGTACCCTCGGGCCCCTCCCAAGTATTTTAAAACCCAAAAGTTAGGGTGTTTTTAGCTATTCAATGTCCAGTTATTGGACATAGAGAAGTTGAAAATCTACTTTACGTTGTCTGAACAGTGGGTGACAATTTGTGGAGTCCTAAAAGCATCATCTGCTCTCTAACAACCTTATGTTATCAGGGCCCTCATCTGGACTTTGAGAGTGCAGTTTTCACTGTGTGGCTTTCTCTCTAAATGAGCACAGAACCATATTGCGTGTCCCTTTCTGTCAATGGAGGAAACTGCAGAAATGTTTGTGAGCTGTGCTCCCATTGAAGAGCATAATGGGATTCCTTATGTGGGATGAGGCACACCTCGATGTTCAGAAATCAGCCTCAGGGCACGTCACACATGAAGAATCATGTGACAAACACATGGATTACGGGTCCCAGTAGCCTCTTCTTCCGTGGGGTCCACTTAGTGTGACAGAGTCAACTTACAAAGTCTGTCAGTTCTTGTTGCATCACAATACCCATGTTACCCTCTACCAGGTCTTTGTGATTTTCTTACTGGACATTCCCCAGCCTTGGGGGTAAAAAGTCAGTACCACTGAGTCCTCCACAGTGCAGAGTCTGTGGCTTTACTCCCCTTCCAATGTACCGAAACAACCAGAACAGGAATGCAAAGCTTCCCAGGCTAACATGTGTTTAGTTTTATGCAGATCTGGAGACAATACCTACAGAATACAGTAGAGGTTAATGCCCAGTTCTTAGACAAACTAACAGGGTTGATGGCCAAATAACAGCAATCCTTCCATAGATCTGGGCCACTCTGTGCTTTGGAGTAGAAGGGAACCACATAGTTGTAGTTGTGGAGCCAGAGTGCCATAGGCTCTAATGCAAGCAGAGAAAATGGGCCCCTGATTCTTGGTGCGGCAAAAAAACAGACATATATGAGGTTCTGTGGGCTCATCAGGTCCCCAGGGCCTCGGTGCCACTGTTCCTGGTGCACTATTGACAGCTATGCACATGGATTGTTGGAGATCCACTATTGGCACATGGTAAACCTACTTTTGACTGCACCATTTCTTAGGCTACCCACTAGGTCTTGCCCAGCCTATATGGACCTTAACCCCACATGGTCCACCAGCCTGTCTAGAATATTTGTACTTCAGGCACTGTCTCATAAATGATACCCCAAGAATACCCTAATCACAATCTTATCCTGTGCACAATGACAGCAAGCTCCTACTTACACCGTCTATCACGCCACCTCCTTGTTGTTTGGAGACGTCAATAGTTATGCCATGTACAGCACTGCCACATAAGGCAGGTATCAGGAATATACACTCAGGCCATGCCCCTTTATGAAACTCCATCCACGCTCGTAACCAAAACAATATATTTACCAGAGAACTCACATTGTAGGTAATGCACCCTGCATCAAGAAGTCATGTATTAATTTCTAGTGTTCCAAGTCCTGATTGTTTTTTGTAGCAGCTCAGGCACCGAATTCGAACTGTTATCCTATGGAATCTTCGTATATCTGTAAAGGACCTTAACCTGCACAAGTGTATGTTTTGCACAGGACATTTTGCCTGTCTGAAGTTCTGTCACTGGATACGTTTGTTTAACCTCTAACATCTACATATTGGTTGTAGACCATTCTGCCTTGGAGAAGACTGTCTCTCTCTTAATCATTCATAAATGTCTACTAATGTCCTAAGTTTAAAAAACTGAAAGACAGCCAAATAAACTGGATATTCACAAATTCATGACAGCTGTTTTCAAAGGGGTGTTTATAGTAAGTCGGTGATTTTTCCCCTTTATTAAGTTTCTTTCTCGAGTGGTTTCACAATAGACACCCTGCCATATGTACACTCTCCCCCTATTGTATGCTCAGTTTGTACCTCTCGCATCTCACCGCATGTCTGATGTCCTGATTCTTATTCCCTATACATTTCTAGATTTCTGCTTCTCCATCTCCAGCTGTTCACCTGTATGTATGTATCCTGCATGTTACGTCCTACTTCTCTCTCGCTCGCTGACCTCCTCCTCACTTTTCCTGGTCTTTTCAGTTTCCTGCTCCTCTTTCTACACTTCTGAATACACTTCATTTTTTGCCACTTCATCCACCTCGCATGTAGATTTCCTGCTTCCTCTTACGTGTCTCCTGTCCTGCTTCTTCTTTCTTCAAAAAATGTATTTTCTTCCTCCTTTCCATCCTCTCAAATTCTCTATTTTTGTAAGCCTTTGCCTCTTCCTACTCATTAATCCCTTGCCTTGCACCTCTCCCCCATTTGTGTCCGATTTTTGTACTAGTTCCACATAGCGCGTACCAGATCTGAATTTAACAGCAAAGCACTTTACCTTGAGTGAGAAGTGGCAAATAGTTGCAGCAAATGCACGAAGTGTACAAAGCACAAATGATCAGACAAGACGGATAGCAGAGGAAGAAATTAAACAAAATTACACTGCCAGTGGAAGTCCATGCAAGAGAGTTATGACAGCAGTAATAAACCGGGTTAAGTAAGGGGACAAACAGGGAGCACCTCCATAGAAAGAACTTGTTGGGTCATGGGAAACATTAATCGTGTCAGTTCCATTAAAATAGGAGGGTCTCCAACTCATTGTATGGTCTGGCTTGACAGGGCAGCTATTGCCAGACAGTTACGTGAGAGCCACCGGGAGTGGGCTTTGGCTCCGCTTACATGTTGGGAGCCAGAAGTACAACTGTTGGTTGTATCACAAAGAGTGGTTCTGACGGATTCGCTTGATATGAATGAGAATAAATGTTTTTTCAAAAGAAGAACTTTTTTCAAGGGACCCTTCAACAAACACACCCAGAGAAATGAAAAGGCAAATTACAGTTTTTAAAAACATTGCCCCAGCCACGCTAACAAAAGGTACGGCTGAGGTGCTCCAAGAAAACTGCAAAAGTGCTTGTGTAGTGCAAAGGTGATCTATAAAGTCTAAATCAAAACAATAGATCTGGACACACTAGGGTAAAGTCCGTTCGATTTTAGAAGGCTGCCTAATCCCGATTCAGTCCTGTTCGCTACAAGCATAAATGATCAGTTTGTTGACGTTTTGACCCACACGAAAACTGTGTCAGCTGTACATCAATAGGGGATCTTCATCAGGGCAATAAGAAGGAATGCCCTGCATGTGAAATAAATAAGTCAGTCTTGTGTGTGTGTGTAAATAAGAAAGTCGCAGTTAGTGTCCTAAAAAAAGGGACTCACCAAAAAGATACCAATGTTAGACCATGTGGTTTGAACTTATTGCCATAATGAAATCAGGGACAGATACTGAAAATAAATCAGTGAAAAGACAATTAAAAAGGTATAAATTCTGAACCTCCAAACAGTCAGAATATATAGGCAAACATTAAATGGAGAAGGAACACCAATTCTGTAATGTAGGAAACCATGAATGAATTGTCATTTTACCAAAAAGCCAAATGCGCGTATGTCAGGTCAAACCTATAAGTAAAGGAAAGATGCTTTCAAAAAAAGCCTGTCAACCCTAGAATGAACTGGGAAGTAGGCAAATACATACAAATTTAGACTCACCAAGAGTTGCGCTAATCTGTTCCACCCAAAATCTAAATAATTACGCCCAACTTAAAAAACTAATCATGAAGGGAATAACTTACTAATACTGGCTATAACGAACAACAGGCATGGTAATGCTCATAATTTTGCTGCAGTAGTAACTAAGGCCCAGATTTAAGAAAAGTGGCACTTCATGTCATGAAGCGGCACTTTTCTTGGGGCCCCTTGTGTCCCACTAATGCCACTAAGTGTGTGCCGTATTTAACATGTGACGCACCATGGCGCAGGTTAGGGACAATAGCATCATCATTTTTAAGGCTATTGTTGTACTTTGCAGAATTAGCGTAAACAATGTTGGAGCTAATCCTGCAAAGTACATAGAGGCCCATTAAAAATAATGGTGAGCTTCCTTTTAACACCTGCTCTGTGCAGGCATTAACATGCTGTTAAAAGTGGCGAAGTGCAATCTCATAGATTCCACTGCAACATTTTTGAGGGCCCCCCCTTGCATACATTATGCCTGTTGCAGGCATAATGTGGCACAAGCGGTTACAAAGAGGAGCAATGCATACATTGCACCACTTTGTAAATATGGCTTGGCGTTTTTGCCTCACTATCGCCAGCATTAAAAAAATGACGCTATTGTGGCAAAGTTGGTTCTAGGCCCTTCTTAAATGTGGGCCTAAGTAAGCCTCATACAAGTGCAATGATGAGTTGCTCAGAGACAAAGAATTGGCCCCATCCACATGTATGCGTGCATGCAGACGTGCGAGCGGACACATCCTTTCAAGGTGAGCGGCACTAGGTTAGCATACTACTAGACCAAGAAAGGGCCACGTGTAGCTCTAACACCCGAATAGCACATCTATAGGGCACCCAATATTAAAGACAGATTAGAGACCTATATGCACAATACATTACTTGGCAGCACACAAGAGAAAAAAGATAGAGGGGAAACAGGCACTGAAATATTTTAAGGTAAAAGGAAAACTAAAACAAAGTAGCAACAAACAATAAGACCAATTACCAATAAGAAAAGTCTATCCACCTTTGAAGGAGGCTTCTTGTCCGTTAATTTCCTCAATTCATTTAGGCCATTGTGTACCGTGTGTAGAAGATGTTTCCATTAACATTCTCTTAAATTAAGCATTGAGGCCATGTCAACTACTGTGGGGTTCTTGACAACCTTTTCAAGGTCAGACCTTTTGAGCTCCTCCACATTATGGGTTGTACAACTGTCACCTGACCATTTATACTACACCATTATTATTCTACAGTTTTTTGCTTCCACAAAAATACATAACCATTCCCATGCTTTCAACATTCTTTTAAAGCCAGACCTATCAGCATTGCCAATGCTTGATCTTACATACTTCGTGGCTGGTCTGGTTCAGATGGTTGGAAAGGATATGAACAACAAACCATAACGGTGCTCCGTGAGAAACCTTGTTTGAGAGTTCTTTATTCTTGAAGGTTGGAGATTTGAGGAGTAGGCTGCAAGAACTTCAAAAGGATCTTGATCCTCATGACATGCAGACTTAGTGGCTCTGGTAATGTGACTTTTTGGTATGGAGAGCACATACCTTTATGTACTAAGCAAGTCAGTTCATAAATGGCTGCTGACTTCCAAGAGGAGCCTCTTTTTCTCACTGTGTACTTATTGTCGTGTTTCTACCCCTCTACACTCACTGCTCACATCAAAACTGTCTGATCCTCTGTCTGTATGCTACTTTATGCATGGTTTTATTTTCCTGCTTCTATCCTCCCCTCCACTTGCAGTTCATCAAACAAACAAATTTAGTGTTACCTACAACGTTACTTCTTCTTCTTTCTTTTCATTCTCATAGGAGACTTTGACAAGTTCCGTCGCGACCAGGATGAGCAGAAGATTGCTGTGCTGAAGTTCTACACACACCCTTACTATAACGGCCTGTACTTTGACAATGACATTGCCCTAATATACCTAAGAAGTGAGGTGCAGTTCAATGACTTTGCCATTCCCATCTGCTTACCCAACCCTAGCCTGGCGCGTATGCTGCTCCAGGAAGGAGAAACAGGCATGGTTAGCGGCTGGGGGTCTACCCGGTACATGGGGCCCTCCAGCCGCTTCCTCCTCAAGGTCAGTCTGCCTGTGGTGAGTCAGAAGACGTGCATTCAGTCCACTCAGCAGGTCATCACTGGTAGCATGTTCTGTGCTGGCTACAGCGTTGAGGCCCGGGACTCCTGCAAAGGGGATAGTGGTGGGCCGTTTGTCATGTCTTTCCGCAATACTTGGTACCTCATGGGAGTCATCAGCTGGGGCGAAGGCTGTGCTGAGAAAGGCAAATATGGAGTCTACACACGTGTATCAGACTACATTCAATGGATAAAAGAGGTCATTGAAGGGATAAATGAGACAGAAGGTCTAGCAACGGGATTATGAGAACAAGAATGCTATTCACAACACTCGGTATATGTCTTTTATGCAATCTCGCTCATTCAACTGGTACCAGGAGGTTGTAACCTGAGACTGCCCCCTGACCCTTTAAGTTCTGGCAGGAAGAAATGGGCAAAAATGCGACAGCATCTGTTCAGTGGCTGAAAAAGTGGCGAGCGCCCTCCTCGCTAGTCATTGCCAAAAGACCGTGTGCACTAAGCTTTTCATCAACTAATCGTGTGGAGCAAACTGTAACTGTTGTCCACTTGTCCTCTTTCTATCTCACTATCTTGCTCTTCAGGCCCAGACCAAAGAATAACCCCCTAGATAGCCTCAGCCAGAGAATTCTGTACACGTACTTCCATCTTGCTCTGCAGCAGAACTGTATGTCATGTCCCCAACCTCCCCAACAACAATTAAAGAGCCTGGTAGCATGTGTTCTGTAAATTAGGACGTTTATGGTGTCAGATGTTTAAGTAGTTTGTGAAGTTATGAGAGAGCACCTAATCAGCTGCCTTTTCTAGTCCATTCAGAGTTCCAGTCCTAACCTAGTGATATTCGCTTATCAAACACTTAAGGGCTGGGGATTCGCAAAAGTACGGTCAATGTGTAAGGTCTAATCATTTTAATCTGCTAATCTTTTTTTAGTTTGCATGAACTAAACCCGTGTCTGGGCACTGTACAAAAGAATATATACATTCATCAATGCTGTATAAATAAAACAAAACCATACATTTTATTAAAATCAATACATTGTAAAAAGGAAAACAGAGACCAATAAAGTATAATATTGGACAAATTCAAATACATAATAAAATATGTGCTATTAACTTTTTCCTGAAGAAGACGAATACTCTAAATAGTGTTGCATTTGAAGCAAAAATAAAATTCGAAATGAAGGTGGAACTCTCCTAATTTGATTTATACAGAGACTGATACTGGGAAAATCCACAAGCTTTCATCCAATAGCATGGATTGTCCGTTGAAAACTTTAGCACTCCCAACTTAACTAATTTTACCCTTTTGATCTGGTGTTTATTTGTGAAGGAAGGCAATGAGTAACTAACGGAAAGTATTAACAACAGTGAGATGTTTATGCTTCCAGTCACCCACCACCAGGCCTTTAGTGGTGCACAGCAGTACAAAACTCACTTTTTTACTGGGGCCTTCCAGAGCTTAGGAAAACCCTTGAGACCATGATTCCACTATAGAGCATAGATGGTAGTAATGTTGGTGCTGCCATTCTGATGTCTTCAGGTAGTAATATGTCTCTTAATCTGCCTTCGGGGCTGGGGAAAAAGATGGTGGCACGCTGACCTTGCCGTGAGTGTGCTCTTCTCTTTCCCCCATCCTTGGCTCTTCCACCACCCGCAATCCGCTCTTAGGCCCATATTCATGAAGAATGGTGCACAAATGCACTAGCGCAGTAGTGCATCATTTTTTTAAACACAAGCTAACACCATTCCCCAACGCCATTCATGCGCCATATTTAAGAAATGACGCACGATGGCGCTAAGGAATGGCTAGTGTCTCAAAAAAAGACACTAGCTGGTGAGGGACGGCATTAGGGGAAATGGCGCTAATGTGTAAAAACATGATGGTAGGCTCATTAGTGGCAAAAAATCTGCTGCTAGTCAGCCTAGCGTCATTTTTTTATGTACCAGCAGCCAAAAAAATGACTACTTTCTAAGTGTAGACAGGAGTCATTACCACCACCTCAATGCCATCCACAGGGGACCAGTGTCCCCAGGGCAAGCCCAGCATACACAGTGTCAGCCAGGGGGCCCCACGTAAGGGACCCCTAGTGGCACACCAAACACATACACATACACTTACCTGCACCTTACGTGGGATAGACTCCCTCCTCCTTTATTGTTCCTGTGGTGTGGGTGGTGGTGATACTGGGGGTTGGGGTGGGCATCTTTGTGCCTATTCCATGCTGTTTCCCCATGGAAATGGGTCTACCTGCACATTAATGCCTGGTCTGATCAGGCATTAAATAATGGCACTAAGTGGGATTTGAGCCATTAATTAGGTCCTCCTCCCACTTGCGCATCGTTTCAGTGTCGGGTGTTAAATATGGCGCTAGGGGCGCTACCGTAATGTTTAGGAAGGGAACGTCTACCTTGCATCTCATTGATGCAAGGAGGGTTAGCTCATCCTAGAAATGGTGCTAACTCCAGTATCTTGACGCTAGACGGGTCTAGATGGGTCAAAATAATGACGCTAAGGCAATGCTAACCTTCCATAAATGTGGCCATATTGAGACTTTTTTAGCACCGCATTTGCATAATTTTTTGACGCAAACGGGGCACAAATTTACAAAATACAATTATATTTTGAAAGTTTGCTCCATTTTTGCATCAAAAAATGATGCAAATGTGACCCTAAAAAATTATAAATATGGGCCTTAGGGCCAGATGTAGCAACTTTGCAAATTGCGACTTGCAATTTGCGAGACCGAGCGACTCACAATTTGCAATGCAGAACGGTGTCTCAGACACCGTCTGCGAGTCGCTATGGGATCGCAAAGACCCACCTCATTAATATTAATGAGGTGGGTCGCAAATTGTGGCCCCATAGCGACTATGGGCACTCACAGGTATGGAGGCCTGATGTAGTCAGCAGACCTCCATGTCCGTGACTGCTTTTAAATAAAGCAGTTTTTTTGTTTTCAAGTGTAGCCCGTTTTCCTTAAAGGAAAACGAGCTGCACTTAAAAAAAAAAAACGAAACCTTTTGTTTCGGATTTTTTCAGGGCAGGTAGTGGTCCCTTGGACCACTACCTTCTCTGAAAAAATAATTTGGGGTCCAGTCACAAAGGGGAAGGGGTCCCATGCGAGTGGGTTACCATCCACTTTAAGTGGATGGTAACTGCAACTCCATTTGCGACCGCGTACGCGGTCGCACATGGAGTTGCATACCACTGCAACTCGCAAATAGGAAGGGAACACCCCTTCCTATTTGCGACTCTGAAATGCATTTTGCGAGTCAGTTCAGACTCGCAAAATGCATTTCTGCATAGCAAACTCAGGTTTGCGACTCGCAAACGGCGATTTTCGCCGTTTGCGACTCGCAAACTGTTTGCTACATCTGGCCCTATGTGTCTCAGCAGTGCTGTTTTTTAGTCCTGGTGACCATTTACATGGATGATTTGTGGATGCTGTTTTAGAAGCCGGGCCTAAGAGTAGGATTAATTAAATACCTGTTGATTGACCTCCGTCTCACTCTTTCCTGCCATAGATATGGCTCTGTTTCATCCGAGGCCCTCTCTTCTTCTGTGAGATAATTAGCGTTCCTCGCGCTGCTCTCAGAGTAGTCATGACATCCACCAAGTCTGGTGGCTTACGTGTGGCAAAGGCATTCGTCAGGACCCAGCAGGCGTCCTGGTCCGAGCTCAGCAACAATCAACAGAGTAATGCTTTGTTTCGGGGATCGAACGCCCCGTAGAGAAGTTGCTGACTTCTGGCACTGTAGCTGCTTTGTTGTCACCAGAAGGCCCTGGGCAAGTGCCCTCCTCCTCCACTCCTGCAGTCTCTCCTGTGGGCCTGATGCTGATGGAAACATTGGCCACAACAATCTCTGAAGTGGATACATTTTTTCCGGCATCAGCCACCTTGCTTTCCACCCTGCCTCCCATCTCTGAAATGGATGCTCAGCCGAGGCAAGAGAATTGCAACAGTGTATCCACAACAGGGGGTAACTGCTACAGCGATTCCTGCTTTAGGTAATAATGCTGATTCCTATTACTAATGAATGTAGTGACACCAATGGGCTGGTTGAATCAGGGGAGGACAGGAGCAGGCAGTGGAATACGGCAATAGTGCCTCCACATCTGATATTGACATTGTTATGCCCCCAGAGACTCCAGATAATAATGCGCTTAAAGGCACTGGTAGCGGGGAGCATGACAGGGGGTCTTTGCATGAAGCACTCAATTCCATTAATTGTGCAGCTGACTTTGAATCTACATCAACATGCAGTGTTGGAGTACCCCATCAGTGCCAAGCTCTGTTTCTTTAAAGTCATAGATACAGTAGTAGCAGGTAAGGCCAAGCTGGTGGTAAAGGAAAAGAGAAATAAGCCCAGTCACAAACTGTCTCATTCAGAGGCACGCCCTTTAGAGCACTGGTTGGTGTTGAAACTAACTACTATGATTACCACACCACTGGGCATTATTTGTTTCCTCATTGACAGGTCTCAGCCTTTGGAGGGGGGCAGCAGCACAACTCAAAGCAAAGCGCTACATTCCATTGGTGATCATTCTCTGGGTCACAGCACTTCCCTTTCTTATCTGGCAACTGCCTGGCCATTCAGAAACAGCTGTGCAGCACACTAGCCAGCTCAGTGTGCCTATTCCTACTCATCTCTCTGAGAGATCAGTTCTACCAGATCAGGACACGCACCCGGTTGGGGAGGGAGACTGCGAAAGGCATGCCAATAATGGATTTGAGTGTGGACCCACAACTCTGACTCACTCCTCAATTTTTCAACCCTCTGAACCCTCTTTATTTACAATTATCCAGCTATTGCAGATTCAGCGAGCTGAGGCACTTCAGTATTATGCTCAGGTGAAGAGCGCTAATCTACAGCTACAGCAATCTATAGCTGAAACTCTAAAGAAATGTTCCACTTTGACAACGCAGGTTTCGGAACTTCAGCAACAAGTAGTGGACACAGAAGAGGTTATGACAGCTTCGGCCAATTCAATCCAAGACCATGAGTGCCATCTGGCTCAGCTGCAGGCTAAGATTACAGATTTGGGGAATGGCCAGCACTGGAACAATCTGAGTGATTGGAATTCCGGGGGGGAAAGAAGGAGATGATTTGCAGCAGTTCATCACTCAGCTGTTTATTAATGCTTTTCCGGAACGGTCAGATTGGGATATGGACTGTCAAATTCAACAGGCCCACCACCTTCCACTTTAATGGAACACTACTAACGTAGGCAAAGCACACCCTTGGCCTTTTTTTTTTATATATATCGGTAACTATTTGCTCTGTCAGTCAATTTTCCTGAAGACTCGAACCACAGGTCCTATTACCGTTGATGCAATATCTTTTTATGTTCGCTCAAATTTCTGTAAACCTACAATGGATAGACCCTGGCAGCTCAAACAAATGATTTATCCAATAAAAGCAGTCAGTGCATAGGAACCTGCCCAATAAAAGATCCTTAAGGATGGACAAGCTCAGTAATGCTGTACCGAAGATGATGCCATGAAAATAGTTAAAAAGTGGCAGGGCTGGAAATGCTAATCTATATTTTGCCTGTTTGTCTTCTCTGTTTTTGGATCTTTTCCTCTCTTTATCGTCACCAAATGTTGAGATATATGTGTATACAATGAGTGGTGCTGGGGTAGGGGAGAGGGGTGGGTGGATGGGTGGGCACACTGATGTCTGTCTGAGCTCCAAGGCAGCCTGAAGGTAGGATGATTTTTTCCTTTGGTTTGGGTGGGTTTGTGTATTGCTGTACTAAGAATCTTTGGGTCTTAGGGTGGAACGACTGGGAGGATGGGTGAGTAGGGGGTGGGGGTGGGAGGGTATTAACTATAAAAATGTGTTGTTACAATCACAAGTGTTTTAGACTGGCAGATTTGTATTGAACTGGTGTACCATGGCTGAGTGGTGTTCTGCTTATCAAGACATTATGAGCCTGATTTAGATTTTGGCAAAAGGAATACTCTGTCACAAATGTGATGGCTATCCTGTCTGCCGTATTACGATCCCCATAGTATTCCCCTCCACCGACTTCTAAATCAGGCCCTATTTTGTGTTTAAACATAATCGTCCTCTCAAGTGGCAACTGGTCAGGGAAAAGATTCTAGTTTATAAGTCACATATTGTCTGTTTGACGAAAACCCATCTTGCATATAAAGGTCAGTCTCTTTATAAGCAGCTTGGTCAGGATCTTGTCATTTGTACTCATCAGCCAACTTCTGTACGGGAGGTGGCAGTTCTTTGTACCAGGAAGGTGGATTGCTCGGTTCAGAGGAAGGCTTCTGATCCTAATGGCAGGTGGGCAGCTGTTCAATTTGATATTCAACATGGGCAAATGATTATTGCTGCAATTTGTGGCCGAAATCTTGATTATCCTGCTCAGTTTGACTGGCCGAATCTAGAGCTATCGAAATGGTAAGGAGATATAGGCGGTCATTCCGACCCTGGCGGTCCATGACCGCCAGGGCCGGGGACCGCGGAAGCACCGCCAACAGGCTGGCGGTGCTTCCTGGGCCATTCTGACTGCGGCGGTAAAGCCGCGGTCAGAAAAGGGCAACCGGCGGTTTCCCGCCGGTTTACCCCTGGCCAAAGGAATCCGCCATGGTGGTGCTGCGCGCAGCACCGCCATGGGGATTCCGACCCCCTTCCCGCCATCCTGGTCATGGCGGTAAAAACCGCCAGGAACAGGATGGCGGGAACAGGTGTCGTGGGGCCCCTGGGGGCCCCTGCACTGCCCATGCCACTGGCATGGGCAGTGCAAGGGCCCCCTCACAGGGCCCCACCATGATTTTCAGTGTCTGCCTAGCAGACACTGAAAATCGCAACGGGTGCCACTGCACCCGTCGCACTCCAGCAACTCCGCCGGCTCCATTCGGAGCCGGCTTCATCGTTGCTGGGTCTTTCCCACTGTGCTGGCGGGCGGCCTTATGGCGGTTGCCCGCCGGCACAGCGGGAAAGCCAGAATGGCCGCCGCGGTCTTTTGACCGCGGTGCGGTCATTCGGCGGTAACCGCATGGCGGGCGGCGACCGCCGGCCGCCGCGGTTGGAATCACCGCCATAATCCTCATTGGGGTTTTCATTGTATCATGAGCTACACCAAAGATATTACAAGTTCAGCAGCTGATTCACTGATGGTTAAAACCAGGGCTGCTGTCCGGGATGTGGCTCAGCTTTATGGTTTTGTTGACATCTGGTGTACCTTGCATCCTAAGATCCTTGGTTGTACTGTTTTTTCTGCACCACACAGACACTATTCCCAGATTGATATGGTTTTTATAGCTCTGTGGTTCCCTCAATTTTCAAGTATGGAAGTTTGCCCAAAGATCACCTAAAATCATAACCCTGTCATAGTGGATTTACATCTCCTTTTTCCTAGTAAGTACAAGTGTTTATTTTATATTTACCAGATCTTTGTTAGCCAATTCAGGACATATAGGCGGTCATTCCGACCCTGGCGGTCCGTGACCGCCAGGGCCGGGGACCGCGGAAGCACCGCCAACAGGCTGGCGGTGCTTCCTGGGCCATTACCGCCGCGGTCAGAAAAGGGCAACCGGCGGTTTCCCGCCGGTTTACCCCTGGCCAAAGGAATCCGCCATGGCGGTGCTGCGCGCAGCACCGCCATGGGGATTCCGACCCCCTTCCCGCCATCCTGGTCCTGGCGGTAAAAACCACCAGGAACAGGATGGCGGGAACAGGTGTCGTGGGGCCCCTGGGGGCCCCTGCACTGCCCATGCCACTGGCATGGGCAGTGCAGGGGCCCCCTCACAGGGCCCCACCATGATTTTCAGTGTCAGCCTAGCAGACACTGAAAATCGCGACGGGTGCCACTGCACCCGTCGCACTCCAGCAACTCCGCCGGCTCCATTCGGAGGCGGCCTCATCGTTGCTGGGTCTTTCCCGCTGTGCTGGCGGGCGGCCTTTTGGCGGTCGCCCGCCGGCACAGCGGGAAAGCCAGAATGGCCGCCGCGGTCTTTTGACCGCGGTGCGGTCATTCAGCAGTAACCGCATGGCGGGCGGCGACCGCCGCCCGCCGCGGTTGGAATCACCGCCATAGACCGGATGAATGACTCTCTTAAGGAAATGATCCTAGCCAATACTAACTGTACAGCACCTCAAATAGTTTGGGAAGCAATGCAGGCTTTTGTACGTGGTATTACATTTCAGTATATTCAACAGACGGACAACTCTGAGAAGGAGGAGGCTGTTATATGGCACTCCCAACTTCATAAGGTCAAATACCAACACTCCCAAGTTGTTAAGGATAGAACTTTTGATAAGTTTTCTATTTACTCTACCTTAGTGCAGCTTCACTGTTAGCTCGATCGACTGTTATGGGAAAGTATTGCAGCTAATTACTTAAATCATATGGAGCTTCAGTATGAATATGGGGAGAACATTGGGTGGATTCTGGCCCACCAGATTACAGAAAGGAGAAATAAGAATGTTATTAAAAGTATTTAGGGCAATGAGGGCACTCTTTACTGTGGCACCCCTGCCATAGTGGAACAGTTTACAAAGTTCTATAAGGACATATATGGTCATACGCAAACACTGGCGGAATCTAGCATTAATGGTTATATTCAGAGTGCATGTCTCCCCCACCTTGGTATATCATAGTCTGTGATTAAGATACTTCAATGCAAGAAATTGAAGGAGCTATTAAGGCATTGCCATTAGACAAGGCAGGAGGGGAGAATTCCATCTTGTTGGAATTTTACAAAACATTTAGTCATGTTTTACTTCCCCTTTTTGCGAACCTTGAACCAAGCATTGAGTGTGGATCTGACATCCTGACCTCCTGGAATTGTACAAATTTTATTGTCTTCCTCAAAAAAAAGAACCCACCAGAGGAGACGGTCATACTGTCTGATCTCGCTGATTAACTCTGGCGTTACAAACTTTGCCAAAATCTTGGCAGCTTGTCTGTCCCCTTTAACTCAGTGCTCAGTTTCTTCACAACACTATTTTGTCCCCAGCAGGTATACTACCAGTCACACCAACACGGCTTTTGCCATTTTAGATGTGGCCAGCAATATTGGAAGTTAGCATGCTATGATTTTTCTGGACACCGAGAAAGCCTTTGACAGGGTGTCATGGCCATTTTCTTTGGTCTGCCCTGCCGGTGTGTGGGATGGGTAATCAATTGAAGTCGCTTTTATCAAAATCCATCTGCCTGGTTAGCCTTGGATGCATGATTTCTCCGCAATTTAGTATCCTTTGGGGCACTTGCCAAGGCTGCCCAGTCTCCCCTTTATTATTTGCGCTTTATATAGAACCGTATTTACTCCATCTTTGTAAAAATTACTTTGATTTTTCCTGTGAAATTCAACAGTGTAGAATTGAAAATTAGCGCATATACAGATGATATTGCAATTTATTCTACAGACCCCTTGTTGATAATGAGAGAGGTTACAAATGAGGTAAAGAAGTTTAGGGCTTTTTCCAGCAACAGAGTCAATCACTTTAAAACACAAACTACCTTGAACTTTCAGTATGATTCACCCGTCCCAGGGGCAGTTACTACAGCTACCTTCCTTGGAATTAAACTTTGTGCAAATGCAGAGCACATTGTTTCTTTGAATTATGAACCCTTCGTAAAGTTGGTTATTGCGAACTGCCTACTAATCAGTACTCTCAGGCGACGTAATATTGTCAAAATGAACATCCTACCTAAATTTCTCTATTTTGTTAAGCCAATTTCACTGCGGGTTCCAGACCCCTTCTTTCAGCATCTTGAGGGAGTTATAGGTAGTTTCATCTGGGGCTATTGGGTGGCCAGAAAGCTTCCATTTAGCTTTGGGAGTCTCTCTCTTCCAGACTGTAAGTTATATTTTAGGGCCTCTTTGGCTCTCGTCTTTGGAATAATCTAACCCACCACGAGCCGGACAGCTATGCTCACGGATATCAAATGGCAGTAGGGTCGGATTTCAAGTTTCTGCTGAACAGATGTAGTGGTCCGAACTACTTCAAGAGGGTACAGTTCAAGATCATTCAAGATTCTTTTCCAATCTGGGGCAAAATCTGTAACCGGTACTGCTTGCTGGCTATCCACTTACACTGATTTGGAGGAACCCAATCTTTCCAGGTTTCTTTCACTATTCAGAATTCCAAAATTGGATTTCCAATGCCCAAAAGAGGGTCCAACAGAGAGACCTGGGAATCTGCATCGTTCAGACCACCTGAGAATATACCCAAAAGCCCACCCCAACCGTTCGTCGACGTCTGGAGCTAGCTAAAATGGAGCTCAACTCACTCTATACGTAGCGAGCGGAATAAGCCTTATAGAGACTGAAAAGCCGTCATTATGAACACAGCGGGAAGGCAGGTCGTCTACTGGCTGCTCAACTCCGTCAGAGGGAGGTGGTGCTGGCCATCCCAGATTTACGCAATCACAACGGTTCATTTATCACACACCCACAGGCAATTGCGGAGGAGTTTGCTCATTTTTATCGAACCCTATATACACCGGAAACTACTGAAGATATTGGACGATTGGAGGGCTTCCTTGATAGAGCAAACATACTGTGTCTTTCAGATGAGGGTAGAGCACTCCTAGAAGGTGACATTAGCAAAGAGGAGATACAGCAGGCTGTGGCCAATCTTTCTTACCATAAGGCACCCGGTGAAGACGGATTCACGTCAGAGTTCTATAAATGGACAGGAGCAGATACCGTAGATGCATTGTATGAGGCATTTTGAGGGGCTGATCAAACGGGTACATTACATCCTCTTTCCAACAAAGCCTCCATAGTAGTTCTCCCCAAGCCGGGCAAAGACCCTCTTCTATGCGGTAGCTATTGCCCTATATCTCTTTTTAATGGAGATATCAAGATACTGGCAGGGATTTTGGCGTCTCGCCTCTGGAAAGTCATCCCTTCTTTAATTCATCATACCCAAGTGGGTTTTGTTCCGGGCCGTTCGTCATGAAATCATCTTCGCACATTATTCCACGCTATTTGGACTGCCCGGGACTCACAGGAGGAGGCCCTTGCTGTTTCACTTGATGCTGAGAAAGCGTTAGATCAAATAGAGTGGTGGTACCTCTTCGAAGTATTGCCCTTTTTTGGTCTAGGGACAAATTTTATTAACCGAGTACGTTTGCTCTACGACTCCCCAACAGCCCAGGTGAGATGTAGTGGGTTCCTTTCTGATGTTTTTTCGATCAGTAGGGGGACACGTCAGGGCTGCCCTCTGTCCCGTTATTATTTCTTTTTGCTGTGGAGCCCTTAGCAGCACTGATGTGCAATTCCAATCTTATATCCCGCATCCCGGTTCCAGGCAGCCGATCCACCATTTATTTGTATGCTGATGATATTCTCCTCACTCTCACTGACTTATCCACTTCTCTTCGAGCTGTCCTGGCGGAGCTTGAACATCTTTCAGGCTACTGGATTAATTGGGACAAAAGTGAGGTGTTACCACTGTCTCCAGTAACAGTTTGTGCTTCAGTCCAGGGACTTCCAGTTAAATGGAAACAGGCACGTCTTCGTTATTTGGGCATTGATGTCAACAGAGGTTTGGACAACATGGTGGCGGACAACCTGGATCCTTTAATTTGCAGTATGAAACGGGATTTTACGAAATGGACCCATTTGGGCCTTTCTATGTGGGGTAGAGTTCAGGCGGTGCAAATGGTGACCTTGCCACGTTTCTTATATGTTTTAGGTATGCTGCCCCTATGAATAACCCGTCCCTCTTCCGAGGGATTGATTGTCATATTCGGTCTTTTGTTTGGGGATCCTTGCGTCCGCAGTTGCCCCGCACCACCTTACTTGCCAGACGTGAGTACGGAGTTTTTAGTCTTCCCTCGGTAGAACATTACACCTTGGCACTACACCTATCACAGATGGTCTATTTACTCCCAGGAATACGAGATCCGCCACATTTGGTGGAAATCGAACGACTGCTTTCAGGTGCCGAATCAAGACTCCAAGTTATATACAACGCAGGTCCGATTCCCCACTGTATTCACAACCCTATGATACTGCATGGCAGCAAGCACACCGATTATTGAATGCAGATCCCTACATACACGACAGGGTAATCATCTGGGGCAATAAAGGTTTCCTCGTTGGGGGAAAGACCATTTTTTGGCAGGACTGGGGTCTGTAAGGTCTCACAAGGGTAGATCAGTTCTTTATGGGGGACAGATGGAAGACGTTCTCAGAACTTAAGGAGGAATTCGGACTCTCCATTCACTACTCGTGGTGTTTTATACAGCTCAAGCACTGTCTGATGAGTCGTCTTGGGAACCCCCCTCAACGACTCATTCAATCTCCAAAACTTCATTATTTGGAAACATGGGGGCAACTGAGGGGGCTGTATCAGGCCTACAAGCCTTGCTAAATCATCACCTCTTTGCACTCCCCATCCTGGTTTCTCTCAAGAATAAGCGGGAGGCGCGTCTACAGGTCCACCACAATTTGGACGACTGGGCGTATATAATCGAAGCTAGAGACCGTGGAGCCCGGGAGGCCCGCTCAAAATTCAATCTTTTTAAAACATTACACGATTGGTATTGGACCCGCTGAAGCGCCGTACTGCGTGGTTACTACATCATGCCTCCTGCTGGAGATGTCCTCATGTGCATACTAAGCGGGAACTCTAATGTACGGCCACGAGCACAAGCACTTTAATCCTTCCTTATAAACCCTGAATAGACATTGCATATCCATCAACAACTCATTTTTCCCTCAAACAGAGCCAGAACTGCCTGGGTGAAAGCAGAGCAGGCTTTCCTCACAATTAAAACAAAGTGTAGCACAACAACAACAACACCACATGCAGCATCGATCTGGATTGTGAAGCAGCGGCACACGCCTTCCAGACATATGTAATAAATGTGAAGCAGTGGGCTTTACATACAAACCACGGTCAGGTACAGCACAGGTGAAACATGTACAGCAAGTGCGAAATGTCGCAATTCTCTACCTCTTAGCCTCAACATACATACATGTTAAATTAGATTTCCATTCCACCGCCAGCTCAAAGCAAATAGAGCCTGGACACAACCGTGCATAATCTGTGCTTCGCCCCTAAGAAGTCCTAGTGCCAAAAAGACAGTAAATACCTTTTTAATTTGAAAGTTGTTCAGTCACTTTACACAGTTGTCCTAGACGCTTTATTTATCGTGGCAAGTGTCATTTAAAATAACTCACTGCAATAACTTTAGGATACCAAGAATGTCACACTGAATTCAGAAAACCTAAGTCGTAGGTCGCAGGAATGTGCGCATGTGTGCCATTGTCACATGAAGTTTAAAGCACATATTCAGTGGCATAACACAAAAGGACGAGGCTCTTCTGCAGTGTGTGATGAGGGGCACCTAGACTCAAATATCTCACAAATATTAATAAACTTTGGGTGACTAGGGCCCCTTCAATAGTTGGGTGCCCCCCACTTACTGCATGTATAGCAGGGACTGTGTTACGCCCCTGCTCATCATAGAGCATGTTGTACTCCCATCCTACCCCTCATTTACATTAAGGGTATGTTTATGAAAGGTTTTGCATTGTCATTGGCCACCCAAAGGAGACATGGGACGATGCAAAACCTAGAATGAGATTCGCCAAGCCATGCAAGGCCACCACGGAGGCATTCCATGGGTGGAACATGGGAATCTGCATCCACCTATGGAATTTGGCACATTCCAAGATTTACTATGATTGGTAGATCTGGGAATGCGCCAAAATACTACACCTTCTGAGGGGAGGCGTAGCGAGGAGAAATATCTCCAGCACCAGTGCAAGAAGCAGGCTGGAATGCTCCATATAATGTTAAATATGGAGCATTTCTGTCCTCTCCCTGTCACTCAACGCAGTGCAGAGAGGTGTTGCGTGACATTTTGATAAATCAGCCCCCAGGTCTTCCAGGCCTTTCTTTCCTCGCCTGAGTGGTTGCAACACACTTGGGCTATACACTGCAGGTCAAGGTGCTGGGTACCCTTCCAGTACAAAACCTATGCTAGACTCACGCACACACCCTTGCACTATGGCACTACGGTGCAAAGGTGTGTGTGTGGCGCACAGCAGCAAATTTCTGCTCTGGCACTAGGGAGCGGGGAGGAGAGTGTCATATTTCTGTAAATATGTCACTCTCCTGCTCTCTCCTTACGCAGCGCATCACACATTGTTTGGCTGCTGCGCTGTGTGAGAATCTAGTATACATGGGCCTCTGTGTATAATTGTGGCCTGAATGGCATGGTGAAGGAAAAGACAATAGGACAATAAGTTTAGTGTGCATGAATAATTAAAAACCTTTGCATATACATGACATTATGCATATCCGTAAAAATGAATTAGGTGAAGAGTTGAAAAATATAAAACCAGGCTGGTTACGGATAACAAGGACGTTGGCATTAAGAATGTAAAGTGCAATAAGCAAGCTGAGGTGAGTGCACGAAGCCGCTCGGTGCCTTAGGATATTACAGGACTATGACATTGTGATGTAACACTCAGCCAAAAAATAGGCTGAGGTGTTGGCCAAGTGACCAGTGCTTCAAGTATGAGGGGTGTGTGAATGGTTGAAATGTAGAAAAATACCAATTAAAGTACGTAGTGCAGTTCGTAGCAGCCAGTTAGAATGGATTTCTTTGGACAAGGTAAAAGAGCAGTTGAGCCTACAAAGTGACCAGTGCTTGGAGTTAAGGGGGTGTTAAAGTGGTTAATGTATGAAAGAAGTGCCACTTAAAGTGTGCAGTGCAATTCATAGCAACCAATTAGAGTAAATGTCTTTAAACAGAATTCTTAAACAGTTGAGCCCACAGGGTCATGGATAAGGCAATTCAAGACAGTCCGCTAAGTTAGAAGTCTTTTATCACTGCAGCTAGCCATTTCTTTAGTGTGTTTTCCACCCCCTATAGAAAGAGCATAGACCTTTTTGGTTCCAGATTGAATGATGCAGGGCTCAAGGGAGGCTGAGCGTCACTTTACAGAGGCACAGGACGTTGGTTAAACCTTCTTTAAGGAGCCACACAGCCTGCAGTTGCCACGGTCGACCCTTCTTAACCAGGGGGGGGTGCATGCAGAATTGATGGAAAGAGGCCCAGTCGATATTTTAGTTATTTTGCTTTGAGTATGCTGTTCAATACATCTCCCAGATATTGTTGCAGCTTCAGGGTCTTGTAGCTGTTCAGGTTCATCCAAGCATGATGTTTTTGGCTAAAGCAGCTTTATCCTCAGGAAGCGATAGATTTCTTGCTATTTTATTTGCCACTTTTATGAAGGAGCCGTGGCTGGCAGAGGAATCACAGGCTTCTTTTAGACCAAATATAAAAATTGTCGAGACAGGAGAATGTGGTCTGTCTTTTATCTCCAGCCACATGAAGTAGTTTAGAGAATTTTTATTAGAAGTTATAAATTTGTGGCAGCAGATGGTGAAAGTTGCTCTCCTAGCTAACATCTGTTTGACTGAGCTGAGTTCCAGTCTAATCTGTGCTGGAAATGTGTTGATAGGTAGCTGTAACATTTGTCTGTAGATCCTCGCTATGGCTTTGTCCAGGGTCTCCCCGTCATGCTCCCTCAGTTCCTCACTCCCATAAACCAGGATGAGGGTTATCTTTGCTCTGGCAACTTCCAGTTTAGGGACATATGAGGGCCGTTTTAGTATTTTGAACAGGGTCTTAAGTACCATTGCCAGCCTCTTCTGTTTATTTATGACTCTGAAACGTTCCTTTGCTCTCGAAAAGTAGGCCCAAGTATTTGTACTTCCTGGCTGTCTCGAGTCTTGGTAGCATCACCTAACAATTGGTATCGCGAAAAAACCCTTCTTGTAATGGACATGGCATTTGTTGCCTTCATGTTTATTATCATTCCATTCTTCCTCGAGTAGTGTAGGGTTGTGTCCAACAAACACTGCAGACCAACCTTGGTCCTACTTAGCAGTACAAGGTTGTTGACATATATAAGGTTTGATTCCTGTATCGTGCCATTTTTTTGAAGCATGAGAATTGATCTAGTTTAGGGCCAGTGATAAATCGGCATGAAATACGTTAAAGAGGGCAGGTGGCAGGGCCCAACCCTGTTTGTGTCCCTGTATTGTGGGTATTGCCCTTGGCACGTTGGTGGTATTTCCCAGTTTTATTCTAACCCGTGTTTTCATGCAGGTTTCCAATTGCTCGTAGGAGTAGTGGTGGGAGGATCCTGTCAGTCTGTGCCACAGCCTGCTATAATCAACGCAATCAAATGCAGCTTTATAGTCTATGTAAAAACGGTATAGAGAGAGATGGGAGGCCTTGGGAGAGTCAATTAGCAGCGACAATGTCATGATGGTGGTTGATGTACCCGTTGTTTTGTGAACCAGTTTGATTGATTGGGATTATGGAATGTGTGTTGTCCAGTCCATTAAATGTTCCAATAATATGCCAGCATAATACTTTGCCACGTTGTCAATGAGGGCCGTTAGCCTGTAGTTCTCTGTACAGGCTTTACCTCCTCGTTTGTACATTGCTGATACGATTGACCTTTTCCAGGACGATAGAATTTCATTTTCTTTTAGGACGAAGTTAAACAGTGGGACCACGTGCTCTGGCCATTGCGCTGGATTCTCTCGGCTTAGAGCCCCTGCTCTGCGGTCTTTGGTGAACTGCCTTTGAATGGAATCGGCATCGATAATTGTAGGGTCCTGAGATCCGTGAGAACGGTTTTCTGCAGCTTGTTGTTTAGTTTTTATGTTGCCACAGAGCTTTGCTGAGCCCTCCTCGACTAGATTGCTTTGTTGCTACGGATTAAGGCCCATATTTATACATTTTGTGTGCCGCATTTGCTTCACTTTTTGACGCAAAAGCGGCGCAAACTTACAAAATCTAATTGTATTTTGTAAGTTTGCTCCGCTTTTGCATCAAAAGTGCTGCAAATGCGGCGCAAAAAAATTAATAAATATGGGCCTAAGATTCTTTGGGATACTGACTCCTATGTTGAAGTGAGTGTAGGAAAGTAGGCCCAGATTTGCTTGGAGAGATTGGAGACTAATGAGCATTTAGGTTTCCAGAATAGGTTTGAGTTGTGATGCTTGGCATCCCAGATTAGTTTGACCCGGAGAGCATTGTTGGCTTTGTTCCTTTCCTCCCAGTTTGCCTTTTTAGAACCTTTTTTGCTCTTCTTAAGCCAGCAATTAAGGACATGTCGTTAAGGAATGTTTTCAGAACCCTCAGGGCCTTATTAGATGTAGATTTAAGTTTGTTAACTGGCCCGCTGGAGCACCGTTTGTGAGCGTTTTTTGATGGGCCTCAGAGGGTTCCCTTGATGGTTTAGGTGTGGTGGCGTGATGTTTCGCAAAGGCTTGTGGAAGGTCTCCCAGTTGTCTTTCTCTGTGTTGCCTTTTGATTTTGTTGTTTGTAAGTGACAATCTGCATATTGGACCAAGTATTGCAGGGTGGCTCGTGATCACTTGATTCTCCGTAAATTGGTAGTGTATATTAAGCCCCCAGCTTCCACTGTATGCTTGTGTTCTTTTGGAGGGACAGTCAGTTCTAGCTCCTGAGGTAGATTGTCGCTGTCAGGTCCTACACCCACTCTAAAGGAATAGATATATTTTAGAAGTGGAAGGACTACCAGGGTGTAGTCTATCAGAGAGTCACCGTTGGTGGAGTGAAACAATAATGCTGGTGGAATTACTCACTGCTGTTCCTGTGATGCAAGGATTTAGTTGTGTCCTTGCAAGCCTAGGAACTTCACAATTAAGTCTCATGTAACAATTAGTTGGGTGACGGCGCTCACATTCTGAATTTCAAGGATGGTGTCCACCAGATTTTTTGATATGTTTGTCCTGGATTTACTATTTGGATGAATGTATGCATTTATTAGTGTTACCACTGTGGCTTCCGCCTCCATTTCCGGCATTATTTGTAATTCTTGCAGGTTGTCAGATTGAATTTTGTACTCTACTCGTTGTTTTAAGTACTGTTGATACATAGATGGCAAGGCCGCCTTTGCTGTAACCATGTTCTGCACCTTAGTTTATGGGACGGCATCGTGCGAGAACCCGACAATGGAGAGAGGTTCAAGGGCCCTTGTTTCTTGAAGCAGAATCATCTCAAAGGTTTGCAGGAAGTTTAGCAGCTCATTATCTTCTAATTTGCCTGCCAACCCATTAATGTTCCATGAGCAAATCTGGTACACTTTTTTATTGGCACCACATTTTCTGCAGCATCATTGCTAGTTTATTTCTGGTTGTTTGTCGAGTTGAAAGTTCTTGCTATCCAGCCCCAGCTGTATTTCAGGTTCCTAATTTAAATGCGATCATTGGTTGCTCTGCTGGTTTCGAGTCCCAGGCTCTTTCTACTCTTGGAGGAGCTATGCTTTGCACATTTTTAAGTACTGAGTTTCTGCTGTGTATCATGGTTCCCTCTGTTGCCCACACTATCCTCTATCACTGGGTAAGTATATCTTGGATGCCCACTGATATTCCCCACTCCCTGCATTGCTGTGTTTCAGATTGTGTTTTCCAGGCCATTTTGGCAGCGTTCCAGGTAACCTTAGTTATATCGTTTTGGTGCCCCTGTCCCAGGTTAATAAACTGTATGGATTCAATGTTGGCTGAAGTGATCCTTATGATCGCTGGGATTTTTTGCAGTACTTTGAGGTTATTTCCGTAGTTAAGGATGTCAGTGCTTCCCTTTGACTTAAAATCTGGGTCGAGAAGGCTTGTGCTGGACCCGCTGTTCCGGTGGCTCCCCACTTGTGGTAGCTCACTGTCTCCTACTAAGGTTGCATCGCCGGTTCCATTGCCCTCTGAGCGGTTGATGACGATCGGTGGCATATGGATTTGTTAACGCGTCCCTTTATGATATTTTAGTACACATCAGGACTCGTTTTAGGCCAATGAATCTTTTGACCCAGTTGAGAGACACCGTAGGACGAGATAGCTAATCAATATATCAGTCAATACATCAATAATGTCACCAATATTTATCACGATAATGCATTTCACTTTAGTCAAAGTCATTAATCAATTCAAAGACGCTACCATGACCTTTCAGCCATGAATAACCACACCAGTTTAGTAGAATTTTATGAATTTTATTCCCTATTAATTACAATCTAGCAGCAAATGCGTTAATCTCAACACCAAGAAACATAATAGCATAGTCACGATATGGCAACTTTGATAAGATTTCAACAAAGCGAGAATCACAAACATCAGAACATAACACGGCGTGAACATAGATCAAGTTTAGCAGAGTGTCAATATCGCGTCAGTTCAACAAAGCATAGTCTCGGTCGTTTGTCTATTTGCGTCAGTTTAGGTGAACACCTGTCCTAACCACTGATTAGCATTAGCATGTTGGGCTTCATGCAAAACAATTTAGAACTCCAATTTGCAAAACATCTAGCTATGGTCTCTGTTAAAACAAGCAGTTGGTACCTAGAAAGGAAAAGCAAACAGACAAATTACAAATGCATTGTCATAATTACCCTCCAAAGATTAGGTCAGCGCACAGGTTCAGTCTTTGTCTTCAGGACATCAGTCAAATCGCCATCAGTCAGGACTCAGCTCGGGGACAAAAGAGCACTTCCCTCATAAGGAGGTAAAGTGTAAAATAGGCAGTCTAAAGGCAAGGATGGTCTTAATAAAATCTCAAGTCACCAAACAGAGTGACAGAGTTTCTGGATAAAATCAATAGCATTCCCTAACCCGCCGTCATGACCTCTCAGTAACATGGGTTTTTATACCTTTTTCGTAGTGCATTCCCCCAAAATCCTATTGGACATTTGCTATACCCCACTATCTTTAACCTATCGTATAACACATTAGGTAATCCTAATTTTCACCCCATATTGGTTTACAAGTCTTTGATTGGTCTTCGTAATTGACGTCTTCAGAGGTGGCACGTCCGGTGTGACTTCATCCCTTGATAATTATTTGCACATCTTTTGGTCAGCAGTTCCATTGTCTTCCCCGGTTTGAATGACCTTGTACATTACATTAATCTACACTGTTTCAAGTCATTTATAACATTTAGGGGGTTATTACAGCTTTGGAGGAGGTGTTAATCCGTCCCAAAAGTGATGGTAAAGTGACGGATATACCACCAGCCGTATTACGAGTTCCATAGGATATAATGGACTCGTAATACGGCTGGTGGTATATCCGTCACTTTACCGTCACTTTTGGGACAGATTAACATCTCCTCCGAAGTTGTAATAACCCCCTTAGTTTTCAAGACGGTGAGAAGCAGTGGGAAACGGATCTACATGGTTACATTCATCTTCCAAAAAGAACTTTTGCAGGGTCATGTACCCTGTGAGTCAGCACACTGAAAAATAGAAAAATCCATTTAATATGAGAGCCGAGCAGCTAAACTGCAGCTCATGCTAACTTAAGGCCTATGAGGTTTTCAATGCAGATTCAATAACGCAAATGTTAGTATAACCTAATTTGAACGTAACATAAACATTTTGATCATCATTATTAACTTGCGTATACATTGGTGGCCACTCTTCGTGGTCACAATTCAGGTGCACGTTTAAGCAAAATTGCTATTATTATAGTTTCTATGCGGCATCATCACACATTAAAATCTAAACATTTCATGTTAATATAGATTATATAAGCTACGCTCTCTCAGATTGATTTGCTGCCCAACCCTATTTCACTTAATGCTTTCAGTGCTGCCTCACGTAAGATGGACTACCCCGCTTGAAGATGTGTTTGAAGAAAAACCTTTGCCACTGAGCTAGGAGTCAAGTATGCTTGCAGTCACTGATCTGGGCCCTCTCGACAGTGCCAGTGTCCTCCAGTTTTTCGCTCACAGGGTCAGTTTGAGATTGATGTCTAATTGTAGTGTTAGTTACTGTCTAATTCTCTTGATCATGGCCCTCCCGAGAGTTGTTGGGCACAGTTGTGCGCCTGTTATTAAAGATCGGATTATCTTTTAGCCACTTTGTTTTTGGAACATTTTTGTTTCTGGCTATCCTTTTTTTTTTAATACCCCTTGTTTTGTTGTCTAGCTCCTATATCTTTAAACCCTGTTTGTTGGAGTGTGTCTTCTAATGAGGTTGAATAGTCAGCTTATTTATTTTGCTCCTTTGGGCCCCAAGGGATGCTTATTATGCTTTAATTTGCAACACATCACTGCCCAGGTCTGCAGGTTCCTCTTGTAACCCTGCCTCTGTGAGGCCAGTTAGTATGCACTAGTGAGGGTTGCTTTGTCCACCAATGCCTGATTGGCTCCACATGGTGCTGGCTGGTAGTTGGAGGGGTCCTAGACAGTTGGTGTTTGAGGTTTGATGACACACTTCAGTTTGTCAAAGAATGCTCCAAAAATTGCAGGGAGTGTGCTCAGTTCCTCAAGGATGTGTGAGCATGTACAGCTGAGCCTTTGGTTGGATACTTCTGGCGCCCATTTAATTATTTTACTTAAGTCTGCAATTTTCCCATCAATAACTTGCTAGGTATACAGCCAATGTCTTTAGCAAATTAATCTGAATATCCATTTTGTTTGAATGGGATTTCATTGCATTTTCAGTAAATTGAAAAGTTCTCAATAGGGACAGCCAGATGCCACAGTATTGTAGGTGTTCTTTTTCTTTTGTTCATTCCTGATCGTTCTCACAAGTTGGTGGGGAGTTTTTATCATTTGCACATGCTGCCAGCATCTCATTCCATTTCTGCTGTGTAAGGTATGAAAGTTCTGTTAGTATCTCTTGGTGAAAAGTTTCTCTACCTAGCGATAGGCTATTCTGCCCACCACCAGGTGCTTTCCTGGGGCGTGCCATTTTCTTATCACCGTGGCAGAGGTCTACTGTGGCACTACCTTCTCTTTTAAGAATGTGGGAGGATGAGAAAGCCAGAGGTGCTCCTGAGCCCTCCTTCATCTGCCGTATTCCAGGGAGGTGGCATTCACATTTACAATTTGATCAACCCCTTTAGCCGGCTGGTGGTTTGCCTTGTTGCGGGTTTCCTTGTTGCGGTGTGTCTCTGGTCCTCCCCTGTGGGCTTGCCACACCACACCCGGCAGTGGGGCTTAACCCTGCATTTCCCCGGTGACCTCCCAGAACTGGAGAGCTACCCTCTAGATGGCTCCACCTATAAGTATATTTGCCCTCATTATGACATTGGTGGTCTTTTCTGAAGACCGACGTGGTGACGGCCGCCAACAGACCGCCACGGAGGCGGCAATCCATTCACCAGATTATGACACACAAACACAGAACCAACAGAAACCAGCCACAATAACAATTCTGCCAGACCCAATGGAGGTGAAAAACTGTCGGACAACACCCTCCCCACCACGCCAGCCCTCCAAATTATGGACCACGAATCAACACAGAGGACAGTCAAAGGCGGTCAGCCATTGGTGGTGCACACCGCAGCGGTAGAGTTGAGCATCCATCACCAACGGAAGCCAACATTGGCCAGATTGAATAACACACACCTGACACATACACACACACTGTACACTTCCACCAACAACACTATAAAACAACCCCCCACACAACCCACAATCCTTTGCAAACATGAAAATACTGCTACACTTAGCCAGCAAAAGATAATACAAGAACTGCACATACAAACCACAGCCACCTATTCACCTTTCACACATTCTCACACCACGCACCATACCCCAACACCTATCACACTGCACAACACATACACTACATCCACCACACAATAGGCATGTCCCCACAGAAGAATCCCCGTTTCACAGATGAGGAGTTGTTGGTGATGATGGAGGAAATCGTCAGGGTAGAGCCACAGCTGTTCGGTGCACAGGTCTAGCAGATATCCACTGCCAGGAAGTTGGAGCTATGGTGGAGGATCATGGGCAGGGTGAACTCTGTGGGAACATATCCACACCCAAGGGATGAAATTCACAAGAGGTGGAATGACCTACGGGGGAAGGTGCTTGCAGTGGCCTCTAGGCACCAAGTTGCCATCAGGAACACTGCCAGTGGACCCCCCACCTCCTCCCCCACAGTTGACAGCACGGGAGGAGAAAGTCTTGGAAATCCTGCATCCTCAGGGCCTCAGTGGAGTCACTGGAAGGCTGGACACTGGTAAATCACCATTACTAACCCGTCACCACCGATACCTGCATGGCATGTCACCCCTTCACCCTGACACCATTCACCCCACTACATACCATGAAGTGAATGACACCCATAACCAGCCTCAATTGTGAACCCCTGCATCACCTACCCACTGCAAGCACATGCCTCCCAACTCTGCAAACACACACAACAGTAATGCATGTGCAGCAATGTAGTACTACCAATCCCATAATCCACCAGCATACACTAACCAAAGGTGGGAGGACAACACCCAACCCATTGGGAAAGCCAAAAATGCTGAATATGTGACAGACAATGACTTTAACAAATCTTTCACATTTCCACAGGTATCCCAGCCAATGTCAGTGGTGAGCATGTGCCACGGCGACCCAGTCCCCCACCAGAAGATGCCTTCAGTGATGACAGCAACTCTGGATGTCCCAATCTGGATGATCTTCCTGGATCATCTGGTACCACTGGTCAATCGGCATCAATGGCCCACACCCAGTCCAATACAGGCCCCCTATCTGACTCCAACACCACGGCAGCCATCCAGCATCCCCAAACCTCTGTCCCTAGGACACGTTGATCAATTGTGTGCCCACCTGTACAGGGACCCGTGTTGACACCACACAGGCAAGATGATGAAGGTCCTGGTGCAAGTGGGAGTGGGCACACCATTCAGAGGACACAGGCACAGGGAGCCAGGCCCAGTGGGAGGTTACCTGTGTGCCATGGGGAGGCCCAACCCAGGGAACCGATTGCCCAGGAGACACTCACACATGTCCTGGGGGCCTACCAACAATCCCGGGACAGGATGGGCCAGGTGATTACCATCTTGAAGGAGAGCCAGTGGCTGCAGGGGTACACCATCAGGAGGTCATGCAGCAGTTGCAGGGCTTAAATGCCAACATGGCCACCGTTGCAGGGGTGCTGGGTGACATGGCGAACATGATACATGAGTACACAGCACACCAGTGGGCCCCTTCAGCTAGCCAGCCCACTCAACAGCCAACAACATCTGTTTCAGCTAGTCGACAGGAGGACCTGGCACATCACTCACAGGCCACCAGCACCCCTCCCCCTGCAGAAGGTGAACCACTCTGCAAACGTTCCCTGCGACCCGGACAGACACCAGAGACTGTTGCTAAGACCCAAACCACCATCAGGAATTGAGCCCCTCCTAAATGTCTCTCTTGTGTGCCACTGAGACACTTTGTTCACTTTGGACTGCCATTGTTTCTTTTACTATGGCCCCATGGTTAAAATCCCAACTGGGCCACTACACTGAAGGTTAAGCCCATCATCACCCCACTCTATTGCACTATCCCATCCTTTTTGTCACTTCAATAAACACCCTTGGACACAACTGACGTTTCTGTGATTTATCATAGAACAATATGCAATGCCTGAAACTGGGTTATCCTGTGCAAATGTCCTATAATGTGTGAATCCATCCAACAGAAGTGTGTAAGCAGTCTGTAGTCATCACATCAGTACACTGACACCCAGGTAAGACTGTACTTCTGTTCATACCTCCACTACAATTAAGTGCTGTAAGGCCACTGTGTTGTGCCAAGCACTACCTTCACTTCTCAATTGACTATCACTTATGCTTTCCCTTTTTGCAGATATTAGTGTGTCTAATCACGACTGGAGGGAGTGGAGGGTCGAATCTCTGCTATTGAGGATGATACAGCGACGTTCAGAAAACACCTTGAGAAGGTCGAGGGGAGGTTAAAAACAGTGGCTATAAAGAACAAAGATTTGGAGGCCAGAGGGTGCCGTAACCACCTGCGTATAGTCAGTATTGTGGAATCCACCAATACTGGCCGGCTTGACTTGTTTATAGAGAACCTGCTGGTGGAATTACTGGTGCACCAAGGCTCCACCTCAACCTTTGTGGTGAAAAGGGCACATCGTACCTTGGTCCCTAGACCTCCGCTGTGGGACCTGCCTGCTCGATAATTGCTCGCCTATTGAATTATAGAGACCAAGACAATACCCTCCGACTTGCCAGAGAGAAAGGTCCCTTTCAGTATCAGGGACTGTTGTGTCCCTCTATCCTGATTTCATGGATACAATGCAGGAAGCCAGGCAGAAATTCTTTGAAGTCAAGGCCACACTCCATTCTCTTGGCGTTCGCTATGGCATGATATATCCAGCCAGGTTGAAAGTGGAGGTGAACGGCAAACCACAATACTTTGATAATCCTAGTGATGCCATGATGTTCTGTAAGAAACATCCTCGGTTGGGTGGATCGCCCCGCGGTTTCCAGTGGGGGCTTAAAAATCTGGATGCTGGGCCCACTTCAAGCATGGAACTGTTTCCCCCAGACTAGATGAGACTACCTAGGCTGTGGACCCCGCCATGTTTGAATATACAATGCTCCAACATCGATTATGTATAATAGTTGCTATTTCGCTGCTTTATTGTCTATAACTCAGGTTTTTTAATTAGTCTAGTTGTCCTCTTCTATGCTACATTGTCAATCCCATTAGCGGCTGGGAGTACTCCATGGCTGCGTTGTCATGTTTCCATGGTTAATACCAAGATATTTGTTCTTCTGTTGTAATGGTCTTTGTTTAAGGTTTCGTGAGTTTCGCTTGGCATTTTTAGGTCAGGTGTGCGAGGTGGGATGTTTGTTTCACGCATAAGGGTTGTGTGAAGTAATGCTGTTCTGTGATGCAATGCAGTTTATATACACGCCAACCTTATGTACACATGGCTACACAAGTCCCACAAGCTGGAGAAAAACTCGTTAGGCCTCACATTCCTATCATGGAACATATGTGGCCTCAATAACCCCGTTAAAGGTAAAATGGTGCTGCAGTACCTCCATAGGCAAGCAGTGCAGATTGCTTTCCTGGAGGATACACATCTCCCCATTGGCACAGCACCCTCCTTTGTAGCCACGTGGGGCCCGCACCAATACTTTGTTAGTTACAGTACCTGCTCTCGGAGGGTATGTATTTTGATTCATAAAACAGTAGCGTTTAGGCCACTATCGACCCGGGTGGATGGCAATGGCATATATGTGATGGTTGCGGGGCTTTCGGCTAACCGTAAGATCTCGCTTGTAAATGTGTACGCGCCCAATATTGACGCTCCTGAACTTTTTCAGGATATCCATTCACACATCAATCGCTTTGATATATATCACATCTTTGTGGGTGGTGGCTTTAATTTGGTGGTAGACCAAGCATTGGACACCACCTCTCATGCTCCAACGTCCAAGCCTCTCTCACTTAGGGCATTGAGAGATCACTTTCGCTTTACATGACCCTTGGTGACTGTGTGGCACTGGCACGTAGGCCTACACTTGATTGTTTGCTTTTGACTGGCGCTGCTGCGCAGTGGGTTACAGATATCTTACCTCAGACATTATCTGACCATTACCCGTGCTACTTGCACTTTCTATACCTGCAGCCTGTGGGGCCAGAAAATTCTGGAGGTTCCCAGAAATGGCGTTGTTGGACGCTCTGTTCTGCACATCCTTGCGGGAAGCAGTGGTTGACTTTTTTTTTAACTTAAACAAGTGCTCTGTGGGTACCTGGGTGGTGCTATGGGATGCCTTTAAGGCATATACCAGAGGCATCTGCATTTCCACACACTTAGTTGTCCTGGGCGAAATACATTGTGATCTTGCACAGGTGGAGACACAGCTTGCTGATACTGACCGTAAAACGGGAGCTGCAGATATCACCCCCCAAGTAGGTCGTTGTAAGTCTTTGTTCAATGAATTTAATGCACTGACAGCTTGAGAGGTGCACTACTTGGCCAGGTATACAACAGCCTGTAGATATAGAGAGGGGGACAGACCCGGGAGGATGCTGGCCAGACTGATCCGATCCTCCTGCCCTGCATCCCTTATACTCAACATTAAAAGGCCAGATGGCAGGAAGTCCATGTGGAGTTTCTCAAATATTACTCCACGCTCTATACAGCGTAAGCAGGGCCGCCAAGTCCCACTTTACAAGACTATCTAGATGACACTGCTATGGTCTGGTTAACATCCGCACAACAGCAGTTCATTAGTGAACCCTTCTCTGCTGAGGAGGTGTCGCAGGCAATTGATTCCCTGGATGGGTTGCGTGCCCCGGGGTTGGATGGGTTTATTGGGGTGTTTTACAAGCAATACAAAGATATTTTTTCTACTCATCTTGTATCAGTATATGCCAACGCTCTCTAGGTGTGGGCTCGCTCTGCATCAATGAGAGAGGTGGTTCTTGCCCTTTTTCTGAAATTTGGTTAAGACCCAGTATATTGTGGGTCATATCACCCCTTCTCCCTGATAAATTTCAACAATAAGATTCAGGCCAAAATGATCGACACCCGCCTCTCCCTTTTGTTGGATACAATTATATCTCCCCTGCTCAGCCTGGCTTTGTTCCACACCGCTCTACCTCTATCAATCTTTGCACTGTCTTTGCGGTGATAAACAAAGTGTCCCCAGAGGTTCCGTGGGTGATTGCCTTATTGGATGCCGAAAAGGTTTTGATTCACTTGAGTGGCCTTTTTAACATGCTGTCGTTAGTAAACTCAGGTTCCCCCGAGGCTACACCAAACTGATTTCCCTGTTGAACTCGCAGCCCACAGCAGCCATATGGCTTAAGGGTGAGCTCTCCTCCTTTTCCCCCATAACACGCGGCACACAGCAGGGGTGCCCTTTCTCACCTCTGCTCTTTATTCTGGCAATGGACCCCCTTGTGCGCCACTTATGTAGGGACATATCCACACAGGATTGCAATGGACCAGTGGACCGCTGCTGGTTTGCTATATGCAGATGATATTCTGCTATTCGTTCGCCATACAGACACAAACCTTACACCAATGCTGGTAGAAGTGACTTGCTTTGGAGAATTCTCTGGCCTGCATATCAATTGGAGTAAGTCGGAGCTTTTTCTGGCGACTGACATTACCCGTCCGCCTGAGACAGAGTTCCCTTTGCGCTGGTGCTCTGACTCAGAGACAAGGAGCAGGTGCTACAGCTCAATTATGGACATGCGGTGGAGAGATTCTCCGCACAGGTGGATAGATGGATAAAGCTGCTGATCTCTATGGTGGGCTGGATTGCGCTCATAAAAATGGTGGTTCTCCCCCAATTTCTGTATCTATTTTTGTATATTCAGATCCATTTTACTAATTCCTTTTTCACTACACTTCGCAGCTTGATCATTGGACTGGTATGGGCGGATAAACATCCATACATTTGAAGGGAGGTCTTCCCTCTCCTGCATGAGTGGGGTGGATTTGGGGTCCCCCTATTCCAGCTTTAGTATTTGGTGGCACAATGTCAATACATGTGTCACTGGTAGCAGCCTGATGCCTGCCTTCCCTACTCTATCCCAGAGCAGAACCTGTCGGCTCTTGTCCTGCTGGGTGCCCTTTTGCCCGGGGGTGTTCCATTACATCACAAAGAAATTCAAACTCTTTCCAAAACTAGCTGGGCATGGCATAAATTGGCTAGCTTGCTTCACTGTGACACACTGTACTCCACTGCACTGCACTGATCTTGATTAATAATCCATTTATACCCATTACACAGGAGGCGGTGGTGCAGAGTACATAATGTGCTTTTCATCATCGCACCTTCTGTGATGTTTTCCCGGATGACCACATATTTTCGCGCACTACAGATACGCTTTACACAGGTGCCACACAATTGCAACACTTTGTACTGTGCCGTCTACAATGAGCCATGAGTGCACGCTACACTATATATCCGTTGGCTCCTGACGAGTTTGCACCACTTACCCTGGCTGCTACAGTGAACTTGGTGGCGCACTTGGTATCCAGACTCTATTTGGTTTGTATTAGGGCTCTCCCAGTTCTGGATGCACGGCTAAGGGAATCCTAGGAGAGAGATCTGGGTTGTCCACCATCCCAAAAAGTCTGGGAGGCATGCTGCGCGCAAACCAGATTCATCTCACCTAACCAATGCCACGAGCTAGTACACTTCAAATTCCTTAGAAGGGCATATATCACCGTAAGAGACATTGCCCGAATGCACCCGAGTGGCTCTGCCGCTTGCCCAAAGTGCTGTGCTTTTATCGCTGATTTCTCACATGTGACCTGGACCTGCCCTAACGTTAGTCCCTTTTGGTGGAAGGTATATGACAGATTGTTAGCTATTGTTAGTTGGCCTCTGCGACCTGACCCACTTTCGGCCCTTCTCTGCTACACAGATGACTTATCAAAGTCCATAAGATGCCTCACTGCAATATTGCTCCTGCTGGATAAACGGGAGATTGCACTTCGATGGGGATCTAAATATGTGCCTAGCGGTCATTCCTAGTTGGCCAGTCTCACATACTGCACCACTAAAAGCGAACTCTATGCCTCACTACAGCCTGTGATGTCTAAACCTAGAGACATTTGGCAACCGCTGAGGGACTACTTGTCTGTATTAGCCACATACCCTCTAACATCACAGACTTCTAATGATGCCAGCTTATTTTGAATTCATTCTTCTCATGTCAGTTTGTCTGTTTCAGTACTAATTGTCTTTTGCCGGCCAATGCTCGTTTGCCCTCTGCTTACAAATGATAATACTATATATGATTTGTACTGACGTTCTACCACTTACATGTGGTACAGTTTCCATGTTTGAACTGCATTGCTATGTGTTTGTTCTTTGGTATGTTTTAAAATGATAAATAAAATGGGGAAAAAAGAAGTACCCATAGTGTTATAGATATTTGCCACATGCAGTGATGGACTAGATTAAAGTGCTCTGATTGACCAGCAGTGTGAAACAGTTTTCTTCAGTTATCCCATGTATTGTTCATTTGAGGATGGCTAGTTTATTGGGTGTACATTCCTAGTGAGGGACATCCTTTGTAGTAGATATATCTTCTGTGAATGTAAGTGGTTTAAGTTACAGTTGGCTATAGACTGCTGAGTGTTATGGTATTAGTCTGGTGTGGTTCAGAAATGTTATATATAAAATCACACACCTATGTAATACTCTGGTGAGCCATAGGAAAGCCTTCTTTCACTTACTTGCCTATTAAAAGTAGTTAGCTGGTTTGGTTGCTCCAATCTGTGAATTGTAAGTTGAAGATTGAGGTTCAGGGTGCAACTGTCTTCCTGGGTTCTCTTGGCAGGATTTGAGGTTGTGTAGTTGGCTTGGAAATAGACATGTTTTTAACATTTTTCTGAAGTATATATGCTGCTGGATGCTCCAAATGCTGACAGGTAGTAAATTCCAGAGCCTTAGTGGCTTGTATTGAGAAAACAGTGCCTTCTGTTGGTTTCCTCTGGTAGGTGGTATGATCATAAGTGGTGCAAGCCTGATGTGCAGTGTCCTGTTTTGTTTGTTTTGCTTAAATTTAAATTGTAGGTATAGCAGCAATTTTCCTTGGGAAATACTATGTACAATGCAAAGTGCCTTACAATTTGCCCTTCTAGGTATAGAAGCAAGTGTAGTAAATGAAAAAGTGGAGCTATGTGTTCTCATGGCTGAAGGCAGAGAAGACGTCTTGCAGCAGTATTTTGGATGAGTTGTGTTTTGCTTATGATGAAGGCAGGTGTACGGAGGAATCGGCTGTTAGCATAGTAAAGTTTGGAGACGAATAGCATGAGGATGGCTTGCAGTTTCTTTTAATATCCAATACAAAGGCTATAGGCTCCTCTTCAAGCTACCCGCCTGCACAGTACAGACTCAGATACGTCTACAGTTCAATCTGGCCCGTCAAGAGAATGTCCTCAATGCCAACTTTCTATTTTTGTGTGCCACGTTTTCCACAGCCAAGCCAGGATCTCTAAAACGGCTCTTGTGAGACAAAGTGCAAGATCTGGAATCAGATCCCCATTCGCTCTTTCAGGCGGCCAGGGATCTATTTGTTGCGAAAGACCTTATGCAGGCTGCATTACCCCCAAAAAAGTCTTTTGCAGCTCTTGTTGAAGCAAGCCAGGCTATATCAGCCACAAGGATTTACAAATCATCCACACAAAAAAGATTGTGGATCTAACATCTGCTCTATATCAATCAATAACTCTTCCAGCTTATCTATCACTCCAAATTAATCTTAACATCAAATTACAACTTTTGAGCTTGCGGCTTGGTTTAATTACGTTTAAAGCATACAAGTACAGTCATCTGACCAGCATTCAGGATGTCTCATTTAGGGGCTGTGGTTCCATACAGGAATCACTTCCACATATTCTATGCTTGTGCCCCTTTCTGTCCCCACTTACGCGTTATTGGTTCCTACGAATTTTCAGGCAATTGAACATCAGGTCCTGCAATACCACAGTTGTAGAATGCTTGAAATGGGACTAAAGCCAATTAACTGCAAGATTTGTAAAGTTTTCTTACAATTGCTTTATGGATGCTTAACAATGAAACAATGTTCATTTGTTACACCATGAATCAAAGCTGAAGACCAGTACCTGCCCTTCCAAGTATCAGGGTATTGAGTAGCGGGGTATCGCACCTGGTTGGTATGTCCTACTTTTGACTCTATGAGCGCTCCTTATGCTTACTGACAACAGAACCTTTTGCACCTTTCCCAGACAATGAAGGTTGGAGGACTGCTCTTTTGATTATTTTTTGCGGAAGATACTGAATTGCACTCGCACTTTCTCGCTTTTGTTTTTTTTTCCAGTAGTATTGGTAGCCTGCATTATTGTGCGTTCTTCCACACCACAGCTTGCATTTAGCAGTGCACAGGAGGGACTGCACCCTTCTGTCCTCTGGACCACTTTTTTGTATTTCATCAAGGGGGGTTTGGGGGTTTATTAGTTTTCATGGTCAACGGATTGACACTGAACCGGCTGTCCCTTGGCCTGTGTCTTTTTTTCGGCTACTTCAGATTGGTGCTGCAAGGGGGTATGTATCTATGATACCTAAGCCAGCATGGGGTCTTTTACAGCTGTCAGCACAAATGGTATTTCCCACTATTTTAACTTTTAGTCTCATTCATAGCTATGTCTTTTCCTGCTTTGGCAGACATTTCTATGGCTTATTTGTAGACTTATAGCAGTTGAGACATTTTATTTGAACTGTATTTTCAATTTTTTGTGGTTTTACTTTTTAGTGTATAAAGACAGAGTTGTTTGCAATGATTTTAAGTAACCGTGCAACAGAATAAAGTTTGAACTTTCATATCCTCTTGCTTCCTAAGCCATATAGTGAAAGGCTGATATTTCCGCCATTTTCCGAAGGTCATAAACTCTGTTTTTGCAGTATTGAGCTTACGATGGTTACACATCATCCATATGTTTATCGCCTAAAGGCAGTCATCAAGTTTTAAACCTTACCGGTCTTTTAGGCTACTCATTTTAAAAATAATTTGAGTGTCATATGCATAGTTTTAACAGGTGACGTTGCATGATTTAAACCTGTTTGGTAAGGGGGTCAAGTATATGTAAAATGATAGAGGGAATATGATGTAAACCTGAGGTATGCCATAGTGTTGTGTGTGAGGAGCTGACGTAAAAGGTGGTACAGACATTAACTTGCAGTCACAGCTGAGAGACTAAGAATTCAATGGGCATTAGCTGAACTCTCTTCTCACCTTTCACACATGATATGTCAAACAAGAATTTGCTGTGTGAAAAGATTGCACAACTGTGCAGGACATTGAGTCACATTGTTCTTAAGCCAGCAATGTTCATGACCTTTTCTATTCCTGATACATAAGTTGTTGTCACAACCTAAACCTAACAGTCATTCAGAAGCAGTGTCCAATCAAGAAAGCTCCATTTTCCAATACAGCATATTAATATGATTAGCCTAGTGGGTCGGGGAAGAGTCATCACAAGTCAGGTACGACTGACATTTGACTAACATTGTTCCAGCCTACATCATTTCTAGGAGCCCTAGCCTTTTGTGAAGTATAGCTGGTGAGAATAAGTATTTACTGCAGAGATCTTTATTTTATTTACAGAAGCCAGATAGTTTGCTTGGTTAATGTGCCTTCTACAGAAGCCTGCAAATTATGGGGATTATGTTCTATCAAGACAGCCTCCTATATAAAACGAGATTGGGTAATTCCAGGGCGATCCTTCCTCAGACAACTGTCCGCAAGAAGAGGAAGGAACAGCTGGAGCTCCCTACAAGAAATACAAAGTGAAGAACATCTCAGGACACAGACAGACTTCACCAATAGCATAAATATTTTTCAAAAATAAAGAAAATCTGAACAAGTTTACATTTCTTTAGGACCCTTCCGCAGTACAAGTGATCTACCAGGATACCTGAATCCATAATTACGGTCACAGATTAAGAGGTCTCTAAACAAAACAAGAGCGATTCAGTATGTGAAACCCCAAATAATCATCAACAGCAGACTGTTATCACACAGCTGCATGCAAATTCTGGGGATGCTGGTTCAATCCCAGCATTGTTTCAAAAGGTGTAAAAAGACGTCACTGATCATAGTTTTTCACAACCTTCTCAGTGTTTATTGAATGAACCATCTGGTCAGGAACCAAAACTGGACCAATTAGACTACAATTTAGTGGAGTCTAACCAGAATTTACTGTATATTGCCCAGGTTCACTCAACTCCGTGAAGGAATGCTCAATCAAATGTCTCAGGTTCAGCAGTAAGTAGTAAAATAATAGCAAACACCTAAGATTGAGCAAGGGTATCCAACCCCATCCAGTCAGTGGGTGAAAACTGGTCACAACCACTAGTCAATAACATCAAACTAGACCATGTCCTCAGTAGCAACCACGAGGCTAAGGCCAGCCTAAAAAATCATTCTAAATTATAACCCTTGGACTAGTCCCTACAACTTCATCAAATATTAGCCAGTTCTTTAAGACCAATGTAATATTACATTATGGCAAAAATATATGACGCAACAATCTTGCCAAATTCTCCAATATGAACACAGCCAATGCAGATTGAAGGCTGCAAACAAGAGCTAAGCAATAACAAGGACCCATCCAATCTGTCCATTTTAAGTCAAGACAGCGAGTTAAAGAACACCTAGGAGACACTATTAATCACACTTGTAGCCTTAGAAGATGCCTTGAACTACCAGTCAAAAAAATGAGAAGTTTAAGTTAATGTGCTGAACATTACAGCAGTATTTATATCAGGCATAGATAAAAAATTGGCAGACAAAGAATGTAATCACTCACGCTCATGCCAACTATCCTATTTCACCAGTCAAGCATTCCTATGGTCCAATGATTCAAAAGCTAAGCACTCTACCAAACATCTTGTCAATGTTATTGGACAATATAAGATTAAGCTCAACACCCTTCGCTTTTTAATCTAGCAGGACAACAAAAGAGTTCGCGGAAAAAAAGAGGGTTAATATTACTGCTCCGAGCCAAGATAAAGACATGGCAACCCCATCAAGACACATTCATCAAAGGTGGAAGCCATAAGTACAACAAAGAAGTCTCCAATTAGACCGATGTTTTATGCCCATTCATTACGAGTCAGCCAACAACAGAACAAAATACCGAATTAAAATTAAAAAAACTCCAGTTGCAACAGAAGACATCCAACAAGCTGGCGACCCACTACCACCACATATAGAGAAGAGCTCATCCCAAACAAAAAGGCGAAGAAAATGGAGGAAGAAAGAAACCAATAACATTTTAGTGAGAGAAAATGTGCATGACATATACCGAATTTTTCACAAGACCTTAAAGAGCCCCTTTACCATTGACCACCTAACAAGCAATCTGCAAATAGCAGGCAGTACCCAAAATATTACATAATTGAAAGCCTAAACACAGGCCCTTAACCTTGCGATACCGAAACAGCTATTAAGGACTTAGCCAGAAGCCATCAAAATGGCCAAAAAAGTCCTCTTGGCAAGTGAAGGTAAAAATAGAGAGCTAAACCTCCTAGATTTTCAAATAAGTCGCCCTATAGATTTAGACTTAACAAATCAAGTACAAATAACTACTAACACCTAGGTCATCACAACAAATAGCCATGCATATGGTCTGAATGGAAAATGACGGCAAGGCAAATCAAAGAGCAGAGAAGAACACTGTCATCCAAAACAAAAGTGCCTACCTGTAAGTACCTCTTACACCCCCACAATTGGCATACTGGTGTCCCCCTGTAAGTACCTAGTATATGGTACTTAGGTACCCAGGGCATTGGTACACCAGGGGTCCCCCTTGGGCTGCAGCATGTATTGGACTTTGTAAGTGCAGGGAAACCATTCTAAGGTATGTAGTGGACACTGGTCATTACGAGATGTCCAACTACATAATGGTTTCTCCGAACTTAGGCATGTTTGGTATCAAACATGTTGGAATCATGCAACTACACAGGTTCCAGTGCTAGTTGCATGATACCATGTACTTTGGGGGTTCCTTTGAGAATCCCCATGTCTGCTTGTTCAGCCTTGCAGGGTCTGCGTGCAAACAAGTGCTGTGCTGCCTCCGACCCCAGACACTGTTCTGCCTTCCTGCTGCTGAGCTTAACTCTGGCAGAGGAAGGCAGAACAAAGGATTTCCTTTAGAGGAGAGGTGTTACCCCCTCTCCTTTAGAAATAGGTGTCTCTGGGCTATGGTGGGAATGCTCCTGAGTGCCACCAGATTCCTTTGAAGGACACATTGGATGCCCTTTTGCAAAAAACGGTTTCTTCCAGTGCAGGAGCATTCAGGCTTCCACTCTGGTGTGGAACACACAGAAGACGGGTGAGTGACCACCCCCTGTCCAACTCCTCCCCTAGGGTGGTGCCCAGAGCTCTGCCAGAGGGCCACTTAATTCTGCCATCTTGAAAACAGGAAGGGACAGACGCCCCTGGAAGCAGTTGACTGGTCAGTCCAGCTGAGTAGCATCCCTCCCTCCCCTTGATAGGTGGGTCATCACAGTAGTTGTTCAACCCCTTCCCTGGGTTATTTAATGACTCCCCTGAGAGTGGGACCCCAGATTAATCTAAAAGATTCATCTTCAAAACTTCTTCTGCGACCTGGACACCGGATCCTGCTGCTGGACTTCACTGGGAACCAAGAAGAGACTGCAACTGGTAGGAGGGCTCCTACTGCAACTTTGTCCCTGGGCATTGCAAAGACTCTGGAACTTCCATGGTCATGCATCCTCCAGAGTCACAAGAACTCTGCCCGCACTAACCACATCCAGACGGATTCTCCCTTGGAGTGAAGCAGTCACACCCCTGCACCCTCAGGCACCTTGACGTCTACAGTCGGCTTGTGGATCCTGATGTCCCTCTGACTCTTGAAGGCTCAGCAACACAGGTTGTGGATCTGTGGCACTACAGAGGTCTGACCTGTCTTCTTTGCAACTGGGAAGATTATGGTCCCTCGCTGGAGCCTGCTGGATGAAACCCCTGTGCACTGCGTCTGTTGTCGTCATCAAGGCTTGTTGGCTCTTCAGCTCAAAGACCTCATAGCTTCAATAAGCCCCAGCCTCAAGCATTACACAGCTCCAAGACCAATGTTCTCCCTGCAATATGGGCATCCATCTTTTTTGTGCTGCTGAGGCCTTCTTGGGACTCACTGTGCCTTCTTCCAGAGTGTCCTCTTGGGGCCACCGTTGATTCCTCCAGGCTCTCCTCTCTGCTGAAGGCTAGTCCTGACTTACCTGCAAAGGTCGAGTCCCTCAGCCCTTGCTGGCCCTGAATTACCTTCGGGATGATAGGGTGAGGAGTAATGGAGTTCAAAACCCATCTTCCTCATGGTGTCCTTGAATGCCTTAGAGGCAAAGGCAGGGCCCTGGTCAAAATGGAATCCTGCAACCGCATTTGTACAGATAAAGGTCAGAAGTATTTTATAACACTCCGAGCGTCAGCCGACTGCTGAGGCCATACCCATAGAAATCTAGAACAAGAATCTACAGCGACTAAGATGTATTTGTATACATCATCAGGTTGAAGGGGACCGCAATGGTCCGGGTACACACATGGCAGTGGCCTATTGAACACTAAGAGGGGTGTCCGTGGTGGGTGTTTCATATTTGAGCCCTTTATTTGCTGGCAGATGTCACAGCAAAGAGCATATTGCTTGGTCTGTTTGTATAGACTCAGCCACCAGAAGTGTTTCTGTAAAAGTGTTATTGTGGCCGCAACAGCAGCATGTGCAGAAATGACACCAGGTCTTGGTTGGGAATCACTCAATCTCTAACCCAAGGAATTGTTGCAAAGGCAACATTCTGTGCACTGATATGGTATGAACATTTTGTAGGGTATGATTTTGGCTTGTCTTCAGCAGAAGCTTTCACAGCAGCCAGTATTTCATTAGCTAGTCTTGTCTGTGATTGAGTCACTGCAGCAACAGACGCTGCAGCTACTGCGGATTTGGCTGCTTCATCAGCCAAAGTGCTGCCAATAACGTGTACTCCTAAACGTTGGTGGCCCAATGTATGGACCACATGAGCAGTAGGTAGCTTATCCTTAAGATCAGCAACCCTCCCCCACAGAGCTCTGTGTTTTATTGTGTTCCCCTTTGAGTCTCTGAACCCGTTCAATTGCCAATGATTAAGAAAATCATTGTAGGACTGGACACAGTAGGACGAATCACAAACAGTCAATGTGAGTTGTCCTGGATCCGTATGTTCCAGTGCTAGGATAAGCACTTTAAATTCAGCCAACTGAGGTGTGCAGTCCCCCAGGGTCTGCGTGTCGGCATTATAAGGGTTGAATATGCCATCTTTCATCACTCCTCTCACAGCTGCAGAGGTGGCTGAGTACTGATGTTTAGTACCTACAGCTGGTTGTGCTGAACCATCAGTGTAAATTACAGTATGGTATCTGTCAAGTGGCAAGATGTCTAGAGGTGCGGGGTAGTCCTGTTCGTATTAGAGGAATTCTTGTGCTTGATGTTTTGGATCAAATATATAATCAACATCGGTGGCAGTCAGGGATGTTGCCCACTGAATCCAAGATAGATATAATGCTTTAGCATTAGGAACGCTTGCTTTGGTGACGGCCTCTTAGGATGGCACTGAGTTAACGACAATAATGCGTTTCCCTTAGGCAAGTGACCTCTCTTTGATTATTGCCATCTGTACTGCTGTTAGAATTCTTCTGTAGGTGCAAAACGTTGTTCTGCATTGGAATGTAAATGCGATTTATATGCAATGGGCACCATATGGCTCTCATTAACCCCTTAGCTGCTGGGCCGTTTCCCCCCAGTGCTGAGACCTTTTTTGGCTATTTGGGGTAGTTCGCGCTTAGGCCTTCATACCTTTTTGTCCACATAAGCTATCCACGCCAAATTTGCGTCCTTTTTTTCCAACATCCTAGGGATTCTAATGGTACCCAGAGTTTGTGGTTCCAGAGTTTGTGGTTTCCCCTGGAGGGGACCAAGAAATTAGCCAAAATACAGTGAAAATGTTGTTTTTTCCAAAAAAATAGGAAAAAAGGGCTGCCGAAGAAGGCTTGTAGTTTTTTCCCTGAAAATGGCATCAACAAAGGGTTTCTGGTGCTAAAATCACCATCTTCCCACCTTTCAGGAACGGGCAGACTTGAATCAGAAAACCACATTTTTCAACACAAATTTGGCATTTTACTGGGACATACCCCATTTTTACTATTTTTGGTGCTTTCAGCCTCCTTCCAGTCAGTGACAGGAATGGGTGTGAAACCAATGCTGGATCCTGGAAAGCTAAACATTTCTGAGAAGTAGACAACATTCTGAATTCATCAAGGGGTCATTTGTGTAGATCCTACAAGGTTTTCCTACAGAAAATAACAGCTGAAATAAAAAAATATTGAAATTGAGCTGAAAACAACAGCCATTTTTCTTTATGTTTTACTCTGTAACTTTTTCCTGCGATGTCAGATTTTTGAAAGCAATATACCGTTGTGTCTGCTGGACTCTTCTGGTTGCAGGGATATATAGGGCTTGTAAGTTCATCAAGAACCCTAGGTACCCAGAGCCAATAAATGAGCTGCACCCTGCAGTTGGTTTTCATTCTATACTGGGTATACAGCAATTCATTTGCTGAAATATGAAGAGTGAAAAATAGGTATCAAAAAAACCTTTGCATTTCCAAAATGGGCTCAAGATAAGGTTTTGAGGAGCAGTGGTTATTTGCACATCTCTGAATTCCGGGGTGCCCATACTAGCATGTGAATTGCAGGGCATTTCTCAAATAGATGTATTTTTTACACAGTCTCTTATATTTGGAAGGAAAAAATGTAGAGAAAGACAAGGGGCAATAACACTTGTTTTGCTATTCTATGTTCCCCCAAGTCTCCCGATACAAATGATACCTCACTTGTGTGGGTAGGCCTAGCGCCCGCGACATGAAATGCCCCAAAATACAACGTGGACACATCCCATTTTTTGACAGAAAACAGAGCTGTTTTTTTGCAAAGTGCCTACCTGTAGATTTTGGCCTCTAGCTCAGCCGGCACACTGGGAAACCTACCAAACCTGTGCATTTTTGAAAACTAGGGACCTAGGGGTATCCAAGATAGGGTGACTTGGGGGGCTCTGACCAGGTTCTGTTACCCAGAATTCTTTGCAAACCTCAAAATGTGGCTAAAAAAACACGTTTTCCTCACATTTCGGTGAAAGAAAGTTCTGGAATCTGAGAGGAGCCACTAATTTCCTTCCACCCAGCGTTCCCCCAAGTCTCCCGATACAAATGATACCTCACTTGTGTGGGTAGGCCTAGCGCCCGCGACAGGAAATGCCCCAAAACACAACGTGGACACATCCCATTTTTTGACAGAAAACAGAGCTTTTTTTTGCAAAGTGCCTACCTGTAGATTTTGGCCTCTAGCTCAGCCGGCACCTAGGGAAACCTACCAAACCTGTGCATTTTTTTAAACTAGAGATCTAGGGGAATCCAAGATGGGGAGAGTTGCTGGGCTCTGACCAGGTTCTGTTACCCAGAATCCTTTGCAAACCTCAAAATGTGGCCAAAAAAACAAGTTTTCCTCACATTTCGGTGACAGAAAGTTCTGGAATCTGAGAGGAGCCACAAATTTCCTTCCACTCAGCGTTCCCCCAAGTCTCCCGATACAAATGATACCTCACTTGTGTGGGTAGGCCTAGCGCCCGCAACAGGAAATTCCCCAAAACACAACGTGGTCACATCACATTTTTTGACAGAAAACAGAGCTGTTTTTTTGCAAAGTGCCTACCTGTAGATTTTGGCCTCTAGCTCAGCCGGCACACTGGGAAACCTACCAAACCTGTGCATTTTTGAAAACTAGGGACCTAGGGGTATCCAAGATAGGGTGACTTGGGGGGCTCTGACCAGGTTCTGTTACCCAGAATTCTTTGCAAACCTCAAAATGTGGCTAAAAAAACACGTTTTCCTCACATTTCGGTGAAAGAAAGTTCTGGAATCTGAGAGGAGCCACTAATTTCCTTCCACCCAGCGTTCCCCCAAGTCTCCCGATACAAATGATACCTCACTTGTGTGGGTAGGCCTAGCGCCCGCGACAGGAAATGCCCCAAAACACAACGTGGACACATCCCATTTTTTGACAGAAAACAGAGCTTTTTTTTGCAAAGTGCCTACCTGTAGATTTTGGCCTCTAGCTCAGCCGGCACCTAGGGAAACCTACCAAACCTGTGCATTTTTTTAAACTAGAGATCTAGGGGAATCCAAGATGGGGAGAGTTGCTGGGCTCTGACCAGGTTCTGTTACCCAGAATCCTTTGCAAACCTCAAAATGTGGCCAAAAAAACAAGTTTTCCTCACATTTCGGTGACAGAAAGTTCTGGAATCTGAGAGGAGCCACAAATTTCCTTCCACTCAGCGTTCCCCCAAGTCTCCCGATACAAATGATACCTCACTTGTGTGGGTAGGCCTAGCGCCCGCAACAGGAAATTCCCCAAAACACAACGTGGTCACATCACATTTTTTGACAGAAAACTGAGCAGTTTTTTGCAAACTGCCTACCTGTAGATTTTGGCCTCTAGCTCAGCCGGCACCTAGGGAAACCTACCAAACCTGTGCATTTTTTAAAACTAGAGATCTAGGGGAATCCAAGATGGGGAGAGTTGCTGGCCTCTGACCAGGTTCTGTTACAGAGAATCCTTTGCAAACCTCAAAATGTGGCTAAAAAAACACGTTTTCCTCACATTCCGGTGACAGAAAGTTCTGGAATCTAAGAGGAGCCACAAATTTCCTTCCACCCAGCGTTCCCTTAAGTCCCCCGATACAAATGATACCTCACTTGTGTGGGTAGGCCTAGCGCCCGCGACAGGACATGCCCCAAAACACAACGTGGACACATCCCATTTTTTGACAGAAAACAGAGCTGTTTTTTGCAAAGTGCCTACCTGTAGATTTTGGCCTCTAGCTCAGCCGGCACCTAGGGAAACCTACCAAACCTGTGCCTTTTTTAAAACTAGAGACCTAGGGGAATCTAAGATGGGGTGATTTGTGGGGCTCTGACCAGGTTCTGTTACCCAGAATCCTTTGCAAACCTCAAAATGTGGCTAAAAAAACTAGTTTTCCTCACATTTTGGTGACAGAAAGTTCTGGAATCTGAGAGGAGCCACAAATTTCCTTCCACCCAGCGTTCCCCCAAGTCTCCCGATACAAATGATACCTCACTTGTGTGGGTAGGCCTAGCGCCCGCGACAGGAAATGCCCCAAAACACAACGTGGACACATCCCATTTTTTGACAGAAAACAGAGCTGTTTTTTGCAAAGTGCCTACCTGTAGATTTTGGCCTCTAGCTCAGGCGGCACCTAGGGAAACCTACCAAACCTGTGCATTTTTGAAAACTAGAGACCTAGGGGAATCCAAGATGGGGTGATTTGTGGGGCTCTGACCAGGTTCTGTTACCCAGAATCCTTTGCAAACCTCAAAATGTGGCTAAAAAAACACGTTTTCCTCACATTTCGGTGACAGAAAGTTCTCGAATCTAAGAGGAGCCACAAATTTCCTTCCACCCAGCGTTCCCCCAAGTCTCCCGATACAAATGATACCTCACTTGTGTGGGTAGGCCTAGCGCCCGCGACAGGAAATGCCCCAAAACACAACGTGGACACATCCCATTTTTTGACAGAAAACAGGGGGTACCTACCTTTTAAAAAAATATATATATGTCCCCGGGGGAGGGGCGTTTTCTGAGGGGGCCGACCCCCCAAGTGAAATCCCTGGTGTCTAGTGGTGTTTCCTGCGCACAGCTGCGATCGGGGGCCAGGAAACACTTTCAGAAGGCCTCGTTAGAAGGGGGAGACTCTCCCCTTTCTTACGAGGCCTTCCTGAAAGTGTTTCCTGGCCCCCGATCGCAGCACAGCTGCAATCGGGGGCCAGGAAACACTTTCAGGAAGGCCTCGTAAGAAAGGGGAGACTCTCCCATTTCTTACGAGGCCTTGCCGAACGTTGCGGCCGCTTCCTGCTCCGATGGGGAAATCCACATAGTAACACCAGGGGGCGGGGGAGACATGGAAGAGCTTCCGTGTCTCCCAGGGATAAAAAACAAAAAAAATCCTCGGATGCGTATTAACCCCCTCCCTGGTGTCGGCCACTGGTCGTGACCCTCACCAGGGAGGTAGGGTGGGCGTCGGCCAGTGGACGCCCGCACTTAAGAGGTTAAAGATGACATAAGTGAACCCAATGGCACCAGCAATTATTCTGATGACCAAATTTGTTTTGTTGTCACGGGTTGTCACGTAGGCTCTCATTATTCTAATAAGACTACTAGGCTTTGAGCGGCAGGGAGACTGAGGCCCTCATCATGACATTGGCGGTAAGTCCCGCTTACCGGCATGTTGACTGCTGTCAACATACCGCCGCAGTTTACTGCTACCCATATTATGACCCACACATAGCAATCTGTCATTATACAGACACACACACAAGTCCGCCAGCCCAAAGGTCAGTGATAAACTGGCGTTAGCAAAACCCACATCGTTACACCAACAGAACTATGCCCACAGCAGTATGACCCACTAATCACTGTGGCGGATATTCAACCGTGGTAAACCATTGGCGGTACATACTGCTGCACTCAAAATACACACACACATACAAAAGAACACTACATTGGACAATTCAAACTACACACACCTGACACACATGCACACACCACACCCACACACCCACACCACTATAAAACACCCACCCAAACCACCCAAACCACCCAAAACCCCTTACGACTCAAAAATATTGCCAACTGAGAGAGACAAACTAACAGCACCCACAGAGCCAGAGCCACAAAACACCATCACCCATACACCATCCACGTACCTTACAGCACACACCCCAACACATCACCCCACACACCCTCACACACACCTCACACACTACACCCATGGCACCACAAAGACACCCCAGGTTCTCAGAGGAGGAGCTAAGGGTCATGGTGGAGGAATTCATTCGGGTAGAGCCACAGCTATTCGGATCACAGGAGCAGCAGACATCCATTGCCAGGAAGACGGAGCTATGGCAGAGGATCGTGGACAGGGTCAACGCCATGGGACAGCACCCAAGAACAAGGGATGACATCAGGAAGAGGTGGCACGATCTACAGGGTAAGGTACGTTCCGTGGTAGCAAGACACCAGATAGCAGTACAGAGCACTGGCGGTGGACCCCCACCTCCTCCCCTGCAACTAACAACATGGAGGAGCAAGTCTTGGCAATACTGCATCCTGAGGGCCTGGCAGGAGTAGCAGGAGGCTGGACTCTGGTAAGTCAACTCTTTACTACTTTCACCCCCCCACCTGCATGCCATCACATACCTTCACCTTCACCCTCACTCCCATCACTCCCATCACTCCACCACCTCGCACACACCCTACCATCACAACCCACCCCTCCCACAACCAAGCCCTGCATGCAACACCAATGCATGGACACCCATCACAGACCTGCATGGACACCTATCACCAAAGCACGCACATGTGAGTCAACCACCTAGCCCACCAAATCACCACTCACACAAGCCTAAGCTGCCAGGGCAAAAACACCCATAGAGGGCAACACACTCATGCACAAGATGGCACACGGAGAAACAATAACACTGCATTTACATCCCACAGGTCCCCCACACAACGTCACCGGAGAGGAGGTGCCAGCAACATCCAGTCCCCCCCAGAAGAGGCCCACAGTGATGACAGCAGCTCTGCACGCCTGGATCAGAATGACCAACCTGGCCCATAAGGGACCTCCGGATAGTCAGTTACCCAGGCACAGTCCCATACCACCACAGAGCCTCTCCCCTCAGGAAACACCAGCACAGCACCCACCCAGCGGGCCCATACCACTGTCCCCAGGACACGTCAATCAGCAGTGTGTCCACCACTACAGGGACCCCAGGACACCCCACAAACACAGGACGATCAGGGACCTGGGGTTAGTGGCAGTAGGCACATGGTCCAGGGGACAGAGGCACAGGACAACAGGGTAGCTGGGAGGACTGCTGTGTGACAGGGGGAGGACAGGCCCAGGGAACCGACTATCCACAAGGCACTCACCTACATCCTGGGAGCATACCACCATTCCCAGGAGACGATGGGCCAGATACTGGCCAAGTTGCAGGTGTCAAGACGGGCCACTCACCTGAAAAGCAGGATGTCTGCAGGGGCAATGGTATGCCCCCGACCTCCTGGAACACCTCTTGGCACTTCCTGGTGGACACAGAAACCCCGGCAGGTGTCAGAAAAGGACAGGGGAGTGGAAGAGAAAGAGACTAAACACTGTCACGTTTTGCCAGTCCAGCCAGGCACCCTATATCTTCGGGGGACCGGTCATTGTTGACAGAGTGATAGTAGAGTTAGTGCACTCAACTTCCTTGAAACTGAATCTCTCTTTCTGATATGGGCACGGGAGCGGTAGAAGAACACCGAGATGCTCCAGCACATTTCTTGGATAATAATAACTGTTGGCACAATTACTAACACTGCATTACCAAAAACCCAAACTGAGTACCATAACAATAAGCACTACGACACTAGGGTTGGCTTCACAGAGATTCACTTTTGCACACTACAATTAGATCTGTGGTTGCACCTATTATGCACAAGAAAGACAAACAAGGGCATTAATTATATTACGTATAACTTTCCTGCATGCATAGGGTTAAACTAAAAGGAACAAAAACAATCCAAGAAATACAAATGTCCACTTTGGGTTTAAACAGTTAGGGTGGCACAGTTTGATTTGGTTTCACTGTGTGTGTGAAAAACCCTTCAAAAGCAAATTCTTCAAACCTAAACAGAGGCATGAATGACAATTTAAATCCAAGAGTTATGCTGTTATAGAAAGAAAAGTCATGTAAATGCTCTTTTACAATTGCACTGTCACTTTTTGTAGTACTTGAGCTCAAGCAGATTTCCTGAAGCACATTTAGGCAAGTAACTACAATAATAATGTAGAATGTTCAGAAATGCATTTGTCTCTTCAAGATAAGCACTCTGCCAAAACACAAGCAGAATTTTAAAGTCATTGTTATTATTGTTTATGCTTGGTCTGTCTCACGTGGTTCTGAGTCACAGACTTTAGTTGCATTGTCCAATTTTTTAGATACTTTACAACCTTCGACTATCTTAATTATAGCAGGTGATTTCAACTATACCTTTGGGCCTTCTGCTTTGCTCAGTGGCTTAATAGATGAAGAGGATGAACTTTGGGGAATCCCACAGATAACTAATTCTCGGCATTGTACCTGCTCTTGTATGGCTTCCCAACTGGCCTCTTTATGTTTAAAATATGGCCTTAGGGCTTGTAATGGTCGTACACCCTCTGACCTAAACCTTGTGCCGACATTTAAACGAGGTATGTCCACAAGTGTCATTGATGATTTTCTGGTGGACGTTAGGTTGTGGCCTCTTCTGAAGGACATGAGGGTGGATTGGAGATGTGAGAGTGATCATTATCCTTTACTTCTCACTCTCTCTGGGGAGGTGTCCAGGAGGACACTTAATAATCAATACACAGTGGTTCCATTTCCATGCTTGAATAATAATTCTACAAGGGTTGGTTGGACAAAGGTGATGTCTAATCCCCACTTGATAGGAGGGATCTATCAATTATTCATAGATAATCTGGCTGTTTATGAAGAACAGGTTGCTAATAACATCCCAATACTTAGTATACATGATAGCTTGGCCAATAATTGCAGTACTTTTTTTTAGAAAAAGGTTGGTTCTAGGCCTTGTGGTGGGAAAAGGGCCAATGATGGATTGTTTGATGAGACCTTCTCTATGGCAAAGTCTGAGTTAAAAACAGCTATTAGGACTGGTCTTTTGGGGGAGATCCAACAAGTCAGACCTATATATAAGGAGACTATTTTACAAGCAAAAAGATCATGGGAAGATTCTATATGGCATGAATTATTGGATGCCTCAAAAGCAAACAATAATATGTTGTTCTGGGAACTGTTGTCCAAAAGACAAAGAGGGGGTAGGAACATTATTAGAAATCACATACAACCCGAAAGTTGGGTGGATCATTTTTCCCATCTTTATGCTATACCTGCTAATGTTTCAGTACACGAGCCACACGTTGGAGATTATGCCCTCTCTTTGAGATCTATTGCAAATTCCAGTTTTGATTTATCTGGGGAGGGTGCTAATGCCCCTGAGGATTGTATTTTTGTTCCATGGAAGAAACCCTTGATGCAATTAATTCATTAAAACCTGGCAAAGCTCCTGGGCCAGATAAGCTACCAGGAGATCTTTATAGATCAGAGCCAATTATATGGTCCTGGTATATAAATTTGATCTCCAACAGAATAGCTGCAGGGGGTCAAATTCCGGGCACGTGGAAAGGGGCTGAAATTATTCCCATTTCTAAAATGGGCAATCCAAACCTCTCAATTAATTATAGACCAATCAGCCTCATTGATAACTTACAAAACATTTACGGTAGACCAGGTCCAGGCTGGCTGTTTTATACTGGAAATATGTAGTCCTCGCCAATAGTAATAAGTTAAATGTGGGAGAAAACAATTTTGCGAGGGCTTTGATTGCGTGCCCTCGCAGCACACCACTGATTCCAATGTTTCTCAACCTGGGGCTAGACCGAGTAGCTGATTTAATTTCCTTAAGACCTCTATTTTACTGGATAAGGATTTGGACCATCCCCGAATTGGATATATATACGGCCTCATTGCTCGATTTGTAAAAGAGACCAAATGCTGCTATTATCTCTTGGATCAAACAGGTGTCTAACTGGTTTCGCATTTTGGGGTTGGGAGATTATTGGGAGAATCCTCACAATTTAGCGAAATCCCATAAAACTGTTTTGATATCAGCTTATTGGTCTTATGTATGGACAATCACATTTGTTGTGAATCCCATGGTCAATTTACTGATCTTTTTATGGATTTTAAGTGGTACCTGCAGTATGAACCTTATTTAGATACTATACCAGATTTACAGGGCAAAGGGTTGTATGCTACATTCCGTTTTTGGACCTTACCGTTGCTGTCCTTAACCTGTAGCTGGGAGCCAACTGCTATTTCAGACATATGCCCGGCGTGTGGTGGTGCCCCGTAAACAGTTGGACATTTTATGGTGTTTTTGCCCTTCATATTTTATTCCACGGTCAAAATGGATTCGAAAAACTTTTCGAGAAATGGGGCTGAAAAACTGTAGTATAGCAATAAGGGTTTTAAAAAGTCACGGTTCACATGAATTAATACTTGCAGTTAGTACGTCTTAGTGGCAGCATGGCATATACGTTATCACCTTTTAAACAAGGATTCATGAAGATTGCCCAGGCAGGATTTTAGATCACTAGTTTGATATCATGCGTATATATCCATTTATTTGTTTTTATCAGATTATTTAATGATTGTATAGATTATAAAATGAGATGATACTTAATGCACTGTGATGCTTTGATGGTTAATTGACAGAATAAAGCTTGTTGTTCAAAGGGGTCTGAAATACACCAGCTGTTCTAGGAAAGCGCGGTGCTTAAAGAACAAACTCCTTGGAGAATACTAGTCACTTAGCTGCAGTCTTTTCCAAAGTGCTAGAGGAATGTCTGGTGTCAGCTGGTACAGGAACGAAGAAAAGAATTGCCTCAAAAGTCCTGAATACGAGGATGACAGCTGGGGCTGGACTGCCAAATCAGATTCTGAATCAGGAAGCAAAACAAAGCCAAGCAGGGAGGCATGCTTCACTCTGCTATTTATAGCCAATCAGGAAAGCAGCTGAGTTTCCACATGTGGATGAGTCACCGCACCCAATTAGAAGCACACGTCTACACCAAACCCAATTAGAAGCACATGTCAACACCTGCTCACATTAGCAAACAAGCATTGGTAAAAAAAGAACTGATAAAACCAATTGTGTAACACAGCACATTATGTTTACTTAGAAACATGAAGGTTTAACCAAGAACATAGATATGATTTAACCCTAATCCCTGGGGATGCTGACAGATAACGCAGGAGGCACCTTGGGGATTCCTGACAGCAGGAGACCCAGCGGCTGCAGGAGGGACAGTACCTGGGGATCAGGGAGGACCTGAGGGACATCCACACCACCCTGGTCATCACTGCAGGTGTGCTGGCAGACATAACCAACACCATGAGGGAGGCAGTGGCACACCAACGGGCCCCTGACACTAGCCCAAATGATGAACAGCCTTCCAACTCTACTGACGCTAGTGGATAGGAGGCCCTGCCACAGGAACAACAGGCATTCAGCACGCTTTCCCCTGCAGAAGGAGAACCACCCCACAAACGGTCCCTACGATCCAGGCAGAAGCCAGAGAATATTGCCAAGACGTCTGCTAGGAAATAAGACTCTCCTGAATGTCACCCTTGTGTTCCACTCTGTCACCCTGTCCACCTTGAACTGCAATTGCTCCACTTTCTATGCCCCCTTGGGCAGTGCACCTGTGATACAAGTAGACTGGAACTTTACCCTGGGCTCCACCACCCCAAACCATTGCAATACCCCCTCCACTTATTAGCCCATTGCAATACCCCCTCCACTTATTAGCACATAAATAAACATCCTTGTAAAAAATACAAGTATGGAGTCTGTCAATTGATTGAACTATGTATTCGTTTAACAAGCTGTAAACATTGCAATTCAACTGTGCAGTAATGTATACATAGGTATGACCTGTATTTGGCTGCAGTCAACACACCAGGAGCCAGAGTGGGGTACAGATATCTGAAAATAGACATGCCAACGGGTACAGTAAGGGAACATAGTAGTGGGAAAATCAGCCCGCCAGTGACAATATCCAACACATAACTGTCAATGGAAGGTGAAGTTACAGTGTCTTAAATGTGTATCACTGGAAGTACTGTTGTATGATTGATGTTCTGTTGTCCTCATCCTTATCCTATGCCTCCTCTTCATCACTGTCCACAGGGTCCACTACTGCCACATGCCCACCTCCAGCCTCATCCTTCTGCAGAAAAGACACCTGGCGATGTAAGGCAAGTTGTGCAACATACAACATGCCACAACGATTTGGCAGACCTTCCTGGGTGAGTAGCACAGGAGACCACTTGATAGATAGAGGCACCGAAACCTGGCCTTTAGGAGGCCGAATGTCCTCTATATAATCCTTCTTCTTTGCCCATGTGCCTCATTGTAACCTTCCTCTGCCCTTGTCCTGGGATTCCTCACTGGGGTCAGTAGCCATGAGAGGCTGGGGTAACCAGAGTCACCTGCAAATATCGAGAGATACCTGTTAGACACACACTAACCCTTAGGGCCAACCTCATACCCATACACCAACATATACTGGGTGCTAACCATGGGCTCACCTATTAGCCACACCCGGTGCCTCTGGAGTTGAGCCATCACATATGGGATGCTGTTATTCCTCAGGATATAGGCATCAAGCACAGAGCCAGAATACTTAGCATTGACATGGGAGATGTACTGGTCCGCCAGGCACACTATCTGAACATTCATCGAGTGAAAGCTCTTCCGATTTCTGAACACCTGTTCATTTCTCTGAGCTGGGACAAAGGCAATATGTGTACCATCAATTACCCCAATAATGTTGGGGATTTGTCCCATTGCATAGAAGTCAGCTTTCACTGTGGTCAAATCCTCCACCTGGGGGAAAACAATGTAGCTGTGCATGTGTTTCATCAGGGCACACAACACTCTTGTTAGCACTATTGAGAACATTGGCTGTGACATTCCTGCTGCCAAGCCCACTGTCACTTGGAAAGAACCAGTTGCCAAGAAATGGAGCATAGATAGCACCTGCACAAGAGGGGGGATCCCAGTGGGGTGACAGATAGCATATATCAGGTCTGGCTCCACAGCTTTTGGATTGTGGCCCTGTCAAGTCTGTAGGTGAGGATAATGTGCCTGTCCTCCATTGTTGCCAAGTGCACCAGGGGTCTATACACAGGGGATGTCTCCATTTCCTATTCATCCACAGCTGTTGCAGTCTAGGGGGCAAAATGATGAGCATCTGGTCAGTATTCCACATTTCCGAACTGTACTCTGCATCGCATGTTGTTACTGAAACAGTATGCTGTTGGATAGGCCCAAATGGTGCCTATGTATACTGTGACGCAGTTAAGTGGCATGGCCTGCCCCCCTCCTGAAATGGCGTCCACTAGTCCTGTGTGGATGGACGGGTGGAAATGAGGTAATGCTGCTGACGTTGTGCGCTGTTGCGGGATGCAGTCAAGTACCGTCGTGCAACTCATCATTGGTTGTAATTGGGCCCTATGGGTTACAGTGGCCAATGGTGATGTACGCCGGCAGTGACGGAACGCACCACCGCGGATGTGACCGCCATTTTCTATCTGTTCTCTCACTTGCTACCTGACCTTCAACAGGAGAGGACCTACACTGCAAGTGCTGCTGTGACCTGTGTCTGGAACCGGCCATGGCTCGTGTCACTGGGGAAAGGGTCCCTGCCTTCACTGCTGCGGAGTTGGAGCGACTGGTGGATGGGGTCCTACTCCAGTACCGAATGCTGTATGGGCCTCCAGACCAACAAGTGAGTACACTGGGAGCATGATGCATGGGGCATTAATGCATGGAGTGGTGTGTGTGAGAGCCTTGTGTAAGGGGGGCTGGAAGGGTCCTGGGCAGCGTGCTGCATGTATAGTGGGCAATGTCTGTTCGTAAGGGGATGTGAGGGATATAGTGGGCCATGAGTTTAAAACGCCAGACGGTATGGCTGACACCTTTTTCTATGTTTATTTGTCTGCAGGTCAGCGCCCATCGGAAAAAGGGTATATTGTGTGCCATCGTCAATGACGTGCAGACCCTGGGGGTCTACGGCAGGCAGAGCACCCACTGTCGGAAACAGTGGGAGGACCTGAGACGCTGGGCACAGAAGACGGCGGAGGCCCAGCTGGGGATGGCCTCCCAACGAGGAAGGGGTGCCCGTCATACCATGAGCCCCCTGATGTTCCGCATACTGGCGGTGGCCAATCCGGAGCTGGATGGGCGCTTGAGGCAATCACAGCAGCCACAAGGGGGTGAGTACAGTTTCCAAATCTGCAAATTGCGCATGGTGGGGTGGTCTCCGGGTGGGGGATGTGGGCCTGTGGGGGCCCCTATTGCATGGTAGGTCCCATGTTGGGCAGGGTTCTGATGTGAAAGTCCTCCAACCAAGATAGTAGGCCTCCACTACTGGGCAGGGGTCTGTGGGTCTCAGGTATGCTGCTATTGGCCTTAGGTATGCCTGTCTTAGGGCTGGTGACTAGCATTGTGACTTGTAGTGCATTGCATAGTGTGTAGGCCTGTTCCCTGTGTGTATGCTGTGTACACCAACCGTGGGGTTGGGGCAGCCATTGACAAAGTGTATCCTTTGTCTCCCCTCCCCACTTTGTTTTGTCACCCTGTCCTTGTGTGCATTAGCATAATCTGGTGGAGGAGCAGAGGCACTGGCGATGGAGGGAGCTGCATCCCACATGGCCCAGGAGGCCAAATCCACCGATGGTGAGGGCACCAGTGGGATGGAGGGAGAGGGGAGCACCACGGCGGAGACAGGAGGGGACAGTTCGGACAGTGATACCTCCTCTGATGGAAGCTCCCTGCTGGTGGTGGACACCTCTGTGCCCACCCCAACTACAGGTTCAGCTGCCACCCCGTACCAGCACCACCCTCCCAGCAGCCCCTCAGTGAGTTTCCCATGTCCGCTCATCCAGGAGGGTGGGCATCTCCTAGCCCCAGGCACCTCAGGCCTTGCCCCAGTTAGACTTGCTGCCCTGAGTGAGGAGGCTATTGACCTCCTGCGATCCATCTCTGTTGGGCAGTCAACCATAGTGAATGCTATCCAGGGCCTGGCAGGCCATTTGCATTCCTGGAGGGCATTCACTCTGGCGTGGTGGCCCAAGAGAGATCAATCCAGGCTCTGGCATCTTCCCTGATGGCAGCCATTGGCCCTGTTTCTAGCCTCCCACTCCAACTTCCTGTACCCAATCCCATTCCCCTTAACCCCAACCTATCCAAGCTCACATTCAGAACAGCATGCACCTAAGACAACACATAGGAGTGGCTCAGGCAAACACAAGCACCACACATCATCCCACAGGCACTCACACAAACACCATCCAGAATCAGACACACCAACATCCACTGCCTCCACTGTGTCCACCTCCTCCTCCTCATCCACCACCCTCCCAGTAGCGTCTCCACTCACACCTGCATGCACTACATCCTCATCCACTACCTCCATCACCATCACGCCTATCACGACACACTCATAACTGGCAGTCACCTCCCCCACATCCATGCACACGTCCCCTGTGTCCTCTCCCACTGTGTCTGTGCCCCCTCCTCCCAAAGTACACAAACGCAAGCACTCAGACACCCAACAGCCATCCACCTCACAACAGCATCCAGCCCAAGCACCTGCACCCAAACACAGCAGACTGGCACCTTCTACAACCACTCCCTTTTCCTCCACTCTCAGACCTTCACCCTCATCCTGCCCAGTGGCCCTAAGAAGCTTCTCCTCTCCGCTGTTGACCTCTTCCCTACCCCTCCCCTGTCCTTCACGTCGGGCCAGGGTGGTCAGAACCCAGGCTAGCACCTCAGCCACCCAGTCCACGGCCACAGTAGTGTCAGCAGCTACTGCAGGTGGGAGAGGCTCCAGGGAACCAGCCATAACCACTGACAGTGTGCACCAGCTGCCAAAGGGAAGGATAAGGAGGCACCACCAGCTGTGAAGGGCAAGGGCAAGGAGGCACCACCAGCGGTGATGGCCAAGGTCAAGGAGGCACCACCATCTGTGAAGGACAAGGGCAAGGAGGCACCACCGGCTGCCAAGGTGAAGGACAAAGAGGCACAACAAGCTGGAAAGGACAAGGGGCCTGCCCCTGCAGGCAAGAAGGTCAGGAGGCCTGGTGCAGGGACAGAATCTCAGCCCCCAACACCAACCATGGTGTTTCAGCCGTCTGAGGCTGCAGGGGAATGGCTGGAGCCTCTCCCCTCCACGGCCATTTCCGACACCAGCACCACCACCAGCATCACTGCCTGCAGCAGTGCCAGCAGCAGCAGCCCGAGTGGGCAGCCATCCAAGGCTCCAGGGGTGGGCTGGAGCCTCCCTCCACCACTGCCACCACCGCCAGCAGCCCGAGTGGGCAGCTGTCCAAGGCTGCAGGGGACGGGCTGGAGCCTCCCCCACCACTGGTATCCCGACACCAGCCCCGCCACTACCACCACTGAACAGCCGCCACCGCCGGCTGGTAGTATGTAGTCCTGCCTCCATGGACTGTAGTGCGGCCTGGCCCAAGCAAATCCTGTGGGTGTGACACCCAGGTGAGAGACTTTGACCTTGCACTCCCCATGTGCTGCATCACAGGGCACAAAGCCCCCTCCAGAACCAGTGGAAGAAGGCATCCACTCACCCCCTCCTTGCCAGGATAAAGCACACTGGGCACAAAGCCCCCTCGAGAACCAGTGGAAGAAGCCATCCACTCACCTCCTCCTTGCCAGGATGAAGCACACTGGGCACAAAGCCCCCACCAGAACCAGTGGAAGAAGCCATCCACTCACCCCCTCCTTGCCAGGGTGAAACACACTGGGCACAAAGCCCCCTCCAGAACCAGTGGAAGAAGCCATCCACTCACCCCCTCCTTGCCAGGATGAAGCTCACTGGGCACTAAGCCCCCTCCAGAACCAGTAGAAGAAGGCATCCACTCACCCCCTCCTTGCCAGGATGAAACACACTGGGCACAAACCCCCCTCCAGAACCAGTGGAGAAGCCATCCACTTGACAGACTGTGGCCTTGCACTCCCCAGGACCAAGCAGTGGCCAGACCACCCACTTGAGAGACTGTTACTTTGCACTCCCCAGGGCCAAGCAGTGGGCAGACAACCCACTTGAGAGACTGTGGCTTTGCACTCCCCAGGACAAAGCAGTGGGCAGACTACCCACATGAGAGACTGTGGCTTTACACTCCCCAGGACAGTGTGATGGGCATGTAGCCCCCTCTAGGACCAGTGGTGGTGTTCCATCTTCTGGCTGAGGTGCCCCCCATTCCCTACCTGAAGGAGGGTCGCCTGGCTTACAGTGGGCACCTGATGGTACTTACACCTTGTGCCAGGTCAAGTTGTCCCTTATTAGTAGATTAGAAGTGTTCTAGCAGCTTAGGCTGATAGAGGTAGCTATGGCAGAGCAGCTTTGGCTGAACTAGGAGACATGCAAAGCTCCTACTATACCACTTATATCATATAGCACTATATCATAAGAGTCACAGTACTCAGAGTTACTAAAAATAAAGGTACTTTATTTTAGTGACAATGTGCCAAAAATATCTCAGAGGATATACTCCCTTAGGAGTTAAGTAAAATACACAAAATATACACACAAACCAAAATCAGGTAAGTTAACAGTTAGAAAAGTAGTGCAAGCACTGTAGAATACAATAGGATGCAATCGGCCTAGGGGAAACACAAACCATATACTAAGAAAGTAGAATGGGAACCACTTAGGGAACCCAGGCCTAGTGTAGGGTGTAGAGGGTCACTGGGAGTGTTAGAAAACACTAAGGGTGTCCACGATACCCCACCACAAGACCCTGAAATGTAGGAGTAAAGTTACCCTACTTCCCCAGAAACAACCTAAAGTCGTGATAGGAGATTCTGCAAAGACCACAACAGACTGCAAAGCACTGAAGATGGATTCCTGGACCTCAGGACCTGCAAAGGAAGGGGACCAAGTCCAGGAGTCACAAAAGTGTCCGGGGGTGCAGGAGCCCACTAAACCCTGGATGAAGGTGCAAAATGGCCGCCTCTGGGTGGAAGAAGCTGAAGATTCTGCAACAACAGAAGATGCCAGGAACTTCTCCTTTGCACAGAGGATGTCCCACAGCGTGCTGGAGGATTCAGAGTTGTTTCCACACAAAAAGACCACAAACAAGTCTTGCTAGCTGCAAAGGTCACAGTTCAAGAAAAAGGGTTCTGCCCAGGCCCAGGAAGGACCAGGAGGCCGTCACTTGGAAGAGGAGACAGAGGGGGCGCTCAGCAACACAGAGAGCCCACGCAGAAGCAGGCAGCGCCTGCAGAAGTACTTGATCACAGGTTCAAGAAAACTGAGCACGGTGGTCATCTCAACACTACAAAAGAGGGTCCCACGAAGCCGGAGATCAACTCAGCGAGTTGAGCAATGCAGGCCTGAGTGCTGGGGGACCTGGGCTGTGCTGTGCATGAAGGATTCCTTACAAAAGTGCACAGAAGCCCTAGCAGCTGCAGTTCATGCAGTACACAGGATTACTGCCTGGCAAGGACTTACCTCCACCAAATTAGGACAGATGGGGTCACTTGGATCCAGCTCCTGTGTTCCAGGGACCACGCTTGTCACGATGAGAGGGGACCCAGAGGACCAGTGAAGCAGGGGTTTGGTGCCTGCATTAGCAGGGGGAAGATTCCGTCAACCCACAGGAGATTTCTTCTTGGCTTTCAGTGCAGGGTGAAGGCAGACAGCCCCCAGAGCATGCACCACCAGGAAACAGTCAAGAAAGCTGGCAGGATTAGGCACTACAATGCCGCTGGTAGTCTTCTTGCTACTTTGTTGCAGTTTTGCAGGTGTCCTGGAGCAGTCAGCGGTCGATCCTTGGCAGAAGTCGAAGAGGGAGATACAGAGGAACTCTGGTGAGCTCTGGCATTCGTCATCTGAACAGAAGCCCACAGGAGAGACCCTAAACAGCCCTCAGAGGAGCACTGGCCACCTAGTCAGGTGAGCACCTATCAGGAGGGGTCTCTGATGTCACCTGCTGGTACTGGCCACTCAGAGGCCTCCATTATGCCCTCACACCTCTGTATTCAAGATGGCAGAGGTCCGGGACACACTGGAGGAGCTCTGGGCACCACCCCTGGGATGGGGATGGACAGGGGAGTGGTCACTCCCCTTTCCATTGTCCAGTTTTGCGCCAGAGCAGAGGCTGGGGGATCCCTGAACAGGTGTAGACTGGTTTAAGCAAGGAGGGCAACATCTGTGCCCTTCAAAGCATTTCCAGAGGCCAGGAGATGCTACTCCTCTCAGGCCCTTAACAGCTATTTCCAAAGGGAGAGGGTGTAACACCCTCTCTCAGAGGAAATCCTTTGTTCTGCCTTCCTGGGACTAGGCTTCCCAGACCCAAGGAGGGCAGAAGCATGTCTGTGGGTTGGCAGCAGCGGTAGCTGCAGTGAAAACCGCGGAGAGCTGGTTTGGCAGTAGCCGGGGTCCATGCTGGAGCCCCGGGGATGCATGGGATTGGCACACCAATACCAGATTTGGCATGGGTGACAATTTTATGATCTTAGACATGTCACATGGCCATATTCGGAGTTACCATTGTGAAGCTACATTTAGGTATTGACCTATATGTAGTGCACACATGTAAAGGTGTCCCCGCACTCACAAAGTCCGGGGAAATTGCCCTGAACTATGTGGGGGCACCTTGGCTGGTGCCAGGGTGCCCTCACACTTAGTAACTTTGCACCTAACCTTCACTAAGTGAGGGTTAGACATAGAGGTGACTTATAAGTTACTTAAGTGCAGTGTAAAATGGCTGTGAAATACGTGGACGTTATTTCACTCAGGCTGCAGTGGCAGTCCTGTGTAAGTGTTGTCTGTGTTCCCTATGGGTGGCAAAAGAAATGCTGCAGCCCATAGGGATCTCCGGAAACCCCAACACCCTGGGTACCTAGGTACCATATACTAGGGAATTATAAGGGTGTTCCAGAGTGCCAATTAGAATTGGTAAAAATAGTAACTAGCCTGCAGTGACAATTTGAAAAGGCAGAGAGAGCATAAGCACTGAGGTTCTGATTAGCAGAGCCTCAGTGACACAGTTAGGCACCACACAGGGAACACATTCAGGCCACAACTCTGAGCACTGGGGTCCTGGCTAGCAGGATCCCAGTGAGACAGGCAAAAACAAACTGACACACAAGTAAAAAAATGGGGGTAGCATGCCAGGCAAGATGGTACGTTCCTACACTGCCGCACTGAGGTGCCTATGCATTTTTGACCTGATGCCCCTGCAGTGTTCTCTCCGTGTTGTTGCAGGAGTCAAGTGGGGCCTTGGCCTATATGATGTGGCCCTGTGGCCACGGACATTGTGGACTGGGCAGTGTCCTGCCATTTGAATATATTATTTTGATCTTGAAGGACATATTTCTAGTATATTATCTTATTACACTCACTTTAATCAATTCCTTTGTCGTTGCATTATTCCTGAGGGGTGGATATGTAATGTCACTGCATCTGTTTGTGTGTATGGTGTTGGGGGTGTTGCATGTTGCGTGTGTGTGTCACTCTCTTTTTCCTCCCCCCTCCCATGTGTGCTAGGCGGCAGTACTCACCTTTGTTCTCTTCGCCGGCGTTGGTATTCATGGTGAAGAAGGAGATAGACGAGCATGGGGAACACCTGCAACTCGGTCTCCATGGCCGGGTGGTTTTTCCTTAAGACTCCAGGGGTGAGTCGTTTCCCTTTTGTGCACTGTTTCCGCCATGCTTTTGATGTTGTTGGTACCGCCCCGGAAAAGGTGGCGGATAGGCCTGTTGTAATAGTGTGGGTGGTACATTGTCTTCCGCCTGGCTGTTGCCGGTTACCGCTGTGGTGCTTGTTGCTACCGCCATGGCGGTCGGTGTGTTAAAGTGGCTGTCTCTGCTGTGGTTATAATTCCATTTTGTTTTACCGCCGGCCTGTTGGCGGTATTACCGCCGCTTTATCACCGACCGCCAGGGTTGTAATGAGGGCCTGAGTCTAACCCACTGTGGGTGACACCTGTCACTCCAATCTGCGTTTTGCTCTGCTAACTAGCAGTGCCTTGTCTCTACCCAAGGGCAGGGATAATTGGGCAGCTGAGCGCATGACATAAATGGTTTCTCAGGGAAGCCGTGGTCACTCAGGTCACATCCGTTTCTCTCAGTTACATTAGTCTCATATACATGATTACAAACAGAGGCAGCATATGTTTCAATAATATTTTAATGAAGCAACTACATCTTATTCAGCAAAGCATGAGCTGCAATAACCAGGAGGACACAACATAACAAGATTAAAATTGTGACGAAGAGAGTGAAGCATAAAAATAACGCTACCATGCTGTCACTAAAGTCAATAGACTAATTCCTACCTAGGTTCGAATAGAGTACAGTGTGTTAAGCTCTAAATCTGCTGTTCAGGTTCCCCCGGGAAGACATCATCCCCCATACCTGAGCAAAGGCCTTGGTTCTGCATTAGCGTCTGTAGCGAAGCATTTGGCAATCACCATACAGTTGTGGTTCTCTGGCTGGAATCTCCCCCTAACGTGTAAGGGACAGGGAAGTGTTTTTATAATAAAACAGCTGATGTTCTGAGAAAATGTCCCTATGTAAGGATGTGTGTTTTCTATGAATGTTAGAGACTAAACGTATACCACGTTCATTGGCAACCTATCTTTCGGCAGCCTTGGAAGAAGCACAGAGTGAGCAAGAATGTCTTGTTTGAGAACAGAGTGCTGGCCTTGGCAAAAACAGTCAGATAGAAGAAAATAAAACAAGACCGTGAAAGTCTCTACTGTAAAACTAATAATGCGGAGCTGAATAAAACATATCTAGGTAAAAGTGCACAGCGACAAGCCCAGTATGCTAAAAAAATGGGCATGAAGCTTATAACTAAAATGGTTACACAACAGGGTATGTAAGTGTTTTGCTTCTAGCATGTCCTGTTGCAAATCTCTAAGAATGTGTGTGTTCTGCTGTCCAGTGTCTGCTAGACAAATCAGGGCATATTAAGTCAGAGAGTGGCCTGATGCATTGTGCATAATCAGTAATGTATGTTCTACCAAAGTTGAAGAAACCAAGTAAAGACTGTAGTTTCTTGATAGTATTTGGTGGCTGGAGTTTAGCACATTTTTAAGAAAAAGGGAAGGCTAGGTTCTTGCCCTCGCTTGATAGCTCATATCCCAGAAACAACACACCCAGAAACACTATTTTAGTTTCCCTAAAATTAAATCTGTAACCAAGGGCTACGAATCCCAGAATGATCCGTTCGACCCTGGCAAGATAAATGTAGACATTGTCATCTGTGAGATACATATCATCCACATAGGACAACGCCTCTGGATCAATATCATGCAATATTGATGTTATACAGGCTGAGAACAGCCCTGGGCTGTTCTTGTAGCCTTGGGGCAAACAAAAGAAGCATTTGTGTGAGCCAAATGAAAATGCACTCATGTCCCAACATTTGTGTGCTAAGTTTTGGCAGAAAAAAACGTTGGAGATGTCCAAGGTTGTTTTTTATTTTTTACGCACTATGAGCCTGACTTATGAAAAGTTAGCGCTACATTTGCGTCATGATTTGATACAAAAGCGGAGCAAACTTACAAAATATAATTATATTTTGTAAGATTACACCACTCTTGTGTATTACGCAAAGGCTGGGCTAACTTTTCATAAATCAGGCCCTATGTTGTTAATTAGTGCAGTGCTGTGTGAATTTTGTATTGCGTATGTGCGTGTATGACTGTTTAAGTGTCTGTAATCTAAGACTATTCTATATCAATGATCGGGTTTTGCAACAGGGAATAACGGGTTATTGCAGAGACACACGGCTCAATTACACCCTGATGCTAGAGCTGAGTGAGGATCTCCCTCAATAGAGCTTTGGCCTCGTGCTTAACAGGGTATTGGGGCTGAGGCGAGACATACACGGCAAGGAGAATCCTTATCCCAACCTACATGGTTGCGGTATAGCCCAGGTGCCTGCGCTGAAGCCCAGTTGACAGCGTAGGCTTGTTTTACCACCTCTGGAACAAGATCAGAGAAAGAAGGCAAATTGACATCTTCCCCATGTGGGAGCTTATGGACATGTTCAGACGGCCACTCTCTCTCTGCCAATAGGATATCACAACTAAGTTCAACCCAGAATATTACACTAATGGTGCGCTCAATATCTCCCTCAATTTGGATATCTAAATCATAAACCCTGTCGGGTGGGAGAACTCACCCCTCTGCAGTTTCAACTGCAATGAAGTCGCTAGTTGCTGTCCCATTCAGATGATCTTTCAGACTCTGCCGACATATTGTGACTTTTGCCACACTGTCCAGCAGCGTCACCGCCCACATCTTGCTCTTCAGCAATGTTCTCAAGTTTACTGGCATTTTTAATTAAAAGTGCTGCCACCTTTGTCTTTTTAAATTGTTGCTTTTGTTGTGGGGACTTCTCTTCTTTTATGTCTGAAGACTGCAGTGAATCTTTCTTCTGTTTCACGTAGTCAGGACGTTGCTCTGACCGGCCCACTCTCTCGCTACGTCTATTCAGTGCATCCTGAAAGGAATGAGAGGGACAGGAATCAGTATATCTTTCAGAAGCTTTTATAAGTGTTCTATTTCTAAAATTATATCAGCTTTCAAGAGTTCTCGCATGTGAAATGTCTGCTCTCTGAGTTTGTCTGTCTTTAATTTGCTTTTGTTTACCCCATTGCTTTTTAGAACCCTTCTGTGCTTGTTTAGTACCTTCGTTAGGGGTGGTACTCTGTATTTCAGGCTTTTTCAGCTTGGCTCCCAAGCTATCCTGGACCATACTGGTATAGGTATCGGAAATAATTTTTGGTAGCTGTTTCTCCTGTTTTAAGTGTGGAATCTCTCGGAGACGCTGGTGTATAGCCAACAGTACCGCTTCTAGTTTAATGTTACTGATTACTATTGAGGAGACTGCATCAAAGCTAATCATCAATTTCATCCCCAAAGCTAGGGCTGGAGTAGCCCGTGTTCATTCTGAATTTGTTTGAACTCTTCGGGTAAATTGGCAAGTGTCGGGGTACCATGTGTGGGAGTGTGAATTGCAGCAAAGACTGTACCCCATGTGGCGCAGTCATCCAATGAAGGAATTAGTCCGAAGGGCAAGCACACTGTGAGAATTCTGTTTTTCCTGTGGTCCTTTATGAGGAAACACAGCTTCCAGCTGATTCATTTTATGGGCTATTGAGAACTGGATTTTCTCTTGTTCCGTGGGCACTTTGCCCATGATAGAATGTACTGTTTGTGGGTTGATCCCAGTGTGGCCAATTGATATCCAGTGGTTGGTGGTGGTGCAGGACGCACTGGAGTTGTGTTCAAAGTTCGCATTACGAACTGAACAAGTTGTCTATTTAGTGTTACTGGCTCAATGTAAAGATTGCGCAGATCAGCTACCTGCATGTTTTGTACACCGAGGTGTGGTGTATATGTGGCAATCGTTGGCCATGCTGGTCCATCATTACCTAAAGGACCTAATCTTAGGGGCTGTATTATGTGTGGTAGGACGCCATTAAACCCGTTTTGATGTTTTAGATAAGTAATCAGTATTTCAAGGTACTGGTATGCTTGGTACCACGGTGGTACGCTTGCAATTCTGTATGTGTGGAATGTGAATGTAGTTTTATCTCCCTCAGGAAAGGTAACCAAGGAATAGAATGTTTCTGTTTGGTAAGCTTCATTAGCTTCTACAATGAATGTAACATCCCCTGATCTGAAAAGCCATGCGCTATTAGGTGGAGTGTTAATGCATGTCTGACATTCTCAGGAACGTCTGTGGCATTAGCCATAGTATGGAATGGGTAAAGAGACGAAACACCAAGTGGGGAGAAAGTCCATTTAGGAGTTCGAACTCGAACAACCAACAGCCTAATTAGGTGCTCCCTGTTCAGCTGAGGAGGATCTTCCCAAAGACCACAGACGTCTCCGTATAATGGTACTTAGGGTACCTATTGAGTGTGAGACAATGATACTCCGGGCATCCGTAAGTTAGTGCCAAAACACCATCATGGGTGGCGCCATGTCATAGTTGGACTCTTGCTCTAGGCAAGATTGCTGGTTTAGAGATGAGAGCACTTATGTTTGTAGCCGACTAGGCCAATCCTACAACAAGTTGCAGCTCTCGGCCCAACCCCCCCGGCTCACAAGCAGTACCTTATAAAACCCAAATAGTAAAAGGTGATTTGTGGCTACCTTTAGGCATAGACTCAAGAGTACGACATCTCAGGGGAGTCATGGTTAAACACAGATTACCCCTTTCTCACCTGAGCAGCAAGTCTCAGTCACACACAGGCAATGAAGGAGATGCAGTAAAGTTTTCAATAAGTTTTATTAACAAGACTGCAATCTACTGTAAAAAGCATGAGCTGTAATGATTATGATAATGAACAATGCAAGGAACAGAATTGTAAAAATTAGAGTTGTGACTATAAAGACCCCCACCATCTTGCAATAATATGAGATGTGAAATAGGTCCTAATACCCTCGCATGATTAACCTAATCTCTAGCCCAAAAAGAGCTAGGTGTTGTAAACCTAACATGCCAGTACCATGTCCATGAGAAGAGCCCCCCAACCCTTGTTACTTTAGAATGAGGTCTCAAGATCAGACTCCGTGGGGACTCGAAGGCTGGATCTGCATCAAGGCGGTGTATCATAGGTAGCGTTGATGGCATCTGGTAGGAATCCCTCTGATAACCTTGTCTGCATAAGATGTATTTATTCAGATCTTGTAGGACCCCTGACGCAGGGATGTTCCCAAACAATAGATAAGAAGGCATGCTTGGGGTGGCAATTACATAAACAATTCCCTCCAAAAGTACATTATGTTCCTGTCACATGGAAGTGGGAAATAACATAATGTGAATACTTACGTATATCACTTGTCTTTGACGCTGATAATGACGCCTTCACATAGTGGCACTGATAATGTGAAATCAAAACACCTTCCCAACTTTATACATAGCAGCCATCTTAGAAGAAATAATTAAATAAATGTGTTAAAACAGAACAGGCTATGTAGGTTAAAAGTCACCAGGTGACCGGGGTAGAGGCCTGCAAGCCAGAAGGCTAGGCTATCTCCCGATTCCCAATAAAACCAAAAAGGATTCACTACAGTGAGCCTTAGACCCATCTTGTTCTGGCTGAGGTTTTGTGTGACCTCTGCACTATTGCCATACTAGGATGGTTTGGAAGATGTTTTGAGGCTGTCTGGAGCCTCTAGAATTCCCTGGCTTAGGTATGTCCAACGTCAATAGAGTGAGATGGGGTGTGGGAACCTGTGGGCTAACCCTAAGGAAGCCACAGGGTTTTCGAAAGAGACACTTAAGCATCTACAATGGCAATATATAGATAATTTGTCAATGGGCTCTGCTAGAGTGAGCTCCCTCACCTCTGCTTTTATTTAATACAAATATTGATATAGTACAGAGGGATATTTTGATCAGATTGAACCCCCCCCCCAAAAGCCAAAACCTTACACATTAAATTTCGGTTTGGGATCTTGCTTTTACGATCAGCAATGGTCAATTGGCTCCATACATCCAACAAATCACATGGGAAGTGACCTTTCCGTCCCAAGGTATTTGAGACCATTGTCAATGCTGCAATTGTTGCCCTTCTTATGCCTGTCTTATGTCATGCATAGAAGGAAGTGGATCTTACCACTGTGTCACAATTTGGAGTTTAGGGACTGTAGAACAGCAATCAGTGTACTTAAAAGTGATGTAAGACTATCTATCATATTGCTGTCTCTCGATTTTTATTGAATATGTGGAGGCTCAGGAATAAAAGGTCGGCCCCCTGATGATTATATATTTTTTATAATGGTTGTGCCCTAGATTATTCTTGGCCTAAAAACCTTGGCACTTCCTTATTTGAAGTGGCAACCTTTATGAAGGGCCCCATGTTCTATTTTTTTTATATGGATTATAAATAAACCGTGTATTTAATTTTACCATCTATGTTATCTTCTGCATTTTTGTTGTTATCTTACTCATGGCTTTTATTTTTTTTAATGATGATGTTGATGAAATATTAATCTCAAGATAACAATTTCAGGTTTTTTAGGTGTTATGAGATTTTCGCACAAATGCTAACGAGTACTATAGGCCACTATGCACTTTTGATCAGATAAACATTCTTTTAACATTAAATGATTTTATTTTTTGTATTCTAGTCCTGTATCTGTAATTATTATGCTTTTCTTTTATGGATTTTTCAATCCAAATAAATATTTTAAACTGAACTGAACTGAAATAAGCATAACCTTCCTTAATTATTGTGCTGAGGTGCACACAGGAGAGCTACTTACAGGTAGCTAGAGAACTACCAGTAGCTCACAAGGGACTGGTTGGAGACGCCTGTCCTAAACCATTTTAACCAAGTAGTATTTTGAGAAGACTGTCAGAAATATTATAACATAATAATAATAATAATAATAATAATAATAATAATAATAATATAATTTATGAGAGAATTACAGGATGTTGGATCATTTTTTGCAAAGGTGGTATGGAATTTTTAGGTTATTGTGGTTCGGATGTAACTTTCAATGACAGGTGTGAGTGGATTAATATTTACATAACAAACAAAGATGTATGTGCTTGGCTGGAGATAGCAGCGCAGATTAATGGCCACCCTCAATACTTCTGCTTCTGTTCTGATTAGTAGTGATTGAGTGATTGAGTGACTTTTAGATGAAAGAATTGTGAATTTCTTTTGTGAGGTATTTAATGATACGTTTGTTAAAGCACATGGGTTCCAATGCAGAATCATCCTAAAGGACGACTGTTCTCCTGTAAAGCAAATTCAAAGAGGAGGTCCTGTTAGTGTGTGGAAAGATCTTCAATTGATGTGAAATGATGTGATTGCTCTAGAGATTGTTAAAAATGTTGAACCTGAAGATTAGGTTTTGTTGCAGTCCTTGCCAAACAAAAATAAAAACAATGGTAATCTTAAATTTTGTGTGGATCTCAGGGCTTTGAACAATTGCATTAAGGTTGACAAAATCATCAGTTATTCAATATTATTGAAATTATTTCAATGTTAGAAGTGGATACAGTTTTTTAAATTCAGAGTCGCAAAAAGACTATCACTAGGTTGACATGGCACAAGATTCCAAGCTTTGATCACCTTCATTCAGTTTTTGACTTATTTTGTTTCAAAAGAAGACACTTTGGCCCTCATTATGAGGTGACGGCTGCCAAAAGACTGCCGCAGAGGCGGCAATCAGCCCGCCGTATCATGAGTCACGATAACAAAACTGGCAGAGAGCAACCATAATTTCAACACCGCCAGAGCCAACGAAGGCGGGAGAGAGCCGGTCCCACCACCCTCACAGCCACGCCTACAACAAACCACCCTCCAAATTACGACCCACGAATCATCACAGCGGTCCATCAACGGTGGTAACCCAATGGCCGTGCAGACCGCCACTGTCAATTTTACCACTCCACAACAACAGAAGCCAGCATTGGCCAGCTTGAATTACCCACACCTGATACACATACAAACACCGTACATACCCACCAAAAGCACTATAAACACACCCCCACACAACACACAATTATTTGCAAAATTAAAAAATCTGCTACAGATTGCCAGCCCACTTATCCTCAGAACTGCACACGCAAACAACAGCCACCTATACACCCTTCATGCATCACACACCACACATCATACCTCTACACCAAACACACACAACAACAATGCATTCAATCACTACTTCACAGCATCCCACATACTCACACAACCTGCACCCCCACCAAACATTCCACCCTCTGCACAACACACACAGTACACCCAGTACACAATTGTCATATCCCCACAAAAGAACCCCTGTTTCACTGATAAGGAGTTGCAGGTCATGATAGATGAAATCATTAGGTTAGAGCCACAGCTGTTCGGTGCACAGGTCCAGCAGATATCCATTGCCAGGAAGATGGAGCTATGGTGGAGAATCGTGGACAAGGTGAACTCTGTGGGAACCTAACCATGCACAAGGGACAACATAAGGAAGAGGTGGAACGACCTAAGGGGCAAGGTGGGTGCAATGGCATCCAGGCACTACATTGCCATCATGAAGGCTGGCAGTGTACCCCCACCTCCTCCCCCACAGTTAACATGGGAGGAGAAGGTCTTGGCTATTCTGCATCCCAAGGGCCTTACTGGAATCACTGGAGGGTTGGACACCGGTAAGTCACCATTAGTCCTCTACCACCACATACACCTGCATGGCATGTCTCCCCATCACCCTATCTCCCTTCAACCCACTCCATCTCAAACTTAGAACCACCCTCCTAACCACCCTCAACAATTTTCCCCAGCATGCCCATCCCACTTAAAGCACACCTCTCTAAGGTCATCATTCACACACATAAGTAATGCATGGTCAGCATGAAGCACTACCAATCTCACAATGCATCACCATACACAAACCAAAGGTGGAAAAATGACACCCATCCCATAGGGAAACCCATAAATGCTGAATATGGATCTGAGAATGAAATTAACAACTATCATACATGTCCACAGGTATTCTAGCCAATGTCAGCTGCAGCATGTGCCACGTCAACCCAGTCCTCTACCAGAAGAAGGCCCCAGTGATGACAGCTACTCTGGATGTCTGGATGTGGAAGATCTCCCTGGCCCATCTGGTATCACTGGTCAGTCAGACACCACAAGCAACACTTAGTCCACCCCAGAGCATCCCACATCGGACTCCACGACAGCAGCAGCCACCCAACGTCCCCAAACCTCTGTCCCCAAGACACGTCAATCAACAGTGTGCCCACCTGTACAGGGACCAGAGTCAACACCTCACAGGCAAGACGAAGAAGGTCCTGGTGTCAGTTGGAGTGGGCACAAAGTTCAGGGGACACGGGCACAGAGGGCCACAGCCAGCGGGAGGATATCTGCGCACCAAAGGGTGGGCCAACCCAGGGAACCGACTGCCCAGGATCCACTGTCACATATCCTGGGAGCATTCCAGAAATCCAAGGACAGGATGGCCTAAGTACTTACTATCTTGCAGGAGAACCAGAGACTGCAGAGGGAACAATACCAGGAGGTCATGCAGCAGTTGCAGGCCCACAATGCCAACATTGTCTCCATTGCAGGGGAGCTCAGTGAAATTGCCACCATCATGAGTGAGTCCACAACACACCAGGGGGCGCCTTTCACTAGCCAGTGTACTGACCAGCCCTGTACATCTGCTGCAGCTAGTGGACTGGAGGACCTGCCACAGGACTCATAGATCACCAACACCCCTACTTCTGTAACAGAAGAACCACCCGCAAACGTTCCCTGCAAGCCAGACATCCTCCAGAGACTGTAGTCAAGACCAAAACCACTGCCAAGAAGAGAGCCTCACCAACATGTCTCCTTTGTGCGCCAATGAGGCACCTTGTACACTTTGGAGTGCCACTGCTCACTAACAGGGCCTCTACACTGAAGATTTCATCCACCATCACCCACTTAATTGTACTATCCCTTTCTTTTTGTAATTGTAATAAACACACTTAAACACAAAAAAGGATTTCTGTACTTCTTGCATGTAAATGCAATGTCTTGACCTTTATTCCATGTGGAAATATCATGTGAAGTGTGAATCCATCCAACGTACAGACAACTTGGGGTACACATTCCCAGTGCAGTGTAAGTACTTGCCACAAGTCACCATCCTCCAAACTGTGTGAAAGCAGTCTGTAGGCATTCCATGAGTACACAGTAATGACCATGCCAACATCTGCAAACAAAGGAAACATTTAATGACATTCATATTAGCAGTAAAGCAACATGAGACCCTGTAACATGACAGCCTACATTGATCCGGTCACATGAACTCAATATTTTGCACTGCAGTGAGCAACTACTAACTGTGAGGAATACACAACTTTAGTAAGGGCCTCAGACAAGATAACACGTTTTCACCAATGCCATATTCTCAGTAAGCCGATTCCTCCTTTATAACACTTAGGGGGTTATTACAACTTTGGAGGAGGTGTTAATCCGTCCCAAAAGTGACGGTAAAGTGACGGATATACCACCAGCCGTATTACGAGTCCATTATATCCTATGGAACTCGTAATACGGCTGGTGGTATATCCGTCACTTTACCGTCACTTTTGGGACGGATTAACACCTCCTCCAAAGTTGTAATAACCCCCTTAGTCCAGGCCAAACTGTCAGGGACAATGAAATCCCAGAAAGGTTGTGGAAGCACATTCAAACTCACACTATGGCCCTCATTCCAACATTGACGGGCGGCGGAGGCCGCCCGTCAATGTTGCGCGTCAGGAATACCGCTCCGCGGTCCAGAGACCGCGGAGGGTATTCCAAGTTTTCCCCTGGGCTGGCGGGCGGCCGCCGAAAGGCCGCCCGCCAGCCCAGGGGTAAACGACCTTCCCACCATGAAGCCGGCTCGTAATCGAGCCGGCGGAGTGGGAAGGTGCGACGGGTGCTACTGCACCCGTCGCGTATTTCACTGTCTGCTATGCAGACAGTGAAATACATTTTGGGGCCCTCTTAGGGGGGCCCCTGCAGTGCCCATGCCGTTGGCATGGGCACTGCAGGGGCCCCCAGGGGCCCCGCGACTGCCCCTCCCGCCATCCGGTTCCCGGCGGGAGAACCGCCAGGAACTGGATGGCGGGAGGGGGAGTCGGAATCCCCAAGCCGGCGCAGCAAGCTGCGCCGGCTTGGAGGATTCCTTGGGGGCAGCGGGAAACCGGCGGGAGACCGCCGGTTTCCCTTCTCTGACCGCGGCTAGGCCACCGCGGTCAGAATGCCCCGCGGGGCACCGCCGGCCTGTCGGCGGTGCCACCGCGTCCCGCGGCCCTGGCGGAAGTAATCCGCCAGGGTCGTAATGACCACCTATATTTCCAGCAACAAATGCTAAGTACTGGATGGACTGCGGACATAGTTGGACATGGGCATGTATGTGAAACTGCAAAACAGCTAATAGACGCATAGGCAGAATTAGCTTTCTAACCAATCATCATACTACTGGCAACACTAACCACAGATGGAACAGTGTCAGGTTTCATCATGCGCACATTAGAGCTTGGTACATCATTGCCGCCATACAGCTCTTCATTGAACTGGTGGTATGAACAGAACTACAGTCTTACCTGACTGACATTGGAAGTACTGGTATATCAGATGTGTCCTGTTGTACACATCCTCCTCCTCCCCATCTTCATCACTGTCTTCAGTTTCCTCTGCTGCCACAGGTACATTGTCTCCCCCCTCCTCCTACAGGAATGGCACATGGCTTTTGAGGGCCAAATTGTGAAGCATGCAGCAGGCCACTACTATCTGGCAGACCTTTACAGGGGAGTAGAGTAGGGATCCACCAGAAATATGTAGGCACCTGAACCTGGATTTCAGTAGCCCAAATGTTCTTTCAATGACTTCTGGTCCATCCATGTACCTCATTTTATCGATTCTCTGCCCCTGTCTTGGATTCCTCACTGGTGCCATGGGCCAGGATAGGTTTGGGAAGCCGGAGTGACCTGGAAATAGTGCGAAACTCACATTACATGTGTACAGTAGCACAGAGGACAACACCAGGTAAAATACTGACATACATTGTGTGAAACATCATGCTCACCAATGAGCCAGACTCTCTCTCTCTCTCTCTGTAGTGCCATCATCTGTGGGACACTGTTGCTCCTCATTACGTAGGCATCATGTACAGATCCTAGAAACTTGGCAGTAACTCATCAGTAAGGCACACCATCTGCACATTTATAGAATGGTAATTCTTCCTATTTTGGAACACCTCCTCATTTATCCTGGGAGGGACCAAAGCAATATGGTTCCCGTCAATGGCCCCAATCACAAGTAGAATGTGTCCCATTGTAAAGAAAGCAGCCTTAACAGTGGCCAAATCATCACTTTGTGGGAATGAGATATAGCTGCTCATGTATTTCAGCAAGGCAGTCAAAACTCTTCTCGGCACTTTAGAAAACATTGGCCATGACACACCTGCAGCCAAGCCCACTGTCACCTGAAGTGATCCACTTTCCAGGAGGTGGAGCACTGACAGCCCCTGTACTTTAGGAGGTATTGCAGTAGAACTACAAAGAGCAGGAGTGAGATCTGGCTCCAATTGTTCACACAGTTCAGTGAATGTGGCCTTATCCAGACGATAGGTGAGAATTATATGGCGCTTCTCCAGTGTAGACAACTAGGGGTCTGTACACAGGGTGCATTCCTCCTCTTCTGCAGCGGTTGGTATTTGAACAGACAAAACATCACATGTGTGTGATAGCAGAAAGGATAGAAACACACAACATCATAGTAAATAAAGCTGTCTCATGCATTTCAGGCAACAAATGATTGGAATCTGCTCTGGTGAACACTACATGCAAACAGACTTCTGATACAATGCATTCTCATTTATTTGTCATACTGCTTCACAGATGTGGTCAAAGCTGTGAGACGTGATTTGTACCATCACATTTAACATGTTTTGTCAAGTACTCTTCTGCAAGCAGTGCACCCATTGAAGAGCCAGATTCTCCCACCAAATGTATAATGTAGACGTGTAGGAATTGTCTTGGTGTGTACCATAAGCACCTAAGATGCACATTTAATTGATTACCATGATAGCAATCATCAGAAAATGGCAGCCGCCTGCCCTGCATGCAGAAGACAGCTGGAAGGGAACTCACTCTGCTGGCATTTGACATCATGGCGGAGGTCGGTCTGAACCACCGTGCAACTCCTCATTGGTTAACATTGAGGTCTATGGAGCACAGGGGCCAATAATGATCACCGCCGGTGGTGATGGTGATTTCCGCCACGGATGTGACCACCATTTTCAGAAGAGCATGTCACTTGATTCCTGGCTTCACCCTATCAAGAACTCCACTGTGTGAGCTGCTGTGTCCTGTGTCTGGAACCCACAATGGCCCGTGCTATAGGGAATATTCCTTGGAGGATTCCTTGACATCCAAAGAACTGGAGAAGCTTGTGGATGGGGTCCTACCCTTGTGTGGACAGTTGTATGGGCTTCCAATTCAACAGATGAACACCTTATTTTGGATGCAACATTGCTGTATGTTGATGTATGCGTGTGTATGCAGTGTGTCCCTTAGGGAGTGTTGTTTGCTGCATGCAATATGTACATAGAGGTACGAGTGATGTGTAAGATGATTGTGGGATCAATGTAGTATGTAGTCCATTGCTGTAACTGAATATAGGGGATCATTACAACATTGGCGGTATAAGGCGCTTACCGCCATGCAGAAGACTGCCAATACACCGCCGCGGCCGCGGTAGACCGCCACAGCTATTATGACACACATCACGGAATCTGCCGAAATTCTGACACCCACACAACACCGCCACACCAAAGGTCAGCGATAAACATGCAGAAACAAATCTTCCACCTCCACGCCAACAGAAACACGCCCATGCTACTACGACCCACGAATCCACGCGGCGGTCTTTCAACCGCGGTATTCCATTGGTGGCACACACCGCCACGCTCAAAATACACACACATCTCCAAAACACAGCCAAATTGGACAATTCTAAATACACACACCTGATACACATACACACACCACTCCCACACACCCAACACAATATAAAATACACACCCACATCACCCACAAACCCCTACAACCAAAAATTCTGAGAGAAGGCGCGCGATAGAGCACAGCTATTGACAACCCCATCACACCAAGGCACACAACACCATCACCCACACAACATCCACGCACAAAACACCACATACCACTACACTCACCACACTCATCAACACATACACCCCCCCACACATCACACACACCACCCCATGTCACGCCAAAGACACCGCCGCTTCTCCGAGGAGGAGCTCAGGGTCATGGTGGAGGAAATCCTACGGGTAGAGCCACAGCTATTTGGCTCACAGGTACAGCACACATCAATAGCCAGGAAGATGGAGCTATGGCGAAGAATAGTGGACAGGGTGAACGCCGTGGTACAGCACCCAAGAAATAGGGAGGACATCAGGAAGAGGTGGAACGACCTACGGGGGAAGGTGCGTTCCGTGGTATCCAGGCACAACATCGCGGTACAGCGAACTGGCGGCGGACTCCCACCTCCTCCCCCACAACTAACAACATGGGAGGAGCAAGTCTTGACCATCATGCATCCTGAGGGCCTCGGAGGAGTGGGTGGAGGATGGGACACTGGTAAGTCAAATCTTAACTATTACATCCCCCACCCTACCTGCATGCTATCACACACCCCCACCCTCACACCCTCCCATATAACCCCAAATCCTCACTAATCTACCCATGACACCAACCACCCATCCCAACACCAAGCCCTGCATGACACAACTAAGCATTCTCACCAAAGGATGCTCACTGCACATACCCAGAACACCCCCCAACCATCATCACACAAGCCCCCACACAGGAATGCCTGCACTGGGGTTCAGGCACACCCACCCATTGCACACCATGACACACACACATGCAATAATCATGTTCTCATACCCCTGCAGGAACCCGAAGGAACGTCACCACACCAGAGGGTCCAGACAACACCACTCCAGCCCCAGAAGAGGCCCACAGTGACGACAGCAGCTCTGCCCCACTGGATCTTGATGACCAGCCCGGACCATCGTGGGCCTCAGGACAGTCGGTTCCCCTTGCCCAGCCACAGCCCAACACCGAGCTTCCACCCTCTGGTAACACCAGCACAGCACCCACCCAGCGGGCCCAAACCTCCCTACCCAGGACAGGTCAATCAGCGGTGTGTCCACCACTGCAGGGCACCCAGGCTAACCCACCACCCCAACAACAACAGGGACCTGGGGGCAGTGGTAGTGGGCACACGGTCCAGGGGACGGAGGCACAGGAACATAGGGGAACTGGGAGGGCTGCTTGCGACAGAGGGAGGACAGGCCAAGGGAATCCACTCTCCACGAGGCCCTATCCTCCATCATGGGAGCATACCACCACTCCCAGGAGACTATGGCTACAGTCCTGGAAAAGTTGCAGGAGACCCTGCGTCTGCAGGAGGAGCAGTATTTGGGGTTCAGGGAGGAGCTCAGGACCATCGGCTCCGCCCTGGGCACCATCGTAGGGGTGCTGATGGACATTCAAAAGACCTTGAGGGATACCGTGGCACTCCAAGGGGCCCCTGACACTAGCCAGGATGACAAACTGCCCACCACCTCCGCCGGCGCTAGTGGACAGGACGCCCCGCCACAGGACCACCACACCAGCACCCCACCCCCTGCAGACGGACAACCACCCCGCAAGCGGTCCCTGAGATCCAGGAACAGGACAGAGCACGATGGCAAGACCCCCACCAGGAAATAAGACCACCCTGATTGTCCCCCCACTGTCCCACTTTGTCACCCTGTCCAAATCGGAACTGCCCCAGCTCCACTTCCAATGCCCAGATGTGCAGTGTACCTGTGAGACTAATAGACTGGACTCTGCCATGGACATTCCTCCACCATCACCCATCCCCATTTTACAACCCCCCTTCATTTTTTGAGCACTTAAATAAACACCCTTGAAACACAAAACAATCTGGAGTCAGTCTATGATTTGGAACTTTGTATTAACAATTACAGTGTCATAATGGGTATCCCATTGTAAGGCCAACATACCAATATCACACATCACAAGCCCTTCAAGGATGCAAGCAGTTGACACATAGGTTACCACACTTGTGAAATTGAAATGGAAGGGTACATCTCAATTAACAAATAGTGAGTGAAATGTAGGTACAGGATAGAGGTAGACGTGTGAAAGTTAATGTCATGTTATACCAGAAAATGTTCTCACCTGTGTGTCACTCGAAATATTGCTGTATGACTGAATCCCTGTTGTCGTTTTCTTCTTCCTCAGCTTCATCCTCATCACTGTCCACTGGCTCCACAGGCTCCACAGCTGCCACAACACCGTCATCTGGATCATCCTCCTGCAGAAAAGGCACCTGGCGTCGCAATGCCAAATTATGGAGCATGGAGCAGGCGACAATGATGTTGCACACCTTCTTCGCGAGAGTAGAATAGGGATCCACCTGTCATATGGAGACACCTGAACCTGGCCTTAAGAAGGCCGAAGGTGCGTTTGATTACCCTCCTAGTCCGCCCATGGGCATCATTGTACCGTTCCTCTGCCCTGGTCCTGGGATTCCTCACTGGGGTCAATAGCCAGGAAAGGTTGGGGTAACCAGAGTCCCCCAATAGCCATACACGGTGCCTCTGGAGTTGAGCCATCATATCAGGGATGCTGCTATTCCTCAGGATGTAGGCGTCATGCACAGAGCCTGGGAACATTGCATTAACCTGCGAGATGTACTGGTCTGCCAAACAGACCATCTGGACATTCATAGAATGATAACTCTTCCTGTTCCTGTACACCTGTTCACTCCTGTGGGGGGGGGGGGCAGAGCTACATGGGTCCCATCAATGGCACCTATGACGTTGGGGATATGTCCAAGGGCATAGAAGTCACCTTTCACTGTAGGCAAATCCTCCACCTGAGGGAATATGATGTATCTCCTTACGTGTTTCAGCAGGGCAGACAACACTCTGGACAAGACGTTGGAAAACATAGGCTGGGACATCCCTCATGCCATGGCCACAGTTGTCTGAAAAGACCCACTTGCAAGGAAATGGAGCACTGACAGCACCTGCACGTCAGGGGGGATTACAGTCGGATGGCTGATTGGTGACATCAGGTCTGGCTCCAACTGGGTACATAGTTCCTGGATTGTGGCACGGTCAAACCTGTAGGTGACAATAACATGTCTTTCTTCCATTGTCAACAGGTCCACCAGCGGTCGGTACACCGGAGGATTCCGCAATCTTCTCATATGTCCCAGCTGACGGTGCCTAAGAAGGACAACAGCGAAGAACCAGTCACTATTCCTCCAGGTATGTACCCACAGTTACACACAAGACTACACTAGACACAAAACCCTTCCTGTATGTGTGTTGAGTATAGGCCTAGCTATGTGTGACGCAGTAGTAAATGAAGCCATGTGGGCCCCTGAAATGGCGGCTGCCTGACCTCTAAACTGGGACAATGGGATTGTGGGGTAACTGCGCTGGCGTTGCACACCGTCGCGGTAGGCAGTCATAGACCGCGGCGCACTGCTGCATTGGTTAACATTGGACCCTGTGGGTCCCAGGAGCCAATGAACAGGTGCGCCGGCGGTGATAATGCGCCCCGCCGCGGACGTCACCGCCATTTTCTATCTGTTCAATCACTAGATATCTGACCTTTGACAGGAGAGGACCTACACTGCTAGTGCTGCTGTGACCTCAGTCTGGAAGCGACGATGGCTGCTGCGTCTGGGGAAAGGGCCCCTGCCTTCACTGCACACGAGTTGGAGAAACTTGTAGATGGGGTCCTCCCCCTGTACATTCTACTCTACGGTCCTCCAGACCAACAGGTTAGTACAGAGGGAGCACGTTGTATGGGCTAGGCCTGGGTGGAGAGGGCTGGGTGGAAGAGGGAAGGTGCCAGAGTTCATAGTACATTAATGCATGGGAATGAATGGGCCACATGGTAAGAGTAGGGAGGGGGCCACTCACATTGACGGTGCAGTTGGTAATGACTGTTCCTCTTCCCTTGTGCATGTCATGTAGGTCAGCGCCCACCAGAAGAGGGACATTTGGCGTGCCATCGCCAAGGAGGTCCGGACCCTGGGGGCCCACCAGAGACGGGGCACCCACTGCCGGAAGAGATGGGAGGACATTCGCAGCTGCAGCAAGAAGACGGCGGAGGCTCAGCTGGGGATGGCCTCTCAACGTGGGAGGGGTGCCCGTCGCACCATGACCCCCCTGATGTTCCGGATCCTGGCGGTGGCCTACCCGGAGTTGGAAGGGCGCTTGAGGACATCACAGCAGACACAAGGGAGTGAGTACAACCTCATTCTGCGGACTTTGCGTGCAGTGGAGGTATCTGGGTGGGGGTGGTGAGCTGTGGGTGTCCCTAGGCCAGGGCGAGTTAGGTAGGCAAGTCCCCTCCGTTATGTAGGCCATGTGGCACTCAACCCCACCTCAGCAGAGTGCCAAGTTGAGGTATAGTTGCCCCTGTGGCATCCATGTGCGCAGATTTCCACCATTGCCATGTAGGCCATATCCCAGAAATTGCATGTGCAGAGGTCAGGAGCACGGCGTAATGCATGGGGCTGCTGAGTCTGTCTTGTCCACAACGGTAGCGGTATGCCGTGCACTGAAACTCTCTTTCTTCTGTCTCCCCCCCTTTTCCTGCTCTCCCTGTCCTTTTGTACATCAGCATCATCAGGCGGAGGTACAGTGGCACCGAAGCACAAGGGAGCTGCATCCCACATGGCCATGGAGGGCCACACCACAGACTCTGAATGCACCAGTGGGACGGATGGCGAGGGGAGCTTCACGTCAGCCACCGGATCACCAACCAGCGACACGGACTCATCTGCCGATGGGAGCTCCCCTGTGGTGGCGGCACCATCCGTGCGCCCCACTTCTACAGGTACAGCCGCCACCTCCCCTACTAGCACCGCCCTCCCAGCAGCCCCTCAGCGTTCGCCCCGTGCCCGCTCACCCAGGAGGGTGGGCATCACCTTCGCCCCAGACACCTCAGGCCCTGTCCCTGTCACCCCTGCTGCCCTCAGTGAGGAGGCCATTGACCTCCTCAGGTCACTCACTGTTGGGCAGTCTACCATTGTGAATGCCATCCAGGGTGTAGAACGAGAGTTGCAACACGGTAATGCATTCCTGGAGGGCATTCATTCTGGTCAGGCTGCCCTTCAGCGAACCCTGCAATCTCTTGCCTCAGCACTGATGGCAGCCATTGTTCCTGTGTCCAGCCTCCCCCCTCCAACTTCCTCCACCCAGACCCAATGCCCTGTACCCCAGCCCATCCCAAGCACACCTACAGACCAGCATGCACACAAGTCAAAACACACAAGTAGCTCAAGCAAACATAGGCACCACACACACCACAGGCACTCACGCAAGCCTCACCCACATACAGACACAGCAACATCCACTGTCTCCACTGTGTCCCCCTCCTCCTCTTCTCCCTCCCAGTCTCGTCTACACACACACCTGCATGCACCACATCTACAGGCACTAGGACTCGCACCAGGACACCCAGCACCACAAGCCGCTCACCTTCACTCACTACCTCCACTGCCATTTACACGTGCCCTGTGTCCTCCCCCAGTGTGTCTGTGACGCCCCCTCCCAAAGTACACAAACGCCGGCAATCACTCACCCAACATCCATCCACCTCACGACAGCCTACAGTACCTGCACCTGCACCCAAAACACCTAAAGTGACACCTCCTACAACCACCTCTTCTTCCTCCACTCCCAGACCCCCTCCAGCTACCCATCCCAGTGTCCGTCAGAAACTGTCCCTATGTCAAATTGACCTTTTTGCCCCCGCCCCTCCAATTCATCAGTCCCGTCGTAGCGCCTCAGCCAAAAAGCCTCCAGTACCAGTGGTGCGTGTTCCAGGTTTTTGGAGTGCACCGGCCACCAGGGCAGGCAGTAGGACCCGGAGCCAAGGCACTGGCAGCCCACTCCCTGTAAAGGCTCTGAAATTGGAGAGTGGACGACGGGACCGTGTTAAGACTCCTGGTGGGACAACAAGTGACATGGGATCGAAGGCGATTGGTGAGTCAGCTGTAACTCCAAAAAAGGTGGGGAAGGTCCAGAGGAAGTCTGCCCAGCCTGTTGTGAGTGTCACGGCAGAGAAATGCGGCATCATTTCCGGCGGTCCAGACACAACCGCCAGCACCGTCGTCACTGGTCCAGAGACCACCGCCAGAGTCACAGCCCAGGAGGGCCCAAGTATCGTCACTGGTCAGGAGACCACCGCCAGAGTCACAGCCCAGGAGGGCACAAGTATCGTCACTGGTCAGGAGACCACTCCCAGAGTCACAGCCCAGGAGGGCCCAAGTATCGTCACTGGTCAGGAGACCACCGCCGGAGTCACAGCCCAGGAGGGCCCAAGTATCGTCACTGGTCAGGAGACCACCGCCAGAGTCACAGCCCAGGAGGGCACAAGTATCGTCACTGGTCAGGAGACCACCGCCGGAGTCACAGCCCAGGAGGGCACAAGTATCGTTACTGGTCCAGAAACCACCGCCAGAGTCACAGCCCAGGAGGGCACAAGTATCGTTACTGGTCCAGAGACCACCGCCAGAGTCACAGCCCAGGAGGGCACAAGTATCGTCACTGGTCCAGAAACCACCGCCGAAGTCACAGCCCAGGAGGGCACAAGTATAGTCACTGGTCCAGAAACCACCGCCAGAGTCACAGCCCAGGAGGGCACAAGTATCGTCACTGGTCAGGAGACCACCGCCGGAGTCACAGCCCAGGAGGGCACAAGTATCGTTGCTGGTCCAGAAACCACTGCCGGAGTCACAGCCCAGGAGGGCACAAGTATCATTACTGGTCCAGAAATCACCGCCGGAGTCACAGCCCAGGAGGGGCCAGGATGCCACAGCCCCGCTGGGCAATGATGGAACGTCATGCCACACACCAATGCCCATTGTAGGGATCGTCATGCCACACACCAATGTCCAGTGTGGAGATCGTCATGCCACACACCAATGTCCGTATCAGAAGCGCCATGTCAAAGCACTGCTGAACAGAGCCAAGACCGCCATGGCAAAGCACTGCTGAACAGGGCAAAGACCGCCATGGCAAAGCACCGCTGAACAGTCCAGAACTGCCATGTCAAAGCACCACTGAACAGGGCCAAGACCGCCATGGCAAAGCACCGCTGAACAGGGCCAAGACCGCCATGGCAAAGCACCGCTGAACAGGGCAAAGACCGCAATGGCAAAGCACCGCTGAACAGGGCAAAGACCGCCATGTCAAGGCACCGCTGAACAGGACCAAGACCACCATGGCAAAGCACCGTTGAACAGTCCAGAACCGCCATAGCAAAGCACCGCTGAACAGGGCAAAGACCGCCATGTCAAAGCACCGCTGAACAGAGCCAAGACCGCCATGGCAAAGCACTGCTGAACAGGGCAAAGACCGCCATGGCAAAGCACCGCTGAACAGTCCAGAACTGCCATGTCAAAGCACCGCTGAACAGGGCCAAGACCGCCATGGCAAAGCACCGCTGAACAGGGCAAAAACCGCCATGGCAAAGCACCGCTGAACACTCCAGAACCGCCATGTCAAAGCACCGCTGAGCAGGGCCAAGACCGCCATGGCAAAGCACCGCTGAACAGGGCAAAGACCGCCATGTCAAAGCACCGCTGAACAGGGCCAAGACCGCCATGGTGAAGACCGCTGAACAGGGCAAGCACCGTGTAGGAATGAATAGGCCGCCACATCAGGCATCCTTATCCCATGTGCAGCTGGGACAGTGACAGGACAGGAACTTTCATGGGGAGACTCATCCAGTCTGGGCACCAGTCCCACCCAGTACCAGTAGAGACCTGCATCTACTTGAGGGACTGTGGCTTTGCACTCCCCAGGATGGCACAGTGGGCAAACCACCCACAGTAGAGACTTGAGAGACTGTGGCTTTGCACTCCCCAGGATGGCACAGTGGGCAAGCCACCCACTGTAGAGACTTGAGAGACTGTGGCTTTGCACTCCCCAGGATGGCACAGTGGGCAAACCACCCACTGTAGAGACTTGAGAGACTGTGGCTTTGCACTCCCCAGGATGGCACAGTGGGCAAACCACCCACTGTAGAGACTTGAGAGACTGTGGCTTTGCACTCCCCAGGATGGCACAGTGGGCAACCAACCCACTGTAGAGACTTGAGAGACTGTGGCTTTGCACTCCCCAGGATACGTCAATGGGCATGGAGCCCCGTTGTGGATCTGGCTTTGCATTCATGTGGCTGAGGTGCCCCCCCTTCCCTTCCCCCTGAGGTGCCTGTAGTGTTTCTATCTGATGCCCCGGCAGTGTTCTCTCCGATTTTGGTCAGGTATCTATTGTGGGCCTCGCCCATGCATTTTTGGACTGTTGGTGCATGGACATTGTTGTGTACTTATCTGCACTACTTCTCGGATTGTTTGTGTAAATAAGAGTGATTTAGAGATATATATCTGTATATTTTTGTATGACATGTATATTGGCACATTACAATGTTTGCACGAAATTTGCATTGTCTTTGCATTCTTCTGGGGGGATTGTGGGTTGTTAATGTGATTTTTGTGACTGCATTGGTGTGTATGTTGTATAATGCGAGGGTGGGGGTGGGGGTGTTTGGTGGGTGTTCCCCTAACTTTTGCCTCCCCCTCCCCTGTGTCATAGGTGCAGTACTCACCGGTATCTTCTGCGCCTACGTAGCTGTTGGTCGTAAAGGAGCAGAAAGACAAGGGCAGGGAGTATTTGGAGTTCCGGCTCCATGGTGTCCTCGTTCCTCGTGGGATGTGTTCAGGTGAGTGTTTTCCCATTGCAGAAACTGTTTCCGCTGTGTTTTTATCCACAGTGAATCCGCCCCGGAAAAGGTGGCGGATTTGCGGGTTGTAATATTGTGGGCGGTACATTGTCTCCCGCCTGTCTGTTGGCAGTAACCGCTGCGCTGCTTGTCTGTACCGCCGTGGCGGGCGGTGTGTTAAAGTGGCTGTCTTTGTTGGCGGTTTCCGCCAGGGTCGTAATTCAATTTTTTTGTCCGCCGGCCTGTTTGCGGTATTACCGCACCTTTAACACCGTCCACCAGGGTTGTAATGACCACCATAGTGTGTAGTTAATGGTGTCCTTCTGTCTGTGTTTCCTATGCAGGTCAGCACCCATCAGAAGAAAGGGTTATGGCGGAGCACCCACTGCAGAGAGAGGTGGGAAGACCTGAACGCAGGGCCTGGAAGACCACGGAGGCCCAGGTGGGGACGTCCTCTCAATGAGGGAGGGGTGCCCATTGGATCCTGACCCCCGTAATGGCCTACATACTAGCAGTGGCCAACCCAGAGTTGGATCGGTGCTTGAGGGCAGCCATAAGGAGGAGAGTTCTCACTGTGTACATTTGTTTCCTAATGCCTGGCATGGTCTTTGGATGCCAAGGTAGTAGTCAGTGTATGCCTCAGTATGCCCTTGTACGTTATGTTGTATAGTTCTGCATTGCTATAGTGAGTGGTATGTACAACTGGTATTAGTCATTTGCTGGTATTTCTGCTTCAGTAACGACCTACATCCTGACTCACAAGTGGTGGAGTGATGCTTTGATGTCCACCGCCTAGATGGTGTGACCTGTCTATTGCACGTTGTGCAGTCACTATGACAGAGTAAGTGTAGCTGTGCCTTTGTCAACAGGCAGACATGGATTCGTGAGTCTCAGTAGGTGTGCAGCTGTTGTTCCCAGGCAATTGTGTGGTATTGTGGTTGTCACTCCATAGTGTACATTACCAGTGAGACTTTGTGATGTGTACGCCATGTGTGCTGAAATTGCTGTTATTGACCCTGTGCTCCCTTTCTGTCTCCCCCACCCTCTCTCCTTTTCTTCTCCTGGCCTTGTGTGCATTAGCATAATCTGCGAAGGAGCAGGGGCACCGGAGAGTGGGGGAGCTGCAGCCCAAGAGACCCAGGAGGCCGCGTCCACATACACCGAGGTGACTAGTGGTTTGGAGGGCGTGGTGAGCATCTTGGGGGAGTCAGGAGCTGATACTACTGACTCCAATTCCTCCTCCGATGGGAGCTCCCTGGTGGTGGCGGACCCCTCTGGGACCAGCCCGGCATCATCATCTTTCACCAACCCCCGTTCCAGCACCACCCTCTGTGTTGCTTCACTCTTCAGAATACCAGAACTATGCACTTCAGGATACTTTAGGGCACAATGTGAAGCAATCACTCTCAAACACCTTAGCAAGTAGAATAATCAAGTTTATTTAAGGGGCAAGTTCTCGTATAGCAAAACTGACCACACTAATATATCATGAAAAATAACATGAGAATGGCTGTGAGAATATAAACACTCTGTGATATCATGAAAAGTAACACGAAAATAACTGCAAGAATAAGTGCATATTACACACGCACACACAATATGCTTCAATGCTTATAAATTGAAAGGCTTCACCGAAAAGAGATTCTGCATCCCTCCGCCGCACACAAAGCCAGGGAACCCAAATCGACTGGCACAGGGAGTGTCCTTCGGGACAATCAGTCCTCCTGGCGTTGCGTCCAACCCAGAAGAGAGTTCCTAAACCAGTCCATCCAGGCTCCTGACCTTTAAGTATTTACTAACGCCAGGAGTCTTTTCTAGAAAAAGACCCCCTCCTTTACAAATTGTGCAATCGGCGGTACCTTGTTCACCCTTCGAGACGTCTCCTCGGAACGGGCCAGGTTCCCAGAAGAGGGCTCCAAGGTGAAGCTTGCATTCTTCCTTGAGTACAGGCGCATCCCCCTGTTGTCCTAACTGATAGCTTGTGGAATGTAAATAGCACCCTTCGTATCAGGCAGATGGAGCGAAGTTGAGCAGAAAAACACCCCATCCTGCAGCTTGCCGAAGCTTTGGAAAAACACAGAACAGTGCTTTACGCACAGAACCAGACTCGGAGTCGTGAACCAATGTAAAATGGAAGCAGAGGCCAATGGTCCATACCCTGCACCACTGTTCACCTTGCACGTAGTGCATGTAGCAATGCATTCCACCCTTGGACCATTTGGCCAACTTACAACTAAGTATATCCTATAAGATGAAATGGCAATGCTCTTGGGCGACACTGAGATAGAAGTTTAGGCACACACTGAATACAACAACATAAGGAAATTAAAATAACTATTATGATAATGATAACACCAAGGATATAACGCAGTTGGCCTAAATTAGGCAGCCATCCAAAAACCCAATCCCACCAACCCTTGTCAACATCCTGCTGCACCCCCTTCACTAACTTATGCAGGGCCTCTATGTGGGAGTTGATTGATATGGAGTGGTCGGATAAATTAAAACACAACCCTTCAAAATCGCTGCAGCCATGGTTGTGTTTGAGCAGTAAATAATCAATAGCGGCGCGATTCTGCAAAGCAGCTTTTCTAGTTTCCTGTACATCTAATAACAGCTCAGCTAAAGCAGCTGATGTATAATTAATATTCTTAACTACTAAACATGCAAGTTTATTAATAACTCTGGTATTATATACTGCAAGCCCTGGCACCCCTACGATAGAACCAGCTAAACTGACATATTCTGTTTTGGAAAGCAATGAAATTTCAGAATCACAGTCTGTAGGCAATTGAATAGTGTCTCTGGTATAGCGAGGGTGTAGAGCAGTATCCATAGGAAACATGAGAAAGCCTAAGCGTGTCCAGGCGCAAGACCTTCCAGTTAGATTGGCTGGGATATAGGTAAAAGAGATGTTACCACATGAAAAGAGCCAACCTTTAGGCAACTTAACGTTTTGAATGTGGCTGGCAGCGGGCACCACATTTTGAAAGAACATTGAATTATTTACATTCAAACAGGTCAGATCAGTTTGTGAGTGGCACAATGTCTGTTCTGCAGCAGTTACGTTTTTGTCTCTTTTCTCCAGTTTAAGCTGAGCACATTTATCTATTTTTATAGGATCACAAGTCAATGAATAGCACACATCCCCATTTGAGATGTTAAGCGTGAGTATGGATGTCATGTTCCTCCACAACCGCCTGCCCACCTCCGGGCAATGACGGCAGTACTCAAAGAGTGACAGATGGGAGCGAACGTCACTCACATCCACCATTCCATCCTGGTTTGTATTGTTAAAGATGTGCAATAATACCGCAGCAGGAGTGGGCACTGCCACCAGACAAGTGGTAATCAGATCTTGAACGCTTTGCATGTTACTCATACAGAAGTGAGATACATTCAGCACTTCCTGCGCCAGATGAATCCAAACATTGTTCGGTTGATGCAGTAGCGTTGGTATCTGTGGCGACGATTGAATTTTTGGGCTATGAGCCCCTCCCGCTCCCCGGTGGAGCCTCCCGAAAGGGCTCCATACACCACACTCATCGCACAGGCACCCCACAGGATGATCTGAAAAGAACAAAAGACGAAACACGTATTTTCATTCTAGCAAATAGCATTTGTCAGCGGGAACATGTTGCCATTTGTCTTCACCAGGTCGCATAACTACCAGGACATTGTCTGGTCCAGTGGCAATGACATCAGCGGGTTGAGGAGGGTTATTTGGGGATTCAATCCACACTTTGGCCCCTGGGTTCTTGTCCGTAGAACCAAACCCTCCTTTGACTCTTACAGTGAGAAGGGCTGGGGCCCTCCCCTTTTTGACAACACCTCCATAAACCAGCATGATGACAATTTGGGCAACGCGATCACCGGGTTGCACCACTAGGTCTGTGTCACCACTGTTCAAGAGAATTACTTTCAACTCGCCCTGGTAGTCTGCATCTATCACGCCTCCTAAAACTTGGATGCCTCTCAGGGCAAGCCCAGATCGAGGGGCAATTAGACCATAATGCTCAGGGTGAATCTGAATTCCAACCCCTGTTTCAATCAGAGTGATGTCTCTAGGCTTCAATTGATGCATGTGTAAAGCATGCAGGTCAAGTCCTGCAGATTCTGGTGTAGCTCAATATGGGGCCAAAGCTCCTGGAGCTGTTTCCCAATACACGATGGTATTGCTTGCTGTAAATGTATTAATCTGTAAAGCAGATGTGAGCATTCTCATAAGAGGTGTATTGGCATTCGTGAGGGGTCGGTTGTTCAAAATTTGCAAAGCATCGTACAAATTATCCCTCCACCCCTTCAGTGTCCCATCAGACAGTTTGCGCAATTGTTCTTTCAACAACCCATTCATTCTCTCAATCAGTCCCACTGCTTGTGGGTAGTATGGTATGTGAAAAATCCACTCAATGTTGTGTTGTGCACAATAGTCCTGCACTAGTCTGCCCTTGAAGTGGCTGGCGTTATCACTTTGAATTTGGAGCAGCACTCCATAGTACAGAATCAACAGATCTAGGGGGTCATTACAACATTGGCGGTAAAAGGCGCTTACCGCCATGCAGAAGACTGCCAAAACATGGCCGCGGCCGTGGAATTCCGCCACAGCTATTATGACCCACATCTCGGAATCCGCACAAGACCGCCACACCAAAGGTCAGTGATAAACTGGCGAAAACAAAACCTCCACCGTCACGCCAACAGAAACACGCCCATGCTATCACGACGCACGAATCCACGCAGCGGTCTTTCAACCGTGGTATTCCATTGGCGGTACATACCGCCGCGCTCAAAATACACACACATCTCCAAAACAACGCCACATTGGACAATTCAAAATACACACACCTGATACACATACACACACCACTCCCACACACCTATTGCAATATAAAACACACACCCACATCACCCACAAACCCCTACGACCAAAAGTTAGAGACGAAGGGGACACAGAGAGCACAGCAATAGACAACCCCAACACACAGAGGCACACCACACCATCACCCACACAACATTACACGTACAATACACCACACACCACTACACATCACCACTACACATCACCACACACATCAACACTTACATCACCCCACACATCACCCACACCACCTCATGTCATGCCAAAGACACCCCAGGTTTTCCGAGGAGGAGCTCAGGGTCATGGTGGAGGAAATCCTACAGGTAGAGCCACAGCTATTTGGCTCACAGGTGCAGCACACATCCATAGCCAGGAAGATGGAGCTATGGCAAAGAATCGTGGACAGGGTCAAGGCTGTGGGACAGCATCCAAGAAATCGGGAGGACATCAGGAAGAGGTGGAACGACCTACCGGGGAAGGTGCTTTCAGTGGTCTCCAGGCACAACATCGCGGTACAGCGGACTGGCGGCGGACCCCCACCTCCTCCCCCACAACTAACAACATGGGAGGAGCAAGTCTTGACCATTATGCATCCTGAGTGCCTCGGAGGAGTCAGTGGAGGAATGGACACTGGTAAGTCAAATCTCAACTATTATACCCCCCACCCTACCTGCATGCCATCACACACCCCCGCCCTCACCCCCTCCCCTATCACTCCAACTCCTCACTAATGTACTCATAACACAAACCACACATCCCAACACCAAGCCCTGCATGACACAACTAAGCATGGTCACCCATCACTAAAGCATGCTCACTGCACATACCCATAACAACCCCCTAACCATCATGACAAAAGCCCCCACACAGGAATGCTTGCACTGGGGTACACGCTCACCCACCCATTGCTCACCATGACGCACACACATGCAATAATAATGCTCTTATATCCCTGCAGGAGCACTACGGAACGTCACCACACCAGAGGGTCCAGACAACCCCACTCCACCCACAGAAGAGGCCCACAGTGACGACAGCAGCTCTGCCCTACTGGATCCTGATGACCAGCCCGGACCATCGGGGGCCTCGGGTCAGTCGGTTCCCCTCACACAGGCACAGCCCAACACTGACCTTCCACCCTCTGGTAACACCAGCACAGCACCCACCCAGCGGGCCCATACCTCCATCCCCACGACACGTCAATCAGCTGTGTGTCCACCACTACAGGGAACCCAGAATAACCCACCACCCCAACAACAACAGGGACCTGGGGGCAGTGGTAGTGGGCACACGGTCCAGGGGACGGAGGCGCAGGAACACAGGGGAACTGGGAGGGCTGCTGTGCAACAGGGGGCAGACGGGCCAAGGGAACCCACTCTCCACGAGGCCCTCTCCTCCATCATGGAAGCATACCACCACTCCCAGGAGACGATGGCGACGGTCCTGGCCAAGTTTCAGGAGACCCAGCGCCTGCAGGACGAACTGTATATGGGGTTCAGGGAGGAGCTCAGAACCATCAGCTCCACCCTGGGCACCATCGTGGGGTGCTGAAGGACATACAAAAGACCATGAGGGACACCGTGGCACTCCAAGGGGCCCCTGACACTAGCATGGACGATGAACTGCCCACCACCTCCGCCGGCGCTAGTGGACAGGATGCCCCACCACAGGACCACCACACCAGCACCCCACCCCCTGCAGACGGACAACCACCCTGCAAGCGGTCCCTGAGATCCAGGACAGAGCAAGATGGCAAGACCCCCGCCAGGAAATTAGACCACCCTGATTGTCCTCCCCCATCCCACTTTGTTACCCTGTCCATATTGGAACTACCCCAGCTCCACTTCCTATGCCCATATGGGAAATGCACCTGTGAGACTAATAGACTGGACTCTGCCATGGACATTCGTCCACCGTCCCCCATCACCATATCACTACCCCCCTCCATTTTTGAGCACTGCAATAAACACCCTTGAACCACAAAACAATCTGGAGTCAGTCTGTGATTTGGTAAATATGTATAATCAATGACAGTGTCAACATGCTTTCCATTTTTATAGCCAATATACCTATGTCACACATCACAAGTCCTTGAAGGATGCAAGAAGATGACACACGTTGCTAACCACACCTGTGAAACCGTAATGGAAAGGTACAACTCAGTGACCAAATACTACTATGAAATGACAGACAGGATAGAGGTAGAACTGTGAAAGTGAATGTAATGGTAAAAAGATAACTGTTCTCACCTGTGTGTCACTGGAAATATTGCCATATGACTGACTCCCTGTTGTCTATGTCTTCTTCCTCAGCATCCTCCTCATCACTGTCCACAGGCTCCACAGCTGCCACAACACCGCCATCTGGACCATCCTCCTGCAGAAAAGGCACCTGGCGTCGCAAAGCAAGATTGTGAAGCCTCGAGCAGGCGATGATGATCTGGCACACCTTCCTTGCTGAGTAGAATAGGGAACCACCTGTCATATGGAGGCACCTGAACGTGGCCTTCAGGAGGCCGAAGGTGCGTTCGATCACCCTCCTAGTCCGCCCATGGGCCTCATTGTAGCGTTCCTCTGCCCTGGTCCTGGGATTCCTCACGGGTCAATAGCCAGGACAGGTTGGGGTAACCAGAGTCCCCCAATAGCCACACACGGTGCCTCTGGAGTTGACCCATCATATAAGGGATGCTGCTATTGCGCAGGATGTAGGCGTCATGCACTGAGCCAGGGAACATAGCATTTACCTGCGAGATGTACTGGTCTGCCAAACATACCATCTGTACATTCGCAAAGCAAAGCTGCATTGGTTAACATTGGACCCTATGGGTCCCAGGAGCCAATGATGAAGTGCACCGGCGGTGATGATACGCACCGCCGCGGACATCACCACCGCGGACGTGACTGCCATTTTCTATCTGTTCAATCACTTGATACCTGATTTTCAACAGGAGAGGACCTACACTGCAAGTGCTGCTGTGACCTCGGTCTGGAAGAGACAATGGCTGCTGCGTCTGGGGAAAGGGCCCCTGCCTTCACTGCTCAGGAGTTGGAGAAGCTCGTGGACGGGGTCCACCCCCAGTACACGCTACTCTACGGTCCTCCAGACCAACAGGTAAGTACACAGGTAGCACGTTGTATGGGCTATGCCTGGGTGGAGAGTGCTGGTTGTAAGAGGGAAGGGGGCAGAGTGCAGTGAACATGAAGGACTGTGAATGCATGTTCCACATAGCAAGGGCAGGGATGGGGGCCACTCACTTCGACGGTGCTCTTGCTAATGACTTCTCTTCTTCCCCTGTGCATGTCATGTAGGTCAGCGCCCACCAGAAGAAGGACATTTGGCGTGCCATCGCCAAGGACGTACGGACCCTGGGGGTCCACCAGAGACGGGGCACCCAATGCCGGAAAAGATGGGAGGACATTCGCCGCTGGAGCAAGAAGACAGCGGAGGCTCATCTGGGGATGGCCTCCCAACGTGGGAGGGGTGCCCGTCGCCCCATGACCCCCCTGATGTTCCGGATCCTGGCGGTGGCCTACCCTGAGTTGGATGGGCGCTTGAGGGCATCACAGCAGACACAAGGGGGTGAGTACACAATCATTCTGGGGACTTTGCGCGCAGTTGAGGGGTCTAGGTGTGGGAGGAGGGCTGTGGGATTCCCTAGGCCAGGGCAACTTCCATAGGCTAATCCCCTCTGTAATGCAGGCCATGTGGCACTCCACCCCACCGCAGTAGAGTGCCAAGTACAGGTATACATGCCCCTGTGGCACCCATGTGTGCAGATGTCCACCATAGCCATGTAGGCCAGATCCCAGGAATTGCATATGTAGAGGCCAGGAGCACGGCGTAGTGCAGGGGGCTGCTGTTTCTGTATTGTCCGCCAACAGTAACGGTATGCCATGCACTCAACCTGTCTTTCTTCTGTTATCCCCCCCCTTTTTCTGCTCTCCATGTTCTTTTGTGCATCAGCATCATCAGGAGGAGGTACAGTGGCACCGGAGCATGAGGGAGCTGCATCCCACATGGCCATGGAGGGCCACACCACGGACTCAGAATGCACCAGTGGGACGGAGGGCGAGTGGAGCTTCACGTCAGACAGCGAATCACCAACCAGCGACACGGACTTGTCCGCCGATGGGAGCTCCCTTGTGGTGGCGGCACCATCTGTGCCCCACACTTCTACAGGTACAGCTGCCACCTACCCTACCAGCACCGCCCTCCCAGCAGCCCCTCAACGTTCGCCCCGTGCCCGCTCACCCAGGAGGGTGGGCATCACCTTCGCCCCAGGCACCTCAGGTCCTGCCCCTGTCACCTCTGCTGCCCTCAGTGAGGAGGCCATTGACCTCCTCAGGTCACTCACTGTTGGGCAGTCTACCATTGTGAATGCCATCCAGGGTGTAGAAAGGGAGTTGCAACACGGTAATGCATTCCTGGAGGGCATTCATTCTGGTCAGGCTCCCCTTCATCGAACCCTGCAATCTCTGGCCTCAGCACTGATGGCAGCCATTGTCCCTGTGTCTAGCCTCCCCCCTCCAACTTCCTCCACCCAGACCCAATCCCCTGTACCCCAGCCTATCCCAAGCACACAAACAGACAAGCATGCACACACCTCAACACACAAAAGTAGCTCAAGCAAACATAGGCACCACACATCCCACAGGCACTCACACAAGCATCACCCACATACAGACACAGCAACATCCACTGCCTCCACTGTGTCCCCCTCCTCATCGTCTCCCTCCTCCCTCCCAGTGTCGTCTACACTCTCACCTGCATGCACTGCATCTACAGGCACTAGGACCTGCACCAGAACACCCAGCACCACACCCCGCTCACCTGCACTTACCACCCCCACTCCCATTTACACATCCCCTTTGTCCTCTCCCAGTGTGTCTGTGACGCCCCCTCCCAAAGTACACAAACGCGGGCACCCACACACCCAATATCCATCCACCTCATGACAGCCTCCAGTACCTGCACCTGCACCCAAAACACCTAAAGTGAAACCTCCTACTACCACCTCCTCTACCTCCACTCCCAGACCCCCTCCAGCTACCCGTCCCAGTGTTCGTCATAAACTCTCCCTCAGCAACGTTGACCTCTTTGCCCCCATCCCCACCCCTCCAATTCATATGTCCCGTAGTAGCACCTCAGCCAAAAAGACTCCTGTACCAGTGGTGCGTGGAGTGACCCGGCCACCAGGGCAGGCAGTGTGACACTGAGCCAAAGCACTGGCAGTCCACCCCCTGTAAAGCACCCAAAGTTGGAAAGTGGCCGACGGGACAGAGTGAAGACTCCTGGGGGCAAAACTGGTCATAAGGGTCCCAGGGGGATTGCAGAGTCAGCTGTGACTCCTCCAAAGGTGGTGAAGGGCCAGAGTAAGTCTGCACAGTCTGGTGAGAGCAGCACGGCGGAGAAGGGCGCCATCCTCCCCGGCGGCCGGGACGCCACCGCAAGCACCGTCATCACTGGTCAGGAGACCACCGCCAGAGCCAGTGCCCAGCAGGGCACGAGTATCGTCACTGGTCAGGAGACCACCGCCAGAGTCAGTGCCCAGGAGGGCACGAGAATCGTCACTGGTCTGGATACCACCGCCAGAGTCATTGCCCAGGAGGGCACGAGTATCGTCACTGGTCAGGAGACCACCGCCAGAGTCATTGCCCAGGAGGGCACGAGTATCGTCACTGGTCTGGAGACCACCGCCAGAGTCATTGCCCAGGAGGGCACGAGTATCGTCACTGGTCAGGAGGCCACCGCCAGAGTCAGTGCCCATGAGGGCCCCGGCTGCCACAGCCCACTGGAAAATGAGGGACCGTCATGCCACACACCAATGCACAGATCAGAGACCGCCATGGCAAAGCACCGCTGAACAAGGGAATCACCGCCATGGTGAAGACCGCTGAACAGGGCACAGCACCGCTGAACAGGGCAGAGAACCGCTGAACAGATCAGACACCGCCATGGCAAAGCACCGCTGAACAAGGGAATCACCGCCATGGTGAAGACCGCTGAACAGGGCACAGCACCGCTGAACAGGGCAGAGAACCGCTGAACAGATCAGAGACCGCCATGGCATAGCACCGCTGAACGAGGAAACACCGCCACATCAAGCATCGTTATCCCATGTACAGCTGGGACTGTGACGGTACAGGAACTGTCACGGGGAGCTAAATGCAGTGTGGGCACCATTCCCCCTCCAGAACCGTTGGAGACTGTTATCCACTTGAGAGACTGTGGCTTTGCACTCCCCAGGATGGTACAGTGGGCAACCCACCCACTGTAGAGACTTGAGAGACTGTGGCTTTGCACTCCCAAGGATAAACCAGTGGGCAAACCAACCACTGGAGAGACTTGAGAGACTGTGGCTTTGCACTCCCCAGGATGGTACAGTGGGCAACCCACCCACTGGAGAGACTTGAGAGACTGTTGCTTTGCACTCCCCAGGATGTAACAGTGGGCAACCCACCCACTGTAGAGACTTGAGAGACTGTGGCTTTGCACTCCCCAGGATACATCAATGGGCATGGAGCCCCGTCGTGGATCTGGCGTGGTGCTGTCATCCGGCTGAGGTGCCCCCCCTTCCCTTCCCCCTGAGGTGCCTGTTGTATTTCTATCTGATGCCCCAGCAGTGTTCTCTCCGTTTGTGGACAGGTATCGTGTGTGGGCCTCGCCCATGCATTTTTGGCCCAGTGGTGCACAGACATTGATACGTGCATACCTGCACTGCTTCTCGTAATGTATATACTTTTGAATGTGTATATATATATCTGTATATATTTGGTAACTGTATTTGGATACATTACAATTTTTCGACTGATTTCCTTTGGTCTTTGCATTCTTCCGGGGGGGGGTTGTGGGTTGTTACTGTGATGTTTTGACATGCATAGCTGTGTGTGTTATAATGTGCAAGGGTGGGGGTGGGTGTTTTGCGTGTGTGTCCCCCTGGCTTTTGCCTCCCCACTCCCCTATGTCGTAGGTGCAGTACTCACCGTTGTCTTCGGCGCCGCCGTTGCTGGTATTCATAAATGAGCAGGAAGACAAGGGCAGGTAGGATTTGTGATTCTGGCTCCATGGTGTCCTCCTTCCTCGTGGGATGTGTAGAAGGTGAGCGTTTTCCCATTGCAAAAGCTGTTTCCGCCGTATTTTTATCCACTGTGAATCCGCCCCGGAAAAGGTGGCGGGTTGTGATACTGTGGGCGGTACATTGTCTTCCGCCTGTCTGTTGGCGGTGACCGCCGCGCTGCTTGTCTGTACCACCATGGCGGTCGGAGTGTTAAAATGCCTGTCTATGTTGGCGGTTTCCACCACGTCATAATTCCCTTTTTTTGTCCGCCGGACTGTTTGCGGTATTACCTCACCTTTAACACCGTCCGCCAGGGTTGTAATGACCCCCTAATGTTTTCAGGGTGCTCTGCTGAGTTGTACGCTTGCAGGAAAAGGCTATGAGATAACCAGAGTAAGTATCCACCGCTGTGCAGGCATACTGACACCCTCTTCTCGCTGGCATTGATCCAATGTAGTCAATCTGCCATATCTGTCCTGGCAATTTACCTCTGCCTAGCTGGCCTCTCACCACCTGTGGGACCGGTCTGTGCTGTGAATGCTGACAAATGGGACATTCAATGATTGCTGTTTTAATTAAATTTAGGGGAAGATGCATCCCTCTAATCTCTGCCCACCTGTGAGTAGCTTTTTTCTCCAAGATGTCCGCATTTCTGGTGTGCCCATTTAGCCATTCCCACCAAATCAGAATTCTGCGCCTCCACTTCAGCCTCTTGAATCTTGGCTCGATCGTCTGCAAGACAATTGAACCATCGGTCCAATGAATCAGTTGGACAGTGAGCGTCCACATGAAAGACAGTCACTGTGCTTTGAGGTAACATTTCCCAGATCTCTTGCCAGAACTCCTTCCCCCATACCTCTTTGTTATGGATTTTGTACTGATGTGCATGCCACGTGGGAAGCCAAGTAGCTAACCCATTGGTGGTAGACCAGGAATCTGTATAAATGTGACATTTTCCGGGTAGCTCTTGTTTCAAAGCTTGATACACAGCGTAAAGCTCTGCAAACTGGCTACTTCTTCCCTGTCCTGTAGTTGTTAAAAGCTTCTTTGTAACAGGATTATAGGACACTGCTTTCCAGTGCCTTTTCGCTCCAACATATTTTGCTGAGCCATCTGTGAACCACACATGTTTTTTATCATCTGCAGACAAGTCTGCGAACGGCTGGCCCCATCCTACCAGAGATTCACACACCAGAGGTACATCATGCAACATTTCTGAATTCTCCACAGGAGCCTGCGGTACCTGCTCATGCAAAACGGCGGTTCCTTTTGGACCCGCTCGTGCCCTGTTCTGGACATGCCATTTCCATTTTATTATGCTGGCTTCCTGCGCATGCCCAATTCTGTGAGTCTTAGGAGAACTCATCACCCACTGCATGATGGGGATTTCAGGTCTTAAAATCACATTATGTCCCAATGTAATTTGCTCGGTATCAACCAGAGCCCAATAGCAAGCCAGCAGCTGCTTCTCAAAGGGAGTGTACCGTTCTCCTGCCTCAGGTAACTTCTTTGTCCAAAATCCCAGGGGCACCCTCTTTCTTTCTTGTTTTTGCCATAAACTCCAATTAGCATGCTGCCCCTGGACTGTCACATTCAGCTCGATGTCTCCCTCCCAAATCGGCCACAAATCCAAAGCATGCTGAATGGCGTCTTTCGCCAATTCAAACGCGTGCTGCTCCTGCTATCCCCATTCAAACGCATTCTTCTTTCATGTAACTTTGTACAATGGGGCCAAAATCTGAGACAAATGGGGTATATGCCGTCTCCAATACCCGAATAGTCCAATAAAACTCTGGGCTTCCTTCCGATTTCGCGGCACTGGAAATTCTTTAATCTTTTGTTTTACTTTTGGCAACACTTCTCTGTGTCCCTGATTCCACTGAATACCCAAACATTTCACCTCTGAGAAGGTCCCTGCACTTTCTCTGGGTTAATCTCCCACCTTTTATTCTGGAAATGTTCCACCACCCTGGCTAGCTGCATCTGCACCTGTTCTTGTGTCTCTCCCTGCATCATCATGTCATCTATGTAGTGGGAAATTTGCACTCCGGGAACCACTGATACTTCATCCAAATGCTCTGCCACCAGCTGGTGACAGATAGTGGGGCTATGTAAATACCCCATGGGCAATCTACAGAAGGTGTACTGGCGCTATGCCCACTTGAATGCCAGCTGGGGCTGGCTCTCAGTGGCTATTGGTATTGTGAAGAACGCATTGGCAATGTTAATTGTGGCGTTTAAGGTCCCACTGTGTTTCTGCATGTTTTCAATCAAAGTAATGGTGTCTGGGACCGCCGCAGTCAGATGAGGGGTATGTTTATTCAACTGGCGATAATCAATGCAAATACTCCAACTGTTATCACTTTTGCGAACAGGCCAAAGGGCATTATTCCACGCAGTGGTGATGGGAGTTATTACCCTGGCCTCCAGTAAGTCATGTATAGTTTGGTTAATCTCTTCATGTCCTCCCGGTATTCTATACTGTTTCATTTGAATCACCTTAGTGGCTTGGGGAAGTGTTACTGGAGGAATCTTCAACAGCCCCACCCTCGTGGGTTCTTTTGGAACCAAATTGATAACATCCATCTTCCAAATGTAGGGTCATTCCTTTCAAAATGTCAATCCCAATAATGTACTCGGGAATGGGCACAATCAAGACAGTGTATTCCCTCTTTGGGAGTGCCCCTATTTTCATGGGAACCACTACCTGCACTGCTGGAGTTTCTTTTCCGCCCAATCCGGTAATGGTGAAGTACTGTCCCTTGAATTTTCATGGGTTTCAATGAATTAAAGAGGCCTCCGCTCCGGTGTCAACAAGGGCTCGAACTTCCTGAACATCTCCACGTTTCCCAAAAATTTCTACTTTAACATGTGGTCTGTAATCTTTGCGAGCCTATCCCTGCACCGGAGTTTGACCTATTTCATAGTCTATTTTTGTTCTGCGCACATCGGAGTCTGCCGAAGTAAGATCTGGATACAGTCTTCGGTAATTCTCAGGAAACTCCTCCTCCATGTCTCTGCTTCGCAACCTCTCTGAGCTTACCAGCTCTCTCTCCCACTCTCTGCCTCGAGTTCTCTCGGGACCTGCCTGTTCCCGGTCTCTCTGTCTGCTCCGGGTTCACTCTGAGCCTCGGTCTCTTGCTCCCAATCTCCATCATCTGGGGATCTCTCTCTACTGCGGGGCTCTCTCCCTCTCTCTCCCTTTTCATCCTCGCGCTCCTCCCATCCTGCCTTTCTCTGGTTCACCAGTTTGTTATCTTTCTTGTTCCCTTTCCTGCTCCCCTCCTTCTTATCTAAACTGCGTTTGCGGTACATCTCCCACATATACTTGGTGGTTATCCCATCAATGTCATCCCTGGCCACCCCATCTTTCAGCAAGGCCAGAAACATATCCCGCCTTGACACCCTGTTGTTATCTGTACGACTCTCAGACCATGAATTCCTCTCTGGCTTAGTCCACTCCCCTAAATCACTTAACTCACGCACCGATTCTACCACCTGAGACAGTGGGTTACCAGTCTGATTAATTAACAAAGTCATGATGACATGCTTGTATGCAGGAGGAGCGGACCTAATCAGCCGGTTTCGCACAGACACATTTAAAATTCCATTCATCAAATTATGAGCATTACCTAGAAAGATAGCTGTTTTCATCCCTTCCTCCTTCAATCTCTGTACTGCATCTCTCAAAGTATACCAAGGTTTATCATTAGGCGGCCAGTCTGACTCTGTCAGATACTTCTGATCACACCCTTGCGCCGCTAACTCCAACTCCCTGGATAAGTTCTAAACTCATTTTGGATAACTGGGTCTGTACTTAGGATACAAAGCCTCGGGGCGTCGCTGTGATCTAATTGGACCCCCTGACCCCGCATATCATGCACTTGCATCATCCATGTAAGCAATGTTTCCCCAGACCTCTGTCGAAATCTGTCTATCACATCACTTAGTTCTTGCTGTGTGTAATACTCCAGAGCATCCAGCATCACCCCTCCAGGGTTAGCTGGGCTATGCTGTAACTTTCACAGATATATTGGCTGCGCACGGACAACATTCCTTTGCTCTGGTTTTTCCTGACTAACATCTTGACAATTATCACCCCCGGACTCATCTGAAAAATCAGATGTATCCCAGATGTTTCCGTCCCAAAACTCAGCGTCAAAGTCTAATCCTGCCAGAGATAGATAAATGTACCTTCTTTTTATTAACTTTCCCTCTTCATTTCTTGTGTTTATATTGAGCGGCGCTAACTGCCGTCCTCTCTGCAACCAGCTGGTACATTTCAAGCTTATCACTTAACAACTTATTTTGACAAGCTAACATGGTAGAGGAATTTCGGGCTTCTACTAACTCCTTCTCCAGCTGCTCGTGGTCTTTTTGTAACTGTAAACATTTTTCATGCAACTTTCTGTACGCAGAGAGCAAGATCCAGCCTCGCCTCCCTAACATACAAATCTCTTTTCCCTTGTCAATTGACACTTTCTGTAAACATGTAAAAACATCTTCAGGTTCTGCATTTAACATACACGAATTCCAATTTTCACACAAACCAGCACAACGTGACCATTCCTGAGCTAAAAGTTTATACGGGGCAGTTTCCCAACCCGGTATTTCTATGTCCAGATTTGATACATGAGAACTTGCTTTTGAACTCGCTTTGATCTTATTAAACATTTTCCTTTTTTTTTCGAATCCTGCAAACGACTACGCCAAATGATGTTGCTTCACTCTTCAGAATACCAGAACTATGCACTTCACGATAGTTTAGGGCACAATGTGAAACAATCGGTCTCAAACACCTTAGTAAGTAGAATCAAGTTTATTTAAGGGGCAAGTTCTCATATAGCAAAACTGACCACACTAATATATCATGAAAAATAACATGAGAATGGCTTTGAGAATATAAACACTCTGTGATATCATGAAAAATAACACGAAAATAACTGCAAGAATAAGTGCATATTACACACGCACACAATATGCTTCAATGCTTATAAATTGAAAGGCTTCACTGAAAAGAGATTCTGCATCCCTCTGCCGCACACAAAGCCGGGGAACCCAAATCGTCTGGCACAGGGAGTCTCCTTCGGTACAATCAGTCCTCCTGGCGTTGCATCCAACAAAGAAGAGAGTTCCTAATCCAGTCCATCCAGGCTCCTGACCTTTATAGTATTTACTAATGCCCAGGAGTCTTTTCTAGAAAAAGACCCCCTCCTTTATAAATTGTGCAATCAGCGGTACCTTGTTCACCCTTCGAGACGTCTCCTCGAAACGGGCCAGGTTCCCAGAAGAGGGCTCCAAGGTGAAGCTTGCATTCCTCCTGGAGTACAGGCGCATCCCCCTGTTGTCCTAACTGTAGGAAAGTACCATCTTGCCTGGCATGTTACCCCCATATTTCACTGTATATATGTTGTTTTAGTGTATGTGTCACTGGGACCCTGCCAGCCAGGGCCCCAGTGCTCATAAGTGTGCCCTGTATGTGTTCCCTATGTGATGACTAACTGTCTCACTGAGGCTCTGCTAACCAGAACCTCAGTGGTTATGCTCTCTCTGCTTTCCAAATTGTCACTAACAGGCTAGTGACCAATTTTACCAATTCACATTGGCATACTGGAACACCCTTATAATTCCCTAGTATATGGTACTGAGGTACCCAAGGTATTGAGGTTCCAGGAGATCCCTATGGGCTGCAGCATTTCTTTTGCCACCCATAGGGAGCTCTGACAATTCTTACACAGGCCTGCCACTGCAGCTTGAGTGAAATAACGTCCATGTTATTTCACAGCCATTTATCACTGCACTTAAGTAACTTATAAGTCATCTATATGTCTAACCTTCACCTGGTGAAGGTTGGGTGCAAAGTTACTTAGTATGTAGGCACCCTGGCACTAGCCAAGGTGCCCCCACATCGTTCAGGGCAAATTCCCCGGACTTTGTGAGTGCGGGACACCATTTCACACGTGCACTATACATAGGTCACTACTTATGTATAGCGTCACAATGGTAACTCCGAACATGGTCATGTAACATGTCTAAGATCATGGAATTGTCACCCCAATGCCATTCTGGCATTGGGGAGACAATTCCATGATCCCCGAGTCTCTAGCACAGACCAGGGTACTGCCAAACTACCTTTCCCGGGGATTCACTGCTGTTGCCAACCCCTCAGACAGGTTTCTGCCCTCCTGGGTCCAGCCAGGCCTGGCCCAGGAAGGCAGAACAAAGGACTTCCTCAGAGAGAGGGTGTTACACCCTCTCCCTTTGGAAAAAGGTGTCAGGGCTGGGGAGGAGTAGCCTCCCCCAGCCTCTGGAAATGCTTTGATGGGCACAGATGGTGCCCATCTCTGCATAAGCCAGTCTACACCGGTTCAGGGATCCCCCAGTCCTGCTCTGGCACAAAACTGGACAAAGGAAAGGGGAGTGACCACTCCCCTGACCTGCACCTCCCAGGGAAGGTGCCCAGAGCTCCTCCAGCGTGCCCCAGACCTCTGCCATCTTGGATTCAGAGGTGTGCTGGCACACTGGACTGCTCTGAGTGGCCAGGGCCAGCAGGTGACGTCAGAGACTCCTTCTGATAGGCTCTTACCTTTTCTACTAGCCTATCCTCCTTCCTAGGTAGCCAAACCTCCTTTTCTGGCTATTTAGGGTCTCTGCTTTGGGGAATTCTTCAGATACTGAATGCAAGAGCTCACCAGAGTTCCTCTGCATCTCCCTCTTCACCTTCTGCCAAAGGATCGACCGCTGACTGCTCAGGACACCTGCAAAACCGCAACAAAGTAGCAAAGACGACTACTGCAGCCTTGTATCGCTTCATCCTGCCGGCTTTCTCGCCCGTTTCCTGGTGGTGCATGCTCTGGGGGTAGCCTGCCTCCTTCTTGCAGCAGGAGCTCTGAAGAAATCTCCCGTGGGTCGATGGAATCTTCCCCCTGCAACCGCAGGCAACAAAAGACTGAATCACCGGTCCTCTGGGTCCCCTCTCAGCACAATGAGCGTGGTCCCTGGAACTCAGCAACACTGTCCAAGTGACTCCCACAGTCCAGTGACTCTTCAGTCCAAGTTTGGTGGAGGTAAGTCCTTGCCTCCCCACGCTAGACTGCATTGCTGAGTACTGCGTGATTTGCAGCTGCTCCGGCTCCTGTGCACTCTTCCAGGATTTCCTTTGTGCACAGCCAAGCCTGGTTCCCCGACACTCTAACCTGCAGTGCGCAACCTTCTGAGTTGTCCTCCGGCATCGTGGGACTCCCTTTTCTGACTCTGGGTGGACTCCGGTTCACTCCTCTTCCAAGTGCCTGTTCCGGTACTTCTGCGGGTGCTGCCTGCTTCTGTGAGGGCTCCCTGACTTGCTGGGCGCCCCCTCTGTCTCCTCATCCAAGTGGCGACATCCTGGTCTCTCCTGGGCCACAACAGCATCCAAAAACCCTAACCGCGACCCTTGCAGCTAGCAAGGCTTGTTTGCGGTCTTTCTGCGTGGGAACACCTCTGCAAGCTTCTTCACGATGTGGGACATCCATCCTCCAAAGGGGAAGTTCCTAGTCCTCTTAGCAAAACACCAAGCTTCTTCCATCCGGTGGCAGCTCCTTTGCACCCTCAGCTGGCATTTCCTGGGCATCTGCCCACTCTCGACACTGTTGCAACTCTTGGACTTGGTCCCCTTGTCTTACAGGTACTCAGGTCTGGAAATCCACTGTTGTTGCTTTGCTGGTGTTGGTTTTCCTTGCAGAATCCCCCTATCACGACTTCTGTGCTCTCTGGGGGTTGTAGGTGCACTTTACACCTACCTTACAGGGTCTTGGGGTGGGCTATTTTTCTAACCCTCACTGTTTTCTTACAGTCCCAGTGACCCTCTACAAGCTCACATAGGTTTGGGGTCCATTTGTGGTTCTCATTCCACTTTTGGAGTATATGGTTTGTGTTGCCCCTATACCTATGTGCTCCTACTGTAATCTACTGTAACATTGCTTGCATTACTTCCTTTTGCTATTACTGCATATTTTTGGTATTGTGTACATATATCTTGTGTATATTTGGCATCCTCATACTGAGGGTACTCACTGAGATACTTTTGGCATATTGTCATAAAAATAAAGTACCTTTATTTTTAGTATTTCTGTGTATTGTGTTTTCTTATGATATTGTGCATATGACACCAGTAGTATAGTAGGAGCTTTGCATGTCTCCTAGTTCAGCCTAAGCTGCTCTGCTATAGCTACCTTCTATCAGCCTAAGCTGCTAGAAACACCTCTTCTACACTAATAAGGGATAACTGGACCTGGTACAGAGTGTACGTACCCCTTGGTACCCACTACAAGCCAGGCCAGCCTTCTACCCTAACTGATAGCTCGTGGAATGTAAATAGCGCCCTTCGTATCAGGCAGATGGAGCTAAGTTGAGCAGAAAAACAACCCACCCTGAAGCTTGCCGAAGCTTGTGGAAAAACACAGAACAGTGCTTTACGCACAGAACCAGACTCGGAATCGTGAACCAATGTAAAATGGAAGCAGAGGCCAATGGTCCATACCCTGCACCACTGTTCACCTTGCACGTAGTGCATGTAGCAATACACCCTCGCAGTAGCCCCCCCCCCCCCCCACCCAGTTGCCTGTGCCTGTGCCCGCTGACCCAGGAGGGTAGGCGTCTCCTTCGCCACAGCCACCTCAGTCCCTGCCCCAGTCAGGCCTGCTGCCTTCACTAAGGAGGCTATTGACCTCCTGAGATCCATCTCTGTAGGGCATTCAACCATACTGAATGCCATCCAGGGGCTGGCATCCGAGATGCAGCAATGCAATGTCTACCTGTGGGCATTCACGTTGATTTGGCTGGTCTACAGAGATCCTCTCAGGCTCTGGCCTCCTCTTTGATGGCAGCCAGTGTCGCTAGTTCTTCTCTCCCCCCTCCAACTACCTGTACCCAGTCCCAGAGACCTATTCCCCATCCATCCCAAGCACACAATCAGAAGAACATGCACCCAAGACAACAGACAGGACTCGCAAAGACAAGCACAAGTACCACAGATCACACCACAAGCATACACACAGCCAACACACAGAAGCACACACTACAACTGCCACTGCCTCCACTGTCTCCCCCTCCACCTCCTCCCTCACAGTCACATCAGCACTCACACCTGCAAGCGCACTGCACCCTCAGTCCCAGATCCTGCCACCTGTTCAGACTTGCCCACAGTCACCACAACAGCAGACATGCAGACTAGCACCCCATTCACAACATGCGCAGTCACCACCATCACAACCACATGCAGCACACCTACCTCACTTGCAAACATCACCCCAACATACATGCACATGACCTGTTTGTCCTCTCCCTCCCTCTCTTCCCCCCAAAACACATGTACGCTCCCAGTCAAACACTCAACAGTCATCCAACTCACACATGCACTTTTTCCGTGCACCTGCAACCCAGTCCAGCACACCTACACGCCCTACCACTCCCTTTACCTCCACTCCCAAACCTCCTCTCACAATCCACCCCACTGTAACTAAGAAACTTTTCCTTTCCCGCCTTGACCTCTTCCCTCCTACTGACCTAGCCTGTGTTGTCCCTAAACGTAAGGTTTAGCCCCCCAGCACAGTTCCTCCAGCTCCCAGTCCTCCCATTGCCCCCCTAGTGTTTCCAATGTCCCTCCCCCACTAAAAAAGCTTCCACTCCGGGACACAAGGCAGCCAATCTCACTCCCCGCTCCAGTCCCACTCCCCCACCCTCTAAACAGAGAAGCAAGAGCCCATCCCCTCCCAAACCAAAGTCCAAAGTCCCCCCCTTCTAAGAAGAACCCCCTTACCCCTGAGGCACCGGCCTTCCACATTAATGTCCCTGTCCAGTGGAGTCACTTAGGCTGTCAGGAGTTGGGCCAATTTCGTTGCCCTGTGGGTTGCCATAGACAATTGGACTGGCCAATGGCCCTTTGTATATAGTTCCTGTTTTGTTGTGGGCACGATTCCCACTGGAATACAGTGGTTGAATCACAAGTATTAGTCCTAGCTTTCTTTTCTTCTGGCTTATGTAATTGCTGTATTTTTCAGTGGATTGTTCTCCATGTGTGTGGTATGTGTGTATGGTGTGTGTTGTGCGTGTGGATGTGCCACTCTCCCCTCCCTGCCTTGTGTGCTAGGCGGCTCTACTCACAGTTGTCATCTTCGTAGACGTCGCTCCTCCTGGAAGCCCATTGCGTGGTACGGCATCAGCCGGACTTCCAGTTCGGGTTTCATGGCAGCCACTGACTCCCCTGTGTCCCTGGGGGTGAGTGTTTCCTTTTTTATGGATCGTTTCAGCCAGGCTTTTCGTGGTGGTAGTCCTGACCCAGAAATCTTGGTGGTCTGCTATGTCATAATATGGTGGGTGGTAAATGGTGTTCCACCGGGCTGCAGATAGCAACCTCTGTGGTCGGTGGCCGGACCACACTGGTGGTTCAAGTGGTGCACTGGCTGTACATGGGAGGGATCACCTCCGTGTTCATAATATGATGGTCTTCACTGCCAGCCTGACGGCAGCACTACTGCCATTGCGGCGGTCAGCTTACTGTCAAAGTCATAAAGAGGGCCTTTGTGCCCTAAGCTGCTTAAGTTTTCAAGGGCAATTTTTCACATTTTCAAAGATAAGTGTCATATTCCTCCAGGGTGACATAGGCCCTCATTACAAGATTGGCGGTAAATGCTGCTTACCGCCGTGCAGAAGACTGCCAACACACCGCCGCGGCCGCGGAAATCTGCCATGGGCATTATGACCCACAGCTCGGTATCCGCCAAAATTGAGACACCCACACAAGACCGCCACACCAAAGGTCAGTGATAAACTGGCGAAAACTAAACCTCCACCATCATGCCAACAGAAATGCACCCACACTATCACGACCCACAAATCCATGCGGCGGTCTTTCAACCGCAGTATTCCATTGGCGGTACACATCGCCGCGCTCAAAATACACACACATTTACAAAACACTACCACATTGGACAATTCCAAATACACACACCTGATACTCATACACACACCACTCCCACACACCCAATACAATATAAAACACACACCCACATCACCCACAAACACCTATGACCAAAATCCCGAAAGATGGTTAACATTGGACCCTATGGGTCCCAGGAGCCAATGACGATGTAGGTCAGCGGTGACGGTACGCACTGCCGCAGACGTGACCGCCATTTTCTATCTGTTCAATCACTCGATACCCGATTTTCGACAGGAGAGGACCTTCACTGCAAGTGCTGCTGTGACCTCAGTCTGGAAGAGATAATGGCTAGTGCGTCTGGGGAAAGGGCCCCTGCCTTCAGCACGGAGGAGTTGGAGAAACTCGTGGATGGGGTCCTCCCCCAGTACACGCTACTCTACGGTCCTCCAGACAAACAGGTAAGTACACTGGGAGCATGCTGTATGGGCTATGCCTGCGTGGAGTGGGGTGGATGAAAGATAGGGGGGGAGGGGAGAATAAGGCATGCATGAAACGACGGTGAGTGCATGTGCCACATGGCAAGGATAGGGATGCGGGCCAATGACTATGACGGTGCAGTTGGAAATAACTTCTCTTTTCCCCTGTACAATTCAAGTAGGTAAGCGCCCACCAGAAGAAGGACATCTGGGGTGCCATCGCCAAGGACGTACGGACCCTGGGGGTCTGTTACAGACGGAGCACCCACTGCCGTAAGAGATGGGAGAACATTCGCCACTGGAGCAAGAAGATGGCGGAGGCCCAGCTGGGGATGGCCTCCCAACGTGGGAGGGGTGCCCGTCGCACCATGACCCCCCTGATGTTCAGGATCCTGGCGGTGGCGTACCTGGAGTTGGATGGGCGCTTGAGGGCATCACAGCAGCAACAAGGGGGTGAGTACACTCTCATTCTGCTGATTCAGCGCACAGTGGAGGTGTCTGGGTGGGGGAGGTGGGCTGTGGGTTTCCCTAGGCCAGGGCGAGTGTGCTAGTTAGGTTCCCTTTTTCAGGCAGACCCTGTGGCACCCCACCCCACCTGTGTGCAGTGCCAACTACACCTAGTCAGGCTCCTGTGACATCCATGTGTGCAGATGTCGTCCATAGCCTTGTAGGCTATGTCCCAGGGATTGAATAATGGACCCCAAGTGCACGGCTTAGTGCAGGGGGCTTCTGTGTCTGCCAACAGTAGCGGTAATGCATGCACTCAACATGTCTTTCTTCTGTAGTCCCCCCCCTTTTTGTGGTCTCCCTGTTCTTGTGTGCATTAGCATCATCAGGCGGAGGAGCTGTGGCACCGGAGCAGGAGGGAGCTGCATCCCACATGGCCCAGGAGGGCAACACTACAGAGTCTGAATTCACCAGTGGGACGGAGGGCAAGGGGTGCTCCACGGCGGGGACAGGAGCTGACACCAGTGATACGGACTCGTCCTCTGATGGGAGCTCCCTTGTGGTGGCGGGCCCATCTGTGCCCGCATCTACAGGTACAGCCGCCACCCCCCTACCAGCACCACCCTCCCAGCAGCTCCTCATCCTTTGCCCCATGCCCGCTCACCCAGGAGGGTGGGCATCACCTTCGCCCCAGGCACCTCAGGCTTTGCATCAGTCACCCCTGCTGCCCTCAGTGAGGAGGCCATTGACCTCCTCAGGTCCCTCACTGTTGGGCAGTCTACCATTTTGAATGCCATCCAGGGTGTAGAGAGGCAGTTGCAACAAGTGAATGCATTCCTGGAGGGCATTTATTCTGGTCAGGCAGCCCTTTTGCAAGCTTTTCAGACTCTGGCCTCAGCACTGATGGCAGCCATTGTCCCTGTCTCTAGCCTCCCCCCTCCAACTTCCTCCACCCAGACCCAATCCCCTGTACCTCAGCCTACCCCAAGCACACCATCAGACCAGCATGCACACACCTCAACACACAAAGGAAGCTCAGGCAAACATAAGCCCCACACATCCCACAGGCACTCAGGCAAGCATCACACACATGCAGACATAGCAACATCCACTGCCTCCACTGTGTCCCCCTCCTCCTCGTCTCCCTCCTCCCTCCCAGTCTCGTCTCCACTCACACCTGCATGCACTACATCTACAGCCACTACTTCCATCACCAGCACACCCACCACCACACCCCGCTCACGTGCAGTCACCACCCCCACTACCATTCACACATCCCCTGTGTCCTCTCCCAGTGTTTCTGCGACGCCACCTCCCAAGGTACACAAACGCAGGCAAACAACCACCCAACAGCCATCCACCTCACAACAGCCTCCAGCGCATGCACCTTCACCCAAAGTCACCAAACGTACACCTCCTACAACCACAACCTCTTCCTCCACTCCCAAACCCCCTCCAGCTACCTGTCCCAGTGTTCCAAAGAAACTTTTCCTGTCCACCCTTGACCTCTTTCCCTTACCTCCCCCACCCCATCAGTCTCCTAGCCTAGCACCTCAGCCACGATATCGGCGGGATCAGTGGTGCCAGTAGTCACCGGATTCTGGAGTGCACCAGGCAGCAGGGCAGCCAGTGTGGCAAGGAGCCACAGCACGAACAGTCCCCCACCTGTCAAGCATCAAATGTTGGGCAGTGCGCGGCGGGAGAGGGGGAAGACACCAGCCACCAAAGCCGCTCCCAGGGGTACAGGTGGGAGTGTGGAGTCTGCTGCGACACCTTCCAAGGTGGGGAAGGGGCACAAGAAACCCGGCAAGTCTGGAAAGATCAGCACGGCGGAGAAGACCACCATCAGCCCCGCTGCCCAGGAAGCGACCACCATCAGCCCCGCTGCCCAGGAAGTGACTGCCATCAGCCCCGCTGGCCAGGAAGTGACCGCCATCAGCCGCTGCCCAGGAGGCGACCGCCATCAGCCCCGCTGCCCAGGAAGCGACCGCCATCAGCCCCGCTGGCCAGGAGGCTACCGCCATCAGCCACGCTGCCCAGGCGGCCACCGCCATCAGCCCCACTGCCCAGGAGGCCACCGCCATCAGCCCCGCTGCCCAGGAGGCCACCGCCATCAGCCCTGCTGTCCAGGAGGCCACCACCATCAGCCCCGCTGCCTAGGAGGCCACCGCCATCAGCCCCGCTACCCAGGAGGCCACCGCCATCAGCCCCACTGTCCAGGAGGTGACCGCCAGCACCAGCCCCTCTGGCCCAGACAGGACTACCAGCACCAGCCCCTCTGGCCCAGACAGGACCGCCAGCAGCAGCCCGCAGGCCCAGACAGGACAGCCAGCAGCAGCCCCGCTGGCCCAGACAGGACCGCCAGCAGCAGCCCCGCAGGCCCAGACAGGACCGCCAGCAGCAGCCCCGCAGGCCCAGACAAGACCGCCAGCACCAGCCCCGCTCACCCAGACAGGACCGCCAGCAGCTGAGTCGCTCCCAAGGACACCGCCGCCACAAGCACAGCTGAACAGGACACCACCACCACAAGCACCACTGGCCCATGAGCGCCAAAGGCACTGACGCTACTGAGTCCGCCACAAGCAGGATGCAGCACTCTGGGCACAAAGCCCTCTCCAGAACCAGTGGAGTATCCCATCCACTACCTCTGTCCTTGGCAGGATGAAGCACTCTGGTCACAAAGCCCCCTCCAGAACCAGTGGAGTATCCCATCCACTACCTCTGTCCTTGGCAGGATGAAGCACTCTGGGCACAATGCCCCCTCTAGAACCAGTGGAGACTGTTATCCACTTGATAGACTGTGGCTTTGCACTCTCCAGGATTGAACAGTGGGCAAGCCACCCACTGTAGAGACATGTGAGACTGTGGCTTTGCACTCCCAAGGATTGAACAGTGGGCAAGCCACACACTATAGAGACTTGTGAGACTGTGGCTTTGCACTCCCCAGGATTGAACAGTGGGCATGTGGCCCCCTCGTGGATTTGGCATCATGCACTGAACCGGCTGAGGTGCCCCCCCATTTCCCTTCCCCCTGAGGTGCCTGTTTTATTTCTATCTGATGCCCCTGCAGTGTTCTCTCCGTCATGTTTGGGTACCTTGTGTGGGCCTCGCCCATGCAGTGTGGGCCCAGTGTTCCACAGACTTAAATGGTGCAATACCTGGACTTCTATTCTTGGTGTATATATTTGTTTATAGTGTACATATATTTTTGCGTACTGGATTTTAATAGATTACAATGGTTACACTCATTTCCTTTTGTCTTTGCATTCTTCCGGGGAGGTTGGGGGGTGTAACTGTAATGTATCATGCTGTACTAGTGTGTGTGTTGTCGTGGGTGAGGGTGGGGGTGGGGGTGTGTGTGTCCCTGTTTTTTCCCTTCCCCCCTCCCCTGTGTCGTAGGTGCAGTACTCACTGTGGTCTTCGCCGCCGGCGTTCGTGCTCCTGGTAGAGGAGCAAGAAGATAAAGGCTGGCAAAATGTGAAGCTCTGGTTCCATGGCGTCCTGGTTCCTCGTGGGGTGTGTAGAGGTGAGCATTTTCCCTTCAAAGTCCAGTTTCCGCTGTGTTTTTTTTCCGCGGTGAATCCGCCCCGGAAAAGGTGTTGGATTGGTGGGTTGTGATACTGTGGGCAGTACATTGTCTCCCGTCTGCCTGTTGGCGGTGACCGCCGCGCTGTTTGTTTGTACCGCCGTGGCGGTCACAGTGTTAAAGTGGCTGTCTTTGTTGGCGGTTTCCGCCACGGTCGTGATTCCATTTTTTTCCACCCTCCTGTTGGCGGTCTTACCGCCGCTTTAACACCGACCGCCAGGGTTGTAATGACCACCATAATGTTTACAAAAGATGGTGAGCCATTTTAAGGTTCTCAAAGAAGTCTGTTCTCACTTGTCAAAGAACTGTCTGGATTTAAGTGTTACTAAATGCAAATTGGTATTTAAGGTATACCATGTCGAAAAATGGGGTTGTTTCAAAGAAGTTTTAAATGAAGAAGTCAAGAACACTTCTCTTTCTAGCAAGGGAAAGCTGTGGTCTTTTGTAGGCTTGTGTGAATACAATATTAAATGTGCTGTCAACTTTGCAGAATTGACAGACCCTCTTAGAATATTGCTGCACAAAGGTGAAGAATGTAAACGGGGTAAAAAACAACAGCATGCATTTGCTCCAATCAAAGAGACCCTCATTTTGGCTCCAAAGATAAAAACTTTAAAGTATTGATCAATTAAGATTGTCATCAGTCATACCTGGGAATGGGAGCAGCTGTTAAAGCAAATTAGTGAAAATGACTGAAACATTGCAGTCACCTCCAGGACACTCAGCAATACAGGATGCAGCAGTGCAAATATGAAAAAGAACTCTTGTCTTGTGTATAGGTGGTTGACTAGTTGAAACATTACATCTGAGGAAACAAATTTGAATTGAGGATGGACCACAAAAACTTCTCACCACCACACTGTAGTGTGGTGGTGGGCTGACTAAATTGCCATGCCTCAATTCTTTTTCAACAATTTAATATAAAGTTTAACATACTATGTACATCACAGTACGTTGTTCAATTTAATATATGATACATATTTAAGTCAGGGTATCATTTACATAATCAATTCAACATCAATATATTCTGGGAGGATCCTATTTCCATACTCAACAGTAGGATGGTGAAGAAGCCTTAACATTAGGTATTAAATTCCACAAAACCATACAATATTTCTTCTTTTATTAATTTAGGACAGACCATCACCATCTAAGTGATTAGGAGGATGGTCCTTCACTTGCAGTGAGTATCAGCTGTGGTGGAAGATGTGAACACAAAAATAGCTTTGCCTTTTGGCATATGTGTGAAAGGGGGCCCATACTTTTTCAGATTGGTCTCTGGCAGTGAAGGTTAATTTCTCCATGGCATTGAAATACTACACATTTATCCACCATAACTCAATACACTGAAGCTCTGAGGCTGTCTTTGACCTATTGACAGTTTGGCCACTTGTAGGAAATGAAATGTCAACTTATCTTCCATTAAACTATATGTTTGTCATTTGGCAACAGAATATTTGTCATGTATTTGATTAGGGTCATGATCTCTCTAGTAACTCGCAATGTACTCACAAATCCACCATATGTTTAGATATGAGCTAATTTACTTGCACCCTCTTCAATAAATATTGGAATTGCTTTCAGTCAGGCTGCTGTAAGTACCATCATGGCATCATGGCATCACATTAGATGCATTCTTCCTTTCACGTGTACAAACACTCTTCATCAAATAAGAATCTTTGGCCTGTTTTATGAAAAGTTAGTGCCGCCTTTGCATCCTTTTTTGACGCAAAAGTGGCGCAAACTTACAAAATACCATTATATTTTGCAAGTTTGCGCCACTTTTGAGTCAAAAAATGGCACAAAGGTGGCGCAAACTTTTCATAAATCAGGCCCTAAGCACTCTCTGGGACTTCAGTCTGAATATCTGCTGACTGCTGTGTGATGTGTGGTAGGGTCATCTCACCTCTAGCCGTCAATAACGTGGCACATCTTGCGATGTGGATCCTTCTCTAAACATATCTTCTATGGCTATGGTATCTCTTTTAGCCCCTTGTTGTATCTTATTTTGGTGAGCCCAATGAAATAATTGGGTCAATCTGTATGAGTCTGCTGGGCCTAACTGAAATTACTAGCACAAGTTCATCTCTGTTCCTCAAGACCCCATTATTGAATAGTATATCCATTATAAAGGGTTACCCTCAGCACCATCATAAATATCAGTTATCCATTATTCCTGGTGGGAATTCTGGCTTGTTCATTATCAGTGATCAATGGGATAGGAAGTTCCTTGGTAGGTTCCTACTGCTTTTTTACAGTGGCTAGAGTGATCCAAGTAGACTTTAAGCGGGGGTACCTGAGAATTATAGGACTTGGGTCACTGCCCATGTGCAGGATAAAGTCGGTGACCCCCCGTATGCCAGAGGAAGGCCGCTGTGAAATAAGCAGGGGATATCGCTATGCAATCGGATCAGGCTGGAGCCCATGTGCAGTGAGGCGTTGGCAACTCAGTATGCCAGGGGGGCTATTGTAAATTGAAAAGTAATCATTGCTGTGCCAATCGAGCTGTACCACATGTGCATCGAGGGATCATCGACATCATCCCGGGAGGGGCCCCCCTCTTCAGGATTGCCATGCAGAGTAGGCCACAGCCCTTGCGTGGAGAACAGGCATGATCCTGTATGCCAGGAGGGGCTGCCCTGCAGTTACCTGCTGTGACGATAAGGTCAATGCCCATACAGTAGAAATACAGTGACCCCGTATGCAAGACAGGGGTCACCGGAACAAGAAGGAGTATGACCAGGCCTCAAATACCGCCAGAGAAGTCAGACCATTGCAGGAACCCATACACTCCTACCTCCGGACAATAGATCACAATAAGGAACTGCGCACCACCTCTCTTCTCCCTTTTATGTGGGACAGATCAAAGATTTAACATGCAAGGATGAGCCATGAGACTCCTCTGGTAACAGCAGGTGTGGAATCGTATGTGAGGAATTCGGGGATCATCGAGTGCAAGCTGCCTTGGCCGTGTGCAGAGAAATCCCCGAACCTGCTGCTGCCACTCTGGCATCCTCAGAGGGTGCAAGCTCAGAAACTCCAGATGCTCCGATCCTGCAGATACAGGTAATACTGAGGCCATATTTATACTTTTTCACGCAAAATGTTTTGCGCCATTCCAAGACGTCGGCCGGGCATCTTATTTATGAAATGGCGCAATCTGGCGCAAATGGTGGGCTAACGTCTTGGAAAATTACATTAGCTTGGTGGGGGTGGCGGTATGGGAGACGGGTGCTTTGCACCAAAAAATGACGTTAGGCTGGTTAGAGTAGAAAAAGATGTCTCTAACCAGCCTAGCATCATTTCTTGACGCTAAACCTACCATACCATATGACTCCTGTCTTCTAAAAGACAAGAGTCATGCCCACCACCCCAATGGCCAGCACAAGGGACAAGGGTACCCTGGGCATGGCCATTGCACCCAGTGCCATGGAGTGGGGCCCATTTCAACAATAACACACACAGCCACAAGGAGGTCTTCAACGTCCTGAAGGAACTCTCCAATCCCAACTCCAACGCCAACGACATCCCGCCATCCCAAGACCTCTGCGACTCCCTAGCCCTTCTACTTCCAACAGCTTCAGCACCTAGACCCCCCCGGCAACCACCAATACCACAGATTCACCTCCAACCAACCTCCTGCTCTCCTGGACCCCATCAACGAAAATGACACCATTGAAATCATGAACACCATCCACTCCGGCTCTCCATCTGACCCCTGCCCTCACCACATCCTCAACAAAGCAAGCTCCGTCATCGCACCCCAACTACGGAAGATCATCAACAGCTTCTTCAAGTCCACCACCTTCCCGGAGAGCTGGAAACACGCTGAGATCAACGCCCTCCTCAAAAAACCCAAGGTGGACCCAAAGGACCTCAAAACATTCCGGTCTAGCTCCCTGCTCCCCTTCCCAGCAAGAGTAATTGAGAAGGCTGTCAACAGACAACTAACCCGCTTCCTCAGGGAGAACTGCAGCCTGGACCCTTCCCAATCCAGATTCCGCAGCAACCACCGTGCCGAAACTGCCCTCATCGCTGGCAACGACGACATCAGAATTGTACTGGACACCGGCGAAACCACGGCCCTCATCCTCCTGGACCTCTCGGCCATGTTCGACACCGTCTGCGACCACACCCTATGCTCACACCTCAGCAATGCAGGAATCCGAGACTGAGCCCTGGACTGGGTCACCTCCTATCTCACCGGCAGAACCCAGAGAGTCCGCCTCCCCCCATTCCGCTCAGAGGCCACGAAATCATCTGCGGCGTACCCCAGGGTTCGTCCCTCAGCCCAACCCTCTTCCATCGTCTACATGGCCCCGCTCCCTAACATCGCCGATCCCACAACCTCAACATCATCTCATACGCCGACCACAACAAGCTGATCTTCTCCCTCACCAAGGACTCTGCCAAGACCTACCTCCACGAAGGAATGAAGGCCATCACTGAATGGATGAAGAGCAGCTAGCTCAAACTCAATTCCGACAAGACGGAAGTGCTCATCTTCGGCTCCACCCGCTCTGCATGGGATGACTCCTGGTGGCCTGCCACTCTCAGAGCCGCTCCGACTCCCACCGACCACGCATGCAACCTAGGATTCATCTTGGACTCCTGATTATCCATGACCCAGCAAGTCAGCGCCATCTCCTCCTCCTGCTTCAACACCCTATGCATGCTCCGAAAGATCTACAAATAGATACCCACCGAATTCAGAAGAGCAGTCACCCAAGCCCTTGTAAGAGGCAAACTGGACTATGGCAACGCCCTCTACGCAGGAACCATGGCCAAACTCCAGAAGAGGCTGCAACATATCAAGAATTCCTCCCCACACCTCATCCTGGACATCCCCTGCCACTGCCACATCACAGACCACCTGAAACACCTGCACTGGCTCCCAGTCATCAAGAGAATCACATTCAAACTCCTCACCTAAGCTCACAAAGCACTGTACAACACCGGACCAGAATACCTCAATAGACAGCTCTCCTTCTACACCCCGACCCGACATCTCCGCTCCGCTGACCTCACAACCGTCCCATGCGTCTGCAGACCTACAACCGGTGGTAGCTCATTCTTGCACCTCGCCACCAAAACTTGGAACACTCTTCCCACTCACCTGCGCCAGACCAAAGAACTCCTTACCTTCAAGAAACGTCCCAACACCTGGCTGTTCGAGCAGTAGCAGCACCTCCCCCCTTTTCTCCCCCCCCCAGCACCTTGAGACCCTCACGGGTGAGTAGTACACTGTACAAATTCCTGATTGATTGATTGATTTGAGGGCCCCCGATGGCACTTTTATTAAAAAAAAGATCAAAAATACTTACCTACACTTACCTGGGACGGGGTTCCCCCATCCCCTGGTGTCCCTTTGGTGTGGTTGGGGGTGTCCCTGTGGAGGGCACCTGTGGACTTATTCCACGGTGTTCTACTATAGAAATAGGCCCACAGGTCCCCTAACACCTGTCCTGACCCAGGCATTAAATAATGACGCTAAGCAAGCTTAGCGTCATTATTTAGGCTTGCCTCCCTCCCGTGCACCATATTTGCACAGGAGGATAAATAAGGCGCCTTGGCCTTAGAGTCATATTTTGCCCGGGAAGGCCTACCTTGCATCTCATTGAGCAAAGTAGGTTCACACTAGCAAAAAATGACTTTAACTCCAAAACTTTGGGGCTAGTCGTGTCTAGTGCCAAAAGTATAAATTTGGAGTAAGTTTGCGCTGAAATAGCGTAAAAAAAGTGACGCTAATTCAGTGCAAAGCAAGTATAAATCTGGGTCTGAATTCGGAACACATGGTTTCAGTAAATCTTGCTTGCTAGATAGCGCCTCAGCACTGGAACACTTTTCACATTAAAATGGAGTTGGAGCAGAATCTTAAGACTCAGACTACTGGTGGGGTCTACCTTGGATGTTGCCTATAGTGAATGAGAAATAAACAATGTAGCTAGAGTGAGGCCCAGACCTCTGGGGCACTGTGTAGTTTGTGAATTACATATTTCGCTTTGAGTAGTTAGTGGTAAAATACAATTCTTCTTTTATCCTGGAAGTGCGAATTTGGCTGGACAATCATTTATTGATGCTACTGTGTGTGTTTGAGCTGTCAGTTCCTGTATCAAGCCCCACCTCCCACCCCCCATGAGAGCCTTGGCCTGCTAGGACCATGCTATTCCTGAGAGTCAATTGCTGTAGGGATAATTGGCCCTAGCACATCAGAAGTAAAAGGCCTCACCCACCCCACAGTTGGGCCCAGTAGCTCCTGCTTGCCTCTTGGCCCCCTGATCAGGAGTATGATTACTAGCAAGGTACCTTTTAGTACTTTGAGGATGCAAAAGAGACCCAGCAATTACCCTACAGAGCAAAAGCCCATAATCAGAATACCATAGTAAAGGGACTCTAGTTTAGAAATGAAAATCAATACTAAGGAATGTTAAGGTTAATTGACTAGGTGATGGTGTAAGGAGGTGATGGGGAGGGGTAAAGCCATTTTTCAAGGATTCATCCTAGCATCCATTAGTATAGGAAGCTGGCTCTCTATATAGTGCACTAAAATGAAGTACACTGTGCAGAGAGTCCAATGAATCGCCAATTGGCATTGCAGAGGCAAAAGGAGATAGGACCAATGCTCTATTTGTGGTAGTGTGGGTGAGCAGTTAGGCTTATCAAGGAGTCATGTTAGACATTTGTTGTACTCACAGAGGCAATAAATGAGAGACACACTCAATGAATACATTCGAGACCAATTTAGAAAAATAACATTTGCTTTTATATATGCTTTGAACCAAAGAACTTTGTTATAAGATGAGCAGTTTTTAAAAGATAAATACTTTGCAGTTTCAAAAATCAACACAGTGCAATTTATCAGCTCAGCAATGTTAACCTATGGGAGGAAAACAAGAATGCAGTTTTGCAGGTAAGTACACAACTTACATATCCAGTCTTCAGGAATTTAGGTCAACACCAGGCAAGGTTCAAAGCAGTACAAAAAGTGGATCCACAGTGGCACAGGGGCAGCCGGGTGCAGAAGCCGAATATAGAGTCAGGTGCCCAATGTTAGCCAATGGAGACTGGGGGGATGAATGAAGATGCGCTGTTCAGGAGTGAGTAAAACTGTGTCAGGGCTCAATCTCCCGGGGTTGAGGTAAGCACAAGGAGGGCCACAAGGCAGCACAAACTTACACCCTCAGCGGCAAGGGGGCAGCTGGCTGCAGAGTGCCGCCAACACAGCATCGAGCACCTAATGTTAACCAAGTGGCTGGGGGTAACCGAAAATACGCTGCTGTCAGGTGAGTACTTTGGTGTCAGGGGTCGATCTCCTGGGGTTGAGGTAAGCACGGGGGCCACTAGGCAGCACCAAACTTACACCCTCAGCGGCACAGGGGCGGACAGGTGCAGCGTTCCAACACAGCATCGGGCGACCAATACAAATCAATGGGGGAGATCAGTTTTGGAAAAGGACTGCAGGCTCGGGCCAGGAGGCTGAATGAAGAAAACCCACATCTGCCTAGGTAAGTTCTGATGCTATGGGAAGTAGGGACACCAATGGTCCAGTTCCCCAAGGCCCAAGGACTCCTGGTGTAGGGGTGTCCTTTGGCGTCAGGAACAGCTCCGGGCAGGTTGTGGTCAGGGGAACTCTATGGTTAGAGGCTGCAGGCTTTGAGGCAGAGTCCGGCTGAAGAACTTTCACAGGACTGGTGGGCCACTTGGCCTCAGGCTGTGGGCATCGGGTGCAAAGGTGGGTCCTGAGACAGTTTACGGGTCCTCAGGGCAGAGTTCTTTTTCTTTTAAAGTTGGTTTGTTCTTAAACAGGTCTGCTGTTCTCAGGAGAGCTTGATCTTTGTCGAAGGCAGACAGTCCTCCCAAAGCTTTGGAGGTTGCTGGGCGTCAAGACAGGTCATCTTTTGGTGCAGGACTGTCAAGGGCTGCAGACAGGCCGGTAGGGCCGGGGCCATGCCAGTTGGTGTCTGCAGTCTTCTCTGCTGATGCGACTCTGTAGTGTCCGGCTCTTCTTAGGTCATTAGGAATCTGAGTTCCAGGGTTCATGGGAGCCACCTAAATACTGAAGTTAGGGGCATTACAGGGAGTGCCAGGTGGTAGCCAATGGGCTACTCGCCTTCAGGGTGACTACGCCCTTCTTCTGACCACTTCCGCTGGGAAGTGGGCATAACCCTAATGGTCTAATTCCTTCCAAATAAGATGGAGGAACCTGAAAAGTAGTGTCTACTTCAGCTTGTCTACCCTAGGGGTGGGGCTGGCATGAAGTGGGCACTCCTCCTAATTTAACTAATTTTCCCACCTGTGCTGCCTCCAAAAGTGGGGTCAGGACAAGGGGGTTGGTCATCTCCACCATCTGGAGAGACCTGGGTTGCATTACAAAGGGGGCAAGGCCTTTGAAGCTTCCTGCCTTGGAATGTCCATCCTGCCTAGAAGAGGAGGTAATACCTCTGCCCAGTGAAGGCTTTTGTCTCTGGGCCGTGAATGCCCTGGCTCTCACCGTGAGGATTCAGAAACACGTCTGTGTTGGCTAAACTGATCAGGACCAGTCAGTCAACACACTAGTAGCTGGTAGGTCTTCAAGAGGCATCTCTAAGGTGCTTTCTGTGTGCATTTATTAATAAATCCATTCCTGGAATCGGTGTGGGTTTTTTATTCTGAGAGGTTTGATACCAAACACCCCAGGATTCAGAGAAGCCATCATGTAGCTGGGGAACTTGTAATGACCAGTGTCCAGCACATGCATTTAAAATGACTTCCCTGTACACTTACTATGTCTCACCTGTAATATAATGCACTATGCCTTGGGACTGTAAGGCCTGCTAGAAGAGTGACTTAGACATACTGCATGCAGTGTTAGGGGACATGGTACACAGGCTGTGTCCCATGTGATGTTTTCAATTTTTAGAGCACCTTGTCACACACACAGCCTGCAAAGGCAGACTGCATAAGGGTGGTGCTGGGACCCTCAGAGTGGAACAAGATGTGCTGCAGCTGTGAGGTGCCCTATCCAGTACCCATTTACATGGGGTACCATTTACTAGGAGCTTATAGGGGGCTGAAGGGCCTGATCACTTGGGGATCAAGTGACCAGGTGTCTTTGTTTTAGGGAAGAAACACTGGCATTGGGAACCTGGTTAGCAGGAACCCAGTGCACTTCAAGCAAAGTTGCATCCAAAAACCAGGCAAAAAGTATATGGGGGGTACTGCAACCAGAAACCAGCGCCCTACAATTAGGAAGAGGGAGGGAGAGCCTCTTTCACCTGCTAGACAGGCTTCAGGAGACAAACGAGGGGTAAGATTAGGGAGCTGCTGGGAGAGCACCTGAATGGAAGGGTAGGGAGCAAAATAAAACAAGAAGAAAACCACAGAACCAAGATATGATGAGGGCGATTTACATATCATTAAATTATGCAAATTCGGATAATTACCTTATATATTAAGGGACTATACTCTAGAACAAAATTAAAGAGGTGTACACAGAACTAGACAATTTCAAACCCAATATCACTTTCCTGCAGGAAACAAGAGTGGCAATGAAGGATAAACTTTTTTTTTTTATAGAAGGCTGGCAGTAAGAGATTTAGCATTAGCTTTTCAGAGGCTAGTGTGAAAAGAGTGGTGATTTTAACAATCAGTACAAATTAGCAGATTATTTCTAATGGGTCAGATCCAGGGGGAGGGGTGTAATATGTGGCTTGAAAATAGGATAAAACACCATACATGTATGTTCCCTATATGGCCTCAATTTGGATGAGTCTGCCACCTTCATGGAGATTCGGGAGGTTCTCCTGTCACTACCTTAGTATTATATAATTGTAGGAGACTAACAATATTCAGTGCTTATTCAAGAACAGCACCACGGAACTGTGGAACAGAATAAAGGCAACTATACGAAGGTTCAATACAAGAATACAGAGTACACAGACATAAATAATGGAGGAGGAACAACAGTTAAGGACCAGACTGATGGAAGCAAAGGAGTTGCATGTTCAATTAGTAGAAGATACGAAAAATCAGCTACGAGTCATCAGACAGAACATATTGATAATTACAACTCAGATTAAAGTAATACAGATAGCGTTTTTATGAAGAAGAGAATTACTTAGGAATTCACCCTAAAGGCAAGAAGAATTTGCTAGATCAATCTAACTGCAAGAGGTTATATATTCCATTGAGTACCCCCTTAGCAAAATCTACCACCACAATTGTTATGCCGCGTGAAATAAACAAAACATTAATTCTGGAGCTTGCACCACTTACTTTTCAGATGATCAAAGAAATCAAGGGTGTGAGGTCTCCTTCAAGTGGATCTTAGAAAATTGTATGTATTATGGCTGCCTGTTGAAACGATAAACAACCTGCAAGTATAGACCTATGTCTCAGGTATGCAGAGATTATTACATCTATGCGAGAATCCAAGCATACTGCATTAACCAAGTAGATATTAGCTTGGTCATTCTTTGGCAACATGTTTTTTATCCGGGGTAGAAATACCACACATATACAAACTTAACTGTGATACTAATTGACTGGGAAGAAACCATACTACACTCCTTATCGTTAATTGCTTTGAATGCCATGAAGGCATTCGATTGGGTGTAATTGTAATTTTTCTGGGGGCTACACATAAGGGCAGATGCATTGTAACTAAATGTATACAGAGTACTTATCAAAATCGGATCAGCATGGTAACCATTAACCACATCATCTCCAATATATTTCCAGTTACTAGAGCCACTAGACCGGGATGCCCATTGTCACCCTGCTTGAATACACTATGCATGGAACCATTCTTGAAAATGTTGATAGGAGATCCTGGCAATTAGCCAATAATTCTACCTTAATTCGAAGTTACGGCATTAGCCCACACAGATGATGTTTTCATTGTCACTCCTGGACCCATTCAAACATTATCTATAATTGAAGAGGCAGGAGTTCAGTTTGCAACATTTGCAGGATGTTAGTTAAGTGTGATAATACCGAGATTCTAAACATAGTACTTAATGGGAGGTATGAACTATATGCAGTAACTAGTTTGAAATATCTTGGAGTTAGGCTTACTCAGAAGGGATACAAACTATGAAAGAATATACAGAAAAATATTTATATTCTCAATTCATGGGATGATCTGCCCATCCCCATTTTAGAAGAGCTAATATATTTCAAATTATTATTCTACCTAAAGAACAAGTAACTTACCTTTGGTAATGTTCTTTCTGATGGATGCCCAATCTAACTGCAGATTATTCACCTTTAGAATATCCACAGGTCCCAGACTGGATATGGAAGATTTAAAAAGCTTTGCTCCTGTACACATTGTAGGGGGCTTCTTGTGGCTCAGCATCAACTTTGTTCTGCCCTGGAAGTGATGAATGGTACTGAATATACAATCCACACCTGTGTGCTGACATCAGTTTTGGACGTGGATCCTAACAATAACTAGAAATACCAATGTGCCAATTCCTAGATTGGGGCCTTTGTAGTTTGGAAAAGAGACCATTCCACCAAATGGGGAACGCGGAGGGGGTTAAAAATGTCCATTTAAACACAAGTATCTACCAGAAGCAACATTACCAAAGGTAAGTGACTTGTTCATACCAAATCAGTACCAATCAAGGTGGTAGGCTTGTGGAACAGCACAGATCAAAATGTCCTGCAAGACCAACCAAACAAAGTGCCCTACCCATCAGAACTGCTGTCAAGGTAGTAGTGCTTCCTATATGCAGTGCTTAATTTATAGAAAAAAACATACATAAATGCCAGGGCCCTTCTATTGAGGCCACTGCAGCTTGCACCTCTCATTGTCCCTGCCAGTGCTGCCAATGACCGCAGCAACACAACTAAAAACCATCAAATTCCTACAAGTGTGGCTATTCAGACTATTCCAGGCCACAGAAAGCTATTAGAATGGAGTGGGTGGCATATATTATTATTTTTTATTTATATTGAATTATCAAACAACTTTTGTTGTGCTCCTCTAAAACTAGGACAAGAAGCAACAGCTTGTGGTGGATTAATATTTGTGCCGGTGTTGACAATTAAGTGCTTGTACCGAGCATCAGAAACCACTGGCTCAAATTAAGCACTGAGTGAATGTAAATGCGAAAATTGCAGCGTGACAGATGGCAAGTACAGGCACTCCACTTACTAGTTCAGTGTTAGCAGGCTTGGCCCTTGTGGAATAGGCCCTCTATCCCTCCAGAGATTGCTTCTAGGGGAGTGAATAGCAGATCTTGATGCTGAGGACTATCCACCTCTGCAGTGTCCTTTTGAGCACTGTCTTGCCTTTCCTTGCCCCAGAGAAAACAACAAACAGCTGATTATCCACCACATGTTCTTTGGTGAGGTCGATGTAATACTTTAAGACTCTTTTAGGGACCAGCCGATGAAGACTCTCATCCTCTTTCAAGGTGTGACATTAAGTAAAGAATAATGAAAGCATGATGGATTGCCCAATGTAAAAAAGTGGAAACAACTTTCAGCAAAAAGACCACGTTGGTCCACAGTATCACTTTGACTGGGAAAAAGGTGGAATAAGGTTACTGAACTGAGAGAGCTTGGAGTTTGCTCATACAACAAGCCAAAGTCACAGCGACCAGAAACAGTCTTCATTCAGGACACTTCATAGACAGCTGTGCATGGGTTCGAATGGAGTGTTTTTGAGGAAAAGTGAGGATCGAATTAATATCCCACTGTGGCATCAGAAACTGATTGTGATGAAATGAGTTAAACCTTTTAGAAACTTAATCACAAAAAGTGATTTGAACAAGGATGTTTAGTCTGGTAAACGTGAAAAAACTTAAAGGGCCAACAAATAACCTTTAGCGGTGCCCAAAACAAGTCTTTGCTGGGCCAAGGATAAAACAAAAACAAGACTACAGACCACTTGGCCTGTAATGGGTTGGAATTGTGGGTGCCCCACCAGGCTACAAACTTGTCCCAGAGCTCAGCGTAGACACACTTTGTAGATGAGCACCGTATAGCAATGATGATATCCACAACCTCAGTAATAAGATCGAATGCAATCAACTGCTGCCGCTCAATATCCAAACATGGCGGTTCAGATTATGCAGGCTCAGGCGCAGAACCCTATCCTGCTGCTGTGACAGGAGATCCTCCTGAAGAGGTATCCTGAATAGAGTACAGACTTTCATATCTAGAAGTTCGGGGTACAACACTCTCCTTGCCCAATCCAGAGCCACCAGCATAATCTGGGGTGGCCGTTCCTGAACTTCTGCAGAACTTGTTGCACGAGAGGCGGTATCTGAAAGGCATAAATGAGTCCCATGCTCCACTCTAGTGGGAATTAGTCTCTAAAAAAGAGAGCCACATTGGAAACTCCAGAGCACTAATGTTTTCACATTGCTCGTACTTGGTGGTGGCAAAAAGATCTAAGTCACCTGGCATAGTCAAGGAGCAGGATGCAGAATGTCAAGAGGACCAGGACAGAGTTTCAAACAATGGATCATTGTGGCCAGAAACTGCAACGTATCCAAGATGACACCAATAAAAGGGAGTTGCAATGAAGGGGTCAGGTGTGACGTTGGCATATTGATTATGAACCCACAATAGTGCCAGGATATCAAGAGGCTCAGGACAGAGGCTGAAACACTGGATCAGATTCTGAATGTCCTGAATTTATTCTGGTGAAGTGAAGGCCTGAAATTGCACTCTATCCAGGATGGCTTCAATGACAGGGAGTCTCTGAGGAGTCAGGTGTGACTTTGGCCTGTTGATCGTGAACCCTAATAATGTCAAGGTGTGTGCCGTCGCCTGGAGGTGGTCTAATACTGACTGTAGGCAGCCTGGCTTCAACAAACATTCATTGAGGTAGAAGAAGCAAAGACACCCAACCTCCAAAGGTGTGCTGCAACCACCACCATCCCTTTTGTGAACACCCGAAGGGCGTTGGTGAGGCTGAAGGGGAGCATGGCAAATTTAAAAAGCTCAAGGCCCATCTTCAACTGAAAGTAGCATCTGTTGACATGCTCAATGGGTACATGAAAGAGAGCTTCCTGCAGGTCCAAATCCACTATCTGTTTGGATCAAGGGCATATACAACCGGGGCCAGAGTGAGCATCTTGAATTTGTCCTTCTGTGAAAAGGCATTTAGAGTGAAATATGACAAAGCTCTAAAATAGGTCAAAGGCCTCAATCCTTCTTCAGCATGAGGACATAATGAGTAACAACCAGACCCCACTTCCTTCTCCGGGACCATCTCTACGGCTCTTTTGGCCAAAAGGGCCAGCACTGCTTGAAGCAATTTGGGCAAGTTCTCCTTTGAGATGAACTGATGTAGGTGGAAGGTGTGGCGGGTTAAAAAGGAAGGACAGCGACTAGCCTTGTTGGATCATCTGGAGATCCATATGTCTGATGTAATGTTTTGCCGATATTGGAGGCAATATCTGATCCTGCCTGTCATTGGGTCATCTTGTGCCACTAAGAGCAAGCTACATCAGCTTGGATGAGGATGCTGAAGGGGTATGGTACTGGGAAGTTCACTACCCCTGATGGCCTGGGAGTTGTCTGCTTGACCCCCACCCCAACCCAAAAGGACTGGGGGTGCCTGTCGCGATGGGCCTTGGTATGCCCAGCACCCCAAATCCTTTGGAGTAGCGGTGAAAGGGAAGAATCTGTACAGCATACTTTCTCACACTGTAAACAAAACAGTATGCTTAGGGCAGTAGAACATGCAATGGCCCGCTTTCGTTAGGTTTGAATGTTTTATTTTTCAAAGTATGGGAGAGTGATACAACATCATTCACCTACATCCAATGGCAGGTGAGGGATAAACAGAACACGGGTAACAGGGGGGTCTGAGGAAGAGGAGGGTGTGTCATTTGAGTGTGGCAAGGAGGTTGGGATATGTGCCCCATTTATCCAGATTGGCTGACTCTAATGAAATGTACAGGTATGTGTGGAGGTATGGAGATCTTGTGTATACCTCCTTCTTTAGGGAATCAGGCTTTCTGTTGTGCTGTCATTGTGAGGTGAAGGATGCGTAGATAAGCAGGGCAGGTGAGTTCCCTGAATTCCTGGGGGACGTATTGTAGGCAGGATTCACAGGTCTTAGAGAATTGGGGTAGCCGTTGGTTAATTGCAGCTGTCAGCTTTTCCATACCTATGAGGCAAAATAGTTTATAGAGCCAGTCTATGTGTGTAGGATATTAGCTGTGCCCCTTCTGGCCAGGATGACCTGCTTAGCAGTGCATAGGGCTAGGGTGATAGCATGTCCTTTTGTGGACTTTAGTGGTTAGGTGAGGGGGTTTGGAAGACCCAGTACTATTTGCTTGGGAATCTGGGGAGTTCTGTGTCATAGATATGATTAATGGATGTTAGGATATCCCCCCCCCCCCCCCGTATTTGTGAAGCTTGGGACATCACCGGGGAAGATGAGTTAGTGTTCCCGTTTGTCTGCAACCCCTCCAACACGATGCGTCTCCTTCTCATTTCAATAATGCAGTGTGTGCTGGTGTATTGTACCGCGCTACAGGCAGATGTGTTAGCCTTCTTCTGAATGTCTGCCCATTTTTTCACAGTAAAGGAGCGTTCACATTCCCAGCGGAGCTGTGCCTTTGATTTGTTAGGAACTTGTGGCTTGTTTAGGAAGGCATAAATATCAGAAAGTATGCACTTATCTGTCTGCCTAGTAATCAACTATTGTTCAAAGGGCAGCACGGGGGCTAGCTTGTGGGCGTATATGAGGCTGTGTAACCAGTGTCGAATTGCAACATATTGCCATTATGCTGGGGAAATGTCATGAGCGCTACATAGTCAAAAAGATCACCTACACATTTACAATTGGCTTGTTGCCATTGTATGTATGCATTACCCTGGTATGCAGGGGGAACATCTGGGTTCCCAAGGATTGGAGTCTGGGGGAAAATTGGGATGCACAGTCGCTTCCGCTGATTGGACCTTGTCCCAGGTGCCCATTGTGGGCCTCAGAATCAGTGAAATATGCTCCCGGCTGTCTGTGGGGGTTTGGGCAGCAAGGGTATTTTTCAAATGAGGATGCCTGTCATTGCCTGCTCAGTGAAACACTAATGTTTCTCTTAGTAGGGCCTGGTCCATTCCACCAAGTAACAAAGTTGTGCTTCTGATAGTAAGAGGTAAGGTGGGGGAATCTCAGGCCTCCCTCTGCTGATGGCAAATAGGCCTGCTTCTTGGCTATCGGGGCTTTCCTACCTGTACAAAAGTAATTGTTTAGGAGACGTTGCATGTGATGTAAGTTCTAAGGTGGTGGTGGTAATGGTAGGGTTTGCATGACATATAGGAGTCTTGGCAACAGCGTCATTTTAACTGCTGCTATGCGCCCCAGCCAGGAAAGGGTATATCTTTTCCAGGTTTGTAGAGCAGAGCTGGTGTTCCTGAAGAGGGAGTTGAAGTGGTCTCTGCGGTCCGCATTGGGGTAGAGTGAATCTGTTGACCCAGATATGTTACTCCTTGATTGGCCCATGTGAAGGGGAAGTGGTTCATAAGTGTGAGTTGGTCAGGTTTGAGAACCATGAGGTTAAGGCCCATATTTATACTTTTTTAGCGCCGCATTTGCCTTTTTTTTTACGCAAAATCGGCGCAAACTTACAAAATACAATTGTATTTTGTAAGTTTGCGCTGTTTTTGAGTCAAAAACTGACGCAAATGCGGCGCTAAAAAAGTATAAATATGGGCCTAAGTATTTGTGATTTCTGCAGATTAACTTTGAACACAGAGGCCTTGGTAAATGCGGCCAGTTCACTCACCAGAGGGGACAGTGATTGCAGAGTGTGAGACAAGGCCACCATAACATTGTCTGTGTAGAGCGCTAGCTTGTGATCTCTCCTCCCCATTGTAATACCAGTTATTACAGGGTTCCTGCGGATGTGTTCTGCAAAGGGCTCCGTGTATAAAGCGAAGATGAGTGGTGAGAGCGGGCATCCCTGCTGAGTGCCTTGTGCAACGTCAAACATGGAGGAGGTGAAGCCATTGACACGAACCGCAGCCTGGAGACCCGCTTAACTACACTAAATCCAATTTCTGAACCTCTTGCCAAGGCCCACCTTACTCAGCACTAGTTGTAGGTACGGCCAATGTACTCGGTGAAAGCCTTCTCTGCATCGACTGATAGTAAAAGGGTGGGTACATGGGAATGCTGGGTTTTGTCTATTAAGTGACAGAAGTGTTTGGTGTGATCGCTGCATCCCTGCTCAGAGATAAAAATGGTTTGGTCAGGGTCAACTAGTTGCTGCATGTGGTGGGCAAGTCGAGCCGCTAGTATGGTTGTAAAAAAGTTTGCATCTACGTTTAACAATAATATGAGGCGGTATGAAGAGTACTGCCTAGGATCTGCATTACGGTGATGGTGGCTACCTTCATTGTGACAGTGAGTGAGCCGGGCGTGCTAAACGAGTTATAAAGGTGGGTGAGGGTGGGGACCAGTGAGACTGCAAAGAGTTTGTAAAAGTCGGAAGTATAGCCATCCTGTCCCGGTGCCTTGCCCGTTTGAAGCCGAGAGATGGCTGCTAGGACTTCGTTGGGCTGGATTTCCCAGTCTAAGTGAGAGGCATCTTGGGATGTGATTTGGTCTAGTGGGGCTTGGGCTAGGTAGGATACAACATTGTCCTCTTCTAGTAAGTCCACCAAGAACAGCATGGCATAGACGCGTTCAAAGGCTTGCGCAATGTGGTCATCCTGAGAGAGCCCAACACCTTGCAGTCCATCCAATTCCGATACCCATTGCCTAATGTCTTGAGCCCCTAAGCAGTGGGCCAGCAACTGTCCTACCTTACCGCCCCCTGTATAATATCTCTGTCTGGTATGGGTAAAAGCAAATTCCACTCTATCCATATGAAGCACTCTGAGCTGCCTACGGGCAGTATTAAGCTGGCAATTCACCTTATGGGAACCTGTTTGCTTGTGAGCTTCCTCTAATTCCTTTACCCATCCCTCCAAAGCGAGTTGTTTTTCGTGTTGAGTTTGATTGAGATGGGCCGCAATAGCTATGAAGTGGCCTCTAATTACCACTTTACAGTATCCCAAAGTAGCGCTACTGATATGTGAGGAGTGTCATTTCTTTCTAAATAGTCTTTAATAGCAGTCTTTACTTCCGTGATGGTAGTCGCATTTGTTAAGAGTGTATGGTTTAGCCACAATGTGCACTGTCGGGGTGTGAGATGGGTCAGGTGTAACGTGAGGCTAATTGGAGAATGATCAGTGTCAGCAGCCGTTTCGATGTCAGCAGCTGTGGTTGCTGCTAGGAGACATTGGGTTATGGAAAAAAATCTATACCCACATATGAATGGTGAGGAGCGGAGTCGAATGTGTAGTCCCTTTCTGTGAGTCGGGAAATAATTCAGTGACAGCTATTTAGTGTAAAAGGTCATTTATTAGGACAGAATTGCAACAAGCAACACAAACTTTAACTGTTACTCCGAAAACCGCAACTTTAATAACGCCCTCCCTTTAACATCTCCTCGCTCATCCTTCCACTCCAAACTCTCATTTCGTTTCCATTCCCCTACACACTCCCCTTTTCCTTTCATGCCCCATTTGGTTTGTGCGTACCCCCACTCACAGCCTTCACCTGCTTGTTTATTCCCTGGAAGGGTGGCCAAGCCCGCATCTGACTCACCACCCTCCCCATCTACTGCCAACCAGCACAAACCCATTTGGCGTTTTGCTGCCCCACACCCGCAGACATGCTACTGCAACCTGACCTCCTCACTCCTTGTTCCTGATCCACATGTTTTCCCCCCACAAATCCCCAACCAACAATCTCAAATCCATTAAATAGTATGCATTCCCTAACATGGACAAGTATACACCATCACCCCTAAAGAGCGCTTCATTCTGGTCTGTAATGTCCTCGTGCTTCAGGGTTTTTATCCCCTGTGCCCAGCAAAAAACTCTCATTGCTCTGTTAAGTTTCCTGCGAGCCCGCTCCATGGCTCAATATTTGACTGCCCCTCTCCACACCCTACGAGGGTCTGTCCACACCAAGCATGTGTCATGCAATTTCTGTTTGATAATTTCCAAGTCTCTCTGCATGTGTTGCAGTAGTGTGAGTCCTGATAGTTTTACCAGATCATTTTCGCCCAAGTGAATGATTAACAAATCTGTACATCCCCAGTTCGATAAGTTAGATGTGATGAAAGGAAGCAGGTTACCCCAACGCATGCCGCTCTTTCCCCACCATAACACCTCGTGTTGTTTACTGGAAAGTCCTAGGGCCCGGCCATAGATTTGTTTCTCCGCGAACTTCGCAGCCCAGTGAATAAACGAATGGCCTACAAGCCACGTGACCATCGTGCCATGCAGTGGACCATACACATCTCCTGTAATGGAAAAATAACTGTAACATATGTTCACATAACATACCACCCCCCCCCCCCACCCTGCCACTGTCTTTCCCCCCTTTCAAGGCCTCACATAACACTCGCAGCACCGTGACTTCCAGCGACCTATCGCCCTGATCTTTGCCCAATCCCACCCCAAATGCTCTGCGGCCGTAGCTGCCCCGATTTTGAACGAGTGAATGTCAAAATCCATGGCCCGGTGGCCAGTCCATCCCAGCGCCATTCTCAACACGCGTAAGAGCTGAAAACTGGTAAGCTTTGCCCAGACCTGTGTACAAACATTCCAGCTTCCCTATTCGAAAAATTTCGATACTGGACAGGCCAAAACATTGCCCCCTTTTTTTAAACCACACCCACTTCCCTCTGCTTAGTTGGTCAGTCTTAGATCGTCTAAGCCAAATCCTCAATTTTTCGCCGTGTAAGCATACCTCCCTGTACCGTACCCCTATCGCTGCTCCAACCCCCAACAGTTCCGAGACACGAAATGCACCAAAAAACATCCACACCATAAATAAACAGAACAGTGCTAACTTATATTCATCAGCGCAACACACAGGCAGCACATGCAACATCTCCAGCAACAACTCAAAGCTGATAGGTTCTCTGACCGCTCTACACTCAGCTGATCTTCACCTACCCCAACCTTTTAACATTCTCCCCAACAAGTCATTTCTAGCCGGGTCGTGATCGAAAAACAATTTCCCATAAAATGAAACACCCGCCAGTTTTCCACCAATGGTCGCCGCTGACAAACTTTTTTGCATCATGAACAGCACGAAACGCAAGGCACGCCGCTCTTACTGTTTACCCTTCTGTAGCCAAAAATTCGCTGCAAACCGCTCAAATGATTGAAAATCCAACCAGGCCAGCCGGTAACTTTGCCAAGTGGATTCCGCTAAAGACATCTCCACCAGCCCCGTGATCATCATGCCCCCCACTCCCAAATGTCTGCCCGGACCGGTGTCTTGCTCTGCTCTGCTCCTGGTGCCAAATATTTGAAAAGTGCTATGGCCCTGTCTGGATATTTCTCGCAATATATGCTTGCGAAAATCAGGAATGCAGATGTCCAATTATCCATTGTAATTGGTACCCTTGGCCTATGTGCCAATTCCCATTCTTCCTCCTTGGAACCCTCCTTGGCTTGAATGTCCCTATGCAAGAGTTTAAAAACATCTACGTACTCGTGTCGCCATATCCTCGACTTTGTTTTATCTGCCACATGAGATCCCAAGGGCATAGCCAGTCCCATATAAGGGAGCCTCTTTTTATGACCTCCCTCCTCTTTCTCCTCTGCCCCCGTATTCTCCCCGGTTACCTTGGCCTCGCTGTCACCTTCGTTTGAAGCACTGCCTTGCAGCTCTTTCCCGTTCACACTGACCTGAGTGTCTTTGTCCAATACTGTGTCAAGAATAGAACAGTCACCTGCACCAATGGACTTCCGTCCTGGAGCCTCCCTGCCCCCTACGCCATCCCCCCAAACTGACCACCATTGCCCTTTACCTCTTCATTGTGTTCCCACAGGCCGCAAAACCTTCTGGGCCCCTCGGCCCCATGCTTGTTCGAGCCTCCCTTCATGTTGTTCTTCGCTGACAGCCCGATCCTGAAAAATAGAAGTGGAAAGAGGGGTTGTGCGCTACTGCGTCCTCTTCCCCTACCATTCATGCTGTTCACCTCTGTCTCCCGAATTACTCCATCGTCCCATTCATCCAGCTCCTCCTCATAGTCGAGTTCTAACACATCATCTTCAACCACATCCAACCTCTTATCCACACCACCACTCATCATGATGTAGTTAGCTGAAACTTCATCTTGGCCCTCATGGCGCCCACCATCTGTGTGGAAGCCCCGATCCTGCGGAGTAGAGAAGGCCGCCGAAGGCCCCTCTAGCGCTTCAGAACAATGTGCTGGGGCCGTGTTGCACCCCGTTGGCGTCGCCTTCTTTCTGCCAACCTCGTGTGTTGGCACTCACCCTCCGTGCCACTCGTGGCCGTGTGCGCCACTGGCTCCCATCGTGCTACCTAACCCACAAGCTTCACCAGCTTCCTGGCCCTTACTATTCGGTACCGAGACCCAGCTACCCTTGCAAGCTTCCTGTGGCATATTTACTGCACTGCCTGCGCTCTCTGCTGGCCTCTTCAGTTGCCGGCCGTATGGCGCGGCCACCTCCTGCTCCATACATTATTGGGCCCACCTGTCTTCTGTTTCTGCTACTATGCGGCGTTGCTCCTGGATCCTGGCCTCTAAATCCCATGCCTCACCCATGTCCAGCCTGTTGGCCTTGGGGACACTCAGGCCCGGCCCTGTAAGGGGCTCAGGAGCTCCACCCACCCAGCTTTCTTAGTTTGCGCCTTGCTGGCCATACCTTTTGCCGTGCCACCCCCTATTCTGGTGCCCTTTCTCTTCCTTTCTTCTTCGCTGTCACGGGGGCCCCTGCTGTATCGGCCCCCCCTCTGGGGAGGGAAAAGTCCATAGATGTAATTTCTATGTTGGGGCCCAGGAGCTCCTGGACCACCACCTCCTGTAAGGGGGCCCCGTCCCCTAAGGGCTGCTCCGGTGGCACCTCACTGCCCCTCTCCTGTTGCTCTAGTGCTGCCCCCTCCTCTGTAACCTCAGTGTCACTTGTGGGTCCTTCACCTTCAACCCCCTGGCCAGAGGGGGAGGCTGCACCATGCACCCACCCCCCCACCCCACCCTTTTTTGGGCTTTTTGGCCCTTTCGGGTGATGTACAGGCGGCTACGACTGCCGCTACCTGGCCAGACGCGCTGCACGTCGGCCGCACCATTCCCATCCAGGCCTGGTCCAGAACCCCAGGCCTGAGGAGGTCAGCCCATCCAGCCTCGCCCAGTATTCGCAGTGCGGCCTTTACCGGTTGGCGGGGGCTCACTTATTTTAAAAAATGCCTGTTGCCTTATCTATGGCCTCTACTGGCCTGACAGGAAAAATTTCTTTGAGGCCTGGGCGGCCGTTGTGTTGCCACTAGCGAGCGCCGCCTTTTAATATTTGTACATTGGCCCCCCTAGGTCGACGAGCATGCCCCAAGCGCTCGTCGGCCTTCCGCGCACCAAAACCGAAAGTATTACCTTTGCCGGCAACAAGCGCACGTGTGCGCTGGCGGTAGGGCACTTCGTTAATGAGAGCACCTCCGCAAAACAAAACCCCAAACTACCGCCCTCGCGGACCCGAGCCAGCAAAACTGCTCGACACCCGTAGCAGTTTCAAGAAGAAATTAGGCTCCCCCCCGGCCTTGCCCTCTGACACTTGCCTGCCACTGCCTGCCACGCTTTATTCCCCCAGGGACCAGCCAAACTAACTGCGCGATGGGCTGCGTGGAAAGAGGCCGGTCCCTGCCCCCACACCCCTTTTATTCCCTCCCTCATAGCCCACCCCCACTTACCCAGGAGCCAATCCCGTCCCGGCTCCGTCACTTCCCCTTCCCGAAAGAGCCCGCAGAAAAACTAGAGTGGGGCTCTTTCTCTCCACGGGTCCCTCCAATGGCAACAGCGCCATATATCCGCGAGCCCGTCATCCTCGATTTGTGGTGTAAAAGCCCCCGACTGACCCACCCTTTGCACGGACCTATCTAAAATAGTGTCTGGCACTAGGTTGTAATCTTCCCCACTGAAGACATCCATATTCGCTGTAGCCATGACCCTCCGAACCACATCTAGTACAAAGGATTCTTGGTGCTCATTCGGAGCATACAGTGTGGGGAGTGTGACTGTGTATGTCTGTATGGCAATACGGAAGGATACTAGTCTGTCTGGTATATCTGTGTGCGTCTGGATAACTCTACCAGGGAAATGAGAGGCCAGTAGGATGGCTACCCCCGCTTTCTCCCTCGTGGTGAAAAGAAAGTACTGGTGATCAAACCAGCGCGATCGTGAATGCCCCCAGTCTGCCTTGCAGAGGTGTGTTTCTTGGAGCAAACATATATCACAACGTGCACCTTTCAACACAGAGAGGAGTGCCAAGCGTTTGGACGGTGCATTAAGGCCTCTAACACTGTAGCTAAGTTTTTTGCTCATCTATAACGTGATGGGGGTAGAGTAGCTCCTACATTCCGGCCCTCCTGGGAGTGGTGCATGTGCTGAGTCTGCAGTAATAGGAAGGAAGCAAATCCTTAGATGCCTTTATATATGTGGGAGGTGAGGGGTAAGAACAAAAATAAGAACAGTTGTAACAACCATAACTATCGTGACACTGGCCTGGGAGCACAACTGATAGATTAGATAGGGTCCGTGTCGTGGTTGGCAGTTAAAGTTCTGCATCAGGCAAAAAGGTAGGGAGCTCCGCCACTAATGCAAACCAACTTGTGTGGGGAAGCAGGATCCGATGTTCCCTCCATCCCCTGGGAAGGTCATCCATGTATATGGTGACCCAGTGTGGGTTTTGGTTAAGGTAGTGCAGAGATGCCGTTCATTAGTCGTTGCCTGACTGAATCTCTTGATTCCGAAGCCGACGGAGGAACGCTGCCCTCTCTCTGCGGCTCTCCAGCTCTCTAGGTCGATTTGGGCCTTTTTTTAGGGTCGCGTCTGCGTTGCATGCGCTTGCGCATGCGTTGCTTATGAGACACAAAGGGCTCGGAGCCCCGACATGTCACGTCAGTGTCTTTCATTGGTTCGTGGGCTTGTTTGTTAAAATCTGCTTGCTTTCATTAGTGGAAGGCATGCATACATCATGCCTTTTCCGGTGGTTAGCCCTCCTCGAGCGCAGCGACCAAGTACTGAAAACATGCGAGGCTCGCTGTTTTCCGTCCGGTTTGTGGACTACTTCTTATCTTTTATCATAGCACGATGTCGCTTGGCAGAAATCGAGCGCTTTCCATGCCAGCGACCCGGTTGCATAGTTAATTTTACTTTTGCCAGTTCCAGTTGCTGGCCGTAATACCAGTGCACATGTTTTCAGAAGGTCTGTTCCTGTTTTCGATCGGCATTTAATTTGGTTTCAGCATTGTTTACATTTGTTCAAAATCGTTATGCGCTATGCTTAGGTGAACATTATTTTTAGGTATTATGCATTTATTTGGTTTTGTCTCCGCATTTGGCATTTCGTGCTTTGTTTCCTTTCCCAAAACGTTGGAATGTTGATTATGAAAGCGTGCTCAGTAAAAACGTGAAAGAATTTGACCTCCTCCGTCAAAGATATAGTTTTCTTTTCCAAAGGAAACAGTGGATTTCACAACGTACGATCGTGAAACTGCACGCAGAATACGAAAGACACGTGACTTTCCACCAAGTTACTCATCAAATCTCCAAACAGCGGGTAGATGTTATTAACATGTGCTGCTCGAATCTTCATACATCAAATTAGTACTTTACTTTCACTAGTCAGTGGTCTTCGGTTGTTGAATGGAATATGTGTGCACAATTCAATTCACAAGCCATTTGACAGTCTTTCAAAATTGTGTAATTGCAACAGATATTTTTGGTTGCAAGGGTTTTGGAAGAAATGATTATGTTTTTTAAAGAAAAGTTTAATTTTTTGCACTACAGCTTTCATTTGAAAGCCTCACCTTATACAATAATGAGCACACTTTAATGTTTGTACTGCACAAAATCTTTATACCATGGTTGTGTTGGTCATTCTTGTGCATGAAATGTGGTTCTGTGAGGCTACCATGGTTCTCCTACCTTCCAAGTTCCAAGGTGTACATTTTGCATTTATACGCCATTGCTGGTAACTGAATAGGAGAGAATATCTCTTTCAACAGTGCCAGGGCTGTAATAAGCAGACTGCTTCTAAATACTACTGGATCTCCAGGGTTTGTTTACAGAAGACCATACTAGAAAAGCACAAACATTGGTGGTATGAATAGCTAGAGCGAAGACACCCTTGGGAATCCTATTTAAGCAGACATCTGTTTTTTAAGTTGAGCATTGCAGCGCACAAGCACTTCTTTTCAACGTGTTGGTATGTATCTGGGCTTTCAACCACACCCATCACTATCACTCATTCATGGGTTTTCCGTTCAAAGACCCTTTCTTTTCGTTGGTAAATGCTTTACACTTGTCCCTCCTTGGGGAGGTTTACTTATGCCTTGGACATTGCCCCTGTTGCATGGCTAATTGCACTTTTGACGATTCATTTGACTGCAAGCAAACTTCTTTTTCCTTTTGTGTGCTGCTTCACGCTGATGCTGTGGAGCTTTGAATCGGCTCGCTTATGTGAAACTGTATTAATTTTCATTTTCAATTTACGTGGCAAGAAAAGTCCAGTTAGGAGTTTACAATGCTAATAGCTCTAACTCGAGCAAATGCGAGACTCATTGCATTGCAAATGCTTGTTGGCTTTGTTGGGCCTGTGACGAGGGGAGATTGGCCTGCGAGGAGAGGCTGGGAATCTCTGTGTCGGTCTCATGTCCTGTGTCCAGCAGGTCTAATGCATCTTCCAGGGTGTGTATGATCTGCGTTTCCTTGTTCCAGATGAAATTTAGACGGAAGGGGCGTCCCCATCAGTATCTTATTCTATTTTCCTGTAACAGTTCTGTAATGGGTATTAGCAGGCGGTGACGCTGTAGAGTGATGGAAGAGGGATCTTCGTACAACTACACCTTGTTACCCTCAAATTCAATTGTGTTGCAATCTCGTACAGCCAGCATGATTGCCTCCTTCTGCTTATAGTAATATAGGCAGGTCAAAATGCCCGGGGGCATCCCTGTGGATTTAGCCGGTCGGTCAGCTCTGTGGGTGCAGTCTAAAACGATGTCCAGGAGTGCAAGTTCTGGTACCACATAGTGGAAGAGCTGGCGGACATATTATTTTAAATGCCCAATGTCTGCATGTAGGGGAACCTCTCCGATTCGAATGTTGGACCACCTCAATCGGTTTTCAAGCTCTTCTACCTGAAATGCAGTTCAGTGTTTTTATTTTACAGGTCCAGGAGCTCATGTCGGTATGAGTCCAATTCGTCTTCCCGAGCGTGACCTGATTGTTCAAGAGCATCCACACTCTGGCCCAATTTCCCCACATCTCACCTAACGTCTTTAATGTCGGCTGCCATTTCCTGCTGAAGGGCTGCTGTGTCTGCACACAATGTACCAAACAGGGACTCCAAGAAGGCCCTAGTGACTGGGGCATCTTGTGCTGTCTGGCCATTGGAGGTGTCATCAGGTTGGGAGAGAGACGGCAGGATGCGTCTTCCGTCTAAGCCATTTTCTTGTTGGTAGGCTTAAGAAAGAGATCCTTGATAGAGTTGTATTTTTTGTGTGGGCGTGGTGTTGCCATATACAGTCCAGCTGATTGCGTGGGTTTGACAAGCCGCAGTTCAGAGTGGACTTTCAGATCTGAAGGATGTGGGTAGCCTGGGATGGGAGCCTACCGAATACAGCTGTGCCGCCCATTGGGGCTTTAGGTATGACAGCTCAACAAGTTGTCCCAGTAGTAAACCTATTCCACAGACAGAGACCGGTGGTAGGTTGAGGGTAGGGGACTGTGAGATGGGGTGCATTGCTTGGAGCAATTTCAGCCAAGACCCGGTTCATTTCCATAAATGTGCCCAGAAGAGGCAATGCAAATGTCCATTGATGTGATGGCTCAGATCGAGGAGGGTCATCTTAGGTGGACTGCAGTCATTATGTGGCTAACTGGACCAAGTCGAAACAGGGACTGGGTGCTGCAGTGCCGCCTGTTAGGCCCAGGGGTGGCCTCCTGCCACTAGGGCCATGGGATGTCTTGCAGCAGGCGTTTTATCTCTGCTCAAAGCTGGTAGAGTTGTGGCAGGATGCGCTCATCAAACTCTGGGTGGACTCAAGGGGGCTGCTTCTTTCCCCCTCACAGGATGCTGCTGAAGGAGCGCTGGGCCGAGGTTGAGGCATCGCAGGTAGCCTGCACGGGCTGCCCGTCCTGGAGAGGTGAGCATCATAAGCAGGAGGGACTAGCTCATGCTATTCACCAGGCCTTACTGTCTGAACGGAGACTTCATTAACAGGCCTTCAGATCGGGTGCCCTGATTCAGCAGCGGGTCGCTGCAGTGTGTGCACCAGGCCTCAGCTCCCAAACGCTAGATGGGACGCGGCCAATCGTCCCAGCAAGGAGGCCACCATTGTCCAGTCCGAAGAAAGGTACGGTGGTGGGCAAGGCCCAGGCTAGTGGTTGGCTACTCTGTCAGCGGGGTCCGGCACCTACTGCTCGTCCGTTCAGCGCTAGGTGGCCCCCATCTTGTGTGTGCTCTCTCTAGGGTTCAGGTCAGTGTCACCTGCAAATTCAGTGAACGGGCCACCAAGGTACTCAAACAAGAGCACCCTCAGCGTCTGGTCGGCCCCCTGGCTCAGAGGTGAGCCCAAAAGAGTTCAGGGTGTCTCACTTCAGCCTGTCCTGATGGTTAAAGTGGCTGGGCTCCGCATTTATGCTACCTTCCTGTCAACATCTTAGACACACCCCTCCCTGCTTTTTGTTAAAGCATTCAAATGCTGACTCGGGCTTACCGCAAAACAGGCCTGACCTATTGAACGGCATATCCATTAAACAGCCTTGCACATCTCTAGAGGAGCCTGTGGATCTCATTCAAGTGTGCTGCAAAAGCACCATGCTAGTGCCGACTGCTTTTCGCAAACAGTCAGTAGTGTCCAGTATAGAGTAGATTATGTACTTCACAAGGTCCTAACCACCTAAGGTGGTCTGAGCGCCAGTTTGACTAAAAGTACTAAGGGACTGGTGGCAATATCTAGCCAACTATGTTCAATAAAAAATGGATATATCTCCAAATCTGGAACTGGCTGACCAGAAAGCTGTCATTGACTGACCAGAGGGCTAGACTGGCTGAGGAAAGCATCCACTTTCCAAAGGTTTTAAGACGTTTTGACTTTGTCAGTAGTCATTGTGGGGAAAGAATTAGAGTGCATCCTACTGGTGGAAGAATGTGGCATCTGGCAACCTGCCTGTTCACTGAAAGACAGGGACAGAGCTTAGACCAGGTGTCGATAAGGGTGTCATTAAAAGGAATGTTTCCAACAAAGTTTATTATGGCTGCAAAACTTCTGTTAGTACATTGATTTTAACTTCCATAATTGGCAGCTGTAAGGCCAAAGTCTCTGCCACACTTCTCATTATCAGGGTAAAGGAGGCACTCTCTTCTGTTGGTGATTCGGGGTGAGATCACAAATCAGGGGACTAGTACAACCCACTGGCATCTTGGAAATCCAAACAAAACTCCCCCTCATCACCACTGCCATCCCTAAACGTTGGTTGGGTCTGATCAGAGTCTGAACCAAAAAGTTGTGGGAGTGTTGGATTGTGGCTCTGGGACAAAGGCATGGTCCTGTCTTCATCAGAATGAACTGTGCTTGTTGCATCAGTACGGCATTGAGATGTGATCTTGGTCAATGCTGAGTTGGCTTTGCTCAAAATTGGACAGGACAATAGGGAGATAGGAACAAGGTCGTCCTCCAGCGCTGTTAGTGCCAGCATCAATGTTACAGGGACCAGCATATATTTGGCGCTGGAATGGAAGATGGCTTGGAGTGGAACATGAGGTAGGCTTTATAGGTACAGATATTGTTGAGGGTGAACCTCGTGGCGGTATCCCGACTGGAGGCTTCAACGGATCCTTGGGGCCCAAATGTGTGCCACAGGGAGCTCGAAGAATGCCGAAACTTCGCAACTTAGCCCCTCTAAAGTTCTAAATCTGTTGCAACATCAAGTTTGGACCTTGTAGGAAGCTTGCTCCGTACATACACTAATCAAAATGAGATACAGTGTGCACAGAGTCCAGTGGTTCCCCAGAGGCTTAACAGAGGCCAAAGTAGATAATACTAATGCTCTCATTTGTGGTAGTGTGGTCGAGCAGTTAGGCTTATCAGAGGGCAGTACAAAGCATTTGTTGTACACTCATAGGCAATAGAAGACACACACACTCAGTGACTTAACTCCAGACCAATTGTTTTTATAGAGAAATAAATATATATTTTGCTAATTTATTTCTAGAACCAAAAGATTCAAGTTGCAGGTAAGTACATCAATGAATACGTATTTCACATATGAATCAATATCACTTTGTTTGAAATCTGTAAATTATACAGTTTTAGAATAAATGGCAATAATCTCTTTTAAAGGTTGACAGAGTGCAATTTTCAGAAACAGTTCCTGGTGGGAAGAAAAGTTAATATGATTTACAGGTAAGTACTCGACTTACAGTTCCAGTCTCTGGGAGTTAGGAAGTCCACAGGTTGGGGTTCAAGTTAACCCCAAACACCCAGAACCAGCAACATGGGGCCAGCCGGGTGCAGAGGTCAAAGTTGAGGCAAATTTAACATGGGCTCCTATGGAGACTGGGGGCAATTGCTTTCAGATCTGCTTGCAGGTAAGTACCTGCGTCTTCGGAGGGCAGACCTGGGGGGGTTTAGAGAAGCACCAGGAGGGCACAAATAGGCACCAAACACACACCCTCAGTAGCACAGGGGCAGCCTGGTGCAGGATGCAAACAGAGCATCGGGCTCCCAATGCTTTCCCACAAGGGGACCCTGAGGGTCACTTAGATGCTGCAGTTTGGGTCCAGGGGGTTGGTTTCTGAAAACCACAGGCTGGATAAGTAGGAGGGCTGCCTGCTGAATGTTGCTTCACCAGAGGTCGGGTTCCCCAAAGTCAGGGGGGCTGCGGGTGCAGTGGACCTTTAGTTGACAGGAATCTTCGTCTGGAGCTTTAGCATTCAGGGGGGGCCTCTGGATCACACTGCAGGCATTGTTGTGGGGGACAGGAGAGGTCAGCCCAGGGTGGGAACTTGCTTAGAATCGCCTGGGGATCCTCTCTAGTTGGTTAGGCCACCTGAACATAGGCCGTAGTCGGGTGCAGAGTGGTCAGGACTCGCAAATCTGGGGAGTCTCTGAAGTTCTTAGATGGAGTTTCTTTCTGGACAGGGCCCCTACTGTTCATGTGAGTTCTTGATCCTCTGTGAAGCAGGCTATCCTCTGGAAGCTTGGCTACACCCTTCTTGTGTCCACTCCCTTTGGGGACGGGGACACAAACCACACCCTATTGGTCCCTGTCATAAAAAACTAAGATGGAGGATTCTCCAGTGAGGGGGGTCACCTCAGCTCTGGACACCTTTGGGGTGGCCCTAGGTGGGATGGTCACTCCTCCCTGCTTTCCCTAATTTTCCCGCTGGACTTCCACCAAAAGTGGGGCTTTGTCCGGAGGAACAGGCAACTCCACTAGCTGGGGTGCCCTGGGGCACTGTAACATGAGGCTTGAGCCTTTGAGGCTCATTGCCAGGTGTTACAGCTCCTGCAGGGGGGAGGTGTGAAGCACCTCCACCCAGGACAGATTTTGTTTCTGGCCACAAGAGCACAAAGCCTCTCACCCCATGTCGTCAGAAACTTGTTTGAAAGTGGCAGGCTGGCACAGACTGATCAGTCCTGCACTAGCGGTTTGGCTAACATTTTTCACTAAATCCCACACTGGCATTGTGCATAGAGTTTGATACCAAACATCCCAGTATTCAGTGAAGCCTTTATGGAGCTGTGGAGTTCGTAATGACAAACTCCCAGACCATTTACTCAATATGGCTACACTGTACTTCCAATGTCCAAGAATATTGCTCATGTAGCTATGCCATCACCTGTGGTATGGTGCACCCTGCCTTAGGGCTGTAACGTCTGCTAGATGGGTGACTTACCTATACCACAGGCAGTGGTTTGTGGGCATGGCACCCTGAGAGGGGTGCCATGTCGAAGTTGCCTTTTTCTCCCCATCAGAACACACAAGCTGCAAAGGAAGTGTACATGTGCTTAGTGAGGGGTCCCCCAGGGTGGCATAATACATGCTGCAGCCCTTGAGGACCTTCCGTGGCCACAGGGCCCTTGGAACCATGGGTACCTTTCACAAGGGACTTAGCTGTGTGGCATGGGTGTGCCAATTGTGGAAAAAAAGGTACAGATTTTGGCAAAGAACACTGGTGCTGGCGCCAATATCAGGCAAAAAGTGTGTGTGTTTGGGGGGGGGGGGGGGGAGGTAACCATGCCAACAATGGCACTTTCCTACAGACCTGGAAACTCAGGATGCAGCATGATGAACTCCAGAAAAGGTTAATTGGTGGGGGACCCAGAGAGACTGCAAGGCACCCTTACGTCCTGGAATGGACTTCTTGTGCTTCTGCTTCTAGTTTGACTTATGACAATGACCTGTCACTGGAATGTTCTCAAGAACAGGAACAGTTCCACGCCCTTCACTTCCAGCGGGACTTCTGAGGCTTCTTTTGTTGTTGGACGACATACAGTTCATTGTGCGTGCCCAGATCTCCTTTGGGCTCGTAAGGGTCATCTCCCTACATGACTTGGAATTGTGCACTGAACTCCAGAGGCAGACCTCATGGAGTATCTGTCACAGACATCTGTTTGTGATAGTCCCTGCAAGGGTTAAATAGTGTAGGTTTAGGAAGGGCATAGTTCTCTTTCATACTAGAAAAAATAATGAGGAGAGAAAAAATGGGAGCAAGATCCAGAGCTGCGTATGAAGCAGCAGAAAGAAAGGAACTGAAGTCAGCATGCAGGGGTGGTGTGAGGCTTATATACAGCTCTTTCCGTCACTTCCCAGACAGGACAAAGTTGTCTGGTGGCAGGGATATTCTAAGGGTAAGGAAACTGCAGTTAGAACTATCCATCAGAAATAGTCTACTTTTGTAGGGCACTGCCAACCTTTCCTTTCACCCTGCTTCTTAAGTAAAATAAATGTCTTAGTTACCTTTTTCATGTAGGGACTCAAATAATTCAGATGGAACATTGAAATATATGTACCTGTAAAGGGTGCGGTGTTGTGGGGGTGCAGCCATGCCTCCCAAAATTTCAGTTCTACTATTGGGGTGATTTTTGTAAAAGACTTAACCCTTTCTGTGCGTCGGATGGCCGTTCGCCGTTACAGTGTTCATGGGAATCTCACGGCTCCTGGCCCTCTACACACATGGAACTGGAAATCCCTCTGGTGCGGGCACCAGAGTGATTTCCTTTCTGCCACAACAGCCTCAGGAGCTGGGGAATAGCTTCCCCAGCTCCTGAGGCTGTTTGGAGTTTTAGTGAAATGACGATCAGTGCGCACAGACGCCATTTCACTGAAAACAAAAGTGAAATGAGCTGATCAGCTCATTTAATTTTCGCTATCTCGGTGCTCAGGGGGCTATCACAGCCCCCGGAGCACCAAGGCAGACGAGAGGGGTATCATTGGAAAGGGGACAATCTCCCCTTTCTAATGCTACCCCTCCCTAGTGGATCCCTGCTTGGGGATTGCTGCAGGAGGGCAATCTGCAAGCAGGGATCCAGCTACTAGACACAAGGGAGGGGGAGGCGGCCCCATGGGCAAGGGTGTTTGCTCCCCCTTAATGTTTTTGCACATATTCAGTCTTTCTGCCCACCTGGGGGGCAGAAAGTCTACTAGGTACCAGGGACTCATTTTTTACATACATGTAGTGATGTGGAAAATGGGCATTGTAACATCTCCACCCCTCCCGAAAATCAGCACAGTTTTCCTCTGATGGGGCAGATGGGGACAATAGCCCTGATTTGCCTCGGGGGGGTGCTGAAAGCCCACTAGGCACCAGGAATTTTTTTTGTCATTCATCTAACGGTGTGGGCTGCCCAGAATGGGCACTGGAATGCCCCAATCCTTCCCCCAAAAAACTAAGCACAGTTTTTTTTCCCCACGGGAGACAGATGGAGGCAATAACCTCCAATCTGCACCCCCAAGGGAGGAGGGGGGGGGGGCAGAAAGTCCACTAGGGACCGGGGTTTATTTTTATCTAGGGGTGGGGCCTGCCCAGAATGGGCAATGCAATACACCCACCCCTCCCCACCCCACCAAATAATCAGCACAGGCTTTCTGCCCCCCCACCCCAGGGGGCAGATGGGGGCAATAGTCCAACTAGGCACTGTTTTTTCTTTTTATTCATCTAGGGGTGGTGGGAATCCAGAATGGGCATTGCAGTGCCTCTACCTTTCCCTTAAAAAATGTCACAGTCTTTCTGCCTATTTATTTTAAATAGAGTGGTGTGGGCTGCCCACCACCATGGGCATGGTTATGCCCCCCCTCAACTGAAGGGGCAACAGTCTATCTGCCCCACCCCCACTGCAGACTAAAGTATCTCATCCCAATGGCAAGCAAAAGGACATTTGACTCTTTCGGGTTTTGATTTTCTATATGGACCAAGAGACCTTGGCTAAATATCGTCCCACTTGCAGTGGTGAGTGTCTGCACTTTTTGGACTTGGGTACTCTGCCACCTGGAAAAACCTACCAGTCTCAGGTGTTGGAGGCTGGATCTCTATGTAGGGTACCAAATTGAGTACACTATGCAGAAGGCTCAGGTAACCATGCGTTAGTTTTCAGAGATAAAAATAAGACCACCTAATGCTCTAATTTTTAAAGTAGCTGGTCGAGCAGTTAGGCTAATCCAGGAGATGTGCTAAGTATCTGCTGTACTCACAAATCCAATCATGTACCACACACACACTCAATTAATAACTTGAGACCAGAATTTATAAATATACTTCAGACTTTTATATAATTTTTAAGACCAAAATCTTCACAATACTTTAAGTACTTTTCTTATGACTTTTTAAAGTTTTAGCAAAGTTAGACTTTCTGTGCATATTTACGCACCATAGGAATCAATAGGCAGTCACTTTTAAAAATGCATTAAAAATCGCACGGTTGAGTTACCAGTCTTTACCTTTGCAGGGTGGTCGCAGCAGACGGTGGACACACTATGACAGCTGGAGAATCTCAAGCAGCTCCCGGTTCCGGCGGGAGCAGCATTGGAGAGGTTCTTTGCACAAGCACAGGGCCACCTGGAAGGGCCACTTGAAGAAGGAGCTGGATTGAAGATTTAAAGATGGTGCCTTGGGGTCCCCTTGAGCTGTTGAGGTCACAAGGGGTTGTGGACCTGGGGCACACAGCAGATCCCGTGATGCAAGGCCCAGGGCGGCGAGGTGCAGGGCGTTTTGGAGGTGTTGGATGTTGCGTGCAATGGAGTCCACTGGAGCTGAACGGGGGCTCTTTGTGGGCGGCTTACAGGGCAACGGGTGCACTCTGGTCAGAGGTCCAGGGTGTTTCTGAAGTCTCTCGACTGGGGCTTCCTCCTGATCCTTTTTCAGCTCTGAGGGAGCTGGTTTTCCACTGGTCCGATGTCAGCTGACCAGTACCCAGGGTATTGCTGCATCTTGGCCACTAGGGGGTGCAGCCCCACCAAACTTGGCACAGTTGTGGGGCACTTTCGGGTGGTCATTGGTGTGTCATTGATTCTGACTGTGACTTCTGGTCGCGGAAATATCGGTGATTCAATGAAGTGACCCTCACTGGTTTGTTGGTCCTTTGCAGGTTTCTTGCTTTTCTTGACTGGTGCCTCCACTCAGGAGGGAGATCTGGGGGTGATCCTTGAAGCCTGTAGGTCCCCTGGGTTTCTTGGGGTTGGTCCAGTGTTCAGCTCCTCCGCAGTCACGACTGTCGGGACTCTGGTGCAGCAAGCAGGGGTCTTGGTGGTTCTTCTGGTGCAGCAGGTCCTCTGTTCTCATCCTGGCGGGTTCTTTGGTGCTGGTCTTCCTTTCTTCTTGGGATCCTTTTCAAATCTAAAATCTTGGTATGGGGAGCCCACTAAATACTGAACTGAGTCGTGTCCAATGGAACACTTACCCTTGGGTGGCTACACCCACTACAGTGACCTCTTCCTGTGGGAAGGATCACATCCCTAAACCTCATTGGCTGTTTTCCTCCATTCCAAGATGGAGGAAACAGAATCAGAGGGTCCCTTTCACATGCATGCCCTGAGGGGTGATGCATGCTCAGTGAGGCCACTCCTCCCACCCTTTGTCTGGTTTTCCGACCAGAGTGGTGATTTGCAAGGGGGGAAGCCTTCTGCTACTAGCAGCAGGCCTGGGGTTCGAGTTTCAGGGGCTGTAGACCTTTGAAGCTTACTGCCAGGGTGTTGCACATTCCTGAGGGGAGGGGGTGTTAGCTCCTCCACCCAGGAAGGGCATTGTCTTACAAACCAGAGAGCCATGGCTCTCCACCAGGTTTGTAGATTGGCTGCCTGGAGTGGCAGGCTGGATGGAACCAGTCAGCAAACAAGCCAGTTGCGCTTAACTTTTGCAGGGGGCACCTCTAAGGTGACCCTTGGGTACATTTAGGGATGAATCCAATACTGCCACCAGTTTGGATTTATCATTAAAGGGTGCAGAGTAGCCATCATGTAGCTGTGAAACTCGCCTTTGACCAGTGTCCAGTACATGCTTTTAAAATGGCTGCTCTGTTCACTCACTATGTCCTAGGTTTGCAAGGACACAGTGGGGGCATTCTGCTCATGCAGCTATGCTCTCACATACTGTATGGTGCACCCTGCCCTAGGACTGGAAGACCAGCCAGAGCGGTGTCTTACCCATAATATATGCAGTGTAGGGTGGACAGGGCACACAGAGAGTGTGCCATGTCAAGTTTGCCCTTTTAGGGTTGCCCCAGTACACTCAGCCTGCAATGGCAATGCTGGGTGCAGGGCCCTTGAGGGTGGCACAATCAGTGCTGATGCCCCCAGGGGCCTACCCTTTATATCTCTTACCCTGGGTACTGGGGTACCCGTTAACTAGGGACTTATAGGGGTAGTTAAGAGTGTATCCAATTGTTCCAATTATCACAACAGATTTAGGGAAAGAGCTCTGGCCAAGGGAACCTGTTTAGCAGGGGACCTGGGTACTACTAACTTCTAGAACACATCAACATCAGGCAAAAAGTGGGGACTAACCATGCAAAAAGCGCCCTCCTCTCATACTACCCCTCTCCCTCAGACTACCCTTTCCCTAGTGAGTCTTCATTGTCTAAGTGAAAGAACCTAAGGACGCCGTCCGCATTGGCATGGGCAGTCCCAGGTCTGTGTTCCACTTTAATGTCCATTCCCTGTAGGGATATAAATCACCTAAGCAGTTTGGGATTTTCACCTTTCATTTGTTGTAGCCACCTAAGAGGCCTGTGGTCGGTTTGAACAGTGAAGTAAGAGCCAAACAACTATAGCCTCAACTTTTTCAGGGCCCAAACCACAGCAAAGGCTTCTCTCTCTGTGGCACTCCATTTTTGTTCCCTAGCGAGTAGCTTTTCGCTAATAAAAGCAACTGGCTGCTCATGTCCATCATCATTCCTTTGGGAGAGGACTGCTCCTATTCCCAACTCTGAAGCATCTGTCTGGACTATGAATTCCCTTGAGTAGCCTGGTGCTTGTAGTACTGGAGCAGAGCACATTGCTTTCTTTAGAGTGTCAAAGGCCTCTTGACAACTCACTGTCCAGTTGATCTTTCTGGTCATCTTCTTGGAGGTAAGTTCTGTGAGGGGGGCAACTATTCTGCCATAATCCTTCACAAACCTCCTGTAATATCCAGTTAAGCCAAGGAATCCCCTGACTTGTGTCTGGGTTGTAGGAGCTTCCCATGCCAGAATAGTCTGAATCTTGGGTTGTAGAGGTTGTACTTGGCCTCCACCAACCAGGAGGCCCAGATACACAACTTTTCCCTGCCCTATCTGGCACTTGCTGGCCTTGATAGTGAGACCCACCTTTTTCAGGGCTTTAAGACCTTTCCCAGGCGGATCAGGTGATCTTGCCAGGTGGAACTATAGACAGGTATGACATCAAAGTAAGCTGCACTAAAAGCTTCCAGCCCAGCAAGGACTTGGTTCACCAACCATTGGAAGGTGGCATGTGCATTTTTTAGTCCAAACGGCATAACAGTGAACTGATAATGCCTACTAGGAGTAGAAAATACCAACCTCTCTTTTGCTCCAGGGGTCAGGCCAATCTACCAGTACCCTGATGTTAGATCAAACGTGCTCACTTGGCTGCCCCTAATCTGTCTATGAGCTCATCAGCTCTTGGAATTGGGTGTGCATCTGTTTTGGTTACTGAGTTGAGGCCCCTGTAGACAACACAAAACCTAATTTCTTTCTTGTGACCCCTGGAGTGAGGTTTGGGGACTAACACTACTGGGCTGGCCTAGTGGGTCTCTGAGGGTTCAATGACACCCAAATCCATCATTTTCTTGACTTCAGCTATTATGCTTTCTCTAACATGGTCAGACTGTCTGTAAATTTGTTTTTTGATAGGCAGGCTGCCACCAGTGTCCACATCATGGGTACACCAGTTTTTCTTCCCAGGGGTCAGAGAAAAAAGCCCATCATACTGGTTGAACACTTTCATGCAATCAGTCTGCTGTTGTCCTGAGAGGGTGTCTGACAAGATCACTCCATCCACAGAACCATCTTGGGGATTGCTGGGGGGGAGATCAGGGAAAGGAGGTTCACTCATCTTCCTGTCCCTCATCTGTGACATGGGGCATGGTCACATCGGCTCTGTCAAAGAAGGGTTTTAGGCGGTTGACATGAATGATACTTTTGGGGTTTTTGCAACTGCCCAGGTCCACTAGGTAAGTGACCTCCCCTTTTCTTTCAAGAATGGGAAGGGTCCAGACCATTTGTCCTGGAGGGCTCTTGGAACAACAGGCTCCAACACCCAAACTTTCTGCCCTGGTTGGAACTCTACCATAGCAGCCTTTTGGTCATACCAGAGTTTATGAAGCTCTTGGCTGGCCCGAAGATTTTTGCTGGCTTTCTCCATGCATTCGGCCATTCTGGAACGTAGGCTAAACACACAGTCCAGACTGTCCTTTGAGAGGTGTCTCCCAGCCTTCCCTTATAAGACTCAGTGGCCTCCTAACAGGATGCCCAAACAAAAGTTCAAAGGGTGAAAAGCTTACTTCCGTTCCTGGCACTTCTCTGTAGGCAAACAGCATGCAAGGAAGTAGGACATCCTATCTCCATATGAGCTTTTCAGGAAGTCCTCCAATCATGCCTCTTGGGGTCTGGTTGAACCTTTCTACCAGCCCATTGGTCTGTGGATGGTATGGAGTAGTGAATTTATGTCATTCCACATTCCTGCCATATATGTTTCAAGTATGCAAACATGACGTTTGACCCCCTGTCTGATACTACCTCCTTAGGGAACCCCATCCTGGTAAAGACACCAAGATGGTCCCAAGAGGAATAGCCTCAGGATACCTAGTGGCATGATCCACTACCACTAGAATGTATCTATGTCCTGATGCTGTTGGAGGGTCAAGGGGGCCACCAATGTCAACCCCTACCCTCTCAAAGGGAACCCCAACCACAGGCAGTGGAATTAAAGGGACCTTTGAGTATCCACCTGCTTTGCCACTGACTTGGCAGAAGGGACAGGACTGGCAAAAGTCCTTCACCTTTTGGGACATACCTGGCCAAGAGAAGTGGTTAACCAACCTACTCCAAGTCTTGTTCTGGCCCAGAAGCCCTGCTAGGGAATGTCATGGGCTAAAGTGAGAAGGAGGTCTCTGAACATCTGGGGCACTACAACCTCCAGGCTTGAGGTCTCTGGCCTCAGTGAACAGGAGGCCCTCATCCCAGTAGACCCTGTGGGTACTACTGACACTTCCTAGCTCCTCCTGAGTAGCTTGCTGTCTCAGGCCTTCAAGAGTGGGACACTCTCTTTGTCCTTGGCACAGATCTTCCCTAGGGGGCCCCCCGGGCCCAAGTGCTCTGGGTGGTAAGGCCAAGCTCCTCAGGCTCAGTTCCCTCTAAGGTGGGTGACTCCTCCTCCTCCTGAGAAGAGGGGTCCTGTCTTGTGATCTGTTGTGAAGCTAGTCCCCCAGTCTTCTTGCCTTTTCTCTTGGGAGGCTGGTCCACTATTTCAGGATCCAGCTCTCCTTTTTTCTCTCTGAAGTTTGCTCTGTGCCCTAGTCTTGGCACAAGCCGACTCAGGGATCCAAGGCATTACTGCATGGGTCTTTAGCTCTACCTCAGCCCAAGGGAAATGCTCTAGATCATTACCAAGTAGGCAATCTACAGGGATACATGAGGCCACAACTGCGTTTTGCCCTGCTACTCCTCCCTATTCAAAGTTTACCATAGTCATGGGGTGGAACTTGGCCTCATTGTCAACATTGGTGAAAGGATAAGACCTCCCTACTAGGAACTGAATTGAGGGAACTAGGTGCTGAGACCCATAGTGATGCTAGCCCCTGACTCCCTCAAGGCTTCTGTTTTCTCCCCATTAATCACAGGGTGCTGCCTGTATTTGGTCATATTATTTGGCCAGGCAGCACAGGAAATATCCACCCCACCTTCATTGACTAATGTTGCCTCTGTGGGGACACTGACATGGTCAGGCCACACCTCTGACCCCACCTGGATATTGGCAACTGCATTTACTGCAGGTTGACTAGAGGCATTCTTTTTGTTTTTACAGCCAGAGTCTCCAGTTTGGTGCCCTTTTGTCTTACAGTCTTGGCACCAAGCCTTGCTGAGGTCAAAGTGTTTCCCTTTGTACCCTCCCCTGGACTGTGAGTAGTCTCTGGGCAAACCTTCCTGTGAAGATTTTTGGGGCCTTGAGAAGACTCTTGGTTGTTTTTACCCTGGCTCCCATCTTTCCCCTGGGGGTGTGGGGGGGGCTTGTTGGCCTCTTTCTTTTGGTCCCCCCCACCAGTGGTAGCTTTGGTAACCCTTTTTTGACCCAATGGTCTGCCTTCCTCCCCAATTCTTGAGGAGAAAGTGGATCCAGGTCTACCAGATGTTGATGTAGTCTATCATTGGAGCAATTACTCAACTGATGCTCTTTCATAAATAAATTATACAGCCCATCATAATCTTGTACCTTGTTCCCAGCTAACCAATCAACCAGCATTTTTACTGAATAGTCCACAAATTCAACCCAGGTTTGGCTCTGGGATTTTGGAGCCTCCCTGAACTTTATCCTGTACTCTTGAGTTGTAAATCCAAAGGTCTCACTTAGGGTACCCTTCATGAGGTCATAGGATTTAGAATCTGCCTCATTCAGCATCAGGGCCTATCCCTGCACTTTCCTGAGAATAACTACTGCATCAGTGTGCCCCAGTGTTTCTTTTCAATTTCCCACCCAATACAGGCTCTTTCAAAGGCAGAAAACAATTTCACTATATCATCCCCTTCAGTGAAGGGTGGGTCAACTCCTTTTGGGAGTTTAATGTTGAAAGCTTTTTCCTTCAACACCTTTATGCTGCCACCAGAGATGGGTGCCAAGCCCAACTCTTTTCTTTTCAATTCTAACTACAAAAGCTGACTTTCTAAAGCCAGTCTTCTGGTCAGCCTGGTAAGTTCCAGGTCTGTGTCTATGGGTGGTATAGAGCTTGTGGGAGAAGAGGAGCTACGCTCGTCTCCATTCACCACAGAATCTTCATCCATCTCAATTGTATCACCATCATCAGCTGGGTGATGATTTCTTTCATACTGGGCCACCAGAAACCGAAGTTTCTTGTTTTGGGCCTTTTTCTAGTTTGAATTTTGTATAGTCTGCAAAGTTTCCTTAATTGGTCATAGGTATATGCCTCATACGGTTCCAGGTTGAGTTCCTGGTTTCTGGACTCTGAATCAGACATTTTTATCTTACTAAAGTTGGGACCTTTTTGGAATTTAGAACCCCCCCTTTTTGGATAACCAACTCAAGCACCCCGTCCGCCTGGGACGACTCCTGGTGGCCCACGGCCCTCGGCACCGCACCGACCCCCGCAGACCACGCCCGCAACCTCGGCTTCATCTTGGACCCTCTTCTCACCATGACCAAGCAAGTCAACGCCGTGTCCTCCGCCTGCTTCCTCACTCTCCGCATGCTCCGCAAGATCTTCCGCTGGATCCCCGCCGACACCAGAAAAACCGTGACCCACGCCCTTGTCACGAGTCGCCTGGACTACGGCAACACCCTCTACGCCGGGACCACCGCCAAACTCCAAAACCGCCTGCAACGCATCCAAAACGCCTCGGCCCGCCTCATCCTCGACGTACCCCGCAACAGCCACATCTCCGCACACCTGAGACACCTGCATTGGCTCCCAGTCAGCAAAAGGATCACCTTCCGTCTTCTCACCCACGCACACAAAGCCCTCCACAACAAGGGACCGGAATACCTCAACAGACGCCTCAGCTTCTACGTCCCCACCCGCCCCCTCCGCTCCGCTGGCCTCGCACTTGCTGCCGTCCCTCGCACCCGCCGCTCCACGGCGGGTGGGAGATCTTTCTCCTTCCTGGCGGCCAAGACCTGGAACTCCCTCCCCACCAGCCTCAGGACCACCCAGGACCACTCCGCTTTCCGGAGACTCCTAAAGACTTGGCTGTTCGAGCAGCGATAACCCCCCCTTTCCCCCCTAGCGCCTTGAGACCCGCACGGGTGAGTAGCGCGCTTTATAAATGTTAATGATTTGATTTTTGAAGCAAAGACTTTAAAACTTTTTCTAAAGTTGTAGGGACCTAACCAGGGCCCTAACAATTACTTAAAAAATGTGTAAAAATGTTAGTCAATTAGAAAAATCAAAAACAATTATCTAAAAGACAATTTGGAGAGTTATTTGTGTGTTAACACAATTGTAAAAGTGGCATCAGCAAACACAAAGTCTTTATCCCACCTCTGATACACCAAATGTTGGAGGCTGGCCCTCTATGCAGGGTACCAAATCGAGTACACTAAGCAGAGGGCTCAGGCAACTACACGTTGGTTTCCAGAGGTAAAAGTCAGACCACCTAGTGGTTTAATTTTTAAAGTAGCTGGTCGAGCAGTTAGGCTAATTCAGAAGATGTGCTAAGTATCTGCTGTACTCACAAATCCAATCATGCACCACACACACTCAATGAATAGCTTGAGACCAGAATTTATAAAAATACCTCACACTTTTATATAATTTTTAAGACCAAAATCTTTACAATACTTTACGTACTTTTCTTGTTATGACTTTTCAAAGTTTTAGCAAAGTTAGTCTTTCTGTGCTAAATTACGCACCATAGTAATCAATAGGCAGTCACTTTTAAAAATGCATAAAAATGAATAAAAAAAAAAAATGTTTACAAAAATCATTGCACGGTTGAGTTACCAGTCTCTTCTTTTGCAGGGTGGTCGCAGCAGCCGGTGGGCACACTGTGCCAGCTGGAGGGTCTTGGGCAGCTCCCGGTTTCGGCAGGAGCAGCACTGGAGAGGTTCTTGGCACAGGGCCACCTGTAGTGGCCACTTGCAGAAGGAGCTGGAATGCAGATTTACAGATGGTGCCTTGGGGTCCCCTTGGGCTGCTGAGGTCGCAAGGGGTTGGGGACCTGGGGCACACAGTAGATCCCGCGATATAAGGCCGAGGGCGGCCAGGTGCAGGGCGTTTTGGAGGTCTGAGATGCTGTGCTCAACGAAGTTCAGTAGAGCTGGAGGTGAGTCTCTTTGTGGGTGACTTACAGGACAACGGGGACACTCTGGTGGGAGGTCCAGGGTGTTCCTGAAGTCCCTCAACTGGGGCTTCCTCCTGATCCTTTTTTCAGCTCTGGGAGAGCTGGTTTTCCAATGGTTTAATGTCAGCTAACCAGTACCCAAGGTATTGCTGTATCTCGGCCACTAGGGGGCGCAGCACCACCAAATTTGGCACAGTCGTGGGGCACTTCTGGGCGGTTGTCGGTGTATCGTCAGGTCTGGCTGTGACTTCCAGTCGCAGAGATATCGGAGATTTTGTGAAGTGACCCTCACTGGTTTGTTGGTCCTTTGCAGGGTTCTTGCTTTTCTTGAGTGGTGCCTCCACTCAAGAGGTATATCTTGGGTGATCTTTGAAGCCTGAAGATCCCCTGGGTTTCTTGGGGTCGGTCCAGTGTTCAGCTCCTCTGCAGTCGCGATTGTCGGGACTCTGGTGCATCAAGCAGGGATCTTGGTGCCTCTTCTAGTGCAGCAGATCCTCTGTTCTCGTCCTGGCAGGTTCTTTGGTACTGGTCTTCCTTTCTTTTTGGGATCCTTTGAAATCTAAAATCTTGGTCTCGGGGAGCCCAATAAATACTGAATTTAGTGGGCATTTTAGGGGGAACCAGGTAGCGTCCAATGGAACACTTACCCTTGGGTGGCTACACCCACTACAGGGACTTCCTGTGGGAAGGGTCGCTTCCCTAAATCTCATTGGCTGGTTTTCTCCATTCCAAGATGGAGAAAACTGAATCAGAGGGTCCACTTTGCATGCAATCCCTGAGGGGTGGTGCATGCTGAGTGAGGCCGCTCCTCCTACCCTTTTTGTCTGGTTTCCAATCCTGGCTCCTGCCCAAAGTGGCATCAACATCAGGCAAAAAGTGGGGGCTAACCATGCAAAAAGAGTGCCCTGCTGCTAGCAGCATGGCCTGGGGGCTCGAGTTTCAGGGGCTATAGCCCTTTAAAGCTCACTACCAGGGTGAGGGAGGTGGTGTTAGCTCCTCCACCCAGAAAGGGCATTGTCTTACAAACCAGAGCGCCATGGCTCTCCTCTTTGTTTGTAGATTGGTTGTCTGGAGTGGCAGGCTGGATTGAACCAGTCAACAACTATGCCAGTTGGGGTTAACTTTACAGGGGGCACCTCTAAGGTGACCCCTGGGTACACTTAGGGATAAATCCAATACTGGCACTAGTTTGGATTTATCATTCTGAGTTGTTTGATACCAAACAGACCCAGGGTGCAGAGTAGCCATCAGGTAGCTGGGAAACTCGTGTCTGACCAGTGTTCAGTACATGCTTTTGAAATGGCTGCTCTGTTTACTCACTATGTCCTAGGTTTGGAAAGGACACAGTGGGGGAAATCTGCTCATGCAGCTATGCCCTCACATACAGTATGGTGCACCCTGGCTTAGGGCTGGAAGGCCTGCCAGAGGGGTGTCTAACCCATAATATATGCAGTGTAGGGTGGACAGGGCACACAGAGACTGTGCCATGTCGAGTTTGTCCTTTTAGGGTTGCCCCAGTACACTCAGCCTGCAATGACAATGCTGGGTGCAGGGCCCTTGAGGGTGACACAATCAGTGCTGCTGCCCCCAGGGGCCTACTCTTAATATTTCTTGCCTTGGGTACTGAGGTACCCATTTACTAGAGACTTATAGGGGTAGTTAAGAGTGTATCCGATTGTACCGTGCATAACAACAGATTTAGGGAAAGAGCTCTGGCCCAGGGAACCTGTTTAGCAGGGACCCTGGGCACTACTAACTTCTAGAACATATCAACATCAACATCAGGCAAAAAGTGTGGGCTAACCATGCAAAAAGAGTCCTTCACTCACACCAGGCACTTCTGAGTACTAAACATCTTGGGGGGGGGGGGTCCAGGGTGGTGTGCTTCACATGCACTCAACACATTTTCTTACCCATTATGCCCTGCAAATTTCCAACTTTGCCTGAAATCTCGCACTTTCCCTACATTTCTGTGATGAAAATATCCTGAATTCACAGGAATCCAAAAAACTCCTACCACCCAGCATTGCCCATCTGTATTGATAAAAACTCTGCCCCACTTGTATGAGTCCCCAAAGGAGAGTCAGCCTAAAAACATATGAACAAATCTTCCCTTTTGGACCTGCTTTGGTTCCCCCTCAATTTCTACATGTTTTTGGCCCTTCCCTGTCACAGGCACTTGGCCACCTACACAACTGAGGTATTATTTTTATTAGGAGACTAAGGGGAATGAGTTGTAGGATATTTGTACTGGTGCAGTGATCCCACACAGAAGTGTGAGGAAAATGTGATTTTTTTTTTAGCTAAATTTGAGATTTGCAGAGGATTCTGGGTAAGAAAACTTTGGAGGATCCACACAAGCCAAACCTCCTTGGACTGCATAACTATTTTTCAGAAATGTGTGTGTTTGGTAGGTTTCCCTAGACGGCCGCCAAGCCCGGGACCAAAAACGCAGGTGCACCCCTTGCAAAAACAGGTTGTTTTGTGATAGATAACTTTGATGTGTCCACAATACGTTTTTGGCCCTTCCCTGTGGTTGGCACTTGGTCTACCCACACAAGTGAGGTAGCATTTTTATCAGGAGACCTGGGGGAACTCTGGGTGGTAGGACATTTGTGGCTCCACTCAAATTCCAGACGTTTTCACACAGAAATGTGAGGAAAATGATTTTTTTAGACACATTTTAAGGGTTTGCAATGGATTTGAGGCAACAGAACCTGGTGAGAGCCACACAAGTCATCCCATCCTGGATTCCTCTGGGTGTATTGTTTTCAAAACTATACAGGTTTGCTAGGTTTCCCTAAGTGTCGGCTGAGCTAGGGTCCAAAATACACAGCTAGGCAGATTGTAAAAAAAAAGAAAAAAAAAAAAGTTCAGTTTTGCATGGAAAAATTTGATGTGTCCACGTTGTGTTTGTGTTTTGGCTGTTTCCTGTTGCAAGCACTAGGCCTACCCACACAAGTGAGGTACTATTTTTATCAGAAGACTTGGGGGGATGCTGGGTGGTAGAAAGTTTGTGGCTGCCCTCAGATTCCAGAACCTTCCATCACAGAAATGTGAGGCAAATGTGTTTTTTAGACACATTTTGAGGTATGCAAGGGATTCTGGGTAACAGAACCTGGTGAGAGAGACACAAGTCACCCCATCTTGGATTCTCCTGGGTGTCTAGTTTCCAGAAATGTACAAGTTTGCTAGGTTTCTGTAGGTGCTGGCTGAGCTAGGACCCAAAATCCACAGCTAGGCACATTGCAAAAAAAATGGTCAGTTTTGGGTGGAAAAATGTGACGTGTCCATGTTGTGTTTTGTACCATTTCCTGTCAAGGGCACTAGGCCTACCTACACAAATGAGGTGCCATTTTTATAGGGGGACTTGGGGGAATGCTGGGTGGAAGGACGTTTGTGGTTCCCCTTGGATTCTAGAACTTTTCATCACAGAAATGTGAGGTAAATGTGTTTTTTTTTTAGAAAATGTTGAGGTTTGCAAGGGATTCAGGGTAACAGAACCTGATGAGAGCCACACCAGTCACCCCATCCCAGATTCCCCTAGGTGTTTAGTTTTCAGAAATGTACAGATTTGCTTGGTTTCCATGGGGTCAGCTGAGCTAGGGCCCAAAATCCACAGCTAGGCACCTTGCAAAAAAAAGGGGGGGGGGGGGGTTTGGGTGGAAAAATGTGGTGACCATTTTGTGTTTTGTGCCATTTCCTGTCGTGGGCACTAGGCCTACCAACACAAGTGACATACCATTTTTATCGGGTGACTTTGGGAAACACAGAATAGTAGAACAAGTGTTACTGACAGTTGTCTTTCTCTGCATTTGTGCCTTCCAAATGTAAGAGAGTGTGTAAGAAGGAAGTCATTTGGAGAAATGCCTTCTAATTCACATGCTAGTATGGGTGCCCACAAATTCAGAGATGTGAAAATGACCACTACTTTTAAACTCCATATCTTGTGCCCATTTCGGAAATACATGGGTTCCCTTGATACCTATTTTCACTCTTTATAGTTTACTCTTTATAGTTTACTAAATGAATTTATGTATACCTGGTATACAAAGAAAAACTACTGCAAGGTGCAGCTCAGTTATTGGCTCTGGGTACATAGGGTGCTGGGTGAACCTACAAGCCCTATATAGCTCCACTACCAGTAGGGTCCAGTGGACCTAAGGGTACATTGTTTTGGAAAAATCTGCCATAGTGAGAACAAGTTACAGATTACAATGTAGACACAAATGTTTGTTTTTTTTAAACTCAATTTCAATTTGTTTTAGTTCAACTATTACTTTCTATAGGAGAGCCTTGAAGGATCTACACAAATGACCCCTAGTTGAATTCAGAATTTTGTCTACCTTTTAGAAATGTATATCTTTCCGGGATCCACCAGTGGTTTAATACCCATTTCTACCACTAACTGGAAGGAGGCTGAAAGCACAAAAATAGGAAAAAGGGTCTATGTCCCAGTAAAATGCCAAAACTGTGTTTAAACATCTGCCTGTTCCTGAAAGCTGGGAAAATTGTGATTTTAGCTCCACAAACCATTTGTTTATGCCATTTGCAGGGATAAAAACAAATGTTTTCTTCAGCAGCACTTTTTTCCCATTCCCCCCCCCCCAAAAAAACCCCAAAATTTAGCTATATTTTGACCATTTTCTCAGTCCCTTTCAGGGGAATCCACAAACCCTGGGTAACTTTTGAATCCCCTCGAAGTTGAAAAAAAAGAACAGAAATTTGGCGTGGATACCTTATGTGGACAAACAGTTATGGGGGTCTAAGCTCGAACTACCCCAATTAGACAAACAAAAGGGCTGAGCACTGGGTGAGAAAAGGCCTAGAAGCGAAGAGTTTTAATTAAGAAGCAAATTAATACCCCCTTGATTTTTAAAGCCACATTGGACAAATCATTCGAAGTGGAATTATTTTGATGCTCTGACCCGAACACCACAATAAACGTATTAAATGTAAGACTGCTATAGATCTTGTAAGTTATAGTACGGCAGATATTTTGATATATTTCCGATCTCTGAACTATCACGGCTCCGCCGTTAGGGACAACTTAGGTACCTGCACTCCGATACATAGGGCCTCTTCTTAAGTCAAAATCCAATGTCTATATCAGTTATTTTCTGATGGTGTTTGAAACAAAACTTTTCAGCAGACTAAGTAGAAGTTCAATATTACCCACAAACACTTCAATGGATGTTTGCAGATTTTAGCAGTTTTAAATGAATTTAGTAAAGAAATGGCACTCGATTACCTACCAAAAACACCTGTAAGCCTGGTAGAGAATGACCCACAAAGGATGTCATGGTATAGTACCCTACCATTTGTTGGCGGTAAGGGTAATATCAGACACCCATATAGTCACAAAAGTGCACAAACTGGTTGGCAGTAGAGATTATTCATTAAATCTCCTTACAGTCAACAGCTGCGGGATAATCGTTAAACAGAAACACCAAAGACCAAATGTAGCACGATCGCAAATTATTTGACTGTAACATTACATTCACAGCAGCTAAGTCTTCCAAATGGAGAATTGATAAAGTAACCCAATACCCTATTTGCAGATCGGCTACACGTTTGGTGGGTGTGATGTAATAAACTTTTTAACAGATTTTCTTTTGCAATTGGGCTTTCCATGACATATGCTCCCGTACTGCTTATGTTACGTTTTAACAAGAAACCTAAGAAAAATGTATGTTTTGCCTTCACTGGTTGCATGCTTACACATGAGGCGACCATGGGACTATGGAAGAGCTTCACTCAACCAGCGATTACTTTATAGGCTCAGTAGGTATTGGGCCTTAATAATGTGGAAAAACAAATGAACTTGGATAGGCCTACGGAACGATATAAACGCTCGTGGTGACTTGATTGGGATAATAAACTGATGGTGACTAATCAGTAAACATTCCCTTAACATAGCCCAAGAGCTACAGAATTGAATACGTCACAAGATTTGGATGAAACGGGCAATCGAAACGATGAAAGTCATGATGTGCCCATGATCAATCACTAGCCCTGAACTAGGAGACTGTGGCAAGTAGGATCAAATATTCGGCCAGATCAAGGAAACACTCTTAGAAATGTACTGATTGGTATAATCATTTTTAATGGCAAAATTATTGTTAGTAGCTTTTAAACTAAGAACCTCTTCCAATATAATATCTCCTTCGTATACTATCACATCTGATTTTGGTGTGTCATATTATATTCTTCATTTTCTTCTTTCACTTGTCCTCGTCATACAGAGATCATATATGTTTCTCTTTTCAACCCTCCTTGCAATTCAGCCTTACCATTTCCCACATGAGCCCTCTAGAATGTTCTGGAGATTTCTGTTCTTAGAATGTTGAAAGCATTGCATTTCGATTTAACTGTAGGGATAGTACCTGTAAAGGAAGTGGTGATTATAATGCTTGTGGTATTACCTCCTGGAATACATCAGTTTTTCCTTCAGCAGTCAGGTTTGACTTAAAAAAAACTATACCAATGCACTAAACCAGGAGACATACTTCAGACATCAGCATCGGGTGGTTATGGAGAGAACTACACTGAGGCAGAAACCAAGAAACACTGAGGCCCATATTTATGAAAAATGGTGCACAACTGCTCTAACGCAGTTTTGCATCATTATTTTTTAACGCCGGCTAACGCCATATTTATCAAATGACGCACAATGGCGCTAAGGAATGGCTAGTGTCTCAAAAAAAGATGCTAGCCGGTGAGGGATGGTGTTAGGGGAAACTGCACTAGTAGGTCAAAAATGACAGTAGGCTGGTTAGCGACAAAATATTTGCTGTTAGTCAGCCTAGATTCATTTTTTGATGCACAAGCAGACAAAAAATACTTCTAAATTACCCCTAGCCCAGTGCCCACCATAGGGGACCAGTGTCCCCTGGGCAAGCCCTACATACCTAGTGCCAGGCAGGAGACCCATGTAAGGGGCCCCCAATGGCACACCACATGCATACACTTACCTGCAACTTACATGGGATGGGCTCCCTCCTTCTGTAGTGTCCCTGTGGTGTGGGTGGTGATGATGCTGGGGGTTGGGGTGGGTATCTTTGTGCCCTTTCCATGGTGTTCATCCATGGAAATGGGCCTACTTGCACTTTAAGGCCTGGTCTGACCAGGTGTTAAATAATGGCGCTAAACAGGCTTAGTGCCATTATTTAGGCCCGTCTCCTTGTTGCATGTCGTTTCTGTGTCGGGAGTTAAATATGGCACTGGGGGCTAGCGTCATTTTTAGGAAGGGAACACCTACCTTGCATCTCACTAACGCAAGGTTGGTTGGTGCTTTATAAAAATGGCGCTAACTCCAATATTTTGACGCTAGACGGGTCTAGCGTCAAAATATTAATATGGAGTTAAGTTAGCGTTGCATTAGCACCAAAATAAATGGCACTAAGGCAACGCTAACCTTCCATAAATATGGGCCCGAATAGGGCAAGACTGGTATGCACACTGCATAACAAAGACACTGACTCACCCGCGGATGAACTTTGGACATGCACACTAGGACAGGGAGAAACAGAAATGCCTTAACAGCTATTCAAAATCCAGCTATTGCCAGTAGGGGGGTGATTCAGTTTGTTTAAAATGCTGGGGTATTCAACTTGCAGTTGTCTTCTGGGAGCCCCATTGTGGTTGTCTGTTCCTTTTGTGGGCAAGAAATGACTTATTTTCAAAAGGAATTTTAGTGTCCGAACAATCAGATTAACAATAATATCTGTGACATGATCTCTGGTAGCAACCCTGCGAACTCCTCATATAGAGTTTAAGCCTTCATTGTGCGAGAAAATGCCATGCAAGCGTACAAGAAAATCTTTGTATATCCGCTGCTCTAATAGCACCGAGTATTCAGGCCACCAGACAGAATAAGCAAAAACTATTTTGGGGGTAACTAGGTGATTGCTACTTGCAATCAGGTTTGTAGCACTATAAACTAAATGCTACCACCACTCGCCACCATCTGTGCGGCGCCTGTGAGACCATATGGGAACCAGCAATTATAAGGAAACACTGGATGAACCTGAGGAAATGTCCTACACAGTATCATCAAGGAGCCAGATAATGTATGGGTTTATACATGTTCCTCTTAAGGAGAGTTCTTTACTTGATTGGTATTAGATAATACCTTCTACATAATCAGCCACCCTAAATGTTCATTGGGTGGTTATGACCCAAAAAAGGACCTGTCATTTTGGTTGTATTACATTGGCATCAAAGTTATTTCTTGTGAGAGAACAATGGGTGCATCGCCTAAAAACCAATGCCATAGAACGAAACAATGGCATCCACTGAAACCTACTGAAATCTATGAGCTCATAACTTAGCCAGTGAAACCAGCTCACCTATAAAAAGGATAACTTATCACTGATGGTTCGGAGCACAAATAAATCCCTTCCCTGGTTTAATATTGTGCCAGTACTGTAAACCAATACCAAGTTGGCATACTAACAAGACTAGCCTTGACGCTCCATAGTAGCTATTAAAAACAAGCATTTGCAATGCAATGGGTCTCACGTTTACTCGAGTTAAAGCTATTAGCGTAGTAAACTCCTAACAGGACTTTTCTTGCCACATAAACTGAAAAGTAAAACAGTTTCACATTAGCGAACCAACGGCTGCCATGAGCGCAAAGCAAACACACAAAGGGAAACAGAAGTTCTCTTGCAGTGCAACGTATCGGCAAAAAGTGCAATTATCCATGTAACCAGCAAAAGTGCAATTATTCATGCACCCGATAAAAGTGCAAATATCCAAGTAACAGGGTCGATGTTATGCAAAGCGCTCTACTACTGTCCAGCAAGATCGCGCTGCCTACGAAATAGCGAGAAAAAATTGTGCAGAAACCATACGGAAAACATGGAGCCTCGTATGTTTTCAGTAGTTGGCCGGTGCGCTGGAGGCGGGCTAAACACCGGAAAAGGCATGACCTATGCATGCCTTTCACTAATTAAATCAAGCTAATTTTAAAAGGCAAGCCGATGAACCAACCAAACTGATGGGCTTGATGTGGGTGTGGTTAAAAGCCCACAGAGAGATTACACCAGGGACAGAGTGCTGTGTGCTCGACTGTAAAAAGGAAGGGATCGTGTTAAAGGAAGGATGAAATAGATAAGGAGTGACAGACATAGAGGAATGAAAGAAGAGTGAGAGACAAAGTGACAAAATATGAATTTAAAAACAGCAAGATCTTTGAGATAATGTATCTTCAAAAAACACTGCAGTTTGTAGAAAAGGCTGTAGTACATTACAATGACAGTAAAAATGTAGAAGAAGCTACATTATGCTAACACAGACGTTTGAGTCTAGAAATAAGTTAGGATAGCATTCCTCACCCCCTCCCACACATCTAAATTATCTAGAGGAGTTTAGTTAAATAGGTTGCAGGGCCTGCGCAAGGGCATGAGGTTTAGCAGAACTGTGAACTGCTGTTAGGACAGAGAATGATGGGTCAATATAGTGTTATCAGTAAGACATCTTCTTGTGCTGACCTATGCCCTTGCTTCTAGTCATAGTTAGCTGCAGCAGATCATAGCTTCACATTCCCTTCACTCCTCCCAGAGAGATGAAGGCTGGCGGCTGTTTTATGGCAGACTGCCCTTCCTGCTGGTGAGTCTGGTTTGATGAACTATAAAAATAAATATGAGACTAAGCCTCGAAAACTACGTTCCTCTTTCTTAAAATAAAAGACAAAGGCCCTCATTACAACCCTGGCGGTTGGTGATAAAGTGGCGGTAATACCACCAACAGGCTGGCGGTAAATACCGACAAATTATGACCATGGTGGAAAGAGCTCAGACAGACAGCCAGCCACATTATCACACCGACAGCCAGGGTGGAATCAGTAGGCACCACGGCGGTAGCCGCCTACAGCCAGGCGGAAGCCAATGTTCCACCCACTGTATTAAGACACAGGAAACTGCTACCTTTTCCGGGGTGGTACCAACGACATCAAAAGCCTGGCGGAAACACTGTACAGAAGGGAAACAACTCACCTGTGGAGACTCAGGGAAGAACCACGGCGCCATGGAGCCTGAACTGCGTATATTCCCAATGCTCTTCTACGTCCTGCTCCACCACGAACAGCAATGACAGCGAAGACAACCACAGTGAGTACAGCCGCCTAGCACACAGGGGAGGGAGGGAGGAAAAAGAAAGTGACACACACACACACAACACACAACACACACATCCACCCACCCCCAGCACCATACACACAATCAGATGCAGTAATATAACATATTTACCCCGTACCCCATAGAAATAATGTAAGGACAACACCAATAGATGAAAGTGAGTGTAATGAGATAAATACAGTAGTAATACGTGCATCCAATCTAAAAGTATACACATATTTACAAATCAAGGGACACTGCCCAGTCCTCAATGTTCGTGGGCCACTGGGCCACATTACAAAGTCAAAGGCCCCACTTGACTCCTGCAACAACATGGAGAGAACACTGCAGGGGCATCAGTTTGAAAATAGGCAGGCACTTCAGGGGGACGGGGAACGGAGGGGGCACCTCAGCTGGCAGATGGAACAACACCACTGGTTCTGGAGGGGGCATGGTGCCCTGTGATCTTCATCCTGGAGAGGATGGGGTGAGTGGGTGTGTTCCCCACTGGTTCTGGAGGGGGCATGGTGCCCTGTGATCTTCATCCTGGAGAGGATGCGGTGAGTGGGTGTGTTCCCCACTGGTTCTGGAGGGGGCAACGTGCTCTGTGATGCAGGTCTTGGGGAGTGCAAGGTCACAGTCTCTCAGCTGGGTGTAATTCCCACAGGATTTGCAGGGGCAGGCCGCACAACAGCCCATGGACGCAGGACTACACTGTCCGCCGGAAGGGACAGCTGCTCCAGCCCATCCCCTGCAGGCTCGGACGGCTGCCCAGTGGTGCTGCTGCTGCTGGTGGAGGTGGGGGGGGAAGCTCCTGCCCATCCCCTGCAGCCTCGGATGGCTGCCCACTGCTGTTGGTCATGCTGGTGGATGTAGGGGGAGGCTCCGGCCTATCCCCTTCAGCCTCGGACTGCTGCCCACTGCTGGTGGTCGTGCTGGTGGTGGTGGTGGTGTGGGGGGAGTCTCCAGCCCATCCCTTGCAGCCTTGGATGGCTGCCCATTGCTGGTGGTCATGCTGGTTGTGGTGCTGGTAGTGGTGGGGGGAGGCTCCAGCCAATGCCCTGCAGCCTCGGACGGCTGCACCACCATGGTTGGTGGTGGGGGCTCCGACTGAGTCCCAGCACCAGGCCCCTTGTCCTTTCTGCCTGCGGGGGCAGGCCCCTTGCCCTTCCTGGCAAAAGCTGGGGATGGCTCCTTGCTCTTCTTGGCAGCAGCTGGGGATGGCTCCTTGCTCCTCTTGGCAGCAGCTGGGGATGGCTCCCTGCTCCTATTGGCAGCAGCTGGAGGTGTCTCCTTGCTCCTCTTGGCAGCAGCTGGGGATGGCTCCTTGCTCTTCTTGGCAGCAGCTGGGGTGGCACTTTTACCTTCACAGTAGCAGCTGGGGGTGGCACCTTGACCTTCCTGGCAGCACTTGGGGCAGGCACTTTTTCTGTGTGACTGCCTGGTGCCCAGGATCCTTTCCCACCACGAGTTGCTGTGGACACTACTGGGCCCATGGACTGGGTGGCTGAGGTGCTTGCCTGGGTTTTACACACCCTGGCCAGACGTGAAGGACGGGGAGAGGGGTAGGGAAGAGGTGCAGAGGAAAAGCTTCTTAAGGACATTGGAACGGGAAGAGGGAGAAGGTCTTGGAGTGGAGGAAGAGGGAACGGTTGTAGGAGGTGTCTGTCTGCTGTATTTGGGTGCAGGTGCATAGGCTGGATCCTTTTGTGATGTGGATGGGTGTTGGGTGCCTGAGTGCTTGCATTTGTGTACTTTGGGAGAAGGGGGCACAGACACAGTGGGAGAGGACACAGGGGCGTGTGCATGGCGGGTGGGGTGGTGACTGCCAGTGAGGTGTGTGTTCCGATAGGTGTGCTGGTGATGGAGGTAGTGGATAAGGATGTAGTGCATGCAGGTGTGAGTGGAGACGCAACTGGGAGGGAGGTGGAGGACGAGGAGGAGGGGGCCACAGTGGAGGCAGTGGATGTTGGTATGTCTACATCTGGATGGTGTTTATGTGAGTGCCTGTGAGATGAAGTGTGGTGCCTGTATTTGCCTGTGCCACTCTTGTGTGTTGTCCTGTGTGCATGCTCGTCTGCCTGTGAGCTTGGGATAGGTTGGGGTTGAGGGAAATGGGACTGGGAAGAGGAAGTTGGAGGGGGAGGGTGGAAACAGGGACAATGGCTGCCATCAGAGAGGAGGCCAGAGCCAGGATTGAACTCTGTTGGGCCACCAAGCCAGTGTGAATGTCCTCCAGAAATGCATTGGACTGTTGCATTTGGGCTGCTAGCCCCTGGATGGAATTCACAATGGTTGACTGCCCAATAGAGATGGCTCTCAGGAGGTCAATAGCCTCCTCACTCAGGGCTGCAGCGCTAACTGGGACAGGAGGAGATGCCCACCCTCCTGGGTGAGCGGGCATGGGCAACTCGCTGAGGGGCTGCTGGGAGGGCGGTGCTGGTATGGGCGTGGTAGCTGTACCTGTAGCTGGGGTGGGCACAGAGGTGTCCGCCACCACCAGGGAGCTTCCATCGGAGGAGTTATCCATGCCTGAACTGTCCCCTCCAGTCTCCGCCATGGTGCTCCACTCACCCTCCATCCCACTGGTGCCCTCAGTGTCGGTGGACTCTGCCTCCTGGGTCCTGTGGGATGCAGCTCCCTCCATCACCGGTGCCTCTGTTCCCCTGCCAGAGGATGTTAGTGCACATAAGGACAGGATGACAAAACAAAAAGGGGGTGGAGACAAAGGATACACTTGGTCAATGGTTGTACCAACACCACCATTGGCGTACACAGCACGCTCAAATACAGGGACAGCCCTACGCACTATGCAATGCACTACCAGTAACAATGCTAGTCACCAGGGCATGGGGAGGGACACATACCTCCAAACTGCAGCATACCTGGGGCCCACACACCCCTCCCCCACTACTGGATGCATACTAGCTAGGTTGGAGCAATTTCACATCAGAACCCTGCCTAACATGGCACCTACTCTGCAATGTCAGCCCTGGCCTAGGGGCAGCCACATGCACACTTCCCCCACCTGGATACCATCTCACCAGGCGTAAGTAGTAATGATGGGCACTGTACTCACCGCCTTGTTGCTGCTGTGATGCCCCCAAGCACCCATCCGGCTCTGCATAGGCCCTGCCAGCATGCAGGCTATCAGGGTGGTCAGGGTTCGATGGGCACCCCTTCCTCGTTGGGAGGCCATCCCCAGCTGGACCTCTGCCGTTTTTTTGTGCCCAGCATGAAGGGAGGCCATCCCCAGCTGGACCTCTGCCGTTTTTTGTGCCCAGCGTCTCAGGTCCTCCCACCATTTCCAACAGTGGGTGCTCTGCCTGCGTTAGACCCCCAGGGTCTGCACATGCTTGGCGATGGCACGTCATATACCCTTCTTGTGATGGGCGCTGACTTGCAGAGGAAATATACACAGGGAAATGTATTAGTTAGACTGTCCTGGCGGTTACACTCATGGCCCACCATAGCCCTCCCATCCCCTTATGCACAGACAAGGCCCAGCATACATGCTGCACTCTGCCCAAGGCCCATCCACCAACCCCCCTACACGAGGCCTTCACACAAACCACTCCATGCATTCATGCACCATGCATCGCGCTCACAATGTACTCACCTGTTGGTCTGGAGGCCCATACAGTAGTCCGCACCAGTCTCTCCAACTCCACCAAGGTGAAGGCAGGGGCCCTTTCCCCACTCACAGGGGCCATGGTAGGTTCCAGACACAGGTCACAGCACCACATGCAGTGTCCTCTCCTGTTGAAGGTCAGTTAGCAAGTGAGCGAACAGATAGAAAATGGCGGTGACGTCCGTGGTGGTGCATACCGTCACCGCCAGCATACATCACCATTGGCCACTGTACCCCATAGGGCCCAATAATAACCAATGAGGATTTGCACAGCGGTTCCCGACCGCCTCCCGCAACAGTGCACAGCGGACTTACCTCACTTCCACCTGTCCCTCCATACAGGACAGGCAGAAGCCATTTCGGGGGGTGGGGGGGGGGGGGTAGACCATGGATCATAACTGCGTCACAGATCACAATTGTACATTCAGGACATATGCCACCAATACATTAAAAAATCACATCAGGCATTGAACTGTAGTGGCTACAGTGTACAGATTATGACCGTCTCCTCACTCTTTTCCATTTCTTGGCAACTGGTTCTTACCAAGTGACAGTGGACTTGGCAGCAGGAATGTCACAGCCAATATTCTCAGTAGTGCTGACCAGAGTGTTGTCTGTCCTGATTAAACACTTGTGCAGCTACATTGTTTTCCCCCCAAGTGGAGGATTTGGCCACAGTGAAGACTGACTTCTATGGAATGGGACATAGTCCCAACATCACTGGGGCGATTGATGGAACACAGAGTTTGTCCCCCCCCAGCAAAATGAACAGGTCTTCAGAAATCGAAAACGTTTTCACTCCATGAATGTGCAGATGGTGTGTTTGGCGGACCAGTACATCTCCCATGTCAATGCTAAGTATCAAGGCTCACTGAATGATGCTTTTATCCTGAGGAATAGCAGTATCCCAAATGTGATGGCCCAACTACAGAGGCACAGGGTGTGGCTAATAAGTAAGCCCTCGTTCCCACCCAGTGGATGTTGGTGTATTGGTATGGTGTGGGCCATATGGCATAGTGTGTGGCTAAATGATGTCCCTCGATATATGCATGTGACTCTGGTTACCCCCAACTGCTCATGGCTACTGACCCCTGTGAGGAATCCCAGGACAAGGGCTGAGGAACGTTACAATGAGGCACATGGGTGAACAAGAAGGATCATTGAATGTACATTTGGCCTCCTGAAGACCAGGTTTTGTTGCCTCCATCTAACAGGTGGATCCCTGTGCTACTCACCCAAGAAGGTCTGCCAGATAATCGTGGCATGCTGCATGTTGCATAACCTTGTCTTGAAGGAGGCTGGAGATGCCCGTGTGGCAGCAGTGGACCCTGTGGACAGTGAAGATGAGGAGGCAGTGGATGAGAATGAGGACAACAGAACTCTAGTGATTAGACAATCCTTCCAATGACACACAGGTAAGACAGTGTAACTGTACATTTCATTGACAGTTTTTTGTTTGGCATTTTCACTGGCAGGCTGTGAATTCCCATTTCTATGCCCACTCACTGTACTCTTTGGCAATTCTAGATGTTGGTGCCCCACTATCGCTCCTGGTGTGTTCACTGCAGCCAACTACAGGTCTTTCCTATGTATACATTACTGTACAGTTGACTTGCAATGTTTTAAAGCTTGCTAAACAAATACATACTTAAATCATTTGACATACTCCATACATGTATGTTTTCAAAGTGTGTTTATTGCAGTGCTCTGAAGAAAAGGGGGAAGTGCAATGGACTGGGGTGATGATGGAGGAAAGTCCAGGGTAGAGTCCAGTCCATTTGTAGCACAGGTGCGTTTTCCAAGGGGGCATAGGAAGGGGAGCAAAGGCAGTTCAAGGTGGACGGGGTGACAGAGTGGGACACGAGGGTGACAATCAGGAGAGTCTTATTTCCTGGTGGGGGTCTTGGCAATAGTCTCTGGCTTCTGCGTGGATCGCAGGAAATGTTTGCGGTTGGTTCTCCTTCTGCAGGGGGAGGGGTGCTGGTGGCCTGTTGGTCCTGTGGTGGGGCCTCCTGCCCACTAGTGGTAGTGGAGGTGGAGGGCTGTTCAGTAGTCTGGCTAGTGGCAGTGGCCCGCTGGTGTGACACTGCCTCCCTCATAATGTTGGCCATGTCTGCCAGCCCCCCTGCAATGGAGACCAGGGTGGTGTTAATGGCCTTTAAGTTCTCCCTGATCCCCTGGTACTGTCCCTCCCACAGCCGCATGTTCTGCAACTTGTCCAGGATTTGGTCCAGCGTATCCTGGGAATGTTGGTATGCTCCCAGGATCGCGGTGAGTGCCTCCTGGAGAGGCGGTTCCCTGGGCCTGTCCTCCCCCTGGCGCACAGCAGTCCTCCCAGCTTCCCTGTTATCCTGTGCCTTTGTCCCCTGAACCGTGTGCCCACTGCCACTGACCCCAGGTCCCTGATTGTCTTGGGTATGTGGTGTGCCCTGGGGTCCCTATAGTGGTGGACACACTGCTGATTGACGTGTCCTGGGGACAGAGGTATGTGGCATGCTGGGTGGGTGCTGTGGTGGTGTTTCCTGAAGGGGGAGGCTCTGTGGTGGTGTGGTACTGTGCCTGGGTAACCGACTGTCCGGATGTCCCTGATGGGCCTGGATGTTGCTGGCACCTCTTCTCTGGTGACATTGGCTGGGATACCTGTGGGGATGTAAATGCAGTGTTATTATTTCTGTGTGTGACATATTGTGCATAGGTGGGTTGCCCTCTATGGTTGTTATTGCCCTGGCAGCTTTTCCTTGTGTAAGTTGATATATGGTGGGCTAGATGCTTCTCTCTAGTATGCATGCTTTAGTGATATGTGTCCATGCAGGTCTGTGAGTGATGTCCATGCATTGGTATGGCATGCTGGGCTTGGCATTGGGATGTGTGGGTTGTGATGTTGGGGTGAGTAGGAGGTGGTGGTGGAGAGATGGGACTGAGGGTGGGGTCGGGGTATGTGATGGCATACAGGTAGGGGGGATGATAATAGTATAGAGTTGACTTACCAGAGTCCAGTCCTCCTGCTACTCCTGCCAGGCCCCAGGATGCATGATTGCCAAGACTTGCTCCTTCCATGTTGTTAGTTGTGGGGGAGGAGGTGGGGGTTCACAGCCAGTACTCTGAACTGCGAGCTGGTGTCTTGCTGCAATGGAACGCACCTTCCCCCGTAGGTCGTTCCACCTCTTCTGATGTCATCCCTTGTTCTGGGGTGCTGCCCCACGGCGTTGACCCTGTCTACTATTCTCCGTCATAGCTCCATCTTCCTAGCAATAGATATCTGCTGCACCTGTGATCCAAATAGCTATGGCTCTACCAGGATGACTTCCACCACCATGACCCTTAGCTCTTCCTCTGGGGTGTCGTCGTGGTGCCATGGGTGTAGTGTGAGTGGTGCAGGTGAGGGTGTGTAGGGTGATGTGTTGGGGTGTGTGATGTAAGGTGCGTGGGTGGTGTATAGGTGAGGGTGGTATGTGGCTCTGGTTGTGTGAGTGCTCTGGCTGTCTCTCTCTGTTGGCCATGAATTGTAGTTGTAAAGGGTTGTGGGTAATGTGGGTGTGTTTTATAGTGGTGTGGGTGTGGTGTGTATGGGTGTCAGGTGTGCATTGTTTAAATTGACCAATGTAGTGTTGTTTTGTTTGAGTGTGTGTATTTTAAGCGCGGCGGTATATACCACCAATGGTTTACCGCCATTGAATGTCCGCCGTGGTGATTCGTGGGTCATAATGTTGTGGCCGTTGTTCTATTGACGTAACAGTGTGGGTTTTGATACCGCGAGATTATCACTGACCTTTGGGCTGGCGGACTTGTGTGTGGCTGAATAGTGACAGATTGGTATGTGTGTGTCATAATTTGGTGAACGGATATCCACCGCGGTGGAGGTATGTTGGCGGCAGTCAGCATGGCGGTAAGTGGGATTTACCACCATTGTCATAATGAGGGCCATGGTCACCTGAAATGATAAAAAAAACAGCATCTAAACAAGCTAAAAAAAAGAATAAGAATAAAAGAACATTCTATTTGTTCAAGAACATTAGTATCATTGACCACGTTTTTGAGGGAAACAATAACAAGCCTCTAAAACGTACACAAATGTTGTTGCAAACAAAAAACAAGTCACTAATATATTACATTTATTTAAAAATAAACAAGCAGCAAAAAGTCAAACAAAAAATAAACAAAAATGAAAAACAAACCATTGTGGATGTTCAAATGCGCTGTTATTGTCATTATAGTCATGGAAGTTTGTTCCTCTCTTAGCTTCCAAAGCAAGCTAACTCAACAGTAAACAAGAGTGCTGACAAAGTGAAATAAATAGTGTGAAGAGTAAGGACACATGTAACAGGGGCAGTCCTCACGGGAGGGTACATAAATGCAGAAAGAGGGAGCAGGAAGCATTTGCACCAATCTAAACCAAGCAAAGGCAAAAAAACAACCCAATCACAAACATGGGCGATACTTAAAGCCCATATTCTTAAAACAGTACGTCTAGAAGAGACAGCTCAAGCGCTGCGTAGGCGAGACCTAAAAAAGATGCTCTGGTCACAATTTAATACAAACACTTGACAACGCCATTATACTTTCATACTAACATTCTCTGCTCTTTTAGTTCATGAGAGATAACTACTTTGCCTAACAAATTCGAACATCGATCTCAATTACATCATAAACATTTCAGCGCATGAAAGTCCGCACAGTTCACTAAGGCTACGTTCTGACAGCCTGCAATTTCCACCAAGGCGGGGATACACGTGATGCCACAAAGTAATGCGGTGACACTAGAGGGGCCGTGAGCACATGTGAACTCGATTGCGTTAGAGGATGTTAATACATTAAGAAGCTGGCCACGATAACTTGTGCAAAGGCCTCCCCCACAGGGGGCCTAAAGGGCCAGTGCCTTAACGGCCGCCTTGGCCCGGAAGGGACCGGTCCCTCGCATGCGCATATTTTGAACAATTTAGCACATTTTTGGAATGGGCGCTGCACAGGAGGCACCCGACAGGGGGGGAAATGCATTATCTAGACAATTTCCTATTCATAGGGGGAGCTGATGATGGGACATGCTCCAGCTTACTACAAGCCTTTCACTCACTGACAGAAGAGATGGGGGTCCCTTTAGCAGGTGACAAGACGGTTGGTCCCACCACTTTACTTGTATTCCTAGGCATATAGCTAGACACAGTAGCCGGACCCTTCAGATTACCAGAGGAGAAAGTGGCAGATTTAAGAGCAGATATCAGGTCCCTGCTAGGGAAACAGAAAGGGAGTTAAGGACCATGGTGGACGAGATACTAAAGGTGGAGCCACAATTATTCGGGGCACAGGTCCAGCACACACCCATCGACAGGAAGATGGAGCTATGGCAGACAATAGTGAACAAGGTCAATTCAGTGGGACACCATCCACGCACCAGGGACGACATCCGCAAGAGATGGAACGACCTGCGTTGGAAGGTCAGGTCCATGGCATCCCAGAACAACATTGCAGTCCAGAAGATTGGGGGAGGACCTCCGCCAACACCAACCAACTACACTGACTGGGAGGAAAAGGTACTGGCCATCCTGCACCCTGTGGGACTCACTGGAGGAATGGACTCGGGTAAGTCGTCTACAATTACCCCATATCCATGACATCTGTAATGCATGCACCACCCCACCCCTCCAACATCCACCAGGACCACTACCCCACCCAGCCTAGGTTCACAAGATCCAGTCACCCTGCATGCACACAAACCCACTAACAGGCCCACATCCCTCCCCATGTGCACAGCCACCTACCCCTGCAAGGAACAACCAAGGGACTACACCACCCACAATGCACCTCCACATCCAAAGCAAAATGCAATGCAAACCTCACAAAGGCACCCTGCATGGCTCCAAAGTGTGAAAACCTGCACAAAAAAAAAAAAAAAAAAAAAAGTCCAGTCCTGAGCACCCTATCCGATCATGCAATTGTAACAGACATGTTCATTCTCCCCCAACAGGCACCACCACCCATACCACCCTGATGGACAGGACAAGGAGTGGCAGTGCCCCACAGGGAGACAGAGGCACCTCCCAGGACACTGGAGATGGAACCCTGGACATTGCCGAACACCCTGCCCCTCACACAGTCCTAGACTGTCATCATCCAGCAGCCTCACCCATGGCACCACTGACACCCCTACCACCCAGCCAACAACATCAGCCCAGGGTAACCGTCCCCACACCTGTGTATCCAGGCCACAGACTGGTGGAACACATGGACAGAGGCCACAGTCACCCCCTACCAACAGGGAGGAAGACGATGGTCCCAGCACAAGTGGTACCACCAGACCTGTGCAGGGGACACAGGCACAGGGGGCCAGGCCCAGTGGTAGGGCATCACTGGCCCATGGGGGAGGCCACAGGATTGATGCTGAAGCCCAGGACATGATCTCTGAAGTCCTGGGAGCGTATCACCATACCCAGGACAGATTGGCCCAGATAGTGTCCACCCTGGGGCAGAGTCAAAGGATGCAGGTAGCACACCACCAAGAGGCCATGGAGCAGTGGAAACTGCACAGTGCCACAATGGCCAACATAGCAGGTGCGCTGCTGCACCTTGTCCGAATACAGCCTGAGGCCCACACAGACCAGGAAGCCCCTATTACAGGCCAAGATACAGACCGGCCAACATCAGCGGCAGCAACTGGACATGTTCCCCCATCTCAAGACACACAGGAGACATGCATCTCAACCCGCACAGGCCAACACCAGGCAACCAAATGGATCCCTCAGGCCCAGATATGGCACAGGAACACCAGCCAAGACCAAGGCCCCCGTCAAAGAAGTGACTATGGCAAGAACTGTCCTCCAAGTGTCCCACTGAACCAACGACCAAACACTGGAAAATGTAGATGGACATACCACTACTGCCAACAAATGCTGGGACTATGTTGCCATATTGTACAATCACCAGTAGCCCACCCCCATCACTGTAAACTGCATAATGTAATCTCTGCACCAAATAAAACATCAGTTCACTAATTACAATGTCCCCTGTCATTATGTCGAAACAAATTGAAGTATGGATGCAACTGTATTATAAATCATTTATTCTTATCTGAGTAGCAGGAATTGCACCCCACGCATAACATGTTGTTGTGCCTACAGAATTGTCGAACTATTATACTATAATGTTACATGTCCTATGCAGACCTGGTCACAGTGGCAATGTCTATTGACCCAACACCCCCCTAGATGAAAAGGCACACTGACAGTATGCTGCACAGACAGCAATCTCATTGATTAGTCCCACATAGTTACTGGGAGTAGAATTGTATCAGTTGGGTCCTGGAATGTATATCTTCCCCCTCCTCATCATCACCATCCGTCACATCCCCCCTCTGAGGAAGCAGGTCTGGATATACAGCACTCTCCTCCTCCAAGAGGGGGATAGAATTCCTCACAGCCACGTTGTGCAGCATGCAGCAGGCCACCACTATTCTACACACCTTTTCAGGCCCATAGGCCAGGGAACCGCCAGAGACATGTAGGCAATTAAATCTAGCCTTCAGGAGACCTATTGTGTGCTCTATCACCCTCCTAGTTTGTCCATGGGCCTCACTGTAATTCCTCTCTGCATTTGTCCCAGGATTCCTCACTGGTGTCAGGAGTCAACGCATGTTGGAGTAGCCAGAATCACCTGAAAAAAGGGGCAAAACAGGACTGTCAATGACAATCCTCAGTGGCAGACAGCCTGGCAGTCTGCTATGTGTCAATAAGTGTCAGGCACACCTACATATGATCCATCCTCTGTCCCCTTGTAGTTGTTCCATCTTGTGTGGCACACTACTGTTCCTTAGCACAAAGGAATCATGGACTGATCCAGGGAACATGGCATTCACATGTGGGATGTACTGGTCTGCCTTACACGCCAATTGAATGTTCATGGAATGAAAGTTCTTCCTGTTTCTGTACACCTGTTCACTGACTCTTGGGGGGATGAGAGCTATGTGGGTGCCATCGAAGGCACCTGTCACATGGGGTATGTTAGCAAAAGCATAGCAGTCCGACTTGATGGCAGGGAGGTCAGCACTTTGGGAAACCTCTCATAGGACTGCAGGTGTTGTACAAATGTATTCAGGAATCTGGACAGTAGAATGCTAAACATTGGCTGAGAAAAACCTACACCCATGCCTACTTTCACTTGAAATGAGCCCTTGGCCAGGAAATGGAGTGCAGAGAGCACCTGCACTTCAGTAGGGATGGCATGCTGATTATGATTAGCCAGTCTCAGTGCTGGATCCAGTAATGCACGAAGTTCATGATTGGGAGCACAAGTGTGTCTGATAATGATGTGACAGTCCACCATGGTCAGCAAATCAACAAGTGGCCTGTACACCGATGGGGCCCTCCCTCGCCACAAGGGTCTGTACCTAGGAGGAGTATAGAACACATGTGAGGAACACGCATACAACTGCACACAATGTTTCCTATTCAGCACTGCTGGCATGATTGTGGACGACACAAATGCATTGTATGTGTGACATTATAGCAACATGACCACAATGATATATCAGGACTGTTCAGGTGAGCTAATGTATATTGTTTTATACCTATGGGTGTTTGGGGACAATAGGGCCTGCATGGTGCAGATGAGGATTTTACAACTGTGTAGTTAAGGCCAAAATGTCTGCCCCCTGTAATCGAGAAGTGTTGTGGTGGAAGTGACCACTAGCGGTTGATGTAATAGCGTAAGGCGGTGTTTACCGCTGTGTGCAAATTCATTGGTTAACATGGTTGTCAATTGCCATTCTTAGCGTATCATGATCGCCGCCAGTAGTGACTGTGCACACCGCCGTGGTGCGTACGCAAACTCATCGCCCCGACTTCACTTGACTCCCAGATCTTGTGCAAGCAGGTACTCCACTGTGTGTGCTGCTGTGTCCTGCCTCTGGTCATGGAAATGGCATGTGTGGCAGGGTAAAGGGCCCCGGCCTTCACCAGCGAGAAATATGAGACGCTCGTGACCGGGGTCCTGCCCATGTACGCCAAGCTCTACGGTCGGCCAGAGGTACAGGTGAGTGGGAGGATTGGGGTGCATGGATGGGTGTAATGGTGGTAGATGGCTGTATACATGCGTGCACCTGTGACACTGTATAGTCCTGGGTACCTGACATGCTGCGTATGTGTGTGTGCTGTTAGGCTGTTTAAAATGTCCGTCCCATAGTGGACGTATAGCCAGCTGTATATAATGGCCATTGTCCGACCTCAGTGTTACTTTTTCTGTGTCACTTATAGGTGAGCACCCATCAGAAGAGGTGACTTTGGCAGGCCATCGCCAGGGAGGTGCGGACCTGGGCGAGGAAGATCTGTGAGGCCCAGCTGGGGAAGTCCTCCCAAAGAGGAAGGGGTGCCCATCGGGCACTGACCCCCCCCTTATGCAACACATTCTGGCGGCTGCATACCCGTATGGGTGCTTGAATGCTGCATAGCAGTCACAGGTGGTCTCCTTGATTTGGGTGGGTGGGTGTGTGTGTGTGTTTTTTTGTTTTTTCATATGTAAGCTGTCTAGTCGCAGGGACTCTGACTGATGCCCATCTACATAATGGCCCCGTGGGGAGTAGGGTTGTAAGGGACAAGTCTGCAGTACGTCAGGTCCTTCAGTGCTGTGGGGAATGGCTGTAGAGCAGGGTTGTGGCCACTAGTCAGGGGCATAGCTATGTGTATAGCGCTGTGTGCTGCCTGGTGGAATATTTTCAGGGTGGGTGTATGTGTGAACCAGTTATGTACCTCCATTCAGCTATTTACAAGTGCCTCTCCTGTTTTGTCTCACCATCCCTGTTCTCTTGTGTTGTCTGTGTACATCAGCATCATCTGGCAAGGGAGTTGAGGCACTGGCGAGTGGGGATGCAGCGGCCCATGGTTCCACGGAGGCAGAGTCGTCCGATGCCAAGGGGACGAGTGGGTTGGAGGGCGAGGTGAGTACCATGGGGGAGGCAACTACCACTGGAGGTAGTGACTCTGATACCTCCTCCAATGGGAGCTCCCTGGCGGTAGCGGACCCTAGTGGGCCCACCCATTCTGTGTCACCTTCCACCACCACCTATACTATCACGCCCTCCCATTTGCTCCCCACCGAGTTGACTGTGCCCGCTCACCCAGAAGGGTGGACATCTCCTTTGCCCCAGGCACCTCCTCCCTTGCCCCAGTAAGCCCTGCTGCCCTCACAGAGGAGGCTATTGACCTCCTGAGAACCATCTCTTGAGGGCAGACAACCATCGTCAATACCATCCAGGGGCAAGATTCAGAGGTGCAGCAGACCAATGCCTATCTGGATGGCATTCACGGTGCCGTGTCTGGCCTACAGAGATCTTTTCAGCCTCTGGCCTCCTCTTTGACAGCAGCCAGAGTCCCTGGTCATTCCATCCATCCTCCAACCACCTCTACCCCTTCCAGCACCCCACTCCCTTCACCTGTCCAAAGCACACAATCTGAAACCCAGGTACACACCTCAACACACAAGAAGCACACTTCAAAACACAAGCACCACACCTCCCACCACAGGCATACACACACCAACATCCACTTCCCTCAGTGTGTCCACCTCTTTCGCCTCCCTGCCTGTCCCCTCTCCATGCACACCCACAGGCACTGCACCCTCATTCAATGTTGATGACCCTATTCTTGCAGTCACAATATCAAACATCCATTCATGCACCCCAGACACCACACCTGCACTCACCACAGCGACTTTAGTTGACACAAGCAGCACACTCACCAGACTTGCAGACACCCAGACAACATACATTTACACTGCCAGCCTGTCTTTTCCCACTGTGGCCACCCCCGTCCTCCCAAGACACTCAAACGCTCCATAACACCCACCCATCACACATCCACCACACCTCAGTATACTGTCCAGTCACCTGCACCCACGTCACGCACACCTACACCTACACCTGTCACGTCCACTCCTTCTACCTCCACTCCCAGGCCTTCATCCAGGTCCACCCCAATTGCCCCTAAGAAACATTTCCTATCCCATGTAGACCTATTTGAATCCACTGGCCCACCCCGTCTTGTCCCTAAACGTGCACACCTCCTTGCCCTGTCCACTCCTCCCACGTCACAGCCCGCTCCTGTCCACCCTTCCCATTCCCGTGCTACCTCCCCTGTGAGAAAGAGACCCCATGCTGGCCCTGGAACATCTGCCGCACCCCAAGCCAAGTCTGCTCCACCAGCTGCAAGCACAAAATCCAAGCTCCCTCCACCTTCCAAACGTAAATCAAAGCCCCTCCTTCCCAGTCATAAGTCCCCACCCCCTGCCCCTGAGGTGCCTGGATGCCCCATTGTTGCCCCTAAGAGGTGGAGTACCTTTGCATTTATGGGAGTCAAGTTGGAGCCAATGTGGCCCATCGGACTACATACACTGGACTGGCCATTTGTCCTATGTTGCACTTATATTGCTCATTGAGCTGAATAAAAATTCATGTGTGGCCAGTGTTGTTTATGGCACATTCAGGATCTGTGGTTCATTGTTTCATTGGTTGGGGGTGTTGGGCACATGTGTGTACTTTGGACAGGTCGGATTTGCCTAGTGTCGGGTAAGTACCTCTTGCTGTGGGGTGTATGGTTTGTGCTGCTGTGAAGGGTTGTGGGAGCGTTGCAGGGTGAGTGGAGTGGGTGGATATGTAACTGTGCCCTTTCTTCCCTTTTTTTAGTAGGTTGCAGTACTTACCGTCATAGTCTTCGTCGGCGGTCTCGGTCGTGGAGGTATATGGCAAGGAGTAGGGCAGGCATGATCTGCAACTCTTTATCCATGTCTGCTTCGGTGTGTTGTGTGTGCCTTAGGGGAGTGTTTCTTTTTATTTGGTTCATTTCCACCTGACTTTGTGTGGCGGTGGTTCCCGCCCCGGAACTGACAGCAGTGTAGTGCTTCATTATTTGATGGGCGGGTAGGGCTTTTCCCTTGCCCTGTGGGCAGGCTCTGCCGTCTTTGTCGGCACTCTTCTGCAGGCGGTGAGTGGTTTTCAGGCTGCCTGCGTTTATGGTGGTTCATTATTTGGCTGTTCAGATCGCATGTCTGTGCGGTGTTTGCCGCTGTGTTCATAATGAGGGCCTTAGTCTGCACTATGCATGACAATTGCATAAAAAGCACTCTTCTCAGTGGCAGGACCAATATTTGATTGGAGGCCCGTCATCATAATAATTCTCCTCATTGTATGGTTGCCAAATTTCGACACTCGCATCGTAATCATTGTCAGGATCCATCCCAAATAAAGGATACAACATATCTGTCCTTCCTTGGGCAGGTGGCTCTTTGACGGAAACCAAGCACAGCCTCATTTAAGTCTTAGCAGCGCCAACTCTGAGAGCACAATGCTTGTCCTCCGGCCTCGATGGAGTCAGTGTCGAGGTTGCAGGTACCAGCACAAAGCATCGCTCAGGAGGCTGAACAGGAGCTGTTGGAAACCCAGAGGTGGATTTATATGGCCCAACTGGCAGCAAGGGTGAACCCACTGGCGGTACACCCAGATGGAGGGCCTCTTGGCTCCTTGGGGCCCTAAGGCACACCAGAGGGAGTCAGTAAGAATCCTAAGAGCGGCAGTATGGCCTTGGTGATCTCTTCGAACTGCTTCAATGTTGCAGATGGTCCTGGAAACTTGGGTTGTGCCACGTCAAGGTTTCACATAGGCTCTGATGTCAATTTATTTCAGGAATAAGATCAAGAGACAGGGTGATGCCCTTGTGCCTTATCAGAAGTATAAGAGTAGCGTGAAGACGCAGAGTCACGCTTGGAGTGTGTTTTTTTCTTTTACTTACACGAAGACTTGAAGAACAATGACAACTGACCTCAGGAACAAAGCCTGCAAACTCTGGACTGGGAATGGGACCAACTTTTTGATTTGAACCAGTCTTGTTGTGGAGTCTTCTGGTGCTTGGTAAGAGTTTCATCTCACACTCTTGTATGGTTTTCAGGTTCATAGACAAGCAGACCTGATGAGGATATGTCCCAGACATTTGCTTGCAACAGTCCATACAGGGTTTGAATTTTGTTGTCTTGGGAGGTGACATTTTCTTTGCACACTGGGAAAAAAAGTTGAAAACTGTTTCAAATAGAGGAGCAGTAGCTACGGATCCATATCTGGTGGCGTGAAAACAAAGGAACTGATGTCAGCACGCAGAAGTAGCACCTTTATAGGCCCTACATCATATTTCTAAAACCGACTAGGGTTTGTGTGGAGTCACACTACACCACCTACTGGCATGCAGCAGTACTGCTCAACAGTTTCTAAATCCAGTCTGACATCTACGGAATATTCAAAAGGTGAAGAATCTGCGGTTAGAAGTCTATCAGAAAACCACAAATGCTGCAGTGCATCAAAATGTATAAAGCGTGCACACTAATCCACATCTGGCACCCACTGCAGACAAAGGCTCAGATCAGTTAGGTATTGTAATGGCCAGTATATCTTTCTAGAAGGATGTAATTATCCATTGCCTTATAAAGCTAGAAATAATCCATAATTCACTTCCTCAAATTGCCGAGGGAGTTGTTTGTAAACAACAGATGACAAAGTGGCCCCAGTGATTAATGTTCAAGCTTTGAAGGGGGGGGGGGGGGGGGTCACGGTCAACATTCTTCTCATTCTCTTGAGTTTCTGTTGTCTACAATTATATAAGGATAGTTAGAGGGTATATGCTTGGTCCCAGACAGACCACAGAAAACTCTGTCTTGGAAAGAACACAGAGGACAATTGAGTACATTAAAAAATAAATCAATTTTAAAAACGAGCTACCACAGTTTCTTAAAACTGGTTGAGAGCTAGTGTATGTTTCATTTATATAGTTCTTCTGCAATGATTTACTGTTATGTGTGAAGAAAAATGAGAAAGGAGCTGGGTTGCATTGCTTTTGATCTTGCCTCTTCAAGCACTTAACTGAGATATAGGGGACCAGAGTAGGTTTGGCACTTGAAACCCAGTTACACATAAGTTGTCCACTGCAGCACACATCTATGTCTACATAAGCTGTTCTGACAACAAAGAATACGTTCATAGTAGAAAGTGAGCACAGGGTCTCTCAGCAACCTGATGCCACTTGACAAAGGTCCCTCCAGAGGCAAGAGGCATCCGTACCCTCTTTAAAAAAACATTTAGGATGGAGCGAGCATCAGTATCTGACGCATTGGTAGTCCTCTAAATCAACTTGATGTCTTTCACATCTTGGTATTCGTATATTCTGGGGGCACCATTGAGTTATTTGACATTTATTCTATGGTACCTGTATATCATATAGCTCCCAAATTGTCAGCCTAATTCTTCCATTGACAAGGAATGAGGCCTTAAGCCCAATTCTCCCATTGGCAAGGTGTGAGGGCTTTTCACTATATATTATTAGAGCAATGAGTGGTTACTGGGCAGTGTCTGTGGCGAGGGTACTGTTTATCACTGGTTACACAGCATCTTAAGATATCATTGTACTACAATTAGCTAACCAGGTAACATCTTGTGGGTACTGGAGTCTAGCTTGGCTGTGAAGGTGGCAGTCTCTTAGAGACACTGATAGAGCTGACAGTAAATACCAAAGATGCCAAATTTGACTGCCAGACTGTGCATGAGCTCTGGCCATATTCTTGATGCGAGCTGTAACTGAGATTCCCCCGTGCTTTAATAAGGGAATCCTGTGAGGGAAAGTTGTTTCACAAAGGATGTGTGTTTTGTTTGTGCCCACTTGTGCTTGAACTCATTTTAGGGTGTTCAGAGAGGGAGGTTAAAGTGTGGAATAGCATTTCCAAGTGGATTTAAATTTGGGCTTTACCTGCAGTGAACAGAAACTAAAAATTGTGTATTGGACCAGACTGTAAACAAGGGGATTACCCTCAGCACACCAGCTGGGGCTAAGTGATTGGCTAAGCCAAGAATCACCTGAACAGATGTTTCTCCTCCTCCTCTTCCTCCCGTCCCACCTTGCACAGCCCCTTAACTTTAAGCAGTGGTGGTGCTTTACAATTGAAAGTGGTTGGGGGAATATTTTCAGACTTTGTGAGAAACAAGTAATGCCATTAGCCTCAATGGCAAAAGCTTTCGATTGTGGTCTGTTTTAAACAGTGTTTATAATGGGCCACGATTGAGAGCTCTGGAGTTGAGGCTGAAGGCAGTATGAGTTTTTCACACTACCTGTAAGGGGGTTAAAAACATTTTTTATTAAAAAGAAAAAGTTTACCTACCCACTGCCCTGTTGTTCTTCAGTCCAGGCAGTCCACCAGTGGTTCCAACGAGGGGTTCCACAGTTAACTCCCGTAAACATTCCAGATGCTACTCTCATGCCGCAGTTAATGTTACTACCACGTGAGACGAACCAGGGTTAGTTGGAGTTGGCTGTCTTGGTGCTCAATTCAGGCACTGGGGGGCTGTGCCTGCTCTCCACCAAAGTGTCAAATACAGCTTCGGTTGGAAACGTTTAAAGTGCACATAAGGCTGGCCGTCACAAGACAGCCGGATAATCTGCATGCACAGGTTAAACTGGAGTAGCCAACACTGCTTACTGCTGCTGCCAATCAGCAACAATGGCACCACCCCACCCTCAAACTCTGATTAGGCTGGCCACACTGAAAATAAAATGGTAATATTTTATTTTTCATGTTTGCTCTGCTCGCAGCAGGGAGGTGACACTCCTCTGCCCCAATGGAGGAACAGCACTGACTTTAAGGTCAACCAAGCAATAGTGCTAGGGTGTTTATTTGGCTGTATGGCTTAGGGCTTGCTTTTTCTTTTGGTTCTCAAAGCTACAATTTCTATTGGTTGTAGGAGTTAGGCCTTGGTTTCCTTTTGGTTCATAGAGCTAGTGTTTTTATTGATTGTAGTACTGAGGGTTTGGCCTCATATTGGTTCCCAGAGCTAGGGTTGCCATTGGTTGTATGGTTTAGAGCTTGGCCTCCTATTGATCCCAGAAGCCAGGGTTTCTATTTGTTACGACTTAGAGTGTGGCCTTCTATTTGGTGCAAAGGCCTAGGTTTCCATTGGTCCAGATCACGTGATCACTATGATTATTTAAACCAAGGGTTTACTTATCCTAAATATACACCCCTTATATACATTCACAAGGTGACCATAACTACTACTGAACCACCTATGTCACCCATATAAACGTCATCAACAAAACTAACTGCAACACCCAAGCCACACCGACTATCAAAATTAACACACTAACTGTAAATCCACAACCCAAACAAGTCACAATGTCATATGCCAGGAGAACAGTAAAAATCAAGGGAAGGAGAAAGTGTATGGAAACTAGGTTCCTGATCGCACTTTTTCGCCTGAACCCTCCATGCAGCATTAAAACCACTAGACATAGCAGCTACATGAGTACTACCTTCTACAAAAGTATAACATATGTGCACACAGCTCTCCAATCTCAAAATTCTCTAACCCAACAGTGCCCTCACCACCTCCACCTCAGGCTGCAACTAGACTAACCCCCAAATCCTCCCACACTCTCCTGTGCCTCGTTCCACCTCACATTCTACACCACACGTCCCCCTCATAACACTGTTATATAACATAACTTAAATGCTTACCCTCCAACAAGAGATTCATGAACAAAAAATGCTTCAACATTTTAATCTACCTTCAGAAACTACACCAGATCTGACCTTCATTACAGAAACAACATGGTTCAATGGTTCAGCGAAGACTGCACTAACATGCCACAAAACCAACCTGCTAGAATTTTGTATCAACAAAAATCATATTGACAAAACTGGGAGGCCAAGCTGTCACCCATAAAACATCTCTAAAAATAACACATTGAAACCCACACCGTTGACGGCTAAGAATCCTTAATGATAAGATGTTATCCCACTCGAACCACCACTTTTTCCTTCCACCTAATATACAGACCATCACGCAGAAATACTAACTTTAAAGATGGCTTGCCAGATACAGTGACCAAGACTAATCTGAACCACCGAGACGTATACACTCTGAGACCTCAACATATTGTCTGACATGCAGAATCTAACCACAGCCATAACATCCAACCCTGAGGCCATTAGGGCCTTTAACCTCCAACAGATTGCTTATAGCTCAACTCACTCTGCTGCACACACTCTGGATGTCATAGTTAGCCCCTTGGGACAGACCACAATAATAGGCAATTGGCCCATAAGTTGCAGTGCCAGAACACCCTCACCTTCAAGGTCAACACACTTATCATTGACAACAATTCAAAGGCACTAAAAACCAACAACAAAGACTCATATAGACGATGGAAAAACTAGACCACCACAAACTCCACTCATCTCTAAAGAATCCCAATAAATATGCGACCTCAACACATACTACCACTCCTGGAAGGGGAAACGTGCTGTCATGCCTCGGAAACAAATTACCATCTTGACTGGCACGCAACAATATGGTTGAAAAAGAGTCAGTTGGTTCTTGAAACTGAAAAAGTGCTGCAGACTGGAGTACGCTTTGGTTGTGATAGTGTTGGGAATTTCCCAGAAGCAGGGATGGATCTGGATTGGTTTCAGATTTTAATTTGTCAGATTTATCGTTAAGCCGAATCTATGGAGCAGGGAGATAGCGGCTTGTGTATGCAGCACGCATCCGATTCTGCACTCTATCAGGCCATTATACAAATAAGGGAAAACATGAATACCGTCTTCACAGGTGAACCGCTGCTACTGCTAGACACGAAGGGCGATTCTTTGAATTGATAATGGCAACAACTTACCACGAATCTCAGATACTTATGGTGAGTTGGGTGGATGGGAATTCAGAAATATGCATCTTTGAGGGTCAGTGCCCTACTTGGAGGGGTCACGGCAGCTCCTGAAAACTCAGGGAGGCACAGAAACGAAGCAGGCGGCCCAGAAGACATGCATGGCGAAGTTGAGGACAACTGCTTCTTGTGGGATTTACTGGATTTTTCAAATAACTTCAAATTGGATGAGGTTCAGCGATGGGCAGGGAGGAGTTTGAGGGACTGCTCCCTTAGCTCCTTTCAATGCATGGTGCACCAATCTTGCACTTCCTGAAGTTGTGATCGTGCTCCAAACACTAAAGGCAAATAAAGTGTGGGTCCGTCACAAATATATGTCGGTGGCAGGTGCCACATGGTTTGTAACCTGCCTTTTTGATTGACATCCTCACACCAAGACTTGAAAAGATATTTGAAAAAAGGTCGAAAAATGTTAGTAAAAAAAAAAAAGAAAAATCAACAAATGTGACTGGGAGTAGCTTTCTATGGATCTGAGCTGACTGGGGTGGAAAGAAAAGAACTGATATCAACGTGATGCGGTGGCACCCATAAAGGCACTGTGCATGTAACTTCTGATGCAGCTGCCATGCGGAGCTGAACAACGCCAACTACCATTGCGAAGGTGTACTGCTGTGAAAAGTTTCTAGATCCAGTCTGACACGTGGGGAATATTCTAAGGTAAGGAATCTGTGGCTAGAAGCCTCTATCAGATATGTCCTCGTGAGGGCCTTTTACTACCTCTTTGCAGACTATTCTTTTGGCACTTATGTTTTTGATGACGTGATTTTAGGCACCAAGAGCATTGAGAGAAGGTGTGACATACAGCAGTCTGAGATTTTGATGCCTTGGTGCCATGTTTGTGTGATTGGGGTTAGGAACCCAACTACGATCGAGAGGCCTTTTGTCCTTTCTCAGCTCCTAAGCCTTCTCTCAGTATTGACTGGAACCAATAAGTTGCGGAGCACCAAGACTTGTATTTCTGAAAGGCTTTTTCTGTTGATCTGCTCCAGGTTGTGGCTCCCACAAGTCTTGCATCCGTGCTTTTTGTGTTGGAGCTGGAGGAGTAGGAGTACTCACAAACCGTGGCGTTGTCTTTGTCTTCAAGCCCTTTGATATCTCTGACTCAATGTCCAGGCTCCCTCAAAAGGAGATATTGTGTTGGCCCTTTTCATTGCTGGCTCCACTGTAGACATCAGAGTCTCCAGATGCAAGGGAGTGTGTGTTACCTGTAAAATAGTTTCCCTTGTATTTGCCTTCCTCTTTGGTGCCGATGATCCCCTCTCCCTTCGACATCTCTTCAGCAGTGGTCTTCATGCTGTGGGCTAGGCTACACACCTGATAATATCTTAAGTTTTTTTTTTAATTTGAACTGTTAACACATGGCAAAGTCCTGGTAGCTGTGTTCTGGAGAGAAGACAAATTGCAGACCAGGTGTTGCGGGTACTAAGCATTGCACTGTGGGCACCTTCGAAATGGGATCAGTTCCATCACCCCCCCCCACCCAACATTCTCCATTCCTGATGGAAGGCGCAAAGTGCTTGTTGAGTCAGTTCTTTAGCGACTGGTTACTGATATCTATACCAAATAGTGTGTGGGGGGGGGGGGAGATGTTCGAGGACAGCATCAGCTTGTCCGTGTCAAGCAGGCCTCGAGAAAGGGTGTTGATAGCGAGCTACAATACCCACATCCAATTCCGAAGGCTGAGAAAAAAAAATCTGAAAACAGAGCTGACAACCATACAAATTATCTCAAAAAGGAGGAGTTAATGGACCTCGTGATTCAAAAGACTTCTTCAAAGAAAAACAAGCTGCAAACCAAAACTAGATGGCAGGAGTGTGCACAGCATGTGTATCTACAGCCATCCATGCTACAAACATGTCTTTACTGTGCCAAATACTAGTTCACTAATATTTGGTGACTAGCTAACAGGGCTAATGAGTATCTGAAAGTGAAAATCTGAAGCACTGGGCGGGGGGGGGGGGGGGGATGGGGGCACCGGGAAAGCAACCGGGGATCAGTTAGTCCTGTATTCTTTTTTATTTCCAAAAAGGAGCAGTTGCAAAAATACGTAAAAAACATCAAACTCATTATTATAATAAGCCAGTCTGGACAGCGCATTATCAAACAACAAAGGTTATCGGGAGAATTTAAGATGATCAGCAGCATCAGTGAATAAAAAAATCGTGAAATTGATCCATCATGAATAAGATGACAATATATCTCAGTTCTTAGGTTAATAAAGATGAAGTGCCAGACTTCCGCAAAGCACGACTCCACGTTCAGGCCTGGATGATACCATATACAGCTTCCTGTTATCCACATTCATAAGAAAGGACAATTTGGATCAGTATATACACACTGTATTACCCCCCATACCATACAGGCCTGCAGCTAACCAATCATCGAGGCCCAAATTGTCTGCTATTCAGTCTAGCACTGGTGACCAGATACTCCTCCCTCGCCTATTAGCCCCCCTTTCCTTACAGTTATAGAGCGATCTCTCTAAATTATTATATATAATAGATGCGCAAACCATCGTTCAGTGGATGGTTCCGTGCATTTCCATGCTGTTGCTATTAGGAGGCGTGCTACTACCATAGAGATAAAATCAAAATACAACTGCCCCAGTTCTCCCAGGAGACCCTGATCAAAACCAAACAACATCATAGTTGGACTAATATGGGCCTTGGTTACAACTTCTTCCAAAATGCCTCGGTCCCTTCTTTGAATGCCTGTAGCCTCCCACAACCAAAAAAAACATATGGGCCATATCTGTCGGACCCCATCTCCAGTGGGGGCACTCATCCTCCTCCTTGCCACAACCAAACAGCTTGGCAGGAGTTTAATACAGTTCAACGTTGTTTTATAATGCTGAGTTCTCAAAATAGAGAAGTACTTTCACTCCAATCTTGATTGAGGCCTGCAGAGCTACACCCACTCACCTTCTCTTCTAGTCTTGCCTCTTGTGATTCTACGTCATCAGAGACCATATCTGTCACGGTTTTATAAATCAGCCCAATCTTGCTTCTCGGTTGCTAAAGTAGGTTTAAAAGGAGAATTTCGTCAATGGAAAAAGTTTCTTCCTTTAACTTGTTCATAAATTCCCTAATATGCAGATAATTGAAGAACATCCTTGCCCCCAACCCGAAGTCCTTCAGCAGCTGCCTTTGTGAGCAGATGTCACCCAGCCTACTCAGCCTACGTAGTTCCCATTGCTGACAGATACCATCATGGGAGGGTGCAGGAAACATTGGCGGTCACCACAATGGAGTGACCGATTAAAACGTTTAATACTCATCTGCTTCTTAACCTTAGTCCAAACTAACCAGGCTGCCCCCATGGCCTTGAACCTCACTTTCTTGTAGTAACTCGGCTCAATCTGACTTAACAGGCACACTCTTGCCACCTTCCCAAGGGCAAACTCATAAATGGTTGGAAGTTCCGAACATTACACAGTCATCCATCATGCCCCTCCTTGCCCCCATATGTTGCAAGAGTGCAGCCCAATAATAAAACAAGAAGTTGGGAGCTGCTCCCCCCGTACTCGAGGGAGAGCTAAGAATTTGAGGGCCAGTCTTGTCCTTTTGTACTGCTATACAAAATTATTTGTCCAGATGAGATCCAATTTCTTAGCAATAACCCTTCTAACTCACGTGGAATGGTTCTGAACAAATAAAGCACTTTTGAGAGCACCGTCACCTTTAACACGCTAAATCTTCCAACTAAAGTATGAATCAACCCAATAATTTGCCTCAGATCTGTGCTGATCTTACCCAATAGAGGGTTAAGATTTATCTTGCAATTGGAACCTACCTTAGGTGATATTCTGATCCCTAAGTAAGTGTCAGTCTCTACCCTATGGCTATCTGGCTTAACCATATTATCAGTACATACTTGTTTTTTTTCCTTATTGAGAAGATAACCAGAGATTGACACATATTTCTCTGTCAATTTTTCCACCTCAGCCAGAGAACTTAAGGGGTCTTGTGTGATAACAGCAATGTCATTGGCGTAAGCTAAAACTTTTGCTTCATTGTTTTCAACCCTGACAGGCTTAATAACCTGGTTCCTTGATAAATGTTTTATCAATGGGTTGATATAAAGGGCAAAGACAATGGGAGAACAGAGACAACTTGCTGTCTTGTTTCCCTAGTGATTGCGATCCTACCAGACTCTAGACCCATGATTTGAAGTTGGGCGAATGGAAAATGATACAGAGGCCTTATTGCCTTGATCAGCCCTGGGCCTAACCCCTTGCACCTCAGAGTTCTCCGGAGATAACTCCAGGACACTCTGTTGAATGCTTTCTCTGCATCAAGGAGAATCATAGCCACAGGGTCTCCAATCAACTCAGCAATACTGAGAAACGGAATGGCACGTCTAACATGTTTGGTGGAGCCTCTGCCAGGCTAGTCCCGTATTCAATGCAGGGTAAGTGGTGCAGTACGAAGATGTACATAGTGGTTAGCAATCTTCAAGCGCCTTTTCTCAAAACTGCCAGGTCATATGTAGCTTTCTGTGTTCGAGGCACAAATGTGCTTGGCTCACCAACAGCAGCCACAGGCTCAATCAGTAAGGAATTACAGCTGAATTCATGTCCGGAGCCAACCACAGCTGTAAACTTACAACTCTGAAACAGTAGTCATGAGAGATTGTTCAGGTATTAGAGTGATTAACTATAGTCAGCAGGATAATACCAGCCCTCAGGTGAAGAGGAAAAATGTATGCATCCCTCTACTGCTGAAAAAATTGGATGTTGGGTGGGAGAGGTGAAAGATGGCATGGAGGGAGACAATGCAGGCTGAGACTACGTTCAGCCCTGGGATGTATGTTGGCAGGCCTTTGAAGTTTGGTCACGCAGTAGCACTGTATTCTGCAAGGTCCTCGTGCTCAACGTGGCTCAGTTTATACAAATGTGCTGTTATGGGAACAGAACATAAAGATAAACGCTGTGGTTGGGGCGCAGCAGGGCTACAAAATAAAGGTAATAAAAGCAAAATAGTAATGGATGGTAAAGCTTGAATTTATCACGGTCACTGGTAATTATGCAGATCCACGTCCCAGCCCACTTTTATTTTTGCTTAATGTGCATTTCGAGCCAGGTATTAAACATATGCTTATTAGACTTAGTCCTGCTCCTCAGGAACAATTCAGTCCAAACTGCTAGACGCTGTCTCTTCTGAACCGAAACACAAGCACTCTCAGGCTTGTTTCATTATTAACTGGTCTGGCATTGCCTGTGTTACAGAAAGAAGGCTGTAAGAGTGGTTTGACGTCAATTTATTTTATGAATATAATGTTACCGGGAGGAAGGGGGGGGGGGGGGGGGGATAACAGAATAATACCAAAAAAAACACTTTCATACCAACAGTTGTCAAGAAGGTATGGCTGTCTTCAGGTAAGGAATAGTTAAATGAGATATAAGGTGAGGAAACCTTACTGTCAAAGGTAATGAGGTTGTAGAGAAAAGTATGCCTCTATGCTACTAATGCAGAGGAAATTGTTGGACAAACAATATGGAACAAAAAACAGTAAGTGGAAATACACTGATCAATTTGGGGGAGGGCTAGGGAGACACTTGCTTCCCTCCACCCCAACTTTATGTGTGATAATCCAACAAACAAAAACTGAATGCTATAGTGAAGACGACATAGTTGACTGATTTCTTCTACACTCCGACTCGGCATCTCCGCTCCGCCGACCTCGCCCTCGCAACCGTCCCACACATCCCCAGAACTACAGCCGGCGGTAGATAATTCTCGCACCTCACCGCCAAAACGTGGAACACTCTTCCCATCCACCTGCGCCAGACCAAAGACCTCCTTACCTTCAGGAAAGTCCGCAAGACCTGGCTACTCGGGGAGTAGCACCCCCCCCCCCCCCCCCCCCTTTAGCCCCTTGAGACCCTCACAGGTGAGTAGTGCGATTTACAAATTCCTGATTGATTATTTTCTTTTTCATCAACCTCTGAGCTAAAATAGGGACAGTTCATTTGGGTGTGGTATATTTTGACTTTCTGCAATTATTTAATTACAAATAAAATTCTAGTTAATCTTCTGTGATCTTAGCTCATGAGGACCAACCACTTGAAAGAATACTTCTTTAAAGATAGAGATTTCATATACAGGAGATTATGTAATTGTGTTAGGCTGTCACAGGAAATACATGTTGATGGATTTCATTTATGTAGATGGGGATATAATATTAGGGGAATGGGTCGACCGGGGTGTACATTATTAAGGTTTGTGATTACATACAATGATGAAAAAAGTAGTGATAAAACAAAAAAGAATCCCTTCACACTCATAGGAAACATGCACAAACAGAACCTGCTGATTTGGGTTACTCAAGACATGCAAGAATAAATGAAACCTGAGCCATTGAGACATGTCTAAAAAGAGAAGAAGCAAAAAAAATAAAAATAAAATAAAAAAAAGAGGAACGAATAAGAGACATGAACATTAAGAGCTAGGTGCATTAAGAAGCAACCTATGCACCAATCAATAAATGCAAACAGAAAGGAGGCAACATCAAACAAGCATTTGCAGTGCAACGGGTCTCGCATTTGCTGAAGTTAGAGCTGTTAATGTTGTAAAGTCCTAAATGGACTTTTCCTGCCACTTAAATTGAAAATGAAAAGTAAAACAGTTGACATAAGCAAGCAGTTTCAAAGCACCATGACCACCATAAGCATGTGCATGAAAAAAAGTTTGCTTGCACTCGAACGTATCGGCAATCGTGCAGTTATCCATGTAACAGGGTCGATGTCCAAGGCAGGTACCAAACTGCCAGAAGGAGGGACAAACGTAAAGGATTTACCAGTAATAACAGGATTTTTCAAAGACAGGCCTACGAACGAGTGATAGTGATGGGTGTGGCGTGGGTGTGGTTAAATGCCCACAGATACATTAGAACAGGTCAGAGCGCTTGCGTGCTCGACCTAAAAATGGCTAGCAAGAGATCTGCTCTTTACACCTATTGACATGCATTAGGTACAGATGCAACTCATGTTTGTAAACATAGGAAATAAAGCGCGCAGGAAACATAAGGATAATTTATTGTCTAAGGTCTGTATCATTGCAACATATTATTGATCTGTACAGGGTACGACAACAAGACAAATGTAAATACAAGTCGGAAACAAATGTTCCAGAGTTAGAATCCCTGGACAGGTCAACCTGCAGGATGCCAAGATAATCATTTACAGACTTAATATAAAAAGATAACATTAAAAACGCCATTAGGCTCCCAAGTCTCAGAAAAGAACATTGACCAAGGTGATGTTCTTGCAGTGCCTTTGGTACGTGTCACAATGGCATTTTATTGCCTTGAATGCTGATTTTCACGGCATGGTCATAGCGGTTCTTTTTCTTGATGTCAGAAAACTTTCGCATCGACTTGTCTATACGGCTGATTCCTTTTTTAACGTTTCCCTGAAAAAAAAAAAAGGAAAAAAAATAAAATCAGATGCCAGATAGTGCGAATTTCAGAGGGACAAACTGGATTGTTCCACAGCATGAAACACGGTCATAAAACATGGTGCTTAACTGCTGGTTCTCCCGAACCTGTGTAAATTGTGTAGGGTGAACGGAGGAGCGGGAATACGGTGGGAGCGGTATTAACAGCTTGGAAAACCTTTTTCGCCATGTCCACTATCAAGAAAATCTCAGTTGGCTTTTACGTTTAAGACAGGTTTTACATAATAAAATTTGGTTAGCAACCATGAATAATGTGATCATCGCAGTGAAAAAACTGACACTTCAGTAAGTAGTTTCAAGGACAATTGTCCGACCGCCGGCCAAACTAAATACTTAGCGCTGACTTTGTGAACATGTCAACAGTGGCGGCCCGTCTTTAGGGCGGAGGGGCCACCCCCCGCCACCTTTTGCCTCCCATGAAGAGTGTCTGTCAGGCTGAACAAAGGTCAGCCTGACAGACACTCTTCATGTTCAGGTCAGGCAGCCAGGAGCAGACATGCGCAGACTCCTGGCTGCCTGAGCTGAACTTTGCTGGGCTGAGGAGATCACAGCTCCTATGGGTGTGACCTCCTCAGCCCAGCAAAGGTGCCTCGAGGCCCTCCCCTGGGTGACAAGGAAAGCGTCACCAATTAACACTCTCCCTGGGCACTTCAGTTTAAGCCCTGAAGTGCCCAGGGCGAGTGTCAATCAGTGACACTTCGTCATAGAGTGGGGTGGGGTCAGCAGTCTCACTGACCCCATCCCATTCTGTGACGAGGCTGGCACTTCTGCCTTCCCTCATTGGCCGACCTTAGGGAAGGCAGCAGTCCCAACCCGCCTGGGACCTGGAGGCCGAAGGGTGGGTGTGGGTGTGTGGGTGTGATGTTTCAAATTGAATGTTTGGTGCGTGCATGTTTGAATGGTATGAATGTTGTTAATGGATGTGCGTGCATTTGTGTCTGTGTGTGAAAGAATGTGTGTGTCTGTCCCGCCCGCCCCCCTCCCTCCTAAAGCTGCCGATTGCCACTGCATGTCAATTGTTAGTTTTCGAAATAGATACATCTAGGATGAATAAAACCAATCCATTTTCAAATATGCTTTGCAGAAAATGTAAATAACAGACGAAAAAAGACAAACATTAAAAAACACACATCCTGGGACTTCAGTCAGACCTTGTTGCAATATACTACATGAGTATATATCTAAAAGACTAATCTTTTATAAAACTGTTAGCTTTAAAAAGGATATTTAAAAACATAAAACCGTATTATCAGAAGGAAAGTCTGATTGGACCCCAGGGATGTCAACACGAACTGTACAACCACTCGCCTTGAAGGGTATGTAACAAAAACAAAAAAAAAAATCACAACCCGAGACCAGCTCTTTAAAAAACAAAAACAAAAAAACACCTAGCGTCAGTTTTGGGAAGTGTAGGTGGAAGTGTGCGAAACTACGAGCATGTCAAGCTGGAAAACAAGTGCTACAGGTGATTTAATGTGGCTGGATCTCACCAAGATTCACATGCTTTCTAATATGGAGCATGGAAGATTAAAAAATGCAAAGCGCAAGATAGGATAAAATTAACGGGGCTTCCCGAGCGTTCATACAAAAACTCAACAGGATTTACTACTAAGAATTTGGGATGACCTGTGTGTCACTTCTATATAAAGTTAACAAAAATGGATATTATCCAAAAAGCATTCGCTGAATGTGCTCTTATGTTTACAGGTAAAGTTTTGTAGCAAACTGAAATCAATGCCACAATCCATGTATGGGATTGGTCTAAACTCGTACAACTGTCAGCAAAACATGAAATAGCTGCTTGGTTAACCTGAGGACAGTGGAGTGATTCACATTGTGCCACAGTAACTTTTATATCAAGATGTGTTTTTAACGCTGGGACGTCGGAAGGCATCCGATATAGTCCCCAACCATATGTTGAAGTGGGTTATGTGTTTCCCCTGCTATGTGCTGAAGTGGGGAACTGGGGTAGACCATTTCTTTCTCTTCCTGTCAATGCACTATTCTAACCAGCAGGCAAGCATCCACTTTAACCTTCAAACTTCTAAAAGGCACCAGTATAACAATAAATCATGCTAAAAAGGCGAGCTGTTTGCAGGGATCTTGACTTCGGGTGGAAATAAGAACTGCTTAACACTGTTGAACATTATGGGATAGTTCAGTACCTAGAATAGTTAAACGAGAAGGGTCAGAATTATTCCACATAAAAGATGCCTCCTCTAAGCATCACTTTCAAATGTTTGTTTTTTAATGAATTTGCATTTAATTTAGAGAGCATACAAAGAGATAAAAATAGAAATAGCGATTTTTTCCTTGAAAGTAGTTTGGGAACAATCCTTGCTAATACCAATGTAATCATTAAACAAACAAATTAAGGTCTCCTGGATCTATACAACATACACTCTGAAGATCGTTTATATGGAAAATGGTTATGTCAATTCCATTGCTGAGCATACTCCTGCCAGTTATTTTTGGGCTCAGACATATACACATGTTTTTCTTTGAAGAAGTTTTTGCGAGTCATGAGGTACTGCGACTCAACCTATTGCTGGTAATGTGCATGGGCTATGGCTCCTTTTCCACATGCAGGGTGAGTACATAGCTGGAGCAAAAAGATACCGAAAGATGACCATGTGGAGGAGAGATCATAGATGAAAGTTTAAGAGAAATGTCTGCAACACGACTGGGGAGGAGGGTGGGCACATGTGAATCTACACCACTACATACCACAACAGATGTTTAAAGGGTAAAAATGTTCAGATTGTGGCATGAGTAGCTGTAAATACACATGTTGTGCACAGACTAGTAGTCCTTCAAAAAGCAGTGGCTAGCCAGAGGATGTTGCAGAATCTTGGAAGTGTGAGTAAAGGACGGCCTGACCAACAATGGTTTGCTGGTGTGCTAAAACATCCACAAAGTAGTGCTTTGTGGACATATGGGGGGTAGCGCAGGTGGCTGCTTCTCAAATGTCAAGTATAGGAATATTACCCAAGAAATCCATAGAAGCTCCTTTTTTGCTGGTTTGGGAGGGACCAGCAAAAGGCGTTTGTTTGTCTTTAAGTTTGTATACATTTGACCAGGAAGTGTGCAATACCTGCTTTCGACAGTGCACTCCCCTTGTGCAGCCTTGAGAAGGAGACAAAGTTGCTGTGTCTTGCAAAAATGTTTTGTTCTGTCAATGTAATATATGAATGCTCTTTTGACATCTTACGTGTGGACAGCTTGTTCTCCTACTAATTCTGGACGTGGGAAGAACACTGTTGCACTAATGGTATGATTGAGGTGAAAGCTAGAGACCACCACATGTAGTAGGATTTCAGGGCTTGTTCTGGAAACTAAGCTCTCATAGTGCGCTTGGAACAAAGGGTTTTTAAGGGTTAGGTCCCTGCATCTCATTAACCCAGCAAAGAGAATTTATGGCTACCAGAAATTCAGCTTTCCAGGAAAGGAACTGGGGAGGGCAAGAGTGGAGCCATTCAAAAGGAGGGCCATTAGTGTAGTGGGAACAATGTTAAGGTTCCACACAGTTGGGATAACCCTTTTGAGCCCTTCCATAAAGGCTTAGATAACGGGTGCCCTGAAAATCGAAGTGAGCTGCCTCTCTTGGAGATAAGCAGCAACAGCAGCTAAATTAAGTCTAATAGAAGTATAAGCGAGGCGTGACTTTTGCAAATGCAGCAGGTATCAAACAATGCACGGGACAGTTGGTATCAGAGGGTCAGTGTTTTTCAGGAAACAGTAGTGTACAAACCATTTCCACTTTGCCACTTAGCATGCTCTGGTAGTAGGCCTGCAGGCATCTTGAAGAATAGTCATGCATCTTGTGACACATTAAGGTACTCAAATTCTAGGACTTCACGTGCCAAATCGCAAGACTGAGATGTTCGGGGTTTGGATGTCTAAGTGCGCCTTGATTTTGGGAGAGAAGATCTGGTCTGTTGGGCAGCTTCTTATGGATCACTAGAAAGTGCAAGAAGTGCGGTGAACCAGGGCTGTCTGGCCCAGTTTGGGTCTATTAAAATGAGGGTAAGACGTTTGCTGGAGCCTCTGAACCACGAATGGAAATTGTGGGAGTGGCAGAAAAGCATAGGCAAACATCCTTGACCAGTTCATCCTTAGTGTATTGGCCACGGACTCTGGGAGTTGAAACCTGGAGGTGAGGTTTTGTCATTTTGCGTTTTCAGTGGTGGCGAGCAGGTCTATGAGGGGGAACCCCCCCCCCCCCCTTCAATACCCCCAGTGGGAGTAGGACTTGGAGTAGAGTTTCCACTAGTGGACTATCTGATGCATCCTACTGAGCAGGTCTGCAAAGTAATGCCCAACCAGTATATGTACTGTATGTGGAGATGGACCTTGTGATGAATTGCCCACAGCCAAATGCCCCGAGCTAGGGCCGACAATTAGAGGGAATGTGTGCTGCCCTGTTTCTGGAGATAAAACTTGTCGGACAAGACCTACTTTGTGTTGAATGAATGAGAAGTGGAAGGCTCTGATGGCTAAATGCATCACCACCAACTCCAGATGATTTATGTGGAAACCCCATTGATCAGGTGTCCACACACCTTGTACTGTGAGGTCTTGCAAATGTGCCCCCAATCAGTCAGGGAGGCATCCATGATGATGGTCATCACTTGGGGAACTGGGTCCAGGAAAGACCATCCCTGCAACAGATTGCTGGCATTCCACCACTGCAGAGAGCGTTGAGTGTCACCCCAAAACAGCACTAGACCCTCCCACTAACCCTATGCTTATGTCCATTGTGCAGCTAGGTGCTCCTGCAATGGATGTATGCTTACAGAACTATGGCAAAATAGGAGGACAACATGCTTAGAAGGTGGATGATAATCCTGTTACCTGGCGATCTCACTGAAAAAAGGTATCATGGTCTAGAAGGCATTCACCCTTGCTGGACTGTGGAATTCTTTCTCTACTCAGGAATCTAGTGTGGCCCAAAAAAGGGGCTGTACCTGTAAGGGCTGGAGTTTGAGATTTAGTTGCATTGATTGCGAAGACTAGGCTATGCAAGAGATATATGGTGGTCGGGTGAGCACTAGGCATTGCTGATGCATGGCCTTCTTGATCCGCCAGCCGTGCATATAAGGGAAGGCATGGATGCCGTTCCTTCTGAGGTGAGTGGCTACCACTGCAAGGCACTTTGTAAACATCCTGAGAGCTGTGGTTACTTCAAAGGGAAGCACTTTGAATTTATAATGCTGACCATTTACCCCAAATCGAAGAACCTTCGATGTGCAGGGTAGATGGGTATGTGGAACTAGGCATCTTAGAGCGAGAGCAGTCCTTAAGTCCCCTTGCGGTAGCAGTGGAATGATACCTTGGAGTGTCACCTTGTGAAATTCTCCGATGTACTTGGTGAATGGCCTAAGGGACCCTCTCCTTTTTGGAGATCAGGAAGTACAAGGAGTGTAGTATCTGTCTTTGGCGCAATGAAGGGGCAGCACAGATTCTATGGCCCATTTGCTGAGTGTATATATATGTGTGTGTGTGTATATATATATATATATATATATATATATATATATATATATATATATATATATGTATATATGTGTGTGTGTGTGTGTGTGTATATGGAAAATGTCACTTACCCAGTGTACATCTGTTCGTGGCATTAGTCGCTGCAGATTCACATGCTGTGCACATCCCGCCATCTGGTGTTGGGCTCGGAGTGTTACAAGTTGTTTTTCTTCGAAGAAGTCTTTTCGAGTCACGAGACCGAGGGACTCCTCCCATTTCGACTCCATTGCGCATGGGCGTCGACTCCATCTTAGATTGTTTTCCCCGCAGAGGGTGAGGTAGGAGTTGTGTATGCTAGTAATAGTGCCCATGCAATGGAGTGAATGTGTATGTACATAATGAAGTTTAAAGTAATATATTTACAAATGTACAAATGTTTAAGATCTACTTCTAAACTGCTACAGGCTCCCGGGGAGGCGGGTGGGCGCATGTGAATCTGCAGCGACTAATGCCACAAACAGATGTACACTGGGTAAGTGACATTTTCCATTCGATGGCATGTGTAGCTGCAGATACACATGCTGTGCATAGACTAGTAAGCAGTTATCTCCCCAAAAGCGGTGGTTCAGCCTGTAGGAGTTGAAGTAGTTTGAAATAATGTTTTTAGTACAGCTTGACCTACTGTTGCTTGTTGAGCAGTTAACACATCTACACAGTAGTGCTTGGTAAATGTATGAGGCGTAGACCATGTTGCTGCTCTACATATTTTGTTCATTGGAATATTTCCTAGAAAGGCCATGGTAGCACCTTTCTTTCTGGTTGAGTGTGCCTTTGGCGTAATAGGCAGTTCTCTTTTAGCTTTAAGATAGCAGGTTTGAATGCACTTAACTATCCATCTAGCAATGCCTTGTTTTGAAATTGGATTTCCTGTATGAGGTTTTTGAAAGGCAATAAATAGTTGTTTTGTGTTTCGAATTAGTTTTGTTCTGTCAATGTAGTACATTAGTGCTCTTTTGATGTCTAATGTATGTAGTGCTCTTTCAGCTACCGAATCTGGCTGTGGGAAGAACACTGGTAATTCTACTGTTTGATTCAAGTGGAACGGTGAGATTACTTTTGGTAAAAATTTAGGATTTGTCCGTAGAACAACTTTATTTTTGTGTATTTGAATAAATGGTTCTTGAATGGTAAATGCTTGAATTTCACTCACTCTTCTTAGAGATGTGATGGCAATTAAAAATGCATCTTTCCACTTTAAGTATTGCATTTCACAAGAGTGCATGGGCTCAAAAGGTGGACCCATGAGTCGTGTTAAGACAATGTTGAGGTTCCATGAAGGAACTGGTGGTGTTCTTGGTGGTATAATTCTCTTTAGGCCTTCCATAAACGCTTTTATGACTGGTATCCTAAATAATGAAGTTGAGTGCGTAATTTGCAGGTAAGCTGAAATTGCAGTAAGATGTAATTTTATGGAAGAGAAAGCTAGTTTTGATTTTTGCAAATGTAGTAAGTATCCTACTATATCTTTCGTAGATGCGTGTAAGGGTTGAATTTGATTATTATGGCAGTAATAAACAAATCTTTTCCACTTATTTGCATAGCAGTGTCTAGTGGTAGGCTTCCTAGCCTGTCTTATGACCTCCATACATTCTTGTGTGAGGTCTAAGTGTCTGAATTCTAGGATTTCAGGAGCCAAATTGCTAGATTCAGTGATGCTGGATTTGGATGTCTGATCTGTTGTTTGTGTTGTGTTAACAGATCTGGTCTGTTTGGTAGTTTGACATGAGGTACTACTGACAGGTCTAGTAGTGTTGTGTACCAAGGTTGCCTTGCCCATGTTGGTGCTATTAGTATGAGTTTGAGTTTGTTTTGACTCAACTTGTTTACTAGATATGGAAGGAGTGGGAAAGGGGGAAAAGCGTACGCAAATATCCCTGACCAGTTCATCCATAGCGCATTGCCCTGAGACTGATGTTGTGGGTACCTGGATGCGAAGTTTTGGCATTTTGAGTTTTCCTTTGTTGCAAATAGATCTATTTGTGGTGTTCCCCAAATTTGGAAGTAAGTGTTCAGTATTTGGGGGTGAATCTCCCATTCGTGGATCTGTTGGTGATCCCGAGAGAGATTGTCTGCCAACTGATTCTGAATTCCTGGAATAAATTGTGCTATTAGGCGAATGTGGTTGTGAATCGCCCAATGCCATATTTTTTGTGTTAGGAGACACAACTGTGTTGAGTGTGTCCCTCCTTGTTTGTTTAGATAATACATTGTTGTCATGTTGTCTGTTTTGACAAGAATGTATTTGTGGGTTATGATGGGTTGAAATGCTTTCAGCGCTAGAAATACCGCTAACAGTTCTAGGTGATTTATGTGAAACTGTTTTTGCTGTATGTCCCATTGTCCTTGGATGCTGTGTTGATTGAGGTGTGCTCCCCACCCTGTCATGGAAGCATCTGTTGTTATCACGTATTGTGGCACTGGGTCTTGGAAAGGCCGCCCTTGGTTTAAATTTATACTGTTCCACCATTGAAGCGAGATGTATGTTTGGCGGTCTATCAACACCAGATCTAGAAGCTGACCCTGTGCTTGTGACCATTGTGATGCTAGGCACTGTTGTAGGGGCCCCATGTGTAACCTTGCATTTGGGACAATGGCTATGCATGAGGACATCATGCCTAGTAGTTTCATTATCATTTTGACTTGTATTCTTTGTTTTGGATACAAGGCCTGTATTACATTGTGAAATGTTTGTACTCTTTGTGGACTTGGAGTAGCAATCCCTTTTGCTGTGTCGATTGTTGCTCCTAAGTATTGCTGTGTTTGACACGGCTGCAGGTGTGACTTTGCGTAGTTGATTGAGAAACCTAGTTTGTGTAGGATCTCTATGACATATTTTGTGTGTTTTGAACACTGTTTCAGTGTATTGGTTTTGATTAACCAATCGTCTAGGTATGGGAACACATGTATTTGCTGCCTTCTGATATGTGCAGCTACTACTGCTAGGCATTTTGTAAAAACTCTTGGCGCAGTTGTTATTCCGAATGGCAACACTTTGAATTGGTAATGTATCCCTTGGAATACAAACCTTAGGTACTTTCTGTGTGAAGGATGTATTGTTATATGGAAATATGCATCCTTTAAGTCTAGTGTTGTCATGTAGTCTTGTTGTTTGAGCAGTGGGATTACGTCTTGTAGAGTAACCATGTGAAAGTGGTCTGATTTGATGTAGGTATTTAATGTTCTGAGATCTAGTATAGGTCTCAGGCTCTTGTCTTTTTTGGGTATCAGAAAGTACAGTGAGTAAACTCCTGTGTTTAATTGTTCTTTTGGTACTAATTCTATTGCTTCTTTCTGTAGCAATGCCTGAACTTCTAGTCCTAGAAGATCTATATGTTGTTTTGACATACTTCTTTTGTCTAAATCACCCATGGGAATTCAAAACTTGGTAAATCAGTTTGGTGTTTACTGCAGAAATTATGGATTAGACATAAACCATAAGAAAACCAAACTTATGATATACAGCGCCCCGAACAAGAAGCTCAGCGCAAACATAAAGATGGATCTGACTCCCCTGGAGAGAGTAATGGAATATGACTACTTGGGCATTAGACTATCCGACAAGGGCAGCTGGGAGCCAGCCATAAGGAAAGGGGCACTAACAATTAGCCAAAGATGTGGAGTAATAGGACGCAAAGCTAGCACTGCCACAAGCCCCCCTCTGATCCTTATCTCTGAAATATATAAAGCACAAATCCGTGCTGCGGCCCTATATGGAGCAGAACTTTGGGGATCACATAGACAGATGGATACTCTCCAAACCAAAGAAAACAACTTCCTCAGACACATATCTAGACTGGGGAGGGGCACGCCAATGCTCCCCCTCAGACTGGACCTGGGCTTAAATAGTATCAAAGACATAGCATATCTAAGACCACTCCTGTATTGGGTTAGACTATGGAAAACAGACGAACTTGAACCCTACAGGGCAGCAGTTAAAGAACTATTACCACCTCATCACGGATGGGAAAAGGTACGGTGGCTCAGGGAGATGAAAGCGGCATGGACCAAACTGAGTCTATCCCAGTACTGGGAGAACCCCGAGATGATTCCTGGCAGTGCTAAACGCCTGATCAAAGAACATTATTGGGCAAAAATCAACGAAGAATCTCTCTGTTCACATGTGTCAGGTCGGCTGACAGCTGAATTCCTGCTGGTCAAACACGTTCCCTTCCCTGAAAGCTCCCTGGATCTACCCATACCAGCCCGTGCTCGCTCTCTACTACTCCAGCTCAGGTACGGGACATTGGCGGTTAATAGCTACACGGCTGGTTGGTCGACTAACAGTTCCCCATCGGACAAATGCATAAATTGTCATTTATGCAAGGAAACAGCTGAACACATCCTATTTTTCTGCCCTCTGTACAAAGGCCCCCGAGGGAAGTGGATTATTCCCTTGTGCAGAACACTCCAACCACTATCCCGCAACAGTCTATTCAGAATATGTAAATACGACACTTCCATACTGATAATCAGCGCTGTTTCTAAATATCTGGCAGCAGCATGGAAAATTCGTAATAGGACTATTCTAGATTTTAACTCACTGTTTGAAGAGTTGTCTTGAAAACAGTAAATCAGCATCCTGTTATATCAGCCTTGGGCTCTAATTGTAAACCGCGACTTATTGAGCACAAAAAACCGTATCTCTGAATAAGTGCTATATTGAGTTATTTTAACCAAAGTGTTTTATAAATTTAAAATTATACTTAATTTTATAATTGTCAAGATGCAATTTATTGGATTAATTAACCCAAAAGAACTAATTAACCTAGAGCATCATCTACCACTGTCTGACTTCTTAAATTTTTTAATCAGTTTTACTGCCTGGAATTTCAATGCCTGATTTTATATAGAGATGTGCCACACAACAGCTTTTACGTTATCATTATTCTACTGTTCAGGGTTATGTACAGGGTAAGATCCAGAGACTATTCCGAGCACCTCTTTCACCCCTCCTATTTATGTAATCTTTCTCAGGCAGCTACTGGACCCCTACTTTTTTTACTATTGTTCCTTTTATTGTGTACTGGTCTATGGTTTTTATCTTTCTGTACGTATGTATATATTTTTTAAATCTTTTAAATGGCCCAAATTTGGACCGAATAAACTATTGATTGATTGATTGACATACTGTGTGTTTTTGGTGGGACGTTTGGAGGGAATTTGAGAAATTCTATGCAATAACCATGCTGGATAATTGCTAAGACCCAAGTGTCTGTTGTTATTTCCTCCCAATGTGTGTAAAACTTGGTTAGTCTCCCCCCCACAGGTGTTATGTGTTGGGGATTTGTGACCTTGAAGTCACGGTTTGTTTTGAGGAGTTTTGGGACTTCGGAACTTTCCTCTGTTTCTTTGAAACTGTCCTCCTCTATATTGTCCCCGAAAACCTCCCCTCTGATACTGGCTCTGGTAAGTGGGCTTTGTTTGTGAGGTTGTGGCTTCTGTGGTCTGCCCTCGAAACCCCCCTCGAAATGGTGTCTTTCGAAATGTGCCTCTGCTCTGCGGGGAGTAGAGTGCACCCATGGCTTTGGCTGTGTCAGTGTCTTTTTTAAGTTTTTCTATTGCAGTGTCCACCTCCGGCCCAAACAACTGCTGTCCATTGAATGGCATATTCAGCACAGCTTGCTGTATCTCTGGTTTAAATCCTGATGTACGAAGCCATGCATGTCTCCTTATCGTTACTGCTGTGTTGACAGTTCTAGCAGCTGTGTCTGCTGCATGCAATGCTGATCGAATTTGATTATTGGAGATATTTTGTCCCTCTTCTACCACTTGCTGCGCTCTCTTTTGGAACTCCTTTGGTAAATGTTCAATAAGGTGTTGCATCTCATCCCAATGGGCCCTATCATATCTGGCTAACAAAGCTAGAGAATTTGCAATAGGCCACTGGTTTGCTGCCTGTGCCGCCACCCTTTTGCCTGCCGCGTCAAATTTTCTATTCTCTTTATCTGGAGGTGGCGCGTCTCCTGAAGTATGAGAGTTGGCTCTTTTGCGCGCTGCTCCAACCACAACAGAGTCTGGTGATAGCTGTTGTGTGATGTACAGTGGGTCTGTTGGTGGCGGTTTATATTTTTTAATCGACTCTTGGAGTAATGGCTCTCCCTTTGACAGGCTCCTCAAACACTTGTTTGGAGTGTTTTAGCATTCCGGGCAGCATCGGCAGACTTTGATATTGACTGTGCGCAGACGACAGTGTATTAAAAAGGAAGTCGCCTTCAATGGGTTCTGAGTGAAGGCTGACATTGTGAAATGCTGCTGCTCTTGATACCACTTGAACGTAGCCTGTACTATCCTCTGGTGGCGACGGTCTCGCTGGATAGCATTGAGGACTATTATCTGACACTGCTGCGTCGTAAAGGTCCCATGCGTCAGGGTCATCTTGACTCATCCCCGTATGAGTTGGGGATTGCATCATTGGTGGAGTGGCTACCGGTGATGGTTGTGGAGAGTGATGTGGGGATGGTGGTGGTGTCACTTGTTTAGCCACTTTTGCTTGTGGCTGTTTGTCCTTGTCTTGGAAGGCAAGTTTTCGTTTCATTCTGATTGGAGGAAGAGTGCTGATCTTCCCTGTATCTTTTTGAATAAAGAGCCGCCTTTGCGTGTGATCTGGCTCTATTGTCTCTAATTCCTGATGGAATCTGTGTGTCTTCATTTGTGAGGACAGTCCTTGTTCCTCTGAATAGGAACTTATTTTCGGTTCGGATGCCGGATGTTTCGGTACCGAAACCTTTTCGGCTGATTTTTTCGGCTCCGACGAAATCTTTTTTTTACTTTCGGCGTAGTGCCCTCTCGGTGCCGAACCATTGCGGTGCCTCTGTCTCGATGCCGAATCTTTTCGGAGCCACTCTCTTTGGCCCGAGATTGCTGTGTGCCGGTATCTTGACCGGAGTCGGATGACTTCGACACCAGCTCGCCCTTTTTCAGTGCCGATGGACGGTCACCTATTTTTCGGGTTAAGCCATGGCCTGTTGGCAGTGGTGTCCCCTGGGCTTTAACAGTCTTTTCGTGAGTTCTTTGTTGCGACGTCTTACTCACGGTTTTTGGCGTTTCTTTGGGATCGATCTCCTCCGAGTCCGAATCCTGCATGGAGAATGTTTCTTCCTCCTCCTCGAAACGCCCTGGTCCTGTCGGCGCCGACGCCATTTGCAGTCTTCTTGCTCTTCGGTCCCCGAGTGTCTTTCTGGACCGAAACGCTCCACAGGCCTCACAAGTATCCTCCTTGTGTTCTGGTGACAAACACAAGTTACAGACCAGGTGTTGATCTGTATATGGATACTTGTTATGGCATTTTGGACAGAAGCAGAATGGGGTCCGTTCCATCAGCCTTGAAGAGACACGTGGCCGGGCCGACCAGGCCCCGACGGGGATCGAAAAAACCCCAAAGGGCCACCGGAGCTCTTCTTAATTCGGTGTCGATCTGTTGTAACTAACCCGATACCGAACGCAAACAATACCGAGATTCTAACTAACTTTCCGACCCGAAACACGGAGCGAAAAGGAACACGTCCGAACCCGATGGCGGAAAAAAACCAATCTAAGATGGAGTCGACGCCCATGCGCAATGGAGTCGAAATGGGAGGAGTCCCTCGGTCTCGTGACTCGAAAAGACTTCTTCGAAGAAAAACAACTTGTAACACTCCGAGCCCAACACCAGATGGCGGGATGTGCACAGCATGTGTATCTGCAGCTACACATGCCATCGAACATATATATATATATATATATATATATATATATATATATATTAAAAAAAGGTCACTTACCCAGAGTAGATCTGTTCATGGCATGTTCTGCTGCAGATTCAAATGCTGGGCATACTTCTGCCATCTAGTGTTGGGCTCGGAGTGTTATTCTTCGAAGAAGTGTTTTCGAGTCACAGGATCAAGTGACTCCTCCTCTCCGGCTCCATTGCGCATGGGCATTGACTCCATGTTAGGTTGTTTTCCCGCAGAAGGTAAGGTAGGAGTGACAGAGTATAAAGAAAAGAGATGTCCTTGCTAATGGAATGTTAAATATGTATATCTACACATATGTACAAGTGTTGTTTAACTTAAACGACTACAGGCTGCCAGGGAGGTGGGAGGGAGCATGATAATCTGCAGCGGAACAGGCCACAAACATTTTCCGTTCGATGGCATGTGTAGCTGCAGATACACATGCTGTGCATAGACTACAAAGCAGTTAGTCCTCCCATAAAAGCGGTGGTTAGTCTGTAGGAGTTGAAGTTGTTTGAAATAATGTTCTTAGTACAGCTTGGCCTACTGTGGCTTGCTGTGCTGCTAAAACATCTACACAATAGTGTTTAGTACATGTATGTGGTGTTGACCAAGTAGCTGCTTTACACATTTCAGCCATTGTTATGTTACCTAAGAAGGCCATTGCAGCACCTTTCTTCCTTGTGGAATGTGCTTCAGGAGTAACTAAGAGTTGTCTTTTGGCTTTAACGTAACATGTTTGGATGCATCTTACTATCCATCTTGCTGAACCTGGTTTTGAAATGGGGTTACCAGTATGGGGTTTTTGAAAAGCTACAAATAGCTGTTTAGTGTTTCTGAATGGCTTTGTTCTATCTATATAGTACATTAGTTCTCTTTTAATGTCTAATGTATGTAGAGCTCTTTCTGCCACGGAATCTGGCTGTGGGAAGAAGACTGTTTGATTGATATGAATAGGTGATACTACTTTAGGAAGAAATTTAGGGGTAGTTCGTAGTACGACTATGTTTTTGTACTTGTATGAACGGTTCTTCAATAATGAAAGCTTGAATTTCGCTATAGCGACTAGGAAGGCAGCCTTCCATGTTAAGAATTGTATTTGACATGAGTGCACAGGCTCAAATGGTGGGCCCATAAGTCGCTTAAGCACTATGTTTAAATTCCACGAAGGAACTGGAAGTGTTCTGGGTGGAATGACGCGTTGTAAGCCTTCCATGAAGGCTTTGATAACAGGAACTCTAAATAAAGAGCTGTGCCATACATTTTGCAAGTATGCGGAAATTGCAGTGAGATGTATTTTTATGGAAGAGAATGCTAAATTTGATTTTTGTAAATGAAGTAAATAGCATACAATATCTTGTATTGATGCTGTAAAGAGGGGCAATTTCTTTATATTGACAGTAATATACAAATATTTTCCATTTGTTCGCTTAGCACTGTCTAGTAGTGGGTTTTCTTGCTTGCTTAATTACTTCCATACATTCCGATGATAGTTGCAAATAACCAAATCCTATGACCTCAGGAGCCAAATCGCCAGATTGAGTGTGTTGGGATTTGGGTGCCTCATCTGCCCTTTGTTTTGTGTTAACAGGTCTGGTCTGTTTGGGAGTTTGCAGGGTGGTACTACTGACAGGCCTAATAGTGTTGTGTACCACGGTTGACGTGCCCACGTTGGTGATATGAGTATCATAGAGTGTGTTTTGACGCAATTTGTTGACTAGAAATAGAATGAGTGGGAGAGGGGGGAAAAGCGTAAGCAAATATCCCTGACCAATTGATCCATAGAGCGTTGCCCTTGGATAGGGGATGTGGGTATCTGGATGCGAAGTTTTGGCATTTTGCATTTTTGCTGGTGGCGAACAGATCCATGTCTGGTGTTCCCCATTGTTGAAAGTATTTGTGAAGTACATAAGGGTGAATCTCCCACTCTTGTGTTTGTTGATTTCTGCTGAGAACATCTGCCAATTGGTTGTGTATCCCTGGAATGTATTGTGCTACCAGGTGAATTTGGTTGTGTATTGCCCATTTCCAAATGTTTTGAGTTAGGAGGGAGAGTTGGGACGAATGTGTCCCTCCCTGTTTGTTTAGGTAATACATGGTGGTCATGTTGTCTGTTTTGATCAGGACATGCTTGTGAATGAGACGAGGTGGAAAAGCTTTGAGTGCTAGGACAACAGCTAACAACTCTAAGAGATTTGTGTGTAGCTGTTTGTGTTGGGCATCCCATTGTTCTTGGATGTGATTATTGAAGTGGGCTCCCCAGCCAATCATTGATGCATCTGTTGTAAGTATGGTCTGAGGCACGGGGTCTTGAAATGGCCGCCATTTGTTTAGATATGTGGAATTCCGCCATTGAAGGGACATGTATGTTTGGTGGTCTATCAACATTAGATCTTGAAGTTGACCCTGTGCTTATGACCATTGTTGTGCAAGGCACTGTTGCAAGGGCTGCATGTTTAGTCTTGCATGTGGAACAATTGCAATACATGATGCCATCATTCCTAACATTTTCATGACAAATTTGACGGTGTACTGTTGACCTGTTCGTATCTGTGCTATTATATTTTGGAATGCTTGTATTCTCTGCATATTTGGACTTGCAAGCGCTTTTTGAGTATTTAGTATTGCCCCTAAATACTGCTGTATTTGCGCAGGCTGCAGTTGCGACTTTTGGTAATTTATTGAGAACCCTAGCGTGTGCAGGGTTTGTATTACGTAATGTGCATGGTTTTGACACTGCATATGACTGTTTGATTTTATCAGCCAATCTTCTAGATATGGAAAGACATGTATATGTTGTCTTCTTAGGTAGGCTGCGGCTACTGCTAGGCACTTTGTGAATACCCTTGGAGCTGTTATTCCAAAGGGTAACACCTTGAACAGATCGTGCTTTCTTTGAATGACAAACCTGAGATATTTTCTGTGCTCTGGATGAATGTGTATATGAAAATAGGCATCTTTGAGGTCTAAAGTTGCCATGAAATCGTGTTTTTGAAGTAGTGGGATAACATCCTGGAGAGTTACCATGTGAAAGTGTTCTGACAGGATGTAAAGATTGAGGATCCTGAGATCTAATATTGTCCTTAGGGTGCCATCCTTTTTGGGAATGAGGAAATACAGTGAGTAAACTCCCGTCCCTACTTGATTTTGTGGGCCCGGTTCTATTGCTTGTTTGAGTAATAGAGATTTGACTTCTTCCTGTAACAGAGTGATATGCTCTGTGGATAGTTTGTGTGGTTTTGGTGGAATGTTTGGTGGCGTTTGTATCAATTCTAGGCAATAGCCATTGCAGATCATTGATAATACCCAGTTGTCTGTGGTAATGTTTAGCCAATTGTTGTGGATCTTTTGCAGTCTTCCTCTCACAGGGGAGGTATGGACTGGAAGGGAATGGAACAAGTCACTGTTTACTTTGATGTGAGGCTTGTTTAGGTGTTTGATATTTCCCTCTGCCTCTGGGGTACTGGCCTCTATATGTGCTCCTAAAACCACCTAGTTGATATTGAGGTTGGTAGGCCGGCTTTGGCTGTGATGTGGATGCCTCTGCAGTTTGAGCCCTAAATCCACCTCTAAACTGGGGTTTGCAAAAGGATCCCCTGTATTGTGTGGTGTATAGTGCACTCATCGCTTTTGCGGTGTCTGAATCCTTACGCATTTTTTCTATGGTACTGTCGACCTCTGGGCCGACAAGCTGTTTTTTTGTTGAATGGCATATTCAACACTGCCTGTTGGATTTTGGTCTTGAATCCTGAGGACCTAAGCCATGCATGCATGCCTCCTGATTGTCACATGCTCCTCAGTATAACCAGCTCTTTTCGGCTTCAAAGCTGGCTTTTTTGGTATCGAAAAAGATGGCGTTCTGAATGGTCTCAGCTCCGAAAAAGATTTTCGAAATTTGGACTCGGAAGAGCGCTGTTTTCCTGAGTCAGAGACGCAGCTACGGCTCGACTCCGACTGCTTCGTCAGAGTGACCTTTTTCGGTGCCAAACTGGTGGTTTGGTCACCGGGTGTCTTCTTTCGGGTCGAGCCATGGCCTTCCGGCAGTGGCGTCCCCAAGGCCTTATGTCTCGGCTTAGATCGTACAGGGACAGGCGTATTCACTTGCTGTCCTGCCATGACCAGTCTGTCCTCCTCGGAATCCTGGTCTGACTCGGATCCTCGAATGGAGACTGCAGTCTGCATGATGTCTTCCTCTTCGACGTCGAGATGTTCTGAGCTTTTTGACGCCATCTCGAGCCTTCGTGCTCTTCTGTCCCGAAGTGTCTTTTTTCACCAGAAGGATCTGCAGGCCTTGCAATTTTCTTCCCGATGGTCCAGGGAAAGGCAAAGATTACAGACGAGGTGTTGGTCTGTATAAGGGAATTTAACGAGGCACCGAGGGCTGAGTCGGAATGGAGTCTGATCCATGACGTTTCAACGCGGTCGGCCCGACCAGGCCCAAGTTGGGTGCTTGCGCCTCAAAGGGCGAGTAGAAATGTTTTTTCTGACGGTACCGAAGTGTCGATAGAAGGTGTAACACGATCGAAAAAATACTGACGAGAAATTTATTGTTTTCAAGTTTTTCCAAATCGAAATATCAGAGCAAAAAGAAACACGTCCGAACCCGACGGCGGAAAGAAAACAATCTAACATGGAGTTGATGCCCATGCGCAATGGAGCTGAAGAGGGGGAGTCACTCGATCCCGTGACTCAAAAACACTTCTTCGAAGAAAAACAACTTGTAACACTCCGAGCCCAACACTAGATGGCAGAAGAATGCACAGCATGTGTATCTGCAGCTACACATGCCATCGAACACACACACACACACACATATTTATATATATATGGAAAATGTCACTTACCCAGTGTACATCTGTTCGTGGCATGAGACGCTGCAGATTCACATGCTGTGCATTATCCTGCCATCTAGTGTTGGGCTCGGAGTGTTACAAGTTGTTTTTGTTCGAAGAAGTCTTTTTTTGAGTCACTGGACCGAGTGACTCCTCCCTTTCGGCTCCATTGTGCATGGGCGTCGACTGCATCTTAGACTGTTTTCCCCGCAGAGGGTGAGGTAGGAGTTGTGAGTATACTAGAGGTGCCCATGCAATGGAGTAGTAACGTATGTATCTAATGTCTATTAAAAAATATATACATATATATATTTTTTTTACATATTTACAATTCTCATGCAACAAAAAACAGCTACAGGCTACCGGGGAGGTGGGAGGGCGCATCTGAATCTGCAGCGTCTCATGCCATGAACAGATGTACACTGGGTAAGTGCCATTTTCCGTTCTGTGGCATGTGTAGCTGCAGATACACATGCTGTGCATAGACTACTAAGCAGTTATCTCCCTAAAAAGCGGTGGTTTAGCCTGTAGGAGTTGAAGTTGTCTGAAATAATGTTCTTAATACAGCCTGTCCAACTGTGGCTTGTTGTATTGCTAACACGTCTACACATTAATGCTTAGTAAATGTATGAGGCGTAGACCAAGTGGCTGCCTTACAAATTTCTGTCATTGGTATATTCCAAGAAAAGCCATTGTGGCGCCTTTCTTTCTATTGGAATGTGCCCTTGGTGTAATAGGTCATTCTCTTTTTGCTTTAATGTAGCAAGTTTGAATACATGTAACTATCCAGAAAAATATAGTGGATCACACCAATTGTTCTTAGTATATAATTATAAAGAGTCAGTAGTGACTCAGAGTTAAAAGCAAGAATTTAAATGTGTTCTCACAATGTTGTTTCACATTGGCATCCCTGGTGTAGGTTCTCTTATTCATATGTGCATACCAAACCCTTTATACACTTTATAACTCGTACTCTAAGGTAACTAACCTGCATCCCCACCATGCACCGCTAATTACTGAAGAAAAAAAACGTGCATGATGGGAGCACGAGTTTATAGTTATCTTAGGGCAAGAGGTATAGTAACTTGAAAGAACTAACTATAACTGCTGAATTTCTATGCTTTTGTACGAGTAAATGCAGAACTTAACTAGAACGTCCCTGTGACCTTTGTTTGGCAGAGACAGAAAGACAGACACACCACTTATCTGAGGTGATCTTTCCCCAATAAGGGTGGGTGCTGTTGCTGTCTGTGGAAGGATGTGTAGGGCTCTGGACAGTAAATTTGCCCTTGCACGATATGGTGTGCGGCAAAAGGAGCCCAGGGTAGCTGGTGTCTGCGGGGCACCCATAGTCTTGGCTGTCTGTGTCCTTTTTTATTTTTGTTCATCATCTCATCAACTTGGCTTATAAAAGGGTGCCTCATACCACTGAAAAGCAAGTTGAGGAGATGTTATTGGACCTCCAGTATGAATTCAGACGAGCAGATACTCATAGCTGCGGAGGAGGAGACTAGTCCACTGCATGATGATTTTCCTTCTGCCACCAACTCTTTATTGTTTATATTACTCAGGAAGATGTTGAATTAAAGCTTCCATTTAATCCCAGTGGGTGCAGTCGTACCAAGAGCAGGCCCACTGAATTTGTGATCAGCCAATGCGTGGCAGACTCGGCTACGACATGCTTGCCTGCCGCGTCAATGTTTTTGCTCTCAGTCCAGAGAGGGACCATCACCTCTGCCCTGAGAATGGGCACACTCAAGTGCTGTGTATACCATCTGGTGGAAGCTAACCCCTGATGTAAGTGGGGGCCAGAGAGGGCGGCCTTATATTTTGTTTTTCTGCCCTGGGGGTGACAACAGGTGGCTTTGGTCTGTTCTCAAAGAAGTCATGCACAGGTTGGAGTATACCCTTCAGCAAAGACAAGTACTGCAATGACCTGTGTGTGTAGGAGAAGGTCACCATCAGGAAGTCCCTCCCTCTAAGTTACTTGTGCATTTGCACCTTGTGAAAGGTGGCTGCACATGGGAGCACTTCATGATATGGGAGGACAGCTTAGCCTGATAAAAATCCAGATCTGTATCAGCAGGGGGTTCTATAGCATAGTTGTCCTCGTTTGGGTGTGTATCCCAAGGCAGGTTATATAGGTTATACAGAGACCTTGGACTTTCTTGAAATACTTGAAGGAACAGATTCCTGTGGCGAGTGTGGCATAGGGTCTACAGGTGGTAATGGAGAGGTGGATCTAGTGGGAGTGGTGCAGAAAGCAGAGAAGGCTGAAGGGAAGGAAGCGGAGGAGGAAGAGGTGGGGAGGAAGAGGTGGAGCAGAGGTGCCCTTGTCATGGCACCGATCCTTCTGGGGCGGCGGTTTGGAAGGTGGATTTAGTGCCTCTTCAACGTTAATTTCTCTTCAGAGGAAAAGGACTTTTGGGCTTATCTGGAGTATTAGTCACCTAGAACCGGTTCTAGGTTGAATGTAGAACTGACGCTGTCTGACGTTCAGCTTCTCATGGAGGAGCTGAAGGATTGGCTGTTCAAAGTCCTCACAGGCAGTGGAAGAGGCAGACATTAATGGCACTCTCACCGGACCAGACAGTTTTCGAGGCCCATTCAGCACCGAACTTGCTTTTGAATCCCAAGTCCTCAGCTCTCAGGGCAGTTCTGGGGACTGGAGCTGATGCAGTTGCCGAGGTGGATGGGTGGGAGGGCGTAGAGCTGGACTTCAGCGCAGAAGCATCCAAACCCTCTATTCTGAGCCAACTGTGGCCTGGTGGCTGGGGTGACCCAAAGGCCTCATGAGTGCTCTGAAAGCTCGAAGATCTAGCCTCCAGAGGAGGTAAATGGTGGCGAGGACAGTCTGTTGGCGGTAGTACTCATTGCAAACACTTTGGACTGTCCTTGCGCCAGTATGGGGTTCGCCTCCTCATGTCCGAAATAGAACTCTCGGCCAACAAGAGTTCATCTATCTCAGTACAGGTGATGTTCTTCTGCTGCTGCTGGTCGCCCTCGTTGTCTTGATCCCCGAAAAGGTCAGGTGTCCTGCTGTCTCTACACCATGGAGGCAGAGGAGATATGATAGGTTTGACGGTTCCATAAGGTCTTATCATGGAACACCAGACAACGGTGCAGGAGTCCTCCAGATGGTCAGGAGACAAACAGAGGTTACAGACTATATGGAGGTCTGTCCTCTGGTAAGGCGAGTGACATTTGGAGCAAAAATGGAAATGAGTCCTTTCCTGCACGGGAACATTTTCTTGGGTCAAAGGTAGTGTAGAAGGCCAAGGGAGCCAGGGCCTGGGTGGAGCAATGCAAAAGTGTTCGATCTGCAGAAAACTGAGTCGAAGGGGAAACACAGTTTGAGAAAGCAAACATGTGATTGCAGACTCTTTTGGTTAAAAACTGATCCAAGTGGCCCAGGCAAGACCACAATACGGTGTTAAACAGGAGCTCGAAAGGATATGTGTGAATGCAAAGCAGAGAAAAAAAACCAATCTAAATTGAGCCGAGGCCCATTACCAGCAATAGGTTGAGTCATAGTACTTTGTGACTTCAAAAGACTTCTTTGAGGAAAAACAACTTGCATATGTCCAAGTACAACACTAGGTGGCGGGAATATGCACATCATGTGCACCCACAGCTACAAATGCCACAAACATAACATTAGCTACATCTTACATAGGTACTGATTATTCAGTTTCCTCAAAGTGGTTAACATTCATTCGACAAGACCCTTGTAGTGGGCCAAACCCAGTCAGATTTTTACATGCTTTTGAAGGCTTCATTAGGCTTCATATACAGTCCCTTCTAACAGGTTACAGTCATCAAGAATGCTTTCATTTTGTAATGCTTGGTTCGGTTGGATTATTCCAATTTTTGGCCAAGCCTTGTTTGGTAACTATCAGGCCTAGACCAATAAATATTATCTGGTACCTTATGAGACCTAGATCATCCAGGACATTCATTAACACAATACCTGGGTCAAGTGAAATTTGTGTGCCAATAACGTTGTCCAGGACATCCTTAGAAAATCACAACTCCACACTGTGTGCAACATATTCCCTTCCTCAGTTTGATATCTGAGATATAGAGGTAAAGGATCAGTTCAATATGCCGAGTGGTAATAGTGCCCTTGCCATTGTGGGGAATGAAAATGTCACTTACCCAGTGTACATCTGTTTGTGGCATCAGTCGCAGTAGATTCGCATGTTTTGCAATAGCTCGCCATCTGGTGTTGGGCCGGAGTGTTACAAGTTGTTTTTCTTCGAAGAAGTCTTTCGAGTCACGGGACCGAGTGACTCCTCCTTCTGTCTCCATTGCGCATGGGCGTCGACTCCATCTTCGATTGTTTTTCCCCGCAGAGGGTGAGGTAGGAGTTGAATTGTAGTAATAGTGCCCATGCAATGGAGTGACTAAGTATGCACCTATTTAAGGTTGAGATGATACATATACAAATATTTGAAGGTAACTTCCAAACTGCTACAGGCTCCCGGGGAGGCGGGTGGGCACATGCGAATCTACTGCGACTGATGCCACGAACAGATGTACACTGGGTAAGTGACATTTTCAGTTCGATGGCATCTGTCGCTGTAGATACGCATGTTTTGCATAGACTAGTAAGCAGTTATCTCCCCAAAAGCGGTGGATCAGCCTGTAGGAGTGGAAGTAGTCTGAAATAATGTTCTTAATACGGCTTGACCTACTGTGGCTTGTTGTGCGGATAACACGTCTACACAGTAGTGCTTGGTGAATGTGTGAGGCGTAGACCATGTGGCTGCCTTACATATTTCTTGCATTGGGATGTTTCCTAGAAAGGCCATGGTAGCACCTTTCTTTCTGGTTGAGTGTGCCCTTGGTGTAATGGGCAGCTGTCGTTTAGCTTTAAGGTAGCAGATTTGGATGCATTTAACTATCCATCTGGCTATACCTTGTTTTGATATTGGGTTTCCTGCATGAGGTTTTTGAAATGCAATAAATAGTTGTTTAGTCTTTCTGATGTTCTTTGTTCTGTCAATGTAATACATCAATGCTCTTTTGACATCTAATGTATGTAGTGCCCTTTCAGCTACGGTATCTGGCTGTGGAAAGAACACTGGAAGTTCCACTGTTTGATTTAGATGGAACAGTGAAATAACCTTTGGCAAAAATTTAGGATTGGTCCTTAGGACGACCTTATTCTTGTGTAGTTGTATAAAAGGTTCCTGTATTGTAAACGCCTGAATCTCGCTTACTCTTCTTAGGGAAGTAATGGCGATGAGAAATGCCACCTTCCAGGTTAGGAACTGTATTTCGCAGGAGTGCATGGGTTCAAAAGGTGGACCCATAAGTCTAGTTAGGACAACATTTAGGTTCCATGAAGGAACTGGTGGTGTTCTTGGAGGTATAATTCTCCTAAGGCCCTCCATGAATGCTTTAATGACTGGTATCTTATATAGGGAAGTTGAATAGGTAGTCTGCAGGTATGCCGATATTGCTGCAAGGTGTATTTTAATGGAAGAGAAAGCCAGGTTAGATTTTTGTAAGTGAAGCAAGTAACCCACTACATGTTCTGGAGTTGTGTGTAATGGTTGTATTTGATTAATATGGCAGTAGCAAACAAACCTCTTCCATTTACTTGCATAGCAGTGCCTGGTGGATGGCCTTCTGGCTTGTTTTATGACTTCCATACATTCTTGGCTAAGTTGTAAGTGCCCGAATTCTAGGATTTCAGGAGCCAGATTGCTAGATTCAGCGATGCTGGATCTGGGTGTCTGATCTTTTGGTTGTGTTGTGTCAACAGATCTGGCCTGTTGGGCAATTTGATGCAGGGTACTACTGATAGGTCTAGCAGCGTTGTGTACCAAGGTTGTCTTGCCCAAGTTGGTGCTATTAATACGAGTTTGAGTTTGTTTTGACTGAGTTTGTTTACCAGGTAAGGAAGGAGAGGGAGAGGAGGAAAAGCGTAAGCAAATATCCCTGACCAGTTCATCCATAGGGCATTGCCTTGGGACTGTTTGTGTGGGTATCTGGATACAAAGTTTTGGCATTTTGCGTTCTCCTTTGTCGCAAACAAGTCTATCTGAGGTGTTCCCCAGAGTTTGAAATAAGTGTTCAGAATTTGGGGGTGAATTTCCCATTCGTGGACCTGTTGGTGATCTCGAGAGAGATTGTCTGCGAGTTGATTTTGGATCCCTGGTATAAATTGTGCTATTAGGCGAATTTGGTTGTGAATTGCCCAACGCCAAATCTTTTGTGCTAGCAGGCTTAACTGCGTGGAGTGCGTCCCCCCTTGCTTGTTTAGATAATACATTGCTGTCTGTTTTGACGAGAATGTATTTGTGAACTATTATTGGTTGGAAAGCTTTTAGTGCTTGAAAAACTGCTAGAAGTTCTAGGTGATTTATATGCAGTTTTGTTTGATGTACGTTCCATTGTCCTTGTATGCTGTGTTGATCGAGGTGTGCTCCCCACCCTGTCATGGAAGCATCTGTAGTTATGACGTATTGTGGCACTGGGTCTTGGAAAGGCCGCCCTTTGTTTAAATTTATGTTGTTCCACCACAGAAGCGAGAGGTAAGTTTGGCGGTCTATTAACACCAGATCTAGAAGATGACCCTGTGCTTGAGACCACTGTGATGCTAGGCACTGTTGTAAGGGCCTCATGTGCAGTCTTGCGTTTGGGACAATGGCTATGCATGAAGACATCATGCCTAGGAGTTGTAGTACCATCTTTGCTTGTATCCTTTGTGTTGGATACATGCGTTGTATGATGGTGTTGAAATTTTGAATTCTTTGTAGACTTGGAGTGGCTACTCCTTTTGATGTGTCTATTATGGCTCCTAGGTATTGTTGTACCTTGCGCGGCAGAATTTGGGATTTTGTGAAGTTGACGGTGAACCCTAGTTTGAAGAGGGTTTGTATGATATGATTTGTGTGATTTGAGCACTCTATTAACGAATGGGCCTTGATTAGCCAGTCGTCTAGATATGGGAACACATGTATTTGCTGCCTTCTTATGTGTGCAGCGACTACCGCTAGACATTTGGTAAAGACTCTTGGTGCGGTTGTTAATCCGAAAGGCAGTACCTTGAATTGGTAATGTATTCCCTTGAATACAAACCTTAGGTATTTCCTGTGCGATGGGTGTATTGGTATATGGAAATAAGCATCCTTGAGGTCTAAAGTTGCCATGTAGTTGTGTAGTTTTAGCAATGGCAATACTTCTTGTAGTGTGACCATGTGAAAGTGGTCTGATTTGATGAAAGTGTTCACTACTCTGAGGTCTAGGATTGGTCTCAGCGTTTTGTCCTTCTTTGGTATCAGAAAGTACAGTGAGTAGACTCCTGTGTTTATTTGTGTGTTTGGCACTAATTCGATTGCATTCTTTTGCAATAGTGCCTGTACTTCTATCTCCAGGAGATTGGAATGATGTTTTGTCAAATTTTGTGCTTTTGGTGGTATGTTTGGAGGGAATTGTAGAAATTCTATGCAATAACCATGTTGGATAATTGCTAGAACCCAAGTGTCTGTAGTGATTTCCTCCCATGCTCTGTAATAATGACTTATTCTTCCCCCCACTGGTGTTGTGTGGAGGGGGTGAGTGACATGTGAGTCACTGTTTAGTAGTAGGGGTTTTGGGGCTTTGAAATCTTCCTCTATTCCTAGGGAATTGCCCTCCTCTATATTGTCCCCGAAAACCTCCTCTATACTGTCCCTGGTAACTGGACGGTGTTGCTTGTGAGGTGCTGGCCTGTGTGCTTTGACCCCGAAACCCCCCTCTAAAGGGTGTTTTACGGAATGTGCTGTAATTCCCTCTGCTCTGCGGGGAGTAGAGTGCGCCCATGGCTTTGGCAGTGTCCGTGTCTTTTTTGAGTTTCTCAATCGCTGTGTCCACTTCTGGACCGAACAATTCTTTTTCGTTAAAAGGCATATTGAGAACTGCTTGTTGAATCTCTGGTTTAAATCCAGACGTTCGGAGCCATGCATGCCTTCTGATAGTTACAGATGTATTAATTGTCCGTGCAGCTGTATCTGCAGCGTCCATGGAGGAGCGGATCTGGTTGTTGGAAATGGTCTGTCCCTCCTCAACCACTTGTTTTGCCCTATTTTGTAAGTCCTTGGGCAGATGTTCAATGAGATGTTGCATCTCGTCCCAATGGGCTCTGTCATAGCGCGCAAGTAGTGCCTGGGAGTTCGCGATGCGCCACTGGTTTGCAGCTTTTGCTGCGACTCTCTTACCAGCTGCATCGAACTTGCGGCTTTCTTTATCTGGGGGTGGTGCATCTCCAGATGTGTGGGAGTTGGCCCTTTTCCTAGCTGCTCCTACAACGACAGAGTCTGGTGGCAGCTGTGTAGTGATGAAAACCGGGTCTGTAGGAGGCGCCTTATACTTTTTTTCAACCCTTGGTGTGATTGCCCTACTTTTGACCGGCTCCTTAAAGATTTCTTTTGCGTGCCGGAGCATACCAGGGAGCATAGGCAGGCTTTGGTATGAGCTGTGGGTGGAGGAGAGTGTGTTGAATAAAAAATCATCCTCGACCTGTTCTGAGTGGAGGCTTACGTTGTGAAATTGTGCTGCTCTAGCCACCACTTGGGAATACGCGGTGCTGTCCTCTGGTGGAGATGGCTTCGTAGGGTATGCCTCCGGACTGTTATCTGACACTGGGGCGTCGTATAGGTCCCATGCGTCTTGATCTTGGTCACCCTGGCTCATGGTGGTGTGAGCTGGGGAGTGTGATGGAGTTTGTGCTGGTGAGACGTTAATCACGGGCGGAGGAGAGGGTGGTGGGGTAACTCTTTTCACCACTTTTGGTTGTGGTGTCTGTTCAGTTTGGAACTCCAACCTTCTCTTTCTTCTAATAGGGGGAAGGGTGCTTATTTTTCCTGTCCCCTGCTGTATGAAAATACGCTTTTGCGTATGGTCCACATCAGTTGATTGTAGCTCTTCCTCAAACCTATGCTTTTGCATTTGGGAGGTTAGCGAGTGCTCTTCTGTATAAGAGCCTGAAGCTGGGTCGGTTGCAGTTTGTTTCGGGGCCGAAACCCTGTCTGCGTCCTTTTTCGGCTCCGAGGTGACTTTTTTCTTTTTCGGGGCCGAAACCTGTCGGCGCCGATCTTCTTCGGGGCCGCTGTCTCGGCGTTGAGCCGTGTCTACACCGGCATCTCGGTGTCGATGCTTGTCTCCAGCACTTTCTCGGTCCCGAGAAGGCTGCGTGCCGGTGTCTCGACCGGAGTCGGACGATCTCGGCACTGTTTGGGCCTTTTTCGGTGCCGACGGTCGGTCACCGAATTTATGGGTGGAGCCATGGCCTGGTGGCAGTGGCGTCCCCTGGGCCTTGTAAATCTTCCTCTGAGTGGTTTTCGACGTCTTACTCACGGTTTGTGTATCGTCGAATCCTTCGGAGTCCGAGTCTTGGATCGAGAAGGTACCTTCCTCTTCTTGTTCCTCGAACTCTCGGTGGGCTGTCGGCGCGGACGTCTCAGAGTGTTTTTCGGGACCGGAACGCACGACAGGCCTCGCAGGTGTCTTCACTGTGCTCAGATGACAGGCACAGGTTACAGACCAAGTGTTGGTCTGTATAGGGGTATTTATTGTGGCATTTGGGGCAGAAACGGAACGGGGTCCGTTCCATCGGCGTTCTTCAGCACGCGGTCGGGCCGACCAGGCCCCGACGGGGGATCGAAAAAACTACCCCCGAAGGGCACCGGAGCTCTTCGATCCTTCGACGCGGTGTTGAATCTAACTACGCCGATCCCGAACGCAACAATACCGACGAAAATCTTCCGAAATTAGCTATCTTTCCGTTCCGAAACTCGGAGCGACAGGAACACGTCCGAACCCGATGGCGGAAAAAAAACAATCGAAGATGGAGTCGACGCCCATGCGCAATGGAGACAAAAGGAGGAGTCACTCGGTCCCGTGACTCGAAAGACTTCTTCGAAGAAAAACAACTTGTAACACTCCGGCCCAACACCAGATGGCGAGCTATTGCAAAACATGCGTATCTACAGCGACAGATGCCATCGAACATGTAGTTCTTTGAGATGCTCCATTGTAATGTTTCTCTTTAACACATGAAAATCAGGTATCAAATCTAGCTGTCATATATATATGGAAGCAGTGCATGTCTTAATTGTTAAAATTGTGTATTGCTAGGCCATACCCTACTGAGAGCCCTACAAATGATTTAACTGTGTTTTGTGAGAGGATCACCCCCAGAGTACAGCCTAATAACTTGTTCATTGATTACTAGGAGCTGCACTGCTCTGTGGTAGGAAAGGAGGTCTGCCACTTCCAGGCTTTCATCCTAGGTTGTTTTGCAGCATTTTAAAATTGATACATGAGGGATTTTGTTTTGCCAGAAGCAACAAGGAAAAGGTAAGCCTACTTAGGAAAGAGGGTGGGAAGGGGAAAAGGGTAGTTTTACCACCAGTACAACATCTTGGGGAGCACCAACATTTTAATGAGTGCAATCCTGCCCAGAGAAAGAGGGGAAGTGAATTCCGATGATCCAGATCTCAGTGTAAATTGTCGAGCATGAGTGTGCTGTTCTTTGTAAGACTAAATGAGGATGCAGGTGTTCTGTGCATACTCAGGTATTTAAAGGAGTGTCAAACTATCCAAATTGGAGATTATGAGATCGCCTGTTGTGGATCTAAAAATACATTTTGAGGGATAACACAGGCTTTGTCCCAGTTTAACTGAGTCCAGAGTGAATTTCCAGTTCATTCAGAACCTGTTGCACTTTAGGGTTTGTAATGCTAGGTGTGACAGGAAGAGCATAATGTTGAATGCATATAAGGAGACCTTGTCTTCTAGCTCAAGAGTCAGACGGTAAACCTCTATCACCGCACCACGTCAAAGTCATTCCCTCAAAGGGGTCAGTGGCCAGTTGAAAATGTGGCAGGGAAAAATGGTAATCACAACACAAGTTATAGAATACTCTTTTTAAATCCCCTAGGCACTGCGCCAGGTGCTTCCTATAGCTATGGGAAGTTGCAATGGCACTGTTGTATCTCTGAATGTTGTGCCGGGTGGCTCTATGTGGCTTAAAGACATTCTGATTGTCACGTATGACCAGTTTGTGAATTACTCTGAGCAGGTGGTTGGCTAAGATTTTGGCTGGAATTGTGATTCAGTATTAATGAGCAAACTAGGTCTATATGAGGTGCACCCAAAAGCAAGTTGACTAGTTTTGAGAAGGACAGCAGTGCTAGCCTCACACAAGAACCTTTTTCCTTAGAGGATACAAAGAACTGACAGCGGTTCTGCAAGCAGTCTTGTATATAATTTGAAGAATTATCCTAGAAATGAGTTGAGGGCAGCGGTTTATGGGATGCCAGCTGTTCAATTTCTCTTCGGTTGTGATCTCCCCATCTAGCATAACGAGATCTACGTCAATCAGGCAGAAAGGGTCCATCAACCATGCTATTATATCAGGCCATTCTTTCTCATGGGGCCCTAGAGTTGTTGGTAAAACCGAGTGAATGTCAGAGATATGTCGTCTGGGTGATTGATAATTGTCTCATTATCATTTTGGACAGCCTATTGCTCTCATCCTTGCAACAGAACTAGTGCAGCATTTTTCATGTTTGACTGCTCTGCTTCTATAGCCGGCTCTGTGATAACCTCTGCACCAATCTCATCACACTGATAAGTGACTGTTGGGATAAATGAGAAAAAGTAATGCAAATTTTGTATCTAAAGTGATCCTGTATGGATGATGTGGTAATGCTTACAATCTTCACACTGTTTAAATGGCAATGGAATGAATGGTTAAAAGTTATAAGATTTAATAAAAACATGACAAAAAAAGTCATAAACAGTTTGTTTGTATTCCATCAGAAGCACAACCTATAACCCATGAATGCTAAAACTGAAGCTTCTAACTATTAGTGGACTCTCAGCAGATGTGTCTTAAGTGGATTTGCCTTAAAGGAAACTGCTAATGAATTATGAAGTACCAGGTGTGTCTATTGCCAGACCAGAAGACTGTCAAAGTCTGCTGTGTCACTGCTTCCGTGGACCATTCAGCGTAGTTCTGTCTTGATGTTGTTGCCGCTGCAGGACTTCACGATTGGTAAGATTTGAAGAATGTTAAAAGTGCTGTGTTTCTCAAGTCTGTTCCTGGTACTTGTATGTGGTGGTTTCAGAGAATAGGAGGTTTGCCATTTAACATTTTGTGGATGCTTTTGTGGGTATTGTGTTCCTTTCAGGGTAAGTCCTGTTGAGAGGTCCAGATGTCTCGTTGTGGGTCTCTGCACATTCCCAGGATACTTAATACTCCAGGACTATGGAAGAAAAAAGGTATTTGACTGAAAAATGACTAAGTTTCAAAGGGTATGTGACATTCATTGCGCTGAGTTTGCATTTAACACTCTCAAAGGATTTTCTGACTTTTTACTTGTTTTGTGCAGCCTGGGAAAACTAGTACAATGTGCGATTCACACCAAAATTCACAAGAATTCATACTGTTTTGAGGATTATGTCTCAATCATTTGTAGTTCAGAATCTTAGCTGTTATGGCCTGGGGTGTGGCACCTGTGGCGGTCCCTGGGGCAAAGCACAGTGGGCTTGTTCGTTGTTGAACACTGAGAAAGCTTGTTCAATGGTATAATCCTTTTCAGACAGTTGTCAAGGAACAGTTCTGAGCCGAGTCCCTCTATTCCTTCAGGGAAATACGGGAAACACAAGTTGTTGCACCTCTTGCGACCCCTGTGATCCTCCACTCTTTCAGCAAGGCGTTTAGCAGATACAGTGAGGTGGGAAATCGTAATGTGTGTACTGAGTCTTCTCATTCTGATATCCTGTCATGAGCATTGGTTACTTTATGGACTGTTGTATATCCTGGAGTAATAATGCCATATCTAATTCGAATTCTCTGATTTTATTCTCAAGTGCAGTGAGGGAGTCCTGTATAAACTGCAATATGATGACAGTGCAGCCTACCAGTGCAGATTGCACCATGGGCGCATCGGAGGGAGCAGACGGGGTCGGCCCTGCTTGGGGCACCTGGTGTGGTGTATTGTGTGTACATTTGTCAATCTTACTCTAGTTAGGAATGTGTCATGACATCTCTCAGATGAGGTAACTGACAGCACGACCCTGAGGGCTTACCCACCAGCACTAAAGCATCAGGGATTACTGCAATCAACACTGTTGCCTTGTATCTCTTATATTTCAGTCCTGTACCATTCATTTTATTCTCTGAACTCCAAAAAGGGACTGCATTCAAGTGTGCTGGCTGACTAAAAGTGTCTGAGTTGCTAGCTCAGTCACTCCATAGAAGCATCAAAATTAGAGAAGAGAAAAGGTCATAATCTGCATCAGTCAAATTAGGTCTGGTATGACCTTTTCATGTTTATCGGACCTCAGCTTGCAAAATATAAATTGTGGGCAATTAACTGCAAACCAAAAGTCCTAAATGCAGTGTATGGAAAATGTAACTTACCCAGTGTACATCTGTTCGTGGCATGAGACGCTGCAAATTCACATGCTGTGCATTATCCTGCCATCTAATGTTGGGCTCAGAGTGTTACAAGTTGTTTTTCTTTGAAGAAGTCTTTTCGAGTCACGAGACCGTGGGACTCCTCCCTTTCGGCGCCACTGTGCATGGGCGTCGACTCCATCTTAGATTGTTTTCCCCGCAGAGGGTGAGGTAGAAGTTGTGAATATACTAAATGTGCCCATGCAATGGAGTAGGTATGTATGTACATAATGTGTATTAAAATAATATTTATTTACAAATTTACAATTTTCATCCAACTCACAACGGTTACAGGCTCCCGGGGAGGGCGTATGTGAATCTGCAGCGTCTCATGCCACGAACAGATGTACACTGGGTAAGTGACATTTTCCGTTCGGTGGCATGTGTAGCTGCAGATACACATGCTGTGCATAGACTAATAAACAGTAATCTCCCAAAAAATGGTGGCTTAGCCTGTAGGAGTTGAAGTTGTCTGAAATAATGTTCTTAATACAGCCTGTCCTAGTGTGGCTTGTTGTGTTGTTAACACATCTACACAGTAATGCTTCGTGAATGTATGAGGTAAAGACCTGGTGGCTGCCTTACAAATTTCTGTCATAGGTATATTCCACAGAAAAGCCATTGTGGCGCCTTTTTTCCTAGTGGAATGCGCTCTTGGTGTAATAGGTAGATCTCTTTTTGCTTTAATATAGCAAGTTTGAATACATTTAACTATCCATCTGGCAATGCCTTGTTTGGATATAGGATTTCCTGCATGAGGTTTTTGGAAGGCTACGAACAATTGTTTTGTTTTACGAAATTGTTTTGTTCTGTCAATGTAATACATTAGTGCTCTTTTTATGTCTAATGTATGTAAGGCCCTTTCGGCTACTGAGTCTGGTTGTGGAAAGAAGACTGGGAGTTCCACTGTTTGGTTTAGGTGGAATGGTGATATGACCTTTGGTAGGAATTTGGGATTTGTACGGAGAACCACTATGTTTATGTATTTGTATAAAGGGTTCCTGTATAGTAAATGCTTGTATCTCACTTACTCTTCTAAGAGATGTGATAGTTATTAGAAAGGCTACTTTCCAAGTTAAGTGTTGCATTTCACAAGAGTGCATGGGTTCAAATGGTGGTCCCATGAGTCGTGTTAATACAATATTAAGGTTCCACAAAGGTACTGGTGGTGTTCTCGGGGTATGATTCTTTTTAATCCCTCCATAAATGCTTAGATGACTGGGATTCTAAAAAGTGATGTTGAATGTGTAATCTGCGGGTAGGCAGATATTGCTGTGAGATGTATTTTAATTGAAGAGTGTAGGGAGTTGGCTCTGTATGCACTATTTCAAAGTAAGAAATAGCATGCACAGAGTCCAAGGGTTCCCCTTAGAGGTAAGATAGTGGCAAAAAGAGATAATGCTAATCCTCTATTTTGTGGTAGTGTGGTCGAGCAGTAGGCTTATCAGAGGGTAGTGTTAAGCATTTGTTGTACACACAGGCAATAAATGAGGAACACACACTCAAAGACAATTCCAGGCCAATAGGTTTTTATATAGAAAAATATATTTTCTTAGTTTATTTTAAGAACCACAAGTTCAAGATTTACAAACAATACTTTAAATGAAAGGTGTTTCACTTAGGAACCTAAGGAACTTTGAATTAGCAAAATAGCATATACAGTTTTCACACAAATGGCAATAATCTATTTTAAAACTGGACACAGTGCAATTTTCAACAGTTCCTGGGGGAGGTAAGTGTTTGTTAGTTTTGCAGGTAAAAGTTGGGTTGAAGGTATCCCACCGTTGAGGGTTCAGAGCAACCCCAAAGTTACCACACCAAAAACTCAGGGCCGGTCAGGTGCAGAGGTCAAAGTGGTGCCCAAAACGCATAGGCTTCAATGGAGAAGGGGGTGCCCCGGTTCCAGTCTGCCAGCAGGTAGGTACCCGTGTCTTCGGAGGGCAGACCAGGGGGGTTTTGCAGGGCACCAGGGGGACACAAGTCAGCACAAAAAGTACACCCTCAGCGGCACGCAGGGGTCGGGTGCAGAGTACAAACAGGCGTCGGGTTTGCAATGTAGTTCAATGGGAGACCCAGGGGTCTCCAGCGATGCAGGCAGGCAAGGGGGGGGCTCCTCGGGGTAGCCACCACCTGAGCTAGGGAGAGGGCCACCTGGGGGTCGCTCCTGCACTGGAGGTCGGATCCTTCAGGTCCTGGGGGCTGCGGGTGCAGTGTCCTTACCAGGTGTTGGGTTCTTAGAAGCAGGCAGTTGCGGTCAGGGGGAGCCTCTGGATTCCCTCTGCAGGCGTCGCTGTGGGGGCTCAACTCTGGCTACTCATGGGCTCGCAGTCGCCGGGGAGTCCTCCCTGTAGTGTTGTTTCTCCACAAGTCGAGCCGGGGGCGTCGGGTGCAGAGTGCAAAGTCTCACGCTTCCGGTGAGAAACGTGTGTTCTTTCAAAGTTGCTTCTTTGCTGCAAAGATGTTTCTTCTTTGGAGCAGAGCCGCTGTCCTCTGGAGTTCTTGGTCCTTTTAGATGTAGGGTAGTCCTATGAGGATTCAGAGGTCGCTGGACCCTGTGGAATGCGTCGCTATTGCAGTTCTCTTGAAGTGGGGAGACAGGCTGGTAGAACTGGGGCCAAAGCAGTTGGTGTCTCCGTCTTCTCTGCAGGTTTTTCAGCTCAGCAGTCCTTCATCTTAGGTTGCAGGAATATAGTTACTGGGAGCCCCTAAATACTCGATTTAGGGGTGTGTTTAGGTCTGGGGGTTAGTAGCCAATGGCTACTAGCCCTGAGGGTGGCTACACCCTCTTTGTGCCTCCTCCCTGAGGGGAGGGGGGCACATCCCTAATCCTATTGGGGGAATCCTCCATCTGCAAGATGGAGGATTTCTAAAAGTCAGAGTTACCTCAGCTCAGGACACCTTAGGGGCTGTCCTGACTGGCCAGTGACGACTCCTTGTTTTTCTCATTATCTTCTCCGGCCTTCCCGCCAAAAGTGGGGCCGTGGCCAGAGGGGGCGGGCAACTCCACTAGCTGGAGTGCCCTGGGGTGCTGTAACAAAGGGGGTGAGCCTTTGAGGCTCACCGCCAGGTGTTACAGTTCCTGCAAGGGGAGGTGAGAAGCACCTCCACCCAGTACAGGCTTTGTTACTAGCTACAGAGTGACAAAGGTACTCTCCCCATGTGGCCAGCAACATGTCTGGTGTGTGGCAGGCTGCTAAAACTAGTCAGCCAACACTGGTAGTCGGGTATGGTTACAGGGAGCATCTCTAAGATGCCCTCTAGGGTGTATTTCACAATAAAATGTACACTGGCATCAGTGTGCATTTATTGTGCTGAGAAGTTTGATACCAAACTTGCCAGTTTTCAGTGTAGCCATTATGGTGCTGTGGAGTTCGTGTATGACAGACTCCCAGACCATATACTCTTATGGCTACCCTGCACTTACAATGTCTAAGGTTTTGCTTAGACACTGTAGGGGCATAGTGCTCATGCACCTATGCCCTCACCTATGGTATAGTGCACCCTGCCTTAGGGCTGTAAGGCCCGCTAGAGGGGTGACTTATCTATACCTATAGGCAGTGTGAGGTTGGCATGGCACCCTGAGGGGAGTCGACTTAGTCATTTTATCCCAACCAGCACACACACAAGCTGGCAAGCAGTGTGTCTGTGCTGAGTGAGGGGTCTCCAGGGTGGCATAAGACATTCTGCAGCCCTTAGAGACCTTCCTTGGCATCAGGGCCATTGGTACCAGGGGTACCAGTTACAAGGGACTTACCTGGATGCCAGGGTGTGCCAATTGTGGAAACAAAGGTACAGGTTAGGGAAAGAACACTGGTGCTGGGGCCTGGTTAGCAGGCCTCAGCACACTTTCAAATCATAACTTGGCATCAGCAAAGGCAAAAAGTCAGGGGGTACCCATGCCAAGGAGGCATTTCCTTACAAAGAGAATGCTAGCTTAGACTTTTGTAAGTGTAATAAAGTAGCTTACAATGTCCTTTGCGGAAGCATGTAGTGGTTGAATTTGATTAGTGTGGCAGTAATAAACAAATCTTTTCCATTTGTTTGCGTAACAATGTCTTGTAGTAGGTTTCCTAGCTTGTTTAATGACCTCCATACATTCTTGTGTAAGGTCTAAGTGTCCAAATTCTAAGACTTCAGGAGCCAGATTGCTAGATTGAGCGATGCTGGATTTGGGTGTCTGATCTGTTGTTTGTGTTGAGTTAACAGATCTGGTCTGTTTGGTAATTTGATGTGAGGTACTACAGATAGGTCCAGAAGTGTTGTGTACCACGGTTGGCGAGCCCAGGTTGGTGCTATGAGTATTAGTTTGAGTCTGTTTTGACTTAGTTTGTTTACCAGATAAGGAATGAGTGGGAGAGGGGGAAAAGCGTAAGCAAATATCCCTGACCAACTGATCCATAACGCATTGCCCTTGGATTGAGGGTGTGGGTACCTGGACGCAAAGTTTTGGCATTTTGCATTTCCTTTTGCTGCGAATAGGTCTATTTTTGGTGTTCCCCAGCGTAGGAAGTAATCCTGTAGGATCTGGGGATGAATTTCCCATTTGTGTGTTTGCTGGTGATCTCGACTGAGATTGTCGGCCAACTGGTTCTGAATGCCTGGGATGTATTGTGCTATTAGGCGAATGTGATTGTGAACTGCCCAATGGCAAATTTTTTGGGCTAGGAGACACAGTTGTGACGAGTGTGTCCCTCTTTGTTTGTAGAGATAATACATTGTTGCCATGTTGTCGGTTTTGACAAGAATGTGTTTGTGGCTGAAATGCTTTTAATGCTTGAAACACTGCCAACAGTTCTAAATGATTTATGTGGAGTTGTTTTTGTTGATTGTCCCATTGTCCCTGTATGCTGTGCTTGATGAGGTGTGCTCCCCACCCAATCCTGGAAGCATCTGTTGTGATCACATCTTGAGGCACTGGGTCCTGGAATGGCTGCCCTTGGTTTAAATTTATAGGGTTCCACCATTGAAGCGAGAAGTGTGTCTGGCGGTCTATCAACACTAGATCTTGGAGTTGACCCTGTGCTTGTGTCCATTGTTTTGCTAGGCACTGTTGTAAGGGCCGCATGTGTAATCTCGCGTTTGGGACAATGGCTATGCATGAAGATATCATGCCTAGACGGTTCATTACAAACCTTACTGGGTAGTGTTGGTTTGGCTGTATGCTTAATGTTATATTTTGGAATGCTTGGACCCTTTGTGGACTTGGAGTGGCAATCGCTTTTTATGTGTTGAGTGTTGCTCCCAAGTATTGTTGTATTTGGAATGGCTGCAGATGTGATTTCTGGTAATTTATAGAAAACCCTAGTTTGTGTAGAGTTTCTATAACGTATTGGGTGTGAAGACACTGTTGTTGAGTGCTGGTTTTTATTAGCCAGTCATCTAAGTAAGGGAATACGTGCATGTGCTGCCTCTTTATGTGAGCGGCCACTACAGCAAGGCATTTTGTGAATACCCTTGGGGCTGTTGATCGCCCGAACGGTAACACTTTGAATTGATAGTGTACGCCGTGTATTACAAACCTTAATTATTTTTTGTGAACAGGATGGATGGGTATGTGAAAGTAGGCATCTTTGAGATCTAATGTTGACATGTAGTCCTCCTTTTTTAGTAAGGGAACCACGTCTTGAAGTGTTACCATGTGGAAGTGATTCGACTTGATGAATAGGTTCAGTGTTCTAAGGTCTAGAATAGGTCGTAACGTTTTGTCCTTTTTTGGAATTATGAAATATAGTGAGTAGACGCCTGTTCCTTTCTGATGTTTGGGTACTAACTCTATTGCTTGTTTTTGTAATAATGCTTGGACCTCTATTTGTATAAGGTCTAAGTGTTGTTTGGACATATTGTGTGCCCTTGGGGGCACATTTGGCGGGAACTTTGTGAATTCTATGCAATAACCATGTTGGATAATGGCTAGGACCCATGCGCCCGTAGTAATGTGTGTCCAGTTTTGATAGTATGCAGTAAGTCTCCCCCCCACTGATGTTAAGTGTTGGGGTTTTGTGACATCGAAGTCACTGTTTGGTTTGGCTTGTTTTAGGAGTTTGGAACTTTCCCCTTCCTCTTAGGAATTGTCCACCTCTATATGAGCCACAAAACCCTCCCCTCTGGTATTGTGTCTGATAGGTGGGTCTGGTTTGCGAGGTGGAAGGCTCTGGTGTTTGCATTCGAACCCCCCCTCTAAATTGTGGCTTTCTAAATGTGCCTCTGCCCTGTGGGGAGTAGAGCGCGCCCATGGCTTTGGCCGTGTCTGTGTCCTTTAAGTTTTCAATTGCTGTGTCCACTTCCGGGCCAAACAATTGTTCCTGGTTAAAAGGCATGTTCAAGACTGCTTGTTGGATTTCTGGTTTGAATCCAGAGCTTCGTAACCATGCATGCCTGCGAATGGTTACCGCAGTGTTGACTGTTCGTGCTGCCGTGTCTGCAGAGTCTAATGCGGATCTTATTTGGTTGTTGGATATTGCTTGTTTCTGGTGTTCTTTGGGCAAGTGTTGTATAATGTGTTGCATCTCGTCAGTGTGCCCTGTCGTAGCGAGCAAGTAGGGCTTGTGAGTTTGCGATCCGCCATTGATTGGCTGCCTGTGCTGCCACTCGTTTGCCCGCTGCGTCAAACTTCCTACTCTCTTTGGAGCGTCTCCTGACGATTGAGAGTTTGCCCTCTTTCTTGCTGCTCCTACAACCACGAGTCTGGTGTAAGTTGCTGTGTTATAAACACAGGATCCGTTGGGGGAGGCTTATATTTTTTCTCCACCCTAGGCGTGATAGCCCTTCCTTTAACTGGCTCCTGAAATACCTGTTTTGCGTGTTTAAGCATGCCCGGGAGCACTGGCAGACTCTGGTAGGAAGTGTGGGTGGATGCCAAGGTGTTGAACAGAAAATCATCCTCTATAGGCTCAGAGTGCATTGCTACATTGTGGAATGTAGCTGCCCTTGATAGTACCTGCGTACATGCAGTACTGTCCTCTGGAGGGGATGGCTTTGTTATGTAACAGTCCGGACTGTTGTCTGATACCGGTGCATCATACAAGTCCCATGCATCCGGATCATCCTGCGTCATGCCTGTATGCGTAGGTTACCACATCGGAGGTGTTCCCACCCGAGACAACTGTGGTGAGTGTAGTGGGGAAGGTTGTGGCGAAAAACTTTGTGGTGGTGGTGTTTTTTCTCCGGCCACCTTCAGCTGCATTTGGGACTCTAGAAATGCCAGATTTCTTTTTGTTTTAATAGGAGGAAGAGTTTGTATTTTACCAGTCTCTTTCTGGATATGCAAACTCCTTTGCGTATGGTCTGGCTCAACCATACTTATTTCCTGTAAGGGCTTCTTTTCAGCTCCAAAGCCGCTTTTTTCGGTACTGATGCTTCTGAAAATGTCTTTTTCGGTTCCGACGATATTTTTCTCACCTTGGGTGAGTCGAACTCTCTGTGTCGAGATCGTTCGGTGCGGATTCTCAACCGAAGTCGGAAGTCTTCCGCAAATCTCTGGCCTTTTTCGGTGCCGATATTTGGTCACCTTCTTTTTGATGGGTTAAGCCATGGCCTGCCGGCGGTGGCGTCCCCTTGGCCTTGGCGATCTTTGTGTGAGTTTTGGACGGGGCAGTTTTACTCACTGTTTTCTGCATCGTCGTGTTTCGCTCACTTTCGGAATCGTCAGAGTCCGTCCCCTGGATGGAAATTCTTTCTTCCTCCTCGACGTCGAGTTGTTCTCTCGGTGTTGATGCCATTTGTAGTCTTCTTGCTCGTCGATCACAAAGGGTCTTTTTTGACCGAAACGCTCGACAGGCCTCACAAGTATCCTCTCTGTGTTCCGGTGATAAACACATATTACAGACCAGGTGTTGGTCTGTATAAGGATACTTCGAGTGGCACTTCAGACAGAAGCGGAAGGGGGTCCGATCCATTAGTCTTCGTCGATGGATGCGTTTGAGCCGACTCTTTACAGGCGCAGGTTATGCCAACTCCGGCAGGTTCACACTCCAGCATCTTGAAAATATAAAGAGTCGCTTTTATTGTATAGTTTTCTTCTGCTTTCTAAGGCTGGCAAAAATAAGTAGTGGACACCAACACTCCTTTCATCAAGCTCGCAAGGAAAGAAGTGATCAAAACTTGCAACATTAATGCCGGACACAGATTTCCACATCACATGAAATAAAATAATACTTTTTGTATTTGGTTACATCTGGATCCAGTTGTTGCTGCTTCGCATCATTGTCAATAACGGGGCCTAACGTTACTAGTGTCATCTGTACCTAGGGCCTCCACCTCTGGAGGATGAATGGTACGGTTGACTGCTGGTTTAGTATTAACATTTGACCCAGCTGGTTACAGACTGATCTCAAAACCAGTCTCTTTAATATCATGAACCATCTGTGAGCATGGAACAGCGCTCAGACTGAGCTTACTTTGTTTACAAGTGGAGTCTGCCCAACTGGCAGAAATTCTGACAGATTACCCACGCCCTGCTGGGAAGCTGTGAGAAAGTAGCCTCTTTCTAGCATGGTTAACCTCATTTTTGGCCTGTCTGTCAGTGTGTTTTTACTGTCTCACTGAGAATCCTGCTAGCCAGGACCCCAGTGCTCATACTTTGTGGCCTATATGTGTTGCCAGCATGCTTGACTGTGTCACTGAAGTTCTGCTAACCAGAACTCCACTGCTTATGCTCTCTCTACTTACCAAATTTGTCACTATAGTTTAGTGACTCCATATTCCAATTCTGATTGGCACACTGGATCCCCCTTATAAGTCCCTAGTATATGGAACCTAGTTACCCAGGGCATTGGGGTTCCAGGAGATCCTTATGGGCTGCAGCATTTCTTTTGCCACCCATAGGGAGCTCATACAAACCTTTCTTCAGGACTGCCACTGCAGCCTGAGTGAAATAGTGCACACACTATTTCACAGCCATTTTCACTGCACCAGGTAACTTATACGTCACCTATATGTCCAACCTTCAGGTACTGAAGGCTAGGTGCAAAGTTACTGTGTGTAAGGGCACCATTGCACTAGCGAAGGTGCCCCCAAGTTGTCCAGGGCCTAATCCCCGGATTATGTGAGTGCGGGCATACCATTGTAAGCGTGCACTACATATATGTCAATGTATATATGTAGCTTCACAATGGTAACTCAGAATATGCCCATGTGAGGTGTCTAAGATCATGGAATTGACCCCCCTCCTTCCCCCAGATCCAAATATGGTATTGGGTGGGGGGGGGGGGGGGGGGGGGGGGGGGGGAGGCGGGCAATCCCATGCACCCTGGGGACTCCATCATGGACCCCCAAGTACTGCCAAACCAGCTCTCTGAGGCTTCCCCTGCAGCCCCAGCTGCTACCACCTCACATGCAGGTTTCTACCCTCTTGAGGATTGAGCAGCTCAATCCCAGGAAGGCAGGACAATGCATTTCCTTTAGGTCAGGTGTGTTACACCCTCTCCTATTGGAAATAGGTGTTACACGCATGGGAGAGGTAACCTCCCAGAGCCTCTGGAAATGCTTTGAAGGGCAGAAATGGTGCCCTCCTTGCATAATACAGTTTACACCAGTTCAGGGATCCCCAGTCCCTGCTCTGGCGCGAAACTGCAGAAAGGAAAAGGGAGTGACCACTCACCTGTCCATCACCACCCCAGGGGTGTTGCCCAGAGCTCCTCCAGTGTGTCCCTGGAATTAGCCATCTTGGATTCCAAGGTGTGGGGACCCTCCGGAGACCTCTGAGTGGCCAGTGCTAGCAGGTGACGTCAGAGACCACTCCTGATAGGTGCATACCTGGGTAGGTATCCAATCCCCCTCTCAGGGCTATTTAGGGTCTCTCCTCTGGGTGTTTCCTCAGATTCGGTTTGTTAGATTCCTCCAAGACTCCTCTGCATCCTCTGCTTCAACTTCTGACCGTCGGATCAACCGCAGACTGCTCCAGGAACTGCTGTAACTGCAACAAAGTATCCAGGACGTCTCCTATGACCTCCAACTTCAGATCCAGCCAGCTTTTGCAACCGTTTCCAATGTGTGCACACTCTGAGGACTGCCTGTCTTCACCCTGCACAAGAAGAATCGAAGGAATCTCCCGTGGTGTGATCAAGTCATTTCCCTGCTCCTGCAGGCACCCTTCTGCGACGACAACCCATACTCTGGGACTCCTCTCCTGATGACGACTGTGCTCCCTGGAACACAGGTGGTGGACGGAAGTGACCCAGACTGTCCAAAGGTCCAGCTGTCCAAATTTGGTGGAGATAAGAGCTGGCCTCCCTGTGCTGTGACAGTACCCCTGTGCATAGCGTCTTCTGCCGCTCCTTGGGCTTCTGTGCACTTCTTCCAAATGTTCTTCGTGCACAGTGTAGCCCAGGTTTCCAGCACTCCATCCTGTGACACTCAGCTCCCCAAGTTGTTCTCCGGCGGCATGGCATTGTCATTGTCCCAGTGTTCTGGGACTCCCATGGGTGCGGCCTGGTCTTCTGAGGACTCTCTGAAGTGCTGAGAGCCCCCTATGTCTCCTCAGTCGAAGTGGAGTCCCCCCAGGTCCCTCCTGGGTCCAGGCAGTTCCTTTTTGACACAAACCGTGTACTTGCTTGAACCAAGGTTTGTTGGCGGAATCCAGCGACGCAAACAGCCTGCATCCAACAACTCGACGTGAGACAGGAACCTGCAGCCACCTTCTTTGGTGCACTTCTGTACTTTTCTTCTGAATCGGGGAATCCACTTTTGCACCTTCTTCTAGGCTGGCAGGGGCTCCTGTCCTTCGTGGACTCTTCTTCGACTTCTGGACTTGGTCTCCTCTCTCCATAGGTCTTCAGGTCCAGGAATCCATTGTTTGTTGCTTGCAGTCTTGCTTGGTTCTTGCCTAATCCTTTATCACGACTCGTAGTGTGTCCTGAGGAAACTTGATGTACTTTACTCCTGCTTTCCTGGGCTCTGGGGTACTTTACTTACCTTTGGTGTTTTCATGCACTCACAGTGCCCCTCTACACACTACACTTGCCTAGGTGGGAATTCGACATTTCCATTCCACTATTTTAGTATATGGTTTGTGTTGCCCCAGGCCAATTGCAATCTATTGTATTTCCTTCTGATTGCACTATTCTATGACTGTTTACTTACCTGATTTTGGTTACTTCCAGAAGGAGTATTGCCTCTAAGATATTTTTGGCCTTGTGTCACTAAAATAAAGTACACTGAGTATTGTCTAATTTTGTACAAGTAATGTGTAACTATAGTGGTATTGCAGGAGCTTTGCATGTCTCCTAGTTCAGCCTAGGCTGTTCTGCTACAGCTACCTCTAGACAGCCTAAGAAAGCCTAAGCTGCTAGAAAACTGCCTACATTTCACTAATAAGGGATAACTGGACCTGGTATAAGGTGTAAGTACCTTAGGTACCCACTACAAACCAGGCCAGCCTCCTATAGAAGGTGAATCTATAAATCACTCCTCTTTCCAACCTCCTTCAGCTCTGGTGACAATGGTCCTGGAGAGGGAGAGTGCCCCTTTACAAATGCAGCTCAACCTTATTAAAGGTGCCGTTGCAGGGAGAACACATCTGTTATGTAAATTCACGATCATAGGACAGTGGCCTGTAATCCTCATTCATTTAGACTCACCCCAGAGGATCTGCGGCAAATGAAGAATTGCCTGCTCATTCTGTTGCCATCTTGCATGGAGTCTGATTTCAGAAGCAGAACTTGGATCTGGCACCTCGTTTGTTTTTAGGTGCACGCATTTATTCAGTGTACTTTTGGACATATCTGTATTATAATTATGTGTATCTGCATCACACAATATCAATTTCATATTTTAACTTTCTGAAACAAAACTACTATAGAAATAACTTAAAATTGCAGGCTAACAAGTCACGAGGTTAATTGCGCCCATTAAAAGCATCTGGGAGTCAAAGATGTTAATTCGGTAGGGGCTAGGGGCACAAGAACATGTATTGTCTGTCACCTTTAAGCCCTTGAAGTAACAAGTATGGAAGAGCCAACAGGTCTCCCTTATGCAAGATCTACTGACTGTCAATGTTTTTGTTAGAGATGTTGTACAACAGCCTGGCTGGTATGTAGCATGGTTGAAAGTAAAAAATAAATAAGCAATATGACGCAGTTGGAGCTGGTCATAGGACAGTGCTTTTTTTTTTTAATTTTTTTTTTTTTTATAGCTGTGCTGGTATACAACATGGCAAAAACACATTCTCAAAGCCAATAGTTCTTGGACAGGCGAGAGCTATTGGCTTTGCCAATGCTTGCTATTGTCTTGCGACTATAACACTCTTCATCCTCGACAAAAGATTTCAGATTGATGTCCTATTAACATATATCTGATGCAATATATACGCTACCTCAGGAATTTCATAGGATTTGTGGAAATATTTACATATACAACAAGCACAGATTTGTGAATGGGCAGAGTTCAAGGAAAGTAGGAAGTGTTGCAGAAAAGGTAGGTGAAGGGGAGTAACAAAAGATTTCAGACTACCCAAGCTTTGGTAATTCAGTTTCTGGCTCCAAACTACATTAATTTTACAAATGTCTGAAGGTGAATCAGTAATGCCACAGATCGCTCATTCATGTATTTGGATAGAAATACAGACATGCACAATTTAATACAACTTTTTATACAGTGAATGCACCAACTGAAAAGGCTTAAAATAAACAACTGCATTTCGGCTCCCATTTCACAGAATTAGTGCTCTTAAAACAACCAACAGAGCAAAAAATGTTAAAGTAGCTGCAAAATGATCTAGATAATTACACAGAGGTTAAAAAGCTTTCAGCTGCTAATGAAGGAACTACAACTGGATTTTTCTTGCTTTGATTTGAAAGCACCTGTGGAAACAAATATGTCATTTGTTTCAGAATTTACAACAGAATAATGGGAAAAAATGATGCATCATGTCAATCTAGTAAAAGATCGCCCTACAGACATGTATTGTAAGCGCCTGTATACCCTAACGCAATTCTGTGGGCTGTGATAATGGTTATTAATCTTGAGGACATCGCCACATCCCGCTTACAGAACCTGCTGCAAGATTAATAATCATCATAGTATGGCTCTATTAATCAGCGCACACAGATAAGAGCCAACAAACTGTACAATTATTGCATGGGGCTCTGAAATTGGTGAACAATGGTATGTGATTGTGCTATAAAACAGTAAAAAAGATGCGTGCAGAAAACCTTGGAAGAGGTCACATGACAAATGGTGAATGAGAACACTGCAGGAAAACCTAGAACAAAGCTGGATGCATGTATTCGGCTCAGCATCACCTTAATCTATATAGAAAGAATGTAATCTAGCATTGTTTCATTTCAAGAAAGGAAGGGGGGGGGGGATGTCTACAAAAACCCCACTTGATGCAAGAGTCAGTCTGGTCCTGTACGACCTCTAACGAATAAAGACAGCTCAAACCAAGTATTCCAGTCCACTTACAGCAAAACTAAAGTATGACAGCGAGTGGGATAATAATGCCACAGTCCAGCTCTTTAATATGTTTGATAGGTATGTTCAAATCCAAGGCCAAACTGAACATCTTCACTAGATGCAGATGGACGTCAACAACACAGTTCATCTTTGCTCTTTTGAAGCAAACATCGTTATAGCTAGGTATGACAGTCACCACAAGCATGGCAAACCTTAATACAAAAGTGGTTATCATAACCAAAAAATCTCATCCGATGTGAACATGGTAATACCCTCAGAGAGCGGAGTGTTGTCATAACTAAAAGTCATGTCACATAATGAAGTAAGTATTGTCAGATAAAATACCTCACCAGTTGAATGAGATTTTTTGCAGCCAATGCCAACAACGATCACTATAACAGGCCTTCATAAGCACATCATGCATGGGGCACAGAAAAATACACATACCAAACACGAAGGATACTGGGTGAGCCTACCGACACTGTAAATGTAGGTGGTGCACTTACCAAATTAATTTCATTAGACAATGGTCACACAACGATGTAAAACATCTGCCGGTCAGTATTGGGCAATTGAAAGCCAAAAACACACTCTTGGACGCTTTCAACTATTTGTCACAGAAACAGATGCAAATTATGCTCAACATAAGCAGCAGGTTATCAAACGAGTTTCTGCTGTGTGTTAATTAGGATGATATTGCCTTTCTTAAAGCAGACTTCTCTGCCTTGGAAAGCAGCAACTGATGGGTTAGTAACCTTCAAAGTCAAAAAGGGAATACTCTGCTAGCAGAGAGCAAAGCAAAGGAAGGCAGAAAAATCAGAATTTAAACCAGACCAACAATACTGCTAACATGCGAACAAGGTAGGCTAGGGGCACTTCATAAATTCCAGTTGCCCATTTCAAAAACGTGTTATGAACAGTAAGATGCCCAGCAGTAAAATAGCATGCGTGGACATGATTCTCTTACTGCCTACGGTGGAATACTGTTAGAACTTGACTTGCACAACTCCATGGAGGAACCATCAGACTGGACGAGCCACAAAATGCCCACAGACGTTTGCAGCCAGGACATGCAAAATTCACACTACCTCCATGGCTTTAATGCCAGAGCATGCATGATTCACACACAGGCACCTCCTGGGCGATACCTCTAAATGTTTTAGCACGCTACAGGGGCATCCGGTTTCCTTCAATGCTGATTCTCATGCCTCCTTGCAGTTTACCAAGTCTTCTCTTTTCAGCGAAACGCCTCTTGTGTTTCTCCAAGCGGCTTATACCCTTCCTAACTGCACCATGCTGCAAATAACAGGTCAATGTATAAAAGGAGAAAAAGGTAGTAACAACAACAGACCAACGTATAGGGGAGTATGGAGATGTGGAAGAGTAAATTAAGGCAAACAGGAAGAAAACTCCTAAATATAGGTGAAGACAATATTACATCAATCTCAAAATAGGCATGCCTATCAAGGGGTTAACACAAAGCATGTTGCAATAAACCTTCGGAAAGGATATACAGGAGGCAAGCAAATTACATTACGTATTCTTAAAAGCTCTGCTCAACAGGAAGCAAAGCCAGCCAAAAAGTAGAGCAAATGCAGAAGAGATAGCGAGACATTAAAAAGATGGGAAACTTAGTCGAAGAGTAGGAAAAGGAGGCATAATCTAAATGTTGTGAATGCAGCAGCAAACGGAGGACTAGGGCAGGTAATTAATAAGGAAGTTGGCATTAAAAAGGTTAGTAGGAATGCAAGAAGTTAGTGGGATGAGCAACAGACCAGCCAAGGGAGTGGAATAAGACACCAAAGATGGACATAACTGGACATACTGCAACAGAGATGGGTGAAGAAAGGCAGTGAAGTAGCATCAACGGCAGAGAAGCAGGATTAAGACAGCAAAGAGGCACCAGGGGAACAAGGAAAAATGAAAAAAACAAAAGACCAGGCAAGTAATGAGAAGAAATAAGACACTGGGAAAAGAGAGCGGCACAAACTGAGGAGGCACAGATGAAGAAAATGTACTTACGTGTACCTATGATTCTCCAATGCTGGTATCTTCAATTCATTTAATTGTAATTATTCTCCATTGCCAGGATGAGAATCAATATTAAACTTAAAACTGCAGTATTAAAGACTTACATATAATACAACAATCTGTGAAGCCTATCAGCCTCATTGCTTGGATGAGCCATGAGCCAAAGTGGTGAATACGTTTAAAGGTTACTTCTGGATGCCATTCACAGATGTTCAAGGGTTAAAAGCACAGCCCCATAACGGGGGAGGTGGTCTGGACATGAACTGATGAACAATATCAATGGAGGAATATCAAGTTACATGTACACAACTTTTTCCACTATAGCCTCAGACATTTTTCAAGTCGTATGGTATGCACCCAGGCGAGCACAGGTGTTCACAAAATGTAGCAAAGTTTTAGACCACCACTTGTTCCGTCTTCCTCTAGATTATGCATTTAATAACTAAAGAGTCATAAAGTTGTGGTACATTTAACAGACTGCAGCTCTTCACATCTTAGGGAAAAGTGCCACAGTCAAAGGAACCACAGTATTTGCTGCTGTTGATGCCTTTGCTAAACCGTTCATTTAAACTGGCCTGCAAGTTCTTTTTGGAGCAAATTCCTCACCAGCCTGCACTGAAACCGACACCCGTTGCTCTAAGATGGATTCTGTTTTTTTGTTCTGAATGAAAGAAACAAGTATCAAGACACCATTATGAAAACATTTAAGGCCTCATTAGGAGTCTGGCGGTCAGACACCCTGCGGTCATGGCAGTCCAAACATCACATTGTGGCGGAGCCGCCTTGGTCTGACTGCCGACACAGTCAGTCTGTCACAAGCCTGTAGCCTCCCAGCGGTCCCGGTGGGCAGAGCTCTCCTGGGGATTATGGGCCCCCATCTGCCAGCCTGTCCACAGGCTGGCGGAATGGGAGCACCGGGGAGCCCCTGGGTGCCCCTGCACTGCCCATGCACTTGGCATGGGCAGTGCAGGGGCCCCCGTGCACAGCCCCATTGCGCATTACACTGCCCGAATTACAGGCAGTGGAATGCACGACGGGTGCTGCTGCTTCTGCTGCACCACCACTTTGCAGCTGGCTCGATTATGAGCTGGCTGCAATGTTACAGCGCTGTTCCCCCTGGGACGGCCGGCGGAAACACAGTTGCCGTCTGCCGTTGCAGCGGGAAACTCAAACTAGGGCCGGCGGGGTTTAGCCCACAGTGGTGGTGTAGTGGTGTTATGAGTTTGGCAGGCAGCTTCTGCTGCCCCCACAAACTCATAATGAGGCCATTGGTGTTGTCCAGGTCTCTCACCTTGATTCCTTAGTATCTTAAAATGGTTTTGTAATCCTTTTCTCAGTACTTTCACCTGTCATTGCAAGAGCTACATAATCAATCGAGATGAAGTTCAATTAAAGAGGCAGTAGGTGAGAAGACTTCGGCAGAATCTGCAGAGTAGAGAGATGCTAAAGAACTTGCTGAATAACCAACGTGTCAGATCAAGGAGGAGGATGAAAGAATGGTGGAGGTCTCTGAAAGAACTGGTGCATCTCTGTCTGAAGTGAAGGCAGGAAGGTATCTGGGATCTGGATAATAAAGGAGAAGAAAGGTATATTGTCACAGAAACCACGGTGAGAAGTGTAGGCCTCCTCATGTTCTTCATTGGACATGAAAAACAGAGTCCACAAGTGTGTTAATATTGGACTTCAGAGAGATAATTGGCGCTCTTCACATTCCTTTAACAAAGGCCTCATCTTGTATTGACCGAGTGATCATATGCATGGAAGTAGGAGACCAGGAAAGAGTCCTTGAAATTATGGTACGATCAGCAAACCCTCACAGATAAAGACCCTAATGAGTAGAAACTAGTGAATGTTTTTTTGATGAGAAATAAAAAAACAGGACAGTTCATAGCCCCAAGACATTTTTGTGAATTTGTTTAAGATCACCTACTTGTGGGCAAAGAACGCGGTTTCTCTGAAGACGAGAGAATAGTTTGGAGAAAGGAAGCCCGCATCAGGCAAGAAAAGGTTCAATATTTTCTTTTTGCATCTTTTTTGTCAGAGCAGGGGACTTCAGGAGATGCCTCCAGATAAGAATCCAAAGCTCTCCTATATATGATAAAACAGCTTTCCCTGGTTCTTGATCATTTGCTTGAGATGCTTTGAAAAATATCATAAAAGGCTTGGATTGCAAGAAATAGATGCATCTGTCATGAATGTGAAATTAAAATATTGCTATGTGGCCAAGTTTTACACACAAACAAAACAGCCCGGGAATTCCCAAAGCATGTCAATCTAATAAACATTCTGTGTTGGAAACTAACAGTGGATACTGCAACAAAACATCGGCGGTCAAATATGCAAATAATGCATCAAAAGAGTAAAATGAAAAACTTATCAGCAAAACAAAGTGAAGGAGAAATTATTAAGCGCATTGCAAAGCGAGGAGCAGGGAGCAGGACAAGGAGCAAAACATCCTTGAGATTTGAAAGATGGGGGTTAAGATAGTTGACATTTTGGTACGCAACCAGAATTAATCTAGCAGAACCAGTAGGTGGAACAGTTGAGACACAACAGTGGACTTCGGAAGAAGGGAAAGTTACTAATCTGTAATAATAGTTTCCAGAAGTATCCTATCACTGCGTGCAAAAAGACAATTTACTATTTTTTTTCTAACTTTTATGGGTTTCCAAAATGCAGACAGTGAAACACATTACTAAACAGATATGAAGCACAGCATAGAAAAGGTGGCAGACTCTTACTTTGAGTAGAAAGATCGGTAATCAGGTAGCCAGATCAGTAGCCAGGAAGCTATTTTACTTTCTAACTGGTTCTGTTATATAATAGAAGATATGCAGTAGGATGAGGCGATCCAATACAAATCTGGGGAGGATTAAATGCTGAATAACATTTGTGACAGGTGTAAGGAAATGCCTCCCTGGCATGGTTACCACCCTAAATGTTTGCCTTTGCTGATGTTATGATTTGAAGGTGTGCTGGGACCCTGCTAACTAGGCCCCAGCACCAGTGTTCTTTCCCTAAACTGTACCTTTGTCTCCACAATTGGCACAACCCTGGCACTCAGGTAAGTCCCCTGTAACTGGTACCCCTGGTACCAAGGGCCCTGATGCCAGGGAAAGTCTATAAGGGCTGCAGCATGTCTTATGCCACCCTGGGGACCCTTCACTCAGCACATGAACACTGCCTCACAGCTTGTATGTGCTGGTGGGGAGGAAATGACTAAGTCGACATGGCACTCCCCTCAGAGTGCCATGCCAACCTCACACTGCCTGTGGCATAGGTAAGTCACCCCTCTAGCAAGCCTTACAGCCCTAAGGCAGGGTGCACTATACCACAGGTCCAAGGGCATATGTGCATGAGCACTATGCCCCTACAGTGTTTACGCAAAACCTTAGACACTTTATGTGCAGAGTAGCCATGAGAGTATATGGTCTGGGAGTTTGTCAAACACAAACTCCACAGTTCCATAATGGCTACACTGAAAACTGGGAAGTTTGGTGACAAACTTCTCAGCACAATAAATGCACACTGATTCCAGTGTGCAATTTATTGCAACATACACCCAGAGGGCATCGTAGAGATGCCCCCTGAATACCTACCCGACTTCTAGTGTAGGCTGACCAGTTTGTCAGCCTGCAACACACCAGACAAGTTGCTGGCCACATGGGGAGAGTGCCTTTGTCACTCTGTGGCCAGGAACAAAGCCTGTACTGGGTGGAGGTGCTTCTCACCTCCCCCTGCAGGAACTGAAACACCTGGCGGTGAGCCTCAAAGGCTCACCCCTTTTGTTACAGCGCCCCAGGGCATCCCAGCTAGTGGAGATGCCCACCCCTCCGGCCACTGCCCCCACTTTTGGCGGCAAGGCTGGGGGAGATAATTAGAAAAACAAGGAGAAGTCACCCACCAATCAGGACAGCCCCTAAGGTGTCCTGAGCTGAGGTGACCCCTGCCTTGAGAAATCCTCCACCTTGAGTTTGGAGGATTCTCCCAATAGGATTAGGGATGTGCCACCCTCCCCAGAAAGAGGGTGTAGCCACCCTCAAGGACAGTAGCCATTGGCTACTGCCCTCCCAGACCTAAACACACCCCTAAATTCAGTATTTAGGGGCTCCCCAGATCCCAGGAAATCAGATTCCTGCAACCTGAAGAAACAAGAAGGACTGCTGACCTACAAGCCTGCAGAGAAGGAGGAAGACAACAACTGCTTTGGCCCCAGCCCTACCGGCCTGTCTCCAACTTCGAAAACCTGCTCCAGAGACACATCCGACAGGGACCAGCGACCTCTGGAGCCTCAGAGGACTGCCCTGGACTAAAGGACCAAGAAACTCCCATGAACAGCGGCCCTGTTCAAAACCAGCTACTTCTTTGCAACAAAGAAGTAACTTTCAAAGACTGCACGTTTCCCCGACGGAAGCGTGAAACTTCACACTCCGCACCCGACGCCCCCGGCTCGAGATACGGAGAACAAACACCTCAGGGAGGAATCCCCGGCGACTGCAAGCCCGTGAGTAACCAGAGATGACCCCCCTGAGCACCTACAGTGATGCCTGCAGAGAGCATCCAGAGGCTCCCCCTGACTGCGACTGCCTGTAACAAGGGACCCGACACCTAGAACCAACACTGCACCCGCAGCCCCCAGGACCTGAAGGAACGTAACATCAACGCAGGAGTGATCCCCAGGTGACCCTCTGCCTAGCCCAGGTGGTGGCTGTCCAGAGAAGCCCCCCCTGTGCCTCCCTGCACTGCTAGAGTGACCCCAGGATCCCTCCATTGTTTCCTACCGGAAACCAGATGCCTGCTTTGCACACTGCACCCGGCCGCCCCTGTGCCACTAAGGGTGTGTTTTGTGTGCCTACTTGTTTCTCCCCCTCCCCCCAGTGGTCTACAAAACCCCCCTAGTCTGCCCCCCGAGGACACAGTTACTTACCTGCTGGCAGACTGGAACCGGAGCACCCCTGTTCTCCATAAGCGCCTATGTGTTTTGGACACCTATTTGACCTCTGCACCTGACCAGCCCTGAGCTGCTGATGTGGTAACTTTGGGGTTGCCTTTAACCCCCAACGGTGGGCTGCCTATGTCCAAGGACTGAGACTTCCCTCCTAATCTAACCTTTACTTGCCTCCCCCAGGAACTGTTGATTTTTGCAGTGTCCACTTTGAAAATAGCTTATTGCCATTTTTTACAAAGACTGTATATGATATTCCTTTCATTCAAAGTTCCTAAAGTATCTAAATGAAGTACCATACATTTAAAGTGTTTGATGTAAATCTTTAACCTGTGGTTCTTAAAATAAACTAAGAAAATATATTTTTCAATATAAAAACATATTGTCCTGGAGTAAGTCTTTGGGTGTGTGTTCCTCATTTATTGCCTGTGTGTGTACAACAAAGGCTTAACACTACCCTCTGATAAGCCTACTGCTTGACCACACTACCACAAAATAGAGCATTAGAATTATCTAGTTTTGCCACTTTCTTACCTCTAAGGGGAACCCTTGGACTCTGTGCACACTATTTCTCACTTTGAAATAGTATATACAGAGCCAACTTCCTACATCAGTAACATTTACCACAAAGGATCCTCCTTAGATTAATTACCTTGGAATCAAATTCACAACAGTACTAAACGTTGGATGGAGGCAGTTATTGAATGTTTCAATCTGGCAAAAAATGTTTCAGGTGGAAACTAGGAGACAAGCATCCATCCTACTATTCAAATCAAAATATCAATGTGTAGAAAAGTATGCAGATGTCTCAAGGAGAAAAACAGTGCAAAAAGAGCAGCCAAAGTGGTCTTGCCTCTTGTCAATTGACCCTACAAGCACTGCAGAAGGTATAGTTAAACATTACGTTATACAGGTCAATATATTTAACAATACATCTAAGAGTGTTTAGAAATTGGTCTCACACCTCCCTTGATTCCCTTGGATGTCTAGTTTTCAGAAATGTTTGGGTATGGTAGGTTTTCCTATATGGCTGCTGAGCCCAGGACAAAAAAAAAACGCAGGTGCCACCCCCCTTCACAAAAACAGGTAGTTTTGAATTTGATATTTTCGATGTGTCCACATAATGTTTTGCGGCATTTCCTTTTGTGGGCACTAGGCCTAAACACACAAATGAGGTACCATTCTTATCGGGAAGCTTGGGGGAACGCTGGGTGGAAGGAAATCTGTGGCTCCTCTCGGATTCCAGAACTTTCTGTCATCGAAATTTCGGTGTTCATTTGACCAAATTTTGAGGTCTGCAAAGGATTCAGGGTAACAGAACCTGGTGAGAGCCCCACTAGTCACCCCATCCTGGATTCCCCTAGGTGCCTAGTTTTAAAAAATGCATAGGTTTGGTAGGGTTCCCTAGGTGCTGTCTGAGTTAGAGGCCAAAATCCACAGCTTGGCACTTTGCAAAAAACACGTTGTTTTCAGTGCAAAAATGTGATGTGTCCATATTGCGTCTCCTGTCGCAGGCATTAGGCCTACCCATCCAAGCGAGGTACCATTTGTATCGGGAGACTTAGGGGAACACAATATAGCAGAACAAGTGTTATTGCCTCTTGTATTTCTCTGCATTTTTTCATTCTAAATGTAAGACAGTGTGTAAAAAAGACGTCTATTTGAGAAATGCCTTGTAATCCACATGCTAGTATGGGGACCCCGTAATTCAGAGATGTCCAAAAAAACACTGCTTCTCAACACCTTATCTTGTGCCCATTTTGGAAATACAAAGGTTTCCTTGATACCTATTTTTCAGTCTTTATATTTCACAAAATGAACTGCTGTATACCCAGTATACAATGAAAACCCTTTGCAAGGTGCATCTCATTTACTGGCTCTGGGTACCTAGGGTTCTTGAAGAACCTACAAGCCCTATATATACCCGCAGCCAGAAGATATAGCGGTAGACGTAGCAGTATATTGCTTTAAAAAAAATCAGACATCGAAGGAAAATGTTACAGAGTAAAATGTGGAGAAAGACTGCTGTTTTTTCACCTCAATTTCAATATTGTTTTTATTTCAGCTGTTATTTTCTGTATGAAAACCTTGTAGGATCTACACAAATGATGCCTTGGGGAATTCAGAATTTTGTCTACTTTTCCGAAAATGTTTAGCTTTCCATGGTCCAGCATTGGCTTCACACCCATTTCCGTCACTAACTGGAAGGAGGCGAACAGCACAAAAAATAGTAAAAATGGGGTATGTTCCAGTAAAATGCCAAAATTGTGTTGAAAATGTGGTTTTCTGATTCACATCTGCTTGTTCCTGAAAGCTGGCAAGATGGTGATTTTAGCACTGCAAACACTTTGTTGATGCCATTTTCAGGGAAAAAAACCACAAGTCTTCTTCTGCAGCCCTTTTTCCCCCCCATTTTAAGAAGAAAAAGAAAAAAGCGAAAATGTTGCTGTATTTTGGCTAATTTCTTGGTCGCCAGGGGAACTAACAAACTCTGGGCACCTCTAGAATCCATAGGATGCTGGGAAAAAAAAAAAAGACGCAAATTTAGCATGGGTAGCTTAAGTGGACAAAAAGTTAAGAGGGCCTAAGCGCGAACTGCCCCAAATAGCCAAAAATATGGTCTCGCACCAGAGGGGAAAAAGCCTGGCAGCAAAGGGGTTAAAAGCTGAGGCTATCTCTACCTGAAGGCTTAAGGTCTCATTCTTAAACAATATTTGCAGGCCAAGATGTCACTATCAGGAAGGCATTTTAAGTGTCCATCTTCAACTCGTATCTTGCCATCACACTGGCTGCAATATTTGAAAGAGGTCATATTGTCTCAGGGACAAAACAGCATACCACAATTACTTCAAAATAAGGAATAATGGTAACAGATAACCAAAAATTGGTGACAGGATGCGAAAACCGACATCTACATAAAAAAAAAAACTGTTTAAAAACACAAAGTGTGAAGCAAGGCCATGCTCTGTCAAAAGTGGGAAATGACTTGAGTATAATCCCTGAACTCTGAAATAATTCCAAATAATGGGAGAAAGAGGTTTCAAAGAGACCAGCATTTTTTCTACGTTTTGTGTTTTTGTAGTGTTGTTAACTAGATGTATTCAATAAAAAAAATTAGAAAGAAAAACATGTATAAAAAACATAAAACTAAATCCACATGATAGACAAGGTTCGGCCCGATAGTGGGGATTGATTTTAAGATTATGAGTCTGGGAAGAATATGCAAGCAAACTCCTTTTCAGAGGAAAAAGTTAGTCTACTGATAGTTCTTCGCTCGCCTTATTCTTTCAGCACCCCTACTTAATTTCATAAACGGAAGGGTCTTTGGCAGAAACAAATGGCACGGCTCACTGCTATTTAGGTTCACAGTTTGATGGGAGGCAATATACACGGTTGTTAATCATGTCTGAGCCAGGCATAATCCTGGAAAATCTAAGAATCTTATGCTCCCAAAGACGAAAACGAGAGGCACCTCTGCGGCCAAGAGGACATCATACGCACTTGGATAGAAATTAATAAGTGACATTCAGTTTCACAGTACAGGACATTTTAATCTTGGCTTCAATTTTTTTGGCTAAATGTCTTGTAAATCAATATTGAATTCCAAGATTATGCTGCACAGCATCCCAGGACACAAAAAAATAAACAAAAACTTAAGTGAAATCAAATGATTTCCCACATTGATTAAGGGGCTCAAACATGCTGGTCTATCTCAATACCATATCTGGTTTTAAAAGGAGTGAGGAATATTTTTTGAGGCATTTTTAAGAAATCGCTGCTATCAGTAGGAATAAAATATATGGTTGATGGTCATTGGTAACTTGGGGGTGAAAAACACAGGAAGCATAAATAAATATAGCAAGCAATCGCACGGAGATAGTAAAAGTTATCGGAGACTGACAAAACGTGAAGGTGAACAAGGAAATCAGGAAGAACCTTAAAGGTGCAGCATGCTGGAATTCAACTTTGCGAATTGTGAGCACTTACCCGTGAGGACTCTATTTCCACATTCCACTTTGGCCTGACCAAATAATCTTTATTGGAGGGCACAGGAACTCTGGCACGAGCACAAAAACCTGGTTCACCGGGGCGCAGGGCTCTAGCAAAAAAGCACACACACATACATCAAAAGTGGCAAAATAAATGTTATGCCCTAGCCAATGTTTTTATCTCTTTACACAAATTCACATTCCTTAAAGTAACATATTCAGAATGAGAAATAGCTCGACTCTCTGAAAAGTTGCATTCTAAATGAATGTTGTAGAACAAACATGTTAAATCAATGATCGATAAAGTTTATTTTATACAGCACAAACATTACTGCACGATCATAATGCGACACAAACCCATCTGGATAAAAAAGTATGAGTTATTAGTGAGATGTGGAATGTTCGAAATGAATTATTTGCCATGTCTGAAATATTTTTCATTAATAAGCGAAAAGTACTGTTCGAGGTAAAGATGAAAAATAGTAAACATACAAAAAGTAAGCATGCCCTTTCCATTTATAATATAATTGTAGGAAGTTGGCTCTGTATGTGCTATTTCAAAGTAAGGAATAGCATGCACAGAGTCCAAGGGTTCCCCTTAGAGGTAAAATAGTGGTAAAAAGAGATAATACTAATGCTCTATTTTGTGGTAGTGTGGTCGAGCAGTAGGCTTATCCAAGGAGTAGTGTTAAGCATTTGTTGTACATACACATAGACAATAAATGAGGTACACACACTCAGAGACAAATCCAGCCAATAGGTTTTGTATAGAAAAATATATTTTCTTAGTTTATTTTAAGAACCATAGGTTCAAATTTAACATGTAATATCTTGTTTGAAAGGTATTGCAGGTAAGTACATTAGGAACTTTGAATCATTTCAATTGCATGTATACTTTTCAAGTTATTCACAAATAGCTATTTTAAAAGTGGACACTTAGTGCAATTTTCACAGTTCCTGGGGGAGGTAAGTTTTTGTTAGTTTTACCAGGTAAGTAAGACACTTACAGGGTTCAGTTCTTGGTCCAAGGTAGCCCACCGTTGGGGGTTCAGAGCAACCCCAAAGTTACCACACCAGCAGCTCAGGGCCGGTCAGGTGCAGAGTTCAAAGTGGTGCCAAAAACGCATAGGCTCCAATGGAGAGAAGGGGGTGCCCCGGTTCCAGTCTGCCAGCAGGTAAGTACCCGCGTCTTCGGAGGGCAGACCAGGGGGGTTTTGTAGGGCACCGGGGGGGACACAAGCCCACACAGAAATTTCACCCTCAGCGGCGCGGAGGCGGCCGGGTGCAGTGTTAGAACAGGCGTCGGGTTCGCAATGGAAGTCCATGAGAGATCAAGGGATCTCTTCAGCGCTGCAGGCAGGCAAGGGGGGGCTTCCTCGGGGAAACCTCCACTTGGGCAAGGGAGAGGGACTCCTGGGGGTCACTTCTGCAGTGAAAGTCCGGGCCTTCAGGTCCTGGGGGCTGCGGGTGCAGGGTCTTTTCCAGGCGTCGGGACTTAGGTTTCAGAGAGTCGCGGTCAGGGGAAGCCTCGGGATTCCCTCTGCAGGCGGCGCTGTGGGGGCTCAGGGGGGACAGGTTTTGGTACTCACAGTCGTAGAGTAGTCCGGGGGTCCTCCCTGAGGTGTTGGTTCTCCACCAGCCGAGTCGGGGTCGCCGGGTGCAGTGTTGCAAGTCTCACGCTTCTTGCGGGGACATTGCAGGGTTCTTTAAAGCTGCTCCTTTGGATAAAGTTGCAGTCTTTTTGGAGCAGGTCCGCTGTCCTCAGGAGTTTCTTGTCGTCGTCGAAGCAGGGCAGTCCTCAGAGGATTCAGAGGTCGCTGGTCCCTTTGGAAGGCGTCGCTGGAGCAGAGTTCTTTGGAAGGCAGGAGACAGGCCGGTGAGTTTCTGGAGCCAAGGCAGTAGTTGTCTTCTGGTCTTCCTCTGCAGGGGTTTTCAGCTAGGCAGTCCTTCTTCTTGTTGTTGCAGGAATCTAGTTTCTAGGTTCAGGGAAAGCCCTTAAATACTAAATTTAAGGGCGTGTTTAGGTCTGGGGGGTTAGTAGCCAATGGCTACTAGCCCTGAGGGTGGGTACACCCTCTTTGTGCCTCCTCCCAAGGGGAGGGGGTCACATCCCTAATCCTATTGGGGGAATCCTCCATCTGCAAGATGGAGGATTTCTAAAAGTTAGAGTCACCTCAGCTCAGGACACCTTAGGGGCTGTCCTGACTGGCCAGTGACTCCTCCTTGTTATTCTCATTAGTTTCTCCGGCCTTGCCGCCAAAAGTGGGGGCCGGGGCCGGAGGGGGCGGGCAACTCCACTAGCTGGAGTGTCCTGCGGTGCTGTGACAAAGGGGTGAGCCTTTGAGGCTCACCGCCAGGTGTTACAGCTCCTGCCTGGGGGAGGTGTTAGCATCTCCACCCAGTGCAGGCTTTGTTACTGGCCTCAGAGTGACAAAGGCACTCTCCCCATGGGGCCAGCAACATGTCTCTAGTGTGGCAGGCTGCTGGAACCAGTCAGCCTACACAGATAGTCGGTTAAGTTTCAGGGGGCACCTCTAAGGTGCCCTCTGTGGTGTATGTTACAATAAAATGTACACTGGCATCAGTGTGCATTTATTGTGCTGAGAAGTTTGATACCAAACTTCCCAGTTTTCAGTGTAGCCATTATGGTGCTGTGGAGTTCGTGTAAAACAGACTCCCAGACCATATACTCTTATGGCTACCCTGCACTTACAATGTCTAAGGTTTTGCTTAGACACTGTAGGGGCACAGTGCTCATGCACTGGTACCCTCACCTATGGTATAGTGCACCCTGCCTTAGGGCTGTAAGGCCTGCTAGAGGGGTGTCTTACCTATACTGCATAGGCAGTGAGAGGCTGGCATGGCACCCTGAGGGGAGTGCCATGTCGACTTACTCATTTGGTTCTCACTAGCACACACAAGCTGGTAAGCAGTGTGTCTGTGCTGAGTGAGGGGTCTCTAGGGTGGCATAATACATGTTGCAGCCCTTAGAGACCTTCCCTGGCATCAGGGCCCTTGGTACCAGAGGTACCAGTTACAAGGGACTTATCTGGATGCCAGGGTGTGCCAATTGTGGAATCAAAAGTACAGGTTAGGGAAAGAACACTGGTGCTGGTGCCTGGTTAGCAGGCCTCAGCACACTTTCAATTCAAAACATAGCATCAGCAAAGGCAAAAAGTCAGGGGGTAACCATGCCAAGGAGGCATTTCCTTACACAACCCCCCCCCAAACGAAAGAGGATGAGACTAACCTTTCCCAAGAGAGTCTTCATTTTCTAAGTGGAAGAACCTGGAAAGGCCATCTGCATTGGCATGGGCAGTCCCAGGTCTGTGTTCCACTATAAAGTCCATTCCCTGTAGGGAGATGGACCACCTCAACAGTTTTGGATTTTCACCTTTCATTTGCATCAGCCATCTGAGAGGTCTGTGGTCAGTCTGAACTAGGAAGCGAGTACCAAAGAGGTATGGTCTCAGCTTCTTCAGGGACCAAACCACAGCAAAGGCCTCCCTCTCAATGGCACTCCAACGCTGCTCCCTGGGGAGTAACCTCCTGCTAATGAAAGCAACAGGCTGGTCAAGGCCATCATCATTTGTTTGGGACAAAACTGCCCCTATCCCATGTTCAGAGGCATCTGTTTGCACAATGAACTGCTTGGAGTAATCTGGAGCTTTTAGAACTGGTGCTGTGCACATAGCTTGTTTCAGGGTGTCAAAGGCCTGTTGGCATTCTACAGTCCAGTTTACTTTCTTGGGCATTTTCTTGGAGGTGAGTTCTGTGAGGGCTGTCACAATGGATCCATATCCCTTCACAAACCTCCTGTAGTACCCAGTCAAGCCAAGGAATGCCCTGACTTGAGTCTGGGTTTTTGGAGCTGCCCAGTCCAGAATAGTCTGGATCTTAGGCTGGAGTGGCTGAACTTGGCCTCCACCTACAAGGTGTCCCAAGTAAACCACAGTTCCCTGCCCTATCTGGCATTTGGATGCCTTGATAGAGAGGCCTGCAGATTGCAGAGCCTTCAAAACCTTCTTCAGGTGGACCAGGTGATCCTGCCAGGTGGAGCTGAAGACCGCAATATCATCAAGATAAGCTGCACTACAGGATTCCAGCCCAGCAAGGACTTGATTCACCAACCTTTGGAAGGTGGCAGGGGCATTCTTTAAACCAAAGGGCATAACAGTGAACTGATAATGCCCATCAGGTGTGGAGAATGCTGTCTTTTCTTTTGCTCCAGGGGCCATTTTGATTTGCCAGTACCCTGCTGTTAAGTCAAAGGTACTTAAGAATTTGGCAGCCCCTAATTTGTCTATTAGCTCATCAGCTCTAGGAATGGGATGAGCATCTGTCTTTGTGACAGAGTTGAGACCTCTGTAGTCCACACAAAACCTCATCTCTCTCTTCCCTTCTTAGGTGTGAGGTTTGGGGACTAAGACCACTGGGCTAGCCCAGGGGCTGTCAGAGAACTCAATTACTCCCAATTCCAGCATTTTGTGGACTTCCACCTTGATGCTTTCCTTAACTTGGTCAGACTGTCTAAATATTTTGTTTTTGACAGGCATGCTGTCTCCTGTGTCCACATCATGGGTACACAGGTGTGTCTGACCAGGGGTTAGGGAAAAGAGTTCAGCAAACTGCTGCAGGACCTTCCTGCAGTCAGACTGCTGTTGGCTAGAGAGGGTGTCTGAGTAGATCACTCCATCTACTGAGCCATCTTTAGGGTCTGATGAGAGGAGATCAGGGAGAGGTTCACTCTCAGCTTCCTGGTCCTCATCTGTTACCATCAACAGATTTACATCAGCCCTGTCATGGAAGAGCTTAAGGCGGTTCACATGGATCACCCTCTTGGGCTCCTGCTTGTGCCCAGGTCTACCAGGTAGGTGACCTGACTCTTCCTTTCAAGTACTGGGTAAGGGCCACTCCATTTGTCCTGGAGTGCCCTGGGAGCCACAGGCTCCAGAACCCAGACTTTCTGCCCTGGTTGAAATTCAACCAGTGCAGCCTTTTGGTCATACCACAACTTCTGGAGTTCTTGGCTGGCCTCAAGGTTTTTACTTGCCTTTTCCATGTACTCTGCCATCCTTGAGCGAAGGCCAAGTACATAGTCCACTATGTCTTGTTTAGGCTCATGAAGAGGTCTCTCCCAGCCTTCTTTAACAAGAGCAAGTGGTCCCCTTACAGGGTGGCCAAACAGAAGTTCAAAGGGTGAGAATCCTACTCCCTTCTGAGGCACCTCTCTGTAAGCGAAAAGCAGACATGGCAGGAGGACATCCCATCTCCTTTTGATTTTTTCTGGGAGCCCCATGATCATGCCCTTTAATGTCTTGTTGAATCTCTCAACAAGGCCATTAGTTTGTGGATGATATGGTGTAGTGAATTTGTAAGTCACTCCACACTCATTCCACATGTGTTTTAGGTATGCTGACATGAAGTTGGTACCTCTGTCAGACACCACCTCCTTAGGAAAACCCACTCTGGTAAAGATACCAATGAGGGCCTTGGCTACTGCAGGGGCAGTAGTCGACCTAAGGGGAATAGCTTCAGGATACCTAGTAGCATGATCCACTACTACTAGGATGTACATATTTCCTGAGGCTGTGGGAGGTTCTAGTGGACCAACTATGTCCACACCCACTCTTTCAAAGGGGACCCCCACCACTGGAAGTGGAATGAGGGGGGCCTTTGGGTGCCCACCTGTCTTACCACTGGATTGACAGGTGGGGCAGGAGAGGCAAAACTCCTTAACCTTCTGGGACATATTGGGCCAGTAGAAGTGGTTGACTAACCTCTCCCACGTCTTGGTTTGTCCCAAATGCCCAGCAAGGGGAATATCATGGGCTAAGGTCAGAATAAACTCTCTGAAACCCTGAGGCACTACCACTCTCCTAGTGGCACCAGGTTTGGGATCTCTTGCCTCAGTGTACAGGAGTCCATCTTCCCAATAGACCCTATGTGTTCCATTTTTCTTGCCTTTGGACTCTTCAGCAGCTTGCTGCCTAAGGCCTTCAAGAGAGGGACAGGTTTCTTGTCCCTTACACAACTCTTCCCTTGAGGGTCCCCCTGGGCCCAAGAGCTCAACCTGATAAGGTTCCAGCTCCATGGGCTCAGTTCCCTCAGAGGGCAGAACTTCTTCCTGAGAAGAGAGGTTCTCTTTTTGGTGTTGTGTTGCAGCTGGTTTCCCAGCTGACTTTCCTTTTCTCTTGGTAGGCTGGGCCATTTTTCCAGACTCCAGCTCTACTTTTTCACCCTGTGCCTTGCACTGTGCCCTAGTCTTGACACACACCAGTTCAGGGATACCCAGCATGGCTGCATGGGTTTTCAGTTCTACCTCAGCCCATGCTGAGGACTCCAGGTCATTTCCAAGCAAACAGTCTACTGGGATATTTGAGGAGACCACCACCTGTTTCAGGCCATTGACCCCTCCCCACTCTAAAGTTACCATTGCCATGGGATGTACTTTAGTCTGATTGTCAGCATTGGTGACTGGATAGGTTTGTCCAGTCAGGTATTGGCCAGGGGAAACCAGTTTCTCTGTCACCATGGTGACACTGGCACCTGTATCCCTCAGGCCCTCTACACTTGTCCCATTAATTAAGAGCTGCTGCCTGTATTTTTGCATGTTAGGGGGCCAGGCAGCCAGTGTGGCTAAATCCACCCCACCCTCAGAGACTAATGTAGCTTCAGTGTGACACCTGATTTGCTCTGGGCACACTGTTGATCCCACTTGGAGACTGGCCATTCCAGTTTTAGCTGGATGGGAGTTAGAAGTGGTATCTTTCTTGGGACAGGCCTTGTCTCCAGTTTGGTGTCCAGACTGACTACAGTTTCGACACCAGGCCTTCTTGGGATCAAAGTTTTTACCCTTGTACCCAGGATTGTTTTGTGAAGAGGCTCTGGGCCCACCCTCCTGTGCAGGTTTTTGGGGGCCTGTAGAAGACTCTTTACTATTTTTATTTTTGGCTGTCTCACCACCTTTCCCCTGGGGAGGTTTTGTGACCCCTTTCTTTTGGTCACCCCCTGTGGAAGTTTTGGACACCCTAGTCTTGACCCAATGGTCCGCCTTCTTTCCCAATTCTTGGGGAGAAATTGGTCCTAGGTCCACCAGATGCTGATGCAGTTTATCATTGAAACAATTACTTAATAGGTGTTCTTTCACAAATAAATTGTACAGCCCATCATAATCATTTACACCATTTCCTTGAATCCAACCATCTAGTGTTTTTACTGAGTAGTCTACAAAGTCAACCCAGGTCTGGCTCGAGGATTTTTGAGCCCCCCTGAATCTAATCTTATACTCCTCAGTGGAGAATCCAAAGCCCTCAATCAGGGTACCCTTCATGAGGTCATAAGATTCTGCATCTTTTTTAGAGAGTGTGAGGAGTCTATCCCTACACTTTCCTGTGAACATTTCCCAAAGGAGAGCACCCCAGTGAGATTTGTTCACTTTTCTGGTTTCACAAGCCCTCTCAAAAGCTGTGAACCATTTGGTGATGTCATCACCATCTTCATATTTAGTTACAATCCCTTTGGGGATTTTCAACATGTCAGGAGAATCTCTGACCCTAGTTATGTTGCTGCCACCATTGATGGGTCCTAGGCCCATCTCTTGTCTTTCCCTTTCTATGGCTAGGATCTGTTTTTCCAAAGCCAATCTTTTGGCCATCCTGGCTAACTGGATGGCCTCTTCACTGGAGTTATCCTCAGTGATTTCAGAGAGGCTGGACCCTCCTGTGAGGGAGCCAGCATCTCTGACTATTATTTTTGGAGTCAGGGCTTGAGAGGCCCTGTTCTCCCTAGATAGGACTGGTGGTGGGGAATCAACCTCCAAGTCACTATCATCCTCCTCTGTGTTATCCACAGAGGGGCTGGCTCTATCATACTCTGCCAACAGCTCCTGGAGCTGTGCTTTGGTAGGTCTGGAGCCCATTGTTATTTTCCTTATGTTACAGAGTGACCTTAGCTCTCTCATCTGGAGATGGAGGTAAGGTGTGGTGTCGAGTTCCACCACATTCACATCTGTGCTAGACATTATGCTTCTAAAAGTTGGAATACTTTTTAAGAAACTAAAACTAGTTCTAGAATCTAATTCAAACTTTTACAAACTTTTAAACTCTAAAAGAAATGCTAACAGGGACTAACACAAGGCCCTAGCAGGACTTTAAAGAATTTAGAAAACTTTTCAAATTGCAAAAATCAATTTCTAATGACAATTTTGGAATTTGTCGTGTGATCAGGTATTGGCTGAGTAGTCCAGCAAATGCAAAGTCTTGTACCCCACCGCTGATCCACCAATGTAGGAAGTTGGCTCTGTATGTGCTATTTCAAAGTAAGGAATAGCATGCACAGAGTCCAAGGGTTCCCCTTAGAGGTAAAATAGTGGTAAAAAGAGATAATACTAATGCTCTATTTTGTGGTAGTGTGGTCGAGCAGTAGGCTTATCCAAGGAGTAGTGTTAAGCATTTGTTGTACATACACATAGACAATAAATGAGTGCAATTTTCACAGTTCCTGGGGGAGGTAAGTTTTTGTTAGTTTTACCAGGTAAGTAAGACACTTACAGGGTTCAGTTCTTGGTCCAAGGTAGCCCACCGTTGGGGGTTCAGAGCAACCCCAAAGTTACCACACCAGCAGCTCAGGGCCGGTCAGGTGCAGAGTTCAAAGTGGTGCCAAAAACGCATAGGCTCCAATGGAGAGAAGGGGGTGCCCCGGTTCCAGTCTGCCAGCAGGTAAGTACCCGCGTCTTCAGAGGGCAGACCAGGGGGGTTTTGTAGGGCACCGGGGGGGACACAAGCCCACACAGAAATTTCACCCTCAGCGGCGCGGAGGCGGCCGGGTGCAGTGTTAGAACAGGCGTCGGGTTCGCAATGGAAGTCAATGAGAGATCAAGGGATCTCTTCAGCGCTGCAGGCAGGCAAGGGGGGGCTTCCTCGGGGAAACCTCCACTTGGGCAAGGGAGAGGGACTCCTGGGGGTCACTTCTGCAGTGAAAGTCCGGGCCTTCAGGTCCTGGGGGCTGCGGGTGCAGGGTCTTTTCCAGGCGTCGGGACTTAGGTTTCAGAGAGTCGCGGTCAGGGGAAGCCTCGGGATTCCCTCTGCAGGCGGCGCTGTGGGGGCTCAGGGGGGACAGGTTTTGGTACTCACAGTCGTAGAGTAGTCCGGGGGTCCTCCCTGAGGTGTTGGTTCTCCACCAGCCGAGTCGGGGTCGCCGGGTGCAGTGTTGCAAGTCTCACGCTTCTTGCGGGGAGATTGCAGGGTTCTTTAAAGCTGCTCCTTTGGATAAAGTTGCAGTCTTTTTGGAGCAGGTCCGCTGTCCTCGGGAGTTTCTTGTCGTCGTCGAAGCAGGGCAGTCCTCAGAGGATTCAGAGGTCGCTGGTCCCTTTGGAAGGCGTCGCTGGAGCAGAGTTCTTTGGAAGGCAGGAGACAGGCCGGTGAGTTTCTGGAGCCAAGGCAGTAGTTGTCTTCTGGTCTTCCTCTGCAGGGGTTTTCAGCTAGGCAGTCCTTCTTCTTGTTGTTGCAGGAATCTAGTTTCTAGGTTCAGGGAAAGCCCTTAAATACTAAATTTAAGGGCGTGTTTAGGTCTGGGGGGTTAGTAGCCAATGGCTACTAGCCCTGAGGGTGGGTACACCCTCTTTGTGCCTCCTCCCAAGGGGAGGGGGTCACATCCCTAATCCTATTGGGGGAATCCTCCATCTGCAAGATGGAGGATTTCTAAAAGTTAGAGTCACCTCAGCTCAGGACACCTTAGGGGCTGTCCTGACTGGCCAGTGACTCCTCCTTGTTATTCTCATTAGTTTCTCCGTCCTTGCCGCCAAAAGTGGGGGCCGGGGCCGGAGGGGGCGGGCAACTCCACTAGCTGGAGTGTCCTGCGGTGCTGTGACAAAGGGGTGAGCCTTTGAGGCTCACCCCCAGGTGTTACAGCTCCTGCCTGGGGGAGGTGTTAGCATCTCCACCCAGTGCAGGCTTTGTTACTGGCCTCAGAGTGACAAAGGCACTCTCCCCATGGGGCCAGCAACATGTCTCTAGTGTGGCAGGCTGCTGGAACCAGTCAGCCTACACAGATAGTCGGTTAAGTTTCAGGGGGCACCTCTAAGGTGCCCTCTGTGGTGTATGTTACAATAAAATGTACACTGGCATCAGTGTGCATTTATTGTGCTGAGAAGTTTGATACCAAACTTCCCAGTTTTCAGTGTAGCCATTATGGTGCTGTGGAGTTCGTGTAAAACAGACTCCCAGACCATATACTCTTATGGCTACCCTGCACTTACAATGTCTAAGGTTTTGCTTAGACACTGTAGGGGCACAGTGCTCATGCACTGGTACCCTCACCTATGGTATAGTGCACCCTGCCTTAGGGCTGTAAGGCCTGCTAGAGGGGTGTCTTACCTATACTGCATAGGCAGTGAGAGGCTGGCATGGCACCCTGAGGGGAGTGCCATGTCGACTTACTCATTTGGTTCTCACTAGCACACACAAGCTGGTAAGCAGTGTGTCTGTGCTGAGTGAGGGGTCTCTAGGGTGGCATAATACATGCTGCAGCCCTTAGAGACCTTCCCTGGCATCAGGGCCCTTGGTACCAGAGGTACCAGTTACAAGGGACTTATCTGGATGCCAGGGTGTGCCAATTGTGGAATCAAAAGTACAGGTTAGGGAAAGAACAATGGTGCTGGGGCCTGGTTAGCAGGCCTCAGCACACTTTCAATTCAAAACATAGCATCAGCAAAGGCAAAAAGTCAGGGGGTAACCATGCCAAGGAGGCATTTCCTTACAATAATCAATCACATTTTGACTACAGAAATGTTACAGAACGTTTGTACATTCCTAAACATTCTTAGTCTGGGAAGTCCTAACCCGAGATGAATGATTTATCCTCAAAAAGGTTTTGATACACTGGGATCGTCGTACTGGAGCTAGATTCTGGTAGCAAGGAAGAGAGACGAGCTTGTTAGTAGGCTGGACCACATATGCACACCATTTTACCAGTCGCAAACCCTATGATTTACTAATCGGAGTGTTTATGACCAGTCAAAAGCTTTTTTTTTTTTTTTTTTTTTTAAATGTACTAAACCTAGTTAGCAAGTCGGAAAAGCTTCTTCGAACCACTAAATGGGTTTAGAAATGGTTACAAATTTGCTAATTATAAAGGTCATGTTTTGGACATACATTCCAAGTAATGTATCAGAACCCTATGTATCACCGGATTGCGACCATAATTTCAGTTGCAAGCTATTGATTAGTTACCAGCTTCCAAGTTGGGTTGGTAATTGATTTGCAAAGGGCAAGCAGTGTCTTTTAGATTTCTTTCCCTTTAAGAATCGGGTGTCAGCTTCTAGGAAATAGGCAGTGCATAAGGGGACCACTGTCAACTCTCATCGAACTTTTACAAAATGGTAAAATTAATTTTTAAGCAGATTAGTTTCCCTTGAGAGGCTCTGGCTCCTTTAATAAAATCTAACATTTATTCACTGGTATTTTGGTCTGCTGTTCCTTGAAGGCCACCATCCTTGTGAATATCGCCCATTGGAGGGTGGTTCTATATATGGCCTGGAAATATTAATTAGGTAGGTCCTTTAAGCAACCCTCCCTCCACTTTTCTTTACTTTGTTAACAGACCAATTAGAACATAGGACAGTTTGCAACATAAATTATTGGTTGCAAAGATGGCTCAGAATCTCCAAAAGCTTTTTGCGACCAGTAATATAGTTCATCTGTCCACAAGTCAGTTTTTTCTGGAAGGCTTTGTAATTAATTTTCACACATACTGATATAGGAAATGGAGTCCAATACAAGGAGAGAAGACTCCCTTGCTTTCTCCATCCCATGAATCATGCTTGTACATGCTGGTTAAAAGGCAAGCCAATGGGCACGGTGCAGCACTTGCAAAACATGCAGAGAGTTAGTAAATTGGCAAGTTGCACTGTTCCATTTTTTATAGGACTGATCGTCCCTCTATATAACACCCCTTAGATCCAGTGGACACGATTAGTGTTAGGCATAATTGACTGTTAGCCTCTAAACAGAAAAATGAGTTGAAATGCCTATTCAACTTTTTAGAGTGTCCTGAGCTCTTAGGCTGGGCCAGGAAGAACCACGTCCCAGTTGCAGGACAGAGCTGATCCAATTGGCTATCTGCGCCTGATGAGCTGTGCCTGGCTTGCGACCATGATGTACAGGCGGGGATTCACATGCATGATCTTTCTGCTGCATTTGATACAGTTGAGCATACCGACCTGGTGTTCCATTTAGCATCAATGAGGCAGACAGGCATGCCTTAAAATGGGTGAAACTGAGGTGGGTATAAATCACCGTTTCACTTTCTAGTGTTACCATTTACTTGTGGAGTCCTTCAAAGGTCAACAATATTCCTCCATTTTGTTTAGTCTGTAGGCGAAACCATCTACCGTCTACGTTCTTTTGGTCTTCCGGTACACTCCAGCATAGATTATAATCAAGCTGTTATTCAACTATCAGTCCACATATTTCTTCTGATGCATGGGGTAAAGCTTTTTGGCTATTAAGGAATGGAGAATTGTAAAATTCCTCAAATTGAATGAACAGCACAACACAGGGGTCCTGGCCACCAGATATGATTCAACCTATAGGGCCAGCAAGTTACGGGCAGGATAACTCCAGTCCCAGAGTTCCAGTTCCCATAGCTAAGAAGCTAGGTGCCAGGTCTGATCTAAGATACTCAGATCCAAAAAGTAATGTCATCTTATTTTATTTTTCAAGTGTAACTTGAATGCAAAGTGAGGTATTTATTGAACTTCCGTCGTCTGTAATAGTAATTAGCCATTATGTGCTGTTGCACTTTTGTTACAGCAATGCACTGCATCTTGAATTTAATGAGTCCTTGAGTATGATGCATGAGAACAAGCCAATTTGTGTGGCCTTCATATTATTAAAATACAATCACATCTTGATTGTTTTTGCACTAGATAACAGATAAACAAAAGGTTAAAGTACTGTGCACCGTGCACTGTATCACCTTGGGACAGTTTCTCTGAACAATTTCCTTGTCTTTCATGACCCAATGATGCCCTTAAGGTTCAGCAAGTTGTGCCTCTTTTAGGTTCCAGGCTTGAAGTTCCCTCCTTGCGACTGGGAGGACTTGTCATGTCTTGGGGTACACATGAGCAATGCCTCAATGATTATCACTCAGTTTTGCACAGCTGTGAAAGGAAAATGTTACTTAACCTGTAAGCGTCTGTTTGTGGCATGTAATGCTGCAGGACCCGAAGGGCGGGCAAGGATGCAGCCTGTGTGGGGATAAATAACCAGTTGTTTCTGCCTTGAGTCGAGCGCCTCCTGAAGCTTATGAAGAATTGGCTCGACTGCACTGATGTCAGACTTGGTTTTGGCGCCAAAGTTCTGGTTGGCGGCAAGGCAGAGGTGGTCAGTAATGAAGGTCGGCTTAGTCCCAGTGACTGAGTACCTGCTGGCAACATGGTTATTCTAGAAAGCTTCTTTGGTGCAAAGCCCGAGATGCGCGTGGCATCTGAAGTGGTTTGTCAGTGTCAACCATGGCCCCTAGGCAGTCGTGGTCTAAAAGCATTGCCTCTGGTGCTCTGGGTTGGCTGAGTGCCCTTTGGTTGAAGGCTGCTCTGATTGAGAGCATCTTGAGGGTGTAGAGGGTGCCGTGCTAACAGACGTCTGAGCTGGCTGAAGGTCCTCAATCTCCAGGTCGGAGCTAGAGTTTTTTTTTTAGGGGAGTAAGCCTCTTCATCCCCAGCCAACAGTTTTGGTTGTTGCTCTGACATCCTCAGGACCAAAGAGGTCTGGGTTGTCATCTATGCCCCTATGTGACATCTCAAGTCGAAGAGCACGATGGTTGCAAATACCTTTTTTGGAGTGGAAGAAGCGGCAAGCATCACAGGCAGCCTTGTTGTGTCCCAACGACAGGCACAGATTGCAGACAAGATGAAGATCGACCCAAGGATATTTCACTTGGCAGCAAGGACAGAACCAAAATGGCGTCTGTTTCATCGCCATCGAGGCATGGTGTAGAGACGCAACGGATAGACAGGAGTAGGCTTTGATGGGTGACACCCTGAAGGGGCTGCGGTCAATCCGGACCCAACTCGAGCGAAATAATCAAACGTCAACCAGAGACAAAAGAAGACGCCATCAAAGTACAATACAGATGGGGGGTGGGAAGGAACATTGTGAACCGAAAAGAGCACCGCAACCGTGTCGAGCCAGAGAACAGGAGCACACGTCCAAACCAGATGGCGGAAAGAAAACAATCTAACAATGGAGTCGATGACCATGCACATCATTAACAAGAGGAGTTGCCGCAGTACCTTTTGTCTCAAAAGATGTCTTTGAAGAAAAACAACTTGCATACATTCGAGTCCAAAACTAGATGGCAGGAGTATTCACAGCATGTGTATCTGGAGCCACATGCCTCAAGCATGTATATATTTTACTAAACTGTACTTTCTCCTCCTCAAAGTTTTGTTTGTGTCCTGGATCCCACTGCCACGATGTCCTATGGTACCCTTTATAAATAGGGTCAACTATAGGGACATTTTATGTGATGCGCTTACAATTGGGACAATGTTAGTTTTTGCAGAGTGTGCAGAAGTTGGCCTTCCAGGTCATCTCATGACATGCCTGCACATGACCTACTCTTAGTTTCACAGCACCACTTGTGATTATGGTTAGTAAAGAAAAAGTTATCTTGGTAACAATATTTCTGATGAATACATCATCTTCCCACTGATTGCTCACCATGAAAATACTCCTTTCAGACTAACCGGAAAATATATTTCCCAACAATGACTCGAGCGCCTTAAGACAATAATATGTGGCTCAAGCTGTAACGTCTCCTCCACAAATATCACTGGAATATAAGACACCAACTAGCACACTGGAGTAAGTTCCTAATTTCTTCCTGTGGTCCATCAAGGCATGTGGAGAGGAAGATAGCCACAATAACAACAGAGCACATAACATATTTGCCTACCTTGGGCTTTTATTAACCATGGCACTAGCTCATCAGAGAGGAAGCAGTGCAGTGAGGAATCTTAGGGAACATTATATATCCACTTGAAAAAATGTTAACAGAAATAAGTAGCTTTTTCCTTCTAATTGATACTTCTTCCCACAGATTCCTCACCTTGTGAATTAGTCTTAAAGAGGTACCTTCTTGTGAGGTTGGGAGGAGTGTTGAGTAGTGCAATCATGGAATCCAGTTCTAGAAAAGTACCCAGCACTAGGTGCCTTAAGACGTGAATTAGTACTGCTTTGCAAAAGTATGCTACGACAACCAGGGAGCTGCTCAGCAGATGGTAGCAACCTGCAAGTCTTAGGAAGGAGCTGCTGAAATCGCTATGGCCCTGGTGAATGAGCACAAATGCCCTTCAGAGAATCTTTCTTGGTCGGGGCATTTTTGGTAAAAGGGATGTCCAGCTCCAGGTAGCAAACCGAATGGCAGAAGACAGTAAAAACTTGAAGTTTACTGACCCTGCGAGCAGAAGTAATCACCACCAACAGAACTGCTTTTGGAAAAGAAGTTGAACCAAGCCTATCCGCAAAAGGCTTCAATGGAGATGCCATCAATAATGTAAAAACAAGGTTCAAATCCCAATGAAGAACTATAAATGGAGTGGAAATTAAAAAGTAAAACAAACCTTCAGAAATTACATCACTAGTGGTTACTTAAACAGGGAAGATTATTCAGGAAGCTACATAAACTCAGAGAGCTGCCACGTAACCTTTAAACGTAGCCACCATCATACCCTCCCATGCAACGGACAATGTTGTACAGGTGAGGTGTGAAAAAATAAATGCCATCCGACTCAATGCTGCACAAAATTGTGAGGCCTTCCTAGACTTTATAGTGCCTGCCTACAAGGATTTGGTGGAAAGCTTCCCAAAACGATGATGTTATCTTTGACCTCACCAGGAAGGCAAAAGGATTCTGGCTGGTACCACTCAATCTCTAACTGTGCAGCCGCACTGTCTGGGGATTAGGGTGAAGAACTAATCATCCTGTTGCAAGGGCAGGTACACTGTGTAGGAGAGGAAGAGGATGCTGAATGGTAACAGATTAGCACACCAGAATCTGCTCGCCTAACCTGCAGAAATCAGAATCAGTTGCCCCCCCAACCCTTCTGCTCTTTCCAGTTCTCTGGATGGAAACAGGATTGGCAGGAATGTGTACAGCAGCTCCTGAAGGCATTAACTGAGGAACAAACGAGTGGAAAGTGTATGGCACAAATGGGACTCTTCCTGTTCCAGGGCCTGGTTAAGAGATTCCCAAAGGCAAATCCAAATGTAGAGAAAATTGCCTTGTCACCTCAGAATGTAACTCCGGAATTGTGGTACTCCAGGAGAAGATGCCTGAATGCACTGTCTCCCACAATAAGGAAGGCTACAAGAAGGGCTGTGCAAGGAAGACTGTTGCTTTGTCCTTGTTTGCAAACAAATCAGCTTCCAACACAGGATTTAAAACCCCAAATTCATGCAGTTTGTTGATGTAATGGATAGCAGTGGAGTTGCACATCAGAATCTGGATGTTGCCTCTCAGGATGGAAGGAATTAAGACCTTCAGGGTGACAAACTGCCCGCAACTTTAGCACATTTATGTGCAGGTGCTGCTCCAGGATGGATCAAAGGCCATGTATAATCCAGTCACCCAGAGGACCAGAAGGCCCAGCAAGAAGGCATCCATGCACATATAAACCTGAGCATACCGAGGGCTGGATGGTCCTTCAGAAAGTTGAAGGAGTTCATCCCCCAATGCAGATTCTGATGCATCAACTTGAAGGTATGTACCTGAGCCAATAGAATGCCTTGACTTTAAATGCACTGAATTGTGAAACATCACTGCAGGGCTCCCACCTCCACCTCCACCTGACATGAGGCAACAACAGAATGCAGAAGACCATAGAGCCAACAGTTGAAAGACAAGGCTCCATCCTTCCAAAAGTAATTTGCAGCACTCCAAAATACTTTGTATCAATATTTATTCTTCTTCAGAACAACCATCCTCATCACCAATGCGTTTCGACTATCACAGTCTTGATCACTGAGGTAGGTGAAGGTCAACAGGGTCAGATTCTTGAACCTTTGCTCCTGGATGAATGATGGAGGTCCAAGATAGTCCTCAGGCTCCATCCTTATTGAGGACCAACAAGTAAGGGGAGTAAAATGGTGTCACTCTCTCCCAGACAGATCACTTCAATAGTGGCATTATTCAGCAAGAAAATGACTTCTACCTTCAGTATTGAGGCATGAGCCAGTGAGCACATTCTGAAGGAAGGGGAAGGCTACAAAGAGAAGGACATATTAATGGGTGATCCTACTGATCCACCCGGGGCTGTCGTGATCACATCCAAGAGAATAACAAAATGGGATACCTTTCTAAAGGGAAAAAGAGAGAAAGAAAGAGAGAAAAAGAGAGAGAAAAAGAGAGAGAGTGTGTGTGTGTGTGTGTGTGTGTGTGTGCGCGTGTGTATACACACACACACACACCAGGGGGTGTGTTAAAAGGGGCTTAGAGGCAGATAATCCTATAGAGCAGTGGTCTCCAAACTTCTTAATGCTGCGCCCCCCTTCAGTTGAAAAATAAAAATCTATGCCCCCCCCTAGAATTTTTCACAAATATTTTAGAACAATGGCAATGTTTAAATATGTCTAGACCTATTTAAACACTGCAGTTAGGTACTGTTGACTTTTTAAAAATGCAATAACATGCTTTTGCTTAAAACAAAGGCCTGGAATCTGTATAATGCTTCTTTTGTCCCAAAGAAGTGTTTGAGCCTCCGATGAGCCATTCTTCATAAAAGGGCATGTCATGAGCATAGCATACGAACGCAGCATGATAGCTGTATCATAGACCGCACCTGTGTTCTCAGAGTCAGAAACTCACTTTAGGATTGGTTTTGAGGCTTGAAGGTGCAGGAGGCTGACAATCTTATTTTCGGTCAGTTGTCGTAAGGTATGGATGTATTAGGCTAAAATAAAAGGAAGCATTAGGCATATGGAGAGCCAAGCTATTAAGACAAAAACGTTGTGACCCAGGGCATCAAGCTTCCAGGATTTCCTGTCTAGGGAAGCACAAGAAATCAGTGGGGTTCTGCTTTGAAGATGTTTGAACCATTAGATCAACAAGTGACAGATAGGTGAAAAAAAAGTGTATGTCATCCAGAGGAGACCTATCTGCCTGTGAACCGTCATGCCCAGAAAGGGTTTCTCACATGCAATCATTATAAGGTCGAAGGAAAGCCTTACTAAACAGAAGTAAAGGATTTGCAGAAGCTGCGGGGGATGCAGGATTTTCATTAGAAGATACCACTTCAATACAGGAGAGGACAAAGACCATTCAAAGTCCACCACTGCCTTCCAAAGACGAATGTAAAAGATGAAACCTCCTCTGAAGCAGAACCAGAGGGGTTGGAAATGTCCACTTCTGGTAAAGTGTCTAGGTCACTGTCATTTTGTAAGTCCAAATACATGCTGGCATTAGTACTGAAAGGTGCCAGGCGGTGGATCAGCCACTGAGTCATCGTCCATCTTCCCACTGTCCTTATTCTCCATAGCCAAGGCACCTGAACCCGAACTGAAATTCTCAATCCAAAGATTGTAGCTGTAAGAATGGCTGGGGTAATTTTGAGCTAAGTAAGCTATGACCAGAACAGATTTGTACCTGCCTGCCAACGTTATGGGTTTGATATGTTGGTTTTGCTTGTGAAGTTGATGCCTCTGAGGATTGTGGTCTAAAACCTCCTTGAAACTGAGGCTTACAAATTGACCCCCTATATGGTGTAGTATACAAAGCACACATTCTTTTGCTGTATCGGAGTCTTATCACAATTTTTCTATTGTAGTGTCCACCTCTGGCCCAAAGAGGTTTTTCTTATTAAAAGGCATGTTTAACACAGCCTGTTGGATTTCTGGTTTAAAACCAGAGGAGCGCAGCCACGCATGTCTTGTAATGTTATTGCTGTGTTAACGCTCCTTGCAGCTGTATCAGCCGCATCAAGGGCAGACCTTATCTGGTCGTTACTGATAGCTTGCCCTTCCTATACTACCTGTTGTGCCCTCTTCTAGTGTTCTTTTGGGAGATGCTGTATGATATCCTGCATCTCATCCTAATGAGCTCTATCATAACGGGCTAGTAGTGCCTGGGAATTAGCTATCCTCCATTGATTTGCTGCTTGGGACGCAACTCTCTTCCATGCAGCGTCAAATTGTCTGCTCCCTTTATCAGGAGGGGGTGCATCTCCTGAAGACTGGCTATTTTCCCTCTTTCGTGCAGCACTAACCACCACTGAATTGGGAGGCACCTGATAGCTAATGTAATCAGGGTCAGAGGGTGCAGGCTTATATTTCTTTTCTATTCTAGGTGTGATTATTTATGATTTCACAGGCTCATTAAAAATTTGGTCTGCATGTTTTACCATGCCTGGTAACATTGGGAGGCATTGGTACCTAAAATGTGTTGAGGATAACGTGTTAAACAAAAATTCTTCCTCTAATGGTTCTGTGTGCCTTGTTACAACATGTTAAGCTGCAGCTCTGGCTACGACCTGATTGTATACTGTAATATCTTCAGGTGGAGATGGTTTAGATGGGTAGGTGTCTGGGTCGTTACCTGGAATGGGATCAGGGTCATAAAGGTTCCATGGATCTACTAAGTCTTCTTGTGAATCAAAAGAATGTGTTGGAGAAGGCATTGGAGGAGGGCTGGTGTGAGGAGAGGTAGATAGGTGTGGAGAGAGAGGACGAGAAGGCTGAGGAGGTACTGGCTTCTCTTTTTGCTTTGGCACTTTAGCTGGGGGCTGTGCAGTGTCCAGTTCTTGGAGTGCCAGCTTTCTCTTTGTCTTTAGAGGAGGTGCTGTAATAATTCTCCCCATCTCTTTATGGATGAGTATCATAGATTGCCTCTCATCCATAACTTGTAGAATGGGCTCAATGTCTGAATCTTCTACAGAGGCTTTATGGGGTTCTCGTAGTTTTTTGGAAAGTCCTTGCTCCTCTGTATAACTGGTCTTTTTCGGTTCCGAAGTTTGATGTTTTTTCAGTATCGAAAATGTTGTGGAAGGTCTCGGCTCCGAAACTGTCTTTTTAATTTTCGACTCCAAAAATTGCTGTTTTTTGCTGGAGTCCGAAATGGAGCCCTTGATAGTTTTTGTTGACTCTGAAGTAGTCGGAGGTGTGGCCTTTTTCGGTGCCGAACTCGAAGATCGGTCACTGACAGTCTTTTTTCGGGTCAAACCATGGCCTTCTGGCAGTGGTGTACCCAAGGCCTAATGATGTTTCGTGTGTTGGGTTGCAGGGGTAGACATACTCACATGCTGGCCGGATGTGATGGGTCTGTTGTCTTCGGACTCCTGCTCAGACTCTGTGTTTCGGATAGAGACTGCTGTTTGCACCTGCTCCTCTTTGGTGACGTCGAGATGTTCACTGCTCTTCAACGCCATTTCCAGCCTTCTTGCTCTTCGGTCTCTAAGAGTCTTTTTTTATCGAAACGATCGACAGGCCTCACAGTTTTCCTCCCAATGGTCTGGAGAAAGGCCCAGGTTTCAAACCAAATTCTGGTCTGTGCTTGGGTACTTGGCGTGGCACCGAGGGCAGAATCGGAATGGAGCCCGATCCATCAGGCTCTCCACGCGGTCGGCCCGAATAGGCCCGAGTTGGGAGCGCATGCCCCGAAGGGCGAACAAAGTGGTTTTCCGATGGTACTACTGGTTCGATGCTAGATGGAGAATGTGATCGAGACAATACCGATTAAAGGGAAGGTTTTCTAAAGTTTTCCGAATCGAAATCTCGGAGCGAGGGGAAACACGTCCGAACCCGACGGCAGAAAGAAAACAATCTAACAATGGAGTCAAAGACCATGCGCAACGGAACTGTGAGGATGAGTCACTTGATCCTGTGAGTCTAAAAGACTTCTTCGAAGAAAAACAACATGTAACACTCCGAGCCCAACACTAGATGTCGGAATCGATAGGCATAGCATGTGTATCTGCAACTACACATGCAATCGAACATATACATATATATATATATATACATATACATATACATATACATATATATATATATATATATATGGAAAATGTCACTTACCCAATGTACATCTGTTCGTGGCATGAGACGCTGCAGATTCACATGCTGTGCATTATCCTGCCATCTAGTGTTGGGCTCGGAGTGTTACAAATTGTTTTTCTTCGAAGAAGTCTTTTCGAGTCCCGAGACCGAGGGACTCCTCCCTTTCGGCTTCATTGCGCATGGGCGTCGACTCCATCTTAGATTGTTTTCCCCCCAGAGGGTGAGGTAGGAGTTCTGAATATAGTAATTGTGCCCAAGCAATGGAGTATGTATGTACATAATATGTCTTAAAAAAGTATTTATTTACAAATTTACAAGTTTTACAGTTTTCATTCAACTTATAACGGCTACAGGCTCCCGGGGAGGTGGGAGGGCACATGTGAATCTGCAGCGTCTCATGCCACGAACAGATGTACACTGGGCAAGTGCCATTTTCCGTTCGATTGCATGTGTAGCTGCAGATACACATGCTGTGCATAGACTAGTAAGCAGTAATCTCCCCAAATGCGGTGGCTTAGCCTGTAGGAGTTGAAGTTGTCTGAAATAATGTTCGTAATACAGCCTGTCCTATTGTGGCTTGTTGTGTTGTTAACACATCTACACAGTAATGTTTTGTGAATGTATGAGGCGTAGACCATGTGGCTGCCTTACAGATTTCTGTCATAGGTATATTCCCTAGAAAAGCCACTGTGGCGCCTTTTTTCCTAGTGGAGTGCGCCTTTGGTGTAATAGGTAGATCTCTTTTTGCTTTGATATAGCAGGTTTGAATACATTTCACTATCCATCTGGCAATGCCTTGTTTGGATATTGGATTTCCTGCATGAGGTTTTTGGAAGGTTACAAATATTGTTTTGTTTTGCTAAACTGTTTTGTTTTATCAATGTAATACATTAGTGCTCTTTTAATGTCCAACGTATGTAAGGCTCTTTCGGCTACTGAGTCTGGTTGTGGAAAAAAGACTGGGAGTTCCATTGTCTGGTTTAGGTGGAATGGTGATATAACTTTTGGTAAGAATTTTGGATTTGTACGGAGAACCACTTTATGTTTATGTATTTGTATAAAGGGTTCTTGTATAGTAAATGCTTGTATTTCACTTACTCTTCTAAGAGATGTGATAGCTATCAGTAAGGCTACTTTCCAAATTAAGTATTGCATTTCACAAGAGTGCATGGGTTCAAATGCCGGTCCCCATGAGCCGTGTTAACACAATATTGAGGTTCCACAAGGTGACTGGTGGTGTTCTCGGGGTTATGATTCTTTTTAATCCCTCCATAAATGATTTGATGACTGGGATTCTAAAAAGTGATGTTGAATGTGTAATCTGCAGATAGGCAGATATTGCTGTGAGATGTATTTTAATAGAAGAAAATGCAAGTTTAGATTTTTGTAAGTGTAATAAGTAGCTTACAATGTTTTTTGCAGAAGCATGTAGTGGTTGAATTTGATTATTATGGCAGTAATAAACAAATCTCTTCCATTTTTTTGCATAACAATTTATTGTAGTAGGTTTCCTAGCTTGTTTATTGACCTCCATACATTCTTGTGTAAGGTCTAAATGTCCAAATTCTAAGACTTCAGGAGCCAGATTGCTAGATTGAGCGATGCTGGATTCGGGTGTCTGATCTGTTGTTTGTGTTGAGTTAACAGAGCCAGTCTGATTGGTAGTTTGATATGAGGTACTACTGACAGGTCCAGCAGAGTTGTGTACCATGGTTGGCGAGCCCAGGTTGGTGCTATGAGTATTAGTTTGAGTCTGTTTTGACTCAATTTGTTTACCAGATAAGGAAGGAGTGGGAGAGGGGGAAAAGCCTAAGCAAATATCTGTGACCAACTCATCCATAATGCATTGCCCTTCGACAGAGGGTGTGGATACCTGGATGCGAAGTCTTGGCATTTTGCGTTTTCTTTTGTTGCGAATAGGTCTACTTCTGGTGTTCCCCAGCGTAGAAAGTAAGTTTGTAGGATCTGGGGATGAATTTCCCATTCGTATGTTTGTTGGTGAGTTCGACTGAGATTGTTGGCCAACTGGTTTTGAATACCTGGGATGTATTGTGCTATTAGGCAAATGTAATTTGTGAATTGCCCAATGCCAAATGTTTTGTGCTAAGAGACACAGTTGTGAGGAGTGGGTCCCTCCCTGTTTGTTGAGGTAATACATTGTCGTCATATTGTCTGTTTTGTCAAGAATGTGTTTGTGGGCTATCAGGGGTTGAAATGCTTTCAATGCTAGAAACACTGCCAACAGTTCTAAGTGATTTATGTGCAATTGTTTTTGTTGAATGTTCCATTGTCCCTGTATACTGTGCTGGTTGAGGTGTGCTCCCCACCCCATCAGGGAAGCATCTGTTGTGATCACGTATTGAGGTACTGGGTCTTGGAATGGCCGCCCTTGGTTTAAATGTGTAGGGTTCCACCATTGAAGCGAGAGGTGTGTTTGGCGGTCTATCAACACTAGATCTTGGAGTTGACCCTGTGCTTGTGTCCATTGTGTTGCTAGGAACTGTTGTAAGGGCCGCATGTGTAGTCTTGCGTTTGGGACAATGGCTATGCATGAAGACATCATGCCTAGAAGTTTCATTACAAACTTCACTTGGTAGTGTTGGTTTGCCTGTACGTTTAGTATTGTATTGCGGAACGCCTGTACCCTTTGTGGACTTGGAGTGGCAATCGCCTTTTGTATATTGAGTGTTGCTCCCAAGTATTGTTGTATTTGGGATGGTTGTAGATGTGATTTTTGGTAATTTAGAGAGAACCCTAGTTTGTGCAGAGTTTCTATCACGTATTGTTTGTGAAGAAGACACTGTTGCTGGTTTTTATTAGCCAATCGTCCAAGTAAAGGAATACGTGCATGTGCTGTCTCCTGATGTGAGCGGCTAATACTGCAAGGCATTTTGTGAATACCCTTGGGGCTGTTGTTATCCCGAATGGTAACACCTTGAATTGGTAATGCACGCCTTGGATTATAAACCTTAAGTATTTCCTGTGGGAAGGATGTATGGGTATGTGGAAATATGCATCCTTGAGATCTAATGTTCGCATGTAGTCCTGTTTTTTGAGCAAGGGAATCACGTCTTGAAGTGTTAACATGTGAAAGTGATGTGATTTGATGTAAAGATACAGTGTTCTGAGGTCTAATATGGGTCTCAGCGTTTTGTCCTTCTTTGGAATTAGGAAATACAGGGAGTAGACACCTGTTCCTTTTTGATGGTTGGGTACTAGTTCTATTGCTTGTCTTGGACTTCTAGTTGTAATAGGTCTAAGTGTTGTTTGGACATATTGTGTGCTCTTGGGGGCACATCTGGTGGCAATTGTAGGAATTCTATGCAATAACCATGTTGGATAACGGCTAGGACTCATGTGTCCGTAGTTATGTTTTCCCAGTTGTGGTAGTATGTGGTCAGTCCCCCCACCCCCCCCCACCCCCAAACTGGTGTTGAGAGGTGGGGGTTTGACATTGAAGTCACTGTTTGGCTTGAGGGGTTTTTGGGCTCTGGAATTTCCCCCTTGCCTTTGGGAATTGTCCACCCCTGTATGTTCCTCGAAAACCTCCTCTTTGGTACTGGCCCAGATATGTGGGTCTGACTTGCGGCTTTCTAAAAGTGCCTCTGTTCTGTGGGGGAGTAGAGCGCGCCCATGGCTTTGGCTGTGTCCTTGTCCTTTTTGAGCTTTTCGATTGCCATATCCACCTCCGGCCCAAACAATTGTTCTTGGTTGAACGGTATATTTATCACAGCCTGCTGGATTTCTGGTTTAAAACCTGAGCTCCATAACCATGCATGTCTACGAATGGTTACCGCAGTGTTCACTGTCCGTGCTGCTGTGTCTGCTGAGTCCATCGCAGACCTTATTTGGTTGTTTAAAATTGTTTGTCCTTCCTCAACAACCTGTTGGGCACGTTTTTGGTTTCCTTGGGCAAGTGCTGAATTATATGTTGCATCTCGTCCCAGTGTGCCCTGTCGTAGCGAGCCAGTAGAGCCAGAGAATTGGCAATCCGACATTGATTGGCTGCCTGTGCTGCCACCCGTTTGCCTGCTGCATCGAATTTCCGACTTTCCTTGTCGGGCGGTGGTGCGTCTCCTGATGATTGGGAGTTTTGCTCCCACGACCACTGAATCTGGTATTTGTTGTGTGTTATAAACAAAGGGGCCGTTGGGGGGGGGGGGTTATATTTCTTCTCCACCCTAGGTGTGATGGCTCTGCCTTTCACTGGGTCCTGGAACACCTGTTTGGCGTGTTTTAGCACGCCTGGGAGCATTGGCAAACTTTGATAAGAGCTGTGAGTGGATGCCAAGGTGCTAAATAAGAAGTCATCTTCTATGGGCTCCACATGCATTGCTACATTATGGAAAGTAGCTGCCCTTGATACCACCTGCAGATATGCAGTGCTGTCCTCTGGTGGTGACGGTCTTGCCGGGTAGCAATCGGGACTATTGTCTGAGACCAGTGCATCATATAAGTCCCATGCATCCGGGTCGTCTTGTGTCATGCCCGTGTGTGTTGGCGACTGCATTGGGGGTGTTGCTACCGGGGACAGGTGTGGCGAATGCAATGGTGAAGGTTGTGGCGAAACCCTTGGTGGTGTCTTGTCTCTTGCCACCTTTGCCTTTGGCTGCATTTCCGACTCCTGGAATGCTAGCTTTTGTTTCATTCTTATTGGAGGAAGAGTTTGAATTTTCCCAGTGTCTTTCGGTATGTGCATCCTCCTCTGAGTATGGTCTGGCTCTCCCATGCCTAGTTCCTGCTCAAATCTGTGCTCTTGCATTTGTCTGGAAAGGCCGTGGTCTTCTGTATAGGAGCCTGCTTTCGACTCGGAGGCTGCATGTTTCGACGCCAAAGGTTTCGGTACGCTCTTTTTGGGCTCCGGGGAAACCTTTTTTATTTTGGAGGTGTCGGACTCTCGGTGCCGGGATGGTTCGGAGCCGGTGACTCGACCGGAGTCGGATGTCTTCGGCTGCTGGGAGGCCTTTTTCGGTTCCGATGTTTGGTCACTGTTTTCGGGTTAAGCCATGGCCTGTTGGCGGTGGCATCCCCTTGGCCTTTATAATTTTTGAGTGAGTCTTGGCCGGGGCTGATTTACTCACAGTTTGTTGCTGTGCCTTCGGCTGCTCACTTTCGGAGTCGTCCGAGTCCGAATCTTGAATGGAGAATCTCTCCTCTTCCTCGACGTCGATCTGTTCGGCCGGTGTCGAAGCCATCTGGAGTCTTCTGGCTCTTCGATCGAGTAGGGTCTTCTTCGAAATGCCAGACAGGCCTCACAAGTATCCTCCCTGTGTTCCGGTGATAGACACAGATTACAGACCAAGTGTTGGTCTGTATAAGGATACTTTCAATCAATCAATCAATCAATCAATCAATCAATCAATCAAAGAGACTTACAGAGCGCGTGCTACTCACCCATGAGGGTCTCAAGGTGCTGGGGGTTGGTTGGAAAGGGGTGGGGGGGATGGGAGATCACTGTTCGAAAAGCCAGGTCTTAAGGCTCTTCCTGAAGAGTAGGAGGTCCTGGGTCTTGCGGAGGTGGGTGGGGAGGAAGTTCCAGGCCCTGGGGGCTAGGTAGGAGAGGGATCTGCCTCCGGTGTTGGTGTGTTTGATGCGAGGGACAGTGGCGAAAGAGAGGTCGGCAGAGCGGAGCTGGCGTGTGGGAGTGTGGAAAGTCACTCTTTCGTTGAGGTAGGCAGGGCCGGTGTTGTGGAGCGATTTGTGTGCGAGGATGAGGATCTTAAAGGTGATCCTTTTGTCTATGGGGAGCCAGTGGAGGGATCTGAGGTGTGGTGAGATGTGTTCGTGTCGGGGGAGGTCGAGGATGAGTCGTGCTGCTGAGTTCTGGATTCGCTGTAGTTTGCTCTTGAGTTTTAGTGTGGTGCCGGCGTAGAGGGCGTTGCCGTAGTCAAGCCTGCTGCTGATGAGTGCGTGAGTGACTGTCTTTCTGGTCTCTGTGGGGATCCACTTGAATGTTTTTTTCAGTATGCAGAGTGTGTTGAAACATGAGGAGGTGAGGGCGTTGATTTGTTGGGTCATCGAGAGGGAGGAGTCCAGGATGATGCAGAGGTTGCGTGCGTGGTTTGCGGGGGTGGGGACAGGGCCTAGCGTGGCAGGCCACCACGAGGGGTCCCAAGTGTTTTTGTGTGGGCCAAAGAGGATTATTTCGGTTTTGTGGGACTTGAGTTTAAGGTGGTTGGCTGTCATCCAGGCGGCGGTGTTGAGGAGTGCACTGTGTAGGTTGGATTTGGCGGTGTTGGGGGGTCACAGGTGAGGGAGAAGATGAGTTGAGTGTCATCAGCGTATGAAGATGCCGTGGGGTTCGATAGTGTTGGCTAGTGGGGTCATGTAGATGTTAAAGAGTGTGGGGCTGAGGGAGGAGCCTAGGGGGACTCCGCAGGTGATTTTGGTGGCGGAGGATTGGAAAGGGGGGGGGGGAGGGAGACAAACATTTTGGGTTCTGTCGGTGAGGAAGGAGGTGAGCCAGTCCAGGGCTTTGTGTCTTATCCCGGTGTCGTGAAGGCGTGTGCTGAGTGTGTGGTGGCAGACAGTGTCAAAGGCTGTGGAGAGGTCCAGGAGTATGAGTGCTACGGTCTCGCCCATGTCGACTGTGGATCTGATTTCGTCGGTGCATGCGATGAGAGCGGTTTCTGTGCTGTGGTTCTTGCGGAACCCAGATTGGGAGGGGTCGAGTGTGTGGTTTGTCTTGAGGAAATGGGATAGGCGGGAGTTGACTATTTTTTCCCATGACCTTGGCTGAGAATGGGAGGAGGGAGATGGGGCGGTAGTTGGAGAGGTCGTCTGGGTCGGCATTGGGATTGTTTTTAGGAGCGCAATGACTTCTGCGTGTTTCCAGAGGTCTGGGAAGGTGGTGGTTTCGAATGAGCTGTTGATTGTGGCTCGGAGTATGGGGGTGGTGGCGGGGCTGGCTCTGTTGTATATTCGGTGGGGGCATGGGTCGGAGGGGGAGCCAGAGTGAATGGAGTTCACTGTGATTTCAGTTTCTTCGCCGGTGGTGGGGGCCCAGGTGGTGAGTAAGTTGGGGGCTGTGTGTGGTGGGTTTGTGCTGGGTGGGTGGGGGGTGCGTGTGGAGGATGTGCGTGGTGTGAAGCTGTTGTGTATGTCCAGGATTTTGCGATGGAAGGGATTTGAGAGGGAGTTGCAGAGGGTTTGTGTGTGCGAGGGGTCTCGTTGCTGGCTTTGGGTTTGGAGAGCTCTTTGATGATGATAAAGAGTTCTTTGCTGCTTTGGGAGTTGTTGTCAATGCGTTCCTTGTAGTGTGCTCTTTTGGCGGTGCGTATGAGTTGGTGGTGGATGCGTGGGGTGGTTTTGAGGGCGGCGAAGTTAGTGGTGGTGGGTTCTTGTCTCCAGGTTTTCTCTGCTTTGCGGCATTTGGACTCGTGGAGTTCAGTGGTGAACCATAGGGCGTTCTTGATATTGCGGTGGTGATGTTTTTTCTGAGGGGCGCGAGATTGTCCGCACAGGTGGTGATCCATTTGTTGAGGTTGTGTGTGGCGGTGTTGGGGTCGGTTATGTTGGGGGGAGGGGGGGGTTTGTGTCAGTTGGGAGATCAGGCGCTCAGTGGGGATCTTGTCCCACATGCGGTAGGGGGTGGTGTGTTGGTGGTGGTGTGTGGGTGGTTTGTTGTAGGAGAAGTGGACGCATTGGTGATCCGTCCATTGGAGTTTGGTGGTGTGGGTGTAGGTGACGTGTTGGCTTGAGGTGAAAACTGCGTCGAGTTTGTGTCCTGCTGAGTGGGTGGGGGCTGTGACTAGTTGTTTGAGTCCTAGGTTGGAGAGGTTGTCTAGGAGGGAAAAGGAGTTGTGGTTGTGAGGGTTTTCCAGGTGGAAGTTGAAGTCGCCGAGGAGTATGTAGTCTGTGGAGGTGAGCGTGCGTGCTGATGGTGTCACAGAATGGGGGGCGTGGTCTGTATATGAGTGCGCCTCTGAGGGTGGTGGTGTTGTTGATGTGGATGAGGAAGTGCATGTGATCTGCGTTGTTGAGGGTGTCGAGGGTGTTGACCTTGATGGTGTCTCTGAAGGATGGCGATGCCGCCTCCTGGTTTGTTGAGGTGGTCTTTGCGTTGGAGTTTGTAGCCCTCCGGGGTGGCTATGGCTATGTCTGGCTCGGATGTGAGGTTTGTCCATGTTTCTGTGAGGAAGACTATGTCGGGTGAGTGTGATGTGATGAGGTCCCAGAGTTCTATGGCATGTTTGTGTAGGGACCGGGTGTTCAGTAGCAGACAGCTGAGGTGGTTGCGGGTGGTGTGGTTGTTGTGATGTGTGATAGTGTTTGCGGGGATGCTTGTGGTGTTGTTGAAGGTAGAGGTGGCCTTGGCGTGGGGCTTGTGTAGGTTGTGGGGTTTGTTGGTGGGTGCGGGTGTTGTTGTATGGAGGCTGTTGTGTTTGGTGTTGGTGTGGGGGGTGGAGCAGGAGAATAGGCAGGTGCGGCAGGAGAAGGGGCATTGTGTGTGTGTGTGGGGGTGGTTTGAAAGCAGTTGGGGCGGACTCCGGGGTTGAGGGAGACGAGTGAGTGGGGGTGGTAGTGTAGTCTGGGGGGGATTTTGGCTGGCAGGGCCAGAGGGACTGGCACTGGGCGCGGACAGGCGCAGATGGGCTTGCCTCTGGTGTGCCAACGGAGCAGCCGCGCAGTGACCGCCATTAAGAGGGGGAGGTGGGAGGGAGGGGCAGCTGGGAGGCGGGAAGGAACGGGAGACAGAATGGGGGCGGGGAATAAACAGAGCCAGGGGATCGCACAAGGGTCGAGATGGCCCAGAGAGGTAAAAACAGTGGAAAAAAGGCAAAAGTACAAAAATAATGCACAAAAGAGCAGCGGAAGGTAAAAGGATACAGTCGGAAACAATAGGAAGGCACAATCAAAGAACACACTGCACCGAGTAGTCGAGAACAGCAGGAGACAGAAGGTAAGAGAATCTGGTCAGAAACAGTGGGAGGGCACAGTAACAACAACACAGTGCACAGAGTAGCAGAGTCCAGCGGAAGACAGAAAGTGAAAAGATCTGGTTAGAAACAGTGGGAAGGCGCAATAACAAAGACACAGAGACGCAGAGAATAGCAGAGTACAGCGGAAGACAGAAGGTAAAGAGATCGGTCAGAAACAGTGGGAGGCAACTAGGGCAGAAGCGGAAGGGGGTCCGGTCCATGAGGTTCGACAATGGACGCGGTCGGGCCGACCAGGCCCCGCTGAAGAGTGGAAGCCCTGAAGGGCCGCCGCAGCGCTTTTTAGCTCGGTATCGATGAACTAACACTAGACCGGTACCGAGCGCAAACAATACCGTCAAATTTTCCGATATATAGCTAACTTTCCCGATTCGAAATACGGAGCGAAGAGGAACACGTCCGAACCCTATGGCAGAAAGAAAACAATCTAAGATGGTGTCGACGCCGATGCACAATGGAGCCAAAAGGGAGGAGTTCCTCGGTTTTGTGAATCGAAAAGACTTCTTCGAAGAAAAACAACTTGTAACACTCCGAGCCCAACACTAGATGGCAGGATAATGCACAGTATGTGTATCTGCAGCTACACATGCCATCGAACACACACACACAAATATATATATATATATATATATATATATATATATATATATATATAGAGAGAGAGAGAGAGCGAGCGAGAGAGAGAGAGAGAGAGAGAGAGAGAAAAAAAAAAGGGGGCCGGTCCCAAAATGCTTTTTCCCCCCATTCATTTTTCCATAGGGATTTTGAACAGCGATAGCGCCAGAACCACTGGACAGAATTACACCAAATTTGGCAGAAACCTATGTTGAGGTCCAGAAAGCAACCTTTTTGGGATTTGGTGTAAATCCGTTCAGTGGGTTTCTTGTAATGAATCGCAAGTAGTGTGACTGGCTGGCCGCAACCTGTGCAGAAAGTGGCAAGGGCCATTTTATGAACTGGGCCACGGTCCCAGGGGATGCAAGTTGAGGCAGAAAACAATAGAAGGGGGTCAGGGTAGAGGTACTCTGACCCCATGGGGATTGTTCAAGGGTGTATGAGGGATCCTTTATTAGTTTTATGAGGTCACAAGCGCTCTTTTAGCCACAAGCGCTGAGTCGTAACTCCGCCAATGTGCTCAGTGCTGTCCCCTGTGTAAAGTTGCGACAGTCGTGTGTCCTGCAGATAAAAAATATATATGAAAATATTATTTTTCACACACTCACTCATACACTAATACATACACTGTCAGACCCACTCAGACACACACACAAACCCACTCACAGACCCAGACATTTGTATACCTACTGACAGATCCACTTACCCACTCTTGCAACCAATCACATACCCCATTAGAATTCCACTGAGGTATTGAGAAATGTATTGCTACATGGAGAGAGTGAAACAGACATATAAACAATATGTTGGGCACTGTGCCCTGATTTTGCCCCTTTGGTTTGCAAATCCATGACTGAGTCGCAACTTCACATTTTTTGTTTAAAAAAAAAAAAAAAAAAAAGAAGATGTTTTTTCAAATGTAAATAGTGTTTGGGATATAGGATGGCTCTGAGAAGAACCTTTGTGTTTATTGTGTGTATAGGATTAGTGCATATAAGACCAGATGCAGACTTAAGTTGCTCAGAAACAATCTGCTGCTGATTTAATCCTCTCTGGCCAACCCAAATAATATCCACATTAGACAAACCCAGGTACCTGATAATTCCACTCTTTCTAGCATACTCACCAGCCCAAGAAACATAGCTATGACCTACAATCCACACCCTAACCATTTTGAAGGGAAGGAGCAGAAGCTCACAGGTGAAGGCTATAGCTGAATGAGGGTGTTTTCAAAATATGTGGTGGTTAAAACAGAGGAAGCAGTTGATTTAAAACAAGCATTTGCAGTGCAATGGGTCTCGAGTTTGCTTGAGTTAGAGCTATTAGCGTTGACATAAGCAAGCCAATTTAAAGCGCCACAACCACCAAGAGCGTGAAGGAGAGACAAAAAAAGGAAACAAGAAGTTTGCTCACAGTCAAACATATTGGCAAACGTGCAATTATCCATGTAACAGGGTCGATGGTCAAGGCGGTAACAAAACTGCCCCAAGGAGGGACAAACGTAAACATTTACCAATGATGAGAAAGGATCCTTGAAAGGCAAGCCCATGAAATAATGATAGTGATGGGCATGGTTAAACCCCACAGATAGATTACAACACTTCAGAGCACTTGATCTCGACCTAAAAAGGCACAATTTTGATTGGATATTGTAAATACACTGGTAGAAAAAAATAGGTTGTGATTAAAAATATGAATTCAGTCAATCAGTGATTGGTTCTTATTTTTTCAAAACAAGTAATCCCATTTTGGATATGCTTTCATTCTTTAATAGTCAACCACACCTGATCTCAGTTGGGAGATCAGGCGCTCAGTGGGGATCTTGTCCCACATGCGGTAGGGGGTGGTGTGTTGGTGGTGGTGTGTGGGTGGTTTGTTGTAGGAGAAGTGGACGCATTGGTGATCCGTCCATTGGAGTTTGGTGGTGTGGGTGTAGGTGACGTGTTGACTTGAGGTGAAAACTGCGTCGGGGTTGTGTCCTGCTGAGTGGGTGGGGGCTGTGACTAGTTGTTTCAGTCCTAGGTTGGAGAGGTTGTCTAGGAGGGAAAAGGAGTTGTGGTCGTGAGGGTTTTCCAGGTGGAAGTTGAAGTCGCCGAGGAGTATGTAGTCTGTGGAGGTGAGCGTGCGTGCTGATGGTGTGTCAGAATGGGGGGCGTGGTCCAGGGGGTCTGTATATGAGTGCGCCTCTGAGGGTGGTGGTGATGTTGATGTGGATGAGGAAGTGCATGTGTTCTGCGTTGTTGAGGGTGTCGAGGGTGTTGACCTTGATGGTGTCTCTGTGAAGGATGGCGATGCCGCCTCCTGGTTTGTTGAGGTGGTCTTTGCGTTGGAGTTTGTAGCCCTCCAGTGTGGCTATGGCCTAAGAAAAAATACTGTGAACTTTTGAATTACTAGTACAGTAGTGCGTTCTAGGAGGTTGCTATAGCAGGTGAGGAGAACGTGAGTGGAGCTTTTATTATCACTGAACTTAAAATTAGCTGAAACTGTACCAAAAAAATAATAATAATGGGAAATACATTTTCAGCAGCCCAACTCCTTCGCAAAGTTATATCGGGGGAGGGATGGGTGATAGGTAATACTGTGAACTTTTGAACTACTAAAACAGAAGTGTGTTCCAGCGGAGGTTGCTATGGCAGCTGAAAACGTGTGTGTGTGTGTGAGGGGGGCTTTTAAAGCAGTGAATTTTCAAATGAGAGGTTTTGGTAGAGAAGGAACTTGAAAAAAATGATTTTTCCAAATCAGTATTATCACTGAACTTGAAATTAGCTGAAACTGTACCAAAAAACATAAATAATGGGAAATAAATTTTCAGAAGGGGGGTACATATCCTGACACATCCAGGAACACACTGTTGGGTACACAGACATCCAGCAAAGCACTGATGCATACTCGGACACACCCAGACAGTCACTCATATCCGACACTGACATACCGAGTCACAGTAATCCATACAGTTACACAGGTAAACACACACATATATATATACAAATACACACAGGCATGGATGGACACATATGCTGAAGCACCCATGGTCACACTTATGTAGAGACTAATGAAAACTAACATGTAGAGAGAGTGAGAACATAGTGATGTGATTGTATTACATTTAAATGCTTATGATATAGAATTGAACAGTATCTAATGCAAATGTATACATTTTGCTACTTTTTAAATTCAGAGATCTATTTCTGCATTATAAGAGACAGCTAAAATGCCCAAAAGACACACAAAAAAAGAAATTGAGGAATACGTACTATCTACTTGCAAAAGAGAAAAGAGCTGCTGGTAGGAAAACCAAAATCTGTATCTGCAAAACTAAAATGTTTGCAAAATGAAGAATATAAAAAGGAGACTTTTAAATAAGCCAAACAAAGGAAAACCAAACATGTCAGATTACAAGCAAGAAACCCATGAAGAAAGCAGCTATCTTAACCAGAAGACAGCAACAGTTCAAGGTAGAATGTTTCGTGCCATGGTAATTCAGAATCTTATTAAAACTATGAAGCAATACAAAAGAAGAGAAGTAGTGAAACAAAAAAAACGTGTTGAGGATGTAGTTGATCAGGAGCTTGAAGAGAAAGCTTTATATTTAGATTATCAGTGAATGAGAACATTGGATAAAACAGTGCTGGGTATGAAGAGATGCCGCCAAAGAAAGTATTGTTAATAAAAGTAATTTTTGTAAAATCTTTAGAGGTGAATGGAACCATACCTCCAGTACAGAACCTTTCTTTAATGCAGTTTATTTGCAAGAGAATACATTAGCACATGCAGTTGATTCAACTGGTCGATGTTATGAGATGAAGGACGGCAGTCCAGTTGAAAAAGAGGAGATTGTTCCTAGAAATATGGAAGAGGTGACAACTGATGAGGTTCAGGGAAGGTGTAGACAGGCCCCTGTTTACAAATGAAACTGTAGCAGTATTTGTAGTATTTACTAGCAATCTGCTGCTTTATTATAAACTTTTGTACGTGGCTTTCCATATAGACGTCTGAAGCAAAAAAATAAATAAGTTACTTACCTGTAACTGTAGTTCTCCAGTATTGGACACTTTCATAGATTCACATGCTTGAATACTTCCCCGTCGTCGAGATGGGAATCCCCAGTGGAATATAAAACCAGGCCTGAAGATGTATGCACACAATACATGAAGTAGGCCTCAATACAATAACCAATCCTAGTCGTTTTATAAAATAGACCCAAACTCAAACTTAAACCAATCAGATTGCCTCACCCCTCTAAAACCTCCTGTGAGGAGTTGTCTTCTATCAGATTTTCCGAGCACAAGTGCTGAAATAACCCAGAACACTGAAAAGAGAAAAGGTGAGCTCCTCCGGGGAGGCGGGCGGACCACATGTGAATCTATTAAAGTGTCCAATACTGGAGAACTACAGTTAGAGGTAAGTAACTTATTTCTTACTCTAGTATTGGAACTTTCATAGTTTCACATGCTTGAATAGAGTAGCAAGCAGTAAGAAACATTTCTGTATCAAGAAATACTGTCTATGTCAATAAATATAAAGTGTGTCATTAGACAGTAACATGCAGAGCAATAAAATAACGCTGCAAACCCAAATATATGAATATGCAAGAATAAACCAGAAAATGTGATTAAATCAGAAGCGGATGGAAGGAAACTAACAGCTCACCTTATCAGAACAAATGTCTAAGAACTGCTTGACCCACCGCGGCATCATGGAGCGATTCAGCATCCAGGGAGTAGTGCTTCGTTAAGTCGTGCGTTGTTCTCCACGTGGCTGCACGACGGATGTCTGGAAGGGACACTCCAGAGAAAAGTGCATAAGAAGTGGACACTGCTCGTGTAGAATGTGCACGAACTTTACTGTCCAGAGGTCTACCAGTTTTTTGGTGGCAAAAGGCTTCGGCACTAGAAATCCATCTGGAGATGGTTTGTTTAGAAACAGGAAGCCCTATCCTGGGCACACTAAATGCCACGAACAGCTGACTGGATCTTCTGATTGAGGATGTCTGCTGCAAATAAATTTTAAGATATCGCTTGACGTCCAAAGAATGCAGCGTTCTTTCTGCCCCAGTCTGGGGCCGTGGAAAGAAAGTCCTCAGGACCACTGGCTCATTCATGTGGAAATCAGTTGGCACCTTTGGGATGAATCTCTGGTTTGTCCGTAGGATGACTGTCGTCTGTCAACCTCATGAAAGGCTCTTGGATGGTAAAAGCTTGAACCTCGCTTACTCTGTGAGCGGATGTCAATGCTAATAGGAGCGCTACCTTCCAGGTAAGATACTTAATGTCTGATTTATGAATAGGTTCGAATGGCTCCTTCATCAACTGAGTTAGGACTGTATTCAGTTGCCAAGATGGAGGATGTGGTCTGGCTGAAGGAAAGGATCGTCCTTTGGATGGTCTATATCTGGAGATAGCAGCTAAGTGGACCTTAATGGAAGCCTGGGCGAGACCAGGCTTCGCCGGTTGGAGAAGGTACAGTAAAACCTGTTCTGGAGCAGATGTAAGCGGATGAACACCATTCGCAGAACCCCATAAACAAACCTGATCCATTTTAATGAACATGTCTTATTGGTGCTATCTGCACGAGCTTTAGCTAAAACTGTTTGACAGTCAATGGGAATGTTTAGATGGCCGAATTAATTGAACTAAGGAGCCATGCACATAATCTGAGATGCTTGGGATCCGGATGCCTCACTTGGCCGTGGCTGATGGTGAGGAGGTCCGGAATGGGTGCTACCTTGATGGGAGGACACAAGGATAGCAACAGAAGCTCCGTATACCACGGCTGACAAGGCCAAGCTTGAGCAATTAGAATTATCTAGCAGGGCTTAGATTTGATCTTGCTGATGACCTGAGGAAGAAGGGGTATTGGAGGAAAGGCGTATGCATAAACCCCTGACCATGCTATCGAAAGGGCATTTCCCCACGACCCTGGCTGGGGATGCCAGCTTGCAAAAAAACTGGCATTTCGAGTTCTGAGGCTTCGCGAAGAGGTCCAGGTTCGGTGTCCCCCACCTGCGGAAGACTGCATCCAGCGTTGTTTAGTTCAGTTCCCACTCGTGTGAAGATGTGCTTAGCCTGCTTAGAGAGTCTGCTGTGGTGTTGCTGACCCCCAGGAGATGTTCCGCCCGTATGTGCACTAAATTCTGAATGCACCAGATCCAGATAAGCTGAGATTCGGTGGAAAGTAAACAAGACCGAGTTCCCCCTTGCTTGTTTATGTAGTGCATGGTGGTTGTATTGTCCGTCCAGACCAGCACCGACGAACCTCGGATTCTCAGGAGAAAAGCTTGTAATGCAAGGTACACCGCTCTGAATTCGAGGAGGTTGATGTGCAGCATCGCATGAGAATTAGGCCATCTGTCACAGACTTGCAGATCTTGGAGACGTGCTCCCATCCTTCCATTGAAGCATCCGTTATGATGGTGAACGGATGGATTTGATTCAGGAACTCCAGACCTACTGAAATGTTTGCAGGCGTTGACCACCACTGGAGGGAGTGGACCATCCTTGGTGCTGCGTGAATAATGTCCCTGAAGGACCCTTGCTCCTGCTTCCACTGTTTGTAAAGCTCTTCCTGTAGAGGACGCATCCGAAGACGACAGTGTGGAACTAGGTTGATACAGGAGGACAAGATCCCCCAATAATGATTTGAACCTCCGAACTGAAAGACTTTTTTCTTCGAACTGATTTTGCCAAGGTGAAAAGCTTGAGTTGGCGTTCTTCTGAGGGAAAGGCTTTTACAAGAGTCGTGCCCAATATAGCACCCAGAAACATTATCCTTCTGGTAGGTTGAAGCTGTGACTTGTCTCTGTTGAGAGTGAGACCTAGTTGTTGGAAAAGACGTAACGTGGGAGTGACCTAGAGCAGAGATATTTGGAGCCTTTAGTAACCAATCGTCCAGATATGGGAATACCTGGTGCTTGAGACGTCTGAGATATGCAACCACTGGGGCTAAGCACTTTGTGAAAATCCGCAGGGCGGATTTGAGTCTAAAGGGTAGCACTCTCAACTGAAAGTGCTGGCCGGCTACCATGAATCTCAGAAAATTCCTGTGCTTGGGGTGAATGGGAACATGGAAATACGCATCCTGAAGATCTAGGGAAGCCATGAAGTTGCCTCTGTTGAGAAGCTGGAATACGTCCTTCAAAGTTACCATTCGAAAGGATTGTTTTTTTAGATATTTGCTGAGCTGCCACAGATCCAGGATGGGTCTCCACAGACGGGACTTCTTTCTGATGAGGAAGAATCGAGAGTAAAAACCTCTTCCTCACTGCAAAGAGGGAACCACCTCTATCGCCCCTTTGGACAACATGCTCGCTCTCTCTAGGAGGCGAAGATGCAGATTTTGTTGGTGCTCCCGGGAAGGTTGAGTTTCGGGAGGCCTGGAAGTGAATTCTAGTAGATGGCCATGAGTTATGATGTTCAGAACCCACTTGTCGCTTGTGATCTGACTCCAGTGACGTAGGTGACGAGACAAGGAGGGAGGGATAGCAGGTCCCTGGAGGCTGTCATTGTCTGCGCGAGGCATCCTTGGACTGTCATCCCGATCTTCCTTTAGGAGGAGGTCTGCTGTATGCTGCCGCCGGAGGCTCCCTTTGATGGTACTGGGGCCTGGGTGACTGATACTGGGAGAAGTAGGCTGGATAGCGAAAGGACTGGTAGCCACCTCAAAAAGAGGAGTGGCCTCTACCCCTGGCTCCCAGAAAGGGAGTACGCTTGTACTGTAAGGATCCCAACGACATGGCAGTACCAGTATCAGCTTTGACCGCCTGAAGGGCATCGTCAACATGCTTGCCGAACAGGTCTTGGCCATAATACGGGAGATCCAGGATCTTTGTTTGGACATTCAGCATGAAATTAGTGGCTTTAAGCCATCCCTGGAGCCTTAAAACGGCTGAACCGGCCAGAAGCGTAAATCCCATGGCCGCAATGTCCAGGGTGCAGTCAATTACTTCTGCGGATGTTCGCTGACCCTCCTTTTTTGCATCCGACTTGTTGGTATCTGAAAGGTCCTCTACAAAGTGGGTGATGTCAGACCACAGCTGCCTGTCGTATCTGCCCAGTGGTGCCAATGAATTTGCTGCACGGACCACAATTGCCGACATAGAAGAGAACCTCTTCCTGATATTGTCCAGGCGCCTTCCGTCCTTATCAGGACCAATAAAGGCCCTTAGAGCATCTCTGGGCAGCCTGGGAAACCACAGAGTCTGGTTTAGGGTGACCCACTAGGCATGCAGGAGCGTCTTCTGTTGCCTTATACTTTTTGTCCAGCTTTGGTAACACTGCTGGTACTGTTGCCGGATTTTTCATAATTTTTAGTCCCTGACTCCAGACATGGTCAATGATTGGGATAGCCCTAACGGATTTTCTGTGCGGCTCTTTAAAATCATACAGAAAACAGTCCTGCTGCGTAGATGGCAACTGCAGCTCAAACCTCATTGCAGCTTTCTTTAAGAGGTTATGGAAAGAGCCAATATCCTCAGGAGGAAATTCAACTGCTAATGGATCCGGAGAAGGGGGTGCCGGGAGCACACACTCATACCATTCGTCCTAGTTGGAGAGAACCTCTCCTTCCTCTGATCATCATCAGAAGAGGCCTGGACCTGAGGACTCTGCAGAGCCTGAAGAGGAACTTGGGGCGTCGTAGGAAAAGCTGGCAGAGGTGCCATTGTAGCTGGAGCAGAAACTGCTGGGGTGGGATCTTTACTCGGTTGAGGGTAGAATCGTTCTCTGTAGACCGCCAGCATAGCCTGGAGTTTGGACACCAGACCGGAGGGCATAGACACTGTTCCCAGCTGTTGTGGTACTGGAGTACTCCTGGCATTTCACGTATAGCTGCGAAGGACTTCTAGCTACTCCAAACATTGTATCTTGGTCTGAGCCCTTATCATCGTCATCTAAAAACCTAGATGGCAAGAGTCTTGAAACTTTGCTCGGAGATGTAACAGAAGGTGTTAAGCAAGCTTTAGAGAGCTTTTTAAGCGGAGTATGTTGCGCAGGTTGTCCCAAAAGTAATGTAGATGGTCTTTGGGTTTTCGTTGGAAGCAATCCTGGTTTTGAAGACAAGAAACCACTTGTCTACGGGGGCGTGGACGATACTGTTGTCACTAGAAACCTTGTCGCCGACGACGGTTGGACTATCGACGAGAGTGTAGTCGACGGAGGTGTTGTCGACGAGGGCATCGCCGACGGGTGTGCCCTTGGCGAGACAAGCATCAACAAGATGGGGCGCACCGTTGACGAGGACGATACTGTTGTCGACGAAGAGCCTGTAGCAGCTGCCATCGACGTAGAGCTAGTTGCAACCACCGGTGTCACCGATGAAACAGTCGCCGATGAGGGCATCGGGTGCAGAACTAGGCTTCTTAAAGCTGGGAAGCACTTTAGGAGGAGGAATGGCCGGCTCTGAAGCAGTTTTCTTTGTTTTTTTGAGGGATTCTGTACTCAGTCTTTTCTTTTGTGGAGAGCCATGCTTTGATGTCTTTTTCCTAGGTGGCTCTTGCCCCTCAGAGCTTTCTTGTTTTCTTTTGAGAGGTGTTTTAGGGGCAGAAATAGAAGAAGAGGCACTGTCCTCATCAGAGGCAGAGTGTTTAGTCTTACCTCTTTGAAGCCACAAAAGAAGGCGACCCTCCCTGTCCTTCAGGGTCTTGGTAGAAAACTTCCTGCAGATTTTGCAGTCCTTAGTCTTGTGGCTGGGGTACAGGCAGTAAATACACTCCTCATGTGGATCCTCCACATATAATCTCTTTTTTAAGCACGAGGCACAGGATCTGAAAAGGCCTTTCTTTGGTGTCTCTGACATGGCAGCCAGTTTGAATCACCAGACTAGATAGAAATATCCAAAAGCTGAAGAAACAGGTCTTCTGACAGAAAATTGAGCAGAGCTCAAAGGAGACTCTTTAGCACAACGTTTGGTGGAAAATCTGAGGGAAGGCAGCTCCTCACAGCAGGTTCTAGAGGGGTGAGGCAATCTGATTGGTTTAAGTTTGGGTCTATTTTACAAAACGACTAGGATGGGTTATTGTATTGAGGCCTACTTCATGTACTGTGTGCCTACATCTTCTGGCCTGGTTTTATATTCCACTGGGGACTCCCATCTCGACGACGGGGAAGTATTCAAGCATGTGAATCTATGAAAGTTCCAATACTGGAGTAATTCAATTTTGCAAGGATTAGATCAATGCAAAGTGAGGAAGTATAGTAATTTACAAGGACATTCATTAGCATGTTTATCAGAGAAAGTGTGCCAAAGCACCTTTCATCACTTCAGAATGTTGGCAGTTCACCACTCAAAAATATGAAGCTTAGTTTGGAGACTATATTATATGAAGACTCCACCATTATGTTTAACCGAAATGAATACTTCTGCATGGTACCGTATGAGAAGTAGAAAAAGTCTGTGATGATGTGCAGTTTTGGTTCTGAAAAGGATTCCATGGAAAACGAGGAACAGGTACAGGTATTGAGGAACAGAGCACAGGCACCCCTCCTGAGAATTTTGAAGAGATTATAAAGTTTAACACAGCGTGTTCAGAAAAAACAAACTATGTTTGCATTTGTTGTCAACACACTCACTACAAAAGACAAACACAAAATGTAGATGTATTTTCCAAAACTGATGGAGAAAACCGAGAAAAGTGAGAAGAATGTGCTGCTTATTGATTTGTAGAGGAGCACCTTCACTTGTCCATGCAGCAAGTTATATCTAAGTACTCCTATGATAAGTTAGAGGATCAGAAAGCACCAGCTAGAGCAATACATAACAGGTTAGAATGTGTGACTATTCCCGAAGAATTACAAGACTAAACTGAATATGAATCGATTCTTATACAATATTGTAGGAAGTTTGCTCTGTATGCACTATTTCAAAGTAAGGAATAGTATGCACAGAGTCCAAGGGTTCCCCTTAGAGGTAAGATAGTGGCAAAAAGAGATAATACTAATGCTCTATTTTGTGGGAGTGTGGTCGAGCAGTAGGCTTATCAAAGGAGTAGTGTTAAGCATTTGTTGTACATACACACAGGCAATAAATGAGGAACACACACTCAGAGACAATTCCAGGCCAATAGGTTTTTGTATAGAAAAATATATTTTCTTAGTTTATTTTAAGAACCACAGGTTCAAATTCTACATGTAATATCTCATTTGAAAGGTATTGCAGGTAAGTACTTTAGGAACTTTGAATAATCAGAATAGCATATATACGTTTTACATAAAACACATATAGCTATTTTAAAAGTAGTCAGTGCAATTTTCAACAGTTCCTGGGGTAGGTAAGTTATTGTTAGTTCTTGCAGGTAAGTAAACCACCTACGGGGTTCAAGTTGGGGTCCAAGGTAGCCCACCGTTGGGGGTTCAGAGCAACCCCAAAGTTACCACACCAGCAGCTCAGGGCCGGTCAGGTGCAGATGTCAAAGTGGTGCCCAAAACACATAGGCTTCAATGGAGAAGGGGGTGCCCCGGTTCCAGTCTGCCAGCAGGTAAGTACCCGCGTCTTCGGGGGGCAGACCAGGTGGGTGTTGTAGGGCACCGGGGGGACACAAGTCAGCACAGAAAGTACACCATCAGCAGCACTGGGGCGGCCGGGTGCAGTGTGCAAACACGCGTCGGGTTTTCAATAGGTTTCAATGAGAGACCAAGGGGTCTCTTCAGCGATGCAGGCAGGCAAGAGGGGGGGGGGGCTCCTCGGGGTAGCCACCACCTGGGCAAGGGAGAGGGCCTCCTGGGGGTCACTCCTGCACTGGAGTTCTGATCCTTCAGGTCCTGGGGGCTGCGGGTGCAGGGTCTTTTCCAGGCGTCGGGATTTTGGATTCAGACAGTCGCGGTCAGGCAGAGCCTCGGGATTCCCTCTGCAGGCGTCACTGTGGGGGCTCAGGGGGGACAACTTTGGTTACTCACAGTCTTGGAGTCGCCGGGGGTCCTCCCTGTAGCGTTGTTTCTCCACCAGTCGAGTCGGGGTCGCCGGGTGCAGTGTTGCAAGTCTCACGCTTCTGGCGGGGATTGCAGGGGTCTTTAAATCTGCTCCTCTGGAAACAAAGATGCAGTCTTTGTTGAACAGGGCCGCTGTTCTCGGGAGTTTCTTGGTCTTTTTGAAGCAGGGCAGACCTCTGAGGATTCAGAGGTCACTGGTCCTGGGGAAAAGCGTTGCGGGAGCAGTTTTCTTCTGAAGGAGGGAGACAGGCCGGTAGGGCTGGGGCCAAAGCAGTTGGTGTCTTCGTCTTCTCTGCAGGGTTTTTCAGCTCAGCAGTCCTCTTCTTCTTAAGTTGCAGGAATCTGAGTTCCTAGGTTCTGGGGGGCCCCTAAATACTGAATTTAGGGGTGTGTTTAGGTCTCGGAGGGCAGTAGCCAATGGCTACTGTCCTTGTGAGTTGCTACACCCTCTTTGTGCCTCCTCCCTGAGGGGAGGGGGGCACATCCCTATTCCTATTGGGGGAATCCTCCATCTGCAAGATGGAGGATTTCTAAAAGTCAGAGTCACCTCAGCTCAGGACACCTTAGGGGCTGTCCTGACTGGCCAGTGACTCCTCTTTGTTTTTCTCATTATCTCTCCTGGACTTGCCGCCAAAAGTGGGGGCTGTGTCCAGGGGGCGGGCATATTCACTAGCTGGAGTGCCCTGGGGCATTGTAACACAAAGCTTGAGCCTTTGAAGCTCACTGCTAGGTGTTACAGTTCCTGCAGGGGAAGGTGTGAAGCACCTCCACACAGAGCAGGCTTTGTTTCTGTCCTCAGAGAGCACAAAGGCTCTCACCGCATGGGGTCAGAAACTCGTCTCTCAGCAGCAGGCTGGCACAGACCAGTCAGTCCTGCACTGAACAATTGGGTAAAATACAGGGGGCATCTCTAAGATGCCCTCTGTGTGCATTTTTTAATAAATCCAACACTGGCATCAGTGTGGGTTTATTATTCTAAGAAGTTTGATATCAAACTTCCCAGTATTCAGTGTAGCCATTATGGAGCTGTGGAGTTCGTTTTTGACAGACTCCCAGACTATATATTCTTATGGCTACCCTGCACTTACAATGTCTAAGGTTTTGTTTAGACACTGTAGGGGCATAGTGCTCATGCACCTATGCCCTCACCTGTGGTATAGTGCACCCTGCCTTAGGGCTGTAAGGCCTGCTAGAGGGGTGACTTACCTATGCCACAGGCAGTGTGAGCTTGGCATGGCACCCTGAGGGGAGTGCCATATCGACTTAGTCATTTTCTCCTCACTAGCACACACAAGCTGGCAAGCAGTGTGTCTGTGCTGAGTGAGGGGTCCCTAGGGTGGCATAAGACATGCTGCAGCCCTTAGAGACCTTCCCTGGCATCAGGGCCCTTGGTACCAGGGGTCCCAGTTACAAGGGACTTACATGGGTGCCAGGGTTGTGCCAATTGTGGAGACAATGGTACATTTTAGGTGAAAGAACACTGGTGCTGGTGCCTGGTTAGCAGGGTACCAGCACACTTCTCAGTCAAGTCAGCATCAGTATCAGGCAAAAAGTGGGGGGGTAACTGCAACAGGGAGCCATTTCCTTACAAATATGTACTCCCATTTCAAGACATTAGACGCCTGGAACCAAAAACAGGTAAAGTTCATCCAACAGAGTTACTGAAAGGCCTTAAAGGAAGTGTAGTGTATTTGCCATTAGACTTTAAAAAAAAAAATATTGAAAAATTATTTTTTCTGATAAATGGTGTGCTAAGAATAAAACAATTTGGCAAGAGTTAGATGATGTTAAAGTTAAATAAGCAACGTTATACCTGGTACAAAATAATATTTATTATAAAATTGTTCATGTTTAACCAGATGTACCAAACGTTGAAGGTGATAGTTTGCCAGCAAGTGGACAAATAGAAAAAGTGGATCAATCCCAATCAGAACAAATTTATGGGCACTACTGCATCCATCCATTACATTCCATAGACTTAATTAGTGATGCTATTGAGCTCTTTCAAATGAAAGAAGCAAAAGGAGCGCCGATGAGCGTTTGGGGAAAAACGTTTAGAAGCTTGTTTTCCCTATTTGTTTCCCACTGGAGTAGGAGGTCGGTATGGTGACCGGCCCATACTAGTACCAGCAACTGAATACCGAGCAACACAATTACATTCAGAAGATCCAAGATTCAGACAGTGTATCCCATACGTACTTCATCTTCTATTTAGGAGTGACTTGTCTGGACATTCGGATGTAGTAAATTACATTCTAAAAACAGGAGTTAATCTTCAAAATATCTCTGCAAGAGATTTTGTATACAAACTTCATAAAAAGCACAAGAACTTAGAATGCTATTTGATTATTTTAATGGTGTGCCAATGTGGCACCAACGAATATTGTTCCGTCGTCATGGAGAACTGAAGTGTATTCTGAGAAACCTGGGTGCACCAAAGTGGTTTCTGACACTCAGTTGCGCTGAGTATGTGTGGAATGACCTGATTGAATTTTTGAGAGAAGCAAACTCTGACCTAAAAGATATCAATGTAAAGGCAGCTGGAAAACTTTGCTCATTACATCCTGCTAATGTGTGTGATACTTCAACCACAGGTTCCAAGCTATGCTTGCTTTTATCTGCAACAAAAGCAATCTGCCTCTTGAAGAAGTAAGTGATTTCTTTTGATGGAAAGAGTACCAGGCAAGAGCTGCTTCTCATTTTCCCATGCTACTATGAATAAAAGGTGCACCCAAATTTGGAGCAGATAGTTTCAGATATGAGTGTGTTTTTTTTTTTTAATGAAACAGTATGTGACATGTACCATACCAAAACAAACTGGTGAAAAAGACCTCAAACAACGAGTTTTGCGTTTTCAAACACACAGATGTGGGAAGTTCTGTCATCGTAGATGCAGATCGAAATGATTTTTTTTTTTTTAATACAAGATGTGGATTTGGATTTCCACGACCTGTCATTTCAAAATGAAGAGTAAACAGCTTCTTGTTGTCAGTCAGACATACACTGACTCAGAAATCACCAAAAAAATACATATAACCTAAAAAGGACCAAAGCTTCCAAATACATTAATGACTATAACCTTGGGATTTAAAAAATGTGGAATGCTAATATGGACATACAGTTTGTTGCAGACAACTTCATCACTATGGCTCGGTATGTCACGTTGTGCATTCCAACATCAAAATCTGAATAAACAGAGATGGAGATGTGGTAGGAGATTTCTGCAGAGAAGATACTTAGCAGGAAATTATATCCTTCAGGTTAAAAATGCTCTTCCATAGGGAAATGGGGTCCTATAAAACCTGTGACAGGTTGAGTTTGGCTAGTCTGTTCTCAAAATCAAAAGGAATTGTCTGAGAAAGCCTTGGTCTCGCTAGTACAAGAAATAGAGTGATAAAATCTTTCCCTGAAAGTACAGATATTGTAAAATCAAATATGTTGGATACATACTATCCAAGAAGAAGTCCATAGCTAGAAGATAAGTGCCTTTATGAAATACTTCAAAGCTACAGATATAGACGTAATGTACGTGAGAAAAAAGAAGAAGGGAAATATGCAGAACATGGATGTGGCTGTTTAGCGAAACATGGAAAACAAAATTTAATTAACCACCAAAAACTCAGCAGCCAATTTCCTGAGAAAAGAGAATTTTTCTATTTAGCTTTTCTTCAACTACTCAAACCTTGGTGGGCTGAATTGGAATTACTTGGAGATTATGAAAGTTCCGAAGATTCTTTTAATGCTGTCAAAGATAGTATTCAGTGTTGCTTCTTCAAAAACTATTTACAAATGTTAAAAGATGAGATACAACAGGAAGAAATGATTGCTGCAGACATAGCTAAGGATAGTTCTCAAAGTGGCTAAAGTTCAGCAGCTTTAAGTCAGGATCCTCTTGGACAACCTATTATTGAAAATGAAGCTGCAATAGCTATGCATGAAGTGAAAAAGCAATGGAAAAAGCTAGACAGAAATCTGTAGATTTGAAACAGTTAATTGGAAAATTCAACAACGAACAGGAAGACATTTCTATTGAAGTAAAAAATAAAATAGAATTACAGATTTCTTCATGAAAAGAAAGAATGCAATTGCTCATCATTCAAGCCAATACCATTATATATTAGTGCTCAAGTAGGTACCGGAAAAAGCTTTTTAATTATGTTATTTCTACTTACCTACAGAAAACTACAGATTTAAACTTATTGTGTGAAGGAACAGCACCTACTGGATTAGCTGCACAAATATCAAAGGGATAACTTTATATGTACTACTTATGCTACTGGTTGAACATGACAAACTGGAATATCAGAAGTTATGTAGTGAAGCTTGTCGTGAGGTGACAAGAGTTTTGAAAAAATTAAGCTTTTGATTATTGATGAGGTAAGCATGGTCTCAAATCTAATGCTTGCTTTTGTTCACCTGAGAAAGCAACAGATATTAAAATCTGAATAGGACGTCCTGTTTAAAGGAAAGCATTTGATTGTTTTTGGAGACCTACTACAACTTACTCCTGTAAAAGGAGAGTGTTTTCAAAACTCTTTCACATGAAGAGACTTGAAACTCATTGGGAAGTATTGGCAATGTAAACATTTGGCAATATTTTAAATACAAGGAACTTGTGAAAAATATGCATCAAGCCTCTGACAGCGTATGGAAACATTCTAAAGGACATTAGAGCAGGAGTTCTGATACAGGAGGGAAAACTGATGTTGGAAATTCGACTTAATAAACTGTTTTCCTGTAAGAGGATGGCAGCAGAGCTAATGTATAATATTTGTAAGGAAGGGAAACCCATAGTTTCTTTAATGCCTACACTTCAAGGGTGTGCTGAATTTAATGAAGAGTTACTAAAGCTGGAAAATAAAGACATTTTGAAGATTACTGCTATTGAGAAAATGAAACACCAAGGAGTAATTGTACTACTCAGTGAAAAATTACAAGATAAATTGAACTCTTTGGAGAAATCTGTATCCAGAAATGCTGGACTAGAGAAGTGTCTGTCTGCAAAAATTGTAGAGTAATTTTAAAATGTAATTTAAGTGTTGAAGAAGGATTGGTAAATGGTGCTGTGGGTAAAGCTGTTGATTTCATTAAATTTCCTAACCCAGATGAGGTTGAGTTGTTAGCAATAAAGTTTGATCAGGTTGGTGGCATTAAGCAAACTGGACGATGTGTTGTTTGCTTCACACCTGCGAAAGATTTGTATGGCCAGTGAAAACTTTTTCCATTCTGTCTTGCGTATGCAGTAACTATCCACAAGTCTCAAGGGTCAAGTGCTGATGCTGCATTGATTAATATCAGAAGTACGGTTTTTAAAGCAGGAATGTCATATGTACTATTGACACGAGTTCGAACATTATCTGGTTTGTTTCTGGTTTATCTTGCTGGGAAGCTTAGTGCAGATGCAAATTGTATGAGAGTACAACAGATTAAGAAGTAAATATGCTCCTCATTTAGGACCGTATCCCGTTTATGAAAACGGGTATTATGACCTAAGCAGATACTGACAAAAGGATCAAGGACAATTACTGAAAAGTAAGGCTAAACAGCAAGGTGTCAAGAAAAAAAAATTGGAAAATGATGGGCATATTGCAGGGTACCAGATGGATAACACTAATGGTGTAAACACTATGCTAGTGTTGCTCTCATTGTTCTCTCCCATCTACCACATACTGTGTTTGCAATCGAAGAAAAACCATGGAACACACTGTGCACAGCACTATTTCACTGCCCTCAACACTTATCTTGTGACAAAAGTGTAATACATTCTGTTTCAGGCATTCGAGAACTAATAGACAAATATAGTGGATCTGTAGTATTTACCCTAAACACTCAACAAGATGCACACACATTTTTCATGGTGATCCTTGGAGTTTTAGAAGATGATGATATAAATACTGATGATATATTTAGACTCAGTTCTATATGGGACCAAAAGTGTGAAAACTGCTCTCTCTTATCTACCACTGAAATCTAATCTGAGCGATTTCTCTACTTAACTCTGCCAGATTGCAAAAGTGTGCCTTTTGATAAACTAATAAAAAAGAGAGACTAAAACATGACCTGTCCAACTTGTAAATCAAATCTACATTGCTTATACAGAGAAGTGGTAAATATATTATAGCAATGTTTCAAGGTTGCAGAGTGGATAGATAAACATTGGACACTCAGATTATAAACTTTAAAGCAGGACAAATATCTAATTCTAGGAGAACATACTGTACTTTGGCTATTATCTTCCATACAGGTATTAGTATTCCATCTGGACATTATACAGTATATTTAAACACTCAAACTGGAAAGATGGAGTGCAATGACAGCAGTCTGCAACTGAAACGAAAACTACCTTTCAAACTTCCTAATTCTTACCTATTATTTCTGCAGACAAAATTCTAAGAATGATGTGTGGCAAAAAAATCTAAGATCCAGTGTTTTGTCTATGGTGATCATTACTGCTTAATATATAATTCAGCCTATCATGGGGTCACGTCTTCAGAAACACGTGAAAAAATAAACTGTGAATGAAAAGTGTTCAAAGATTTTGTGGTAAAAAAACAAAAGATAGTTTTCTCTCTAAATGGATCATCACTCTTTAAGACATAATTCGGCCTATCAGGTGTGATGTCAATAAAACAATATCCAAAACAAACGTGTGGATAAAATAGGTTCATAGGATTTATGGAAGAGAATAACTATTTGATCTTCTCTCTGTGGATCATAACTATTTAAGACATCATTCAGCTTATCAGGGTTCATGTCAACAAAATGATATCCAAATATGAAGTGTGGATAAAATATCTTCATAAGATTTATGGAAGGAAACTACTATAAGATCTTCTCTCTACATGGATCATCACTGTTTAAGACATCTTTCGGCCTGTCAGGGGTGACGGCAACAAAAGTGTACCCAAAAATGAACTGTTGATTAAATATTTTCATAGAATTTCTGTAAGAAAATGAATATATAGTCTTCTGAACAGGTAGATTATCATTGTTTAAGACATCGTTCGGCATATCATGGTTGATAGCAACAAAACAATGTGGAAAATTCAAGTGTGGATTATATTTGTTTTTAGTTTTGTATCAGCTATAATAATAACCAAATTGTTTTTGAAGTATGGTCTTTTGGTTAGTGTAGTAAGTGTGGCATAAATAAATAATGTAAAAATGGTAGTGAGTGCAATTCACGGTATCACTTGTAGTGAAATACTGTGTAGATATGGTTTTTTTTCTACAATCTACAGGATTGTTTTTTCCTCTACCGTTCAATGATGATTATACAGTACTCTCTTGAAAGGTACTATTATAATGACTGAGAACAGGAAAGAGGGAAAATAAAATGTTTTATTAAATTGTCATATACTGCTATAGCATAATAAATGTATACTGGTTTGTTTCACATCTCTTCTAAGCATGATGCTAACACGTATACATTTTTTTTTCAACAGTGTTTGGAGACATATATCATCAAAACTTTGAAGATAGTAGTGGCAGAAAAATATTTCTTTCAGACACTTATGAAATAGTTTTCATTCTTAGGCAGTATTCTTTATCTGTGTGTTTTCTGGTTACTGAGCTATGCAGTAACTGACACGTAGACTCAGTCAATGTGTCATGTAAGTACTCACACACCTGTACATACATTCGCTCAGTCATTCACACAGCTATACTAAAACTCACACATTCACAACTCATAGTCATTAAGTCATCCATACATCACTGGCACACTCACTCACCCACATATCACTCATGCACTCACTTAGTCACACATAGACCCACTCAGGCACTCATTCACTTATCCATACAGCAACTACTACATCTTCGGACTCACCTATAAAATCACTCATAAACCCCCTCACTCACCAAAACAGCCACTGGTGCACCCATTCATTCATGCATACAGCCACTGATACACCCTATCACTCACGCACCCGGTCACTCACCCGTAGAGCCACTCATGCATCGTTACACACCCACTGACTGACCTGAACAGCCAGTCACACACCCAGTCACTAACACATACAGGTACACATGCACCTCATTCACCCATACTGGCGCTCACTCACCCAGACACATGCCCCGCAGTCTCTCACACATACAGCCACTGATGCACCCTATCACTCACCGATACAGCCACTTACATACCCACTGACTCATCTAAATAGCCCCCACACGCACCCAATCACTAACACCTACAGGCACACATGCACCTTATCACTCACCCATACTGCTGCTCACGCACCGTCACTCACCCACTCACGCACCTAGTCACTCACACATACAGTCACTGATGCACCCTATCACTCAACCATACAAACACTAATGCACCCAAATAGCCACTCACACATTCCAGTAACTCACATTTACAGGCACTCATGCACCCTATCACTTACCCCTACAGCTACTCATGCACCCAGTCACTGATGCACCCTATCACTCACAGTCACTCATGCACCAATTCAATCACCCATACAGCCACTCACGCACTCTATCACTCACTGATGCAGCCCCTCATGCACCCTATCACTCACTGATACAGCCCCTCATGCACCCTATCACTCACTGATACAGCCCCTCATGCACCCTATCACTCACTCACTGACCAAGTCACTCCTGCATACAGCCACTCTCACACCGTCACTCACCCATACAACGACTTATGCACCCAATCACTTATCCATACAGCCACTCATGCACCCTATCACTTGCTCCTACAGCCACTCACACACCCAGTCACTCACCCTTACAGCCACTCGTGTACCCAGTCACTCACCCGTATAGTCACACACTCATTCACTCACCTAACTCATGCACCCATTCTCTCACCTATATATACACTCATGCACCCTATCACATACCGAAACAGCTGCTCTTGCACCCACTCACTCACCTAAACAGCTACTTGTGCACCCAGTCACCCATTCAGACACTCACGCGCCCTATCACTCACCTACAGCCACTCATGCACCCTGTCACTCACCTGAACAGCCACTCATGAACCTACTCACTCACTTTAACAGCCACTCTTGCACCTAGTCACTCCTCCATTCAGCTACTCACACACCCAGTCATTCACCCATACAACCACTCATGCACCCAGTCACTCATGCAATAAATCGCTCACCCATACAGCCACTCATGCACCCATTCACCCACCCATAGCCACTCATGCACCCATTCACCCACCCATAGATACTCATGCACCCAGTCACTGATACAGCCACTCTTGTATCCACTCATTTAAACATCTGTGCACCCAGTCACTCACGCACCCTTTCACTCACCCTTACAGCCACTCATGCACCCAGTTACCCATAGATGCACTCATGCACCTTATTACTCACCGATACAGCCACTCTTGCACCCACTCACTCACCTAAACAGCTACTCATGCACCCCGTCAGTCACGCATACAGGCACTGACGCACCCGCTCACTCACCCATACAGCCACGTACGCACCCCATCACTCATCCTACATAGCCATTCATGCAGGCAATCACTCAGTCACTCATGCACCCATTTACTCACACATACAGCCACTCATGCACCCATTCACTCAGCCAGTCACTCACATACAGGCACTCATGTACCCATTCACTTACCCATACAGCCACTCGCACCCACTCAGTCACTCATACAGCCATTTATGCACCCACTCACTGGCCTATAAAGCCACTCATGCACTCAACCATATATTCACTCATTTACTCACTCACCTATTGTAGGAAGTTGGCTCTGTATGTGCTATTTCAAAGTAAGGAATAGCATGCACAGAGTCCAAGGGTTCCCCTTAGAGGTAAGATAGTGGCAAAAAGAGATAATACTAATGCTCTATTTTGTGGTAGTGTGGTCGAGCAGTAGGCTTATCCAAGGGGTAGTGTTAAGCATTTGTTGTACATACACATAGACAATAAATGAGGTACACACACTCAGACAAATCCAGCCAATAGGTTTTTGTATAGAAAAATATCTTTTCTTAGTTTATTTTAAGAACCACAGGTTCAAATTCTACATGTAATATCTCATTCGAAAGGTATTGCAGGTAAGTACTTTAGGAACTTCAAATCATCAAAATTGCATGTATACTTTTCAAGTTATTCACAAATAGCTGTTTTAAAAGTGGACACTTAGTGCAATTTTCACAGTTCCTAGGGGAGGTAAGTATTTGTTAGGTTAACCAGGTAAGTAAGACACTTACAGGGCTTAGTTCTTGGTCCAAGGTAGCCCACCGTTGGGGGTTCAGAGCAACCCCAAAGTCACCACACCAGCAGCTCAGGGCCAGTCAGGTGCAGAGTTCAAAGTGGTGCCCAAAACACATAGGCTAGAATGGAGAGAAGGGGGTGCCCCGGTTCCGGTCTGCTTGCAGGTAAGTACCCGCGTCTTCGGAGGGCAGACCAGGGGGGTTTTGTAGGGCACCGGGGGGGACACAAGCCCACACAGAAATTTCACCCTCAGCAGCGCGGGGGCGGCCGGGTGCAGTGTAGAAACAAGCGTCGGGTTTGTAATGGAAGTCAATGGGAGATCTAGGGATCTCTTCAGCGCTGCAGGCAGGCAAGGGGGGGGTTCCTCGGGGAAACCTCCACTTGGTCAAGGGAGAGGGACTCCTGGGGGTCACTCCTCCAGTGAAAGTCCGGTCCTTCAGGTCCTGGGGGCTGCGGGTGCAGGGTCTCTCCCAGGTGTCGGGACTTAGGATTCAAAGAGTCGCGGTCAGGGGAAGCCTCGGGATTCCCTCTGCAGGCGGCGCTGTGGGGGCTCAGGGGGGACAGGTTTTGGTACTCACAGTCTTAGAGTAGTCCTGGGGTCCCTCCTGAGGTGTTGGATCGCCACCAGCCGAGTCGGGGTCGCCGGGTGCAGTGTTGCAAGTCTCACGCTTCTTGCGGGGAGCTTGCAGGGTTCTTTAAAGCTGCTGGAAACAAAGTTGCAGCTTTTCATGGAGCAGGTCCGCTGTCCTCGGGAGTTTCTTGTCTTTTCGAAGCAGGGGCAGTCCTCAGAGGATGTCGAGGTCGCTGGTCCCTTTGGAAGGCGTCGCTGGAGCAGGATCTTTGGAAGGCAGGAGACAGGCCGGTGAGTTTCTGGAGCCAAGGCAGTTGTCGTCTTCTGGTCTTCCGCTGCAGGGGTTTTCAGCTGGGCAGTCCTTCTTCTTGTAGTTGCAGGAATCTAATTTTCTAGGGTTCAGGGTAGCCCTTAAATACTAAATTTAAGGGCGTGTTTAGGTCTGGGGGGTTAGTAGCCAATGGCTACTAGCCCTGAGGGTGGGTACACCCTCTTTGTGCCTCCTCCCAAGGGGAGGGGGTCACAATCCTAACCCTATTGGGGGGATCCTCCATCTGCAAGATGGAGGATTTCTAAAAGTCAGAGTCACCTCAGCTCAGGACACCTTAGGGGCTGTCCTGACTGGCCAGTGACTCCTCCTTGTTGCTTTCTTTGTTCCCTCCAGCCTTGCCGCCAAAAGTGGGGGCCGTGGCCGGAGGGGGCGGGCAACTCCACTAAGCTGGAGTGCCCTGCTGGGCTGTGACAAAGGGGTGAGCCTTTGAGGCTCACCGCCAGGTGTCACAGCTCCTGCCTGGGGGAGGTGTTAGCATCTCCACCCAGTGCAGGCTTTGTTACTGGCCTCAGAGTGACAAAGGCACTCTCCCCATGGGGCCAGCAACATGTCTCTAGTGTGGCAGGCTGCTGGAACCAGTCAGCCTACACAGATAGTTGGTTAAGTTTCAGGGGGCACCTCTAAGGTGCCCTCTGTGGTGTATTTTACAATAAAATGTACACTGGCTTCAGTGTGCATTTATTGTGCTGAGAAGTTTGATACCAAACTTCCCAGTTTTCAGTGTAGCCATTATGGTGCTGTGGAGTTCGTGTAAAACAGACTCCCAGACCATATACTCTTATGGCTACCCTGCACTTACAATGTCTAAGGTTTTGTTTAGACACTGTAGGGGCACAGTGCTCATGCACTGGTACCCTCACCTATGGTATAGTGCACCCTGCCTTAGGGCTGTAAGGCCTGCTAGAGGGGTGTCTTACCTATACTGCATAGGCAGTGAGAGGCTGGCATGGCACCCTAAGGGGAGTGCCATGTCGACTTACTCATTTTGTTCTCACTAGCACACACAGGCTTGTAAGCAGTGTGTCTGTGCTGAGTGAGGGGTCTCTAGGGTGGCATAAGACATGCTGCAGCCCTTAGAGACCTTTCTTGGCATCAGGGCCCTTGGTACTAGAAGTACCAGTTACAAGGGACTTATCTGAATGCCAGGGTGTGCCAATTGTGGATACAATGGTACATTTTAGGTGAAGGAACACTGGTGCTGGGGCCTGGTTAGCAGGGTCCCAGCACACTTCTCAGTCAAGTCAGCATCAGTATCAGGCAAAAAGTGGGGGGTAACTGCAACAGGGAGCCATTTCTTTACACAAGCCCCCCCCAGCCCACAGGCCAGGAGACTCAGCCCAAGCTGGGAGAGTCTTCCTAGTCTGTCAGGCGAGGAAGAGTAGGAGAAATAGGCTGGTTAGTTGCAGGGCCTACTCTGCCTTACATCCTTCTGTTCAGGTCATTCCCTTTGGGGAACTGACCCATTTCCACAGTGATAGGACCTAGTCTGAATTGCCTCTTGTCTGCCTCTTCAATGTCTCCACCCATTCTTTCTATTTTGGTCTTAGAGGTGTCCACCTCTGCTAACCTTATCTTGGCCAGGGTCACCCCTAGCTTACCCAGAGAGGTTACCCAGAGCTGGAGTAACCCCACCATGACCAATAGGGTCAGGGGGCCTAACTTGCTATTTGGCATGGGGTCAGACCACCATGCTAAGGATAGTGCAGCCATAAAGGCTAACACCCAGCAGAGGCCACTGACAGCTGTCAGTGCCCAGAACCACACCTTTAGCTCTTCACCTAAAAGGGAAGGGGCTAAGTTACAGGCTTCTTTGGGTTCAGGTTGCCTGTCTGCTGTATTGGAGTGGGGGGTTACCACATCTTGTAGTAAACACCCTTCTTCCACTCTTTCTTCTGTTAGCTGAGGAGCCACCCACTCAGGTTTAACAGTTGCCTGACTAGCCAGGACTTCTTGTGGGTCAGGTTGGACTTTATCAGGGCCATTTTTGGAGTTCTCCCCTACTGGAGCAGAATCTCCTTGGCTTGCTGTAACCTTGGCTAAAGGTTGTCCACCCTTCCTACTCTGTTTTCTTTTCTTCTTCTTCTGGGGCCTGCTTGCATTTACTGCAGAGGCAGGACTTCCAGAATCCTTGGGAGAGGACTGGCACTGAACCAGTTTCTCTCTTGGGCTCTGACTAACCTCTGGGTAGTCATTTCCAAGGAGACAATCAAGGGGGAGGTCTGTACTGACTACTACCCTTCTCCAGCTAAGAGTGCCACCCACTTCTATGGGCACTAAAGCCACAGGCCTCTTAGTGACCCTGTCTAGGCTAACTCTTACCCTGGCAGTCTCACCTGGGATGTACTGGTTTGAGAGCACCAGCCTGTCATGCACAATAGTGTGACTGGCACAAGTGTCTCTCAGGGCAGTGGTTGGGATTCCATTCACCAGTAGGTGGTGGAAGTGTCTACTTCCCTCTGGAATCTCCAACTCACCTGTTGGGCCCTGTTTCCAGTTGAAGGCTAGGAAGACCTCCTCATCTGAGGAGTCATCTCCCATGGCTACACTGGTTACCCCTGGAATTTTGTTCTGGGGTTTGTTTTTGGGACAAGAAGTGTCCTTGGTGTGGTGCCCAGACTGTTTACAGTTGTGGCACCATGCCTTAGTGGCATCCCAGTTCTTACCCTGGTACCCACCTTTGTTTTGGGTTGTGTCTTGGGGCCCACCCACCTGTTCTGGTTTTTGGGGGCCTACAGAGGACTCTTTTTCTTTGTTTCTAGTGTCACCCACTTTCTCCTGGGGAGTTTTTGTAACCCCTTTCTTTTGGTCACCCCCAGTGGAAGTTTTGGTTACCCTAGTCTTGACCCAGTGGTCTGCCTTCTTTCCCAATTCTTGGGGAGAAATTGGACCTAGGTCTACCAGATACTGATGCAACTTTTCATTGAAGCAGTTACTTAAAATGTGTTCTTTCATAAACAAATTATAAAGCCCAACATAGTCACACACTTCATTTCCAGTTAACCAACCATCCAGTGTTTTTACTGAGTAGTCTACAAAATCAACCCAGGTCTGGCTCGAGGATTTTTGAGCCCCCCTGAATCTAATTCTATACTCCTCAGTGGAGAATCCAAAGCCCTCAATCAGGGTACCCTTCATGAGGTCATAAGATTCTGCATCTTTTCCAGAGAGTGTGAGGAGTCTATCCCTACACTTTCCAGTGAACATTTCCCAAAGGAGAGCACCCCAGTGAGATCTGTTCACTTTTCTGGTTACACAAGCCCTCTCAAAAGCTGTGAACCATTTGGTGATGTCATCACCAGCTTCATATTTTGTTACAATCCCTTTGGGGATTTTTAGGATGTCAGGAGAATCTCTGACCCTATTTAAGTTGCTGCCACCATCGATGGGACCTAGGCCCATCTCTTTTCTTTCCCTTTTTATGGCTAGGAGCTGCTTTTCCAAAGCCAATCTTTTGACCATCCTGGCTAACAGGGGGTCATCTTCACTGAGAGCATCCTCAGTGATTTCAGAAATGCTGGACCCTCCTGTGAGGGAAGCAACATTTCTGACTATCATTTTTGGAGACAGGGCTTGAGAGGCCCTGGTCTCCCTATTTAGGACTGGAAGGGGGGAATTGCCCTCCAAGTCACTAATTTCTTCCTCTGTGAAGTCATCCTCAGAGGGGTTGGCTTTTTCAAACTCTGCCAACAGCTCCTGGAGCTGAATTTTGGTAGGTCTGGAGCCAATGTTTATTTTCTTTATATTACAGAGAGACCTTAGCTCCCTCATCTTAAGATGGAGGTAAGGTGTGGTGTCGAGTTCCACCACATTCATCTCTGTATCAGACATTATTTTGCTAAAAGTTGGAAGACTTTTTAAAGAATCTAAAACTGTTTCTAGAATCTAATTTCAAACTTTTAACAACCTTTTAAACTCTAAAAGACAATGCTAAACAGGGACTTAACACACAAGGCCCTAGCAGGACTTTTAAGAATTTAGAACAATTTCAAATTGCAAAAATGAATTTCTAATGACAAATTTTGGAATTTGTCGTGTGATCAGGTATTGGCTGAGTAGTCCAGCAAATGCAAAGTCTTGTACCCCACCGCTGATCCACCAATGTAGGAAGTTGGCTCTGTATGTGCTATTTCAAAGTAAGGAATAGCATGCACAGAGTCCAAGGGTTCCCCTTAGAGGTAAGATAGTGGCAAAAAGAGATAATACTAATGCTCTATTTTGTGGTAGTGTGGTCGAGCAGTAGGCTTATCCAAGGGGTAGTGTTAAGCATTTGTTGTACATACACATAGACAATAAATGAGGTACACACACTCAGAGACAAATCCAGCCAATAGGTTTTTGTATAGAAAAATATCTTTTCTTAGTTTATTTTAAGAACCACAGGTTCAAATTCTACATGTAATATCTCATTCGAAAGGTATTGCAGGTAAGTACTTTAGGAACTTCAAATCATCAAAATTGCATGTATACTTTTCAAGTTATTCACAAATAGCTGTTTTAAAAGTGGACACTTAGTGCAATTTTCACAGTTCCTAGGGGAGGTAAGTATTTGTTAGGTTAACCAGGTAAGTAAGACACTTACAGGGCTTAGTTCTTGGTCCAAGGTAGCCCACCGTTGGGGGTTCAGAGCAACCCCAAAGTCACCACACCAGCAGCTCAGGGCCGGTCAGGTGCAGAGTTCAAAGTGGTGCCCAAAACACATAGGCTAGAATGGAGAGAAGGGGGTGCCCCGGTTCCGGTCTGCTTGCAGGTAAGTACCCGCGTCTTCGGAGGGCAGACCAGGGGGGTTTTGTAGGGCACCGGGGGGGACACAAGCCCACACAGAAATTTCACCCTCAGCAGCGCGGGGGCGGCCGGGTGCAGTGTAGAAACAAGCGTCGGGTTTGTAATGGAAGTCAATGGGAGATCTAGGGATCTCTTCAGCGCTGCAGGCAGGCAAGGGGGGGGTTCCTCGGGGAAACCTCCACTTGGTCAAGGGAGAGGGACTCCTGGGGGTCACTCCTCCAGTGAAAGTCCGGTCCTTCAGGTCCTGGGGGCTGCGGGTGCAGGGTCTCTCCCAGGTGTCGGGACTTAGGATTCAAAGAGTCGCGGTCAGGGGAAGCCTCGGGATTCCCTCTGCAGGCGGCGCTGTGGGGGCTCAGGGGGGACAGGTTTTGGTACTCACAGTCTTAGAGTAGTCCTGGGGTCCCTCCTGAGGTGTTGGATCGCCACCAGCCGAGTCGGGGTCGCCGGGTGCAGTGTTGCAAGTCTCACGCTTCTTGCGGGGAGCTTGCAGGGTTCTTTAAAGCTGCTGGAAACAAAGTTGCAGCTTTTCTTGGAGCAGGTCCGCTGTCCTCGGGAGTTTCTTGTCTTTTCGAAGCAGGGGCAGTCCTCAGAGGATGTCGAGGTCGCTGGTCCCTTTGGAAGGCGTCGCTGGAGCAGGATCTTTGGAAGGCAGGAGACAGGCCGGTGAGTTTCTGGAGCCAAGGCAGTTGTCGTCTTCTGGTCTTCCGCTGCAGGGGTTTTCAGCTGGGCAGTCCTTCTTCTTGTAGTTGCAGGAATCTAATTTTCTAGGGTTCAGGGTAGCCCTTAAATACTAAATTTAAGGGCGTGTTTAGGTCTGGGGGGTTAGTAGCCAATGGCTACTAGCCCTGAGGTTGGGTACACCCTCTTTGTGCCTCCTCCCAAGGGGAGGGGGTCACAATCCTAACCCTATTGGGGGGATCCTCCATCTGCAAGATGGAGGATTTCTAAAAGTCAGAGTCACCTCAGCTCAGGACACCTTAGGGGCTGTCCTGACTGGCCAGTGACTCCTCCTTGTTGCTTTCTTTGTTCCCTCCAGCCTTGCCGCCAAAAGTGGGGGCCGTGGCCGGAGGGGGCGGGCAACTCCACTAAGCTGGAGTGCCCTGCTGGGCTGTGACAAAGGGGTGAGCCTTTGAGGCTCACCGCCAGGTGTCACAGCTCCTGCCTGGGGGAGGTGTTAGCATCTCCACCCAGTGCAGGCTTTGTTACTGGCCTCAGAGTGACAAAGGCACTCTCCCCATGGGGCCAGCAACATGTCTCTAGTGTGGCAGGCTGCTGGAACCAGTCAGCCTACACAGATAGTTGGTTAAGTTTCAGGGGGCACCTCTAAGGTGCCCTCTGTGGTGTATTTTACAATAAAATGTACACTGGCTTCAGTGTGCATTTATTGTGCTGAGAAGTTTGATACCAAACTTCCCAGTTTTCAGTGTAGCCATTATGGTGCTGTGGAGTTCGTGTAAAACAGACTCCCAGACCATATACTCTTATGGCTACCCTGCACTTACAATGTCTAAGGTTTTGTTTAGACACTGTAGGGGCACAGTGCTCATGCACTGGTACCCTCACCTATGGTATAGTGCACCCTGCCTTAGGGCTGTAAGGCCTGCTAGAGGGGTGTCTTACCTATACTGCATAGGCAGTGAGAGGCTGGCATGGCACCCTGAGGGGAGTGCCATGTCGACTTACTCATTTTGTTCTCACTAGCACACACAGGCTTGTAAGCAGTGTGTCTGTGCTGAGTGAGGGGTCTCTAGGGTGGCATAAGACATGCTGCAGCCCTTAGAGACCTTTCTTGGCATCAGGGCCCTTGGTACTAGAAGTACCAGTTACAAGGGACTTATCTGAATGCCAGGGTGTGCCAATTGTGGATACAATGGTACATTTTAGGTGAAGGAACACTGGTGCTGGGGCCTGGTTAGCAGGGTCCCAGCACACTTCTCAGTCAAGTCAGCATCAGTATCAGGCAAAAAGTGGGGGGTAACTGCAACAGGGAGCCATTTCTTTACACCTATGTTAACAGACACTGACGTGACGTGACGTGACGTGAACGGGGCTCCGAGCCCTTTTCTAACCCCTAGAGCGTCTCGCAAGCCTGTAAAATCTGCTTGCTTCGATTAGTGGAAGGCACGCATACGTCATGCCTTTTCCAGTGGTTAGCCCTCCTTGAGCGAAGCAACCAAGTACTGAAAACATGCAAGGTTCGCTGTTTTCCATCCGGTTTGTGGACTACTTTTTCTCTATTTTTGCAGCGCGATCTTGCTTGGCAGAAGTCGAGCGCTTTGCATAATATCAACCCTGTTACATAGTTAATTGCACTTTTGCCGGTTACGTACATAATTGCACTTTTGGCGATAGGTTTCATTACGAGTGAACTGCAGCAGCGCTGTTTTTTTCTTTCAACATGGCAAGAAAAGTCCAGTTGGGAGTTTACAACTGGTAATAGCTGTAACTCGGACAAATGCGAGACCCTAGTGCATTGCAAATGCTTGTTTTTTTTAGTAACATTGGGTCCATAACGGCATCATGTACACACCGCGACTCAGTCAAATAAAATAAAAACATGATTTAAAAGTTACGTATATACATTTATACTACTTTTTGTATTTTAATAGTAGTCCTCTGACTTCTAAGTATAATTAAAAGCTGTATTTTATACTATTTCATACTGTTAAAAAAAAAAAAATACAGTGGCATCGCATCTCCGCTGCGACTCCAGAAATGTGTTGCAGCAGAGGTCGTGAATCCTGAAAAAAGTACCAAAAAAATACATTTTCTATACAAAATTGCATATTCAAATACTTTATAAATAATCTATGTAATCCATAGTTATGAAATGCTTTTATTTACCTTTTGAGAGTATAAAAAATACGGTAGAGTTGCTACCAAAGCGCGATGGTGACACGACTCCACCAAAAATGTAAAAGAAAAATAAATACTAAATGTATATTTCCAAAATATGTCCATATACAAACTTTAGAGACACCACAAAAAAAAAAAAAAACTTCGAAAATAACAAAAGATTACGCAGAACAGTTACAAAATATAAATGTAAAAAAAAACATACAAATTAAGTTAGTTAGGAAATACAAGTAAAAAGAACAGACGGTCAACTCAAAAAAAGAAAAGTTACAGGGAAAATGTAATTAGGAAGCAGAATAAAAAAAACAAAAAAAACATAGAAATTTTCTTAGAAAAAAAACCAAAAGGTTACAATGACTTCATAGTTAGGAAAAATAATTCGAAAATCCTTAGAAATTCACAGAAAAAACAAAGGTTACAGGGACGTTATAGTTAGGAAACAGAATTTATAAAACCTTAGAAATTCACACAAAAAAAAAACCAAAGGTCACAAAGAAGTTACAGTTCTGCTCAGAAACAAGAAATCAGGCAAGCCTCTATGGAGAGGAGGGTGGGTAGCATGTTAATCTATGAAAGATACCAATACTGGAGAACCACAGTTACAGTTGAGTAACTTATTTTCTTCTCCAGTATTTGTGTGTCTTTCATAGAATCACATGCTTGAATCAGAATATTTAGCAATAAACATAAGATATACATATTTATAAGATATCCATATTTATATATTATAACTTACAAAGAATTATTGTCTCACCTTATATGAATAACGTTTGTAGAACTGCTTGTCCTACTGCTGAGTCCATCCTGTCTGCGGCATCTAGGCAGTAGTGCTGAGTGAAGGTGTGGCTGCTAGACCATGTTGCTGTAAAGGCACCCCTGCGAGGAGAGCTGGGGAGGTGGAAACAGCTTTGGTGGAGTGGGCTTTGACGTTGGCAGTCAGTGGTTTTCCTGCTAGCTGGTGACAAAATTGTATGGCGGTAGCGATCCACTGAGCTATAGTCTGGTAACAGGATACCCCTTTCTTAATTGTCCATAACCTACAAACCACTGATCAGCTTTGCGAAAGCTGCTAGTCTTTTGTATGTAGGATTTGAGACATCTCTTGATTCCTAAGGAATATAGCATTCTTGCTGCCGGAGTCTGGGGATTTTGGAAGAAAGTCTTCAATACCACTGGTTCATTAAGATGAAAGTTCGAGGGAACTTTGGGGACAAATTGGGGATTAGTTCTAAGGATGACAGTGTCAGACTTAAAATTGGAGAAAAGGTTGAGAGATTGTAAATGTCTGAATGTCACTGGCCGTCTTTGCTGAAGTAAGCGCTAGGAGAAGCGCTGTCTTCCAGGAAATGTACTTCAAGACTGCTTTGTGTATAGGCTCAAATGGGTGCTTCATCATTTATTAAAGTACAATATTGAGGTGTCAGGGATGATGGGGGAATTTAACTGAGGGAAACAATCTGAATAGTCCCTTTAGGAATTGCTTTACTATTCTGGATGACCATAAAGAAGGTGAACTAGCGGTACAGCGAGATCTAAAAATGGCTGCAGGTGAACCTTGATGGATGAGTGGGAGAGACCTGATTTTTGCCAAGTGAAGAGGATACAGAAGTATCTGTTCTGGAGAAGATGTCAGAGGGTGGACATCTGAATCCTTACACCATATACAGAATCTTTTCCATTTAAGCTTGTATGTTTTATTTCTAGTCTGGGTTGTAGCATTAGCGAGCACTTCATGACAATCTGTTGGAATGTTTGGGTTAGCATATTCATTGAATTCAGGAGCCAGGCCGATAAACGAAGAGAAGTTGGGTTGGGATGTCGTACTTGGTCTAGATTCATTGTTAGCAAATTCTGTATTGGTTCCAACAAAATGCAAGGTTGTTCCGAGGGGAGCAGGAGCTCTGTGAACCAAAACTGGCATGGCCATCTGGGAGCTATGTGACAGCCGGTAAGGCTCTCTCTTCATCTTCTTTAGAATTCTCAGAATTAGCGGAAGCGGGGAAAAAGTGTAAGCATAGATTCCTGACCATTTGATCAAAAATGCATTCCTCCTCGCCCCTATCTGCGGTTGCCAGCTTGCGTAGTACTGGCATTTTGTGTTTTTCTTAGTCGCGAAGAGGTCCAAAATGGGATTGCCCCAGTGAAGACAAAGATGATTGAGCTCGCACTAGTGGAAGGTTGTTGAGGTCCTGCCTAATGAGTCCGCCAGGGTGTTTGGTACTCCATGAACCTATTCTGCTCTGAGAGTTATGCGATATCGAAGTGCCCAATTCCATATCTCTTGCCCCTGGAGAGCCAGCGCTGGATATTTCGTACCACCCTGCTTGTTGAGGTAATGCATGCTTCTGGTGTTGTCAGTTTGGACCAAAACCAATGAGCCCCTGATCTTGGTCAGGAAGGACTTGAGCGCTAGGAAGACAGCTTTTAATTCTAGCAAGGTGATGTGGAGCATTGCTTCCTGGGCGTTCCATCTCCCTCTCACTGTCAAGTCTTCGAGGTGCGTGCCCCATCCATCTAGAGATGAGTCTGAGGTCGCAACATGTTCCGGGCTTTGATTCAGAAAGGAGAGACCTTCGGAGATGTGTGTGTGTGTGTGGGGGTGGGAGGGGGAGGAGGAGGATGGGGGGGGGGGGGCGTTTAGATGGCGGGCGAGGGTGTCTTCGACCACCATTCCATGGCCGGCTTCATTTGTGGGGTTATTTGGACGATGTCGTCGAAAGATCCATTTATTTGTTTTCATCGGCTGTCTAACTGTTGCTGAAGTGGTCTCATGTGGAGATGGCAGTTTGGAATCAACAGAATGCAAGAGGAGAGCATTCCCAGAAACGATTTGTAAATCCGGACAGAAGTGGACTTTCTTTTGCTGAGGCAGAGCGCTAGATTTCAAATCTTCTGTGTGTCTTGAGAGACAAAAGCTTTTGCTTGTTCCGTATCTAATACGGCTCCTAGAAAGGTGATGTTGGTTGACGGTGTTAGGTGTGATTTTTGGTAGTTGACAGAGGCCTAATCTCTGGAAGAGGCACAGGCATGTTGCTGTGTCTCTGGCTTCCTTGGATGCTGTGTTTGCTGTTATTAGCCAATCGTCCAAGTATGGAAACACTTGAACTCCTTTTTGTCTGAGGTACGCTGCCACCTGAGCTAAGACCTTGGTGAACACTCGAGGAGCTGATCTCAGACCGAATGGTAACACTCTGAATTAGTAGTGGGTGCCTGCTACCTTGATTAGTAAGAATTTCCTGGGGTAGGGGTGAATAGAGATATGAAAATAGGCATCCTGGATAGCTAAGGTTGTCATGTGACCCCCCCTGGTTGAGCAATTGTAATACATCCTGAAGAGTGATCATCCAAAATTGTTGTTTTTTCAGGAATTTGTTTAGACATTGAAGATCTAAGATGGGGGGTGCCAGTCTCCTGTCTTTTTCTAGAAGAGAAAGAAGCAAGAGTAGAAGCCGGTTTCCCTCTGAGACTCGGTATAATCTCTATTGCTCCCTTGTCTATCATTGTGGAAATTTGTAAAAAGGAGCTGTTTTAAGTGGGCAGGTGGAGGTCCTCACGCTAGTACATCTGGAAGAGGTTGCTGAAATTCCTGGGTATGTCCTCTAGTAATAATGTTGAGAACCCATCGGTCTGAGGTGATCTGGGACCACTAGCGGAAGAAGCTGGAAATTCTGCCCCTTATCTGGGAGTTGGAATAAGGGTTGGTGGCAGGCACCTGGTGGAGGTCAGTGTTTTCTGCATGTGTCCTTGCCCATATAATGAAAATGTCACTTACCCAGTGTACATCTGTTCGTGGCATCAGTCGCTGGAGATTCACATGTTCTGCATAGCCCGCCATCTGGTGTTGGGTCGGAGTGTTACAAGTTGTTTTTCTTCGAAGAAGTCTTTCGAGTCACGGGACCGAGGGACTCCTCCTCTTTGTCTCCATTGCGCATGGGCGTCGACTCCATCTTCGATTGTTTTCCCCGCAGAGGGTGAGGTAGGAGTTGTGTTGTGCCCATGCAATGGAGTGAATAAGTATGTACGTATTTAAGGTATAAATAATATATTTACAAATGTACAAAGCTTAAACTAACTTCCGGACGGCTACAGGCTCCCGGGGAGGCGGGTGGGCACATGTGAATCTCCAGCGACTGATGCCACGAACAGATGTACACTGGGTAAGTGAAATTTTCAGTTCGATGGCATCTGTCGCTGTAGATACACATGTTCTGCATAGACTAGTAAGCAGTTATCTCCCGAAAAGCGGTGGCTCAGCCTGTAGGAGTGGAAGTAGTTTGAAATAAGGTTCTTAGTACGGCTTGACCTACTGTGGCTTGGTGTGCAGATAACACGTCTACACAGTAGTGCTTGGTAAATGTGTGAGGCGTAGACCATCTGGCTGCCTTACAAATTTCGTGCATTGGAATATTTCCTAGGAAGGCCATGCTAGCGCCTTTTTTTCTAGTTGAGTGTGCCCTTGGTGTAATGGGCAGCTGTCTTTTTGCTTTAAGGTAGCAGATTTGGATGCACTTAACTATCCATCTGGCTATACCTTGTTTTGATATTGGGTTTCCTGCATGAGGTTTTTGGAATGCAATAAATAGTTGTTTAGTCTTTCTGATGTCTTTTGTTCTGTTGATGTAGTACATTAGTGCTCTTTTGACATCTAATGTATGTAGTGCCCTCTCAGCTACGGAGTCTGGCTGTGGGAAGAACACTGGTAGTTCTACCGTTTGGTTTAGATGGAACGGTGAAATAACCTTTGGTAAAAATTTAGGATTTGTTCTTAGGACTACTTTATTCTTGTGTATTTGGATAAAGGGTTCCTGTATTGTAAACGCTTGAATTTCGCTTACGCTTCGTAGAGATGTGATGGCGATGAGAAATGCGACTTTCCAGGCTAGAAATTGTATTTCGCAAGAGTGCATGGGTTCAAATGGTGGACCCATGAGTCTTGTTAATACAACGTTGAGGTTCCATGAAGGAACGGGTGGTGTTCTTGGTGGTATAATTCTTCTAAGTCCTTCCATAAATGCTTTAATGACAGGTATCCTAAATAATTAAGATGCATGCGTAATCTGCAGGTATGCAGATATTGCTGCAAGGTGTATTTTAATGGAAGAGAAAGCCAGGTTAGAGTTTTGTAAATATAGTAAGTAACCGACTACATCCTTTGGAGATGCGTGTAATGGTTGAATTTGATTTTGATGGCAGTAGCAAACAAACCTCTTCCATTTGCTTGCATAGCAGTGCCTAGTGGATGGTCTTCTAGCCTGTTTTATGACTTCCATACATTCTTGGGTAAGGTTTAAGTGTCCAAATTCTAGGATTTCAGGAGCCAGATTGCTAGATTGAGCGATGCTGGATCTGGATGCCTGATCTGTTGTTTGTGTTGTGTTAACAGATCTGGTCTGATGGGCAATTTGATGTGGGGTACTACTGATAGGTCTAGCAGTGTTGTGTACCATGGTTGCCTTGCCCATGTTGGTGCTATCAATATAAGTTTGAGTTTGCTTTGACTCAATTTGTTTACTAAATATGGAATCAGAGGGAGAGGGGGAAAAGCGTAAGCAAATATCCCTGACCAGTTCATCCATAGGGCATTGCCTTGAGACTGCCTGTGTGGGTACCTGGATGCGAAGTTTTGGCATTTTGCGCTCTCCTTTGTCGCAAATAAGTCTATTTGAGGTGTTCCCCAAAGTTTGAAGTAAGTGTTTAGGATTTGGGGGTGAATTTCCCATTCGTGGACTTGCTGGTGATCTCGAGAGAGATTGTCTGCAAGTTGATTCTGGATCCCTGGAATAAACTGAGCTATTAGGCGAATGTGGTTGAGAATTGCCCATTGCCATATCTGTGTGGAGTGTGTCCCCCCTTGTTTGTTTAGATAATACATTGTTGTCATGTTGTCTGTTTTGACAAGAATGTATTTGTGAGTTATGATTGGTTGGAATGCTTTTAGCGCTTGGAAAACTGCTAGCAGTTCTAGGTGATTTATATGCAATTTTGTTTGATGTGCGTCCCATTGTCCTTGTATGCTGTGTTGATTTAGGTGTGCTCCCCACCCTGTCATAGAAGCATCTGTTGTTATTACGCAATGTGGCACTGGGTCTTGGAAAGGCCGCCCTTTGTTTAAATTTATACTGTTCCACCATAGAAGCCAGAGGTATGTTTGGCGGTCTATCAACACCAGATCTAAAAGGTGACCCTGTGCTTGTGACCATTGTGATGATAGGCACTGTTGTAAGGGCCTCATGTGCAGTCTTGCGTTTGGGACAATGGCTATGCATGAGGACATCATGCCTAGGAGTTGTAATACCATCTTTGCCTGTATTCTTTGTGTTGGATACATGCGTTGTATGATCTTGTGGAAATTTTGAATTCTCTGTGGACTTGGAGTGGCAAATCCTTTTGCTGTGTATCGTGGCTCCTAGGTATTGTTTTACCTTGCACGGTAGAATGTGTGATTTTGCATAGTTGATGGTGAAACCGAGTTTGTAGAGGTTTTGTATGACGTGATTTGTGTGGTGTGAGCACTTTGTCAGTGAGTTGGTTTTGATTAGCCAGTCGTCTAGATAAGGGAATACGTGTATTTGCTGACTTCTGATGTGTGCAGCCACCACTGCTAGACATTTCGTAAAGACTCTTGGTGCGGTTGTTAAGCCAAACGGCAATACTTTGAATTGGTAATGTATTCCTTTGAATACAAACCTTAGGTATTTTCTGTGCGACGGATGTATTGGTATGTGGAAATACGCGTCCTTGAGATCTAAGGTCGTCATGTAGTCGTGTTGCTTTAGCAATGGTAACACTTCTTGTAGCGTGACCATGTGAAAGTGATCTGATTTGATGTAGGTGTTTAGTGTTCTGAGATCTAGGATTGGTCTCAGTGTTTTGTCCTTTTTTGGTATCAGGAAGTACAGTAAATAGACTCCTGTGTTTATTTGTGTTTTTGGTACAAGTTCTATGGCGTTCTTTTGCAATAATGCTTGAACTTCTATTTCCAGAAGGTCTGAATGTTGTTTTGATAAATTCTGGGCTCTTGGTGGTATGTTTGGAGGAATTTGTAGAAATTCTATGCAATAACCATGTTGGATAATTGTGAAGACCCAAGTGTCTGTAGTTATTTCCTCCCATGCTTGGTAATACTGACCTATTCTTCCCCCCACTGGTGTTGTGTGGAGGGGATGAGTGACATGTGAGTCACTGTTTGGTTGTAGGGGTTTTGGGGCTTTGAAATTTTCCCCTATTCCTAGGGAATTGTCCTCCTCTGTATTGGCCCCGAAAGCCTCCCCTGTACTGCCCCTGGTAGCTGGACGGTGTTGCCTGTGAGGTGCTGGCTTGTGTGGGTTGACCCCGAAACCCCCCTCTAAAGGTTGTCTTGCGAAAGGTGCTGTAAGTGCCTCTGCTCTGCGGGGAGTAGTGCGCGCCCATGGCTTTAGCAGTGTCAGTGTCCTTTTTTTAGTTTCTCAATTGCCGTGTCCACTTCTGGTCCGAACAATTGTTTCTCATTGAATGGCATATTGAGCACTGCCTGCTGTATCTCTGGTTTAAAACCAGACGTTCGTAGCCATGCGTGCCTTCTTATAGTCACAGATGTGTTAATTGTTCTCGCAGCTGTGTCTGCTGCGTCCATAGAGGAGCGTATCTGATTATTAGATATGTTCTGTCCTTCCTCAACCACTTGTTTGGCCCTCTTTTGTAGCTCTTTGGGTAGATGCTCAATGAGGTGTTGCATCTCGTCCCAGTGGGCTCTGTCATAGCGCGCAAGTAGTGCTTGAGAGTTAGCGATGCGCCACTGGTTTGCAGCTTGTACTGCGACTCTCTTTCCGGCTGCATCGAATTTGCGGCTCTCTTTATCTGGGGTGGTGCATCCCCAGATGTGTGGGAGTTGGCTCTCTTGCGAGCTGCTCCAACTACGACGGAATCTGGTGGCAGCTGTGAGGTGATGAAAACAGGGTCTGTGGGAGGTGCTTTATATTTCTTTTCCACCCTTGGTGTTATTGCTCTACTCTTGACCGGCTCCTTGAAGATTTCCTTGGCGTGCCGAAGCATTCCTGGGAGCATAGGCAGGCTTTGGTAGGAGCTATGGGTGGAGGAGAGGGTGTTGAATAAGAAGTCATCCTCGACTGGTTCAGCGTGTAGGGCCACGTTGTGGAACTCTGCCGCTCTAGCCACCACCTGTGAATATGCAGTGCTGTCTTCCGGTGGTGAGGGCTTTGTGGGATACGCCTCTGGACTGTTGTCAGACACTGGGGCGTCGTATAAGTCCCAAGCGTCCTGGTCCTGGTCACCTTGACTCACAGTGGTGTGAGCCGGGGAATGTGATGGAGTTTGCCTCAGTGAAACGTTAGTTACAGGTGGAGGAGAGGGTGGCGGAGTTACCTTTTTCACCATCTTTGTTTGTGGTGCTTGGTCTGACTGAAACTCCAGTCTCCTTTTTCTCCTAATAGGGGGAAGGGTACTTATTTTCCCTGTTCCTTGCTGTATAAAAATACGTTTCTGAGTGTGGTCCACTTCGGTGGATTGCAACTCTTCCTCAAACCTATGCTTTTGCATCTGAGAGGACAGTGATTGCTCCTCTGAATAGGAACCGGTAGTTGGGTCGGTTGCGGGTCGTTTCGGCACCGAAACCCTGTCTGTACTCTTTTTCGGCTCCGAGGTGACCTTTTTCTTTTTCGGAGTCGAACTCTCTCGGCGTCGATCTTCCTCGGTGCCGCTGTCTCTGCGTCGAGCAGTTTCGGCTCCGGTATCTCGGCGTCGCTCTCTTTGAGCAGCACTTTCTCGGTCCCGAGAAGGCTGTGTGCCGGTGTCTCGACCGGAGTCGGACGACCTCGGCACTATTTCGGCCTTTTTCGGTGCCGAGGGTCGGTCACCGAAGTATGGGTCGAGCCATGGCCTGCTGGCAGTGGCGTCCCCTGTGCCTTGTCACTTTTTTTGTGTGCTGGTTTCGACGTCTTACTCACAGTTCTTTGGTCGTCGAATTCTTCGGAGTCCGAATCACGGATCGAGAAGGTTTCTTCTTCCTCTTGTTCCTCGAACTCTCGGTGAGCTGTCGGCGTGGACGCCATCTGCAGTCTTCTGGCTCGACGGTCACGGAGTGTTTTTCGGGACCGGAACGCACGACAGGCCTCGCAAGTCTCTTCACTGTGGTCAGGTGACAGGCACAGGTTACAGACCAAATGTTGGTCTGTGTACGGGTACTTGTTGTGGCATTTAGGGCAGAAACGGAACGGGGTCCGTTCCATCAGCGTTGTTTTACATGCGGTCGGGCCGACCAGGCCCCGACGGGGGATCGAAAACTACCCCGAAGGGTACCGGAGCTCTTCACTCTTCGATTCGGTGTCGATTCTATCTAAGCCGATCCCGAACGCAACAATACCGACGTAATTTCCGATATTTAGCTAACTTTCCGTTCCGAAGCCCGGAGCGAAAGGAACACGTCCGAACCCGATGGCGGAAAAAAAACAATCGAAGATGGAGTCAACGCCCATGCGCAATGGAGACAAAGAGGAGGAGTCCCTCGGTCCCGTGACTCGAAAGACTTCTTCGAAGAAAAACCACTTGTAACACTCCGACCCAACACCAGATGGCGGGCTATGCAGAACATGTGTATCTACAGCGACAGATGCCATCGAACGTAGAATTTCCTCTAGTGGTATGTTTGTAGCCTGCAGATGGTGGCTACCTATAGGATTGTTGTTGGTTGGTGGCTGAACGAAACTAGCCCTGGTAAGGTTGGTACTGTCTATACTGGTGCAGGCCACGGTCCTTTACTTCTTGCCTCTCGAAAGGGCTGCCTTCTGAATTGTAGAGTACCCAACAATCTAGTGTCCGTTTTTATTGATTGCAGCACGTCATCGACATGCTTGCCAAACAGTAGATCCACATCATACGGTATGTCCAGAACTTTCTTCTGAACCTCTGGGCGGAAGGAAGTGGCCTCTAGCCAGCCCTGTTGTCTTAGTACTGCCACTCTGGCTAGCTGGCGAAAACCTGTGGACAATATATATTGCTCAGTCTATGATATCAGCATAGATCTTTTCTCCCTCTTCTAATATCTTTCGCGCTTCAGCGCTACCATCCTCGGGAAGGAGATCAATGTATTGGGAGATGTCAGACCACATCTGGCGGTTGTATCGGCCTAGAATCGCCAACGGGTTTGCTGCTCTGACCATTGTAGCCGCCACTGTGGAGAATTTCTTTCCTATTGTATTGTATTGTAGTGCCATCCTTTCTTATACGGGGGCGCGGAAAAGCGGACAGGATGGATTTATGGACCTAGGCTGGGCTGCCTGAGTTATTACGGAGTAAGATTTGGGTTGACCAATCAAAAAAGCTGGTGAATTTTCCAGCGCTTTGTATTTTTGTCTAGTCTAGGCAGCACCGCTGGTATGGAGGATGGGGTCTGCATCACTTTAAGGCTTTTTTCCCAGATGAAGTCTACAGTCTGGATTGCGCGAACTGACTTTCTGGTGTCTTCTTTAAAGTCATAAAGGAAGCAATCCGACTGCTCCGTTACAATGGGAAGCTGGAATCTATTGGCTGCTCTTTCCATTACACTATGGAACCATCCAATATCTTACGGCGGAGAATCTACTGGTGGTGGAGTAGAGGGGGATGGCGTTTGCGTCAGATAGTCATCCCATTCATTGGGGAGTGAAGCAGTGTCCTGGATTTCCGCTTCCTGATCTTCCGAGAAAGAAGAAGAATTTTCGGGGGGTGAAGATGGAGGTGGTAACGGTACTGTGGGTACCTGAAACTGTGAGGATCGGTCTCTGGAAGGAGGACTAAACTTTAGCTGTGGGTGCTGCAACGGAGTTGTTGATCCTGCTGGTGGGAATCTATTATAGTAATCTTACATCATATGCGGCAAATTCGCAATTTGTGACACTGGCATCTGCACTGTGGTCTCGCACTGTTCTTGCGCACGTGTGTGTTGTTGATCATGAAATTATTATTGAATATATAACTCTTCACACTCTTCCTTATCCTGGCATTTAATTTGTAGGTCTGTACTACAGGTCACCGGAAAAAGATCATCATCAGAGTATTCCTCTCCATATTCCTCTTCATCAAGAAGATGTTCTGGAGGGACAGGTGACACCTGACTGGGTGAGGCATGTGAAGGTAAGAAAAGTCTTTTGGGAGGATTTACCTTTTGTTGTTATCACTCTTAAGGGTAAAACGGAAGATTTCGCTGATTCCACTGTTGTCGACAGTATAAGTTGGTGCGTCTGCAGGAAAGAAAAAGGCAGTCGATGGTGTTGACGACGGCTCTGTCGTCAATGGTGTTATAGTTCTTGAAGTTGCCGTAAACAGAGCTGGTGTCTTCGGAGCTGTTGTTGACGGAGCCATAGTTTTAGGTACGTATGTCGATAGAGCATCAACAATGTAGTAGCCTTTGATTTCTTACCCGTTGATGGAGCTGATGTTGATGAATGAAACCTCTTCGTCGATGGTTCCATAGTGGTTGATTTCTTCAATGTTTTCTTACCCTGGGGTGTTGTCGACAGTAAAGACTGCCCATACTTTATCATCGACGACAATAACATCGGTGAGCATAAAGGCGACATTATTATGGGCGAAGGCGGTGCTGTAAACTTTGCCATCGCTGTGGTAGCAGAGGGGATCAAACCTGTTGGTGGCGACGCACTCGTCAGTGAGACTGCAATTATTTATGTTGATGGTGGCACAAAATGTGATGTTTTTTTTTATCTTTATTGTAGTGGGAGCTGGAGTGGAAGGTTTGGAATGACCTTTCTCACTGTTTCCTTTAAGTGAAGGAACTTCCTGTGTTTTTTTTATTTTACTTCACAGGATGCATTTTCTTGGCTGACTTATTACTTTTTGGAGAGAAACTTTAAACAGATCATTTCCTCTTTCTCAATGCCACTGAGGTGTCCCTGTCATCATTATCAGAGAGGTTTTCCATGGATTTAAGCTTTTGAAGCCAAAGCAGGAGCCTGGACTCTGTCTCTCAAAGTTTTGTGAGGAAAGGTTTGACACATTTTACAGTCTTTCACCTAGTGCTCTGAGTGAAGACAGTACATGCAATCCTTGTGAGGGTCATCAAAGTGAAGCCTTAGCTTTCCACAGGTGTTGCAAGGTCGAAATAGACCTTTCTTGGCTGTAGACATGATGTAGAAGTCACAGCTGTAGAAGCAGAAAACAGTATTCAAAAGAATTCCTGTCAGGAAAAGGAAAACTGAGCAGAATTCATTGAGACTCCCTTCACACTACGTGCGGTAGAAAATCTGGGAGACTGGAGTCTCTGTGGTGAGGGTTCTAAAGGGTGCTCTCTCCCCTGATTGGCTGGACTTTGGGTCATTTCTAATAACACTGCTAAGCTATTAAAGTTAATGTATTTTTTCTATTAAATTCAATGTTACATTTTAATTTACTGCTTTCTATGTACAGTGGGACTACCACTTCGATGACTGGGAATGATTCAAGCATGTGTATCTATGAAAGATACCCCAATACTAGAGAAATAGAACTTACCTCCCCGCAATGCACTGCTTATGACCTCACATATTACAAAACGCATATCAGTGACATCACTGATGACATCACTGTTGATATCTTAAATGGCATCACTGATGTAATCTACATAACCACTCACACACATATACAACCACTCATACACTCACTAAAACAATCAGACCTATACAAGTACTCACAAATGTACTCACTCTTTCAGAGAGCCTCTCGTAGACCCACTCGCTAGAACAGTCACTCATACACCCTCTCACTAATACAGTCATGCACCAATTCACTCACCCAAACTACCACTCATGCATCTACTTGCTCACCCATACAACCCCTCATGCAGCCTCTCACTCACCCATATATGCACTCATGCGCTCACTCACCCACATTCACTCATGCACTTACTGATGAAATCACTCATGCATCCACTAATTAACTGATACAGCCACTTATCCACGTAGTCACTCCCCCTTAGGCACACTCAAGCATTCCAACACTCACCCATACAGCAACACACGCAGAACTATGCAACCTCTCACCCATACAACCACACTTCCACTTTCTCCTTCACTCATATAGAGTTATGCACCCACTTACTCACTCAGAGACACTCATGCATCCTCTCACTCGCACAGACGGACACTCATGCACCTACATCACTATACAAGCACTGACAGTCACTCAATCATATATCCACTTATGCACTCACACAGCCATCCAACCTACTTATAAATATACACACATCCACACAGTCATAAATAATATATGTTAAAAACAGTATTATTTATTAGCACTTGACCTACTATACTAGCTTTAGCTTAATAGCATCCTTAGTATATATCTGTTTAACTATTATAAACTATCAGGACATGGTTCCAGTCAATGAATGATGACATCAGTGATGTCATTTGAGATCTCTTCAGTAATGTCACTGATTTTGTCATGAGTGAGGTCATAAGCAGTTCATTGCAGAGGCGTAAGTTATAGTCAGCTCAGGTAACTAAAACCGCTTAAGGTTTTTTAAATTCTATTTCCATGTGAGCCTAACTATAATGTTTCTGTAACCTTTGGTTTCTTCAGTGAATTTCGAAGGTTTTTTAAATGCTATTTCCTAACTATAACGTCCCTGTAACTTTTTTGGGGAAAATATATATATATATATATATATATATATATATATATATATAGAGAGAGAGAGAGAGAGATAGGTATGTATATGGAGAACACCATCCAATAACATGTAAATGGGGACTGCAGAGAATGAAAACTTTTCACATTGGCAGCACTTACTTTTCTTCTCCTGTCAGCACCTTCTCCAAATCTCTGCGAGGTGTTTGACCACCAACACTGTCAATACACATGAAAAAACAAATTTGATTACTTAGACGCAGGCAATCCCACTTCTAAGAATACAGATTAACACCAAGAGTAGATTCCTACAGCAGAAAGGGTGAGGCATCTCAAAGCATCCAATGATTCTAATATTACATCCACCAACCTGCTCAAACCTTTACGCTGGGGCATCTGTTCAAGGTCTCGTTGTTCCCGTTCTTCTCTGCTCATTCCTTTGTAATCTGAAGTCAGCCCAAATATGGGTCTTGACCACTCATCTGAAGAAAGAAGAGTGAGTACTTATCAGTTAATGGGTTTTCTAGAAGGGACACCAGCAGAACAGAACGGAGGGGTCACTTATCAAGTAAAGAGGAGAGAAAAACAAACATGGGAAGAATTGGAGGGCCTATGAATAGAACTGCAAGGTGCTTGAGTGTGAAGACATTGAAAGAATGTGCAGTGAAAAGCAGAAAGAACAAATGGGATCAGAGGCTGTATCTGTACAAATGTAACAAAAAGGAAGCACTGGAAAGTTCTGGAGAAGACATCAGCATAGAGGGATGTCTTGTGTAGCGGAATGAGGCAACACAGGAAGCTGATTGCATGGGACTGAACACTTCTGCCAGAAACCAATGTAAGTGTAGATACAGATCATCAAATGCACTGCAGAGAGTTATAACATAAAGAAGGTGGGAAGACACAGCTAACTACTCCAGAATGCTAACAATGGTTCCCACAGCAGCTAATAGATAATGAACAGGAAAATCAAAGGCTGTGTACATAGAGTCTGCAGACACCATAACAAAGGCCAGTGACCCAGGTAGGGTTCACAATACTGTTACAGAAGTTTGAAAGGTGGGATAAATTGACCTCCTGTAATAGGGCTTTGTAGGAAGTTGGCTCTGTATGTGTTATTTCAAAGCAAGAAATAACATGCACAGAGTCCAAGGGTTCCCCTTAGAGGTAAGATAGTGGCAAAAAGAGATAATACTAATGCTCTATTTTGTGGTAGTGTGGTCGAGCAGTAGGCTTATCAAAGGAGTAGTGTTAAGCATTTGTTGTACATACACACAGGCAATAAATGAGGAACACACACTCAGAGACAATTCCAGCCAATAGGTTTTTGTATAGAAAAATATCTTTTCTTAGTTTATTTTAAGAACCACAGGTTCAAATTCTACATGTAATATCTCATTTGAAAGGTATTGCAGGTAAGTACTTTAGGAACTTTGAATAATCACAATAGCATATATAATTTTTACATAAAACACATTTAGCGGTTTTAAAAGTGGACACTGCAATTTTCACAGTTCCAGGGGGAGGTAAAGTAATGTTAGTTCTTGCAGGTAAGTAAACCACCTACGGGGTTCAAATTAGGGTCCAAGGTAGCCCACTGTTGGGGATTCAGAGCAACCCCAAAGTTACCACACCAGCAACTCAGGGCAGGTCAGGTGCAGAGGTCAAAGAGGTGCCCAAAACACATAGGCTTCAATGGAGGTAAGGGGGTGCCCCGGTTCCAGTCTGCAAGCAGGTAAGTACCCGCGTCTTCGGAGGGCAGACCAGGGGGGTTTTGTAGGGCACCGGGGGGACACAAGTCAGCACAAAAAGTACACCCTCAGCAGCGCGGGGGCGGCCGGGTGCAGTGTGCAAACACGCGTCGGGTTTCCAATGGTTTTCAATGAGAGACCAAGGGGTCTCTTCAGCGGTGCAGGCAGGCAAGGGGGGGGCTCCTCGGGGTAGCCACCACCTGGGCAAGGGAGAGGGCCTCCTGGGGGTCACTCCTGCACTGGAGTTCCGATCCTTCAGGTCCTGGGGGCTGCGGGTGCAGGGTCTTTTCCAGGCGTCGGGATTTCAGAGTCAGGCAGTCGCGGTCAGGGGGAGCCTCGGGATTCCCTCTGCAGGCGTCGCTGTGGGGGCTCAGGGGGGGGACAACTTTGGTTACTCACAGTCTTGGAGTCGCCGGAGGGTCCTCCCTGTAGCGTTGTTTCTCCACCAGTCGAGTCGGGGTCGCCGGGTACAGTGTTGCAAGTCTCACACTTCTTGCGGGGATTGCAGGGGTCTTTAAATCTGCTCCTCTGAAACAAAGTTGCAGTCTTTTTGGAACAGGGCAGCTGTCCTCGGGAGTTTCTTGTTCCTCTTGAAGCAGGGCAGTCCTCTGAGGATTCAGAGGTCGCTGGTCCTGGGGAAAGCGTCGCTGGAGCAGGTTTCTTTAGAAGGCAGGAGACAGGCCGGTACGTCTGGGGCCAAAGCAGTTGGTGTCTTCTTTCTTCTTCTGCAGGGGTCTTTCAGCTCAGCAGTCCTCTTCTTCTTGTAGTTGCAGGAATCTAAATTCTTAGGTTCAGGGGAGCCCTTAAATACTAAATTTAAGGGCGTGTTTAGGTCTGGGGGGTTAGTAGCCAATGGCTACTAGCCCTGAGGGTGGGTACACCCTCTTTGTGCCTCCTCCCAAGGGGAGGGGGTCACAATCCTATCCCTATTGGGGGAATCCTGCATCTGCAAGATGGAGGATTTCTAAAAGTTAGAGTCACTTCAGCTCAGGACACCTTAGGGGCTGTCCTGACTGGCCAGTGACTCCTCCTTGTTATTCTCATTATTTCCTGCGGCCTTGCCACCAAAAGTGGGGCCGTGGCCGGAGGGGGCGGGCAACTCCACTAGCTGGAGTGCCCTGTGGTGCTGGAACAACGGGGGTGAGCCTTTGAGGCTCACCACAAGGTGTTACAGCTCCTGCCTGGGGGAGGTGTTAGCATCTCCAACCAGTGCAGGCTTTGTTACTGGCCTCAGAGTGACAAAGGCACTCTCCCCATGGGGCCAGCAACATGTCTCGAGTGTGGCAGGCTGATAGAACCAGTCAGCCTACACAGGTAGTTGGTTAAAGTTTCAGGGGGCACCTCTAAGGTGCCCTCTGGGGTGTATGCTACAATAAAATGTACACTGGCATCAGTGTGCATTTATTGTGCTGAGAAGTTTGATACCAAACTTCCCAGTTTTCAGTGTAGCCATTATGGTGCTGTGGAGTTCGTGTTTGACAGACTCGCAGACCATATACTCTTATGGCTACTCTGCACTTACAATTTCTAAGGTTTGGCTTAGACACTGTAGGGGCACAGTGCTCATGCACTGGTGCCCTCACCTATGGTATAGTGCTCCCTGCCTTAGGGCTGTAAGGCCTGCTAGAGGGGTGACTTATCTATTCTGCATAGGCAGTGTGAGGTTGGCATGGCACCCTGAGGGGAGTGCCATGTCGACTTACTCATTTTGTCCTCACCAGCACACACAAGCTGGCAAGCAGTGTGTCTGTGCTGAGTGAGGGGTCCCCAGGGTGGCATAAGATATGCTGAAGCCCTTAGAAACCTTCCCTGGCATCAGGGCCCTTGGTACCAGGGGTACCAGTTACAAGGGACTTACTTGGATGCCAGGGTGTGCCAATTGGGGATACAAAAGTACAGGTTAGGGAAAGAACACTGGTGCTGGGGCCTGGTTAGCAGGTGTAGGAAGTTGGCTCTGTATGTGCTATTTCAAAGTAAGGAATAGCATGCACAGAGTCCAAGGGTTCCCCTTAGAGGTAAAATAGTGGTAAAAATAGATAATACTAATGCTCTATTTTGTGGTAGTGTGGTCGAGCAGTAGGCTTATCCAAGGAGTAGTGTTAAGCATTTGTTGTACATACACATAGACAATAAATGAGGTACACACACTCAGAGACAAATCCAGCCAATAGGTTTTTATATAGAAAAATATCTTTCCTTAGTTTATTTTAAGAACCACAGGTTCAAATTCTACATGTAATATCTCATTCGAAAGGTATTGCAGGTAAGTACTTTAGGAACTTCAAATCATCAAAATTGCATGTATACTTTTCAAGTTATTCACAAATAGCTGTTTTAAAAGTGGACACTTAGTGCAATTTTCACAGTTCCTAGGGGAGGTAAGTATTTGTTAGGTTAACCAGGTAAGTAAGACACTTACAGGGCTTAGTTCTTGGTCCAAGGTAGCCCACCGTTGGGGGTTCAGAGCAACCCCAAAGTCACCACACCAGCAGCTCAGGGCCGGTCAGGTGCAGAGTTCAAAGTGGTGCCCAAAACACATAGGCTAGAATGGAGAGAAGGGGGTGCCCCGGTTCCGGTCTGCTTGCAGGTAAGTACCCGCGTCTTCGGAGGGCAGACCAGGGGGGTTTTGTAGGGCACCGGGGGGGACACAAGTCCACACAGAAATTTCACCCTCAGCGGCGCGGGGGCGGCCGGGTGCAGTGTAGAAACAAGCGTCGGGTTCGCAGTGTTAGTCTATGAGAGATCTCAGGATCTCTTCAGCGCTGCAGGCAGGCAAGGGGGGGGGGTTCCTCGGGGAAACCTCCACTTGATCAAGGGAGAGGGACTCCTGGGGGTCACTCCTCCAGTGAAAGTCCGGTCCTTCAGGTCCTGGGGGCTGCGGGTGCAGGGTCTCTCCCAGGTGTCGGGACTTTGGATTCAAAGAGTCGCGGTCAGGGGAAGCCTCGGGATTCCCTCTGCAGGCGGCGCTGTGGGGGCTCAGGGGGGACAGGTTTTGGTACTCACAGTATCAGAGTAGTCCTGGGGTCCCTCCTGAGGTGTTGGATCGCCACCAGCCGAGTCGGGGTCGCCGGGTGCAGTGTTGCAAGTCTCACGCTTCTTGCGGGGAGCTTGCAGGGTTCTTTAAAGCTGCTGGAAACAAAGTTGCAGCTTTTCTTGGAGCAGGTCCGCTGTCCTCGGGAGTTTCTTGTCTTTTCGAAGTAGGGGCAGTCCTCAGAGGATGTCGAGGTCGCTGGTCCCTTTGGAAGGCGTCGCTGGAGCAGGATCTTTGGAAGGCAGGAGACAGGCCGGTGAGTTTCTGGAGCCAAGGCAGTTGTCGTCTTCTGGTCTTCCTCTGCAGGGGTTTTCAGCTAGGCAGTCCTTCTTCTTGTAGTTGCAGGAATCTAATTTTCTAGGGTTCAGGGTAGCCCTTAAATACTAAATTTAAGGGCGTGTTTAGGTCTGGGGGGTTAGTAGCCAATGGCTACTAGCCCTGAGGGTGGGTACACCCTCTTTGTGCCTCCTCCCAAGGGGAGGGGGTCACAATCCTAACCCTATTGGGGGAATCCTCCATCTGCAAGATGGAGGATTTCTAAAAGTTAGAGTCACTTCAGCTCAGGACACCTTAGGGGCTGTCCTGACTGGCCAGTGACTCCTCCTTGTTGCTTTCTTTGTTCCCTCCAGCCTTGCCGCCAAAAGTGGGGGCCGTGGCCGGAGGGGGCGGGCAACTCCACTAAGCTGGAGTGCCCTGCTGGGCTGTGACAAAGGGGTGAGCCTTTGAGGCTCACCGCCAGGTGTCACAGCTCCTGCCTGGGGGAGGTGTTAGCATCTCCACCCAGTGCAGGCTTTGTTACTGGCCTCAGAGTGACAAAGGCACTCTCCCCATGGGGCCAGCAACATGTCTCTAGTGTGGCAGGCTGCTGGAACCAGTCAGCCTACACAGCTAGTTGGTTAAGTTTCAGGGGGCACCTTTAAGGTGCCCTCTGGGGTGTATTTTGCAATAAAATGTACACTGGCATCAGTGTGCATTTATTGTGCTGAGAAGTTTGATACCAAACTTCCCAGTTTTCAGTGTAGCCATTATGGTGCTGTGGAGTCCGTGTAAAACAGACTCCCAGACCATATACTCTTATGGCTACCCTGCACTTACAATGTCTAAGGTTTTGCTTAGACACTGTAGGGGCACAGTGCTCATGCACTGGTACCCTCACCTATGGTATAGTGCACCCTGCCTTAGGGCTGTAAGGCCTGCTAGAGGGGTGTCTTACCTATACTGCATAGGCAGTGAGAGGCTGGCATGGCACCCTGAGGGGAGTGCCATGTCGACTTACTCATTTTGTTCTCACCAGCACACACAGGCTTGTAAGCAGTGTGTCTGTGCTGAGTGAGGGGTCTCTAGGGTGGCATAAGACATGCTGCAGCCCTTAGAGACCTTTCTTGGCATCAGGGCCCTTGGTACTAGAAGTACCAGTTACAAGGGACTTATCTGAATGCCAGGGTGTGCCAATTGTGGATACAATGGTACATTTTAGGTGAAGGAACACTGGTGCTGGGGCCTGGTTAGCAGGGTCCCAGCACACTTCTCAGTCAAGTCAGCATCAGTATCAGGCAAAAAGTGGGGGGTAACTGCAACAGGGAGCCATTTCTTTACACAAGCCCCCCCCAGCCTACAGGCCAGGAGACTCAGCCCAAGCTGGGAGAGTCTTCCTAGTCTGTCAGGCGAGGAAGAGTAGGAGAAATAGGCTGGTTAGTTGCAGGGCCTACTCTGCCTTACATCCTTCTGTTCAGGTCATTCCCTTTGGGGAACTGACCCACTTCCACAGTGATAGGACCTAGTCTGAATTGCCTCTTGTCTGCCTCTTCAATGTCTCCACCCATTCTTTCTATTTTGGTCTTAGAGGTGTCCACCTCTGCTAACCTTATCTTGGCCAGGGTCACCCCTAGCTTACCCAGAGAGGTTACCCAGAGCTGGATTAACCCCACCATGACCAATAGGGTCAGGGGGCCTAACTTGCTATTTGGCATGGGGTCAGACCACCATGCTAAGGATAGTGCAGCCATAAAGGCTAACACCCAGCAGAGGCCACTGACAGCTGTCAGTGCCCAGAACCACACCTTTAGCTCTTCACCTAAAAGGGAAGGGGCTAAGTTACAGGCTTCTTTGGGTTCAGGTTGCCTGTCTGCTGTATTGGAGTGGGGGGTTACCACATCTTGTAGTAAACACCCTTCTTCCACTCTTTCTTCTGTTAGCTGAGGAGCCACCCACTCAGGTTTAACAGTTGCCTGACTAGCCAGGACTTCTTGTGGGTCAGGTTGGACTTTATCAGGGCCATTTTTGGAGTTCTCCCCTACTGGAGCAGAATCTCCCTGGCTTGCTGTAACCTTGGCTAAAGGTTGTCCACCCCTCCTACTCTGTTTTCTTTTCTTCTTCTTCTGGGGCCTGCTTGCATTTACTGCAGAGGCAGGATTTCCAGAATCCTTGGGAGAGGACTGGCACTGGACCAGTTCCTCTCTTGGGCTCTGACTAACCTCTGGGTAGTCATTTCCAAGGAGACAATCAAGGGGGAGGTCTGTACTGACTACTACCCTTCTCCAGCTAAGAGTGCCACCCACTTCTATGGGCACTAAAGCCACAGGCCTCTTAGTGACCCTGTCTAGGCTAACTCTTACTCTGGCAGTCTCACCTGGGATGTACTGGTTTGAGAGCACCAGCCTGTCATGCACAATAGTGTGACTGGCACAAGTGTCTCTCAGGGCAGTGGTTGGGATTCCATTCACCAGTAGGTGGTGGAAGTGTCTACTTCCCTCTGGAATCTCCAACTCACCTGTTGGGCCCTGTTTCCAGTTGAAGGCTAGGAAGACCTCCTCATCTGAGGAGTCATCTCCCATGGCTACACTGGTTACCCCTGGAATTTTGTTCTGGGGTTTGTTTTTGGGACAAGAAGTGTCCTTGGTGTGGTGCCCAGACTGTTTACAGTTGTGGCACCATGCCTTAGTGGCATCCCAGTTCTTACCCTGGTACCCACCTTTGTTTTGGGTTGTGTCTTGGGGCCCACCCACCTGTTCTGGTTTTTGGGGGCCTACAGAGGACTCTTTTTCTTTGTTTCTAGTGTCACCCACTTTCTCCTGGGGAGTTTTTGTAACCCCTTTCTTTTGGTCACCCCCAGTGGAAGTTTTGGTTACCCTAGTCTTGACCCAGTGGTCTGCCTTCTTTCCCAATTCTTGGGGAGAAATTGGACCTAGGTCTACCAGATACTGATGCAACTTTTCATTGAAGCAGTTACTTAAAATGTGTTCTTTCATAAACAAATTATAAAGCCCAACATAGTCACACACTTCATTTCCAGTTAACCAACCATCTAGTGTTTTTACTGAGTAGTCTACAAAATCAACCCAGGTCTGGCTCGAGGATTTTTGAGCCCCCCTGAATCTAATTCTATACTCCTCAGTGGAGAATCCAAAGCCCTCAATCAGGGTACCCTTCATGAGGTCATAAGATTCTGCATCTTTTCCAGAGAGTGTGAGGAGTCTATCCCTACACTTTCCAGTGAACATTTCCCAAAGGAGAGCACCCCAGTGAGATCTGTTTACTTTTCTGGTTACACAAGCCCTCTCAAAAGCTGTGAACCATTTGGTGATGTCATCACCATCTTCATATTTTGTTACAATCCCTTTGGGGATTTTTAGGATGTCAGGAGAATCTCTGACCCTATTTAAGTTGCTGCCACCATCGATGGGACCTAGGCCCATCTCTTTTCTTTCCCTTTCTATGGCTAGGAGCTGCCTTTCCAAAGCCAATCTTTTGGCCATCCTGGCTAACTGGATGTCCTCTTCACTGGGGCTATCCTCAGTGATTTCAGAGGTGTTGGTCTCTCCTGTGAGGGAACCAGCATCTCTGACTATTATTTTAGGAGTCAGGGTTTGAGGGACCCTGTCCTCCCTAGATAGGACTGGTAGGGGGGAATTTTCCTCCAAGTCACTATCCTCTTCCTCTGAGTTGCCACCCTCAGAGGGGTTGGCCTTTTCAAACTCTGCCAAAAGCTCCTGGAGCTGTATTTTGGTAGGTTTGGGGCCCATTGTTATTTTCTTTATTTTACAGAGTGACCTTAGCTCCCTCATCTTAAGATGGAGGTAAGGTGTGGTGTCGAGTTCCACCACAGTCACATCTGTGCTAGACATTTTGCTTCTAAAAGTTGGAATACTTTTTAAGAATCTACAACTGGTTCTAGAATCTAATTCAAACTTTTACAAACTTTTAAACTCTAAAAGAAATGCTAAACAGGATCTAACACAAGGCCCTAGCAGGTCTTTTAAGAATTTAGAAAACTTTTCAAATTGCAAAAATCAATTTCTAATGACAATTTTGGAATTTGTCGTGTGATCAGGTATTGGCTGAGTAGTCCAGCAAATGCAAAGTCTTGTACCCCACCGCTGATCCACCAATGTAGGAAGTTGGCTCTGTATGTGCTATTTCAAAGTAAGGAATAGCATGCACAGAGTCCAAGGGTTCCCCTTAGAGGTAAAATAGTGGTAAAAATAGATAATACTAATGCTCTATTTTGTGGTAGTGTGGTCGAGCAGTAGGCTTATCCAAGGAGTAGTGTTAAGCATTTGTTGTACATACACATAGACAATAAATGAGGTACACACACTCAGAGACAAATCCAGCCAATAGGTTTTTATATAGAAAAATATCTTTCCTTAGTTTATTTTAAGAACCACAGGTTCAAATTCTACATGTAATATCTCATTCGAAAGGTATTGCAGGTAAGTACTTTAGGAACTTCAAATCATCAAAATTGCATGTATACTTTTCAAGTTATTCACAAATAGCTGTTTTAAAAGTGGACACTTAGTGCAATTTTCACAGTTCCTAGGGGAGGTAAGTATTTGTTAGGTTAACCAGGTAAGTAAGACACTTACAGGGCTTAGTTCTTGGTCCAAGGTAGCCCACCGTTGGGGGTTCAGAGCAACCCCAAAGTCACCACACCAGCAGCTCAGGGCCGGTCAGGTGCAGAGTTCAAAGTGGTGCCCAAAACACATAGGCTAGAATGGAGAGAAGGGGGTGCCCCGGTTCCGGTCTGCTTGCAGGTAAGTACCCGCGTCTTCGGAGGGCAGACCAGGGGGGTTTTGTAGGGCACCGGGGGGGACACAAGTCCACACAGAAATTTCACCCTCAGCGGCGCGGGGGCGGCCGGGTGCAGTGTAGAAACAAGCGTCGGGTTCGCAGTGTTAGTCTATGAGAGATCTCGGGATCTCTTCAGCGCTGCAGGCAGGCAAGGGGGGGGGTTCCTCGGGGAAACCTCCACTTGATCAAGGGAGAGGGACTCCTGGGGGTCACTCCTCCAGTGAAAGTCCGGTCCTTCAGGTCCTGGGGGCTGCGGGTGCAGGGTCTCTCCCAGGTGTCGGGACTTTGGATTCAAAGAGTCGCGGTCAGGGGAAGCCTCGGGATTCCCTCTGCAGGCGGCGCTGTGGGGGCTCAGGGGGGACAGGTTTTGGTACTCACAGTATCAGAGTAGTCCTGGGGTCCCTCCTGAGGTGTTGGATCGCCACCAGCCGAGTCGGGGTCGCCGGGTGCAGTGTTGCAAGTCTCACGCTTCTTGCGGGGAGCTTGCAGGGTTCTTTAAAGCTGCTGGAAACAAAGTTGCAGCTTTTCTTGGAGCAGGTCCGCTGTCCTCGGGAGTTTCTTGTCTTTTCGAAGTAGGGGCAGTCCTCAGAGGATGTCGAGGTCGCTGGTCCCTTTGGAAGGCGTCGCTGGAGCAGGATCTTTGGAAGGCAGGAGACAGGCCGGTGAGTTTCTGGAGCCAAGGCAGTTGTCGTCTTCTGGTCTTCCTCTGCAGGGGTTTTCAGCTAGGCAGTCCTTCTTCTTGTAGTTGCAGGAATCTAATTTTCTAGGGTTCAGGGTAGCCCTTAAATACTAAATTTAAGGGCGTGTTTAGGTCTGGGGGGTTAGTAGCCAATGGCTACTAGCCCTGAGGGTGGGTACACCCTCTTTGTGCCTCCTCCCAAGGGGAGGGGGTCACAATCCTAACCCTATTGGGGGAATCCTCCATCTGCAAGATGGAGGATTTCTAAAAGTTAGAGTCACTTCAGCTCAGGACACCTTAGGGGCTGTCCTGACTGGCCAGTGACTCCTCCTTGTTGCTTTCTTTGTTCCCTCCAGCCTTGCCGCCAAAAGTGGGGGCCGTGGCCGGAGGGGGCGGGCAACTCCACTAAGCTGGAGTGCCCTGCTGGGCTGTGACAAAGGGGTGAGCCTTTGAGGCTCACCGCCAGGTGTCACAGCTCCTGCCTGGGGGAGGTGTTAGCATCTCCACCCAGTGCAGGCTTTGTTACTGGCCTCAGAGTGACAAAGGCACTCTCCCCATGGGGCCAGCAACATGTCTCTAGTGTGGCAGGCTGCTGGAACCAGTCAGCCTACACAGCTAGTTGGTTAAGTTTCAGGGGGCACCTCTAAGGTGCCCTCTGGGGTGTATTTTGCAATAAAATGTACACTGGCATCAGTGTGCATTTATTGTGCTGAGAAGTTTGATACCAAACTTCCCAGTTTTCAGTGTAGCCATTATGGTGCTGTGGAGTCCGTGTAAAACAGACTCCCAGACCATATACTCTTATGGCTACCCTGCACTTACAATGTCTAAGGTTTTGCTTAGACACTGTAGGGGCACAGTGCTCATGCACTGGTACCCTCACCTATGGTATAGTGCACCCTGCCTTAGGGCTGTAAGGCCTGCTAGAGGGGTGTCTTACCTATACTGCATAGGCAGTGAGAGGCTGGCATGGCACCCTGAGGGGAGTGCCATGTCGACTTACTCATTTTGTTCTCACCAGCACACACAGGCTTGTAAGCAGTGTGTCTGTGCTGAGTGAGGGGTCTCTAGGGTGGCATAAGACATGCTGCAGCCCTTAGAGACCTTTCTTGGCATCAGGGCCCTTGGTACTAGAAGTACCAGTTACAAGGGACTTATCTGAATGCCAGGGTGTGCCAATTGTGGATACAATGGTACATTTTAGGTGAAGGAACACTGGTGCTGGGGCCTGGTTAGCAGGGTCCCAGCACACTTCTCAGTCAAGTCAGCATCAGTATCAGGCAAAAAGTGGGGGGTAACTGCAACAGGGAGCCATTTCTTTACAGCAGGCCTCAGCACACTTTCAATTCAAAACATAGCATCAGCAAAGGCAAAAAGTCAGGGGGTAACCATGCCAAGGAGGCATTTCCTTACAGGCTTCCTGTGTAAAATGCTCTGTAGAAAAAACAAAAAAACAAAATATTTAAAAAATGTAAATACATCTATGTAAAACCTTGCTGTGGGCCTGACTGGAGGTCTTTTGACAAGGCAATACTTTCAGTTCTGATTTCATAGGGGTTTCAAGGCCGAAGAATACTTGAAGTATAGGTTGTAGGTAGCAGGTTTTAGTAGTGACAGACCTCCTGTGAATATGACCAAATCAATATTCTGTTGGCTAGGATCCAAAACTACTGATTGCCTCTGAACACCAAGAAAGGGAGTAAAGTCAACTATAAAATACGTGTACCATGAAAGAGCTAATAAGGGCACAATACCCACTATAACTTTCCAAATTTTTTAGATGAATGGGGGAAGCAAATGTTTGCACAAGGGCAGAGGTGGCAGAGAAGGCAAGGAGCCTTGTAATGTAGAAAGGAGTAGAAAGGAGCAAGAAGGGGAAGAGGGATGCACCAAAACTTGGACAGGCGGAGTCGTGAACAACATTTTGGGAATCATACATCACTCACAACATACCAAGCATATGTAAGCTTCCATGATGGGCAATTGAAGAAAGATAACACAGAAAGGTGAAGTAGATTTAAAGAGAATTCAATCAGAAGCAGGCAGGAGGTGAACTGAAAATATGGGAGTACACGTTTAACATTACATACTGATAAGCTTTCCAGCCAAGTCCTTGTTGGGTCTAGATTCTTTAGGGTGTTTGTAAAGGTACATCACGGCTCTTCCAATCCCGCTGTGCCTCAGAGTTTCCTGGCTCACACCAGGCAGCTGGAGAGGAAAACAAGCAGTCAAGATAAACTAGCTTCACCATCTTTACGAAGAAAGAATATTTGTAAGCAATTATGAGTGAAGTGTGGCTGAAGAGACGTGATCCTATAGCAGCTCTCACAGCAACATGGAAACAAAAGGGTGCTTAACAGTTAGCAATCACCTCCAACAACAATCATCACATATATGGGATTTGGAGATAAACTTCAAGCTCTGAGCATGTGTTTTCACATTAGGAGCTCTTCGGAGAAGCATAGCTTGGTCCTGACACAAGGGAGCACCCAGCACTACTTGTATTTTGCACAATTTAGGTATCATTCTAAGCTTGCAAGGACCCTGTTGTGTCTTTTAAGGAGTGCTCCCTTGTGTAAGGTCAAACCTATGCTTCTTTGACAGGCTGTAATAGTGGCAAAATATGTGCCATGAGCTACTTTTATCTATTCCAGGGTGCCAAGGATGGTATCTTACTAAGCCAAAGCTGTAATATTGTGCCAGGAATGTTAACATACCTTTATCACTTTTTAAAATCAGCATGGATGACATTAGGCTTACCCTATGATTAAAAACATCTGATAGAATAACAGACATTTGAGATGAGTAGTTACAGAGTGTTGGTGGTATTCAACATGTGCTACATACAAAGGAGAAGCCCTTCATCTAAATACTGGAAATTATCCAGCACTACCCATTGTGTTTTGCACAATTTAATTTAAGTGGCATTCTAAGCCTGCTAGGACACACACACACACACACACACACACACTTTTGGGGAAAGAAATTGATACACAAGTGCCTTCCACAAAGGTTTTGGAGTGATACTACAAAAAAACAAAGTGGTTCCCAAAACATTGTTTTTCCACGCTAATTCCCATAGGAAATTTTCAGAAGCGATACAGACAGAAAAAAAGGCTGAACTGAATTACAACAAAGGAACAACCTGACTAATGGGGACTTGTGGGCACCATCCAGAGGGACTTGCCAAGGGCTCAAAAAAAGAAAAACAAATCTTCATATTGCAATTCTCCTATGAACCCAGCACAGCTCTCTTGTGACGAACCGCAGCACTTCTGCAATAACTGTACAGCAGGACCTGGCAAGTTTCACTATGTGAAATGTGCACCGTCCTGCTGTATCATGTAGGTGGTGGTTGGTCGTAGTACTGTGCGAGTCCTGCAAAAAATATAAAAATAAGTTGTGGTCTGCGGAGAGCTCGGAGCCTACAGGGGGTTGGACAAGTGTCAAACCCTGCGGCCAACCCACCACTGCGCATGGCCAAAAGCGGTATTCAGTGAGGGAGTTTGAGGAACATAAACAACCAACTAGAGCGATGTAATAAATTAAGTAATTTTAGAAGTCAGTGAGTTTATCAAGTATGTCATTTAAAATATCATGAGTGATGCAATATGCAAAGTCATAAGCAGTGTAACGCTGGGCACAAGTTATAGTTAGCTCAGCAAACTGTGACTGGGTAAATTTCTGCATTCTTTGGTGTCTGGTGTATACTCTATATATCTGCTTTTATGATGGTAGATGGGGTGCCAACTTCGTACAGACAATGGAAGTGACCCCCATGTGACAACACCTGACCCTTTAAGCGCCCGCTCCATCAACACAACGTCAGTTTCCCCTCCAATTTTACCACACTGCCAAAGCAGCAGAATGAGAATGACAAACTTATGAAGTGTAGTGCAGCAACATGAGAAGTGGAGCTTTATGAAGTGGACCATAACTATCCATCAAAAACTGGGATGGGGAAATTAGTGCGGGATATGTGGTTAGATGGAGTCTCCACCAGAATTTTTTATTTTATTTTCCTGATGCATTCCTCTTCCTGCAGAACCCTCTTCTCATGAACAGATTCTCAAGCAATACCACATCAGGAATGGATGTCTTGATGGTTACACCAGGAAGCCCTGCAACATAGCTCATGAGAGGTGAACATCACGCAGCATCTCTAACCCAGACAACAATGTCTGGAGAAGGTGTGGAGGGATCCCTAAATGGTCATTCTGCAAAAGGCAGCAACAGGGACTTCCCTGGCCGGAGCAGAGCCCTAATACTCTTGAGAGGACTGCCATTTTTGGATCCAGCCAATGCTGTCTCTCCTCCTCCTTTGGCAGAGCAAGCGGAGTTTAGAAAACGGAAGCATGACCGACTGCCCCAGAGGAAAGCCAGTCACCATCTTGGGAAGAAAAGCAGGTGTGGATTGGAGTATAAGCTTGTTCGGGTAAAAAGTTGCAAGAGATGGCTTGATACTCCGTGTTTGCAGCTCACCTGTCAGGCTGATGTAATGACAACCAGTAATGAAAATGTCACTTACCCAGTGTACATCTGTTCGTGGCATCAGTCGCAGTAGATTCGCATGTTCTGCAATAGCTCGCCATCTGGTGTTGGGCCGGAGTGTTACAAGTTGTTTTTCTTCGAAGAAGTCTTTCGAGTCACGGGACCGAGTGACTCCTCCTTTTGTCTCCATTGCGCATGGGCGTCGACTCCATCCTCGATTGTTTTTCCCCGCAGAGGGTGAGGTAGGAGTTGAATTGTAGTAATAGTGCCCATGCAATGGAGTGACTAAGTATGCACTTATTTAAGGTTGAGATGATACATATATAAATAATTGAAGGTAACTTCCAAACTGCTACAGGCTCCCGGGGAGGCGGGTGGGCACATGCGAATCTACTGCGACTGATGCCACGAACAGATGTACACTGGGTAAGTGACATTTTCAGTTCGATGGCATCTGTCGCTGTAGATACGCATGTTCTGCAATAGACTAGTAAGCAGTTATTTCCCCAAAAGCGGTGGATCAGCCTGTAGGAGTGGAAGTAGTCTGAAATAATGTCCTTAATACAGCTTGACCTACTGTGGCTTGTTGTGCGGATAACACGTCTACACAGTAGTGCTTGGTGAATGTGTGAGGCGTAGACCATGTGGCTGCCTTACATATTTCTTGCATTGGGATGTTTCCTAGAAAGGCCATGGTAGCACCTTTCTTTCTGGTTGAGTGTGCCCTTGGTGTAATGGGCAGCTGTCGTTTAGCTTTAAGGTAGCAGATTTGGATGCATTTAACTATCCATCTGGCTATACCTTGTTTTGAAATTGGGTTTCCTGCATGAGGTTTTTGAAATGCAATAAAGAGTTGTTTAGTCTTTCTGATGTTCTTTGTTCTGTCAATGTAATACATTAATGCTCTTTTGACATCTAATGTATGTAGTGCCCTTTCAGCTACGGTATCTGGCTGTGGAAAGAACACCGGAAGTTCCACTGTTTGATTTAGATGGAACGGTGAAATAACCTTTGGCAAAAATTTAGGATTGGTCCTTAGGACGACTTTATTTTTGTGTAGTTGTATAAAAGGTTCCTGTATAGTAAACGCCTGAATCTCGCTTACTCTTCTCAGGGAAGTAATGGCGATGAGAAATGCCACCTTCCAGGTTAGGAACTGTATGTCGCAGGAGTGCATGGGTTCAAAAGGTGGACCCATAAGTCTAGTTAGGACAACATTTAGGTTCCATGAAGGAACAGGTAGTGTTCTTGGTGGTATAATTCTCCTAAGGCCCTCCATGAATGCTTTAATGACTGGTATTTTATATAGGGAAGTTGAATAGGTAGTCTGCAGGTATGCAGATATTGCTGCAAGGTGAATCTTAATGGAAGAGAAAGCTAGGTTAGATTTTTGTAAGTGAAGCAAGTAACCCACTACATGTTCTGGAGTTGTGTGTAATGGTTGTATTTGATTAATATGGCAGTAGCAAACAAACCTCTTCCATTTACTTGCATAGCAGTGCCTGGTGGATGGCCTTCTTGCTTGTTTTATGACTTCCATACATTCTTGGGTAAGTTGTAAGTGCCCGAATTCTAGGATTTCAGGAGCCAGATTGCTAGATTCAGCGATGCTGGATCTGGGTGTCTGATCTTTTGGTTGTGCTGTGTCAACAGATCTGGCCTGTTGGGCAATTTGATGCAGGGTACCACTGATAGGTCTAGCAGCGTTGTGTACCAGGGTTGCCTTGCCCAAGTTGGTGCTATCAATATGAGTTTGAGTTTGCTTTGACTGAGTTTGTTTACCAGGTAGGGAAGGAGAGGGAGAGGAGGAAAAGCGTAAGCAAATATCCCTGACCAGTTCATCCATAGGGCATTGCCTTGGGATTGTTTGTGTGGGTATCTGGATGCGAAGTTTTGGCATTTTGCGTTCTCCCTTGTCGCAAACAAGTCTATCTGAGGTGTTCCCCAGAGTTTGAAATAAGTGTTCAGTATTTGGGGGTGAATTTCCCATTCGTGGACCTGTTGGTGATCTCGAGAGAGATTGTCTGCGAGTTGATTTTGTATCCCTGGTATAAACTGTGCAATTAGGCGAATTTGGTTGTGAATTGCCCAATGCCAAATTTTTTGTGCTAACATGCTTAACTGCGTGGAGTGCGTCCCTCCCTGCTTGTTTAGATAATACATTGTTGTCATGTTGTCTGTTTTGACGAGAATGTATTTGTGAACTATTATTGGTTGGAAAGCTTTTAGTGCTTGAAAAACTGCAAGAAGTTCTAGGTGATTGATATGCAGTTTTGTTTGATGTACGTTCCATTGTCCTTGTATGCTGTGTTGATCGAGGTGTGCTCCCCACCCTGTCATGGAAGCATCTGTTGTTATTACGTATTGTGGCACTGGGTCTTGAAAAGGCCGCCCTTTGTTTAAATTTATGTTGTTCCACCACAGAAGCGAGAGGTAAGTTTGGCGGTCTATTAACACCAGATCTAGAAGGTGACCCTGTGCTTGAGACCACTGTGATGCTAGGCATTGTTGTAAGGGCCTCATGTGCAGTCTTGCGTTTGGGACAATGGCTATGCATGATGACATCATGCCTAGGAGTTGTAACACCATCTTTGCTTGTATCTTTTGTGTTGGATACATGCGTTGTATGATGGTGTTGAAATTTTGAATTCTTTGTGGACTTGGAGTGGCTACTCCTTTTGATGTGTCTATTATGGCTCCCAGGTATTGTTGTACCTTGCGTGGCCGAATCTTGGATTTTGTGAAATTGACGGTGAACCCTAGTTTGAAGAGGGTTTGTATGATATGATTTGTGTGATTTGAGCACTCTATTAACGAATGGGCCTTGATTAGCCAGTCGTCTAGATATGGGAACACATGTATTTGCTGCCTTCTGATGTGTGCAGCGACTACCGCTAGACATTTGGTAAAGACTCTTGGTGCGGTTGTTAATCCGAAAGGCAGTACCTTGAATTGGTAATGTATTCCTTTGAATACAAACCTTAGGTATTTCCTGTGCGATGGGTGAATTGGTATATGGAAATAAGCATCCTTGAGGTCTAAAGTTGCCATGTAGTCGTGCAGCTTTAGCAATGGCAATACTTCTTGTAGTGTGACCATGTGGAAGTGGTCTGATTTGATGAAAGTGTTGACTACTCTGAGGTCTAGGATTGGTCTCAGTGTTTTGTCCTTCTTTGGTATCAGAAAGTACAGTGAGTAAACTCCTGTGTTTATTTGTGTGTTTGGCACTAATTCGATTGCATTCTTTTGCAATAGTGCCTGCACTTCTATCTCTAGGAGATTGGAATGGTGTGTTGTTAAATTTTGTGCTTTTGGTGGTATGTTTGGAGGGAACTGTAGAAATTCTATGCAGTAACCATGTTGGATAATTGCTAGAACCCAAGTGTCTGTAGTGATTTTCTCCCATGCTCTGTAATAATGACCTATTCGTCCCCCCACTGGTGTTGTGTGGAGGGGGTGAGTGACATGTGAGTCACTGTTTAGTAGTAGGGGTTTTGGGGCTTTGGAATCTTCCTCTATTTCTAGGGAATTGCCCTCCTCTATATTGTCCCCGAAAACCTCCTCTATACTGTCCTTGGTAACTGGACGGTGTGGCTTGTGAGGTGCTGGCTTGTGTGCTTTGACCCCGAAACCCCCCTCGAAAGGGCGTTTTACGGAATGAGCTATAATTCCCTCTGCTCTGCGGGGAGTAGAGTGCGCCCATGGCTTTGGCAGTGTCCGTATCTTTTTTGAGTTTCTCAATCGCTGTGTCCACTTCTGGACCGAACAGTTCTTTTTCATTAAAAGGCATATTGAGAACTGCTTGTTGAATCTCTGGTTTAAATCCAGACGTTCGGAGCCATGCATGCCTTCTGATAGTTACAGATGTATTAATTGTCCGTGCAGCTGTATCTGCAGCGTCCATGGAGGAGCGGATCTGGTTGTTGGAGATGGCCTGTCCCTCCTCAACCACTTGTTTTGCCCTATTTTGGAAGTCTTTGGGCAGATGTTCAATGAGATGTTGCATCTCGTCCCAGTGGGCTCTGTCATAGCGCGCAAGTAGTGCCTGGGAGTTCGCGATGCGCCACTGGTTTGCAGCTTGTGCTGCGACTCTTTTACCAGCTGCATCAAACTTGCGGCTTTCTTTATCTGGGGGTGGTGCATCTCCAGATGTGTAAGAGTTGGCCCTTTTCCTAGCTGCTCCTACAACAACAGAGTCTGGTGGCAGCTGTGTTGTGATGAAAGCCGGGTCTGTAGGAGGCGGCTTATACTTTTTTTCCACCCTTGGTGTGATTGCCCTACTTTTGACCGGGTCCTTAAATATGTCTTTTGCGTGCCGGAGCATACCAGGGAGCATAGGCAGGCTTTGGTAGGAGCTGTGGGTGGAGGAGAGTGTGTTGAACAGGAAATCATCCTCGACCTGTTCTGAGTGGAGGCTTACGTTGTGAAATTGTGCTGCTCTAGCCACCACCTGAGAGTACGTGGTGCTGTCTTCTGGTGGAGATGGTTTTGTAGGGTATGCCTCTGGGCTGTTATCTGACACTGGGGCGTCGTATAGGTCCCATGCGTCCTGGTCTTGGTCACCCTGGCTCATGGTGGTGTGAGCTGGGGAGTGTGATGGCGTTTGTGCTGGTGAAACGTTAATCACGGGCGGAGGAGAGGGTGGTGGTGTAACTCTTTTCACCACTTTTGGTTGTGGTGCTTGTTCCGTCTGGAACTCCAACCTTCTCTTTCTCCTAATGGGGGGAAGGGTGCTTATTTTTCCTGTCCCCTGCTGAATGAAGATACGCTTTTGCGTATGGTCAGCATCAGTTGCTTGTAGCTCTTCCTCAAACCTATGCTTCTGCATTTGGGAGGTTAGCGAGTGCTCTTCTGTATAAGAGCCTGAAGCTGGGTCGCTTGCAGTTTGTTTCGGCGTCGAAACTGTGTCTGCGTGTTTTTTCGGCTCCGAGGTGACTTTTTTCCTTTTCGGGGCCGAAACCTCTCGGCGTCGATCTGTTTCGGTGCCGCTGTCTCGGCGTCGAGCCGTGTCCACACCGGCATCTCGGTGTCGAGGCTTGTCTCCAGCACTTTCTCGGTCCCGAGAAGGCTGCGTGCCGGTGTCTCGACCGGAGTCGGACGATCTCGGCACTGTTTGGGCCTTTTTCGGTGCCGACGGTCGGTCACCGATTTTATGGGTTGAGCCATGGCCTGGTGGCAGTGGCGTCCCCTGGGCCTTGTAAATGTTTCTTTGTGTGGTTTTCGACGTCTTACTCACGGTTTGTGTATCGTCGAATCCTTCGGAGTCTGAGTCTTGGATCGAGAAGGTACCTTCCTCTTCCTGTTCCTCGAACTCCCGTCGGGCTGTCGGTGCGGACGCCATTTGAAGTCTTCTGGCTCGACGGTCTCGGAGTGTTTTTCGGGACCGGAACGCACGACAGGCCTCGCAGGTGTCTTCGCTGTGCTCAGGTGACAGGCACAGGTTGCAGACCAAGTGTTGGTCTGTGTAGGGGTATTTATTGTGGCATTTGGGGCAGAAACGGAACGGGGTCCGTTCCATCGGCGTTCTTCAGCACGCGGTCGGGCCGACCAGGCCCCGACGGAGGATCGAAAAATTACCCCGAAGGGCACCGGAGCTCTTCGATCTTCGATGCGGTGTTGAATGTAAGTATGCCGATCCCGAACGCAACAATACCGACGAAAATCTTCCGAAATTAACTATTTTTTCTGTTCCGAAACTCGGAGCGACAGGAACACGTCCGAACCCGATGGCGGAAAAAAAACAATCGAGGATGGAGTCGACGCCCATGCGCAATGGAGACAAAAGGAGGAGTCACTCGGTCCCGTGACTCGAAAGACTTCTTCGAAGAAAAACAACTTGTAACACTCCGGCCCAACACCAGATGGCGAGCTATTGCAGAACATGCGTATCTACAGCGACAGATGCCATCGAACATACTATTTTGACAGTCAAAAGTTGTAAGGAAAAACTATGTAAAAGCTCAAAAAAGACCCCATTAAAAAAGTTTAAACTAGATTAAGATCTTGCTGGGATATCTCCTAAGATCCCCTCAGGGAGGAGGCACAAAGAGGGTGTAGCCACCCTCCAGGACAGTAGCCATTTGCTACTGCCCACCAGACCTAAACACACCCCTAAGTCCAGTATTCAAGGGCATCCCAGAACCCAGGAAACCAGATTCCTGCAACCTACAACAAGAAGGACTGCTGACCTGAAAGCCCTGCAGAGACGACGGAGACAACTGCTTTGTCCCCGCCCTACCGGCCTGTCTCCTGACTCAAAGAAAACTGCCCAGCAATGCATCCGACAGGGACCAGGGACCTCTGAAGCCTGAGGACTGCCCTGAAACTGAAGGACCAAGAAACTCACGCGAACAGCTGTACTTTTCACCCACAGCAACACTTATGCAACAAAGAAGCAACTTTTAAAGAACTCACTCTTCCCGCCGGAAGCGTGAGACTTCACCCCCTGCACCCAACGCCCCCGGCTCGAACTCCAGAGAACCAACACTACAGGGAGGACTCCCAGGCGACCTCGTGAATAACCCGAGATGACCCCCTGGATCCCCACAGCAACGCATGCACCAAACTTCAGTGCAGGAGTGACCATCAGGCGACCCTCTGCCTAGCCCAGTCGGTGGCTGGCCCGAGAAGGCCCCCTGTGCCTGCCTGCACCGCTAGAGTGACCCCCGGGTACCTCCATTGATTTCTATTACAAACCAGACACCTGCTTTGCACACTCCACCCGGCCGCCCCTGTGCCGCTGAGGGTGTGTTTTGTGTGCCTACTTGTGCTCCCCCCCCCCAGTGCTTTACAAAGCCCTCCTGGTGTGCCCTCCGAAGACGCAGGTACTAACCTGTTGGCAGACTGGAACCGGAGCACCCCTGTTCTTCATAAGCACCTATGTGTTTTGGCTCTCCTTTGAGCTCTGCACTTGACCGGCCCTGTGTTGCTGGTACGGTAACTTTGGGGTTGCCTTAAACCCCCAAAGGTGGGCTACCTATCCCCAGGAACTTGAACTTGTAAGTGTCTAACTTACCTGACAAACTAACCATTACTTGCCTTCCCCAGGAACTGTTGATTTTTGCACTGTGTCCACTTTTAAAATAGCTTATTGCCATTTCAACTAAAACTGCTCTAATTCAAAGTTCCTAACTTACCTATGTGGAGTACCTTGCATTTTATGCATTTACTTCAAATCTTGAACTTGTGGTTCTAAAAATAAATTAAGAAAATATATTTTTCTATATAAAACTATTAGCCTGGAGTTAAGTCTTTGAGTGTATGTTCCTCATTTATTGCCTGTGTGTGTGTGTGTACAACAAATGCTTAACACTACCCTCTGATAAGCCTACTGCTTGACCACACTACCACAAAATAGAGCATTAAAATTCTCTAATTTTGCCACTATCTTATCTCTTAGGGGAGCCCTTGGACTCTGTGCACACTATCTCTTACTTTAAGATAGTATATATAGAGCCAACTTCCTACAGTAGCCAGATGAGAAGACTACCCTCTCTGTCTTTAAGAGTCTAGGTAGAAAAGGGTCTACATACCTTACAGTCTCTAGGTTTATGGTTAGGATAGAGACAGTATATACAGTCCTTATGCTGATCATCAACATGCAGCCTTTTCTTCAGCAGGTGGCAAAGGCTCTAAAAAGCCCTTTTTAGGTGTCTCTGACATGGTAGCCAGGTTGAACCACCTTGAACGATTTCGTAAGAGAATTAGTATCCAAATCTCTTCAGGAAGAATTTCTGCGAGAAAAACTGAGCAGAGCTCAGAGGAGACTCCTCAGCACAACGTGAGGTGGAAAGTCTGAAAGAAATCAGCTCCTCACAGGAGGGTTCTAGAGGGTGGTGAGAGCTGAGTGGTTAAGTTTAAGTTTGGTCCTTTTTTTTTATAAAAACGACTATAAGATGTTACTAAATTAAGAGGCCTAGTGCCTCTGAGCTTCATAGGCAATTGAACATGGCTTTTGTATTACACCGGGGACTCCCATCACAACAACGGGGAATGATTCAAGCATGTGAATCTATGAAAGTTCCAATACTGGACTAAATTAATTTCTCCTACTTCATTACTAGATGAAGGATCTTCTCAAGGAGAGGCAGAAATATTGAACACTGGTGAGATTCTTAGAGTAATAGGTAAAGCAAGATGTTCAGGAGTTGATTGCGGGTCAGGAGTTGGTGCAGATACTTGATCTGGCACTGTGTGGCGAGGTACATCAGGATATCTGGTTTGATAATCCTTTAACATGTTTTTTTAATTCTTGCAGCAATGTTACAGGAACTTGTACTACTTCTTGTGATTCTTGAGGATGTTCGTGTGACCTATATCGCAGAGGCATGGAAATTCTACGAGTTTAAGTAGGTTTCTGATAGTAGGCAACACAATATTGGTCATCAGCTTTGTCTTCCTCTCCTAAATCCTGACATTTTACATTGAGTTGTGATGGATCATAAGCTGTTCCGAGTGGTCTCCCTCAGAAGCCTCTATTTTTAGAAGGTGCCAAGAAGAGAAGGAGAAATCTTTCTGGGAGAGGTATTCTCTTGTCTAATTGCCTTTTTTGTTATTCTGATCACCATCAATGGTGTCGTCGACTATGCTGTTGACAACTGTTTTAAAACGGTCAGTGGAGGCAATATTGCTGCTGGGACTCATCGACAAGGTCGTCGTCTGTGCCGCTGACGGTGGTGTTGACGCCAATTGAGATTTTTTCTTTAATGGTGTTGTCTGTAATGTCTGCGACGTCACTGGGGCTGTAGCCAAAGAGATCCTCGTTGATGGGATAGGCGCAAATGCAAACGTTGACTGTGTAGTCACTGTCGTTATCATCTGCGATGCCATAGTAAATGTCATTGTGCTTGTTCTCGTCATCGTTGACTGAGTTCCTGTTGAAGTGAATTTCAACTGTGGCGTCGTGGTCAATGGTTCTGAGGCTGGTTTCGAAGAGGTAAGAGTTTTTCTAGATGGAGTAGAAGAATGAGATCTATTTTAACTAGCCTCATGTCTGTTTTTCATGCTTTTTAGATGTGCTCTTGGGTAGTCTCATGATGAGACTTTTTAAGGCTTATTTAGCCGTCTCAGGTTGTTCCTTAGAGAATATTTTTCTCTGATGTTTTCTTGTGAGGGACTGTAGAAGAGTCAGAGTTCTCACCTGAGGAGAAAGATATAGATGGCCGAGATCTTTGTAGCCACAGTAATAGTCTGCCCTTGCGGTCTTTGAGGATGTTTGATGAAAATTTGCAGCAAATTTTACAGTCCTTCACTTTATGATAAGGATGAAGACAGTAAATACAATCCTCATGAGGATCATCAACATCAACTCTTTTTTCCACAAGTAGAGCAGGATCGAAATAATCCTTTTTTTAAGGGTATCAGCAATCTCTGAAGTGAAGAAATAGGTGAAATACATGAAGTATGAAGAAAACTGGGCAGAGCCCAGGGAGACTCGCTCTCACACGACATGCAGTAGAAAATCTGAGGGAAACAGCCTCTCTTGGGAGTGTTCTAGAGGGTGCTGATGCCCGATTGGTCAGAAGTCAACCTTCATCCTTTTTTAATAAAAAGACAAGGATACATTATTAAACAGACTACTCATTGCAGCTAGGACCTATGGTAATGATGTGTACTGCTAGGTTAATGTCCAGGAGGAGTCCCACTTCAACAATGCGGATGATTCAAGCATGTGAATCTTAATTTGGGACAGTCAGCAACAAGAAAAAACTATTTAATACCAAATAAGCCTAAACTCCCAGTTTAAATGAGGAAAGTGTGATTTTTTTTCAGTTCCAAGAAAATACCCAAGATGGAGTACTACTAAAAGAGGTAAATAACTTAATACCCCATCATGATGTCTATTCATTACTAATAAATAATAAAATGTTATATTAAGCTCATCCTCTCACCGCAAAAGAAAGAAAACTAAGAGAAAAAGCTACTCAGAAGTATAGCCATGTAAACAAAGTTCCCAGTGAATACTGGTCCACTAAGATCTGTAAGGTATTGTAATCTATGCACTAAAGCAGAGGTCAAGGATGCTGCTATGCAAATCTCAGGCATTGGGATGTTTCTCACGAGGGTAGCATGGCCACCATAACTTTGGTGGAATAGGCCCCAAGAACTACCAACAAAAGACTAGTTGGCATTTTGAAAACAGTATGCACTTAGATATGAAAGCTGGAATTAACTCATCTATTTATAATCTTCCAGTTCACAACAGCTTTAAAACGGTTCGCTACAAAAAGTTCAAAGAAGACTAACAAATTGTTTAGTTAAAACAACTCTGATACTAAAGCATTAGTGACATTGCAATTTAAAGTGACAAGGAAACATGAGAGTTTGAAGTGTGAAGATGCTGAAAAAGGAAATACGTTTTAATATTTCAACTGTGAATAAGGGAAAGAATGAAAACAGAAATCAGATAATAGCCAAAACAGAATAGGCAGTACTGTGTTTACCTCTTGTAGAACTTTTAAGAGCTCTTCCCGGATCCTCAGTGCTGGCAAGCTCCGATCAGGAAGAGGAGAAAGCCATTCCTTAATCGCAGACATTGCTCCGCTGTCAATGAAGGTGTCCTTCAAATCCTGCCTATAAAGCAGAACCACAAAGACAGTCTTGGAAAAACTGGAACACGAAAATGCTGGAGCTACATGCACAGCCAGAGTGAAAGATTATTCCAGGGTACTCAACAGGTTCATTACTTTGCTGAATTAATTTAGACTTTATGAGATGACCTGGACCCTTCAGATAACTAACCGTCCCTCTGGGGCATGTGCCTTGCAGGGAGCATAAATATATAATAAAGGATGAGCCTCAATGATCCATTTCTTTAATAAGAAAGGCATGCTGTTCCCGTTATCATTGCCATTACAAGTCTATCAAGGACAAACACCCCTCTCCACAAGCACACTTTTAATATCTATCATCAGCTCCTCAAAGCTTTGGGAGCTCAGCTCGAACCTTATTTCACAAATGCCTCATCACATTTCACCTTGAATCTTCCCTGAAACCCCCAGATGACTTCTCCACCCTAATTTTCTTCTCCCCTTGTCACTGATAAAGCACTTCTTGGTAGCCTCTCTACCATACTGAAAACCAGTTTCAGGAGACTTCTCCCAGAGTTTAGCTGCCTTGAGCAAACTCACAATGTACATCAAGACCCACCCTGGCCGCTGCAAAACTCATAACCTTCTCAACAAGCACAATCTTATTCTTAAGACCTCTCCTTCTCTCGCAGGTCTCCTTTCATTCCTCTCAACAGGCCGTAGCAAAGATTAATGGCCAAACAAGTGATTTTGATCATCTCTCTTATTGCTATTTACTAGATTTTTCTTTTTAACTTATTAATTAACGTTGTACATATGCTCTTTTATGGATATCTATGAAACATCCGAATAAATACTTTTTTTTTTTATTTGAGAGAGAAAAGGTGGAGGGAGCAAGAGAAGGGAGACAGGTGATGAGAGTGGTGCAAGGAGAAAGCGGGGCAAAGTGGAGGGGAGAATGTGGGAAGGTTGAGGCAGAGGAGAGGTGGCGGGAGAGAGCGAGGGGAGGTGGCGGGAGAGAGCGAGGGGAGGTGGCGGGAGAGAGCGAGGGGAGGTGGCGGGAGAGAGCGAGGGGAGGTGGCGGGAGAGAGCGAGGGGAGGTGGCGGGAGAGAGCGAGGGGAGGTGGCGGGAGAGAGCGAGGCAAGGGGGAAGGAGAGAGCGAGGCAAGGGGGAAGGAGAGAGCGAGGCAAGGGGGAAGGAGAGAGCGAGGCAAGGGGGAAGGAGAGAGCGAGGCAAGGGGGAAGGAGAGAGCGAGGCAAGGGGGAAGGAGAGAGCGAGGCAAGGGGGAAGGAGAGAGCGAGGCAAGGGGGAAGGAGAGAGCGAGGCAAGGGGGAAGGAGAGAGCGAGGCAAGGGGGAAGGAGAGAGCGAGGCAAGGGGGAAGGAGAGAGCGAGGCAAGGGGGAAGGAGAGAGCGAGGGAAGGTGGAGGGAGAGAACGAAGCAAGGTGGAGGGAGAGAACGAAGCAAGGTGGAGGGAGAGAACGAAGCAAGGTGGAGGGAGAGAACGAAGCAAGGTGGAGGGAGAGAACGAAGCAAGGTGGAGGGAGAGAACGAAGCAAGGTGGAGGGAGAGAACGAAGCAAGGTGGAGGGAGAGAACGAAGCAAGGTGGAGGGAGAGAACAAAGCAAGGTGGAGGGAGAGAACGAAGCAAGGTGGAGGGAGAGCTTGAAATAAGATGGTGTGAAGAAGGGTGGAGGGAGAGTGAGGAGAGGTGGAGAGAGCGTGAGGGGATTTGGAGAGAGGGGAAAGGTGGGTTAGAGAGAGGAAAGACAGAGAAGTGAAGTTGAGAGAAAGTTGGGTGAACAGAGGCGAGGTGTGGAGAGCAAGATCAGGAAGTGGGGACATGCAAAGTGAACAAGATTTGAGATGGAGAAAAATTTATGGGACATGTCTAGGTTAAAAATATGAAATGCTCAACAAGTCAAACAATGTTTTCTTCATAAAGGTTGCATTTTTATCTACAAGTATTTTCTCATCTGTACATTTTAGACCTTACTTTTTCAGATGCATGACCACTGTTGGCAATAGTGATAACTTCTTTAGCGCTGGTTTTCTCTGAGTGTTCAGCGTCCTGTCCTCCTAGATTTATGGGAGGAATAAGAGTCATCAGCCACAAAGCATTCTACATTAATCAAATCGTAGCACAGAAAACAAGAACATTAAGAACCATTTGGGAAATTTTTAAAGGGGTAATACACAAACTGATATGATTATATATCTTTAGGCTATCTTCAGGATTATAAGCATGGGATGTAAATACATTATTAAATCAAAACATGAATATTTAAGGAACTTGTAAAAAGCTCTTTTCAATGTATTTAGTCTTTAACACTTCATTACAGACACCCCTCTATGATTTTTCCTGACTGAGTAACAACCAAGTGTAATCCTACCCCGTGCGACCCTTATAAAAAAAGGAGCTATCCAGGATATGCACAGAGGCAGTTTTATGTGTTTAGGATCTGGTCCCCTACATATACCAGAGCACACTTTATTCTGCTCTCCCTTCTCCCATTGATTCTGCTCGGGGTCAGGGTTGAACTGCCAGGTTGGTATCCTCTTAACCCAATGGGGTGGACTGGTAAAGGAAAAAGCATGCCACGATCACATAGGTGAGGCCTTTCTGTCAATTGACAACGGATACTTTCTTTGGAATAACAGAGAACAGGGATAATGAACGTTACAACTCTATAATTAGAGTGTGTGGATCACAGGCTTGCTCTACGTTTGTGTGATATTGGTGAGAGTTGGAGATTGTGGGGCAAACACTAGTTCTCCTACCTCTCTTTTTGTGACTTCAATTTCTTAAGGGAACCAATGCCACTAATGTCTGCTCACATACCCCTAGACACAACATTTTCTCACCTCTGCCGCTTCGTTCATTTTTGCTATCATGGCACTGACAACATCATCTGCATCACTGATAAATGTGCCCCCGTCACGGTTTCGCCTGCGTTTGCCACTCATGCTTTTCTTTCGCTGCATCATTATGTCAAAGTCAGACATGAAATCCAGACTGAAATAGAATACAAAATGGGCTATAAATCATAGTTAGTAAAGAGATTTGAAAGACGACAACACCTCTAACTAATTTTAAAATTTTACACCAAGAGTGAACGCTTTAATTTTAATTCTAGCATTCTGCTGTGGCATGTAAAACTATTCCCAAAAGCACTCACAGCAATATAAGTTATACCCTCAACCCTCCTAAAAGTAACGTTGCTAATCACCCGGAAGCCAGAACATATTCTAATCTTGTGCCTACCTACAAATGATTGCCAATTTAAGACCCTTCCCTCAAACTTAAACCTTCTATAGTCAGAATACCTAATTTCAGCACAAGAATCTGCTTAATTTCACATCTACAGAAATTTGGGAGCTCAACCTCGTCTTGGGGACAGAACCTAATTCCAGCTTCATGGGAAGATGTTATTTTACTATTTATTCCCTGAAACTCTGTAATGAGTCTTTTCAACATAAGGACTCTTAAGGAAGACTGCCTGAATCAAAATTCTTAGCTCAGCTGGCTATACTGGCCTAGGTTGCACAGCTCATGCATCTAACTTTGAACTATCTTTGGGACCATTATGATTCTACCTTACGCAGTATATTCAACAAATACATCTATTACGTCCAATAAACACATTTCTTCCTATTTTAGACTCTATAGCATGAAGATCACTGAAAATGAGGTTGTCTCAATGATAGAAAAGTGATTCTGAACAAAAATGTTTGCGTCGCTTAGGTGAGTCAATATGGCCACACAATCACCCTTTTTCAGTCACCCATTTCCACCAAATGCTATTCACACCTCATTCTGAAACAGACCGTTCTTAGATTCCACTCTCCACACTTAAGGCATCTAATAACAGTTTCTATGTGTAAATTTAAATATATTTTAGTACCTAACCTGGACAACCTCCTATTAAATTAAGAATGCATTGAATGGTGAGATGTATCAATGAATAAAACCATGATATGTATCCCTCACAAACACACCAGTCTAAATCACTCAACAGGACCAGAACATGCTTGGGATGACCAATGCTGGAAGAAGCCAGGGAATTATCAACAGTAAATTTTCTTTGAGTTCTGCGCTCCCCCTCATCCGAATAGAGAACAGGCCATTGAAAGGATCAAGCATATTCTAGAAACTTACTTTTTCCCTCCTGTTTTTGTAACTCCTTCATCAGAATCTGAATCTTCAGCTGGTTGCTGATTCTCTGCAGCAGTCTTCTCTCCTTCCAGATCCTCCATGTTAAAACCCTGTAAGTAGCAGTAAAGAACAAGTTACCTGCTTTCCGTAACACTCGTTCTGGTGGATGCTGCTAATTGCAGTTTTCCAACCATTAAAATATCCCCAAGTGCCAGACTATGTTGACCCGCACCAGGAAGTGACAGTGCCACATATAAGCACCACCCAAGCACGCTGAAGTCTGTTTCTTTCTCCGTGCTGTTCGCACCCTCACATTCATGACTTAAAAACCAATTTGTTGTGCCAGGGTAGCAATCTTTAAATCTGAGACTCTTAAATGGAAAACAGTCCATTTGACAGGGGAGCCGGGAGGGAGGGAGAAATCTGCTGCTAAACAGAGTACCAATGAGAAAGAGTGCAAACAAAGGTAAGTAATGTGTTCTTCTGATAAACACTTCTATCCGCTGATTCCTCCACATCAGAATAAATACCAAAGCAGTGGCTCCCTCAGTGGTGGGTCTGTGGAATGACTCAGACCAAAGAGTTCCACAGGGCAGAACGGCCAAATTGCCCTCTTTCGGACCTCGCTGTCAAGGTAATAATGCTTTGTTAAGGAGTGCATTGGTGCCTACTTTGCAGCCTGATAGATATCCAGGACAGGCACTCTGTGTCAGCGCACATCTGGATACATCTGGAGGCTGCTGCTTGGCAACCATGTAGCAAATCAGAAATGCAAAGGACTACCCACCTCTTCTGCACTGCCTTGAATTTATTTGCACCAGAGGACCCCACATAGTGCTGATCATCCACCCAATGGCGTTTGGTATGATTGATGTAAAAGCTCAAAGCATTTTTTAGCTCCAAACAATGGGGTTTCTCCTGCTTTTTTGAGAGGTGAGGTGCAACAAAGAACGTCAGAAATGTAATGGGCTGTCCAGCATGAAATGGAGTTACAGCCTTTGGTGAAAAGGGCACTCTGGTCCTCTGCACCAGTTTGTCCGGAAAGAAAGTGGGGTAGGTGTGGCTTGGGTGACAGAGCATGAAACTGTGTCTTCAGGACCAGGAGATGTGGAAGAAAGCTCTACAACAGGTCAACAGGGGTGCACATAAAAAAGGAAGAGTCAAATTAAGGACCCACTGTCGCATCACAAAGGGTTTAGGAAATAACAAGTGGATTGATCCTTTGAGAAATCATAGCAAAAATGCATTTTAACAAGGATGGATGGTCGGTAAACAAAAAAGAACAGTAAACCAGTAATAAATGACAGATAACCTTTAACAGTGCCCAGGGCAAGTCCTTGCTGGGCCAAAGATAAACCAACAGCCTAGAGTTCACTCACCAGCAAAATAGTCTTCGGAGAAGACGCACAGGACAGCCGGGCATTGGTTCCAAAAGGGTGTACTTGAGGAAAGCGAGGACTATGTTGAAGTGTGACTGTGGCATCACAAAAGGTTTGGTGGGAAACATTGGTCAAACCTTTTGAAACCTCATCACAAGAGGTGATTAACAATTTTGTTTGGCCTGGCAAACGTAAAAAGGCAAAAGGGCCGATAAATAACTTTTAATGGTGCCTACTGCAAGTCCTGACTGTTGAATGTCCGGCTTGTTGTTTGTTTTATTCTTGGCTCAATCTGACCTTTTAACTGGTCTGTATTGCGGGTGCCACACCGAGCTAAAAACTAGCCTAAAAGCCCAACATAGACAGACTTCGTAGAAAGACATGTGGCAGCAAAGATGATGACCACAACTTTGGGATGAAGTTACAATGCAGTCAATTGTCTCCATTCAAACTTTAAGCATGGAGGTAAAGACTACGCAGGCGTGGGCCCATAGACCCTAAGCGAAAGCTGGATTGGATGTCAGATGTTCATGGCCAGAAATTCCAGAAACCATACTCTTCCAGCCCAATCCAGAGCCACTAGGATGACTTTAGTCAGGCTGTTCGTTATCTTCTTCAGAACTCTGGGAAGGGGGGCAGAGGTGGAAAGGTGTGCAGGAGAACCATGCTCCACTCTATTCAGAGCATTTATCGAGAGAGCGCCTTCTTGAAAACTTCAACATGAAAAGGTTTTGACACTACATGTCCTCAGTGGTGAAGAAAAGATCTAGTCAGAAATCTCCTCAATGCTAGAAGGTTCCCTGTGCCACCTTGGATTGTAATCACCACTCGTGATCCACCAGGCACTTACATCTGAGTTCAAAGATCTGGCATTCACAGATCTCAGCAGGTGGCTCACAACCAGGGAAATGCCCAGATGATCCACCCAGTTTCAGAGGAACAGGACTCAGAATACCCCCACTCTGCCTGTTGCAATACCACATGGCAGTGGTTTCGTTCATGAGAACCTGAAGCAGCCTCCTCCTGAAGGACAATAATAAGGTTCCAATGCCAAGCGAATGGACCACAAATCCAACAGGTTGATATGGAGACAGGTCTCCTCCAGAGACCAGAATCCTCTGATCTCCATCTCTCCGAGATGACCTTCCCAACCAGCAGTGAGGCTTCTGTCAATATTGTCAGCGCTTGGTGGGGTAGAGAGACAGGTTTGCCACTGGTAACAAATGTGGATGAGTAGCCATCACTGCATATCTTTTGCAGTTTCCCCAGAAACTGAATGGAATCTGACTGATTTCCTTTGTGCTTGGCCTCATGAGACATCAGATCTCACTGCAGAGCCAACATATGTCACCTGGAACGATCGACGAGTAAGAGGACAATGTTCCAAGATTTGTGAGACCCACCACCACAGAGACTCAGGACCGAAGTTGAACTATCAGGATCAAGTCTGAATGCCCTGGACACTGATGAGGAGGGAAGGCTGGGTAATGCAGGGTATCCATGATGGCTCCAATGAAATGGAGCCTCTCCAAAAGAGTCAAGAGGGACTATAGCACGTTGATAGTGAAAACCAACAATGTCAGGTTTGTTATCATCTCAAGGTGGTCTATCAAAGACTGTGGCCCACCTTCAGCAGCCAGTAGTCTAGGTAGGCGAAGGCTGGCATACCCAACCTCTTACGTTATGATGTGATGTGATGACCACGATCACCTTCGTAAACACCCAAAAAGCGATGGGGAGACCGAAACGGAGCATGGCAAACTTAAAATGCTAATAATCAACCTTCAACCGCAAGTAGCGCGGGAAACATGGAAATAGGCATGCAGCAGATTAAAAGCTACCAATCAGCCTCCTAGACCCATGGCAGATAGAACCTGGGCAAGTTTGAGCATCTTGAATTTGTCCTTGCGCAGGAAGAAACAGAGGTCACAGATCTAAAGAAAAAAAACAAAAAAACGAAGATAATAATTTGAAAAGAAAATAACAGAGCAACCCAATAATCCAAAGACCCGGGTAGAACCACAATTAGTAACACAAATGGTCCTTGGGGGAGGAGGGGCGGGTAAAGGGGTGAGTGTAGCCCTGGACTTCCACAGCAATAGTTTCTTAAGGAACCCTTCTAACAAGTAAGGTTTTTTAAATTAATGTCTTTATTCAGCATTCAAACATTATTTCAAATGTAATATTCACTGCAGAAAAACAAGGTACTCCTCTATGGTGATGGCGCAGTGAAAAGTGATATAAATAGTGAATCAATAGTGCACTGTTGCTGTACTGAATATTATATACAGGGAGTGCAGAATTATTAGGCAAATGAGTATTTTGACCACATCATCCTCTTTATGCATGTTGTCTTACTCAAAGCTGTATAGGCTCGAAAGCCTACTACCAATTAAGCATATTAGGTGATGTGCATCTCTGTAATGAGAAGGGGTGTGGTCTAATGACATCAACACCCTATATCAGGTGTGCATAATTATTAGGCAACTTCCTTTCCTTTGGCAAAATGGGTCAAAAGAAGGACTTGACAGGCTCAGAAAAGTCAAAAATAGTGAGATATCTTGCAGAGGGATGCAGCACTCTTAAAATTGCAAAGCTTCTGAAGCGTGATCATCGAACAATCAAGCGTTTCATTCAAAATAGTCAACAGGGTCGCAAGAAGCGTGTGGAAAAACCAAGGCGCAAAATAACTGCCCATGAACTGAGAAAAGTCAAGCGTGCAGCTGCCACGATGCCACTTGCCACCAGTTTGGCCATATTTCAGAGCTGCAACATCACTGGAGTGCCCAAAAGCACAAGGTGTGCAATACTCAGAGACATGGCCAAGGTAAGAAAGGCTGAAAGACGACCACCACTGAACAAGACACACAAGCTGAAACGTCAAGACTGGGCCAAGAAATATCTCAAGACTGATTTTTCTAAGGTTTTATGGACTGATGAAATGAGAGTGAGTCTTGATGGGCCAGATGGATGGGCCCGTGGCTGGATTGGTAAAGGGCAGAGAGCTCCAGTCCGACTCAGACGCCAGCAAGGTGGAGGTGGAGTACTGGTTTGGGCTGGTATCATCAAAGATGAGCTTGTGGGGCCTTTTCGGGTTGAGGATGGGGTCAAGCTCAACTCCCAGTCCTACTGCCAGTTCCTGGAAGACACCTTCTTCAAGCAGTGGTACAGGAAGAAGTCTGCATCCTTCAAGAAAAACATGATTTTCATGCAGGACAATGCTCCACCACACGCGTCCAAGTACTCCACAGCGTGGCTGGCAAGAAAGGGTATAAAAGAAGGAGATCTAATGACATGGCCTCCTTGTTCACCTGATCTGAACCCCATTGAGAACCTGTGGTCCATCATCAAATGTGAGATTTACAAGGAGGGAAAACAGTACACCTCTCTGAACAGTGTCTGGGAGGCTGTGGTTGCTGCTGCACGCAATGTTGATGGAGAACAGATCAAAACACTGACAGAATCCATGGATGGCAGGCTTTTGAGTGTCCTTGCAAAGAAAGGTGGCTATATTGGTCACTGATTTGTTTTTGTTTTGTTTTTGAATGTCAGAAATGTATATTTGTGAAAGTTGAGATGTTATATTGGTTTCACTGGTAATAATAAATAATTGAAATGGGAATATATTTGTTTTTTGTTAAGTTGCCTAATAATTATGCACAGTAATAGTCAACTGCACACACAGATATCCCCCTAAATAGCTAAAACTAAAAACAAACTAAAAACTACTTCCAAAAATATTCAGCTTTGATATTAATGAGTTTTTTGGGTTCATTGAGAACATGGTTGTTGTTCAATAATAAAATTATCCTCAAAAATACAACTTGCCTAATAATTCTGCACTCCCTGTACAGTGACTGATTCGGGATAGTACGTTACAAGTGTCACTATCTACAATCAAATTAAAAACCATCTAAATTTGTAAATTGTCTATGTTTTGACCCACATGACCCACAACGGCAGCAGGGCTTGAAAAAATCATAACACTGTTACTAGACCCAACTGTAATGTCCTCGACCCGTAAACGGGTCTCAAATTGTGTGATCCTAGGCAAACAGTTTACAGAGTAGTCTTTTTCTTAATTCCCACATATGATTTCATCTTCAAACATGTGAGCTCAGCATTTCTGCAGTACATAAAAAGCTCTTTTGTTTGATTAAGTAGACTAAAGTTTGCTACATGCTTCACAAGAATCTAGCCCACATACCGATGAGGTCTAGCCCACATAACCTAGGACTTTTTTTTAGTTTACTAACAGCATTGCTATAAGGGCAGGAGTGTTTCTCAGTTTGTTTTAAACACTCCATTTTAATAAATATATTACTAAATCATGATGTGGTACCATATTGTCATCTAAACACAGTAACTTTCCAAGAAATGTCCAAAAACATCTCCACTAACTTGCAGCTTTACTGATAAAATTATAGAGTGTATTCACAATCTGTGAAAATTGTGTTTCAGAAAACACATCCTTTGCACATCAACATTTAAAGTATTCTGATTTGTTTTCATCCAATTAAAATATTTTTTCATCACCCAAGTATAAAAAAATAACTTTCACAACTACTGAAATAGATTTGGAAATGTTTGCTCAGTTGACTTAGTCATTTAAATGGTGTTTGTTAGGAAAAACCTGACACCCTATATCCTTTTATTGTGCATTCTAAGCAGCAGGTCACACAGTTCACCTTACAAAGTCCTGGAACTCTGCAGAAAAAAAATGACTTTTTACCTGTGTAAACACAGAGCAAATGTGACACAAGAACAAGATTTAAAGGCATCTTTTATTGCCCCTCCACTTTTCAACTGAACAGAACACCTGTTCAGTGTCAACTGTCCAGAAGGGATGAGTAAGTATTAAAAATAGCTCGACCTGATCAAATAAGACTGACCAATGCAAGTGGTCGAGTGGATTTTTCGAGCCCTGGGCAGACTGTCATATGCTTGGTGAGGGGTCCCTTAGGGTGGCACAATTCGTGTTGTAGCCCTTAGGGCCAAGGGTTACCATTTACTAGGGACTTACAGAGGGTGCTAAAGGATTTGCCAATTGGCGAAACAATTGTATAGTTTAGGAAAAGAGATCTGGCACTGGGGATCTGGTTAGCAGGAACCAAGTGCACTTTCAGTTGAAATCACATCATATACCAGGGAAAAACAGGGAGGGAGGGAGGGGTAACCAGGTCAAAAAAGGCACTGTCTTACATTGCGGATTGTGATATTGCACTAGCAGCTCAAGCACACAGTGATAATTATAGCAACGTGGTTGGGAAGGAGATTTTTTCCTTGCCTTGAATTTACTTAGCCAGACTCCCACCCCTGTAGCTGGTCATATGTTAAACTAAGCCGGACGATGTATGAATTGGTGTAGTTACCCCTTGGGGACTGTAGGACTATTGCCATGATCCATACAGTGTCTCCTTCTATCGTCTGTCCTGAAGACGACCCTTTTCTGATTCATTTGGCTATGCGGGTCAAAACGTAGACAATTTATAAATGTGCAATGTTTTTAATTTTATTGTGGATAGCGACACTTGTAACACGAATGTCGTAAATAACATCATATCATCCCTATCAGTCACATATATGATATTGTATATAGCACCAGTGCACTACTGATTCACTATATATCACGTTTCACTGTGCCGTCACCATATCAGAGCACCTTGTTTTTGCAGTAAATATTACCTTTGAAATAATGATATGTTTGAATGATAAATAACTACATTAATTTTGCATATCCTAATTGTAAGAAGGGTTCCTTAAGAAACTATTGCTGTAGAAGTCAAGGGCTACACTTTCCCCATAGGGACCCTTTGTGTTACTAATTAAAATAGGACAAATGCCTCTGTTTGGGCACTAGGTAATAACCAGCAACAATTTCCGAGGCCGGGCTCTCTCTATGGCTGCTTTTCACAGAAGAAAGTGGAAAAGTACTTCTCTGAAAGCCACACTGATGTGGTTTGAAGATGCAGCCAAGTCGGAAAAGGTGGCAGGGCATAGCCCGGTTAACATATCTGGAAGCCCCACCTATCGGATGTTATGGCCTATATAGGAAGTTGGCTCTGTATGCACTATTTCAAAGCAAGGAATAGTATGCACAGAGTCCAAGGGTTCCCCTTAGAGGTAAGATAGTGGCAAAAAGAGATCATTCTAATGCTCTATTTTGTGGTACTGTGGTCGAGCAGTAGGCTTATCAAAGGAGTAGTGTTAAGCATTTGTTGTACATACACAAGCAATAAATGAGGAACACACACTCAGAGACAATTCCAGGCCAATAGGTTTTTGTATAGAAAAATATATTTTCTTAGTTTATTTTAAGAACCACAGGTTCAGATTTTACATGTAATACTTCAAATGAAAGGTATTGCAGGTAGGTACTTTAGGAACTTTGAATAATCAAAATAGCATATACAGTTTTCAAATAAATCATATATAGCTATTTTAAAACTAGACACTTAGTGCAATTTTCAACAGTTCCTGGGAGGAGTAAACCACCTACGGGGTTCAAGTTTGGGTCCAAGGTAGCCCACCGTTGGGGGTTCAGAGCAACCCCAAAGTTACCACACCAGCAGCTCAGGGCCGTTCAGGTGCAGAGGTCAAAGTGGTGCCCAAAACGCATAGGCTTCAATGGAGAAGGGGGTGCCCCGGTTCCAGTCTGCCAGGAGGTAAGTACCCGCATCTTCGGAGGGCAAACCAGGGGGGTTTTGTAGGGCACCGGGGGGGGGACACAAGTTAGCACAGAAAGTACACCCTCAGCAGCACGGGGGCGGCCGGGTGCAGTGTACAAACATGCATCGGGTTTCCATTGGAAATCAATGGGAGACCAAGGGGTCTCTTCAGCGATGCAGGCAGGCAAGGGGGAGGCTCCTCGGGGTAGCCACCACCAGGGCAAGGGAGAGGGCCTCCTGGGGGTCACTCCTGCACTGGAGTTCCGATCTTTCCGGTCCTGGGGGCTGCGGGTGCAGAGTCTTTACCAGGTGTCGGGATCTGGGAGTCAGGCAGTCGCGGTCAGGGGGAGCCTCGGGATTCCCTCTGCAGGCGTCGCCTTGGGGGGTCAGGGGGGGCAACTCTGGCTACTCACGGTCTCGCAGTCGCCGGGGAGTCCTCCCTGAAGTGTTGTTTCTCCACAAGTCGAGCCGGGGGCTTCGGGTGCAGAGTAGCAAGTCTCACGCTTCCGTCGGGAGAAACAGTTGTTTTAAAGTTGCTCCTTTGAAACAAAGTTGCAGTCTTGGGTGAACAGGGCCGCTGTCCTCGGGAGTTTCTTGGTCCTTCTAGAGCAGGGCAGTCCTCTGAGGATTCAGAGGTCGCTGGTCCCTGGGGAGAGCATCGCTGGAGCAGTGTCTTTAGAAGGGGGGAGACAGGCCGGCAGAGCTGGGGCCAAAGCAGTTGGTGTCTCCGTCTTCTCTGCAGGGCTTTTCAGCTTAGCAGTCCTCTTCTTCTTAGGTTGCAGGAATCTGAGTCCCTAGGTTCAGGGGAGCCCCTAAATACAGAATTTAGGGGTGTGTTTAGGTCCGGCAAGGGCAGTAACCAATGGCTACTAGCCCTGAGGGTGGCTACACCCTCTTTGTGCCTCCTCCCAAGGGGAGGGGGTCACATTCCTATCCCTATTGGGGGAATCCTCCATCTGCAAGATGGAGGATTTCTAAAAGTCAGAGTCACCTCAGCTCAGGTTGCCTTAGGGGCTGTGACTCCTCCTTGTTTTTCTCATTATCTCCTCCGGTCTTGCTGCCAAAAGTGGGCCCGCGGCCGGAGGGGGCGGGCAACTCCACTAGCTGGAATGCCCTGGGCTGCTGTAACAAAGGGGGTGAGCCTTTGAGTTCCTGCAAGTGATAAGCATCTCCACCCAGTACAGGCTTTGTTACTAGCCACAGAGTGACAAAGACACTCTCCCCATGTGGCCAGCAACATGTCTTGAATGTGGCAGGCTGCTAAAACCAGTCAGCCTACACGGGTAGTTGGTTAAGGTTTCAGGGGGCAACCTCTAAGGTGCCCTCTGGGGTGTATGTTACAATAAAATGTACACTGGCATCAGTGTGCATTTATTGTACTGAGAAGTTTGATACCAAACTTCCCAGTTTTCAGTGTAGCCATTATGGTGCTGTGGAGTTCGTGTTTGACAGACTCCCAGACCATATACTCTTATGGCTACCCTGCACTTACAATGTCTAAGGTTTTGCTTAGACACTGTAGGGGCACAGTGCTCATGCACTGGTGCCCTCACCTATGGTATAGTGCACCCTGCCTTAGGGCTGTAAGGCCTGCTAGAGGAGTGACTTCTCTATACTGCATAGGCAGTGTGAGGTTGGCATGGCACCCTGAGGGGAATGCCATGTCGACTTACTCGTTTTGTCCTCACCAGAACACACAAGCTGGCAAGCAGTTTGTCTGTGCTGAGTGAGGGGTCCCCAGGGTGGCATAAGATATGCTGCAGCCCTTCGAGATCTTCCCTGGCATCAGGGCCCTTGGTACCAGGGGTACCAGTTACAAGGGACTTACCTGGATGCCAGGGTGTGCCAATTGTGAAAACAAAAGTACAGGTTAGGGAAAGAACACTGGTGCTGGGGCCTGGCTAGCAGGCCTCAGCACACTTTCAAATCAAAACTTAGCATCAGCAAAGGCAAAAGGTCAGGGGGTAACCATGCCAAGGAGGCATTTCCTTACAGCCTACCACATGTGAAGAAAATGACTGATCCTGCCTCCCACAGGTTGATTGGGTGCAGTTATGGGCAAACTAATATGGTATGGAATCTGCTGCTAGAGGGGTGCGGGACCTGGAGGTTTGCTGCCACTGCAACCCTGAACACTTTTTCCTGGATCCTCTGCCAGACACCAAAACAACTGTGGTGAATGTTGTTGGGGTGTGGGCCTTCGCAATGCCTGCAAGCAAACCCCTGGCATATGATATATTTGGCCTTTGTCTGGTCTGCCTGAATGGCTTGCACTACGATGGTGCAATTCCTCTGGTACTGCTGGCAAGATTTCTGAGACCACGTCCCATAACGCATCACAGTACCTACCCATCCAACAGCTGATATTGACTAACAGAAGGACAACGCTTGCTTCCTGAATGACCGAAAGCTCTTCAATTCAACATGTGACAGCTGCAGCAAATGAGCTTGGGTAGATCCTGCTAACAGAATCCTGAACTACCAGCCTCTCTGGAGCAGGTCTGTTGCGTCATGCCACCTGTCTATTTACCAGTGGCTGCAAAAAGATTTAGCCAAGGTGCCCATTTGGGTGTTAGAAAGGGCTTTGGTGAAGAACAGCAAAGGCTCAGGTGTGGTCTGCCCATGCTTCAAAACTTTCAAGGACCAGGGAGAGAACACAGGCACTTGTCAGGGAACGAGTCCAGTCCATGTTGTGGGGGAAAATTCATTGCCATCTTTGTCAAAGGCTAGTTAGCTATGGTCAGAATCTGATCAAAAAAGCTGGAGCGCAGAAGAGCGGCTCAAAGGCAAAGGTGCGGTTTTGTTTCAGCCAGAATGGACATGGGCCAGTCATCTTTGATGATGCAGTTACTATCTAGGTTGAGACCGATTTGATTCAGAGTTGGACAGGACAACAGGAATGGCAGACACTGTGTCGGGCTGGCACTGATGTGGCAGGATCCATGGTGAATCGTGGTGCCTAACCTGGGGTCGGCTCCAGAGTCTGAGCTGAAGTGGGTGTAGGAGGCACAGATGACGCAGAGAATAGATCCACCAGCATTAACAAGACTACAGGTCTCCGTGGGGCCCAAAGGTGAGCCAAAGGGAGCTCACAGGGTGCCAAAGATGTGGAACATGGCATCCTTGAAAGCCTCTATCTATTAAGAGGTCGATGACTGCCATGGAATTTTAGGGTGCTTCAGGATCAGCTCCTCAATGGGGGGATATAGGTGAGATCTGAGGGCACTGTGACATCCACAGGACTTCATAAGGGAAAGTTGAGAGACTGCGACGAGTCCCAGTTGTCCTTCTTAAATTTCTTTTTTGAAGTGTTCAATGACGTACAGCTCAGGTCTGCAATCCCTAATCACCTTCAGGTACATAAGGACATACTCCTTGCACAACATGGACTTACTACCTAAACCCAAACACCAGAGACATATCTTATTGGGATCGATCACAGACATTACCTTGTGACAGCCCGTATTTACCTTGTGACAGCCCGTATAAGGCTTAAACCCTGTAGTTTTAGAAAGGTCATGTTCCTTTGCACACTGGAGACAGATATTGCTAGAAAAAGTTTGTCAACTGATGAGAAAAAGTTAGGCACTAGGTCCAGATCCTCTTTCAAAGGCGCTGAACGAAAGGAATTAATGTCAGTGGACTTGAGTTGTGCTTATATGCAGCTAAAACCATCGTGTCTAGGCAGAGTGTAGCTGACCGAGAGCTACACAATGCCATCTACTGGCGTGCAAGAGCTATGTTAAAATATCTTTCTGATCCAGTCCGGTGCCAAGGGATAGTCTAAAGGCTAGGAATCTACAGTTAAAAGTATCCACCAGAAAAGACAACATTTTTATGATGTAATTCCAGATTAAGGCTCTGTTTTATTACAAAGGAAAGGAAGTCTGCTACCTCAAGGACAGGGGGTTGGCTATTGTTTACGTTGATAGATAAACCATTTGTGAGTAGGCAGTACAATGCAAGTATACCTTTTACACCTGGATATGGCCGACCACACTTTCTGCAACATGCAGCTACGGTTTCATCCCCAAATCAAATTGCAAATCCAGTCAGCAGAACTTTTTTACCTGGTTTCCAAGGTCATGAAGGTTAGGTTTAGGGTATGGAAGGATGCATTTACTTTCCTTTACAAATGGTCACAGACTGTCTGCCATAAAGACTGGCTCATCATTTAGCAACTGAACTTTAATGTTCAAAATAACTGCAGTGACTTATTCTGAACAGTGTTTTATTCCATATCTGCATTGAATCTTTCAACACAGGAACCTCTACCTGCAAGGATGTCATGCTGGGCACTCACTAAGAAGCGTCTGCTTGAACCAAAGGCTAGGAAAAGTGCAGATTAAGGTTTTTGTATGTCTGGGCGGGGGCACAAATGGGAAAAAAGGAACAATGAAACAAAGAATCACTAGAGGAATATTGATCAAATTTCTTCAGGTCAGTATATTGAATGAATTTAAAATACAGTTTCATTGAAATAGGATAACTCTTTTATAAGAATTTAGACTAATTGTGAAACAATAAAAAAAATAGCCTGGTGAGTAATATAATGAGACAGTATTAATACATGGAAACCTCCTCTTATCTTAACTGTCTTAGAACACAAATGTTGTGAAAGACCCTTGATTATGCACACCAAGGGGGATGCATGAAGGTGCTGAAGACTTCAGCATGGCCCCCATTTTGCGCAACATATTTGTTTGCCTTCTGTAAGGATCTAAGCAGGGAGGCAGCTGGTAACAAAGACAACATAGAAGACGCCCCTATTGCTTGTCTTAGTGTAGTTAGGACAATATAAGCCTTGCTGAGGGATATGCTGTGGGACTAAACCTCACAAGTGGGCTGGATGAAAGGAGCAACACCACCATGTGATACGTGTGGAAGAACGCTCCAGTCTAATAGGACAAAGTGATATTCAGGCTGAGGGAGGGAGATTTTCCTATAGCTCAAATGATACTTAATGGCACTGCCCTTCTCACAACACCCATGGTGACTGGAGTATGTGTCTATAGCTCCAGTTGTCCAGTACCAGTGGGAAAAGGTGTAACCTGTATTTTCAGATAATTGTGGCTTGTCACAAACTAAATATACAAGACCCATAGGATTCCCCCTCAACACTGCCAGTAATTGTCCTGAAAGGATAAATGCCATCTTATCGACAAAGAAAGGTTTTGACCACAATGTTTTCTCCAGTATCTCTTGCTTTTTCCAACACTGTTTGGCAGTAATAGAAAATGTGGGTCCATAGTCTCTTCATGGATGCCTCTTTTACCTTACTTGCACATCAGCTATAGAAGGAATTAGATGGTATTTAAGCAGCCAGCTAACACACACTTTTGTGGGGGAGATTTTGGGGGAGAGGGGGTCTGGAGTCTGCTGCAATGGATATTAAACTACTGAGAGATAAGAGAACGCCCTGAAAGAAAACAAACAGGACCAAAAAGCTAGCATACATCTAAAATTGGGGTTGTCTATTGAAATATGGGAAACTTTGGAGAGCGACCAAGAACATTTATACTAGTGTACCTTGATGGAGTACGCACATGCAGTACTGTGTACCATATAACTTGCAGTAGCAGCTGTCCACTAGTTTATTGGCACACTCTCATTCACTGCTTACAAGGGAAATAAAGGAATTTAACAATGTGAACTAAAGGACGAATGAGACAGTCCCTAAATTGGAAAGATGTGCAGAGAAGAAACACAATGTTCAAAGCACAGTCAACCAAACCTCAGCAGTGGGTCAACACCCAAAACAAATTGTTATCTAGTATAATCGAATCCCTCAGCTCCCAAAAATGTGCCTGCCTCAAAAGCAATCGCACATCTATTTCAAGCCTAGATACACATTTGTATAACCAGCATATTAAGAAAAGAATAAATTCTGATAAGTCTTACCGTAAATTCCTCCTCTTCTTCATCACCAGACTCTCCAAAAATATCTGCAATTAGATTCCTGAAACAGAAAAAAAAAAAAAACACGGAATATATTTCATATTCTTGTAAAGGCATAAGAATGACTGGTAGAGTGAATCTTTTATAGATTCACATGCCAGGTTTCTGCCTGGGTATTCTGCTTTGTCCCTTGTTGCACTGTCAATGACTGCTTTTTCACTCCAGTCCTCCTCTACATTAATGTTGGCAGGGCTTTCCTGCTGACCGTGCCCAGAGGGCTCAGGTGCAAGTGGGTCCTTCGCAACATCCTGTGCCTAGTCTCTGCCCCCCCAACCACTATGAAGGACACAAACCAGTCAAAATTGCCACCCCTAGATTGAGACTCTGAACTGAGGGCACAAAGCTAACAATTCCTTTATTATTGCCCATTACAGTGACTACAATCTTTTTTGCTGCCATTTTATTTGTGCCACAAGTGCTTGAGATCATCACACTAAAGTGGTGGCATTACAAAGACCACAATCACTTTCTTCCCATTTCCTTGGCTGGTGTATTCTAAAACCCTTGCTGAACATATTTTTTTACTCATTCAAGTTCAATAATGAATGGGCCAAAGGAATGCTAATCATGAAGATTAATCCCACAAATTACTTCTCAAAATCGCATCATAGTCTGAACAAACACCACTTGGAGTGCTGCTTTGTGAAACATTGTCTCAGTCCACGCCAATAGTTTCTGAATATTTGTGATTCACCCACCCACTCGATTAGACAACATGCTAACAATGAGTAACAGAAAAAGACCTGGTAATCAACTGACATGGAGAATAAGTGGTTTAATTACCATGGAATGAATGTTTGCACTGCTTTCAACTACTCAGTTATGCGTTGAAGAATGTCCGGAGGTAATCTATTTACAACACACAAATGGCAATGACCTTGCACAACAGTATCTGCATGAGATAGTCCAGAGTAGAGGAGTTCAGCTCTTTTCGTGCACCATAGCAATACTGTAGGAGGCTGGACTGGCTTGTAGTGAGTACCAAGGGGTACTTACACCTTGCACCAGGCCCAGGTATCCCTTATTAGTGTATAGGGTGTCTAGCAGCTTAGGCTGATAGATAATGGTAGCTTAGCAGAGCAGCTTAGGCTGAACTAGGAGACGTGTGAAGCTACTACAGTACCACAAGTGTCACTTGCACAATATCATAAGAAAACACAATACACAGTTATACTAAAAATAAAGGTACTTTATTTTTATGACAATATGCCAAAGTATCTCAGAGTGTACCCTCAGAGTGAGGATAGCAAATATACACAAGTTATATGTACACAGTACTAAAAATATGCAGTATAGTCTTAGAAAACAGTGCAAACAATGTATAGTTACAATAGGATGCAATGGGGACACATAGGGATAGGGGCAACACAAACCATATACTCCAAAAGTGGAATGCGAACCACGAATGGACCCCAAACCTATGTGACCTTGTAGAGGGTCGCTGGGACTATTAGAAAATAGTGAGAGTTAGAAAATTAGCCCTCCCCAAGACCCTGAAAAGTGAGTGCAAAGTGCACTAAAGTTCCCCAGAAGACAAAGAAGTCGTGATAGAGGAATAATGCAGGAAAGACACAAACCAACAATGCAACAACTGTGGATTTCCAATCTAGGGTACCTGTGGAACAAGGGGACCAAGTCCAAAAGTCACAAGCAAGTCGGAGATGGGCAGATGCCCAGGAAATGCCAGCTGCGGGTGCAAAGAAGCTTCTACTGGACAGAAGAAGCTGCGGTTTCTGCAGGAACGAAAAGGGCTAGACTTCCCCTTTGGTGGACGGATCCCTCTCGCCTTGGAGAGTCGTGCAGAAGTGTTTTCCCGCTGAAAGGACGCCAACAAGCCTTGCTAGCTGCAAATCGTGCGGTTAGCGTTTTTGGATGCTGCTGAGGCCCAGGAGGGACCAGGAGGTCGCAAATTGGACCAGGAGAGAGAGGGGACGTCGAGCAAGACAAGGAGCCCTCTCTGAAGCAGGTAGCACCCGGAGAAGTGCCAGAAACAGGCACTACGAGGATGCGTGAAACGGTGCTCGCCGAAGTTGCACAAAGGGGTCCCACGTCGCCGGAGACCAACTTAGAAAGTCGTGCAATGCAGGTTAGAGTGCCGTGGACCCAGGCTTGGCTGTGCACAAAGGATTTCCGCCGGAAGTGCACAGGGGCCGGAGTAGCTCAAAAGTCGCGGTTACCAACAATGCAGTCTGGAGTGGGGAGGCAAGGACTTACCTCCACCAAACTTGGACTGAAGAGTCACTGGACTGTGGGAGTCACTTGGACAGAGTTGCTGGATTCAAGGGACCTCGCTCGTCGTGCTGAGAGGAGACCCAAGGGACCGGTAATGCAGCTTTTTGGTGCCTGCGGTTGCAGGGGGAAGATTCCGTCGACCCACGGGAGATTTCTTCGGAGCTTCTGGTGCAGAGAGGAGGCAGACTACCCCTACAGCATGCACAAGCAGGAAAACAGTCGAGAAGGCGGCAGGATCAGCGTTACAGAGTTGCAGTAGTCGTCTTAGCTACTTTGTTGCAGGTTTGCAGGCTTCCAGCGCGGTCAGCAGTCGATTCCTTATCAGAAGGTGAAGAGAGAGATGCAGAGGAACTCGGATGAGCTCTTGCATTCGTTATCTAAAGTTTCCCCAGAGACAGAGACCCTAAATAGCCAGAAAAGAGGGTTTGGCTACCTAGGAGAGAGGATAGGCTACTAACACCTGAAGGAGCCTATCAGAAGGAGTCTCTGACGTCACCTGGTGGCACTGGCCACTCAGAGCAGTCCAGTGTGCCAGCAGCACCTCTGTTTCCAAGATGGCAGAGGTCTGGAGCACACTGGAGGAGCTCTGGACACCTCCCAGGGGAGGTGCAGGTCAGGGGAGTGGTCACTCCCCTTTCCTTTGTCCAGTTTCGCGCCAGAGCAGGGGCGAAGGGGTCCCTGAACCGGTGTAGACTGGCTTATGCAGAATTGGGCACATCTGTGCCCAAGAAAGCATTTCCAGAGGCTGGGGGAGGCTACTCCTCCCCTGCCTTCACACCATTTTCCAAAGGGAGAGGGTGTAACACCCTCTCTCAGAGGAAGTCCTTTGTTCTGCCATCCTGGGACAAGCCTGGCTTGACCCCAGGAGGGCAGAAACCTGTCTGAGGGGTTGGCAGCAGCAGCAGCTGCAGTGAAACCCTAGAAAAGGCAGTTTGGCAGTACCAGGGTCTGTGCTACAGACCACTGGGATCATGGAATTGTCCCAATAATGCCAGGATGGCATAGAAGGGGCAATTCTATGATCTTAGACATGTTACATGGCCATATTCGCAGTTACCATTGTGAAGCTACATATAGGTAGTGACCTATATGTAGTACACGCGTGTAATGGTGTCCCCGCACTCACAAAGTCCGGGGAATTGGCCCTGAACAATGTGGGGGCACCTTGGCTAGTGCCAGGGTGCCCTCACACTAAGTAACTTTGCACCTAACCGTTACCAGGTAAAGGTTAGACATATAGGTGACTTATAAGTTACTTAAGTGCAGTGTAAAATGGCTGTGAAATAACGTGGACGTTATTTCACTCAGGCTGCAGTGGCAGGCCTGTGTAAGATTTGTCAGAGCTCCCTATGGGTGGCAAAAGAAATGCTGCAGCCCATAGGGATCTCCTGGAACCCCAATACCCTGGGTACCTCAGTACCATATCCTATGGAATTATAAGGGTGTTCCAGTAAGCCAATGTAAATTGGTAAAATTGGTCACTAGCCTGTTAGTGACAATTTGAAAGAAATGAGAGAGCATAACCACTGAGGTTCTGATTAGCAGAGCCTCAGTGAGACAGTTAGTCACTACACAGGTAACACATTCAGGCACACTTATGAGCACTGGGGCCCTGGAGAACAGGGTCCCAGTGACACATACAACTAAAACAACATATATACAGTGAAAAATGGGGGTAACATGCCAGGCAAGATGGTACTTTCCTACAAATATCTTCTTGGATGGCTTCAAACTAAGCTACTCGGTGTGAGTTGCTTTTGAGGCACTGTTGAACACCTGCCTTAACACAGTTGTTACATGCCATAGAAGTCTCAAGAACTAAGATTATCCACAGATCTCAGGTGAGCAGGTGCAATGAAGTCCCACAGCCAAAAGCCTGGAGGATCTCTTCTTCTACGTTCATGCGAAAGTTAAGAAACTGGGATGTGCTCAGTATTCAACTACAAAAACATGAAGTGCAGCCAGCAAGTGCGGGACAGCAATTTTCTGCTCCTATTCTCCAAATGTGCTCTGTCCTCTAAAGTCCCCAAAACTCTCAATAAGTAATGCCAAGTGGGCACATGCCAGCAATATTTGAAAATGAAATCAACTTGCCTTAAGTAAAATTGGACTGACATTTGTTATGCACCAATTGGCTAACATTTACTTTTCTTAAGTGACATGTAATTATCAACTTATTACAATTTCGCTCTGCTTGAAGTCATGCCTACTCTTCTTTAAAAATGTTTTCAAGTGCTATATAGTCATTTGTAAAATTATGGCACAGGTGTCCTCCATTTCTTTTTATACCTTCTTTTAAAAATATTAAAATACATATTTTTTCAGTTTTTGATGCACGTTACGCTTCCCTGATAACTCGCAACAGTGTGAGCAGTCACCATTAAGGAAGTATTTATGCATCATTTTGCATTCTACATTTAATTTATATTTACATTACCTGTGTTTTCTATGGCATGCATAAGGAGTATGTTACTTACATTGTAAGCATCTGTTGGTAGTGCTGCAGATTCACCTGCAGGCCGCCCCTGCCATCTAGTGTTGGGCCCGGACTTTACAACTTGTTTTTCTCAAAAAAAGTTATTCGGTTTTACATGTCTAAAACAAGATATCTGCCTGCAAATTGAAATCACAACAACAAATAAATCTACTGTTTCGCATAGGGCCCATCTGACCGATTACAAGGATTATCTGTAAAACTAACAAGTCATGGTAGTGAGAATCCATTACATTTTGAGGCGATAGTGATTCCACCATTTCTTCCACACTCGCTCGCATTTCCAGGGACCTACCTATGCATTGTATATCATCTCTTCAAATTTGTCACACCAGTCCATAACACTGGTCCATGGCTCCACTGCAGGGGCTCCAGAGGATCTACAATGGTGAGCAGTGTCAGCTTAGCAATCTGCAGTCCATGGTCAATCAATGTCATATCGATTCAGCGCCCACCCATGTCAAGACTGCCCAATAGTTCCAGACTCGGGTTTGCCTCGAGCTATATGTTCGTAATGTTAGACAGGGTACAGGTGATGGTGACTTAGTAGGCTTGTATAACTGGCTATTGCCAAACCATATGGAAAGTCACCCATTGGTTCTTTGCATCAAGAAAACGCGGATGAGCCAGCGATGCCCGTGCACCACATTCTATAGAGCGATAAGTAGGCTTGAAGACGATATTTGAACTGCATGTAGCAAAGCCTGACAGTGATTGCCAAGGTACGACGGGTAATGCAGATATCTCTCCAATCTGCCTCGTCCAACTATACCACCTGGGTCTCCCATTTGGCATTTGGCGTAGGCATTCAAGGACAAAGGTGAGTGAATAATCAAAATTTATATATTTGTGAGACCCTGTCCTTACCCAAGGGGCCCATAAGAAATTTGTTTTCAAGGGGACTGTATTCTGAAATGTCCGCTGAGTACGATAGGGTAGGATGTGTCGTAGATGCAGATATCAGTAAAACAGTGAGGTACGCGCATATAGAACTCTAATTGAAGCTCTTAAAATGATTTCATATGGTTCCTGGTCCAGATGTCACCTATTTGTGATGGGCCTACAAGGTCCCCATCCCCGGAACAGTCAATAAGGATACTTGTAGGCGCCAGGTCCCCTCCCATAATGGAGTTTCAACATTTAGTGTTTGGTTCCATTTAGTCCACCGGAGTGTAGCATTCCAAGCTCTGAGTGCTGTTTGGGTTATTTCTCCTCAAAGAATTTTTGTTGCCGTCATGACATCAAGACTCCTCCTCTTCGAGCGAATGTGCTTGCTCAACGACTCCAATGTTCGATTATTTTTCCCACTCTTATGGCGAGTGAGAATGAAGCTAGTGAAGATATATCGAAGATCAAGTTTTATATGTGTAAGACTAAAAATATATGCCCTTTTTTAAACATGATATCTGACACCACAGAATGCCTGCCAGGATAGCGGAAGGGTGCATGTGAATCTGCAGCACTACACTTTACAAATAGATTCTTACAAGTTAAGTAGTATACTCCATTCATAGCATATTTTGGTCGCAAATACACATGCAATGAATAGACTGTAAAGCAGTTTTCTTCCTTAAGTGGCTTTAGGCATCGGCTGGTGCAATGTCTGGAATAAAGTTCTTCTTGTCTTGCTTGGGCATAAACATAGTAGTATTTGGTAAATGTATGTGGATTAGCCCAAGTAGCTGCCTTACAAATGTCAGCTAAAGTAATGTTCCATCAAAATGCTAAAGAAGCACCTTTCTTTCTAGTAGAATGTGCTTGTGGAACTGATGGTAATGTATGTTTGGCTTTAATGTAACATATCTGTATGCATTTTACTATCCATTGTGCAATCCCTGCTTTTGAAATTGTGTTTCCTTTTCTAGGGTTGGAGAAGCCAACAAATAACTGCTTTGTTTTCCTAAAGGTTTTAGTCCTATCAAACAAGTTACCTACTTTAGGTAACAAAGTATCTGGTAGAGACATTTTAGTTGCAGATTCCTTACCTTAGAATTTACCCCAGGCATCAGTCTGGAACTGGAGATTTTTCATCGAGCAGTACCCCTGCACGCCATCAGGTGGCATCGATCGACTCTGCATCCGTCGTTGGCATCATGGTCGCCAGATACGTCGTCGCAGGACGTATATAGGCACCACCCCGGCGCGCTGACGTAAGTTTCTTTTCATGGCTTTCCACACCAAAGCACAGTGATATATAGAATACTGACTTAGGTGCACCAAAACTAGGGCCCTAAAAGGGAAGTTCCTGTCCTTAGAAATCAGTTCGCAGAGACAGGGAGAAATGGTGGGTCAGTAAGAAATCTGCAACTAGAATATGTCTGAACCAGATAATTTGTTACGAAGGTAAGTAACTTGTTCATGTGATAGAGACTTCTAGTTGCTAGTTACTTAACTTAGAATAGATACCCAAGCAATACCATCCCCCAGATGGGTCTGCGAACCAAGATAATACTAAGAAGCCCTTCAGGACCGATTGGCCAAAGTATCCATCCCTGCGGACCGACTGTCCAGGGAGTAATGAGTAATGTTTTGTGAACGTGTGCGAAGACAACCATGCTGCTTCCTAGCAGATATACAGGACTGGAACTCCACGTGCTAACACAGTGGTTGCAGCCGTTGCTATGGTAGCGTGTGCGTGCAAACCCTCCTGGGGTTGCTTTCTCTTCTGCACTGCCCAACCTTTCTTCATACCCACATAATCAACAACGAGTTGATCATCCACCTGGTACTCTTTGGTACGATTGAGATAGAATGTCAATGTCTTTTTAGGCCCAGGTGGAGGAATCTCTCTTCTTACTCAGAAGGATGTGGAGGTGCATAAAAAGTAGGCAAGGTGATGGATTGGACTTCATTAAAGGGTGTGACCACTTTTGGCAAATAGGAAGGCCTGGTACGAAACATCACCTGTCTGGATGGATGGAAATGAAAGGTGGCTTCGAGAAAAGGGCCTGTAGCTCACTCACTCTGCAAGCAGAGGTGATGGTGACTAGAAAGGTGGTCTTTAACGTAAGAGGCCAAAGTGGACAATTATGAAGAAGCTCGAAGGAGCACACATCAAGAAGGTAAGAACCAAGTTCATATCCCATTGGGGCATTATAAACGGAGGAGGAAACATATGGTTAAGACCCTTTGGAAATCTACCAACAATGGGGGACTTAATCAAGGACGGTTGGTCAGGCAATCTGAGTAAAGGCGAGACGGCAGACAAACAATCCCTTAGGGTGCCTAGAGCAGAGCCCTGCTGGGCCAGAGAAAGAACAAACAAAAGAACCTCAGAAAGACAGGCAGAAAGGGGGGGGGGGGGGGGGGGGGGGGGGGATCAACGGACTTGTCTGTACACCATGCCACAAATTTATTCCAAAGACTGGCATATACCATTTTGATGGAGGGATGCCTCAATCCCCATGCAAGGCGGCTAAGATCGGACAGGTTTGGGAGGAGAATCGTCCCCTGCTGCTGCGACAGAAGATCCTATAGAAGAGGCAGTCTGAGTGGAGGATCGATGGCCACGCTCAAGAGCTTGGGATACCAGATTCTTCATGCCCAGTGGGGAGCCGCAAGAATGACATGGGCCCGGTCGTTCTTGATCTTCTTGAGAACTCTGGGCAGAAGTGGTACTGACGCAAAGGCATAAAGGAGGCTTGAGTTCCATTTGAGATGAAAAGCGCTGCCGAGCGAGTGCCACCTTAGAAACTCCAGCACGCAAAACAGCCAACATTACACGTTCTCTGCAGAGGCAAACAGATCTAAACAAGGTTCTCCCCACTGCTGAAAGAAACCCTGCACCACATCTGGATGGAGATGCCATTTGTGACTGACATTGACGGCTGAGTTAGTCTTCTCTGGTGTCAGGCAGCCTGCCAAATAATACGCCACCAGGATATGCCCTGATGTTCCAGCCATGTCCAGAGGCAGAAAGCCTCTTGATAAAGGGTCCACAACCCAATCACACCCTGCTTGTTGCAGTACCATATGGCGGTGGTGTTGTCCGTGAACACCTGCACCACTTCCCCTTTTTGAGAGGGAAAGAATGCTTGCAATACAAGCCTGATCGCCCTGAGCTCCAAAAGATTGATATGGAGCTCGGACTCCAGGATAGAGGATGAAAAATCGGTATCATAGCCTGAATATTCTGAACTCGACGCTCGGGAAGATAGGCCTGAAACTGCACTGTATCCAGAACAAATCAGATGGAAGGGAGCATCTGAGAGGGAGTCAGCTGTGACTTCGGCATATTTATAGTGAAGCCCAGCGAATGCAGGAGGTCCGCTGTAGTCTGGAGGTTGGAGATGACAGCCTGGGGCAATCTCGTCTTCAACAACTAGTCGTCAAGGTTGGGGAAGACTGAAACCCCCGACCTGTGCAAATTGGCTGCGACCACCACCATCAGCTAAGTGAACACCTGAGGAGCGCTAGTAAGGCCAAAAGGGAGCACGGTAAACTGAAAATGCTTGTGGCCTACCATGACCCACAATTAACGCCTGTGGGCAGGCAGGACGGCAATATGAAGATATGCATCCTGCAAGTCCAACGCTACCATCCATTCTTCTGGTTCCAGGGCAAGTAGAACTTGAGCCAGAGTGAGCATTTTGAACCTCTCCTTTTTGAGGAAGAGATTTAGGTGCAGGAGGTCTAGGATAGGAAGGAGGCCCTTGTCCTTCTTGGGCACCAGAAAGTAGCGAGAATAACAGCCAGGGCCCACTTCTGGCACAGGGACCCTCTCTATGGCTCCCTTGGCAAGGAGACGTAACCTCCTCACGGAGAAGTGCCATGTGATCCTCCGTAATCCTTTTGCATGATGGTGGTATGGATGGAGGGGTAGTCTTGAAGGGGAGGGAGTAAGTAGCCCCTTCGGAGTATTTGCAAAACCGTCCTGTCTGACATGATGTTTTCCCAGTGGGGCAGGTGATGGTGAATCCTGCATCCAACTGGCCCATGATGGGGAAGCGTCAGACTAGGAAGGATTGGAGGCTGCAGGGGAACAGGTGGTAGACTTGGCTGACCACTGGCCCCCTGATCTACGAGGAAGTTGGATCCCACGTCCCCGGCCACGCAGAGGCTGTGCAGCATGTGCGGCACGGGGGCTTAAGGGAAAGGTACGTGGTTAGGTGCCCCTTTTGTAGCTACAAAAGGGGCAAAAAGCAGACTGAGGGGGGCAAGGGGCTGCTGCGAGGCCCATGGATTGATCCGTAGCCTGGAACTACTTAAATCGCTCGAGTGCGGAGTCTGCTTTGTCTCCGAAGAGACGGGTGCCATCAAAGGGCATGTCCATAAGCGCAGCTTGGACATCCACCGAAAAGCTAGACGTCCTAAACCAAGCGTGGTGCCTCAAGGCCACTGTCAATGCAACCAATCTACTTAGTGATTCTGTCATATCCAATCAAACATCGTATCATGAACCTGGCTTTGTCTCTCCCATCAGCAGCAGTCTGAGCGAGAGAGTTGCCTGGGCCTCCTCCGGAACCTGTGACTGCACTTGTGCAACCATGTCCCAATATAGTATGGGTATAGAGACCAAAAAGACATGCGGCGTGCACAGACCGCAATACCAGACTGGAGGAAGAGAACATTTTCTTCCTAATCTGATCTAGTCTTTTGGATTCCCTATCCGGGGATGCAGAAGGGAATGCACAAGAGGAGGTAGAGACTTGGATAACCAAGCTCTCCAGGATGGGACGTTGGGACAGGAAAACTGGGTTGTTAGGCACAGGCCTATGGTGGCAGGTGACTGTCTTATTAACAGGAGCCCTTCTGCTTGGTTTAAACCAAGTCCCCAGCGGTTGTATGTCAGAACAACGCATTTGGTTGCAATGCACGTCGTTACCATGCATGCCAACGAGAATGCCATTACTAAGCATATCCATTACCATGCATGTCTTTACAATGAATTACGTTGAAAAAAGCATGTGTTTTAAAGGCATATGCATGGTAAGGGTCCTAACGCGGCTCTCCGTGCCCCAGTCATTGAAAAAAATACTCCTCCCTCACCCTGAACCTTAAATTATTCCGACTCTGTCCCCCACCCTGAGCCCTAAAATCGTCTTTCCAGCCTAAGCCTAAAAACTGACCCTGCCCTAAAACCTAACTCCCAATCCCCCGCCCCCTCCCTAAAACAGTACCCCCACACACCCAGGTCCAATACCCCCCCCACCCTATACCCGAAACCCATTTCCCCCACCCTAAAACCTAACCTCCGCCCCCTCTTGCGAACAGTACATCCCCAGGCCCAATACCTACCCAAGCCCAAAAAACATCCCCCTCCCTAAAACCTAACCCCCCCCCCCCCCACCATCCTCCCCTCCCTAAAACAGTACCCCCCCCACCCCAGACCCAATCCCCCAGCCCTAAGCCCGAAAAACATCCCCTGCCCTATGAGCCAATCCCCCACCCCTCCCCAATACAGTACACTCCACCCCAAACCCAATTCTCCCCCCGCACTAAGCGCGAAAACTGTCCCCACCCAAAAACAGTACCCCTCACCGCTTGACCCAATCCCCCCCCCTTGCCAACAGTCTCCCACACCCTAAAACCTAACCCCACACCCCCTCACTAAAGCAGTACTCCCCAACCCTTCGGCCTAATCCTCCCCACCCTAAGCCCAGAAATCATCTCCCCTGCCCTAAAACCTAACCTCCACCACCCTGTACCTAAAGCAGTACACCCACAACCCTAGGCCCAATCCCTCCCCCCCCCCCGAAGCCCAAAAACCATCTCCCCACCCTAACACCTAACTCCCCCTATCCCCTCCCTAAAACCATAACCCCCAAGCCCCCCGCCCTAAACCCAAAAACCGCCTCCTCCGCCCTAAAACCCAACACCCCTCTATTCCCACCCCATCCATAAAACAGTAACCGACTGAGGAAGCAAGGCCCTCCCCAAAGTCAGAATCAGTGTTGGGTGACGTCAGTCCGGCTCTGTGTCGGAGTCAGCAATAAGTATGTAGTCGCGCGCCAGCCACAGGCCCGGCTAGTGCCGGGAGCATCGATGTCTGCACCAGGGAAGGTTGCAGTGACACGACCAGCGCAAACCTGGAAACTGATCCCTGAGTGCCCCCTAGAGCAGAGGCCAAAGCGGAACCCGAGAGGCCCCTTCTGACCCCATGGGTCCTGAAGGCACACCAACAGGGTTGGACTGCCCAAAAATTGCATGTATGGCCTCAGAACTAGTGGAGTTGGGCAGGGGTGGCACCGGCTCCAAGAACCTTAGGGAGGTGTGGAGCCGACCCAAGAAGTAGTCTCCGAGGATGGAGGCGTAGAGCGACAACGCTTCTTGTCCTGCATCATGTCATCTGGTCAACGAGGTGAAGTCGTAGAACGCTTACTCATCTTCGACTTCTTCTTATGCTTACCCAAAACATCCCAAAGATTTATAATGGGATGGCAGAGTGTGGGCACCCGAGCAGTCTCGGGACTTTCCTCTCAACAGACAGGGAGCAACATGGAGCCGAGCGCCAGGACGCAAGAACCTTTAGCGACCGCTCCCTCAAAGCCTTTGGGTTCATAGCCTGGTACTTGGAGCACGACTTTGGGTTCTGGCCATGCTCCAATCAAAGCCACACAAGGTGCGGATCAGTCATGGACATCATCCAACGACGGGAGTCACAGGGATTGAAGCTAGTCCTTAGTGATGCCTTATTGACGTACCCAAAGTCAAAAAAGCTTTGACAAAAGTCAAAAAGGCAAGTCAAAATGTGACTGTAGGGGTAGCTCTTTTTTTGATCTGTGTATAGGGGGTGCAGAGAGGTCAGCTCAGGGTGGACACGTTAACAGAGTCACCTGGGGGTCCTCTCTGACTAATTGGTTTCTCTGGACACGGGGTGGGGGCGTCTGGTGCAAAGTAGTGGGGACTCGCGCTTCTGGAGTGAGGTGGGAGTCCCTTTTAAAGGTGGATGTATTTTCTTCTGGTTAAGCAGAGCCGCTGCCCACGGGTGTTCTTGGTCCTCGGTGTTGCAGGCAGTCCCCTGGAGGCTTTTCAGGGGTCGCTGGTCCTGTAGAACACAACGCTTTTCGGTTGCAGAATCTTTGCAGGGTCTTTGAAGCAGGAGACAGGCTGGTAGGGCTGGGGCCAAGTCAGATGTCATCTCCTTCTCTGCAGGGTTTTCAGCTCAGCAGTCCTTCTTCTTGTGCGGTTGTAAAGAATCACAAGAGCTGGGTTCAGGGTTGCCCCATAATACTGATTTTAGGGGTGTGTTAGGGTCAGAGGGCAGTAGCCAATGACTACTGTCCCCCGAGGGTAGCTACACCCTCCTTGTGCCCACTCCCTCTGGGGAGGGAAGCACATCCCTATTGGTCCTAATCCTCCAAAGCAAGATGGAGGATTGCTCAAGGAGGGGGTGATCCCTCCTTTTTTTTTTTTTTTTTTTCTTCTTTTTACATTATCACTCCAGACTTGCTGCCAAAAGTGGGGGCTCGTCCGGAGGACGGGCATCGTAACACCAGGCTTGAGCCCTTGAGGCTCACCGCCATGTGTTACAGTTCCTGCAGGGGAGAGGTGTGAAGCACCTCCACCTAGGACAGGCTTTGTTTCTGACCACAGAGTGCACAAAGGCACTCACCCTTTGTGGTCAGAAACCTGTCCGGAAGTGGCAGGCTAGCACAGATCGGTCAGCCATGTGCTACCAGTTAGGCTAACATACAGGGGGCATCTCTAAGATGTCCTCTGTGTGCCTTTTTCCAATAAATCCCACACTGGCATCTTTGTGTTTTTATTGTGCTGAGAAGTTTGATACCAAACTTCCCAGTATTCATTGTAGCCATTACGGTGCTGTGGAGTTCGTAATGAAAAACTCCCAGACCATATACTCAGTATGGCTACCTTGCACTTACAATGTCTTAGGATACACTTAGTTACTGTAGGTGCTCAGAGCTCATGCAGCTACGCTCTCACCTGTGGTATAGTGCACCCTGCCTTAGGAATGTAAGGCCTGCTAAAGGGGTAACCTACGTATGCCACAGGCAGTTGTTTGTGGGCATGGCACTCTGAGAGGAGTGCAAAGTCGACTTTGCCTTATCTCCCCACCAGCACACACAAGCTGCCTCTACTGAGTGAGGGGTCCCTGGGGGTGGCATAATACATGCTGCAGCCCTTAGGGACCTTCCCTGGCCACAGGGCCCTCGGTACCAAGGGATGTAACTGTGTCCCAGGGCTGTACCAATTGTGGAAACAAAGGTACAGTTTTAGGGAAAGAACACTGGTGCTGGCGCCTGGTTAGCAGGGTCCCCAGCACACTTCCATTCACAGCTGGCATCAACACTAGGCCAAAAGTGGGGAGTGACCATGCCAACAGTGGCATTTTCCTACATACGCCTTTCCACCTCTCCCACTCATTCCTTTTGTAGTAAGGAAACAGTAATCTCTGAAGATTATGATGTTAGTAGCACCCCTTGGGTGAGACAATCCTGGTACACAATACTGCAGGAATTGTCCCTAGTACCTCACAAGAAGCTTACTAACACACCTGGCCTTGTTACTCACAGCAGCAGCAGCAGAATCCGGCATCCCAAAACCAAACAACTGAACCTCCAAATTTGGCTCCTGATGTCATAGAATTCAGATACATGCACCTGCCTCCAGAGTGTATGGACATTCTTAAAGAGACACAGAGTCCAGCACCTAGAGCATGCTATGCAGCTAAATGGAAAAAATGTGTCCATTACTTTATGGCTAAAAACATAGACCACTGTGCACCCATGGTACAGCAAATAGTATGTTATCTCCTACATATCCAAAAATCACAGCTAGCATACACTTCCATACGACTGCACCTTGCCGCAATTGTAGCATATCTGCAGAATCGTAACCAAAGTCTCTTTTTGAGTGCCAATCATTAAAGCTTTCATGGAAGGGCTTAAAAGAATAATCCCTCCACGAGCACACCCCGCACCCATCCAAGAATGTCATTTAAATGTACTTAAAAGATTTATGTCCACAACTTTTGAACCTTTTGCATTCCTGCCCCCTACAGTTCCTGTCATGAAAGGTTTCTTGGTAGCTGTCTCATCATCATTGAGAAGAGTTAGGAAATTACATGCCTTCACAATACAAGAACTATACTTTGTTTTCCAAGACAAAGTGCAACTACAGATGAATCCAAAGGTTTCTTCCCAAGTCTTATTTCCTTTTTGTTTAAATCAGACACTAGACTGTTCTTTATGAAACCAGATAAAGATGTTTGAAAACATTGCTGTATCACATTATCTGATAAGAGACTTCTACAGGGAGTGCAGAATTATTAGGCAAATGAGTATTTTGACCACATCATCCTCTTTATGCATGTTGTCTTACTCCAAGCTGTATAGGCTCGAAAGCCTACTACCAATTAAGCATATTAGGTGATGTGCATCTCTGTAATGAGAAGGGGTGTGGTCTAATGACATCAACACCCTATATCAGGTGTGCATAATTATTAGGCAACTTCCTTTCCTTTGGCAAAATGGGTCAAAAGAAGGACTTGACAGGCTCAGAAAAGTCAAAAATAGTGAGATATCTTGCAGAGGGATGCAGCACTCTTAAAATTGCAAAGCTTCTGATCGTCGAACAATCAAGCGTTTCATTCAAAATAGTCAACAGGGTCGCAAGAAGCGTGTGGAAAAACCAAGGCGCAAAATAACTGCCCATGAACTGAGAAAAGTCAAGCGTGCAGCTGCCACGATGCAACTTGCCACCAGTTTGGCCATATTTCAGAGCTGCAACATCACTGGAGTGCCCAAAAGCACAAGGTGTGCAATACTCAGAGACATGGCCAAGGTAAGAAAGGATGAAAGACGACCACCACTGAACAAGACACACAAGCTGAAACGTCAAGACTGGGCCAAGAAATATCTCAAGACTGATTTTTCTAAGGTTTTATGGACTGATGAAATGAGAGTGAGTCTTGATGGGCCAGATGGATGGGCCCGTGGCTGGATTGGTAAAGGGCAGAGAGCTCCAGTCCGACTCAGACGCCAGCAAGGTGGAGGTGGAGTACTGGTTTGGGCTGGTATCATCAAAGATGAGCTTGTGGGGCCTTTTCGGGTTGAGGATGGAGTCAAGCTCAACTCCCAGTCCTACTGCCAGTTCCTGGAAGACACCTTCTTCAAGCAGTGGTACAGGAAGAAGTCTGCATCCTTCAAGAAAAACATGATTTTCATGCAGGACAATGCTCCATCACACGCGTCCAAGTACTCCACAGCGTGGCTGGCAAGAAAGGGTATAAAAGAAGGAAATCTAATGACATGGCCTCCTTGTTCACCTGATCTGAACCCCATTGAGAACCTGTGGTCCATCATCAAATGTGAGATTTACAAGGAGGGAAAACAGTACACCTCTCTGAACAGTGTCTGGGAGGCTGTGGTTGCTGCTGCACGCAATGTTGATGGTGAACAGATCAAAACACTGACAGAATCCATGGATGGCAGGCTTTTGAGTGTCCTTGCAAAGAAAGGTGGCTATATTGGTCACTGATTTGTTTTTGTTTTGTTTTTGAATGTCAGAAATGTATATTTGTGAATGTTGAGATGTTATATTGGTTTCACTGGTAATAATAAATCATTGAAATGGGTATATATTTGTTTTTTGTTAAGTTGCCTAATAATTATGCACAGTAATAGTCACCTGCACACACAGATATCCCCCTAACATAGCTAAAACTAAAAACAAACTAAAAACTACTTCCAAAAATATTCAGCTTTGATATTAATGAGTTTTTTGGGTTCATTGAGTACATGGTTGTTGTTCAATAATAAAATTAATCCTCAAAAATACAACTTGCCTAATAATTCTGCACTCCCTGTAGTTGCAGATTCCTTACCTTACAATTTCCCCCAGGTGTCAGTCTGAATCCAGTGATTTTACATCGAGCAGTACCCCTGAGCACCATCAGGTGGAGTCGGTCGTTTGCATTGTGGCCGCCAGAAATGACGTTGCTTCTCATATTTAGGCGCCACTTGATGCGCTGACATCAGTACTTTTCTTTCTGCGCCAGCCTATACACGGAGCCCGCCGACTTTCCGCTTCTGGCCGCGGCTGTACCGCCGCGGTCAGAATGCCCGGCGGTGCACCGCCAGCCTGTTGGCGGTGCTACCGCGGTCATTCACCCTGGCGGTTTTTACCGCCAGGGTTAGAATGACCCCCTTTGTGCTGTTACCTCCAAAGGGCACCTTGAACTGGCAATGATGTCCACTTACCATGAATCCTAGGTACCGACGATGTGCTGTGTGAATGGGGATGTGAACGTAAGCATCCTTCTGGTCAAGTGGCGCTATGGAGTGGTCTTCCTGAGGCAAAGGGATCACATCCAGCAGTGTTATCATATGGAAGTGTTCTGATAATATATACTGATTGAGAAGGCAGAGATTCAGTATTGGCTTCAGTGTGCTGTCCTCCTTTAGTATCAAGAAGTACAGGGAATGCATGCCTCTCCTGGGTTGTTCTTTTGGAACTATCTCCATGACATCTTTTACCAGCAGAGATTTCACCTCCTTGAGAATGAGGAGGTGTTGAGAGTTGAGTGTCTTCATGATGGTATGCTTGGAGGTTGTGAAGTAAATTCTAGGCAGCACCCATTTGTGGAATGTTATTTTGGGCCAGAGGTGATGGTACTGCTATAGTCTTCACCAGACAGGTGGCGTGTGATCGGGGGAAGTTGTGGAGAGTCACTGTTTTGAGGTAGAGGTGCCCCTTTAGGGAGTACCTTTATATTTCCCCCTTTGACTACCTCTTTTGTATCCACATCTATACTATCCCCTATCACTTTGCTGGTGGCATGCCTGCTGTTGTTTCTGGTAGGACTGTGTGTTAGTGGTGGCTTTAGCTGCACCCCATCCTGAAACCTGCGAAAGGACTGCTATCTAGGTGCTGTGAACGGTAGGACCCCCCCCCCCCATTGATTTCACGGTTTCAGAGTCTTTTTTATTTTTTTCTAATTGGGTATCTACCTCCGAAGAGGTATTCCCCATTATAGGGACGTTTAAGAAGTGTTGCTGAACTTCAGGATTAAAGCCTGATATGCGTAGCCAAGCATGCCTGCGTAGAACAACTGAGGAGCTGATTCTTCATGCAGCAGCATCTGCACTGTCCAAGGTGCAGTGACTCGTTGTATTGCAGGTTTGTTCGCCCTCCAACACCAATTCCTCAGCTCTTTCTTTATACTGATCTGTGAGATGTTTAACAGCTCCTCTATGTCATCCCAAACTACTCTGATATAACATGAGAGTAGGCCGACTTAATTGGCTTTGCGGCAATGACTGGCACGTCCTACCGTCACTCGTTTGCCCTGCTGCATCTATTAGGTTACTCTCCTTATCCAGAAGAGATGTGTTACCTGTACTTTGGAAAACTGCCTTTTTCTTAGCTCTTGTGACTTCGATAGGTGTACCTTAACATAGAGCAGATTATTAGGTGCAGGTTTCTATTTTCGCTCAAGGTTTTAAAAACCTTGTCTTAACTGGGTCTTTAAATACTGCTGTGGAAACTTTAAGCTTTGACCCTATCATGACAACTGCGCTTAGTCTTGGAGTTTGTTTCGGCTGAAACCTTCCTCCTTTGGGGTGTGCATCTGAACTTAGTGTGCTCCAACGCTCAGCTGAGTATCACAATGATAAGAAGTTGAGTCATCTGGTAGTGAGGCTTCAGCTGGTGCCAGTACATCTATGTCTAGGTCTGGTTGAACAAAGTCCTAATTGTACCATGGACCTGGAGTACCTAGTAACATTCCCTCAAAGTCATCATCCTGAGTGTACTGTGCAGGGATGCTGGTATCAATATCATCTGAGTGTGTGGAAACTGGCGACATGGATAGTGGTGAAGAGTCTAGTGGCATAGAGCAAGTTGTTTCGTGTTCCATAGTCTTTTTTTTTTTTTTTTTTTGCTTTGGAGGAGGTTGGGTTTGACCCACGTCCTGCCGTATCCCTTCCTTTACTGCTTGATTTTCCTGGTTAATGCTCAGCCTACTAAAGTATTTTCCTGTTCGTAAGTCCTTGGAGGTTTTCAAAGATATTGCCCTCATACTAGGGGTTTACTGTGACTGGATCCTTGTGATCTGGCAAGTCCTTTTTTGCTTTGTACTTCTGTGGAGCCGGAGCAAAGCCATTGCTGTTGATGGCTTCAATGCCGATGTCTTTTTATGTATCAACATCAATGATGCTTCTGTACTCAATGTTATATGTCTAGTTGACTCCGACGACTTTGCCGGCACCAAAGAAGTATGGTTTTGCTTGGCGTCTAAGGCTATACAGGCATCAATGGCTTTGTCGGCAGCAAATGCTGCTCTGGCTTTGAGGGCTGAATGTCCCCTCCAGGTTTGCCCTGAGCTCAATCTGGATTGAGGCCATCGTCCTTTCTCAGCTCCAAAGGTTGCTTGGTGTCGATCAGAGCCCGACGGCTGTGGTGCACTAAGGCGGTGTTGAATGGCATTGTAGGTAATTATGGGGTGTGTGTGGGTGGGTCTGATGACCAAGCACTCGTAGCCCTTGGAGTGTCTTCATTCTGAGCCCTGATCCGGTAGTGATGGTATCTTCATGGGTGGAGGCAGGGAGGGAGGGTTGATCCTGTTCTTCTTCTTCGTGCTGTTCGCCGTCTTCAGACAACATAATGTGGACTATACAAGAGGAAGTCACTTTTGCCATCATCTTCCGATTCTTTGCATACGTTGATCAACTAGGCGTCGATTGCGAGGGGTTTACTTGTTCTTGAACAGATTGCAGGCTGTACAATCCTGTTAGTTATGCTCTGGCAACAGGCAGAGGTTGGAGACGGCATGCTGATTCGAGTATGCACACTTCGCCACACACAGTGGGCACTTTAGAAAATGTTTTTTGTTTTTTTTTTACCCTCCATTACCCAGAACTGAGCATTCTCGGCGGCACAGAGAAGTGTTATGGTCAAGGCAGCTGCCGAGCTGGAGGTTCCGAAGAAAGTCACCGGATACAGTGTCGATGACCACTGCACGGTATCATCGTTCAACTTAGCTGCAATGCTAGCAATCCAAGCCATATGGAGGAAAAATATCAAACAATAGAGCCGTTGAGCATGTGCATTCACTCAAAGAGGAACAGTCTCATTGTCAGGTCGGCAACAAATAATTTTTCGATAAAAACAAGTTGTAAAGTATGGGGCCAACACCAGATGGCATGAGCGTGTATAATGTGTTTCTGCAGCTAACACAAGCTACAAATAAATTCTGCCCCTGGAACAATTTTCTTTTTTTGTCTTGGGATCCTAGGGGTTAGCAGCAATTCATGATCCATTTTGTGTCTCCTGGTAGGCATTTACCATCACTGATTTGAAACGCGTTTGTGATGATCTAACATAAGTCTATTCAAGGTCACTTAAAAACTCTAAGCAGCTTTTTAATTAATTCAATGATTTCAGCACTTAACAAATCCTTTCTCCTCATTCTCTCGGGTGATATGTTGCTGGTTTCTTGGCATGTTTGTTGCTGTATTGATTCAATTCCGAAGAAACCAGGTGCACGCTGACAGCTTATATAACATTTGCATGGGATTTTGATCTCTCACTATCACCTCAGAGGATGAGCAGAAAACAGTTGTAACATGTGAAGAGAACATCAGAGATTAGGAAGAGCGATTAGTACACCAAGAAAACCGCAAATCTCCATAGACACATTTTAGTAAAGCCAGAAAGAATATCAGACAAGGGACAGAAGTTGTAATGCAACATATCAGAAACTGACTCTTTTCAAGATCTGGTATTTTTCTGTATCTTGAGTAGGACTGGTTGATTTGTATTCAAATAATGGCTTACTTGGACTGTTTTTGTAATAATTGGGTCCTTTGATTGTACGTTTTCCAATGCTGTTTATTTGTTAGATATTTTTAATATTGTGCGTGGACTACTGAATTCAACAATATATTTTTTGGCGATTTGGCGGTTGAGTCTCTTTTTGGACTCATGCCAATTATAAAAAGAATAAATAGGTATCTCATTAATAGATATCAGCCTGAAGCCAGTAAATAAGTGTCAGGTGCATCATTTCTGACAGGAATGGATCTGTGGTCAACTGTGTAGTTTGTATTGTTATCATATGTATTCAGTCTCACCCCTGGAGACCTATTAGCAAGCACAATCTGATATACCAAAAGTGAGGAAGTTGCAAATACAAAACCTGTGTAGACCTAACAGACTCATTGAAAAACAGTCTCGTGAAGTCTTAAATTTGGTTTTAGAGACCATAGAGATGAAGAGTAAACACACTATTCCTCCACTTGTTTAGTGTATTTCATAAGAACTCCTGTGTTAGGAAAATAAGAAGCAAAACTTCTGCTGGTCACAAAAAATACATATATAGTTGGGTCACTATTTGATAATGAAGCTCCAACGCTGGGACATTTATTTGCTGACAGCTTTTGCCCACAAGGGACATTTCCAGGACCATAGACTTAGAGTGGAATTTAAAAGGCAAATGGCCCAGCCACAACTGATATTAACTAGCTAACAAAACAAACCGTGTAAAACAAAGCAGGACATTTAAAAAGACTTATTAAAAAAAAAAGTTAACAAATTTAGTACTAACAAAAATAAGCACTATTCATGGCAAAATACACAAAATGTAAACATCACTGCAAGCTCTCAAACATTAAGTAACACAAGACCACTTTCTGGATCGATTATCCTTCCGCAAGCTTATGCACACAAAACTTTCCAGCTCACATTTTCTGCCAGTGGCAAGCTATGCCAGTAGTACAGCAGACCTGGGTGAAGACAAACAGGCTTTGCACTAAGAATTTCTTTGAGAATAGCACCTCTGTGAATCAAAGAAATTCAGTGTAGTTTTGTTTTTTACTTACTCTTCCTCATTCCCAGATTCACTATCACTGCCAAACAGATTCTGCTCATTGGTCTTGCCAGTCTCCCTCTTTCCGCTCTCTTCGTCTTCGCTATCCGACATCACATCCTTAGGCTTTGGTGCAGATTTCTCAGAAGCAGAATCACTGACAGAATCTTCACCATCGGAGAGTATGTTGCTCTTTTTTGCTGCTGAGATTGAAAAGCAAAACATTAATAATGGCATCACAAAAAGAGAGATTAGGGGAAGAGTTGGATTGTATGAAATGCAGAAAGCCAATGAACATCTGTCATAAAAATGAAATTACAGCAAATTGTACTAGTTAGGTTGCAATGTTTTTTGCCATGCTCCTGTAATAATCAAATCCTACAGGGCCAGGTATTGTTTAGGCTCTCCTAATTGCTTCCTGTTTAATAAAACCATTTCTCTACATGACCACAGAACTTTAATGCTGCTCATCATTTGTCAGCAGTGCCAAAGTTTAGCCCTACTCATTCTGTTGGATGTGAAATTGGTGCTAATCTGCCAATGCAGAGCACAGAGAGGGGACCTCCGCTGGCACAGAGATTTTTTCATCTTGCATCAATTATCACAAATGTACCTTGCTATACAGCTATTTTAACAATCCTTCAACCACTTTCTCAAAGATCATCTTTCTGACTCCTGCACCACTGTGTCTTCCTGTCTCACTGTGCGTGACTAAGGAGTGTAGCAGGATTCCTTTTTGAGGGTCAAATGACCCTTATGGCCCTACAGACATTATCTGCTAGCACGTGTGCGGCAACTTTAAGGGCAATACCCTGAGAAAAAGATCAAATCAGGGCTGCATGGATTCCAAAGGGCAGTGCTTAGCAATTATTTTGCGAACCCTGACAATAGAAATCTGAAATTCTCTGCAGGTAGAGATACAAGTTTCAACATTAAGGATGTCCGCTGCTAATAAACTGCTTTCAAAACCAGTGGCACAAATTCATTGAGGGACTGAATCTTCAGGGTTATTCAGGGATCTGCACCCATGGCACTAAGCCACTAGTGTTATAAAGTAAAATAGTCAACATATGGGTTCAGGCATGCTCATTACGTACTCTAATACATTCTACTACATGACTCTTCGACGACAAGAGCCAGTAATTTTGACATTACACAGATGCACTGGTAAAAACTACAAACAAGAACGCCTCATTTTTAGGGATCCAAGAGCTCTAACTAGCCAATTTGGAAAAATATAGAAGCTAATATGTTTTTTGGGGGGCAGGGAGGGTTGTCTTTGCTGACAAATAACAGTTTGAGAATACTTAGCATAGAATTCCTGCAACAACCTTGATAACATTGCTAATCATGCTCTCCTCTTAACCTTTACAGTGCGCTACAGAGAAAATCTAAAAAAAAAACAGGATATTCACAAATTCTACAGTACCTCTGCACCTACATAACCTCACCTCCCATTCATGCCGTCATTTGTAGTAGTTGGAAGCATATAAAAGTCTGAGTGTTATAGGAGTAATAACGTTTTTAAATGATTGTGTGACTAAGTAGGCACAGTGACACTGAACTGGTGTTTACATTTTTTGGGGGAGTGGGAAGTTATCGCCATTTGGTGAAGCATTTGACACTGCAGACTGGAAGTATTTTTGAAATATTACATTAGAACATTCTTCTTGGTTGTCAATGTATGAAGGTACTCCAAGTACTGTATTGCTCCCCACGTGTGTCCTAGAAAACAAGGATTCCATCCTTGGGTAGGCATGCTAGATGTAATTTCTTGTTTTGTACACTTTTTAATATGGTATTGCATGTGTTGAAGATCCGTTTGACATCAGGAAAAGTTTATGGCATTGTTGGGAGATCAGGCCAGTGGGAGCAGCAGAGCTGGTAGATCAGTTGAAGGCGGAACCCTTTCCTGTGCATATTGTCCTTTTTCTGGAACACCTACTGACATCCAAGTGAGCCTCAACACATCTTTAACTTGAGTTTTTGAAAGCAATTTAACTGTTTTATACATGTATGAATCTTGTAATAGTAGTACGTTTGCCAACTGTTTTTTCTGTTTTTGTATACGCCTACAAATGTCACACACCAGTTTATTTTGTCTTTATGTGTGGTGATCACAAAGCTCATCATTAGTGGACATGCATTTGAAGCCAACACACAGTAACGCTATGTATTTTAACTGAAGCGGACATAATAATTTTACTTTGTTATGTGTGTATTTTGTTTCACATAACATATTTGAACACTCAAATTTGCTTGTTTGTGTGACCCAACAGGAATTGAGTTATGCGAGTCATATTTGGGATTATGCTGATTGTTGAAGGCTTCATGTGATGGTCATGAACATTGGAATATGTTAGTTATTTGAACATAAATAAGTGTGGTGGTAGTTTAAAGACTTTGGACCAGCACTGGTGTGACTGGGCTGTGCTCATGCTGCCTTTTTGATGTGTTTCTTTAGATGGTGGTGAAATTGCAGCAGTTTGGTTTTCAAACCATAAAATAATCGGTGGTGAAGTACATTTTATGTGGGAGGTGTCACAGATGGGTACACCAGAATATGGACTGCCATTCCCTCCAGATTTCTGCATATTTTTGATAATTCCAACCAGTTCAATTTGTGGCCAGTAATCGTGGCAAACAGTCATCAGTTCACAAACATTTGCAGACCTATAAAGTACTGGTGCGTGCACCCTAAACACTTGATAAAGGCTATAATGAGAGTGTATATTGTAACACATTCACTGGCAACGTTTACCAATTCGAAGTTTTAACACGAATTGTTACAAGAGGGATCCTAACGCTAGGCAAAATACAAAAGTCCCTTAATAAAATAAAATGAAACTTTCACAAGATACTATCAACAAACATTAATAAAGCCAACAGGTCTCACCTACGAGAGCTATTGGCTTGTTCAATGTGTTTTAGCCATGTTGCACAGCAGTGCTGCTGCTGTGCAGCATGGCTGAAAGTATAAGAATAAAAGCGCTATGCTATGGCCAGCGTTTTTTGTTTTTTTTTATAAATTGCTGGCGTATACAGAGGACAGGGACTGAGGAAGGGTGTATGTGGAGGTAACAGAGAAAGTTAAAAAAAAAATGAGTTCCTTGCAGCCAGGTTGGCTGCATCACTTGCCTTTTTTTTTCTTTTTTGCGGGGCTGGAATTCCTTTATGGCTGCTCTGAGGATCGGCTCTCGAGGGAAATTCCAAAGTAGGTGCTCTATCATCATCTTCAGCAATATCACGGAGATTCTTTTTGGGGGGTATGGGGGTGGGGGGGGGGGGGGAGAGAGGAAGTTGCTTATGTACTTAAGTTTGCCTTCCTAATTTTTGAAGACCGGAGTGATTTAGTAACGAGTAGATATGGGCAATTCACAGATCTGAATTTGAAGAACTAATTCCAAACAGCAGTTTAAAAAGAAAGATACAGATTGTGTTTGGAAAGCAATTGCTTTACAGCTCAGTAGTCATAAGGCAGAACTCCCTGCAATTACGCCTGCCTGGGTGCAGTTAAGCTTTTCTACTCAGCTGTTTAATCTGCCCCTACAGTCCAGGATATCTCAGCAGTACCTCCTGCATGCAACAAGACAAAGGCCAAAATACAGGCTCCCACATCTACAGGAAACAGTTAGTTTCCCTTAAATTGATACCACTGTATAGGACCCACAGTTTACAATCATGGATATCCTAAACAGGAAGTATCCTCTTTATTTCCCCCAACCTGCGAGGGTTAGATACAACACATGGAGTAAGTCCAAGATACAAGCTCCACATCTTGCTGCAATCTGTTCAGAAATACCATCTGATTCTCCCACCTATGCCAGTATTCCAATGCCATGACTTAAGCTCCAGGAGACCTGTAGCTCATGTACAGCAGCTTCTCCAGACCTCCACCGCCTCTGAGCCCACCTTTCTTTAATAGGAGTCTTGGACTAAGCACAAAAGGCAACATTTATATTCTGTTGCAGTTTGAAATCAACATAAAGGTTTCTCTGTGGACTCTCTGAATTTCCATGTCCAAATCAATATCTAATCTATCCTGCAAGATCACCCCCTATCAGGAGTTTAATCACAAAGGTTTTCAGATCCCTTGCCTCAGTTCCCTCAGGGATACTCACTAGCCTTAAGTTACTGCACCTAGAAGGATTTTCTAACTTGTTTAGGACATCAATGAATGCTTGGTTTTGCAGTTTTGACTCATGAAGAATGCACATATCAAGTAAGGTGAGATGTCGGTAAAAGGACAACACAGCGACAGTGTGAACTGGGCACCAGAATGGATGAACTGCAGAAGCTTGGAGCCACGGTTCAGATTAAGTTTCCCGCGTTGTTGCAGATCATGTGAAAAATAAGATGTATAATCTCAGAAGCCCTGCAGAAGTGAATGTGCTAATAGAAGAAATTAAAGTGGCTGCTTAAGGTGTAGGTTGGATCGGAAAGGATTTGATATTTATAGGTGGGGGTAAACCATCCCCTCAAATGATGGATAAGAAGCCAAAGGATAAGGAAGGGGTACCACATGGCATGAGTAAGGGGGGGGTATATTGAGTGGGCAGCACTGGCGTAAAAAAAAAAAAAAAAGAAAAAAAAAAAAAAACTGAGTACGTCCTCCAATCACAAGGTTTAGTTGCAGAACACCTAAAGGATAGTGGGGCTCACATCATATAGCTGCAGGGAATCCACAGAGACCAGAGTTTAAAGCTTTCCTTAGAAGGCTCAGATGGGTACAGGACGTGGTATGTTGTGCGCAACGGGGGTGAAGGGAAAGTACGAGAGGGGTGGCCACTATTATCAGGACACATTCAGTGATTAAGCTCTTAAAGTACAATACTGATGATACTGGGAGAAGGCTGGTGTCAATCTTGTAGACTGGTAGTACACAGCTGTTGTGTACAGTGTATTATGGTCTGAACTGCAATGATCCAGTATGTCTGGCTATGTTACAACAGCATTTGCTAACAGCTCCTACACCTGTATTAGTGGGATGGGATTTTAATATTGTTTTAATTAAGAAGCTGGATAGAACATCAAGAACCAAGTGCATAAATACCCCCCAAAACCTCTTGCAAGTTGAGGGGCATGAGGGACTGGAACCCGGTAGACATTTGGCGCAGGAAGTCGCGGACCTATAAACAGTTTACCTTTTACAGCAAAAAACAGAGGCATTATTCTAAGATCGATTATTTCCTCTTAGATCAATCTCTAAATGACATGGTAGAGTCAATTGTCAATCTTCCAGCCCTGCTGTCGGATCACTGCTTTGAATGCTTAAAATTGAACCTCTCTGACAGGCCATGCTCAAGGAGATGGACATTAAATAGGGTCTTGCTTCTACAGGAGTGTGTTGGCTCAAAACCATCAGAAAAGACTGTTGAGTTTCTGTACAAAATGTGGGTACAGCTAGTCAGCCCATAATCTGGTATCCGTATAAGGCTTATCTTTGGGAGGTAAGTAATATATAAATTGGAAACGCAAACGCAGGAGGAGATGTTTAGGGCAAGAATCTTGAGGAAGGAGTTAGAGCTCCAAGGTGCAACGATAAAGCATCCCTCTATATAAAAAAAATATATTTTTATTTTTTGCTTTTCCTCTACAATTAGGAAATAGCGGAAGCTTAACAGGAAGGCAGATTGGCAAGGAAGATACAGAATAGGTGGACAGCCAGTAAGTTGCAGCATTTTGATTTGGTAAATACTGTAGCTCCAAGTTAGCCTGGAAGGCCCGGACAGCTAGAACTAGGAATTCCATACATACACTAGTGAACTCTGATACTGGAAAGGTGTTATACACCAATAATGAGATAGAGGGAGAGATCCTGAGACATGCAAGATCCCTATATAATAAGCACATTCATCCACATAAAGATAGCAATAAGAAATGGTTATCGAATAGAGACCTCCTGACAGTAACAAGGGCACAGGTTAAAGTTCTCAGTTCGGAGATTACCAAGGAGGAAATACAGAGCCAGGTTGCGAAGCTAAAAGGACAGTAAAGTGCCTGGGCCTGACAGGCTCCTTTTGGAACTTTATAAAGCTATGTTAGATACTTTGGCACAAGCACTGAAGGAACTGTTTAACGCAATCTATTTTAAGAGGAAGAAAGTGCCGCTTCTTGGTGCGAGACCACAATCATAATGGTTTTGAAGCCAGCTAAAGATACAACCAGAGCGAGTCTTACACACCAATATCACTATTAAATATGGATTTTAAGATCTTTGCAGGGGTAGTGGCCTATAGGACTGAAAATGCAGTTAGAACTACTGTACACCCCGATCAGAGGGGTTTTATCCTAGGGAGGCAGCTGAATGAACTGACTCATCTTCGGATTGGTGCCATAGATCTCTGATGCCTGAAGCCTGATGCCCAGGATGTTCTGTTGACGGTTGCAGCCCTGGATGCCAAAGGCTTTTGACAGGGTCAGTTGGAAAGTCCTTAAAAGGTTCAGATTTAACCAGATAATGATTAGAACATTACAGAGTTTTTAAGAGGCACCAGTCGAAAGGGTCTTGGTAAATGATGTATTGACAGAGAATTCAACCATTTCGAGGGGTACTAGCAAGGCTGCCCCCTTTCACCACTTCCATCTGACCTGTATATAGAACAGATTGCTCAACGGATCAGGTTATATGCCACCATTATCACATTTAGTGCTCTCGGTTTTGAAGCCAAATTGGCACTTTATGCAGATGATATCTTGCTACATACCAGTGAAATGCCTCAGTCAATATCTAAGGTAGTAGAATATGCTGAGGAGTTTGCTAATATCCCAGGGTACCAAATCAGTAAGGAAAAAAACAGAGGTTATGTCATAGGGGATGGAGGGAGGAGTACAGAATTACACAAAGCAGATTAAGTATTTGGGAATACAAATAGTGCATAAATTGGAGGATAGCCTCCTGATAAATTTGGGGAAAAAGTCAGCAGTGAAGTAGAAAAGCTCCTGATGAGATGGAACAATTTGCCTTTAAGAATCTATGGTAGAATAAACTTGATTAAAATGATGGTGCTTCCAAAAGTCTATTTTCTGATTAATACTATACCCTTTTCGAAGGAGCATGTCAGCAAACTACAGGGCAAAGTAAGCAATTTTGTGTGGGCATCTAAGGGCATCCATCTCATGGAAAAAGCTCAGGAGGAAGCAGACTGCTGGAGGCTTGGTGGTACCTGACTTTCAGATTTACTGTAATACTTTCTAATTTAAGTGCATTTGGCTGCTAGCTAATGAGTCAGATAACTAATTTATGGGCAAAGTATACGCAGCAATGTTAACTGACATGGGATGAAGTCATTTTCTGTGTAAATGTGGGGATCCCAAGTATTTTGAGAAAGTTAGGCTGAAGGTCCTTGTTGCTACATTAAAGATATGGGTCAGCTTCAGAAGAACTTTTAATATTCCATACTACACTTCCTCAGCCCCAATTCGGGACTCACCTGGGACTCCAGAATGTTTAAAAGATGCACTTAGCAGGCCTCTGAGGCAAGCAGAGAAATTACTGAAGTGACTTGAGGGACAGGAGAAGATTAGTAAGGTGGGAAGCATTGGCAGCGCTTACTGGAGGTGAGCTTTCAAAGTTCAAGTATTATGAGCTGCAGTTATGGTGGGTGTCACAGGAATGGGTCGAAGAGGGTGGGCCATTTAGATAGTAGTACAACTCTGAAGAACAAAGTGGCACGTTGGTACTGGGCCCTTCTCGAGGCTTAAGATAATCACCCAGAACCATACTTGATTTGGAAGGTTGACCTAATTGAGAGTAATTTAAGCCTATTGAGTCAAGTATCTCTAAAGACTCTATATACCGTTGTAAAATCTGTGCCACTGAAGAGAAACCACCTTTTTAACATGCATAGGGCCTACTGGACTCCATGTAAGCTGGCTAAAGCGGTTGGTAAGGCACCTACTTGCCTGAAATGTGGAGCTCCGCAAGTGGATGATCTACACATATTCATGGACTGTCCTGGATTATCACCTTATTGGAGCTGCATGAGTGGGATGCTTAGTAAAACAACTGGTTACCAAATCAATGTAAGTCGCCAGCTGATGTTTTCTGGCAGCTACCTGGATAAATAATGTTACTTCATCGTAGTCCCCAATCTACTGCATTGTAGTACTGCACTTTTGCAGAAGGCTTGTTTATGGCACAGACAAATGAGCATGATATAGCGCTTTTACCAGTCACGTCCTTAGCAGAAAGCCAAAGAAGAGTGTAAACTGTTAACAGCCTGGACAGAAACTGCAGTAACGTGGCCACTGAGAGCTGATTACATTGTGGGAGTAGTTTACAGTAATAACTTTCTGCATGTGGGGCCTATAATCATAGTATGCTGCTTTTTAGAAAAGGAGTAAGAGATGTACTCTAGAATCAGAAATCAAACCTGTGAATTTGCCAGGAAAAGAGGTTATTAAAAAAACATACATCAAATTGAATAGATTGTTGTAAAATACCGAAGTAAGAAAATCAAATTTAGGCGCATCACAAATTATGCAAATTGGTGTTTGTATAGTTTTACAAAGCAATATGAATTCACAAGCCAGAGAAGTGATAAGACTAGGAGTAGAAGCTAAGAAAAGGAAAAGGAAAGAAAATCAGAAAAATCCCTATTTAAAACCATAAGGCTACTATATCACAAAGAATCCTGGAAGCCAAAAAACAGTGACCAAGAAGATATATAGAACAAGCACCTGAGGACCAACAAACAGCCAAACCGTGAAGCATTTTGGGACACGATAAACAGGCTTGTCAAAGGACAGGCAAGCCATCAAAACGACTGGATCTCAGAGGAAGTCTAGGAATCATATATTCATGTACAATTGTCAGAAGAGAGAAAGAAGTTAGTCATCGAAAACAGGCAACAATGTTGCCAGAGGAAAGACCCGGGAGATAAACCAAAGAGTTACAAGTTTAGACATCAATGTAGAACACAGAGTTCAATGATCAATTATACTCATACTTCGGGGTCTTTGGCAGACGCTAAATAGCTAGAGGAGATCCTAAAGAAACTGAAGTCAGAAGGAGCGGTGGGTCTATATGGTCTTCCCAACGCGTTTTTCCAGCCCGATGTTGCTTTTTGGGCCTGATATTTCACACCTCTATAAACAAATCCATCACAAGAATGTCATATCTGCCTCATGGAAAGGGGACATCTTACATCCTATCTAAAAGAACAGAAGTCTTTCATCACCGTGAACTATAGGCTAATGGCGCTGATCGATGTGGAAGCCAAACTGTACGCACAATGTATGCCTCAAGACCTGCAAGTCTGGGTCAAAAAAAAAAAAAAAAAAAACTCATATCAAAAACACAAAAATTACTTGGGCCAGGCATGGGGACAATCACAAACCTTGCCATACTCACCATCTTAGCAGAAAACACAATAAGGCGTAAAACTCATCTGTTTGCGTGTTTCATTGACCTCAAATCTGCCTTTGATCGTGTCCCTTGTGGCTGCCTCTGAGCAAAATTGGCAGAATGGGGAATCCCAGGAGAAATGATAAACACGATCATAGCACTGTATAGTGACACATGGGCACAGGTCAAAATGGAAGACAGTAGCAGCAGTCACGTCAGAAATCCACACTATGAATGGCTTCAAACAGTTCGAGCCCCAAGTTTGTTAAACCTATACTTAGCTGATTTAAACAGCTATTTGATCAAACAGCGCAGCCGGCCACCCACCTTGGCAACATGAAAATAATGTGCTTGTAGTATGCAGACATTGCTGTTAGAACCAAACGCCCATCGGCCTGCAAAGATCCATCAACACACTAGCAGCTTACATTGAGCTACAAGGAGTAGAGCAGAATTTAAATAAAATAAAAGACGTGCATCTGGTCGATACCAAGTACAAGTCATTTACCTGGTTTGCAAAGAGCAAACAGGTCGAGGTTGCTTGGTCATACAAGTATTTGGGTATCAATATGGGGTGCCAGCTGTCCTTCAAACAACCCCTGCCATATCACCGGCAAAAGCGCACTCCCTCATTTTTGCATTTAAACTATTGTAAAAGAAACTGAGCTGGCTTTCACAAGCTCATCTGCTAAATGTAATGGTAGCTTAACTCATGCCAACATTTGCTTATGGCTTGGAAATCATGCATGGCAAGGAAGCAGCCATCCTAAATCAGATACAAACAAATGCCTCTAAGTGGACTTCTGCTTGCCAAAAATCAACCTCCCCAGCCCAGGTGCGGCTCGAATTAGGCATCAAAATCAAAGGCCACAAAGAATGAACACCTTTGTTCAACTGTGTTGGAGACTTCGTGCCTCTGAGAGCGGGGCTTTAAATCATTTATACTGGCTTGAGATTTCGGTCGTATGAGAAAAAAACAGACACGTTATTGGGGAGAATACTGAGTAAAGGTGAGAGAGCGTAGCTTAAAATTATATTCTATAGACGTGAAATGCTCACATATATATACTAATAATGCAGTACTAATAATGTATTAATAAACATGGAAAAATATTTGTTTGTGTAAACTAATGTCGAATAGGAGAAATAACCACTTCTAATTGCATATATCATTATGGTTTGAACTGCATTCATTAGAACTCGTATACCTTAAGTTAGCATGAGTCGCAAACAAGCTGTGTAACTCTCATTAAAAGGCGTATTTTCTGCTTCTCCAGTGTGCTGGCTTGCAAACGACCATGACCCAGCGATTGTTCTTTTCTGTACCTAAAAGAAACATTCTGTATTCTCCCATTCGCATGCTAGTAGCCTTTAGTAGGAATAATGAAGCTTCGAAACAAACATGGACACTTTCAAGGACAATAAAGCGAGGAGAAGAGAACTCCTGACCCAAGACGTGTGCCAAAGTGGTGAAGTAACCCCGGATATGCCACCTACGAAAAACGTCAATTATAAAGACCAATTGGGATATGAGTAGATATCAAGAAATGACAAATGCATTACTTACTGTATAATTTGATTGGTTACCAATGTGGGGTGTAGTGACTGACCAATAGAATTTTGGGGGAATGTATCACTCAAGAGGGGATAAAAACCCATGACACGAGAGACGAGACACATTAGGCAGGGATGATATTGATTGTATCCAGAAACTCTGTCACTCTATTTGATGAATTGAGACTTAGAAAATTCGTTAAACTTTCCCCTAAAGGGAGAGTTTCCTTGCTTCCAATTAGGTAGATTGACGGTGACTCTACTGATGTCCTGAAGACGAAGACGAAGACTGATCCTGAATGCTGACCTATCTTGAGGAGGGTAATTATTTGTTAACAAATCTTTTGCCTTTTCTTTCTCGGTACCAACTGCTGTATGTTTAAACTAGATAACATAGTTAGATGTTTTCCAAATTGATGTTCTAAATTGTTTTGCATGAAGCCCAACATGCTAATGCCAATTTGAGGTTAGACGAGGTACTCATTTGACTGACGGAACTGACGTGACTGACATGAAGCTATGCTGAACTGATATCTTATGAGCTGATGCGAACTTTGATATTCTTGCTAAACATATCTATCTTATGATTCTGATCATTGCATTGCTGAAAGCATATTGTAGTTGCCAATTTGTGATTATGCTCATATATTACTTGGTTTTGACACTAATACGTTTATTATTAGATTGTAATCAATAGGGAATAAATTCACAAAATCTTCCTTCAAAGTGTGATTATTTGAGTCTGAAGAATAATGAATGCGCCGCAGATTTATTCATGGTAATGTGATATGTATTTCTAAAGCTAATTCTTATTGATTAATGTTTGATAATCTCGTTTTACGGAGACTCACCACTGGGTCCAAAGGTTCATCGACCTAAAACGAGTCCTGATGTGTATAAATTAACATAGACGGACGCGTTATCAAAGGCATTAGACAAATTAGGCATACAGGATGCATGGGCAATCAGCATGTAAAGAGCAGCCTTCACCCGAATAATTATATCCTCAGCGAAGTATCAGTTACATCTACACAACAAGAATATTCTCAAAGAGGCAGCACGCCTGGACAGTGATCAATTCCTACCACAGTTTGAGGCCTCAGGCATATGTAACTGCACATTACCCCTCCCTATTTGAAAATAATTTTCATTGGATATCTCCTTGAGCATTTGGACACTAAAGAACTCATCTCCACGTGGAAGGTTAAGGCGCCACGCTAGGGCTGTTGGTTATGCGGTTATCAATTGGAGTCGACGTCTCACATCATGTGCACGTGCCCGACAGTTATGAATTACAGGAAGAAATTACTCAAACCATTATTTCTGAAACTACATATCTGCACCTGCAAGCAAGCGGTTAACACCTGGCTGAGTGGAGGCTCAATTGCCAGTGCTTGCCAAGGATCAACATTTTTAAACCTGGTGGTGAAACACCTCTGCCAGACTGAGATTGAGGCGGGATAAGGATTAAAAATGTTGATTGCTGCAACACAATGTTTTTGCATTTCGAGGGCATTGACAAAGGACCAAAAACTGAAACCTCAACCACCTTTCTTTGAATTTCAGATACAATTTCTCCTTTGAACATTAGGACAAAGGACCCTAAATAGTGCACAACGAAAAATGTGGCATAAGGCACTTAAATTGTTGATTTTGCACAATGTTAACGCACCTTACAGTCTAAGCACCTCGCTTAAATACTTGAACAATTGATTTGTACTTCTTTTTACAGGTACTAAGCCGCACGGGTTTAATGTGATTTTCTCCAAATGACAGACCTGTACTAAGCGTTTAAATTGTTATCTGATTTTGCTTAATGTTAATGCACTTTAGAGTCCAATCACCCCCTGCAAACATTTAGGCAATCGATTTGTAAGTCTTTATGTGTATTAAATTATAGGGTTCAATGCGGCCTTAGTTGTATGTTCAGATGATACAACCATAAGCAGTGCTAGCATTTTATCCGTATGCAATGGTTTTTATCAACTATGCAATAAACTTAAATTCATGAACTCATTCATGAAAGCACAATACAAAAATCATTAGAGAAGATTAGTTTTTTACAATTGTGCAAGGTGATTTGGAAAGGTTGAACTTTAAAACTGATATATATATATACACACACACACACACACACACACATACATATCTATTACTTAGTGGTGGTTGCCATTTCCATAGAAAAAAGTGTTTTTTGACATGCCTTTATCTTTGGCAGTTTGACAAATCTTCATGAAATTTTCCCAAAAAAGTGCCCCAGTGATTTTTGTTGTGCACGGAAAGTTTCAGGGTGATGTGTCATGCGGAGACCATCCAATTTTTTGGGGGGGGGGTTAGCTGTTGGTACGCAGATTGTGTTTTTGGGTGTTTGGTGTATACCAGTTCAGTAGTTTTTGAGATACTAAAGGAGAAATAAATGTGTATACCTGCGGTCGCAAATAGTTTACACATTTTTGCAAATGCACGTACAAATATAGGCACTGTAGGTGGCTGGCCACAACCTGAACAGAAAGTTGTGCGTGCCATTTTAAGGTCTCTGGACATGGTCCCTGGGGCTGAAAAACTATGAAAAGTTGCATACGGGTCACAATGGAGGTACCCTGAACCCAGGAGTGTGATATAGGGGTGTTGGAGGGTCAAATTATGGGTTTAAAATTATTTTTCTTCACCATGTGCGATATTCACGATTAATCATGAATAAGCAGAACATTTTTTTTTTTTTTAATTCAGACTCATTCATGCACTAATTAATTTACTCATGCATGATCTCAAGTCTCATGTGCCATCTCATTCACTCCCACATCCACACCGACACTCATGCACCCATTCACAATCCCATTCAGACCCTCATGCACCCACTCATAGGCCCACTCACACTGACGCATCCACTCACAGACCCACTCAGACCCTCACGCACCCACTCTCAGACCCACTCGCCGACTCACAACCTCATGCACCCACTCACAGGCCCACTCAGACCCTCATGCACCCAATTTCACACCCAGTCACAGACACCCTCTCACACCTATTCTCACAGAAAGAGACAGACTGTTCAGCTGTGCATGGCTGGGTGGTTTTCGGGGCTCGCCTGCTCGGACCTTTGGCCGTGCACAGCGTTGGGTTGGGTTATTATAGGGGTTGGCAGTCAGGCTCTGCGGCCATCCACTGTTGCGCACAGCCTTTGGCGGTGGTTGGATTTACATAAAAAAAAAAAAAAATAATAATCATTTGAAATTCACTGAAGAAAAAAAAGTTACAGGGTCGTTATGGTTAGGTTCTGAAGTTACTCGTACAAAACCACAAAAATTCTGCAGTTATAGTTAGAGTTCTTTCAAGTACCTATAACTCGTGCCCTTGCCATGCACTGCTAATTACCCCAAATATTACACCAGCCCTTGCCATGCACTAATTACCCCAAATATTACACCAATCATGATAACTTCTATAACGTCCTTAGAACTATAAATGAAACATTAACAGTCACATTTTTGCAGAAAAAGCTGTGCATGGCAAGGCCCCCTGTTATAGTTAAATTAGGGCACGGGTCATACTTACTTAAAAGAACTATAATTATAACTGCTGAATTTCTATGGTTTTGTACAAGTAAATACAGAACCTAACCATATTTTCCCTGAAACCTTCAGGTTTTTTTTTCCACTGAATTTCTAAGATTTTTTTTAATTCTATTTCCTAACGGCAACATCCATGTAGTAATCTGTTTTTTGCAATATATTCCACCAAAGAACGCAGCACTCCCGAAGGATTCACATTACAATTTCATTTATTGAACAAACAGTATTTCCTCTAACACCACAACGCATTTCAACTCTGTCTTTATCAAGTGGTTTCAGTCTGTGAACACGTTATTCTTACTAGCATGCCTTTTATTGACAAAGGTATTTTGGGAGTTGTAGTTCTTTCCTTTGAAGTCCATATTGCGCTGTGGATTACTTGATGGAATGTATTCTCAGCACAGCTCCTGCTTATCTTGCTCCCATTCAAACTTTTATGGGCTAGTTTATTTTTGGTTTGTTATTTTGCTGCGTGCAAGAGAACCTGTGTTTCAAAGAATGCGCCACCACTCTCATAAAGCTGCTACTCAGCAGGCCGTGCGTTTCTTATTTTCAATCAGTCCCTTTTCAGCAACAAGATGGTTAAAATGTCACATTCACCAACCCTCATACGATTTATAGTTCGACAATAGGCTACTGCTGCTTGCCTCCAGGCCCTCTCCCAAAATAATTATTCAGTTCAGGGCGCATCGGTATATATTCAGTTTGTGACTGCAACACTGGTCGCAAACCACTTACCAGTTAAGGACTCCCAAGTTGAGGTGATAACGGATTTGCAAAGGGGAAGGGATCCGCTAAGTACCCAGTCCCCTTTTAAAGCAGGGTACCAGACTTTGGGGTGAGTGTATATGAGGGGGAGAAGTGGGTAGTGTTCATTCCCCAAAACCTCAAATGGGAAATTCCCCTTGGAGGGTTTAGTACAATAAAACAGAAACTGCTCAGGGAGAGCAGATTTTCAGGTATAATCGGTAGTGCAGCTTTGTAGTTTACTTAATTAAAAAAAAAAAACACAAGTAGTGGGTAAAAGAAATTATCAGAAAATTGTAAAAAAAAACAAAACAAAAAAAAAAAACACTTTCAGAAAGGCAGGAAACATCACGGGGAAACTCAGTGACTTTCCAGAGTATCACAAAGTGTGAAGTCTGAGGTGCAAAACAGCAAGAGTACATAACTAAACTCTGCTGTAACAACATCATGGTTTAAAACCAATCTCGTGCAAGCAGTGTGATATTCTAAGAAAAGAAATTCTAAACTCCATCATTGCAGAGTCAAAGTTCTGTTCGTTCCTACATAATTGGGGTGCTTGGTATTCATTTTATATCAAACATGCGTGAAGTAGGCTTATGTCAAATGTCGAGTGTGTGAGTTTAACGGGTTCTGAATTGGCTGGTGAGTCCTGGAGTGTGTGTTGCACAAGATGGCAGTCATCACTGTGCAACTTTGGCATTGCTCTTCTAGACAACGCCAGCCTGAACGTACACAGCTCCTCCCCCCACTCCAAGGTTAGATGGGCCTGGGGTCTGGAAGAGATAGCCAGTACATTCATCCTATGAGGTAGCTGTATTTCCCGGTCAGACAGAAACCCACTGTTTTATTTCCTGCCAGCGACCAAAACTGAGATACATGTCAAATGATCCTCCAGTCATTCAACATATGTCTAGGTCAGCCTACACCTGTTGAAGAATGACAGTAGTGTGGGATGCCCACAGAGTTGGGCTCCAGGAGTGGGGAAAAATGCTCACCCCGGAATGGATGAGTGCCCAGATATTTAGAAGGTGCAACCTTGGGTGGACAGAGACTGCCCATGAGATATGAGGTTGCCACAGCTGCCCAGTCGAACCGGAAAAACAACCAGGTGAATGATCTGCTCTGTTGCCTTTAGGAATCCGGAGTGGGGAAGTGTGCTTTATGCTGGACATTCCTAATGCCTGAAAGTCAAATGCATCCACTTCCCTAGTTGCTCTCGCTGGGCACAGAGACTACTGGTCCTCAATCCATTGTATGGGAATCTATTTTCAATGACAAGAGGAGGTTTCCCCGAATTCCAGAACTGTTGGAACTATTACCTGACCCCATAGTTCCAGTCAATGTCACCATTACCTTTCCCTCAAATTAGCCTAGTGGCCACCAGGAGTTGGTGTTCTCATTCGCTGCTGGTGAACATCCACCGTAAAACAAATAACCTATCGGTAGTAAGATACAGGCTGCTGCCCCGTTGGTACATAGTGGGAACTAGACCACTAGTTCTCCAAAATCCAACTCTGAGTCCAGTGGGACTCAGGACTCCCTCGACTTAAACCAAGATATCTGACGGTCAGCAGTAGTCAGGCATCTGGTCAGCAGAACTAAGCAAGAAAGTGCCAAGGGTTTCCAAAGTTGCACAACCTGTTTGGCTGGTGAATTTTTGGGATAAACATTTTTGAAGGTTGTAGGTTCGACTATTTGCAGGGGCGCTTTCTTTAAACTCATGAGTAACAAAGAAGGCAACATCAAATGCTGAGAACTTCTGATCTTGATGGGAGGATCCAAAGCATCTCCCATAGAAAACCTAGAGTTCACTGTCAAAGTTTTTTTTAGTGCCAAGAGCGAGGTAGATCCTGGGCTGACTTAATGAGCTGGTGTCTCTAGGAAGAACAAATGTTGTCATTAATATGATAACTTCATCAGTATCATTTTAAGCTGAAGAAACAAATGTGTGTTTTTGCATCTGATTAAGATCAAGAGAACTTTACTTTATTAGTACATCCGGTGGTGATGGGCACACTAGCTTCACTGCATCCAAACTGTTTTTTACATGAATTGTTGGCTATTTAATGCACTATGAGAAAGTGTGATGTTTGCTCCTAACGGATGATGTTACTTATGGTATGTGCTGAATACCGGGTGTAAGGAAATGCCTCCTTGGCATGGTTACCCCCTGACTTTTTACCTTTGCTGATGCCAAGTTATGAGGCCCCAGCACCAGTGTTCTATCCCTAAACTGTACCTTTGTCTCCACAATTGGCCCAACCCTGGCACTCAGATAAGTCCCTTGTAACTGGTACCCCTGGTACCAAGGGCCCTGATGCCAGGGAAGGTCTCTAAGGGCTGCAGCATGTCTTGTGCCACCCTGGGGACCCCTCACTCAGCACATACACTGCTTGCCAGCTTGGGTGTGCTAGTGGGGAGAAAATGACTAAGTCGACATGGCACTCCCCTCAGAGTGCCATGCCAACCTCACACTGCCTTACAGCCCTAAGGCAGGGTGCACTATACTGCAGGTGAGGGCATAAGTGCATGAGCACTATGCCCCTACAGTATCTAAGCAAACCTTAGATATTGTAAGTGAAGGGTAGCCAATAAGAGTATATGGTCTGGGAGTCTGTCCAACACGAACTCCACAGCACCATAAGGGCTAGACTGAAAACTGTGAAGTTTGGTATCAAACTTCTCAGCACAATAAATGCACACTGATGCCAGTGTGCACTTTATTGTAAAAATACACCCAGAGGGCATCTTAGAGATGCCCCCTGAAAACATACCTGACTTCCAGTGTGGGCTGACTAGTTTTTGCCAGCCTGCCACACACCAGACATGTTGCTGGCCACAGAGGGAGAGTGCCTTTGTCCGGGAACAAAGCCTATACAGGGTGGAGGTGCTTCTCACCTCCCCCTGCAGGAACTGTAACACCTGGCGGTGAGCCTCAAAGGTTCACCCCGTTTGTTACAGCGACACAGGGCATCCCAGCTAGTGGAGATGCCAGCCCCTCCGGCCACTGCCCCCACTTTTGGCGGCAAGGCTAGAGGAGATAATGAGGAAAACAAGGAGGAGTCACTCCCCAGTCAGGACAGCCCCTAAGGTGTCCTGAGCTGAGGTGACTCTTACTTTTAGAAATCCTCCATCTTGCAGATGGAGGATTCCCCCAATAGGATTAGGGATGTGCCCCCCTCCCCACAGGGAGGAGGCACAAAGAGGGTGTAGCCAACCTCAGGGTCAGTAGCCATTGCCTACTGCCCTCCCATACCTAAACACACCACTAAATTGAGTATTTAGGGGCTCCCAGAACCGAGGAAGAGAGATTCCTGCAACCTAAAGAAGAAGAAGGACTGCTGATCTGAAGGCCTACAGTGAAGACGGAGACGACAACTGACTTGGCCCCAGCCCCACCGGCCTGTCTCCCTACTTCGAAGAAAACTGCAACAGCGAAGCATCCAACAGGGTCCAGCGACCTCTGAAGCATCAGTGGACTACCCTGCATCTAAAGGACCAAGACGCTCCGAGAACAGCGGCCCTGTTCAAGAAACTGCAACTTTTTGAAACAAAGAAGCAACTTTTAAAGACCACACATTTCCCACAGGAAGTGTCAGGCTTTCCACTCCGCACCCGGGGCCCCCGGCTCGACCTGCAGAAAATTAACACCACAGGGAGGACTCCCCGGCGACTGCAAGCCCAAGAGTAGCCAGAGTTGACCCCCCTGGGCCCCCACAGCGACGCCTGCAGAGGAAATCCAGAGGCCCCCCCGACCGCGACTGCCTGCTTCAAGGAACCCGATGCCTGGAAACCACACTGCATCTGCAGCCCCCAGGACTTGAAGGAACCGAACTCCAGTGCAGGAGCGACCTCCAGGTGACCCTCTGCCTAGCCCAGGTGGTGGCTACCCCGAGGAGCCCCCCCCCCCCTGTGCCTGCCCTCATTGTTGAAGAGACCCCCGGGTCTCCCCACTGTTTCCTATTGAAAACCCGACGCCTGTTTGCACTCTGCACCCGGCCGCCCCTGTGCCGCTGAGGGTGTACTTTCTGTGCCTGCTTGTGTCCCCCCCCGGTGCCCTACAAAACCCTCCTGGTCTGCCCTCCGAAGTCGCGGGTACTTACCTGCTGGCAGACTGGAACCGGGGCACCCCTATTTCCATTGAAGCCTATGGGTTTTGGGCACCATTTTGACCACTGCACCTGACCGGCCCTGAGCTGCTGGTGTGGTAACTTTGGGGTTGCCTTGAACCCCCAACGGTGGGCTAACTTGGACCCAACTTTGAACCCTGGAAGTATTGTACTTACCTGTGAACTTAACATTTACTTTCCTCCCCCAGGAACTGTTGATTTTTGCACTGTGTCCACTTTTAAAATAGCTTATTGCCATTTTTATCAAAACTGTACATGCTATTGTGATAATTCAAAGTTCCTAAAATACCTGAGTGAAATACCTTTCATTTAAAGTATTGATTGTAAATCTTGAACCTGTGGTTTTTAAAATAAACTAAGAAAATATATTTTTCTATATAAATACCTATTGGCCTGGAATTTGCCTTCGAGTGTGTGTTCCTCATTTATTGCCTGTGGGTGTACAACAAATGCTCAACACTACCCTCTGATAAGCCTACTGCTCGATCACACTACCACAAAACAAAGCATTAGAATTATCTCTTTTTGCCACTATTTTACCTCTAAGGGGAACCCCCTTGGACTCTGTGCACACTATTTCTTACTTTGAAATAGTATATACAGAGCCAACTTCCTACACCGGGCATATATGTAATCCGTCGGGTATTTATATAAAAAAAAAAAAAATGCTGTTCCTAATCTATAGCAAGGTTGCTCTTTTTAGATCTTGCCTACTGGCAGCTTATAGCTGTCTGGTGGTAAAAGCCTTTGTGTGCACAACACCAAAGCTTACAGTGGCCTTAGGATCAGCTCACAGCTTACCACTGACAAGAACGCCAGCTAATCTCATTTACTTGTTTCTTTTTCAATGGCTTTACGACCTCTTCTTCTTGCTGTCCCATTCTTCTGATGGGACGACTTGTGACCTTACGCTGCACATTTTAAGGGGACTACTTTTTCTATTAGCACTCCACGACAAGAAGTCTTTCCTTGCTTTGTCCCCCACATGCTGCTATTCCCACTCAAAAACTGCCCCCATGTGCGCTTCAAGTTGCACCCTATGCCACAACCCCGGCTTATCTATTGCACCCATCCAGTCCCATTTTTTCGTGCTCTACTTTTTTACGCCTCATTCTCTTTCTCCCTCTCCTCTTTCCACCACTGCTCAACATCCCTCCCCTAGTGTTCCTTAATTTTTATTTTTCCTATATTTCTGGAGGGGCCAGCAGATGCCATTTGCTGCTCCTGCACCCTGTTTTTGAAAAGAGCTTTCACATACATATAAATTATTTCTTTTTGATTGCTAATCCAAGTAACCTCCGCCCTTATGAACAGAAAACAAAAATATTAACAAAATGATGGCTGTGTCATGTTGCATGCGTGTGCAAGTACACTGACACATGTATGTGCATACGTCATCACACTGGGCCAGCATTTTAGTTTTGACAATTCTGTACAGCATCAAAAAAGCATTTGTGCTACTACTGCACTTCATCAACAAAAAGACTGGCATAGATAACAAGTTGAAAAGGCGCGATCAACTGGGTTTGTCCTAGCTACTTTCATTTTAGCTTGTAAGGCCCAACCACAACTAGCTTTGACAGCACCAACATCCTCCTTTTTATAGACAAAAATGAATACTGGGTGACTGCTTCAGAGCAACAGTTCCATGGCCTAGGATACCAACAGAAAAAAAACAACAAAAAAAACGGTAAACACTAATTGCCCTGTGAACCTAGTCAAAGATCTCACAAATGGAAAATACCTTTAAAGCTCTAGCTTGGGCATGGCTAAGAAGTGGGCTAAGATGGTTGCTTCGCTCGGCAGCTCTGCTCCAACATGGGAGAAACAGCAGCTATATAAGCATCCAAAGTGCCCGAGCCACCCCAAACTGGGTGAAGCAGTGGCAAAATACCTGCTGAACAGAACTCCAGCCCTAAACCTCATATATAGCGGGCTCGTCCTCGCCAACAGCAGCACTCCTGCACACATGGGAAGGCCAACTGGCACGCCTCCGACATGGAACAACACAACCACGCAACATGGTGAGAGGAGTAAGCCACATTGTTCAGTCACAAGAGGGATTCCCATTGCTTTTTTTGCACGTTTTCTGGCACTCATGAAAGAAATTTATCAACTTAAGGCACTTGGGAGCTACTCAAGTGTGGGCTATTTTTGGCTACATAATCTACTAGACAGTATGTAATGATGTGGCATACAAAAATAAGTGATCTCTACACCCAATTCTCGTCCTACTCAGAGGATCGAATCAGCAATCTAGACGCTAGAGAATCGTCACATGTGAAACAACTCAGAACTTTCAAGTCTAGCTCTTTTGCACTAAGCTAAGAAGTCACAGAAGTAGAAGAAAGGAAAAGGAGGGGCAACTTACAGACTTTCTGTTCTACCTGAAGGCTCAGACTCACACTCTTGTATCAAATTACTGTTATGGATTCCCCAAATGACTGGCCTATACTTTCACAAACATTTTTAACTGAAAAGAGTGCAGAGAGACCACCCTAATCCAAATAAGAAATTGCCAAAACCAACTGTGCGCTAACCACTGAAATTTCAACATATAGAACTAATTTTGAATCAAATGAGGAAAAATAATCATCTCCGTTGGAAAGGTCACAAAATTTACATTTCCCAAGATTTTGTTAAAGCAACAGTGGATATTAGGACAGCTTCTTTGCCCTACGACCAAGGGTGAGAGGCAATATCGTTGAATTTTCTTTTGCTTCTCAGTCAAAATAGCAAGCCTTATTGAATGGTGCCACGTGTATCTTCCTGGCCGATACAGAACTGAAAAAGTTTCTGGATGACAAATCGTAACATTGATTTCTTGAGTCACTCATATTTTAATTATTTGGTCTTCTCCTATTTGAAGACAACAATGTTCGTCTGACTCTCTTACCAATCTCTCAACTACTCTCTTAATGGCACGATTCCTCTCCTTTTGTGGGTGTCTAATTTGTTCACTTAATGCCCTCAAAGCAGGTGCTATAAGGTTATGCAGAGTTTGCTATTTTACTGGCTGCAAATGTGCATTTACTATAACCACTGCTTGCTGGTAAACATGTTTTTATGTACATACAGTTCAAAGGATCTTTCCTGTGTATCTTGTCCTCTCTTCCATGCTAGTTCCATTTGCGGGGGTGAGAGAGGGGAAAAAGGAGGGTAAATCAGGGGTGTTGGGGTTAGATAAGGTATCTCCTTATAGCAAAGGATTAGGGGGAAACCTTTCTTCAGTTTTGTTGAAGCCTGTGGATTTCACGACAATTTGGCTCTAATTCCTTCTGTTTTGTTTTCTCTTCTCTCTTACTGCTCACCATTTTTGGAGATGTTTACTGTTTTATGGTTTGGTATAGTTGGTTCACCTATACAACATACCCACTCTCTCTAATATTTGGAGGAACATTCATTATCTGGTGCTTTCTGATGCTCGCTGTAGAGCCTTTGTTCCGAACAACTCCTTCACTACCTCTTATTACACAAACACATTGAACTCACTAAATACAGTCTCAACACACTCTCACTTAACACCAAAGGTCTCAACCACCCCGTGAAATGGCACGAAATATCTGACATTCTCAATAAATTAAAGGGTGTATCTTTCTACTACACGAGACTAAGCTCCATGAGAGGGAAGTGACATCTTTTAAGAGTTGATAGATAAGCAACGTGGCTTTTTCTCCTGTTTTGGCTGAAAAACATGGTGTCTTAAAATTTAGTCACCAAAATGTTCACTATCTTTATAATACATAGCAAATCCGACAAGGAAGGTAGATGGACTATCTCCAAAAATGAATAAAGAGGGGAAATCCTCTTATGTCACTAATGTTTCTGCTACGAATAGGGACATCAAAGTTTTTGGAAAGAGCATTCCTTGAATAGGACTTTTATCCCTGATGAGACTCTGACCCTTTGCAGAGGGGGATTTCAATCTTCCTATGAATTATACAACTGACAGATCCCTTAAAAGTAACTTTAGGCCTCCTAAAGCACACACAGCCATTCAAAATGTATGCTCAAGGTTTCATTTAAAAGATGCACGGAGACCTCAACTCCCAGGCACACTAGATTGTACATTTTTCTATCAACTACAATTTTCCCACTCCAGAAAGGATTACTTACGGATTTCTGGCTCTCACACTCAACACATCAACTTCACTCATATCGAGCCAAGATTTGTATCGGACAATTCCTGAATCACACTGTTGCTTACATTGGGTGCTACTTCAACCAAATGTAATCTCTGGAGCCTGAATGATAAGGTCAATACAAATAGTGAATATAAGGCTAAAATCAGCAACAAAATTTTCAATTTCCTAGAGGCATATACAATCACGGATATCTCCTATCATACCAGATGGGAAGTACTGAAAGCGACTGTCAGAGGCACACTTATTAACATTAGATCCTTCATGAATAAATGAACTAATGAATCACTACATAAAATGGGGGGGGGGGTGGGGGGGGGGGGGGGAGGAAATCACTGGAACTTTAATTGAGACAAGATGTGACTAATACACAGTCAATTTAACTAACAAAAAGTACTCATATAGTAGGTTACTGAGTAAGAAGGCAGGTGACTGGGTGAAAAACAAAGGTATTTGCTTGAGTGAAGCGGATAGAGTGGGCAAAATGTTGGCTGTTTATTTAAAATTAAATGTAAATAAGTCCCCAATTACGAGTATAAGAGATTTGGATGGTACAATTCACACAAAGTCTGAACGTATAGCAGACCTTTTTAAAAACTTCTCCATGAACCTCTACAATGCTCAACAATTTGACATTGAACACTGTACTGAATTCCTAACGAGACTAGTATTACCAATTGTCACTGAAAAGGAGAAACTCTTCCCGACCCCTTTACTATGAGGAAATTTGGTCAGTTACAAAAAGACTAAAAAGCTCCAGGCCCTGGGTCCCGACGCATATGTGCATCCTTTTATAAACATTTTTGGTATAATCTGGATGTCAGTCTGTTAGACTTGCACCATTCATTCTTCTCCTCAGGTGTCATAACCAGTTCTCGGGCTAAAGCCATTATTACCATAATCCCAAAAGAAGGAAAGGATCTGTAGCTCCTGAAAAATTACAGACCAATATTGGTGATTAATATAAATTGTAAAATCCAAGCTAAAGCCCTACCACACGCCTAGATAAATTAATTCAGAAATTAATTCACCCCACTGAAGTGGAATTCATTAAAAATATGCTATAAACAACACTAGACTATTTTGACACATTACTGAGAAAGCATCTCAGCTAATCTCCCCCACAGTAGCAATAGCTCTTAATGCTGAAAAGGCACTTGACAAAGTTTCTTGGCCTTTTCTCAAAGCTGTCCTTACAAAATTTGACCTAAGAGAGAAATTTAGCAAAATGGGGACAGCTCTATATACCCACCGTAGAGCAAGAGTAAGACTTTATGGCAACATCTCACATAATTTTGACTGAAAACAGGTACAAGGCAAGGTTGCCCGCTCTCACCATCACTTTTAGTAACTGAACTCCTTCTACCAGCCAAAAGAGATAATGACAGGATTGCAGGGGTACAATTCGGTACCCTTACTGTAAAAGCGTATGCAGATGACATACTCATTTTTACTGAACAGGCTGAGGCACCCATCCAGGACTTCTCCTAAACTATCGACTCCTTTTGCAAAAGTATCAGAGTATACTTTATTTAAAGATAAATCTGAAGTAATGGCTTTGAACATGCCTGATGATAGAGAAGGTATAGGTTCCTCTGGCCTCTATTGGCAAACTAATTTTTTTAAAAGTACCTTGGTATTGATTTTAATGATGATTTGAAGGAATCCAATGAACACAAACTAAATAATTTTGCTACTGAAACGTCAAAGATCTCAGAAAGCTGGTCCTCTAAATTTTTACCTTGGTGGTGGAGAATGAAATCTATTACAATTATGATTACTCCCATGATTAACTATTTGATCGCTACGATTCCAAAGGATGACAATATATTAGACAATCTTTTTAACAAATTTCTTTTGAATAACAAAAGACAACAAATCCCTTTGGGAAAAAAAAATAAGATTACCCCAAAATTTAGGAGGTGTTAGACTAGCGGACTTCTCACTATATAACAAAGACTTTCGCTTTAAACAGTTCTAAATGGCTACATCCATCGCATCAATACTCATGAATACGGTTGGAAGTCGAACGCCGGATCTGAAAAAACTCCAACTTAATTTATTTTCTAACTACCTCTAATGTGCTTCCTTCCCATATTGCTGACATATTTCACCATTCAAAAAAATTAATTCGAACTCTAATTTGTCTGCCTTCTAAAATAATATTTGTATCAAACTAGATTTTCCATGTATTTTCTGGCTGAGTTGGACATTACCTGGTATATTTACCATTAACCAGCTTCACACCCAACACTCTCCAGAAACCTTTGCAAATTTACAATCTAAATACCTATTACACAAAATGTAATTTTATCAATCTGTTAAATTGAAAACATCCATTACTAAACGGAACATCATTTACTGCTCCTTCTAGTTTGGACCGGATATCCTTACACAGTTGTAGCGGTCATTTTGTCTCCAGGCTTTACTCCCTCCTTGTCCCCAAGACCTAAGTTAAGGATACCAGTCCAATCAAAAGGGAACGAGATTCTGATTTCACTTATACCTCTCGTAAATAGCAAGAGATTTGGTCTTTGAGTTCTAAATCCAAGATCACACCTCCCTTATCTCAAACTAAATTTAATTTTCCACACAGAACTTTGTGGACACCACAATGTATGTACAATATGAAGTTAAAAGATGACCCGTAATGCTGGAATTGTCATTTCACGACTGGAGGTCTCTCCCATGTTTTTCTATTGTCAGCTACTTAGGCAGTACTGGTTACAAATATTTAGGTTTATTGAGGATGTCCTACAAATCAAAACTACCTTCTGTTTCTCGTACCTTGTTCTGGGCCCTCATGATGCACAACTAACAAGCCCGAATGAGAAATATCTTCTCAACCTCCTCCTGACAAGTAGTTCTAAAACCATACTAAGTAACTGAAAAACTTCAAATGAGATTTCTTTTTAAGCCTGGAAGAACTCTTGATTTTCACAAGAGGAGCTGATACTATCACACTCTAACAATCTTCATGGAGACACTGCAACAGACCGATTTGGGAAAAAGTAGACTTACCTTAATCAAGACAAGCACTCATAAAAACTAGATATTTCTTTACTAATCTTGTATAGTGAATATTGCTCATCCTTAGTAACTCACTGCACAACACCACCCTCCAGTTCTCTCCATTTCTCACTTTTCTGTTATTATCTTTCTCTAACGTTTCTCTGTGGTGCTTTTCTATGCGCTTTTTGTACTGCTTATCCAGCTGTAATATCAATGGCTGTGTGTGCTTGGACTTCGAGGTTTCCTAACATTTAAATGGCTTGACTGCATTTTCTGAAACCAATAAAGTATTTTTAAATTAAAAAGATCAAGCTCACAAGATGCACAAAGGCTGAGCTGAATTATTACAGTGCAATACAAATACACAGAATGTTGGGCAACTAGTACGCTTTTTTTTTTTTTAATGGGAGAACCTCCATAAGAAAGCAAAACCGGTACCAGGATACAAAGGAACGGGGGACATCACACAAGGTACATTTAAAAGATAATGCTGCCCAAATAAAAAAAATTAAAAAAATAAAATAAAAAAATAAACACACATCTACGTCTATACAGCTTCTTTAATCAACCTAAACAACCAACCAACTAAAACCGATAATCTAGGATTACACACACCACCAAATAAGCATCCAGACATTAAAATCAACTTAAAATCACTCTCAGAAAAACAATCAAGAGTGCCTGCCCATTATTTATGCAAACTTTGAAGCCATCTAGGTGATATGTGTAATGATGGTGATTGGGATCTTGAAGATTTTTTCCAACATCAACTGCATGATTTAACATTGAAGGCTTCAACATTGAGTGAGGAGGTATCAACGTTGAGAAAGGTGTCTTCGGCATCAATAATTGTTTCGTCTGTGATCATCAACGGTCTTTTAAACTGGAATGCTGTTAATGTCAAACGTTGTTCCAACAGCAAACAAGTGAGTAACTTGCTTGTGTTCTATGTCGTACTCTTCAACCTTATACTCAACGCCATCCACGAGTGATGCCTCTTCCTCTAATGACTCCTCTCCTTGGATCTTCCTCTACAGGAGTTCTTGTAGTGGGAGGAAGGCACTCTGGAATTAACTTCCCCATAGCCTCATGATGATTCAGCAGCCATCTCCTACTGCTTTTCTTTAAGTTCATGCGGCCTGATCTTGTGTCCATCTTTAAAAATTATTTGGGGGAGTTTCTGGCATTGCCTGCATGAAGATCTTCAGGAAGACAATGAACACAGACCTGTGAGGATAGGTTTGTGTCTTCGTTTCACCACAAGAAGGGCACATAACAAAAAGGGAAGGCATTCTGTGAGGAAAACAAATCTTTTCCTGTCACAAAAAGGTGTACAAATACTTGAAGTCTATAAAGACACTCGAAACAAGTTTTTAGAACGATTTTCTCTCGTTTTAGCCAAAAAGGCAGAGGTCAGTGCCCCAGGATCCTGTTTCCAGGAGCCAGAAAAAATGACTGACATGTCACCTGTGGGGCATGATCAGATGCTAGGTGTGCCATGAGGTTCTTAAAAGGCACAGTGCCAGTTTTGTTCTCTAAGCTTTCCCTTGCAGCCTATTGGGTAACTTTATACTTCATTCTCTTTTCACGTTTTCTTTTTAAAAAAAGGTTTGTGAACAATTTTTCTGTGGTTACTCATCTTTTTCAGTGGCTTATAATAATAATCATAAGTGCCTTCATTTTTTAAATAAAAATAAAATTAAATGTGGCTATCTTTTGCCTTTTTTTTTATAGGCTGGAAATATCTGCTTATATGACTATATATATATATTTTGTTTTTTAAGTGCTTAGGGATCTCGGCACATTGGCAGGATTATTCAGTGCTTATGACTATTGATGATATGCACTGGAAGAGAAATCTGAATTTGTGTTAACCAACTGGCAACACAAGACAAGGGCTATGTTTTCTTTTTAACTTTAGAAAATACTCCAAACACACAAGATTAAAAGTAGTGTGCACTGTTCTCCAAGTGCACATCATGTATAAGGTGCCTGCTAGACATACCTACCTATGTCCATACTCACATAAATAGATATAACACACACACACACACACACACACACACACACACACACACACACACACACACACACACACACACACACACACACACACACACACACACACACACACACACACACACACACACACACACACACACACACACACACACACACACACACACACACACACACACACACACACACACACATATGGTCATTGTTTACCTCCCCCCAAAAAAGGAAGCAGTTTTTCTTAGCAGGCATAATAAGTTCATAGGAACTTGCTGTTATGTACAGCATTCCTTCAGGACAGACGGATACTGACGAATGATATTCTTCTCTTGTTTAGATGAACAATATCGAACAAATGAGACTTCTCTGCTTCCTGCACAGAAGATGTGTGTGTCAAAGACTGCTACTGGAGTATCAGGGGCAGTGTGCCAATTCCTTTATAATAATAATTTTAAAAAAAGATGCATCTTCAGTGGGGTCAGCTTTACTGTTTTGCCTGTTAAGAGGCTTTTAGTATGAAGATAAAGGGGACCTCAGGATCATTGATCGGAACTTTTGAAATCTTTATTAGGGGCAGCCTTCATGTCCAGTCTCCTGAAGATATTCTTCCATCAAAAAGGAATTTCAAGTCAAAAAGAAAAAACCTGAAGCTCTGCCACAGACGGTACTGAAGTCATGGTCAGCATTAGGGCACTGCTTGACGAATCTTCACAAAATTTTCCAAACGTATACTTTGCAAAGTTCAGCTTCTGTCTTTAAAGTTTCGGGGTGATCTATTAAGGGGGTGGGGGGAGAAAAGTTGGGTGTCCAAAAACACTTTACCCCCATTAAAGGCACAGACCTTTAAACTAAGCATTGGGGTCGGAGTCCAGCTGGCTTTTTTTTTTTTTTTTAAATAATATGTTTTTGATTTTTAATTGTACACAAATATGTCATTGTAAGTATATCCAACATCAAAACAAACGGTCCCTCATTCTCTCTTTCAGTCAATTTCTCCTACTCCCACTCACTCAGACACTCACGCACCCACTCAGATCCTCATGCACTCACAGCCCCAGTCAGACCCTCACAAACACACCTACTCAGTCTGTCACACACCCACTCACATACCCACTGCCACTCTCATGCGCCCACTCAACGACCCACGCACACTGAAGCACCCACTACAATACTGATGTACGCACTCTCACACCCAGACAGATTCTGACAGCCACTCACCCCCCAGATACGCCCTTTCACACCTATTCTCACACCCAGAGAGGACGGACAACGCCCGCCACGTATGGCCAAAGGGAAATGCACAGCATGGGGTTGGATGGTTATGGAGGTTGACCCCCAAGGTCTGGCTGCAGGCCCAGTGTACACAGGTGAAGGGACGTTATAGTTAGGAAACAGAATTTAAAAAACATAGAAATTCACTGGGGAAAAAAAAACAAAGGTTACAGGGAAGTTCTAGTGAGGCTCACATTTTAAACGTACAACACCTCAGAAATTTGCCAGTTATCTCAACTAACTATAACTCCTGCCCTAAGGTAATTATAACTCACACCCTCGCCATGCACTGGTAATTACCCACAAATTATGGAGCTTAGGAAATCTTTGATAACATCATTGCTAATATTAATAATAATGTAATAGTTGCAGTAACATTTTTACTTGAGATAACTATAACAGATGAATTTCTATGGTTTTGCACGTCTAAAATGTAAGCCCAACTATAAAGTCCCTGTAACCAGTTTTTTTAAGTGTGTGTGTGTATATATATATATATATATATATATATATATATATATACACACACAAAATATATATACACACACACACACACATATATATATATATATATATACACACACATATATATATATATATACACACATATATATATATATACATATACATACATACCTTAACCTTTTCAGATTTGTATTTGCTTTTTAATCAGATTGTTCGTTTTGTTTGTTATTGCACATTACCACATACCATGAGGGAGCCCATGATGCCTGAGCCAATCTACTGAGCGTGAGTGAGCGATTTCGCAAATAAATATGTAACCTTTCTGAATCAAGATTATCTGGTCTTTGTGGGAGGTCAGTCACAGCTAACTGCAAGACTTTGGGCAACATAATCAAAAAAGTTAAAACATTGCCGATTCCATCCAATAAAAAAAAAACACAGCAAACAAATATGCACAACAGTTTGTCATACTCCCAACTCCCATCCTTAAAATTATATTCAAACTCCATTTATCTTCCACTGCGTTTTCAAATCTCTCCTTCATTCTAGTTTGAGGAGACACTAAATAAATAATTCACCCAAGCCTCTAAGTGCTCAGAGTCACAAATTTAACACAAGTAAAGAAATTAGAGACCTGTACCAAATGAGGGTCATTAAAGACCTGAATGATGCCCCAAGGAGACAGAGTACAGAATCTTTAGTTGACATTCATGGAATGGTTTTTCAACAATTAATTGTTAAAGTGTTGAAACTGAAGACAGCTAATCACAGTCAAGCATTAACCTCTTAGCTGCTAGGCCTTTTCCCCCCCCAGTGCTGAGCTCTTTTTTGGCTATATGGGGTAGTTTGCGCTTAGGCCTTCATAACTTTTTGTCCACATAAGCTATCCACGCCAAATTTGCGTCCTTTTTTTCCAACATCCTAGGGATTCTAATGGTACCCAGAGTTTGTGGTTTCCCCTGGAGGAGACCAAGAAAATAGCCAAAATACAGTGAAAATGTCTTTTTTTCCCCAAAAAAATGGGGGAAAAAAGAGCTGCCGAAGAAGGCTTGTGTTTTTTTCCCTGAAAATGCCATCAACAAAGGGTTTCTGGTGCTGAAATCACTATCTTCCCACCTTTCAGGAACGGGCAGACTTGAATCAGAAAACCACATTTTAGAACACAAATTTGGCATTTTACTGGGACATACCCCATGTTTACTATTTTTGGTGCTTTCATCCTCCTTCCAGTTAGTGACAGGAATGGGTGTGAAACCAATGCTGGATCCCGGAAAGCTAAACATTTCTGAAAACTAGACAACATTCTGAATTCAGCAAGGGGTCATTTGTGTAGATCCTATAAGGTTTTCCTACAGAAAATAACAGCTGAAATAAAAAAATATTGAAATTGAGCTGAAAACAAAAGCCATTTTTCTTTATGTTTTACTCTGTAACTTTTTCCTGCGATGTCAGATTTCTGAAAGCAATATACCGTTTTGGTTGCGGGGATATAAAGGGCTTGTAGGTTCATCAAGAACCCTAGGTACCCAGAGCCAATAAATGAGCTGCACCCTGCAGTTGATTTTCATTCTATACTGGGTATACAGCAATTCAATAGCTGAAATATGAAGAGTGAAAAATAGGTATCAAGAAAATCTTTTCATTTCCAAAATGGGCTCAAGATAAGGTTTTGAGGAGCAGTGGTTATTTGCACATCTCTGAATTCCGGGTGCCCATACTAGCATGTGAATTGCAGGGCATTTCTCAAATAGACGTCTTTTTTTTTTTTACACACACCCTTATATTTGGAAGGAAAAAATGTAGAGAAAGATAAGGGGCAATAACACTTGTTTTGCTATTCTATGTTCCCCCAAGTCTCCCGATAGAAATGATACCTCACTTGTGTGGGTAGGCCTAGCGCCCGCAACAGGAAATGCCCCAAAACACAACGTGGACACATCCCATTTTTTTGACAGAAAACAGAGCTGTTTTTTGCAAAGTGCCTAGCTGTGGATTTTGGCCTCTAGCTCAGCCGGCACCTAGGGAAACCTACCAAACCAGTGCATTTTTGAAAACTAGAGACCTAGGGGAATCCAAGATGGGGTGACTTGTGGGGCTCTGACCAGGTTCTTTTACCCAGAATCCTTTGCAAACCTCAAAATTTGGCTAAAGAAACACGTTTTCCTCACATTATGGTGACAGAAAGTTCTGGAATCTGAGGAGCCATAAATTTCCTTCCACCCAGAGTTCCCCCAAGTCTCCCGATAAAAATGATACCTCACTTGTGTGGGTAGGCCTAGCGCCCGCGACAGGAAATGCCCCAAAACACAACGTGGACATATCACATTGTTTCATAGAAAACAGTGCCTACCTGTGGATTTTGGCCTCTAGCTCAGCCGGCACCTGGGGAAACCTAGCAAACCAGCGCATTTTTGAAAACTAGAAACCCAGGGGAATCCAAGATGAGGTGACCTGTGGGGCTCTGACCAGGTTCTGTTACCCAGAATCCTTTGCAAACCTCAAAATCTGGCTAAAATAACACATTTTCCTCACATTTCGGTGACAGAAAGTTCTGGAATCTGAGAGGAGCCACAAATTTCCTTCCACCCAGCGTTCCCCCAAGTCTCCCGATAAATATGATACCTCACTTGTGTGGGTAGGCCTGGTGCCCGCGACAGGAATAGATCACACAACGGTCAATGTTGGTCATTACGTGAGGCAGCTGTTGACCCTGGGGTGATCCATTCCTGACGCAGGCACTAGGTGTAGTCACTCAAGTGGTGTAGTGTTTTTATCAGGACAGGTGAGGAGTCACTGGGTGGTAGGAATTTTGTGGATCCCAGCATGTTCCTGTAGTTTGTGTGACAGAAATGCGAGAAAAATAGAGTTTTTATTCAACATTTCAGCTTTGCAGGGTATTCTGGGCAAGAAAACTTTGGGGAATCCACACAAGTCACACCTCTGTGGACTCCCCCGAATGTCTAGTTTCCAGAAATGTTTGGGTTTAGTGTGTTTCTCTATATGGCCGCCGAATCCAGGACCAAAACCACAGGTGCCTGCCTTACAAAACCAGTTTGTTTTGCCATAGATAATTTTGATGTCTCCACAATACGATTTGGGTGGTGGAATTTGGGGCTGAATTAAATTGGGGAGCTCCCAAGAGAGCACTCTCTCTCTCTGCTTGCTGCCGCATTCACCTGCTCTCTGGGTTGGGCTAACCTACTATTACCCAGTTGCACAAACAGCTTGCGAAGGGACAGCAGGACTGTCATCATCTCCCTCATAATGTACTGGAAGAGGAGTTATCGAATGGGACTCCTCCGACTGACAAATCACTGAGTCTGCACCATTGTCCTATCCCTCAGATGCTGTCTCAGTCTCTGATCCTATGTCAGAGAGGTCCTCTATAACCTGAGTGCAGGCAGCAGTCATCCATCAAGATGCCATCTCTGCTATTGGCTAAACTGTTGCTCTAAAACACTAGCCTACGTAGACAGTCACAAAATCGATGGTGTGTGTGAGATACGTGCAACAGTAGAGGCCACCTTACCTGCGCTTCTTCCCTCAATCAGCACGTTCTTTCAAGACACTCAAAAAACACCTTGTCACATACCATTCGTCACAGTCTTTAGCACCTCCTGCGGCCAAGTCCAACAATCACTATTGGTGCTCCCACTCCCTCCTCCTCGGATTTTCTCATTACCACCCAGCAAAAGTGCCCTTCATCTCTCCATAGCCGCCCTCCACCCCGCACATACATTTCATTTGTATTATAGCGCAGGTAATGGCTGACTTTACTAATGTACTCAGCTATTTACATAAAATACAGATTTGCTCTTTGCAGTAGGCATATAAACCTTCTGCGCTTCTTTATGGCACTAAAACTGCCCCTAGACAAGTCTGACCATATATATATATATATATATATATATATATATATATATATATATATATAACAGCCAACCACCTGAAACTCAACTCAAGCAAAACTGAAATAATCCTCTTTGGCCCACACAAAAAAACACCTGGGACCCCTCATGGTGGCCCCACCATGCTAGGCCCTGCACTCACCCCCGCCAACCACGCACGCAACCTTGGCATCATCCTAGACTCCTCCCTCTCGATGACCCAACAAATCAACGCTCTCACCTCCTCATGCTTCAACACACTCCGTATACTGAAAAAAAACATTCAAATGGATCCCCACAGAGACTAGAAAAACTGTCACTCACGCACTCATCAGCAGCAGACTTGATTACAGAACTCAAGCTGTGCTGCGATCGGGGGCCAGGAAACACTTTCAGGAAGGCCTCGTAAGAAAGGGGAGAGTCTCCCCTTTCTTACGAGGCCTTCCCGAACGTGGGGAAGGCCGTTATCCCCATTGAAGTAGGAAGCGGCCGCAAGGCTGCTTCCTGCTTCGTTGGGGAAAACAACTTTGTAACGTCAGCACGCCTCACGGCGCGCGGACGTCACAAAGGGGCAGGGGGGGGGGGGGTTGGGGGAGACACGGAAGCTTCCGTGTCTCCCTGTGAAAGGAAAAAAATAAATAAATAAATCACCGAGGATTTATTAATACCCTCCCTGGTGTCGGCCACTGGTAGTGACCCACACCAGGGAGGTAGTGCGGGCGTCGGCCAGTGGCCGTCGCCCGCATTGAAGGGGTTAATCATGACATACTTTCTTAAATAAACAATATACCTAAGAGCAAGGAAACATCCTGATAATAAGAAAACATAATTTAGAACAAAAGCCAAACAGTTAAAGATGAAACTATAATTGAAACAATGGAACCACTTTGTTAACTGCTAGAAAACTGTATGCCTATGTAGTACTATTAAAATAACTTTGTGTAGACTACTACATAAACTAGATATGGCTGATACATTAATAATGGTGGTTAATGTACACCCTTACATGTTTTTTCTTCTTCATCTTCACTGTCAGAAAGGATTGCAGATTTCCTTTTCACAACCTTCTTCTCCTCACCATCACTATCAGACATTTTTCGAGTCTTTGGCCCCTCATCCTCACTTTCATCTTTCTCACTATCAGAGCTGTTTTGTTTTTTTCTTTTAGTATTGCTGTGAGAAGTAATTTTTTTCTTTTTCCCAAAATCAATGTCACTGTCATCTTCATCAGACTCTAGTTTTCTTTTTTTGCGCTTGGGAATAGCCTCATCATCAGAGTCACTTGCTTGGTGATTTGTAGGCTCTTCAACTTCAGAGCCAGCTTCAGGTCCCTTTTGGGGGCTGTCATTCTCAGAGTCACTCACAGGATGTTTTGGGGGACCTTCATTGTCAGAGTCAGTCAGAGGACTCTGTGGGGGGCCGTCATTGTCCGACTCAGTGAGAGGACTCTTGGGTGGACCTTCGTTGTCAGAGTCATTAGGAAAACTTTTTGCAGGAACCTCACTGCTCGCATCTTTCACAGGCCGCTTTGGTGAACCCTCATTGTCAGATACTTTCTTGGGACGCCTTGCCATACCCTCATCATCCGAGTCACTCAAAGGGTGCTTTGCAGGTGTCTCACTGTCAGAGCGAATTTGGGGACTTTTAGGGGGATCCTCATTTTCAGAGTCACTCTGAGCATGCCTAGTGGACTCCTCATTGTCAGAGTCACTTAACGGATGTTTATTGCTAGTGTCCATTAATGGCTCCTTTGTTGTGGCCTCATTTTCCGAATCACTTGCTAGGTTATTAGGTGGATTTTCATTTTCAGAATCACTCAATGGATGCTTTTTGGGGCTCTCATGCTCAGAGTCACTTGAATGGCCATTTGTTTTTGATTCATTAGGAGAGTCATTAGCAAGCTCCTTTTTGGGACCCTCATTATCAGAGTCATTACCTTGCCGATGAGGGACATGTTCATTTTCAGAATCACTATCAGACTGTTTTGGAGGAACCTCATTATCTGAGTCACTTTCTATTTGCCTGGAAACAACCTCATTCTCAGAGCCACTTGCATTATTTTTTAGTTCTTCAGTCTCAGAATCACTGGCATTGTGATTTTGGGGCTCATCATTTTCAGAACCACTAGCTTTGTGAATCTGGAGCACCTCATCGTCAGAGTCACTGGCATTGTTTGTTTGTGGTTCATCTTCAGAGTCACTGTTGTTGCGAGTTTGTGGTTCCTCATTTTCAGAGTCACTGGCATTATGAACAGGAGCTTCATCCTTTTCCGAATCGCTATCCTTCTGCTTCTGAACATCTTCATGTCCATCATCCTCGGAGTCACTGGAGTTGCGATTTGAAGGTTCATCATTTTCCGAGTCGCTATCACCACCTTGCTTCTTTAAAACATTATCATCGTCACTATGATCGCTCTGCCAAAAAAAAAATATATATATAAATAAGCAAATTAGGTTGAACATAGAATACAAAGAACAGGAAGTAGGTTTGTGAAAAATGATAAAAGGTTTTTGGGAGTCTGGTTTTTAAAGCTTGCCGAAAACAAGGATTATATTTTTACAACCAAGTATCAGGTACTGTCAATCCAATTTCATTTAACTGATTTGGTTGACAAGCACACCACCAAAGAAATAGAGTTAATGTGATATCTACACTAAATCAATTAAGACATGATGGACTGAATAAAATCTGTGTAGAATCAGGTTAGAGCGGAACAGTCTATGGTAGTCAATGAAAAATGCATCATCAATACTTAATGATCGGCATCCTATAAAACTGTGTGTAGTAAGCAGACATACTTTGTGATGCAGATGAAAATGTTATTTGATGCTTCAGAATACTCTTATCAAGTAGAAGCGAAATTGGTAATTCCAGATGGAAAATGCATTCCCTTACAGTAAAAACACAGAAAACCTCTTTATTGGACTGTTCACTAATTCGTTAGGCAACATAGGTGTACCATCTATGCAAGTGATAGGTCATGACTAACTTCATATCCCAGCATAGGTACGCTGCTTTTATGTAGTCTAAGTAGTAATGTGCCTATATCAAAAAAAAGATATGAGATGGATGTGCACCCTCTGAGTAAACATTCCATAGCAAAATCTGTGAATCCAATCAGCAGTCAGGCCAAAATTAAGAAGTCACTCAAACTCTAGGAAGGTACTCATGGTGGGTTTACTTCTCAAATCTCCATCTTAATCAGTTTAATTATTCAAAGCATCAGTACACCAGATTGTATCTTCAAAAATATTAACCCCGCTTCAGAACAACTAATACTGATACCATTTTACATCAAAACAGAAATACAAGTATTACAGTCTGTAGGAAGTTGGCTCTGTATGCACTATTTCAAAGTAAGGAATAGTATGCACAGAGTCCAAGGGTTCCCCTTAGAGGTAAGATAGTGGCAAAAAGAGATAATACTAATGCTCTATTTTGTGGTAGTGTGGTCGAGCAGTAGGCTTATCCAAGGAGTAGTGTTAAGCACTTGTTGTACATACACATAGACAATAAATGAGGTACACACACTCAGAGACAAATCCAGCCAATAGGTTTTTATATAGAAAAATATCTTTTCTTAGTTTATTTTAAGAACCACAGGTTCACATTCTACATGTAATATCTCATTCGAAAGGTATTGCAGGTAAGTACTTTAGGAACTTCAAATCATCAAAATTGCATGTATACTTTTCAAGTTATTCACAAATAGCTGTTTTAAAAGTGGACACAGTGCAATTTTCACAGTTCCTAGGGGAGGTAAGTATTTGTTAGGTTAACCAGGTAAGTAAGACACTTACAGGGCTTAGTTCTTGGTCCAAGGTAGCCCACCGTTGGGGGTTCAGAGCAACCCCAAAGTCACCACACCAGCAGCTCAGGGCCGGTCAGGTGCAGAGTTCAAAGTGGTGCCCAAAACACATAGGCTAGAATGGAGAGAAGGGGGTGCCCCGGTTCCGGTCTGCTTGCAGGTAAGTACCCGCGTCTTCGGAGGGCAGACCAGGGGGGTTTTGTAGGGCACCGGGGGGGACACAAGCCCACACAGAAATTTCACCCTCAGCAGCGCGGGGGCGGCCGGGTGCAGTGTAGAAACAAGCGTCGGGTTTGTAATGGAAGTCAATGGGAGATCTAGGGATCTCTTCAGCGCTGCAGGCAGGCAAGGGGGGGGTTCCTCGGGGAAACCTCCACTTGGTCAAGGGAGAGGGACTCCTGGGGGTCACTCCTCCAGTGAAAGTCCGGTCCTTCAGGTCCTGGGGGCTGCGGGTGCAGGGTCTCTCCCAGGCGTCGGGACTTAGGATTCAAAGAGTCGCGGTCAGGGGAAGTCTCGGGATTCCCTCTGCAGGCGGCGCTGTGGGGGCTCAGGGGGGACAGGTTTTGGTACTCACAGTATCAGAGTAGTCCTGGGGTCCCTCCTGAGGTGTCGGATCTCCACCAGCCGAGTCGGGGTCGCCGGGTGCAGTGTTGCAAGTCTCACGCTTCTTGCGGGGAGCTTGCAGGGTTCTTTCAAGGCTGCTGGAAACAAAGTTGCAGCCTTTCTTGGAGCAGGTCCGCTGTCCTCGGGAGTTTCTCGTCTTTTCGAAGCCGGGGCAGTCCTCAGAGGATGTCGAGGTCGCTGGTCCCTTTGGAAGGCGTCGCTGGAGCAGGATCTTTGGAAGGCAGGAGACAGGCCGGTGAGTTTCTGGAGCCAAGGCAGTTGTCGTCTTCTGGTCTTCCTCTGCAGGGGTTTTCAGCTAGGCAGTCCTTCTTCTTGTAGTTGCAGGAATCTAATTTTCTAGGGTTCAGGGTAGCCCTTAAATACTAAATTTAAGGGCGTGTTTAGGTCTGGGGGGTTAGTAGCCAATGGCTACTAGCCCTGAGGGTGGGTACACCCTCTTTGTGCCTCCTCCCAAGGGGAGGGGGTCACAATCCTAACCCTATTGGGGGAATCCTCCATCTGCAAGATGGAGGATTTCTAAAAGTTAGAGTCACTTCAGCTCAGGACACCTTAGGGGCTGTCCTGACTGGCCAGTGACTCCTCCTTGTTTTTCTCATTATTTTCTCCGGCCTTGCCGCCAAAAGTGGGGCCTGGCCGGAGGGGGCGGGCAACTCCACTAGCTGGAGTGTCCTGCTGGGTTGGCACAAAGGAGGTGAGCCTTTGAGGCTCACCGCCAGGTGTGACAATTCCTGCCTGGGGGAGGTGTTAGCATCTCCACCCAGTGCAGGCTTTGTTACTGGCCTCAGAGTGACAAAGGCACTCTCCCCATGGGGCCAGCAACATGTCTCGGTTTGTGGCAGGCTGCTAAAACTAGTCAGCCTACACAGATAGTCGGTTAAGTTTCAGGGGGTACCTCTAAGGTGCCCTCTGGGGTGTATTTTACAATAAAATGTACACTGGCATCAGTGTGCATTTATTGTGCTGAGAAGTTTGATACCAAACTTCCCAGTTTTCAGTGTAGCCATTATGGTGCTGTGGAGTTCGTGTTTGACAAACTCCCAGACCATATACTCTTATGGCTACCCTGCACTTACAATGTCTAAGGTTTTGTTTAGACACTGTAGGGGTACCATGCTCATGCACTGGTACCCTCACCTATGGTATAGTGCACCCTGCCTTAGGGCTGTAAGGCCTGCTAGAGGGGTGTCCTATCTATACTGCATAGGCAGTGAGAGGCTGGCATGGCACCCTGAGGGGAGTGCCATGTCGACTTACTCGTTTTGTCCTCACTAGCACACACAAGCTGGCAAGCAGAGTGTCTGTGCTGAGTGAGAGGTCTCCAGGGTGGCATAAGACATGCTGCAGCCCTTAGAGACCTTCCTTGGCATCAGGGCCCTTGGTACTAGAAGTACCAGTTACAAGGGACTTATCTGGATGCCAGGGTCTGCCAATTGTGGATACAAAAGTACAGGTTAGGGAAAGAACACTGGTGCTGGGGCCTGGTTAGCAGGCCTCAGCACACTTTCAATTGTAAACATAGCATCAGCAAAGGCAAAAAGTCAGGGGGCAACCATGCCAAGGAGGCATTTCCTTACACAGCCCCCCCCCCAAACGAAAGAGGATGAGACTAACCTTTCCCAAGAGAGTCTTCATTTTCTAAGTGGAAGAACCTGGAAAGGCCATCTGCATTGGCATGGGCAGTCCCAGGTCTGTGTTCCACTAAAAAGTCCATTCCCTGTAGGGAGATGGACCACCTCAACAGTTTAGGATTTTCACCTTTCATTTGCATCAGCCATTTGAGAGGTCTGTGGTCAGTTTGAACTAGGAAGTGAGTCCCAAAGAGGTATGGTCTCAGCTTCTTCAGGGACCAAACCACAGCAAAGGCCTCCCTCTCAATGGCACTCCAACGCTGCTCCATGGGGAGTAACCTCCTGCTAATGAAAGCAACAGGCTGGTCAAGGCCATCATCATTTGTTTGGGACAAAACTGCCCCTATCCCATGTTCAGAGGCATCAGTCTGCACAATGAACTGCTTAGAATAATCTGGAGCTTTTAGAACTGGTGCTGAGCACATTGCCTGTCCCAGGGTGTCAAAGGCCTGTTGGCATTCCACAGTCCAGTTCACTTTCTTGGGCATTTTCTTGGAGGTGAGTTCAGTGAGGGCTGTCACAATGGATCCATATCCCTTCACAAACCTCCTGTAATACCCAGTCAAGCCAAGGAATGCCCTGACTTGAGTCTGGGTTTTTGGAGCTACCCAGTCCAGAATAGTCTGGATCTTGGGTTGGAGTGGCTGAACTTGGCCTCCACCTACAAGGTGTCCCAAGTAAACCACAGTTCCCTGCCCTATCTGGCATTTGGATGCCTTGATAGAGAGGCCTGCAGATTGCAGAGCCTTCAAAACCTTCTTCAGGTGGACCAGGTGATCCTGCCAGGTGGAGCTAAAGACAGCAATATCATCAAGATAAGCTGTGCTAAAGGATTCCAAGCCAGCAAGGACTTGATTCACCAACCTTTGGAAGGTGGCAGGGGCATTCTTTAAACCAAAGGGCATAACAGTAAACTGATAATGCCCATCAGGTGTGGAGAATGCTGTTTTCTCTTTTGCTCCAGGTGCCATTTTTATTTGCCAGTACCCTGCTGTCAAGTCAAAGGTACTTAAGAATTTGGCAGCACCTAATTTATCTATGAGCTCATCAGCTCTAGGAATTGGATGAGCATCTGTCTTGGTGACAGAATTGAGCCCTCTGTAGTCCACACAAAACCTCATCTCTTTCTTTCCATCTGTGGTGTGAGGTTTGGGGACTAAGACCACTGGGCTAGCCCAGGGGCTGTCAGAGCGCTCAATTACTCCCAATTCCAGCATCTTGTGGACTTCCACCTTGATGCTTTCCTTAACATGGTCAGACTGTCTAAAGATTTTGTTCTTGACAGGCATGCTGTCTCCTGTGTCCACATCATGGGTACACAGGTGTGTCTGACCAGGGGTTAAGGAGAAGAGTTCAGGAAACTGTTGTAGGACTCTCCTACAATCAGCTTGCTGTTGGCCAGAGAGGGTGTCTGAGTAGATCACTCCATCTACTGAGCCATCTTTTGGGTCTGATGACAGAAGATCAGGGAGAGGTTCACTCTCTGCCTCCTGATCCTCATCTGTTACCATCAACAGATTTACATCAGCCCTGTCATGGAAGAGCTTAAGGCGGTTCACATGGATCACCCTCTTGGGGCTCCTGCTTGTGCCCAGGTCCACCAGGTAGGTGACCTGACTCTTCCTTTCTAGTACTGGGTAAGGGCCACTCCATTTGTCCTGGAGTGCCCTGGGAGCCACAGGCTCCAGAACCCAGACTTTCTGCCCTGGTTGGAACTCAACCAGTGCAGCCTTTTGGTCATACCAAAACTTCTGGAGCTGTTGGCTGGCCTCAAGGTTTTTGGTTGCCTTTTCCATGTACTCTGCCATTCTAGAGCGAAGGCCAAGTACATAGTCCACTATGTCCTGTTTAGGCTCATGGAGAGGTCTCTCCCAGCCTTCTTTAACAAGGGCAAGTGGTCCCCTTACAGGATGACCAAACAGAAGTTCAAAGGGTGAGAATCCTACTCCCTTCTGTGGCACCTCTCTGTAAGCGAAAAGCAGGCATGGCAAGAGGACATCCCATCTCCTTTTGAGTTTTTCTGGGAGCCCCATGATCATGCCCTTTAATGTCTTGTTGAATCTCTCAACTAAGCCATTAGTTTGTGGATGGTATGGTGTAGTGAATTTATAAGTCACCCCACACTCATTCCACATGTGCTTTAGGTATGCTGACATGAAGTTGGTACCTCTGTCAGACACCACCTCCTTAGGGAAACCCACTCTGGTAAAGATACCAATGAGGGCCTTGGCTACTGCAGGGGCAGTAGTCGACCTAAGGGGAATAGCTTCAGGATACCTGGTAGCATGATCCACTACTACCAGGATATACATATTTCCTGAGGCTGTGGGGGGTTCCAGTGGACCAACTATGTCCACACCCACTCTTTCAAAGGGAACCCCCACCACTGGAAGTGGAATGAGGGGGGCCTTTGGATGTCCACCTGTCTTACCACTGGCTTGACAGGTGGGGCAGGAGAGGCAAAACTCCTTAACCATGTTGGACATATTGGGCCAGTGAAGTGGTTGACTAACCTCTCCCACGTCTTGGTTTGTCCCAAATGTCCAGCAAGGGGAATGTCATGGGCCAATGTTAGGATGAACTTCCTGAACAGCTGAGGCACTACCACTCTCCTAGTGGCACCAGGTTTGGGGTCTCTGGCCTCAGTGTACAGGAGTCCATCTTCCCAATAGACCCTATGCGTTCCATTTTTCTTGCCTTTGGACTCTTCAGCAGCTTGCTGCCTAAGGCCTTCAAGAGAGGGACAGGTTTCTTGTCCCTTACACAGCTCCTCCCTTGAGGGTCCCCCTGGGCCTAAGAGCTCAACCTGATAAGGTTCAAGCTCCAAAGGCTCAGTTCCCTCAGAGGGCAGAACTTCTTCCTGAGAAGAGAGGTTCCCTTTCTTTTGCTGTGTTGTAGTTGGTTTCCCAACTGACTTTCCTGTTCTCTTGGTAGGCTGGGCCATTCTTCCAGACTCCAGCTCTACTTGTTCACCCTGTGCCTTGCATTGTGCTCTTGTTTTCACACACACCAGTTCAGGGATACCCAGCATTGCTGCATGGGTTTTTAGTTCTACCTCAGCCCATGCTGAGGACTCCAGGTCATTTCCAAGCAGACAGTCCACTGGGATATTTGAGGAGACCACCACCTGTTTCAGGCCATTGACCCCTCCCCATTCTAAAGTAACCATTGCCATGGGATGTACTTTTCTCTGATTGTCAGCGTTGGTGACTGTGTAAGTTTTTCCAGTCAGGTATTGGCCAGGGGGAACCAGTTTCTCTGTCACCATGGTGACACTGGCACCTGTATCCCTCAGGCCCTCTATTCTAGTCCCATTAATTAAGAGTTGCTGTCTGTATTTTTGCATGTTAGGCGGCCAGACAGCTAGTGTGGCTAAATCCACCCCACCCTCAGAAACTAGAATAGCTTCAGTGTGGACCCTGATTTGCTCTGGGCACACTGTTGATCCCACTTGGAGACTAGCCATACCAGTGTTACCTGGATGGGAGTTTGGAGTGGAACCTTTCTTGGGACAGGCCTTGTCTCCAGTTTGGTGTCCATGCTGTTTACAGCTATGACACCAGGCCTTTTTGGGATCAAAGTTTTTACCCTTGTACCCATTGTTTTGTGAAGAGGCTCTGGGCCCACCCTCCTGTGCAGGTTTTTGGGGGCCTGTAGAAGACTCTTTACTATTTTTAGTTTTGGCTGTCTCATCACCCTTCCCCTGGGGAGTCTTTGTGACCCCTTTCTTTTGGTCACCCCCTGTTGAAGTCTTGGACACCCTTGTCTTGACCCAATGGTCCGCCTTCTTTCCCAATTCTTGGGGAGAAATTGGTCCTAGGTCTACCAGATGCTGATGCAGTTTATCATTGAAACAATTACTTAACAGGTGTTCTTTCACAAATAAATTGTACAGCCCATCATAATTACTTACACCACTGCCTTGAATCCAACCATCTAGTGTTTTCACTGAGTAGTCAACAAAGTCAACCCAGGTCTGGCTCGAGGATTTTTGAGCCCCCCTGAACCTAATCCTGTACTCCTCAGTGGAGAATCCAAAGCCCTCAATCAGGGTACCCTTCATGAGGTCATAAGATTCTGCATCTTTTCCAGAGAGTGTGAGGAGTCTATCCCTACACTTTCCAGTGAACATTTCCCAAAGGAGAGCACCCCAGTGAGATCTGTTCACTTTTCTGGTTACACAAGCCCTCTCAAAAGCTGTGAACCACTTGGTGATGTCATCACCATCTTCATATTTTGTCACAATCCCTTTGGGGATTTTTAACATGTCAGGAGAATCTCTGACCCTATTTATATTGCTGCCACCATTGATGGGTCCTAGGCCCATCTCTTGTCTTTCCCTTTCTATGGCTAGGAGCTGTCTCTCTAAAGCCAATCTTTTGGCCATCCTGGCTAACAGGAGGTCATCTTCACTGAGAGCATCCTCAGTGATTTCAGAAATGTGGGACCCTCCTGTGAGGGACTCACTATTTCTGACTAACACAGTTGGAGACAGGACTTGAGGGGTCCTGTTCTCCCTATTTAGGACTGGAGGAGGGACATTGGCCTCCAAGTCACTAATTTCTTCCTCTGTGATGTCATCATCAGAGGGGTTGGCTTTTTCAAACTCTGCCAACAGCTCCTGGAGCTGAATTTTGGTAGGTCTGGAGCCAATGGTTATTTTTTTGATATTACAGAGAGACCTTAGCTCCCTCATCTTAAGATGGAGGTAAGGTGTGGTGTCGAGTTCCACCACATTCATCTCTGTATCAGACATTATTTTGCTAAAAGTTGGAAGACTTTTTAAAGAATCTAAAACTGTTTCTAGAATCTAATTTCAAACCTTTAACAAACTTTTAAACTCTAAAAGACAATGCTAAACAGGGACTTAACACACAAGGCCCTAGCAGGACTTTTAAGAATTTAGAAAAATTTCAAATTGCAAAAATGAATTTCTAATGACAATTTTGGAATTTGTCGTGTGATCAGGTATTGGCTGAGTAGTCCAGCAAATGCAAAGTCTTGTACCCCACCGCTGATCCACCAATGTAGGAAGTTGGCTCTGTATGCACTATTTCAAAGTAAGGAATAGTATGCACAGAGTCCAAGGGTTCCCCTTAGAGGTAAGATAGTGGCAAAAAGAGATAATACTAATGCTCTATTTTGTGGTAGTGTGGTCGAGCAGTAGGCTTATCCAAGGAGTAGTGTTAAGCACTTGTTGTACATACACATAGACAATAAATGAGGTACACACACTCAGAGACAAATCCAGCCAATAGGTTTTTATATAGAAAAATATATTTTCTTAGTTTATTTTAAGAACCACAGGTTCAAATTCTACATGTAATATCTCATTCGAAAGGTATTGCAGGTAAGTACTTTAGGAACTTCAAATCATCAAAATTGCATGTATACTTTTCAAGTTATTCACAAATAGCTGTTTTAAAAGTGGACACTTAGTGCAATTTTCACAGTTCCTAGGGGAGGTAAGTATTTGTTAGGTTAACCAGGTAAGTAAGACACTTACAGGGCTTAGTTCTTGGTCCAAGGTAGCCCACCGTTGGGGGTTCAGAGCAACCCCAAAGTCACCACACCAGCAGCTCAGGGCCGGTCAGGTGCAGAGTTCAAAGTGGTGCCCAAAACACATAGGCTAGAATGGAGAGAAGGGGGTGCCCTGGTTCCGGTCTGCTTGCAGGTAAGTACCCGCGTCTTCGGAGGGCAGACCAGGGGGGTTTTGTAGGGCACCGGGGGGGACACAACCCCACACAGAAATTTCACCCTCAGCAGCGCGGGGGCGGCCGGGTGCAGTGTAGAAACAAGCGTCGGGTTTGTAATGGAAGTCAATGGGAGATCTAGGGATCTCTTCAGCGCTGCAGGCAGGCAAGGGGGGGGTTCCTCGGGGAAACCTCCACTTGGTCAAGGGAGAGGGACTCCTGGGGGTCACTCCTCCAGTGAAAGTCCGGTCCTTCAGGTCCTGGGGGCTGCGGGTGCAGGGTCTCTCCCAGGCGTCGGGACTTAGGATTCAAAGAGTCGCGGTCAGGGGAAGCCTCGGGATTCCCTCTGCAGGCGGCGCTGTGGGGGCTCAGGGGGGACAGGTTTTGGTACTCACAGTATCAGAGTAGTCCTGGGGTCCCTCCTGAGGTGTCGGATCTCCACCAGCCGAGTCGGGGTCGCCGGGTGCAGTGTTGCAAGTCTCACGCTTCTTGCGGGGAGCTTGCAGGGTTCTTTCAAGGCTGCTGGAAACAAAGTTGCAGCCTTTCTTGGAGCAGGTCCGCTGTCCTCGGGAGTTTCTCGTCTTTTCGAAGCCGGGGCAGTCCTCAGAGGATGTCGAGGTCGCTGGTCCCTTTGGAAGGCGTCGCTGGAGCAGGATCTTTGGAAGGCAGGAGACAGGCCGGTGAGTTTCTGGAGCCAAGGCAGTTGTCGTCTTCTGGTCTTCCTCTGCAGGGGTTTTCAGCTAGGCAGTCCTTCTTCTTGTAGTTGCAGGAATCTAATTTTCTAGGGTTCAGGGTAGCCCTTAAATACTAAATTTAAGGGCGTGTTTAGGTCTGGGGGGTTAGTAGCCAATGGCTACTAGCCCTGAGGGTGGGTACACCCTCTTTGTGCCTCCTCCCAAGGGGAGGGGGTCACAATCCTAACCCTATTGGGGGAATCCTCCATCTGCAAGATGGAGGATTTCTAAAAGTTAGAGTCACTTCAGCTCAGGACACCTTAGGGGCTGTCCTGACTGGCCAGTGACTCCTCCTTGTTTTTCTCATTATTTTCTCCGGCCTTGCCGCCAAAAGTGGGGCCTGGCCGGAGGGGGCGGGCAACTCCACTAGCTGGAGTGTCCTGCTGGGTTGGCACAAAGGAGGTGAGCCTTTGAGGCTCACCGCCAGGTGTGACAATTCCTGCCTGGGGGAGGTGTTAGCATCTCCACCCAGTGCAGGCTTTGTTACTGGCCTCAGAGTGACAAAGGCACTCTCCCCATGGGGCCAGCAACATGTCTCGGTTTGTGGCAGGCTGCTAAAACTAGTCAGCCTACACAGATAGTCGGTTAAGTTTCAGGGGGTACCTCTAAGGTGCCCTCTGGGGTGTATTTTACAATAAAATGTACACTGGCATCAGTGTGCATTTATTGTGCTGAGAAGTTTGATACCAAACTTCCCAGTTTTCAGTGTAGCCATTATGGTGCTGTGGAGTTCGTGTTTGACAAACTCCCAGACCATATACTCTTATGGCTACCCTGCACTTACAATGTCTAAGGTTTTGTTTAGACACTGTAGGGGTACCATGCTCATGCACTGGTACCCTCACCTATGGTATAGTGCACCCTGCCTTAGGGCTGTAAGGCCTGCTAGAGGGGTGTCCTATCTATACTGCATAGGCAGTGAGAGGCTGGCATGGCACCCTGAGGGGAGTGCCATGTCGACTTACTCGTTTTGTCCTCACTAGCACACACAAGCTGGCAAGCAGAGTGTCTGTGCTGAGTGAGAGGTCTCCAGGGTGGCATAAGACATGCTGCAGCCCTTAGAGACCTTCCTTGGCATCAGGGCCCTTGGTACTAGAAGTACCAGTTACAAGGGACTTATCTGGATGCCAGGGTCTGCCAATTGTGGATACAAAAGTACAGGTTAGGGAAAGAACACTGGTGCTGGGGCCTGGTTAGCAGGCCTCAGCACACTTTCAATTGTAAACATAGCATCAGCAAAGGCAAAAAGTCAGGGGGCAACCATGCCAAGGAGGCATTTCCTTACACAGCCCCCCCCCCAAACGATAGAGGATGAGACTAACCTTTCCCAAGAGAGTCTTCATTTTCTAAGTGGAAGAACCACCTGGAAAGGCCATCTGCATTGGCATGGGCAGTCCCAGGTCTGTGTTCCACTAAAAAGTCCATTCCCTGTAGGGAGATGGACCACCTCAACAGTTTAGGATTTTCACCTTTCATTTGCATCAGCCATTTGAGAGGTCTGTGGTCAGTTTGAACTAGGAAGTGAGTCCCAAAGAGGTATGGTCTCAGCTTCTTCAGGGACCAAACCACAGCAAAGGCCTCCCTCTCAATGGCACTCCAACGCTGCTCCATGGGGAGTAACCTCCTGCTAATGAAAGCAACAGGCTGGTCAAGGCCATCATCATTTGTTTGGGACAAAACTGCCCCTATCCCATGTTCAGAGGCATCAGTCTGCACAATGAACTGCTTAGAATAATCTGGAGCTTTTAGAACTGGTGCTGAGCACATTGCCTGTCCCAGGGTGTCAAAGGCCTGTTGGCATTCCACAGTCCAGTTCACTTTCTTGGGCATTTTCTTGGAGGTGAGTTCAGTGAGGGCTGTCACAATGGATCCATATCCCTTCACAAACCTCCTGTAATACCCAGTCAAGCCAAGGAATGCCCTGACTTGAGTCTGGGTTTTTGGAGCTACCCAGTCCAGAATAGTCTGGATCTTGGGTTGGAGTGGCTGAACTTGGCCTCCACCTACAAGGTGTCCCAAGTAAACCACAGTTCCCTGCCCTATCTGGCATTTGGATGCCTTGATAGAGAGGCCTGCAGATTGCAGAGCCTTCAAAACCTTCTTCAGGTGGACCAGGTGATCCTGCCAGGTGGAGCTAAAGACAGCAATATCATCAAGATAAGCTGTGCTAAAGGATTCCAAGCCAGCAAGGACTTGATTCACCAACCTTTGGAAGGTGGCAGGGGCATTCTTTAAACCAAAGGGCATAACAGTAAACTGATAATGCCCATCAGGTGTGGAGAATGCTGTTTTCTCTTTTGCTCCAGGTGCCATTTTTATTTGCCAGTACCCTGCTGTCAAGTCAAAGGTACTTAAGAATTTGGCAGCACCTAATTTATCTATGAGCTCATCAGCTCTAGGAATTGGATGAGCATCTGTCTTGGTGACAGAATTGAGCCCTCTGTAGTCCACACAAAACCTCATCTCTTTCTTTCCATCTGTGGTGTGAGGTTTGGGGACTAAGACCACTGGGCTAGCCCAGGGGCTGTCAGAGCGCTCAATTACTCCCAATTCCAGCATCTTGTGGACTTCCACCTTGATGCTTTCCTTAACATGGTCAGACTGTCTAAAGATTTTGTTCTTGACAGGCATGCTGTCTCCTGTGTCCACATCATGGGTACACAGGTGTGTCTGACCAGGGGTTAAGGAGAAGAGTTCAGGAAACTGTTGTAGGACTCTCCTACAATCAGCTTGCTGTTGGCCAGAGAGGGTGTCTGAGTAGATCACTCCATCTACTGAGCCATCTTTTGGGTCTGATGACAGAAGATCAGGGAGAGGTTCACTCTCTGCCTCCTGATCCTCATCTGTTACCATCAACAGATTTACATCAGCCCTGTCATGGAAGAGCTTAAGGCGGTTCACATGGATCACCCTCTTGGGGCTCCTGCTTGTGCCCAGGTCCACCAGGTAGGTGACCTGACTCTTCCTTTCTAGTACTGGGTAAGGGCCACTCCATTTGTCCTGGAGTGCCCTGGGAGCCACAGGCTCCAGAACCCAGACTTTCTGCCCTGGTTGGAACTCAACCAGTGCAGCCTTTTGGTCATACCAAAACTTCTGGAGCTGTTGGCTGGCCTCAAGGTTTTTGGTTGCCTTTTCCATGTACTCTGCCATTCTAGAGCGAAGGCCAAGTACATAGTCCACTATGTCCTGTTTAGGCTCATGGAGAGGTCTCTCCCAGCCTTCTTTAACAAGGGCAAGTGGTCCCCTTACAGGATGACCAAACAGAAGTTCAAAGGGTGAGAATCCTACTCCCTTCTGTGGCACCTCTCTGTAAGCGAAAAGCAGGCATGGCAAGAGGACATCCCATCTCCTTTTGAGTTTTTCTGGGAGCCCCATGATCATGCCCTTTAATGTCTTGTTGAATCTCTCAACTAAGCCATTAGTTTGTGGATGGTATGGTGTAGTGAATTTATAAGTCACCCCACACTCATTCCACATGTGCTTTAGGTATGCTGACATGAAGTTGGTACCTCTGTCAGACACCACCTCCTTAGGGAAACCCACTCTGGTAAAGATACCAATGAGGGCCTTGGCTACTGCAGGGGCAGTAGTCGACCTAAGGGGAATAGCTTCAGGATACCTGGTAGCATGATCCACTACTACCAGGATATACATATTTCCTGAGGCTGTGGGGGGTTCCAGTGGACCAACTATGTCCACACCCACTCTTTCAAAGGGAACCCCCACCACTGGAAGTGGAATGAGGGGGGCCTTTGGATGTCCACCTGTCTTACCACTGGCTTGACAGGTGGGGCAGGAGAGGCAAAACTCCTTAACCATGTTGGACATATTGGGCCAGTAGAAGTGGTTGACTAACCTCTCCCACGTCTTGGTTTGTCCCAAATGTCCAGCAAGGGGAATGTCATGGGCCAATGTTAGGATGAACTTCCTGAACAGCTGAGGCACTACCACTCTCCTAGTGGCACCAGGTTTGGGGTCTCTGGCCTCAGTGTACAGGAGTCCATCTTCCCAATAGACCCTATGCGTTCCATTTTTCTTGCCTTTGGACTCTTCAGCAGCTTGCTGCCTAAGGCCTTCAAGAGAGGGACAGGTTTCTTGTCCCTTACACAGCTCCTCCCTTGAGGGTCCCCCTGGGCCTAAGAGCTCAACCTGATAAGGTTCAAGCTCCAAAGGCTCAGTTCCCTCAGAGGGCAGAACTTCTTCCTGAGAAGAGAGGTTCCCTTTCTTTTGCTGTGTTGTAGTTGGTTTCCCAACTGACTTTCCTGTTCTCTTGGTAGGCTGGGCCATTCTTCCAGACTCCAGCTCTACTTGTTCACCCTGTGCCTTGCATTGTGCTCTTGTTTTCACACACACCAGTTCAGGGATACCCAGCATTGCTGCATGGGTTTTTAGTTCTACCTCAGCCCATGCTGAGGACTCCAGGTCATTTCCAAGCAGACAGTCCACTGGGATATTTGAGGAGACCACCACCTGTTTCAGGCCATTGACCCCTCCCCATTCTAAAGTAACCATTGCCATGGGATGTACTTTTCTCTGATTGTCAGCGTTGGTGACTGTGTAAGTTTTTCCAGTCAGGTATTGGCCAGGGGGAACCAGTTTCTCTGTCACCATGGTGACACTGGCACCTGTATCCCTCAGGCCCTCTATTCTAGTCCCATTAATTAAGAGTTGCTGTCTGTATTTTTGCATGTTAGGCGGCCAGACAGCTAGTGTGGCTAAATCCACCCCACCCTCAGAAACTAGAATAGCTTCAGTGTGGACCCTGATTTGCTCTGGGCACACTGTTGATCCCACTTGGAGACTAGCCATACCAGTGTTACCTGGATGGGAGTTTGGAGTGGAACCTTTCTTGGGACAGGCCTTGTCTCCAGTTTGGTGTCCATGCTGTTTACAGCTATGACACCAGGCCTTTTTGGGATCAAAGTTTTTACCCTTGTACCCATTGTTTTGTGAAGAGGCTCTGGGCCCACCCTCCTGTGCAGGTTTTTGGGGGCCTGTAGAAGACTCTTTACTATTTTTAGTTTTGGCTGTCTCATCACCCTTCCCCTGGGGAGTCTTTGTGACCCCTTTCTTTTGGTCACCCCCTGTTGAAGTCTTGGACACCCTTGTCTTGACCCAATGGTCCGCCTTCTTTCCCAATTCTTGGGGAGAAATTGGTCCTAGGTCTACCAGATGCTGATGCAGTTTATCATTGAAACAATTACTTAACAGGTGTTCTTTCACAAATAAATTGTACAGCCCATCATAATTACTTACACCACTGCCTTGAATCCAACCATCTAGTGTTTTCACTGAGTAGTCAACAAAGTCAACCCAGGTCTGGCTCGAGGATTTTTGAGCCCCCCTGAACCTAATCCTGTACTCCTCAGTGGAGAATCCAAAGCCCTCAATCAGGGTACCCTTCATGAGGTCATAAGATTCTGCATCTTTTCCAGAGAGTGTGAGGAGTCTATCCCTACACTTTCCAGTGAACATTTCCCAAAGGAGAGCACCCCAGTGAGATCTGTTCACTTTTCTGGTTACACAAGCCCTCTCAAAAGCTGTGAACCACTTGGTGATGTCATCACCATCTTCATATTTTGTCACAATCCCTTTGGGGATTTTTAACATGTCAGGAGAATCTCTGACCCTATTTATATTGCTGCCACCATTGATGGGTCCTAGGCCCATCTCTTGTCTTTCCCTTTCTATGGCTAGGAGCTGTCTCTCTAAAGCCAATCTTTTGGCCATCCTGGCTAACAGGAGGTCATCTTCACTGAGAGCATCCTCAGTGATTTCAGAAATGTGGGACCCTCCTGTGAGGGACTCACTATTTCTGACTAACACAGTTGGAGACAGGACTTGAGGGGTCCTGTTCTCCCTATTTAGGACTGGAGGAGGGACATTGGCCTCCAAGTCACTAATTTCTTCCTCTGTGATGTCATCATCAGAGGGGTTGGCTTTTTCAAACTCTGCCAACAGCTCCTGGAGCTGAATTTTGGTAGGTCTGGAGCCAATGGTTATTTTTTTGATATTACAGAGAGACCTTAGCTCCCTCATCTTAAGATGGAGGTAAGGTGTGGTGTCGAGTTCCACCACATTCATCTCTGTATCAGACATTATTTTGCTAAAAGTTGGAAGACTTTTTAAAGAATCTAAAACTGTTTCTAGAATCTAATTTCAAACCTTTAACAAACTTTTAAACTCTAAAAGACAATGCTAAACAGGGACTTAACACACAAGGCCCTAGCAGGACTTTTAAGAATTTAGAAAAATTTCAAATTGCAAAAATGAATTTCTAATGACAATTTTGGAATTTGTCGTGTGATCAGGTATTGGCTGAGTAGTCCAGCAAATGCAAAGTCTTGTACCCCACCGCTGATCCACCAATGTAGGAAGTTGGCTCTGTATGCACTATTTCAAAGTAAGGAATAGTATGCACAGAGTCCAAGGGTTCCCCTTAGAGGTAAGATAGTGGCAAAAAGAGATAATACTAATGCTCTATTTTGTGGTAGTGTGGTCGAGCAGTAGGCTTATCCAAGGAGTAGTGTTAAGCACTTGTTGTACATACACATAGACAATAAATGAGGTACACACACTCAGAGACAAATCCAGCCAATAGGTTTTTATATAGAAAAATATATTTTCTTAGTTTATTTTAAGAACCACAGGTTCAAATTCTACATGTAATATCTCATTCGAAAGGTATTGCAGGTAAGTACTTTAGGAACTTCAAATCATCAAAATTGCATGTATACTTTTCAAGTTATTCACAAATAGCTGTTTTAAAAGTGGACACTTAGTGCAATTTTCACAGTTCCTAGGGGAGGTAAGTATTTGTTAGGTTAACCAGGTAAGTAAGACACTTACAGGGCTTAGTTCTTGGTCCAAGGTAGCCCACCGTTGGGGGTTCAGAGCAACCCCAAAGTCACCACACCAGCAGCTCAGGGCCGGTCAGGTGCAGAGTTCAAAGTGGTGCCCAAAACACATAGGCTAGAATGGAGAGAAGGGGGTGCCCTGGTTCCGGTCTGCTTGCAGGTAAGTACCCGCGTCTTCGGAGGGCAGACCAGGGGGGTTTTGTAGGGCACCGGGGGGGACACAAGCCCACACAGAAATTTCACCCTCAGCAGCGCGGGGGCGGCCGGGTGCAGTGTAGAAACAAGCGTCGGGTTTGTAATGGAAGTCAATGGGAGATCTAGGGATCTCTTCAGCGCTGCAGGCAGGCAAGGGGGGGGTTCCTCGGGGAAACCTCCACTTGGTCAAGGGAGAGGGACTCCTGGGGGTCACTCCTCCAGTGAAAGTCCGGTCCTTCAGGTCCTGGGGGCTGCGGGTGCAGGGTCTCTCCCAGGCGTCGGGACTTAGGATTCAAAGAGTCGCGGTCAGGGGAAGCCTCGGGATTCCCTCTGCAGGCGGCGCTGTGGGGGCTCAGGGGGGACAGGTTTTGGTACTCACAGTATCAGAGTAGTCCTGGGGTCCCTCCTGAGGTGTCGGATCTCCACCAGCCGAGTCGGGGTCGCCGGGTGCAGTGTTGCAAGTCTCACGCTTCTTGCGGGGAGCTTGCAGGGTTCTTTCAAGGCTGCTGGAAACAAAGTTGCAGCCTTTCTTGGAGCAGTCCGCTGTCCTCGGGAGTTTCTCGTCTTTTCGAAGCCGGGGCAGTCCTCAGAGGATGTCGAGGTCGCTGGTCCCTTTGGAAGGCGTCGCTGGAGCAGGATCTTTGGAAGGCAGGAGACAGGCCGGTGAGTTTCTGGAGCCAAGGCAGTTGTCGTCTTCTGGTCTTCCTCTGCAGGGGTTTTCAGCTAGGCAGTCCTTCTTCTTGTAGTTGCAGGAATCTAATTTTCTAGGGTTCAGGGTAGCCCTTAAATACTAAATTTAAGGGCGTGTTTAGGTCTGGGGGGTTAGTAGCCAATGGCTACTAGCCCTGAGGGTGGGTACACCCTCTTTGTGCCTCCTCCCAAGGGGAGGGGGTCACAATCCTAACCCTATTGGGGGAATCCTCCATCTGCAAGATGGAGGATTTCTAAAAGTTAGAGTCACTTCAGCTCAGGACACCTTAGGGGCTGTCCTGACTGGCCAGTGACTCCTCCTTGTTTTTCTCATTATTTTCTCCGGCCTTGCCGCCAAAAGTGGGGCCTGGCCGGAGGGGGCGGGCAACTCCACTAGCTGGAGTGTCCTGCTGGGTTGGCACAAAGGAGGTGAGCCTTTGAGGCTCACCGCCAGGTGTGACAATTCCTGCCTGGGGGAGGTGTTAGCATCTCCACCCAGTGCAGGCTTTGTTACTGGCCTCAGAGTGACAAAGGCACTCTCCCCATGGGGCCAGCAACATGTCTCGGTTTGTGGCAGGCTGCTAAAACTAGTCAGCCTACACAGATAGTCGGTTAAGTTTCAGGGGGTACCTCTAAGGTGCCCTCTGGGGTGTATTTTACAATAAAATGTACACTGGCATCAGTGTGCATTTATTGTGCTGAGAAGTTTGATACCAAACTTCCCAGTTTTCAGTGTAGCCATTATGGTGCTGTGGAGTTCGTGTTTGACAAACTCCCAGACCATATACTCTTATGGCTACCCTGCACTTACAATGTCTAAGGTTTTGTTTAGACACTGTAGGGGTACCATGCTCATGCACTGGTACCCTCACCTATGGTATAGTGCACCCTGCCTTAGGGCTGTAAGGCCTGCTAGAGGGGTGTCCTACCTATACTGCATAGGCAGTGAGAGGCTGGCATGGCACCCTGAGGGGAGTGCCATGTCGACTTACTCGTTTTGTCCTCACTAGCACACACAAGCTGGCAAGCAGAGTGTCTGTGCTGAGTGAGAGGTCTCCAGGGTGGCATAAGACATGCTGCAGCCCTTAGAGACCTTCCTTGGCATCAGGGCCCTTGGTACTAGAAGTACCAGTTACAAGGGACTTATCTGGATGCCAGGGTCTGCCAATTGTGGATACAAAAGTACAGGTTAGGGAAAGAACACTGGTGCTGGGGCCTGGTTAGCAGGCCTCAGCACACTTTCAATTGTAAACATAGCATCAGCAAAGGCAAAAAGTCAGGGGGCAACCATGCCAAGGAGGCATTTCCTTACACAGTCCATTATTCTACATGAGTGACTGTTGAATAAAACTTTCTGTCAATTAGAAAAGGATGTGCCGTAATGGCCAGAGATGCCGACCTTGGAGTTGGGGAACCAGGTTCGAGTCTCTGTGTTAGCTCAACATCCTGTGATTTTGGGCAAATCACATAACCTCCTTGTGCCTACCAAAAATGAATGTGTCCTTGTGTTATATAACTGATGCTCATGTATAGCGCTCCAATACCTTTGGGTGGAGTCTGTACTCTATAAAACTGCAAAAAAACAAATTAATACAATTTGAAGCATATTCTATTTTGAACAACAAATTAATCATACATGGACTTGAACAGTTCCAATAGTAACTATGCCACGTAAGTGTCTCAAACGCATAATCAGGTGACAGCACTTGAGAAGTATGTACTTATAGTGTTGATACACTCAAAAGTAACCCATACAACTCAGTATTGGGGATGGGTATTACGAGTACATGCATGACATTTAGCCAGACTGAACAAGCCAGAGAATTAATGGAGGAGACACAGCCCTATTCTTCACCTATGCTTGACAGAGAATGTTGGCGATAAGGAGCATAACATTGGAGACAGGGAAAAAAAATACCAGTGCCATAGAATCAATGGGATAAGTGTGCCAGAAAAAATCTCTCTGGAAAAAAGTTAAGATCACTAACCCCTTAAAAGACCAAAAAGGATCATCTTTTTGACTGATGCAGAGCTCTGCTGATGTTAAAAATATCCTGACAAAAACAGTGGTGTCAGGAGCCCAACGTCAATCACCATGCAAGCAGACGACAACCAGGCTGTGATCATACTAGCCAGAAACAAAGCCAGCACCAACAAACCATACAACCACATTAACATTCCACTCACTGCCAATAGTAGCTTCCCTGAGCATATCAATTATTGCACGATACAAACGGATGCCTATGCGTTCCAAGGAAAACAACCTAGATTGCATCTGAACACCCAGGTCCAATATTACTGGCAGCACCTGATGCATCCTGACATGTCCAATCATGCCACCATCACCACAGACCAGACCTACAGCTAACCAATTCACGGAGGCCAACCAAAGCCAAAAAGGACAGACAGATCCTTCAATAATGTTCTACACAATACCCCACTAGCCCTGGCTTAAAACCACCATGGCATGCCTTCAATTGCACAATCTAAACAACAGAGGGTAGTGGCTTGTGATAGTCTCAAACACAATTTAAAACATCAATACCAGAACCACACAAACTAGGAAGATGGACAACATGGCTCTTGACAATGGGCTAACCTCCTGTTCGCCTTTAGGCCCAGTCCATACGCCAGTGGTGTGCGGAACAACTGACTGTTTGCTCCACTGTGACTGAGGGAGGAAACAGAAGTGCCCAAAAGGTTCACAATTGGTCAGGCGGGAGAGGAGCTCAGCAGCTTGTTGCACTCTTGTGACAATGCACCCACAGAACGCAAACACTGTAGTTCTGGATTGCTTCTTCTGGTCAGGTAGGCAGCAGAGACCTTGAGGCTTCCCCAGCAACCTTGGCTGTTCAGAAATCTTCCAAACATATTCTGTAGTGAGCTTGGTCTTGTGCAGGTCTACCTGGCACAATAATGGGTCTTTGTAACATAATAGTGGGTCTTCCCAACACAATTGTGGCTCCTACTAGAATGCATAGTCCATCTCTTCTTGGTGGTGGGTTAAGTCTCTGTCTCTCCTACAGTAAGGCTTCACACAGGTAATGACAGGCAGAGGTTTAGTGAATTGTTTATGGGTCTGCCCAACATGCATGTCATCCTCAGTGTCCAAAACTGCTACAAAATACAAGCTACATGGAGGTGGTAGTTACCCTCTGCTGTAGGCCACACTAGGAGGACTGTCATCAAGCCATTTTCAAATGTCCTTTCAAGGAAACAGGTTTCTGCTCGAAGGCTGCTTTATTACTAGTGTGAAAACACAAAGGGAAGCAACCTAAAGTGAGCCTGAAGAGAGGAAGTCCCAAAACATTTCTTATACGTAGATATTGTCTTAAAGGAGCCTAGTGTTTTATCCTGGGTGGATATCAGCATCATTTAAATATGCACAGAATGTTATACTTATCTGTGTGCACAGTTATATAAAATAAATGTAAAAAAGGAAGAGGTCATTGGTGAATCTGCAGTGTTATCTTCACTAAGCGTATCCCAAAATACCAGCATGCCAAGTCACTGGCAAACAGAGCCTTCATACACAAAAACAATTGTTTTGCTTGTCGTTGCATGTCAATTTTTAAAAATTGGCAAGAACCCTGGCCAGAAATTAGATGCTCAGTTAGGTATAATGTAACTGAAGAAACCCTCGGAGCGGCCTCCAGTGTATGTAAGTTGACTAGGATTGTGCTGGGAGCTCAACCCTGCTGGCGAAGCTAACGGAGTTTTTCGCAGTTAACCAAAAAAAACTCTGCTAGCCCCGCCAGCGGTGCGGAGCTGACCAGGTGCACTCTGCAGCCCAGAACGGGCCGTACAGCGCAAGCAGGGAGTCTGCCACTGCAGAGAGAGACTCGTCGCCGGACAAGTAGAGGAGGATCCCTGGCAAGACCCAGGTAAGTCCTCGTCTGTTACTCTTATCGGTGTTTGTGCTCACAGGTGCACAAACAAGGACTGAAACAGCAGCTTTCGCTGCCTATGGCGCTGGCCTAAATTCAGGCCAAGGCCGATGGCAGTGAAAGCTGCCGTTTTAGGCTTCGTGCACCGGCCTGTCCCGTGTGCACTGCACATGGGACACACCAGTGCACAAGAGGCCAGCCAGCTTTCCACAATAAAAGCATTCGAGTACAGCTCTGTCAATATTTGGCCAAGAAGGAGCACCATAAAATGCACACCCAATAATTTGGTTGGTTAGTAATGGTCTAAATAGAGACTCCGGAAGGATATTGCTTAAGGGCATGAGAACATGCTTAACAAGAGCTCGGACCTTATTTGTGATGGTCGAAATGACACTGAACTTGCTTCTGTGTAAATGTACTGTAAGGTAAATGTTATATTGTAATGGAGAACTGCATATGGCTGCAATTGTAACTGTCACAAAGATAAAGCAAAAGGTTAAAAAGATTAAGATGGAGTGGCATCAACTGCATCTGTTCCAAAGGCATTTAGAACAGATGTCCAGGAACTGGTCCTACTACATCTTAATAAAGGCAACACTTGTCAAGTCTGTGATCCATAACAAATGTTGAAGAATGCCACTCAAGCAGCAGAGTGTCTGATCAAGGGTCATAGGAATTAAAAGGCAACATCTATCATCAAAAAGCTCGATTGACTAGAGCATCACCTTCAAATCCAGTTGCACTGTCGAACAGGGAGTAAACCACAGTATCCATGACCACAACAACTGCATCACCTGGCACTGAACATCAAGACTTTACAAAACAAAGCAGCAACATTGCCAGACTGGAAAGCAGAAAGCGAAGAAAAATAATAGAAATAAAAAATAAAAATAAAGACCCTACGTCAGGCATTGTGCTATACTAAAAGTGTGGATCTCCAACCCAGTCAAAATCTGCCAGGTACCACCCATAGTCTACTTCAGGTAAGAACTCAATACCTTGCACTTCAAGAACCACTGTCAAATTATTAACACCCAGCTACAGGATACCTTGGAAGACTGGTAAGTTTATTGTTTTAGTTCATAAAAAATATTTACAAACTTGCAGATAAAAGCCTATAACAAGAAAACAGTACCAGCTTCAAAAGCTATTTCCTACAATAGCATGAAAGAAGACCACCTAAGCTTCCAGATTCAATTAGCTAATAAAAGGGAAATTATAATACAAGACACCATGCTAAAACTGGACTGAAAATGCATCAGAGCGTAATATGGCGCAGTGTGCCCCCAACCTGAGTACGAATGTACTGTCCTAGAAGCACTTGGGCCTTTTAAAGGCAACCCATGGTAAACTGTAACTTGTATTAGTTATGTTTTTAATTAGAGGGCATCTGAAGTCCTGAGCATGTTTCACCTGTTGCGTCTGCAGTCAAAGCATAGAAGATGGCAAAATCCCCCCCAGTGTGCTCAACCGTAAGTTAAAGAAGTTTTCAGTACAAGAGTGCCATAGCTGGTCGGGAATATCAGAGCTAGAGTGCATTGCGCAAAAAAGTCTGCCCCATCCCGAACAGAAACTGAAGCAGCAGAACCAAAGTGAATTATGCAGAGGTTCTGCCCCAAACCCGATGGAGACTATGTTCTTGACCACTTCGTTTTTAAAGAAGTACTCCGTCTTTGGCTGGCCACTCTATGTTTCACTTTGGGAGGGGGGAGATGCAGGAGATTCCTGAGCGCCCTCACATATTTATCATGCCTGGCTAGGAAAATTTAGTTATTCCGAGAAAAACAAAGCAAAGAAGCCTCCCGGCAGGAGTGCACCCCCTCTGTGAGAAAGACGGGTTTCAATAAGGACTTTCTATGTGTGGCCAAGGCGGGGCAGCAGCACAGTAAATGCAACCAGGACTCTTGTTTAGAGCTGCACAACCAGTGAGACTCTCCCTGATGCGTGATGAGCTAGACTGGATTAAAGTCTTATGGGGAGCCTCAGAAGTCTCATGTTCAAAATGTCAGTCCATGCCAGGGAGTACATTAGGTCAGCCAGGTAGGGTTGGGTGCTCCGAATCAGATAGGATGCGTCAGTGGGAGGACAATGTCCAAGGCATTCAGTGAAGCAGTGTCTTTTTTTTTTTTTTTTTTCGTCCACATAATAGTGAAAAAAATCCCACCTCGCTACGTGAGGGTCATCAACCTGCGTCTTGTGAGGTGATCCAATATAAACGGACCAAACCTGTGCAGACACAGCTATTCACCTCTCCCAGACGGAACCAAAACTCATGACCTGCAAGGCCCCAATCAACAGCCAGCCCAGAGAGGGGGGAGGGGCGAGAAAGAGGACAGAAGGTGGTGGTAATAATCATTGGACTATAAATCTGGGGTAACAGTTTGCAAAAAGTTCTCCCAAATGGCCCAACATTCATCTCGGTTACCCAACTGGCCCATATGTTCCAAATCACAAAAGTAAGTAACAAATGCAAACCAATCACGTATGCTCGGAGGTGTGGATTTAACCCATTTTAAGCATATTTGTCCTCTGGCGGCCAGCAGCATCAGTAGGAACATCATATCCTTATATGACCTGGGCAACTTGGAATCCCATGAGGTACCTGAAGAAACCCCAAAAACACCAATACAGGGGTCACTTCCACATCAGTGCAAATAACCTGTTTAAGAAAACCATTAATCGAGGTCCAAAAAGAGAAGAGGTTAGGGCAACTCCAAAACATGTGTGTCATCTGCGTTAGGCTCCGCAAAACGTGGACACTTACTTTCTACCTTCCACAAAGCAGTTAACCTCTGGGGTGACCAGTAAACCCTGTGTATGGTAAACAAATTATTCTTCTGCAGAGCAACTGATCTAGTTACCGACCAAAGCATGGTAAATGAAGACTCCCAAATATGCGCTATATCTGGGGCTGGCAAGGCACTTCCCCATTTCTTCTCTGGGAGGGAGACCTCTGAATTCGAGGCTTCAAGGAACGCCCGATACCAAACAGAAATTTCTTTATGAACCAAACCCATTAATAGCCTCTCCTCCCAGTAGTTCTTAATACCCCCCTCCTCTTGAAGGGAAGCCACCCAACTCAATAACTTCAGATATTTGAACTTGGAAAGCCTATAATCTGTTAGCTCCCCGAGCTTAAACCAGGATAGAACCCTGGACTCCTCCATAATTTGTCCCAATCTCATTACACCCTTCAATGGAAGAGCCAGTTTATCTAAAAGGAATTCGGGAGTGCCAGGAGATTCCCAAATCGGGGCCCAAGAACTGTAATTATGAATACCTAATACTTGCCGAGCCAGCCACCAGACTCTAGCAGCATCCTTAAGAAGCTTCAAACTAATTTCTTTAAAAAAAAATTGGGATGACCAAACTTATACAAGAAAAAACTACCGGCCGTTGGAAGCTCTTGGGTCTTTACGCCCCACAAAGAAGTATATTCAGAACTGTCACAAAGTAAAATCCAAACATTCTTCAAATGAAAAGCCAGATAATATTTATAAAAGTCTGGATCCGCAATCCCCCCTTTACCCTTAGGCCTATACAACTTTTGCCAAGCAATCCGGACCCCTCTGGAGGACCATACAAATGAGGTTAGGTCTGATTTTATCTTTTTAAACCAGCTCTTCTTAAATTCCAGAGGGAAAGCATTGAACAAAAGGGTAAATTTGGGAAGGATAATCATTTTGAGGACGTTAACTCTCCCTATAAAAGATAGAGGAAGCCCAGCCCAGGTCTTAAGCAAAGCACGAGTCTCCTTACAAAGCTTTTCAAAGTTAAAGCTCGCTAAATCGTTCAGGTCAAGAATGACTTGAACGCCCACATTTCTAATCTGCTGCTTAACTAAAGGGCTATGATAGGTGGAGTTCCAGCACATTATTTCAGTTTTCTCAGGGTTAACAGAGTAGCCCAACAATTTACCAAAATCTTTTAAGTACTGCAGAAATCTAGAAAAAAAAAATATGTCAAATGACCAGTGTAAATCATAGGATCGTCCGCATACAAAGCTACCTTTTTTTCCCAACCCAAATGCTTAAAAGGGGTTATATCGAAGTCTGCTCCAATTGTCGCAGCCAAAGGCTCAATATATAAATCAAAGAGAAGGGGAGACAAGAGACAACCCTGACGCTTCCCTCTCTCAACCCTAAATCTAGGGGAAATCCTCTAATTTATTAAGATACCAGCGAATGGGTCCTTATATATGGCCTGAATAGTCCCAATAAATTTAGAACCCAATTTAAAACCCTCCATAACGCATTGCAAAAGGCGCCAATTAACGCGATCAAAAGCTTTGGTGGCGTCAAAGGTAAGGACCGATAAGGGAACTTTTTCAGAAACCACCAGGTCCACCGCACCCAACAAATCATGAGTTAGCTCATGCAACTGTCTACCTCTAACAAATCCCTTCTGATCTGTGTGTATCAATTTACAGATCACATCCTGAAGCCTTTTAGACAAAATATGGGTGTAAATCTTATAATCCGAATTCAAAAGGGAAATTGGCCTATATTGGCTGCAAGAGACTGGATCTTTCCCTGGCTTCAGAAGGAGACTAAAAACCGCCTCATCCCAGGATCTGGGCATAGCAGCCCCTTCCTGTAAGAGAAGATTAAACAAGTCTGTCAAGAACAGAATTAACTCCTCACATAAGTTACAATATAATTCAATAGGCAGACCATCAGGACCTGGAGCCTTCGCCTTCTTTAAATTCTGAATTGCTAACTGCACTTCCTCACAATCTATCTCCCTGCCCAATTGTATCTGATCCTCCTCTGACAACTGAGGGAGATGAAGGGCATCCAGATAAGCTCTTGCCGACAATTCGGTAAAGTGCAGGTCTTCAGTATAGAGGTTCTGAAAAAATCCTATGAATGCCTCCTCTATCTCAGCTTCAGTTGTAGCTAGGGCTCCACTAAACTCTGATCTAATGGAAGAAACTAAATTCCTGGAGAAATCTGTTTTGGTCTTCCAAGCTAAAAGCTTCCCACAACCTTTTGCATACTCATAGTGAGCAAACCTGCTGCATTCCTACGACCTTCTGATTTTCTTCTGAAGATATAGCCCCAAATCCATTCTAGCCCTCTCCAACTGGGCATTCAGGGAGCCCAACTGGCTCTTTCCAACTCTTAGGGTGGCCTCCTGCAAGGAGGCGACCCAAAGCTCAAGTTGCTTAAGCTGATTCTTGTCTTCCCAACAATACCAAGTGGCCAAAGCGACTAACCTGCCTCTAATAAATGCTTTGTAAGCATCCCACTGTGACTGCAGTGTAGTAGATCGATAATTAAGTTTAAAAAATTCTCTAGTGTCCCTCCTCAGGCCCTCTACTATCAATGCGTCCAAGAAAAGAGCACAATTAACTGTTCACCTAGGAATAGATGGAAAATATTAAGATGAACCTGCATTCTTACAGCTGAATTGTCCGAGATGTGCTGGTCCATGGGTTACTGATCTCTCATGGAGCAATGCCCATACTTTTTGTTATTAAATGTAAACCACAGTCCTACCCCACCCTTCTGATGCCAAATGTCTATCAGGCCAAGATCTAACATTCCTTGTTTTATGCACGACAGAGTTTTGGGTGAATTCACAGTAGGTCTTATCGTAGATTTATCTAAAATTGGGTCTAATAAAATGTTAAAGTCCCCACCAACTAAATTCGGGTGCTTAGAAGCCAGAAGATGGATATAGAGATCTTGAAATTGTGCTGGGTCATCAATATTAGGCCCATAATACCCAGTGATGGTGAACCAAACCCCATATAGGGCGGCCTCCACAATCAACCACCTACCTTTAGAATCCTTTTTGACATTTGCAACTTTCATAGTGACCGACTTCTTAATAAGAATTGCCACCCCCTTCACAAAACAAGGTTGATTAGTACACGCACAGAAACCCACCCAATTCAGATGTTTCAGATACTCTTTCCATTGTGGTTCTAATAGGTGAGTTTCCTGTAAAATAATCACCCCCTCTTCTATCCCTTTCAAAAACTCAAAAATTCTCCTCCTCCTCCCTGGAACCCGCAGGACGTTAACATCCCAAGATAAAAATTTAATCAACACCTTATTTCAACTAGCCATTAATCAAATCGGGGACCAGATAAAAAAAAAAAAAAAAAAGAAAGATCGTGGGCGTGAAAAATAGCTCAACATCCCTCACATAGACACATACCACATTCTTGAGGACTTTTTAAAAAAATGCATATTCCCCCAACCTTCCCCATACCACATTCCTAGTGCAGGCAACCCACCAACCAACAAAACCAGTAAACCTCATCCACCCACCACCAACGGGGGACCCTCCCATGCCTTCTGATTAGGTGAATACAACCACCCATATGAGCTTGGTTTCCGGCCGACTTGTCAATAAACCAAACCAAAAGAGTAAGCCATCAACATGAAGACTTCATCTTTTCAAGTAAAGCCCAAACATCCGCAGGATCTCCAATACTGAACATAGTGTTGTTCCACATAATCTTCAGAAATGCAGGAAATCTCATTTGAACAGTGGCACCAAAAGACTCAAGCTCCTGCATATACTTCCCCAACTCCCATTGCCTATAAAGCGTTACTTTAGAAAGGTCTGAACGTATCTTAAGCGACCAATCGCCCATTGAGAAGCTGCCCGCCTTTAGGGCCTCTGATAAGATTTTCTCCTTAATAATATAAGTACCAAAGTTAACAAGCATTTTCCTGGGAGTCTTCCTATCGGGCTTCTTCAGTCTTTAAGTGATCCATAGAGGGAAAACATTTCTTAAACAGCGTCATTACATAAACCTTAATGTTATCCCCCTAAAGCCAAATGGGAACGTTCAGTAACCTAAGATTATTCCTCAATAGACCATTCTCCAAAGATTCCAGCTTCTCCTGAAGCATCTTGCGCTTACGTGTCAACTGGGAGATATCTTGGGAGTTAGATAGCACTCGGGCCTCCTGCTCCGAAACAACAGTCTCCAGCTTACTCATCCTCTCCGCCAGCGCATTAAGTTTACATTCCAATGCAGCACAAGATTTTCTAATTTTTGCCTGGTTATTTTCAGATATCTCAAATGTACCCCTAATCTCTTCTGATAGTGATATTAGAAGGTTCTGCACAGCAGAATCCTGGGGAGATGGACCCGGCTCTACTACCTTAATCATTGTAGAGCCCTGTGCTCCACCATGTTCTACAGATGAGAATTGTGTTACCTCTATCGCCAACCAACTCCCCAGAAGAGGGAACAGGAGAGATCGGGAAGGGAGAAGATAACTCAAGACTTTGTAAAGACTGCATCTCAGAACTGCATGTGATCCTTTTTAAAAAAGGGCATAGGGGGGGGGGGGGGGGGGGGGGACACAAGGCTACCTGTTCCTGATAGGTGACTTTGAGCACTGGGAGCCTTACAAGGGTCGCCCGGTTTATTGCTGTGCCTGCTCACCAATTTGGCTGTTAACTGCGGGTGAACCAAGGAGCTTCCTTTTTTGTAAACATTTTTTATAGCCCCCCTCCCTTGTTTTTTTTTTATTTATTTTTTTACACAAAGCCCCTCCTGACCAAGTACTGTTGCAGCTCCAATAGAACCCTCACGAGGGGGGCCACTACCCCCCCCACCCCCTGGTAAAATGCTGCTGCTTCGACGCCAGTGGTGGGCCTCTAATGACTTCCCGGGTCTTTAACTTCACTGGCGTCATGTACGAGTTCTCTACTACCGTGCTAGCCGGGGTTCTGCCACAAAGCTGGGTTCTCTTTTCTGCCTCACTCGTCCAGGAGCAGAGAACCATGGCGATATGGGCCCCCCGGAAGTGGCAGAGAGCAAGCCCGTGTCTCCCCTGATGTAAAACCCGAGCAGCCTATGCCCAGGGCTTAATACTCAGGGCGCCGAACCTCAGCATCTCAGTGCAATTCTTGGCTGCCCTGCAACACTCCAGGGGCTAGGACCGCAGGGAAGGCTCATCGGCAGGGCCACAGGCGTTCGTGCGTAGCGCTGGAGTCTCCAGCTATGCCTGCGCCGGGCGGAACCTCATGACCGCGGAGCTAGCCCCCCCCCCCCCCGCTCCCCCCCAGACCTATTGCTTTTTCAGTGAACCAGTGTCTTGCTGATGGAAATCAGACGGTACTGCCGGCTGATCGCCCCTTTTCCCATTGAAAAGGAGATGGATTTCTGTGCCAAAGCTGAATCAGCAATTTGAAGTAACCGTATGGCATTCTGCAGGTGAACGTGCCATGGGTTTCCTGGGCATTGGAAGGTGTACTTTAGACAGGTCTTTAATGAGGTCTCAGAAGACTCGAGAACCCTCACATAATACCTCAGGATTTCCACTTTGCAGGTTAGTCCTTTCCTCTGTAGGCCAAATTCCAAACAAATTCTGGATCTTCGTAGAGGTCTTGGCAGGTGGAACATCATTTTATAGCCTGACAACAGAACTTTTTCTAGGATAGCTGGGAAAGCCCCAGAGAAGGCAGTTGTCCATAGCGCAGTGCAGGGAGCAGAGTGGCATAATGACTTACAAAATTTGTACCGCAGAGGAACTCTAAGTTCTGGTTGAAGCGAGCTAAGCTATGCTTTAATACCATAGCTTTTTTTCTTGATGGCGGCAACCTGGACGGCTGATTTTGCAGATTCAGAGAACAAACCCCTAGGTAATTGTAGTTTGCTGCAGATTTAATTGTTGGCGGCCCCAGACTTCATGAGTGCAATTTCTTCTTCCTGTAAGTCCCAAGATGACCACCTTCGATTTATCCTGATTTGTGGTTAAGTGATTCTTAGTGCTGTATTCATGGAGGCTGCTCAAAGCACGTTGCAATCCGCTTCTGGGGTGGCCCATAATTACAACGTCATCTGCGTACTGGAGGATGTATACTGGCCTCTGGCCCAGATGAAGCAGGCTAGGCTGTGGTCTGCTAGGGCCTTTCCGAAGCCAGCTTTATACAGGTTAAAGAGCAGCAGAGCAAGGATGCATCCTTGCTTCAGGCCACCCCGAGTTGGAATTTTCTTAGTGATGGTAGATGTCCAGGTTTTTACGCGTACCCATGTGTCAGAGTAAATTAAGAAAATCACTTTTGCTTTGCTTGAATCCCCAATGACACAGGTTTCCTCCATAAGGTGTGACGGTCTGCCTTTTCAAAAGCTGCACTATAATCTAAGAAGCCGCAAAAGAGGGGCAAATGCTTACAGGAGGCCGTCCGCTGGGCAAGCATAGACAGGGGGACTATGTTGTCGATGGTTGAAGCCGAAGCTCGGAACCCTGTCTGGAAGAGATATAAAAGCTCATTACCAATGGCCCAGTCCTCCAGTTGCTTCAAAAGAAGTCATGCGTAGGTTTAGCCTTGAGGTCTAATAGGGTAATCAGACAGTAATTTGCTGAATTTGTGGGATCTCCTTTCTTGAGGATCAGTCATAGAATGAAATGGAATACTGTTGCTCTGAATCTCTCCTCATTTCTTTTACTGTCCTTAACATACTCCATGCTGCCAAAAATCCCCCGGAGTGTGGAATTTAATATAAATATCTACTTGTCCATGGGACAGGTAACTTCACAAATCTACGTGTCCTAGAAAAAATCCACTTGTCCCCTTGGTGTCATGTAGTGTGGTGACAAATTATGTCAGCAATCTCATTATATAAGAGCTCTAATAACCTCTCTGATTTTGCCAGGGCTTATATTGTAGTAGGGTTTGAATGCTAGTAATTCCCTTATTTTGCAATGGAGCCTGTGCAAACCTGCTGACTTGCATGTTTTCACCAGCTCTTCTCTAATTTTTCCCCCCATAGTGAGTAAAGATGGAAATGTATTTCTGACATGGCCAAAAGTAAAACGTCTTACAAAAGTAGCTGATGGCAAAGAGAACATGCCAATGCTAAGATTTTCACATGAGCAGATCTAAACATGCATATTTGTTTGTGCTAAAATGCAGTTCACAAATATGTTTAAGAAGTACGATTTCCTGGCCTACTTCTGAAAATTCTCTTGAATTCATAAAAGCCATAAATCTGCATAAATGCAAATACGTATACCATGGGCGCACTTGAGCAATTTCGTTAAGAATTGGGGCCTTAATCAGGGCTGGCATTCACTAAGACCTTGTGTTTTTATTAAAATTCTCTCTCTTTATCAGCTGGCTGCAGTGCGAGTGACAAAAGTCTGCTCTTTCATATCAACACACAAAGTAGTTTTGTTCAGTGGAAAGAACTACTACGGCAATGTGTTTGCTTAGCTTTGCCAATGCTTGTTTGTTTTCATTTTCCCCATAATCTTGATGAAACTGGTTACACTGATTTTCCATTATGGTTTTCTCTGGCGGAAAAACACTAGCATACATCAACACATTTTAATAAATGATGCTTAAAAGACATGGTACTAAAATTTCATAGTAGTTTAGCAAAACCTTTTTTTTTTTTTTTTTTTAGGTATCATTTAGACGTCATAAATCTTGCTTTGATCAGATGTGTATATTGCAGAATCTTTAGAGAGCATCCCGAGATCATTATACATAGCGTTATAATAAACTCTGTACTCATTTTTATTCTGAAACCATTGTCAGTAGATCAGTCTACGCTTACAACATTTTCTTAGAGCACTCATCCTACTACAAAAAGGGTTTGCATAAATAAAACCATAACTACAAGTTTGAACAGCCTTAACATATGAGCACAAATATTACCTTATTCGCAGGCAATGCCCTTCTCTAATCCATAATGAGGTACTGTAAACTGGCAGCTAAAGTGCTTGTGCTGCAGGGGGGGGTTGAACTTCATTGTCCCTAGGACAAAAACCTGAAAACTTGTTGTCCCTGACCCCAAACAATATGCCCTGGGTGTCAGGCTACAATAATTACACATCCCTGAGCCTCATACCTCCCTCTGCTAGTAAACACCCGTGTCACCCACGTCTGCAACCTGCTGCCCCAATAAAATCAATGGTTGCTATGCGATTCAACTCCTTCTGTATAGCACTGCTTTGTTACCAAGTTTGCCTTATGTAAGCTATGCAATGTCACCATTGTTTTGCTGCAGACACTGAGAACCGAGAAAGCTGACTTCTTTGACCATGTGAGTATCAGATCAGACACCCTTGGAAACGGATACTAGACCTTTCCTTTGAGAGAATGCAGGATCATAAAAAGGTTAAATTGCCTCTTCCTGCTCTCAAACAAACGTTCACTACAATTATTTGTTTAGAATTATTGCATCCTCTGCTCTCTCTTTGTACAAAGCAATTTGTTTTAATGCCTTTAACATGCTAGGGCCTAGTAATAAATTGCATTTTGTAGTACAAAAAGTAACATGAATCATGTAATCTAAAATTATTTTCAAAAACGTATTTTGAATGTGGGAGCAGTGGTGGAACAAGATTAGCTGGGGCGGCTTGCCTTGTTGATTTAAAATAAGTGGGTATAAGTGTTAAGCATTATTGCACAACACTAAATGATAGCAGGGTAACTGCCAACTGTATCCTTTGATTCGGCCTGAGAAAAATAAGGATTTTACAGCACAGAGCAGACATGCTTAACTTAGGGCAATGTGTAAAGTATCTATGCAGTGCCAAAAGAGTTGTAAAGTTAAACGTCAAGCAATAAAAATACCAAACTGAAGTGGAAAAACCAAGTATGATTTAATAAACACAATCAGACTAAAAAGCTAAAAATCCAAAAAAGGGGAGCCAGAGATGACTTCTAAAAGTTTTAAGAAAATATTTTTTTTTTTTTTAAAAAGGCACAAAGCACCAGGACCTAGGCAAACTATGAGGCCGATGGCAATGAAGCCCGGTCTGATACACCAACCAGGTTTGCCCTGATCAAAATATTTTATGTTCTGACCCAGTCTTTAAGTTCCAGTCCACTGCAGGAGTACAATGAAAACTCCCAATCCCCCAGTACCTCAGGGGAGGCACTGACAGGGTGTCAGTCAGGTCCAACAGCAGGGTCCAGTCCTGGTTCAGTTGCCACTGATCACATGGTTACTTCCATAAGAAGGCCTCTTGTATTTCCTTTCCCTGTAGCCATCCAGGAAGCCAGGCAACTGGCATACGGGGTCATGGCAACTTCCCACACATAGGCGATGGCCCGATTGAAGCAGCACAGTTCCTTGGCACATGGCGGCCACTCTTGGCATATGGGTGGGGTCAGGGTTTTTTCATCAGGCTGCCCATGTGAGACAGCCCATTCGAAGTGGCACTTGTCATTAAAGCATAGTGCCCTTTTTGGCATATAGGTTTGCCGAAACTCCAAACGCTGCACACAAGCAATGGCCCGAACAATGTGACTCACTCATTCTCACACCTCGCTCAGGAGCCCCAAACGTCTGGTCTCCACACTGGACCTCACTTCCTACAATACGCTTCTCTCCCTAACCAGTCTTGGTGTTCAGCCAGGTACTGGTGCTCCAAGGCAAGTGGTTTTAGTTTTCTTGAATGATGTCCCCTCACCCAGCCGTGAGACAAGCAGGCTTGCCTATAGTCCTGGTCACAGGCAGAAGTCGTGCAGAGCTTTCTCTCCTCATGCAGCCCCGCAGGCTAATTGGCAGATGATAAAGTATGGGGCTCCAGTCTCCCCTACTTGTAGTTCTGGACCTTTGAAATTTTATGTTCAGGTAATGTTTCTTTGAAATGGATCCCTCTACTCTTTAGTCTTCCTTTTAAGGGGAGTCTGTCACAGAAGGCATGGATCCAAAGCTGATTCACCTATAACAAGTTTCATGGGAGTGACCAGAGTTCAAACCTTGATGTCAGCCAGTGTCATATATGCATCAAAGGTTAACCCTGGTCCTTAAGTCCTACCCTTTCTGATTCTCGTATCAGCCTCATCTCCCTCTTCCTGAGATGTGTCTGGGCCTCTTCACTGTGATTTATCACTGAAAGAGCCCTTTGAAATGCACAAGGAGAGCCTGGCTCCCCCTCAGAGAGTGTTTGTCCCACCCACCTTACAGGAATGCTGCAGTATACAATTCTGTCTGGTAAGATTCCTCATGTTTTTCCCAAGGAGGCCTGGGCTTCCCAAAATGGAACCAAAGGTCCTCCGTGTAAGGTACCAATGCAGGCACTTCTGCACTCGGTGTGAATTCAGTGTGCAGCACTGCTGTCCTTCTGTATTATGCTACCACCCACATATCCACATGCACTCAGTCTGTGTGCACTATTCAGCGCTACAGTCCCTCAGTACTGTATCAGTATGTGTCACTTTAAACCAAGCCTCCAAAAATCTACTCGCCCACTCACTATGGTGAGCCATATTTTATAAGGTCAGGCTATTTTTAGGACCTACTTGCCCCTTCTGAAGTCAGAAGGTGAAGAAGGAAAAAAGATGCAAACATTTCAAAATATATATCAGTAGTTATGAAAGCCCATTTTTTTAACTTCTCTGACGAAAAAAAAAAACATAGTAGGCTGAAAACAAATCAGTACACTTGATGTGTAAATGAAATATTTTTTCTGAAACCCAATTTTCACAGATTATTGTTAATGCATATATAGTTTTATCAGTAAAGCTGCAGGTTAGTAGAAAGGTTTTTGGACATTTTTTGGAATTTTATTGTCTTTAAATGACTGTCCTACCACATCATGCTTTAGTAATATATTTATTAAAAGTGAGTGTTTAAACAAACTGAGAAACACTCCTGCCACGATGGCAGTTCTATTGATAAACTAAGAGGCAATTAGTAGATCATGTGAGCCCCCTTAAATGTGGGCTACATTCCTATTTTACATGGAGCAAACTGTTAGGGCCTTATTACGACCTTGACGGAGGGGTTTCCGAGGGGAATGATCCTCATTGAAATTAATGGGATCATAATACGGCGGATGGGATATTCGCCACATTTGTGATGGAGGAAACACCTCTGTCAAGGTTGTAATAAGGCCCTTAGTCTACTTAATTAAACAAGAGGCTTTTTTGTACAGCAATAATGCTGAGCTCACATATTTTAAGATGCACGCATATGTGAGAATGAAGAAAAAGGAGACTCTAAACTAAAATATTTGCCTAGGATCACACAATTTGAGATCAGTTTACTGGGCAAGAACATTTATTTTTTTTATGATTTTTTAAGCCTGCTTTAGACACACAGTGCCAGCGCACACACATTTAGCTGCTTATGGCAGTGGTTCCCAACCTTTTGATTTCTGTGGTCCCCCACTTTAACATTAATGGAACACAGGGACCCCCACTGAATCATCATTGGAATCCGGGGACCCCCGCCTGAGTCATTACTGGAAGCTGGGGACCTAATCTGTCAATATTTTTTTATTTTCTATGCTCTCGCGGACCCCCTGAGAAGGCTTCGCGGACCCCCAGGGGTCCCCGGACCACAGTTTGGGAACCACTGGCTTATGGCACATGAAAAGATAGCACATGACCTCTAGGATACATCTGGCAAATTTGCAAGAATGTGGGACCCCATACTGGAATACATCAACCGAGATAACAGAGACCTGAGATGCCCTAGACATCTACTGGCCTTGGGCCTACTGTCCAAAAGCAAAGCCAGTGCTGTGGACGAACTCTGAATGAAGCTCTAACAGCCATTGACCTATACCCTGAATTGGGGTGGTAGTGGTGGGAGGATCGGGTAATCTCATGGCAGTTGTGTACCTTTTGCTTCTGGCGACTTTTCGCCTTCCTGTTGAATACCTTGAAAGGCCAATAAAAATGACTGAAACTAAATCTTATTAATTATTCTGTAATATGTGGACTACAATGGGTCACGGAAAGGGGGATGGGGTAATACTCTAGCAGCGACCTGCCCTGATGAGTGACTAGTGGGTGAAACAAGTGGTGCTTCAGAATGCACCTACAAACAGATTTGTGGGGTCCATTACTCTTTGAATTCATGTCCTCTGGATAAAACATATGGATTTTAAAATTTGATGATGGGATGTAACACATAAATTGTGTCACATGCCAGAGGCGTGATAATTGTGTATTGACTTATGTAAATTCTCAGACTCACATAAGCGTGAAACTATTTAACCTGCTTAACTGCCCAATCGTCAGAGTGTCAAGAAGGCGCCAAACCACAACAAAGTCATACAGGCTCAATCCAGTTGCTCTAACTCATGCCAGGGCTTGAAAAATCCACTTGCATTGGCATCACTCGCATTGGCATCCTATTTGATTAGGTCTAGCTATTTTTAATACTTACTCATCCCCTCTGGCGAGTTGACACTGAACAGGTGTTCTGTTCAGTTGAAACGTGGAGGGGCAATAAAAGTTTTTAGAACAATTAATTTTCCTTCTGACTGCAGAGTTCCAGGACTTTGTCAGGTGAACTGTGTGACCCTGCTGCTTAGAATGTAAAATAAAAGGATACAGGGTATCAGCTTTTTCCTAACACACAACATTTAAATCACTAAGTCAACTGTGCAAACATTTCAAAATATATTTCAGTAGTTGTGGAAACCCTTTTTTTATATTTCTAAGTGATGAAAACAATATTTTAATAGGATGAAAACCAAATCACAATACTTTACGTGTTGATTTAAAAAGTGGGTTTCAGAAAACATATGCTTTGTACAAGATTATTAATACACTATATAGTTTTATCAGTAAAGCTGAAAATGAGTGGCGAGGTTTTTAGAAATTTCTTGGAAAGTTACTGTGTGTGTGTATATGACAATACGTTACCACATCATGGTTTAGTAATATATTTATTAAAATGGAGTGTTTAAGCAAACTGAGAAACACTCCTTCCCTGATAGCAATGTTGTTCGTAAACTAAAAGAAGTCCTAGGTTATGTGGGCTAGACCTCATGGGCATGTGGGCTAGATTCTTGTGATGCATGCAGCAAACTTTAGTCTATTTAATCAAACAAAAGTGTTTTTTTTTTGTAACGCAGAAATGCTGAGCTCACATATTTGAGACCAGTTTATGGGTCAATTACATTACAGTTAGATCAAGTAGATTATTTAAGTTACTCGACCTAAAGGTCTAGTAACATTTTTATGATTTTTCGAGCCCTGCATGCATTACAATTGCTTTTCACCTCTAATCGCTGCCTGATGCTGCCGGTCTCCGACCCTGAATGATGCTCTACGAATTCCCCCTCTTCTTCAGAGCCGGAGTCCCGTTCATCCTGCACTGGTGTGGCTCCCCCGTCATCTGGGAAAGAAAAGATGTAAAATTCAGTATAAGTAGTATGAAACTGAATATGAAAAGCAAGTAACAAGATTCCCAAATTGACACTTACTCCTGGTGGGTATGCACACACAGGTGAATGTTTACAACCTTTCTGAGTAGGGCACCTATGTGTAAATACCCAATGCCCCCTGCAAGTGACATTTCCTCTTCCATGCTGCATGTGACAACTGGCTAAATACTTGACCCTCATATCTATTAACATGTTTAACAGCTACTAAACTCCTGCTCTGTATACCTCACTTAAGAGAACATTACATTTTTTATTGAAAACTACATTAAGTGTATGCTATAACAATCCGAATAGTCCCTCCACTTCCTTCTGTTGATAAAACCTCCAAATAATTAGTCCACCCTTCATGCTACTCGTAAATAAATGCTCTTTCCTTTGGTGTATACCATATTTTAGCGATGGCACATCTTACTGCTGTGCATAGTATCTCCATGTGAACACTTCCCCCATTCTGACTGTACCTTCTGCTTTGCAGTACATGAATCTTTTAACTAACAAGACAAAAAAGGTTGCTTTCCTTTGAAAAGCATTTCCAGAAGCACATATGTTTGAGCTCTTTTTCTTATAGTTCCCTGCACCCCCCAGTAACCTTTTATTCATGTGTGTGGTGTGAAACAATCTGAGTTAGTGCTTTACCAATGGCCTGTTAACATTACCACCTTCAATCGGAAGCACCTAAAAGGTGAGCCTGTGACAAACAGTTACTTCTGCAAGGACACTCACCGCATGCTAAATCGGACCCAATCGATTCCCTGGATGAGGTATCAAGTTTTCGGAAGATGGTTTTCAAACAGACTTAAGCGGCACAATGAAAGGACATGGCTGAGCCATTTTTGATTAAGCTAACTGGCAAGTCTTGATCATCAGTTCAGTCATGTAACATATAAATGATAAGGCCCTTAAAATCATTACACACTTTGTATGTGTGCTCTGTTGTAATTTTTGTAGTCTCTTTACAGACACGTCCGGCTGACTGTCAAGAGACTGCACTGTATACCTTTCTCCATAGACCAAAATCTCTGCACAAGATTTGATAGCTTTTATGACAATTTCAGTTGCCTTGCTCCAATTTGTTGCTTTCCTCCCTTTCTGTGTCTGACCTACCCACAAGATCCTTTTGGTTCTGCAATCTGTAGATTTACCATTCATTCTTCTCTAAACACAGCATTGATAACGGAGCCCCTTTAAAACAATTCTTGGTGACCTTTCAGTGACACATACTGGTTACTAGAATAACACCAAAAATGTTGAAGACAACACCTATTTTGGCAGCCTACTATGGATACACATTGGCAATGCCTATCTGTTGCACTTGTATTTTTAACGTAGAGAAAATTGTCCGACATTGCCAATGCTTGGTTTTTAAGTCTCACTTACAGTCAAGCTTTTATGCCTATTGTGGACGTTTCCAAAACTTACAGTGGGCTTCGGGTCATCCCACTGTTTACCACTGGTTTGCTTTTTGCTAATCCAATTTGAATGTTTCTTATTTAACGCCTTTCCTTCCTCTTATTGTGCTTCTCCTTCCCTTAGAGTGTAGTGTCTAGAGGCTTTACCATCTATATGGATAGATGATGTGTATCCTTTCTCTGCCTTAATTCTGAGAACTATTTTTCACCTTCTGTTTTTTCTTCTTTTCTCCCTCATGCATTTCATTCCTCACTGAAATATTCCCTGCTCTCATCAGGCTGCTGGCATACCACCCCCCAATAGTCAGTCACTTCAACCACATCACCCAGCTTTTTTTTCAAATTTTATTTTTCACCTCCTCCATTGTTCCCCGTCCCCTGCATAAACTTTTGATCCCACGTTGCTTACCAGACCCCAAAATTCCAAATTGAAGTCAAATGATCTTGGCATACTCCCCAGGGGAGTGGCAGTAATCCAGAAACAGAAAGGTTTACTCTTGGGTCACACAAAACAAGTCCAACAAAAAGGGGTTGAGGAGCGTCACCTGACGTCAATGGATTGAGACGCATACCGCCAGTGCCATAGGAATAGGAATGCAAACACTGGAAAATTATCTCAGAAAAAGGACACAGACACTGGGGAAACAGCGATGGGCAGTCCCTCGAAGCACCCACAGGACATTGGACTCTCTGCACTACAATCGGGACATTCTGCAGGCCATCACCGCCTCCAGGTACGTGCTGGAGATGAAGACTGACAATCAAGAGGCAGACATGGAAAACCTGAAGGACGACCACCGTCACCTGGCAGAACAAGTCACGATGGTGGAACGAGGACTGGCGGAGATCTCCTGAGACCAAATGACAATGAAAGAGCACCTTACTGTCATGGAGAGTAAGGTTCAGACACTGGAGAGCAGGGCGGAGGACGCACAGAACAAATCACGACGAAACAACATTCAAGTGACTGCTCTGCCAGAGCATGTTGGAGGGAACAGCATGCTGGACTACCTAGAAAGATGGCCATGTGAAGACCTGGCACCAGGAGGTCTTTCCCAGTTTTATGCCCTGGAAAGAACACAGAGTACAGGCACGACCCCTCCTGCCAGGAGCGCCACTGTAGCCAGACTGAGAGGAGATCCCAGAGTGGTAAATAAAGTTATGATATTCCCAACAATCATTAGAGATGTGCAAAAACAGCACTTCACATTCCTAGACACAAAGCGACACCTCCACCAAAAGGGCCTGTCCGACATCATTTGGCTTATGTGAGCAGGACACTGATAAGGATACACTTAGGGGTTCCCTTTCAACACACTGGGGATGTGATAGACCCAGCGGGTAGATTAGTGATGGTTACGGGTCGGACCAAGACATAGCGATTATCAAGATTATGCCCCGATCATAGACCGGGGGGGCATTCCTACCAGACCTATAAAAGATTCATGGCCCCCTTCCTGGTAAATTCGGTCATTATGGGTGGAGACTATAACTTCCTGGCAGACACAGTGCTCAATCCCCACACCACAAGACTCTCTGATCACCACAACGGCCTGCTCATTCGCAGTCTAAATGGGACCTAATTGACACCTGCTGCCGGACACACCCATTAATGAGGGATTACTCTTTTTTTTACCTCGAGTCTCCATGTGCACATAGACACATTTCTTTGCACCCCAGATATTTAACTTCATGTACCAAGCCATGGATATCTCACAAGTACCATATTGGACCACAACCGAGTCATCTTCCACTTGAGGTGAAAACGGGATAAGGCTTTGCATACCAACGTGGCGACTAAAGCTAGAGTCCTTAGAAGACCCGGTCTTTCAAGACACTATAGGTGGTTGTATCCAGCAATAGTTTGAGAACAATGCTGGTACAGCTAATTCACCCCAGGTGGAGTGGGATGCATTCAAGTCAGTGCTCAGGGTGAAGTGCATAGCAGAATCAGTGGGGGTGAGATACATGCTATTAAATTAAGTCATATTATCAGACGAAACACAGGTGTAGAATTGCGCATATCGGGTCGCCCAGATTTACAGCAAGCCCTGCTGGAATCCAAGGAGACAGTAACAAGACATGTTGAGAAATTGAGGTGTTTCGACTACATAGCATACACGACAGGGGTGCACACAGAGTGAAACCACACTGGCTCACTCTTGGCCTGGCTCGCTAACACTATGAAAAGTGATTTGGTCATAGCTGTACTCAACACTGTCAGGGGAACAAGGCTCTATAAACAGGTAGAAATCAACCATCTATTTTGTGCCTACTATTTTACACTCCATACGAGTACCTCTGTGCATGCAGGTAACGCCATTGGTGAATTCCTACCACCTTTACCTTTCCCATCTTATGCCTGACGAGGCTAAGGAGATAGAGGGAGATGTCATCCTGCAAGAGATTTGGGCAGCTGTAAAAATAAAATAATAAAAATAAAAAAAGGCACGGAGCAAAACACTAGGAATGGATGAGTTCCTGGTTGAGCTACAGCCTCATACATGGAAGAGCTGGCGCCTCAACTATTGGACTTATACGATTCAGCTAGAGATATAGACCTTTTGCCTTCATCCACTCAAGAAGCAATGGTGGGGGGCCTTGCATATGACATGAAAGCCTACCGGCCCCTACCAATGCTCAACATAGATTATAAAATCCTTAGCAGGATTCTTGTCATTAGACTTGTCCCCCTCGACAAAACAGGTGCGCCCGATCAAATGTGGTTTATCCCCAGTTGAAACAGCGCGCTCAACATCAGGAGACTCCCGACACTGCTTAAGGCCAACCCTCATGATCCACCCAAGCAGTGATCGTTGCAGTAGACACAGAGAAAGCTTTTGACATCTTACAGTGGGATTTTCTCTATGGCGTAATGAAGCAGGCCAACTTGGGTGCAGATTTCTGGTCCGAGCTTGGTAACTAAACACAGACCCCACAGCCCGAGTCCGGACTGGACAGAATATTTTGGAGAGCTACATGGTGAGCTAAGGGACTAGACAGGAATTACCCCTTTGCGTTGGCAATGGAGCCGCCAGCCGAATGTGCAAACTCACCACACTGCCTTATATTCAGATGATCTCTTAATTTCCTTCAGAACACGACAATGGACCTGGAGGGGGCTAGGAGATTCCTAGAGAAGTTTGCTTCCCTATCCAGACTAAAATGTCAACTGGCAGAAATCAAGCTTATTCCCTATGCTTGATGCCCACGTCCTCCAGAGGGATTAGAGTCACTACAGTGGGGACCTCAATCTCTACACTATTTTATAGTTAATATATATCACAACCAGGCTGACATGTTGGGCGGGAATGTTGAAAAGGCAGTTTGAGCAGCCAGAACAAGCTCTGAATATTTGAAGACGCTCTGCCTCTCTGTGGCGGGTCAAGTGGCACTAATTAAAATTATTGCACTCCTGCCCCTCCCGGTATGGACTGACTGGGAGCTACTCAAATTACTCGACTTGCTTATCATTGATTTCATATGGGGATCGGCCCATCAATAGGTAGCTCTAACCACTTTCAAGAGACCTGTGGGAGCGAAGAGAGGAATGGCTGTCCCTAAACTTGAGTTTTACTACCTTGCAGCGCAGCTCCAATGGCTAAAGCAGTGGATAGCCAGTAGCCTGCACCAGGGCAAGCACTGGCACACTATACATGAACTTCACCACCTGATTAGGGTACTACTAAGGCTGAAATGTCCTTTCAGGATTGATACCAATGAATTCCACGTACTGAGACGCTGCTAGGCTTGATGTTTGCAAAAGACTCTTATGCAGGTTCTGTACTCACCTAACATACCTTAGAGTATGCTGGAGGCACTGCCCATGGACTGGATGGCTGTGGGTGCATCAAAGGTAGGGAGACTTATTCAGAGAGGGGGAACTTCTCTCATTCGAGGAGTTCCGCTTGGCGTTCAATTTACCCAGGGTCACTTTTTCCTACATAGAGCAGTGAAGACCGCGGTCCGCAGACACTTTGGGCGGGCCTATAGGAACATCACCATCATAAGTGTTGTCAATACATAGTCACATTCTGGGGGCACTTTTAAAGTGGTCACCTGCTTATATAGTGCAATAGTGGGGGATACACCACTGCCCCTGGTCGCCGTAGGGACCCAATGGGAGGAGGACCAAGGGGGTCCCCATACCAGATGGCCTCTGGATGACTATTGAAAAGGATCCCCAAAGCCTTGAGAAGTGCCAGTTTTAAGTTAATTAACTTCTACATCTTACATACAGCGTACCTTACCCTTGAAAAAAGAAATAATTTTAAACACAGAAGGTGCAGTATGACCAAGATGCAGGGAGATGGGGCTGAAGTTCCTACATATGATGTGCAGTTGCCCAATACTTACCACTTATTGGGGAGAAACAACGGACACAGTAGCCAAAATTACCAAAAGAGAGCTCCCCTGTACCTCTGGGCACGGCTTATTAAGTTGGTTTCCACACACTAAGACCAAGACCACGGCCAAGTTTCAAGACCTGGCCTTTATCACAGCGAAAAGGGAAATCACCAGGAATTTGAAGGCTCTTGGAGGGCCCGAGTAATGGCAAAGAGAGCTTGAAAGATGGGCGGAGTATGAAAGTGCAGTGCTGCTCCGTGAGGCTAGACAGGGATGTGGTTCATTAGACATGGCCAGGGCCTGAGAGGCATTAGCAGACTGTATAAAACATCCTGATCCCCTGTAGCCAGCAGTGCCCCTGGGTAGTCCCCTAGAAATTACTCCTGTTTAGGATTGCTGGAACACTTGTGCTACTGATGCTTTGATTCCAGGAGAGCGGCTTCAGAACACAAACTATGATTACCAACTGTCCTGTAATTGTTGAAAGGTGATGATTCCACATGGGTCACAAATGTGTGATATATAGATCTATGGAGGCGGTGGGTATCATGGGGTGAGACTATTAATAAATACAGATGATGATCTAGCATTGATGGGCTTGTAGGAGATGCCTGTGTTCATATTCTTATCGCTTGATGATCTTTAAAAAACAAAAAAAGTCTATTTAACAGAAAGAAAGAACGAAAAAAAAAACAGAAAAAAAAAAAAAAAAAAAAAAAAAAAAATCAGAAAGGGAGTGGTATCTGGGGAGAACTCAAGAGGAATGGAGCCAATGATAGTCATCCTATACATCACTTTCGACAAACTCTGCCCTCAATAAAATTGGTAACAAGGAAAAATGTAGTAGAAAAGCTGTTACAGTTTATTTGAGAGAGACTGCATTTTAAGGTACAGGTGGATTGTGCAATGCATTAAAAGAGCTGAAAAAGATGGGTCCCCAAAGGGGCTGTGGCCTAAGAAGAGTAACTAAGAATCAATTATAAGAGGTGTGGTCTATTTAACTAGAGGAAAGTGCCTATACACAAGGCATAGAATACCACTCAATTTCACTTGCTCCTGCTCCACCTCTTCACAATGCTCCTCTTGATCATTCTTATCATTATTATTATTTTCAGCAGCCAATCGAAAAGAAAGATTTGAACACTACATTTTCCATAACTTCAATATAGTCACATGACCAACCATAGAGTGTCCTCTATATAAAACTAAATGACAGCATAAGACTTCCTCTTTCTTTTCTGCTCCGCAGCCAGGTAAGTGCACGTCTATTTTGTATTGTGATTCTGAAGTGTTTTTTTTTTATGTCTTGATGTGTTGCTCTGTGCGTGGGCTGAATACTGCTGTTTCTGTTATTCAATCCTTTCTTCCAACAGGTTAGAGCGCTTTTTCCCCCTGGGACACAAGTTTCGCGGTTCTGTACATTTGTGGAACGGGAGAGAGAGCATAGACCAGACCGCTATCTTGGGTCGGTCGCGTCTTCATGTTAGAGTCCTCCGGGTCGCTTCAGGCACAAGCGTGCATGCGCTTATTTACCGTGCAACTTTGATTTCAGTTTTGGAGACCTGAGGCAGCGCCTGCTGGTGCGCTTCACCTGTAATGCTTCGGATTTCTCCATAAGTTCTATCTTTCTCCTCCTGGTGCCTGTTCATTGCTCCCCATGCCCTGTGGCATCAGAGTGTGCCCAGTGTTGAACAAATTGTGCATTGGCTTTGCCTAGAGTGCTTCAGCCACCTCCCTCATCTCTAATTTGCATATCTGCGCCTGCTGGGGTTTGCACTCCCCCTGGACATAACTGAACAGTTATTTTGTACCATCTGTTTGGGGGTTCATCTGGGTATCATGGCCCAGTATGATTCCTATGATGAAGGCAGAGGGGACTACCAGGAGTTTTCCCCCCTTCTTTTGAAGAAAGCCTGGTGGAGGCTTTAGCTTCCAATGTTCAATTGTCAGTTAACAAAGCTTTGGCCACAGCTCTGGCCCCCCTGACCTCCCATCTCAAGGGCTTCGCTCTCCAGCAAGGCTGGTTGCCTCCTCTTCCAGTCTCTGGTGATCCTACGGCTATGCCAGCCTCACAAACAGAGGGAAAAGCCAAAGGCGAAGCCATGGCATTATGAGGCTTTTTTTTTTTTTAAATTGTCTACAACAATTCTAAATGAACATGGGAATAGCCATGCTCAACCACAGGCACCCTCTTCTGATGACCCTTCGAGGTACTGGACATGTCTGGTTCGGACTCATCCAAGGGCTATTCCGATAGCAATCAGGACAACGTTCCTGGGCGCTCTCCCAAAGGTACACGCCTTTGATCCATAGGAGATTATTCATCCCCATTCCATCAACTGGACTCCTCTTCCCAAAGTAACAAATTATGTACAATCTCATCTTAGACAAGGCTTTGATAAGGAGGTTAGGGCAAGGCTGAAATCAGAGTGTCCCAGGCCAGAGCAGGATGGTAAAGTGCTGGATACTCCAGAGGTGGACAAACAATGGTAAATTTCAAGAAAAAAATGGTCCAGAGACCCCAAAAAAGGACAGGACAGAGCCTGGAGGTCCTGTCAAGATAAACTGTTAGATCTTTCCGGACCCCTCACAAAAGATAGTGGAATTTGGATTCCTTGCCAAAGAGTCTGGGGTTCAGGTTGAGCCAGACATTTTAATTGGTTGGGGAGAATGCGCAGTATGCCAGTTGAGTAATGCCAACATAGCCTTGTCCACTGAATGGAGGAGATCGATCCTCATGAGTATTGACCCAAAGTTGAATGATCTGCGTTCCTCCGAATCAGGCCCATTAGCACAAGGTTTATTATTTGGGGTCCCCTTTGTGAAGGACCTAGCAAGGTTTGCAGTGACATACATTACGTTAGACAGGGCACACTTGTCTTTAAAGGTGGTTTTCCGCAACACCCTTTTTAAAAAGGGCCAGACGATCTAGAGCCCATTTCGTCAGGCTGCAGATTTTATCCAGGCTCCCAGCGTGGAGCCTTCAACAGGTCTAGCGGCTCCCGGCAGGACCAAGACCAAACAGTCTACCCCATCAGAACTAGAGGAGGTCTTCAGCGCTTCTGCAGGGGAAGAGGTTACTAAAAAGGAGCCCAAGACATAGGATATTCAGATGAGAATTATACCTTATTCAGAGGTGGTGTTGGGGGGTAAGGATTCAGTTATTCAAGCACGACTGGGCGATCATTACACACGACGCCTGGGTCCTGGAGTTAGTTCAGGGGTACAAACTGGAGGTTTACAGCTCTCCAATTCAGGTCTCGCCCCCTCTGGAGATATCTTTTTCCCTACAAGATCAAAGCTCATATCAGAGGAAATTATTTCCCTGCTTCGCAAAGACACCATTTGCCACTAATCTCCCCAGTGCAGGGGTTTTATCAGTAACATTTTCCTGGTCGGCAAAAGAGGCAGGGGTCCCAGTTTAGTCCTCAACTTAAAAAGTTTCAACTCCTGGATAGTATACAGGCATTTCAAGATGAAGGGTATTCATCTCCTTTGGGACCTGCTGCAGGAAGGCGACTGGATAATGAGACTGGAATTAAAGGATGTGTACCTTTCAGTTCCCATCTTCGCTCCTCACAGGCGTTTTATTGGATTCTTTTGGCAGGGGCAATGCTACGAATACAAAGTTCTCCCGTTCGGGCTTTCATCGGCCCCATGATGCTTCACCAAGCTCATGGGACCAGTGGCAGAAGCCCTCCACACCATGAGTGTCAGGTTAATCGTTTACCTTGACAATTTAATCCTGATGGCCCAAGATCCTCAGACTGTGGTTCTCCATCGGTCCAGTTATTGCAGGAGCTGGGATTTGTCATGAACCAGCCAAAGTCATCTCTGATACCTTCCCAACTGATGGAATATTTGGGATTTCAGATCAATTCGGTGTTGTCCCAGTTAGTTCTTCCGTCTCAAAAGATTCAGAATATCAAGAGGGAATTACGATCGGCCTTGCGAGACCAGACAATATTATTGAGATCTGTAGCTCGTATTGTGTGACTTCTAGCCTTGTCTATTCAGGCGATAATCCCAGGCCCCCTACATTACAGGGCCCTTCAATGCCTCAAAATTAAACACATACAAAAGGGGTTGTCATACTCAGATCAGGTGCAGCTATTGGCGGAGGCCAGGCTGGAAATGAATTAGTGGTTAAACCACATGCAAGCTTGGAATGACAGGGCAATTTTTGGCTGTGCTCTGGATGTCATTCTGGAATCAGATACCACCAGGTGGAGTTGGGTCGTCAGGTGTGGGTCTCTCTCCACAGGAGGTCGTTGGACAGAGAACGAGCTCCAACTTCACATCAATTGCCTGGACTTATTGAAGGGCTCCTTTGCGGTCAGGAGCATCTCCCCGATCAAATCGGACTGTTGCATTCTGCCGAGGATAGACAACGCTTCAGCAGTTCGCTATGTTAACAGACTGGAGGGCACAAAGTCTCGCATGCTTGCAGAGATTGCCAAGTATTTTTGACATTACTGTCTGCAACAGTGGATTTCGGTCACTGCGGAGCACCTTCCGGGCACGAAGAATTCTGTGGCGGACTGGTATTCCGGACATCTTGTAGACGTCAGCAATTGGAGGTTGCACCCCAAAATGTTCATATAACTCAATCGCACTTGGGGTCCTTGTTCAGTGGATACATTTGCCTCCCGGACCAATCGTCAGAATCCGGCCTTCTTCAGTAGGCGCCCGGATCCAGAGGCTCTGGCGACGGATGCGTTCTTTCAGGACGGGTCTCTCCACAAGGGTTACGCATTCCCCCCATTCAGTATGATCCCCTGGGTTTTTCCCCTGATAAGTCGTCAGAAAGCCAATCTAGTCTTAGTAACACAGTTATGGAGGGCACAGCCGTTGTTTCCCTTGGTTCTGGAAATGCCATGCAACATTCCTCGTCTGATTCCTTATATTCCAAATCTATTGCAGGTCCCAGCAGCCTTCCACTTATCTCATCAAGTCAGCTCAAACTGGTGGCCTGGAGGGTTTCAGGGATAGATGGAAATTGCCAGGCATTTCGGCTCAAGCTTTAGCCTTTATTGACCAGGCCTGGTCCAGTGATCTTCATAAACGATATGCTTTGGCATGGAGGCGATGGGTTTGCTGGTGTAACAAGAGGAGTTTGGATCCCTCTCAGGCGGATTTCTGTTCCGTAACCAATTTGTTGTCGTCTTTCACTGAATCAGGATTGGCTTATAGATCAGTGCGCAATTACAGATCTGCTAATTCAGTGGGCCATGTTCCTGTCAACAGTAAACCTGTCAGAGAGGATCCACTTGTAAGTTATTGAGGGGCATCCGTTTGGCCAACCCTCCTCAGGCGAAATATTCTTCCTTATGGGACGTGAACACAGTTCTACGGCTTTTGCAATCCTGGCCGGATAACAAATACTGCAAACAGTTATCGGCTAAATTAACTATGTTGTTGTGTCTGATTTCTTGTAAGAGTTTCAGACGTTCGAGCCTTGAATCTCAAAGGTCCTCAATTTTCTCTGGAAGGTGTAAGCTTTACGATTTCCAGAAGGACCAAGACTAACATTAGGTCAGTCTCCTATCTGACTTTTCCTAATAATTACAAACTATGTGTGGTACACTGCCTCAGGGCTTATGAGGCCGCTACTAGTGAATGCCATGTGGGCGCTGAAGGGCAATTATTCATTGCATTGCAAAAATCTTTTAAACCAGTTTCCTGTGCCACATTGGCCAGATGGCTGTGTTGGCTCCTTTTGGAAGAGGGAATTGACATTTCCATCTTCAGAGCTCATTCTGTTAGGGGTGCTATGGCATCCAAATCATTTAGTCTATGGTATCGTCCAGAACATGGATACTCAAAGTACGGCCCGGGGACCGCACGCGGCCACCCTAACCTTTACATGCGGCCCCCGTGGGTGACTGGAACAGTGAGCTGCTGTTTACTGGACTCAGCTCTAAAAATAAAAAAAGATATTAAGTAGACAGGCAATCACTTATTTCAAGCTTTATGGGTCTTAAAGAAAGGATGTAACTAGGAAGCTCTGTGCTTCACTTTATCAACAAGTTCATTTTTTAAAACATCTTGCTGCAAATATGTAAAAATAATTACAGTGGCTTCAAAATTCAAAAAGTGTATTGAGTTAACACGTAGACCTTTTCAGTACAATTTATTATATCAGTGAAATGAGAATGTTTAATTTAAAAGTAATAGTTTTCAAATTTGAATTTAGAAATACTGATTCTTTCCCCTAACAACAAAGTCAATAGTGAATCAAAGAGGCAGTCAGTTATGTGTACTTTTTGGGTGGCCTAGATTCCTTTCATACATGAACAGAATTATAGTTTATTAAATCAAACACAGGAGCAGGTTTTGTATAAAGCACTCTCGGAAATCATGTATTTTGAGGTCCTCTTATGTGATTTTGAAGAAAGAGGAGGGTGAGTGAAAATAAACAACGGCCTAGGATCACACGATTTGGGAAAGTGGGGAAGTAGGGATTAATCCCAGGTTTTCTGGTTTCACATAGTTCAGTTCAGCCACTAGATAATATATCCTTTGCTTCGCCTACACCTACTTTACTGCCAATCCGCCCCAACTCTGTCGCCCAAATGCCACCTCGCTGGCCTCAATGCGGCCATCGGACACATCACAGACCAAGCTTTTTGGCCCCTGGGAAAATGTTTGTGAGTACCCCTGGTCTAGAAGATATAATGAAAGGGGCGGAATGGTCATCTGAATTCACCTTTAAATCATTTTATTATAAACTGGTTATGGCTATAGTGTCGATAGTGATGGCTCAGCTTTGAACAAGCATAATCGGAGCCTCCGATCATGTCATAGAATAAAAACATTTCTAGCTATCGCATCAAGAATTTTCAATTCTATTAAGGACACGGAAGTGAGGATTATCCCACCCGGAAGATATGTGAAGACCTACGTAAGGTATAGGTATGGTATTTTATCTGAATATTCTGACTGCAGGTATCGTTTTGCCCTACCCGTTAGTTTTGCCTAAAGATTAAGGAATAGCTGTTATGGCTTTACTTTGTATTCCCAGGTAACCGAGCAGAAATTGTCTTAATGAGGCAGCCATTGCCAGTGTATGTTTTCATGGGATGTCGTTCCTCTTCAGAGATCGGACAGTTACCGATCGCACCGCAAAAAAGACGTTTTCATGCCCTTGGTTCGAGTTACAAGTTGAGGAACTCCAGGGAGTTTTCCGTTAAGACTGTTTCATTATCTTGACGGACTCACGTTTACTGCACTTGTTTTTTGTGCCTATCCGCAAAGAAAGAAGAAGTCTTATGATGTCATCGGGTTTTATATAGAGGACCCACTATGGTTGGTCATGTAACAATATTGACGTTATGGGAAATGTAGTGTTTAAATCTCTTTTTTTTTTTAGTGGCTGCGGAGTAAAATAAAGCATGGAAAGAGAAGCATAATCCTCACCTCCGTGTCCTTAATAAAACTGAAAATTCTTGACGCGGCAGCTAGAAAAAAAGTTATTCTCACCCCCTTCAACTTGGATCTATTCATGCTACTGATCCTTCTAGTCCTGGATCCTTGCCCCCCCCCCTTCACCCAACCCCCCAGTCTTCCGCTTGGTCCTAGTCTCAGTCCTGGTCCTTCTGACCCTAATCCTGGTCCCTCTGAATCTGGTTTTCGTGGTACTCTTAGCCCTCATTCTTCTGGTCCTAGTCCCCACCCCGGTGCTGGTCCTGAAGGTCCTAGCACCTGCTGCAGAGATGTGTGTACCCAGGAGGTTCCAGGCTATACCAGTGGCAAGTTAACACTGGTGGTTAATGCACTTGTTGTCGAGATGTATGCATTCTCTGGTCATAGGCTTCAACCATCAATAAAACAGCACTTAGGGCTAATGTGTTAATTTAACGGCATACCTTGCAGCATGTAGGTCACAGTTTTGTACTTATATAAGACTGCTCAGTGGGTTAACAATTTTACTTTAGAAATTATTATATAACAATCCTGGCAACTTAGGTCAGTGAGTAAAGCACCTGTATCAAAGAGCTGTTTGTAACCTCCAAGCCTTTGTTTAGAATGGTTTGGTGTTTTTCTAAATCTTTTGCTATTCTATTCTAAGGTTGTTAAAACAATTTCATTTTTGGTAGAAAACATTAATAATTAATTAAAGTGCTATAATAAAAGGTCATGGCCATCTTCCTCGTCAACCTATTAATGCAAGCTGTTGCTGCTTCAGTTAATTAGGATGTCCTTTCATCTTAGGTATTGACCCTTTATCACTAGTCAATTCAAGGTAGCTGATCTGAGCACAGAACTTTATGTAATAACAACCAAAAAGTACTTTCCCAAAGCAGAGTTTGACAATTCTTCATTTATAACTTGCATAGGATGCAGGGGCCATATTGAAAACCATATTCTGTTTTACATTTTCTAAATGCCCTGTCTGCGTTTGATAACACAATTATCCTATGTTGGTATTCTTGTTCACAACTCTGAATCGCTGATGTTTTATGTGTAGCTCGAGGCCAAAGCCAAGCATGACCAGTTGTGAAAGAGGGGCACGTAGTGTCCACTTTTGGATATGAAGTTGTGAAAGCATGTTAAAAAGGGTAAAAGAGGCAAATGTGTAGCATAGCAGGACAGCACGGCCAAATCACTGAAAAGAGTGCCAACTTGGTAAGGCATCAGTCACTCTCCCACATACAGCCCTTAATGCAGTGGTTCCCAATCTGTGCGCCGCGGCTCGCTGGTGCGCCATCAAAACTAGCCAGGGGCGCCGCACACAGTTTGGGAACCACTGAGCTATTTATAGCCCTTGGGCCAGTTCGTACAAAATAAAACTACTCAGTTGTAGCAGCTCTTTTTTAATTTTGTCCTTGAGCGCCCTCTGGTGGTTAAACACAACTAAAGGGATTCTACATTTCACAATATTTAAACAGTTATGTTATAACTACATAAAAATGAGACCTGCCCATTTTACTAGGGTTACCATCAACCAATATTTTCCCCTTACTAAAAAACCCTATGCATGCTGTAATGAAACAACTGTTACATTTTTATTTTTTACAGTTATATATAGAATTACAATACCTTCATTGGCGTCATCCCAATTCTTTTCAGGGAGAAAAATGGATGTACTCCCTAGGCCAGGCTTACATCCCCCACCCGCCAACAAAAAGTAACATAATGGGGAGCCGCAGCCAGTGGCCAATAGATCAAGGGAGCCGTGGGTCGAAAATGTTTGGGAACCACTGCCTTAATGTATTACCCTGTAATTATCACACCAATCTTTCGTACAGGGAATCATATTGCTGAACCAGAACAGAAGGCACAGGAAGTGTCCACAATTACTCTATAAGTTCCTAACTACCCAGTTAGAGACTTAATTTAATAAAACTGAAATTATTTTTGCCAATTATTAACTAAGCCTTGTGGAACTGATCAAACAGTCTTAACAAGTTCTTTTTGGGTCTCTTAAAAGGACACCTTTTTTGGCTAGGATTTCGAAGGACATATATATTGAGCAATATATTTGAGCTTTGTTTCACACCAACAAGTATCACACACATAACCAGGCCGTGAAGGTTAGGATTATCAATAGTTAACTTGTGCATTTCAACATTTACGGTAAGGAAAACAAAAACTAGCAACATTTCGGGCAGACCTTAATTCCCTTTTAAGGGTCAGCTGCAAAGCATCCAAAACTATTCAGGAACACTTGACTTGTTCCTCATAACAGCAACTACCGAAGTATCATGGTAGAAAGTATATTCTAGCAAAAATATCGACAACCAAAATATTATGGTGGTAAATTTACATTTTAACTCTAGAATTAAGCTCCATGAATATATACATAATCGATAAACATACATATATATTTTTATTTACTGAAAAACCGAAAAGGTTAAAGGGACATTATAGTTAGGAGTTTTCATTTAAAAAAGAAAAAAAAAAAAACACACACCTTAGAAACTCACCCTCCCCCCCCCAAAAAGGGGGGGGGGGTTACCAGGACATTATAGTTCAGAACAGAATTTACACTGACAAAGCCATAGAAATTCAGCTGTCATAGTCATTTCAAGTAACTATAACCCGTGTCCCAAGGAAACTATAACTTGTGCCTTCTCCATGCACTGCTAACATATTACATCAGTGATTGCATCTTCTATAACATCATTGATAATATCATTGCAACATTTGCAGTAAAATTATTGATCTGAAAACTGTGCATGGCGAGAGCACAGTTTATAGTTACCTTAGGGCACGAGTTATAATTACTTGAAATAGCTAACTATGACAGCTGAATTTCTATGGTTTTCAGCATGTACATTCTGATCCTAACCATAGCGTCCCTGTACCACACACACTCTTCCAGTTCCCTGAGATCCAACGTACCATACTTGCCAACATTTTGAACTTTCTAAGAAGGAGATTTGGAAAAAAAACCTGGGGAATTGATTTTCTCCATTGATTTACATTGAAAAAGAGGAGAATTTAGGCAGGAGACAGATAAAATAAAGCCCCTTTAGGCTTAAAAATATCAGGAGTCTCTTGCCTGAATTGGGTCTGTTGGCATGTATGGTTGTACTGTCACTGCCTCTTCCTTCTGTTCTCAATGGTCTGCTATATTGCCACAGCCTCTCTTGCCTGCCCTGCATGGTTGGTTTGTTGCCCCTGCACCCCTGTCCTCCATGGTTCAGTGTGCTGCCACTGCTCCTCCCACTTACCCAGCATGTTCAACTTGTCCCCTCTGCACCCCCCTTAATTATACGAGTCTGTGCCCCTTATATCTGCCTCCCTACAGTATTGTGACGAACAACTAGATTGCTAACAATCTACATTTATTACGAAAGTGTGGCACGCCTGACGTCAATTTGGTATATTCAAAACTGTAATAACTAAAGCAGCAGTTCTCAAATATCGACAAACCACTTCTAAATAATTCGCTATCTCTAGGTTTTTTTATCCAGTTGATCACTTGATTATATGTAATACTTAGGGGGAAAGGAGGTGGCGTTACAGCAAGAGCTGCAGACTTTGCAACTGGAGAATCAGGTTCCAGTTTTGTCGCCTACTCGACATCCTGTGATTCTGGGTAAGTCAGTTAGGGTCTGATCAGGGGTGTGGAATTTATTAAAATATCTACTTGTCCATGGGACAGGTTGCTTCTCAAATCTACTTGTCCTGTAAAAAGATCTACTTGTCCCTTTGGTGCCATGTAGTGTGGCGCCAAATTATGGCAGCAATCTCATTATGTAAGACCTCTGATAATAGCCTCTCTGATTATGCCAGGACTACTACCATAGTAGGGCTTGAATACTTGCAGTTTCAATCCCTACTGTAGCAATTTCCTTATTTTTCCAAATTTCTGCAGATCTGCATACTGGGGCTGGAGGAAGCAGTAAGCAATAATTCCAGGGCTGGAATGCCTTTGAGTCTGCAAACCTACTAACCTGCATGTTTTAAAGATTTTCACCAGCTTCTCTCTAATATTTTCCCATAATAAGAAAGGTTGGACATTTACTCCTGACAATGGCAGAATTAGAACTTCTTCCAGGGTTGGGAAGAAAGTGGCTGGAGGGAAAATGAACTTGCAAATGCTCAATAGATTTTAACATGAGCAAATCTACACATGCGTATTTACCCATGCTAAAATACAGTTCACAAATATTTTATAGGGGTACAACATATACAATGGGTGCTCTTTTGTGACTTTAAGAATTTGGGGCCACATGTAGGTAGGTTCCGATTTGCGACCCGCAAATTGCGAGTCGCAAATCCGAATGTAGGATGGTGTCCCTGACACCATCTGTGATTCGCAAGGGCTTCGCAAATGCACACCTCATGAATAATCATGAGGTGGGTTGCAATTTGCGACCCCCTTGCGAATGGCGGCCTCACAGGGATGGTGTCCTGCTGGAGACAGCAGACCACAATGTCTGTGACTGCTTTTCAATAAAGCAGATTTTTTTTTTTGTAATGCAGCCCGTTTTCCTTAAAGGAAAACGGGATGCATTACAAAAACGAAAAATGAAACGTTTTTGTTTCAGTTTTTGAAAAAATGTTTACAGTGACATTGACCCCTTCCCTTTTGTGAAAGTGTTAGCACCCATTTGAAATGGGTGCAAACTGCGATTGGTTTGCGCCCGTGTTCGCAAAACAATCCTACATTGCACTGCGAGTCGCAATTAGGAAGGGAACACCCCTTCCTAATTGCGAGTCGCAAACCCGTTTTGCGATTCGGTAACCAGGTTACCGAATCGCAAAACTGGGTTTGTGCATTGCAATGTGCTGTTTGCGACATGCAAAAAGCTACCTACATGTGGGTCTTGGTCCCTAATTAGGTCTGGTGTTAACAAAGACATTTTGTTTTTATTAAACTTCTATTTCTCTCTCTTTCGGCTGGCTTTACTGTGAGTGATCGCATTCTTCCTCTTCCACAAGGAGCATATTGGCACACAAAGTAGTTTTGTTCGGTGTCAATCAGTGACGTAACGAAACTGGAGGGTGCCCCTTTGCAAAGAACATGGAGGAGCCCCCTCTCCAGACTCACTCAGGGCAGGTGCTGTGCTGAAGGGGCTCCCTGGAGGGCGGCTGCGGGGCCTTTGTTATGCCACTGGTGGCAACGTGTGCTTTTAGAGTTCAAAAACGTTTTGGTTTTTTTTTTGCCAGTGTTTGTTACAATGTTGAGGGCCTGGTAGCTCCCACAACAATAAAGTGTTACAAAAGCCATGTCAAAACAAGACACGCATTGATGAAACTAAAAGACTTCTAAAAATATGTCAGATCAGTTGGCTTTGTCAGTGTTTGTTTATTTTCATGCTTCCCATAATTGTGTTGAAAATGGTTACACTGATTTTCCATTAGAAATATTTTTGGAAAAAACTAGCATGCATCAAAACATTGTACTAAATGACACTTCATTTGCATCTAATCAGAGAGCATTCTGGGAGCATTATACTTAGCCTCATAGCCTAAACTTTTCAAACATGTGTATACACGTTTTTTTTTTTTAGTACTGGAACCAACGTCAGTAGTGAAGTGTGACCTTAAAACATTTATTTACAGCACTCACCCTAATAATGAAGGTTTTCAAATAATGAACCATAAATACAAGTTGGAACAGCATTATCTTTTGGAAACACATTACCTCAACTGCAGAGAGTTCCACTCTCTCTAAACAGGCAGCCAAAGGGTTTGTGCTGCAGAGGGTTGGGCCTACTTGTCCCAAGGACAAAGTAAAGATAAAAACTTGTTGCCCTTGACCCCAAACAAGATGTCCCGGGCATCGGGCGATAGGAATTCCACATCCCTGCTGATTATGACCATGGCAGATAGGATACTGCATCACAAACATGACTGACATCCCGCCTACTGTTTTACAAGTTCCATAGGATATAATGGAACTTGTAATACGGTGGATAGTATATTCACCAACTTCGTGACGGAGTATCCCATCCATCAAGGTCATAATCAGGTCCTTAATGCCCCTATGCCTAAAACCAAAATGAATGCGTCCTTGTGTAATTTAACTGGCGTTCCTGTAAAGCACTCCAATCAATACCTTTGGATCAAGTCAGCGCTAAATAAGACTGCAAAATACAAGTGTTTGATACACTCCTGTCACAGTGCTATACTAATGTTTTTTTTTGTCTGGTGGTCAACCTAGGAGACTTATTTGCTATGAAGCTCCCTAATTTCCAAATTTACTGCTGTACCCTCAGTAGAAAATGCTTTCAGTTTTCTACTTCGATTTCATCAAGATGGCACTCATTTGTCCACCCTTTTAGCATAATTTCAGAAAGTTAGCACTCTAGATGGTCATTACAACATTATAGTGAAGCTGCTGATTACCAAGGAGTTAACTAGCAGCCCGCTGCTGGTGTTGAAAGTGCATGTTTCAATCTGCATGTCAGAATGTTTTAATGAAATAGAAGATGAAGATATTTGAGAACTCACTTAAAATATGTCCTATTTTTTTCTACAGCACTAACCATAATTGATATAACAAAATGAACCCCCTCATTTTGTTCCTTTCTAAATTAAATATTTTAAGTTTTACCAGTTTAATTCAATCAAGGTGTGCTACACATTTGTCACAAGTAAGAATGTTAGCTATCCAGTTGTTCTTTAGAACACAAGGGAATCAATTGACAGGCTGTTTTGCTGAGAATGACAGACTTCACTCTCATATGGCAGAGCAAGAGTGTGAATTTACAGAAAATATGCTCTCATTTTAGCTTTTGCAGCACATTCCATAACCTCTATGGGAAAATCATGAGAAATCAGTTTTCTCTCAAAAATGATTAATGAAATCTCAGAAGGCTTCTTCACAGGGTAAAATCACCTTAGAACACACAATTCCTAAAATTAGTATGGTTCCATCAACAAATGGTTTATATTGTAACTAAAATCTTTTATCAGCCTTTATATATTCTCCTTTTTGCGACCATCAAAACCTGCTATTTCAATGGGGAACCATACCTCAGACTTCGACAAGTGCTGCTACAGCATGTTGTGGCCAGAAAATGGGAGTGGGGACAGATCCATTTGGGACTCCCATATATACCATCTGGGGCCTGAGCATACTCACACTGCCCACTTACATTTTTTTTTTAGTTCATTTTCAGAACACAGGGACCAAGTCTCTGAGCCTTTTAATGGCTGCCACAACATACTGTTCAGGTTGTACCCAACCAATCAGTATTGACTAGTCTCCTTTAAAATGGCCAGTCAGAGCATATTTGAACACCAACTGTTAAGATATCTATATTTATTAATATTAAAATGTATTAATAAATAAAATACAAATACAAATATATATACACACAAATGATATTTCTTAACCTCCTATCTTGTCCTGCTGGGCATCTTTGGTTTATGGATTTCCCTGAACTACATTCTAAGACACTCATAGGTTTGAACAAGAATGAGGAGCTATGGACCCATATTGGTTAATGCCCAATTAAATTTCCAACACATCAGGGGCACAGGTGACGTGAGAAGCGACAGAAAGCCCATACAAGGCACAATAGGTTGGTCTGATGGCAATTACACATTGACGGATTGACAGTCACAGAGGGGTGAGAATTACCTAACTAGGCTTGTTGAGGATGGGCACCTAGGAATAATCCATAAACCAAGGATCCCTCGCAAGACAAGATAGGAGGCTACGAATTTGTTGAAGAAACTACGCTGGTATATATTTATTTGTATTTTTATTTCCTTTGGATACATAGAGGCTGGGAAATGAAGTATTTACTTGATTATGAATATATTTACGCAATTTTGAAGGTGGTGTGTTAATAATGATGAAATGAGTAATATAATTGAAACAAGTATTTTGTATGGAGCACATAGAATCTAAATCAATGGCAATAGATCACTTTAAGATGGCTGCCAAATTACGATGTGGCCAGTAGAGTGCATTGTCAGTCTTTTCTTGATGTTTATAGCGATGTTGAGCTGCCCAAATTTAAATGCATGCAAGTCATCGGTGTCCGTGGCATTGACAAAGGCTAGGAGCCGAAACGCGTCTGACTTGTTTGTTTTTGTGACTATATAGTAATAAATTAATTTGGAGACACAGCAAACTCTGGGAGTGCGTGGCATCTTTGTTGGTAGAAACAAATATGTAGTGAGTTCGCCCTCACAAGTCACTGCAACCTCTGAGTTGGGGTGTGGCAGCATCAGTGTAACTTTGGAGAAACGTGGTAGATATATATTATCTATCAGGTGTGTGAAATTCCAATAGCCTGACGTCCAGAACATATATTATTTGGGGCCAAAGGCAACAAGTCTTAATGAAAATGTTGTCCTTGGATCAGGAGGCCCAACACCCTGCAGCGCAACCCCTTTGACTGCCAAATTACAATACTACCACATTATGGATCAGGAACAAGCATTGGTTGAAGCTAAGTTCTGTCCATATATTAATGCTGGTCGTACTTGTACTTATGGTTCAATAATTCAAAGCCTTTATCAGAGTGAGTGCTCTAAAGAAACATTTTAAACTCAGAGTCCACTACTGGCAGTGGTTCCAGTATAAAAATGTGTACACACATTTGCAAAGTTTAACAATATAAAACTACACAGAACGATCTCAGATCAGATGCAAATATTTGCAGAAGCTTGCAAGCAAGACTGGTGATTCATTTCTTTCAAATTGAGATGTTCACTATAATCTAACTAGGAAAAAAACGTTTCGCTAAACTACTGTGAAATATTAGGTACCATGTCTTCGAAGCATCATTTAGTAAAATGTCCATGTATGCTAGTATTTCCCCCACCCAAAAAAAATAAAATAAAAAAAAAATCATATATATCTCATAATAATGGAAAAATCAGTGTATAAAAAGGTTCGTCAAGATTATGGAAAAATATCAAAATAAACAAGCCAATAGGTCCGACACTGGCGGTCAGCCTTTTGGTTTTGTCAATGCATGTCTTGTTTTGACAGGGTTTTTGTAAAGCTGTATTGTTGTGGAAGCTGCTGGGCACTCACTATTCTAACAAACATTGGCAAAAAAACAAACATTTTTGGTCTCAAAAGCACATATTGCCACAGTATTCCCTGCACTGAACAAAACTCATTTGTATGCGGATATGCTCCTCGTCAAACAGCAGGATGTGGTCTCTCCAAGTGAAGCCGGCCAAAAGATAGACAGTATTCAAAAATAAAATAATAAAAATACACCACACAACAATAGATCTTGGTTAACACCAGACCTACTTATTGGCCCAATTCTTAAAGAAAGACAAAAATGTGCACCCATGGTATATGCCCTTGCATTAGTGCAAGTTGATGACTCATGAATTCACAAGAATTTACAGGAAATGGTACACCCAGAAAATATTTGTGAACTGCATTCTAGCACAAGCAAATATACATGTGTAGATTTGCTCATGTAAAAATCTGTTGAGTTTTTACAAGTTCACTTTTCCTCTTGCCACTCCAGCCCACCCCTCCCCACCCTGGAACATTTTACTTCTGCTGTTATCAGGAGTAAATTTCCACTTTCTCAGTATTGGTAAAGATTCAAGAAGAGCTGGTGAAAATCCCTAAAATATGAAGGTTGGAAGGTTTGCACAGACTCAAAAGGGCATTCCAACCCTGGGACTATTGATTACCGCTACACCCAGCACCAGTATGTAGTTGTGCGGAAAGGTGGCAAAATAAGGGAACAGCTAGTATTTAAACCCTACTATAGTGAAAGACCTGGCATAATCAGAGAGTTTAGTATCATAATTCTTGTATAATGAGACTGATGCCATAATCTGATGCCTCACTAAGTGGCACCAAAAGAACAGGTGGATGTTTTTACAGGATAAGTCGATTTATGAAGCAACCTGTCCCATAGACAAGTAGATATTTTATTAAATTCCACAATTTTGTGAGAGTGTGTGTGTGTATATATATTTTTTTTTTTTGTTTGTTTTTTATTACTGGAAAAAAACAACAGTTACAGGGACGTTATAGTAAGGTTCTGAATTTGCTTGTACAAAACCACAGACACTCAGCAGTTATAGTTATGCTTATTTCAAGTAACTATAACTTGCACCCTAAGGTGACTATAACTCGCACCCCTGCAGTGCACATTTTTTCTACAATATTTTGACTGCTAATTTCTGATTTATATTTTAATGACATTATAGAAGTTGTCATGAGTGCTATTATATCTGGGGTAATTAGCAGTGCATGGCGAGGGTGCGAGTTATAGTTACCTTAGGGCACAAGCTATAGTTACTTGAAATAAGTCTAACCATAACTACTGAATTTCTGTGGTTTTGTAAAAGTAAATTCAGAACCTAACTATAATGTCCCTGTAACCTTTGCTTTTTTCAGTTTATTTATAAGGTTTTTTTTTAATTCTATTTCCTAACTACAACATCTCTGTAACCTTTTTAGGGTCGAGCCTGCGTTGCATGCGCTCGCGCATGGGTATCGCAGCAAGACGCTATTGTATTTAGAAAAGGGCTCGGAGCCCTGTCAACTTCACGTCAGTGTTTTTTATTGGTTCGTGGGCTTGCCTAATAAAATCTGCTTGCTTTCATTAGTCGAAGGCGCGCATATGTCATGCCTTTTCCGGTGGCTAGCCCTCCTCGAGCGCAGCGACCAAGTACAGAAAACATGCGAGGCTCGCTGTTTTCCATCGGGCTCGTGGACTTCTTTTTCTCTAATTTACGAGCGCGATCTCGCTTGGCAGAAGTCAAACGCTTTACATAGTTAATTTCACTTTCTCGGGTTATGTCCATAAATGCACTTTTGCCCGATAGGTGAAAAGTCGGGTTAGGAGTTTACAACGCGATCAGCTCTAACATGAGCAAAAGCGAGACCGGTTGCATTGTAAATGCTTGTTTTTTTTTTTTTCCCCAGTGAATATCTAGGTTCTTTTTTTTTTTTTTAACGTACAGTTATTTTGATTACTAAACGCTAATGCAACCACTGCCATGCACAGCCTTTGGCCATGGGCGGAGGGGGTTGGTCGCAAGGCTGGCCTGTGTTGCCAGGCCATGCACCCAACCCCTATACTCACCTGATGCTGCGTTGTTTCTTACCCTCTATTTCTTCCTTTCTGCTCATTTCTTGCCCTATGTTTGAGCCTCTCTGCCTGATTCTTGCCCTGTTTTTGATTTTCTGCCCATTTCCTGCCCTCTGTTTCTGCCTTTCTATTTATTTCTTGCCCTCTGTTTGTGCCTCTATGTCCGTTTTATGCTTGTTTCTTGCCCTGTTTGTGCCTCTTGGTGGGCCTGTGAGAGGGTGCATAAGTCTCTCAGTGGGTCTGTGAGTGATTGTGTCAGTGTCTGAGTGGGTTTATGAGTGGGTGCATGTGTGCCTGAGTGGGTGTGTCAGTGTCTGTATGAGCCTAGATCTGTGAGAGAGTAAGTCACAGTCTCAATGAATCTGTCAGTAGTGTGCATTAGTGTGTGAGGAAGCATGTGTTACTGTATATTTATTTCCCCTTTTTTGGCGGACTGTCGAGGCTTTACACAAGGGGCCACTGAAAGCCACGACTGATACGCAACTTCACGATCATGGATAAAACAAAACAGTTTTTATCTTGTTAAACCTAACAACTGTGGCCTCACACACCCTTTGATAGCCCCCATGGGGTCAGAGTACCTCTACTCTGACCCTTTCTATTATTCTGAACTTTTATTTCCATCCCCATGGACCGTGCCCCGATTCATAACATGGCAGCCGCAACTTTCTGAACAGTTTACAGCCAACCAATCACAGTATTCCTGGTGGTGCAAGGATTCGCGTAGGGTGTCGCAAATCCGTCACGTTACTATATATACAAATTTGGATTTCCTTTAATTTCTCAAAACCTACTGAAGGAATTTACACCAAACAAAAAGGGCTCTTTCTGAACCAAGAGCTACCTTTCTGCCAGATCTGTTCTAGTGCTATCACTGTTCAAAATTTACTATGTGAATTAACATTGGAAAAGCTTTTTTCACACCCTCTCCCATTTATCTCGGCTCCTGCTTGACCTCAAAGCTCTCCAGAGAGCAGCTGACATAAATTTCGAATTTTTGGGGGAAATTTCATGAAGATTTGTCAAGCGGCGCCAAAGATATAGGCAGGTTAAAAAAATAAATAAATAAAAAGTTTTTTCTTTAGAAACTAGATCCTAACTATGACTACCTAGTAGCGACCACCTCTAGGTTATAAATATATAGTCTGAAAAAAAAGAAAACAGAGGTTACATGGACATTATAGTTAGGTTGACATTATAGTTAGGTTGACATTTTATTCGTACAAATACACAGAAATTCAGCAGTTATAGTCATACTTGTACTTATGCTAAGAAACTATATAACTCGTTGCGTAAAGTTGCTTTCCGGCATATGTTACAGTTTCTTCAGATACGTGTAACTATAACTGCTGAATTTCTATATTTTTGTACGAGTAAAAATGTTAACCTAACTATAACATCCCTGTAACCTTTGTTTTTCAGTGAATTTCTTTGTTTTTTTTTTTCTTTTCAACACGCACATTGATGTAGCATGGGGTTGGTTGTGGTAGGTGTATTCCTCCCCTACTCCATTTTTCCCTGGATCTGCAGAACCTTTGTGAGTTTACCCAGGGGAGCCATGCTACAGCCCAGCGGTGGATCCACGAATCGGACGGAAAAAAAAAGAAATTGGACAATTTTTTGGGACTCCGCCATCTCTCCTATGGGGTCAGGATACCTGTAACCTGACCCCTTATATGTTTTTCCACTATATTTTTACCTCCCACAGGCTGATGCAAGAAACAAAATGGCAGGCACAACTTTCCTTTCAGGTTGCAGCCAGCAAATTAGGGCCTTGCTTTTCCTCCGGATCCAGGAATGCTCCGCTAGTAGATCTACGAAGTCCCTAAATATCTATTTTTCTTAACCTTAAATGAATCAAAACCTACTGAATGGATTTGCATCAAAATATAAAAATCTGACTTTTTGGATCAAGGTCTAGCTTCCTACGAAATTTGGTGTATATCCGATTAGTGGTTCGGGCTGTAGTCATGTTCAAAAAAATCCTATAAGCATAGAATGGAGAAAAAGTGCTTTGGGACCCCTCCTTTTTCTCAGTCAGCGCTTGACTAATCACCCTGAAATTTCAACACAGCAACTGAATGATCATATTAGTTTTGAAAGGTTTGTCAAACAGCGCCAAAGTTATTGGCAAAACAAAAAATGCTCCATCTATGGAAAAAGTTGGCCCGAACTACCTACTGCTATATAACTAACACACACACAAAAAAAAAAATGTATTTATATACAGCAAGCCATGCTAGAAAGCAACAGAGGGCTGTACATCACATTGGGGTGCTGGGAGACTATCTACATCAAATGGGGAGTTTTAAGAAAAACAAAAAATTTGGTTAACGCCATACCTAATTAGAAGTCTAATTCTTAAAGAATGTCTCAAAAGTGCACTCATGGGATATGCCCTTCCATTAGTGCAAATGTATGTATTTCATAAATTTACAAGAATATACAAAAGTAGACCAGGAAAATTTACTCCTAGAAATATTTGTGAACTGTATTTTAGCATGATCAAATATGCATTTGTAGATTTGCTCATGCGAAAATCTGTTGAGCATTTACAAGCTCACTTTGCCTCTAACCACTTTTTTTACTTCTGCCCTTGTCAGGGGTCAATTTCCAACCTTTCCCAGTATGATAAAAGATTAGAGAAGAGTTGGTGAAAGCCCTTAAACCATGCAAGTTAGTTGGTTTGCACAGACTCAAAGGAGCATCCCAACCATGGAACTATTGCTTACCACTCCTCCAGCATGTGGATCTGCGGAAAGATGGTAAAATAAGGAAATTGCTATGATTCAAGCCCTACTATAGCATTGGCCCTGGCATAATCAGAGAGACTATTACCAGAACTCTTATGCAATTAAGATTGTTGCCATAATTTGTTGCTGCACTACATGACACCAAAGGGACAAGTAGATTTTTTTTTTTTTTTTTTTTATAACAGGACAAGCAGATTTATGAAGAAACCTGTCAAATGGAAAAGTACATATTTTATTAAATTCCATACCCCGGAGCTGCAGCATAAAACATGGGGGAGGGCAAGGATTCAATGGACTGCAAATGAAATTCTTTTGACACTGTTTTAACCTGCCTGAAGGGACTCAGAAAGTGGAGTCCCATTTGGGGAGCACCCTCCCATGACAATCAGAGAGCAAGAATCCACCAGTATAAACATTACAGGAAAGACACAGAAATAAAAACTCAAAATCCAGGCTACTTACTTATGTCACATTAACTACTTGCAAAAGGGATACATGATAATAAAGAATGGCACATTTTCTTCTTTACAGTTGAAAAACAAATTCAACCACATTCTCATACGTTACTTTTTAAATATATATTAGAGCACTACAAAAACTTAGTTCTGGATGCCCAAGGTAAAACACACTTTAGCTTCTCGTGCAAAATAGATTCAGACTCAGCTAGCAAATGCAACATTTAACAATGAACAATTGTAAATGTATTCAACGATGTACATTTTAGCCTGTATGAATTTGTATCCTGGAAAAACACAGACGTTACATGTAGCCACAAATGACATCCATACCAAGTGCCGTGGTGTCAAGGGCTTACAACAACTTTTTTTAACCTGTTTTAGGCTAATTTACTAATTGTGTGACTAAATCAACTGATGTTCTACATTTTAAGTCTGGATGAGCCCTTCAGCCACTAGATGCAAGTTTTAAAATGCCACGCAGGATATGAAGACAATTGATTCAAAGGTTGCAAAATTGGAGACAAATCATGCACCTGCTACATGTGAACCAGAATCTAACATACTGCATGGGTACACGATCCAAAAGTAATGGAGGCTAGCCTGACAGGTTCAACGCTTGACAATGTAACTGCTGAAAACACTTCACATTCCCTTATTGATATTCTTTTTGTTAACATTTTTACTATGATATCCCTGTTGCATAATATTTAAACCTACACATCTAGGACTATACCTGCCATGTCTTAGGAATCAAAATGAGATTGCAAGACAAGAATCACCAAAATATTGCTCTGCAGTTTCCCTCAACATGCTGCATTCGAGGATACTTTACTGAAAGACTGGACAGTGGTCCCACAACGAGAGGTTAGCTTAGTATCCTGCAAGTTATTATGACTTAACAGTGCAGCTACAGTGATGAACACCTAGTTTCACTCTTCTCTGGCCTACTATGCATCCACAATAGCGAACGGCCTAAGAATAAATTAAACTTCAGCTATCTTCTAAAAATGATACTAGTCTGGACCGATAATACAACACAATTTTTGTACCACACTATGTATACTACACACAACCAAACTTCCCTTACCTCTCCTTATTACTGATAATGGCAATAAGGCATAACGGTAGATGCCAGACATATATTTCTTGAGTTTTAAAAGCCAACTGAAATGTCATCCCAGGACACAAGGTGATATGTATGCTTAACAATTTCAGTCTTGGTCTGGGACAGAGAAGAAAAAAGTCACCTCCAGAGACTAACTTAATTCTGGTAAACTGCTGTTTGAAATCAAGGACAGAGAAAATAAAATTGAAATGACTAAGCATGTAAAAAGGGCCTAGATTGTGGCCAATGAGCATTAGGATGACTGCCTTAGTTTGATTATAAAGGTAAGAACACAAATAGTAGTATTAAAACTAGAAATGTTTATGCTTCAGGTTCTCTAATGGGGAGTTGTCAAACTCAGACTGGATCCTATGTTCATTTTTGTACTGCCTATTTTGTGCTCATTACGTACTACTTCTTATAAGATTGGTTTTAGATTTTTACAGCTCCTCGATTCTCGTGGGGTTTGCCAAGCTGGATTAGTTTTATTAGAGGGTTTTTACGTATTAGGAAAAAATATGGTTGACCAATCCTTGATAGAACTGATATATAACTGCACTTAGGAACTTAAGTTATTTTTTTGTATTTTATAAATGTAACCAATTTTGACAGTTTTTGTATTTAGATTCCCTTTGCTGTGTAAGTTGCTCATTTTATGAAATGGAGAGCGCATGTAAATTGTATTTATGGTCACGTTTCATGGCTATTTTTCCGAATAACGTTTATTACTGACTGATAAATGAGGTAAAAAGATGCTCTGCTAGTTTGGAAACCAGATAGTGGCAGTTAACGGCAAGGCCACCTAGACACTTCTGCACACCATACAGGGTATAATCGTATATTAAGTGCCCTTCTAGACTTTACATTTGGATAATGCGAAATATTTAGTTATTGCTCTGGTTTCAACTTAGCAGAAAGACTGGAGAGTGACCGTCAGCCTCGGTTCTTTAGTAGAAAAATGTGGAGGTAGAATTCCAATACGAATGTGTATGATGTAACAAAACAGACGGAATAAGCAAAGTCTATCATGACTGAATAATGAATTGATAATGCAACTGCTGAAGATGAGGCATAAGTTTAAAGTTCAAGAGCAAAAACCAGAAGGTCAGTACCTAGAGGGAACAACATTTTAAGTCTAAAGCTTGCTATTTTAGATTCCCCAACATTGTATGCGAGAAGGAACTTAGAGATGTTGTATAAAAAAAAACAAATCTGGAACTGTCACAAATGGCATGAGATAAACTAGCAGGAACATGATAAGTCATGGTACCTGTGCTATATCTGAGAAGTTGGGCTACAGGAGGCTTACTTAGAGGAGAGACTGCATGGAGGTTGATAAGAAATAGGAAGCCTGTCAGTACTGCCCCCAGGGGCCCTCTAGTGAAAGCCGTGGCTTCTGAATGGTTGGAAGGGGCGAGAGGGCTCTGTGCTGAAGCCTTCAGATTGCAAAAGCCGAGGGCTCTGATTGTTTCTTCGGGATGTCATGAAGCATTAACATATTGATGTGACTGTTAAGAGGAACGTTTGGATATATATATGCCTGCCGTGGATTTCTGTACTCAGAGAGTAGTAGGCTGTATCTAAGACCAAGTGGGGCATGGTGATTGCAAGGGACTAAGTGTCACTCAATACATTAAATATCATACAAAAAAAATCTCAAGCTTAGAAAAGTCGCGCATAAACGAACTGCAAATTTGGCAGACATGCTGTACCACAATCTACTATCAGTAGCTATATGCATCTCATACTGCCACCTTCAACTCATCTATTATCCGAATTTTGCGACAGGTGCATTCTTGCAGCTTTAGTGATATGTCCCCGATACCACGTATGATTAGTTAGCTCACTCCTTACCCCTTTTGCACGTATATCCCAAGTGCAGCGTCTAACTTACACTCTGCTTCCACTATAGGGTCCCTCGGCTAAACAAGCCAATTCTCCTATAGTATGGTGTCACATAGCTGAACTGCTCACTCTACCTCGAAGTCAACTCACCGTTACTGTCTCTGGATAACCCAACCATAACACGTACACTAGCACTATTACTGTACAACCCCGTACCTCCGCTGTAGTACTCGCTCTCCATTCTCCTCCACGGGGTCTCGCTCCCCTACGATGCTCCTGCTTTCCTAGGCCCAGGATAGTTGGTATTAGTTCTAAAAAGAGGAAAGATTCACTTCACGCAAAAACGTTACGTGCTGACGTTAAACGTGTACAATGAACATGCGCCGACCGGCTTCTCCCCAGAGGTTCCGACGCATACATTGTGACGCAACGTTCTCCGCGACTAAAGGACACGCTGTGAGCATGCGCGCTTTGGAACGCTAACCCAGTCCGTGTAGTAGTGTCTTTCAGAAGCATTCATGTTTTTAGGGCCAGATGTACGAAAGGATTTTACCCATTCTGTGTCTATGGGAAAAAGCGTTCGTACATATGGCCCTTAGTGTTGTAGTTTTATTCTAGCTGATTGCGAGATCCTTGTTACGTTTTTACTCCCAGAAATACATTTTAAAACACTGAAGATCCATAACACAAATGAAAATAATGTTTTTGAAATGTTAGGTGTTTCAGGTCTTCAACAGTGAGGTAATGATGAACGGCGCTAGGTAAACAAGCGCCGGCTATTGGCTTTGCAAATGGTGTTCAGCCTCAGTAAAAATAATTAAAAAAAAAATGTTTATTAGAACTGTGAGCACAACAAAAGAAAATTGGCTGGCACTAACGTTCGGTTCCGTAATATTTATTTACACATTTTTATGCAGCAGGGGCATTACCCAATGGTGCTAGAGCGCTTTACAGTAGACATGATTACATAGATATTTATAGAGGATTCAGAATGACTAAATATTAAATCAGTACAAAAAATGTATAGGATGTATTTACAGCAGTTAACGGGTTGTAAGCGCCAGGTAAAGTGGAGGTAGTGCAGATCTGAGTTAAGCGATGAGTGAACAGGTTCTCAAAAGAGAAAACTAACTGCAATGTCTTAGCTAAAATATTGTTGAATGAGGAGGGCTTTCAGTTCAGTTTTGAAGGTTGTCATTGAGGTGGTACTTTATACATACCAACAATTTGATATAGGAAAGTGGGAGATTAAAAAAATAATAATCGAGAGAATGTATTTCTCCCACAGGCTTATATTGAAGGAGAGACTATTTCAGGCCGGAAACAGCCAAAATAAAGCCTTATATTTTATACAACTCTAGCTTCGATGGGCAACCAGCTGTAGTAAAATAGGTATGTTTGACCACTGACTTTGTGTTGCACCACTTTGCATATTAGTTGTTCAGTGTTCACCAGTTGCAGATTACATTTTGTATTCAGTTTAGCTGCCTATTGACTTTATCGTGGAGTTAAACACTGCAGTTGAGCTGTGTTTTTCCACATGGTAAATTGTGCTTGTTTTTCATATTGCTTTCTCACCGAACACAAACAGTTAGTCAGCATGATAAGAAAGTACATTTTTTTTTTTCAGTGCAGGAAACGGTCCGACCTTGGGAGGAGAGCCTTGAAATATTGGCCAGTTTTCAACGTTTTTCTTCCAACTCTGACCTACAGTAGCAAGCATGTTTGAATATTTCTCTTTCATGGGAGTTTTTTTTTTCCAGAAAGCCCTTTCGGTTCTTTAAGGTATAAAAAAGGTGGCCCTGCTCAGTAGCGAGGGAATTTCCAAGACCTCGGTCAGGATTAGACATCGAATGTCTGACACACACACACTTGCCCCGTGAGGGTGGATATCTCTTTCTCGCAGTTGAACAGGGTCATCTTCTTGCTGGCATGAGAAAAATGAAGAGCTTGGCAGGCCTTATGGTGATGAATTTTTACTTGATTCTTTGCTTTGCAATAATGCTATAATATAATCACATATATTTGCTGTGTACATTGCAGTTGAAAATGATCTTGATATATTTTCCTTTCATTGCAGTGACTATTCTTAAACATGTGCTTTCAACCTGCTAATCCCCTTCATTTTTTAGGAACCTTGTGGTGAAATAATAATAAATGTCTTCTTTGAACTGAGAAGTGCATTCCAGAGATTTTTGTCAGCTCCGTAATTAATGAAAGCAAAACACCAGCGGAGGGAGACCAGCATAGGTGTAATGTCGTCACTGCTTTTGGCCCCGCAGGTGAAGTGTGCTGCCAAGTGTAGGATCAATTTATGGGGTTGAGATGGGTTTTGGGGAGACCAGTCAGGAGGCAGTAGGGCTCAAAAAATCATAAAAATGTTACTAGACCTACAGGTTGAGTAACTTAAATAATCTACTTGACCTAACTGTAATGTACTTGACCCGTAAACGGGTCTCAACTTGTGTGATCCTAGGCAAATAGTTTACAGAGTCGCCTTTTTCTTAATTCTCACGTATGATTGCACCTTCAGATATGTGAGCTCAGCATTTCTGCAGTACAAAAAAACCTCTTTTGTTTGATTAAGTTGTCTAAAGTTTGCTGCATGCATCACAGGAATCTAGCCCACATACCCATGAGGTCTAGCCCACATAACCTAAGACTTCTTTTAGTTTACTAACAACATTGCCATCAGGACAGGAGTGTTTCTCAATTTGTTTAAACACTCAATTTTAATAAATATATTACTAAACTATGATGTGGTAACATATTGTCGTCTACACACAGTATCTTTCCGAGAAATGTCCAAAAACCTCTCAACTAACTTCCAGCTTTACTGATAAAACTTTATAATGTATTAACAATCTATGAAAATTGGGTTTCAGAAAATATATCCTTTGCACATCAACATTTAAAGTATTCTGATTTGTTTTCATCCTATTAAAATATTTTTTCATCACACAGACACATAAAAAAGGGCTTTGACAACTACTGAAATATATTTTGAAATGTTTGCACAGCTGACTTAGTCATTTTAATGTTGTGTGTTAGAAAAAACCTGACACCCTATATATATCCCTTTATTTTACATTCTAAGCAGCAGGTCACACAGTTCACCTTACAAAGTCCTGGAACTCTGCAGTCAGAAGGAAAATTAATTGCAAGAAAGACTGACTTTTGACCTCTGTCTGTGAACAGAGAGCAAATGTGACATAAGAACAAGATTTAAATGTATCTATTGCCCCTCCACTTTTCAACTGAACAGAACACCTGTTCAGTGTCAACTCGCCAGAAGGGGCGAGTAAGTATTAAAAATAGCTCAACCTGATCAAATAAGACTCGCCAATGCGAGTAGTCGAGTAGATTTTTCGAGCCCTGGGGAGTTACATTAGTTGATTCTGGAGAGCACCAATTTATGAGCAATAATTTTCAGATTTTGCTCTGGAATGTAGTGGCGTATTCCACAGAGAACATGCAGTTGATAGCGCATGTTTCTGCCCAAGATGCTGATTTGAGACTGGAAGGTGAGCTTCTTCTTTAGGATCACTCCTACAGATTTAGCACTGTCACAAATGGTGGGTTTACCCTTGAGGATGTTGAATGTGTCTATCCAGGATTGTATCAAGTGCTGATTTTGAAGGGGAGATGAAGACAAATTCAGTTTTGAAGGGTTCAGTTTTTGGGTAATGAATAGTCATCCTGTTTTGAACAGGTTTAGGGTGATGGTGTGGTGCGACATTTAGATGTGGCGAGGAGACCTTTAAATATATAGTTGTGTGTCATTGGCATATTGATGATAGAAAATCCCTGCTTTCTCAAGGAGGAATTCAAGTGGTTTGATACACAAGTTGAAAAGTATCTTGGCAAGGATAGACCTTTTGGGGAACACCCTTGGTTAACCGCCATTGGTGTTAAGAGACAGTCATCAATTTTTATCCTTTGCAATCTGCCCATGAGGATTGATTCAAACCATTTAAAAACCACACTATATGGTGGTTCACTGCGTTGAAGGCTGAATATAGCATTAGACGAATTAGGAAGCAAGAGTTTCCTGAGTATAGGATTTGAAGTGCATCATTGACCACCTGAAATAAAGTTGTTCCTGGCTGAAGCCCTGATTGAAACTGTGTTGATATATATCTAGAAGGTTATCATTGATGTGTTGGGTGAGTTTCTCTACTACACAGCTTTCAATGATTTTGCAAGGAAACGCAGGTTGGTGATAGTTGCTGAGGTCATTAGTATCTGCAGAGGTTTTTTTTTTAGAAAAGGGCTGAATTGTACAGTTTAGAGACAGGAAATGTACCTTGTCTGAGGGAGCGATTCACCCATGTCCTGTAGGGGAGCATGTAAGTATAAAGGTCTTTGGCTATGGTACCTGGGATTGGGTCCACTAAGAGGTTTGAGGGTTTGTTTTTCATGTTAATTTAGAGTAAGTCTTCCTACGTAATGATGTTAAATCTTTATGAAGTGTCTTTGGATTTGCACACCAGGGGAGGAGTTGGATTGACATCTTGACATAGAAGCGATTTTACGTTGGAGACGAAGAATTGTAGAAACTCTTCTGCTTTCATTAGAGTGACATCAAGTTTGATAAATTTGGACATGGAGGGGCTATTGGTGATTTTTATCAGATCAAAGAGTTGCTGCAGACGGTTCCTGGCTGGGTCTAAGAGGGATCTAAAGTAATTAGATTGCTCACAAAAGATATATATTTTGTGCACAGACCTTGATTTTTGAGACATTTGAGGTTGGTAGTGGAGCGTGACTGTCTCCATTTCTTCTCTAGAATTTTAAGACTACCCTTTCCTCACATAAGGCCTTGTTGAACTCTGAGATGATGGTTTGTCTTTTCCTTTTGCTTTGGAGTGGAGCTACATCATCAAGCACATCAGAAAGACATTTAATACTGTGGGAGGCCAATCATTTAACATCTGTGATGGGGCCAATGGGAGACAGTACCTTATGCGAGGTGTTACTAAGTATACTGATGTCCATGTTCCCTGTGTCACCAAAGGAGGTAGTTGCTCTTTTTGGTTCCATTATCACAGCATGAGAGTCGCAAGGTGAAGAGAATTAGGAAATGATTGAGCAGTCTGCTCATATGGGTTCATTCACTAAGAGCAGATCTTCTTTGGAGAAAATAAGGCCTAATATGGAACCTTTTGTGTGTGTTGGTTTTAGATAATGTTGAATCAGGCCATTGTCAGACAGTGGAGGCAAAGTGGTTCTGTGCAGAGTCTTCTGCAGTGTCCCAGTGAAGATTAAAGTCTCCCAGAAAGATCACTTAGTCGTTTTGCATTGTTTGATCATTTACAAGATCCATACATTTCTTGAAAAAGGTTGTGTTATCACCTGGTGGGTAGTATATTGTATTTATTCTGAAAGAGGATTTGTGTTGGGTGCATAAATCCAGAGTGAGGCATTGGAATAGGGAAGAAGAGCCAATACATCTCTTAAAAGAGCTGGAAAACCTCCTCCAACCCTGTTTACCCATTTCTCTCTGAAGATGGAGTAAGGTGGAGGAAGTAGAAGATCAAAAGTGTTGTGCTATGTGTCATTGGACCAGATCCCTGTAAGAATTAAGAGATTGAGTTGCAGTGTGTAATGGTATCCGAAATTTCCACCTTGTGGTTCACTGCAAATCTGCAGTCGTGAAGCATGCACTGTAAAGCTGAGGTAACTGATTTGGTGTGAGGAGTGTCAGTGATTATGGGTATGAATGGAATATTGTGCCTGTTAGCTGCAGTCTACCTTGCTCAGGTCCAGTGCTTGGGACGAGTCAAGGAAATAGTAGGAATTCGGTGTTGGTTGAGTTGCCTAGAGATGTGGTAGTGAGAGTAGAGGAAGTAGAGGAGGCTGGGGGTATCAGGGTGCTGTACTTTGCAAGAAGGACGACAATGTCAGCTTGGGAGATGATCTAACGTGTGTGCTAGGTGGTGAGTTATGGATATGAAGGTATGGGGGTCTAGAGTTCAAAGGGTGGGCAGGAAGATGTGTGGTGTGTAGTTTAGTTTTTAATTTAATTTATTATGCATAATTAATTAAAATCAATACATACAAAAAAGAACAGAATGCAAAGCAGCAGTACATAATACAATACATTTAAAAGTTACTAAACGTTCCGATCTATCCTTTCTAAATACTTAGTAAAATGACAATTTATTCTAGGGTGAGTTGGCTTAAAACAACCAAGGATTGCTTGGTGGCATATACAAACTCCCCTAGTTAAATAGCTGCCCTCAGGAGCTTCTTTCTGTCATGCACAAGGGCAGGACATATGCCAACCAAATGAATGATATCCTTCTGGCAAGCTCATGTGTGGCATATAGTGTTGGCTTGTGGTAAGAAATGATGTGCGGATGAGCGAGGCAGAGAGGAGTGTAAAGTGCAGTGTATATCATTGGTACTGCCATTAATGTTACATCACAAAACTCATAGCAATTCTGAAAAATTCAAGCTTCCCACCAAAAACAAGTGTAGCAAATTTATCACACATGTTCAGCAAAAGAGTGGTAAGATTGTGGTATGTAGCCGTTGGTGTGTTTTGGAGCAGTGTTACGGTCGTGCACTGTCATTTATAAACAGTGCATTTCCCCTTGGCATGGCCAATACATTTGCGTACACATGCAGTTTCACTGCTAAAACTATATAGCACACAAATGAAAATGTATAGAAAACGGGATTCAGTGAATATTTATCATATGCACATGACCAAGTGTCTTGATCCGTTTTGATTCTATTAAATTCTTTGTTTTCCATCATTCTTCAGAATTACAAAAAAAGTGCTTAATTTGTTCTTTCGTAATGCTGATATATTTTGAACTTTGTGTGTGGTTTATTTACAGGTATTTAAATGTTGTTGTGTGTGTTAGAAAAAAACTGACATCCCCCAGCTTTTCCTTTCACTTCCTGTAAACCAGCAATATTATCAGCTAGGTCACTTTCACAAAATCCTCTCACTTTGCAGTCAGAGAAATAAAAGTAAATACCAGTTTCCAAATAAGTAGCAGTTTGTCAGAAGGCATAGCATCACATTTGACCTTTGTTTTTGAATGCACAGCAAATGTGACAGGATAAATACAAAAGCTAATGGTATCCTTATCGCTCATTCACCTTCTGAACTCCAACATGGGTATTTTTTGCGGTGCTGCAGCACCCCTACTTCCAGGGCATATGGTGTATAAGTGCGAAGAGTTGTTATTCTTTGGTGTGTGGTTGTAGTGGTTGGATGAAATGGGGACGGATGCCAATTGCTGTGTGTCAGTGTCATGTGGGGAGAAGGAGTAAACTGAGCGATAGATGTGGAATTGTAAGTAAGTTAATGTATTGCATAACTAATTTAAATCTTTACAATTCTATCGTGGTACATAGAGGCAACAGAAAAATACCTAGGTTACAAAAACATTAAGTTAAAATCAGGGACCACACTAACAGATAGAACATACATCCAGTGGGGTAGATGCAATGTCTTGTGGAAGGAGTGGTAGACAGAGATGTGTAATTCCTACAGCCTGACGCCTGGGACATATTGTTTGGGCTCAAGGGCAACAAGTTTTCTTTCATGTTTATTTTGTCCTTGAGACAAGTGGGTCTAATCCCCAGCAGCACAAACCATTTTGCTACCAGTTTACAGATAAGGGAACTGTCCGCAGTTGAGGCTATATGTGTGCCCATACCTTAATGCTGTTCGAACTTGTATTTATGGTTCATTAATGAAAAGCCTTTATTATTAGGGTGAGCACTATAATAATGTGTCACATTGCACTACTGACAGTGGTTCTAGTAAAAAAGAAAAAAATGTGTTTAAAAAATTTGATGATTTGGGACTAATCATAATGCTCCTAAAACACTCTCTGATTAGATGCAACTGTTTGCAGAAGCTTGAAAGGTACTATTTATTTGAAGCATCAATTAGTGAACTGTACACATGCTAGTATTTCCAAAAACTATTCTTAATGGAAAATCAGTGTTATCATTTTCAACAAGATTATGGGAAGCATGAAAATAAACAAGCAGTGGCAAAGCAAACCGATCCATTTGTTGTGAGTTTTGGTTTCGTCAATGCATTTCTTGTTTTGACATGGCTTTTGTAACACTTTATTGTTGTGGGAGCTGCCGGGCCCTCAACATTGTAACAAACACTGGCAAAAAACACATTACCACCAGTGGTCCCAGCACCTTGAGACCCTATGGGCGATTAGCCGCTTTACAAATTCTTGATCGATTGAGTGGTGTAACAAAGGCCCGCAGCCCTGCGGTGCTTGAAGACCCCTCCAGAAGTCTCAGCACAGTAGTTCCTGGCACTAAACACAACTACCTTGTGTGCCAATATGCTCCTTGTGAAGAGCAGAATGCGATCACTCACAGTAAAGCCAGCAGATAGATAAAGAGATAAGTAGAAGTTTAATAAAAACAAAACGTGTTTGTTGATGCCAGGCCTAATTAGGGACCCAATTCTTAAAGAAAGTCACACACGTGCACCCATGGTGTGTGTATGTCTTTGAATTAGTGGCTTTCGTGAATTCACAAGAACTTACAGAAGTAAACCAGGAAATCGAACTCCTAGAAAGTATTTGTGAACCGTATTTTAGCACAAGCTAATATGCATGTGTAGATTTGCTCCCATGAAAATCTATTGAGCGTTTACAAGTTCACTTTCCCTCCAACCACATTTTTCCCAACCTTGGAAGAACTTCTATTTATGCCATTGTCAGGAGTACATTTCCAACCTTTCTTATTTTGGGAAAAGATTAGAGAAGAGCTGGTGAAAAGCCTTAAAACATGCAAGTAAGTAGGTTTGCAGACTCAAAGGCTTTCCAACCCCAGAACTATTGCTTACTTCTTCCTTCTGCCCCAGTATATAGATCTGCGAAAAGGTGGCAAAATAAGGAAATTGCTATAGTAGGGATTGAAATTGAAAATATTCAAGCCCTGCTATAATAATAGCCCTGGCATAATCAGAGAGGCTATTATCAGAGCTCTTACATAATGTGAATGCTGCCATAATTTGTCACCGCACTACATGGCACGAAAGGGACAAGTAGATTTATTTACAGGGCAAGTTGATTTAAGAAGCAACCTATCCCATGGACAAGTAGATATTTTATTAAATTCCACACCCCTGGATAGATGGTAGGATCAAAACAGTACAGGCCGTAGCATAAGGTAGTCTCCTGATAAAAAAGGCGTGACATGCGATACAAAAAATGACAACATGCTGTGCAACCAGTCAATACAAATATTTCTGAGTAAAGATTGAAAATACAGCCAGAGTGAAATGGACAATAGAAAGTGGCAAAGGCTATGTCCTGCAGGTTTAAAATACACCTAATGTGAAAAATATGGGATAAGTAATGGCATGGGTACTCAAAGACATTTTCCCAGGGGTCACAAAGTTTAGTATGTGGTGTGACCAAGGACCGCATTAATACTAGCAGGTCGGTGGTCAAAGGGAAGGGGGGGCTCTGGGATGAAAATTGTGGCAGTATGGTGGGTGTAGGTGGCAGCAAAGCCTATACATCTAGCAGATGAACTGGACAATGTGAAACCAGAATACATGGGATTCATCCCAGCTCCCCCACTTTACCAAATTGTGTGATCCGAGGCAATTATTTTTTATCATTTTCCCTCCTTTTTTTCATTATTTTATGTAAGAGGGCCTCACAATGCATGACTTCAGGATGTACACGGTACAAACCCTTCTTCTGTGTTTGATGTAATAAACTATAATGTTGTTTATTTATAATAAGAAACCAGGCCACCGAAAGAGTGCACGTAACAACTGACTTGCCTCCTAGTTCACTTTGACATCATTATCAGGTTGGGGGGAAGAATGAATGTTTCTGAATTTATGTTTGAAAACTATCACTTCAAAAAATAATTCTCAATGCAGTGATATAATCTGATGTACTAAGATGAAATGGGCCTGTATGTTAATGAAAAGAAAAAAAATAATTTTTTAAGAGACCTTATTGTATTTTTAGACTTTTGCTGCAAGGTGTCTTTAAGAATGAAGGTGTTCCTGCAGTTAAGGAGTGCAAGACAACCTAGGGCCAGATGTAGGTAAGGATTTGCGCCTCGCAAACGGTGAAAAACGCCGTTTGCGAGGCGCAAAAGCCTCTCCGCAATGCAGAAATGCATTTTGCGAGTCGGATCTGACTCGCAAAATGCATTTCCGACTCGCAAATAGGAAGGGGTGTTCCCTTCCTATTTGCGACTCGCAACGCTATGCAATTTCATTTGCGACCGCGAAAGCGGTCGTACATGAAATCGCAGTTACCATCCACTTGAAGTGGATGGTAACCCAGTCGCAAACGGGAAGGGGTCCCCATGGGACTCCTTCCCCTTTGTGAATGGAAACAAAAATAAATTTTCAGAGCAGGTAGTGGTCCTATGGACCACTGCCTGCTCTGAAAAATACCAAAACAAAAGGTTTAGTTTTTTTTTCTAAGTGCAGCTCGTTTTCCTTTAAGGAAAACGGGCTACAGATAGAAAAAAAAAACTGCTTTATTAAAAAGCAGTCACGGACATGGTGGTCTGCTGTCTCCAGCAGGCCACCATCCCTGTGAGTGCCCATACTCGCAATGGGGTCACAAACTGCGACCCACCTCATTAATATTAATGAGGTGGGTCTTTGCGACCCCATTGCGAGTTGCAGAAGGTGTCTGAGACACCTTTCTGCATACCAAATTGCGACTTGCAATTTGCGAGTCGCACGGACTCGCAAATTGCAAGTCGCAATTTTCAACCTACCTACATCTGGTCCATAGTTACTTCCTTTCTTTATCTTCACTTAATGTTTAAATAAAGGATTGCCTAAAATTTAACATATTCTTAATACTAGTGCAAAGTTGAGTAAACAGCAGCCAGGTCCTGCTGCTGCCCAGGGGCCATATTCAAAGGTTAGGATGGCCGCATGCGCCCCACGGGTGGTACTTTTGAGTATCACTCAATTATGGCCTAACAAAGTGCTAAGTGTTGTGCAGCCAAGCCTGATCAGATATTTCAAGGCAGCAAAATAACATACCGCTATCATAAAAGAGTCAGTAAAACCTGTGAGGGCAGTTGTCAAACTTGTCCATAAACAGAGTGCCAAAACTCTAGCCTGCCAGTTCATTATTTATGTTCAAGCAAATTCCTACTTGATGCCGCCTGATTAGATGTACCCAGATGTGGACTATCATTCCTCAGTAGCCTTCCAGCTGTAGCAAAGAACTTGCCAATTCATGCTAACTCCATTGGGACATCAGACTAAAAAATGTACTACACCTCTTTGCATGGTCTTTTGCAGTGCTGCAAGAATAATGGCCTTAAGTACGTTCAAAGTTGGGGAAGCAACCCTGGACAGCAGCATACTAAGTGCTCTACTGATTCTGAGGTATATGGGCAGAACCCGCATTGCCTTTGCCCTGGTGGCTTTGTTTTCCAGTGAGCCTTGTGTTCCCATATAGGCAGTGTCAGGAGCATGGTCAGCAAAATGTTCCTTAGGGCTTGTCTACCCATGGCCGCTCTAAGATATGGTGGATAGGGAGCGTCTTCATGAGATTTGTAAAGCCCCACAGCACCCAGGATGTGTCCAACTTCATTTAATGTCCCGTTCCTTAGATAGGAGCTTACCCTGTTACTTTAACCCCTTCGCTGCCAGGCCTTTTCTCCCTCCGGTGCCAGGCCTTTTTTTTTGGCTATTTGGGACAGTTCGCACTTAGGCCCTCATAACTTTTTGTCCACATAAGCTACCCACGCCAAATTTGCATCCTTTTGTTCCAACATCCTAGGGATTCTAGAGGTACTCAGTGTTTGTGGATTCCCCTGAAGGAGACCAAGAAATTAGCCAAAATACAGCAAAAGTGTTTTTTTTAAATGGGGAAAAAAGGGCTGCTGAAGGAGGCTTGTGATTTTTCCCCCTGAAAATGGCACCAACAACAGGTTTGTGGTGCTAAAATCACCATCTTCCCAGCTTTCAGGAACAGGCAGACTTGAATTCAGAAAAACATATTTTCCAACACAAGTTTGGCATTTTACTGGGACATACCCCATTTTTACTATTTTGTTTGCTATTACCTCCTTCCAGTTAGTGACAGAAATGGGTATGAAACCAACACTGGATCCCAGAGACCTAAACATTTCTAAGAAGTAAACATAATTCTGAATTCAGCAAGGGGTCACTTGTGTAGATCCTACAAGGTTTTCCTACAGAAAATAACAGCTGAAATTAAAAAAATGTTGAAATTGAGCTGAAAAAACCAGCCATTTTTCTCCACGTTTTACTCTGCAACTTTTTCTTGCAATGTCAGATTTGTGAAAGCAATATACCGTTACGTCTGCTGGACTCTTCTGGTTGCTGGGGTATATAGGGCTTGTTTATCAAGAACCCTAGGTATCCAGAGCCAAAAAATGAGCTGCACATTGAAATGGGTTTTCATTCTATACCGGGTATACAGCAATTCATTTGGTGAAATTTGAAGAGTGAAAAATAAGTCTCAAGAAAACCTTTGTATTTCCAAAATGGGCACAAGATAAGGTGTTGAGAAGCAGTGATATTTGCACAAATCTCTGAATTTTGGGGCCCCCATACTAGCATGTGAATTACAGGACATTTCTCAAATAGACGTCTTTTTTACACACTGTCTTACATTTGGAAGGAAAAAATGTAGAGAAGGACAAGGGGCAAGAACACTTGTTCTTCTATTCTGTGTTCCCCCAAGACTCCTGATACAAATGGTACCTCACTTACGTGGGTAGGCCTAACGCCCACGACAGGAAATGCAACATGGAGACATCACAGTTTTACATTGAAAACTGACTTGTTTTGTGGAAAGTGCCTAGCTGTGGATTTTGATCTCTAGCTCAGCTATCACCTAGGGACACCTACCAAACCTGTGCATTTTTTAAAACTAGACACCTAGGGGAATCCAAGATGGGGTGACTTGTGGGGCTCTCACCAGGTTCTATTACCCAGAATCCTTTGCAAACCTCAAAATATGGCCAAAAAAACGCTTTTCCCTCACATTTCGGTGACAGAAAGTTGTGGAATCTAAGAGGAGCCACAACTTTCCTTTCATCCAACATTTCCCCAAGTCTCCCAATAAAAATGTTACTTCACTTGAGTGGGTAGGCCTAGTGTCCACAACAGGAAATGCCCCAAAACACAACGTGGACACATCACATTTTCCCAAAGAAAACTGACATGTTTTTTGGAAAGTGCCTAGCTGTGGATTTTGGCCTCTAGCTCAGCCGGCATCTAAGGAAACCTACCAAACCTGTGCATTTTTTAAAACTAGGCACAGCGGGAATCCAAGATGGGGTGACTTGTGGGGCTCTCACCAGTTTCTGTTATCCAGAATCCTTTGCAAACCTCAAAATTTGGCCCAAAAAACACTTTGTCCTCACATTTCGGTGACATTAAGTTCTGGAATGTGAGAGGATCCACAAATTTCCTTCCACCCAGCGTTCCCCCGTGCCTCCCGATAAAAATGGTACCTCACTTGTGTGGGTAGGCCTAGTGCTCGCGACAGGAAATGCCCCAAAACACAACATGGACACATCACATTTTCCCAAAGAAAACAGAGCAGGTTTTTGCAAAGTGCCAAGCTGTGGAGTTTGACCTCTAGCCCAGCTGACACCTATGGAAACCAACCATGCCTGTGCATTTTTTAAAACTAGACACGTAGGGGAATCGAGGATGGGATGACTTGTGGGGCTCTCACCAGCTTCTGTCACACAGAATCCTTTATCAACCTCAAAAGTTTGCCAAAAAAACACATTTTCCTCACATTTCGGTGACAGAAAGATCTAGAGTCTGAGAGGAGCCATAAATTTCCTTCCACTCAGCGTTCCCCCAAGTCTCCCAATAAAAATGGTACCTCGCTTGTGTGGGTAGGACTAGTGCCTGTGAACGGAAACGCTCCAAAACACTATCTGGACACATCAAAAATATCAAATACAAAACTACCTGTTTTGGGGGAAGGGGGGACACCTGGTTTTTGGTCCTGGGCTCAGCAGCCCTACAGGGAAACCTACCAAACCCAGACATTTCTGAAAACTAGACATCTGAGGGAGTCCAGGACGGTATGACTTGCGTGGATCCCCCAGAGTTTTCTTACCCAGAATTGTCAGCAAACCTCAAATTTAGCTAAAAAATCTAAATTTTCCCACATTTCTGTGTGGGATCACCGCACCAGGACAAATTTCCTACCACCAACAGCCCCCTCAAGCTCCCAGTAAAAATGATACCTCACTTGTGTAGGTGGGCCAGGTGCCTGTGACATGCAAGAGCCAAAAACATTTCAAAATTGAGGGGGAGCCACAGCGGGTCCAAAAGAGCAGTTTGGAAAAAAACATTTCTAGGCTGACAAGTGGGGCAGAATTTTTATCGGTATAGATGAGACAGTGCTGGGTGGTAGGAATTTTGTGGATTCCTACCGATTCCTGAAGGTTCCATCACAAAAATGTGGAAAGCATGTATGATTGCCAGCAAAGTTGGAGGTTTGCAGGGCATTGTGGGTAAGAAAATGGTGTGGGGTACATGTGAAGCACACCATCCTGGACTCACCCAGATGTTTAGTTTTTTTAGATGTGTCTAGGTCTTGTGGATTTTTCTACATGGCAGCTTCCCAAAGTCCAAAAAGTGCAACCCTCAGCACTCCAAGTGGGATGATTTTGAGAGTTAGCAAAGCTCTCATGGCCCAAATGTAAAACTAAAACCCCAAATAATCAAAGTCCTCTTGCTTGCCGTGTGATAAGATGTTTAAGTGTGCAGGGGGAGAGCTGAAAGACTGTTACCCCCTTCAGTTAGGCTGGGGCCATAACCATGCCCATACTAGTTAGTAGCCACCAGCCCACTATTTTTTTTTTAATTCCCTGGCATCTAGTAGACTTTCTGCCCCCCCCCCGGTGTGGATCAGGGGTAATTGTCCCATCTGCCCACTGGTGGGCAGAACAACTTTGGCCCCATTTATTTAGGGCGGTGGTATGGCCATACCCCCACCCTCTTATTTTGAAAAATAAATCTTCCCTGGTCTCTGGTGGGCTTTCTGCCCCTTTTGGGCCAGATGGGCCTTCCAAAAATAGGCTGATCTGCCCCAAGGTGGGGAGATATGGCCAACAGTAATGTGCCCCCATGAGGAGCGACCCTTTCTCAAGGGGCTGCCCCCCAAACAAAAAACACACACACCAATCCCTGTTGCCTAAGTGGTTTATGCCCCCCTGGAGGCAGAAATGGCCTAAAATAAATTTTCCCCCCTGAGGGGAGAGACCTTTGCCTAAGGAGTCGCTCAACTTGCGTGAAACTGACGCAAAAGAAAATCCACAGGGCCTAGTGGTTTCTGCCCCCCTTGGGGGCAGATCGGCCTAATAGAAATAGGCTGATTTGCTCCAAATGGCCCAAAATAAATTTGCCCCCCAGGGGAATGAATCTTGCCTAAGGGATCGCTCCCTTTGCGTGAAATTGACACAAAAATAAAAATCCCAGATGTCTAGTGGTTTCTGCCCCCCCATGGAGGCAGATTGGTGTAATAAAAATAGGTGGGGCAGAAGCGGCCTAAAGACAATTTGCCCCTAAGGGCAGTGACCCTTGTCTAAGGTGTCGCTCCCCACATATAAAAAATAAAATACGCAAAAATAAAAATCTCTGGTGTCTAGGGGTTTCTGCCCCTCCTGGGGCATATCGGCCTAATTATAATAGGCTGTTCTGCCCCGAGGGGGGGCAGATATGGCCTAAAAATAAATTGCCCCCCGGTGAGCTTCCCTTGCCCAAGGCAGATTGGCCTAATAAAAAATATGCCGATGGCCTAAAATTAATTTTGACCGCAGAGGAGCAACCCTTGCCTAAGGGGTCACTTCCCACATATAAAAAAAAATAAAAGAAACAAAAATGTTTTTATCCCTGGTGTCTAGCTGTTTCTGCCCCCCGGGGCAGATCGGCCTAATTATAATAGGCTGATCTGCCCTCAAAGGGGTGGGGGGGGGTCAGAAAAGGCCAAAAAATATGTTGCCGTCCTGGAGAGCGGCCCTTGCCCAAGGGACCGCTCCCCTCATTCACAAATAAACAAAACACAAAAATTCCCTGGTGTCTAGTGGCATTTCTGCTGCCCGATGTTATTGTGATTGGGCAGCAGCAATGCAGAGAGAGAGACATGAAAGGAGAGGAACGGCCTTTCCTCTCTTTTAATGCCTCTCTCTTCCCCTCCACGTGAGCGGAGGAGAAATGCTTTTGCATTTCTCCTCCGATCCGTGATGAGGGGTAGGCCTCTGATGAGGTCAGCATGCAATCGCGCTCTGATGTCATCAGGCGCCACAGGGGGGTAAGGAGGGGTGGAAGGGGCATCGATTCCCCTTCTATCCCTGCCCAGGTGAGGGGGGTGCAAGGCCCGTGGGGGAGGGGGGGCAATAGCGCTTCCCCGAGGGCCCCTATCTCGATGTAACGGTTAACTACTGGGCACCCTATCAGTGCTGCCCAGGACGTAACCATTACGTCTAGGGCCCCCAAGGGGTTAAAGTCCTCTGTAGGTGTTGCTACGGTATAACTGGATCAGTGAGGCATTCTGTGGCCGGATTCGTTGTGGTTATTGCACTGTTAAGATACCTTGACCATTCGCGCTTTTTGTCCTGAAATATCACACACAGGGCTCCTATCATGGAGTCAGTGTCTGCTCTGGCCACTTGATGACAGTATTTAATTAAATCCTTTTTGCACAGTTCAAAACTTTAGTTTTTGTGGCATTTACGACCAAGGAGTTGTTGGTGTTGGAGGTATGTAGTATGCCCAGTGCTGTCTTCATCCCAAAGCGTGTATGGTTCAATATCACCAAGTCGTCCGCATACTGCATAATGGATAGTTTTGTGTGGCCTAGCTTTGATGGAAAGAGAGTGCTTTTCAGCAACTCCCAGCATAAGTCTGCTGTATACATATTAAACAAGATAAGTGCAATGCCACTTCCCTGCTTCAAGCCTTTGTTTGTATGTATTTTTGATGTAACATGGATTTGGATTATCTTAAGCTGGACCCAAGTGTCTTTATACATCGCTATAATGGCTGCCAGAAGTGTTTTGGGATTTCCCAATCGGAAAGTTTGGCCCATAATATGTTTCGATCAATTCCATCAAATGCAGCGCTGTAATCAGTGAAGCAAGTGTAGAGCGGGCTTGTGTATTTTTTTATGGCGTTGGCCCCCAGATAGGAGAGGGCTGTCACACTGTCCATTGTTGAGTCCTGTTTGGTATATGGGATGATGTTATAATCCTTGATCCAGTTCTCCAGTTCATGCAGGAGCACCTTCCCAAAGGCTTTTCCATCTACAGGTAAAATGGCAATTAGCCTACAATTTTCAGGTGATGTGTTAGCTCCTTTTATATGGATTGGGTGCAAGATGGAGCCTTTCCGTGACTCTGGGATGGCAGACCACAGGATATATTTATTAAAAAGATCATGCAAGTAGGGTGCCTATACTCCTTGAAGATGCTGCCCGTAGGCCATTTGGTCCCTGGGGACCATCCTTGCGAACTGATTTCAGGATGTTTCCTGTCTCATTTAAAGCGACAACGATTGAAGTTTCCTCAGGGTCCTCTTGGGCACCGGCAAGTATTTCTCCATTGTGACTTTTGTTTTCGTTGTGTCTACGTAAAAAATTGATACATGATCAACCCATTTTCTAGCAGAGACAGTGTTCTCCTTGCCTGTGACTTGCTTGGTGCCAACAAAGAAGATATGTTTCCACTCCTCCTTTATTATATCTAGAACACAAGCGCTTTGATCTGTTGTAGTCTATCAGTGGGCTTTTAACCACGCCTACCGCACGCCCATCACTACCACTCGTTCATAGGCTTGCCTTTCAAAAATCCTCTGTTAGCATTGGTAAATGCTTTACGTTTGTCCCTTCTTGGGGCGGTTTTGTTACTGCCTTCGACAGCAAACCCTGTGAGATGGATAATTGCACTTTTGTGAACTTTCTTTTTCCGTTTGTGTCTCTCTTTCGCACTCATGCTCATGGCAGCCGTGGCGCTCTGAATTGGCTCGCTTATGTCAACTGTTTTACTTTTCATTTTCAATTTATGTGGCAAGAAAACTCCAGTTAGGAATTTACAACGCTAATAGCTCTAACTCGAGCAAAGGTGAGACCCATTGCATTGCAAATGCTTGTGTACTTTTGTTTTCGAACCCAGACTGTATTTTAATGTTTTTTCCTTTTCTCTTTTAGTGCACCTTCCATGTTTGGGCCCTTCTCTCTTCTATGTTTTAGTTCTGCGTGATGACATGTCCTTTTGCTCTACTTGAACTCTTTATTTACTGGGTATGGGGAAATCCATCCTCTCATAAGCATACTAAGTTTGGTTTGTGACTTACTGGATGTTAGGGCTACATGTAAGACTTTTATTGTTGCCCCCCAGTGCTTCTCTACTATGGTCGTTTTGTGACTCAGAGAGGGTGAAGTTAATGTTGCGTTCCATCTTAAGTGTAGGGCCTTGCTGGGGAGCGCCAGAGAGCCCACGGCAGGATGGCCGCACTTTAGGGTAGCTTTGCCGGCTAGGTGACAAAATCATCATTTATCTGGCCATCCATCATCCTACAGTAACCGAATTGTCTGCCTGGGCGTCTATGAGGGAGTGCTAGCCTGATTCAACCCCCATATGTCCTCTCCGAGACTCTACATGACAGAAATAATGCCCAGAACTTTGGGGCCTATCAGCTGTGCGGGCTACAACGTCATTGAGAGAAGATGACCAAACCTGGTGATACTCTGGGGCTGCCGGTTGCACAACTCATGAGCACTGCAGCTCTGAGTGAGTCGAGACAGCTAGCTGTGGCAAACGTCTGACACCGGGTGCGTCTGATGAGGAGACTATGAGGCAGTGGCACTTCAGAGACCTGGACCCTTTGAGGTTGACTGTTCCGAGAGCTGGGGTACATCCAGATTGCCGCATCTGAGATCTACTGGGGGCCTGGGGTGGGCGTCAGCAGCCCGAGATTGTCGCGGCCCATGTCTGCCGGGTCGACGCCTCTCTTTACGTGGAAGATATGGTCCTGTACATTAGGTGCCCCCAACACACCTTTCCTCAGTGATTCGAGAGTATGCCCAGTTTGAGTAATAATCTGGCCTTGCTATTAATTGGTCGAAGTCGGTAATAATTCCACTCACACCCAACAGTGTTCAATCAACTTTCCACTACTATGGGACACTAACACAGTTAAATACTTGCGAGTGTGGGTCCATAGAGATCCGGAACTGGTGATTAGGGCAAACTATGGCAGTGCCATGTCCAATATGAAAGACCAGGTCAGCAGGTGGTACGGGCTACCGCTGTCACTGGTGCAACAGAAGGGCAGTCCTCAAGGTGGTGGTTCTGCCAAAATCTTTATATCTGTTTGTTCCTATTGCCCTGCCTGCATACTTCTTCCGGAAGCTGAGGACACTCCTGATTCAGATGGTGTGGCGGGCAAGCAACCAAGAGTCAGCCAGGATGTCCTCACTTTACCATATGCCAGTGGTGGGTTTAATGCACCTGATTTTCACTTATATCACTTATGTGCGCAATCCCACTTTGCACATTACTGGTATACCGCACACAACTGTATTCCACATGTCTTGGTTGAACATAATGATGCCTACCCAACTCCATTATCTGCCATTCTACCATCTACATGAGAAGGCATACCTCACACAGAAATAAATACACTACGCATTACAATGATGGCATGGCAGGGATTAGCTAGGAGAGCAGGGAAAATCCAGCTGTATGCCCAACCCTCCCTTCAAAATACTACCCGGCAATTTCAGTATCTCAAGAGGACAAAGCACTTAAAATGCTCTCAGCGGCAGGCCTCCACACACTGGGAGAAATATACCCTGGTGAGAAATTTGTGACACTGGAACATGTTATTGCCTCTCGAGACACTACCCCATTACTGACGTTTACACATTACCACCTCTTTGCCACCCTATGCAAATTATATCTGCAATTTCTAGATGAACCCCCTGCCCTAGCAGCACTCCAAGTTCTGCTTACCAGCACTATGCGTAGGCAACTCATAACTCTCTTATACAATGCAGCACAGGCAGACTGCTCTCTGGCTAACACTACAGCGCTAGACAAATGGACTGCGGTTCTCGAGCCTCTAATTGGAAGTGCAGAGTGGAAATATTATTGCGCACAGCTGCAAATGCTTACATCCAATTGCAATTTGTTTCTAATTCCTGCACCAAACATATTACATCTCTGTCAAACTTCATGTTACACAGCCTGTCACGGATATGGTATCATAGAATGTTGAGTGCACCCCCGTTGTGTACCTATCAGGTCTGGAGAAGGCTCTTCAACCCACCAGCAAATGGATTGTCTCAGTTGCACTCCTGGTGGCAAAGAGGAGGGTGGGGTTACATTGGGGTGGTAGGGCTAATCCCAGTAAGAAGGCCTGACAATCGGATATGGGACACTGTAGATCTCGATTGGAACTATATGCAGAGGAATTGCCACGACAATCCAGGCCTAAGCATATATGGAGCCCCTTAACGGCATATCTGCTGTCGATGTCGGGCAGATATGTTGATCCTGTTATCAAGGAGGTGAGCCACTGGGGCACGCTGAAGAATTGAACAAGTTGGTTGATACTGCTAATGTGCACTTTGAATCTGCTTTAATACCACTGTGACCTAATTGGAAATGTGGTGATGCTACTGTATCTGTTTGTATATGTTATTTCTGACCCATGCACGTGGGCCATGCTGTATTGCAAAACTTGAATAAAATAATAATATAAAACATTTGAAAAAAAGGTATAGGGCTTTGCTGATTGGGCCCCATTTAATTATTTTTAGCAGTGGAATAACGTTGCTTTGATGCAGTTGACCAGAGGGGTTAAAGCCCCTGTGAATCTTTGAACTCACATTGACCAAGTTTGATAGTGGATGATGGTCGCTTTCAGTTCTAGTTTGAACTTGCCATGCCTCACATTTGCACGGCAAATATTTGCTCAGAAAAATATATTCCAGTGTTGAAATAGATGGGTTTTGATTTGTCCTCTGTGGTGCCTTTCTGGTCGGCCGAGTACAGATCAAATTCTCTGATGCAGGCCTGTATTATATTACAAGATGCATCCTTGTGGTCTTCACCAGGTTGACACATGTTTCATGTATTAAAGTCGCCAACAATTATGCACTCATGACCTGAGTGTTCGTACAGTAGAGTCTTTATCTGGTCAGTGATGTTCATGGTAATCTTTCTTTTCTCGTCTCTGCCCGGATAGACGTACAAATTTACCACCATGATGGGAATGGCTTTCCATCCATTAACAGGCCTTCGAGTTCAAGGGCCTGTACACCCTGGGAGAGCTTTCTTAGTTCCTTTGCTTTTAGCTGCAGGTCGAGTTTCACAAAGATGGAGAGGCCCCCAATTAGTCTCCAGAACAGCATCTTTTTCTGAGCTAGTATGTGGAATGCGTGGAACTCTGGAATAGAGGTTGGCACAGTAGTCTACGTTTCATGAAAGCATAAGATGTCACCTGTGTTCAAGTATTCAAGAGTGCTTTTATTGTCCATCAGATTATTTAATCCTGCCACATTCCAGCCTATTGTTTTAATGGTAGATCTAATTCCCTTTTTGGTGTTCTCCCTACTGCTAGGGATTCGTCTGACCCTTGAGTGTAAGGACAGCCGGTAGCCATCCCCAATTAGATTATTCATTTGTGGGGGTATTAGTATGTATTTTTAAAGCACCGAGTGAAGGCCTGTCCCCTTTAATGCTTGTCAGGTGTACTGTGATCTTTTTACCCCATATTTGGTTAGTTATTTGCTTTGTTCCTCCCAGTATGCTATGTGCTGCCTTTTGCTTCATGGGAGAGTTTTGCCTCTTTGATAAGACGTTGGGGTATTTAACAGTTGAGGAGATCCCTATGACCGCCAAGAGTTTACTTGGTTTGCTTAGGTTTTTTTGTGCATTTGCTCTTTTCGTTAGCCATCTCCACCATTTCCGCAATTATAGATGTTTTGCGGTTGGGGGTGACTGTGTTGGAAGGTAATGAACTGTTTTGCTTTGGTTGCCTAGTGTTACCCATCAATGCCTTTTCCGTGCCTGCCCCCCCAGTAAGATACTTATGGATAGTGTTCTTAGCGCCGGCCAGTCTGTGTGTTGGGGTTGACTTTCTCTTTGCTTGGCCTGTGCCTGCCGTGGCCCTCCCAGCCTGATCTGCTCCCTGAGTTGCCTGCCCCACCAATGGCTGTCTTCTCACGAACCACCCAGGCGTGCTGACCTGCTCGGGCTCAGATTTTTTGTGGGTTGGCTCATATGCAGGTGGATGCTTCCAATTACCTGCTTCCTTTTTCATTGCTGTGGTCCTCAAAAATACTTTTTGCCTGATTTCTTCTTATCTTGGCATTGAGCCTGCATGACTCAAACACTCTATGGGAGAGTTTTCCATCTGACACAAAACACTGATGGCCGCCCTCCATGGCGTATCTTGCAACACCGGGATGTGGGTCTCATTTGCTTTAGCATCGAGTGTGCAAGAGAATCAGCAACACAGCAGCTTGCTTGCTCCTCCTCCTACGTGGCGTCAAACAAAGGGTGATCACAAGGAAGACTTAGCAAAGTTGTTATTGGGAACGTTTATGCACTGTGGGATCGGCGGCCTGCCACTAACCACCACCCTTTTAGTCATCAGAATTGGCTAGCTCGCAGGGATGCTGCGATTCCATTCACAGACGAGGACTTGTAGTCTGAGTAAATGAGGGGAATGCATGCATAGTTGGCGCCAGGTAGCTGGAAGTGAGATTGATCATTCAGGTGTGTGGGTGCCAGCACAGTGATGATGGGGCTGGGGTATGATTGTACAAGTATGGACTGGATATTGGAGGAGAATCCTTGTGTAGTAGATCAAATGGAGAGGTTGCAAGGTGATTTGGGCAAGAGTCATTAGAAGTGGTGTGTAATATTAGAGATCACTAGGATTGCAGCAGGGGTGGATGAGCGGAGTGGTGGTGCTGAAGACAGTATCCCACAGTAAGTCAGTAATGTGTGTAGGTGTTTGTAAAGTGAGGGGTGAGAGTATGGTTTTACAGAGGGTTTAGTATTGTGTATGGCGAATGCTCAACGTGTATATGTGAGCAAGGTGCAAAGGGGTGTAAATTGACATTGGAGTGTGTGATATAGTAGGATGGGTTGGCCTGTGTGTGATCTGGCAGGATGACGGTGTGCCAGAGTGGCAGTTTCAAAGATGTTCCAGAATGGTATCTCAGAGTTGGGATATCAGTACTAGCTAATCGTGATGAGGAGTTGAGTGGGGGTGCAGAAGAAAGAGGGAGTAACAGGTATGCTTTTGAGACTGGAGTAGACGTTAGAAGGTAAGCTTGGGAGGATGAGTGCGGGTCAGTGGTAATTGGAAGGTGAGGAAGTTGGGGATGAGCTGAGCATGTGGGGTCAGGGAACATTTTAACAGAAGAGTCAGAAGGAGCTCACAATAGGGCATTGACCATAAAAGAGAATATGTGGTCTAATAACTAAAAGCATGAATCTGTATCCTACCATTATTATAGACATGTATGGTGATTGTTCCATTGAATAGTGATGAAGGAGCAGTTTGAAGCTTGCAGCCATGAGGAATGTTTGTAGAGGATTTAACATTGAGTTAGTTGTGGAAAATGTTGGTCCAGAATGTAATATTAACAGGTGAGGAAGTTGAGGTCAATTTTAAGCTTCCCATATCGGTCACCATGGTATTGATTGACGAAGAGGGAGTCTGGAAATTCTTCTAGGATGTTATGTTTCAATCTTTTAGCCAATGTTTTGGACAGATTCATAGGGTTTATAATCTTAAATGAGTTGACTAACGCTTTATTGATATTGGCTGACATTGTTTGAGATTTTGGGGGTTGATGGTTGTGGCCGAGGGGTGAGTGTCATGGGCTGGTGTAAGGGCAAAGAGTACTGTTACAAAAAGGGGTCTCTTGTTGCCAGTGGTTCGCACCCTCTGCAAGTAGGGACCCTCACTCTAGCCGGGGCAGTGGAGTCACAAAGCTAAGATAGCTCCTGCTCACACCCTTGGTAGCTTGGCACAAGCAGTTAGGCTTATCCCAGAGGCAATATGTAAAATATTTGTACACACACAGTAACACAGTGTAAAATATTTGTACACACACAGTAACACAGTGAAAATGCCACAGACGTACTCCACACCAGTTTAGAAAAATAGCCAATATTTATCTGAGTAGAACAAGACCAAAACAACAAAAATCCAACATACGCAAGACAAGATACAATTTTTGAAAGATTAAATCTCAGTAAAGCGCTTAGAAACACAATAGCTCCAGCTGGGGCTATCACGAAGTCTTGACAGAGTCGTTCCCAACAGTCCGACACCACTTGCGAGGGAGTGCAGGCCGGTCACAGAGTCACACAGACACTAGGTACATTACTGTTAGACCTGACAGCCTTAGGGTAGTCACCCCTAACTTTTTGCCTGCCTCCCTCCACTTTTTGGACACTGTTTTTGCTGGTTTATAGACTCTGCGCACTTTACCTCTGCTAACCAGGGCTAAAGTGCATATGCTCTCTCCCCTAAAAACATGGTAACCTGGAATCATACCTGATTGGACTATTAATTTACTTATAAGTCCCTAGTAAGGTGCACTCTATGTACATAGGGCTGGTAAATTAAATGCTACTAGTGGGCCAGCAGCACTGGTTGTGCCACCCACTTAAGTAGCCCCTTCTCCTTGTCTCAGGCCTGCCATTGCAAGGCCTGTGTGTGCAGTTTCACTGCCACATCGACTTGGCATTTAAAAGTTCTTGCCAAGCATAGAACCCCCCTTTTTCTACATATAAGTCACCCTTAATGTGGGCCCTAGGTAACCCCTAGGGCAGGGTGCTGTGTAAGTAAAAGGCAGGACATGTACCTATGTAGTTATATGTCCTGGTAGTGTAAAACTCCTAAATTCGTTTTCACACTACTGTGAGGCCTGCTCCCTTCATAGGCTAACATTGGGGCTGCCCTCTGTTGAAGTGGCAGCTGCTGATCTGAAAGGAGCAGGAAGGTCATATTTAGTATGGCCAGAATGGTAATACAAAGTCCTACTGACTGGTGAAGTCGGATTTAATATTACTATTCTAGAAATGCCACTTTTAGAAAGTGAGCATTTCTTTGCACTTAAATCCTTCTGTGCCTTACAATCCACGTCTGGCTGGGCTTGGTTGACAGCTCCTTGTGCATTCATTCAGACACACCCCAAACACAGGGTACTCAGCCTCACTTGCATACATTGCATTTTGAATGGGTCTTCCTGGGCTGGGAGGGTGGAGGGCCTGCTCTCACACAAAGGACTGCCACACCCCCTACTGGGACCCTGGCAGACAGGATTGAACTGAAAGGGGACCTGGTGCACTTCTTAGCCACTCTTTGAAGTCTCCCCCACTTCAAAGGCACATTTGGGTATAAAACAGGGCCTCTGCCCTACCTCATCAGACACTTGCTGGAGAAGAAACCTGAACCAGAAACTACATCCTGCCAAGAAGAACTGCCTGGCTGCTCAAAGGACTCACCTGTCTGCTTTCTACAAAGGACGGCTGCCTTGCTGTTGCCCTGCTGCCTTGCGGAACTCTTGTCTGGCTGTGAAAGTGCTCTCCAAGGGCTTGGATAGAGCTTGCCTCCTATTCCTTGAAGTCTCAGGACCAAAAAGACTTCTCTCTTTTACTTGGACGCTCCATGCGCGAAAATTTCGACGCACAGCTTGTCTCGCGGCGAGAAAAACGCCGCACTCCGACGCTGATCGACGCGACACTCTTGGGACGATCGAAGATCCGACGCACGGCCTCGCAAGGACAACGCCGCCCGACCTCTAGAGGAGAAATCGACGCAACGCCTGCCGTGAGATCGTAATTTCGACGCGCAGCCCCGCAGACCGACGCGCAGCCGGAGAACAAGCAGGAAAATCCACGCACAGACCCGGGACATCTGGTAATCCCCGCGATCCACAGAAAGAGACTGTCCACGCGCCGGAAAACGACGCCGACTTCCCCGCGTGGAAAATAACGACGCAAGTCCGTGTGTGCTGGGGAGAAATCGACGCACACACCCTTTTTCCACGCACCTCTTCTCTTGTGGCCCTCTGAGGAGATTTTTCCACTCCCAACCAGGTACTTGTGCTTGAAAGAGACTTTGTTTATATTCTAAAGACTTAAGACACTTTATATCACTGTCCTGTGATATTTCTACAATTTTCCATTGCAACTTTATTCTTTTTGACCTACAATTATCCTGATAAATATTATATATTTTTCTAAACACTGTGTGGTGTATTTTTGTGGTGCTATATGGTGGTATTGTATGATTTATTGCACAAATACTTTACACATTGCCTTCTAAGTTAAGCCTGACTGCTCGTGCCAAGCTACCAGAGGGTGGGCACAGGATAATCTTGGATTGTGTGTGACTTACCCTGACTAGAGTGAGGGCTTTTGCTTGGACAGGGGGTAACCTGACTGCCAACCAAAAACCCCATTTCTAACAATTACCTTTGGAGAGCGAGGAAACAAAGACATTGCACTGAGTTGGGGAGGTGAGGCGTCACTGGAGCTCGGGTGGTGTTGGTTCCTTACTGCTACCAAGGAGTTGAGGCGTTGCAGTGGCATTGGACCTGTGGCATTGGTTGCAGTCGTTGCACTCTGCTAAGACCACGGCTCAGGGCAGGCAGCGGCCCCAGTTCCAAAGTCGCTCTGGAGTTGATGTACTTCGTGTCTTCTTGGTTACACCAGAACTCACTGCGAAGGGCCCAGGAACTGGATTTGGCACCACTTGGCGAGTCAGGTCTCTCAGCAAGAGAGCCCACATGTTGGCAGATGAGGTCTTTGATGCCCCTGAGACTTCTAACAGGAGGCAAGCTCAGTCCAAGCCCTTGGAGAACCTTTGGAAGCAGGATCCAGAAAGCAAAGCCCAATCTTTTCACTACCATGGCAGAAGCAGCAAGCAGAAGGCCAACACAGCAAAGCAACAGCAGAGTCGCAGTCCATCCTACAGCATCCAGCTCATCTTCCTGAGAGAATGTCCTCAATCCAGAAGGATTCTAACTTTGTGGGGTCAGAGGTCCAGTACTTATACCCATTTCTGCCTTTGAAGTAGGCACATTTCAAAGAAAAGTCTTCCGAGAGCACAAGACCCTGCCTTTCCTCCCTGGCCCCAGACAAAATCCAGTGGTTGGAGACTGCTTTCTATAAGGACAGTCACAGCCCTATTGAGGTGTGAGTGTCAGCTCCTCTCATCATTCTAACTCAGGAAGACCTAACAGGATTTGCAGGGTACACCTCAGCTCCCTTTTTGTGACTGTCTGGAGTGAATTCACAAACAGCCCAACTGTCATCCTGACCCAGATGTGTATTCAAATGACAGGCAGAGCCACAGAATGGGTAAGCAAGAAAATGCCCATTTTCCTAAGTTGCATTTTCAAACTTACAATTGTGAGTTCAGAGACCCCAAACACCAGATCTCTATCTGCTCCCAATGAGAAATTATATTTAAAGAATATCCCAAGGCAATCCCCATGTTACCCCATGAGAGAGATGGGCCTTGCAATAGTAAAAAACGAGTTTAACTGTATTTACTACCAGGACATGTAAAACACAAGTACAGGAGATAACTTTTAAATACACTGCACCCTGCCCATGGGGCTGCCTGGGCCTACTTTAGGGTTGACTTACATGTAGGGAAGGGTTGGGCCTGCCAAGTGGATGCACTTGCCAAGTCGAAATGGCAGTTTAACCCCATCGCTGCCAGGCCTTTTCCTCCTCCTGTGCCCAGCCTTTTTCAGCTAATTGGGGTAGTTCACCCTTAGGCACTCATAACTTTTTGTCCACATAAGCTATCCAAGTCAAATTTGCACTTTCTTCCTGAACATTCTGGGGATTCTAAAGGTACCCAGAGTTTGTGGGTTCCCCTGGAGAAAACCAAGAAGTTAGCCAAAATACAGCTAAAATGTGTTTTGTTAGGGAAAAATGGGAAGAAAGTGCTGCAGAAGAGAGAATGTCTTTTTTCCCTGAAAAATTACACCAACAAAGGGGTTGTGGTGCTAAAATTGCCATCTTGTCAGCTTTCAGGAACAGGCTGACTTGAATCAGAAAACCACATTTTTCAACACAGTTTTGGCATTTTACTGGGACATACCTAATTTTTATAATTTTTTTGCTTTTAGCCTCCTTCCAGTTAGTGACAGAAATGGGTGAGAAACCAATGGTGGATCCCAGACAGCTAAACAGTTCTGAAAAGTAGACAACATTCTGAATTTAGCAAGGGTTAATTTGTGTAGATCGTTCAAGGTTTTCCTATAAAAATAAACAGTTGAATTAAAAACATATTGAAACCGAGTTGAAAAAAACTGCCATTTCTGTCTACGTTTTCTTCTGTAACTTTTTCCAGCTATGGGAGATTTTTGGAAGCAATATATTGTTATGTCTGCTGGACCCTTCTGTTTGTGGGGATATATAGGGCTTGTAGGTTCACCAAGATCCCAAGGTATCCAGAGCCAATAAACGAGCTGCATCTTGCAATGGGTTTTCATGTACACTAGGTATACACTTCACTTTGGGTGAAGGTGCATGCGCTAGAAGCTGTCTGTTGGGTGGGTGTGTGCCTGTGTTTGTGTATCTTGGGAGGGGGCGTCACAGACACACTGGGAGAGGACACAGGGGATGTGTGAATGGTAGTGGGTGTTGTGACTGCACGTGAGCGGGGTGTGCTGGTGGGTGTGCTGGTGAGGGACGTAGTGGCTGTAGAGGTAGTGCATGCAGGTGTGAGTGTAGACGAGACTGGGAGGGAGGAGGGAGACGAGGTGGAGGGGGACACAGTGGAGGCAGTGGATGTTGGTGTGTCTGCATGTGTGTGTTCCTTGCGTGAGTTCCTGTGGGATGTGTGGTGCTTATGTTTGCCTGAGCTTCCAGGGGATTGGGTCTGGGTGGAGGAAGTTGGAGGGGGGGAGGCTAGAGACGGGGACAATGGCTGCCATCAGTGCTGAGACCAGAGTTTGAAAAGCTCGGTGAAGGGCCGCCTGACCAGAATGAATGCCCTCCAGGAATGCATTAGTTTGTTACAACTGCCTTTCTACACCCTGGATGGCATTCAAAAATGGTAGACTGCCCAACAGTGAGGGACCTGAGGAGCTCAATGGCCTCCTCACTGAGGGCGTCAGGGGTGAATGGGGCAGGGCCTGAGGTGCCTGGGGCGAAGGTGATGCCTACCCTCCTGGGTGAGCGGGCACAGGGCGAAGACTGAGGGGCTGCTGGGAGGGCGGTGCTTGTGGGGGGTGGCGGCTGTACCTCTGTACCTGTAGATGCTGGGGGCACAGATGTTGCCGCCACCACAAGGGAGCTCCCATCAGAGGACGAGTGCGTGTTGCTGGTGTCAGCTCCTGTCCCCGCCTTGGAGCTCCCCTCGACCTCCGTCCCACTGGTGAATTCCGAGTCTGTAGTCTCGCCCTCCAGGACCATGTGGGATGCAGCTCCCTCGTGCTTCGGTGCCACTGCTCCTTCGCCTGATGATGCTAATGCACACAAGAACAGGGAGACCACAAAAGGGGGGGGGGCGACAGAAGAAAGACATGTTGAGTGCATGGATTACCACTACCGTTGGTGGGCACGACAGACACAGAAGCCTCCTGCACTACACTGCGCTCTTGGGCTCCATTGTTCAATTCCTGGGAAATGGCCTACAAGGCTATGGACGACATCTGCACACATAGATGACAGGGGCATGACTAGGTGTACTTGGCACTCTACAGAGGTGGGCTGGGGTGCCACATGGCCTGCCTTACGGAGGGGCCTTGCCTACGGAACTCGCCCTGGCCTAGGGAAACCCACAGCCCTCCTCCCCAATCCAGACAACTCCACTGCGCGCAAAGTCAGCAGAATGAGAGTGTACTCACCCCCTTGTGTCTGCTGTGATGCCCTCAAGCGCCCATCCAACTCCGGGTAGGCCACCGCCAGGATCCTGAACATCAAGGGGGTCATGGTGTGACATACACCCCTCCCACGTTGGGAGGCCATCCCCAGCTGAGCCTCCGCCGTCTTCTTGCTCCAGTGGCGAATCTCCTCCCATCTTTTACGGCAGTGGGTGCTCCGTCTGTGGTAGACCCCCAGGGTCCAGACGTCCTTGGCGATGGCACGGCAAATATCTTTCTTCTGGTGGGCGCTGACCTACATGAAATATACAGGGGAAGAAGAGAAGTCATTACCAACTGCACCGTCAAAGTGACTGGCCCCATCACTACCCTTGCCATGTGGCACATGCATTCACCGTCTTTCATACATGCAGCACTATGCCCCTTTCCTTCTTATATCCAGCCCTCTCCACACAGGCATAGCCCATACAACATGCTCCCTGTGTGCTTACCTGTTTGTCTGGAGGACCGTAGAGTAGCTGGTACTGGGGGATAACCCCATCCACGAGCTTCTCCAACTCCTCCGATGTGAAGGCAGGGGCCCCTTCCCCAGACGCACGAGCCATTGTCTCTTCCAGACCGAGGTCACAGCAGCACTTGCAGTGTAGGTCCTCTCCTGTCAAAGATCAGGTATCGAGTGATTGAACAGATAGAAAATGGCGGTCACGACCGCGGCGGTGCGTACCGTCACAACCGGCATACATTGTCATTGGCTCCTGGGACCCATAGGGTCCAATGTTAACCAATGCAGCATTGCGCCGTGGTCTTCGACTGCCTACCGCGATGTCGTACAACGCCAGCGCAGTTACCTCACATCCCATTGTCCCACTTTACAGGTCATGCAGCCGCCATTCCAGGGGCCCACATGGCTTCATTTTCAACTGCGTCACACATACCTAGGCCTAGACTCTACACGCATACAGGCCACCTTTTGTGTATGATTGGTGTTCTGGGTAAATTGTGGGTACGTACCTCTGAGTTGTTTGACTCTGTGCTTGCTGTTGTCCTTCATAGGCACCGTCCGCTGGGACATGTGAGGAGATGGCGGCATCCTCTGGAGTACCGACCGTTGGTGGACCTGTCAAAAATGGAGGAAAGACATTTGATAGTCACCTACAGGCTTGACCGTGCCACAATCCAGGAACTGTGTACCCAGTTGGAGCCAGACCTGATGTCAGCAATCCGCCATCCCACAGGAATCCCCCCTCAAGTGCAGGTGCTGTCAGTGCTCCATTTCCTTGCAAGTGGGTAATTTCAAACAACTGTGGCCATGGCATCAGGGATGTCCCAGCCTATGTTTTCCAACGTATTGTCCAGAGTGTTATCTGCCCTTCTGAAACACATGCGGAGCTACATCATTTTCCCTCAGGTGGAGGATTTGCCTACAGTCAAAGGTGATTTCTATGCCCTGGGACATATCCCCAACATCACAGGTGCCATTGATGGGACCCATGTGGTTTTGGTCCCCCCCCACAGGAGTGAACAGGTGTACAGAAACCGAAAGAGTTATCATTCTATGAATGTACAGATGGTATGTTTGGCAGACCGGTACATCTCCCATGTGAATGCCATGTTCCCTGGCTCAGTGCATGACGCCTACATCCTGCGGAATAGCAGCATCCCTTATGTGATGGGTCAACTCCAGAGGCACCGTGTGTGGCTATTAGGTGAGCACCTGGAAGCAAGTCATTGGGAATGGTTGTCTGAGTCTGGGGTTATCCCTACAGGTTAGTGTGTGTCTAACAGTTGTCCCTCGCCATTTGCAGGTGACTCTGGTTACCCCAACCTGTCATGGCTACTGACCCCAGTGAGGAATCCCAGGACAAGGGCAGAGGAACGCTACAATGAGGCCCATGGGCGAACTAGGAGGGTGATCGAGCGGACCTTTGGCCTCCTGAAGGCCAGGTTCCGGTGCCTCCATATGAGAGGTGGATCCCTATTCTACTCACCAAAGAAGGTGTTCCAGATCATCGTGGCCTGCTGTATGCTTCACAACTTGGCTTTGCGACGACAGGTGCCTTTTCTGCAGGAGGATGGTCCAGATGGTGGTGTTGTTGCAGCTGTGGAGCTTGTGGACAGTGATGAGGAGAAAGCAGAGGAAGAAGACATGCAGAACAGGGACTCAGTGATCCTGCAATATTTCCAGTGAGACACAGGTAGGAATACAAACCTGCCTACTACATGTACTTTGACACTACTACCTCTCTCCTGTCTGTCGTTTTCAGTGTATGGTCACTGAGTTGTCACTTTCCCTTACGATTTCACAGATGTGGGTCCCACTGTGTGACATCTGCTTAGATTCCTCATGGACTAGAGCTGTGTGACATAGGTATGTTGACATTACTATTTAAAAAACATTTTGTCACTGTAATTGCTAATACACTATTTCGAATCACAGACAGACTCCAGATCATTTTGTGCTTTAGGTGTGTTTATTTAAATGCTCAATATTGGAGAGTGCTGTTAAATGGTGAGGGGTGATGGGGGAGGAATGTCCATGGCAGAGTACAGTCTATTAGTCTCACAGGTGCATTGCCCATATGGGCAGAGGAAGTGGAGCTGGGGCAGTTTAATTATGGACAGGGTGACAAAGTGGGACAGTAGGATGACAATCAGGGTGGTCTCATTTCTTGGCGGGGGTCTTAGCATCGTGCTCTGTCTTTGTCCTGGATCTCAGGGACCGTTTGCTGGGTGGTTCTCCCTCTGCAGGGGGTGGGGTGCTGGTGTGGTGGTCCTGTGGCGGGGCGTCCTGTCCACTAGCGCCGGCGGAGGTGGTGGGCAGTTCATTCTCCATGCTAGTGTCAGGGGCCCCTTGTAGTGCCACATTGTCCCTCCTGGTGTTGAGTACTTCCTTCAACACCCTTACGATGGTGCCCAGGGTGGAGCTGATGGTTCTGAGTTCCTCCCTGAAGCCCATATACTGTTCCTCCTGCATGCACTGGGTCTCCTGAAACTTGGCCAGTACTGTTGCCATTGTCTCCTGGGAGTGTTGGTGGGCTCCCATGATGGAGGAGAGGGCCTTGTGGAGAGTGGGTTCCCTTGGCCTGTCCGCCCCCTGTTGCACAGCAGCCCTCCCAGTTCCCCGGTGTTCCTGGGCCTCCGTCCCCTGGACCGTGTGCCCACTACCACTGCCCCCAGGCCCCTGTTGTTGTTGGGGTGGTGGGTTATCCTGGGTTCCCTGTAGTGGTGGACACACAGCTGATTGACGTGTCCTGGGGACGGAGGTATGGGCCCGCTGGGTGGGTGCTGTGCTGGTGTTTCCAGAGGGGGGAAGGTCTGTGGTGGCCTGTGCCTGTTTGAGGGGAACCGACTGTCCAGAGGTCCCCGATGGTCCGGGCTGATCATCTAGATCCAGTTGGACAGAGGTGCTGTCATCACTGTGGGCCTCTTCTGTTGGTGGTGTGGACATCTGTGGACCCTCCTGTCCGGTGACGTTGGGTAGGGGTCCTGCAGGGGTATAAAAGGATGTTTATTACATCTGTGTGTGTAATGGTGTGCAATGGGTGGGTGACCGTGTACCCCAGTGCTAGCATTCCTGTGTGGGAGCTTGTGTGATGATGGTTTAGGCGGGTGTATGGGTATGTGCAGTGGGCATGCTTTGGTGATGGGTGTCCATGCTTTTTTGTTGCATGCAGGGCTTGGTGTTGGGATGTGTGGTTTGTGATGTTGGGACATATTGAGGAGTTGGGGTGCTGGGGGTGAGGGTGAGGGTGGGGGTATGTGATAGCATGGAGGTAGGGTGGGGGATGTAATAATTGAGATTTGACTTACCAGAGTCCATTCCCCCACCTACTCCAGCGAGGCCCTCAGGATGCAGAATCGCCAAGACCTGCTCCTCCCATGTTGTTAGTTGTGGGGGAGGAGGTGGGGGTCCGCTGCCAGTCCGCTGAACCGCCAGGTGGTGTCTTGAGACCACGGAACGCACCTTCCCCTGTAGGTCGTTCCACCTCTTCCTGATGTCTTCCCGATTTCTTGGGTGTTGTCCGACTGCGTTGAGCCTGTCCACTATTCTTCGCCATAGCTCCATTTTCCTTGCAATTGAGGTGTGCTGCACCTGTGATCCGAATAGCTGTGGCTCTACCCAGACGGTTTCCTCCACCATGACCCTGAGCTCCTCCTCCGAGAACCTGGGGTGTCTTTGCTGTGCCATGGGGTGGTGTAGGTGATGTGTGTGGTGGAGTGTGTGGTGATAAGTGTGCTGACATGTAGTGGTGTGTTGTGTGATGTGCGTGGAAGTTGTGTGGGTGATGGTGTTGTGTGCCTGTGGATGCTGTTGTTCTTGCTGGTGCTGTCTTTCTCTGACCTTCTTTCTGAATTTTTGGTTGTAGGGGTTTGTGGGTGTTGTGGGTGTGTGTTTTTTATTGTATTGGGTGTGTGGGAGTGGTGTGTGTATGTGTATCAGGTGTGTGTATTTGGAATTGTCCATTGTGGCTGTGTTTTGTAAAAGAGTGTGTATTTTGAGCGCGGCGGTGTGTACCGCCAATGGAATACCGCGGTTGAAAGACTGCCGCGTGGATTCGTGTGTCGTGATAGTGAGGGCGTATTTCTGTTGCCGTGACGGTGGAGGTTTTGTTTTCGCCAGTTTATCACTGACCTTTGGTGTGGCGGACTTGTGTGGGTGTCTGACTTTTGGCGGATTCCGAGATGTGGGTCATCATAGCTGTGGCGGAATTCCACGGCCGCTGCGGTGTGTTGGCGGTTTTCTGCACGGCGGTAAGCTCCTTTTACCGCCAATGTTGTAATGACCCCAATAGCTACCTAATCTGATTCTATTTATTTAGAGCTTTCTTTCTGGAAACCATTGGGAAAGTTATTTAAGATAAAGTATGGAACTGTAATGTTTCTTTTTATTATTATCTTGGTGGAACCTGATAAAAATTCAATAAAAAGAAATATAAAAAAGAGGCTGAGAAAATGCAATATGTATAACATACCTACCTAGTCCATTCAAAAAGTGCTATGTGCTACCTGCAGCTTGCTAAGTGCATAGAGTGCCTAACTAATCCATTCAAACAGTGCTGTTCTACCTAGAGCTTCGTGTTTCAACAGCCTATAATGATGACTCAGAGGTCATGCAAGTCCTAGGGGACAGTACAGGAAACAATAAATCAGTTAATTGGCCCTTTTACGTCTCTAATGAGACACACAGCATGCTTAGCTGCAACAACCACAACGGACCAATGTCATAGTGAATAAAACATGTATTAATACGTGTTAAGGAACAATTGGACATGCTAGGAAGAACTCAAATGACCTTTAAGAAGCCTAGCATGTTCCCTCAAGTATTGCAACAACTTACAGTTTATCTGTGGATCAGCAGAGTCAAACGCTTTCATAATAGCCGGTCAGCAGGATTCTACTCCTCGGTCGATGAAGGGCCTTTTCAACAACTGGATGTGGAAATCCTTTAAAACTGGGCAACTACAAACCCAGTGGATAACGTCCTCCTTCTTGGCACTGCACAGTCTACACGATATCGCACCACGTTTCCTTCATGCGGGTTGGTCAGCCAGTGACAGCAAAGCCCCTAATCATAGAGCTAGCATCTGTCATTTCAGGTATACTGCATATATGGTGCTCAAATATGTTGCTGGTTCAAGAGAGTTGTAGTTGTGCATGACCATCCAAGCATGTGACCGTGCCGGGAATTTATGTTTATCATCCGGTATGGAGTGTAATTTTGCTAGTCTATTTAGCGCACGGCGGAAGAGGTGATACTTCAGGTTGGAATTCCACAGCTCTATTGTTTGTGTTTCCTGCAAGGAACACTTTAGGTATTGACTATATACTGAATTATGGTCATTAACCACAGTGCCATAGCGCGCTCACCAGTGGTCCTAGATGGTTGTGTCTAATTTTGTACCATGATTTGAGAGCAAGATACTACTTTGCCAACTGTTGCTGCACAAGGCCAAATTCTAATCTGACTTGGGCTGGAGTTTGTAGATTTTATTTTGTTGTTGATTTAGAGTTAAGGCATCTTTTCCATATAGTGCTGCACTCCCGAAAGCCACAGTTGGTATACATTTTGCAGTCAAAACAGCCAGTAAAGGACCAAAAGAGGGGCCATCCAGCTTCTTTGCAATGGCACAAAAGGTGAATGTCATTACCTTGCATTTCCGTATTATATGGTGTTTGTGTGCTGAGAAGTTCAACTTATTATCAACATATAGCCCCAGGTATTTAAAATGGTTGACTTCTTCCAAGGTTGCATCAGCTACTTTGAGATTAAGTGCAAGGCCAGAAGTGTTCCACATGGACATTGCTGTTGATTTAACAGTATTGATTTCCAGTTTGTTTGCCTGAGCAAATTCAGCTAGGGTATTGACTAATCTCTGTAAACCCACTCTTGTATGGCTCAAAGGACGATACTTCGGCGGGTGAGAGTTGATCTTGTCTAGCTTCAGTGACAAGTATGCCATAAACAAGTTAAACAGGTGCAGAGTGAGGACACACCCCTGTTTGAAGCCAATCTTAGTTGGAATTTTCCTCGACAGTCTCGTACTATCTGCTAGCTTGATTTGGACCGTTTTTTCATACAGCGATTGAAAGGCTTGAAGGATTTTTTCATGCAGGCCCCAGCATTTTAGCTTTCTCCATAGGAGGTATCTGTCCACCCGATCAAAAGCACTTTTGAAATCCATAGAACACAAGTGCACTTTTTTCCTGGAGTGTTTTGATTTGGTGGCTATCGATGTTAAGGCCAGTATTTTTATCATGGTATTGTAGCCCTTCCGAAATCCAGTTTGGTTAAAGGGGACCAAGTTGACTGAATTCGACCATGGTACCAGATCATCAAGTATTAAGGTAGCATAATATTTGGCCTCTGAATCAATTAGGCTATAAGTCTATAGACTACCTGCTTGGATCCATCCCCGCCCTTGAAGATTGGGTTGATAATGGATCCTCTCTAGCTGCCTGGGATGGCATCACTCAGCTCAACCTCATTATATAAGACAGTATTCTGAGTCTGACTTAAAAAGCACCTGTGGAATGCCATTGGGGCCAGGTGCTCCATCTCCACGCCCTTTCCTGATTACTTGAGTTACCACTGCCATTGTATAGCGGGGAGCAAGAAGATAATCTTGCATATTGCTTGGTTGAAATTGTGGAGGGGGGTTTACTACATCTTCATCGTCGGCCCAGCAAAGAGCTTGAACCATATGACATTTGTGTCTTGTGAAGATTTCCGTTAGGTAGACCACACAACATTCTTCAGGGATACTTGAGCAACTAATAACTCTTGCTTCCTGATCCAGTCCATTAACAGTTGCCCAGAATGCCCTGGAGTTTGATTGTTTGGAGTTAAAGAGTAGTCCTACCCACAATTTCTCATGCCCCTCTTTCCGTTCATGCCATACTTGTTGCTTATAGCACTTTCTCAGGCTTTTTATGATCTGATACAGTTGAGGATGGCCGCAGCATCAGACCTGACACTGGCCGAGGCGTGGAGCCAAAAGATATCAATCTTGTCAAGAAGTTAGCCCAAGTGTCTACTACTATCGTACTGTCTAGCTGTAGTGCCACTTTTGTTTTATCCACCAGCCTCGGCAAGGAGTGATGGGACCATATTAATCGCTTCAGATTAAAAGATCCGAATCTACCTGGAATCTCTGACACTGGAATGTGCCTAGCTAGATTCAATGCCAACACTATGTGCCAGTAGGAATGGTCGCTTTGCAGTGTAGCTTTGATTTTAAATTTCCTCAGCTAGAATAAAAGCTGGAGGGTCACAATGGTATAATCAATTGTTGATCCAGAGGTCGAAGTGTAGTGAGTAAACCTAGGGGAGGTATCATAATTTGTCCTCCCATTAAGGAACCTCATGCCTAGGTGTTTCAGTGCTGCAACCAATTACTGACCAATATGATCTGATTGCTTCCATGGATGTCTTGTCTGAGGTTGAATTGCCTATAAGACATTTTCCACTGCCAGCTGCTCGTCATTATCTGGAGTTCAAATTAAGTTGGCATTAAAGTCACCTGTCAGCACATTTTCCCAGCTTGGATGGGTGCATCTAACTTCAGATATCTCATGGAGTAGTTTATTAAAAAGTGAAACCTTTCTTGATTTATGTGGAGGGGCATAAACATTAAATAGCACAATGGGTGTTGCCTGACGAGCGTTCCTAAAATTGAGGGGCCTGCAATTCATCAGAAGAGATTGGTAATTATTCTGAAGTTGCTTGTAAGGGAGTTGAAACATGGGTCTCCAAGCCACCACAGGGTCCACCAAATTTATTTGGTTTCTTGGCATTAATGTGATGAAGGACGTAGCCCGCTTGGTGGATCGGGTCAGTCAGCCATGTTTCTTGCAGCGTGACCAAATCATATCTTCCTTGTGTTGCTAAGGTAAAACCATCATGAATGATCTATTTTGATCCTGCAATATTCCAAGAGAGGATATTAACGACCTTTGCCTGAACCCTGCTTTCCACATCATCTTTGAGGGGTCAGTTTTTCCTCAGAGCATTTAGTGTGGACGCTATCCATCACCATTCCTCAGTGGAGTCATCCCTACCATGAGCCTGCAGATGGAAGCCCGTAGCTACCAAGCCACAAGCTTGCTGTATAAAGGAGCATACAGGAGGAGGAACTAGATCAAAATTTGGCTGCAACGGGGGTTCGCTCCTCACTTGGGACCTAGTCAACGAATCTGAGATTATTGACCCTTGAAGAACCTGGACAGAAAAACGCTCAAGGGGAGGGTAGGAGTCGTTTTTTGGACTGATCCTGGTGGCCAATAGAGGAAAGGGATATCACTGCTTAGGAGGGTGGAGCTCTCCAAAGTATTATTTTGGTGCAGTGAAGCATTACACTCCTTATCTGCATCACAGGTGGAGAATTTCAAAGGGATCCTGTCGTAAGACATCAACTTAACTCTATGCTGTCCTCCACATGTACCTAGCTAAGGACAACCACTCAGCACGCTTTGCACTAACGAGAGTGTCCGTGAGCAGTGGAGAGCATTGTCTATAATAGATTGACAGTTTTGAAGCGATACCTTATTTACAGCTGGCCTGAGTGGTTTGTCAACGGTTACTGTTCTTACGAGGGTTCGAGAACTAGAAGAGCATTCATTCAAGTTGGCCCCTAACTGGACCACCTCGTCAGAAAAATCCCTAGATGGCACTGCTACTTCTTGTCTGAGGTCTGCAAGTCTTAAAGGATTAGATTCCCCCCTCTGATAAAAAGTTCTGATTTGGTTGAATGCCTAGAGGAGACAAACCCACCTGAGCAACAGTCACACCATCAGAGGGCAGCGCGATTTTGTTAGTGGTATTGGTATGAAATGCTCAGAGACTGAAGCCTTTTGAACTCGCCTTAATGGTGTGATATGTTGCTGCTTTGATTTGGCCGAAAAAAATAAAAAATAAATTACTGCAGTGATCAACATTCGTCTCCGACTGGCTGGGATTCTTTCTCGCCTTCCTGGCACGTTTCTTCAGCCTTTTTGTTAAAACTTGGGCCATGTGACCACAGGGCTTCATATTCTCAGTTGGGGATGATATTATGGGTTTTATTGCCTGCACATTTGCTGAGCTGGTCACTGACTCCTCCAATTTGCTGCTTTGTGGTTTAGTTTTTGCTTGTGCTAAGCAAAGTCCCAACTACTCAGCCCTGTTCAGAGCTACTGGATCAGGGGCTGAAAGACTATGCGAGTTGGCCGAATTCCCATTTTTTATCAGTTGATTAATCTCTGGTTTCGTTATGCAACAAGGAGTCTGTGCAGTTTGTGAAATAGGATGGGCAGATGTAAACACTACCTTAGAGATCTCAACTCTTCCAAGATGTCTGTTAGAATTGATGGAAGAGCGCTCAATTTATCAATGATTGGACCGCATTTACAGGCATCTTGTTGGCACTAGTTAATAGGAGACTGAATGGCTGACATCCAATATGTTAGCTTTTCTAGTTTAGTGTTAATGACTGCAATATGCAATGCCATAACATTCATAAGGTCGATCTGGATATCTAACTTATCCTGTAGTGTGGTTCGTCGTACGTGTATTTTGCGCATTAGCTTTAGGCCTTAGGCCTTTGTGCACTTTGCCCTGGATGCATTTGCTGATAGCTTAGAGCCTTTGTGCACTTTGTTTTAAATGCTTTTTATTAGGCTTCGTACTGTTATTTTATAAAATAGCCAGTTCTACGGTGTTGTTTTTTATTCATATCACACTGTTTTGCCTACTTCAGCACTGAAGTTCTTCATAACATATTCACTCTGTGCTTCAGTCAAGGATACAGTCTGGGACATTGCCGATAGACGTGGTAGGAGTTTAGATTTGGCATTCCTGCGTAGGGACATTTTGTGACTACGATAACATGTTAGTTATAAAAACACTTCCTTGTCCCAATACATGCAAGAGGGAGATTCCGACCAGGGAACCACAACTAGACGCTGACTGCCTCGTTGCAGATGCTGAACAAGATCACAGGCCTTTGCTCAGGTATGAGGGCGTCTGTCTCCCTAGTGACTTGAAAAGGCAAGCTAGAAGCTTAACATGCTGTGCTCTAAATAGAACAAGCAGAAGGAGAGTAGAAACTCGTAAGCAATATGATAGCTCTGTTTTTATGTTTTACTCTCCTAGTAACTATTTCAATCCTACTATGTTGTATTGTTCTGGTTATAGCGGCTCACGCCTTAATATCTAAAATACAGTCGTTTTATTAAAACATTATATAAAACTTATACTGTCTTTGTCATTTGTATATGAGATCATATTGTAAATGAGAGAGTTGGTTTGGATCTGAGTGACCACGACTTCCCTGAGAAGTTCCAAAGATGTCATGCGCTCGGCTGCCCAATCATCTCTTCACCTTGGGAGAAATGAGGCACTTCTAGTTAGCCGGAGCAAAACCCGGATTTAGGGTGACAGAATTTGTTACACGTGGGTCAGACTCAGTCCCCCACACCGTTATCGATCCTGCTGCCTAGAAATCCAGTAGTCTCATTTAGGATAATGAGAGCCCACGCGACATGGCGCCGCCAATGATTGGTCTGGCTCTAATGTTTGGGTCCGACTGACTATCTCGGTCTCATATATATTTTGACTCCTCGGTTCCGTATACGGAGACGTCCGTGGGGCTGAGGGTTTTCCGCCGCCACGGGATAGGTGAGTCCTATTACTTAGTGGTTGGTTGTTCAAGCTTGAACTTTGAAAGGAAAAACCCCGATATTGGTGTGCCTTCTCTGACCTAGTCCTAATTTTTATTATCAAATGGCGAATCCTCATGTAGTAAATATAGCGCTTAATATGCGACAACCGCTCACAGGACATCTAATAGCACGTGGACTGACAGTCCAGGGGGGTCCGGTCACTTTTGTGGTGGACGCCCATGCAGCCTTTAGGACAGAACTTTTTTATTCTTGGGTCATATTTCCAGCGGCTGATGGGGGTACGAATACTTTTCACGAATATACTGTGGCGAATGTTCCTGTACAATACAGGGCATATGAATACTTAGAAATACCTTTATCTTATCAAGAACACCATAATTGGCTTGATGGCGCCCTCCCACATTCAGAAAGACAAGTAAGGTTAGGTCCGTTGAGTAATGATGGTCCATCCTGGCCTTTATTGGCTACTTACACACCATATCCTGATGTTGCAAATTTGGCAGTGGCTGAAGTGCGTCGTTTATATGCGGAATTGACGTTAACATACAGACGATTGGTTCAGTTTGTGATGCAGACATTAAATACTAATGCAGCGCGTGCTGCTCCAGCGCATCCACAAGCAGTGGTCCCGGGACTAAATCCGGCCACTGTACATTCGGTAATGGCAAAGTACCGGCTAAACGTGAGGAGACTCCATTTTGGCTGGCGCAGAAAATTAATACGCTGGAAGCAGTGTTTCCCCATACGGGACCTCAGGATAAACATAGGATTTTAACGATGTGTTTGCCGTATGGGATGGTTCCCCCGGTGGATCTTTGTAATACTTGGGGCACGGTGTTTGCCGCGCTGTACACTATGGCACACGGAACACCGACTTTGGCTAATTTGCCGGATGTGCTTAAACAAATTCAGGATGAATATGGGGCTGCCCCTGCTCTAGATTTGGGCATGCAATTGATGGGCAATTTTGAAGCGGTTTCTTCTATTATTTTGAGTAATCTCAAGGGAGAAGCTGTGGCATTAGCAGTGCGAATGCGTCTTCGGGATATTCCGCAGGTTCATCAGGAGCGGGAACTTCCGAGAATAATTGCAGAAACTTATTCTAGTATTGGTCGTGATAGCCTGGGGGCTAGACCACAGAAGCCACAATTGCAGGGTAAAAATAATAAAGATAATTCTAAGCAACAACAACCTGAGGGTGCGAAAAAGCGCTGGGATAAGAAACAGCAAACACCTAAAAAAGATGGGGGTCAGTCTCCGCAACCGGAGACCCCGCAGAATAGGTATAATCTCCGAAATAGGGATAATTTGAAGACGCCTGATCGATATCAATATACTGATACACGCCAATCTCGTTCCTTTCAGGACTCCTCTGAGAAGAGAAGTGAGAGAGGTGGGCGATCAGAGCGGAGACCGGAGTACGTGAAACCGAGACAGGAGTCACAACGCTCGGCGGAGGTTTCTGTTAAACAAGAAGAGAAACCACTGCAACAGAAACAACAATTTAAAAAGAAAAAAGTGGCAGCTGTCTCAGTTAGACATGCCGCTCAAGAAGAGAGTTCTCTTGACAAACAAGACATGGGCACTGGCGCTGTTAGACAGCGCGGCAGAGGTCACAATAGTTCGCCGGAGTCTTCTAGAGCATCTGGAGGTGAAAGCAACTGATGACTTCATACAAGTAGAAACGGCGGATATGCGGGTCTCTGATCCTGATCGAGTTTATTTAGTGACTTTACGATTAGAATGGGACATTGACCGCGTTATACACGCTATTTTTTGGGACAATGTGGTGAAATCATATGATGTTCTATTGGCTGAACAGGATTGGCCACCAGACTTTGTTCGCAACTGCCCGGTTGGGGAGGAGGTTGTTAAACCTTCCTTCTCACCACTTGTTCCAATAGAACTAGCAGAGTCCTATAGTAAATCATGGGCTCTGGCACAAGCCCCCGCCCTATATAGAAATAATGTGGGGTGGGATAAAGAATCACCTTATCATGTCATTCCAATTAGGGGCGAACCTCAGCCGCAGCCACAATATCCTATTAAATTTGAAGCAAGGGCATCGGTTAGGACAATTCTTATACAATTGGAGTACCAGGGTGTAATTGAACCCTGTGTCTCGCCGATGAATAATCCCTTATTTCCGGTGGCTAAACCGGACCATTCCTATAGGATTGTGGTGGATTACAGACACTTGAATAGTCACACACGCACATATGCAATACAGAATTCACATAGCGCAGCGCTCATGAACAATATAGTGCGTAAAAAATATAAAACAACGTTGGATATCTCGAATGGATTTTTCTGCCAGAATATAGCACCCGAAAGTCGGGACTATACCAGTTTCAGTGCGTTTGGCTCTCAGAATTTTTTTTGTCGTTTGCCTCAGGGGTATAAGAATAGCCCAGGACTGTTTTCGGCTTGTGTGACTGAAATATTGCACGAGTTGGACCCTGAAGCATTGTCATATGTTGATGACATATATTTGACGGACGATGAGATTCTACAACATCTAAGGCGCGTATCGCGCATTGTTGTGGGTTTTGCTGAAATTGGCTATAAATTTAATTTTAAAAAATCAAGGATTGCTTTCCTCAGCGTCATTTTCCTGGGTTATGAGTTATCGAGTGAAGGCAAGAGCTTAGCGCCACATTTTCTGGAGAAATGTGCTTTATTGCAGCCTCCTAATACGGTTCGGAAGCTTCAGTCATTGTTGGGGTTTCTGAATTTTGGCAGAACTTACATTCCTGATTATGCTACGCGTATAAAACCATTATACGAGCTAATTCGTCCGAATTTTTCCAGTAAATTCTGGACGGCTGAGCATACCTACATACTGCGAGAGTTGCAGAATGATCTCTTAGCAGTTCAACCCTTACACACGCGGGACAATAAGACACATTTAGTTATCAGGGTGATACCTGGGGCTGTTGGGTTTACGTATGTCACCTTTAATGAGGGTGAGACGGTCCCGATAGCATATAAGTCCCACTTGTATTCAACTGCAGAACAACGATTTGCACAGACTGAAAAGATACTGACTGCAGTACAGATGGCTGTTATTAAAGAAAGACCGCTTGCCCAGGGTCAACGCATCATCGTCGTTTCCCCGATTCCGGCCTTAGAGGCTGTTACAAAAGCGAGTGTTCCTAATTCGAAAGCTTTACACCCACGGTGGATACAATGGGCTACGTCTTTGACAGCCACTGATGTAGATTACGTATTTGACCCTAAGCTGCAGACTCAGGAATTTCTTCAATATGAAATAGAATACCCAGTCCTTGCTGGTACATTGCCTATTGACCAGTATCAGGTGGTCATGTATACCGATGGCTCTGCACAACCAGCGGTTGGGACTAAACAGCAGTATTCTGCTGCATGTGCGGTGGTGAGCGGTACTATGGAGGGGGATGTGTTCTGCCCCCGACATACTTATACTAAAACTTTGGGAGATTGCACGGCACAGCTGGCTGAGCTCAAAGCTCTTTTGTTAGCGTTGGAGCACGCGGATCCGGCGATCTTGACCTTGCTGGTCTGTGACTCCTACTACTGTGTTCAGTCTTTCAATGAATATCTGCACTATTGGAGGTTGAATGGGTACAGAGATTCCAAAGGCAACACCATTAAACATAAATTGTTGTGGGGTAAGGTTGCGGATCTGAAAGAAACGCTTCCTAAAGTTCATGTTGTACATACACTTGGACACCAGCGCGTTGGAATACACGTTGCTGGGAATACATTGGCTGATGAGGCTGCAAAGTCGGCAGTGGCTGTCGCCACTGTAGCCACAGTGACTCGTTCGAGTTGCAAACCAGACACAGACATTTCGGCTGCCATAAAAGCTACGGCTGATGGCACGCCGTTTCCTAAAGGATTTCCTTCTAAATATAGTTACTGCTTGATTGGTGCACTGAATGCTGTTGTTAATATTCCAGGCATTGGTGTACGTGACTTACCAAATAAGATTGAGAGATCACGTTTAGTTTCTGCAGCACATGAAGGGGTGGCATCTGCACATGCTGGTGTGGCGGCCACAATTTCACTTCTACAGGCTCGTTATTGGTGGCCTGGTCTCTATAAAGACACGAAGCAGTATGTCCTTTGTTGTGACGTCTGTCAACAAATAAAAGCATCGTCGGCTAGACGCCCGCAGCAGACGCCACTTCTGATTTCGAACAGACCATTACAGTGTGTGTACTTGGACCATTGTGGTCCGCTGACACCAGATAATGGATACAAATACATATTGGTTGCTGTAGATTCGTGCTCCAGATTTGTGTGGGTCTGGCCACAACGCTCGGCTGACGCTCGAACTGTTATTAAAGATTTGCGCATCTTTGTCGATACATTTGCGGTTGCGGCTTTTCATTCGGACCAGGGCCCTGCCTTTGCCTCTAAGGCATTCAGGGACACCATGGCTTCGTTGGGGGTCCAACTCCAATTCTCGTCTCCATTTCATCCCGAGGGAAATTCTGTCGTGGAGCGTTTAAATCGTGATTTAAAGCAATCCTTAACGGCCAGAGTTATAGGTACGGGTCGTGGTTGGCTAGCCCACCTGTATGGAGTACAGAGAGCACTTAATAACTTGCCTAGAAGGTCACTGGGGGGTCGTACTTCATATGAGTGCCTGTTTGGAACACAAATGTATGTTCCTGATCTTGATGGTCCTGGTGTGGAGGCGGCAGATACGCCCTTTGACATAAATGATCGTGTCACTGTTTTGCAGGATTTACAACAGTTTTGTGAAGAGAACTCTTCTGCAAGTGCTGCCTCCTCAGGAATTAAGGATAAGCCGGTAACACCTACTGGTTGGATACCCAGGATTGGGGATCTAGTGCGTGAAAAGGTCGCAGTAAAGAAAGAATTTGGTCCTTCCTATCGAGCACCTGTACCTGTGTTAGGGGTGAGCGGCACAAGAACTGTGATTTTACCGCCGCTGCAAGGGGCCAAAGGAAATCGTTTTGTTTCCATTGATAATGTCAAGTTACAACATGTGGCCGATTCTGCACAGCAGACCAAGAGGGACACCCAGTAGTTCCGGAATCCCTCTCACTACTGGGGAAGAAGTCCCGCTGCAGGTGATTAACACCGATGATGTTCCCTCTCCGAGCTTGGGGAGGGTGGCAGGTGATCTTGCGATTCTTCCACAGTCCACAATTTATATGGAATCTTGTAATCAAGTTGCAGTACGTTCTACTGATGTTTCTGAACATGTGGTTTATAGCGTGCCTAGGAGAGAGCCTCCATCTGCTTCTTTGTTTACGGTTGCACCTTTTGCAAGAACTTCCTCTGGCTGCTTCAACAACGCGGAGGCGGCTGTATCGGACTCTTCGTCATCGATGTCTTCTGTCCGAGGTCCACGTAAGCTGCTGCGTTGGCTTAAACGTACATATTTTGTTTTTCCTTGGAACTATTTATGGCTTTTTATGGCTGTAATGACTATTTTTTTATGGTTAGGATTTGTAGTTTTTTTTTCTGGTAATACATGGTCATTTTCTTCCTGATCGATCTGACATTGAACACGTGGAGGCTGTGTTGAGACCACATTTTTCGTCGCATATGGTGCGCAGAGACTTATCAAATGTGAATATTTCTGCGATACCAATTCCAGATGGGATTGTGTGGGATAAAGTAATGTTTGATATATATGGTCCAACTGAATTGATTCAAATACCGTATGTCCTCAAGTTATCAATGAATGATATTGTTATACCAGGCATTGTTTCTGATGATTGGGATGTGAAAACGGTAGATTCTATGCTAAAGGATTTGCAATATTATACTGTCTATGACGATGAAGATGCTTACCAATTTAGAGATAATCATGGTGACATGTTTTGCTATAACTATTATGGACACCACTTTATTCATAAAGCTAGTAGCCCTAAGTCCATATTTAATTATGTGCAATGGGAACATTGCTCGACTCCTCCGCAAGGGAGTTCGAAAACGTACACTGATAAATTTGCATATTTTTCTGGGCATAATCAGCGAAATGCTAAGTCTTACTATTTTAAAGTTACGCCGTATTCTAATAAGCAACTGTTATTGACCAATACTAAATTATTGTTTTCAAATTTGTTTGTATCTAAACTTTCGGTCGAAGGATATGAATACTGGTCGAAGACTGTTGACTTGAAAAGTGTTTGGGGTATGAAAAATTGGCAGATGCAAGGCAGGGATACATTATTTAGAGCATGTATTATCCCTGTACAAATGATTTTCCTCAATGACACAGTACAACAGACTAGCTGTTTGGGCGTGGCGACAATTAGAGAGTTGAATTTGCCTAGTATACCTGTCCCTTCCAAATTAAACAATTGGCAGCACTATGTGAATGCTACTTTTAGTGAATTTACACATTGGGTCCAGAATGGTACGCTTAACATTTCATCGTTACATCCCGACGGGTGGTTATTATGGCCTGTGGACACCAATGAGTGTCATCAACGTTTTGTCACCTCTTCGGGGGGGTTCAGAACAAGTAGGGCAGACCCTCGTTACATATCTCCGGAACATGCTGATATAATAACTACATACAGTGTGGGGAAGCTTTGTCAACAATGGTTGAAGTACTCCACGCTGGATGCAGTCAAGTCACATCTCAAGTTGCTGTCTAATGGTACTGATTTACAAGATTTTTTATCAGGTCCCAAGGTGCCGCGGAGGAAAAGGTTTTTATACGAGGTGTATAATGAGATTTGGAAACTTTCACAACAGGAAGCTGCTGCCAGGTTACGGCAGATTGATCGAGATAATTTGCTACAGGCTTTGTCTGTTGTTGATAATGGCATGCATACCCTTTCTGACCGTGTTTACACGATTGACAGCATTGTCTCTTCTGCTATAGACATTATTAAATCGGACATGTCTTCTTTATATCATGGGCAGAGTCAGACACGATCAATCATGCAGCTGGGTTGGACTCTTCAGACCTTGAAGGCGGGTCGCGTTCCATGGCAGCACGTTCGTGCCAGAGAAATTTTTATCTCCTTTAATTTGACTCGTCAACAACAGTTAATGGCTAAGAAGGAAGCGACATATGTTATGTTAAACATTGAGAAGTTGGAGAAACTGCCTTTCACGGTGGCTGAGATTCCGTCAGCTGAGTGGTTGATTCATGGGGTTATTAATTTGCCAATCTCCACTTTGCAATTTACTTCTTGTATGAAACACATTCCGGTGGGTAGATATGAACTATTGGGTGACAGTTACATACATGAGGTGTGGGAGCTTCCCTTTGAGTACAGATGTGTTAATGGTTTGAGGGAGGTTTTTCTTAGCGGTAGCGAATGCGAAGCTTCTGTCAGCCATTCCATGGTTTGTAAACAGCTGTCCTTGCACGGAGCGTGTAACGCTTCGATTGCTAACTTAGCTTGTTATCTGAAGGGAGTTCCAGTCCCGGTAATTAAAAACACTTTCCAGGTGCTTTCTAACGGCAGTTACATTGTTCTTAACAGCGAACGCTGCTGTGGCATGCGTGCCGGAATAGTTTACGTTGTAGTCGTCAACAAGGCCGTTACGTGCTGTGGGAATGTGTTGTTTCCCTCCACTCAAATTAGGGAGGTAGTGGACATCTGGCCTCATATTGCTACTTCCAAGGTTGATTTCGACAAGTTGAGTCGTCTGAAAGCTTTATTGTTTCAAAAGCATGTGGCCCTTACATCTGCTAGCGAGACCTACGCGCTTCAAGTGGCAAGGTCATCGGCAGAGATACAGTCCCTTTTGAACACTAATTTTCCAAGTCACTTTGGTGAACTTGTGGGACGTATATTTAATGCATCCAGCACTGCTGGTATTGCTCATTTTTTCAAAACCGTTGGTGTTGGTTTCACTCACATTTTCTCTTCAATATTCGGTTTAATACCTTCGGCTATACACTCTATTTTCGGAAGCATTTTTGGGGGTTTCCCAATTACTTTGGCTATATTGGCTGGAGTTTTGCTGTTGTTGTTTTTTTTTCGCAATGGCTTTCCCGCCACGACGAGATCCTATTCTGCTGCTCCCGTCAGCGCAGCTGTGTCGTGAACGCATGATGCTGTGTTTTGGAGATACACTCCTGGGACATTTGGAGTGTGACTGGTCTCTGTCGTTCAGACCGGTTTTGGATTGTGTGCAACCCGTGTTTCGATGCCTTTGGTGCTCGTTTGAACATGCACTGGCTTTTTGCCTGTCACTGCAGCGCTCGACGGTGGTTAATCTTGATCTGTTGATGTTCCCGATTAGGGCTCATTCCCAGACTTGTGCACTACGTTTGCGTTTGCTTCGTGAGGCAGTTTATGAGATTCCCTTCCTGGAGGAAGATGGTTTTGTCTCTTTCCTTGGCTCTGCACGGGGTGCCACCCTGAATGATTCTGGGGCTTTGGAACACACCTGCTCCGTGATTCTTTGTGGCGTGGATCTTCCGATATTGACATATATCGAAGTGGAGGAGCTCCTACGTTCTATTGCTTCTGTTTAACAATTGGATTTTTTTCTTCCCCCGACAAAATTGACTATATCATAAATTTGGATTTTTTGTCCCATGTTTCCTCCAATTGAGGTTTTCTTGACTTCTTACCTTGTCGAAATACATTGTATATGTTTGGGCATGTTTTTTATGTTTTGAAACCACTTGCTACCGACAAGGGGAGGGTGTAGTGTGGTTCGTCGTACGTGTATTTTGCGCATTAGCTTTAGGCCTTAGGCCTTTGTGCACTTTGCCCTGGATGCATTTGCTGATAGCTTAGAGCCTTTGTGCACTTTGTTTTAAATGCTTTTTATTAGGCTTCGTACTGTTATTTTATAAAATAGCCAGTTCTACGGTGTTGTTTTTTATTCATATCACACTGTTTTGCCTACTTCAGCACTGAAGTTCTTCATAACATATTCACTCTGTGCTTCAGTCAAGGATACAGTCTGGGACATTGCCGATAGACGTGGTAGGAGTTTAGATTTGGCATTCCTGCGTAGGGACATTTTGTGACTACGATAACATGTTAGTTATAAAAACACTTCCTTGTCCCAATACATGCAAGAGGGAGATTCCGACCAGGGAACCACAACTAGACGCTGACTGCCTTGTTGCAGATGCTGAACAAGATCACAGGCCTTTGCTCAGGTATGAGGGCGTCTGTCTCCCTAGTGACTTGAAAAGGCAAGCTAGAAGCTTAACATGCTGTGCTCTAAATAGAACAAGCAGAAGGAGAGTAGAAACTCGTAAGCAATATGATAGCTCTGTTTTTATGTTTTACTCTCCTAGTAACTATTTCAATCCTACTATGTTGTATTGTTCTGGTTATAGCGGCTCACGCCTTAATATCTAAAATACAGTTGTTTTATTAAAACATTATATAAAACTTATACTGTCTTTGTCATTTGTATATGAGATCATATTGTAAATGAGAGAGTTGGTTTGGATCTGAGTGACCACGACTTCCCTGAGAAGTTCCAAAGATGTCATGCGCTCGGCTGCCCAATCATCTCTTCCCCTTGGGAGAAATGAGGCACTTCTAGTTAGCCGGAGCAAAACCTGGATTTAGGGTGACAGAGTTCGTTACACGTGGGTCAGACTCAGTCCCCCACACCGTTATCGATCCTGCTGCCTAGAAATCCAGTAGTCTCATTTAGGATAATGAGAGCCCACGCGACAATCCGATTGTATGTTCAGCACTGATGTAGAAGCTTGCAGAGGGCTTAGTAAAGAAGCATATAACGGGATGTCATCTGACTTGGCCTTATCATAACATCTGATGGTTTGCGTACTCGAGGATGGCAATATACTGAGGATACTTGGACGTACACTAGAGAAATGGCTATTCTTCCCACCAGCAGCATCAGCTGAATCCAATTGCCCATCATTTGAGCAGAATGACATTTCTATTATTGTAGGGGCAGGTGCAGTTGGTGCTAAAACGGTGGCGACTTGAATAACCTGCAGAGGGGGTTGGATTAAGATCTGCTTTTGAGAGAGCACCCGCATCTCATTAAGATTAGCCGTATTGATGGTTTTCACCTCAAGGGCCTGCAATACATCCTCATCATTCATTATAGAGCTTGAATGGAGCCACATGTCCTCTGCCTCACCATTGGCGATACCTGCAATAACTGCACCATTATCTGCTGTATTTCCATGTTTTAAACACAACAAATCTGGGCTTTGGGGCAACTTTGGCACAGAGTACTGCTAGGTTACACTCCATGGTATAGCCCTAGGCAGCATAGCCTAATAATTTAGTTCCTTGGACAGTCATGGATCCTGAGAGTCACAAGTGAGGACCATGGTCTTAGTTGTTGCAGCATTGGCTTTGTCTACCTATTGATCACTTAGTTCTCGTAATTCTTGAGAATTCGAGGTATGGAGCCTAGCTTTGATCAAAACGGTGCTGGCCTGGTTTTGGGCCGCTTGAATCAGATTTTTACTGGATGTCCCTTCAACGGAATCTGCATCTAGATATTGATCCATAGAACCCATAGAAGAGGCCAGCTTCAGAGGGGTGAGAGGAGTCGGAAGGCCCTCAATGCCTTCCATTCTTTTAAGAAGGTAAATGTGCCTGTGCAGCCTGCATTTCTAAAAAATGCTTGAAAAGGAGATATTAATGGCGCTGCATGGCTCGACTTGCCATGGTCAAGCTTACCTTTAACTTCCGTTAAAATTGCCTTTGATTTCTTTTGCGCCTTCTTTTGGTTCAGAGGTTTCTGGGCCTTTTGCAGTGTGACCCTGCCTGACCTCATGGTGATTACGTGCCTGGGTCTGGTGACGTTGATGCTTCAAGTGGCTTTAGAACAGAGGTCTATCAATTCTACTGTGTTGCCACGAAGAAATATTGCCACTCTGTCTTCAACTTCAGGGTTTTCAGGTGCGAGCTGGAGACTACTGCTATGTGGACTGTCAAGCGAAAGGGCAGACAGGACACACTGGGAGTCAGTGACCAAGGCACGCCGGGATCACTTACAAGCTGTACCCAGACCTATCCGGGTTGCTTCTGTGAGGACCTGGGGCACACACTCAGCGGCTACGCACTACGGCAGCGGCCCTTACTTTTTACACAATTCCTGCCTTTCGCTGCTCCAGACATGGGTAGTTTAAACACCAGAAGTCAACAACCAGCAACCCAGCTCTCCTCTTTTTATGGCTTCAAGTGGCTTCGTAACAGAGGCCTATCAGTTCAAGTGCGTCACCAGGCCATAATAGGGCCTCTCTGGTTTCAACTTCAGGGTTTTCAGGTGCAAGCTGGAGACTACTGCTCAACGGACTGTCAAGTGAAAGGACAGGCAGGACACACCGGGAGTCAGTGAGCAGGGCACGCCGGAATCCCTCACAAGCCACACCCGGCCCTTGCCGGGCCACTTCCATGAGGACCTGGAGCACACACTCAGTGGCTGCTTGCTACGGCAGTCGCGCTCTCTTTTACACACTTTCTGCCTTTTGCCGCTCCAGACATGGGCAGTTTAAACACCAAAAGCCAACAGCCGGTACCCCAGCTCTCGTCCTTGTGTGGCAGAATCCAGCCCGTAAAGACCTGGGCGAACCTCTGTGAAAAAGTAATAGTAGAATTACGTTGCAGGATGAGGGAAGACAGATAGCAAGCAATAGCGAATGACTGGCGGGCGATCAGCGGCAAGCAGGAGGTGCAAGGCCTGGAAAGGTCTGAAAACTCGCAACCGGCAAACCAGAAGTGAAGGTGAGCGCTTGGAGCTCGACCTGAAGCTCAACTTGCACAGTACAGCAGGCGTGCAATGTGGAATAGCCAGGCACCATGCTCCACGCTGTGTGAGTACCATAGGCACACATGGCAAGATAACTGAGCGCCACACCCTAAACTCCACACACCAAAGGCTTCCCCGTCACCGCTCGGGCACACCTGTATTGGCGCTCCACCCTGCCCTGCCCTGTCCTGTCTTACCTTTGAGGCACACCCACACTATTCAGTGGCCGTCAGGCCACATGCTCAACTCCTCTCAGCAGAGTCACTCCACACCGCTGGCGACACGGCACTGTGATCCGCCCAGCACCCGTCAGCAGTCCAGTCCCGCCCGACACACTAATGCATACAGGTAAGTCTATGTGTCACTGGGACCCTGCCAGGCAGGGCCCTAGTGCTCATAAGTATGTGCCCTGTATGTGTTCCCTGTGTGATGCCTAACTGTCTCACTGAGGCTCTGCTAACCAGAACCTCAGTGGTTATGCCCTCTCTGCTTTCCAAATTTGTCACTAACAGGCTAGTGACTAAATTTACCAATTCACATTGGCATACTGGTACAGCCATATAATTCCCTAGTATATGGTACTGAGGTACCCAGGGTATTGGGGTTCCAGGAGACCCCTATGGGCTGCAGCATTTCTTTTGCCACCCATAGGGAGCTCTGACAATTCTTACACAGGCCTGCCAGTGCAGCCTGAGTGAAATAACGTCCACGTTATTTCACAGCCATTTACCAATGCACTTAAGTAACTTATGAGTCACCTATATGTCTAACCTTCACCTGGTGAAGGTTGGGTGCAAAGTTACTTAGTGTGTAGGCACCCTGGCACTAGCCAAGGTGCCCCAACATCGTTCAGGGCAAATTCCCCTGACTTTGTGAGTGCAGGGACACCATTACACGCGTGCACTGTACATAGGTCACTACCTATGTACAGCGTCACAATGGTAACTCCGAACATGGCCATGTAACATGTCTAAGATCATGGAATTGTCACCCCAATGCCATTGTGGCATTGGGGAGACATTTCCATGATCCCCCGGGTCTCTAGCACAGAACCCGGGTACTGCCAAACTGCCTTTACGGGGCCTCCACTGTAGCTGCTGCTGCTGCCAACCCCTCAGACAGGTTTCTGCCCTCCTGGGGTCCAGGCAGCCCTGGCCCAGGAAGGCAGAACAAAGGACTTCCTCTGAGAGAGGGTGTAACACCCTCTCCCTTTGGAAATAGGTGTGAGGGCTGGGGAGGAGTAGCCTCCCCCAGCCTCTGGAAATGCTTTGATGGGCACAGATGGTGCCCATCTCTGCATAAGCCAGTCTACACCAGTTCAGGGATCCCCCAGCCCTGCTTTGGCGTGAAACTGGACAAAGGAAAGGGGAATGACCACTCCCCTGACCTGCACCTCCCAGGGGAGGTGCCCAGAGCTCCCCCAGTGTGTCCCAGACCTCTGCCATCTTGGAAACAGAGGTATTTGTGGCACACTGGACTGCTCTGAGTGGCCAGTGTCTGCAGGTGACGTCAGAGGCTCCTTCTGATAGGCTCTTACCTCTCTTGGTAGCCAATCCTCCTTCCTTGGTAGCCATACCTCCTTTTCTGGCTATTTAGGGTCTCTGCTTTGGGGAATTCTTCAGATAACGAATGCAAGAGCTCACCAGAGTTCCTCTGCATCGCCCTCTTCACCTTCTACCAAAGGATCGACCGCTGACTGCTCAGGACGCCTGCAAAACCACAACAAAGGAGCAAGACGACTACTAGCAACCTTGTATCGCTTCATCCTGCTGGCTTTCTCAACTGTTTCCAGGTGGTGCATGCTCTGGTGGTAGCCTGCCTCCTATCTGCACCAGGAGCTCTGAAGAAATCTTTAGTGGGTCAAAGGAATGTTCCCCCTGCAACCGCAGGCACCAAAAGACTGCATCACTGGTCCTCTGGGTCCCCTCTCAGCACAACGAGCGTGGTCCCTGGAACTCAGCAACTCTGTCCAAGTGACTCCCACAGTCCAGTGACTCTTCAGTCCAAGTTTGGTGGAGGTAAGTCTTTGCCTCCCCACACTAGACTGCAATGCTGGGTACCACGTGATTTGCAGCTGCTCCGGCTCCTGTGCACTCTTCCAGGATTTCCTTCATGCACAGCCAATCCTGGGTCCCCGACACTCCTTCCTGCAGTGCACAACCTTCTGAGTTGTCCTCCGGCGTTGTGGGACTCCCTTTTGTGACTTCAGGTGGACTCCGGTTCACTTTTCTTCCAAGTACCTGTTCAGGTACTTCTGCGGGTGCTGCCTGCTTCTGTGAGGGCTCCCTGAGTTGCTGGGCGCCCCCTCTGTCTCCTCCTCCAAGTGGCGACATCCTGGTCCCTCCTGGGCCACAACAGCACCCAAAAACCCCTACTGTGACCCTTGCAGCTAGCAAGGCTTGTTTGTGGTTTTTCTGCGTGTGAACATCTCTGCAAGCTTCATCGCGCCGTGGGACATCTATCCTCAAAAGGAGAAGTTCTTAGTCCTCTTCTTTCTTGCAGAACTCCAAGCTTCTTCCAACAGGTGGCAGCTTCTTTGCACCCTCAGCTGGCATTTCCTGGGCTCCTGCCCACTCTCGACACTGTCGCGACTATTGGACTTGGTCCCCTTGTCTTACATGTAATCAGGTTCGGAAATCCACTGTTGTTGCATTGCTGGTGTTGGTTTTCCTTGCAGAATCCCCCCTATCACGACTTCTGTGCTCTCTGGGGGTAGTAGGTGCACTTTACACCTACCTTTCAGGGTCTTGGGGTGGGCTATTTTTCTAACCCTCACTGTTTTCTTACAGTCCCAGTGACCCTCTACAAGCTCACATAGGTTTGGGGTCCATTCGTGGTTCGCATTCCATTTTTGGAGTATATGGTTTGTGTTGCCCCTATACCTATGTGCTCCTATTGCAATATACTGTAATCTTACACTGTTTGCATTACTTTTCTTGCTATTACCTGCATAATTTTGGTTTGTGTACATATATCTTGTGTATATATCTTATCCTCATACTGAGGGTACTCAATGAGGTACTTTTGGCATATTGTCATAAAAATAAAGTACCTTTAATTTTAGTACTTCTGTATATTGTGTTTTCTTATGATATTGTGCATATGACACCAGTGGTATAGTAGGAGCTTTACATGTCTCCTAGTTCAGCCTAAGCTGCTTTGCCATAGCTACCTTCTATCAGCCTAAGCTGCTAGAAACACCTCTTCTACACTAATAAGGGATAACTGGACCTGGCACAAGGTGTAAGTACCTCTGGTACCCACTACAAGCCAGGCCAGCCTCCTACACATATATAACAATTATGTGCATACATAACTGCAGAGTACTCATGCCGCAGGTTAAAGACATTATTTGAAAATTGACCCTCCGAGCCATCCTTATGTGAACTCATCATATCAAATCTATGCTGTTGTTCTAGGTGAGTAGATTTAGATTTGGCTATAGTGGAAGCATGTTCATCAGAAACCTTCAAGCCCACTAATAGGCATATCATGAAAAAGATTAAGACAATTGCCATTAAAGTTAGTATCACTCTCCACCTTTTTAGTGAATTAGACACCATGGATCCTCTGGATTCCGACTTCAAGGGACACAACAATCGAAAAGTAAAGCAACTTTTATATGTCGACTTCTTGTGCAAATCAACAAAATGTTGATTTTTGCAAAGTTGAATGTATGTTTAAATATCTTCAGTAGTTATCCCAAACCCTACTTCAGTATCTTCTAAAGTGACAACCCTGCTCTTCTACTGGAGCCTGGGCCCTAGGAAGTTTCATAAGTTTCAGCAAGGATCTCAGTTCATTTGAACAGTTCAAATCAATCTTCACGGTGGTAGTACTATTCACAGAGGTTTTTCAATCACTTTCCGTTGATCCTAAATTTTATATGTTCTCAAGTCAGGTTCACTCTTAGCAAAATATGTCCATTCAGGAGCGGAGTACCTTCAACTATTCACCCATGTTCTTTTTGATCTCCTGAATACAAGCTGTAAATCATAACTGTCACTTTGCTCGCTAGTCTCAATTTCTTCATCCACTGAGGTGCACTCCTCTGACACAACAGCTCTGTCTCACATCCTTCCCTGGCCACTTTTCTCATCTCGTCCCCCTTCTGGTTCTACTGCTTGACCCTTCTTCATGATCAGAATTATTGTTCACTATCTCTTCAGTCCTGTTCTCCATGGCTACCCTCGGCTGATTGGAGACACTTTGGCACACTCTTCTCCCACCGTTTGGTCATTTGGGATTCCCTGGAGTTTGACTCTGCAAATCAATTATAGTGGTCAGCACTTCTTCACCAGCTTGTCTCACTCTTTAGGTCTGTGAATAATGTATCACTTTGGAAGACCACTGCACTTCACAGCAGTGTTCGTCACGAGAATGGCTTAAAAAGGGCCACACCATCAGGGCACTACAAGACTTTTCTTGACATGTTTCTTCACCAGGACTTAGGCCCCCATTATGCAAAGCCACGGGCGCCAGTGCTAGCAGTCTCACACCCATCATATCACGGGTATTTCTGGATTTCCACCACACTTTGGGTGGAAATCTGGCGGTAGTTGTGCTGGCAGGCGGAGGCACTCTGGCGGTTCCACCACCTGCACCACCCTGCCAGTAGGACACTGCCCACCATATTATGGGCCATAATATGGCCTGGCCGTGTCCTGCTGGCAATGGAAGTGCCCCTTCCCGTTCCCTCCTGGACGACCTTCTCCCCCAGAACAGGTAAGGTGATCGTCCGACAGGGGAGGGGTGTGGGGGCTGTTGTTTATGCCTGTATGAGTGTGTGGTGTCTGCATGTGTGCATAAATGGGTGCGTGCGTGGTTGCATGCATGTCTATATGTTGAAGTGAGTGCGTGTCTGCATGTCACTGTGTATGCGTTTGAGTGTGCGTGTTTGGATGGGTGTGAGTATGCGTGCATGAATGCGTGTATGATTGAAGTGAGTGTGTTTATGAAAGGAGTTGTTAGTGCGTGTATGAATGGAGTTGTGAATGCTTGTATTAAGGCCTGCATGGATTTTTGAATGTGTGCATGTATGCGGGGAGGGGGACAATGTGGCTGAAGAGGGGCGATGTGGTTGAAGGAGGAAGAGCGTGAGGGGGACGATGTTTCTGAAGGGAGGGAGGGGGTGATGTGGCTGAAGGGGAGGTGGAGGAGGTCTAGTGCTTGCTGTGTGTGGAGGGGATCCATCTACCGGTGACAGGAAAGAATTCCCTGTAACCGGTAACCTTTCCGCCATGGTTTTCGTGGCGTGCTGCGGAAACCATGGTGGAAACCCGGCTCCTAATACCACCAGTGGTTTTCTGTGGACTGCCGGGTCGGAGATGACCATCTCCAGCTCTGCGGTTCCGACCGCCCTGGCGGTATGAGTGGCGATGTGGCAGGTTGGCAGAGGCCAACCTGCTACACTCATAATGTAGTGGTCTTCACCGCAAGCCTGTTGGTAGTGGGACAACCACATTTACCCTGGCGGTCAGAAGACCACCAGGGTCAAAATGATCCCCTTAGTCTCTGAACCCAGGGCATGACATTGTTCTTGCCTCAGGAGGGGAATCACCGCTTCAACCTAATGAGAGGCAGAACCGATCACAACCCCCATTGTACTGCAGTAGTCAAAAAACATATTATCTGTAGTACTCATTTGTGCAGCAGCAGGCATTGTGGGAAGTCTCATGCTTTCCCCGTGAGGATCTTAGGGGGGCAACCCTGTCCTCCGATCAGGAGTGTTTTGAAGACTTATCAAAACCAGGAGAAAGGCATCAGGCCACTTGAGAGACATGGATGCACACATTGGCAAGTCAGGACTTTAGCGTGCCATTGATCTGTTTTATAATACTAGGTGCCTTTGGCCTGTAACTAAAGTGAAGCCTTTGGTCCACCTGCAGGGTACACATAGCATGTGCATGATCTCATTATTAAAATGAGTCCCACGTTCTGGCCCCAAAAGAAAACAGCAGGCCAAAGTGAGGGGCCAATGTCCTCAGTAACGACCTGGCTACAGTGAGACTGTAATTTCCCTAGTTGGATATGCCTCTACCCAACGTAAAAAAATACACACAATTACTAAGATGCAATGGAGCCCGTTGCATACAGGCATTTCATCAAAATGAAGTTGCATACAAATGAAAGGACCACCTTATCTCCCTATATGACTCATTGTTACCATGAGTCTTCTCCTCACGTTTAACTGCTGGCAGGTGAAACATCTGTGACAGATTGTCAGCAATGATGTGGAAATGAGTATGTCTGAAATAGGTGCCCCATCGTATTCCTCCCTATAGGGGTGGGGCCATGAATATGTCTAGCCATAGAAGACAGCATAGCTTCTGGCAAGACAGGTCTTCCATCTGTAGAAACCTGATCTCCTTCTGAATATTCACACACTCTACTCTGACCCATCCCTCCTGTTCATGTTCAGAGACTTCCTCGTGCAATCGCTTGATCGCTTCCCTTGTATCAGCAACAGTCAACAATAGACTTGCAGAAACATCATTTTCAGAATAGTTTGAATGGTCGCTATTTAATGTGCAAGACCCAAAGTGCAGTATCTGGCAATTTCATCCGCACAGTTGTTGCCAGTTGTTACTGAATCACACCCACCCTTCTGTATTGCACATTTCACAACTGCTATTTCAGGGGTCATCCTCGAAGCATCCTAAGGTCAGTAGCATAATTCTACCATTTTGCTTAGGGGAGCCAGAGGAGGCCATGAAACACCTCTGGGACCACAACTGTCCACAAAGTCTTAGACTACGCCAAACCGGTATTGGCTATCTCTGTAGATAGTGACTCTCAAGTTGTTAGACATACAGCACATTTCGGTAGTACCAATCAGTTTAGCCAGATGTGCAAAGGTTATGTTACAGGAGGCTTACACTACACTATCTAAGGCACAGAGGGCATAGGTCGCTTTCAAAATTCCTCATCCATCTCTTAAGGAACATTCCATTGTGCTATTCAAAAAGGACATCTTAACTGTAGGGTCTTAGCTTGGAACACAATTCTGTAAACAACCATGGTCAACCCTATCATCCTTTTCATCAGTTAGAGGCAGAGGCAAAGGCAACAATGTGGCAGGGCTGCGACTGCTACACCTCCACCAAGTAATGTTGTCTGTGGCAAGGATCAGCTTTCATAGTTTGTCAGCCTAATATGTTATGTTTGCGTTGGACGAGTGAGATCTCAATAGGATGAGGAACCATAACTAAGTGGATAGCCCATAATTATCTTTTCACACTTCTAAAAGCTGATACTTACTGCAGGCACCACCTCTAGGCAACCCACCACCAGTGTGGCTTCTGCGTAGAGTTAAGGAAAAATAGGCAACAGAGAATTTAGAACTTCCATGGATCTGTGTAAGCACAGGTTGGGAGCATTCATCCCTTTCACTACAGTACAATGTGGTACTGTAAACTGGCAGTCAGAGGGTTTATGCTGCAGGGGGTTGGGCCTGTGTGGGAAAGTGCCCTCCTTTTGGCATGTTACCCCCAATTTCTGCCTGATGTCAGTGTGTTTGACTGTCACTGGGATCCTGCTAACCAGGACCCCGTGCTTATGCTCTCTCTCCTCTCTCCTCTAAATGTTGTCACTGCATACTGGTAACCCAGTATTTCACCCCAAGTTGGCAAACTGGTCACCCCTTATATGTCCCTAGTATAAGGTAATTAAGTACCCAGGGCATTGGGATTCCAGGGGATCACTATGGGCCGCAGCATTTCTTTTGCCCCCCATAGGGAGCCCCTACCAAGGCTTCTACAGGACTGCCATTGCAGCCTGTGTGAAATGGTGCATGCACCCTTTCATTGCCATTTGACACTGCATTAGGTCACTTTTAAGTCACTCATATACCAGGCCTGCCAACCCTGAAGGCTGGGTGCAAAGTATCTGTGTGTGAGGGCACCCCTGCACTAGCAGAGGTGCCCCCATCCAGTGCAGGACCATTTTCCAGGACTTCGTGAGTGCAGGGACGCCATTATTTTTTTTTAGGCATGGACTGTACATAGGTCGCTACCTATGTACAGCTTCACAATGGTAACTCCGAATATGGCTATGTTTGGTCTCAAACATGTTGGAAATCATACCCCAAGGCTTTTGCAAGCATTGGTCATATGATTCCATGCACCTTGAGGGCTAGTTACAGAGCCCCCAGTACTGCCATACCAGCCTTCTGAGGTTTTCCAGGCAGCCCCAGCTGCGGCCACCTCACAGACAGGTTTCTGCCCTCTTGATGCTCAAGCAGCTCAAGCCCGGTAAGACAGAGCATAGCATTTCCTTTGGGAGAGGGGTGTTACACCCTTTCCCTTTGGAAATAGATGTTACAACTCTGGACTACGGTAACGCCCTCTACGCCGGTACCACCGCCAAGCTCCAGAAGAGACTCCAGCGGATCCAGAACGCCTCAGCCAGACTCATCCTCGACATCCCACGATCCAGCCACATCTCCGGACATCTGAGAGACCTGCACTGGCTCCCCGTCAACAAGAGAATCACCTTCCGCCTCCTCACCCACGCACACAAAGCCCTACACGACCAAGGTCCGAGCTACCTCAACAGCCGAGTCAACTTCTACGCTCCCACGCGCCACCTCCGATCAGCCAACCACGCCCTCGCCGCCGTCCCCCGCATCCGAAGAGCGACTACAGGAGGAAGGTCCTTCTCCTACCTGGCCGCCAAGAACTGGAACTCCCTCCCGACCGACCTGCGCCTGACCCAAGACCACCTCTCCTTCAGGAAGAAGCTGAAGACCTGGCTATTCGAGCAGTAGCGGCACCCCCCCCCCCAGCGCCTTGAGACCCTACGGGTATGTAGCGCGCTTTATAAGTGTCATTGATTGATTGATTGATTACAGGAATGGGAGGGGTAGCCTCCCAGAGCCTCTGGAAATGCCTTGTAGGGCACAGATGGTGCCCTCCGTGCACAATCCAATCTACACTGTTCCAGGAACCCCCTGTCCCTGCTCTGGCATGAAACTGGACAGAGGAAAGGGGAGTGACTACTCCCCTATCCATCACCAACCCAGAGTGTCCCTGGGTTTTGCCATCTTGGACTCCAAGGTGATGGGGCACTCTGGGAACATCTGAGTGGCCAGTGCTAGCAGGTGACGTCAGAGCCCTCCCCTGATAGGTGCTTACCTGTGTAGCTGACCAATCCCCCTTTCAGGGCTATTTAGGGTCTATCTCCAGGTTTTTTCCTCAGATTCGGATTGCAGGACCCCAGTAGGAATCCTCTACATCCTTTATTTCACCTTCTACAGACGGAACTGCATCTGGACCCTCCAGGAACTCTACAAACTGCAACAAAGAAGCAAAGATGACTTTGGCAACATTGTATTGTCAGTTCCTGCCAGCAGCTGCAACTGTTTCCAGGTCGTGCATCCTCCAAGGACTACCTGTCTTCAGCCTGCACCAAAAGAACGAAGGAATCTCCCTTGAAGTGGAGTCACTTCCCTGCTTCAGTAGGCACCCCATGCAGCGACGACCGGTGGCTTGGGTCCCCTCTCCTGAAGAAGTGTGTGGATCCAGCAACACAGGTGGACTGAAGAGGTTCCGACGGTCCTAACGTCCAACTGTCCAACTTTGGTGGAGGTAAGAGCTTGCCTCCCTACGCCAGACAGTACCCCCGTGCACCGCGTGCTTTGCAGTTGCCATGGCTTGTTGGCATCCTTCCATGAAGTTCTTCGTGCACCGTACAGCTCCGGCCCCAGCACTCTATCCTGCGACGCAGAGCTTCTTGCGTGGTTCTCCGGCGGCAAGGGATCTGTTAGTGTAGTGATGAGTGGGCCTCCTTTTGCACCTTCTTTGTCCCCTTGGTGTGGGACTCCTGTGTGCACTGCCTGGTCTTATGAGAGCTCTCTGAGTTGCTGAGATCCCTCTTTGTCTCCCCTTTCCTGGGTAGAGGCCACCAGGTCCCTCCTGGTCCCAGGCAGCGCCATTTTCCGCTAACCGCAAGCTTTGCATGTACGAAGGCTTGTTGGCAGAATCCAGAGACGCAAACCAGACTGCAATCATCTATCCGGCGTGGGACATCATCTGCACAAACCGGCAACCCGCATCTGTCTTCTTGGGTGCCGTACTGACTGTTCTTCCCCACCAGTGGTTCTTCTTTTGCACCTTCATCCGGATAAGGAGGGGCTCCTGTTCTACCTGGACTCTTCAGTGCTTCTTGGACTTGGTCCCCTTCTTCCACAGGTCTTCAGGTCCAGGAATACATTGTTTGTGTCTTGCAGTCTTTTCTGGTTCTTGCATTATCTTCTCTCATGTGTTCTTGTGTGTTCTAGGAACGTTACTGTGATATACTCCTGCTTTCCTAGGCTCTGGGGTGGGTTCTATTAATTTGCTGTTTTCTTACACCCCCTGCGCTCCCCTACACACTACACTTCCCTAGGAGGAAACCCGTCTTTCGCATTCTACTATTGTAGTATATGGTTTGTGTTCCCCCTGCGCCCTTTTCTAACTAGTGTGATTTTCACTATGTGCACTGTTTTCTAACCGTTTTTACAGCTATTTCTGCAACCTAGTGTATATATTGTGTATATTACTTATCTCCTAAGGGAGTATAGTCTCTAGGGTATTTTTGGCATTTGTGTCACCAAAATAAAGTACCTTTATTTTTGTATCACTGAGTATTTTCTTTCATGTGTGTGAGCACTGTGTGACTACAGTGGTATTGCATGAGCTTTGCATGTCTCATAGTTAGGCCTTGGCTGCTCATCCACATTACCCCTAGAAACCCTGGCTTCTAGACACTGACTACATTTCACTAATAAGGGATAACTGGACCTGGTATAAGGTGTAAGTACCTTTGGTACCCACTACAAACCAGGTCAGCCTCCTACAGTATGCTTGACCCAAGGACAAAATAAACATTAAAATGTGTTGTCCATGACCCAAAACAATATGTCCTGAGCATCAGGCTCTAGGGCTTCCATACCCTTGGTTTTCAAAATGTCCAACAAACCTCCAAAATGTCCAGCATCCTAGTCTGGGGTTTCTGACTGGGGGCATTCCGTAACCTTTACAACAGACACACTTTTTGTTTTTAAAATGTTTTTATTGTTTTTCAAACTTTAGAACCACTAACTGTGCTGTTACCTTGTAGTTAGCATCACATATGGTACACTATGCTGAAGAAACCATATAGCATGTAACAGCTCCTTGGTTTACTCATGTGTGTTATATTTCTGCATCTCAGTTCACCCACTGAGAAGTTGGCGATACCTGACCTCACTGTGTCATAAGGTCCAGCAAGAAGAGAGTCCCCAACTCCTGCTCCTCTGGATGGACTGGCAACGGCCAGCTGTCCAAAACTCAACTGGTTGAAAACTTGATACACTTGCTGCGCCATTGGGTGGTATTCCATAAATAGCATTTTGGGGAGTGGTAAACCTCTGTACCATAGCTCAAGCTCCTATCTCCACGCATTCAACATTCACCACACATTTCTAGACATACAGGGCCTTTCCGCTCCCCACAAGTCCCAGCATCCAATACAACTGGTAAAGTATAAATGTCCACCTGACTTACGTGTCCCTCATGGGGCAATAAGTGGGCACTGAAATGTTAAGTGTTAAATGTCATCAGCAGCCTGTGGCATCAGGAGTAGGCCATGTGGCTCTGAGGCTTGGTCTGAGTATGTACCCTCAAGAGATGAGGCTGTGCTCTGGTCCTTTAGCTCTAGGGGCCGTGCTGCCAACCTGGGTTGCCTCCGTAAGTACAGCCAGTCCCTCCATGTCCACCTGTTGCCCAGAAGGTCAGGGTCCCCTGGATCCGTCTTTGAGGTGCCATTTGCTCTTTTGCTGGTGAGGTAGACGGGGTCTTCCAGAATCATGTATCCATCCTTGAAAGCTCTCTGTCCAATTCCAGACTGCCTTTGAAGCATTGAAAAAAAGCGAGTGTTCATCCACAATAAGTTTAATGTGCGCAGGAAACAGGAGCATGTACCAAAGGGGTTAAGTCTCTGAGTGCTCTTCCATAAAAGAAGCGAGTTGTGGTGGAGTCTGGAAATATTGGTACTGGCTGTTTTCCACTTGCAGTGAACCTACAGAGCAGGCCTTGCTCAGCAGGGTGCCCCTATCTGTGTAATTTATCAGCCTTGCCACCACCGGTGTAGGTGCCGCTGCCGGCAGCAGCAGGTGTGCCGGTACTCTGTGAGCTTCTTCAAGAACTAAACACTGGGACATACCCGGACTTCTCATATCAAGAGTACAAGGTAGGCAATCATGTCTATTCCCTTGGTCCCCTCAGGGAGGCCTACAACGTATACCTTGTTGCATTTGCTGCAGCATTCTGTGTCTTCTGATCACTTGTATAGCACTGCTACTTTGTCGGCCAAGGTTGCCATATGGGTTTTCAGGTCATCCACAATGGGTTGAATGAAAGATAAAACAGTCTTGTTAGATTTCACTTTGAAAACTTTCAATGGTCATCCTGTAAAATGTTCAGGTCAGTTGCAAGTCGATCTGTCTTCATTTCCAGGACCTCCCTAGTGGTACTAATAGCTTCTGGTATGTTGTCACAACACAGTTATTTGTAGGCACTGACTTGTGAGATCCTGCTCAGCGTGAGCGATTTACAAGGCATGTTCTACCACTCCCTCAGTGCTCCCCGAGAACATCCAACAACTAGGTCACCCCTAGGAGCCCCAAAGTGAATGGAGGAGTGGGATAAAATAAGAAAACTGGCCAACCTTGACTTGAACCAAGAGATATCGCTTGAGCTGCAGGTCAGAGTCATTGCATCGCTGGAGTTCTGCTGGTCAAGTTCAGGTAAGTATTTCAAGAACGATGTCAGAACCTTCCTCCATCTGCACTGCTTGCCTAGAAAAGGGTGTGGTGCCTTGGGTGGGATTTTTAAATGCAATCAAAATGGCTGCTAAGATTTAACAAATCTTGTGCGACCTTCAAAGAATGTTCTGGTTGTATACTAAGACCCTCATTACGAGTTTGGCAGTTTTTGGGCAAGACTGCCATGCGAAATGGCACCACCATACCACCATTGGTGGCGTTATAGCGACCGTCGAATTATGAGTCACCAAAACACAAACCGCCCAAAAGAAGACACAAAACCAACACCGCCAGGCCAACCCACGGAAAAAGAGTGATTGATCAAATGCCGGTCCCACCATGCCACACCATTCCGACTGTCACATTTAGAGGCAACCTCCAGCACAGTGGTACAGGCACGGCGGAAAACCGTTGGCGGTTCGCACCACAGCTGTACAAAAAGGCACCACCAAAAGTAGCCAACTCCACATTGGCCAGTTCCAATATCCCACACGTGAAACTCATACACATACCACCAAACCTGCATATGCCACCATATAACACCTCCACAACACAGACACCATCCCTAGCGACAACTACAAGCAGACACACTCAACACAAAGCACTCCCCAAATACAACAAAACACAGCACACATTGTACAAATTACCACCACAGCCCACCAGCATCCACAGCCAAACACCCCCACATCACCACACAACCCGCACTGCACCCGACACACACACCACATACCCACCCCTCAACATGTCACGCTAGAAGGACCCATGGTTCACCGGCAATGAGTTGCAGGTCATGGTGGATGAGATCATCAGAGTAGAACCACAGTCATGGGATTCCAGGTACAACAAACATCTATATGCAGGAAAACGGAGTTATGTCAGAGGATCGTCGACAGGGTCAATGCAGTCGAAACATACCCCACACAAAGGAGGACATATCAGGAAGAGGTGGAACGACCTCAGGGGGAAGGTATGTTCCATGGCATACAGGAATCAAATAGCCAGCAATAAGACTGGCGATGGGCCCCTACCTCCTCCCCTTGACTTGACTTGACATCCTGTAAGGAGAAGGTCCTGGACATCATGCAAACTGAGGGCCTGACAGGCCTCAGCGGAGGGCTCGACTCTGTTAAGTCAAAAATATCACCCAAGCACCAACCACCCCGGCCCTGCATGCCTCTCCACCACCCTCCAACCTACTACAACCCACCCCACTGCACCCGTCCCAAACACATAACGCCCCTCTTGTGCACGTCACACCACCCCACTCCCACCATCCTCACTCACTCACTCCTAATGCAGAGATGACAACCACAATGTGGAGAACCACAGCTCGCATAATCCAGCACAACCCACACAGCAACACACCACAGACCCACTGCACAGTGGAACATCTGCATGTACAACCATACCACAGCCCACACCAACTGGCTACCTTGACTTCGCCCCAACACATGACATTGCAGCAATGCCAACCACCATCCACAACCCCCATGCCACATGGAACCAATCCACAAACTCCTACACCAAATCAATGTCAGCAGTGCAGCAGCTGTTATTGCCATCACTGGGAAGCAGGTCAGGCCACTGCATGCATCACAATAGGGACATAACAACTACGGTTACACAAATAATCGCTAACATTTCCTTCCACAGTTACCCCTGCAACTGCCACCCTGCAGAGGATGCCAAGCTCAGACAGCCCTCCCCAGGATAAAGGCCCCACTAGATGTCTGGATGGGGACGACTTGCCTTGGCAATCTGGGGCCACTGGACAGTCCACCAATAGCAGACCCACCCTGGACACACTGGACACTGCCACTTAGGTATCAAAACCACCAAAGCCAGCCCCTGAACCCCAAACCTGTGCCTCAGGGAACTCACAATCAGAGGTGGGCCTCATAGTACAGGGGCCAGAGTCAAGGGCACACACCCCAGACAAGGAAAGCCTGGCTGCTACTGGGAGTGGGCACACTGTTCCAGGGGCACAGGCACAGCAGACCAGGGGTAGTGGGAAGGGAAGCGTGGTCGAAGGCTTGGGGCAGCCACACCAACTGACTGCCCAGGAGGCCCTCAACCAAGTCCTGAGTATGTACCAGCAGACCCAGGACACAGTGGCCCAGATCCACTCTACCATGCAGGAGACCCAGAGCCTGCAGGGGGAATACCATCAGGAGGCCATGCAACAGTGGCAGGCCGACAATGCCACCATGGCCTCCATAGCACAGGTGCTCAAGGACCTGACCACCATCATGCGTGAGTCCACCACCCACCAGCAGGCCCCTTTCACTGGCCACAACCCATCAGAGCCCTCCACGTCAGCGGCAGCCAGTGGTATGGAGGCCACACCACAGGACCCGAAGGACTCCAGCACCCCAACCTCTGTAGCTGAGAAACCCCAAGCAAGCGAGGACGTCCAACTAGACATGCAGCCAGACATGATGCCAAGACCACAACCACTGCCAGGAAGTGACCCTCTCCTGAACATTCTCCCTTGTGTGTGACTGAGACACCCTGTCCACTGTCCACTCTCATGTCTCTCTTTTCCCATGGCAAGCATACTGGACCTGGACTACCCACAGCTGGCCTCAACACTCTTGATGATATCAGCTTGCATGACCCTACTCTGCACACCTTGCACTTGTCCCTCCCAAATAAACACCATTGAGCACAGTTATCTGTAATCAGTATGAATGGAAATGCCAGTACATGTGCAACTGGCAACCCATCGGTCAGCACATGCATGGGAGGGTGACAAAGGGGGAGCAAAACGTATGGAGGTCAATCATGGAGCAACCAGTGGCTGGAGATATGTTTCAAGGGAGGAAACAGGTCAGGCAGGGACCAGAGTACACCACTACAATGTCCTAAAAGTAGAGCAAGACAGGGAAAACACTCACTGTAGGAGTCACAGATGCCAACTCAACACAAATGCACTGTAGAAACAGGTATCCAAGGCAGATATGGCAGTCAAGTCCACAACAATATGACCAGTACCAACACACAAAAACAATACATACCAACCCAACAGTACCACTCTCACAGCACCCAGCGCCAGACCTGACCCATATCCACTGCCACCAACAACAATGTAGCACTGCCACCCAATGTCGACTCCTGGATAAATGCAGCACAGATGCAACAACCCTGTGTGGCACACACATAGCACTTGAACTGGCAGCTCAGGGAACATTGTACATAAACGTTGATGGAACTAATACCCCAGCACAACAGCTGCCTGAGTTTAGGCATGACCTGTACAAAGTGACTACCAAAGTCGTGGGCACTTGTGACACCCCCCCAACCCACCCAGAGGCAGAGCTGAAACTAATACCATCAGTGGTCATAGACAACAGGTAGTAGCAGGGACAAGGCAAACAGTCATAGAGGACACATACCAGACAGTTGACACATACCTGCATCTCAGTCGAAGTACTGTTGAGTCAGCTGTGCCCTAGAGTTAGCTGCATCCTCATCATCCGCCTCTTCATCACTCCCCATGTCCCCTTCATCAGCCACTTGTACAGCTACCCCCTCCTCTGCATCCATCAATGGGATGTGATGACACAGGGCCAGACTGTGCAGCATGCAGAAGGCCACAATGATGTGGCACACCTTCTGTGAGTTGTAGAGCAGGGCAGCCCTGGAGAAATGCTGACACCGGAATCTGACCTTCATCAGACCAACTCACCTCTCAGTGATCTGCCTGGTACAACCGTGGGCCTCATGTTAACGGTCATCTGCATCTGAAGTTGGATGCCTCACGGGTGTCAGGAGTCAGGGCAGGTTGGGATGGCCACAGTCACCTGTGTGTACAGAGGTAAGAGGCATGTCAAGACCAGGAAAGTGATAGGGCAGGGACATAAGAGTGCCTAGAGCTGAGGGGCACACATATGCAAGGGTACATACGAATAATCCAGGACTGGTCCCTCATATGTGGTGGCATCATGTGTGGGACGCTGCTGTTCCGCAGGATGAAGGAATCATGCACAGAGCCTGGGAACCCGGCTGTCACCTGGGAGATGTATTGGTCCGCAAGACACACAACCACCTGCACATTAACCGAATTAAAGTTTTTGCGGTTCCTATAGACCTGTTGACTCCTCCTGGGTGGCACCACGGCAATGTGGGTGCCATCAATGGCCCCAATGACATGAGAGATGTGTGCCACTCCGTAGAACGCAGCCTTGACAATGGGCAATTCTGCACGTTGGGGTAATCGGATGTGGCTGCCCAGATGTTTGAGCAGGGTACATAGTACATCCCTCAGGACTTTGCTAAACATTGGCTGTGACATCCGTGCTGCCAGGCCCACTGTGATATGGAAGGAGCCTTAGGCAAGGTATTGGTGGACTGACAACATCTGCACTGTGGGAGGGATGGTATTGGGATGGCGAATGGCAGGCAACAGATCCGGCTCCAACTGGGCCAACAGTTCCCTGATGGTCTCACAGTTCAGGCGATAGGTCTGGATGACATGATGCTCCTCTGGGTTGCCAAGGTCAACCAGGGGCCTGTACACCAGTGCATTCCTCATCCTCAACCTTACATTGTACCTGGGAACAGGAGAGTGGGTATTATGTTGTGCACCATAGACTGTGTAGACAGCGTTCGTGTGGCCACAGGTCACCAAATGTCACCCATGATGCACTAACATTTTACCCACAACACACATTGGACATGTAAAACAGCAGCCGCCAGTCCTGCATGCATGGGACAGGTGGAAGTGAGGTCATCACACAGGAGTAACACACCATTGTGGTAGGCGGTCACAACCGCCTTGCAACTCACCATTGGTTAACACTGTTGCCTATGGGAGGCAGGAACTAATGATGATCGCCGCCCGTGCTGACAGTGATGTCCGCGGTACCCATGACTGCCACTTCAAGTGCTCCTGCTCTCTTGACTCCTGAATCTTGTGCACTGAAGACCACCACTGCGTGTGCTGCTGTGTTCTAACACTGGTATCCAAGATGCCACCTCCTGCAGGAGATGGGGCCCTAGCCTTCACCCAGGAAGAGTTGGAGTGGCTCGTGGACGGGGTACTTCCCCTGTGTGGACAGTTGTATGGGGCACCAGAGCAGCAGGTGAGACCAATGTCATTGTCCTTTATGTGAGTTGTGCGCATGGGGATGGGGCCTTGGTAGTTGGCAATGTGTCTGGAGCATGGACATGGGTGAGGGGCCTAAGGCTATGTTGGGTGATGACGTGTGTGTGTGGAAGTTTGATGTGTGCTGTCCACTGATGTCCCAGGGATGCCTCTCTAAATGACTGTTTCCTTCTGTCTGTGTCATCCGTGCAAGTCAGCACCCATCAGAAGAAGGGGATTTGGCGTGCCATCACCAAGCAAGTGCGGACCCTGGGGCCATGCCCAGCGGAGCTCCTACTGCAGAAAGTGGTGGGAGGTCCTGGGCCCGGATGACTGCAGAGACCCAGCTGGGGACGTCCTTCTAACAAGGGATGGGTGCCCGTCATCCCTGGCACCCCTAATGGCCCCCATATTGGCAGTGGCCTACCCTGAGGTGGATGGGTGCTTGAGGGCAGCACAGCAGCCACATGGAGGTAAGTACCCACTCTTACTTGCTACATGTGTTAGCATAGTGGCTCTGGGTGGGCACCATTGGATAGCTGTGGCATGGGTGCTTGGTTCATTGATGTCCACTATGGATAGTGTCCATCTGGGCAGGATTGGCATCACTGGTGTGGGTTATGCCATGTAGTCAGTGGTAGCACAGCTTCCTCCAATGTTGAAACTGTGTGGCCACCTACTAGCTAGATGTGCTTGCATGTTAATGGCAACAAGATGATTGGATCTGGGGTGTCAGGGCATTGTGAATAGTCCCTGCCAACCACTGCCAGGGTTGGATCCCGGGACTTCAGTCACCTGGCAGGCACTTCATGTGTAGTGGGGTAGGGCCCGCCAAGTGGTCACAGTGCTAATTGACAATGTGTCAAGTAGGCCTGCCAACTAGCCATGCAGAATTCTGTTGGGTGTACAGTCCTTCACATGCCTGTCTCAGCTGCTATGGGTAGTGGGCAGGTACTGGACAGGTGTGGCGGGTATGCCACTCCTCATTTTACATGTTTGCATCAGTCAGACCATCAGCGGTTGACCTGTGCATTGTTGTGGTTTCCCCCATGGTGTTCTCTAGTTGTAGGATGTGCAGGGGTGTGCATAGTGTATCATGGCATGGCATCAAATGTTGATGTTCTCCCCTGTGTTACTGTTGTGCTGGCATTGGCCAATTGTACCCTCTCTCTCCCTCTCTCTCTCTCTCTCTGTACTCCTCGGTCTTTGTGTGCAACAGCATCATCTGGCGAAGGAGAAGAGGCACTGGTGATTGGGGGAAGCTGCAGCCAATGGGACCCAGCAGGCTGACACAGCGGAGCCGAGGGGACCAGTGGGATGAAGGGCGAGGGAAGTGCCACATGGGAGACAGGATCGACCACACCATCTTCTGAGTCCTCCTCCAATGATGGCTCCCTGGCAGTGGCGGACCCATCTGGGACCACCCCAGCACCATCCTTGTCTGCCACCCCCTTTACCAGCACCGCCCTCCCTGTAGCTCCCCACCTAGTCACCCGTGCCCGCTCACCCAAGAGGGTGGGCTTCTCCTTCGCTGCAGGCACCTCTGCCCCTGCCCCAGTCTGTCCTGCTGCCCTTAATGAGGAGGCTATTGACCTCCTGAGGTCCATCTCTGTGGGGCAGACAACTATTGTGAATGCCATTCAGGGACTGACATCCCAGGTGCAACAGACCAATGCATTCCTGGAAGGCATTCATAGTGCCTTGTCTGACCTACAGAGATCACTTCAGGTTCTTGCCTCCTCCTTGACGGCAGCAAGTGTCCCTTCTTCTTCCGTTCCTCCTCTAGCTACCTGTTCCCATTCCCACATCCCTCTCCCCTCACCCATTCAAGGCCCACCTACATTCATCCACATCAACAGACACGGTACTCAAGGGCAGACATTAGCACCACAAACGCCACCATCGCCATGCACACATACAACAGACACATGCAGACATGACAACATCCACACCCTGCACTTACTCCCCCACCACCTTCCCCCTCAGTCAGTACACCACTCACACCTACAGTCGGTACCACATCAGTCACTGATCCTGCACCATGTGTCCTCACTGCCACCATCACCACATTATCTGACCCCCATTTATGCACCCCATACACCACTGGTGCAGACAACACGACTGTCAACACACCCGCATGCAGCACATCTACCCTACCTGCAGACACCACCCCAACATACACTCACACGTCCCCTTGCCATCACCTTGCATCTCCTCCTCACCTTTTCCCAGTACATCTAAACGCCTGCACTCACTCAGCCAACAGTCCCCCAGCACACACATTATATCCACCGATGCACCTGCACCAAAGGCACCTCAACGTACACACCTCACAACCATACCCGCTCCCTCCACTCCCAGACGTCCTTACCTTGACCTCCCTTGTGTCCCCAAAAAACATTTCCTCATCGTTTCCCCTGTTCCACACTACTTCCCTAGTCTCTGCCCCCCCTAGGACCCTGCTACCCTTCCAAGGCCCCTGCCTTCCACCTACCAGTCCACCACTGCCCCTCGCCATGCCCCTCCACCACCTGCCACTTCCGGCACCTGTCACGTCCACTGCTCCTCCTGCCAAACCCAAGCCCACTCCCTCCAGTTCCAAGGCCAAGCCCAAACCCCTCCCCCGGCTAAACCACACCCTCCAAGGGCAAGTCCAAGGACCCTCCCTCCAAGCCCAGACCAAAATACCCCTCCCTCCAAGCCTTAAGCCCCCCCTTACCCATGAGGTGCCTGCATACCCATTGATGCCTCTGCCCTGTGGAGACCTTCACTTTGCAGTCAGGAGTCAAGTTGGGGCTTCACCTTGTGCCCAGTGTGCTCGGGCACTGTGGGACTTTTGGACTGGCTCTTGGGCCTGTGCGTACATAGTTTTATTCCTGATTTTACCATTTATGATATATCTGCACCACAACACCATTGGTGTCAATAGTATCTACCTAGTCCTGGCTTTCCTTCCACATGTATGTGTGGTGGTTTTGGGTATTAGTGTATATGCATGTGTGTATGTGTTTGGTATGGGTGTTTGTGTGTGTGGGGGGGCATGTCTTCCCGTATTGTGTGTGTGTTGTGTGTGTACTAACGTCATTCCCTCCAGTGTGTGCTAGGCTGGTGTACTCACGGTTGGTATCTTGGTCACCATCGCTGGTCCGGGAGATGCATGGCAAGGTAGAGCTTAAGGAGGAGTTACAATTTGCATGCCATGGCACCTACAGGCGTGCCTGTGTTCCTGAAGGCGGGTGTTCCATTTTATGTTGTTCGTTTCCGCCAGGCTTTTGGTGGCAGTGGATCCACCCCGGAAATCCTGGCGTCTGCAACCTCGTAATGTGGTCATGGGATACTGCCTGACTGCTGGCCTGGAGATGGCTGCTGCCAGCCATGCCAGCCCCTCCGCAGTGGCGGGACGAACGGTAACTTGGTTGTGTTCTGTGGGTACCTTCCCAGTACTTGTGATATGGCGGTCTTCACTGCCGGGCCCATGGCAGTGTGACTGCCAACTCCACCGTGGCGGTCCGCTGACCGACAAACTCGTAATGAGGGCCTAAATGTTTTCCCATAGATAACGGTGGTCAACTGGGTGCCTCCCTTCTACTGGTGTGCGCTGAATATGCGGCACGTTTTTGTCTTTGAATATGCAAGCACACATCACTATTCATCCTGTGTAAGCCGTCACACTCCATTGGCCTCCGTGTCTCACAACCTATACCTTTATGCACACATTACCAAAGTCAAGGCTTGGCTTTTGTAGCATGAATGGTGGTAGCGGGTAGCATGCTGAGCCTTGTTCTGTATGACCATGAAATATGTGGTCCAGTTTATCTGATGTAGCCCCACATTCCTGACTGTTGTTGTGGTCTTGTATTGGTTCCTTTACATGAGGTGGGGTGGTGTCCAGACTTGTGTGGAGACCCCCGGATCCCTTGTTGACCTGGTGCTGCCTCTTGCGGTAGAAGTCTTGGAGTGCTGGTGGGATTCCAATTCAGCTCTGGTCCACCCCGTTGCACCTCCAAGCTCAATCTGCTGAACACAAGGGAGTCTCTGGCTCCTGCAAGGAGTAGAAAAAACAGGAGGTGGGTGCAAGGGCTGCTGCCTAACTGCTAAAAAGGGGGGCTGTTCTTTGCTGTGGGAAATGTCCCACCGGGGGTTAGATAGTCTCTTTGGTCCTCTGGGACTTATCGCCAGTTGTTTTATCAGCCCAGGTTGTGCCCATGGTGCCCCTCTCTCCCCAGGGTCACCGGCCCCCCTTGTTGGCCTGTTCTCTGGGCTTGTCACATCAGATTGTCTCTGCTTCAAGGATCGTTCTGGGGCTCCCCACTCCTTAGTGCAACGTGGTCCAGACAGTTGGTGTGCCACCAGCCACACTCCTACCCACGTCACTACTCGGCACCCCTCTGGTCTTGGTCACAGTCCCGGGGCCTTGGGGTTTTTGGCAGGTGCCACTGGTCCAGCAGGTGTGCTTTTCCCCAGTGCTACTCGCATCGTGCAGCCCCGCTCAGCCGGGAGTTTTTCCTGTCTCACTCTTGTCACTGGCAATCTCTGCCACGTTGACTCTGACCCCAGAGCTGGTGCTCCTCCATTCTCTGTCAGGCACTTGAGATGGATGCCGCAGGGGTACGTGGGGGAGCTGATCTGTTGGGCTGCAATCAGGGGTTCTGACGGCACTACATTACCTCAGGATCTCTGGAGGATGGTGTGCTAGCTGCCGAAGCGCACTAGTAAGTGTCCATCTTCTTGCTCGGCATAGCCACGCCCCCTTCAGCAAACACACTCATGGCAGGTGTTGTTTCTTTTATTCAAGATTGTGCTCCTTAATCCAAGGGAGCACCACTGCTTGGTTTAGTGGGATAATTGTAACTGTGGAAGTACTTGGGGTTTGTAGCAATGACATTATTACTGGGGACTCCTGATGGTGGAGCTGGTGCAATCATCGGTAAACCTCCCTCCGGCCTTTTGATTCCCTCCATCCTGATGAACATCATTATATGGAGATGGTCTAGAAGCCAATAGATCAGCCAAAAGTCATCACTAAAGTGAATGTCACTAGTCTCTTTTCCTCCTGAATTCCACCCCTTTATATACTTTCTTCCTGTCTGTTCCGTCCCTTGATAAGGCAGGATACAACCTTATACTCCCAATCACATTCTCCCTCCATTCTTAGTGCTGTGCATCTAATCTCACTTCTATCCAACTATGGCCCTTATTCTTCACATCCCTTATTCCTCACATCGAAACCTTATATTGGGCTGGTCTGGGTTTAATCTCATACTACAATCAGCTTGAATTATTGATTATTCTCAGATTAAATGTATCAAGGGAGGGAAACAGCAAGAACCCTTAATTTGTTGTGATTTTATTCCATTGTTTGACCCAGATACCCATGTGTAAACTGACCTTGGGTCTCATGTAATATGCGGGTCATTTTCCGGGATGTGGAATTCATACTGTTTGGGGTCAAGGGCAACACGAATTCATATTGCTTGGGGTGGAGGGCAATCAAGTTTTCATGTTTATTTTGTCCTTTGGACAAGAAGGTCCAGCCCCCTGCAGCACAACCCTTTGGTTGCCAGTTTACAGAAAAGAGAACTGTCTGCAGTTGAGTTAATATGTGTGTCCATACACTAGTGCTTTTCAAACTTGTATTTATGGTTCATTAATGAAAAGCCTTTATTATTAGGGTGAGCTACATAAATAAACATTTTTAAGTCACACTGCACTACTGACAGTGGTTCCAGCAAAGAAGAAAAACGTGTACACAAATGTTTGAAAAATGTAATAATATGAGGCTAAGTGTTATGCTCCCAGAGTGTTCTCTGATTAGATGCAAATGTTTGCAGAAGCTTGTCAGCAAGAGTGATTATTATTTGCTTTCAAAATAAAATGTTCAGAAAAAAAGTAGTGAAAATAGTTTTGCTACTATGAAATTTTAGGTACTTTTTCTTCGAAGCGTCATTTAGTAAAACGTGTTGATGCATGCTAGTATTTCCAAAGAATATTCTTAATGGAAAATCAGTGTGACCATTTTCAACAAGATTATGGGAAGCATGAAAATAAACAAGCACTGGCAAAACAAACCGTCCCGACATTTGTTGTGAATCTTTTGGTTTTGTCAGTGCATGTTTTGTTTTGACATGGCTTTTGTAACTTTTTATTGTTGTGGGAACTGCCAGTACCTCACCATTATTACAAACACTGGCAAAAAAGCAAAAAATATTTTTGGCCTCAAAAAGCACACATTGCACCAGTGGCGTAACAAAGGTCCCGCAGCACTTGGGGAGCATTGGGACCCCTCCACGGGCCTCTCTCAGCACAGCACCTGCCCTGAGTGAGTCTGGAGGGGGAAACCCTCCATGTTCTTTGCAAGGGGCCTGCCTCCAGTTTCCTTATGCCACTAATTGCCACAGTAGTTCCTGGCACTGAAAACAACTACTTTGTTTGCCAATAAAGCCAGTAACTTAGAGAGAGGAATAGAAGTTCAATCAAAGCAAAATGTCTTTGTTAATGCCACACCTAATTAGGGACCCAATTCTTAAAGAAAATCACAAAAATGCACCCATGATATATGTCTTTGAATTAGTGGCATTTATGAATTCACAAGAACTTAAAGAAGTAGACCAGGAAATCATACTCCTAGAAAATAGTTGTGGACTGTATTTTAGCATGCGCATATGTGCATGTGTAGGTTTGCTCATGTGAAAATCTATAGAACGTTTACAAGTTCACTTTCCCTCCAACCACATTTTACTCATCCCTGGAAAAACGTCTACTTCTGCCATTGTCAGGAGTAAATTTCCAACCTTTCTCATTATGGGAAAAGATTAGAGAAGAGTTGGTGAAAATCCTTAACACATGCAAGTTAGTAGGTTTGCAGAGTCAGAGGCATTCCAACCCTAGAACTATTGCTTACTGCTTCCTTAAGGCCCAGCATGTAGATCTGCGGAAAGGTGGCAAAATAAGGACTTTGCTATAGTACGGATTGAAATTGCAAGTATTTAAGCCCTACTATAGTATTAGCCCTGGCATAACCAGAGAGGCTATTATCAGAGCTCTTAAATAATTTGTCGTTGCATTTCATGGCACTATAGGGACAAGTAGATTTTTTTTTACAGGACAAGTAGATTTAAGAAGCAACCTGTCCCAGGGACAGGTGGATATTTTAATAAATTCCACACCCCTGCAATTTCTTGCAATATTTCATCCTTATTCCATATGCAGGGCAGCACAAAATCAAAAGTCCTCATTTGAAACAACTGGCAGTATTCAGCAAATCCTTATGCCACACACAACAACACAAATGCTCAATCTCAGTGTGACACTACTGTAACGACCACTCACATCACTGCACTCTCTGACATAATGATCAATCTCAGCACGGCTCACACACCAACTGACCAATACTAACCTGGCTTCCCATGATGCAACTCGCACCACCTCACAGCAGCTCTCACTCAACAGCGATCAGCTTCACATAAGGAAATTATTAAAAACCCCAAAACAAAACGATAACTCTTGTCTGTTCCACTAAAGAAAATTCAAAGTGGCCAATCACTCTGGGGAACAATAGGGATTAACACCCTTCTGGCACTTTATCACCCATGAAGTGAATTTTAAACAAGCGGGAAACCACCCTGAATATTACGGTCTACTTTTCACAAAAGGTTTAACAGATATCAATCAAAATTAGTACACCCTCACAACAGAACCTGAATAAGTTCCTATCTTCTTGTGAGGCTGATAGTGCATTACAGTCCGACACCACAAACCTTAACCAACCAGTCACAACTTAATATAACGCAATATCTATCCTGGGATCTTATACTGCAACTAGTCCGATAACCATATTTCAGCTATTTGCAGGAAACACACTTCTCTTCATAAATACAAGCAATGTACACGAAAAAGCATTTCAAATCTCAACATCAACATAGAGCCCTTCTAGACTCAAATGGGCACCACACCTCTAAGCACATTACCACATCCAAACTGCAAATAGGGCAATGCTCAACAGCACACAATTTACCCCTACTTATACTCATGCTCCTAGACATAGTCCATTTCAGTAACACTGGGACACTGCCAAATCTCTGATCTGGACCATGGAACCTCAGGGACAGGGACTGGGCTGGGGCAGATTCTAACTGATTTTGGGGGAAATTTTAACTCAATAGACGACAGCGAGGACCATCATCTGTTACCAGAATTGTTACAGAGGGATAGGATTTTCACCATGCAGATCCTAGTTGCAAACTCAAGTACAAGTTACACTGCAAATGAAACTGTCATCCCTGGGCTGAGGTTTTACATCAACAGATCAACAATGCGTATCAATTTTAGTGAAGCAAATTAGGCCTCACAAGGATGACCGAGAGTGGTAGATTTTCAAACCTTTAGCTGATTGGTAAGGTTACAGCTCAAATCACTCAAATTGGTCATAAATCAATAAGCATTATGTAAGCATAATGGTCAGTATAATTCAAAGCAACTCAAAACAAGAAATAGAAAGAAAGTTTAATATCATCATAAGCAAAACAAGCAAGTTTAATTTTCCCCTGGCTAAGAAGCTGAAAGAATGGTGGAAATCAAGCACAGGACGTCAACAAACAAAGCCTCTAAAAGACAAAATCAAATTAAGATTCAGTCAGATAAAAGAAAAGGTTTTGCTCAGGAACCTAACTCTTTGAGCAGGAGCAATGGTGTTGAGAGACTGGAAAGGGACATCTTCTCACAAGTAAATGTAAAGGGTATCTCTGAATTTCACTAGCTAAACAATGCACAAATAAAACACAATTCTCAACAGTTTGCAGCACTCCCAACAATTCCCAGAGAGAGATAATCAATCAGAATCACACAGTTATGATAAAACATTAGCAGTCTTCTTCCCAGGAATTGCACAATGGAAGTTTTAGCTGCATGGCCTTCAGGAGATATCTCGTAACAGGATGATGCATTGCAGTCAGCTTCTTCTAGGCACAGGTGTGGAAATTCTCCAATCACCATCTATGAAACACGCACTGCTAATCTATTTTCACTAAAACCAAAACATTTTAAAGATTTAATTACTTCCAACATAGGGAGTAGCTAGAAAATGAAAATACCCCCACTTTGAACTAAGCGTCTGATGGCACCAAGCAAGAGAAGCAAATGAGCCCAACCCACCCACAGTAGAGCTCCCTTGTCTCTTCCATACAATCATGCATCCATTCATCCTTCCATTCCTTCTGGTATCCACTATTTCATGATTACATTCTGTCATCCATTTATTCTTTCATCAGTCATTCCATCTATCCCTATTCCATCCATCAACTCTTCCATCCATCCAATATGCTATCCAATGGTCCGTCTATTCATCCATCCATCCATACCGCCTGCCACCCATCCACCCATCCATCCACCCACTCTGCCATTCACCCACTCTGTCATCCACCCATCCACTCTGCCATCCATCTATCATCCATTCCATTATCCATCCATCAGTCCATCCCCTCTGCCATCCATCTCAATAGTCTGCCATCCAATCATCCAATCTGTCTTCCATCTTGCCATCATCCATAATACATTCATCCACTCTGCCATCCACCCATCCATCCATATGTCCATTTACACTGCATGTATTCACTCGTCTATTCGCCTACTCGTCTGTCAGTCCTTTTGGTTTGCCATCCTTCCACCCGTCCTTCCACCTACCCATCGATCCCTTTTACTCGGCTTTCCTTAATCCTGCTCATCCACCTATCCATCCATCACTTTACTGTATCAGCCTTTCATCTGTCTTTCCACCTGTCATAGGTTAATTTTAGCGTATTGCTTTGGGCCTGCAGCCTGTGCCCTTTTACCTAGTTCATTTTCATTTATTCCTTTTTATTTTTTTAGCATGGGTTCATTTTAGAAGGGGATGTTTTATTATTTTTTTATCTGCTGCCTTTCCATGCAGCAATTGTTATTATTTCTTTTGCACAACATTTCATCTTGTGCTCTGCTCAAGGCTGTATATGATAGTCTACCAAGTATTGTCTGTCAAGAGTACGAAGTCCACCTTACACAGAAAGAGGCATCATCACGTTAGGCTAGTTCTCACAACAAAACACGTTTTGTTATAACTCAGCACTGCTAAAATAGGAATAGAGGGGACATTCCAGCCATCTATCCCAAGTTGTACCATATTGTCACAGCTCTGCTGAACTTATCCTCATTGCTCCAGCCACTTGGGAGGAATGCCATCAGGATACAGGTAAAACTCTTCTTATTATTCAGGTATGGAGCTGGGCTTCCTTTCAGAGACTAGTACAGGTAGAGAAGGCATATCACTGCTATGCTCTCATTTAGATGCTAGATGTTTAGGTAGTGATTTTAGATTCACTAGTGTACCAGGATACTGGGACTTTTCATTTGTTTCACGCTCATGGTCACAATAATACTGTATTATGTTTAATTTTCCTAATAATAGCAACTCATGCTCTTTTACATAGAATGCAGTTGCTTCAATAAAATATATTGAAATTTGTCCTTCATTTCTCTGTCTGTCTTTGCATGTATGATACCTTGTGCAAATGAGAGAAACGGGTAAGATCTGTTCTACCACCACTTCCCTGAGGAGTCAAAGTCCCATGCGTCAGGCTGCTACAAATCACCTTTACTTTATAGGTTTGGGTGAGGTACTGCTAGCTAGCTGAGAGGGTTAGGCCGACAGCTGCCAGATGGTGTGGGTTATACTCAGTCCCCAACACGTTGTGGTGCTGCTGCCCAAAACCAGCAGTATTACGTCCATGGTAAGAGTCCTACGACATGGATGTACCAAGTTTGGTAATGCACTAACTTTACATGTCTCCCGATTATCACTGTCTCTTTACATGCAAAAGGCACCCTAACCCCCTGTACGGAGACATCTATGGTCTTAGAGAAATTATCCTCCTCAGCTAAACAGGCAGTACCTGTCTTAGGCTATAGGTTGTTCAAGCTTGAACCTTAAAAGGATCTCCCCAAATTGGTATTTCTTTCTCAGAGCTGAGCATTTTTAAATATAATGGACCCTTAACGGGTAGCAGCTGCAGCAAACATGAGACAACCTCTCACACAACATCTATTAAATCATGGGCTCACTGATGAGGGTGGGGAAGTTACATTTCTGGTTGAGCACAAGATGCGTACAGAACTGAGGTCACCTTTCCGGCAGTAGATGGGAACTCACACACATTCCACAATTACACAGTAGCAAATACACCTGCATAACACAGACCATGTGCATATTTAGAAATACCACTATCTTATCAAGAACACCAAAATTGGCTTGATGGTGCCCTACCACACATTCCACAAAACATTAGACTAGGTCCTTTAAGTAATGAAGGTCCTACATGGCCAGAATTGGCCACATATACACCACATCCTAATGGAGGAAACATGCCAGTAGTGGACATACGCAGCTTATGTAGTCATTTAGTAGAAATCTAGAGATGCTTATTACAATTTGTAATGCAAACTTGAAACCCCCCCCCCTCGAGGGCTGCTCCAGCGCAACCACATTTGGCTACAGCAGGGATAAATCCCACGACTGCATTCAGTAATGTGTAAGGTACCCACCGAAAGTGAAGAAATTCCATTTTGATAAGCACAAAAAATAAGCGCACTGGAAGCAGTGTTTCCCCATAGGGGACCCCACGATAAACAAATAATTCTCACAATATGCTTGCCATTTGGGATGGTTCCTGCAATGGAGAATTGTGCCACTTGGATTTGCTGGATTTGCTGCACTATACAGTACCGCACACAGTACTCCAGCACTTGTGAATCTTCTGGAAGTGTTAAAACAAATTCAAGACGAATACGGGCTGCCCCTGCCCTGGACTTGGAGTGCAATCAATGGGCAATTTTGCCACAATGTACTTAATTATATTAAGTGATCTTAAGGGGGAAGTAGTAACATTGGCATATGCCAGGGGTTCTGGATCTTTCCTCAACAGGAACAAGAACACAAGCTGCCTAAGATTATCATGGAAACCTATGCCAGTATAGGTAGGGATAGTCTGGGAGCCAGACCAAGTAAACCACAATTACAAGGTAAATCCAATAAAGATTTTAGCAAACAAGCCCAAGAGGGTTCTAAAAACGCTGGGATAAAAAGAAAAGACTAACAAAGACAATGAAAAAAAGAAGAGAATCTCCTCCTTGGGAGACTTCAGAGAAATGATACAACCTTAGAAATATAGAATCTTTAAAAATTCCTGTGAGATACCAATATACTGACAGTCACCAATCTCGTTCCTTCCAGGACTCACCCGAAAAACGCAGTGAGAGAGTAGGGCGTCAGAACACCGAAATAAGTATGTGAAACCAAGAAGAGATTCACAGCGCTCATCTGAAGTTTCAATTAAAATGTAAGGGAAACTTTCACAACAAAAGCCCCAATTCAAAAAGGGAAAGGTTGCAGCCATTTTGGTGATAAATGCCTCACATATTGAAAACTCTACTGAAGATCAGGATGTGGGCAGTGACTCATCTAGACAGCGCAACACAGGTCACAATAGTTTGCCAAAATCTTCAGGAGCTTCTGGATGTGACAGCAACTAAAGACTTTCTTGAAGTGAAAATGGCGGACAAACGTGTCTCCCCACCCAATAGGGTTTACAAACTAAAAATTCAAATTGAGGGGGACAGAGCATGCTATTAAAGTTATATTTTGGAGAAGAGTAACACTTAAATATGACATCCCTTTGGCATAAAAAGATTGGCAACATGAATTTGTCCGTACCCTCCCACATGGGAAGATGTAATTTTGCCTTCTTTCTCAGTCCTCGTTCCAGATGCAGTAAAATAAGCTTATGTCACAGATTGGGAATTGGCTCAGGCTCCAGCTCTGTACCCCAACAGTCTGAGGTGGCATAGGGAATCCCCTTAACATGTTACACCAATTAGGTTAACTGCACAGATCCAACCACAACGCAGCATTCATCATGAGGCTAAAGCACACATGAGAGAAATACTTGCACAACTTCTCTATGACTTAATTTTTCCAGACTTCTCAAGCAACCATTGGACGCTTGAACATACATGCATACTCAGAACATTACAACTAGACATGCTTGAAGGTAAAAATGTACACACACATGGCAACAAAATACATTTGATAATTAGGGTAATTCCTGAAGCAATCGGGTTCACCTATGTATCATTTAATGAGGGTGACACCATACCCATAGCATACAAATCACGTGTTCTCCAACGCTGAACAGCATTTTGCACCCACAGAGGAAATACTGACTGCTGTACAAATGGCAGTCATAAAGGAGAGACCTCATGCCTAGGTGAAATGCATCATTGTCATTATCCCAATACCAGACCTTGAGGCTGTTACCAAGGCTAACGTCCCGAATGCAAAGGCATCACACCCACATTGGATCCATTGGGCAACGTCTCTGAGGGCCACTGATGTTATGTTTTTGATCTAAAACTTATGACCCTAGAATCCCTTCAATATGAACTTGAGTACCCAATGTCCATTAACATCTTGCCTCTTGAGCAATATCAGATCATCATTTATGCTGATGGTTCAGCCCAACCAGCTGTAGGTACCAAGTTCAATACTCTGCCTCTTGTGCAGCATTAGCGGGGTAAAGAGGGATTGTAAATTTTCCCTCAACATATATACACACACACCATAGGGGACTGCACAGCACAAATTGCAGAGCTTAAGGTTCTAATCTTGGCACTGGAACACACAGATCTGGAACTTTCTACTTTGGTTGTGCGTGATTCTTACTATTGTGTCCAGTCCTTCAATAAATACTTACACTATTGGCACCTAAACGGGTTCAGAGATTCCAAAGGGAACCCAATCAGACACAAATTCTTGCAGGGGAAGGTAGCAGATCTTAAAGACAAGCTATCAAAGGCTCATGTAGTTCATAATTTGGGCCATCAACGGGTTGGAATACATGTTGTAGGAAACACTTTGGCTGATGAAGCTTCCAAATCTGCAGCAGCTACAGCTGCTGTGATTACTCATTCTCATCCGAGATCAGAGGGTGAACCACTGGCTGCTGTGAAGGCTTCAGCTGACAGCAAGCCCTTACCTAAAGCATACCCTGCAAAATATTCCTACCACATAAGTGCCCAAAACATTGCATTTGCAAACCTACCAGGGGTGGGTCATCATGTGATCCCCAACCAAGACTAGAGATTAGATGTCATTAAAGCAGCGGATGAGGGGTTTGCTTTTTCCCATGCAAGTGTGGCGCCTACCATCTCACTAGCAAAAACGCTATTGGTGGCCAGGTCTATACAAACAGACCAAACAGTATGTCCTTTACTGTGACATCTGCCAACCTCTCTTAGTTTCAAACAAACCACTTCAGTGTGTGTACCTGGACCATGTGGTCTCCCCTTACAACCTGATGGTGCATACAAATATATTTTAGTCACTGTTGACTCATGCTCCAGATTTCTATGGGCATGACTATAACGATCGGCTCATGCTCGAACTGTTATTAAGGGTTTGAAAGTCTTCATCAGGACATTCGCTATTGCAGCATTCCACTCGGAACAAGGCCCTGCATTTGCCTCCAGGGCATTCAGGGACACCATAGCAACAATGAATGTTCAACTACATTTATCATCTCTCTACCACCCAGAGGGAAATTCAGTTGTGGAGAAGAAAAAAAGAGGCTTAAAGTAATCCTTCCCAGGTAGTGTATTAGGTGCAGGTTATAGTTGGCTGCACTACCTGTATGGAGTCCAGAGAGCACTAAACAATCTGTCCAGAAGGTCTCAGTGAGGAGGTACCCCTACGAAGTCTTGTTTGGGATACCTATGTATGCCCCAAATCTTGATGGCTCTGGCATGGTGGCAACAGCAAAAAGAACAGATGATGGATGGAATGCTTATCAGTGCAAACATTCACATCCAGTCACAGAGATCTGGGTTTAATCCATCTTTTTTTTGCCCACCACACCACCCCATTTTAGCGGGGATATTTGATTATTTTTTATCACCTGCCATTTCATGCAGGAATTGTTATTAGTTCTTTTGCACGGCATTTCATCTTGTGCTCTGCTCAAGGCTGTATATGATAATCTACCAAGTATTGCCTATCTAAGAGTACGAAGCACACCTTACACAGAAAGAGGCATTATCACGTCAGGCCAGTTCTCAGAACACAACACGTTTTGTTATAAAAACACCACACTGGCAAAATAAGGTTGGGGGACATTCCAGGCATCCAACTCACGCTGTACCGTGTCATCGCAGCTCTGCTGAACTTAGCCTCATCGCTCCAGGATTTTGGGAGGCCTGCCAGTAGAATATAGGTAAAACCCCTGCTTATTATTCAGGTATGGGGCCATGACTTCTTTTCAGAGGCTAGTACGGGCAGAGAAGGGCTATCACTGCTGTGATGCCATGTAGATGCAGACTTGTAGGCAGGGATTTTAGATTGACTATTGTACCAGGATGCTGGGGCTTTTCATTTGTTTCACGCTCATAGTCACAATAAAAATTGTATTGTGTTCCATTTTCCTAATAATCGCAGCTCATGTTCTTTTACATAGAATGAAGTTGATTCAATAAAATATATTGAAACTTGTCCTGCATTTCTCTGCCTGTCTTCACCTGTATTAGACCTTGTGCAAATGAGAGAAAGGAGTAGGACCTGTTCTACCACGACTTCCCTGAGGAGTCTAAGTCTCATGCATCAGGCTGCCACAAATCACCTTTACTTTCTAGGTTTGGGCGAGGTGCTGCAAGTTAGCAAAGAGGATCAGTCCAACAGCTTCCAGATGGTGTGGGATCCAGTCAGTCCCCCGCAAGCAGTGGTGTGCCACCCGAAACCAGCAGTCTTGCCTCATCAGTCCTACGATACACCTATCCTTTCACTCATCCATCCATCCCTTTACTCTGCAATCCTTTCACCTGTCCATCCACTTCTCCATTCACTCACCCTTTTACCCACTCATCCATCCATCTTTTCACCCTTCCTTCCATGCCATTCTTCCCTTTTCTGTTTGCCCATCTTTCATTTTTCCTTGCTTCCGCTTGCTCTTCTAGTGATGCTGTATTCCTTTATAATGCAGCTTTTGTCAGCCGAGTTGCAGACAATAGAGGTCCATAAAGAAACCCCACCCCTGCTGTAGCTGCTAAAGCGGGGGTACATGACTCTGAGGCATGTTTAAAGACATAGCATGGATTGTGCTGTGCTGATCATTCCAGTGTTGACCGACATAGCATAGCATGTTCTGTACTGACCACTTCATAATAGGAATGTTTGTGTTCAAAAGATTAGTAGTTGAGTAGCTGGAGTAGTCAGACTTCTGATGGATGGGGTATCTTATTGGATTGAATAACGTACAATAAAAAAGACAGCAGTACTACTACTTGTGTGAGTCTCCTGAATTTTCACATTGGCGACGACTGGAGAAAGGATCCTGTGCAAAAGAGACCCCAATATCTACTTAATAGAATTTGAGGATGTGAGGGGCTATGGGGGAGCTATGATTGGATTTGTTAAGTATTACAAGTGACTGCAGTTTCTGCTTTTGTGACATTTGTGGGTGAGTCATTTCTCATTATTTCACCCCATCTTGTGGCGTGTTTTCTCACAGCAGTAACTGCAACTCTTACATTCTGCAGTGTGAGCATACAACAGCACAAGCACTTAGCTTCTTCTCAAGCACGAGTACTCGACTACACACTCATCTTCATTTGCCTGTGTCTGAAGCAGCATGAGTACATAGCTACTTCCCTGATTCAGAGTCTGCCACATAGTTACTACTCTGATTTAAAGACTGCCGCAGCGTGAGTACCCAACATCATACTAGCCTTTATTATTCCTTGGATGTGTCACTGACACTGTGTGAGGCCATGCCTGTTGAGCATGGCTGCATGTGAAACTACTGTCTCCTTTCCTCCTTAGTGTTGCTCCCTGTTGTCCCGGCAGCATCTGCGCTTTCTTCTTGAGGTCCTGACAGCTAAGGAATTATTCGTGCAGTTGTAAGCACATTGTTTCTTTAACACTGGTGGTCAACTTAGCAGGATTTTCTTATGGTTAACTCCTACGTCCTTTATTGAATGTCGGTAAAGACGGCTGCCATATTAAACAAGCATTTGCAAAGCAACTGGTCTCGCATTTGCTTGAGTTAGAGCTATTAGCGTTGTAAACTCCTAACCGGACTTTTCTCACCACACAAATTACAAGAAAAAAAACTCAGTGCGATCGCGCTATGTAAAATGCTGCTAGATTGCGCTGATATTGAAAACTGAAAAACTGAGCGCGATTGCGCGATGTAAACCCCTGCGCGATCGCGCTGCGTGGAAAATAAAAAGATAAAGTAGTCCGGAAACCATGCTGTTAACATCGAGCCTCGAATGGTTTCAGTAGTTTATCGGCGTTGTGTAGGTGGGATAAACACCGGAAAAGGCATGACGTATGCATGCCTTTCACAAATGAAAGCAAGTGGATTTTAAAAGGCAGGCCCATGAAGCAGTGAAAGTGACTGACGTGACATGGGCGTAGAAGCCCAAAGAGAGATTACAGCATGGGACGGAGCGCTTTGCACTCGCCCCTAAAAAGGAGATTTCCTGTGGATGTAGATTGGATTCTCAATTATGTGACACACACACAAAGAACCATCATTAATTTTGCATGTCAACTCCTGTACTTATAAAGTATTTGTAATTTGAAACATTTTCATGTAATCTGTAACATGCACACAAGGTGTAAATGCCGATTTTCTTTGTCGTTATCTCGATAAGCACATATACAAACAGCCATCATTCATTTTGTATGTCAATAACTGTGAATCAGTGACACACACACAGGTAATTAAGGAGTATTTGATATTTGAAACATTTTCATGTAATCTGTGACACGCACACAAGGAGTAATTGTCAATATAGCGTGTCATTATCTGTGATGCGCACACTTAATGGCAACTATCCTTTTTATCATTGAATGTCATCATCTGTGACATACACACAATTTAACTAATAATTGATTACTATTCTGACACTGCAACATATAACAGAGCATTGTTCTCACATTGTATCTGTGTTGGTTATATGTATATTGGCAACAAAATATTGGCAGCAAAAGGGAGTGTTTCATTGCTTTTTTAATTTACTTGTAATTAATTGTCCTTACATATTTGTAAGGTGAGGATGAAAAATGTCACTGTACCTCCATTCTTCCTTTCCTCTCCTGGTGAAGCAGCAGTATCTGCCAGAGGGGGACAACGCTTTTTATTCCTTTATGCCAGAATATGTGGTACCTCTCTTGGCACTGGGAGGAAGATGTCTTTACTGATGCATTGTTTGGGAGCAGAGGGTCAAGAGGTATTGGAACATTTACCTGAGTTATCTGTGGAAGATACAAATGGACTCAATGAATATGAGAGGTTCCTCAAAAAACTTGTTCTACACTATTTACCAAAGTTAAGCACTGTTTTAGAGCTATATCATTTTGGAAGAAGAGTGCAACATGTAGGTAAGTCTGTGGAGGCATATATTTCTGCTCTAAAGAAACTTGCTTCTACTTGTAGTTTTGGTTCAACTATTGTTGAGGGTTGCGTGACCAATTTATGTTAGGGTTTTTCTTAGACAAAGCAAGGGAGGTTTTATGGTTAAAAGATAACCCCACACTTAATTAAGTAATTACCACTACGAAGTCATGTGAGCATTCACAGGCATGTGTGGAGGTTATTCACAATCAAAAATTAATTGATGAGAAAATGGAAACTGTGCATGTGGTTTAAACTAAAGGTACAACAGTTGATATGTAAAAACAAGAGGTGAAGGTAACAAAAAAACCTCAAATTAAACGTTTCAGGTGTGGTAATTTGGGACATTTGGCAGGAGATGTGTCCTGGATGGAAGGCTACATGAAAAACATGTGGAAGAAAAGGGCACTTTACTTCTTGCTGTTGATCTGAAAAAAATAAGAAAAAGGTGAGGGAAGTATTGTGTGACTCTGGTGATGAGTGTGAAGTAATCGTCTTGCAAATTCAGAGCCAAGTGGAACAAGGACCATTTCAAATGGTGAGGATCTATGGCTGTCGGTTGGCGAATGCTGTTTGATTTTGGTAGAAAGATAACATTAAATCAGAGAAAATTATTTGAAGGAAATTTGATAAATTCAGTAAAACTGATGATACCGGATATTAAACCTAAAAGGTATGGAGGACAACCTTAATGGGTTATTTTTTGGGGCACTGTTGAATTATATGATGGAATTGTTCCTGCAAAGATACATGTGTCAGTGAAGGGTGATTTTTTTGATCAGCTGGTTCCATCAAAAAGAGGTGTCAGTGTACCTTGATCCTAGTGAAACCCATTGTGTGAGATTGAAAGATGATTGGGTTGCTAAGGAAGATATAATGGTATCGAAAGTGTGAAAGACATCGCAAAAAATTGATTATGAAAAGCAGTTTCCAGAAGTTTTCAAGAAAGAACTAGGTCACCTAAAAAGTTATGTGCATCGCATAAAACTTAGACCTGGTATGAGTCTGAAAGTGGGTAAAGTGAGAAATGTACCAGTGATCATTCAAGAGGCCATCAAGGAGGAGTTCGAGAAGCTACTAAAGTGTGGTGTGATTCAAGAAATGAAGCATCAGAATGGGTGTCACCTGTGGTCATGGCTTGGGAGGCAAATGGAGAGGTGAGTCTTTGCGTGGATTTGAGAGAGTTGAACAAGGGTGTGGTGGCAGATCGCTATCCCTTACCAGGAACTGTCTCTTACTGGACTGAATATCTTACATTAGAACTTTGGAATGCTAGGAACTCCAGTGAAGACAATAGAGTGCTGAGGGCTTCTAATGGCTGGTAAAAGCCTGGAGCTCCAACATTCCAATGTTTGTCTCAGAGCAACAGCTGTGAACAAAGGCCTTGTGGAGCCTGAGGGGATTTCAATCCCCTTGGGCTCCCTGAGGCCTTTCTTTTATTTATTAGAATATTCTGTTCTCTAGTGGCAGAATGTTCTAATAGCCTTATAGCCCGCCTTAGCTGGGCTATACCAGCCATTAAAGGCCCGCTCTCTTGTTAAAGGTCCTTGCCTTTGGCTCGGGCCTTTAACACTGGGGCGGGCCTTTAATGGCCGATATAGCCCACTATGACGGGCTATGAGGCTATAATAAAGGAGACAGCACTACTACTACTTGTGTGAGTGTCTTGCATTTGCACACACTCCTTTGGTTTCAACAACTGCAGCTCGGCTCCTAAAACAAGAGGAAGAGAGACACAGCCAAAAGTACAATTTAAATTTAGAATTAGTTGTTTAAACAGAGGCCTACACATTCTCCAATCAGATAACTTGACTGCATTGCTGAAAATCTGCACTACTTTTAAAGGATTTGTAAATACACTGTCTCCCTTCCTACTTTTTCCTGGCTTCTTAACTCGTAGAAAATTACCTATCGTAAATTTTGTTTCTTTTGATGTTTTTTCTCATCATAATACTTCTCATATTTATGTTGAACCTTCAAAATATTGTTTTTACCACTACTGTTGACAATTCAACCTGTTTAAACCTCAACATCCAACTTTGATTATCCTTGGAGAACGGTGTTCTACTTCTCGTGAAAGAACAGCACTGGCAAAGCCAATAGGTCTGACGCTATGTGCCAGCCTGTTGCAAATTCTTATTTGCTCTCCCAGGGTTTTTGAAAAACTTTATTGTTAGGAAAGCTGCCAAGCTCTTACCAAAAGGGATCATTGTCTACAGGCATTTTGTTTAATCTCAAAAAGCACAAATTAGCAGAGACGTTCCTGGCAGTGAATGGAACTACTTTGTGTGTTGATGTGCTCAGTTGGCTGCCAGCCTCTTGCCTTTGTAAATGCTTTTTTGTAAAGGTTTTGTAAATCCTTATTACGGACAGACAGAGAAGCTTGAAAAGAGGATATCAGAGGTTAAAAGGGTTGAAAAGATAAACTGGAGATAGATAGGTTTGCTAAGATAAATATAGATAGATAGTGTTGCTAAGATAGACAGACATATAGACAGACAGATAGGGTTGAATAGATAGATGTACAGAGAGACTGATAAATCTGTGAAAATAGATAGATGGTCAGATAGATAGATAGAACATTGGAATAGAAGGCACAGCTTTAGTTATATAATATTTAAATGTCTGTTTAATCACAACATACAAGAGCACTGAAAGCAAACTAGAAAGCCATATAAGCAACTAAAATATGTATCTGAATGACATACAAGAGTACAGTAAATGCACTTCATTGCTTGCATATTAAAAAAGAGTATTACTTTATAAAGAACATTTTCAAATGGACACAATCTGGTATGCTGTGAAACAACTGCAGTCAGATAAAGAAAGGCCACTGAAAAGGAGTTTACAACAGCATTAGCAGGAGATGGGAACTGATAAAGCTAGAATGTTCCCTGTGCTAATTTCTGGTACCTATCACATCAGGCTGTAAGCACAAAGGCACATTGAACAATAACATGAAAACAAAAACACTGGTGCTGAGGGGAACTGCCTTGTGTGCACTGTGAAAGCTGCGTGTCTCGTTGTGAAAGAGCAAAATACAGTAAAGCTACTCAAAGTGCAGATAGCCAGTGACTGAAGGAGGTTGACCCACTGCCTTATGCTATTTGCTGTAGTAGGAGGAAGCAAAATATGAATGACACAACAACAGACCAATGGATAAGGAGAGCAGGCTAAAAGGTGTTTCATGTACGTATACTGTAAATATAATTTTCGTAAAATTAAAAGGTGTTGGTTAACGCCAGTCCTAAAAAGTGCTGGGCCCAGTTAAGGTGGGAGTAATACGGTATGCCCATGCCATCTTCTTCACTTCATGCTTCTAATGAAGGTTATTTTTGTTTGCCAGTTGTAAGGAATCTTTTCACTTCACCTTTGCCTTCAGGGTGATAAACCGAAGGCCACCTGGGATATATATATATATATATTAGCAGGACACATAACATCAACACATATGGTTCCCCAAATCACATCAGGATATTTCACTGCATGGAGAAAAGACTTTAATGTAGTCTGTGACTTGTCTGCACCTTCCTACTCAACAGAAGAATGTACCAGGAACCCAACCATTCTTAACATACTCAGGCACGCTAGATCCTTATCCTCACTGCTGCCCTTTGTCTATTTTTCCTCTGTTATCCTTACATACATCATCTTTCAGACATACCACACTATACTCTTCCCATGTGTCCTTCAGCATTTCATCTAAATATAGGTGTAACCTTAAACAATCTGCAACTCCATTTTGCATACCTGAAGCATACTGTATGTTATACATATAGTCCAGTAATGTCATAGAAAATCTTGCAATTCTGAGGATGGCATTGACCAAACCCTTTGTGATCAAAACATTAAGAAGGGGTTTATTACCATGTGTGCCTGTCACATGTGAACCCCAGACAAATTGCCGAAAGTTTTCAAAACTCCAGATAACTGCTAAGGTTTCTCTTTCTGTAACAGACTAACATGCTTCAGCAGGTGTAAGAGTTCTAGAAGAGAATATTGCTATAACCTCCTTACCATTCAGTTCTCCTTGTGATAAAATGGCACCAATAATAGGGGTTTGTGGAATTTTTATTTCCACTGGTGAAATTGGAGTCATTTAGTAATTCTGCGTTGCTCATGGAACACAAATTAAATCAGCACTGTGATGGTATGTAAAGAGGGCTGAGAGGGAGCAGTCCCTCTAATTTTAAAATCCACTGCAGATTAAACTTTAATTTGCAGTGATTTTTAAACATAGAGGGACTAATCTCTCTTCTAGTCCTGTTTAAGTACCACTCAGTGGACATACCTCTGGGTGCCCTTATATAAGTATGAAAGGGCACTGAGGGCTACTGAGAGGTATGCACTGTACTGTAGTGCACTGCAAGGCCAGACTCCACCCAACCCTCCATTGCTGTGCATGGCTGACTATGGGGGTGATTCTAATCTTGGTGGGCGGCGGGAGCCGCCCGCCAAGTGGGAACCGCCAGAAGACCGTACCGCGGTCAAAAGACCGCGGCGGTCATTCTGAGTTTCCTGCTGGGCTGGCGGGCGACCGCCAGAAGGCCGCCCACCCGCCCAGCGGGAAACCCCCTTCCACGAGGATGCCGGCTCCGAATGGAGCCGGAGGAGTGGAAAGGGTGCGACGGGTGCAGTTGCACCCGTCGCGATTTTCAGTGTCTGCTATGCAGACACTGAAAATCTTTGTGGGGCCCTGTTAGGGGGCCCCTGCAGTGCCCATGATTGGCATGGGCACTGCAGGGGCCCCACGACACCCGTTACCGCCATCCTGTTCCTGGTGGTGAAAACCGCCAGGAACAGGATGGCGGTAAGGGGGTCGGAATTCCCATGGCGGCGCTGCAAGCAGCGCCGCCGTAGAGGATTCCCTGGGGCAGCGGGAAACCGGCGGGACACCGCCGGTTTCCCGTTTCTGAACGCGGCTGTACCGCCGCGGTCAGAATGCCCATGGAAGCACCGCCAGCCTGTTGGCGGTGCTTCCGTCATTTTAGCCCTAGAGGTCGCCGACCGCCAGGGTTAGAATGACCCCCTATGTCATGTAAGAGTGTAAAGGGTGTGATTTTAAGGAAGGCAGACCTCAAGGCTTTCTTTAAGGGTCAAAAAAGCAGTGGGATATCAACCAACCACAATTGGCTCTGCACTTCAGCTGAAAAGTATACAGCTCCAGCTGGGAGTGATTTAAAAAATATGGTAAGCTGTCCTGGGGTCATAAGTTCAATGATTCCCCGAGACACACTGCGTGTGTGTTTTTTAATGTTGGAGGGGGCTGCTGAACTCCACGTAGCTTCCACATAAAAAAAAAAAAAGGTTGATCGTGCCCCTTCCCCTTTCCTTTCTAGGGGCAGCAACAGGAATATTATTAAAAAAGCACTAGGGCATTATGGGACACTCCTTCAACAGCATAGGGAATAATAAATGAGAGGCTACTGCTGCTCATTTCCATTTTGTTTGCAATATTTTTCTTTGTAAACTGGATGCCTCTGTACCTACCTGGGACACCCACATTACCAAAATCGTTGGGGGCTGCAGGAAGAAGTGGCGCCAATGCCCTTGGCCTCCAGCCGGCTCCCCAGCCTGCATCCATAGTGGGCCATCATTGATTTCAGATGTCATCCATGATGTAATGTGATAAAGTATCCTCTTTCTTGCATGGTTACCCCCATTTTTGGCCTGCTTGTCAGTGTTTGTCAGTGTGTGTTTACTGTCTCACTGGGATCCTGCTAGTCAGGACCCCCATGCTCATAGTTTGTGGCCTACATATCAGTATGTTTTACTGTTTTGTCAGTATGCTTGACTGCCACTGGAGTCCTGCTAACCAGAAATCTAGTGCTTATGCTCTCTCTGATTCCACATTTGTACTTACATGCTAGTAACCCAGTATTCCACTCCAATTTGGCATACTGAACCCCCCTTATAAGTCCCTAGTATATGGTACATAGGTACCCAGGGCTTTGGGGTTCTAGGAGATCCTTATGGGCTGCAGCATTTCTTTTGCCATGCATGAGGAGCTCATACAAACACTTTTTAAGGACTGCCATTGCATCCTGAGTGAAATAGTGTAAGCCCTATTTCACAGCCATTTTCACTGCAACAAGGTCACATGTAAATCACCTATACTGTCTAACCTTCAGTTCCTGAAGGTTAGGTGCATAGTACCTGTGTGTGAGTGCACCCCGGCACTAGCAGAGGTGCCCCCACATCATCCAGGCCCATTTTCCCAGACTTCGCGAGTGCAGGGATACCATTATAAGTGTGCACTACATATAGGTCAATACATATATGTAGCTTCACAATGGTAACTCCGAATACGGCTATGAGAGGTGTCTGAGAACTAGAAATTGTATCCCCGATCTGATTCTAGTATTGATGGGGCAAGTCCATGCACCCTGGGGGCTCCACCATGGACCCCCAGTACTGTCATACCAGTCGTCTGAGGTTTTCACTGCAGCCCCAGCTGCTGCCACCTCGTAGACAGGCTTCTGCCCTCCTGAGGCTTGAGCAGCTCAATCCCAGGAAGGTAGTACAATGCATTTCCTTCAGGAGAGGGGTGATACACCCTCTCCCTTTGGAAATAGGTGTTACAGAGATGGGAGGGCTTTCCTCCTAGAACCTCTGGAAGTGCTTTGAAGGGCACAGATGGTGCCCTCCTTGCATAATCCGGTCTACACTGGTTCAGGGACCCTCAGTCCCTGCTCTGACACAAAACTGGTCAAAGGAAAGGGGAGTGACCACTCCCCTGTCCATCACACCCCAGGGGTTGTGCCCAGAGCTCCTCCAGAGTGTCCCCGGGTTCTGCCATCTTGTTTTCAGGATGGTCAGGGAACTCTGGGAGCATCTGAGTCGCCAGTGCCAGCAGGTAATGTCAGATGCCCCTCCTGATAGGTGCTTACCTGGTTAGGTGACCAATCCCCTTCTGAGGGAAATTTAGGGTCTCTCCTGTGGGTGTTTCCTCAGATTTGGATTGCAAGACTCCAACAGGGATCCTCTGCATCTTTTACTTCATCTTCTACCATCGGATCAACAGCAGAACAGCTGCAGGAACTCTACAACAGCAACAAAATATCCAAGAAGGCTACTGCAACTCTGTAACTTCAGCTCCCGCCAACAACCGCAACTGTTTCCAGGTTGTGCACCAGAAGGACCAAAGGAATCTGCAGTAGAGTGATGGAGTTACTTCCCTGCTTTAGCAGGCACTCTCTGCAGCGACACCCGGTACTCTGGGACTCCTCTCCTTTCGACAAGCTTGATCCCCGGGACACAGGTGGTGGACCAAAGAGATCCTGACTGTCCAAAGGTCCAGCTGTCCAAATTTGGTGGAGGTAAAGGCTTGCCTCCCTGAGCCAAACAGTACCCCTTTGCACCACGTGTTTTGCAGCTCCTAGGGCTTCTGTGCACTTCTTCCAGAAATCCTTTGTGCACAGCATAGTCCAGGTCCCCAGCACTCTATCCTGTGATGCTCAGCTCCCTGAGTTGTTCTCCGGCGGCGTGGGATCCCTTTGTTTATTGCTGCGATGACTGCGATCTGCAACTCCTTTGTCCCTGTGTCCTTGGACTCTTGTGGGTGCTGCCTAGTCTTCTGAGGGCTCCCTAAAGTGATGAGAATCCTCTTTGTCTGTTCAGTTCAAGTTGAGACCCACAGGTCCCTCCTGGGCCCAGGTAGTGCCTTTTCCTGCCAACCATGACATTTGCGTGTGCCAAGGCTTGTTGGCAGAATCCTACTACGAAAATCAGCCTGCATCCAATAAGTCGAGGTGGGACATCTCTCCCACCAAGCAGGAACCTGCAGCTGTCTTCTTTGGTGCATTTCTGCTTCCAACCAGAGCATCCACTTTTGCACCTTCATCCGGGATAGCAGGGGCTCCTGTTCTTCCTGGACTCTTCAACTGTTGTTGGACTTTGTCTCTTCTATCCACAGGTCTTCAGGTCCAGGAATCAATCGTTGGTATTTTGCAGTCTTGCTTGGTTTTTGCATAATCCTGTACCACGACTCCTGGTGTGTTCTGAGGAAACTTTCAGTACTTTACTCCTGTGTTCCTTGGCTCTGGGGTGGGGTACTTTACTTTCCTTTGGTGTTTTCTTACACTCCCAGCGCCCCTCTACACACTACTCTTGCCTGGGTGAGGAACCAACATTCGCATTCTAATATTTTAGTATATGGTTTGTGTGATTTTCACTATTTGCACTATTGTATGACTGTGTACTTACCTGATTTTGGTTACTAGTGTATATTTTATGTGTTTTACATACCTCCTAAAAAAGTTTGAATTTTTTGGTTTTGAACATGTCCCTAGGGACCCAAGAAGGGGTAATAGGGAACTTACTCTCCGTAATAAGGAAGCATTGTGGATAATGAGGCTAAAGGCTGTGGAATCGGGTCTTAATTCAGATAGAGAGTTGGAATATTTCCTGGGGGATTGACGTGTGATGACCCATTTGTCATGTAATGGGTTAAATTGTATTGTACTTTTTCGATCATACGTGTAATCTATGATATGTATCTGTGCTTTCTAATAATAGGGGTCAATTTGCCCTGACATACTTGAGGTGGTAAACATAATGCGTTATTTTCCATAGAAATCTTCTCATTGAGATTATTCATTTTATTTTATTTTCTTTGGGGTTTCTCCCCTCTACCTTTTTTTCTTTTTTCTTTAGGTTATCACTAAGGATTAAGTGGGATTGTCTAGCCATATATTTAATTTTGAGGGGCGTGGTGTTTCAACTGTTCTTATATTGGTTATATTCCATTAATATGGTGTTGAAGGCAAGGAGATTAGATCACACTATTTAGTGCCTTCAAACATCTCCTGTAAGGCTTTTTAATTTTCATGGCTGCATTTAGTTTTTACTTGGTTTATGGTTATGACCATTTATTAGTACTCACTTTGTTTCCGGTTCGTTTTTTCCCCCGTTCATTTCTGATGGTCTTTACTCACAACTAAAGTTGCTTGGTATTCAGGATGTTAATGTCTGTTTTTTATTTCTAATAAAGACAGTCCATTTTCTGTTTCGTACAATTTCTGATTTAAGCACTTCCGCTCTACACGCCGTGGCCAGCGTACTCACTGCAGTCACGGCGTTCGGACACTTTGTTCCTTTAAAATAGATCAACACTACAGATAAGGGTAAGATTTTATGACTGGTGAATTTTTTGTGCCGTTAGTTCGTATCATAAAATAACCCGCTTTTTTCATAATGTTTCACGTCCACTTTTTCTGTTTGTAGTTACTTACGGGCATCAATATTTCAGTCACGGAGGGTGCAATGATATGTACGTGACACTTGTGGATGTATATTATGACAGGCCAATCCACCACCTTTTCCGGGGCGGATTCACCGCAGATAAAAACACGGCGGAAACAGAAATCCCGAAGGGAAAACGCTCACCTCTACACACCCCACGAGGAACGAGTATGCCATGGACCTGGAACTCCAAATTCTCCCTGTGAAAGTCTTCCTGCTCCTCTACCAGGAGCACGAACGCCGGCGGCGAAGACCACGGTGAGTACTGCACCTACGACACAGGGGAGGCAAAAAACAGGGACACACACACGCAACACCCCCACCCTCACCCACTACAACACACACACTAATGCATATCAATACATCACAGTTACACCCCCCAAACTCCCGGAAGAATGCAAAGACAATAGAAAATGAGTGTAACCATTGTAATATATTAAAAGCAAGTAGGCAGAAATATATATATATACACCATATACATAATATATACCAAGCATAGTAGTCCAGGTAGTGCACTAAAAAAGTCAGTGGAACACTGGGACCACACGGTGTGGGCGAGGCCCACACAAGATCCCCAACCATGACAGAGAGAACACTGCAGGGGCATCAGAGAGCAACTAAACAGGCACCTCAGGGGAGGGAAAGGGGGGGCACCTCAGCTGGTTGAGTGCACAACACCAAATCCACGAGGGGGCCACATGCCCACTGTTCAATCCTGGGGAGTGCAAAGCCACAGTCTCTCAAGTCTCACAAGTGGGGTGTTGCCCACTGTTCAATCCTGGGGAGTGCAAAGCCACAGTCTCTCAAGTCTCACAAGTGGGTGGGTTGCCCACTGCCATATCCTGGGGAATGCAAAGCCACAGTCTCTCAAGTCTCTACAGTGGGTGGGTTGCCCACTGCCATATCCTGGGGAGTGCAAAGCCACAGTCTCACAAGTGGATGACAGTCTCCACTATGTCTGGAGGGGGCATGGTGCCCAGAGTGCTTCATCCTGCCAAGGATTGGGGTAGTGGATGCTTGGTGCCCAGAGTGCTTCATCCTGCCAAGGATTGGGGTAGTGGATGCTTTTCTCCACTGTTTCTGGAGGGGGCTTGGTGCCCAGAGTGCTTCATCCTGCCAAGGATTGGGGTAGTGGATGCTTTTCTCCACTGGTTCTGGAGGGGGCTTGGTGCCCAGAGTGCTTCATCCTGCCAAGGATTGGGATAGTGGATGTAAATCTCCACTGGTTCTGGAGGGGGCTTGGTGCCCAGAGTGCATCATTCACCCCGTGACGGACTCAGTTGCGTCAGTGCCCTTGCTCTCATGGGCCAACGATGCTTGAGACGGCGGTGCCCTGTTCAGCGGTGCTTGAGATGGCGATACCCTGTTCAGCGGTGCTTGAGATGGCGGTGCCCTGTGCAGCGGTGCTTAAGACGGCGGTGCCCTGTTCAGCGGTGCTTGAGATGGCGGTGCCCTGTTCAGCGGTGCTTGAGATGGCGGTGCCTACATGGCCCAGCGGGGCTTTTGCTGGCGGTCCTTCATGGCCCAGCGGGGCTTTTGCTGGCAGTCCTTCATGGCCCAGCGGGACTTTTGCTGGCGGTCCTTCATGGCCCAGCGGGGCTAGTGCTGGCAATACTTCAAGGCCCGGCGGGGCTAGTGCTGGTGGGGGCCTCCTGGGCAGGTGGGCTGGTCCTGGCGGTGGCCTCCTGGGCATCTGGGATGGTGCTGGCGGTGGCCTCCTGGGCAGGTGGGCTGGTGCTGGCGGTGGCCTCCTGGGCTGCTGGCCTGGTGCTGGCGGTGGCCTCCTGGGCAGCTGGGCTGGTGCTGGCGGTGGCCTCCTGGGCAGCTGGGCTGGTGCTGGCGGTGGCCTCCTGGGCAGCTAGCCTGGTGGTGGCGGTGGACTCCTGGGCAGCTGGACTGGTGCTGGCGGTGGCCTCCTGGGCAGCTGGGCTGGTGCTGGCCTCCTGGGCAGGTGGGCTGGTGATGGCGGTGGCCTCCTGGGCAGCTGGTCTGGTACTGGCGGTGGCCTCCTGGGCAGCTGGGCTAGTGCTGGCGGTCCTGTCCTGGGCAGCTGGGATTGTGCTGGAGGTGGGCTCCTGGGCAGCTAGCCTGGTGGTGGCGGTGGACTCCTGGGCAGCTGGACTGGTGCTGGCGGTGGCCTCCTGGGCAGCTGGGCTGGTGCTGGCCTCCTGGGCAGGTGGGCTGGTGCTGGCCTCCTGGGCAGCTAGCCTGGTGGTGGCGGTGACTCCTGGGCAGCTGGACTGGTGCTGGCGGTGGCCTCCTGGGCAGCTGGGCTGGTGCTGGCCTCCTGGGCAGGTGGGCTGGTGATGGCGGTGGCCTCCTGGGCAGCTGGCCTGGTACTGGTGGTGGCCTCCTGGGCAGCTGGGCTAGTGCTGGCGGTCCTGTCCTGGGCAGCTGGCCTGGTGCTGGCGGTGGCCTCCTGGGCAGCTAGCCTGGTGGTGGCGGTGGACTCCTGGGCAGCTGGACTGGTGCTGGCGGTGGCCTCCTGGGCAGCTGGGCTGGTGCTGGCCTCCTGGGCAGGTGGGCTGGTGATGGCGGTGGCCTCCTGGGCAGCTGGCCTGGTACTGGCGGTGGCCTCCTGGGCAGCTGGGCTAGTGCTGGCGGTCCTGTCCTGGGCAGCTGGGATTGTGCTGGAGGTGGGCTCCTGGGCATCAGGGATGATGGCGGTCTTCTCCGCCGTGCTGCTCTTCCCAGACTTGCTGGGTTTCTTGTGGCCCTTCCCCACCTTGGAAGGTGTCACAGCTGACTCCACACTCCCACCAGGACCCCTGGGAGCGGCTTTGGTGGCTGGAGTCTTCCCCCTCTCCCGCCGGGCACTGGCCAACTTCTGATGCTTCACAGGTGGGGGAATGTCTGTGCTGTGGCTCCGTGCAACACTGGCTGCCCTGGTGGCTGGTGCACTCTAGATTCCGGTGACTACAGGCACCACTGGTCCCGGAGATGTTGTGGCTGAGGTGCTAGTTCGGGACCTATGAGACGGATGGGGTGGGGGAGGTGTGGGAAAGAGGTCAAGGTTAGACAGGAAAAGTTTTTTGGACACACTGGGCTGGGTAGCTGGAGGGTAGCTGGAGGTGTACGTTTGGTGACTTTGGGTGAAGGTGCATGCGCTGGAGGCTGTCGTGAGGTGGATGGCTGTTGGGTGGGTGTGTGCCTGCGTTTGTGTATCTTGGGAGGGGGCTTCACAGACACACTGGGAGGGGACACAGGGGATGTGTGAATGGTAGTGGGGGTGGTGACTGCACGTGAGCAGGGTGTGGTGGTGGGTGTGCTGGAGAGGGACGTAGTGGCTGTAGAGGTAGTGCATGCAGGTGTGAGTGTAGACGAGACTGGGAGGGAGGAGGGAGATGACGAGGAGGGGGACACAGTGGAGGCAGTGGATGTTGTTGTGTCTGCATGTGTGTGATTCTTGCGTGAGTGCCTGTGGGATGTGTGGTGCTTATGTTTGCCTGAGCTTCCCTTGTGTGTTGACATGTGTGCATGTTGGTCTGTAGGTGTGCTTGGGATAGGCTGAGGTACAGGGGATTGGGTCTGGGTGGAGGATGTTGGAGGGGGGAGGCTAGAGACGGGGACAATGGCTGCCATCAGTGCTGAGGCCAGAGTCTGAAAAGCTCGCTGAAGGGCCGCCTGACCAGAATGAATGCCCTCCAGGAATGCATTGGTTTGTTGCATCTTCCTCTCTACACCCTGGATGGCATTCAAAATGGTAGACTGCCCAACAGTGAGGGACCTGAGGAGGTCAATGGCCTCCTCACTGAGGGCAGCAGGGGTGACTGGGTCAGGGCCTGAGGTGCCTGGGGTGAAGGTGATGCCCACCCTCCTGGGTGAGCGGGCACGGGGCAAAGGCTGAGGGGCTGCTGGGAGGGCGGTGCTGGTAGGGGGGGTGGCGGCTGTACCTGTAGATGCGGGGGGCACAGATGTTGCCACCACCACAAGGGAGCTCCCATCAGAGGACGAGTCTGTGTCGCTGGTGTCAGCTCCTGTCCCCGCCGTGGAGCTCCCCTTGCCCTCCGTCCCTCTGTTGAGTCCATAGTCTCACCCTCCAGGGCCATGTGGGATGCAGCTCCCTCGTGCTCCGGTGCCACTTCTCCTCCGCCTGATGATGCTAATGCACACAAGAACAGGGAGACCACAAAAAGGGGGGGAAGACAGAAGAAAGACATGTTGAGTGCATGGATTACCGCTACCGTTGGCGGACACGACAGACACAGAAGCCCCCCTGCACTACGCTGCGCTCTTGGGCTCCACTGTGCAATTCCTGGGAAATGGCCTACAAGGCTATGGATGACATCTGCACACATAGATGACACAGGGCCATGACTAGGTGTACTTGGCACTCTACAGAGGTGGGGTGGGGTGCCACATGGCCTGCCTTACGGAGGGGCCTTGCCTACGGAACTTGCCCTGGCCTAGGGAAACCCACAGCCCACCTCCCCCACCCAGGCACCTCCACTGCGCGCAAAGTCACCAGAATGAGAGTAAACTCACCCCCTCGTGGCTGCTGTGATGCCCTCAAGCGCCCATCCAACTCCGGGTAGGCCACCGCCAGGATCCTGAACATCAGGGAGGTCATGTTGAGACGGGCACCCCTCCCACGTTGGGAGGCCATCTCCAGCTGAGCCTCCACCGTCTTCTTGCTCCAGCGGCGAATGTCCTCCCATCTTTTCCGGCAGTGGGTGCTCCGTCTGTGGTAGACCCCGAGGGTCCGGACGTCCTTGGCGATGGCACGCCAAATATCTTTTTTCTAGTGGGCGCTGACCTACATGAAATGTACAGGGGAAAAAGAGAAGTTAATACCAACTGCACCGTCAAAGTGATTGGCCCCCATCCCTACCCTTGCCATGTGGCACACGCATTCACCGTCTTTCATGCATGCAGCACTCTCCCCCCTTCCTTCTTACATCCAGCCCTCTCCACACAGGCATAGCCCATACAACATGCTCCCTGTGTACTTACCTGTTTGTCTGGAGGACCGTAGAGTAGCGTGTACTGGGGGAGGACCCCATCCAGGAGCTTCTCCAACTCCTCCGATGTGAAGGCAGGGACCTTTTCCCCAGACACTCAAGCCATTTTCTCTTCCACAGCAGCACTTACAGTGTAGGTCCTCTCCTATCGAAGATCAGGTATCCAGTGATTGAACAGATAGAAAATGGCGGTCACGTCCGCGGCGGTGCGTACCGTCACCGCCGGCGTACATCATCATTGGCTTCTGGGACCCATAGGGTACAATGTTAACCAATGCAGCATTGCGCCGCAGTCTTCGATCGCCTACTGCGACGGTGTAGAACGCCAGCGCAGTTACCTCACATCGCATTGTCCCACTTTACAGGTCATGCAGCCGCCATTTCATGGGCCCACATGGCTTCATTTCCAACTGCGTCACACATACCTAGGCCTAGACTCAACACACATACAGGCCACCTTTTGTGTATGATTTGTGTTCTGGGTAAACTGTGGGTACGCACCTCTGAGTTGTTTGACTCTGTGCTAGCGGTTGTCCTTCATAGGCACCGTCCGCTGGGACATGTGAGGAGATGGCGGCATCCTCCGGTGTACCGACCGTTGGTGGACCTGTCGACAATGGAGGAGCGACATGTGGTTATAACATACAGGCTTGACCGTACCACAATCCAGGAACTGTGTACCCAGTTGGAGCCAGACCTGTTGTCAGCAATCCGCCATCCCACTGGAATCCCCCCTCAAGTGCAGGTGCTGTCAGTGCTCCATTTCCTTGAAAGTGGGTCATTTCAAACAACAGAGGCCATAGCATCAGAGATTTCCCAGCCTATTTTTTCCAACGTATTGTCCAGAGTGTTGTCTGCCCTTTTGAAACACATGCGGAGCTACATCGTTTTCCCTCAGGTGGAGGATTTGCCTACTGTGAAAGCTGATTTCTATGCCCTGGGACACATCCCCAACATCATAGGTGCCATTGATGGGACCCATGTGGCTTTGGTCCCCCACCACAGGAGTGAACAGGTGTCCAGAAACCGGAAGAGTTATCATTCTATGAATGTACAGATGGTATGTTTGAAAGACCAGTACATCTCCCATGTGAATGCCAAGTTCCCTGGCTCAGTGCATGACGCCTACATCCTGCGGAATAGCAGCATCCCTTATGTGATGGGTCAACTCCAGAGGCACCGTGTGTGGCCATTAGGTGAGTACCTGGAGGCAAGTCAGTGGGAAGGGTTGTCTGGGGATATCCCTCCAGGTTAGTGCGTGTCTAACAGTTGTCCCTCACCATTTTGCAGGTGACTCTGGTTACCCCAACCTGTCATGGCTACTGACCCCAGTGAGGAATCCCAGGACAAGGGCAGAGGAACGCTACAATGAGGCCCATGGGTGAACTAGGAGGGTGATCGAGTGGTCCTTCGGCCTCCTGAAGGCCAGGTTCATGTGCCTTCATATGACAGGTGGATCCCTATACTACTCACCAAAGAAGGTGTGCCAGATCATCGTGGCCTGCTGTATGCTTCACAACTTGGCTTTGCGACGACAGGTGCCTTTTCTGCAGGAGGATGATCCAGATGGCGGTGTTGTTGCATCTGTGGAGCCTGTGGACATTGAAGACGAGGAAGCAGAGGAAGAAGACATGAACAACAGGGACTCAGTGATCTAGCAATATTTCCAGTGGGACACAGGTAAGAGTACAGACCTGCCTACTACATGTACTTTAACACTACTACCTCGCTACTGTCTGTCGTTTTCACCCAGTGTATGGTCACTGAGTTGTCACTTTCCCTTACGATTTCACAGATGTGGGTCCCACTGTGTGACATCTGCTTAGATTCCTCATGGACTAGAGCTGTGTGACATAGGTATGTTGACATTATAATTGAAAGAGCACTTTGTCACTGCACTTGTTAATACACTATTTCGAAATCACAAACAGACTCCAGATTGTTTTGTGCTTTAAGTGTGTTTATTTTAGTGCTCAATATTGGAGGGGGTAGTGAAATGGTGAGGGGTGATGGCGGAGGAATGTCCATGGCAGAGTCCAGTCTATTAGTCTCACAGGTGCATTGCCCAAATGGGCTTGGGAAGTGGAGCTGGGGCAGTTTAAGGATGGACAGGGTGACAAAGTGGGACAGTAGGATGACAATCAGGGTGGTCTCATTTCTTGGTGGAGGTCTTGGCATCATGCTCTGTCTTTGTCCTGGATCTCAGGGACCGTTTGCGGGATGGTTCTCCCTCTGCAGGGGGTGGGGTGCTAGTGTGGTGGTCCTGTGGCGGGGCGATCTGTCCACTAGCGCCGGCGGAGGTGGTGAGCAGTTCATCGTCCATGCTAGTGTCAGGGGCCCCTTGTAGTGCCACAGTGTCCCTCCTGGTGTTTAGTACCTCCTTCAGCCCCCCTACAATGGTGCCCAGGGTGGAGCTGATGGTTCTGAGTTCCTCCCTGAAGCCCAAATACTGTTCCTCCTGCAGGCGCAGGGTCTCCTGAAACTTGGCCAGTACCGTTGCCATCGTCTCCTGGGAGTGGTGGTAGGCTCCCATGATGGAGGAGAGGGCCTCGTGGAGAGTGGGTTCCCTTAGCCTGTCCGACCCCTGTCGCACAGCAGCCTTCCCAGTTCCCCTGTGTTCCTGGGCCTCCGTCCCCTGGACAGTGTGCCCATTACCACTGCCCCCAGGTCCCTGTTGTTGTTGGGGTGGTGGGTTATCCTGGGTTCCCTGTAGTGGTGGACACACAGCTGATTGACGTGTACTGGGAACGGAGGCATGGGCCCACTGGGTGGGTGCTGTGCTGGTGTGTCCAGAGGGGGAAAGGTCTGTGGTGGCCTGTGCCAGTGTGAGGGGAACCGACTGTCCCGAGGTCCCCGATGGGCCGGGCTGGCCATCTAGATCCAGTTGGACAGAGGTGCTGTCATCACTGTGGGCCTCTTCTGTTGGTGGTGTGGACATGTGTGGACCCTCCTGTCCGGTGACGTTGGGTAGGGGTCCTGCAGGGGTATAAAAGGATGGTTATTACATCTGTGTGTGTCAGGGTGTGCAATGGGTGGGTTACCGTGTACCCCAGTGCTTGCATTCCTGTGTGGGACCTTGTGTGATGATGGTTTAGGGGGTTGTATGGGTATGTGCAGTGGGCATGCTTTAGAGATGGGTGTCCATGCTTTGTTCTTTCATGCAGGGCGTGGTGTTGGGATGGGTGGTTTATGATGTTGGGACATATGTGAGGAGTTGGGGTGCTGGGGGTGAGGGTGGGGGTATGTGCTGGCATGCAGGTAGGGTGCAGGATGTTATAATTAAGATTTGTCTTACCAGAGTCCATTAGTCCAGCTACTCCTGCAAGGCCATCAGGATGCAGAATCGCCAAGACCTGCTCCTCCCATGTTGTTATTTGTGGGGGAGGAGGTGGGGGTCCGCCGCCAGTCCGCTGAACCGCCTGGTGATGTCTTGAGACCACGGAACGCACCTTCCCCCATAGGTCTTTCCACCTCTTCCTGATGTCCTCCTGATTTCTTGGGTGCTGTCCAACTGCGTTGACCTTGTCCACTATTCTTCGCCATAGCTCAATCTTCTTTGCAATTGAGGTGTGCTGCACCTGTGCTCCGAATAGCTGGGGCTCTACCCAGACGATTTCCTCCACCATGACCCTGAGCTCCTCCTCCGAGAACCTGGGGTGTCTTTGCCGTGCCATGGGGTGGTGTAGGTGATGTGTGTGCTGATAAGTGTGCTGATATGTAGTGGGGTGTTGTGTGAGGTGCGTGGAAGTTCTGTGGGTGATGGTGTTGTGTGCCTGTGGATGCTGTTGTTCTTGCTGGTGGTGTCTCTCTCTGGCCTTCTTTCGGAATTTTTGGTCTTGGGGGTTTGTGGGTGATGTGGGTGTGTGTTTTATGTTGTGATGGATGTGTGGGAGTGGTGTGTGTATGTGTATCAGGTGTGCGTATTTTGAATTGTCCAATATGGTAGTGTTTTGTAAGGGTGTGTGTATTTTGAGCGCGGCGGTGTGTACCGCCAATGGAATACCGCGGTTGAAAGACCGCCGCGTGGATTCGTGTGTCGTGATAGTGTGGGCGTATTTCTGTTGGCGTGACAGTGGAGGTTTTGTTTTCACCAGTTTATCACTGACCTTTGGTGTGGCGGACTTGTGTGGGTGTCTGAATTTTGGCGGATTCTGAAATGTGGGTCATAATAGCTGTAGCGGAATTTTGCTGCGGTGTGTTGGCAGTCTTCTGCACGGCGGTAAGCGGCTTTTACCGCCAAAGTTGTAATGAGGGCCTCTGTGCCTTATATGAATCCTTGAGGACCTCTTGCTTTTTCCCTCACAGTCACCCCCCATTCTTGTTGTCATATTCTTTCCCAAACCTGTACCATTGTTCCCACAATTGGCACACCCCTGGCACACAGTTAAGTTCCTTGTAAAAGCTACCCATGGTACTAAGGGCCCTGTGGCCAGGGAAGGTCCCCAAGGGCTGCAGCATGTATTATGCCACCTTGGGGGACCCCTCACCAAGCACATGCACACTGCCTTTGCAGCTTGTGTGTGCTGGTGAGGAGAAAAAGACAAAGTCAACATGGCACCCCTCTCAGGGTGCCATACCTACAAACCACTGCCTGCAGCATAGGTAAGTCACCCCTCCAGCAGGCCTTACACCCCTATGGCAGGGTGCACTATACCACAGGTGAAGCATAGCTGCATGAGCAAAATGCCCCTACAGTGTCAAAGTCCATTCTTAGACATTGTAAGTGCAGTGTGACAATATACAATATATGGGCTAGGAGTTTCTCATTAGGAACTCCACATCTCCATAATGGCTTCACTAAAGACCGGGAAGCTTGGTATTAAACTTCCCAGCATAATAACCCCACACTGATGCCAATGTTGGATTTGTTGAAAAATGCACTCAGAGGGCATCTTAGAGATGCCCCCTGTATTTTAGCCAAACCTCTAGTGCAGGAATGACCAGTCTGTACCAGCTGCCACTTCCAGATGAGTTTCTGACCACATGGGGTGGGAGCCTTTGTGCTCTGTATGGCCAGAAACAAAGGCTTCACTTGGTGGAGGTGCTTCACATCTCCCCCTGCAGGAACTGTAACACCTGGCGGTGAGCCTCAAAGGCCCAGGCCTCTTGTTACAGTGCCCCAGGGCACTCCAGCTAGTGGAGATGCCCGCCCCCGGACAAAGCCCCACTTTGGGCTGCAAAGTCCGGCTGGAAAATTAGGGAAAACAAGGAGGAGTGACCACTTTAGCTGGGACCACCCCTAAGGTGTCCAGAGCTGAAATTATTCCCTCCTTGCAAAATCCTCCATCTCGGTTGGGTGGACAGGGACCAATATGGTTAGGGCTGTGTCCCCCTCCCCAAAGGGAGAGGAGCACAACAGAAGGGTGTAGTCACCCTCAGGGACAGTAGCCATTGGCTACTGCCCTCTCACCCCTATAATGCCCCTAAATTCAGGATGTAAGGGCTCCCCTGAACCTAGCTCATCAGATTCCTGGTGACCTCAGAAGAAGAAAGAAGAAGTACTGCTAAGCTGACCCCCAGCAGAGAAGACTGAAGCTGCAAACTGACTTGGCCCCAGCCCTACCGGCCTGTCGCCAGCTACCAAAGCCCTGCTAAAAGAAAGCGACACATCCTGCAGGACCAGCAATCTCTTAAAAGCATCATGAGGATGGCCTGCACTCCAGAGGACCAAAATCTCCTGGGGATAGTGGCTCTGTCCAGAAGGAAACACCAGCTAAGGACTCCAAAACCGCCCTGGATCTGCGAGTCCTGCCCACTCTGCACCCGATGCCCACAGCCCATGTCCAGGTGTGCCACCGACTAGAAGAGCTGATCCCCCAGGCAATTCTGAGCAAGTGCCTACTTTGGGTTGATCCCTCCTGTCCAGTGCAACAACGCCTGCAGCCTGAATCCGGAGGACCCCACTGACCAGACAGAACTTGGTGAAAATTCCCAATGGCAAAAAGTACCCCTGCACCTGGAGTCCCCTGGCCTTTGGGGATCCAACCTTCGGTGCAGCACCATTCAGCAGGTGGCCCTCCTCCCTGTCAAGCCTTTGTTTTCCGGGAACCAACCCCCTGGTCTTCACCTGCAGCATCTTTGTGACACCCTGGGGTCCTCTACAGGAAAGCATTGGGAGCCCAACACTGTGTTTCCACCCAGCACCCGGGTAGAGCCTGCACCGCTGAGGGTGTGTGTTTGGTGCTGACCTGTGGCCCCACCTGTGCTCCTCGAAACCCCCCAGATCTGCCCTCCTAAGTTACGAGTACTTTCCTGCAAGCAGGCCTGATTCCGAGTGCCCCCAGTCTCCATAGGAGGCCATGTGAAATCAACCTCAACTCTGCACCCGGTGGGCAGCGTGTTGCTGGTGGTGGGTGTTTGGGGTTAACTTGAACCCCAACCTGTGGACATCCTAACTCCCGGAGACTGAGACTGTAAGTCTTGTACTTACCTTGAAACTGTTCTAACTGTTCTTCCACCGGAACTGTTTCTGAAAATTGCAGTCAAGTTTTAAAACAGATTATTTCTATTTATCCCTATAACTTGCCAATTAGAACCAAAGGGATATTGATACATATGTTGGATGCTTACTTGCCCATGTACTTACCTGCAACTTGAATCTTGTGGTTCTATAAATAAAGTAACAAAATATGTTTTTGCTATAAAAGAAAATTGGCCTGGAGTTAGTCATTTAGTGTGTGCTTCATTTATTGCCTGTGTGTGTACAACAAATGTTTTGCACTACCCTCTGATAAGCCTAACTGCTCAACCACACTACGACAAGAGAGCATTAGTATTATTTACCTTAGCGTCTGTTAAGCCTCTAGGGAATACCTGGACTCTGTGCACACTATATCTCATTTTATTTTTGTATATACAGAGCCAGCTTCATAAGACTTGACTCTGAGAGCTCTGCAGTCCTTACATGGCAATGACCCTACCAAGTAGTTGACAGCTAAAATAATTGAAGAATGCTGATCCTCTGTCCACCAGTAGTCTGAACCTTCCATGAGCCTGAGATCAGGAACCAACAATGATTTCAAGGTGGCAACAGCAATCAAAGTGAAGCCAATCAAGACAAACCAAGATGTAGTTACTATGCTCCCAACCTCCACTGAATAGCCAAATGTTAAGGACAGTCCTTCACAAACTCTGTAAAGGCAAACTACTTCGCAAGAGTCTTCAGAAGTAAGTATAGAGGGAAGACCAGGTGGCCAGCACCTGCCAAGGCTCTGTGAGCGGTGTCTCAGGAACCAGAAGAGTGGACAAATACATCCTCAAGGTCCACAGAAAACAGCGACATGAAGGAAAAGATGAGGATGTGTTCCTGATTTCATTTATTTGTAATACAGCAAAAAGAAGGAGACCATAGCCAAAATGCAAGACTGGATACTGAAATCTAAGGTCTTTCCATAGTTGCTCTCACAGACTCAGGAGAATCTGTCAGTGTAATATATCATACCCAGTCACTTTAACTAAAACTGAAACCAAACATTTCACCACATAAACATGAATATATGTCTACAAAGGTATGTCACCACTTCCTCTGGCAGGCATCATCATGACATCCATTACCCATGGCGACAGCAAACCTTAAGCGAGTATCTTTGTAATGAAGAAAGGGACTGGCACACTACTGAGCTATTGCTATTCTCCTGCCAAAGAACCGGGCCTAATGCTATTTGCCCAGAATGCCAACAAATTTAATGAAGATGAAAACCTCAATGACTTCTAACATCCTTTTGAAGAAATAGGCTTCCACAAGGATCAAGTCATTGAACTTCACATCAACAAAGCTCTCAAGCTAGTTGCTCCTCACCACAGGAGTGCAATACTACATCAGAAGTTGAGAAGGAAATGAAAAAATTGGAAAAGCCAGATCTCATACCAAATGTATCATGTTCTGTGCCGTGTGTATCTCCTTTATGATCTCTGCCAAGCTGAAAAAGCTACAGGCAGTAAGAATGTGAACCAATATGAAGCTGCCCAACAAAGCTTTTGATGGGAATGACATTTTAGACCAACAGGGAGTGACATCCTTGCTGACTTAAACAGAGCAAAATGTTTGAGGTGGATTTCAGGGTACCACCAACTGCTTCTTGACATCTCTACTCCTACATAATGACATTTCCCACATATTCTTTCCCAGGTTGACTCAGGGCCTTGAGCCACATAAAAAAAGGCATGCCATGCTCCTTCCAAGAATTGACCACTCTAGCATCCCTAACTGCAGCTATGCCCCTTTCCTTTATAGCATATAGACACTAGTAGTAAGTACATTTTCTTTTAATTGGAAATGGTGATACTCACCTTCCAGTTACGAAGACCTTTGCAAGGTTCAGCAGATCTGAAGACGCTGGCTAACTACTTTCTGATCGCCTCCCTGCCCTTCCCTACCAAAGTCCTGGAGAAAGCTATCAACAAATGACAGGCAAACCATCTAAACAACTACCACCTCCTCAACCCACCAAGTCAGGATTCAGGCCCCCCACAGCACCAAGACCACCCTCTTTGCCGCCATAGATGGTGGACAACTAATCATGGACAGGGGATACACTACATTTCTCATCCTATTATGGTTATGTGCCACGTTCAACACCTTTTCCCACCCCATCCTCGTTCCAAGCCTCCACAAGGGCTCACTCTCCACTGGATGTGCTCCTTCTTCACTAGACGAAACCAGTCAGTCAGCCTGGCTTTCTACAATGCTCTCCACACCAGCCTCATCTGCAGAGTACCTCAAGGATCATCTCTCAACCCCAGGCTTTTCAGCGCCTGCATGGCACTCCTTGCCACTGCTTGACAACATCATCTGAACACACAGAATCAACATCATCTCCTATGCCAATGACACTCAGCTCATTATTTCCCTCTTCAATGAAACATCTAGCACCAGCACCAACTTCACCTCCTGCATGTCCGACGTCATCAGATAGATGAAGACCAACTGTTTGAAACTCAAATCAGACAAAAGAGAAGTGCTACTGTTTGACAAGAATCCCTTTCTATGTAACATTACCTTGAGGTCAGCAGATCTTGGACTAACTCCCTGTCCAGCAAATCAAGTCAGGAACCTGGGTATAGTTGGAGATAAGCAACCCTCGATAACCAGTCACCTTCTCCTGTTTCTACACCCTAAAGATCCTCAAAAATATTTCGAATGGCTATCGATCAACTAATTCAGAACTGTCACCGAGGCACTAATAACCAGCAAATTTGACTAAGACAACACACTATGGGGGTCATTCCGACCCTGGCGGTCATAGACCGCCAGGGCCGGGGACCGCGGATGCACCGCCAACAGGCTGGCGGTGCATCCAGGCCAATTCTGACCGCGGCGGTAAAGCCGCGGTCAGAAAAGGGAAACCGGCGGTTTCCCGCTGGTTTTCCCCTGGCCTGAAGAATCCTCCATGGCGGCGCTGCAGGCAGCGCCGCCATGGGGATTCCGACCCCCTTCCCGCCAGCCTGGTTCTGGCGGTTTTGACCGCCAGAACCTGGCTGGCGGGAACGGGTGTCGTGGGGCCCCTGGGGGCCCCTGCAGTGCCCATGCCAATGGCATGGGCACTGCAGGGGCCCCCTAACAGGGCCCCACAAAGATTTTTAGTGTCTGCATAGCAGACACTGAAAATCGCGATGGGTGTAACTGCACCCGTCGCACCATTTCCACTCCGCCGGCTCCATTCGGAGCCGGCATCCTCTTGGAAGGGGGTTTCCCGCTGGGCGGGCGGGCGGGCGGCCTTCTGGCGGTCGCCCACCCGCCCAGCGGGAAACTCAGAATTACTGCGGCGGTCTTTTGACCGCGCTGCGTTATTCTGGCGGGGGAACTTTGGCGGGCGGTCTCCGCCGCCCGCCGAAGTCAGAATCACCCCCTATATCGGTATCACCGCCCAACTAGCCATACCAGTTCAGGTGTTATAAAATGCAGCGTTCAGACTCTCACTAAGGATCCCACCCCTCATACTCATCAGCTTGTACCTCAGAGACCACCGCTGGCTCCCTGCTCAAAAACATGTATTCTTAAAGCTCCTCACAGACACATACAAAGCCCTACACAATCTAGGTCCTTCTTACCTCAACAACCACATCAATTTTTACACCCCCACCAGAAACCTCTGGTTGGCTGGTCTCCTACTCACACACATCCCTTGCCTCTGCAAAGACAGAGCTGGTGGTCTCGCTTTGTTCTAGCTCTCTACCAAAGCCTGGAATGATGCCCCTCCCTACATCTCAGAGCCACCTCCTCAGTCCTTTAGTTTTGCAAGAAACTAAAGACATGGGTGGTCATTACAACCCTGGCGGACGGTGGTAAAGCTGCGGAAATACCGCAAACAGGCCGGCGGACAAAAAAAGGGAATTATGACCCTGGCGGAAACCGCCAACAAAGACAGCCACACACCGCCCGCCACTGCGGTACAGACAAGCAGCGCGGCGGTCACCGCCAACAGACAGGGGGCAGACAATGTACCGCCCACAGTATTACAACCCGCCAATCCGCCACCTTTTCCAGGGCGGATTCACTGTGGATAAAAACACGGCGGAAACTGCTTTTGCTATGGGAAAACGCTCACCTGAACATATCCCACGAGGAACGAGGACTCCATGGAGCCGGAACTCCAAATACTCCCTGCCCTTGTCTCTCTGCTCCTCTATGACCAACAGCTACATAGGCGCCGAAGACAACGGTGAGTACTGCACCTATGTGTTAGGGTTTGTACACAGCAAAGAGCATGTCCCCTCTCACTGCACTAGTGGGTTCTGTAATAGCTCCCTTTTAAACTTACTATTGAAAGCCTTTCTTGTTATCTCACCTTCCCCCCCCTAGGCTTCTGTGTATGTTGTTTAATGTGCTGTTTTGTTTACACATTGGGCCTTGCTTTTACCAAGGCTTCTTTAAAACACTCCTCCCTAGGCCATGTGTTAATCCAACTCATTTTCATAATAACTGAAACTCTGCACACCTTTCAAGAACATGTGCAGCATGTGAGGACCACACCCAGCTCTTCAAACCACACCCAGCTCTGCACACCTTCCAAGAACATGTGCAGCATGTGAGGACCACACCCAGCCCTTCAAACCACACCCAGCTCTTCGAACCACACCCAGCCCTGTCTATAAAAGGCATCCCCCGAGCCTCACCCAGTGCTTGTGCTCGTCTACCTCCCGCTTACCTGAGAACAGATCCCTCGGCGCTGGCACTTCTGCTCTTTACAGACTTTCTTTGACTTCAATGGGCGCAGCTGCTGGCTCTTCCTTCTTCCGGTTTCCGGTTCCTCCTTGCCTCAGCCTCTCTCCTACGAGTAACCTGCAAAAGAGAAAGAAGACAAGGTTAGACTGATCAGCATCTCTTGCCAGCAACAAGTAAGTGCAAAACTTTTTATTACCTGAGGGAGCTTTGACGGCAATTTCTGGATTCGTGTATAGACAGTTTGAGGCGAAGTGCCTTCCACGAGCATTGTGATTCAGGCTCTTTGTTGCAGGAGTATTTTGCGGAACTTTGTGAAGCGGACATTGTTTTTTTTCATGGAACTTTTGGGAATCGAACAGTGGAAACCATTGACAGCAAGGCAAACAGTAAATCAAGGACTTGCACAAATTACATGCTGTATTTTGATGTAAAAGTACAGTATTTGTTTTATAAAAGATTCTGGAAATATGGGAAAAGTGAGTCTGCTATTGGGAATTTAGGCTTTAGTTATATTATGATGAATGTTTGATATTGGTAATTCTGATAACGGTATTTGTTTAATGTTTTAGAAGCTTTACAGTAATAGAAAACACATCCCAGAGCAGTAACACATTCCAAACCTGGAAACTAGAGACCAGGATCCAAGAGGTACTTTTAGAAGAGAATTTCTAATAAATAAAGGGATAGTCAGGAACCCATTTAGGAATAGGTTGCACTTATCTGTTCTTTGTTTATGTTTCATTAGGCACCAGTTTCTACAGAAGTCAGAAAGGGCCGCAGATTTGTGCAGCACTTCAACAGTGGAAACGCAAGAACGGTGTTGTCTCTCTTTTTTATTTTATCCACTTCCCCCCTTCCCTTGAGCTTCTGTTCTTAGTGCACTGTTTTAAAAACTAGTGTGCTGGAACAAGCAGTTTCAGGGTGGGGTCGGATTGTCTTCAACCTCCATCAGAACTGAACAAGAACTCAGGTGAGCTGGGCTTTGACACTATGACACGGGGAGGGGGAGAGGCAAAAGTTAGGGGGACACCCACCAAACATCCCCACCCCCACCCTCGCATATTACAACATACACACCAATGCATTTACAAAAAATCACAGTAAGAACCCACAATCCCCCCGGAAGAATGACAGCACTAAACGAAAATCGGTCAAACAATGTAATGTGCCAATATACATGTCATCCAAAAATATACAGATATATATTTGAAAATCAGTCATAATTATATACAATACGAGAAGTAGTGCAGATATGTACATAACAATGTCCGTGCACCATCAGTCCAAAAATGCATGGGCGAGGCCCACAAACGATACCTGACCACAATCAGAGAGAACACTGCCGGGGCATCAGATAGAAATACTACAGGCACCTCAGGGGGAAGGGAAGGGGGGCCACCTCAGCCGGATGACTGCAAAGCCAGATCCACGACGGGGCTCCATGCCCATTTATGCCATCCTGGGGAGTGCAAAGCCACAATCTCTCAAGTCTCTACAGTGATTGGTTTGCCCACTGTGCCATCCTGGGAAGTGCAAAGCCACAGTCTCTCAAGTCTATACAGTGGTTGGTTTGCCCACTGTGCCATCCTGGGGAGTGCAAAGCCACAGTCTCTCAAGTCTCTACAGTGGTTGGTTTGCCCACTGTGCCATCCTGGGGAGTGCAAAGCCACAGTCTCTCAAGTCTATACAGTGGTTGGTTTGCCCACTGTGCCATCCTGGGGAGTGCAAAGCCACAGTCTCTCAAGTTGATGCAGGTCTCTACTGGTACTGGGGGGGACTGGTGCCCAGACTGGATGAGGCTCCCCGTGAAAGGTCTTGTCCTGTCACTGTCCCAGCTGCACATGGGATAAGGATGCCTGATGTGGCGGTCCATTCATTCCTACCCGGTGCTTGCCCTGTTCAGCGGTGCTTTGCCATAGCGGTCTTTGCCCTGTTCAGCGGTGCTTTGCCATGGCGGTCTTTGCCCTGTTCAGCGGTGCTTTGACATGGCGGTTCAGGACTGTTCAGCGGTGCTTTACCATGGCGGTCTTTGCCCTGTTCAGCGGTGCTTTGCCATGGGAGTCTTTGCCCTGTTCAGCGGTGCTTTGCCATGGCGGTCTTTGCCCTGTTCAGCGGTGCTTTGACATGGCGGTTCAGGACTGTTCAGCGGTGCTTTGCCATGGCGGTCTTTGCCCTGTTCAGCTGTGCTATGCCATGGCGGCTCAGGACTGTTCAGCGGTGCTTTGCCATGGCGGTCTTTGCCCTGTTCAGCGGTGCTTTGCCATGGCCGTCTTTGCCCTGTTCAGCGGTGCTTTGACATGGCGGTTCAGGACTGTTCAGCAGTGCTTTGCCATGGCAGTCTTTGCCCTGTTCAGCGGTGCTTTGACATGGCGGTTCAGGACTGTTCAGCGGTGCTTTGCCATGGCGGTCTTTGCCCTGTTCAGAGGTGCTTTGCCATGGCGGTCTTTGCCCTGTTCAGCGGTGCTTTGCCATGGCGGTCTTTGCCCTGTTCAGCGGTGCTTTGCCATGGCGGTCTTTGCACTGTTCAGCGGTGCTTTGACATGGCAGTTCAGGACTGTTCAGCGGTGCTTTGCTATGGCGGTCTTTGCCCTGTTCAGCAGTGCTTTGACATGGCGGTCTTTGCCCTGTTCAGCGGTGCTTTGCCATGGCGGTCTTTGCCCTGTTCAGCTGTGCTTTGCCATGGCAGTCTTTGCCCTGTTCAGCGGTGCTTTGACATGGCGGTTCTGATAAGGACATTGGTGTGTGGCATGATGTTCTCTACATTGGACATTGGTGTGTGGCATGACGTTTCATCATTGCTCAGCAGGGCTGCGGCAGCCGGGGCCCTCCAGGGCACTGACTCCGGCGGTGGTCTCCGGACCAGTGACGATATTTGGGCCCTCCTGGGCTGTGACTCTGGTGGTGATCTCTGGACCAGTGAAGATACTTGGGCCCTCCTGGGCACTGACTCCGGCGGTGGTCTCCTGACCAGTGACGATACTTGGGCCCTCCTGGGCTGTGACTCTGGCGGTGGTCTCCTGACCAGTGACGATACTTGGGCCCTCCTGGGCTGTGACTCTGGCGGTGGTCTCTGGACCAGTGACGATACTTGGGCCATCCTGGGCACTGACACCGGCGGTGGTCTCCTGACCAGTGACGATACTTGGGCCCTCCTGGGCTGTGACTCTGGCGGTGGTCTCCTGACTAGTGACAATACTTGGGCCCTCCTGGGCTGTGACTCTGGCGGTGGTCTCCTGACCAGTGACGATACTTGGGCCCTCCTGGGCTGTGACTCTGGCGGTGGTCTCTGGACCAGTGACGATACTTGGGCCCTCCTGGGCTGTGACTCTGGCGGTGGTCTCCTGACCAGTGACGATGGTGCTGGCGGTTGTGTCTCGACCGCCGGAAATGATGGCGCACTTCTCCGCCGTGACACAAACAACAGGCTGGGCAGACTTCCTCTGGCCCTTCCCCACCTTTGGTGGAGTCACAGCTGACTCTCCAATCCCCTTAGAACCCATGTCAGTTGTTTTCCCACCAGGAGTCTTAACACGGTCCCGTCGTCCACTCTCCAATTTTAGAGCCTTTACAGGGGGTGGGCCGCCAGTGCCTTGGCTCCAGGTCCTCCTTCCTGCCCTGGTGGCCGGTGCACTCCACAAACCTTGAACAGCCACCACTGGTATTGGAGGCTTTTTGGCTGAGGCACTACGACGGGACTGATGAATTGGAGGGGGGGGTGTGGGGGCAAAAAGGTCAACTTTACAGAGGGACAGTTTCTGACGAACACTGGGATGGGTAGCTGGAGGTGGTCTGGGAGTGGAGGAAGAGGAGGTGGTTGTCGGAGGTGTCACTTTAGCTGTTTTGGGTGCAGGTGCAGGTACTGGAGGCTGTTGTAAGGTGGATGGATGTTGGGTGAGTGACTTCCGTCAGCGCGGCGGCCGCTCCTCTCCACCCGCATGCAACTGGCATCCAGTTGATGGCCCCGGACCAGGGGGGAAGACACCCTGTCTGTGTCGCCCCCACCTATTGACCACAATAGCTAGGCAATGACACCCATCTCATGGTGCCTTAACCACACCGCTGCAGTGTGGGGGGCACAGATGGTGCCGCCACCACAAGGGAGCCCACATCGTTGAACGAGTCTGTGTCGCTGCTTGGTGATCCGGTGGCCAACGTGAAGCTCCCCTCGCCCTCCGTCCCACTGGTGCATTCAGAGTCTGTGGTGTGGCCCTCCATGGCCATGTGGGATGCAGCTCCCTCGTGCTCCGGTGCCACTGTACCGCCACCTGTTGATGCTGATGTACAAAAGGACAGGGAGAGCAGAAAAAAGGGGGGAGACAGAAGAAAGAGAGTTTTAGTGCATGGCATACTGCTACCGTTGGCGGACAAGACAAACGCAGCAGCCCCCTGCATTACGCCGTACTCCTGCCCTCTGCACATGCAATTTCTGGGATATGGCCTATATGGCAATGGTGGACATCTGCGCACATGGATGCCACAGGGGCAACTATACCTCGACTTGGCACTCTGCTGAGGTGGGGTAGAGTGCCACATGGCCTACATTACGGAGGGGCCTTGCCTACCTAACTCGCTCTGGCCTAGGGACACCCACAGCCCACCTCCCCCACCCAGACACCTCCACTACACGCAAAGTCCGCAGAATGAGGTTGTACTCACCCCCTTGTGTCTGCTGTGATGCCCTCAAGTGCCCATCCAACTCTGGGTAGGCCACCACCAGGATCTGGAACATCAGGGGGGTCATGGCGCGACGGGCACCCCTCCCACGTTGGGAGGCCATCCCCAGCTGAGCCTCCGCCGTCTTCTTGCTGCAGCGGCGAATGTCCTCCCATCTCTTACGGCAGTGGGTGCCCCGTCTCTGGTGGGCCCCCAGGGTCCGGACCTCCTTGGCGATGGCACACCAAATGTCCCTCTTCTGGTGGGCGCTGACCTACATGACATGCACAAGGGAAGAGGAACAGTCATTACCAACTGCACCGTCGTTGTGAGTGCCCCCCTCCCTACTCTGGCCATTTGGCCCATTCATTCCCATGCATTAATGTTCTATGAACTCTGCCCCCTTCCCTCTTCCAACCAGCCCTCTCCACCCAGGCCTAGCCCATACAACTTGCTCCCTGTGTACTAACCTGTTGGTCTGGAGGACCGTAGAGTAGCATGTACTGGGGGAGGACCCCGTCTACCAGTTTCTCCAACTCATGTGCAGTGAAGGCAGGGGCCCTTTCGCCAGACGCATCAGCCATCGTCGCTTCCAGACCGAGGTCACAGCAGCACTTGCAGTGTAGGTCCTCTCTTGTCGAAGGCCAGGTATCTGGTGATTGAACAGATAGAAAATGGCGGTGACGTCCGCGGCGGTGGCGTCCGCGGCGGAGCGCATCATCACCGCCAGCGCACCTGTTCATTGGCTCCTGGGACCCATAGGGTCCAATGTTAACCAATGTAGCATTGTGCCGCGGTCTACGACCGCCTACCACGATGGTGTGCAACGCCATCGCAGTTACCCCACAATCCCATTGTCCCACTTTAGAGGTCAGACAGCCGCCACTTCAGGGGCCCACATGGCTTCATTTACTACTGCATCACACATAGCTAGGCCTACACTTAACACACATACAGGAAGGGTTTTGTGAGTGGTGTAGTCTTGTGTGTAACTGTGGGTACATGCCTGGAGGAATAATGACTGGTTCTTCGCTGTTGTCCTTCGTAGGCACCGTCAGCTGGGACATATGAGAAGATGGAGGAATCCTCAGGTGTACCGACCGCTGGTGGACCTGTTGATAATGGAAGAGAGACATGTCATCGTAACCTACCGGTTTGACCGTGCCACAATCCAGGAACTATGTACCCAGTTGGAGCCAGACCTGATGTCACCAATCCGCCATCCGACTGGAATCCCCCCTGAAGTGCAGGTGCTGTCAGTGCTCCATTTCCTTGCAAGTGGCTCTTTTCAGACAACAGTGGCCATGGCATCAGGGATGTCCCAGCCTATGTTTTCCAACGTGTTGTCCAGAGTGTTGTCTGCCCTGCTGAAACACGTAAGGAGATACATCATTTTCCCTCAGGTGGTGGATTTGCCTACAGTGAAAGGTGACTTCTATGCCCTTGGACATATCCCCAACGTCATAGGTGCCATTGATAGGACCCATGTAGCTCTGGTCCCCCCCACAGGAGTGAACAGGTGTACAGGAACCGGAAGAGTTATCATTCGATGAATGTACAGATGGTCTGTTTGGCAGACCAGTACATCTCGCAGGTAAATGCTATGTTCCCTGGCTCAGTGCATGACGCCTACATCCTGCGGAATAGCAGCATCCCTGATATAATGGGTCAACTCCAGAGGCACCGTGTATGGCTATTGGGGGACACTGGTTACCCCAACCTGTCCTGGCTATTGACCCCCGTGAGGAATCCCAGGACCAGGGCAGAGGAACACTACAATGAGGCCCATGGACTGACTAGGAGGGTGATCGAACGCACCTTCGGCCTCCTGAAGGCCAGGTTCAGGTGCCTCCATATGACAGGTGGATCCCTATTCTACTCACCGAAGAAGGTGTGCGACATCATCATCGCCTGCTCCATGCTCCATAATTTGGCTTTGCGACGCCAGGTGCCTTTTTTGCAGGAGGATGATCCAGATGACGGTATTGTAGCAGCTGTGTAGTCTGTGGAGCCTGTGGACAGTGATGAGGATGAAGCTGAGGAAGAAGACAACCACAACAGGGAGTCAGTCATACAGCAATATTTCCAGTGAGACACAGGTGAGAACATTTTCATTTTTAGCATTACATTAACTTTCACACGTCTACCTCTATCCTGTTTCTCGATTTGAATCACTATTTGGTAACTGAGTTGTACCCTTCCATTACGGTTTTACAGGTGTGGTTACCTACGTGTCAACTGCTTGCATCCTTCAAGGGCTTGTGATGTGTGACATAGGTATGTTAGCTTTACAATGGTAAACCCATTATGACACTGTGATTGACAATACATTTTTACTAAATCACAGACTGACTCCAGATTGTTTTGTGTTTCAAGGGTGTTTATTGAAGTGCTCAGAAATGGGACGGGGATGTGAAATGAGAATGGGTGATGGCGGAGGAATGTCCATGGCAGAGTCCAGTCTATTAGTCTCACAGGTGCACTGCCCTTCTGGGCATAGGAAGTGGAGCTGGGGCAGTTTAAGTATGGACAGGGTAACAAAGTGGGACAGTGGTAGGACAATCAGGGTGGTCTCATTTCCTGGAAGGGGTCTTGCCATCTTGCTCTGTCCTGTTCCTGGATCTCAGGGACCGCTTGCGTGGTGGTTGTTCGTCTGCAGGGGGTGGGGTGCTGGTGTGGTGGTCCTGTGGCGGGGCGTCCTGTCCACTAGCGCCAGCGGAGGTGGTGGGCTGTTCTTCGTCCTGGCTAGTGTCAGGGGCCCCTTGAAGTGCCACGGTGTCCCTCAAGGTCTGCTGTATGTCCTTCAGCCCCCCTACGATGGTGCCCAGGGCAGAGCTGATGGTCCTGAGCTCCTCCCTGAACCCCAAATACAGTTCATCCTGCAGGCGCAGGGTCTCCTGCAACTTGTCCAGGACCGTCGCCATCGTCTCCTGGGAGTGGTGGTATGCTCCCATGATGGAGGATAGGGCCTCGTGGAGAGTGGGTTCCCTTGGCCTGTCCACCCCCTGTCGCACAGCAGCCCTCCCAGTTCCCCTGTGTTCCTGTGCCTCCGTCCCCTGGACCGTGTGCCCACTACCACTGCCCCCAGGTCCCTGTTGTTGTTGGGGTGGTGGGTTACCCTGGGTGCGCTGTAGTGGTGGACACACCGCTGATTGACCTGTCCTGGGTAGGGAGGTTTGGGCCTGCTTGGTGGGTGCTGTGCTGGTGTTACCAGAGGGTGGAAGGTCGGTGTGGGGCTGTGCCTGTGCAAGGGGAACCAACTGTCCCGAGGCCCACGATGGTCCGGACTGGTCATCAGGATCCAGTAGCTGTGGGCCTCTTCTGGGGGTGGAGTGGTGTTGTCTGGACCCTCTGGTGTGGTAACGCTTCTTCGGGTTCCTGCAGGGGCATAAGAGCATGATTATTGCATGTGTGTGTGTAATGGTGTGCAATGGGTGGGTGTTTGTGTACCCCAGTGCAAGCATTCCTGTGTGTGGGGTTGTGTGGTGATGGTTGGGGGGGTGTACTGGGTACGTGCAGTGGGCATGCTTTAGTGAGGGGTGTCCATGCTTAGTTGTGTCATGCAGGGCTTGGGGTTGGGATGTGTGGTTTGTGTCATGGGTACATTAGTGAGAAGTTGTAGTGATAGGGGAGGGGGTGAGGGTGGGGGTGTGTGATAGCATGCAGGTAGGGTGGGGGATATGATAGTTAAGAATTGACTTACCAGTGTCCCATCCTCCACCGACTCCTGCGAGGACCTCAGGATGCAAGATGGTCAAGACTTGCTCCTCCCATGTTGTTAGTTGTGGGGGAGGAGGTGGGGGTCCGCCGCCAGTCCGCTGTACCGCGATGTTGTGCCTGGAGACCGCTGAACGCACCTTCCCCCGTAGGTCGTTCCACCTCTTCCTGATGTCCTCCCTATTTCTTGGGTGCTGTCCCACTGCGTTGACCCTGTCGACTATTCTGCGCCACAACTCCATCTTCCTGGCTATTGATGTGTGTTGTACCTGTGAGCCAAATAGCTGTGGCTCTACCCAGACGATTTCCTCCACCATGACCCTGAGCTCCTCCTCGGAGAAGCGGGGGTGTCTTTGGCGTGACATGGGGTGGTGTGGGTGATGTGTGGGGTGGTGTATGTGGTGATGGTTGTGGTGAGTGTAGTTGTGTGGTGTTTTGTGCGTGGATGTTGTGTAGGTGATGGTGTTGTGTGCCTCTGTGTAGTGGGGTTGTCTATTCTGTGCTCTCTCTCTGTCGCCTTCGTCTCTACTTTTTGGTCGTAGGGGTTTGTGGGTGATATGTGTGTGTGTTATATTGTAATGGGTGTGTGGGTGTGTTGTTTGTATGTGTGTCAGGTGTGTGTATTTGTAATTGTCCAATGTGGCGGTGTTTTGTTGAAGTGTGTGTATTTTGAGCGCGGCGGTGTGTACCGCCAATGGAATACCACGGTTGAAAGACCGCCGCGTGGATTCATGGGTCGTAATAGCATGGGCGTGTTTCTGTTGGCGTGGAGGTGGAGGATTTGTTTCCGCCAGTTTATCACTGACCTTTGGTGTGGCGGTCTTGTGTGGGTGTCTGAATTTCGGCGGATTCCAAGATGTGTGTCATAATAGCTGTGGCGTAATGCCGCTGCGGCGGTGTATTGGCGGTCTTCTGCGCGGCGGTAAGCGCCTTTTACCGCCAATGTGGTAATGACCCCCATGGCTCTTTACTAAGACCACCAACTTGACCACAACAGTCTCCTACTTATCTAGCACCTGGATACCCTCCTGGGTGAGACATGAGCTCTACAACTACTCATAACACAACAACAGGGCTCTGAATCAAAACTCCTGCAAATTGAAAAAGAGGCCTTGTCCATTAGAACAGGATATGCTCATTTTCATTTGCACTTATATTGACATGAATTCATAGTGACAACAGACCACAAACCTCTAGTTCACCTGTTCCAGGGTACGGCACTGCTTAATCTTCCGCATGTTGAGAAGTGGACCCTTCAGCTGCAAAGGTGCCAGTTTGTTGGATACTCAGAATTGGAGCAGATACCCCTGCTAGGCGACCAGTGCAGCAACCCTGCGGCCAACCCCTCTCCACTCAATGCAAAAAGCTGTGCACAGTGTGGGTTTGGCTGCCTCCAGGTGGGTTGACTATAGGGCCTGCAACCAACCTCGCAGCATGGGGGTTGGCTGTCTGAGGGGGGTTGAAAGCAGGACCTGGTCACAAGCCAGACACCATGGCCAACTCCCCGGCACTTACTGCTGTGTACGGCCTTTGGCCGTGTGCAGCATGGGGTTGGCTGCCTACAGGGAAGTTCGCCCCCTGCAGCCAACCTCACAGCATGGGAATGGCTGCCTGCCGGGGGTTGGAAGGAGAGCCTGGCCACACGTGTTTTCCTAATGCAATTTCCCATATGGATTTTAGACATAGCTACAGCCCGAACCGCTGGATGACATTACACCAAATTTGGCAGAAAGCTGGTTCTTGGCCCAGAAAGAGCCATAGTTGTGGAGATCAAGAATGCCTTTTGAAGGTGTTTGTTTGTGTGGGCATGAGTTAGAAAACAAGTTACATCAAATGTTCAAGAAAAGCAAACATTTCTCTTCATTCAGAAAAGAACCATCTAAATCTAGTTGTTCATCAAGGCAGAAGGTTCCATTTCGGGCAGCCTCTATAAGACAACAACACTTGGACCAGGGTTTCAAGTTCCAAGGAAAGTCTACTGGACTTCGTTCTTCTGAGAGACTGACCCCACTACTAAGGAACAGCCCTCCTGACTATACCAGAGACTGGGAATCTGATGGCCCAGTGGTACAGGTTGGAGGACATATTCACGGTTCTACCCAGAGTGGCAGAGTTTAACTTTAGATGTGGGTTCTGGACATAATCAAGAACAGTTACAAGATAGAATTTCAAGCTCATCCTCAATTCTTAGGGACCATGCTTATGCCTGTATTGAAGTGCCGAACCAAGAAAAAAGGCAATTCTGAGGGAACCAGTGCCTTGTGAAGACGGGAGCAATCATTCCCGTCAGGAAATCAGAATAATTAATGAGTGTATTACATAATCTTTCTAGTTCCAGAGTTCACAAGAGCTTATTGATTGGTCATAGATCTCAAGAGAGTGAAATGTTTCGTCCAAGACATTCAGTTCAATTAAACTCTACACAGAATTATACTGTTGATCCCACTGTATCATTTTTGCACATAAATATAGCATATTATCACCAGAGATATCTGCTTTTTTGTGTGCATGGTCTTCATTGGCAGTTCAGGGTACTTCTGTTGGTCTGAGGTCTGCTCCAGATGTATTCACAACGGTAGTAGCTCCGATTCTTGTCATTCTCAAATGAAAAAAATGCAAGATTGCAGACAGTAGAGAGCTATGAGCCTGGGTTTTAAAATCACATTTGGTAATGAACTTTAAGAGGCATGCTTAGCTATGTAAATAAAAAAAATATTTCCTCTTATTACTGGGTTTCTATGTTTCATGTCTAGTTTTCTGTTACAAAAGACTTACATTTGTAATGAAAACAGAAACCAGAAACCAGAAGGGGATTGGACTGGAAGACAATGGCGGTGGTCACTCTTTGTTGAGCTATGCCTGCCAAGGTCCTGTATCTTACATCATCCTGAAGAGATCCTGGCTGATTGTGGCAGGGTGCCGACTGGGAGTTGGTCTCCCCCCCGGTCGATAAGAGCAGGCCACAGAAGACTTGGAGGCACGCTGCAAGGCCGACGTGGCAGCTGCGCTGCAAGGCCAACACGGCAGCCGCACTGCAGCGGTGTGGTTAAGGCACCATGAGATGGGTGTCATGGCCTAGCTATTGTGGTCAATAGGTGGTGGCGACACAGACAGGGTGTCCTCCCCCCTGGTCCGGGGCCATCAACTGGACGCCAGTTGCATGCGGGTGGAGAGGAGCGGCCGCCGCGCTCATGGCCAAGTATGGCATGCCAGCCCACTGGGGACATAACAGGTGACAAATCGGAAGCACCATTCCTGGGCTGAGGTGCAGACCCCCACCCCCAGTGGCAGACTCCCAACCCTGGGGGCTGGGAGCCAGCTGCGGAAGGCCTGAAGGCAGAGCCGCAAGGACAATGTAGTAATTGTGCAGGAGAGGTGTGGCAGAGACCCCAAGTGACAGGGCGTTGCGACCATTTCATTGCAGCCATGAGCCGAGGTGTGGTGCACACAAGGTACCTTCTCCACAGGTCCGGAGGCAAGAGCTGGACCCTGGTTGTTCGTACTGAAGCCCATTTTGGGCAGAGAAGTCAGCAGGGTGTGGCCGAGGATGGCCTGCCAGCTCCTGGCCCCCCGGGGGAAACATCAGGCAGTGCATTGGAGGTACCATTTCTAGGCTGTAGTGGCTGGAGTCTGAGGAGGAGGACACCAAGGGCATTTTCAGGGCCCTGAAGAATACTGTTGGCCCTGTGTGGGGCCACATAGGTGGCCAAATCCCTCTGGAGACCAATGAAAGTCTTGGGTTGGGGGCCACCGGATGGCTGCAGCAGGAGGGGAGTGAAGGCACATGCCTGGGCTGTGGGCACCCAGCAGTCAGATTGGACTCAGCTGGCCATATCCTGCTGCTCCTGTTGGAAGAGAGACCTGCTGGTGGCCCCCCTCAGGAGACACTGGTAAGACTAGGTCGCTGTGTGAAATGGCAGGTGGTGAAACCACTCCATGCAATCTTTATTGAGGCACGAACCTAAGGCATATCGCCCATTGATCTTTGGCAAACAAACATAATTCTGATTTATAAGCAGGGTAAAGACCAAGAATTAAGCTCCTTTTATCTGCTGACCTCTCTCCTTAATATCAACAGCAAGGTCCTGGCGAAGGTCTTGGCAAACCGCCTGCTGACGGTGAGCCATACTATCATGGCACCAGACTAACTGGGGTTCATGCCCTACAGGTCTAGCAGACATAAACTTAGACGTCTCTTCAGAAGTTTAGGCCTGAGGCTGGCTGGGGTAACCAGCGACACCCCTTGCACTGGACACCGCAAAGGCATTTGACTCATTGGAATGACCACATGTTATGGCTCTACTTGACAGAATTGGATTTAGCCTATCCTTCCAAGCCTGGGTTCCATTATTATACACCAGCCCCACAGCATGTGTCAGGGTTAACAATACGCTTTCTGCAAGGTCTACATTTGAGAGGGAAATGAGGCAGGGCTGCCTGCTGTCCCTGCTCTTCTTTGCAACAGACATGGAACTGGTGGTGACCTGGAGTTGCAGAGAAGTCCTGATGCGGGGTCTCTGCTGAGAATATGAGTGGGAGGACGATGTCTTGCTGTATGCAGATGACATCCTTCTATATCTGGCTGAGCCAGAGGCATAGATTGTGAGGATACTAGACATCTTTGACATTTTTGGCGCTCAATCTGGGTTACATATTAAGTGGGACAAATCTTGTCTCTACCCGCTTGCAGGATGGTTGCCCAGAGACACCTGGAGCTGTCCGGTTTTAGTTTTGTGGCAAGGATTCAGGTATCTGGGCATCTACATCATTCGCGATCGCCAGCTATTCTACAGTAATAACCAGGGCAGGTTGCTGGGGGACTATGGGAGAGACAAAGGTCGATGCTGTAAACTACCATTTTCACTGCTAGGGCATGCAGCACTCTACAAAATGATTTACTTACCCACATTTTTATATACCCTTCAGAACTTCCTGTTTGAGGTCCCGGACAGTTTCTTTAAACAAGTGGCGGCCACAACGAGACTGCTATTGTCGAATGGCGGAACAGCCAGGAAAGTGATGTCGTCCTTGTCTGGAATGGTTTTTAATGGGGTTATCACCCTCCCGGATCTCCATCTATATTACTGGGCAGCACAGTTAGTGGTTGTCAACGATTGGTTGTTTGCGGACCAGAGGGAGCCCTCTGTGGCAGCAGATAGGAGAACAGTGGCACCGGGGAGTTACATTAAGCAAATATATGGCAAAGGATGTTTGACACAGTTCCCCCTCCCATGGCAATCAGAGCTTGGAGAAGGACCACAAAGTGTATCGGCTGGCAGGGTATCCTCGCCTTGGAAACCCCCATTCTGAAAGGCTGACGCACTGGTGACATTACAAGGAGTTGAGGAGGGGGATCAACTGGTGACTCCTGGGGATCTCGAAGCTTGGGGCTGTATGGTCTAAGAGGGTCCTGATCCCTTTGAGCCACTTCCAGCAAAATATGAATTATCGGGGAGTCAATACTTGTGGTACATTCAAATTCAGCACCTCATCAGAGGATGTATAGGTCAGTCCGAGGAGCTCCCGGAGAAGAGCCTCCTGAAGTTTAGAGTGGTCTACGCCCCTGTACAAAGACACGCCCTATTGGCAGTATTAACACCATGTGGACCAAGAGTACCCCACTGCTCCAGGCCCTCAGAGACAAGTGGGAGACTGGCTTGAGGATGATGAGTGGGGGGAGGCCTGCCGCTGCCCTGTGGAGGTAGCGATCCCAGTGAACTTTAGGTTAGTCCAACACAAAATCCTTCATACTATAAATAGATGCCCATCTGACAGATGCTCGAGGGGCTGCTCATTGCGAGGCACACTGATTCATACAATATGGGAGTGTCTTAGGCTATGGCCCTTCCGGGTAGGTGAAGGGAGCAGAGGGACCTGGGTCATCGACATCACTCTTGATCTCAGACCGAAACTAAACATGCTAGGCGTTTGGGGTGATCACTGGACAAATACAACCATCTATTCTTTATGGTGGCCATAATGGTGGCTAGGTGCGAATTGATCTGAAAATGGAACAGTGCCGGGGCTTGAAATGGACTGCTGTATGAGAGCAGAACAACACATTTCCAAGCACAGTCCTCTCCAGACAAGTTTGAGAAAAGTTGGGGTGCTTGGAGGGCTCAATGAGACAACATTGACTGATACTCTGCGGTGGTGGCGTTGGCCTGTTGCAGTGAGCAGCCAACAGGGCATTTCCCACAGGAGAGCAGCAGGATCGAGGGACTGGGCAACCAGCCAGGAACCTGTGGGTCGAGGCCTAAGACCACAAACTAGAGACCAATATGAAATATTGAAATGAAAGTGTAGATTTGGTTGCCATGTGATACCTAAGTGGGATGGGAAAGTGGGGGGAGGGTGAGCGGGTTAGAGAGATGTTGGAGTTTGTTTTGAAATCTACCTTAAAACTCAATAAAATGTTTGTGAAAAAAACAGAAATCTGATACAGTGACACTTACAGGCATTGAAGCTGTCCCTTTCCCAGTGCTAATTAACAGTGATGGAAATGGAAAAAAGTATTCAGGGAACCCATAAATTGGGGTTCAAGGTGTGGCAGCAGAAAAGGGGTGGAGCCACGACGGCAGATTCTTGAAAAGTGGAACCTGACAGTCAGCTCATTCATTTATTTTCTAAAACCTCTGCCACAAAAAAATTGGCAATAATGACAAATGTGACAGTAAATCTGTTGTGGTATAATCGGTCACAAACTGGCTGCATTTTAAAATATCATATGGAGTTAAGGCACCAACTATAGAGATCTTTGTGTGCCCAGAAATTTTCAGGTGATAACAATGGTAAGATAACTCTAGGGGTGAATGCACTTGCTAGATAGAGCTGTGTTTTGTCTAGTCACTTTTGACCCATAAAGTACCATAAAGAGTTAATGTTCCTGCAACAAAGCACATTGTGTAACATGCAAATCACAGATTTGTATATTCTCTAGATAGGTAAGTCAGTAACTGCTTTTGACACAGAGAACATTTTGTTACTTGTGTTTCATGAGTTGCAGTCACAGTGAACTATGTACCAGCATCAGAAAGCTACAAGCAAACTTGAAGACATAGGCTTAGGACCTTGTTTTTTCCTCATTCTGTTGTTATTTTTAAGTTTCTAAAAAGTTTCTATTGGTTATTAATATAGTTTTATCGGCGCAGACAAGCCCCAAACATTGCATTACATTTTGAATTCTAGCTTTGAGTTTCTCTTGGCCATGCACTCTTAACATATAGGGCCATATGTACAAACACATTTTCTCATAGACACCTACATCTGGCCCATAATGCCTAGTAGTGTGGATTCCTCCACCTTGTAACACTCATTTTCTTATTTAACACTTCCTGTACATTGATTTACACACTTGTATGATTTATTGTTTTTGTATAAAGTGTGTGTGATGTAAAGCACCCTCATACCATACATTGGTATGAATACAGCTATGAAAGAATTAAATACAAAAATCAATTAGTTGGTGTTATTTAAGGTATTCATACAGTGCATGAATCTCTTATAAACAGGGGTTAAACAAAACATGTCTCTAAATCTTAGTTCCTCTTAAGTATTTGTGGAGGGATAACAAGCAGTGTAGTGTCTCTTAAGTATTTGTGGAGGGATAACAAGCAGTGTGCCTTTCTCGCCCTCTATTACTTTGTCATTTAGGTGCTGGGCTCCAGACAGCTCCGGGCCAAGATGATTATCATACAAAAAGGACTGATGGCCTTCTATATTAGGCCTTTGTTTTGGGCCCAGGTGAAAGTGAAAATAAGAATGCCCACTCATGACCAGGAGGTGACTGCTCCAAACGGAAAATAGGCAACGTTCAGGCTCTGCTGAATGTGTCTCAAACCCAGCAAATTACACTTGGAGAAATTCACTATATTTCAGTAGGGCCAGCCTGGATCTACCTCGATAATAGCTACTGGTGCCCGAATTCGGTTGGATCCACCTCACTTCTTGCACTGCTTTTAAGTATAGAGATAGAGCAAGAGTTTTGACAGTGCCCACATCTGCTTGCTTTTAGTACTGGTGTGCAGTTCAAAACAATATTTTTGACCAGTGCTTAATCTGTAAAAGAGAAAGTGCTGGGACTCTAGAGTTTTTTATCAGACACCTGCTGCTGGCACTGCCAAGTGTCAGGGTTACCAAATACCAAGCCACTTTCATCCTCAACCATACACTGCCTGCCCCTTTATCTAACCTTTTAATCCCTGCTTTCTCCCTTAGTCTCTTTTTTCCATTTCCATTCCTCTTTCTTTCCCCCTTTTCTGCCTTTGTCTCTTTCGTTCTGGATCAAATGGGCAAAAATGTCCAGATCTTCAAACAGAAGTGGTGATGAGTCCCACCTGCAACCACAGGATCAAATAAAGCACTGCCTTTTGCAGACTTCCCCTTCCACGTGTGGAAGTATTAAACATCAGCATATATTTGAGAACAAAGCAAAGGAAGTACATTTTCATTTCACAGCCCATCCACCGCCTTCTACTGCATGTTACAAATCTAGTGTCCATATAGAGACATGAATCTCCACATACATGGGTCTTCAGGGGGCAAGGTGCCCCCCCCCCTCCAGATATAGGTACAGCCTGGTGTGCAGGCTCAGTGCAGCGTAACACAATGGCTGCCATAGCGTTACGCTGCCTGCACTTGTACGCCTGCAGCCCCTGCGAAAAACAGTCCAGGACGTCCCCCCTGAAAAGATTTCTGCAGACGCCCATGTTCCATGTCCACATTTGACTCAAATGATCAAAGAGTGCTTATTTTCGTGAAGAGGGCTAAACAATGTTTTTAAGTCAAAATCGAATAGTGATGAGGGATTTGTATTTCTTTGTGCTTAGGAAAAATATGCACTCCTTTCATTACAAGTGAAATGTTTTGTTGGAGCTGTGAAAGTACCTAATTTTAGTCACAAATGAAAGGCATCTTGTGGACCATACCGAAACCTACAGCGGGCTTACAGCTAGCCCGCTGCTTCCGTTGTTTTTTTTTCTTGTCATTCTTATTTATATGCTTCTTATTCAATCTCTTTCCTTCCTTTTTGTGTTTGTTCATCCCGAAGCATAGCTTTTTTACCATTCATTTAATTGGATGCCCTGTATTCTTCCACTGCTCACATGCAGAGAAGTGCTTTTTAGGTCGAGCACGCCAGCGCTTTGGCCTTTTGTAAGTATTGTGGGCTTTTAACCAAGCCCACCGCATACCAATCACTTTTACTCGTTCTTGGGCTTGCATTTAAAAAATCCTTTATCATCATTGGTAAATGCTTTACGTTTGCCCCTCCTTGGTACTGCTTTGTTACTGCCTTGCAGACTGCCCTTGTTACATGGAGAATTGCACGATTGCCGATACATTTGACTGCAAGCACACTTCTTTATCTCCTTCGCGCTCATGCTGGACATGACGCTTTGAATTGGCTCACTTATGTCAACTGTTTTACTTTTCATTTTCAATTTATATGGCAAAAAACATCCAGTTAGGAATTTGCAACACTAATAACTCTAACTCAAGCGAATGCAAGACCCATTGCATTGCAAATGCTTGTTTAAATTTCTTCCACACTCAGTGATAGTGTTTCGGTTTGCTTGCTCTCTCCCTATTTGCTGCTTCCTCCCAACGCCATGCTCTCTCGTCCTCCCACCCCCATGTCACCCTTTGCTTCCACCACCCAGGGTTTTCATATTCTTTATTTTCTCACGCTGCCTAACCTTAAGACCTCCTGCAGCTTCCCTGCCAACTTTCTATTGCCCCAGTGTTACCTTCTCTTCCACTTGCTCCCCCCTATATTTTGCCCCCATCCAGCCCTGCCACGTTTTCCATGTCAATGCGTGATGTACTGCTGCAGTTTAGGTTTTTTTCTTTTAATTCTGGGACTTGTAGTCATGTTTATTCCATTATAAAACAGGACTACAAGTTCCAGAATGTAAAGAATAAAATCTGGACTTGAGGAGCACATCGCGCAAGGGCCTGGGAAACTTGACAGCTATGCTCATCCTTTCCAACGCAAAACTTGCTTTTAATTTTTTTCAGAGAGCCCAGCAGCTACCATTTTCTGCTGGGTTACTAAGTTTACAATAAAGTGCTTTTGCACAAAACATTTTTTATAATGTTCCTAGTGGCGTCTGCCATTTTAGAACAATCAATAAAAAAATAAAATGGTGGCCATGTCATGTCATTGTAGTGTTGCGCTCGTGATGAAACCCCTCCTTGTTTGGTACTATGTTGTGGCCCGCAGGTCACGTGCAAATAGGTAATAAATGAGGTGTGGCAAGCGGGTGTGGTTAGTTAGGCGGGAATCCTGAGTAGCGATAACCACGACCACTGGGTCATCGCTCTAAAACAAATGCGCACTGTGTGGTCTGTTATGAGCGGCGCAGTGAGATAAAGAATACCCACATACTCAAATATAATATTGTGCCACCAGACCCAACACTGGTGACGAGGGAGTTTCACCCACTAACCTGAAATCGGCAAGACGACCGCTTGCTACACCACATAGTGCGCGGTGCTCGTGCCTCGTCCTCCGCTGCCGCCCGGCTCCCAGTCAACAGCTGTAACCAAGAGGCCCCTATGTTCGGGTCTCGAGCCTCTCCAAACTCTGGTGAGACCATGCTGGTCACGCCCCTCCTTTGCTGTGCCGGGTATTCAAAGAAAGAGGCACTCAGACACTGAACGTTTGCTGGCCAAGCCCCCCTTTCTTTCTTAAAGGCACAGTGAATCTTTACACCGGAGGCGCTGGCACATAATTGTAGGGAGCCCTGCAAGGTTGGTCCACCCTCACAGGCCACCAGGCACATACCCCCTGTGCTGCAGTACCCTCAGAACAAAAGGAGGGGCCACTGAAAAGATTTTTGGCCACACAAGAGAAGGACAGTCAGCCACTAGGCACACGGCAGCCACACGATGAACTCCATACCCCCCATAGAGCCATTTATAGTGAAGGGGGGGCCCCGTCTGTACAAGCTTCCAGGTGGAATGACTGGGTTGAGCACTTAATATTCTTCTTCAATGCCACAAAGACAGAAGATGCACAGAAAAGAGCCATGCTGGAGCCCTTAGGTGGAAAGAACATACATCCCATATCAAAGACGATAGTTGAAGCAGAGCCGAAGACGCGCTTAACACTCATTGCAGCGTTGCAAGCACATTTTGCACCCATTGTCAACATCGACTACGAGAGGTTCATATTTAGGCAAGCTCGGCAACACACAGAAGAGTCCATTGATATGTTCCATATGAGGCTAAAGGAACTTGCTACTACGTGTGAGTTCCACAACGAAAACAATGAAATTAGGGGCCAGATCATTCAGGAGTGCATGTCATCCAAGCTAAGAGAACGCATCCTAGAAGAATCAGGGTGCTCCCTTGCAGACATCCTGACAATGGGGAGGACGAAAGAACTGTCAAAGACTAGAGCCTCCCAAATGGAAGCTGTGCTCCAGAGCCCGATCAAAGCTGAACAAACTGCTGCAGTCATGCTAACCTCCTCCAAACCCAGACCTCAGAGACCAACACTACAACGGAGAACATGTGGGAGATGCAGAGGATCGTCCTATCCCATGGCTAACTGTCCAGCCAAGGGTAAGAAGTATGCAGGATGCGGGAAACTCAATCACTTCGTCAAAGTGTGCTGCTTGGCCAAGGGAGTACTGACCCAAAACACGGTAAATACTGCACTTGAAGTACAGTCCTGAGGCAGTGACATGGACGGTGATGAAGAGGAGACACAAGTAGTTCATTCACTCTTCACTGTCAGCACTGCTACACAGAGGAATGAAAGGCTGCCCAAGTGCAAGGTGCAAGTAGCAGGGTGTCCAGTTGTGGTCATGGTGGACATTGGTGCATCCATCAACATCATGTCACAGGTGACATACCAAACCCTGAAACCGCTACCACCCCTGACGTCAACACACATCAAAGTATTCGCACATGGGCAAGTATAACCACTCACCATGAAAGGGAGATTCCAAACTCCCATCTTCTATGGGTCTCACGAAACTGAAGCGTACGTATACGTTGCTGAAGAAGGTCAACGCACCCTTCTAGGGTGTTACACGGCTGACGCCCTAGGCATTGTAACTTTCATATTCGGAGTCTACATTGAGTCTCTCAGTGACACTTTAGAATCGTTCTCCCAAGTCTTTGAAGGTATAGGGTGTCTAAAGAACGAGGAAATCACCCTAGATATAGAACACTCGATCCAACCGGTAGCTCTAAGACATCGACGAATAGCGTTCCATCTCAGACCCCTTGTTGAAAGAGAAGTAAAGAAATTGGAAGCTGCGGGGATCATTGAAGAACTAGATGGCCCCACACCATAGGTATCCCCGATTGTAGTGGCCAAGAAACCTAAACACCCCGGGGAAGTCAGGATTTGTGTCGATATGAGGCTACCTAATGCTGCCATAAAAAGAGAACGACACCTGACTATTACTATTGATGACTTCATTGGAGAGTTGAGTGAAGCAAAGTGGTTCTAAAAAATCGATATAAGATCTGGATTTCACCAGTTAGTCCTGACAGAGGAGCCTAAATATATCATGACATTCTCCACCTATGTCGGACTTCGCCGCTACCATAGGTTGAACTTTAGGATCTCCAGTGCAGCAGAAGTTTTTCAAAATACCATATGGGAGCTACTGAGAGACTTGTCAGGCGTCATCAACGTCATTGACGATATTTTGATCTATGCCAAGACCATTCAAGAACATCATACCCATCTCAAGAAAGTTCTTCAGCGCATCCATGATTCAGGTCTCACCCTTCATAGGGAGAAATGTGAGTTTCTGAAAGAAACAATACAATTTTTTGGGTACACACTTTCGTCCGAAGAAGTTGCTCCTGACCCGATAAAGTTGCAGACATTAAAAACACTCTCCCCCGACAAATGTTACAAAAGAGGGCTTGTCTGCAGATACCACACTGCGATACTTCAACCCCCAACGAGAGACCACAGTAGCCATGGATGCCAGCTTGACTGCGCTGGGGGCGGTGCTCCTGCAGAAACTTCAAGCAGAAGAATGGGCCCCGTTAGCATACGTGAGCAGATCATTGACGGAGACTGAGAAAAGATACTCCCAGATTGAACGAGAAGCAATCGCTATTCATTGGGGGTGCAAACATTTTCATCTATATGTGTATGGACACCCGTTCATTGTCACCACTGATCATAAACCGCTCATTCCGTTATTTCATGGCACAGCCTCCAAGCCGCCCGTGCATCAAAAAAATGGATGCTACAGTTGCAAGAATATAATTGCAAGGTGGAATATCGCCCTGGATCAAATAACCGTGCGATTACCTCTCAAGACACCCTAGGCCTGCCCCCGCTGAAGAAGGCGAGGCTCTATAGACAGATGTGTATCTGAGGTGTGTGGCAGAGATGTCTCGAACCCTGCCCATTTCGATGGAAGCAATACGGCAAGCCACTCAAGGGGATGACAACCTCCAGGAGCCTTGCAAGCCATAAAGACTAACACTTGGCACACCGGACAGAAACAGTGAAGTTTTCTCATCCCAGACGCGTAGAGGACCATGGAAGGGCTGCACTGTGTTTGGCAAGAGGTCACAGTCAGCAGTGATGGATGTCTACTCCGAGGGCACCAGCTAGTGATTCCATCCAGCCTTGTTAACCCAGCGGTCCAATTAGCTCATGCTGGTCATCAAGGAATGGTGAAAACCAAGAGCAGACTGAGAACCAAAGTGTCGTTTCCAAAGATGGATGAGAGAGTCGAAGAGCTGGTACGAACCTGCCATTGGTGTCAAGCAACCGGAGGGCCTAGTGCGGCTGTCCCGATAGAGACCGAGAAACAACCTCACAAACCCTGGATATCAGCCAGCCTTGACTTTGGGAGCTTACCTAATGGCAGTCATATGATGGTAATGATTGACGACTATTCCTGCTCCCCTGAGGTGGAACTAGTAAGAGCTCTGAGAGCAGCCGAAGTGATCCCCAAGTTGGAGAAGATATTTGCCACCCATGGATTGGTCAAAGAGATAAAGACTGACAATGGTCCCTCCTTCCAAAGGAAGGAATTTGCAGCATACTTATGATCCCTGGGCATAAAACACCGAAAGATCACACCTCATTGGCCTCAAGCCAATGGAGAGGTCAAAAGATTTATGAGGACCCTGAACAAAGTGGCCCGCATTGCAGTGGCAAAGAGCGAAAGTCCGGGGCGTGCAGTGTATTCTTTTCTCCGTGATTACTGTCAGACCTCACACTCCACAACAGGAGTAGCACCTAGTCACCTCTCAATGGGCCGCATTGTGAAAGATGTCATCCCTCATCATGAGTCCTGGAATACCATACATATGATTGAAGACCGAGCACGAGGAAGCGATCTAATGATATGGCAAGCCGTCACCGGCGATCACGTCAGTCAAATGTGCAAGTCGGAGACAATGTTCTTGTAAGGGATAGATTCCCTGGCAGCAGGTTTCGACCACTGTTGGAGGACCCTGGGCTGTTACTAGACACCAAGGGTCCCTTGTGGTGGCGAAAAGGAGATCTGAACAGATTGTTGGCAACATCTCCTGGTTTAAAAAGTTTCAACATCTCTTGCTGGTACCTGATGAAGACATAGAAAATTATCCCTGTCCAGTAGAGTCTGATGAAGCCTCGGATGACATTAGACCAGAGGAGCCTCTACCCAATGAGGACTCTGTTGACAGTGTCCGGGCGATCTCTGAGCAGGAAAGTGCCCTGGTCATCAACCCCGGTGGGTTGATGTAACCTGCTGGACGGGTACCTGAGTCATGATACCGTTTAAGAAGCAACCTCGCACCTTCGACGAGACTGCAAGACTATTTAGTATAAATAAGTGATGTAATAACTTTGATGACAGGTTTTGGCTGTTAGTTCAGAACTGTTCGTTTTGTTTTGCACTTCTGGGAGGGATGTAGTATCGCACTTGTGATTAAATGGATACGCATGTTCTACCATGTTGTTCTGGCTGCAAGGGGTGTTGCGGACACAGCCCCTCCTTGTTTGGTACTATGTTGTGGCCCGCGGGTCATGTGCAATTAGGTAATAAATGAGGCATGGCAAGCGGGTTTGGTTAGTTGGATGGAAACCCTCAGTAGCTATAACCACAACCGCTGGGCCATTGCTCTAAAACAAATGCCCACTGTGTGGTCTATTATTAGTGGCGCAGCGAGATAAAAAATACCCACATACTCAAATATAATATCGTGCCGCCAGACAGGACAGCCGTATGCGTGTACTTGCATGGTGACTCAAGTGTGCACATACTTGATTGCCACAGGGCCATGAAGCGTGTATGTGCGTTTACAAGTCTTCAATCCTTCTTACTGTTTTTTCGCTGATGCTGTCTTTTTGTCCCTGAGACACAGCATCAGCAAAAACCATTGTCAAAGTCATCGGGTAGAAAAGGCAAGATCTATTGGCTTTTTCAAGTCTTGATTGCATTTTTCTGTCATCAGTTGAAACTAATTTTGGATTTTATTCATTAGGGAAGTACTGGTTGTTGTAGTCTAGTGGAAAAAATGAATTGCAAGAAAGAGAATTGAAACACTTGAATCTGGACAACATCACTTGACAAAGGTGTACGAAAAAGGAGACCAAAAACACCTTGGAAAAACGTATTTCGATACTGAAACCAATCTGCACAATAGACAAATGCTGATTCTAAGTATGACCTACACACACATGCACACCCATTTACACATACACACACACAGCGAACTTTGGCAGACCTGTTGCACCCATTACGTTGCCAGAGGATTGAATGTTTTGTTGCATTTGGTCGAGGGAGTGCAAAGAAAACAAACATTGGTAAATGTATTAGGTTTTGCTTATGTGAATAATATTAATTGTTTTTGTTGTAAGATTTAGCTTGGTGAGTAGTTCTGCAATATAAGTTACTGAAACTCCATAAAAGTGCTATGATTTGTTTATTGAGAAAGCCAATATATTGTGCAGTAACTGCTGGTAATATAATGCAGGGAGTGTTAATTAAAGTTACCAATATTGCTTGGCCGATTGCTTCACAACTGTTATAATGCCGAACTTGCACCCATTACTTTGCCAGAGGATTGAATGTTTTGTGGCATTTGGTCGAGGGAGTGCAAAGAAAACAAACATTGGTAAATACATTAGGTTTTGCTTATGTGAATAATATTAATTGTTTTTGTTGTAAGATTTAGCTTGGTGAGTAGTTCTGCAATATAAGTTACTGAAACTTCATAAAAGGGCTACGACTTGTTTATTGAGAAAGCCAATATATTGTGCAGTAACTACTGGTAATATAATGCAGGGAGTGTTAATTAAAGTTACCAATATTGCTTGGCCGATTGCTTCACAAGTATTATAATGCAGAACTTGGCAAAATGCGATCCAAGAGCTGTCAAACGCGAAGGGATGAGGATGTGCTTCTCACAGTAACAGCAATACTCAGCAAATAGCCTTTACTAAGCATGATGCAAATGGACTTATTTAGGGCCATGCGGTAACAACAGAAATGAGAAGTAATTGTATTACAGCAAATTTCTGATTTCTAGTGCTGTCCCATAGCTCACATTATTTATTACTTCCGTCTTCGAGTTTTTGTTTTTATTTTTAATGTATCCATCTTTAAGTCAAGCCCAGTACATAAAAAAGTAAAGAGCACCTTCTCTGGTATGCTTGCATTTATTATTTATTTAGCTAGTAAGACCTACCCTCCGCTCTGTCTCTGCTCACAATGAGGATTTGAGTAGGAGGTGAGTCTTGGTATGGAAAATGTTCCAAAAGATGGACTTACAGCTGTCTCCAGAAGTATCTACTGATGCACAGGATACCAGAACACCATGCTGCACACTTGTGTGAGCCTGGGCAATTGCAATACATTAGATTTCAGGCAAAACTAACAAACACAGCGGAAGCGCTGTGCAGGTGAAACCTAACCAGCATCCTGATCCAATGCAAGAATACCTTAGAGTGGTGCGCTCGAACAAGAGGACGTTCAAAGAAACCACCAAAACAAGAATTAACCACTAGTTGGGATTCACAAAAAGTGCTTAGTGTTTTGGTTTCTGCTACAACAGCAAACACACATGTTCCTATTATAAAGCGTGATAGAGACCATTTTAAAGAGGTCAGAAGAACCAAAGTCTACACCCACCCCAATTCAGTTAAGATCTTTAATGTATGGGTGTACACTAATCTCCGAGATATACATTAATTTGTTGAGTTAAGTTACTGGTTTCATAAACATACACTCTTAAAAATACAAAGCTTCATGAATGAGTCTCATTTATGCAGAAAAGGAACACAAAATACTGGATTGCAACTCACTTTTCATAGTTCACTAAAGGTTATATTTTTTAGATGCTTATTTAATTTAATACATACAGTGGTGCTCAAATCATTAACTAGGAGAGCAGTTGACCCCAGGGAAATATTCAACGTATTTTATGTGCCCTCGTATAAATATGGAGAAAACGTCTACTGACCAGTTGTCGGTCCTCTGACCCCAGAATCCGGGCTGTAATTTTGCCTTTAACATGTCATCACATTGTGCAGTTCTGGTTAAATTACGGCATATCCATGTGCCTAGCAACTGTAAAAATGGGCAAATCAAATTATATTAACTATTGTCACTGTATTCACCAACAACAATCCATGCAACCGATCAGCCGTCTGTGATCTACATGTCCAGGACGCTAAAATCCTGTCAAATAAATACTTAGGCGTCGCATATTTCTGTCAGCTATACCTTATGCCCCTTAAGTCCTTTCTTCGGATCAATAACAGAACTTTTCTTTTTTCATCCCAGGAGGAGGGAAGTGCTGCAGGCCCGTCATGCAGACATATGGTCCACACGAACATTTCTGGGTCAGAGGCTGTGAATGCTGCAGCGTCTGTTCGCTCGCCTTTGACCATACAGAATTGTAATTGTAATCGTATTTATATAGCGCTTACTACCCCTGACGAGGCATCAAAGCCCTTTTCGATGAGCAGCACGCTACTCCGGAACCCAACAAGAATTAGTGATGGATTAGTATCGTTAAATAATGAGTACAGTTTTAGTATTATTATGAGTTAATTTGAGCCGCGGATATGAGAGTTTGTTAGTTAGACTGGAGTAATGGAGGGGTGGAGGAGGAAATAAATCCAGAGGTGTTAATTGGGAGTATATCCTTCATTTACTCAACCCAAAGGCTTGGGATGAGTAAAGGGGGGTGGAGGGGGAAGAGTATGTGGAAGGGTTAGGGAGAGCATAGTAGCAGGGTGAGATGAATGCAGGAGAATTTAGTAGGGTTGTGTGGGAGATCACAGAGGTAGAGTGAGGTTTGGTGAGTTAGATGTGGAGGGAAGAGCTTAGGCAGAGATATTTAGGAGATGAAAGTGGTAGAAGGGATTTGGGATGAGTCAGAGTGAGAATGGAGGATAGTTTGATAGAGACATGACATAAGAGTGATGAGTAGATAAGTGTGATAAGATGAGAGCAGGAATTCATAGATATCTAGTATAACAACCCAAAAAAAAAAAAAAAAAAACAGGAGCCATGCAATGATCCACGAACATGCCAAGCACAGAAACAACATATACACATACACATACATATATATATATATACATATATATATATATATATATATATATATATATATACACACACACACACACACACACACACACACACATATGTACATACAATACATAATTAGAATCATGGGTAAAAAAATACTTAGTCAGACAGGTTTAAAGAGTGTGTGTGTATTTTATTGTTATGACATAGTAGCAATACATATTTTCCAAAGAAACTATAAATAAATAGAAATATACATATAATCTGAAAAAAATATTTATCCACATAGGCATATGCAGTTCATAGTTGTTTGAAAAAGGTGGTTATGAAGGAAAGAGCCAACTCTTGAGTAGTTTTCTGAAGACAAGAAAGTTATCTGTGGCTCTTATAGTTGGGGGTAATGAATTCCATAGTTTGGCTGCTTGGACGGAGAAGGATGTACCACCTATAGTCTTTTTCTTGTATGGTGGTGTTCTAAGGCGGGGTGCCAGTCTTGAGCGGAGGGTTCTTTGTTGGATGTATTTGGTCATTTTCTTTCTGATAAAAAGCAGTCCTGTTCCATGTATAGCTTTGTGGGTGATACAAACCAGCTTAAAAGTGCATCTTCTGGCAACGGGTAACCAGTGTAGTGCTCTCAAGGCAGGGGAGATGTGGACTTGCGGCTTTATATGTAGTAGTAGCCTGGCTGTGGAATTCTGGATACGTTGTAGTTTTTTCATAACAGATAGAGATGATCAATGGTAGAGGCTATTGGCATAATCCAGTTTGGATAGTACAAGTGAGATGGTAGCTTGCACCTTGTGTGGAAATCCGAGGTGGGGGAAGATGCGTCGTAAAGTCTTTAAGGTGATGAAGCTTGTGCGTGCTAATTTGTCTACTTGGTCATTCATAGTTAACTTGGAATCCATGGTGATTCCTGGGTTTTTAACTTCCTTGGATAATTGAGGAGGTGGTCCGAGATCGTCAGGCCAGACGCACAGAGGGTCATAACTTTTCCAGTCACCACATATGAGTATTTCTGTTTTGGAGGTATTTAGTTTGAGATGGCTCCAGGTCATCCACTGATCAACGGCTCTGGGGCAACTGAAGATTTGTGAGTTTTCAATGTTTTGGGGGTCTTCTAATTTAAGTAGTATTTGTGTGTCATCTGCATAGTTGTAGCATGTGAGATGGAAATCATTGATCAGTTCTGGTAAAGATATCATGTAGATGTTGAAAAGCAAAGGTGAGATGATTGACCCTTGGGGGACCTCTGCTTTTGTGAGGTAGGGTTCGGACGAGAAGGGGGGCGAGTGGATGATATTTGCTCTTTTTTAAAGATAGGAAGTAATCCAGTCGAGAGCAATCCCTTGTATGCCGGCTTCATGGAGTCTTTGAGTTAGGGCGTCATGGTCAACCGTATTAAAGGCAGCCTGTATTCCTTCTGTTTCTTGTATATGAGACAATTATGTATTAAACTGTGTTGACATGCAGTTAGAAACAAACACATAAGGACCAGTGAGGGTTTAAAAGATTCGCAAGAACAGCAAGATAGCTAGACTTCGGAAGGGGATGTCAAGTGAGACCTTTCACTAGATTTAAGAGCGCTTTTCACTGAGCCGAGTTTAAAAGGATGAGACGGCCGGATTGCTTAATAATATGTTTTTTGCTTGCACTGCTAAAGTTTCAGTCATTGTGGGGCATGCGAGTTCTGCATAATATTAGAGACATACGCAGGGTCTCACTGACAGAGTGTATACAAATGGTCCCTTGCGCTTTCCCTCAGGAGCAACATCAAAGAGCATCAACCAAAATAACCAATACATTTTTATTTGCAGGACTAAAGGACAAAGGTGGAGGAAGGTGGAGGGGGATTAAAACACAGACAAAATGACCACAGCAATAACATTTAAAGTCAGTGTCCAGTATGACTGACATCGTTTGAATAACAGGTAGTTTCTTTTTCACCCAGCACGAGGAACACTGCAAACAAAAAATGAGTGTTGTAACAACTGGGACAAGCCTATGAAAACACAAAAGGATGATGGACGGAGTGCTGAACAATGCAAACACTCACCCTGAGTCACAGATCCGGGTTTAATCCATCGTTCTTTTGCTCACCATGCCACCCCAGATTGGACCCAGCCATATGCAAATCAGTCTTGACCCTGTTCCTCATGGGAACAGTCCAGCCCGAACTGCCAAGCCAGGTCCTCCCTGGACCAGAAACAAGCATCCTGGGACCGGTTTCATGGTATCACCCTTCTTCAGCCAAGCTAGCTTGAATCAAGGGGCATAGTGAGCACGGGACCCATGTCAGGGCATACCCTTCCCACTTAGGGCAACTTTAGCAACACAAAAGGATGATGGACGGAGTGCTGAACAATGCAAACACTCACCCCCAGTCACAGATCTGGGTTTAATCCATTGTTCTTTTGCTCACCATGCCACCCCAGATTGGACCCAGTCATATGCAAATCAATATTGACCCTGTTCCTCATGGGAACAGTCCAGCCCGAACTGCCAAGCCAGGTCCTCCCTGGACCGGAAACAAGCATCCTGGGACCGGTTTCAGGGTGTCACCCTTCTTCAGCCAGGCTAGCTTGAATCTAGTGGCACAGTGAGCACGGGACCCACATCTGGGCATACCCTTCCCACTTAGGGCAACTTTAGCAACACAAAAGGATGATGGACGGAAGCCTATGAAAACAAACACAACCATGGCGCTCACAGGGAAAAACGTTACCACACAACTAACATGGGCTGGATGTATGTAAGACTTGCAAAAGCAGCTCACCTAAAATTGCATCGATATCAGGTCTGAAACAGCGCCGGCCTCGCAACAAAAGGAAGGACTAAAGTGGGTACCTGCTTTGGCCCGGGGGGACTGGTGAGTGCGTGTTGCCCCAGGGGGACTGGTGAGTGCTGAAACCAAAGTGAATGAGCACAGTACTATGGCCTCAGGATGCTGATAACAGCAAACATATGAGGAACAAGCACAAGCATTGGTAAATGGAAGAAAATAGTGTGACAGCCAATAGAAATGGAGGAAAAGTAAGTGGCAAGCACAGGAACCAATGAAAGCAAGGAAAGCAATGGGGTGGGATCTCAGCCCATTTTAAGATTTATAGCCGTGTTGGCTATCAATTTGGATGCGGCTGCTAAAATTTAAATAATAAGCTATATCATCCTTCGAAGAATATGATTGAACCTTGATTTGAGAAAATCTGGACTGGCTATCAATTTGGATGCGGCTGCTAAAGTTTAAATAATAAGCTATATCATCTTTTGAAGAATATGATTGAACTTTGATTAGAGAAATCTGGACTTGGACTTTGGATCATAGCAATCTTGGAACAACAGATCAATTAATTCTACTATTTGGATTTGGACAGTGATACTGTAATTGGGGATTATGTTGGAAATAATCCTATTAATTTTCAGAAATATATGACAAAACATTACCTATGTATACTGACTTATGAGTACTATTATTTTTCATGTTATAATGAGTGCCTCTTGCACTTTATATTTGCAATAGTGCTTTTAGCATCTATCAAGACCTTTTGGGTGTGGTCTTTCAAGAGTGCACCATTTCGAGATTTGACATTCTTCGTTGATATTCACCTCGCTACCCAGAGCGCCTAGTTTTCTCCCAGTACAATACACCCACTCGTAGTTACATTTTAAGATTTATATTAAATACAATAGATTTCACAAGCACAGCACAAGCGTTGTGCTAGTGAAAACTAGAAAGGGGGCCCCAAAACACCGCTTGAAATACAATGCATTTTACATACATTTTTGTATTTGGATGCAAAGGCAAAATGGCTGAACGGATTGTAATGAAAGTTTGCATCAATGTACATTAGACTATGTAGATGATCCTTTTGCTATTGAAAGTGATGTTATGAAGTGGTTTTGAGGTTATTAGTGCCAAAAACTGTGATATCTTGTAGCACAATGCTACTAAGAGTAGCAGGGAAGCCCAAATATATACTAAACTGCATAAGTAAAGTTTCAGATTTACTACATGAAGAACTGAAAAGCCCAATTATGGTTACATGATAATGGAAACCTATAAACAAAAACATAAAATAGAATGCATCTTAACCTACATACGTTTTCTTTGCATGCTCTCTGGCTCACAAAATAAAACTGACAAAAATCATCTTTCTTATGCACCGGTGTGCAAAAAAGTAAAAAATTGACCTAGTAGTGAACCACACAACCTACTATTTGAAGGCCGTGATAATTAGCCACTAGGAAAAACATAATAATCTCAATATTTATAAAAATAACAATGATTGCCTTTCATTCACTTTGGCCTTCATATGAAGCACAATCCTATTAAACTTTGCAAGCGAGCTAAAAAATAAGCTATACTGCATATTTAGAGTTTCAGATTAACTTCATGAGTACATCTTAATCTACATAAGTAATCTTTGCATGCTCTCTGGCTACAAAATAAAACTGGCCAAACAAGCCAAACAAAAAACACCTGTCTTTCGGACCTGTTCGCAACATAATGACCTAGCAGTGAACCACACAAACTACTATTTGGAGGACATGATATCTGGACACGAGGAAAAAAAAAAATAATCTCCATGCTATGTCAGCACCGGAGGTGAGGATTATGCATTTTCCTCTTTGCTTTATTTCCACAGCAGCCTTCAAAGAAAATTCTAAGTAAAATGAAAACATTAACACGACATGTCCCATAACCCATAGGGTACATGTCACCATAGTAAACAATGTCTAATCAGTTAACAGTCTGATGTATATATGTGTGTGACACCCCTTCCTGTTTCTTCTTCACTGCTCATCAGTTAAATCACTGCCTCCTACTACGCGTTAAACTGCTTTGTATGTGCATTGCTTATTGTGGCTAGAACTATTCACTATCTCCGCTTTGTTTATAGGTTTCTTATTTCCTGTTTGCTTGTTCTGCTCACGCTGATATTTCAGGCTCCCCACATGGGTCCTCCAGGTGGTGCACTTCCATGCCAAGGGTCAATCTGTAAGGTGTGCTGCAAACTATCAGAGCAGCTCAGTGAGCGCTCCCATAGCCTTGTGGGTGCTTGAAAAAAGCACTGCTGAGGTTTTCCCTCAGGGATTCCCTCAGTGCTTTTCTGCCACCCCCTTCCGACACCACTATGTGGTTAGAATCCAGCCGCACATCGTGGCGTGACTAGCCGACCACTAGGTTGCACACCCAAGATTCAGTGAAACGCATAACGAGCACATGCAGGGGGGCTGCCCAAAATGTACAACAAGGGCGTATTTATTTACAACAATATTTATATTACTGTTTGTGCTCACCCTTCTACATCATGGACATGGAAGTCCCACTGGACCATGAATATTCCTCCATTCAGAAGGAAAGAGACGAACAGGCTACACGCTTGCCGGCTGAGGTAGACAGGCACTTTCTGAGGCGATTTTTAGGGATCTTGCCCCACTACAAGAAAAAGTGGACAAACTTGTCAAAAGTATTCCCGGGGTTTTTTCCAATCCCACTTTCCTGGGCGCAGGACCAAGCGGATTACAAGAATGGGGCAAGAAGGCCACCAAGCGTGGCACGTGGCACCTCAAGAGTTTCAGTAAACTTGATCAAATCTTCCAGAAGAGTGCATGCACGCTCAGACACGCACCCTACGGGGAGGACATTGAACCCAGGGAAATCTGCGACCTGGTCGCCCCAAATTCAAACCCTGAGCCCAAGGACTCAAACAGAGGGGAAGGTGACACAGAACAAGACATGTCCTCTAAGGGCGAGGATGACACTGGCACACCATGGCACCCTGGCTCCTTGGCCTCTGACTCCCCCCACGGGGTTACAGGACAGTTAGATATGTTCGATCCAGAAGGGATCTATCACCCCAGGTCCTTTGAATGCACCCCGGACACGAAAGTGGCCGATTACATGGCGAGCAAAATCTGTCAACCCCTAGGAAAGGAGGCAAGAGTGCACATGAGAGCAGTATGCCTTAGGCTGGATGTACTTGGATCACTCACAAAAATTATAGAAATGGCAGAACAAGCCAAGCAAACAGGAACACCTATGTCTACTGACGTAGTAGCCGGCTGGGCTCAGAGGGCCATCTGCCTTCTCGGCAACGCAAACTGTGTGTTGACAGCTGAAAGGAGGATGTCTCTGCTCATCAAAATAGACCCCAAGCTGGGGGAACTGGCGACCTCTGAAGCTGGTGCGATTGCTCAAGGCAAACTTTTTGGCGAACCCTTCATGAAGGAGTTGGGAACGTTTGTCTCAACATTTTCAGCTCTCGACAAGGCGAAAAGATCTACACTGGCAATGTTTTTGCAGGGGCTGGAATAGGCAGGCGACCTCCTCTGGCCGGCCTTACCCACATTGTCCCCCTAAAAACCAATCCAGACCAAACAAAGGATGGAAGGATGGGCAGCAAGGCCCTTTCTACCCAAACAGAGAAACTGGAAGAGGAAAAGGTTACAGGAGAACAGAGAGGCTACTCCTCCTCCCAGAAAGGACATTCTGATAAGCAATCCCCTTTCTTCCCCTTGTGACCTAGGGTCTATTTGCACACAATTGGGAAAAGAATGTGCCAGACCCTTGGGTTCTGTAGACAGTCAAGGGGTTCCACACAGAATTCTATGGGACTTCTGCTCAGACAGTGCAACCCCGACCATTCGTTTTCTCCACCAAAGAGACCCTCCTCATGAACACAGAGGTGAGAGAGCTTCCACAGAAAGGGGCGAATCGCCAGACTACCCATCACCCATATGGGTTTGTGAGCAATCGCTTCTTGGTCCAGAAGAAGGACAAAGGTTTCAGACTAGTCATAAACTTGAGAAAGTTCAACAAATGGCTGGTATACTATCAATTCAAAACGGAAGGCGTCCATCTTCTGAGGGACATGCTTCTGACCGGCGACTGGATACCCACTCTGGACCTCAACAACGCTTACCTTTCAGTGTCCATTTACCCTCCGCACTGGAGGTTTCTCCAATTCATCTGGCAATATCAAACCTACGAGTTCCGGGCTCTCCCCTTCAGCCTCTTGTTGGCCCTGTGGTGCTTTACCAAGCTACTACGACCAATGGTAGAGACACTTCGCACTAGGGGTGTGCGAATGATAATTTACTTGGATGAAATACTACTAATGAATCAGTCTCATCCTCACCTCATCTACAATTTGAACATGACGATTGCACTGCTGCAAAATCTGCGCTTTGTGGTCAACAAAGACAAATCCAAACCGACTCTGAATCAGACAATGACATTCCTGGGTTGCTCATCGATTCCACCAAGGCTACTCTGAGCCTCCCATCCTCTAAGATCACCAAGATGAAGAAAGACATTCAAACATTCAAACTGTCCTTAGAAGAGACACTATTTCCTTGAGACAACTCGCCAGGATAGTGGATCTCCTCTCATCCTCAATCCAAGCCAAATTCCCGGGACTGCTACGCTACAGGACCCTACAGAAACTGAAAGCAGACCACCTCAGGAAGGAGTTAACTTATTCAGAACTAACATCTCTGTCTCCGGAGGCCAGGACGGAGCTTCAGTGGTGGATAGAGCACATGGAAGCCTGGAATGGCCGAGTGATTTTTGGGACAACACCAGACTTGGTGATAGAGTCGGACGCCAGCTGCCAGGGCTGGGGAGCCTGGTGCAGAAAACATTTCTGACGGCAGATGGTCAGAAGAAGAACTGAGTCACCACATCAACTGCCTCAAACTCATGGAGGGATCCTTCACGATGAAATCCCTCACCAAGGACACAGTATCCTACTGTGTTCTTCTAAAAATGGGCATCATCTCAGCTGTTCAATATGTCAGTCGACTGGGAGGGACGCGGTCGAAGATCCTGTCAGACTTTGTAAAGGATTTTTGGCATTACTGCCTACAGATATCAGTAACAGCGGAATATCTTCCAACTATCAACAACATGATCATGGATTGGAACTCCAGGTACTTTCCAGACATCAGCAACTGGCAGCTGGACCGCAACACCTTCCTAGTCCTCATTGACAGATGCGGTCCGTGAGACCTGAATCTCTTCACATCCAGATTGAACTAACAACAGATGGGGCCTGTGAGACCTGGATCTCTTCACACCCAGATTGCATTGACAACTTCCAAGATTCATGAGTTGGCGATGGGTTCTGGAAGCTGAAGCGGTGATCACCTTACTGCAAGATTGGTTAAAGAACCATCTGTATACCTTCCCACCATTTATGATGATTCCACGAGTAGCAGCTCAGATTCGGAGACAGGGAGCATTGCTAATCCTGGTAACACCGATCTGGAGATCCCAGACTTGATTCTCATCTCTGATGGAACTCTCTTTGGACCTCCCAATTGCTTGGCCCTTGTTCCCTTCCATACTCAGAGTTCCTAAGGGACAGCTTCACCCTCTAGTAATCCAGGGCTGTACATTAGTTACTAAACATTGGGATTACTTTTTATAAACTAAAAACTACTTTTAGTAACTAACTCCTAACTTACAGTAACTTTTAAATCTAAAAAGAGATGCTAAGGGGACTTAACCAAGGCCCTAACAGGACTTTACAAATTTAGAAACATTTGCCAAATTCAAAAATCAGTTTTCTAAAGGCAATTTTGGAATTTAGTTGTGTGACCAAGTAATGGCTGTGTAGTCCAGCAAATGCAAAGTCCTAGACCCCACCGCTGATCCACCAATGTAGGAAGCTGGCTCTGTATATACTATATCAAAGTGAGATGTAGTGTGCACAGAGTCCAGGGGTTCCCCAGAGGCTTAACAGAGGCTAAAGTAGATAATGATAATTCTCTTTTTTGTGGTAGTGTGGTCGAGCAGAGAGTAGTGCAGAGCATTCGCTGTACACACACAGACAATAGAAGAAGTGCAAACTCAATGACTTAACTCCAGACCAATGGTTTTGATATAGCAAAAATCTTTTCTTAATTTATTTTTAGAACCACAAGATTGAAGTTGCAGTTAAGTACTTCAATAGTTTGTATTTCACACATGTATCATTAACACTTTGAAATCAATAAGTTATACAGTTTTTGAAATATTGTCAATTATTTGTTTTAAAAGTTGACAGTGCAATTTTCAGAAACAGTTCCTGGGGGGAAGAAAAGTTATATTATTTTACAGGTAAGTACAACACGTACAGTTCCAGTCTTCGGGGGTTATGAAGTCCCTAGGTTGGGGGTTCAAGCTAACCCCACACACCCACCAGCAGCAACATGGGGCCAGCTGGGTGCAGAGGTCAAAGTGTAGGCAAAATTAACATAGACTCCTATGGAGACCGGGGGCACTCGGTTTCAGATCTGCAGGCAGGTAAGTACCCGCGTCTTCGGAGGGCAGACCTGGGGGTTAAGAGGAGCACTGGGGTACCACAAGTAGTCACCAAAAGTACACCCTCAGCGGCGCTGGGGCGGCCGGATGCAGGGTACAAAAAAGATGTTGGACCTCTAATAATTCTCTATGAGGGGATCCTGGGGGCCACTCAGAGGCTGCAAGTGAGGTCCAGGATGTCATCCTGGGCAAACCACAGGCTGGACAGGGAGGAGAGCCACCTGCTGAACATTTCTGCACTGGAAGCCGGGTTCTCCAAGGCCTGGGGTCTGTGGGTGCAGTGTGTCTTTAGTCATCAGATATCTTCGTCTGGAGCTTTTGCGGTCAGGGGGTTCTCGGGATTCCCTCTACAGGCATCGTCGTGGAGGGGTGGAGAGGTCAATCCGGGGGACACCTGATCAGAATCACCTGGGGATCCTGTCTAGCTGGTTGGGCCATGTGGACACAGGCCATGGCCATCAGGTGCAAAGTCGTCAGGACTCACGCATTCGGCTTGGGGTTGGAGTCCTTGGTTGTTGTTACTTCTTTGGACAGGGCCGCTGTCCACTGGAGTTTTTGAACCTTTTGGGTGTAGGGCAGTCCTCTGGAGCTTGGCAGAGGTCGCAGGTCCCACTGGATGCGTCGCTGTGCTTGTGCAGTTTCTTTGAAGCAGGAGACAGGCCAGTAGGGCTAAGGTCAAGTCAGTTTTTGTCTTCCTTCTACTCTGATGGGGGTTTCAGCTATGCAGTCCTTCTTCTTCTTGTCAGATCACCAAGAATCTGGTGAGCTGGGTTCAGGGAAGCCCTTAAATGCAAGATTTAGGGGTGTTACAGGGGTTAGAGGGCAGTGACTACTATCCCTCAGGGTAGCTACATCCTTCCTTTGCCCACTCCCTTTGGGGAAGAGGGCACAAACCTAACCCTGTCAGTCCCTGTCCACCAAACCAAGACGGAGGATTCTGCAGTGAGGGTGTCACCTCAGCTCTGGACACCCTAGGGGTGGTCTTAGCTGGGGGGTCACTCCTCCTTCTTTTCCCTAATTTTCCCACCGGTCTTGCCACCAAAATTGGGGTTTTGTTGCAGTGCCCTAAGGCACTGTAACACAAGGCTTGAGCCTTTGAGGCTTACCGCCAGGTGTTACATTTCCTGCAGGGGGAGGTTTGAAGCACCTCCACCCAGGACAGGCTTTGTTTCTGACCACAAGAGCACAAAGGCTCTCTCCCCATGTGGTAGAAACTTGTCTGAAAGTGGCAGGCTGGCACAGACCGGTCAATCCTACACTAGCAGTTTTGCTAATAGACAGGGGGCACCTCTAAGATGCCCTCTGTGTGTATTTTTCAATAAATCCCACATTGGCACCAGTGGGGGTTTATTTGTGCTGAGAAGTTTGATATCAAACATCCCAGTATTCAGTGAAGCCTGTATGGAGCTGTGGAGTTTGTAATGACAAACTCCCAGACCATATACTCAATATGGCTTCACTGCACTTACAATGTCTAAGAATGGACTTAGGCACTGTAGGGGCATATTGCTCAAACAGCTATGTCCTTACCTGTGGTATAGTGCTCCCTGCCTTAGGCCTGTAAGGCCTTCTAGAGGGGTGTCTTACCTTTGCCACAGGCAGTGATTTGTGGGCATGACACCCTGAGAGGGGTCCCATGTCGACTTTGCCTTTTTAATCCCCACCAGCACACACAAGCTGCAAAGGCAGTGTACATGTGCTTGCTGAGGGGCCCTCTAGGGTGGCATAATACATGCTGCAGCCCTTGAGGGCCTTCACTGGCCACAGGGCCCTTGGTACCATGGGTACATTTTCAAGGGACTTAACTTTGTGCCAGGGGTGTGCTAATTGTGAAACAAAGATACAGATTTTGTGAAAGAACACTGGTGCTGGGGCCTGGTTAGCAGGATCCCAGCACACTTTTAATCAAAGTTGGCATCAACACTAGGCCAAACGTGGGTGGGTAACCATGCCAACAATGGCACTTTTCTACAAGGGCTGTCTGACCCTCATTGCATGGAGGATTTCAGGCATTGTTGAAGGAACATCCACCTTTCAAAGGAAGCTTGAGACTTTATCCAACAAGCGTGGGCTTCGGGCACATCCAAGAGATACCATTAGGTTTGGTGACAATGGTACCATTAGTGTTTGGAGAGACAGCTGGTTCCCCTGGGGGCAGACGTTATGCACGTACTTCCTGGCTGAGGCGGCCCAAACAGACCTGGCATACAGTACGATAAACTCCTTTAGATCAGCTATTTCAGCCGATCCCAACACCATCGATAACACACCTGTGGGGGAGCATCCTTGGGTGTTTAAACTCATGCAAGAGATTAGGCTCAGCAAACCACTGGAACCTAGATACTCAGACCTGTTGGAAATCAACTTGGTATTCTGACTACTTCTGAATTGGCAAGACAATCAATATCTGTTCAGGAAAGAGCTATCTGCGAACTTAGCCGCCTTGTTATGTCTCATTTCATTCAAAATGGTATCAGATGCACGAGCTCTGGACATCTTAGCTAGAGTCTTCACCCCAGACAGGGTTACCTTTACAATCTCTAGAAGAACGAAGACAATACCAGTTCCGTATCTTATCCTGCTTTCACTGACAACCTTAAAGTGTGCGTGGTACTCTGCATGAAGGTGTACAAGGAAATGACAAGCAACTCCAGACCAGAAAATGAGAGATCAAATCAAATCAAATCACAAACATTTATAAAGCGCGCTACTCACCCGTGAGGGTCTCAAGGCGCTAGGGGGATGGGGTTACTGCTGCTCGAAGAGCCAGGTCTTGAGTTGCCTCCGGAATGCGAGGTGGTCCTGGGTGGTCCTGAGGTTGGTGGGGAGGGAATTCCATGTCTTGGCCGCCAGGTAGGAGAAGGATTTTCCACCTGCTGTGGTGCGGCGAATGCGAGGGACAGCGGCGAGGTTGGCAGAGTGAAGTTGACGGGTGGGCGTGTAGAAACTGAGGCGACGGTTGAGGTATTCGGGTCCCTTGTTGTGGAGGGCTTTGTGTGCGTGGGTGAGGAGTCGGAAGGTGATCCTTTTGTTGACGGGAAGCCAGTGCAGGTGTCTCAGGTGGGCAGAGATGTGGCTGTTGCGGTGTATGTCGAGGACGAGGCGGGCGGAGGCGTTTTGAATTCGCTGCAGACGTTTCTGGAGTTTAGCAGTGGTTCCTGCGTATAGGGTGTTGCCGTAGTCCAGGCGGCTCATGACAAGGGCGTGGGTCAAGGTCTTTCTGGTGTCGGCGGGGATCCAACGGAAGATCTTTCAGAGCATGCGGAGGGTGAGGAAGCAGGAGGATGATACGGTGTTGACTTGTTGGGTCATGGTGAGAAGTGGGTCCAGGATGAATTCGAGGTTGCGTGCGTGGTCTGAGGGGGTTGGTGCGGTGCCAAGGGCCGTGTGCCACCAGGAGTCGTCCCAGGCAGACGGGGTGTTTCCGAGGATGAGGACTTCCATTTTGTCTGAGTTCAGTTTCAGACGGCTGCGTTTCATCCATTCTGCGACATCTTTCATTCCATCTTGCAGGTTGGTCTTGGCGCTGGTTGGGTCCTTGGTGAGGGAAAGTATCAGCTGAGTGTCGTCGGCGTAGGAGGTGATGTTGATGTTGTGTTTGCGTACGATGTCGGCGAGAGGGCTCATGTAGACATTGAAGAGAGTCGGGCTGAGCGAGGAGCCTTGCGGGACGCCGCAGATGATCTCGGTGGGGTCTGAGCGGAAAGGTGGGATGTAGACTCTTTGGGAGCGGTTGGAGAGGAAGGAGGTGATCCAGTCCAGGGCCTGTCCTTGGATACCGGTGGAGCGGAGGCGGGATATTAGGGTTCGTGGCAGACGGTGGTGAAGGCAACCGAGAGGTCGAGGAGGATGAGGGCGACTGTCTCTCCATTGTCCATCAGAGTTCTGATGTCGTCTGTGACTGAGATGAGGGCGGTTTCTGTGCTGTGATTGGCTCGGAATCCGGACTGAGAGGGGTCGAGTAGGTTGTTGTCTTCAAGGAAGTTGGTAAGTTGCTTGTTGACGGTCTTCTCTATGACTTTGGCAGGGAAGGGGAGGAGCGAGATGGGGCGGAAGTTCTTCAGGTCGCTGGGGTCCGCCGTAGGTTTCTTCAGTAGGGCGTTGACTTATGCGTGTTTCCAGCTCTCGGGAAAGGTGGCAGAAGCAAACGAGCTGTTGATGATGGTCTGGAGATGCGGGGCGATGATGTCGTCGGCTTTGTTGATGATGAAATGTGGGCAGGGGTCCGAGGGGGCACCGGAGTGGATGGAGTTCATGGTGGCTTTGGTCTCTTCCGTGTTGATGTGAGTCCAGGCGTTGAGGGTGATGGCTGGGGTTGTAGGTTCTGTGGTGGTTGGCTGGGTCTGGTGTCCGAAGCTGTCGTGTAGGTCGGTGATCTTGCGATGGAAGAAGGTGGCGAGGGAGTTGCAGAGGTCTTGTGAGGGCGTGATGGCATTAGCGTTGGCATTAGGTTTGGAGACCTCTTTAACAATGTTGAAGAGTTCTTTGCTATTGTAGGTGTTCTTGTCCAGTCTGTCTGTGAAGGAATTTCTTTTGGTGGCGCGGATCAGTTGGTGGTGTTTGCGGGTGGTGTTCTTGAGGGCAGACATGTTAGCTGCGGTGTGGTCCTTGCGCCAGGCTTTCTCGAGGGTGCTGCAGTTTTTTTTAGATTCCTTGAGGGTGCCTGTGAACCAGAGAGGTTTTTTGGTGTTGGTCTGTCTTGTGAGGCGTCTGAGGGGAGCGAGGTTGTCTGCGCAGTTGGTGATCCAATGCGTGAGGCTGAGGGCTGCGTCGTTGGGGTCGGTGGAGAAGGTGGGTTGGTTGTCGCTGAGAGTGGAGAGAAGCTGTTCCGCGGGGATTTTGTTCCAATGTCGGTGTGGGATGGATTTTGTGCGGAGGTGGCGAGTCTCGCATCGGAAGGTGAAGTGGACACATCTGTGGTCGGTCCAGTGTATTACGGAGGAGTGGCTGAAGGATACGTGGTTGCTGGCGGAGAAGATGGGGTCGAGCGTGTGTCCGGCGATGTGGGTGGGGTGTTCACCAGTTAGTTGAGACCGAGGTTGTCGAGGTTGTCGAGCAGGGCGGTGGTGTTGGGGTCGTTGTTCTGTTCCAGGTGGAAGTTGAGGTCACCGAGGAGGATGTAGTCCGGCGAGGCAAGGGCGTGCGTGGAGATGAAGTCAGTGATAGAGTCGCTGAAGAGGGTGCGTGGTCCAGGGGGTCTGTATATGAGAGTTTATCAGAGACAATTGCTTATAGCTATTAAGAAACCTTTTAAAGCGGTTTCTTCTCCTTCCATTGCCAGGTGGGTAAGATGGTGGGTAAGATGGCTTATGGCAGAAGCAGGAATTGATATGAGAAAGTTCGGGGAAGTTCGGGGCTCACTCCATGAGGGGCGCTATGGTGTCTAAAGCCATTCAGGTAGGTGGAAGTCTAGAAGGTATAATGAATGCAGCGGATCGGTCATCTGAATCGACCTTCGAGAAATTCTATTTTAAACCCATTTCTGATACTGCAGTTCTGGTGATAAGTAAACTTTGAACATGCATAATCCATGCCTCCGGTCCTGACATAGAATGAAAAATTTCTTAGCTAACGAGAAGGAAAGTATCAATTTTGTTAATGACACTGAGGCGAGGATTATCCCACTCAGAGATTTCAGGGATAAAGGTTCAAAAAAGTTTCACTAATGTGATGCATCATGATACATTAAGTGAATTACAGATGCCTTAATGTTCTTTTGATGTGTACTTGTCATACTTCAGTGATTTGCCATGATTGCAGATTAAGATTATCTTTGAGAACTGGGTATTGAGACCTCCCTTTGTATATTCCAGATAATGACCAAAGTGTGATTAAAGTGGACGTTCGTGGTTAACTTCCTCCAGCGAAAAAGGAACAGGAAGGGACGTCACACACATATATACATCAGACGGTTAACTGATTGGACATTGGTTACTATGGTGACATGTACTCTCTGGGTTCATGGGACATGTAGTGTTAATGTTTTCGTTTTACCTCTACATTTATTTGAAGGTGGCTGTGACAGTAAAGTGAAGAGGAAATGCATAATCCTCGCCTATGTGTCCTTAATAGAATTGAAACTTTCCTTCTCGTTAGCTAGGACATTTTTCATTTCTCTAACAATGATTGCCTTTCATTAACTTTGGCCTTCACATTTAGTACAATCCTACTAAAAGTAGCAAGGAAGCCCAAAAATAAGCTAGACTGCATATGTAAAGTTTCAGAATTACTACATGAACAACTGAAAGATCAATTTATGGTCACATGCTAATGGAAATCTATAAACATGTGCATAATGAATAGAATACATCTTAATTTACAAAGGTTTTTTGCATGCTCTCTGGCTCTCAAAATAAAACTGGCCCAAACAAGCCAAACAAAAAACACAAAATAAAAAATTGTCCTTGCAGCAAGGCTTCCAAACTACTATTTGAATTACATGTGTCAACACCAGAGCAAAATGCGCTCTATTGGTGACAAAAATGCAAAAAAACAGCACTCTCAAAACAAAGTAATTTATGCATTGTACTGATATGTTGTGGTTTAACCTTTTGCATTGCAGAGTTCAATCCTGAAAACGTATTTTTAATATGCTTACAAATACTGTTCCTTTGCAATGTATTGCTGCAGGTTTTCAGAGTGTGTTAGGGTGTGGCCCCTTTCCAGGGCCTTCCAGAGACTTTCCCTGCTACATGCCTTGGCGTGGTTTTGGGCTGGGCCAAGACTCTATAAAAGAGAGCCAGCCCAACTCCCAGTGCTCACTATTCAGAGGTCCCGGTGCAGAGCAGCAGCTTCTTCCTGAGCTCCTGTCCCGGCGGTCTATTTGGATCTTCTAGTCTTCTGCCCTAATCCTTCATTGGTGATCATTGTTCCAGGAGGTAAGATGGTGGTTGGACTGTCCCGACACCGTTATTTAGAATTTTCATATTCTTGGTTTAAATTCTTAAATGAGTAACAGATTACTTGCGCGCTACCATTTCTTGACATTTACATGGTAGTTTACAAATAGGCAAGACCCGCGATTTATTTCATAAAGGTTTGACTTTGGTATTCATTGCGCGCTACCATTTCTTGACATTTACATGATGTTTTACAAATAGGCAAGACGCACAACTCGTTTCATGAGCATTTAACTTTGTTGTTCATTGCGCGCTGCCATTTCTTGACCTTTTACATGGTGGCTTAAGAATCGGCAAAAGAAGCGCGTTTCGTTTCATTGTACTTTGATCTTGTTATTTATTGTGAGCTGTTATTCCTTGACATTTACATTGTGTTTTACGAATCGGCAAGACACGTGATTCGATTAATGATGATTTGACTTTGATATTCATTGCGTGCTACCATTTCTTGGTATTTTACATGGTAACACTCGAATTGGCAAGACGCACGATTCTCTCCTCGAGTTTAATTCATGTTGTTTATTGTATGCTACTATTCTAAGATATTTATTATGTAATATTCGAGTTGACAAGTTATGTGATTTGTTTCCTGAATCCATATTGTGTTATTCATGGTGCACAATCCTTTTATGGTGTTTACTATATATATATATATATCTGCAATATGCACAATTTGTGTTGAAACATTTTAAGAGTACAAAGAAGGCCAGAGTTTCTAGATGCAATATTGTATGGTCCTAGTATACATTCTCAAAACAGGATTTATATGACTGGTTTAAAATTTAGTCAGAATGTTTTTTCTGATTCTCATGTAAAGGAAAGTACTTGAATAAGAAAGTTTTCATTTAATTCATCTTGATTCCCCTACAGGTATCCGGCCATCTTGAAACTTAGTCATTTTAAACTTAACTCTTAGAGTGCTCATGTTTTCAGAGTGACTAGGCTTAGAATCATAGTCTAGTATTGATTTCAGGAGACATAATTTTCATATTGTGTGTTCTAACCTTTTTCTTACTACAGGTCTCCTTCCCATTTGTTCCCTTCCTAATCCCCTCTTCCCCTCCTGGACTCTCTCAGTCTCTGTGATTTATCTATCAGAGTCTTGGAGCTGTTCAGTGGTGGACGTGTTGGGAACGTGCACAGACCCCGAGGAACTGGTGACTCTGACAACATGGTAATTGGCCTCTAGGAAAAACATAATCATCTCAATTTATATAAGGGTAACAATGATTACATTTCATTCACTTTTGCCTTCATATGTAGCAAAATCCTACTAAAAGTAGCAATGAAACCCAAAGAATAAACTAGACTGTATATGTAAACTTTTAAATATTCTACATGAACAACTGAAAGACCCATTTATGGTCACATGTTAATGGAATCCTATAAAAAAAGGTAATAAATAGAATACATCTTAATCTACATCTCTGGCTCACAAAATAAAACTGTGCCCAACAAGCAAAACAAAAACCATATTCCATATGCACTCCTGTACAAATAAATGGAAAACTGACCTAGCAGTGAGCTACACAAACTATTATTTGGAGGAGATGTAATTGGCCATTGGGAAAAAAATTATCTCCATTTTTATAACAATAATAATGATTTGCTTTCATTCACTTTGTGCTTCAAATGTAGCACAATCCTACTAAAAGTAGCAAACGAACACAAAGAATAAACTTGGCTGCATATGTAAATTACGAATTACGACATGAACAACTGAAAGACATATTTATGGCCTCATGATTAGGTAAACCAATAATAAAATACATAAAAAACACAATAGATAAAAAGAAATAAATCACATTAAATCTGATTACTACTCAGTAGTTATAGTTAATATTCCCAAAATAGAAATTCTTGGATATTAGCTCCTTAAAAACTTTCCATCCGTTTGAAAAATCAGCACAACACTTTCCAGACCTATAGCATTTTCTTCATTTTTGAGATGATGTACATTTTTGATTTTGATTCGTTAAGGGGATGCAAAGATAAAAGAGGGTTCCAAAACGCATTTTCCACCAATTCATTTTGACGTAGTGCGAAATGGCAGAATGGATTTACATGAAATTTGGCAGGATTATACATTATGGTGCAGAGGTGGGGCTTTCTCTGTACTGCAGTTAAGTAGGGCAAGCATGTTTAAAGTTATAAGGTATTTAAACTTAATGATATCTGTCACCACAGTACTTATGTGGCATTTCACAAAATGTGAAACTACTGCAATACTTGGCTATAAACATATTTAAAAATATATAAAACATATAAATTAATTTCCCTATCTATTGGCACTTCAATAAAGTGGTAATAGGTAGGGGTCTACTACTTACCAATGTCTAAGGCCCTAACAATGAACACAGTCAAAGTGTAGCAAAAACAATATGGCTGCCTTTTCCTTCTCTAAAAACAGTCAATACCCAATTATATACTGGCTTGTCATTGCCATGTACAATGGTATACTACAAAGTTATTGCCGTATACTGTGGTAAAAAATATAACTAAGGCCTAGTTGTATTACTGGATTGTGGCACCCTTACATCACATATGGTGTCACATGGGCAGCTCAATACTGAAGTCAGATTTACAACGCAATGCAAAGCTGTCATGTGTGGCCCTTGATTGATTGGCAAATCTGGCGAAGTGCACAGCAGTGCATTTCGCTGTTTTGTATTACTCTGCTTACCATAATCTTAATTGTTGGTAAATGTGTCATACATTTGTATGCCACGCCACTGTAGCCACTCCATAATATGCTATTTCACTCTGTACCGCTCAATTGTATGCTATTACACTGTACACAACACCACTGTATACCACTACTCACCACACTCTTACACTGTATGTTCTTCCACTCTATGCCACTTCAGTCTACGTCACTCCACTGGATCCTTCCCCACTAGTCGCTATTCCACTCTACGCCATTCTGTTGTACGCCACTCCACTCTACTCTATTTTGCAGTATGCCACACCACTCTACAACACTCCACTGTACTCTATTCCACTGTATGCCACTCAACTGTACGCTACTCTACTCTATGCCACTCCAGTGTATGGCACTCCACTCTACGCCACTTCAATCTACTTTCTTCTATTGGACACCACTCTAATGTATGCCACTCCACTGTATGCTGTTACACTCTACTGCATGCCACAGTGCGCCACTCCAGTCTACACCACTTCCTTATATGCCACTCCAATGTATGCTACTCTATACCCTATTACACTCTAAGCCTCTCCCCAGTAAGCCACTCCAGTCTACATTATTACACTGTACACAACTCCACCATATGCCAGTCCACTCTATGCTATTACACTGGACACTACTCCACTCTACGCCTCTTCAGTGTATGCCACTCTACTGTATGCCACTCTGCTATATGCTATTCCACTCCATTGTATACTATTCCACTGTATGCCACTCTACTGTATGCTACCCCACTCTACGCTACTCCAGTGTATGCCACTCCATTCTACCCAACTCCATTCTATACTATTACATTGGACACCATTGCACTGTACACCACTCCATTCCACTGTATGCTATTACACTCCACCCCATTTCAATGTATTGCACTGCAGTCTACACCGCTTCACTGTACGCTATTCCACTATACGTTATTCCAGTCTATTCCACTCTACACCACTCCATTCTATGCTATTTCACTATATGCCACTCCACTCTATGCCACTTCACTATATGCTATTTCACTCTACCCCACTCCATTGTACACCACTCCACTATCCATGACTCCACTCTACACTATTCCACTCTATGCTAGTTCACCCTACGACATTCTACTCTATGCCACTCCATTGTACTCCACTCTAGACTATTCCACTGTACACCACTCCACTCTGTGCTATCTCTACACTGCTTCACTGTATGCCATTCTATTGTATACTACTACACTATGCACTATTACACTTTACCCCACTCCAGTATACCCTACCACACTATACACTATTACACTTTAAGCTACTCCACTGTATGCCACTCCAGTCTACGCTACTCCACTCTATGCTATTGCACTTTTTGCCACTCAACTGTACACTACTGCGCTGTACTCCACTCTAGTATACTCTCCTTCACTCTACATAACTCCCCTCCACAAAACTCTACTATACTCTGTGTCTACCTACTAGACTCTATTCCACTATCCTCATACACACCATTGTCCAAATTAGCACTCAACTCTATGCCCGTACATTCTATCCTACAACATTCAACATCAGTTTCGAACACTGTACGACACAGCACTCCACTCTAATATATGACACCACTCCAATTTTTAACAGCTTCCTCGATCCTACTGTAGGCCACTTCAATGAATGCCACCACACTTATGCCAATCCACTGTAGCCTACTCTACTCTATGCCACTCCACTGTACACAACTACACTTTACGCTATGCCACTCTGTGTCACTCCACTCTTCTACATCCCACTGTACAGTATTCCACTACACGCTATTCCACTGTATGCTACTCCACTTTACGGTAATCCACTCTATGCCACTCCTCTCTACCCTGCTCAAGTGTATGACACTCTCCTCCACTCTATATAACTCCCCTTTATAAAAGTCTACCATACTTCATGGTACTCTATGACATTCTAATCCACTCTATCCCTGTACACACCACTGTCCAACCCTACATTCCATATTATGCCCGTACACTCCATGGTACAACACTTTATTCCACTATGCAACACTTTTCTATATGACACAGCACTCCACTACATGCCACTCTACTCTACGACACATCAATACACTCTTTCGTACTTTACTGCACACTAAGAGGGTCATTTTGACCTCGGCGGTCTTTTTCCAAGACCGCCGAGGGACCGCCATGCGGAAGACCGCAAGTGGTGGCAGTTTGCCGCTCTGCCTATTATGACCGTTGGCAGCACTCTGTCCTTTTTCGGACGGAGAGCCGCCAACAGCCATACTGGCGGAAGGCGGGGAAGTGGAGGTTGCTCCAACTCCACCGCCACGCCAACAGAACACCGCCCAGCGAATCACGTCCTGTGATTCGCCGTGGTGGTGTTCTGTTGACGGTGTGGTGTCGGCGGAGCTGCCCCCATGGCTCCCGTCCCCTCCCGGAGGATCGACGGAACAGGTAAGTCGATCGTCCATTAGGGGAGGGGGGTGTTGTGTGTTGTGTGGGTGCATGGGGGTGTGCGTCTGTGTATGTGGAGGGGGTGTGTGAGTGCGTGTATGCTTGCGGGGGTGTTGCGTGTTTTGGGAATGAGTGCGTGTATGTCTGTGGGTATGTCTGTATGGATGTGTGCATGTACGTTTGTATGTGGGTGTGCGTGTCTGACTGTGTGTGTGTATGTAGGCATGTATGTTGGTGTGTGCGTGTAAGTGTGTAGGTGGTGCCTGCATGCGTGTCGTGTGGGTATGGGTGATGTGATGTTGGGGGTCGGAGTGGGGAGAGGCCCTGCCACCTTTGGGGGGTGGCAAGGGTGGTGGGGGTGTAGGGGAGGGAGTCGGTGTGGGGGAGACCCCTATCAGTGCCAGAGAAGGAATTCTCCGGCACTGATTATGCTTACCGCCATGGATTTCCTGGCGGTTCAAACCGCTGGAAATCTGTGGCGGTAAGCCGGGTCAAAATACCGCCGGCGGTATAGTGACGCCGGCGGGCTGGAGACCCAGAGGATCACCATCAAACTCCTCATCCACGCCAACAAAGCTCTTCACAACACGGGCCCGGCCTACCTCAACGAGTGACTCACCTTACACACTCCCACCCTCCAACTCTGCTCCACCAACCTTGCCCTCGCCTTTGTCCCTAGTATCCACAAACTACAGCCGGTGGCAGATCCTTCTCCCACCTCGCCGCCAAGACCTGGAACACCCTCCCCGCCCACCTATGACAGACCCAGGCACCTCCTGACCTTCAGGAAATGCCTCAAGACCTGGTTATTCGAGCAGTAGCAGTCCTCCCCAACCCCCCCCCCCCCCTCAGCACCTTGAGACCCTAGCAGGTGAGTAGCGCGCTTTACAAATGATTAATTGATTGATTGACTCTGCGCTACTATACAACAGTCCACTCTATGCACCTCTACTGTTTCACACACTACTGTACTCTATGCAACTCCACTCTACTACACTGTATGCCACTTTCTGACACCTTACTCCCATCTCTACCCCTTCACTGTACAACATGGTACTATACTGTATGACACTGTACAACACTCTACTCCACTCTACAATACTCTAGTCCACTTTACAAAACAGTACGCAACTCTTTGTATGCCACTGCACCCCACTGTACTCGGACACATTACTCCACTCTACTCCAGTTCTTCATTGTGACCCACTCCACTCTATGCCACTCTGTGCCATTGTACTCTACAACACTGTTTGCCAATCCACTCTAACACACGTTATAAGACTGTACTGTACTGTGCACCACTCCACTCAATAAAAATCAACTAGGATGTATGCCACTGTACTCTACTGTAGTCAACATAATTTTCCAATACTGTACGACCCCCCTCTACACTCTACTGTACAACACTGTACTCCAGTTTATGACACTTTACTCAATTGTATGATATGCCACTCCACTCTAATGCACTCCACGCCATTCTAGTCTATGAAACGCCACTCCTCTCTGTGACACTTCACTCACTCTATGCTACCCCACTCTAGTGTACCCTGTTCCACTATACTCCACTCTATTACACTCTTTTACACTTTATCCCACTCTATGCCACTGTACTACGCTCTACGCTGCTCCACTGTCTGACATTCTACTCTACTCCAACTTTACAAATACTGCACTTCACCCTATGATACTCTACTCTACTCTACGCCCATCCACTATGCCACTGTACTACACTGTATGACATTCAGCGACATGCCACTCAACTTCTCTCTATGATATGCTACTCTACTTTATAACACGGCACTCCACTCTACAACACTCTCCTCCACTGACTCTGTGACAATGTGACACTCCATTTGATGATACTTCACTATGACAGGGAGAGCTGCAGCAGAGGTGAGGTAGCTGAAAACCAATGGCAGTCAGTAGTTGAGATGGCCACCAGGTGGCCTTCAGGCTGCGGGGCATGGACCGTAGAGGGCGGCAGGGCTTTCTGTGACAAACGCAGCCCACCTTCCTGCGTCAGCTTTAAATTCGGCAACCATGACTGACTGCTGGAGGAACCCACCTTACCACCCCGAGCATCAACTACACAAGTAGCCACCTGTTGGTCTCCATGTGAGCTCTCCCAAGCAGCACTGACACCACTAGGGCAACTGTGCTAGGAGAGGGGAGCAGGAGCTGCGGAAGTGGCTTTGCCAGGTCCCGGTGTGGGCTATGGCCTCACTCCTCCCTGCAGGCATTGCACCATTTTTTTACTGCCATTGGAAGATACGACCTTACCTCCAACCAGAGAGGCAGGCACCATATTATTAAAGGTGCAGTACCCGGCAGCAAGATTTCATATCCAAGAGCTGGTTTTCATACCTGAAAAAGGCGGCCTTCCGAGAACAAACTCCACTTGTTTAACATAACCCCAACAGGGTCACAAACGTAGTAACATTCTCAGCTACCTATAAATCCAAAGGGAAATATGACATTGTAACAGAGGTAACATCTTATGGCTGTTAGTCTTGATTTCCAATATGGCGTTCTTGAAGGCAACTGACTTGGTCTCAATAGAATTTGCCACAACAGAAAGCCCTGCAAAGAACAAGTGAACTGCAACAACTTGGAGATCGGCCAACATTGATCAGAAAGTACTAAATGAGAAGCCACCTCTCTGGAAATGGGGAATAAGGCTGAGGCCTTTTTGTGAACCAGGGTACACATTCCCTGTACTACCCGAGGGCCCAATAAAGGATAACGCTCATTCATGCACTACTACATATTCAGTCCTTAAGGGAGCTCCGAGCAATCACCAAGAGCTTCTCCCAGTGATCTAACAAAGCCGCAAGCACACGCACTTGGGCCCTCTGATCGAGACTGGCACTGGTTCTCCTGAGCAATAAACAACATCCTGTGAAGTTTGTGACAAAATCTGGACAATATCACAAGAATCAAGACAGTACTTCAATCTCTTTGCCTGTGCTTGTGAAACATAAATGGCCTTGCAAGCAAAGCATGAGATTTAGAATTCTTAACATATCTGCAATCCTTCGATATTATCCTCTTACAGGAGACATGGCTTGAAGAGCCTGTCCATCTACAGGGTTTTACAACTTTCTCTGTGCTAGCCTGCAAAGAAGCAAAATATAGCCATAAGAGGAGTGGTCTAGAGATATACATCTTCACGACAAGAATAGGCACAGGCAGAGCTTTACATTCCAACTCATTGGCCATAAACGCAATCAGCATTCTAATTGACTGCTAGAAAGTTAAAACACAGGTCGTAATTATCAATGCCTACATACATCCTAAAGGCAAGCTAAGGCACTTCAGAGCACTGGTGGAGGAAATGTCTAAGGTTCCAGCAAGAAGAACATTATTGAGCTTGTGGTCTCAGGAGATTTTAATCTTGACGTTCTGGGCTCTCCACAGGAGATAAATTTACATCACCACAATTCTCGCCCTGGATCATACCAACTCAAGGAAGGAGTGGAACGGGAAAACTAAGCAGAACTAGCAAATTACTCCTGGGTGGCTTTGAACAGCTAAATCAATGTGCTCTCAACGGATGTTTCCCAGGGGATAACCTGCAGGCCGCTTCATAACATTCCAACTCCGCCAGTTCCACAATAGACTATACCTTTGTCAACATACCACTACTAGCTCATGTATCTTCTTTACATTTTGGTGAAAAGGAGAACAGTGCTCATCTCCTGCAAAAGGTGACCTTGGAGGCGGCCACTGGAGACTTCCAACAGTCCATGGAAGTAAACGGTCCAACTTTTACCATCAACAGAAAAAGGATCAAAACTTACCCTTTAACCATAAAAGGCATATCAGATTCAGCAAATGGGTTATTTTATCAAATCTCATTAACCTCAGATTATGCCATAAAAATGTGGGAGCAGTTCACAAAAGGGCTCGCTGAGGAATTCACAACTCAATTATGCACAGGGGTCCAAACACGAAGCAGCCGTCACTACGGGTTTATCCCCTAGCACAATTTAAGCAATTAAAATCACAAAAAAGGACTGTGAATAAGGCAGAAAGAAACCTCCTTCAAAGACTGGTTGATGCCCAACAACTAACAACTCTAAGGATGAACAAAAAGGCATTAAAGAAACTGAAATTGACCATAAAAAGGCAGTAGGACGACACATTATGGGCTAAATTATTCTGCGTTGTAAAGAACAATGACAGTGCTTGCTTCTGGACCACAGCAAACAGAGTGCTTCACTCTGGCCAAGGAGGGATGACCTGCACCTAACAGAGGAAACCTGGGTCAACCTATTGACAGTCCACTTTAATCAGCCAGCCCCTGAAGGAGCATGCTTTCTTGACAACAAGGAACGATTGACACCAAGCATCAACTGCTATACACCAAGGGGAGTCTGTGAACCAACTCTTCCTCCTCAACCAAAAGCAGCTTGGCTCACTAGCACTCTCCAGACAAGTGCCGAACTAATCAAAAGGCAAATAACAAAAGGAAAAAAGGGGAAGAGGCCCCCAGCCCGAATGGAAATCCTCCAGCTCTTCACAAACTCAAACCAGCCTATTAGGCAGGAAAACTCGTACCTATTTTTAACCAAGTTTGCATAGAAGGTTTACTGTTGGTGACCTTATTCAACCTCTTCCTCGCAGATCTAACACCAAAGCTAAAACATCACCAGCTCGCAGGCACCTACACTAGGCAGAATGTCTCTCTCCATCCCCTTTACACTGATGACCTAGTCCTAATAATGCTGCACCCAGGTGGGACTCCAGTGATTATTTAACATCATAGAGGAATACTCGGAAGAAAACGGCTTAGCCATCAACTCTGAAGAAACAAAAACTATGACAATTAATGGATCAAGGAGAACCTTGCCCTAGTTCCTAGACTTAAAGCAACTTGACACAATGAAGAAATATAAATTCATGGGAGTCTGTCACATGGTCTGGCAAACGGCTCGGCAGACAGATAACAAAATGTTTTGCACACCTTAGTTATTTGTTTATAGATCTCCCTATTATTCTCTATACGTCTTGCGTTTTCTTCCTTTGACTTTTGTTTTGCCACAATCATCTTCATTTTCCTCATCCCTTTAGGATGAACTGGACTGGACCACTGTGGTTGGTGTGCCCCTCAGATAGAAGAGGAAATAACCAAAGGTAAGTGAATGTTCCTTAATGTTAGCTATAGTATGGGGGTGGGTGTGAGGGATATAATCACTGAATTCCCTTTCCCGTAACCTTGTTGTCGTGCATTTCTTTCTTTTTTATTGGTTACAAGTGGGGCATGCGTCTCTCATACCCTTCTCCTAAACAAGACGGGTAATCCACCGCTTAGACTGGTGACCACTCTCCGGTCGAAACGTTCCTGTCCCCACAGCTACCATTTTCCACCCACCAGTTAGTGCCAGTAGATGCCCATGTACCTGGGCTAGCCACGCTCCTCTGGGAGCATGGCGGGGCAATACGAGGAAACGGTGGCCTCCCGGCTTACTCCATCAACTCTCGCCCGGGTCCCTGGAGATCTCAGATGGAAGGCTGCAGCTTCTCGAGTCATCCTGCCCCGTTGGCTTTGTTCTGGGTCAATTTCCCCAGGTGTCTTCCTCTGGTACTTCTCTCTCCTGCACTCATCGGTACTCCTCGCTTCCGGGTTAGTCCCGTCTCCTATTTCAGGCCACCATTCATCAGGGGCTGATCAGTGTCACACACAATTCCATGCCCCTCCACCTCCTGTATCACTGTAGAAGCTTTAAAGGGACAGGCGTCCCAGGTAGTCTGTAAAAAATACACAGGTGCATCTCGGGGTATGGAAAGAGAAGGGAAGGGCCAGGGTGGAGCCCCATTAATACTGTCATCCTCATAACAGAGTCCTCATCAACAAAGCTGGATCCTTCATCCCAGAGAAGAAGGTGATGAGAAGGAAAAGCATAGCACTAGCAGTTGTGGTTAAAAAACTAAAGAAGTAACTATCTGGTCCAACTATGACACCACTCCTTTGCATAATCATTGCAAAATTGTTGGCTACCATAGCTGATGGGAGCAAAGCTATGAGAGAGACGGATGTGAAGAATGTGGATAACATCTTGACCAATACATACAGAATAAACTTCAACCTTTTCTCCTACACCTACCTGGTGCAAATAAGGCTGGAATATGGTTTCCAGAGGCAAACCTTGGCAAGGATTCAAGCCTATATTAATTTTTGGAATAGAATTAGGAAGGCAGCTCCTAGCACCTTTATCTTTCACCAATGGAAAGAACTAGAAACCAGAGACTCCTGTGCAGCCAGAGAAAATCTCAAGGAGTCTCTTACTAAAACCGGACTAAGCCAACTGTGGGATACTCCCACTAGTGAGCTGTTTCAAAACATTGGTGAGCAAAATCATCAAGTCACTATCTATGCTAGAGGACAAGGCTGCTCAATCCAAAAGAAACCATACTTGACTGGTCTTCAATAATTCTAATACACCCAAGCATCAATCATATCTTCATGTAGGGTACATTAACAGTGTCAAAGAGAAATGTTTAAAATATCGCTTCGATTTGCTCCCATCACAGTTACATCTACCTCCGTGGCAGAGAAACACAGGCCGGTGTAGGTTATGCAAGGAAGGAGTAGAAGACTTGTTTAACTTTTTATGTACCTGCAAAGATCTGCAATGGGACCAGAGACTACTTTTAAAGTATCTTTTAATCAAAGAGGAATCAACACAGGAAGGCAGGCCGTGCTGGCCTGTTTAGCCCCAGCAGAATCACAACTGAACTGCAGCTTAGTGAAGTTCCTCAGAAGGATGGAAAGGAAAATGGCAGCACTGCCAACATTGCCGAGGCATCTCAACACTTCCAGGCCCCTTCACCCCATAGATGATTGCAATTAACCAGCACTTAATTAATTTCTAAATTCGCACTAGCAGGAACTTGCCAGTGGGGCTTAGTTTACACCTCGCATCTTTTGCACATCTCATCCAACAGGCAACAATTGCACATCCAATTAACCACTACCTGCCATTCTTTGCAATTTTGCACAACAGCATCCAACAGGCAACAACTGCATATTTAACTAACCACTTCTTACCATTCTTTACGAATTTGCACACCGTCCAAAAATTTACACAGACAAAGGCCGACACCCTCTGAGCAACCTACCCAGACTGCATCTTGCAGTCAATAATAATTTAACTTGCCATCCGGACAGGCCAGTTCTGAGCCCTGTTTTCTCCCCATTCTTTTGTACAAATTGTCTGGCAGGAATCAATCATGTTGAATAAATTACCAGTCCTGGCAAAACTTTGCTAATTTGCACAACAGTGTCCAGAAGTTTACATAGACAAGGGTCTGGCATCTCTAGAAAAAAACTGCCCAGTTATCTCCCCAAACCATCAAGGAATACATTGGGTTGGAAAGCAGCAGTTCAGTCCCATGAAGCTCCCCAATGCCAATATTGTCTGTAATGCGAAGTTTGCCAGATGACTCCATGTCAACAGAGAAACCATTTACAGTTTTGGGTTTTCCTTAAACAACCTTTAGGATTCTCCAATGTGTACTCTTAGTTCATTTCAGCAGGACCAAATAGACTGACATGAAAACTCTGAGTTGTAAAAGGAAAGCTCAGGGCTGAAACATACTGTCCCTGGTGACGGCTAGCTGGATCATTATTAATAGGGCATCCTTTAAACACTTTGGAGACAGAGATTAATGCCACATATTAGCCTGTTGTCACATATGCAAACCAGTCCATGGAGTGAAAGTCAAATGAACTAAACACAATTGCATTTTCTAGACATTCAGGTACATAGAAGATCCCAACAGCTAGCCCCCACATCTTTCACTCACAGCAGCAAATGCCACTACATACACTGACACACTCTAGATGTTAGCAACAGTCATTTTTAGACTCTCTTGTCCTGATGGCGCATGCGGAGGCCACGTGTATTAAAGGCATTTTACACAGTCACATGGGACGCTGTCAGGAGGGTAGGTCAAATGCCCTTGGACGCGCTGACTAAATTCATCAGTTCCAGTTCCTGACATGTGATTCTCAACGAGCTCACTCTTGAATCTGGGGATGGACGACCTCCTTTTTTGACATAGCCAGTTGTACTTAAAGTAAGTGACAGCTCTGTGGTTTTTCAACACCCGCACATGGGTGCTTTCTAATTTATGTTTTGGAGAAGTTTTCTTTTGTTATGGTCCTGATGAAGCGTCAATGGATCCGGCTGGGCCACTAGATGCGAAACATGTAGACCCACGATAAGAGGCACCCTAATTGGTTCAGTCCTCTCGTGTTTGTAGTGTTGAGAGTTAGTGAGCATAATCACTCAACTTTTACTCTCTCCTTGCTTTTAATCTTGGTCTCCATCTAATTGATACTTATTAAATTGATGTGTGTACCAGATGGATAACCAATTTTATTTTTATTTTTCCCTTCTCTCCATATTGCTCAGGTACCTAGAATAAGGTATCTCATCTTTTTGACTTGATTCCCAGTCTACTTAAGAGCAACACGGTCAAGAGCCCCCTTCGGGGAGCCCGACAGGCATTACAGCGCCGACCTGTCGAGGAGCTTTCCCAATGATGAAGCTAGACATCCACTGGGGTGCATGAGGGTTCTTGCTCCTGTAGGATTTTGTCCCCTTGAATCCCTGTTATTACTTCCCCCTTTTGGAACAGTGTACCTTTATATGACTATTTCACACAGTCAAACAGCTAAATCCATGCCCACCAGGAAAATAACCATAGACCAACACAATAGTTTTAGCTTTTGTATCGCAAATGACTTTTCTCTTAAAGCACACATGCACGCAGACTGAGAGGGGGCAATTGGATGTGAGAGGTGGCAGAAAGAATCAAATGGCTTAATGAAGGGAGAGACAAAGGCAGGGCATACAGAAGAAGTTGAAGTGACCCACCTGCAATGCAGGGGAGAAAGGATAGTTTTTTGGATAGTTCATGTGCATAGTTGAGGAGTATGCATTCTTTTTTGGCAAACTTATTTACATTTCCAAGGTGCAATACCAGTTTTGGGTTATACTTCAAACATCTGCGGATGCATTTTATTTCCTTCACAGGAATCAAATGTGCAACAAGGAAGATGTGTGGTGAACCATCAACAATACTTCAACAATACTTCAACTCCACCCCAACAATTTAGACACCATGATATGGCCACAGAAGGAAAACAGGCCTAATTAAGTCCAGGAGGACTTTGCATTTCATGGCAGCAAAATCTGAAAGAAGACTTCATGTTAGGAAAAAATATTCTATATGACTGAAAAATGCAAGCTTTCTAAGCCTCAATTATGCTAACATAAGGAAAAATATAAAGTGCACTTAATTAATAGTTCTTAGTGAATGAAATATAATACGCAAACAGATAAATTCTATGTGAATAATAATTCATTAGTATGAGTAATACATTTCATTTAAAATGGAAATGTTTTGTTATTGCATTACATTAAATACAACAGAGAACTGCAGTTTTCTCACTTGCACATATTTTCAAAGTCAGTAATCTTTCATAAATCACAAGACATCTAATATTGTTTCTACGTGGGCTAATAATTTAGGTGGTCATTCTAACCCTGGCGGTAAAAACCGCCAGGGCGAATGACCGCGGTAGCACCGCCAACAGGCTGGCGGTGCACCGCTGGCCATTCTGACCGCGGCGGTTCAGCCGCGGCCAGAAACGGAAAGTCGGCGGTGTACCGCCGACTTTCCGCTGCCCTTGAGAATCCTCCATGGCGGCGGAGCGCGCTCCGCCGCCATGGGGATTCTGACACCCCCTACCGCCATCCTGTTCCTGGCGGGTCTCCCGCCAGGAACAGGATGGCGGTAGGGGGTGCTGCGGGGCCCCTGGGGGCCCCTGCAGTGCCCATGCCAAAGGCATGGGCACTGCAGGGGCCCCCGTAAGAGGGCCCCACCTTGTATTTCAGTGTCTGCTTTGCAGACACTGAAATACGCGACGGGTGCCACTGCACCCGTCGCACCTTCCCACTCCGCCGGCTCAATCCTGAGCCGGCGTCCTTGTGGGAAGGCTGTTTCCCACTGGGCTGGCGGGTGGCCTTTTGGCGGTCGCCCGCCAGCCCAGTGGGAAACCCAGAATGACCGCCGCGGTCTTTCGACCGCGGTACGGTCTTCTGGTGGTTCCCGCTTGGCGGGCGGCACATCTGAATCACCCCCTTAGAGTCTAAATTACATTTTAACATCAACTGTACCCTTCTAGCATGTGATTTAATCAAAAAGGCTACTATGTTGAACTTTGAAATACAATCAAATTGCACATTTGAAATGTGTGTTGGTTCAGCTTTCTACATTAATTTTTCTCTAATTTACCTTCATAAAATAAAACTTGTCACAGTCTAATGACTTTAGTGACACAAGGGGCAGCAATAACATTTACGCTGTTTCACATATATTTATCATCTGTTCAAAGTAAGTGATTAGGAGAATGTGACATACACCCCCTCCATCATGAGGTAGCAAAAGTAAGTAACCTTTTAGCTAGAATAAGTTGACCTATGAATTTCTTTCTTAGTGAAGGCTAGGTGGTGTGGGGCATAGGATCACATCAACTGATCTTTTTGCAGATATACGTGAAGGGGCACATATTCTCTCAAATTTCCCTATTCTGTCCTTGACAGTGGATATTAGTTTTTTCATTGCATAAATGTTCAATAGTTTGACCCATCTGTTTCGTAGGTTAGGAGGGCAGGATGCTTTCCACTTTAGGGCAATGGTCACACCTGCTTTTAGGAGAAGCTGAGCAATCACTTATCTTATACTGAATGTGTTAAGTTACATTATATTGATGTGTGTGGCATGCGTCTTCTGCCTTAGCACGACCTCCTGGTCCCTTCAAGCCATGGTGCCAAGGATTCTATCACAAACTTGAGACTGGGGATTCATTCCTGATTGTTTGAGTTGCATATTCTGCAATGTGGTGTGATTAAATTCTGTATTCATGTGTATGTGTGGTATACTGGTTAGCAGTGTTCGGTAGCTCGAGGGCTTTACCAGCCGGGTACATACCTTTTGGGATCACTGATAAGTGCATTACTCAACTTGAAAAATGTGTCATAGTAATTGAGAATAACGTATTTCATTAGGGTCCACAATATCCCTTTAATCAGACTGTGGGCTTTTGGGAGGGTGTTAGTATGGTGTCTTAATTATTGTTATGGAGAGTGATATTGTTTGTGAAGAGTCGGATGCTGTTGTGTGGCTTCAGTGAGGTACAGCTATGAAGTGCTTCTCAGATTTGTTTGATGTATGTGCAGCGTGTTCTGAATGCATTCTGTTGGGATGCTGTGATTATTGTTTATTGTGGTTAATACTGTTGTGAGCTCAGTGATACTCGACTCAATGGAATATCTGACCTATGTAGTGTGTGTGTGCTTGTGTGTTCAGTTTTATCTCTAGTGTTTTATGTTGCATGTTGTGTGATGTTTTTTTCTTAAGTAGAAATTTGGGTGTACAGTGACATGCAAATGCTGGTCACATCTGCCATGCGCTGCACTCATATGCGCATCCAAGTTCAGGATGGTATTGTATGTGTTGTTTGTTCCTTTATGTGCTGTTGTGACCTTTTGATAACAAGCTATATGGAATATTCTGAGCTATAGTTGATACTGTCTAATGCAGGCATCTAAAACCAGTAGCTTGTGAGCTACTGGTAGTTCTCCAGATACCTGTAAGTAGCTCTCCTGTTTTTATTTACATTTGCATTTATATAGCATGATTGTCAATCCTAAAGGAGCATCATTTTGCTAAGCGAATCACAAGAAATCTGTTAAGAGAGAAACATGATTTCGGAAAACTGATATTCACAGATTAAGAGTATAGCACAGTGTATCAGGGATTTCAAAAATCCAAGTTTTAAACTGCTTTTGGGAAATAGATTCCTCATTTATGAACCTTAGATATCTGGGCAAGGAATATTCCATGCTTTGGTACCAAAAACAGAACAAGATTTACCACCTCTGGTTTTCAATCCAAAGAAACAGTGGTTTAAGAAGGGCCGCCTGTGAGGATCTCAAAGTTCTGCCTGAATTATAATGAGTGAACCTAGCTGTAAGAAATGTAGGACCGGTTGCAATAACGGATCTGAAGGTCACAAGAAGAAGTTTAAAAAGAATTCTATTATAAACCAGCAGCCAAATTAAAGCTTCTTACGCTACAGAGGTGGATGACTTAGTGGGTTATTTAAGAACTGTTCTAGCAGCTGCATGTTGGGCCACTTGTAGTTTGTGTATAGTCTGCTTAGAAGAACCCACATATAAAATATTACAATAGTCCAACCTTGAGGTGATGAGCAAACAGGTGACACTTTTCCTTGCTGATATGGGCAATAGGTCAAAACATTTCTTATGGGATTTAATTAGATTGAAACATGTCCCTGAAACTGACAAGGCCTGAGGTTGAAAGGACAAGCAAACATTATATTTTACCCCCTATCCTGTATGCAGCTCAGCATACTACATAAGAAGCTTGTGCTTAGTACAGATCAGTTCAAAATTCTATATTTGGATTAAAAAAATCCATAAAAGAAAAGCACAATAAATACAGATACAGTACTAGAATACATAAAATTGAATCATTCCATGTTAGAAGAATGTTTATCTGTACAAAAGTGCACAGTGGCCTACTATGCTCATTAGCATATGTGGAAAAATCTCATAACAGTTAAAAAACTTGAAATCATCATCTTGAGATTGTCGCGGCATAGCCATGCTGTGTACGGTCACATAAATGTTTTATCATCATCATTAAAAAAGAATAAAAGTCATGAGTAAGATAACGATAAAATGCCTAAGATAACATAGAAAGTAAAATTTAAAATAATCTATTCACAATTCATGTAAGACGGATAAAAGGTAAAGGCACTTCATAAAGGTTGCTACCCCCAAAAAAGTGAGTCCCAAGGTTTGTAGGCCAAGAATAATCTAGGGCACAGCCATTATCAAAACATATAACCATAAGGGGGCTATCATTTTATTCCTGATCCTCCACATATTCAATAAAAATCAAGACCCCAAATTTGATAAATTGTCTTCATCACTTCTGAGTACCCAGATTACCTGTTCTACAATCTCTAAACCCCAAATTGTGACACAGTGGTAATATCCACATCCTTCTATGCCTGGCAAAAGACATAAAATACCTCTGGACAGAAAGGCCAGTTCCCATGTGATTTATTGGATGTATGGAGCCACTTGACTGTTGGTTGCTGATCGTAAAAGCAAGGTCCCAAACCAAAATTTCATGTATAAGATTGTAGGAAAGAAGCCTCGTTTTAGCATGGTTAACCCCACTTTGTGCCTGTTTGTCAGTGTGTTTGACTGTGTTCATGGGGATCCTGCTAACCAGGACCCCAGTGTCTGTGCTCTCTCCCTTTAAATGTGGTTGCTTGGGCCACACACACCCCCCACATTTGGCATACTGGTGCCCTCTTATAAGTCCCTAGTCTTCATGTACATTGTGAGTGCGGGGATGCCATTTTACACGTGTACTGGACATAGGTCAATACTTATGTCCAGCTACATAATGGTAACTCCGAACCTGGGCATCTTTGGTATCAAACATGAAAGAATCACACCCCAATATTGTTGCCCGTAATGGAAGTATGATTCCATGCACTCTGAGGACTCTTTAGAGGACCCCCAGCATTGTTCCTACCAGCTTTCTGGGGTTTTCTGGGCAGCCCAAGCTGCTGCTACCCCTCAGACAGGTTTCTGTCATCCTGCAGCTTGAACAGCTCAAGCCCAGGAAGGCAGAACAAAGGATTTCCTTTGGGAGAGGGTGGGTAACAACCTCTCCCTTTTTGAAATAGGTGTTACAGGCTTGGGCGTGATAGCCTCCCCAAGCCACTGGTATGCTTTGAAGGGCACATTTGGTGGCCTCCTTGCATAAACCAATCTGCACCAGTACAGGGACACCTGGCCTCTGCTCTGGCACGAAACTGGACAATGGAAAGGGAGTCACCACTCCCCTGTCCATCATCAGCCCAGGAGTGGTGGCAGGAGCTCCTCCAGATGGCCCCTGGATTCTGCCATTGTGAATCCAAGGTGTACTGAGGCCTCTGGGAGCATCTGAGTGGCGAGGTCAGGCAGGTGGCGACACCCGATAGGTGGTCACCCTCCTAGGGGACCAATCTCCCTTCCATGGCTATTTAGTGACTCCCTTTTGGTTGGGTCCTCAGATTTTGCTTGCAAGATTCCAGCAGGACTCCTCTGCAACCTCTACTTTGACTTCTGGCCACTGGATCTGCGACTGGACCCTCCAGGAACCGACAATCTGCATCCACGACAAAGACTCCACTTGCATCATTGTTTCCACTGTTCCTTCCAGCTTCTGCAACAATTCCCTGGCTGTGCATCCTATGAGGACTGCAAGTCTTCAATCTGCATGAGAGGGAAGAAGGAATCTCCCTTGGAGTGAAGGAGTCACTTCCCTGCATCCATAGGCACCAACTGCAACGACGACCAGCTGCGTGGATCTCCTCTCATCCTGAGCTGTGTAGATCCTGCATCACAAGTGATAAACTGGAGTGGTCCCCTCGGTCCTCTCTACCAGCTGTCCAACTTTGGTGAGGGTAAGCCCTTGTTTTCCCATACTGGACAATAACCCCATGCACCACATCTCTTGCAGCTACCAAGGCTTGTTGGCAGCTCCTCCAAGAGATCTTCAGTCTCAGTGTAGCCCAAGCCCCCAGCTCTCTTCCCTGTGACGCACAGCTCTCTGCATGCTTCTCCTGTAATGTGGGACACTTCTTCAGTTGTGCTGCAGGGCTCCTCTGTGACTCCTGGTTCCTCTTCCAGTGGGTCTCCAGTGGGGGCTGCCTTTTCTTCTGTGGACTCTCTGCCTTGCTGAGGTCCCCCCCCAGGACTCCCACTGTGGGTTGAGTCCTCCTTGACCTTGCTGGTCCCCAGCAGCTTCACTTATTGTTCACCACAACTTCTTCCTTTGCCAAGGCTTGTTGGTGGCTTTTCCACACCACAGACAAACTGCAATCTTCCATCCGGCGTGGGACATCGACTGCATCCTTCAGTAACTCTTCACAGACTCCAGGGCTGCATTGCTGACCATTTTGGTCCTATAGTCCACCAACTCCTGCAACCACAGACGGGTAGGTAGTGGCTCCTGCCACCACCGGACACTTCTGGACTTGGTTCACTTCTTTTTCAGGTCTTCCTCTTCAGGAATCCAATGCTGGCTTCTTGCAGTCTCGCCTGGGTGTTGTATTATCTTAATTTTCAGTCCTTTTAGTGGGTTGGGGAAAATCTAGTAACTTAGGGCCAGATGTAGGTAGCCGTTTGCATGGTGCAAACTGCGAAAATCGCAGTTTGCGCCATGCAAACAGCCTAACGCGATGCTCATTCACAAATTGCGAGTCGGTACAGACTCGCAATTTGTGAATGCGACTCGCAAATAGGAAGGGGTGTTCCCTTCCTATTTGCGACTCGCATCGCAATTCAGAATTGCTTTGTGACCGCGAATGCAGTCGCAAAGCAACTCGCAGTTACCACCAGTGTCACACTGGTGGTAACTCATTCGCAAAAGGGAAGGGGTCCCTATGGGACCCCTTCCCCTTTGTGAATGTGGGCAGAAAGGTTTTTTCAGAGCAAGCAGTGGTCCAATGGACCACTGCCTACACTGAAAAAACGAAACCAAATGGTTTCGTCATTTTTTCCATTTTGCAACTCGTTTTCCTTTAAGGAAAACGGGCTGCAAAATGAAAAAAAAAAACTGCTTTATTGAAAAAGCAGTCACAGACATGGAGGTCTGCTGACTTCAGCAGGCCACCATCCCTGTGAGTGCAGGGACTCGCTATGGGGTTGCAAAATGCGACCCACCTCATTAATATTGATGAGGTGGGTCTTTGTGACCCCATAGCGAGTCGCAGACGGTGTCTGAGACACCGTTCTACATCCGAATTTGCGATTCGGAAATTGCGAGTCGCACTGACACGCAATTTCCGAATCGCAAATTCAGACCTTCCTACATCTGGCCCTTACTCCTTTCTTCCTTGTCGCGGGGGGGCACTATGGTACTGACCTTTGGGGTTTCCTAACTCCCCTAGCTCCCTTCTACAGAATCCACTTACACAGGAGGGGGTCCGCCATTCACATTCAATTTTTTTAGTCTATGGTTTGGGCTCCCACTAGGGTCACTATTGTCTATTTGCTATTGCACTGTATTCTACTGTTATTTATGCCTATTTCTGACTACTAGTGTGCATATTTGGTATGTTTACTTACCTCCTATTGGAGTATTGCATATCTAGTGTTTTGGTACTGTGTTACTGTAATAAAGAACCTTTATTTTCATAACACTGAGTGTTTTCTTTCATGTGTGTAAGTGCTATGTGACTACAGTGGTATTGCATGAGCTTTGCATGTCTCCTAGATAATCACTGGCTGCTCACCCACAGCTACCTCTAGAGAGCCTGGCTTCTAGACATTGCCTACACTACACAAATAGGGGATATCTGGACCTTGTATATGGTGTAAATACTTTAGGTACCCACCAGACACCAGGCCAGCTTCCTACATTGGTGGCAGCAGTGAGATAACCACCTGCAATTGCTTTACCACTCTGTCACTTGGTGTTTTCCACAGGAAAGACACTTACCTACTTGGGGTACATCAGTACATAGTATCAGAGACTTAGGGCCAGATATATGAAGGTTTGCATTTGCAAATGCCAAATAGCGATTTTTCTCGAATCGCTAACTGGGATTCGCAAAATGCGATATAACAACACCATTGCAGAATATTTTGCGATTTCTTAAAGTTCGCAGTCGCAAATGGTGAGTGCCAAATAGTGATTCGGTAAAATAGCGAATCAGTATTTGGAAATCGCAAATTGCGATTTTGTATTCTGGAGCAGCATGATGACATCACAACCAGGAAGTGAGTCAGTGCATGCTGTTTTCAGAAGTCTGAGCCACAGGAGCAGGCAGAGAGACCCAGCATAGCACCAGGGAGGCAGCCATGAGAGTCAGTCAGGACTAGGATAACACAATGGCCACTGATGGAAAGGGCAAGGACACAGGCGGGAGAAAAAGAAAACAAATTCAGTGAGCAGAAATTGGAGGTGCTCACAGAAAGATGATCAAAAAGCATGACCGGTTATTTGGCAAACAATCACTAGAGGTCCCAGAATGTGAGAAGAGGAAAATGTGGACTGATATCCAGACCAAAATGTGTGCGGTGGGTGTTGCGCAGCGTTCAATTGAAGAGATACGCAAGCGCTGGTACGACTTGCAATCATGTGCCAAAGAGAGAGTATCAAGCAGGCTGAAGGAGGCAAGGAGCACTGGCGGAGGACTGTTCACCCAGACACCATCCACCCCCTTGGAAGACATGGTGGAGTCAACACTGCTGCCTGAAGCAATAGGTGGTGTCACTGACATTGACACCTCAGGCACACACGGCACCAGCAAAGGTAAGGGCAGTAATGATTTGTGATTTGTATCACCATATGTGCATGTACAGATGTCCCCTAGACAATTGCAATTGCAATGGTACTATGGACTGTGATAAATAGTCCATGCCACATATTCTATTAAACACAACAGTGCCTTATGGGAGTGGTAGACCATACCCCAAAAGTGCATCTACTACATATACAGCAATATAGTGTAAAACCAAACAGAAAAACAATACAGCAGACAATCAGAGACACCCTTGAACGAGGGAAGGTCGCTCCCCCTGCCGCTGCAGCTCCACCAGCCCAGGCTCCTGACACCTTCCAGCAAGACCTGCTAAAAACAGTAAGTACTCGCCCCGCCCAGCCCCTCGCCCAGCCCCTCGCTACTCACCTCTCTTCTCCTGTACCTCTGTCTTCTGCCTTCCGCTCTCTCCTCCAACCTCTCTCCGCACCTCTGCTGTCCTTCTTCCCTTCACTCTCTGCCCTCTTCTGCAGCCCTCTTGCTGCGTGTTCTGCTCTTCCTCGGCCCCGCTCCTCTTCCTCACCGCGTTCTCTTCCTGCTTCTTTCTTCATCTGTGGTCTTCTTCTGTGTTCTTCTTCTGTGTTCTTCATCTGTGTCCTTCTTCTGTGTTCTTCATCTCTGTTCTTCATCTGTGTTTCTTCTTTCTCCTCTGCACCCCGTCCTGCGTGTTCTCTCTTCTTCTGTGTCCTTCCTCTGGGTTCTTCATCTGTGTTCTTCATCTGTGTTTCTTCTTTCTCCTCTGCACCGCGACCTGCGTGTCCTTTCTTCTTCCTTCATCTGTGTTCTTCATCTGTGTTCTTCATCTGTGCTTCTTCTTTCTACTCTGCACCGCGACCTGCGTGTTCTTTCTTCATCTGTGTTCTTCTCTGCACCCCGACCTGCGTGTTCTTTCTCCTCCTCTGTACTTTTCTCTGCGTGTTCCCTCTCTTCCTCTGTGGCCTCTCCTTATCTTCTGGACGCTTCCCCTATGCTTCTCAGGTCTCTCCTCTTCTGCCTGACTCTTCTTCTTGACTCTTCTCTCTTCTCTCCGGACTCTTCTCCTCTTCTTCTTGACTCTTCTCTCTTCTCTCTTCTCTCTTGACTCTTCTCTCTTCTCTCTTGACTCTTCTCTCTTCTGTTCTTGACTCTTCTCTTCTTCTTTACTCTTCTTCTTGACTCTTCTCTCTTCGGTTCTTGACTCTTCTCTTCTTCTTTACTCTTCTTCTTGACTCTTCTCCTCTTCTGTTCTTCCTTACTCCCCTCCACCTCTGTAACCCTCCCTCCCCTATCTTTTCTCCCCTCCCCTCTACCTGACCCCCCCACCCTCCGCTTTCCCGCCGCCACCTCCTGCTCGGCCCCGCCCCCTGCTCCCATTCGTCGCCCCCCTAAAGGCCCCCGCCCCCAGCTGACCCCTCCCTCCCCCCCTCCCTCTTATGGCGGCCGCTGCGCGGCAGAGTTAGCGACCCTTGACCCGAGGGTAGGTCGCTCCCCCTGCAGCTCCACCAGCCCAGGCTCCTGACACCTCCCAGCAAGACCTGCTAAAAACAGTAAGTACTCCCCCCGCCCAGCCCCTCGCCCAGCCCCGCGCTACTCACCTCTCTTCTCCTGTACCTCTGTCTTCTGCCTTCCGTTCTCTCCTCCAACCTCTCTCCACACCTCTGCTGTCCTTCTTCCCTTCACTCTCTGCCCTCTTCTGCAGCCCTCTTGCTGCGTGTTCTGCTCTTCCTCGGCCCGCTCCTCTTCCTCACCGCGTTCCCTTCCTGCTTCTTTCTTCATCTGTGGTCTTCTTCTGTGTCCTTCTTCTGTGTTCTTCATCTGTGTCCTTCTTCTGTGTTCTTCATCTCTGTTCTTCATCTGTGTTTCTTCTTTCTCCTCTGCACCCCGTCCTGCGTGTTCTCTCTTCTTCTGTGTCCTTCCTCTGGGTTCTTCATCTGTGTTCTTCATCTGTGTTTCTTCTTTCTCCTCTGCACCGCGACCTGCATGTCCTTTCTTCTTTCTTCATCTGTGTTCTTCATCTGTGTTCTTCATCTGTGCTTCTTCTTTCTCCTCTGCACCGTGACCTGCGTGTTCTTTCTTCATCTGTGTTCTTCTCTGCACCCCGACCTACGTGTTCTTTCTCCTCCTCTGTACTTTTCTCTGCGTGTTCCTTCTCTTCCTCTGTGGCCTCTCCTCATCTTCTGGACGCTTCCCGTCTGCGTCTCAGGTCTCTCCTCTTCTGCCTGACTCTTCTTCTTCTTGACTCTTCTCTCTTCTCTCCGGACTCTTCTCCTCTTCTTCTTGACTCTTCTCTCTTCTCTCTTGACTCTTCTCTCTTCCCTCTTGACTCTCCTCTCTTCTGTTCTTGACTCTTCTCTTCTTCTTTAGTCTTCTTCTTGACTCTTCTCTCTTCGGTTCTTGACTCTTCTCTTCTTCTTTACTCTTCTTCTTGACTCTTCTCCTCTTCTGTTCTTCCTTACTCCCCTCCACCTCTGTAACCCCCCCTCCCCTATCTTTTCTCCCCTCCCCTCTACCTGACCCCCCCACACTCCGCTTTCCCGCCGCCACCTCCTGCTCGGCCCCGCCCCCTGCTCCCATTCGTCGCCCCCCACCCGCCCACAGCTGACCCCTCCTCCCCCCCTCCTCCCTCTTATGGCGGCCGCTGCGCGGCAGAGTTAGCGACCCTTGACCCGAGGGTAGGTTGCTCCCCCTGCCGCTGCAGCTCCACCAGCCCAGGCTCCTGACACCTTCCAGCAAGACCTGCTAAAAACAGTAAGTACTCCCCCCACCCAGCCCCTCGCCCAGCCCTGCGCTACTCACCTCTCTTCTCCTGTACCTCTGTCTTCTGCCTTCCGCTCTCTCCTCCAACTTCTCTCTGCACCTCTGCTGTCCTTCTTCCCTTCACTCCCTGCCCTCTTCTGCAGCCCTCTTGCTGCGTGTTCTGCTCTTCCTCGGCCCGCTCCTCTTCCTCACCGCGTTCTCTTCCTGCTTCTTTCTTCATCTGTGGTCTTCTTCTGTGTCCTTCTTCTGTGTTCTTCATCTGTGTCCTTCTTCTGTATTCTTCATCTCTGTTCTTCATCTGTGTTTCTTCTTTCTCCTCTGCACCCCGTCCTGCGTGTTCTCTCTTCTTCTGTGTCCTTCCTCTGTGTTCTTCATCTGTGTTCTTCATCTGTGTTTCTTCTTTCTCCTCTGTACCGCGACCTGCGTGTCCTTTCTTCTTTCTTCATCTGTGTTCTTCATCTGTGTTCTTCATCTGTGCTTCTTCTTTCTCCTCTGCACCGCGACCGGCGTGTTCTTTCTTCATCTGTGTTCTTCTCTGCACCCCGACCTGCGTGTTCTTTCTCCTCCTCTGTAATTTTCTCTGCGTGTTCCTTCTCTTCCTCTGTGGCCTCTCCTCATCTTCTGGACGCTTCCCCTCTGCTTCTCAGGTCTCTCCTCTTCTGCCTGACTCTTCTTCTTCTTGACTCTTCTCTCTTCTCTCCGGAATCTTCTCCTCTTCTTCTTGACTCTTCTCTCTTGACTCTTCTATCTTCTCTCTTGACTCTTCTCTCTTCTGTTCTTGACTCTTCTCTTCTTCTTTACTCTTCTTCTTGACTCTTCTCTCTTCGGTTCTTGACTCTTCTCTTCTTCTTTACTCTTCTTCTTGACTCTTCTCCTCTTCTGTTCTTCCTTACTCCCCTCCACCTCTGTAACCCCCCTCCCCTATCTTTTCTCCCCTCCCCTCTACCTGACCCCCCCACCCTCTGCCTTCCCGCTGCCACCTCCTGCTCGGCCCCGCCCCCCGCTCCCATTCGTCGCCCCCCAGCTGACCCCTCCTCCTCCCTCCTCCCTGTTATGGCGGCCGATGCGCGGCCGCACCAAAGGCAAGCCCGTCTGCGCCCGTCCGCGTCTGGACCACGCCCAGCGCCACGACCCCTGGCCACCAGAACTCCCAATCCCCACAGCACCGCTACGACCCCAACACCCTCCACGCCCTCAACCCGGGGCGCTCCAGTACCTGCTTCCAAGCCAACCCTAAACGCACCCATGGACCCTTCGCATGCCTCACCTGCAAACTCACCTTCCACCGTGAAACCACCCCGTCCGCCAGCCCATGCGCCAACAACCACCTCAAATGCATCCTGATCAACGTACGCTCCGTCCACAAGCACGCTGTTGAACTATGGGACCTCCTGGACTCCACCGCACCGGACGTCGCCTTCATCACTGAGACCTGGATGAACGCCTCTTCGGCCCCCGACATCGCCATAGCCATCCCCGACGGCTACAAGATCTCCAGGAGAGACTGCACCAACCAAGTAGGGGGAGGAATCGCCATCGTCTTCAAGGACTCCATCAACGTCACCACCTCCACCGAAGACTCCCCCCTCGCCGCCGAACACCTGCACTTCCAGATCCACACCGACCCCAGGACCACCCTCAGAGGAACTCTCATCTACAGACCCCCTGGACCACGCGCCCTCTTCAGCTACTCTATCACTGACTTCATCTCCCTGCACGCCCTTGCCTCGCCGGACTACATCCTCCTCGGTGACCTCAACTTCCACCTGGAACAGAACAACGACCCCAACACCACTGCCCTGCTCGACAACCTCGCCAACCTCGGTCTCAAGCAACTGGTGAACACCCCCACCCACATCGCCGGACACATGCTCGACCCCATCTTCTCCGCCAGCAACCACGTATCCTTCAGCCACTCCTCCGTAATACACTGGACCGACCACAGATGTGTCCACTTCACCTTCCGACACGAGACTCGCCACCTCTGCACACAATCCATCCCACGCCGACATTGGAACAAAATCCCCGCGGAACAGCTTCTCTCCACTCTCAGCAACAACCAACCCACCTTCTCCACCGACCCCAACGACGCAGCCCTCAGCCTCACGCATTGGATCACCAAGTGCGCAGACAACCTTGCTCCCCTCAGATGCCTCCCAAGACAGACCAACACCAAAAAACCTCTCTGGTTCACAGACACCCTCAAGGAATCTAAAAAAACTGCTGCACCCTCGAGAAAGCCTGGCGCAAGGACCACACCGCAGATAATATGTCTGCCCTCAAGAACGCTACCCGCGAACACCACCAACTGATCCGCGCCACCAAAAGAAATTCCTTCACAGACAGACTGGACAAGAACACTCACAGCAGCAAAGAACTCTTCAACATTGTCAAAGAGCTCTCCAACCCTAACGCCAATGCCAACGCCATCACAAGACCTCTGCAACTCCCTCGCCACCTTCTTCCATCGTAAGATCACCGACCTACACAACAGCTTCGGACACCAGACCCAGCCAACCACCAAAGAACCTACAACCCCAGCCATCACCCTCAACGCCTGGACTCACATCAACATGGAAGAGGCCAAAGCCACCATGAACTCCATCCACTCCGGTGCCCCCTCGGACCCCTGCCCACACTTCATCTTCAACAAAGCTGACGACATCATCGCACCGCATCTCCAGACCATCATCAACAGCTTGTTTGCTTCTGCCACCTTCCCCGAGAGCTGGAAACACGCAGAAGTCAACGTCCTACTGAAGACACCTACGGCGGACCCCAGCGACCTGAAAAACTTCCGCCCCATCTCGCTCCTCCCACTCCATGCCAAAGTCATAGAGAAGACCGTCAACAAGCAACTTACCAACTTCCTTGAAGACAACAACTTACTCGACCCCTCTCAGTCCGGATTCCGAGCCAATCACAGCACAGAAACTGCCCTCATCTCAGTCACAGACAACATCAGAACTCTGATGGACAACAGAGAAACAGTTGCCCTCATCCTCCTCGACCTCTCGGCTGCCTTTGACACCATCTGCCACCCAACTCTAATATCCTGCCTCCGCTCCACCGGGATCCAAGGACAGGCCCTGGTCTGGATCACCTCCTTCCTCTCCAACCGCTCCGAAAGAGTCTACCTCCCACCTTTCCGCTCAGACCCCACCGAGATCATCTGCGGCGTCCCACAAGGCTCCTCGCTCAGCCCGACTCTCTTCAATGTCTACATGAGCCACCTCGCCGACATCGTACGCAAACACAACATAAACATCACCTCCTACGCCGACGACACTCAGCTGATACTTTCCCTCACCAAGGACCCAACCAGCGCCAAGACCAACCTGCAAGATGGGATGAAAGACGTCGCAGAATGGATGAAACTCAGCCGTCTAAAACTGAACTCAGACAAAACGGAAGTCCTCATCCTCGGAAACACCCTGTCCGCCTGGGATGACTCCAGGTGGCCCACGGCCCTTGGCACCGCACCAACCCCCTCAGACCACGCACGCAACCTCGGATTCATCCTGGACCCACTTCTCACCATGACCAAACAAGTCAACGCCGTATCATCCTCCTGCTTCCTCACCCTCCGCATGCTCCGAAAGATCTTCCGTTGGATCCCCGCCGACACCAGAAAGACCGTGACCCACGCCCTCGTCACGAGCCGCCTGGACTACAGCAACCCCCTATACGCAGGAACCACCGCTAAACTCCAGAAACGTCTGCAGCGAATTCAAAACGCCTCCGCCCGCCTCGTCCTCGACATGCCCCGCAACAGCCACATCTCCGCCCACCTGAGACAACTGCACTGGCTTCCCATCAACAAAAGGATCACCTTCCGACTCCTCACCCACGCACACAAAGCCCTCCACAACAAGGGACCCGAATACCTCAACCGTCACCTCAGTTTCTACACACCCTCCCGTCAACTTCGCTCCGCCAACCTCGCTCTTGTCGCCGTCCCTCGCATCCACCGCACCACTGCAGGTGGGAAATCCTTCTCCTACCTGGGGGCCAAGACATGGAATTCCCTCCCCACCAACCTCAGGACCACCCAGGACCACCTCGCATTCCGGAGGCAACTCAAGACCTGGCTCTTCGAGCAGCAGTAACCCCATCCCCCTAGCGCCTTGAGACCCTCACGGGTGAGTAGCGCGCTTTATAAATGTTTATGATTGATTGATTGAGAGACACCATATCAGGGGAAATGTTTATAATGAAAGTAACTGTAAGAATACAAATGCAAGGTGAACATCATGAATAGCATGCTGCGCATTGTTGTTGCAGATGTCCTGGGCCCTGACACAGCAGAAAGTGGAAAAGTGGAAAAGGACGAACGTAGGCCACAGTCAGATTTAAACACCAGTGAGTCCATCACACCATCACCAACCGGACACTGGGCAAGAGTGCAACCCCCCTCTCTGAGTTTACACTGGACTCCGATGAATTGCAGGAAGATGTACCCACACCACCTTCAGAGGGTAGAAGCACTGACAGAAGGCAGTCCCTGTTCCAGCGTCAGTCTACTCCCCTCAGGAGGCGTCATGAAGGAGGCAGACAGAGCACAGAGGAAGGTGAGGGCCCATCACTGTTCGGTGGTCTTGAGGCATCCATGCCGAAAATGCAGCCCCTCAATGTAAACACATGAGATCAATGCACAGGCAGTTGGTGTCCCACAATCACAACATGTGCAAGCTGCATGAGGTACAGCAAGATACCGCAGAACACGTAAGGGAGATGACAAATGCCTTTAAGGAACTCTGCACTGTAATGCAGCAGGAGCATGTCACCCACTGTAGGCGCCATCACCAATTGATGGGTAGGTTGGATGGGTTCAGCAGATGTCAATCAGCTTACTAACACTACTGCTTTGCTGTCACAACGTGCTGTGGGCACGCAAGTGGAAATTGCACATTGCAGTCGGGACGTTGCACGAGGATTGGTGCAAGTCACTAATGTATTGGAGACAATGCAGACAGCCCAGGGTGCTGCAAACAGCGATCTGGGTGGTGGGGAGTGTGAGGAGCTCTCTAGCCTCAGCAGTTTGTCAGCCCCTGTGATGGATCCTAGGCATCGTAGCTCCAGACACAGTTCTGTATCTGAACCCGCAACAGGAGGTGCCACAGAGCCTACTGAGCGTTCAAGTGGAGTATGTGGACGTAAAAAGTAATGTTGAGAAGTTCAGGGCCTTGCATTTTATGTAGCAATGCTTTTGATACTATGATGTTATTAGTATCACACTGTAATTGGGACCTGATTGTGTCTTTTGATTACCTATGATCTATTCACACAGACATGTCCTGAAGTCAAGGCAATAAATGTGATACCTACAGCAATAAATGAAAGTAGACAGGGTGCTGTCCTTACTGATCAGAAATAGTTGTGCATAATCTCAGCACGTCTTTGCCTGCCCTCTGCTGCTCTGGTTCTGTCTGCTGGGAGAAGAGGTGGCAAGGGGTCATCATCCTCATCGGAGTCTGTCTCTGTGGGTTCAACAGGTATGCCTCTTGTTTTTGCGATGTTGTGCAACATTACACATGTGGCCACGATATTGCACGTGGTCTCTAGACTGTATTGCAGTGCACCCCCACTCTTATGCAGGCATCGGAAATGATTTTTCAGCAGGCTGAAGATCCTTTCAATCATGCTTTGTGTTCTTCTGTGTGCCACATTGTATCTCTGTTCACATGGCGTGGCAGGATTGAGGCAGGGTGTCAAAATGTAGGACCACACAGCATATACACTGTCTCCTAGAATGACAGGAGTGCAATATGAGTTTTTGTTATCTGTGACATCACATATATGCAATACGACATTGTTCACTGTTACATTACCAAGTAGGTATCCTTCGCCAAACTCCCCAGCAAGTAGTCTTGTGTGGATTCCACTGTGTCTTAAGATGTATGAATCATTTGTGCCACAAGGTATCTGGCCACAAGATCAGTTATAATGTTGGAGGCATTGCAAGTGACCTGGATGTTCATTTAATGTGTACTTTTCCTATTCCTATATACGTACTCTGTTGCAGATGGTGGACAGACTGCTACATGTGTCCCATCAATGCAGCCAATGAAGTGTGGAAATTGGGCTTCCTTATAGAATTCTAATTTCGTTTTTTGCAAATCCTGTGGGCTGTTGGGGAATTTTATATGCAGATGTAGTTTTGTCAACATAGCATTTAGGAATGCATTAAAGAAGCATGAAAGCACACTTTGTGATACACCTCCAGCTGCTGCAATGACCCCTTGATAGCTTCCTGTGGCTAAGAGGTGCAAAGAGCATAATACCTGCACATGAGTGGGTATTGCATTGGTTCTGTGTTTGTTTGCCGCTGCAGTAGGGGTTGTAAATCAGCTGTTAGGTCAAGTATAAGAGCAGAGTTCAACCTTTACTTATCAAAAATCTCCTCCTCTGTCTGATCAAATAGGGTTATGTGCAATCTAAAAATGCTCTCCTGTCTCCTCCTCCCTCTCCTCAAACCTGCCAGGATCCTCACCCTTCTCGCCATGACGTAGAGTGCAGCCATTGTTGAAAAGGGCTGATGCATTCTGGGCCTCTTTATATGGGTTGCACCTGTTTAACACCTGAATTCAATTTGTGGTAAATTGCACATGCAAAATACCATTTTGCGACTAATCGCAATTTGCGAATGCTTCATACATTGTATTGTGATTCGTTAATTGCAAATCTCAGTCTGCGATTCGCAAAATCTAGTTGCAATTCTAAGGAATCGCTATTTTAGTTATTCCTTAGAAAGGCAGGTAGGAACCCTAACCTCTCCTCACTCTCATGTCACCTCAGTCTCTGAAGGGACAAACTGCTCAACTCCAGATGAGGACTCCCTAGATAGGGAACTCAGACAGCTAAGACTGGAGGAGGCCAAGCTGAGGCTACAGCAGCACCAGCTAGCCCTAGATAGGGAGGCCTTGGCAGTGGAAAGAGAGAGGCAGGGTTTGGGGTTAGCACTCCATAGGGACAACAGCTTTAGTTTCAGGGAGCCTAGGGTCAGGGAGGACTCTTTTGACTCCAAAAAACTCAACAAGGTTGTTTTCCCCTACAAATTGGAGGATGGCATATACAAATGGTTCACTGCTCTAGAGAGGGCCTGTAAGGTACAGAGGGTTCCTCAGAAGCAGTGAGCTGCTAACTTGTTGCTCTCCTTCTCTGACAAGGGTAGGGGCAGACTCCTAACTGTCAGAAAGGAAGAGGCAGACAATTCTGCAGTTCTTAAATCTGCACTATTGGATAGGTTTGGTCTCACCACTGAACAATACAGGATTAAGTTCAGGGAGACCAAGAAAGAGTCCTCTCAAGATTGGGTAGATTTTGTGAACTGTTCTATTAAAGCTCTTAAAGGCTGGTTGCATAGTAGCAACGTCAATGATTATCAGGGTTTATGCAATCTCACCTTGAGAGAGCACATTTTGAACAACTGTGTGTCTGATTTTTTGCACCAGTACCTGGTGGACTCTGAGCTGACCTTCCCACACGAATTGGGAAAGAAGACAGGCAAATGGGTCCACGCCAGGGAGAACAGAAAAACTCGGATAGGGGGTGACCACAAGAAAAAAGAGGCAGGTAAGTGTCAAGACAAGGACGGGGACAAAAAAGAAACAATAAGAATCCTCCTCGCGCCCATAGAACTCTTCTAAGGGTGGGTCTAAGACCCCTTCCTCCTCTAATAACAAGAAACATTGGTACTACCTGTGTAAGCATACAGGCCATAGGGCAAGTGACAGCACTTGCCCTAAAAATAGCACCAAGCCTACTACCCCTACTATTAGCACTACTACCACTAGCATCCCTAGTAGTAGCAGCAGCAGCAGTGGTAACAGTAGTCAGCCCAAAAGTGTAGTTGGGTTGACCTTTAGGAGTGTAGTTGGCCCTCGGGTAGATATAGAAACCCTTTAAACAACGTTTGTCTCTGAGAATGGCACTGGCTTTGCCACCCTAGCTGCTTGTCCACTTAACATGGATAAGTACAAGCAGCATATCCTGGTAAATGGTGTTGAGGCTGAGGCCTATAGGGACACAGGTGCCAGTGTCACCATAGTAACTCAAAAACTAGTGTCACCTGACCAACAACTACTTGGTCACAAGTACCAAGTCACTGATGTGAATAACTCCACTCGGTGCCTCCCCGTAGCTATGGTAGACTTTAGCTGGGGCGGAGTTATTGGCCCTAAACAGGTGGTAGTCTCTTCTAACCAACCTGTGGAATGCTTCCTAGGTAATGACCTGGAGCCCTCAGCTTGGACTGAAGTGGCGTTTCTAGCCCATGCAGCCATGCTGGCCATTCCCAAATACCCCCTTGACTTAACCTCAAAACAGGCTAAAGAACAAAGAGGGCAAGGAACCCTGGAGCTTGGAATAATGGCCAAGGGCACTCCTTACATCAAAACAGACAGGCTAGAGAGTTACCTCCACTCCAAACTCCCGCTGAAGACCCCACTCCTCTAAGGGAGGCACCCACTTCCTGGGTGAAACTTGTACCACAGGAGCCTAAAGCTATACCAGCTGAGCTCCTAGGGGTAAAAGATCCCTCTGGGAGAACACTAAGGTAGAACAGCAATCCTGCTCTATCTTAGAAAGCTTCGAACCGCCAGGTCGTCCTCCCATGAAAACTTTGGGGAAGCCCCTCTGCCACACCCCAGAGAACATAGGACAGCAACACTGTCCTGCTTTAGAGCCTTTAATGACAGCAACCCTGCCCTGCTCTGCACCTGTTAGGGCAGCAAACCTGTCCACCTCTGGAGCCTATAGGCCAGGCCCCCTGTCCTGCTCTAAAACCCTTAGGACGGCAAGCCTGCCCTACCCCAATCCTGCCCAGCTCTGATACCCTTTAGTCCACAGCCTCCACATAGGGAACTAGAGGACCCACAGTTTAACCACATGTCAGGGCGAAATCTCAAACTGATAGGGTGGCTCACCTTCCCACAGGGAAGGGGCCACACAGTGGATAATACTGGGAGTAACACTCTAATGCAGAGCTACTCTCCAGATATCTCCACTTACACAATAAAGACTCATCTGACCAAGGTTAGCCTTATTGTCCTTTGTTTGGGGGTGGGGGGTTATGTAGGAAAGTAGCCTCCTTTTAGCATGGATAGACCTACTTTTTGCCTGTTTGTCAGTGTGTTTGACTTTGTTCACTGGGATCCTGCTAACCGGGACCCCAGTGACTGTGCTCTCTCCCTTTAAATTTGGTTGCTTGGATCACACAAACACAGCATTTGGCATACTGGTGCCCCCTTATAAGCCCCTAGTATATGGTACCCAGGTACACAGGGCATAGGGACACCAGGGGTTCCCCATGGGCTGCAGCATGTATTATGCCACCCATGGGAGCCCCTGTAAAATGTGTCTGCAGGCCTACCACTGCAGCCTGCGTGAAAAGGTGCATGCACCCTTTCACTTCAGGTCACTGCACAAGGTCACTGAAAGTCACCCCTGTGGAAGGCCCTCCTAGCCCAGAAGGCAGGTACCTGTGTTTGAGGGCACCCCTGCATAAGCAGAGGTGCCCCCATTAACTCCAGCTCAATTTTCATGGACTTTGTGAGTGCGGGGACACCATTTTACTTGTGTACTGGACATAGGTCACTACCTGTGTCCAGCTACATAATGGTAATTCTGAACCTGGGCATGTTTGATATCAAACATGTCAGAATCACACCCCAATACTGTTTCCAGTTTTGGAAGTATGGTACCGTGCTCTTTGGGGCTCCTAAGAGGACCCCCAGCATTGCTCTTACCAGCTTTCTGTGGTTTCCCGGGCAGCCCAAGCTCCTGCCACCCCTCAGACAGGTTTCTGTCCTCCTGCAGCTTGAATAGCTCAAGCCCAAGAAGGCAGAACAAAGGATTTCCTTTGGGAGAGGGTGGGTAACACCCTCTCCTTTGGAAATAGGTGTTACAGGCTTGGGAGTGATAGCCTCCCCAAGCCACCGGTATGCTTTGAAGGGCACATTTGGTGCCTTCCTTGCATAAACCAACCTGCACCAGTACAGGGACCTTTGGCCCCTGCTCTGGTGTGAAACTGGACAATGGAAAAGGGAGTCACCACTCCCCTGTCCATCATCACCCCAGGGGTGGTGGCAGGAGCTCCACCAGATGGGCCCTGGTTTGTGCCATCTTGAATCATAGGTGTGCAGAGGCCCCTGTGAGCATCTGAGTGGCCAGGTCAGTCAGGTGATGATACAGCCCCCTCCTGATAGGTGGTCACCCTCCTAGGTGACCAATCCCCCTTTCCTGTGTGGGCTTCCTTTTCTTCTGTAGACTCTCTGCCTTGCTGAGGGTCACCCCCAGCACTCCCCCCATGACTTGTGTCCTCCTGGACCTTGGTGATCCCCCGCAGCTTCACTTATTGTTCACTGCTACTTCTGCCTTTGCCAAGGCTTGTTGGTGGCTTTCCCACGCCACAGACAGACTGCAATCTTCCATCCGGTATGGGACATCTACTGAATCCTCCAGGAACTCTTCACCAACTCTAGGGCTGCATTGCTGCCCGTCTTCGTCCTACCGTTGACCAACTCCTGCAACCAGAGACGGGTGGGTAGTGGCTCCTGCCACCACCGGGCCCTTCTGCAACTTCCAGACTTGTCCCCTTGTTTTTCAGGTCTTCCTCTTTAGGAGTCCAGTGCTAATTTCTTGCAGTCTTGTCTGGGTGTTGTATTTTCTTCATTTCCAGTCCTTTTAGTGGTTTGGGGAAAATCCAGCAACTTGTTCTTTTCTTCCTCGTCGCTGGGAGGCACTGTGCTACTTACCTAGTTTCCTATTTCCCCCTGCTCCCCTCTACAGAATCCACTTACCTAAGTGGGGGTCCGGCATTCACATTCCATTTTTTTAGTATATGGTTTGGGCTCCCCCTTGGGTCACTATTGTCTATTTGCTATTGCACTGTTTTCAACTAGTATACATATTTGGTGTGTTTACTTACCTCCTATTGGAGTATGCCTAACTTGTGTTTTGGTTCTGTGTTACTGTAATAAAGAATATTTATTTTCGTAACACTGAGGCCCTCATTATGACATTGGCGGTAAATCCCACTCACTGCAACGCTGACGACCGCCAGCTTACCGCCATGGCGGCGGAAATCCATTCACCATATGTTCAGTATAGGGAAAGATATGGAAGACATTGTAACGCAAAGGGTTAATTAGCCTGAGCAGTGTAGATGAGTGTAATGCCTGTTGAAACCCCCTCCCAAACACAGTGGAAAAGTTCATGATATTATTTTCAAGCTTGTTTGTGTAGAAGACTCCGTCTCAACCTTGGGAACGAGAGTACAGGGAGAAGATGGAATGAAAACAAACGCTGGAGAAGGGCAGAGCAGCCAAGTACTGATAACATAGCTAGAAAATGCCAGAATGAGATAGAATCCAAGCTTTGAGTTATTTAAGCACTGAAGTGTGGGTAAGGGATTTGGAAGCTCGCAGATGGAATTGTGGAAGCTGCCATGGCCCAGCGCTGCCTCCCTGTTTGCTCGTGGTGCTTGAGGGGGAGAGAGGTCCAAGCAGGCGGTAGAGGGCTCCCCAGCATGTCGTGGACTAAGCTAAGTTTCCACACAGGGATGAAAGGCCTTTGTTTCTCTGCTCTATTATTATGACTGATGATTTATGCTTGCACTGTGTTTATAACCTGAAGTATTCAGCTCGTTTATATTTTGCTTTCTAAACCTCTTAGTGTGAACTGCTGCAATAACTGAAACATGTATTTTGGTGTGCAGTAAATCAAAGCTTATCTGAAGTATTCAGTTTGTTTATATTTTGTCTCCTGAACTTTGTAGTGAGAGCCTGCTGCAGTAATTGAAACATGCATTTTGGTGTGCAGTAAATCAAAGCTTATCTGAAGTATTCAACTAATTTATATTCTGCTTCCCGAATATCGTACTGTGATGCATTTTAGTATACAGTTATTCAAAACTTATATCTGTCAATGAACTCTTTGCTTATATATATATATATATATATATATATATATATATATACATTGATGCTCCTTGCAGTGTGCTTATATATAAATAGATGCTTGTCATTGCTATTCTTATTCTACTATTGTTAATGTGCTAAATGCCTACATTTTACCTGCTATTCTAGTAAAGCTAAATTGTATTTATAATTGGCGTGTGGTCCTTCATTGAGCGTACTTATTGACTTATACCAAATAGGTGTCAACCAGTCACCTGGATAAGACACCATATTATGACACACACACACACACCAATCCCGCAGAATACAGCCATACACACAAATCCGCCAGACCAAAGGTCAGTGATAAAGTGGTGGTATCAAAACCCACACTGTTGCGCCAACAGAACAACGTCCACCACATTATGACCCATGAATCACTACGCCGGACATTCAACAGTGGTAAACATTGGCGGTACATACCGCCGCGCTCACAATAGACACCCAAAAACAAAACACCACCACATTGGACAATTCAAACAACACACACCTGACACCCATACACACACCACACCCACACCACTATAAAACACACCCACACATCACCCACAACCCTTTACGAATACAAACCATTGCCACCAGAGAGACACCAAGACCACTGACACAAATAGAGCCACATATTACTCACACCTATACACAACTCACGCACTCCACATCACACACCCGAACATTCCCAGGACACGATGGGCCAGATCCTGGACAACGTGGCGGAGAACAGGCGGCTGCAGGAGGGACAGTACCAAGGGATCAGGGCGTATTGGCAGTCCACCAACAACACCCTGATCTCCATAGCAGGGGTGCTGGCAGACATGGCCAACATTATGAGGGAGGCAGTCTCACACCAGCGGGCCCCTGCCACTAACCAGACATCTGAACAGCCTTCCACCTCCGCTGCCGCTAGTGGCCAGGAGGCCCTGCCACAGGACTCACAGACCACCAGCACTTCTCCCCCTGTGGAAGGTGAACCACCCCGCAAACATTCCCTGCGATCCAGACAGAAGCCAGAGACACTTGCCAAGACCCCCACCAGGAAATGAGACTCTCCTGATTGTCACCCTTGTGTCCCACTCAGTCACCTTGTCCACCTTCAAATTCCATTGCTCCCCTTCCTATGGCCCCTTGGACAATGCACCTGTGCTACAAACAGACTGGAACAATACCCTGGACTTTCCTCCATCATCACCCCATCCCATTGCACTGTCCCCCTATGTTAGCACTTACAAACACCCTTTGAAAAAAATCAATTTGGAGTATGCCATGTATATCAAATATGTATTATCTGAAACAGGTACAAATATTGCAAATTAACTGTACAATGAATGAGCATAGATTAATGACCTGTAGCTGACTGCAGTGATCACACCAGGAGTATATGTCAGGTCACCAACATCTGCAAAATTAATTGCCAGAGGGAACAGTAAGTGGGCATAGAAGTGGGAAATATCAGCATGCCATTCCCACACAGATTACAACCAAAGTCATTGAAATGTAAAGTTACACTGTCTCACCTGTGTGTCATTGAACATATTGTTGGATCACAGACGTTCTGGTGTCCTTACCCTCTGCCTCCTCATCCTCACTGTCCACTTGGTCTACTGCTGCCACAGTGGCATCTCCTGTCTCCTCCTACTGCAGAAAAGGGACATGGCATCTGAGGGCCAGGTTGTGCAACATGCAGCATGCTACTACTATCTAGCAGACCTTCTTGGGTGAGTAGCACAGGGATCAACCTGTTAGATGGAGGCACCAGAACCTGGCCATCAGGAGGCCAAAGGTCCTTTCAATTATCCTTCTGGCTCGCCCATGTGCCTCATTGTAATGTTCTTCTGCCCTTGTCCTGACATTCCTCACAGGGGTCAGCAGCCATGATAGGTTTGGGTAACCAGAGCCACCTGCAAATATTGAGGGACAACATTTAGCCACACACTATCTGATATGGCCAACACCATACCCATACACCAACATCCACTGGGTGGGAACCAGGGCTCACCTATTAGCCACACCCTGTGCCTCTGTAATTGGGCCATCACATTTGGGATGCTGCTATTCCTCAGGACAAAGGTATCATGCACGACCCAGGATACTTAGCATTGACGTGGGAGATGTACTGGTCCGCAGAGCACACCATCTGAACATTCATGGAGTTGAAACTCTTACGATTCCTGAACACCTGTTCATTCTGGTGGGGGGAGACAAATGTAATATGTGTTCCATCAATCGCCCCAATTATGTTGGGGATATGTTCCATTGCATAAAACTCGGCCTTCACTGTGGCCAAATCCTCAACCTGGTGGGAAAACAATGTAGCTGCACATCTGTTATATCGGGGCAGACAACACTCTTGTGAGCACGTTTGAGAACATTGGCTGTGACATTCCTACTGCCAAGCCCACTGTCACTTGGAAAGAACCAGTGCCAGAAAATGGAATACTGATAGCACTTGTACAAGAGGGGGGATGCCTGGGGAGTGACGGATAGCAGATATCAGGTCAGGCTCCAATTAGCCACACAGCTCTGTGATTGTGGCCCTGTCAAGTCTATATGTGAGGATAATATGCCTGTATTCCAGTGTAGCCAAGTTCACCAAGGGTCTGTACACAGGGGTATGTCTCCATCTCCTATTCATCCGCAGCGGTAGGTATCTAAGGGACAAAAGACTGAACAATGGAGCTACAACAGTAGTTTGCATTCTGTAAACATGTAATTGGTCAGTGTGATTTGTCCAGTATGTGCTAATATCTCTTGTGACGCAGCATTATTCCAGAGGCCTGCCCCTGAAATGGGGACCACCTGTCCTGTGTGGAAGGAGAGGTGGAAGTGAGGTAATTCCGCTGACATTGTGGGCCGTTGCGAGAGGCGGTCTGGAACCGCCGTGCAACTCCTCATTGGTTAACATTGGGCCCTATGGGGTACAGTGGCCAATGGTGATCTACGCCGACGGTGACGGTATGCACCGCCACGGACGTGACCGCCATTTTTTATCATATTCCTCACTTGTTACCCGACCTTCCATAGGAGAAGACCTACACTACATGTGCTGCTGTGACAGTGTCTGGAACATACCATGACCCGTGTGACCGGGGAAAGGGCCCCAGCCTTCACTTCGGAGGAGCTAATGGGACTGTGTGTGAGGGTGCTGTGTACGCCAACGGTGGTGTTGGTGCAGCCGTTGACCTAGTGTGTCCTTTGTCTCCCCCCCTTTCTTGTTTGGTCATTCTGTACTTATGTGCCTTGTCATCATCTGGCAGAGAAGCAGAGACACCGGTGATGTAGGGAGCTGCATCCCACGGGAGCCAGGAGGCAGAGTCCACCGACGGTGAGGGTACCAGTGGGACGGAGGGGAGCACCACAGCGGAGACTGGAGGGACACTTCAGACACAGATACCTCCTACGATGGAAGCTCCCTGGCGGTGGTGGACACTTCTTTGACCACCCCAGCTACAGGTAAAACCGCCACCCCTGTACCAGCACCGCTCTCCCAGCAGCCCCTCAGCGAGTTGCCCGTGCCAGCTCACCCAGGAGGGTGGGCATCTCCATTGCCCCAGGCACCTCAGGCCCTGCCCCAGTGAACCCTGCTGCCCTGAGTGAGGAGGCTATTGACCTCCTGAGATCCATTTCTGTAGGGCAGTCAACCATTGTGAATGCCACCCAGGGGCTGGCAGCCCAGATGCAACAATCAAATACATTTCTGGAGGGCAGTCACACTGGATTGGCGGCCCAACAGAAATTGATTGAGGCTCTGGCCTCCTCTCTGATGGCAGCCATTGTTGCTGTTTCTACCGTCCCCCCTCCAACTTCCACTTCCCAGTCCCATTCTCCTCAACCCCAACCCGTCCCAGGCACACATACAGACGAGCATGCACACAAGACAACACCCAAGAGTGTCACAGGCAAACACAAGCACGACACTTAATCCCACAGGCACTCACACAAACACCATCCAGTTGCAGGCACAACAACATTCACTAGTTCTACTGTCGCCCCCTCTTCCTCCTCCTCCACCTCCCACCTAGCTACGTCCACACCTGTTACAAACAACTCCCTCATCCTCCACTCCCATTCCTTCTCCCTCTTCCTGCCCCAATGTCCCTAAAAAACTGTTCCTATCCACCTCTTCCCTCCCTCTCCCCCCCAGGCCTGCACATGTGGCCAGGGTATCACGAACCCAGCCAAGCACCTCAGCCACACAGTCCACGGGCCCAGTTCCATCCGCACCTACTTGTGGCAGAAAGAAATCCTGGCCACATATACTGAAGGGGAAGGAGCCTGCACCAGCCAGCCTAAAGGGGAAGGTGCCTGCACCAGCCAGTCTAAAGGGGAAGGAGCCTGCACCTGCCACCTGAAAGACCAAGGAGCCTGCACAAACAGGCAGGAAGACCAAGGAGCCTGCACCAGCAGGCAGGAACACCAAGGAGTCTGTACCAGCAGCTGTGCCGGAGCCCCCACCACCAACAATGGTTGTGCATCCATCCGAGGATGCAGGGGATGTGCAGAAGCCACCCACCACCAGGAGCACCACCACAGTGCATCCATCCGAGGGTTCAGGGGATGTGCAGGAGCCACCCACCACCAGCAGCACCACCACAGTGTATCTGTCCGAGGGTGCAGGGCATGTGCAGGATCCTCCCACTACCACCAACACAGTGCAGCTGTCACTGCTGGCAGACGTAATGTTATCCTGCCTCCATGGGCTGCTGTGTGGCCTGTCCCCTCCAGAACCAGTGGGAAAGACACCCACTCCAGAGACTGTGGCCTATCACTTCCCAAAACCAAGCACAGGGCATGTTGCCCCCTCCAGACCCAGTGGGCAAGACACCCACTCCAGAGACTGTGGCCTTGCACTCCCCAGGACCAAGCACAGGGCATGTTGCCCCCTCCAGAACCAGTGGGCAAGACACCCACTCCAGAGACTGTGACCTATCACTCCCCAGCACCAAGCATAGGGCATGCTGCCCCCTCCAGAACCAGTGGGCAAGACACCCACTCCAGAGACTGTGGCCTATCACTCCCCAGGACCAGGCACAGGGCATGTTGCCCCCTCCAGAACCAGTATGCAAGACACCCACTCCAGAGACTGTGGCCTTGCACTCCCCAGGACCAAGCACAGGGCATGTTACCCCCTCCAGAACCAGTGATCTTGTTTCAGCTCCCTGCTGAGGTGCCCACACTCGTCCCCCTGAGGTGCCTGCCTATTTACCAGCTGGTGCCCATGCAGTGTTCTCTCCGTGTTGATGCAGGTGACAAGTGGGGCCTAGGACTTTGGCCTGTGACCATGTGGCGCACGCAAAAGGAGGACTGGGCTGTGTCCCTTGTTCTGTACATTTGTATATATCTATTACATTGCCTAAATTAATATTTCTACTGTGTTGATCTTATTATAATCACTTTGGTAAGTTCTTTTTTACCTTGCATTATTCAGCTGATTTACGGGGATTAACTTGTTTTCTTGGGCAGCGGGTTGTGTGTAAGTTGTGTGTGTGTGTGTGTGTGGGGGGTGTGTATGGTGCGTGTGTGTCACTCTCATTTTCCCCCCTCCCTCCCTTGTGTGCTAGGTGGCTGTACTCACTGTCATTGTTTTCGCCGGCGTTGGTGTTCGTGGTGGCGCAGAATGTAGAATATCATCGAAAAACATGCAGTTCGGGTTCCATGGCATCATGGTTCTTCCCTGTGTCTCCAAAAGTGAGTCCTTTCACTTCTGAGGTCTGTTTCCTCCAGGCTTTTGATGTTGTTGGTACTGCCCCAGAAAAGGTGGCGGATTGTGTAGTTGTAATATGGTGGGCAGAACTTTGACTTCCGCCTGGTTGTAGGCTGCTACCGCGGTGGTGCCTGTTGTTTCCACCCTGGCGGTCAGTGTGGTACATTGGCTGTCTTCTGGTGAACTTTCCGCCATGGTCATAATTTGGCGGTAGTTACCGCCAGCCTGTTGGCAGTATTACTACCACTTTATCACTGATCGCCAGGGTCGTAATGAGGGCCTGAGTGTTTTCTTTCAAATGTGTAAGTGCTGTGTGACTACAGTGGTATTGCATGAGCTTTGCATGTCTCCTAGATAAGCTTTGGCTACTCATCCACAGCTACCTCTAGAGAGCTGGGCTTCTAGACGCTGCCTACACTACACTAATAGGGGATACCTGGTGTAAGGTGTAAGTAACTTAGGTACCCACCGCACACCAAGCCAGCTTACTACAAAGATTTTGGCTTGGGGCGGGGTTCAATCTCATCTAAATATCCCTATGTACTGTAGCAATATTTGTATTAGAGAAATGCAGAGGTGAGGGCCCACTCTAGCAGAGCCCAATGATAAATTATATATTGCCAATGTAGTTGCTTAAGTGTCTCTTTCGAAAACCCTCTACCTTCCTTAGGGTTAGACCAGAGGTTCCCACACCTCATTTCACTCAATTGATGTTGGACATACCTAAGCCAGGGAATTCTAGGGGCCCCAGACAACCTAAAAAGATACCCCAAACCCTCCTGGTATGGCAATAGTGCAAAGGTCACCTAAAACCTCCGCCAATACAAGATTGATTTAAAGCCCACTTTAGTAGAGAGCGGTTGAAGAACCACATCAAACCGCAGGGGAGTTAGGGGGTGCTAACTGTGAGATTAGTGAGGAGTCATAGGAATCGGTGCTTAGTTAAAGTAATATATTTATACTAAAATTAAAATGTGTGTAATCAATAAAAACAAGTGTCTATTTTCAGATCTCATAAGCTGATTTTTTAAGAAAATGGTTGTATTCCCAAAGTATTTTTAAAACTGGCATTTCAATGGTAAATTATGTGGCACTGGGGAGACCTATCACTAATAATTTTACCTTGGTACCAGGTGCGTTGCAGTTATATCTTTTATGTATTACCTACTTTGAGACATTCTACATTTACAAAGCCTTTTTACATAACTTCTGGTAACCATACCTGATGAACTTAGATGATCACTGCTCGTAATCTTGCATTTGGTGGCCACCTACGTAATCTTTTCTATTGTGGTCACAATTACAACTCTAACAATATTAGGAGCTCAGGTTGAATTTCGTTGAACATAAGTAGATCTTCTTATAGAAAAGGTTTGAGACCCCTGGTCTAATGTGTTGAGTTAAATACTTGTGTGTTGTTGGTTGAAGGCGAGTGCTGTTGTGAGCCTGGTGATACCTGACTGTCTGGTGGTCTCCATTGTATGAAATATGTGTTATGTTTTGTATGTGGGAACTAGCAGTTTGAAACTTCTGCCCACTAAGATCTAGTGGATTCGTGTTTGTCCTATGGGGGAGTTAAGAAGAACAAGTGGGCATATGTACACAACCGTGTTTATTCACACCAAACAAGCATAATCACAGATGGTTAGGTCAACCAGGTGATAACACCAACTCGGGAATGCCATATGAGTGAAATATGTGCTTTAATTGAGCAGGTACAATCCAGTACTGAGTACCTGCACTTTTTTATTTGAAAAAGAGAGTACCTGCTCTTTTCAGTTCTGCTGCAATATTTTTAATGTGAGAATACTGCCACTTTTCAGGAGCAAAGGGTACTGTGGATATTGAGTGCAAACACTTCAATATTTCCATTTAAAGCACTGAGTAAAATGACGCGAAATGTGAGAAATAGTATTTGGAGCATCAGTCAAAGTTGTGGAACGAGTAGGGGCCATGAAGATTATTACATGAAGGTATCAACTACTGTTCATTTATATGAGGTAAGGGGGACAACAATCGGGAGAGCAATCAAAATGTGCAACCTGAGCAGAAACTGCAGTTCCCTGTAGATACCCAGATTTGACCTACTCCTTCCAGGCCAAGACAGTCCATGGTGAATGTCACTAGCCACATTCATGCTCCTGATGCTCATGGTTGATCTCGAATCAGACGAGCCCTAGTCAGGTCATGATTGAAGTCTCCAGGCAAAGAATAGTGTCTTCACGTAGTGCTTTAATATGTCACATTAGCAGAGAGTACATTATGGTAAATGTCTTATGCTGTTCCATTAGAGAGTTTTGCATCATGCTGTATGACTCAAGGTACCTTGCCATCCAATTTGGGTAGTCGATGCACACAGGGGCTTATCTTAATGTTATCTCTGGCTGACATCCTCTGCCTGAAAGCCTGTCTAGTGCAAAAAGAACGTTTGCCCTCTCGCATTCTTAAAGTAAACCTAGTTTAAATACCGTTTGTGAAGTAGAACGTTTAGAGGTAGGTGCTAGTTTCCAAGGTGGGAGTTTCAAGGAGGTTCTTGCAGGCGCAGCTGTTGAGGTGTGCTGAGCCAGGTTTGAAGGTGTGGCTCCATGATCTGAAACATTTGCGGTCATCTGGCACGGTGGCGTCATTGTTCGGTACAGCAACTACGTTTAAAGATGTTTTCAAGTCTTTGCAAATCTGCAGGTCAACCTCCACTGAGCACTGGCCACTTCATACGAAGCTGAAAGCCCCATCGCCCCAGAATGTTCTGTCTAGCTTGTATCTTTTTTTAGAAGTGCATGTTATTGTTAGATTTGAGACATGGTCCGTAATACTGAATTTGTTTAGTTAATGTTTCCGAAAAAGTCAAAAAGTGTTGAACAAATAAATATTAAAAGTAAAATGGCATTTAAACCATGCTGTCCTGGTAGTGAGTTCCTCCCCACCTGGTTCTGGTAGTGATCTTCCTCGGATACCGAACTGGCTACATATACCCTAATATAACCTGTGGTGTCCGCGACGCACAGTCAGGGTGTCCCTGGATGTTTCAAAAATAAAATAAAAGCATATTTATAAAGTACACATACATTAAAAAACAAAACTGAAAATTTAAAACGATAAAACGTTGTGTAAATGTGAATTTTTGAAAATGGATGCTAAAAATGAATTTGTTGCCCTTATCTTGATTTGTAGGAGCGGCACAAGTAAAGCAACAGGAATATAGTAAGGACAAATGGTGACCTCAAATGTAGCACTAGTTTGCGCACACAAAAAGAGAGCATGCATTGGAGAATAAAGACACAATTATATGCTAGCAAACACCAATATTGCTCCGTCTTTTAGAAATCAAGTTACATTTTTAAACACTTCAAAGTTCTGATTAAAATATTTTTTAAATGCAATATGTAATAATTTGTGTATTTGTATGATGTACATGTTGAGGTTCGGATCATTAAATTTCGTTAGTTTGGGGCTCCTCGCTTTCCAGTGATAAGTCAATGAGTGTCCACAGAAGACAAAAAAGATTAAGAACCGCTACCCTAATACATTACTTTCATTGTGCCTGGTCATGCATTCATGATAGAGAACAGCTTCATATGCTGTTCTGGTAGTGAGTACTTTATCGGACAGTCCGGGCAGAGGCATGTCTGCTCATCCTGTCCAGGATGAGCGTGTGTTCGCAGTCTCTCCCCTCAGCGCATGCGCTCTCCGTGCCCTACAGGTAGACTCCCAGCAGGCACGGGCTCTCAGCTGATAATGGGATTGCCCAGCGGGGGAGAGGTGTGACCTATACATATCTCAACATGCAGCATGCTGCTCCAAGAGCTCAGCCGAACGGAATAAAGAGATGGCCTCCCTCTGCGGTGCTCGCTGGGAAAATGAAACTCCTTCTGTGTTAGGATGATTCCGTGGACTAAGATTCCTCGCTGAGCCTTTCTGCCAGGTACAGCAGCTTCTTTAAATTTCTCCTGCATAATCAGACACAATTCCAGTTATTCAAAATGTCTTCCTCTGTCGATTTCATTCACCGGCTGTCCTCAATCATCTTCTGTATTCCTTGCACAGGTTATAAGTGCTGCGCCGTCGCTCCCTCTGTGTTCTAGGTACAGTTTACTTAGCTTCGTTCCCCTATAGGTTTTGCACAAAAACTGCCTTCATATCCCCTTAATGCTTGTGCGTTACTTACCTCGCTTCCTCTGTTTTCCTTGCATATTTTACCTGTTTCCCTTTCCATGTGTCCCATGCAAAGATTCTGCCTTCCTTTCCTTGTACTTCCGGCTCACAAGCAGTGGCATTTCTAGAAGGGACCAGATGGTGCGGTGCCCATGACCCAGTTGTATTTGTCCTGCCCTTCCTTGTGCTTCACCACCACACCTGCTGAATGTACCAGTAAGCTATACAGAGAAACCAAGTTGACACTGCACCCAGTCACACACATTAATTTGTTCAATCACCTTTCAGTGCAGATCAATACTGTTTGCTTAAAATTTTGAAATCTGCCTTTGTATGTCTATATGAATTTAAGTATATATATTACAGAGCAGTTATAGTTAGGATTCCAGGATATAGGAACCTTGTAGTTGTGCTCACTAATAACTTTGTGCCAGTTTGACAAGCCTCCACGACATTTAACAGACATTCCTTTTTCTACATTGGTGGATGATGCGAAGCTTTGTGGGTATTCATCATGGGTTTGCAAAGAAAAAAGGGTGGGCCCGAAACGCTATTTGGCACCAATGCATTTTCCATAGACCTAGGGGCATATTTAAGAGCCCCTAGCGCCTCCTTGAACCACATTAGCATCATTTTTTTTACGCTAATGTGGCCTAACAAGGCCAAAAACCATGCACCATATTGATAAAGTGGCACAACGCATGCCTTGTGCCACTTTGTAACCCTTGCGCTACATTATGCCTGCGCCAGGCATAATGTATGCAAAGGGTGAGTTCCCCCAATGGGCTTCAATGAGCTTTGCAGGATTAGTGTCAACATTTTTTATGCTAATCCTGCAAAACTCATTGAAGCCCATTGTAATCACTGAAAGCCTCCTTTTAACCCATGCTTTGAGCAGGCATTAAAAGTGCAGAAAAAATGATGCAAAGAAATCTTTCAGATTTCTTTGTGCCATTTTTTCGGCCCCCCTAACAGGGGAACTCAACCCTTTGCATACATTATGCCTGGCGCAGGCATAATGTAGCGCAAAGGGTTACAAAGTGGCACAAGGCATGCGTTGTGCCACGTTATCAATATGGCGCATGGTTTTTGGCCTTGTTAGGCCACATTAGCGTAAAAAAAAAAGTGATGCTAATGTGGTTCAAGGAGGCACTAGGGTCTCTTAAATATGCCCCTAAGTCTATGGAAAATGCATTGGTGCCAAATAGCATTTCGGGACCACCCTTTTTTCTTTGCAAACCCATGATGAATATCCACAAAGCTTCGCATCATCCACTAGTGTAGAAAAAGGAATGTCTGTAAAATTTCGTGGAGGCTTGTCAAACTGGCACAAAGTTATTAGTGAGCACAACTGCAAGGTTCCTATCTCCTGGAATCCTAACTATAACTGCTACCCCCACTCTGTAATATATACACTTAAATTCATATAGACATACATACAAAGGCAGATTTCAAAATTTTAAGCAAACAGTATTGATTTGCACTGAAAGGTGATTGAATGAATTAATGTGTGTGACTGGGTGCAGTGTCAACTTGTAATCCTGCAAAGCTCCAGACCAGCGTAAAAAATTCTAATGCTAGTCCCCTAACTACCACGATGGTGTGTCGTATTTTAAAAACGGTGCACACATTGTGGCGTTAGGGGGGGTGCAAGAAAAGTGGCGCTGCGCTGTGCAGTGCCACCTTTCTTAAATATGCCCCTTAGACCTCCTTTATAGCACGAAAACAACTGACTAGATCTGAATTAAATTTGGTAGGAATGTAGTTTATGGTGTGTATATAATCCTTTTGAGTCGTACAGGTATATAGGGTAAGTATTTTTTAACTTATAAGCAGCGGCAGCCGCTGTATATGTCAAGGGGGAACGGGGACGACGAAGGGGGAACAACATTTTGTTTTAAAAAAAGAAAACACTTACCTTGCACCGCCCGTCTCCTGTCACCGCCTGCTGCTTCCTCGCTCCTCTTCTGGACACCAGCCCAGGCTCTTCAGCAATCCTGGCGCTGCTTACATGCTAAACATAGCATGTAAGCAGCATCAGGATTGGTCTGACTGGCAGTCACTGCTCATACCTGGGGTCTGTGCTGTTTCTGCAGCACGGCTGTGTATATAGCTGGGATGGAGAAACCTAAGAGCACATGTGTGTTTTGCCGGCCTCAGATGGCCTGTCAAACACATTGAATGAGAGGGTGGATAATGAGTAATAGGCGCTTCCTACTCTACTTCTGTACTAATAAGTCCCACTATATCACACGGTGCAAATGACTAGGGTCACACCCTCTAAACCCCCTGAAACGACAACTAAATATTGTCTAAATATGAAAATAAGTTCAATTGCACACGTGACAGTAACACAAAGACAATTCTAGTTTCATTGCAGTATTCGAATTCTATTAAGTACACAATATATACAAGAGCAAATCAAAATAATACAATTTAAACATCAATCAAAACTCTACCCCTATTATCTAGGTTTCACCAAAATCACACCAAAATGTATTTTTATCCTGTCCACAGTCCAAAAATAATGTCCATCAGTCCAAATCGTGTATCCTTATATGGTTAGTTCCAAAGTTCCCAATTTATATCCTTGTGTGATTAATTCCAAAGTTAACAGTTCAGTCCAGCAACTTCCTCCTTTGTCCCTTTGTCAACACATGTTTCATCCGGGGAGTACCCCCAGGACTTCATCAGGACTTCCTATAATAACATTACATATATGATGTTATGTAATAAAATATCATATGTTCTAAGTACTTCTCAATTTGTAATATTGTGATAACATAACATGCTTGTCGGTAGGATTCTATTTATATACCATATCACTAATTGTGACAAGTTTAGAATTACTACGACATTTTAGATTCCCAATTACAATATGTATAATCAGTGATTAATTTCTCATAGTGTACATGCACCCCCCTTATACAGCACATCAGAAAAGTGCACATCCCATGCAAAGATCACCCTATTTTATAGTGTATTGTTGTAGAGGATGCTCTCCAAACCCAATCCAAATATCACCAAATAGACTTCAGCTGTTCATACCTTCCAAGAATATCAAATTGTCATATACGTTCCCCAGTGTTCTTTATGGCTGTTCCATTTGTTCCATATTACCTACATATATATATAGGTGAAATATCATGACTTTTTCAGTACCTATAACTATATTGGAAAACCTCTTAGTAGTTAACATTAGTATAGTGTAAATGTATATAGCACTCACCTAGTATAGCTCTATATCCCATCTACCTCCGATTGTTGTAACTGTATAGCATAAATCCCTGTAAAATCGTATTAGAAATACAATATTTATATGTTTTAATCCTAATATCTACAACTCCTACAACTCAATATAACAATTATCATCATATTATTCATATTATGTGCTTACCGATTGATTGTATTCTTACACACGCGAGTACGCTGCAAGTTTCGTCGTCTTTCACAGCTCCGGTATTTTAAACCGAGGCCGCCATAGCTCCCAACTATTTATACGTCTCTCTACGTAGTAAAAATAGAGGACGGACTCTACACAATGTATTCCCCGATTCTGGGATGGTGCAAACTGACGATGGACTATTTTCTTTATTTACATCTGTACATTTCCCTATTGATGTTAACTGGAGCTATCATGCTCCGATTTGCTTAGACATCTCTCAGTCTTAATATTGGTCGAAATTCTATATATATGCCCCCTTCTCCAACACTTGTTTGAATAAATACAGCATTATATGATATATTAATTAGCCTCCCTTGATGATATAAAACGTGTATCTTATTCCATATATTAAGCATTTATCTCCACTTTATATCCCAATTATTTCACTGTGTTCCATTTTCACATAATATATACATTATATTTTTATATGAATGTTTAATATTTTCTTATAGCCAAATCTCCCATAATTCCATATGTATGTGCCCCTATTTTTCACCGAACTCTATTATTCTAAGAATGATGACTTACATTTCAATACGTGTGTTTTACTTCAAAAGGCATATCTCACTCATTCCTAAATAGTTTATAGGGTAGATTCTCCACCCTAGTCTCTATTGGACTACTTGTCCCCTAAAAAATATTCCATTTCATGGTCCGTATTTAGACCCCGTTCCACTGCTCCCATTCTCATAATCCATTTTGATTCTCTTCTGCGTAATTCCAACTCTCTATTGCCTCCCCGTGGATTTATTTCACAGTGATCGAAACCTATGAATTTGAACATTTTATAAGTACCCTGTGCTGTACAGACTTTCATGTGGGATGCTATGGGATAGCATTCGTCCCCTTGGTTGATCGCCCTCCAATGTTCTGAAATCCTGACTTTCAATGGCCGAATCGTACTACCAATATATAATTTATCGCAAGCACATATGAGCATATATATAACAAATTTCGTGTTGCAGTCTATGTGTGATCGTATAAGTATTTTTTCACCCCTAAAATCATCCACATCCTTTTTGGGTTGCCATGCCCACTTGCACACTGTGCACGACCCACATTTAAAGAAGCCCAAATTCCGTCTAGTAAGCCAATCCTTTGTAGTTTCATGTGCCAAATAACTTGGACTAAGAATATTATTGAGGGTATTCCCTCTTCTATAAACCACTTCCGGTCTTTTTCCTATGAATTTCTGGAGTATCTCATCTTGACTTAATAGAGACCAATACTTATTCATAATTTGAATTAATTTTTGAGAATTTTCAGTATAGTCTAAGATGATTCTAATTTTGTGATCCCTATTACGTTTCTCATTCTTTCGACATATACCTAGATCCAATGTCTGCCTGCGGGGTATACTCCGCACCTTATAAAACGATTTGCGTATAAGTGTCTCTGAATAGCCTCTGGCTATAAATCTTTGTCCCATATCTCTAATTTGTTCATCAAACTCCTCATTCTTACTGCAGTTTCTCCTCGCTCTTATCATCTCTCCTAATGGTATAGCCTCAATCTGATGTCAAGGGTGGGCACTAGTAGCGTGCAACAAAGTATTACAAGCGGTTGGTTTACGATATAATCTACTCTCAATTGTATCACCCTCTATATATAATTCTACATCAAGGAATTCCAAATGAGTCTCACTGTATTTATATGTAAACTTAATGTTCACTTCATTCGCATTAAGATACTCACAAAACTCTTGTAATGTTGACTCATCCCCTGTCCATAACATGAAACAATCATCAATATACCGTCCCCAGTATAAAATATGTGTGTGCCATCGTGCTGCGCCCGGACCCCATAACCATGTTTCTTCTAACCACCCCATAAACAAGTTAGCGTACGAGGGGGAAAATTTGGATCCCATTGCTACTCCCTGTTTTTGTTTAAACCAATCACTCTTGAATAGAAAATAATTATTGTTCAATATGAAATCTATCAAATTAAGAATCATCTTAGTATGTTCTAAATAATTTGCTGCTCTTTTGTTCAAAAAATGTTCTACCGCTCTTAATCCAAAATCATGTTGTATAGAGGTGTATAGTGCTACTACATCTAGAGTAACCATGATCATGCCTGGTTCCCACTGTATATCAGATAATATACTGAGTATATGTTTAGTATCTTTAATGAAAGACGGTAAGTTACAGACAAATGGTTGTAAAAATATGTCGACGAATTCAGAGAGTCTCTCCGTAGGACCCCCCATACCTGAAACAATCGGTCTCCCAGGAGGGAAGAGTGACTGTTTATGTATTTTAGGTAGGGTATATATACATGGAAACTTCAGACGATAAACACGTAAATAGAGAAACTCATTTTCATCCAATAGCTCACTTTCCCTGTACCTTTTCAACATATCATTAATTTCTCTAGTTAGAGTCATAATAGGGTTATGTTTCACCTTCTCGTAACAATTTGTATCATTTAATTGCATGTATATTTCTTGCTCATAGTCCTTGCGATTCATAACCACTATATTCCCACCTTTATCCGCTCTTTTTATGACTATGAGGGTCATTCTGACCCTGGCGGCCGGTGGCCGCCAGGGCCACCGACCACGGGAGCACCGCCAACAGGCTGGCGGTGCTCCAACGAGCATTCTGACCGCGGCGGTTCAGCCGCGGTCAGAAGCGGAAAGTCAGCGGTCTCCCGCTGACTTTCCGCTGCTCGTGTGAATCCTCCATGGCTGCGGAGCGCGCTCCGCAGCCATGAGGATTCTGACCCCCCCCCACCGCCATCCTGTTCATGGCGGGAAAGCCGCCATGAACAGGATGGCGGTAGGGGGGGTCGCGGGGCCCCTGGGGGCCCCTGCTGTGCCCATGCCAATGGCATGGGCACGGCAGGGGCCCCCGTAAGAGGGCCCCGCAAAGTATTTCAGTGTCTGCCTTGCAGACACTGAAATACGCGACGGGTGCCACTGCACCCGTCGCACCTTCCCACTCCGCCGGCTCGATTACGAGCCGGCATCCTCGTGGGAAGGTCGTTTTCCCCTGGGCTGGCGGGCGGTTTTTCAGCAACCGCCCGCCAGCCCAGGGGAAAACTTGTAATACCCGCCGCGGTCTTTTGACCGCGGCGCGGTATTTTGGAGGGCGGCATCCTGGCGGGCGGCCTCCGCCGCCCGCCAGGGTCATAATGAGGCCCTATGTCTTTATCCATTCTAAGAGCTTTCAGTGCAGTATATTCCCGACCTGTCAGATTTGGTTTTCTCAAGATCCCTTTCTTCTTCATCTCTTTGTTAAGATCGGTCCATCCCATTCTAAAAAAGATTTCTAAGTTACCTTCCACTTGGGATCTAGGCACCCAGGTGGATCTTTGTTTAAGACCACTTGTAATATGTCTATTCGATGCTAGATTTAGATCTCGTAAAACAGTTGCAACGGTAATTGGATATTCTTCATAGTCTGTAATTGACATTAATGTCACTGTATCATAGATGTCCTGAATAGATAGACCACCATGTAACGACTCCACTTGTTGGGTTGCATCCTCATCTCTCATTCTTGAATAGAAATATTTCTTCAGTTTCAATTTCCTTATAAATTTGTATAAATCTATTTTAGAATTACAAATATCTCCCTTTGATGATGGACAGAAACCAAGACCCTTATTCAAAAGAGAAATCATATCTGAAGATAACTCTTTATTAGACAAGTTGATTACATTATTTTCAACCTCTATACATAATCCTATGTCTTTTTGTCCCGTGATCTTGTTCTCATTCCTGAGTACATTTCGCTTTTTTCCTCCTCTCTTCCCTCTTCTGGTCTTCCTACTCGATTCCTTTTTTAATTCAATTCCCAATTTCCCTGTTTTATTCTCTTTAGTTCTTGTAAAAAACCTACTCCTTGTGAACTTGATTCCACCTGTATTTCACTCAATCCTGTATCACTAATATTCGTAGCTGAACTGTTCCTAGATGTAGATGGAGATTCTGTTGAGGTACTGGATTCCCCTATGGCTGTCCCAGTTTTTATCAGATGATCATATTTTCGCGAGAAAGTAAAAACTCTCCCATTTTTATAATCTAATTCGTCTCTTCTAAGTTTCCTGGCTTTCCTCTGTTCAATCTCGTCTTGGAATTTCATAATCACATCATTCAAAATAGTATAATTCTTATCCGTGGCTTCTTTTAGCCCCATTCCCCTTATGTCTTTTTCTAATGTATCTATCTCTAATTGTAATTTCCCAACTTTTCTTGCTGCATTTTCTATCAAACACACCTGCACACTTAGTGCACTCTCCCCTCCTCCCCCCTCCCACCTCCCACCTCCCCGCGGCCCAGCCCTGCCCCTCCCTGCTGGCTGAGCCAGCAGATGAAAAATAAAACAATAGCAAGCTATTGTTTTATTTTTCATCTGCTGTCTCAGCCAGGGGGGCAATGCTCCTCTGCCACTGCGGTGCAGCCGTCCCTACTTATAAGGTATTTTAACTTTGTAGTATTTGTTGTCACAGTAATTTTGCTGTATTTAGTGAAAGTACCACTGTACCTAGTGATGAAGGCATTATGGCCTTCATTATGACATTGGCGGTAAGTCCTGCCTACCTCCATGCTGACTGCCGGCAACATACCGCCGCGGTTTACCGCTACCCATATTAAGACACACACATAGCAATCTGTCACTATACAGACAAACAAAGAAGTCCGCCAACCGAAAGGTCAGTGATAAACTGGCGGTATCAAAACTCACACCGTTACACCAACAGAACTACGCCCACAGCATTATGACCCATGAATCACCGTGGCGGACATTCAACCGCGATAAACCATTGGTGGTACATACCGCCGCTCTCAAAATACACACACACATACAAAACAACACCACATTGGACAATTTGAATAACACACACCTGACACCCATACACACACCACACCCACGCCACTATAAAACACACACATTACCCACAACCCTTTATGACTCAGAGAAATTGCCACTAAAGAGAGATACAGCAAGAGCACCCACCCAACCTGAGCCACAGAACACCACCCATACACCATCCACACACCTCACAGCACACACCCCAACACATCACTCTACACACCCTCACACACACCACTCACACTACACCCATGGCACCACAAAGACACCCCAGGTTCTCAGAGAAGGAGCTAAGGGTCGTGGTGGAGGAAATCATCCGGGTAGAGCCACAGCTATTCGGATCACAGGTGCGGCAGACATCCATCGCTAGGAAGATAGAGCTATGGAGGAGAATCGTGGACAGGGTCAATGCCGTGGGACAGCACCCCAGAACAAGGGATGACATCAGGAAGAGGTGGAACAACCTACGGGTGAAGGTGCGTTCCGTGTTTGAAAGAAATCAGATACCAGTACAGAGGACTGACGGTAGACCCCCACCTCCTACCCCACAACTAACAATATGGGAGGAGCAAGTCTTGGCAATACTGCATCCTGAGGGCCTGGCCAGAGTAGCAGGAGTACTGGACTCTGGTAAGTCAAATCTCTATTACTATCACCCCCATACCTGCATGCCATCACATACCCCCGCCCTCACCCTCACTCCCATCATTCCACCACCTCACATACACCCCACCATCACAACCCACCCCTCCAACTACCAAGCCCTGCATGGAACACCAATGCATGGACACCCATCACAGACCTGCATGGACACACATCACCAAAGCATGCACACTTGAGACAATCACCTATCCAACCAAATCACCACTCACACAAGCCTAAGCTGCCCGGGCATTCACAACCATACAGGCCAACACACCCATGCACAAGATGGCACACGCAGAAACAATACACTGCATTTACATCCAAACAGGTCCCCCACCCAATGTCACTGGAGATGAGGTGCCAGCAACATCCAGTCCCCCCACAGAAGAGGCCCACAGTGATGACAGCAGCTCTGCATTCCTAGATCAGGATGAACAACCTGGCCCATCAGGGACATCCGGACAGTCGGTTACCCAGGCACAGTCCCATACCACCACAGAGCCTCCCTCAGGAAACACCACCACAGTGCCTACACAGCGGGCCCATACCTTTGTCCCCAGGACACGTCAATCAGCAGTGTGTCCACCACTACAGGTACCCCAGGCCACCCCACAAACACAGGACGATCAGGGAACTGGGGTCAGTGGCAGTGGGCACACAGTTCAGGGAACAGAGGCAGAGGACAACAGGGAAGCTGGGAGGACTGCTGTGCAACAGGGGGAGGACAGGCCCAGGGAACCAACTCTCCACGAGGCACTCATCAACATCCTGGGAGCATACCACCATTCCCAGGAGACGATGGGACAGATACTGGCCAATTTGCAAGAGACCCAGCGGCTGCAGGAGGGACAGTACCTGGGGATCAGGGAAGATCTGAGGGACATCCACACCACCCTGGTCACCATCGCAGGGGTGCTGGCAGATATGCCCAACACCATGAGGGAGGCAGTGGCACACCATCGGGCCCCTCACACTAGCCACACTGATGAACAGCCCTCTACATCCGCTGACACTAGTGGACAGGAGGACCCGCCAAAGGAACAACAGGCCACCAGCACCCCACCTCCTGCAGAAGGAGAACCAGTCCACAAACGGTCCCTGCGATCCAGGGAGAAGCCAGAGAACATTGCCAAGACCCCACCAGGAAATAAGACTCTCCTAATTGTCACCCTTGTGTCCCACTCTGTCGCCCTGTCCACCTTCAACTGCCATTGCTCGACTTCCTATGCCCCCTTTGAAAATGCACTTGTGATACAAATAGACTAGAACTCTTACCTGGACTCTCCTCCACCATCCCCCCAGCCTATAGCAATACCCCATCCACTTATTAGCACATAAATAAACATCCTTGTAAAAAATACAAGTATTGAGTCTGTCAAGTGTTTGAACTATGCATTTGTTTAACAATCTGTAGACATTGCAATTCAACTGTACAGTAATGTATACATAGGTATGACCTGAATTTTGCTGCAGACAATACACCAGGAGCCAGAGTGGGGCACAGATATCTGTAAATAGACATGTCAAAGGGTACAGTAAGTGGCCATAGTAGTGGTAATATCAGCCTGCCAGTGAAACTTTACAATACAAAACTGCAATGGAAGGTGAAGTTACAGTGTCTTACCTGTGTGTCACTGGAAGTACTGTCGTATGATTGATGTTCTATTGTCCACATCCTCATCTTCGTCACTGTTCACAGGCTCCACCGCTGCCACACACCCATCTCCAGCCTCATCCTCCTGCAGAAAAGGCACCTGGCAACGTATCGCAAGGTTGTACTACATGCAACATGCCACAGTGATCTGGCACACCTTCTTAGGTGAGTAGTACAGGGAACCACCTGTTGGATGGAGGCACTGAAACCTGGCCTTTAGGAGGCCGAAGGTTTGCTCTATAATTCTTCTTGTTCGCCCATGTGCCTTATTGTAATGTTATTCTGCCCTTGTCCTGGGATTCCTCACTGGGGTCAGTAGCCATGAGAGGTTGGGGTAACCAGAGTCACCTGCAAATATCGAGGGAAACTAACCCTTAGGGCCAACCCATACCCATACACCAACATACACTGGGTGGGGACCATGGGCTCACCTATTAGCCACACCGTGTGCCTCTGGAGTTGAGCCATCACATATGGGTTGCTGCTATTCCTCAGGATAAAGGCATCATGCACAGACCCAGGATACTTTGCATTGACATGGGAGATGTACTGGTCCGCCAGGCACACTATCTTCACATTCATCAATTGAAAGCTCTTTCGATTTCTGAACACCTGTTCATTTCTCCGGGGTGGGGGTGGGGAGGGGGGGCAAATGCAATATGCGTACCATCAATTGCCCCAGTGAAGTGGGGGATATGTCCCATTGCATATGAGTCAGTTTTCACTGTGGCCAAATCCTCCACCTGAGGGAAAACAATGTAGCTGCACATGTGTTTCATCAGGGCAGACAACACTCTGGTTAGCACTATTGAGAACATTGGCTAAGACATTCCTGCTGCCAACCCCACTGTCACTTGGAAGGAGCCAGTTGCCAGGAGCACAGATAGGACTTGCACAAGAGGGGGGATCCCTGTGGGGTGACGGATAGCACAGATCAGGTCTGGCTCCAATTGGGCACACAGTTCTTGGATTGTGGCCCTGTCAAGTCTGTAGGTGAGGATAATGTGTCTGCCCTCCATTGTTGCCAAGTCCACCAGGGGTCTGTACATGGGGGGATGTCTTCATCTCCTATTAATGCTCATCGGTTGTAATCTAGGGGGCAAAACCATGAGCATCTGGTCAGTATTCAACATTTCCAAAATGTACAGTGTATTGCATGTTGTGAAAAAAACAATATGTTGTTGTATAGGCCCAAATGGTGCCTATGAGTGCTGTGACACAGTTCGGTGCCATGGCCTGCCCCCCCCCGAAATGGCATCCGCCTGTCCTGTGTGAATGGACAGGTGGAAATGAGGTAATGCTGCTGACATTGTGCGCCGTTGCGGGAGGCGGTTGAGTACCGCCGTGCAACTCCTCATTGGTTGTCATTGGACCCTATGGGTTACAGTAGCCCATGGTGATGTACGCTGGTGGTGACGGTACGCACCGCTGCGGATGTGACCGCCATTTTCTATCTGTTCTCTCACTTGCTACCTGACCTTTAACAGGAGAGGACCTACACTGCATGTGCTGCTGTGACCTGTGTCTGGAACTAACCATGGCATGTGTCACTGGGGAAAGGGCCCCTGCCTTCACCGTTGCAGAGTTGGAGAGACTGGTGGATGGGGTCCTACCCCAGTACCGAATGCTGTATGGGCCTCCAGACCAATAGGTGAGTACACTGTGAGCACGATGCATGGGTCATGAATGCATGGAGTGCTATATGTGAGGGCCTCGTGTAAGGGGGGGTGGTTGAAGGGTCCTAAGCAGCGTGCTGCATGTATTGTGGGCAATGTATGTGCGTAAGAGGATGGGAGGGATATGGTGGGCCATTAGTGTAATAGGCCAGGCGGCACGACTGATGCCCTTTTTCTATGTGTATTTCCTCTGCAGGTCAGCACCCATCAGAAAAAGGGTATATGGTGTGCCATCGCCAAGGATGTGCGGACCCTGTGGGTCTATGGCAGGTGGAGAACCCACTGTCGCAAATGGTGGGAGGACCTGAGATGCTGGGCATGGAAGACGGTGGAAGCCCAGCTGGGGATGGCCTCCCAACGAGGAAGGGGGGCCTGTCAAACCCTGACCCGCTGATGTTCCACATACTGGCGGTGGTCTATCCGGAGCTGGATGGGCGCTTGAGGCCATCACAGCAGCCACAAGGGGGTGAGTACAGTTTCCCAATATACTACTTGCGCGTGGTGGGGTGGTCTCCGGGTGGGGGGTGTGGGCCTGTTGGTGCCCCTAGGCCAGGCCGGACATTGCAGAGTAGGTTCCTTGTTGGGCAGGGGCTGATGAACTCCACCTCCAACCAAGCTAGTGGGAATCAACTACTGGATAGGGCTCTGTGGGTCTCAGGTATGCTGCAATTGGCGTTAGGTATTACTGTCCATGGCATGGTGACTAGCATTGTGACTGGTAGTGCATTGCCTAGTGCGAAGGGCTGTTCCCTGTGTGCTGTGTACGCCAACGGTGGTGTTGTTGCTGCCATTAACCAAGTGTATCCTCTGTCTCCCCCCCTTTTTGTTTTGTCATCCTGTCCTTATGTGCATTAGCATCATCTGACGGAGGAGCAGAGGCACCAGCGATGGAGGGAGCTGCATCCCACAGGGCCAATGAGGCCGAATCCACAGATGGCGAGGGCACTAGTGGGACGGAGGGCGAGGGGAGCACCACGGTGAAGGTAGGAGGGGACAGTTCTGAAAGTGATACCTCCTCCGATGGAAGCTCCCTAGTGGTGGCGTAGAGCTCTGTGACCACTCCAACTACAGGTACAGTCACCACCCCCAATACCAGCACCACCCTCCCAGCAGCTCCTAAGCGAGTTTCCGGTGCCCACTCACCCAGGAGGGTTGGCATCTCCTTCGCCCCAAGCACCTCAGGCCCTGCCCCAGTTAGCCCTGCTTCCCTGAGTGAGGAGGCTATTGACCTGCAATCCATCTCTGTTGGGCAGTCAACCATAGTGAATGGCATCCAGGGGCTGGTAGGGCATTTGCAACAAACAAATGCATTCCTGGATGGCATTCACTCTGGTATGACGGCCCAACAGAGATCATTCCAGGCTCTGGCCTCCTCCCTGATGGCAGCCATTGTTCCTGTCTCTAGCCTCCCCCTTCCAACTACCTCTGCCCAGTCCCATTACCCTGAACCCCAACCTATTCCAAGAACACATTCAGACCAGCATGCACCCAAGACAACACACAGGAGTGGCTCAAGCAAACACAAGCACCACACATCATCCCACAGGCACTCACACAAGCACCATTCAGATGCAGACACACCAACATCCACTGTCTCTACTGTGTCCCCCTCCTCCTCCACCTCCCTCCGAGTAGCATCTCCACTCACACCTGCATGCTCTACATCCACACCCTCACCCTCCATCACTATCACGCCTATCACTACATGTCCCTCACTTGCAGTCACCACCCCCACATCCATGCACACGTCCCCTGTGTCCTCTCCCACTGTGTCTGTGCGTCCTCCTCCCAAAGTACACAAACGCAAGCACTGAGACACCCAACAGCCATCCACCTCACAACAGCGTCCAGCCCATGCACCTGCATCCAAACACAGCAGACAGACGCCTCCAACAACGACTCCCTCTTACTCCACTCCCAAACCTTCACCTAAGAAACTTTTCCTCTCCACCGTTGACCTCTTCCCTACCCCTCCCCCCCCATCCTTCACGTCGGGCCAGGGTGGGCAGAACCCAGGCTAGCACCTCAGCCACCCAGGCCACGGCCACAGTAGTTTCGTCAGCTACTGCAGGTGTGAGAGTCTCTGAGGAAACACCCATCTGCACTGGCAGTGTGCCTGCACCAGCTGCCAAGGGGAAGGGCAAGGATGTGCCACCAGCTGGCAAGGGCAAGGAGGCACCACCAGCTTACAATGGGGAGGGCAAGGAGGTACCACCAGCTGGCAAGGTCAAGAAGGCACCATAGCTTACAAGGGGAAGGGCAAGGAGGCACCACCAGCTGGCAAGGTCAAGGGCAAGGAGGCACCACCAGCTGGCAAGGAGGCACCACCAGACGGCAAGGGCAAAGGGAAGGACAGGAGGCCTGGTGCTGGGACTGAATTAGAGCCCCCAACACCAACCATGGCACTTCGGACATCTAAGGCTGCAGGGGAAGGGCTGGAGCCTCCCCCCATCACTGCCTGCATCGTCACCAGCACCACTGCCAGCAGCAGCGGCCCCAGTGGGCAGCCGTCTGAGGCTGCAGGGGAAGGGCTGGAGCCTCCCCTCACCACTGGCAGCACCGACACCAGCACTGCCACAACTGAGCAGCCGTCACCGCTGGCGGGCAGTGTGTAGTCCTGCCTCCATGGACTGTAGTGCATCCTGACCACTGCAAATTGTGTGGGTCTGACACCCAGGTGAGTGACTGTGACCTTGCACTCCCCAAGTGCTGCATCACTGGGCACAAGGCCCCCTCCAGAACCAGTGGAAGAAGCCATCCACTCACCCCTTCCTTGCCAGGATGAAGCACACTGGGCACAAGGCCCCCTCCAGAACTAGTGGAAGAAGCTATCCACTCACCCCCTCCTTGCCAGGATGAAGCACACTGGGCACAAGGCCCCCTCCAGAACCAGTGGAAGAAGGCATCCACTCACCACCTCCTTGCCAGGATGGAGCACACTGGGCACAAGGCCCCCTCCAGAACCAGTGGAAGAAGCCATCCACTCACCCCCTCCTTGCGAGGATGAAGCACACTGGGCATAAGGCCCCCTCCAGAACTAGTGGAGAAGCCATCCACTTAAGAGACTGTGGGGGTCATTCCAAGTTTGGCGGGCGGCGGTTGCCGCCCGCCAAACTTACCCCGCCAATTGGCCGCTCCGCAGTCAGAGACCGCGGAGGCCATTCTGACTTTCCCGCTGGGCCGGCGGGCGCCCGCCAAGGAAGCGCCCGCCGGCCCAGCGGGAAAGGCCCTGCAACACAGAAGCCGGCTCCGAATGGAGCCGACGGTGTTGCAGGGGTGCGACGGGTGCAGTTGCACCTGTTGCGATTTTCACTGTCTGCTATGCAGACAGTGAAAATCATGCTGGGGTCCTGTTAGGGGGCCCCTGCACTGCCCATGCCAGAGGCATGGGTAGTGCAGGGGCCCCCAGGGGCCCCACGACACCCGTTCCCGCCATCCTGTTCCTGGCGGTACAAACCGCCAGAAACAGGCTGGCGGGAAGGGGGTCGGAATCTCCATGGAGGTTCAGCCCAGGCAGGGGAAATCCGGCGGGAAAACGCCGGATCCCCTTTTCTGACCACGGCGGATCAGAATGGGCAATGAAGCACCGCCAGCCTGTTGGCGGTGCTTCCGTTGCCCGCTGCCGTCGGAATGAGGCCCTGTGTCTTTGCACTCGCCAGGACCATGCAGTGGGAAAATCACCCACTAGAGATACTGTGGCTTTGCACTCCCCAGAACCATGCAGTGGGCAAACCACCCACTAGAGAGACTGTGGCTTTGCACTCCCCAGGACCAAGCAGTGGGCAAACCACCCACTTGAGAGACTGTGACTTTGCACTCCCCAGGACGGAGCACAGGGCATGTAGCCCCCTCAAGGACATGTGGTGTTGTACCATCTTCCGGCTGAGGTGTTCCCCATTCCCCGTCCCCCTGAGGTGCCTGTGTATTTTCGACCTGATGCCCCTACAGTGGTCTCTCCGTCTTGATGCAGGAGTAAGATGGGACCTTGGTCCTATGTGATGTGGCCCACAGACATTATAGACTGGGCAGGGTCCCTCCATTTGTATATATGTAAATACTGTTTTGATTTTTTAGGTCATATTTCTAGTATTTTATCTTATTACACTCACTTCAGTCACTTCCTTTTGTCCTTGCATTATTCCTGAGGGGTTACGGGGTGGATGTGTAGTGTGGTTGCATCTGTTTGTGTGTCTGCTGTTGGGGGTGGGGGTGTTGCGTGTGTGTGTCACTCTCTTTTTCCTCCCCCCTCCCCTGTCTGCTAGGCGGCAGTACTCACCGTGGTCGTCGTCACCGGCGTTGGTATTCCTGGTGTAGGAGGAGGTAGGCCAGCATAGGGAACACCTGCAGTTCGGGCTCCATGGCGGCGTGGTTCTTCCCTGAGTCTCCAGAGGTGAGTCCTTTGACTTCTGAGATTTGTTTCCGCTGTGCTTTTGATGTCGTTGGTACCACCCTGGAAACGCTAATGACTGCGTTTACAAATGTTTAAGGCAGCCATGTCGCTTTTAAGGCCATTCTCCCTATGTTGTGGGTTAGGGACTCAGATATAGGTATTAGGTTTTATAATGTTCCTCTACCTATTACCACTTAATTAAAGTGGTAATAGGTAGAGAATAATTACATACAGTTTTTATATATTTACAAAAAAATTATGGAGTACCACAGGACTTCCAGCGAAGTACAGCAGTACTTAAAACAAATGTATAATATATGTAAGAAAATGTTTCAAACACTATAATACAGTATACTTCGCAAAGTGTATGGAGTATACCGAAACTACAGAGAAATTACTGCACAACTTAAAATCAATTTTAAATAATTTAAAAAAAAAAAAGATAATCCTTTTGGGCAGTACAGTTATGTTGGATAAGTATTTTTTAACATATAAGGTATTTTAACTTAGTGATATCTGTTGTCACAGTACTTCTGCAGTATTTCACCAAAGTACTGCGGTACCTAGTGATGACAAGGCATTATATGATTAGCTAATGATTGACTTTACAAAAGTTAAAGTCAGCCATGTTGTGTTAAGGGCGCTTTCCCTGTGTTGTGGTTTAGAGTCTTGGATATAGGTATTAGATTTTATAATTTCCCCCTACCTGTTACCAGTTAGTTAAAGAGGTAATAGGTAGGCAAGTTCTTGTATATATTCTACAAAAAATACACAGTGTACTGCGGTACTTGCAAGGTGGTACCATGGCACTTAAATAAAAAATGAAAATAAATAATACATGTAAAAAGTAAAAATAAAACACTGTAATACACTATATTTCACAAATATTGAGACATTACTGCAGAGCTTAAAACCAGTTTTAATAAAAGGTACATTGCTTTAAAAAATGGTACTTCCTAGGTACTAGTGTGGTTTTCTGTCATCATTTTTTACAAATATATAGAAAAACACAAATTATTTCCCTACCTATTAACACTTTAATCAAGCGTAAATAGGTAGGGACTAATAATATAACCTACTACTTACCTATAATTAAGGCCTTAACCAGGTACATAAGTAATGTGTATTAAACAAAATCACTGTTTTTGGATCCTAGTTTTGACTGGGAAACGAGATGGAGCACATTACTTGGGAAGTAACATCTCTGCTAGTAAGTGGGTTAAGCACTTTTCTAGCTGCTACTCTCCAACTGGGGAACAGTTGAGTCCCCTAGTTGATAGGAAGCCTTGTGAAGTTCTGAGGAGAAAGGACACAAATTCCCTGGCCAGTCTTTCTCAGAATACAAATCAAACTCTTGACATTGATTTATTTAAGGTCTCAACCGAAGAACTGCATAAAGCTATAGGTGGTATCTCACCAAACAAGGCCCCCGGCCTTGACAAGATTCCAGGTGACTTGTTTTTGAATGAGCCAAGGGTATGAAGTGCTTATTTTTCGATACTATTTACTGCCATTATGAAGGGGGCTCCCATACCTCCCACATGGGCAGGGGTGGAAATTATTCCCATCTATATAAAAGTCTCCTGAGATTCCCCTACCAATTACAGGTCTATTAGCCTCATCGATTGTACGCAAAAATGATTTAGCAAGGTAGTGTTGGGCAGGCTACAGGACTGCATGCACTCAAATTATGTTTTCACTTCACTACAGTCAGAGTTTAGTGAGTCCACAAGTATTCTAGACCAGGTATTTTGACTGCAAATGCTGTACTTGAAAGTCATCACTGTGGGCAGAGGCTATTTATATGTAGTTTACGTAGATCTCCACGCAGCCTTTGATTTAGTTTCCAGAGAGACCCTGTGGAAAGTTCATGCTGCTATGGCTGTACCGAGATATTTATTAGAAGCCTTAGCGAGGCTCCATACTGATAATTATGCACAAGTGGTAGCCTAGGTAAACTGACGAAGCCCATCCTTGTTAATTGAGGGGTTAGGAAGGGGTGTGTCCTCGTCCCATCTTCATTTTCATTGTTTATTATTGGCCTTATTGATTATCTAAACCTGTGCAATACTGATGCACCAAAGTTTACAAATCAGAGGGTCCCCTCACTTATGTTTTTGGATGATACTCTACACCTCTCTAAAACACCAATGGGCTTGTAGAATCTTTTGACTAGTTTTGAAAGAATCTGTAAAGAAAGAGGTCTAGAGATCAAGGTAAACACAACGAAGTATATGAATTTGAACCCTGGAAGTTCATCTAGGGCAAATCCATGGTTGGTGGGAACCCCTCTAGAACTTTTATGTACATTTGACTATCTGGGTATAATGCTATCAGAGCACATGAGATGGCATACTCATATTATGAAGCGTAGGCTAAAGTTAGAACAGGCTGCAGCTGACATTTTTAAAACATTAAGATCACAGTTCTGTTCTATTCAGCCAGCCCTACAAATCAATAACATCAAGGCTCTGGGGACAGCTTGTTATGTAGCAGAACTGTGGGAGCACCTTAGTGTGAACATGCTAACTGAAGTGGAAAATCACTTTATTCAACAGTTGACTGACCTTCCCATTAGCACCCCCTTGCATCTCCTCAGGTGGGACTTAAGTCTGAGACCCCTCCAAGATAAACTAGGGTTGTAACCCCTGTTATATTGGTGAAGAATCTGGTATACACCTGAGATCTCTTCCTATTGCAAGGGTCTAGAGAAACTTTTACCTCTAGCAGCACTCAGTGGCTAAGGTACATCAAGGCCACCTTGATGGGGACAGGGCTGGAGAGTCTGTGGAGCTCTCCAAATGAAGCCAGGTCCATAACTAAGTCAGTGGTCACGCAAGCATATTGGCAATTTAAAGACTCTGCCTTATTTTCCCGGACTAGATATGGGTCTTTGACAGAAGCCTTTCTAAATATAAAAGATTGATATGGGGAGGATTTCTTGAATGAAATTGAACCGCCCCTAGCTAACCAACTGTCCTTATAGTTCAGGTATGAAACACTACCTCTGGGATCCTTCACTGCGAATTGGGCACATTCTAAGGGGGCCTTGGAGCCCCAATGCGTAATGTGCGGATACCGCAAAGAAACAGTTGAGCATGTCCTGTTTTTCTGCACAGCATTCAGAAATTGTAGAGGAAATTGGACAATCCTGTTGTGTCGGAACTTGAGAGACAGCGACTACAAAGAGGCCACCAGGATTTAAAGATTTGATAATAGTCGCATAATTTGTTTTTCTGTAAGACTATTTTTAATGGGAATGTGGATTCTAAAACAAAAGATGTAGGTCAGTCTTGTAGTCAGGGGTGGGGCTGCAGCTCCATAAAGTATAAACCTCCTCTTACAAAGGGACAGTGACTTTGTCCTTTAACCCATGCTGAGCTTCTTGATCCCGTACCAAGTGGTGGGGAAATTTTAATCGCACCACTACATATGGCGGTGATCCTTTATAAAACATTTCAGGTTAACAATGTTTTCACAAGTCATTTTGATATCTTGAGGCCTATTTTATATGCCATGATCATGATGTTATATGCCATGACATCTGCTGTTGATTGAGAGCTCGTACCCTGTTGCACTTATTGAGGAATTGGGCCCCAATCGTTTGCTTTATGGACGAGTCACTTTGATATTCTCTGGCTGATTTAGGATCGTGATGTTATAATCCATGACTCCTCTTATTGATTGTGAGGTTGTATCTAGTTGCACTCATTGGGTTCCAATCTTTTGTTTTTTTACAACTGTGTCAATGTTTATTCCTTTATTTTAATGTTTTATCTAATTATTTTTTTATGTGTGTGCTTCTGTGGCTTTGTGCTGAAAAAAAGTTTGACTTGACTTGACTTGATTAAAAAAAATATGCCTTACTTTAAATTTTGCAAAGCCAGCCATTAGTCAATTACATACTGCCTTGTTATCAACAAAGTTACTAAAGTATACCATGGCACAATATATAAATGTATTGTGTTACCGTTGCATCACACATGGTTTCACATGGGCAACGCAATGCCTAAATCACATTTACAAAGCTACACAAGGCCACTGTGCTTGGCCCTGCAGTGCTTGGCAAATCTGGAGAAACTCAAGGTAGTGTTAATGTGCACACTATATAGTGCATTCCTGCCAAGTTTAGTGCATAGCCGTATGACCCTCCACTCTACGTCACTCCACTCGGCATCACTCCAATGTATGCCACTCCAATCTTCGCTTCCCCAGGCCACAATACTCCCCTTTACCCCATTCCACTGTTTACCACTGGCTCTATACTATTCCACTGTATGCCACTCTATTCTATTCCATTTTATGCCACTCCAGTGTACACTACTCCACTCTCCGCCACTTTACTGTATACCACTCCATGCCACACCACTTCACTCTGCGCTATTGCACTTTACACCAGTCCACTCTACGACACTTCACTGTACATCACTCCACCATATAACACCACACTGTGCCACTCACCTGTATGACACTCCATTGTACTCCACTCTACAGTACTCCACTCTATGCTATTTCACTGTATGCCACCCCACTCTACAGCACTCCACTCTATGCTATTCCACTATACGCCACTTCACTCTACGCCACTCCACTCTATGACTCTCCAGTTTACACCACTCCACTCTATCCCACTTCTCACTATACTACTGTATACAACTACATTGTATGCCGTTCCACTGTACTCCACTCCACTGTACCTCACTTCAGTTTATCCCACTCCACTGAATGCCACTGAACGCTATGCTATTCTACTGTACACCACTCCATTCTATACTATTCCATTGTATGTCACTCCAGTGTACGGTACTCCATTCTATGCCACTTTACCGTATACCACTCTTTTCTCCACCTCTCCACTCTGAGTTATTCCACTTTACACCACTCCAATCTACGACACTCCTCTGTACAATACTCCACTGTATGACACCGCACTATGCCACTCACCTGTATAGCACTCCACTGTACGCCACTCTACTCTGTGGCACTCAACTCTATGCTATTTCACTGTACGCTACCCTACTCTACGCCATTCCACTCTACTCTACTCTTTTCCACTGTACGCCACTTCACCCTACATCACTCCACTACATGACACTTCACTGTATGCTACTCCACTCTACACCACTTCAGGCTATTCTGCTATATGGAATTACACTGTACACCACTCCACTGTATGCAATTCCACTGTACCCCTGTCCACTGTACCCCACTTCAATTTATTCCACTCTTCCATATGCTATTCCACTGTATACCACTCCATTGTGCGCTATTTCACTCTATGATATTCCATCTACGCCACTCTACTCTACACTAATCCACTGTATGTCAATCCACTCTATGCCACTCCATTCTATGCTATTCCACTGTCTGCCACTCCACTGTATGCTACTCCACTCTATGACATGCTATTCCATTCTACCCCTATTCACTGTTCTCCATTCCAGTGTAGGCCACTCCCCTCTGTGCCACTGCATTCCCATTCCATTGTACTCCACTCCACTTTACGCTATTCCACTCTGTACCATTTCACTGTATGCCACACCACTCTACGCTTTTCCAATGTATGCCTCTACACTGTATGCAACTCCACTATATGCTGTTCCACTGTATGCTACTCCAGTCTACGCCACTCTACTGTACACCACTCCACTGCATGCCACTTCACTTTACACCACTCCACTGTACTTGACTCCACTCTACGCCACACAACTATATCTCACTCTACTGTATGCTATTCCACTGTATGCAGTTACATTCTAAGTCACTTCACTGTATGCTGTTCCACTGTACCCACTCCACTGTACACCACTTGAGTCTATGCCACTCTGCGTTATGCCACTCCACTCTACGCTACTTCACTCTGCGATATTCCACTCTGCATCACTCCATTGTATAACATGTCACTGTACACTGTTACACTCTATGCCACTCCACTCTATGCTACCTCACTCTATGCCACTCCACTGTATGCCACTCCACTCTGCTCTTCCATTGTGTATCATTCCAGTCTATGCCACTCCAACGTGCACTACTCCAATCTATGCCAATCTACTTTACGCTACTCCACTGTAAGCAACACCACTGTATGCCGCTCTTCTCAATGCCATTTCACTCTACTTCACTGTACTGTACACCAGCACCTGGACTCCCTGCTGAGACTCCTGCCCTGGCAAGTGGTGCCCTATCTAGTCTCTGGGCCCTTGAAAGGTCAAGTTGGCAGAACAAGAGCTGAAATCTATGCACCGAACGCAGTGCAGGGAAATTTTGGATGCACCATCTGCAACATGGCTGATAAACAACGCGCCACCCGCTTTGTGGCAAGAATCGATGCTATACCTGCATCGCGGCTGAGAGATCAACACATCATGGCTAGAGAAACTACGTAAGACTCGCTTGCGGCTGCCTATAATGACGCAAACCCCACGCAGCGTTGTTTTCTAACAGCGTGCAACCGGATTCCTCACGCATTGTCCCTGGGCGTCAAAGTCCTCGTGAACCTGTGCAGATCTGAGGTGCCCAATCTGGAAATCGACACATCACTCTTTTGTGAGGGAGAAAAATGACGCATCACTGACCCGACCAGAGAAGGAAACCACACACGGCCTCACTGGCGAGTAAGGAATCAACGCATCGCTGACTTTTCCGAGGCACGCTCACCCATATCCATTGTTTTCTATGGAGTAAAACTCTTATTCTTTTTCAGATTCATATCTTGTCTTGTGTATTTTGGATTTGTGTTGTTCTGGTCTTGTTTGATTTAGATAAATATTACCTATTTTTTAAACTGGTGTGGTGTCCATTTTGTAGTGTTTTCACTATATTACTGTGTGTGTTGGTACAAATACTTTACACATTGCTTCTAAGATAAGCCTGACTTCTTGTGCCAACCTACCAAGTGGGTAAGGAGGGGTTATCTAAGTGTTTTTCTCCATTGCCCTGACTAGAGTGAGGGTCCATGGTTGGACAGAGTGCAAACTGAGTGCTAACCAGAGACCCCATTTCTAACATTGGTAATCAGCAGTGAGAATTGGACTTGTATTTGTACTTGACGTACAGTGATTAAGTGTACACTGCTGTTTTTAGTGCAGACCATTACGTGATCACATACTACTTGTTTTGCCCTTGCTCTTTTTGAACTTTTTACTGCGTCTATATTTTTGGTTATCTTTTTGTTGATTCTTGAACTTCTCATCGGGAACTCTTTTTTCTGCCTTGGAACTTTGCATTTTTGATTTTCCATCATGTCTCACTCCGGAGATGCACCAGCTGGACCTGTTTTTGAGTTAGGGAAACTGAAGAGTTACACAGTTGCCCAACTGAGATAGTTCTGTAAGGATCTTGCCTGTCCCATTAAGAGCTCCACCAGGAAGGAGGAGTTACAAAAGGCACTGAGGGCCTGGGTTGGAGCCAAGGAAGCTGGAGGGCACACAGAGAAGGAGAAGGAAGATGAGGTTGGGGAGGTGCAGAATGTTCATAATGGTGTAGTGGACGTACCTGTGATGCCTGGGGGAGGGTTTTTAGGGCAGGTAGCAGTGTGTCAGCTAAGGGTCTAACTCCTGAAGAGTTGCAGGACAGACTGGCAGAGAGGGTTCAACAGTTGGAATTAGAGAAGCTTAGGATGAAAATGGAGAGGGAAATAGAGAAGCAGAGGATGGCCATAGAAGAGAAGAAGATTCTCCTGGCTCATGAGCTTAGTTTGAGGGAACTAGATCAGAGCAGCCAGGCTAGTAGAGATGGTGGCAGCAGTACCTCAGTGCAGTCTGAGAGGAGGGTGCCCAGTCCGAAAGACCTATTGAAGGATTATAAGAGGGAGGATGACATATCTGTGGTGTAAGGGGTGCTTTCCACATTAATCTGGTCCATGAAGCACATTGGGGGCGGGTCTGTGGAAGCACTTTGAGGTTGAGGGGAGGGATACTCTAAAATCCTTAGGGGATCCTCAGGGGATCACTTACATTATCATGAAGGATGCCCTACTCACAAGGTACAGTCTCACCCCTGAGCAGTATAAGGACAAGTTTAGGTCCTACAAAAAGAAGTAATCCCAAACATGGTTGGAATGTGTTGACTCTTGTTGCAGGTCACTGGATGGTTGGGTGAAGGGCAGTAAGGTAACAACTTTTGAGTGGCTGTACAATTTGATTGCTAGGGAGCATTTGTATAGTCTTTGTTATCCAGAGCTGTGCCAGCACCTGATTGATAGCAAGCTGACTGACCCCAGGAAGCTTGCACAGGAAGTGGACCATTGGGAAACCACCAGAGTCCAGAAGAGTTGTAGGGGAGACCATGCTAAGGGTGGGCAGGGTGCCTCTCAGAAGAATAATGGGGGTAGGGGTAAACAGGGGGAGTTCTTTAAAGGGCCTGCCCTAGTTCCCAAAGTAAGGATTCCCAGCTTCCAGTTGAAAAGAAGCCTTGGTTTTCCAAAGGGAAACCTGCAGAGGGGGGTTCCCCGCAAATGTTATGCATGTGACAAGTAGGTCATGTGAGGGGGACCCCAAATGTTCCAAGTGGACACAGGCACCCACTGGTGCTCAGTCACAGGGTTTGGCCAATTTAATGCTTTGGGAGGAGTTTGTTCCAGGTGGGTGGGAGCCAGCTGAGATGACCCTTGTCTCACTAGGGGACAGTGAGATGGTCCAGAGAACCCTTGTGTCTTAGAACACTAAGAAGGGCAGGCAGTGGGTGACCATCAATGGACAGATGGTGGAAGTTCTGAGAGACACAAGAGCCAGTGTGACTACTGTGAGAAGTCACCTGGTGTCTGAAGAGCAGATAGATCTCCATGCACTTCACCAAGTAGTTGCGGTAGACAACTCAGAGTGCCTGTGCGGAATGGTGCAGGTTCCCTTTGAATGGGTGGGGGGGTCTAAGGTGCCTTGAGAGTAGTGTGAGTCCAACCATGCCGGCAGATTGTCTGCTTGGCGATGACCTGGAGGATTCCCCTTGGAAGGAGGTGGAACACAGGTCGCACTTGGAGATGTTGGGGCTGCCTGGGTGGGTGTGTGTCCACCCGGTCAATAGCAGCCCGTCAGGGTGATCAGGAGACCCTGGAGCCTGAAAAAGTGGCCCAGTTGTCTGCCAGCCGAAGGAAGGGTAAGGGGTGCAGAAAATCCACTCCATAAGTTCCCACAGTCCAGGGGGAGGCTGAACCTGAGGGGGGAAGCCCTGGAGCCTACAGGGAAACAAGTGCCTGAACTGGGAGAGGTCCCTGACCTGACTCAGTGACAGCAGGAAGGGGGATCAACAAGGGAGCAATTCTGTGGGGCACAGAAGACATGCCCTACTCTGGTGGTTTGCTGCAGCAGGCTGGAGGCCAGGTGTCTGGCAAGGAGTCTGGTTCACACCGGATCTACTGGGAGGATGGCCTTCTATATATTGAGCCTAAGGTTGCTGAGCCTGGGTCAGCCTGCGTGCTGGTGGTACCCGCGTGGTTCAAATCTTTCCTACTGGGTCTGGCTCATGATGTGCCTTTAGCTGGTCATTTGAGGCCGGAAAAGACCTTTTAACGGCTTGTCACCCACTTGTACTGGCCCCAAATGCTCAGGCACTCAGATGCACACTGTAGGTCTTACCAAACTTGTCAGGCAAGTGGCAAGAGTGAGGGGAAATTTAGGTTCCCTCTCCAACCTTTTCCTGTGGTGGCCACCCCCTTTGAAAGGGTGGGTATTGACATTGTGGGGCCTCTGGATCCCAAGACAGCCATGGGCAACATATTCATCCTGGCCTTGGTGGACCATGCCACCCGGTAACCAGAAGCCATTCCTTTGAGGTCAATCACCTCCCTTGTGGTGGGACATGCTTTGATGGGGGGTTTTACCTGCATGGGGTTCCACAAGGAGGTGGTATCTGATAGGGGTACCAACTTCATATCAACATATATGAATTCTCTGCCGAATGAGTGTGGGGGTGACATATAAGTTCACCCCCCCTTACCAATCCCAAAGTAACGGTCTGGTTGAGAGATTCAACCATACCTTGAAGGGCATAATCATGGGCCTGTCAGAGCCCTTGAGACATAAGTGGGACGTCCTCTTGCCATGCCTTCTGTTCATCTACAGGGAGGTGCCTCAAAAGGGTCTTGGATTTAGCCCTTTTGAGTTACTGTATGGCCACCCTGTCGGGGACCTTTGAGTCTGGTTAGGGAAGGCTTGGAGAAGGCCTCCAGTAAGCCCCCCAGGATGTATTCAGTTACATGGTGGCTTTTAGGAACCAGATAGCTCGCTTCAGGAAGTACGCCCAAGAAAACCTGGAAGCAAGCCAAGAAGATATGAAGCAGTGGTACGCCCAGAATGCCACTCTGGTTGAGTTCCAGCCTGGCCAAAAGGTTAGGGTGATGGCCCCAGTGGAGCCTAAGGCTCTCCAAGATAAATGGACTGGGCCATTTGAGATAGTGGAGTGCAAGAGTGATGTCACCTATCTGGTGAACTTGCGGACTCACAGGAACCCTTTGAAGGTCCTACATGTCAACCTCATCAGGCCTTATTTTGAGAGGACAGAGGTAACAATGCTCTTGGCAACAGATTATGGGGTGGAGGAAAAGGGTGGGCCTCTTTCTGACCTCCTGTCTGCCAAAGAGAAAGATGGTTCAGTGGAGGATGTGAACCTCTACCCCTCCCTGACCCCAGAGCAATAGAGGGACTGTCGCCAAGTGTTGGGACAGTTTGCCCCTTGCCCCTCTATTTTCCTTGATCCCAGTGGTCACTCATCTGTGTACACATGATGTGGACACCGGGGACAGTCCTCCTGTTAACCATAGGGTTAACAGAGTGACTGACAAGGTTATGGCCAACATAAAGGATGGGGTATCCAAAATGTTAGTCCTTGGGGTAATTGAGTTCTCTAGTAGCCCTTGGGTCAGCCCGGTGGTCTTGGTTTCAAAAGCTGCTGCTCCTGGTGCCATTCCAGAACTCAGGTTCTGTGTGGATTACCGGGGACTTTATGCAGTCACTAGAACTGACACGCACTTCATCCCACGAGCTGATGAGCTCATTGACCGGTTAGAGGCTGCCGAATATCTGAGTACTTTTGACTTGACCTCTGGATATTGGCAGATTGCTCTGACTGAGGGGACTAAGGAGAGGTCTGCATTTTCCACCTCAGATGGGCACTACCAATTTAGGGTGATGCCCATTGGGATGAAGAATGCCCCTGCCACCTTTCAGATTGGTCAACCAGGTGTTTGCAGTACTGGATGATTTCAGTGCTGCCTACCTGAATGACATTGCTGTGTTCAGCTCCACTTAGGAAGAACACTTGCAGCACCTCTGCAAAGTGTTGGAGGGGTTGCAGAAGGCAGGCCTCACTATTAAGGCAAGCAAGTGTCAAATAGGGCAAGGTTCTGTGGTGTACTTGGGACACCAGGTGGGGAGTGGCCATCTGGCACCCCTACAGACAAAAATTGACATCATTCTGGCATGGGAGCCTCCCAAGACCCAGACTGAGGTGAGAGCCTTTTTTAGGTCCCACTGGATACTACAGGAGGTTTGTAAAGGAGTATGGCACTATTGTTTCTTCCTTGACTGAGTTAACCTCCAAGAAGCAGCCCAGAAAGGTGATCTGGACTAAGTCTTGCTAGACAGCTTTTGATACCCTGAAAACAGCCACCTGTGCTAAAGGCACCTGACTTCTCCAAGAAATGTGTCGTGCAGACTGATGCTTCAGAGCATGGTGTAGGAGTAGTGTTATCACAGCTAAATGACAGCCGGGACAGGGAGGTTACTTCCCTAGGAACGTAGGTGGAGTGCAAATGAGGATGAGGCTTTTGCTGTGGTCTGGGCACTGAGGAAGCTAGGACCCTACTTGTTAGGGACCCACTTCTGGGTTCAGACCGACTACAGAGCCCTCAGATGGTTAATGTAGATGAGGGGTGAGAATCCAAAAATGTTGAGGTGGTCCATTTCCCTACAGGGGATAGACTTTACGGTGGAACACCACCCTGGAACAGAACACACCAATGCTGATGGTCTGTCCAGATTCTTCTGCCTTACTGACAAGAACTCCCATGAGGTAGGGTAGTTCTCCCCACTTCAGCTGGGTGGGGGGCACTTGTTAGACCTAACATCCTTGGCGTGGTCTCCCCTGTCTTTTTTGCCTCTGCTTCACATGTTATGACTGTGTGCTGGACTCAGTTTTTGTTGCTTTTGGTACTCTGGGCACTTTACCACTGCTGACCAGAGCTAAAGTGCAAGTGCTCCTGTGTAAAGTATATGTGTAATTGGCTATTCTGTGATTATTTGATTTACTAGTAAGTCTCTAGTAAAGTGCAATAGAGGTGCCCAGGGCCTGTAAATCAAATGCTACTAGTGGGCTTACAGCACTGTTTGTGCCACCCACATTAGTAGCCCTGTAAACATGGCTCAGACCTGCCACTGCAGTGTCTGTGTGAGCAGTTTGAAGCTGCCAATTTGACCTGGCAAGTGTACCCGCTTGCCAGGCCTAAACCTTCTCTTTTTATACATGTAGGTCACCCCTAAGGTAGGCCCTAGGTAGCCCCATGGGCAGGGTGCAATGTATGTTAAAAATGGGACATGTACTGATGTGTTTTACATGCCCTAACAGTGAAATACTGCCAAATTAGTTTTTCACTGCTGCAAGGCCTATCTCTCTCAGAGGTTAACATGGGGCTGCCTTTAAATATCTTTAAAGTGCAGATTCCCTTTGAGAGCAGATGGAAATATGGAGTTTGGGGTCTTTTAACTCACAATTAAAAAATACATCTGTTAGTAAAGTTGTTTTTTAGATTGTTTGTTTGAAAATGCCACTTTTAGAAAGTAGGCATTTTGTTGCTTTAACCATTCTGTGACTCAGCCCAACTGTCAGTCTGACCCAGACAGGGAATCCACAAACAGGCAGTTTGTGAATCTCCTCTAGACAGTGACACAAAGGAAGCTGTGGTGTAGCCTGCATATCCTGATGAGCCATCTGAGCTAGAGTGGAGGGAGGAGTGGTCACTTACACCTGAAAGGGCAGTGCCTGCCCTCACACAATTCAGTCTCCACCCCCCTGGTGTGTGTCTGGGGCCTGACCTGTGCAAGGCAGGATCTTGTGAACAACAGAGACTATCCTTTGAAGTTTGTCTACTTCAAAGGCAGAAAGGGGTATAAGTGGTGGACCCAAAACCCCAGACTTTTAGATCACTTCCTGAACCAAGAGGAACCTCTGCCAAGGAGAAGAGCTGAAGAGAAGTGTTGCCCCTGCCTCTGACTGTGCTGTGTTGGGCTATCCTGCAGTTGCTGTTTCTGCCTGTGAAAGGTGACAAAGACCGGACTTTGTTGTGCATTCCTGCTTGAGAAGACGCTCCAAGGGCTTGAACTGAGCTTACTTCCTGTTTTGAAGTCTCAGGGCCATCAAAGACTTCCTCTCTCAGCACCTGGACTCTATGCTGAGACTCCTGCCCTAGCTAGCTGTGCCCTATCCAGTCCCTGGGCCCTTGAAAGGTGAAGTTGGCAGAACAAGAGCTGAAATCCACGCACTGAACATCGTGCAGGAACATTTTCGACACACCATCTGCAACGCAGCTGATGAAGCACCACCCCCTTTGCAGCAAGAATCAACGCTCCACCTGTATAGCGGCTGGGAGATCGACGCATCGCGGCTGGATAAACGACACAACACCCACTTTTGGCTGCTGATAACGGTGCAAATCCCACGCAGGGCTTTTTTCTAACACGATGTGACTGGATTTCTCACGCATTGTCCCTGGGTATCAAAGTCATTGTGAACGTGCACGGGTTCGAGGTGCCCCGTCCAGAAATCGACACAGCACTGTCTTGCGAGGGAGAAAAATGACACATCGCCGACCCGAACGGAGAAGGAAATTCCGCATGGCTTCACTGGTGAGTAGGGAATCGACGCATTGCTGACTTTTCCGATGCATGCTCACTTGTGCAGCCTTATTTTTTACGCAAACCAGGTACTTTGTGAAAAAACAATGTTTCCATTATTTTCTATTGAGTAAGACTCTTATTCTTTTTAAGATTCATATCTTGACTTGTGTATGTTAGAGTTTTGCTGTTCTGGTCTTGTTTGATTTAGATAAATATTACCTATTTTTCTAAAGTGGTGTGGTGTCCATTTTGTAGTGTTTTGATTGTATTATTGTGTGTGTTGGTATAAATACTTTACACATTGCTTCTCAGATAAGCCTGACTGCTTGTGCCAACCTACCAAGGGGGTAAGCCGGGGTTATCTAAGTGTGTTTCTCTGACTAGAGTGAGGGTCCCTGCTTGGACAGAATGCAAATGGACTGCCAACCAGAGACCCCATTTCCAACACAGTGTACACCATTTCAGTCTATGCTATTCCACTATATGCCACTTCATTCTACTCCACTCCACACTAAGCCATTCCATTATATGCAACTTCACTATACAGTACTCCAGTCTAGGCCTCTCCAGTGTACGCCACGCCACTGTTTGCTATTCCACCGGACACCACTTCACTCTACGCCACTACACAGCACACCACTACAATCTATGCTATTCCAATGTATGCCACGTCACTCTAAACTATTCCACTGTATGACGCGCCACAATACAGTAGACAACTGTACTCTTTTCATTATATGCTGTTCCACTCTACCCCACCCCACTGTAAACCACTTCAATCTAGGACATTTCACTGTATGCTACTCCACTTTATGCTATTCCACTCTAGACTAATCCAAGGTATGCCACTCCACTCTTCGCAGTTCCACTATTTTCAACTCCACTATACAGTTCTCCACTCTATGCCACTCCAGTGAATGCTACTCCAATGTACGCCACTCCGTGTTATTCCATTGGATGCCACTCCACACTACTTCATTCCACTCTACAACATTTCACTGTATGCCACAACACTTTATGCCACAATACTCTACCCCACGACACTGAACACCATTATACTCTACGATATGACACTCTACGAAATGACACTGCACTACATTGCACTCTACACCACTCCAGTCTATGCCACTCAAGTCTGCTTCACTCTATGAACCTTCATCCACTGTGCGATACTCTATGGCCTCCACTCTATACTGCTCCCATATACAACACTGTACTCCAGTCTATGTCACTCTGTAACACTGCAGTCCACTCTATGCCATTCTACAAGACTGTACTCCACTCTACGACACTTTACGCAACTCCCTGTATGCCACTGTGCCAGAATTTACTCCACTCTATAACACACTACTCCACTCTAATCAACCCCACTCAATGGCACTGAATGCCACTCGATCCTACAACACTCTATACTACTCCACTGTTCCACACTCTACTCTGTCACTCCACTCTACAACACAGTATTCTACTGTATGCCACTCCACTGTACTCCACAACTTTATCTTTAGAATTTCTAATGTGTGTATAGTTTACTTTGGGTTTGTATAGAAAGAATAAACAAAGTTTTCCTAACTATAACTTTTCTTAACCTTTGGTTTTTGTCATTGAATATAGCTTTTATGCACACATAAAAAGTCAGAAATAACATTTTTAATCAAAAACCACTGAAAAGAACTAAAGGTTAAAGTGACATTTTTATTTAGATGGAAATATCAGTGACAGCATAACATTTTAAACTCAAAAACCACTGAAATTCACCAATTATAGTTATCTCTAGTAACACTAACTTGTTACCCAAGGCAACTATAAATTGCCCCCCCAAGCATGAACAGTATTGTCATCAATAATTCCATTTTAGATTTGCATTCATGTTATCAATGATACCATAGATCACTTCATGAGTGATGTGTTATCTGAGATAATTAGCTGTGCATAGTGAGAGTGAGTTACCTTAGGGTTCCTGTTTTCTGTAACAAGGTATTTTAAGTCTTGTTCTCACTGGCATTGTTTATATACTTAATGTATCCTGTCTTACATTATGCAGATCAGCTTTCATTGGTATTGAGTCTATGAGGATTTTGACTAAGGACCTGATTTAGATGTTGATGGGTCCGCCACAACTTTTACGACAGAAAACCTGTTGGCTGGCTTGGCGGTCAACCCGCTCGATTTAGGATGTTGGCAGTCCCATAGATTATAGCTGAACGAGTCCCCTGACTCCACAAAAGATTCCCATCCGCTGCGATGGCGCCATAGCTAATCGTGGCTGACGGCGGAGCTTCTGCCCCAGTCTCCACAGTGCAGATCTGCATGTGCCTTACTGCCAAGCAAAATGGGGCACTCTGACCTCCACTTCTGACTCGGCCGACTGGGGGAAAAGGGGTGAAAACACACCATTTTCCCCATCCCACTTCCCTTTCCGGCTGGGCATGACTGGACCACACCCTCAGTCGCTGCTGTCACTGGACCACAGAGAAAACACTCCCCCGCCCATCGCTGGACACAAAGGTAGGGAACCCCCATTGTTTGTGTACATTGGGGGAAATACTGCACATGGGCTCAGGACCACTACACATATACACCTCAGAGTAATTATTTGAAATTAATGTAACAAGCATATATCAAGGACACAAGTGGGTCAGGCACAGATGGGGCCACATTGGTAAAAAAACATTTATCACACACATACACAAATGTCATTTTGGTGTCAGTATTTATTGTGAACTGAATGCTGGAACCACAGTGACACTACAATCACACCTGTCAACTGTGCCCATGTTGCAGATTGCAAGGGGACATGTACCTGTCATGTTGTACTTCGAGTTGTGTGTGTACGTAAGTGCGTGTATGTGTGTGTGCAATATGATCAACTGTGTGAGGTGGAGGAAGCTGGAGTGGGTGACATGATTGTGTCAGTATGTGTGCCACTTGCGTAGGGCATTGATATTCTTGTACATGTTGTGTTGTGCTGTGTTGCTGCATGCAACATTCTGGTGATTGTTGTTGTGTGGCAGTCATTGTCATGATGTGTTTAGTTGTGATGTGTCAGTGTGTGCATGTGTGGATGAGTGTATAGTTGTTTCAGTTGTTGTGTTGTGTGTGTGCAGTGTCAATAGTGTGTGTATGTTGTGTTATGGATGTACATCAATGTGTTTTTGCAACGTACATTTTGTGTTGTGGTGGGATAGCAATGGATAATATTGTGTATTTGGTGTTTTTGTCATGCGCGATGTAGTGGCACATACATGGCAAAGATGCAATGAGTATGTGTGTGTGTGTGAGAGACTTACCCCTATTCCATAGCCAATGCCATTGTCCGTTGTCCATTGGGTCCCGCAATGACCTCCCTACGTCAGCAAACCACCACCAGTACACCGCCTGCAGGACTATAACAGCTAAATACGGTGGGTGGAACACAGTCGACTTGACAGCCACCTACGGTCGGCGGGGATTTGGTGGTGACTCCGCCAAGATCTAAATCAGGCCCTAAGAAATGAAGTCTTTGCTGCAGATATTTCATTTGTACATGAGTTAATCAGTGAAATGATTAAGGGTGTAAGTATTGAATTCTCCTGGTCCTTAAGGAATTCCTCAGAAAGACTTTTGAAATTGAAATGAATGATACATTTGAGTACTTCTTGAATAGTTCATAATGGACATTGGTAAAACCTTTATCCGGCATCCTTCGTGACCTACTGCTCCCCCCCTCACCTCCACCCCTACCCCCGAGCAAACAATTGAGAAAGCCATGTTTGTACATTCAACGATGGGCCATATTTGAACATTCAAGGATGGATCGCAACTAAGAAGGAGGTAAGAAAGATGGATACATTTCCTATCAATATCTTCTAAATTAAATATAAATTGTGATGCTAAACTAGGTGTGGTATTAATATTTGATATTAAATCTAAAGACTATTTAAAATTAGTATTATTCCAATTCTTAATAATGCCCATGCAAGAGTGGTGTACTTAAAATTTGTTGTGGACATTGTACAAGCAAATTATTCAGCATGTAAAAAAAATATTTAAACTTTCAAAATGCTGCTAATTCTTTATAAATATAACTTTAGGGCCAAGATTCAAGAAAAAGTGGTGCATCAGCTCTGATGCGCCACTATTTCTGCAGCCCCCTACCGGCACCTAACGACACCATGGTTGTGCCGAATTTAACATGTTAAAGTTAGCACAATAGCGTCAACATTTTTGATGCTATTGTGGCGCTTTGCTATACGAGCGTCAAAAATCTTGACACCAGTGTAGCAAAGTGCAAGGAGTCCCATTGATTTCAATTGGTGTGTCATTTTAACCCCTGCTCTGAGCAGGCGCTAACAATGACAGAAAAAATGGCGAAGTGAAATCTGTTAAATGTCACTGTGCCATGTTTTCGGGCCTCCAACTGCCGGAACACCCCCCTTGCATACATTATGCCTGGAGGAGGCAAAATGTGGCACAAGGGGTTACCTAATGGTGCAATGCATGCACTTTGTAAATTTGACACGGGGAAATGCCACCTTAACACCACATTTGGGTAAAGAATTTCTCAAATGTGGAGCAAGGTGGCACTAGGGGCTTCTTAAATCTGGCCATAGGTGTCTTCGTCTTACTGGCTGCCAAGTGATGACTTTCTGTAACCTGAATGCAATGGTTGTCTTCCAGGAGGTTATTTGTGAGACCAGTAATGCCAGTTTCCTTTCACTTGTAAACATATCGAACCACTTGCCTTCTCCTTCAAATGCTACTTACCACTTTCACAAATGAATACCACACGAAAAATGAAACAGTAGCTCAAGCTCTAGAAAATACGCAATCCTAGAAGAGAATACACCACCTGAAACCTAATCCACTCCAAAAATGAGTTCCTTCTGTGGTCATTACGAGATGTAACCTCCAACCTGGTCTTATTGCGTGCTCTGTGTTGAAAATATAAAATCCCCTAGGTTTCATAGTAGACACAATTCTAAATCTCCGAGTTCTCATCAACTCTTTGGTGAAAGGGACAGACACGGTTGGCGTTAGGGATGTGTGACCGGTGCGTTTGCACTTGGCCCTGCCTTGGCAGGAGGGGCACTGACCTGGGGAGGTTGTGGGGCGCTGTGTTGAGCAATATGTTAGATATAAAAGCACATGCTGCAGAGTTCCTTGTGCTCCAGCTTCCAGGTACCAATACATATGTAAAGCTAACTCTTGTGATTAATGTTCCATCTAGAGAGAGAGAGATATATTGGAGTTTTGACTAGTTGCAGTTTTGATTCACCATAAAGTAGCGCCGAGTTAATATGATTGCTGCAAAGAAATGATCTGAATTTTATGTGGCTAGTTGAGTAGATTAGTAAAGCCAGCCTTTACCAGCACTTTAAAACAAATGAAATGTATGTGAGAGAGGGTCTATGGAGAGAGGAGGGGCACTTTTGCTGGGTTATAGTGAGGGAATCCGGGGAGGTCATGGGGGACAACAAAACATATTGTCACACTGGGCGCCACCAGCTAAAGCTGCCCCTGGTGACACACTTTCAATTACCTTATCCAAATGGTTGAAGGTCAGGTGCTATCAAAGCTGGTCTGTGGAAATCCACTTAATATACATCTAGCACTTCTTAAAACAGCATCACATTCAGCAGCAAGAGTGGTCACTCGCACAAAAAGTTTGATCATATTGCTCCTGCAATCCTAACCAGGCTGAACTAGCTCCTCTGTATTATTATTAAAGAAATAGGTGTGAATAAGTTTCCCAATATGTGTATTTTTTCAGTGCTAGAATTCTTACACAAAACAGGAATCTCTACATTTCACCAGATATTCTGAAGTAGTGTAGTTTTTTTAAAATGACATGTTAAACTGCTTGTGATACCTTTAGCAACAAAGTAATAGTTGCACATTTGTTTGTTAAATTTTGAACTACAGATTTGAAGTTTATTCTACAAATCTGCCAAAATTCTAAATGTTGTATATGAAAGATCATGTGATGAAGAGTTTAAGCTTTTGAGGAAAAGAGTAATGCTATTCTTATGTTTAATAAGGACAAAACCCTCCGCTGTACTTTTAAAGGATACTTCAAGTTATTTCTGAGTTCCATGACCTTATAGAGGCACCCTCCTCCCCAACCTTATCCTTTGTTCCTGTTCAAGCTCATGGAACTTCTTGGTGACTCACAAAATCCTTATAATGCATAGTACATTAGTCCATATATAACCACTCACATACACATAATCCTGCACATCACAAATATTTTTACACTGTTGCATGCTGAAAACTCATTGGGCCTGATTACAACTTTGGAGGAGGTGTTAATCCGTCCGAAATGTGACGGATATACCACCAGCCATATTACGAGTTCCATAGGATATAATTGACTCGTAATACGGCTGGTGGTATAGCCGTCACATTTGGGACGGATTAACACCTTCCTCCAAAGTTGTAATCAGGCCCATTGTCAGTTAAGCCTAAAATCAAGTACAAGTTGAGCAAGATCTTGTACTGAAATGGCTACCTGGAAAAAAACTTGTTTGGAACATAATTCGTGTGTGTCTTTTTCCAGTCTGGATATTTATTCTTCTTTGTCACAAAAAACATATCTAAACAAATCCAGTTCATGTTCAGGTGAGAACAATGGAGCTATCTAAAAAATACCACACCTATTTTTTAGATACCACCTGTAGTAAAAAATTCTCCAACTACAAAAGCTGAAATTGTCCTGGCAGACACCTAACATCATAATTTGCTACAAAGATTAATTGAATAGCTTCACTAAAATCTTGATTTCAGTAAGTGCAACGCTCCAACAAGACTATCTGCGTTAATAATTACATTTCTAGTTTGTGAAAAGTGCAAACTCAGAAGTGTACTTGTTACTTGTCTCTAACATATACATCAGTGGGGCTGTCTAACCATTTCCCACACTTAGATGAGACACAGTGAAAGCTATTAAACCACATTTTACCCATGTATTTGGTAAAATGTGCTTAACATACTGGACATAGACCCTCTGACTCTCGTCTCTGGACTTACCTGGCTGCTCTAAGGGCTTTGAGGAACCTACATGACCCACAGTCGACTGAGTGACATTCTTGTGCTCACTTGGCATGTTAAAGTAGAGACTGGGTGAGGAGGGAAGACTATCCAAAGGCCAATGACACGTTTCCTAGCAAGCCACTTGTATCCCACTAGTGTGGTTACCAGATGAGCAGGTGATAGTACTCCAGTTTGAGCGGACTCACTGGGGGTAAGAGGAAGAGTTATGGTAAGACCTGGGAGACATAGAATACATCAAACTAAGGAGAGACTTGCAATAACCTAGTGTGGTTGTGATGGACCGGGGTAAATCCAAAGTTCAGGCTGACCGTGATGAAGTGCGGGCTGCCTACAGGGACCAAACTTGTCCAGCTAAAACAGTACCTTGAATGGAGGGTTGCGCTTACGTTGAAGATTCAATGCGGGGGCAGAGAAGGCGAAGCGAAGGTCAAATCGAAGGTCAGACCCTCTGCGATGAAGGTGATGCGTCGTTGAGCTGCACAGCCTGGTGATGCAAAGGCAGTGTGCCACGAATGATGGTGATGCGTCAATCCGGAGAAGCGCAGTTAGCAATGCAAAGTCCTCATCCTCAGCGGCAGCAGCGATTCTTCGACATCTCCGCACAACAGCGGTGATGCGTTTAAGTCAAGGATTGCAGCACAGAAAAAAACACTTCCAAGGGTCCAGGACAGTGTTGGCACCACGTGGCAGGGGAGAACTCACAGGCTGCAGAGTCCAGGTTTTCCCACTCTACCTTTCTTTATTCTTCATTCTTGTTTCTTTTTCTTTATGTGGATCTCAAAATATCTATCAATGACACTTGGGTTAGTCTGTTGTGATATCCTCTATTTGTTGGATCTAATTTTGAGCACTTTGTGGTGCTATCAGGGTTTGGCACTTGGCGATGATGGTTGTCAGAACAGTCTATAACTTATAAAACATACAGGTGGTCATTACAACCTCAGTGGTCTTTTGAAAGACCGCTGAGGGACCGCCGTGCTGAAGACAGCCACTGCAGGCGGTTTACCGCTCGGCGAATTATGACTGCTGGCAGCCCTCCATCCTTTTTCGGATGGAGAGCCACCAGCAGCCATACTGGCGGTCGGCGGGGAAGTGGAGGTTGCTCCACCTCCACCGCCCCGTCATCAGAACACCGCCCACTGAATCACGTTCCGTGATTCGGCGTGGCGGTGTTCTGGTGATGGTGTGCTGCCCCCATGGATCCCGTCCCCTCCCAGAGGATCAACGGACCAGGTAAGTTGATCGTCCGTTAGGGGAGGGGGTGGCGGGGGTGTTGTGTGCGTGCATGGAGGTGTGCGTGTGAATATGTAGAGGGTGTGTGTGAGTGCGTGAATGCATGCTGGGGATGTAGTGTGTTCGGAATTGTGGGCGTGTCTGCCTGTATGTATGTCTGTATGGATGTGTGCGTGTATGTCTGTATGTGGGTGTGCGTGTATGACTGTGTGTGTGTCTGTAGGCATGTTTGTTGGTATGTGTGCAGGTATGTGTGTTGGTGTATGCATGCTTGTACAGTGTGTGTCTGTGTAGCAATGTTGGGGGTGGGGGAAGGGGGGTCCTGCCACCTTTGGGGGGTGGCAGGGGGGGTGGGGGAGACCCCTATAAGTGCCAGGGAAGGACTTCCCTGGCACTGATAGTGCTTACCACCATGGATTTCATGGCGGTTCCCAACCACATGAAATCCATGGCGGTCAGCCGGGTCGTGATACCGCCGGCGGTCTTGTGACGGCCGCCGGGCTGGACATCCAAGTCTCCAGCCCAGCGGTCGTCTCCGCCCTGGCGGTCGGAATGGAGAAGTGGCGGATGAAAGTCACACCAAAATGCACTCTGGCGCCGTACTGGGATGGACCAAAGACCAGTAAACTGCTCCATCTATATGTAAACCAAGAGAGCTACATGTTGTATTCATCTGAACACTATAAAATCTTGTTTATAAATTGATTTTTGTGTATAGCATCAAGGTATTTGTTTCTAATTCACTACTACCTGATTAGATGAGACTATTCAATCGCTTAAAAATTAGATACATTGAGATATCGGTGCTGACTTGTTGAGTTGAGTCTTTGAGATGGGGTGGGATATATTTACCAAAGATTCATGAGTTTAATTGTTTTTTATTCATATATGGAGATGTGATTGGGCATGAGCAATGTATGACTGAGTGATTGGTAAGTTTGTGTATTGGAGTTATAGGGGTTATATGTGTGTCTATGTGTGTGGGAATATATTTAACAATATTTGTTCTATTGTGGTGATGAAGTCCAATCAATATGATTTTGTATTGTGCATAAGCTATATATTATATGTAATTAGTTAATTTATAGGCATCACGTTTTGTAATTTAATGTAGAGGTGATAATTTCAATACATTTTAGTTGTGTATCAATCTTTGGCTCCACATATTAACTCTATGAAGCAATAGGGGATGGTATACACTAGAGCCAAAAAGAGGGGCTGCAAATTTTGTTCCTTTCCTAACATTGTCTTTCCCCTGGTAGTGTCTGCCCTCTATTTTTTACAGGGGCCCTCTGCTGTACTTCGCTATTAGCCCACAGATCCTTACCCACTCCATCATGAGAGGGAATTTGAGGCAACCTAAACCTGACACTCTGACTCCTTAGGGAAGCTGTGGACACAGATCATACCCCTTTCACTCAGTTGCTCACACATGTCAGGGCAGGACAAAAGATGCAAATTGGATTTCAATGTATTTATTGCAACAATTGCATCCTAGTAAAAAGCATGTGTTGCGAAATTAAGGCAGATGAAACAACATGGTAATCATCATTACAACCAAAGTAAAGAAATGAACAATCCCACCATTTATTTATTTTTAGTCCTTATTTATAACAATAGACAGGAGGAGCCATATTGTGTCCCCACTCTGGTCAGATCCCTAACCCAACAGTTGACACCAAAGGGGCCGCCTCCATCAACTTGAGGAGAGGAGATATGAGGGTGAGAAAGTAAGAACACATCTATACCCCCTCCTCCTCTCTGTTTCGTCTTAATAATTAATCATTGGACTCTTACCATATTCAGATGCCAAACGGTTTTTCATAACATATCTCCCCGGGCTACAAACGGGAAAAGTAAGCTCTATAGAAAATCAGAAAAGGTTCCCACATTCTCTGACGCTTTACCTGGCCATTGCTACAGTCAAGGTCTGAGATTTTCTTCACTGACAATAGCCAATCAGGGTGAGGGGGTGGGGGGACTCAAAATCCACTTAATACATATTTCCTACCATGCTATCCACACCAAGTAAAAAAAAAAAGGTGCGCCAACGGTTTCGCCAATTTATCGTGTATGTTCCTCCCAAAACCCTCATGTAGTCCGAATACAATCATTGGTCGGCTGATTTCTACTTGTCCATTTATGATGGATAAGATCATCTTGCCCACTTTTTCCCAGAAGGTTTGAATTCCGGACACCACCACCAAAAGTGTATATCATCTGCACCCTCTAGATCACACTTAGGGCAGTTGCTCTTCCTTTGAAGGCCTATTCTAGCTAGCCTTCTGGGAGTCCAATAGGCCCTTTACAAAGTGAACAAGTGATTCCTCCTCAAGGGAGCGTGTTTCACCATGGACCAAAGTGTATTCATAGATGCCTGCCAAAGATGAGGGAGATCAAGTGCTGGGAAACAGCACTTGACCTCCACCCCTCTGCAAGTAATAGAAGACAGGCATCCTCGGCTTGTATTAATGCCCAATACCATCTTGAAACTTCTTTCTTTAATCTCTGGGTACCTATAATTTCACTTTCCCAATCTGTAACAAGCCCGGCATCAAGCTCTCCTTGTACCCAGGATTTAATTTGTATATATTTAAACCTCGATAGCTTAGCATTTGTTGCATCAGATAGGGACTCTCATGGGATCGCAGAGCACCTGCTAACTACTGGTCCCCATCGTATAATTCCTCCCTCTATCAATGGGGTAGCTAGGGCATCTTGTAGGCAAATTGGTGTACCGGGCGAGTCCCAAATTGGAGCCAACTCTCTGTAATATGGGATTCCCAATCTCATTCTCACTGCAAACCATATCCTACAAGCAGTATTAAGAGCTTTTAATCTTACTTTTTTGTAATACGTAGGATGGACGAATTTATAGAAGAAATATGCGCCCTGCTCCCAGAGACTGCCTGTTAGTACCCGTTACCGGGAAAAACCGTATTCTTTAGAGAATAGTGGTCTAATGTTTTTCAGTTAAAATGCCCAGTAATAAAGCTGAAAATCTGGAAGTGCAATTCCCCCGTCTAGCTTCTTCTTTCTCAATTTCTTCCAGGCTAATCTTGGATTTTTATATGACCAGATGAAACTAACTACTTCCCCCTGCAATTTCCTTAACCAGTCAACATTAAAAAATAAGGGGAGAACATTAAAGATGAATGTGAATTTTGGGAGTATCACCATTTTTATTAAGTTTGTTCTACCTAGAATAGAGAGTTGTAGATGCAACCATTGGAGGAGATGCCTCTTTGTTTCTTTCAAAAGATTTAAAAAGTTCACCGGGCCATCTCTGCCAGATTTCTGACCACGTTTACCCCAAGATAATGAATTTCATCTTTCTCTAATATACTGTCCTGTGGACCATTCCAGGTCTTTACCTTGGATTTATCATTATTGACTAAGTAGCCTGAGATGTCCCAAAACCCTGCAAGGGTTTCAAAAAGTGCCGAAGAGGAACTTTGAGGATTCTGCGTGTAAACAAGGAGGTCATCTGCATATAGGGCTTCCTTCAGAACCCAACCTTGATACTGAAAGGGTATAATTCTCTGATCTAGTCTGATTCTCCTAGCCAAAGGTTCAATATACAGATTGAAAAGAAGAGGAGAGACAGGACATCTCTGTTGTGTTCCTCATTCAATTTTAAACTGTGGAGATAAGAAGCCATTAATCAGAACCCTAGCTGTAGGTGCTTTATAAATTGCTTTGATTGCCTTGATGAAATTATCTCCTAAGTTGTTGTGTTCCATTACTACCTGCAAGAAGGTGAGAGGAGTATTAGTGGTAGTAGCAAGGTCAATTGCAGAAACTAAATCGTGGACCAGAGCCCCTAAGTACTGATTTCTCATAAAACCTTTTTGGTTGTTGTATATAAGGTCACCAATCACATTGTCCAGTCTCCTGGCAAGTATTTGTGCAAAGATTTTGTAATCATTATTAAGCAATGAGATGGGTCTATCCGACTCACATATCCTAGCATCTTTCTGTGGCTTCAATATTAAAGTTATAATAACTTTGTTACATGAGAACGGAACCGGGGTAGACTCAATGAATATCGAATTCATCAACTGAGTTGAAACTGGCACAAGTACTTCAGCTGGTATTCCGTCTGGACCCAGAGCCTTCCCATTTTTCAACCCAGCAAAAACATCTACCTTGCCACATTGAAAATATTGATTAAGGACCTGATTCCTATCTAGTTCTAGCCTAGGGAGAATATCTTCCCTCAACCAGTTTTCAATCACCTCCGTCGGAACCACCGTATCTTCCCTATATAATGCAGAGAAGAATTTAAGAAACGTTCCTGTAGTATCATGATCTTCTGAGGACACGCTACCCGACTCATCCATCACTATACCTTTAATAGTATTCCTAATATTGTCAGACTTGGTTTTCCAAGCTTGTAGCCACCCACATCCTTCACCATACTCAAAGTGCACTAGTTTACTGGCTTCCCATTTGCACCTCACAATTGATTCCAGGAAAACCTCAGGGATGCTAGAGATTCTTACCAAAGCCTATGTCTAGATTTGAGAGCATAGTGATTGTAACAGTTCTGCCTGGTCCAATCCAAGTGATCCGCCCCAACCCAATACCTGAATAGAATAGCAGTGGTCTGCCTGTTGTCTGGATGGCAGTCCTTTCAGAAGCTGAAGAGTTAGCACCAGGATCAGCAAAGCTGTCTGTAGTGTGGTACGCGTCCCAGGACAGTCATGACCGAAAAGCCCTTTACCCTCCTGAGGCCTACGTGTTGCTTATATAATAACGCATACAGAGATCAGAGAAAGAGCCTGATGTAATGATGTGTCTTGAGGTTAGAGCTGGCTCCTGAGCTGGCAATACAAATTAGCATATCATGTACCATACATGGCAGCCTTGGACCAAGGTATAGATTTCATGTCATACAATGGCTTGATAAATGTGCAGCGTGATCCCTGCCTTCCTAGAAGAAGCAGCTGATAAAATATGTAAAATATTTGCTAAAAGCAGGCTTTGCTAAAATGAGAAATAAAACATGAATACAATGTTTACATTATAAAAGTCACAAACTGGGGAACTAAGCAAGCTGAGAGTGCCGAACCCAGGTACAAAAGTTTCTACAACACACTCCCCCATGCCAGATTAGGATAGCAGATTAACAACTCCCTTTAAAAAGAAATAAGCTACACAAAACAGGATATAAAACCAATAAAAATCAATACAAATCTAAAAAGCATAAAATGTACAAAAATGTCCAAGTCAACAAGCCAATTAAAAGTCATCGGAATCCCGCATGAGTTCATCAAACACATCCCTGGAGATGGAATCCAAGAGAGACCTCACTTCAGCAGGGGTTATATCCACCAGAGACCCTTTCAAAGGGTCAAAGGAGCAATCAAAGGAGCAGATGTGATCCATAGCCTCAGCCACAGCCTAGGGGGCAGCATTCCGTGCAGTGTCAGATGCCGGGGCACAGGGTGCGAAAGCGACCGGGTCCATGAAGAATTGCTCATAAAGGGCATCACAGAGCAACTACAATCTCATAGGACAGCTGCGGGCATAAAATCTCATTGTGAACATCATCAGATTCATGTCCATAGAAAGTACATGTTGCCGAACAACACACACTTCCATAGCATTCTCGAAAGGGCACCATAAGCAACAGAAGGCAGACTGCAAACAGCAGAGCACTTGTTGAAATAACAATAACCAGTCCTTATTAAATTCTTCCAAAAGTGATACTCCAACATACTGCATCATTTGTTCATGACACACTTGAGCTGGTGGGAGCTGCATCACTATGTTTGGTCGAGATAGGTCAGCCATTGCAAATCAAAAACAGCAACAGTAAGATGTTTTAATTCCAGGACAATCGGGTAACCTCCAAAAACACTTGAAAAAAGTGAGTGTATGGCTGATAGTATTACTCCAAAACAGTCTGGAATGTATTTACAAATCAATATCCAACAGCCCTAAAAAAAGACAACAATCCCTGCAGTGTTAGATGCATTAAAGATGCAACTCACCAATTCACCAAAGGGTCTTGGAAAGTTTGCATTTAAAAAGGACTATCTCAGCTGACAACCTTGCCACTTGCAGGTCATATGTCTCACGGCAGATGTGAGAGTACATATTTTGGAAACAATAACACCTTTAGTCTGCTCAGCTTGTTGAAATTGACATTGGAAGTAGCAATGTGAGGCCACAAATTTCCTACTTTAATCTATTGTGTGGGTGGGAAAAGTACATCTACATAGCAAGTAACTGTTTGAATAACAGAAATCACATATAGGACACCTGCTCTCATCCCACAACAGCCTTGATCACTCAACATCAAGTAACTCCCATTGAAGAGTAACTGAAATACCGGGCGGATCAAAGAGACAGGAATACCCTTCAAGTAGCAAGCTAAGTTAACTGCTGACGCTTTGCAAGTGCCATGAAATACCACTTGTTCACAAATCATTGAATGGCTTACAGAAGTTTCACATTCACTTCTGCTAATAAAAACCTCTTTTACTCCACTCACACATTTGAAATAGAAAGGTAACTCCCACACCTTATGAATATAACTTCCTCCTAAGTGTTTAAACCTGCCAACAGGAATATGTTTCAAAAACAAGGTGAAGTGAAATGTGGATATCGGCAGTGATATCACCCCATCTATTAACTACACTGATGATGGTGTTTCGGCCAATGTAAAAGGCAACTTTTATAGCTTTTTCACATGAAGCATGGTGTAACTAGCTTTCTTTTGTGCCATTATCTGTTGTTTGTGTGTAAGTTTGCATGTGGCAAATAACCCTTTAGAGTCCAGGTGCTTCCTGAGCATGTGATTCGCTTTCAGAATTTGTTAAGTCGAACTCAACTGCATAATGGACCTAAGCTAACTTTCCCCATGGTGTAAAAATGATATGTTGTTCTGAATAATATCTGTAGCAAAAGACACAATAATTTTTAATGTGCATATGCAAGTAGACAAGGTATTCATAACATTATCGACAACGGCTAAAACATTCTGTAAATTTTCCCTATTTTATGTGCCTCAAACGAGCCGCAGCTTCCATTTGTGAAAGCTTTCATATTTCATTATAAATTGCTTACAGAAATCTTCTGAAATATGGTTTTTGTGGACCTCACAATAAGCCTTGTAAGTTTACATCTTGAGAAAGGAGTGAGAGATGTTCTTTTACAGCTGTTAAAGTGGAGTGTTGCAACCATTGCTGACATAATTTGCTCATGCTATATATGGTGACAACATCTGAGTGCTGTGTGTTGACGCAACATTGGTCCAGTCTGCTCGCTCTAAAACCCCGCAAAGAGTTAATAAAATGCGCATGAGAACCATTTGTGTCCACTGGCCACAATAACCACCCACTGGGACCTGAAAGTGATGAATTAAAGATACCGTTCTGAACAATATCATTTAGCTGGTCTCTGGAAAATTCACAAGCTTTTGCCAACTATGACATTTAACTATTGAAGGAATACTGGGTACATTAATTTATTTTACTCTTGCTAACCCAAGGGAAGTTGTTTCCTGAATGGTGTCATTTGTCATTTCTATGGGAATTAAACATGCTTTAAAATTTAAAAATACCTTCCATACCTTGTACTTGCCAGTTTTTCGTTCCCCAAACCGTTTTGAAATCAAGTGTCCTTTCCAGTAGTCATAGCCTTGTATGGCCAACTATGAAACAAATGAAGCCAAAGAAATTGATTGAGGATTAGTTAGCAATATTGTTCTTAATTTGGATATGGGTAATTTGAAGTAATATGACTCAGCATTTGTAGCCTCATACCCAGAAAAATAGGTAAACATTTCTATATATGCTTTGGAACTCTCCACTGGGTGGAGTCGGGCAATGTTCCCATTGTGTGTAATTATAAGGCCTTAAAAACCCATCCACCAGTTCAACAGCAGAGCATTCAGGAAGATAATGCTCATGTATAAGCAAAAAGAAGACAATAACAAAACCAAGCAATGAAAGAAAGGCAAGCAGGGTCAATATGATCCACAGGTAATCCCATGGATGAACCAAGTGGTTACATTTAAGCCAGTTGTGTATAAATATGTGTAGAAATGTGTTTATTAGTTAATAAAAACCATAAACATCATGAAAAGTACTAATCAGACATATAAATGCATAAACATTTTAAGAATAATCATTCATTTGTAGTCAGCTAAGAGAATCTTCTATTCTTATTTCATTTCTTTGTGGCCATACGAGGAGACAGACTGAGCTAGTTCTAATCATGGGCGTCATCCCATTAGTACCTCGATTGATAATACACAGCAGTGGCCTATGCAATAAGTGATTTACTGCAGTCATTACCCATGCCAAAAATTAAGCAAGAGGTGCAGTCATAAAGCTTGATATATCTTTATAACAGCTGGCCTTCCATACGACCTTTGCTGGTAATAAGGCATACAACATTTTACTGAGAAAGCCTAATTGGCTGCCTCTATTATACATATACAAGCATAGATCAAAGAGAGTATAATCATAAGAACACTTCTTACTAAATTAGATTCCAGAATGACTACTAAAATGTCTGGAGCCTAAACAATGGGCATCATTATAGACCAAAGGCCAATGAAGCTAATGCTTTGTGGGTAAAGCTGGCAAATAATAGCACAATATGCCTATTAGCACAGAACCAGAAAAGTGGCTGGAGTTTAATCACGAAGGCATTTTGTGCGTATTTAAAAAGGGCCTGGCGGGACAGGAGGCAATCAAGGCCCTTAGCAGCCCGTCATAGTATAAATATGATTCAGTACAATTTGTCAAATTGATGTGTTAGAGACAGATACCTTCCAACGTGCAAATTTATACAAAGTGTGCAAAGAAGCAGTGTTTAATTAACTTGTATCAGAGTAGTAATAGAGTAGTAAGATAGCAGGATAGATTACCACACCAGGTCATAAATCCTACCACCTCACTAAATAAGAGTGCATTTCAAAACTTTTTTGCCAGGAGCCTTCTTCATTATTTGTCTTTCTGCCACCTGTAACCGTGGGTCTAACCTAATAAGTGATTTAAAAATTTCCAGAAACTGGACCAGCCTAATGTTCAGTATTATATTCCTTGGATCAAATGACTCAATTAGGGCTGGTTCACACCATCTGATCCCTAATGCGTTAAATTCTTTTTTCAGCAAGCCTCTTCACTGTAGGGCCAGGGCTGGGCATATGCAGACAACATGCAGCAACTTTTTGTGAGCCTGATGACAAAAGCAGCATTTATTCTCCTATTTGGCCATCTTCCCTCTACTTTGGTAGAAAGTCTAGGGTTGGAATGTAACAGAAACTTAGGGTCAGAAATCTCGGTTTTATCTTCCGGGAGTAGGTGGCGTCTAGGATGGGTGACTCTTTGTGAGCTTCGTAAGATTTTAGAACCAGAAACCCATGCAGCCGCTTAGGCACTTTCTCTTTGTCATCTGTCCAACTTTACAATTTAATAGATTTATTTACTGCTTTCCTGAAAGCTTGACCAGATATTTGAATGTCCCACAGATCACCACACTCAAGTATCTCAATACTTTTAAGCCAGTTAAAAAGCTTACGTATACCATGTGCTGATGCAAAAGGTGGTGCTGAAGAAGTTAAAGAAAAATCATCTATGTTGGCAAAATACACTGAAGCAGTTTGTGTAAAAACAGGAGCCGGTGCAGTTGAAAGTAAACCAGTAGATGTATCAAAAGGAGGTTCATCATAGACAATCTGATCAAATTGTGTTGCATTAGCAAATTGCAGATTAACATTTTGGATATTTCGTATGCTTGCAGTGATTACTGGCATCAATAAAGGTTCATTCTCCACTCTCCCCAACCTTGAGGAAGTAATTTCAGCGTTGTTTTATGCTTGGAGAGGTATCTACTGTATGGTAGTGAGAGGGCCAAGGGAACTACCCAGGAAGCCTTGTGGTCTATTGCGGCCACATGATGCAACTTTACGTGATCAATGGAGACAAAATGGCTGACCTTGGAGTCAGGCAGTGGTGGTAGAATAACAGTTCTTGTACCTTGTATTCCAATAATAGGCACCAGTGCCCAGTAGGATGGGCAAAGTCCTTCTTCACATGTATCTTTTTTTTAATCGGATCTCCAGTTTTTGGAATCCAGCCCATGGATGTTGTTGAAATCCTCATTCCCAAAGTGGCAGCATGTGCTGTGGCACGTTCATCTTGGAACTGTTGTAACTCCTGTAAGTCAGTGACACGTTCATTTACATCAAATAGTGTTTCTGCCACACCGGGTCAAGACCATCAGGATCTGGTACGTACATAGGGAAGCTGAGCAGAACTTCATGGGGTGACAGCCTCCCAAAGATCTTCTAGACAGATTATTTATTGCTCTCTAGACTCTATACACGTGATGGATCCAACTACGTCCTGAACCTAATGCCCAAGTTGTTATGGATTGCTTTAAGTCTAATTTTTTTCTTTCCACAGCCAAATTTCCCTCAGAATGGTATGGTAAAGAAAAATGCACTGCTACTCCCAACATTCCCATGTTATCCCTGTAAGCCCTAGAGGCAGGAGCAGGGCCCTGGTCTTAATGGAAAACAGCAACTGTATATGTCCCGATAAAGACTTGCAAATCCTTAATAACAATGCAAGCATCAGCCGATCGTTATGGCTACACCCAAAGGAATCTGGAGCGAGAGTCTACTGCTAGTAGAATATATTTGTATGCACCATCTGAATTTACTGGACTGCAGTGGTCCCGTACACACATTGCATACGCTTATTTGATATTAAAAAGGATGTATACAGTGGAAGCTTGATGGTGAAGCCTTTTATTTGTTGACAGATGTCACAGCTGAGGGCATACTGTTTGGCCTGTTAGTGTAAACTGTGCCACCGGTAGCGTTTTTGTAAATAGGAAATGGTAGTCGCCACACCAGCATGGGCAGAAGCAACACCATCATGAGCTGCTTTGATCAGTTCTATCCTAGGATCTTGCGGGGGGTCACACAATCACCCACCTCTGGTATTGTTACAAAAGAAATGTTTTGGTCGCTCACGTGGTAGGAATATTTGGTTGGGTATGCTTTTGGTAAAGGCTTGCCATCAGCTGAAGTGTTTAAAGCAGCCAAAATGTCATCATCCACCATTGTATGGGAACGAGGTATCACAGCAACAGTTGCCGTAGTAACTGCATATAATGCAACTTCATGAGCCAGAAAATTCCCTACTGTATGTATTCCAATATGTAGGTGGCCCAGTGTATGTATTAAATGAGCCTGTGGCAGGTTGTCCTTAAGACCTGCCACTTTTCCCCACAAAAAGTTGTGTTTTATAATGTTTCCTTTTGAATCTCTGAATCCATTAAGGCGCCAGCAATGCAAATTTTCATTGAAGGACTGAACACCATAATACGAATCACACACAGTAAGTGTAGGCATTTCAGGATCTGTATGTTCCAGTGCTAATACCAATGCTGTGAGCACAGCAAGCTGTGCAATCCCCTAGGAACTGCATGTTGGTGTGTTGAGCTCGGAACTCGCCATCACTCATAACTCCACAGACAGCTGCGCAAGCTGCAGAGTATTTGTGTTTGGTACCTACAGCTGGTTGAGATGAACTATCAGTATACATAATGTATTGTTAATGGTCAAGAGGCATAACAGTGGTGGGCATGGTGTACTGAAGTTCATTTTGGAGAAATTATTCAGTTTGTAGTTTTGGATCAAAAACACAGTCAACATCATTGGCAGCCAAGGAGGTAGCCCATTGTATACAGCGTGGATGTAATGCTTTTGCACTTGGAACGGTGGCTTTGGTAACAGCCTCAGGGGCTAGGGCTAGGGTAACAATAATGCATGCACCCTGGGCTAGTGGTATCTTGATGACAGCCATCTGAACTGCATTAAGTTTTTTTTCTGATGGTGCAAAACTCTTTTCTGAATTTGAGCATAAATGTGATTTGTACGTGTTAGACCGGACCCTTTTTGCAGGGTTATCCATAAACATTTTGCCTTCTTACTCATATTTGTTCTGACTTGTTTTTGTTGGTTTTAGGACTCTGAGCACTTTACCACTGCTAACAGTGCTAAAGTGCATATGCTCTCTGTCAAAAAGTTATTGGCAATTGGTCTGTTGGTGATTTAATTTACTAGTAAGTCCCTAGTAGCACTATGTGTGCCCAGGGCCGGTAAATGAAATGCTACTAGAGGGTCAGCAGCACTGATTGTGCCACCCACATGAGTAGCCCTGTAAACATGTCTCAGACCTACCACTGCAGTGTCTGTGTAGGCAGTGTTAAACTGCCATTTTGACCTGTCAAGTGCACCTTCTTGCCAGGCCCAAACCTTCCGTTTTACTACATGTAGGCCCAAGGCAACCCCATGGGAGGGTGCAGTGTAGGTAAAACAAGTACAGGTGTGGTTTACATGTATTGATGCTAAATTCGGTTTTCACTACTTCAAGGACTATCTCTCCCACAAGGTTACATGGGGATTGGCTTGAACTATCTTTTAAGTGAAATTTCCATTGGTAGCAGATAGAGCTGTGGAGTTTGGGGTCTCTGAACTCACAATTTAAAAATACAACTTTTAGTGAAATTGTGTTTTGAATTGTACGTTTGAAAATGCCACTTTTAGGAAGTGAGCATTTTCTTGTTTAACCATTCGGCTCCTCTGCCTGTCTGTGGAATATGTCTGGGTCAGGACGACAGTCACACAAACGGAGCAGAGGTGTGCCCTGCATTTCCTGATGGGTCTTCCTGAGCTAAAGTGGTTAGAAGAGCTGACACTTGCACCTGAATAGGTCTGTGCTTCTCCTCACACAAAGCAGTCTCCACCCCCCCCGGAATGTGTCTGGGGCCAGGGCAGGGAAAGGCAGGGTATTGTGCACTACAAAGACTTCTGTTCTGAGTTCAGCCTGACTGCTTGAGCCAAGTTACCAAGGAGGTGAGTTGGGGTTATTTTTGCTGTTTAGCTCCATTACCCTTACTAGAATGAGGGTCCCTACTTGGACAGGGTGCAAACCACTGCCAACTAGAGACCCCATTTCTAACAGTACAATTGGTACTGTGTCACCTTCATTATATGTGACATATGTGAATCCGATGGCACCAAGAATGACACAGATTACCAAATGTATTTTGGTTTCATGTGTGTAAATGTTTTCGTCAAGCATGTCAGTTTGTAATGATTTGAGAATGTGTGTATGTTGTTGTGTCCAATGTTTGTTTGAGAAATCTGGACAAATTAAATCATAAAGTGGTTTTATGCACTGTGCATAATCCGGTATGTACGTTCTGCTAAAATTAAAGAATCCTAGCAAGGATTGTAGTTTCAGTTTCAATAACTTTATTCAGGTGCATATACCATCCATAAAAGTGCACATGACACAAATAAAGCACAACAATAATAATACATAAAATACAGTTAAGATATGCAGTAGCAAAACATCTCATGCTCAAAGTCACATTGCATTTCAACACATGCATACAGTCTAAAAAGTGATGCATTAATCAAAATGCATTGTGCTTCGGGACCACACAGGGGCTCTCAGGAAGGTTCCAACCTGGTGATATACCTCCTCATCAGGCAGTTGTTGGCGAAAATTAAACGCTGGCCGTGAGTGCCTGAACGTAAGGAGAACCCAGTCCCAGTGGAGGTTGGGATACACTAAACAAGGAGCCCACAGCTCTGGATAGCTTCATCCTGTGCTGTGCAATGTTAGGAGCCCAGGAGCCAGCAGCATCAAATGTAACCCTTAAGTATGAAAAAGTGCTAGTTCTTTGTATACAGTTTGCGCCAATGGCCAGAGATAAAAGGCAGATCTGCTTGGGGCCACCATAATAACGATTTAGAAAACTTGATTAGCAGATCAAAAGCAGCCATAAATTGGGCAACTGAGTGCATCAACAGATGTTGTGCTTCTGGTGTACGGGCCATCAGCACTGCTTCATCGGCATATAATAATGTGGGGAGTAAGGCATGTTTTATCTTTGGAGCGTCAGGTGTAATAGCAGCCAAAAAAGGACTAAGTTAATCTTTGTATAATATGAACGGTACAGGTGCCAATACGCAGCCTTTCTGCACACCCCTAGAAACATTTAATTAATTAGAAACGTCACTTTTTTAGCTAATCCTCACCCTGGCTTTCATGTTATTGTGCAAGTATGCTGTAAAGTAAACAAGTGCTTCATCCATCCCTCTAGATGGTAAAACTTGCCACAGTTTAGACCGATTTACACAATCGAACACAGGAAAAGTCCATAATTGCCAGATATAACGGTATATGCTTAGCTACTTTGTACTTGCCTAAAACTAATTTTAAGTTCAGGCATTGCTTGATCATGCCGATACTGTTTCTAAACCCATATTGACAGGAACGTAAAATTGCCTTTTCTTGGAAAAAAATCCAAAGTGTTCTGGGTAATGTAGCCTGCTGGAACACAGCCGGTCCTAGCAACAAAAAAGATTAGGAGAGGTGGTTGAATTTTATAGGTGGCCGTCAGATTGTAGCTCTGCAGGAGACTTGGGACGTGGTTATCTCGTTTTTTATGGACGGGTTCTCCTCCTTTTTCTCTGCTGCCATGCCCTCTAATCATGGTAGAGCTGGAGGGGGTTACTTACCCTTGTGCCATTGGATATCCCCTGATCCCTGATCTTGATAGATTCAGGCTCTGAGCATTTTTTAGCTGTCGAACTACATTTCAAGACAGCGCGCAGCTAAGTTGTTATCAATTTTTATAACTCTTTTGTGCAGTCAATGGCTAATGAGCACCTGTATAGCTTAAAATATATTCGTGAAATATTTGGTGAAGAGCACTACTCTCCATACTCAGTGTTTATTCTTGGTGATTTTATTGTGCACAAGTGTCAGTTGGGTTGTGTAAACAGTGATGACTATTTTACAGAGCTTCTAGAGGTTGCCTATTTTGAGAATACCACACAAGGGGGGGCTATTCGCGACCATCCTTGCGAATTGTAATTTGCAGTGTCTTTAAAATAAGTAAGTGTAGGCCCCAATCTCCTCCTTTACAGGAAGGGGATGTAACACTGCGATTAACTATATCTTCATTTTTTCTGCTGCGTTTTACAGGACTAAACATTTTGAGACTAAGAGGAGCCTGTTCAGTGATCATAGCCCCCTCGTTTCTGAGCTAGACTGGGACGTTGTGGTTGCCAGCTGGCCATGTGCAGGAGGTGGGGGTAGGGAGATACGCTGTAATGATCAGGGCCAATGTATAAGATGAGAACAAATTGTCCCGGATCACTTTGTAAGCAATCTTTATAGCCCCTGTGAACTTGATTTTAATACTTGCTTAGGCACAGATCAGCCTGATGAGGAGGTTTTAATTGCATTTCAACAAATTTGCGGGCAGGTCGCCAAAGAGCTTACCAAGCCTGTATGCCACAAAAGGGGGTAGATGGTTTGAGCAAACTTGTTCATGCGCCCATCAGGACCTTATGAGGCTATTGAGTCAGATCCCGAGAGAAAGAGATGAGATTGAAAAGAGGAGGAAAATATACTCTGTCTGATAGGAAATCAGAGATCAAAAAGAGAGCTTGGGACAATATCTTGCAGGTTAGTGTATTGTACTGAATAATAGGGGAAAGTTTTGGGAGGTGCTTAATCAAATTTTTTTTAAGGAATCTAGAATCCATTGCCCCAGATATCTGGGTTTTACACTTCTAGAGCATATATGAAAACTTTGGAGATGAGACAGACTGTGGATCAGGAGGGACGGTGTGGGGGCTGCACCCTTGGTTTAACTGAGGCAGAGATATTCAATGCTATCATAACCATGTCCAGTGGGTAGGTACCAGGTCCTGATGGGGTGCCCGCTGATCTGCTTATATCAGAACCACAGGTCTGGGCAAATGTTCTAACCCAAGTTGGTAATGCTGTCTGTAGGACAGACATGCTGCAGTCCTGGTCTAATTTTTTTCCTGTATTTATAATGAGGTCAAGACCAGACTCAAAATTCCACTATCCTATTTCCCTTATAGACACAATTGTGAAAGTCACAGGAAAAGTTATTTTATCTAGGTTAGCGGAGTGGTCTGAAATAATGTGATTTCTGGGCTTCAATATGGGTTCAGGCCTGGTAAATGAACTTTGAATCAACGTTTGAACCAACAATTGATTATCCGTAAATATACTGTGGCAAAGAAAAGCTTGTGATTTACATTTGGAGCTAGCCTCTTCAATAAGGTACGATCAGAAGAAGCATCTGTCAGAGTCTGTGAGCCTTCATAGGGAGGTTAGGCAGGGTTGTATTTTGTCTCCCTTCGTATTTATTTTATACATCAATAACGTGGGTTCTGAACTATGTGCAGCCTGTAAAGATATTCCGAGAGCTGGCTCACAGTTTAGCTCCTGACCTTCCTTATGCCGATGGTAGTCTTGCAACAGTTGGTTGATTCATTTGTGGCCTTCATAAGTGTCCTCGATTTGAGTACTAACTACCTTAAAGCGCACACCATGGATGTGGGCACCAGAAAACCTCAGAATAAATGATTCAGAGGGGGCAAAGAATTTGTTAGGGTCACTACCTGTTTATGTCAGGGGGTCCTTTTTCTTCGGGAGGGTCCTGGGGCCCCCAAATAAAAATAAAAAAGAGCTGCAGTTGCGATTCTCGATTTTGCTAAACGTTAGGGGGCTAAACTGATGCAGGCGCTTATTAAAGTTTGTCAGGGCAAATGTATACAAATGGCCAGCTGTGGTTATGATATATGGGGCTTTGAGGATATGAGGGTTATTCAGACTGTGGAAAATACATTTTTAAGCAAACTGTTGGCTGTTCCACAGTCAGTACCTACATATATTACACATGAAGAGTTGAGGTTGGGGTATAGTTGCGATCAATTATCTCTTCCACCCTTGCTCAGGTGGATTAGGGTATGGTGCAATCTGGTATTAGACCTTAATAGGGCAATCAATAAAGATTGCCTGACTTTAGACAGGGTGCTACACATCCCACGGATTAAATATATTAAGGATGTTACGCATAAATTCGGCCACCTGGATTTATTTGAGCACCCGCATGACATCACAAAGAGGGATCTGATTTGGGCAAAAAAATACTGTGCCCGTATGGTGGGCTCTGAAAGGGAGGTGCATGAACTTAGTAAAACTACAGTTCGATCCTATCTTTTATGGAAATGGGCCGCTGGATGGAGCCCTATTTGATTTCTGTCACGCTGTCCCAACATTGATCTTTGCTGACGAGATTTAGATTTAGGCCCTCATTATGACATTGGTGGTATATTCCACTTACCGCCATGCTGCCTACCGCCAACATACCGTCGCGAATATCCGTTCACTATATTATGACACACACACCAATCCGTCACTATTCAGCCACACACACAAATCCGCCACACCAAGGGTCAGTGATAAACTGGCGGTATAAAAACCCACACCGTTACGCCAACAGAACAATGCCCACCATATTATGACCCACGAATTACCACGGAAGACATTCAGTGATGGTAAACCATTGGCGGTACATACCGCAGTGCTCCAAATACACACATACAAAGAAAACACCACCACATTGGACAATTCAACCAACACACACCTGACACCCATACACACACCACACCCACACAACTATAAAATACACACCTACATTACCCACAACCCTTTACCATTTCAAACCATTGGCACGAGACAGACACCACAACCACAGACAAGACCAGAGCCACACACCACCATCACCTATACACCACCCACCCACGCACACCATATCACACATCACCCTACACACCCCCACCCACACTACTCACACAACACCCATGGCACCACAACAACACCACAGATTTTCAGAGGAAGAGATAAGGGTCATGGTGGAGGAGACCATCCGGCTAGAGCCACAGCTATTTGGAGCACAGGTGCAGCAGATATCCATTGCTAGGAAGATGGAGCTATTGCGGAGGATCGTAGACAGGGTCAAGTCCATGACACAGCACCCCAGAACAAGGGATGACATCAGGAAGAGGTGGAACAACTTATGGGGAAGGTACGTTCCATTGCAGCAAGATTCCAGCTCGCAGTACAGAGGACTAGCGGTGGACCCCCACCTCCTCACCCACAACTTACAACATGGGAGGAGCAAGTCTTGGCAATTATGCATCCTGAGGGCCTGGCAGGAGTAGGGGGAGGACTGGACTCTGGTAAGTCAACTCTTCACTACTTTCACCCCCTACCTGCATGCCATCACATTCTCCCACCCTCACCCTCACTCCCATCACTCCACCTCCTCCCACACACACCACCATCACAACCCACTCATCCCAATGCAAAGCTCTGCATGCCATACCAATGCATGGACACCACTCACAGCCCTGCATGGACACCTATCACTAAAGCATGCACACTAGAGACAATCAGCTAGCCCACCACATAACAACTCACACAAGGTAAAGCTGCCAGGGCAATTACAACCATAGAGGGCAACCCACCAATGCACAATATGTCACACACAGAAACAATATCACTGCATTTACATCCCCACAGGATCCCAGCCAATGGCACTGGAGAAGAGGTGCCATTACTATTTAGTCCCCCCACAGAAGACGCCCACAGTGATGACAGCGACTATGCTCCCCTGGATCTGGATGACCAACCTGGCCCATCAGGGACCTCCATACAGTCAGTTACCCAGGCACAGTCACACACCACCACAGAGACTCGCCTCTCAGGAAAAACCACCACAGCACCCACCCAGCATACCCATAACTCTGTCACCAGGGCACGTCAATCAGCAGTGTGTCCACCACTACAGGGAGCCCAGGGCATACCTCATACCCAAGACAATCAGGGACCATGGGTCAGTGGCAGTGGGCACACAGTTCAGGAGACAGAGGCACAGGACAAGAGGGAAGCTGGGAGGCCTGCTGTGTCCCAGGGGGAGGACAGGCCCAGGGAAATGACTCTCCAGGATGCCCTCACTGAGATCCTGGGAGCATACCAACATTCCCAGGATTTGCCGGGCCAGGTCCTGGACAACGTGCAGGAGAACAGGTGGCTGCAGGAGGGACAGTACCAGGGGATCAGGGAGAACTTGAAGGCCAATAACACCACCCTGGTCTCCATTGCAGGGGTGCTGGCAGACATGGCTAACATTATGAGGGAGGCAGTCGTACAACAGTGGGCCCCTGCCACTAGCCAGACTACTGAACTGCCCTCCACCTCCGCTGCCGCTAGTGAAAAGGAGGCCCTACCACAGGACCAACAGGCCACCAGCACCCCTCCCCTTGCAGAAGGAGAACCACACCGCAAATGTTACCTGCGATTCAGCCAGGACCCAGAAACTATTGCCAAGACTCCCCGCCAGGAAATGAGACTCTCCTGATTGTCACCCGTGTGTCCCACTCTGTCACCCTGTCCACCTTGAACTGCCATTGCTCCCCTTCCTATGCTCCCTTGGACAACTCACCAGTGCTACAGATAGACTGGAACTATACCCTGGACTTTCCTCCATCATCACCCCAGCCCATTGCACTTCTCTCTTTTCTACTTATCACTGCAATAAACACACTTTGAAAAAATACAAGTATGGAGTATGTCAAATGATTTAAGTATGTATTCGTTTAACAAGGTTTAAACATTGCAATTCAACTGTACAGTAATGTTTAAATAGGAAAGACCTGTAGATGGCTGCAGTGAACACACCAGGAGTGATAGTGGGGCACCAACATCTGCAAAAAGAGTTCCCAAAGGGTACAGTGAGTAGGCATAGAAGTGGGAATTAACAGCCTGCCAGTGACAATGTGAAACAAAAAATTACAATGAAATGTGAAGTTACACTGTCTTACTTGTGTGTCATTGGAAGTATTGTCTAATCACTGTAGTTCTGTTGTCCTCATCCTCGTCCTCTGCCTCCTCATCTTCACTGTCCACAGGGTCCACTGCCGCCAAACAGCCATCTCCTCCTGCAGAAACGTCACATGGCGTCTCAAGGCAAGGTTATGCAACATGCAGAATGCCACGATTATCTGGCAGACCTTCTTGAGTGAGTAGCACAAGGATCCACCAGTTAGATGGAAGCACCGAAACCTGAACTTTCGGCAGGCCAAAGATACGCTCAATTATCCTTCTTGTTTGCCCATGTGCCTCATTGTAAAGTTCCTCAGCCCTTGTCCTGGGATTCCTCACAGGGGTCAGTAGCCATGATAGGTTGGGATAACCAGAGTCACCTGCAAATATCAAGGGACAACAGTTAGCCACACACTATCCCTTATGCCCCACACCATAACCATACACCAACATCCACTGGGTGGGAACCAGGGCTCACCTATTAGCCACACCCTGTGCCTCTGTAGTTGGGCCATCACATTTAGGATGCTGATATTCCTCAGGATAAAGGCATAATGCACAGACCCAGGATACTTAGCACTGACGTGGGAGATGCACTGGTCTGCCAGGCACAGCATCTGGACATTCATTGAGTGAAAACTTTTCCGATTTCTGAAGACTTGTTCATTTTGCGGGGGGGGCAAATGCAATATGTGTTCCATCAATCGTCCCAATGATGTTGGGGGTATGTCCCATTGCATAGAAGTGAGCCTTCACTGTGCCCAAACCCTCCACCTCCGGGTAAATAATGTAGCTGCACATGTGTTAAATCAGGGCAGCCAACACTCTGGTCAGCACAATTGAGAACATTGGCTGTGACATTCCTGCTGCCAAGCCCACTGTCACTTCGAAAGAACCAGTTGCCAAGAAATGGAGCACAGATGGGACTTGCACAAGAGGGGGGATCCGAGTGGGGTGACGGATAGCGGATATCAGGTCAAGGACCAGTTGGGCCCACAGCTCTTTTATTGTGGCCCTGTCAAGTCTGTAGGTGAGGATAATGTTCCTGTCCTCCATTGTTACCAAGTCTACCAGGGGTCTGCACACTGGGGTATGTCTCCATCTTCTATTCATCTGTAGTGGTGGCAATCTATGGGGCAAAAGAGTGAGGAGCCGGTCATAAACTTTACATTGTAGCCACTACAGTTCAATGCATGATGTGAATTTTAAAGGTATGAGTGGCATTTGTCATGTATGTACAATTGTGATCTGCGACGCAGTTATGATAAATGACCTGCCCCCCCTGAAATGGCGTCCTCCTGTCCAGTATGGAGGGACAGTTGGAAGTGAGCTAATTCTGCTGACATTGTGTGCTGTTGCGGGAGGCGGTTGGGAACCGCTGTGCAACGCCTCATTGGATAATATTGACCCCTATGGGGTACAGTGGCCAATGGTGATGTACGCTGGCGGTGACGGTGTGCACCGCTGCAGACTTCACCGCCATTTTCAATCTGTTCACTCACTTGCTACCTGACCTTCAACAGGAGAGGACCTACACTGCATGTGCTGCTGTGTCTGGAACCAATCATGGCCCGTGTGACTGGGGAAAGGGCCCCTGCCTTCACCTCGGCGTAGTTGGAGAGACTAGTGGATGGGGTCCTATCCCAGTACTGCCTGCTGTATGGGCCTCTAGACGAATAGGTGAGTACACTGTGAGCACGATGCATGGGGCATGAATGCATGGAGTGGTGTGTGTGAAGACCTTGTGTAGGGGGGGTTGGTGGATGGGCCCTGGGTGGCGTGCAGCTTTTGTACTGGGCCATGTCTGTGCAAATGGGGATGGGAAGGGGTATGGTGGGCCATGAGTGTAACAGCCAGGACAGTCTGACTAATACCTTTCCCTGTGTGTATTTCCTCTGCAGGTCAGCGCCCATCAAAAGAAGGGCATATGGTGTGCCATCGCCAAGGACGTGCGGACCCAGGGGGTCTACAGCAGGTGGAGCACCCACTGTCGGAAACGGTAGGAGGACCTGAGACACTGGGCACGGAAGACGGCGGAGGCTCAGCTGGGGATGGCCTCCCAATGCGAAAGGGGTGCCCGTCGAACAAAGACCCCCCTGATGGCCCGCATACTGGCGGTGGCCTATCCGGAGCTGGATGGGCACTTGAGGGCATTATAGCAGCCACAAAGGGGTGAGTACAGTGCCCATCATTACTACTTACGCCTGGTGGGGTGGTATCCAGGTGGGGGATGTGTGTCTGTGGGTGCCCCTAGGCTAGGCCTGACATTGCAGAGTAGGTCCCATTTTGGCCAGGGTTCTGATGTGATATTCCTCCAACCTAGCTATTAGGCATCCACTACTTGGCAGGGCTGTGAGGGTCCCAGGTATGCTGCAGTTGGCGGTATGTGTCCCTCCCCATGCCCTGGTGACTAGCATTGTTAATGGTAGTGCACTGCATAGCTGCATAGTGCAAAGGGCTGTTCTCTGTGTGTGAGTGTGCTGTGTACGCCAACGGTGGTGCAGGTGCAGCCATTGACTGAGTGTTTCCTTTGTTTCTTCCCCCTTTTTGTTTTGTCATCCTGTCCTTATGTGCATTAGCATCATCTGGCGGAGGAGCAGAGGCACTGGCAATGGAGGGAGCTGCATCCCACAGGACCCAGGAGGCAGAGTCCACCGACAGTGAGGGCACCAGTGGGGCGGAGTGCGAGGGGAGCACCACGGCGGAGACTGGAGGGGACAGTTTGGACACAGATACCTCCTCCGATGGAAGCTCCCTGGTGGTGGCGGACACCTCTGTGCTCACCCCAGATACAGGTACAGCCACTACCCCCCGTACCAGCACCGCCCTCCCAGCAGCCCCTCACAGAGTTTCTCATGCCTGCTCACCCAGGATGAGGCTATTGACCTCCTGAGATTCATCTCTTTTGGACAGTCAACCATTGTGAATGCCATCCAGGGGGTCGCAGCCCAAATCCAACAGACCAATGCATTTCTCTCTGATGGCAGCCATTGTCCCGGTTTCCATTCTTCCTGCTTCAACTTCCTCTACCCAATCCCATTCCCCTCAAACCCAAGCTATCCTAAGCACACAGGCAGATGAGCATGCGCACAGGACAACACCCAAGAGTGGCACAGGCAAACACAAGCACCACGCTTCATCCCACAGGCACTCACACAAACATCATCCAGATGCAGACATACCAACATCCACTGCCTCCACTGTGTCCCCCACCTCCTCGTCCTCCACCTCCCTGCCATTGTGCCTACACTCACACCTGCATGCACTACATCCTCATCCACAAGCGCCATTACCAGCACACCTATCAGAACAAACACCTCACTGGCATACACCACCCCAACAGCCATGCACATGTCCCCTGTGTCCTGTCCCACTGTGTCTGTGCCCCCCCCAAGGTACACAAATGCAAGCACTCAGACACCCAAAAGCCATCCACCTCACAACATCCAGCCCATGCACCTGCACCCAAACACAGCAAACTGACACCTCCTACAACCACTCCCTCTTTCTCCACTCCCAAACCTTCTCCCTCTGCCATCCCCAGCTGCTGCTAAGAAGGGCAAGGGGCCTGCACCAGCTGGCATAAAGGACAAGAGGCCTTGTGCTGGGACTCAGTCGGAGCCCCCACCACCACCAGCAGTGGGCAGCCGTCCGAGGTTGCAGGGGATGGGCAGGAGCTTCCCACCACCACCACCACCAGTAGCAGCAGCACCGCCAGCACCACCACCAGCAGTGGGCAGCCGTCCGAGGCTGCAGGGGATGGGCAGGAGCTTCCCCCCACCAACACCACCAGCAGCAGCACCACTGGGCAGCTGTCCGAGGCTGCAGGGGATGGGCTGGAGCCTCCCCCCACAACCAGCGGCAGCAGCAACACCACCACTGCTGAGCAGCCTTCAACGCCAGCGGACAGTCTGTAGTCCTGCATCCATGGGCTGTTGTGCGGCCTGCCCCCTGCAAATCCTATGGGTATGACACCCACCTGAGAGACTGTGAACTTGCACCAAGATCTGCATCACGGGGCTCAATGCTCCCTCCAGAACCAGTGGGGAACTCACCGCTCACCCCATCCTCACCAGGATGAAGATCACAAGGCACAATGCCCCCTCCAGAACCAGTGGGTATTGGACCCACTCACTCCATCCTCCCCAGGGTGAAGATCACAGGGCACAATGCCGCCTCCAGGACCACCAGTGGACAAGTCACCCACCTGAGAGACTGTGGCCTTGCACTCCCCAGGACCAAGCAGTGGGCAAGTCACCCACTTGAGAGACTGGGGCCTTGCACACCCCAGGACCAGGCAAAGGGCATGTTGCCCCCTCCAGGACCAGTGGTGTTGTTCCATCTACCAGCTGAGGGGCCCCCCCATTCTCCGTCCCCCAGAGGTTCCTGCCTATTTTCAAACTGATACCCCTGCAGTGTTCTCTCTGTGTTGTTGCAGGAGACAAGTGGGGCCTTGGACTTTGTAATGTGGCCTTGTGGCCCACGCACATTTAGGACTAGGCAGTGTCCCTTGATTTGTACATAAGTTATATACTTTTAGATTGGATGTACGTATTTCTACTTTATTTATATTATTACAGTCACTTTCACTTTCTATTCGTGTTGTCCTTGCATTATTCCTGAGGGGTACGGGGTAAATATGTTTTATTACTGCATCTGATTGTGTGTATGGTGTCCGGGGTGGGTGTGTGTGTATGTTGTGTGGGTGTGTCACTCTTTTTCCTCCCTCCCTCCCCTGTGTGCTAGGTGGCTGTACTCACTGTGGTCGTCTTCGCCATCGTTGGTGTTCATGGTGGAGCAGGATGTAGAAAATAATTGGGAAGATCTGCAGTTCAGGCTCCATGGAGACTCCAATGGTGAGTTCTTTCCCTTCTGTGCAGTGTTTCCGTCAGGGTTTTGATGCCATTGGTACCGCCCCAGAAAAGGTGGCAGATTGGGCTGTCATGATACGGTGGGCGGAACATTGGCTTCCGCCTGGCTGTAGGTTGCTACCGCTGCGGTGGCTGTTGATTCCACCCTGGCAGTCGGTGTGGTAAAGTTGCTGTCTGTCTGAGCTCTTTCCGCCATTGTCATAATTTGGCGGTATTTACCGCCAGCCTGTTGGCGGAATTAACGCCACTTTATCACCTACCGCCAGGGTTGTAATGAGGGCCTTAATCTTTTACTTGGTTTCTGGAGGTCCCTCTGGAGAAACATAAGGTGGAAGAAAGAGGTCCTTGTTCATGCAATGATCTCTCCCCGCAAGACACTGTGCACTTTATTTTGTCAGCACTTTAGAGCATTACGGCATTAGTATATTTTGGGTTTTTTTCGGGAGCATTCATTTGGGCAAGTTAGACCAGCACTGACGTACTTGCAAATATTTACAAGTCCTTTTATTTGTTTTAATGTGACTAGATTTTTAATAGAGGCCCATAGGATTAGGAAGAGTCTACCCAGATGAAATGTTGTTTTTATGATATGCGCTTTAGCTATGACTTTTGCATATGTCTTTTTTATTGTATTTTTAATTATTTTTACTGGTTTTTATCTTTTTCTGCATGATAATGTAATGTAATGATATTGTAGTTTTATGTTTGGACATGCAGTCATTGCATGCATTTGTGGCTTTTAGTTGCCAAATAAAGCTTTTTGTGACAGGGATGTACAATTGCCCTTTCTTGGGTCTACTCCTTAATTCTACTATAAAGAACTCTGCCTAAGATTTTGACAGTGATATCAATGAGGGAGGTCTATAGCAGCTAGGCAATCGGCACGTTTTTTAAATATGGGCCCAATCAGTGAGGTAGTCCATGAACTAGCTACCAGAACATGTGCAAGATTATTAAACACATTAGTCAGTAATGGAGCCCAGAATTAAATCTTATGTTTTCTTAAGTCAATTAGCGCTCCACCATTGGAGCCAGGCAGAAGTGTGGCACCAACTGTCTCAGCAGGTAAATGTACATAAGAGCTAACTGGTGCATCTACATTCTTCACGGCTGTTTCCAGGGCAATGCGATTCCATAGGCATTGGCAAATATGATCATTGTTGTTAGGAGAAGGGCAATTCCCACTGGTGGGGTTTAATTGATGTTTGGACAGACCAGTCAGATGACTCTCTATATGACCCAGGCATCAACAATGGTTTTCAGCAGGTCCTGCAGCACACCAAGAATTTTTTTTCCACAAGTTCTTAGGGCGTCGCTTGCCCAGAATCAATTGGTTGCAGGCTTTAAGAAGATGCATGTGCGGCTGGATCCAGGATAGAAGCTGATTTCTGTTTTCTTTTTTTCATTTTCGAGCTGGTTCATGCGGTGACTGAATATTCACCGAGCTTGGCAACACCAAAAAATTATCAAGGATGTCTGTAGATCTAATATATTCACTGTGTTGGCTGTGAGACTCAGTCACTACCCCTCCAAATCCTGCTGACACTAAATCATTATTATCTGTGTTAATACAACTACGCACTTCATCTGATTACGGCCGCTGCTCTAGTGATAATCTGCATCCAGTCAATACCATTTCATTTGAATTCAGCCCCATAGCCCTCTCAAGCATACTGTCTATAGAGGTTACTGAGAACAATGCAGAGGCATACCCAGTGGCCTTATATTTACCCATGATTTGATGTATAGCCACAAAAGAGAGTGGGCCAAGCCTGACCTCATCTGCCCGCAGACAGATGTAGATGGGCCCGCTCTTGGTCCGGTCTTCCCCTGGGTACTTCCCGCATCACCGTGTCCAAGCGGCCTTTTAGGCAGCTCCCCTGCCTCCTGGCAGAGCCTTACGGGAGTTGTAGTGCTGCTCCCTGTAGTAGTGCTGCTCCCAGAGCTGTCATGAGGTCCAAAACAGAACAGACGTCTTCGGGGACGCGCCCTAGGGTAGGTGCCGTGCAGACCAGTGATCATACAGAATGGTTCCGTCTGTGGTCGGGGGTTTAAGCGTCCTCATGATGCCTTTTCTCGAAATGGGATGGGCGACCTAATAGATGACTGACTGCGACTATTTAGTCTATACACTGTAAGTGACCTTCCAGCACTTATTGCTATTTGTTCTCAAGGAGAAGTTGTCTTTTTTAAGGTCCTGAAGAAACGCCGCTGGATCTTTTTTAGACCATTCAGGCGTGAAACATGTCGACCTCTCAGTGTTAGGATCGAGTATTTCTCCTTCTTTCCTCACTTTATGTTAAGGAGTGTAGGGCACATTACTCCCCTTTAGACTCCTTGATTCATTTTTAATCTTGGCCTGACTCCTACATATAGTATTAAAGACATTTGGTGTTCAGAGCCAATTTTAATACACCTCTTACTCTCCTTTTTTCACCATACATTATCACATTCCACTGATTCTACCTGATCAGTAACATCATTTTCGGTCAAAGAGCCTACCACCTTTTGAGTGGTGGCCCGTCGGATATTGCAGTGCCGGTCCGGCGAGGAGTCAGCCCGATGATGATGCCTAGCGTCGTAATTGATGCTTGAGGGTACTCCTAATGACATCACTTGCCCGTGATAACTAACGTAGGCAGACACTTTTGGAACAGTATACCTTTGTTATATAGGCCAAAACAGACAGCGTCTGATTGTAGTTTTTTTATATGGTTGTAGTTGTGCACACGTCTCTAAACAGTTCCCAGTTTGTTGCTCAGGGACAGAGTATCCCTCTTTTGCTTTGAAGCAGTGGGCAAAGTCCTATTGTCAGCAACACAGGGCTCCTCTTGGTCCTTCTTTGAAGTCAGTTGCTTAGATCTGAGGTTCTGGTGTAAGAGGTGCCCCTTGAATCCTGGATTTAGGGGAGTTAAGGGTGTGGAGAGCAGTGGCCAATAGGCAGCTAGCTCCTGCAGCTAATCCACCCCAGGTGACCACTACTGGTGGGGAGGGTCATCTTTTGCTACCCAGAACCCTCTATTCTGCCACTGCGCAAATGGCAGAAATCAAAATTGAGTGCACAGATCAGGCTGCTCACCCTAGAGGTGTGGTCAGCCTGCTGAAAGTGTGCACTACCCTGCATATCTAATTTCCCAACTGTCCACAAGCAAATGTGTCTGGGGGGCAGGGGAAGGGCTGTTTCCTCCTCTGGCGGACAGCACAGATGGCTATCAGGGTCAGTGAAGCCTTTGAAGCTCACCAACCCTGAAGTGCCCATTCAGTAGCCCGGCTGGTGGCGGAAGGTGTGACAGCCTTCCTGCCTCAGCCTTTGTCTCTGACTCCTGGGAATGTCCACACTACCTGTCAGGAGGTCAGAACCCTGTCTTGGTAGCAAATGGAGCACAAAGAAGTTAGGGCAAACCAGTGGGTAACTTCTAAGGTGCCACCTGGGTACCTGCCAGCCATCCCTCGACACCACATTCATGTCAGGGGAGAGAAGGTATATTGCTTGACACCAAACTCGACATACCTAGTCAGTATCATAATGGAGTTACCAACCCAGGTCTGCCTGGGCGCATGTCCCATGTTATCCTATGGACCAGCTTTCACTTATAGTGTACTTTGATAGAAAAGACACTGTAGAGACAAATAAGCTTGTGCTTAAATGCCTGCACCTTAAATATAATGCACCCTTTCTCCTGGGCTGCAGAGACCATCCTTAGGGGTGTCAGATATATACGTAAGGCAGTGCATTGAACTGTGCCACACACAGTAAGGTCACAGTCGAACTCGAGCAGTTTTCACTGCTCATGCAGTCTGAAATGACAAGCCTGCTAGCAGTAGTTTGTTTGGGTCGCTCAAAGTGGCACAACCAGTGCTTCAGGCCTTGGGGACCCCTCTAACACCTATTCCATGGGTACCCCTGGTGTCATATACTAGGGACTCCTAAGGGAGTTAAAATGCATGCCTATTAGGGATAACAACTCATTTTTACCAATTTAGAGAAAGAACACAAACATTGGGACCTGGTTAGCATGTTTTAGAGCAAAGTAAAAAAACAGCATCTTTTAGTACAAATTGAGACAAAAAGTGGGGGGACAGCTGCAAAAAGCCTGGTTTTCTTACAATATCTTCCCCTTGTTGGAGCGGTCTGACAAACTCTGGTGGCAAATCTTTTTCTGCCTGAAGAATGTTGTAGCTAATTGTTAATCTTTCCCTGAAAATTACTCTGTTTGTGTGCATTATGTGCCCCTCAATTTGAATTTTTATTTATAAACCCTATTGGGCCGTGTGACAAATCTGTCTGGGTTTTCTACTTCAAGGTAGCCGTTAGATGCTGTCACATCGAGAAACTCTTGAAGAGTCTGGTGAACTATCATGATTTCTACCCTGCCTGCCTAGCAAAGTCATTGCCCACGTCCTTTTCTTTAGTAATGTTCTCAATAGGTGTGGCTTGCTTAGTTGAAATCCCCTCAACCTTCTTCTTTTTAAATTGAGGTTTTTGTTGTGGAAGTATCTCTTCCTTTTTTATTGTGATGTCAGGTGAGTGTTGTGAGTCCTTCTTTAGTTTCATGTACTTGTTTCTGCTTTCTAACCAGCCACCTGTCTTGGTCTGTTTATCAGATGAATCCTGAAAGGTACGAGAAGGGCATGTATTACTATACTGATACATGTCTGGGGGTTTTGAATTATCACTGTTTCTTAAGCTATAACTTTTGTCCGAGGTCTCTAACTGCGGAGATTCTCTTCGTTGTTTCATTTTATCTTTATTAGATTTTTGTTTGTCCCAGCATTTTTAGAACCTTCCTGCACTTGCTTGGTGTTATCCTTCTCAGAATTACCCTTAAGCTGTGACTTATTTGGTCTGGCCCCCAAACTATGCGGACTAATACTAGTATATGTCTCCGAAGTAATTTTCGGTAGCTCATGTTCCTGATCTTTTTATGGAAAGTCTTTGAGCCGCTGGCGTATTGCCAATGCTGCTACTTACCCTAATATATCTTATAATTGATTGAGGAGATTGTGGAAAATTTGCCATTCATTTCTTCCCAAAATCCAGGGCAGGGGCAGCCCCATGTTTATTTTGTATTTGTTTTAACACATTTGGAAGGTTAGAAAGTGTTGGTGTACCATGTGTTGTGTTATATACTGCAGCACATACTGTGCCCCAAGTTGCACAGTCATCTCTGGGAGATGGAGCAGCCCCTCATCGAGTTTACCATGCCCACTCACCCAGGAGGGTGGGCATCTCCTTCGCCCCAGGCACCTCAGGCCCTGCCCCAGTCAGCCCTGCTACCCTCAGTGAGGATCCCCTCACTGTTGGGCAGTCTACCATTTTGATTGCCATCCAGGGTGTTGAGAGGCATTTGCAGCAAACAAATGCATACCTGGAGGACATTCATTCTGGCCAGGCGGCCCACCAGAGAGCATTTCAGGCTCTTGCCTCAGCACTGATGGCAGCCATTGTCCCTGTGTCCAGCCTCCCCCCTCCACCTTCCTCCACCCAGACCCAATCCCCTGTACCTCTGCCTATCCCAAGCACACCATCAGACCAGCATGCACACTCATCAGCACACAAGAGTGGACATGGCAAACATAAGCACCACACATCCCACCAGCACTCACACAAGCACCATCCCCATGCAGACACACCAATATCCACTGCCTCCAGTGTGTCCCCCTCCTTCACGTCCTCCTCCTCCCTCCCTGTCTCGTCTCCACTCACACCTACATGCACTACATCTTCATCCACTACCTCCATCACCAGAACGCCCATCACCACCCCCACTACCATTCACACATCCCCTGTGTCCTCTCCCAGTGTGTCTGAGAGCCCTGCTCCCAAACTACACAAACGCAGGCACACACCCACCCAACAGCCATCCGCCTCACAACAGCCTCCGGCCCATGCACCTTCACCCAAATTCAGCAAACGTACACCTCGTACAACCACTAGCTCTTCCTCCACTCCCAAACCCCCTCCATCTTCCCATCCCAGTGTGTCTAAGAAACTCTTCCTCACAAACTTTGACTTCTTCCCTACACCTCCCCGCCATCCTCCCCCTAGGGCCAGGCTGTCCAGGTCCCAGCCCAGCACCTCAGCCACCAAATCATCCAGCACAGTGGTCCCAGCAAGTCCGGTCTCATTGCGGGCGCCACCCATCAGGCTGCCAGTGTGCCACCTAGCGAGGCCAAGGAGCAGGCCATTCCGCCACCTGCCAAGGTGAAGAAGGTGCCCACATGCCAGAGGGAGAAGCTACACCTACCAGCAAGCAAGGGCTCCTCCAAGCCAAAAGGGGATAGTGGCAAGGCACCAGCAGCGACATCAAAGGTGGGGGAAGGGACACAGCCGAAGAGCAGGTCAGGACAGGGCACAGTGGCTCCGGATGAGGGACCAGAGTCACCCCTTTTGTCAACCACAACATCAACCTGTACGGCGGTGGACAATGCCACCTGCACCGCCACCTGCACCACCACCTGCACCGCCACCAGCAGCACCACCAGCACCACCACCTGCACGTCTGCTGCCTCAGCAACCCAGCATCATCCCCAGTAGGCAGCCATCCAAGGCTGCAGGAGATGTCCTGCTATGTCCCTCAACGGGTGCAGACACATGCACCACCGGGAGCACCTGCGCCACAGACACCGCAGCAGGCACCGCCACCAGCCCCACGACGTGCTCACACAGTGCCACCACAGCTGACATGCCAATCATCCCCAGTGTGCAGCCGTCTGAGGCTGCAGGAGACGTACTGGACCGTGCCCAGCGTACATGAGGCATGACACCAGCACTGTTTGTACCTGCAGGTGGCAGGCAAAGTCGCAGCAGGGTGAAGTGTGTCTCTGCCTCCATGGAGTATCATGCTACCTGTTCCCAGGCAAACTCGTGACACACACACCCAGGTGAGGGAATGGGACCTGCCACACTGCATGTGAAGCACTCTGGGCACCAAGCCCCCTCCAGAACCAGTGGAGATTCACATCCACTACCTCAGTCCTTGGCAGGATGAAGCACTCTGGGCACCAAGCCCCCTCCACAACCAGTGGAGATTCACATCCACTACCTCAGACCTTGGCAGGATGAAGCACTCTGGGCACAAAGCCCCCTCCAGAACCAGTGGAGACTGTTATCCACTAGAGAGACTGTGGCTTTGCACACCCAAAGGATAAAGAAGTGGGCAAACCACCCACTGGAAAAACTTGAGAGATTGTGGCTTTGCACTCTCCAGGATAAAGCAGTGGGCAAACCACCCACTGGAAAGACTTGAGAGACCGTGGCTTTGCACTCCCCAGGATAAAGCTTGTGGAGCAGTGGCATGCTGAGGCTGCAGGAGATGTCCTGGACCCTGCCCAGCGTACATGAGGCATGACACCAGCACTGTTTCTACCTGCAGGTGGCAGGCGAAGTCGCAGCAGGGTGAAGTGTGTCTCTGCCTCCATGGAGTATCATGCTACCTGTTCCCAGGCAAACTCGTGGCACACACACCCAGGTGAGGGAATGGGACCTGCCACACTGCATGTGAAGCACTCTGGGCACCGAGCCCCCTCCAGAACCAGTGGAGATTCACATCCACTACCTCAGTCCTTGGCAGGATGAAGCACTCTGGGCACCAAGCCCCCTCCGGAACGAGAGGAGACTGTTATCCACTAGAGAGACTGTGGCTTTGCACACCCAAAGGATAAAGAAGTGGGCAAACCACCCACTGGAAAGACTTGAGAGACTGTGGCTTTGCACTCTCCAGGATAAAGCAGTGGGCAAATCACCCACTGGAAAGACTTGAGAGACCGTGGCTTTGCACTCCCCAGGATAAAGCTCGTGGAGCAGTGGCATTGTCCGTTCATCCGCTGAGGTGCCCCCGCCTCCCCCTGAGGTGCCTGTTTATTTTCCATCTCATGCCCCTGCAGTGTTCTCTCCGTTTCGAGTCAGGTATCTTGTGTGGGCTTCGCCCATGCATTTTGGGACACTGCTCCACGGACAAGGATTTAATTTATATCCGGACTTGTGCAGTTGGTGTACATATTTGTATATGCAAATTTTTGAATTTGGCCTATCTGATATTTAATTGATTACACTTGTTATAATCATTTCCTTTTGTCCTTGCATTCTTCCAAGGGGTGACGGGGTGTATATGTAATGTTGCTGCATGTATTTGTGTGTATGGGGTTGTGGGTGAGAGTTGGGGTGGGGTTTTTGCGTGTGTGTGTCACTCTCTTTTCCCTCCCCCCTTCCCCTGTGTGCTAGGTGCAGTACTCACTGTGGTCGTCGCCGGTGTCTTTCCTGCTCCTGATACAAGAGGAGATAGACCAACATGGGCAGGACCTGTAGTTCGGGCTTCATGGCGTCCTGGTTGTTCCTTGAGTGTGGAGAGGTGAGTGGTTTCTGTTCCAAGTCCTGTTTCTGCCGTGCTTTTGATAGCATTGGTACCGCCCCGGAAAAGGTGGCGGATAGGCGTGTTGTAATACAGTGGGCAGAACCTTGTGTTCCGCCTGTCTGTTGCCGGTTACCGCCGTGGTGTTTGTTTCTACCGCTGTGGCGGTCGGCGTGTTAAAGTGGCTGTCTATGTTGGCGGTTTCCGCCATGGTCGTGATTCCATTTTGTTTTCCGATGGCCTGTTGGCGGTATTACTGCTGCTTTAACACCGACCACCAGGGTTGTAATGAGGGCCAAAATGTATTATATTTCCACAAGCCGCAGCCTTAAACGAATCCCATAACAATTGTGGGGAAACATGAGACTCATCATTAAATCAGAGAAATTCCTCTGCAAAGGCAACAAAGGATGTGGAAAATTTTGAATCAAGCAGCAATAAATTATTAAATCGCCACCTACTGGATTTGGGATGCACCGGGAGCAAATCAAAATCTGTGATGACTGGAGCTTGATCAGATATTACCATAGGTTCAATGGAGGAATTAGTAAGATTTGGGAAAGTGATTTTTGAAACAAAGGAGATAAGATAAGGAGCCATGTGGTGGAGAATAAAACGAGAAATCCCTACTATCAGGATTACAGGTTCTCCATGAATCAATTAAATTACATTGTGAGAAAAATGCCTTAAATTGTTTATGGACTTTATGAGGAGAAAATGTAATTACAGCTTGCCTATCTATAAAAGGATCAATAATTTGATTGCGATCCCTTCCAAGAAGAAAGTAATGCAAACATTGTTTAGTAACATTAGACCAAAAAAGATAATCTGAGTGATTAGGACCATAAATATTACCAATAGTCATTATAATCCCATTAATACTTAGCTTCACAAAGAGCCATCTACCATCGGAATACGAGTCTTGCGAAATAACATTAACTGAGAATTTTTTATGGCACAGCATAATTACACAATTTTTCTTTGTAGATGTAGGAGAAGTAAAAACATTGCCCACCCAACCTCTTTTAAGTTTCAGTGCTTCTGAATCCGTAAAATGGGTCTCTACCTTTTTATTGGGTTAATAAATCCTTTGACATTCCAAGAAATAACTCTGAATTTTTTATTTCAAATAAACATATATACACGAAAGGTCTTGTACCATAAATAACTGAAAATACATATAGGGGATAGGAAAACAAGAAAAACAGAGAGAGAGAAGAGTAAAGGGGAAACAACAAGAAAAAAGATGGAACATATTCAAGAAAAAAAGAAGAGATAGTACATGTTGAATAAAGACGACTGCAAAAACATACCCGAGATGAATGGACAATGGGACAGGGGTGGTGACAGCACAGACTGAAGAAGGCACAGCAAGGAAACGGAAAGCATTAATGGACAAATGATACAAGCAAGAATAATGATTTATAGAACACCAGGAACCTGTGGAAAGAAAACAGTACATTAACAAAAAGGACCTTTAGTCACTTCAATATAATATAATGTATAAAGTGCATATGAAGGACCATCAACTATATGGTAATAGTAATGAACAAGGGCATAATAGATTAAGAAACGCATATAGTCAACGTGTAGAAGGACCAGCTGTTTCCATAGCGTTTGTAGACTGTAGTCTTAGAAAATCGCAAAGAGCTGCAGGAGAGGTATATGAAGTGGTCTTATTTTGATATGTCACTTTGAACAAACACGGATAGAATAATCCAGAATGAACTCCCAAGCCACGAAGCAGTGGATGAAGATCCCAGATATTCTTTCCTTCTGTTTGCTGTAGCTTTGGACACATCCTGTAAGATGAAGATTTTACTTCCTTGCCAAGAGATTTGTTTTTTGGCTTTCGCAGCATTAAGAACTCTCAATAGATCGGTAAATTCAAGAAAGAAAATAATGACGCCTTTTGGTTTAGATATGAAGGAATGCGGAGGACGGTTACCAATGCGGTGTGCCCTTTGGATGTTCAATACTGTAGAAGTTGGTAGGTCCACTAACTTTGGAAAGAATGAAGCAAAAAATGAAATTTGGTCACTCCTTTTAAGATCCTCCGGTAATCTATAAAGCCGAAGATTATTGCGTCTGTTTCTGTTTTCCAAATCCTCCGCAAGTATCTTCAAAGTTGCCACTTCCTTCTCCAAACTAGTAATTTTATGTGTTTCATCTTGCACGTCGCTGACTCTTTGCTCCAAAACAGAGACTCTCACTTCCATTTGAGACCACTTAGGCCCTCATTACAACCCTGGCGGTCGGTGATAAAGCGGCGATAACACCGCCAACAGGCCGGCGGTAAAAAAAATTTAATAATGACCACGGCGGAAACCACCAACACAGACAGCCACTTTAACACTCCGACCACCACGGCGGTAGCAACAAACACTGCAGCGGTATCCACCAACAGCCAGGCGGAAGACAATGTACCGCCCACAGCATTACAACATGCCCATCCGCCAGCTTTTCCAGGGCGGTACCAACACCATCAAAAGCACAGCGGAAACAGAACACAGAAGGGAAACCACTCACCTCTCGACACTCAAGGAAGAACCAGGATGCCATGGAGCCCGAGCTGCAGGTGTTCCCCATGCTGATGTATCTTCTCATATAACAGGAACATGAACGCCAGCGACGCTGAGTACTGTGAGTACTGCACCTAGCACACAAGGGTGGGGGGAGGAAAAAGAGAGTAACACACACACGCAACACCCCCACCCCCACCCCAACATCATACACACAAACACATGCAACAACATTACATATACACCCCATAACCCTCTGGAATAACGCAAGGACAAAAGGAATGGTGTAAAATGAGTGTAATATTAGTAATACGTAGAAATACGTTCATAAAGATAAAACAGTATGTACAATATATACAATATATACAAAAGGCGGGACAATGCCCACTTAAAAATTGTCCGTGGCCCACTGGGCCAAACCACATTGTCCAAGGCCACACTTGACTCCTACCTCTGTACGGAGAGAACACTGCAGGGGCATCAGGTTGAAAGCACACAGGCACCTCAGGGGGACAGGGAATGGGGGGGCACCTCAGCCGGAAGATGGGACAACGCCACTGCTCCTAGAGGGGGCTACATGCCCACTGCGTGGTCCTGTGGAGTGCAAAGCCACAGTCTCTCAAGTGGGTGGTTTGCCCACTGCTTGGTCCTGGGGAGTGCAAAGCCACAGTCTCTCAAGTGGATGCCTTCTTCCACTGCTTCTGGAGGGGGCCTTGTGCCCAGTGTGCTTCATGCTGGCAAGGAGAGGCTTAGTGGATGCATTCTTCCACTGGAGGGGGCATTGCGCCCTGTGATGCAGATGTTTTGGAATGCAAGGTCACAGTCTTTCACCTGGGTGGCACAACGACAGCCTCTGCAGGGGCCAGGACGCACTGCAGCCCATGTAGTCACCACTACACACTGCTCTCCGGTGGTGACAGCTGCTCAGTGTATGCCAGTTGCACTGCAGGTGGCAGTGCTGGCAGTTGTGGTGGTAGCCTCTAGGCCTTCAGCTGCACCCTCGGACGGCTGCCCACTGGGGCTGCTGCTGCTGGCAGTGGTGCTGCTTGCGGCAGGGCAGGTGACGGTGCTGGCTGTGGTGCAGGTGACAGTGCTGGGCGCGGTGCAGGTGGCGGTGTTGGCAGTTGTGGTGGTAGCCTCCAGGCCTTCACCTGCAGCCTCAGATGGCTGCCCACTGGGGCTGCTTCTGCTGGCAGTGGTGCTGCTTGCGGCGGGGCAGGTGGCGGTGCTGGGCGCGGTGTTGGTGGCTGTGCTGTCTGCGGTGCAGATGGCGGTGCTGGAAGTTGTGGTGGTAGCCTCCAGGCCTTCACCTGCAGCCTTGGATGGTTGAAGTGCCATGGCTGGTGTTCTGTGCCCCTTCCTGCCCTTGGCAGATGGCGGTGCCTCCTTGCTTGTGCCAGCTGGAGTCTTTGACTTGGGCTTTCTGGCTGGTTGTGCCTCCTTCCCCTTGCTGGCTGCTGTCCCCTTCTTTCCCTTGCCAGATGGTGGACCCTTCTTGGCCTTGGCAGGGGTTGCTGGCACACTGGCTGGGCTGACGGGTGCCTCCTTGGAGCCTCTCACAGCTGGAGAAACCACAGTGGCCGTGGACTGGGTGGCTGAGGTGCTGGGCTGGGTTCTGGCCACCCTGGCCCGAGGTGAAAGATGGGGGATGGAGGGGTAGGGAATGGGTTACGGGTGGCGAGGAAAAGCTTCTTAGGGACACTGGGGCGGGAAGAGGGTGAAGGTCTGGGAGTGGAGGAAGAGGGAGCGGTTGTAGGAGGTGTCAGTCTGCTGTGTTTGGGTGCAGGTGCATGGGCTGGATGCTGTTGTGAGGTGGATGGCTTTTTGGTGTCTGAGTGCTTGTGTCTGTGTACTTTGGGAGGAGGGGTCACAGACACAGTGGGAGAGGACACAGGGACGTGTGCATGGATGTGGGGGTAGTGACTGCCAGTGAGGGGCGTGTAGTGATAGGCGTGCTGGTGATGGAGGTAGTGGATGAGGATGTAGTGCATGCAGGTTTGAGTGGAGACACTACTGGGAGGGAGGTGGACGACAAGGAGGAGGGGGACACAGTGGAGGCAGTGGATGTTGGTGTGTCTGCATGGGGATGGTGTTTGTGTGAGTGCCTGTGGGATGAAGTGTGATGCATGTGTTTGCCTGAGTCACTTCTGTGTGTTGATTTGGGTGATTGCTGGTCTGAAGGTGTGCTTGGGATAGGCTGGGGTTGAGGGGATTGGGACCGGGTAGAGGAAGTTGGAGGGGGGAGGCTGGAGACAGGGACAATGGCTGCCATCAGTGCGGAGGCCAGAGCCTGGAATGCTCTCTGTTGGGCCGCCACACCAGAGTGAATGCCCTCCAGGTATGCATTTGTTTGTTACAAATACCTGCTACACCCTAGATGGCATTTAGTATGGTTGACTGCCCAACAGTGAGGGATCTCTGGAGGTCAATAGCCTCCTCACTCAGAGCAGCAGGGCTGACTGGGGCAGGACCTGAAGTGCCTGGGGCAAAAGATATGCCCACCCTCCTGGGTGAGCAGGCACGGGAAACATGCTGAGGAGCTGCTGGGAGGGCGGTGGTGGTACGGGGTGGCGGCTGTACCTGTTGTTGGGGTGGGCACAGAGGTGTCTGCCACCACCAGGGAGCTTCCATCAGAGGAGTCGCCGCTGTCAGTAGTGTCCCCTCGTGTCTCCGTCGTGGTGCTCCCCTCGCCCTCCGTCCCACTGGTGCCCTCACCGTCGCTGGATTCAGCCTCCAGGCCCATGTGGGATGCAGCTCCCTCTGTCGCTGGTGCCTCTGCTCCTCCGCCAGATGATGCTAATGCACACATTCTGAATCTGTACTCACCCCCTTGTGGCTGTTGTGATGCTTTCAAGCGCCCATCCAACTCCGGATAGGTCACTGCCAGGATGCAGAACATCAGTGGGGATGGGGTACGACGGGCACCCCTTCCTTGTTAGGAGGCCAGCCCCAGCTGGGCCTCCACCATCTTCCTAGCCCAGCGGCGCAAGTCCTCCCACATTTGCGGCAGTGGGTGCTCTGCCTGTCAAAGACACCCGGGGTCCGCACCTCTATGGCGATGGCACGCCAAATACCCTTTTTCTGGTGGGCGCTGACCTGCAGGAAAATATGCATAGAAAAAGGTCTGAGTTATACCGTCCGGCCTGTTACACTCATGGCCCACAATATACAGCCCATCCCCTTACACACAGACATTGACCACCAGACATGCAGCACTCAGCCCAGGACCCCTCAGCCACCCCCCTACACAAGGCTTACACACACAGCAATCCCTACATTCATGACCCACGCATCATGCTCACAGTGTACTCACCTGTTTGTCTGGAGGACCATAGAGTAAAGTGTACTGGGGTAGGACCCCATCCACCAGTCTCTCCAACTCCTCTGAAGTGAAGGCGGGGGCCCTTTCCCCAAACACTCGAGCCATTGTTGCTTCCAGACACAGGTCACAGCAGCACTTGCAGTGTAAGTCATCTCATGTTGAAGGTCAGGTAGCAAGGGAGTGAACAGATAGAAAATGGCAGTCACGTCGCAGCGGTGCGTACTGTCACTGCCGGCGTACATCGCCATTGGCTCCTGGAACCCATAAAGCCCAATGATAACTAATGCGAAGTTGCGCGGTGGTCGTCGACCGCCCACTGCTATGGTGCACAACGCCAGCGGAATTACCTAATTTCCACTTGTCTCTCCTCACAGGGCAGGCAGCCGCCATTTCAGGGAGCACAGGCCATGACACCTAACTGCGTCACAACAGACATTGGCACATCAACTGACTCTCGAGTTCACATACTGTTTCTATAAAGGAAGAAATGCATATATATTTGAAAATATGTGTGACTATGACCCTCTGCTCACCGTTTTTCACCCTAGAGTTCAACCGCTGAGTATGAATGGGAGATGTAGACATCCCCCTGTGTACAGACCCCTAGTGGACCTGGCGATAATGGAGGACAGGCACATTATCCTGACCTACAGACTTGATAGGGCCACAATCCAAAAGCTGTGTGCCCAATTGTAGCCAGACCTGATTTCAGCTATCTGCCAGCCTACAGGTAACACCCCTCTAATACAGGTCCTGTCAGTGCTCCATTTCCTGGCAAGTGGTTCCTTCCAAGCGACAGTGGACATGGCATCAGGGATGTGTCAGCCAATGTTCTCAAACGTGCGGACCAGAGTGTTGTCTGCCCTGCTGAAACACATGCGCAGCCACATCGTATTCCCCAAGGTGGAGGATTTGGCCACAGCGAAGGCTGACTTTTATGCCCTGGGATATATCCCCAACATCATTGGTGCCATTGATGGTACACATATTGCTTTTGTCCCTCCACAGAGAAATGAACAAGTGTTTAGGAATAGAAAAAGCTTTCACTCTCTGAATGTGCAGATAGTGTGTTTGGTAGGCCAGTACATCTCCCATGTCAGTGCCAAGTATCCTGGCTCTGTGCATGATGCCTTTATCTTGAGGAATAGCAGCATTCCATATGTGATGTCTCAACTCCAGAGGCACTGGGTGTGGCTAATAGATGATCCCATGGTCCCCACCCAGTTGATGTAGGTATATGGGTGTGGGTTTGGCCCTGAGGGTGAGTGTGTGGCTAACAGGTATCCCTCGATATTTACAGGCGACTCTGGTTACCCCAACCTCTCATGACTACTGACCCTAGTGAGGAATGCCAGGACAAGGGCAGAGGAACGTTACACTGAGGCACAAGGGCGAACAAGGAGGATCATTGAGAGAATGTTTGGCCTCCTGAAGGCCAGATTCCGGTGCCTCCAACTGATAGGTGGATCCCTATACTCCTCCCCCAAGAAGGTATGCCAGGTCATCGTTGCGTGTTGCATGTTGCATGTTGCACAACCTTGTGTTGAGACGCCAGGTGCCTTTTCTGCAGGAGGATGAGCCTGGAGATGGTCCTGTGGCAGCAGTGGAGCCTGTGGATAGTGACAAAGAGGAGGAAGAGGAAGAAGATGTGGACAATAGAAGTACACTTATTCAACAGTACTTCCAGTGACACACAGGGAAGACACTGTAACTTCACCTTCCATTGCAGTATTGTGCTTGACATTGAACATGGCAGCCTGATTTCCCTAATTCTATGTCCACTTACTGTATCCTTTGGCATCTTTATTTTCAGATCTCTGTGCCCCCACTCTGGCTCCTGGTGTGTTTACTGCTGCCCCCTACAGGTCATACCTATGTTAATATTATAGTTAATTTGTTCAAAGGGTGCTTATTTAGGTGCTAATAAGTGTAGGGGGGTATTGCAATGGGCTGGGTTGCTGATGGAGAAAAGTCCAGGTTAGAATCCAGTCTATTTGTATCACAGGGGCATAGTCCAATGGGGCATAGGAATGGGAGCAATGGCAGTTCAAGGTGGACAGGGTGACAGAGTGGGACACATAGGTGACATTCAGGGGAGTCTTATTTCCTGGCGGGGGTCTTGGCAATTTTCTCTGTCTTCTGCCTGGATAGCAGGGACTGTTTGCGGGGTGGTTCTCCTTCTGCAGGGGGTGGGGTGCTGGTGGCCTGTTGGTCCTGTGGTGGGGCAATTGTCCACTAGCGCAGGTGGAGGTGGAGGGCTGTTCATCAGTGTGGCTAGTGTCAGGCGCCCATTGGTGTGCCACTGCCTCCCCCATGGTGTTGACCATGTCTGCCAGCACCCCTGCAATGGTGACCAGGGTGTTGTGGATGTCTTTCGGGTCCTCCCTGATCCCCAGGTACTGACCTTCCTGTAGCCGCTGGGTCTTCTGCAACTTGTACAGTATCTGGCCCATGGACTCTTGGGAATGGTGGCATGCTCCTAGGATCCCTGCAAGTGCCTTGTGTAGAGTTGGTTCCCTGGGCCTGTCCTCCCCCTGTCACACAGCAGTCCACCTAGCTTCCCTGTTGTCCTGTGCCTCTGTCCCCTAAACCGTGTGCCCACTGCCACTGACCCCAGGTCCCTGATTGTGCTGTGTTTGTGGGGTTGCCTGGGGTCCCTGTAGTAGTAGACACACTGCTGATTGATGTGTCCTGGGGACAGAGGTATGGGCCCGCTGGGTGGGTGCTGTGGTGGTGTTTCCTGAGGGGGGAGGCTCAGTGGTGGGTTGGGACTGTGGCTGGGTAACCGACTGCCCAGAGGTCCCTGATGGGCCAGGTTGGTCATCGTGATCCAGGTGTGCAGAGCTGCTGTCATCAATGTGGGCCTCTTCGGGGGGGGGCTGGATGTTGCTGGCACCTCCTCACCGGTGACGTTGAGTGGGGGTCCGGTGGGGATGTAAATGCAGTGTTATTGCTACTGCGTGTGCCGTCTTGTGCATGAGTATGTTTCCCTCCATGGTTGTTATTAGCAAGGCAGCTTTGGCTTGTGTGAGTTGTGCTTGGTTTAGCTAAGTGATAGTCACTAGTGTGCATGCTGTGGTGATGGGTGTCCATGCCGGTCTGTGATGGGGGTCCATGCATTGGTGTTGCATGCATGGCTCGGTATTGGGATGGGTAGGTTGTGATGGTGGGGTATATGTGAGGTGGTGGAGTGATGGGGTGAGGGTAGGGGTAGGAATTTATGATGGCATGCAGGGGGGGAGTAGTAAAGATTTAACTTACCAGAGTCCAGTCCTCCTGCTACTCCTGCCAGGCCCTCAGGCTGCATGATCGCCAAGACTTGCTCCTCCCATGTTGTTAGTTGTGGGGGAGGAGATGAGGGCCCACCGCCAGTCCTTTGTACAGCTACCTGGTGTCTTGCAACCACAGAATGCACCTTCCCCTGTAGGTCATTCCACCTCTTCCTGATGTCATCCCTTGTTCTTGGGTGCTGTCCCACGGTGTTGACCCTGTCCACGCCTCTCCGCCATAGCTCCATCTTCCTAGCAATGGACGTCTGCTGCACCTGTGATCCGAATAGCAATGGCTCTACCCTGATGATTTAGTCCACCATGACCCTTAGCTCCTCCTCTGAGAACCTGGGGTGTCTTTGTGGTGCCATGGGTGTAGTGTGAGTGGTATGTGTAAGGGTGTGTGGGGTGATGTGTTGGGGTGTGTGCTGTGAGGTGTGTGGATGGTATATGGGTTATGTGGCTCAGATTCAGTGGGTGCTCCTGGCTTGTCTCTCTCTCGCAGTTGGCAATATTTTTTTCATTGTAAGAGGTTGTGGGTATAGTGGGTGTGTGTTTTATATTGGATTGGGTGTGTGGGTATGGTGTGTGTATTTGTGTCAGGTATGTGTTGTTGAATTGTCCAATGTGGTGTTGTTTTGTTAGTGTGTGTGTATTTTGAGCGCAGCAGTGTGTACTGCCAATGGTTTACCGTGGTTGAATGACCGCCGCAATGATTAATGGGTCATGATGCTGTGGGTGTATTTCTATTGGCGTAACGGTGTGGGTTTTGGTACTGCCAATTTATCACTGACCTTTGGTCTGGCGGACTTGTGTGGGTGTCTGTATAGTGGCGGATTTCTCTGTGTGAGTCATAATACCCATAGCGGTATACCGCCGCGGTCACAGTATGTTGGTGGCCGTCAGCACGGCGGTAAGCGGCATTTACCGCCAATGTTGTCATGAGGGCCTTAATATCAAGATTTTGCATTTGAGAATTAGTTTCTTCAATAAAAGGGCGCAATGCACGTATTTCGTCAAGCACAAGTTCAAGAGAGATCGGTGAGGAAGATTTTACTGGTGAAGGTGGGTCTTGTTTGCCCCTCTTATGAGTAGTTGTAGAAATATTCTGAGAGACTTTAGGCGAAGAAGAAGATGAGGAAGACATCTTTGACCTGGTAGAAGAAGGCACTGCAGCAGAAGTATCCAATTGTAAAAACTGCGAAAGTTTGTCAGTTGAGGAGAACTGATGTGACAAAGATTTTATTTTCTTTAGTTTGCCCATATAAAAATAAAAGTCTTCAATAAGGAAACGAGTGACACAGGAACTCCAAATATATGTTGATGAGATAGCAAAAATAAATTACATGGCTTGCGCAAAAACTGCAAGCGAAGACATCAAAGATTCAAAGATCAAACAAATAAGTACATCGTTTTGGTGAGCAATCATTATTCCAGATGGCCGTTCTCATGAGAAGAAATGTAAAAACATATTTTAAAAGTCAAGAAAATAAGCTGGGCGGCATTTAAAATATTAAAAATGCTCACCACAACATCCAACGGGCTAATATGAGCAAAGCGCCACTAAAATTGAAGAAAAAACAGCTCCGGCAGTGAAAATGCGTCCGACGATGCGCGGAGCTCTGATGTCAGGCGGCCATCTTGGCTGGCGGCTCATGCGCCTCACGAGTCTCTCCGTCTTTTATACCTTAAAACAAGCTCCAGGAGAGATTTCTAGAACCCCCCCCTTCTGTTATGAAATTAAATGTTGGCTGAACTTGCATCGAAAACATGCAAGAGAGTTGGCCAGACTCCCCATGCTTATTTCTGAGGCAGAACTGTGCATTTCATTGATAAAAACATTCTGAGCCTTCTGCACTCTAATTTAGTCCACATCACTCATAATATCTTCCAGCACAGTATGAGAAGAGAAAAACAAATATTGTGTGTAAAACAAGTTTTGTATGAAAGAACATGTATGCTGACTGCAAATGAAGCAGGGCACAAAATTGAATCACTCGCACAAATGGAGTCAATGACCAAGCATGGAGTAGGTGGTTAAATACACATAGCATTACAGTAGGGAGTTTGCGTACCTCAAGCATTTGAATAAGGAGTTTGCGTACTCCAGGTATGAGAGTGGAGTGTTGGCATACTCAAAGTGAATGTTGTGCTTTGTGTTCATAATTGCCCACAAGGTAGTTGTTGTTAACAGGTCCTATAAGGCCTAAGACTGCGGAGTATTGTTCAAGTGTATGGAGACACTTGGTTAATTTATTGTCTGCAGGTAAGGTGTTGGTCGATTGAGCGCTGTCGACATACCAGTAGAAATCCCTTGAGTATTTGTGTTGTTGGTTGGTATGAGGTGAATCCTGAGTGAACAGGGAGAATCTGTACCAATCGGAGTGAGGTTTGTGGGGCAACTCTTACTTGCGTTTGTTAGAAAGCCATAGCTGGACGAGTAGCTGTTTGTGCAAAAGGCCACAGTCAAAAGTTCAGTACGGCTTTCTAAGCGTTTGAGTCCTACCTGTAGTGAGTAAAAAGGTCATGTTTTTTGTGCTTGCGTGAGAGGTGTATAAGAGAGCTCTGAAGTGAGTCGCAGGTGCTGGACGTGGTGAGTGTGACGTCATTTGGTCCACACTGAGATAGGTCGGTTGGTGAGAAAAGCTGCGCATGGATTGGTGGATAAGACTCCGCTGCTATAGGTTGAGAACAGCTTGAGAAGAGGATTGTGGGATTGAAAATTGTTTCCTGGTTTTGTTGAATTTGTTTTTGTGAATTAGATTTGTGTAAAAATGAAGTTTTTTAAAGCTTTAAGGAGTGCGTTGAGAGGAGGTGTTTTTATTCCAGTTTGGGAGGATGAACCTACTCCACCTGAAGGTACACCAGAATTCGAGATAATGGAAGAGAGAGGCGTTTCAGCATGTGTTTGGGTTAATCAATGGTGAAAAATGACTGAGAAGGAAGGTACCTTAGCTTTTCCCTTTTACAGATGCTTTAATTTTAAAATTTTGGACGATTTGAGGAGGGTGTTGTATGAAGCAAAGAGTCGTCCTAGACCTGCACAGTTTGAAGCAATTGTTATTGGGGAATTATTAGCGAGACAAATAGAGGCTCAGGAATTTGAGGAAAAATGAGGAAAGCAGAAAAGACATTGGCAGAAGCTAGGTGGAATGCAGAGCAGAGAATATGAAGAACAGATACATTACATGCAGTGAAGTTGTATCCAGCAATTACACAGGAAGGTGATGGAAGTGTTAAGCCTAAAGCCAAAAAGAAATCTAAGGAAGAATTCAAACAGAAATTGGGTGAAGATAAAAGGGTAGCAGATGTCAAGAGTGATTCAGATGATAAATTTATAACTTAGTTGTTGCAGAATCGTCCCACCCTTATAATGCAGTCACATCATTAAGCCAGATCGTAGTCCTGAGTGTTGCCACAGCTCTAGTTGCACAAAGCCAAGTTCAGATAATTCCAAATGTGCCCACTGCTAATGTTGCACAGGTGCCTCAACGGTTTATCAGACAGTTCCAAATGTTAATACAGTTCAGCATGTCACAGTTCCAGTTATGTCAAAGCCAATCCAGAATGCAGGAATTACTCAGTTTGCATCCACACCTAATGCACAGACACCTGCACAAGTTGTTAATCAGAGACAGACAATGCCCATGTATTACCCAGTAATAAGACTGCAGAACAGAATGTTGCCCCGAATCAGTCAAATCAAGCTTTTGGTACAGTATTCACTGACTAAAGTAAAGTATTAATGTTCCTGCAAAATCGGTCGAATTTGTCAGGACCAGAAGCATTAACAGTTCCTGTAACCATAGGCCCAGTAGTCCTGGTGTATGCTTAGGGTAATAACGAGAGTGGTCCCCAGATTCCAAATTCAGTATCAGCAATGAATTCACCTTTTGGAATTAATACAGACATGGAGAGACTGAGCACTACTGTTCTGACCATGACTCCTATGAATTCCTTTGGTTTGAATCAGACATATAATGGAGTAGGTCCACTGATTGACGTGACATGTTCCTGTGCTCCATGTGATCATCTGTGATGGCTCAAGAGCAGGCTATGTGAGCCTCATGCAATGTACCACAGTTTATGCCCCGAGATAGAGGAAATACCATTGATTTCCAAGGATTATCAGCACAAAACTTGACTGAATGGTTAGACAATTTAAGCGGAGCATCAGTTCAAGGAAACATGCCGAGGGAAAAAAGACATTGAACTTGGCCAAATTAAAATTGGAATTAAATGAAATAATTGAGGGAACACTTGAGTTGAACAGATTAGATTCTTACAGTGGAAATGAATTGTGCTTTATGTGTAATGATGTTACCCTTAAAGCAGGACAGGTTTATGAGAAATTAGCTAATTTGGCTGAGAAATATGAAATCGGGATAGGTAAATCCAAACAGTTGAAAAAGAGTTACATATTACAATTTGATTTGAGAGACATTGCAAACAAGATCATCTGGAATGAAAATTCACATTAAGGAGTTGATTCAAACATGGGAAGGGAGATGGGCAAAGAAAAGAGACCAGAATGAAAAGCCGACTACATCTTCAAATGATGTACAGCAGGCTGAAGGAGCTGTAAATTGATGCCAATGAGAGAAATTCCAGAAGGGAATTTTGTTCATGTTTCTTGGAGCAGAAGTGGCATACTGTAATTTACAAATGATTACCCAAAGTTGAGGGAGAAACCAGTGGAGTGGTACCAGTAAACGGAAAGGTTTGTCAAGCTTGCAAAGTGTTTGTGGGAAAATCTGAACGCTTTGTTTGAGATTGTGGTTCCGTCAGATTTGTGGGTTGAGTGCAAGAGGAGTGTTGATTGGCTAGCATGTGAGGTGGCGAGAGATGCAGTAACAGGTGTGCCATCTGAGGAGGTGATGAAAAACTATTACAAGGTGATTGAGTTTTTGAAAACTAGAGTTTCCACAAGATATTGATTGGTAAAGGATTGACAGGACATCTCAGGAAACAAATGAGATGATCATGCTTATAATGAGAGACTGCTGAAAACATTCATACAATAGAGTGGCACAGAGATTATTGAGCTGAGAGACATGATTCATTTTGTGTTTAGATTTGTTCAAGGATTGAAGCCTCTAATTAGCAACATGATCTGGAATCATTTGATTTGCTGGCAAGGAAAGCTGATTAATGAAGTGTTGCAATACACAAAATACTGTAGTGATGAGATTGATTTGAAGCAGAAAAGGTTGAAGGAAAAGGCAATGGTGATGTAAATCAAGTATGCCGAGGCAGCAGGTGTGCTGGGACTGCAAGGAATATAGAATGTAGGAGGAATGCAGGGAACACAACAGCAAGGTAATATGGTACCTAAGTTCAGGTAGAGGTTGTGGAATTCAAATAGACCCGAATGTGAATGTGGCTGATGTTCAGAACATGAAGAAAATGCTTCCTTGTCATGCGTGCGTCAACGTTGGATATTGGAAATGGGAGTGTCCCTTTAGTAACTTAAATAATTTAGTGTAAGGTGGTGGTGTTGCGCAGATGGTTGACAACAGTCAATTTCGAAATCTAAGAATTCAAAGGCCCTGAAATCAAAACATTAATGTTTCTACTGGTCCAAATACAGGTTTCCCACCATCAAGTACAATTTCCCCAACAGCAAATTGATGTCCCACAGCAAATGCAGATACCACAAGCTCCAATGGCACAGTAACAGGTAATGGTTCCTCAGCAGAACGCAAACCAAATAACAAATGCAAATATAAATCAGTTAATCACACAATACCCATTGATTGATATCAGTGAGGATGAAATGAGTGAAGAATGTATGAGCAAGAATTCAGAATAGGAAGAATGTGTGTTGGCTGCCTCATTGGAGGTAGATCAGCGCGGTCCTTATGTGAATGCGAGTGTTATGGGTCATATTGTTTCATTCCTGGTTGACACTGTAGCAACTTGTTCCATTGTCAGATATGCAGAAGTCCCTAATGTGCCCCTTTCAGGAAGGACAGTTCAGGTTGTGGGAGTAGCAAATCAGCATTTGGTAAATCCTATTACAGAGTCCATTCCAGTTAAAATAGGAAATTTTGAAGTTCTGCACCAATTTTAATTTGTGATTCAAGTCCTGTGAGTCTGTTAGAAAGAGACCTGCTATGTAACTTTAAATGTTCCATCACTTATACTCATGAAGGGATAGCGATTCAAACCAATAGTAATGATGAGACTTTCATTCAAACTGATGAGATGTTTCCTCTCATTAAATTGTTTCCTGCCAAGACAGTTTAAAGACTTGCCTGATGAATTACAAGAGACAATAATGCTGAGAGTTTTGGATCTCTTTGGAAAAGATTTTGGACTTATTCAAGGTGTTCAACCAGTCAAAGTGACCGTAAATCCAAATGCAGTTTTTCCCAGAACACCACAGTATAACATGACTCCAGAAGTGACCAAAGGTATTGCCCCGGTATTTGCAGATTTTGTTGAGCAGGAAGTGTTAAACGAAGTAATGGGCAGTCCATGTAATTCTCCAATTATGGGTTTGTGAAAGCCAAGTGGGAAATATTGCATAGTTTAGGATTTAAGGAAGGTGAATGAAATTGTAGTATATTGTTGTCCCATAGTGCCAAATCCAGCAGTGATTTTCTTTCAGATTCCACGTGAAGCAGAATGGTTTTCAATTATCAATTTGTCACAGGCATTTTTCTCAGTACCTTTGCACGAGGATAGTCAATTCCTCTTTTCATTCCAACCGTGTGTATTCATGGCTTCGTACTCCACAGGGGTTTTTGGAATCTTCATCCATTTTTAATCAGATCCTGAAGAAGAATTTAGAGTCTTTGAACATGACATTTCAGTTTGCATTAGTGCAGTACACTGATGACCTGATGATTGCGACTAATACACATGAAGCTTGCAGACGCGATACCATAGCGTTATTGAATCATTTGGGTGAAAACAGACACACGTTTTCCCCTGCTAAGTTGCAGTATTGCCAGAAAGAAGCAAAGTATTTGGGTCACCAAACTGAGAAAGGTGCAAGGAAAGTGTCCTGAGAAAGAGTTGCAGCAATTATGCAAATGAACCCCCCCTAGTTACACAGCGAAATTTCAGAATGTTTTTGGGCATGGTGAGCTATTGTCGCCAGTGGATCCTGAATTTTTCAGTAATTTCCAAACCATTGCAGAAGTTGACACATAAAGAAATCACAGACCCAGTCCCCTTTAATGAAGAATGCATGAAAGCTTTTACTGCGTTGAGTGAGAGTTTGTGGAGAGCTCCAGCTTTGAGAATGCCTGATTACACAAAAGGTTTTGCACTGTTTTTTCCTGAACGTGATGGTTGTGCACTTTCTGTTTTGACGCAGTTGCATGAAGGAACCAACAGTCCAGTGCCATATTTTTTCTGCCACATTAGATCATGTCACTGCCGCTTTGCCCGCCTCTTTAAAAGTGGTGGCCATCACTGGTGTGAGCATCAGTTAGTGCAAAGGTATTGTGATGGGATACCCTTTAAACTTTTTATGTCCCACATTCAGTTGAAATACTTTTGACCCGGTCCAAAACCCAATATTTAACCAATGCCCGTCTTACCCATTATGAGTTATTGATTCTTGGATCCCCAAATGTTGTGGTCAAGAGGTGTTCAGTCTTAAACCCTGCCACATTAATGCCTATAAATGTTGATGATTCAAATAATGTTAGTGAAATGGAACATGACTGCCTCTATGTCACTGAACTATGCACCAAACCCAGACCTGATATTCAGGATATTCCTTTAGAGGAGAATGACCAAGTTGCTTTTGTTGATGGCTCCTATTTAAGAGGCAGTGAATGTACTCTGAGAGCTGGTTATGCAGTTTGCACCCTCTCAGAAGTGGTCAAAGCCTCATGGCTTCAGGGAGTCGCTTCTGCCCAAGTAGCCAAATTAGTTGCTCTTACCAGAGTATGCTGCGTATCAGAGCAGCTCAAAGTGACAATATTCATAGAAAGTCAATACAGATTTGGTGTTGTCCACGATTTCGTGCAGTTAGGGCACCAGAGAGGTTTTATGATCTCGCAAGGATCACCCATTCAAAATGGTGAGAAAATTCATAATTTGTTAAATGCTTTACAGTTACCTGAGAAGATTGCCGTCGTGAAGTGTATAGCCCATCAGAAGCCGAATGATTATGTAACGATGGACAATGCCTAAACTGACCAAACTGACAGATATTGTGCACTCCATTGCGTCACCGTTTATGAAGAGTGGAGTAGTGAAAGTGACACTAGTAAGGCAAATCAAAATTTTGTGATGTCAGTGGTTGATACCTGGGATGACATTAAGAAGTTGCAGGAGGAAGCAACAGAGGAAGAACACAGAGGTTGAATGAAAGCAGGTTGTGCTCAAAATGAGGGAGATTATATCTGGATTCCAAATGAAGGGAAAGTTGTATTGCCAGATTGCATGTTGAACTCAATGGCTAGATATTATCATTCTAAAGTTCATTTCGGTAGCAATGCAATGATTTGCACTTTCAAACAGACATGGTAAACCCGAGATTTAGATTGGTTGCAGAAGTGGTTTGTCACAGATGTGTTACATGCCAACAAATGAATGTAGGGAAACACACAGTGGCTAATTTGAGTCACATAGGGTAGATCAGGAGGTCCATTTAACAGAATGCAACTTGATTTCATTGAAATGCCTGCCTGTAATGGATTGAAGTATGTATTGGTCATCATATGTTTGTTCTCCCATTGGGTTGAGGCTTATTCAGCACGTAGGCATGATAGTCTTACTGTAGCCAAATTGCTGCTCAGGGAACTGGTACCAAGGTATGTGTTCCCAACTTCTTTGGAATCAGATTGAGAAACTCATTTTAATATTGAGATCATAACGTTGTGTGCAGCACTGAATATTGAGCAAACATTACACTGTAGTTACAGACCAGAGGCATCTGAATTATTAGAACAAATGAATGGAACACTGAAAAGCTCAATTGGCAAAGGTTTGTGTCTTTACAGCATTGAAATGGCCTGATGCATTGCCACTAGTCCTGATGAGCATGCGTAGCACTCCTGACAGGAAGTCAAGACTGTCTCCCCACGAGATTCTGATTGGCCCTGCAATGAGGCTACCAGCAGTACCTGCAAATGCACTTGTGAACATAGCTGATGACTTAGTCCTGGATTATTGCAAAGGTCTGGCTGATGTGGTTCGCTCTTTGTCTTATCAGGTTGAAACAGCAACAGTTCAAATGGCCCAAGTGCAGTGTCACAGCTTGAAAGCTGTTGATTGGGTTGTAATAAAGAAGCACATGAGGAAGACTTGCGTAGAGCCAAGGTGGAAAGGACCGTTTCAAGTTATCTTGGTGACAACATCGCAGCTGTGAAGTGTGCTGGTCTTCCGAACTGGATTCATGCAAGCCATACACGTAAAGTTGTGTGTCCTCTTGAAAGCACAGAGTCTGATCCTCCAAGAGTGAATGCTGACAAAGAAGGGGTTCGGCTTGACCAAGCTGTGAGGATGGAACCAGTGGCTGAAGCAGATTTGTGCAAAGTGGTAAAGGTGCAAGCAGCTTCCATGCAGGCAAAAGTGCAGGAGAGCAAAGTCAACTGATTCCTGCCAGTACAGCAAACGTTGCGAAAGCAGTTGCACCGGAAAAGAGAACTTTGAAAGGAGATAAATGGCCTGCAGCTACCAATGAACTGGTTGCTGATAAACTCCCATTAATAAGAGAGGAAGTTGAAGAGTCAAATCAGAGTGAAGATGAAAATGGTGCTGTAAGGAGAACAAAAAGGAAAAGAGTACCAACTTGCAGATACTCTTCAACTGAATGGATCTATCTTGTCACAAATGAATGGGAGAGTGAGTTTATAGCCTTTTGTTTTAACCATGAAAATTCAGTTGAGCATTCTGGAACTTGAAATTGCATTTGAACTGAAATTTGAAATAACATTGCCAATTTGTCAACAAAGACACTACACTATGGAAGTAACCATAAGCGATCACCAGACTGTATTCTATTGAAAATGAACATTTGAACTATTTTTGTAAGCGTTTAGTTGAATCTTGAAGAACTTTCATGAAGATCGAAAACAGCTATAAACAGTGCAAAGACTTTGAAAGCTGCTTTATTTAGATTTTTTGCTCACTTTTATATTTTTCTTTTTCTCTTCTGATTCAACAGAAGCCATGAATCCTGGACAGGGTAAACACAATAGATGCAAATATGTGTGCAATGGTTTAATAATAGTATGTATAATTGTGTGCATTTTTATGATTGCGGGAATGTGTGTTTCAATCAATCAATCAATCAATTGCATTTATAAAGCGCACTACTCACCCGTGGGGGTCTCAAGGCGCTGGGGGGGGGGGGATCAGTACTCGAAGAGCCAGGTCTTGAGCTGCCTTCTGAAGGAGAGGTGGTCCTGTATGGCGCGAAGGTGGCTGGGAAGAGAGTTCCAGGTCTTTGCTGCCAGGTAGGAGAAGGACCTGCCTCCGGCGGTGGTTTTGCGGATGCGAGGCACGGCTGCCAGGGCCTGTCCGGTCGAGCGTAGGGTGCGAGGAGGAGTGTAGAAGGAGACACGGTGGTTGATGAGTTTTGGTCCGAGGTTGTGCAGGGCTTTGTGTGCATGGGTGAGGAGTCTGAAGGTGATCCTCTTGTTGACTGGAAGCCAGTGAAGAGTCTTCAGGTGTCCGGAGATGTGGTGGTGACGCGGTATGTTCAGGACGAGTCGTGCGGCCGCGTTCTGGATTCGTTGAAGTTTCCTCTGTAGTTTGGTGGTGATGCTGGCGTACAGAGTGTTCCCATAGTCCAAGCGACTGGTGACAAGGGCGTGGGTGACGGTCTTCCTGGTGTCGGTGGGGATCCAGCGGAAGATCTTGCGGAGCATGCGGAGGGTGTTGAAGCATGCCGAGGTCACCGAGTTGACCTGTCTGGTCATGGAGAGGGATGAGTCCAGGATGAAGCCAAGGTTGCGTGCGTGGTCGGTGGGTTGGGGAGTGCTGCCAAGGGCAGGGGGCCACCAGGAGTCGTCCCATGCGGTGGGTGTGGGGCCGAGGATGAGGACCTCCGTCTTTTCTGTGTTTAGTTTAAGCCGGCTGTCAGTAATCCAGTTCGCTACTTCCTTCATGCCTTCGTGTAGTCTGGTTCTTGCTGAGGTGGGGTTGTTGGTGAGGGATAGGATGAGCTGGCTGTCGTCGGCGTAGGATATGAGGTTGAGTCCGTATTTTCGTGCGATGTTTGCCAGGGGGGTCATGTAGATGTTGAAAAGGGTGGGGCTGAGGGAGGAACCTTGGGGGACGCCGCAGATGACCTCCGTAGCTGTGGATCTGAAAGGGGGGAGGCGGACTCTCTGAGTTCTTCCGGAGAGGAAGGAGGTGATCCATTCCAAGGCCTTGCCTCTGATGCCGGTGTTGCTGAGGCGACGTATCAGGGTACTGTGGCAGACCGTGTCGAAGGCTGCAGAGAGGTCTAGGAGTATGAGGGCCACTGTCTCTCCTTTGTCGGTCAGAGATCTGATGTCGTCCGTGGCTGCGATGAGGGCGGTCTCGGTGCTGTGGTTAGCTCTGAAGCCGAACTGTGAGGGGTCGAGTGAGTCGTTGGTTTCCAGGGCGATGGTGAGTTGAGCGTTGACGATTTTCTCAATCACTTTGGCGGGGAACGGTAAGAGTGAGATGGGCCGGAAGTTCTTGAGTTTGGTGGGGTCTGCTGTTGGTTTCTTCAAGAGGGCGTTGAGTTCGGCGAGTTTCCAGTTCTCCGGGAAGGTGGCGGTGGTGAATGACGCGTTGATGATGTCTCGTAGGTGGGGTGCAATGATGTTGTCGGCTTTGTTGAAGATGTGGTGCGGGCAGGGGTCAGATGGTGATCCTGAGTGGATGGAGTTCATGATGCGGATGGTTTCCTCAGTGGTGGTTGGGGTCCAGGTGTGGATGGTGGTGTTGTCGGTGGTGGGTTCCGATGGTGGGTTCGTGTTGGTTGTGGTGAAGCTATTGTAGATGTCGGTGATCTTGTGGTGGAAAAAAGCTGCGAGGGAGTTGCAGAGGTCCTGTGAGGGAGGGATGGAATTGTTTTCGGCGTCGGGGTTGGAGAGCTCTTTGACGATGCCAAATAGTTCCTTGCTGTTGTGGGCGTTGTTGTCTAGTCTGTTCTGGAAGGCTGATTTTCGTGCGGCGCGGAGGAGTTGGTGGTGTTTGCGGGTGGCGTTCTTGAGAGCAGCCATGTTCTCGTCGGTTTGGTTGAGGCGCCAGGTCTTCTCGAGGGTGCGCATTCTTTTTTGGAGTCCTTGAGGGTGGGGGTGAACCAGGAGTTTTTCTTGTGGCTATTTTTGTTAGCTTGGGTCTTCAGGGGGGCCAGGCGCTTGGCGCAGTCTGAGATCCAGCTCGTGAGGTTGTTGGCGGCTTCGTTGGGGTTCGCAGTGCTGCTGGGAGGGTTCTGAGAGAGGGTTGATGTGAGTTGTTCAGTGGTGATTCGGTTCCATTGTCTTCTTTGTGGTCGCTGGGCGTGGTGGTGTACGTTGGTCTTCTTGAAGCTGAAGTGGACACAGCTGTGGTCCGTCCAGGCGAGTTTGGTGGTGTGGCTGAAGGAGATGTGTTTGCTGGAGGAGAAGATGGGGTCGAGCGTGTGTCCAGCGTAGTGGGTGGGGGTGTTGACTAGTTGTTTCAGTCCAAGGTTGGCGAGGTTGTCCAGTATGGTGGTGGTGTTGTTGTCTGTGTGGTTCTCCAGGTGGAAGTTGAGGTCCCCTAGGAGGATGTAGTCGGTGGATGGGAGTGCGTGTGGGCTGACGAAGTCTGCGATGTCTTCGCTGAACTTTGTGCGTGGTCCTGGTGGTCTGTATATGAGGGTGCCTCTGAGTGTGGTCTTGGGGTCGCTGTGGATTGAGAAGTGGAGGTGTTCGGCGTCGGGAAGTGTGTTGTCGGCGTAGGTCGAGATGCGGATGGAGCTCTTGTGGGCGATGGCGATGCCTCCTCCGGTGCGGTTGGTGCGGTCTTTCCTGATGATTTTGTAGCCGTCGGGGATGGCTATGGCGATGTCAGGTGCCGAGGAGGGGTTCATCCAGGTCTCGGTGAGGAAGGCGATGTCTGGGTTTGTGGAGTCGATGAGGTTCCATAGTTCGATGGCGTGCCTGTGGACGGATCGGGTGTTGATCAGGATGCAGTCAAGGTTGTTTCCGGGGGAGTCGTTCTTGTTCGGCGCGGTGTGGGTTCGTAGGCAGGTGAAACGGCAGTTGCGGCAGGTGAAGGGTCCGTGGGTTCGCTTTGGGGTGGCATGGTTGCAGTCCAGCGTGCGGCCGGGGTTGAGAGAGGTGAGGGTGGCGGTGTCGTAGGACAGGCGGGGGGGTGGGGGGCGCAGGGGCCAGGGGTTCGGGCGCTGGGCGCGGTCCAGGCGCGGACGGGCGCAGACGGGCTTGCCTTAGGCGTGCCTTCGGCGCGCCAGCGGCGCACCCGCTGCGTGCGGCCGCTGCGCGGCCTCGCAGCGGCCGCCATTTAAGGGGTAGCCGGGGAGGAGGGGTCAGCTGGGAGGCGGGCGGGTAGGCGGGGGAGAAAAAGGCGGGAAGAGCGTCGAGGGCCTGAAAAGTGTCGAGGAGGCCGAAAAAACGAAGACAAGGCGCAGAAAAGTGCGCAAAAGTCGACGGGGGTAGAAAAAACAGCGAGGATGCACGGGGGAGGGGGGGCACAGAACAGGTTACACGGACCGGGCACTCAGGGGGAAAGCACACGCACGGGTACACGGAGTAAAAGAGGAGCACAGTCAACCTACAGCACTCAGGGGGAGAAACACACGCACAGGATACAAGGAGTAAAAGAGGAGCACAGTCAACCTACAGCACTCAGGGGGAGAAACACACGCACAGGGTACAAGGAGTAAAGAGGAGCACAATCAAACAGACCTACAGCATTCACGACCAGGAGGGCAGTCAGGATCTGGTGGCACTGCGTGGGAAGGGGAGCGACCTACCCTGGGGTTCAATGAAAGGAGAGGTGCAGATGACAGCAACTCCAGTGCAGAGTATAACAACATTTAAGCAGGATGAGTTTTATAAAGATTAGGGTTTGTTTCATATGGATGACGCAAAGGGAGATTTATCTTCCAATGTTTATTATAGTTTGCTGTATGAGTATGTGGACAAAATTAATGTATGTGAATGTTAAGTGTGTACACAAATTCCTTGGGTCAGTACAAGAAGGACTCACTTATCATAATTTACCACTAACTTATGACATTAGTTGCAGTTAATAATAACACATTTGTACAATCAAGAGTACATTCAGTATTTGTATTCTAACTATAATTTAGTTTTTTTCTTTTGTTCCTATTAATCAGCATTTGAGCAGCACTGCAAAGGCTAGGAATATGGATATAGTATGAGGATTTTGTTAGCCTACACTGACTTTTGGCGCAGCATATGCACACCGGAATAACTTGACATGTCTTCTTGCATCAGTAGAGAAGGAGTTCATGAATCAAGTAGATGATAGAAGGAAAACAATGAAAGAAATGATGGAAAAGGGTATAGTTAGCAAGAGAAAACAGTTCACAACACACCAGATGCACAAGGACTCGTAGCTTTAGATTGTCAACATGTGGGAAAGCTTTGGATGTATAGGCCGCAATCAAAAGCTGACAATAAGTTTGGGGGAACGAGTGAATGCTGATATGTATTCTTGTTTAAGAATGTATGGGATGTTATGCTAAATGGACAAGACCCCCCTGTACCTGGTGTCTATTACATCTGTGGTAAGAATGCTTATTACAAGCTGCTGAAAGGCTGGTATGGTTCATGCTATTTAGGAGTAGTTTTTCCACAAAATTACCAAGTGGAGGATATTAACAATCCTGCAGGGATTGAGAGACCTAGAATGAGATTTAAAATAGGAACAAGTAGTTCAGAGATTACAGGAGATATTTGTGGAGCTTTTATTCCATCAGTGGGTGTGATTTTCAATGAGATAAAGAAAAGGAAGTTATCAACAAGTGTAGATGAGATCCCTACTGATATTTCAGGTGCAATGCTCCTAATAGACACAAAAATGGTTGCGGCAAGGTCTGTGATTCCTCAGAATCGCCTTGCATTAGACATCCCTTTAACAAAAGAAGGCAGAGTCTGGAAGTTTTAAATCACATCACTGCTGCACTTACATTCCCAATAACAGCAAGGAGATAAGGAGATACTTATCTAATTTGAGAAGTCTGAAAAATGACATCAGTGACCTGAAGAAGACAAATGTTTGGGAGGCAATAGGTGAAGGATTCTTGAAAGTAGGATTTTGGTTTGAAACTTGGGGAATGGTTTTGTGAGAATGATCCTGAAACCTTTATTGATTGTGACTGTGTGTATATTTTGCACACTTTGATTTTGCACGGCTTACAATTTCTGGAGTAAACAAAGAGCAAAGAATAAACAGAGGGTGAAGAAATGGAAAAAAGAATATGAGAAACAGGTATTATCAGACAATGAAGGGAACTGATAATTATCGCAAGCCTAGATCTATGTGTTATCAAACTACAAGGTTTTGATTTTGTCTCATTGCAAATGAGAAGACTTATTTTGTGAAGGCATAGATTTCTGTCAGAGGAGGGACTGAGAGAGATCGATCTTCTTCAGTGTATTAGTGGCATAGAAGTTAGCATATGCTGATTAATTAACCTATACTTCAAAGGCCTAACAGAGAAAAATAACATGAGTTATAAAATGTGCACGTTTGAATTATGGTAAACGATGTAGCCACTAATTGTATTATGCACCACGTTTTAACATAAGAGTTTTGCATTTATATTAAATGAAATACTAATGTGCATTACTATTGAAAAGTGTTTTGGAAAATATTGAATGAATATAAATCAATCATACTTATATTGAGGTAAATTAATTTTATTAATGCAAGTTACATGTGTGCAGAAAACAAATGTATGTTTAAATTTGTTCTAACATGTTATAAATAATGTTTGCAAATGGATAATTTGCTTTGCATTTATGAATTGTAGGGTGCGCAATAGGTTTATTAACGTATTAATGTGTATTAAGGATTTTTAGCTTGACTAGGCCTGGAACATTCATTTTGCAGCAATAATGGAAATAACTTGTTTATTCTGTCCTCTCTGGCCTGAATTCTTTTCCTAGGCTGTGATGTTCTATGTCCTTTTGAAATGAAGGCAAGAAAGATGTTTTAGAATCAACAATGTTGCATTATTTGTTCTAGCTGTCGAACAAGACAGGAAATTTGTAGTTCTTAAGTGAAATGTATTAGTTTAGTTTATTGTGTATCATGAGAAAGGATCTCAAGTAACAAATAACTAGAGAATGTGATATTTTGTTGAAATGTGTGAAGTCATCCAGATGATAATGCAGTTTTGCTGAGAAGATTTGGAATAGTTGCAAATTCGATGGTGCCATTTGCAGGCATTGGATGCTGAATCTGATGTCTGAAGTGAGCCCACCTGAAGGACCAATTAATGGATCGTGCATACTTCTAATTAGTGAGGAGCTTTGAAACTGAGGTCAGTCTTGAGGGAGTCTTGAGTTAGGTCTTATTGAGAGGAATGGCCCAGCTCTGAAACCTGAAATCAGAATGTTAAACTGTATTTTGATGATTTACTGATATCACCATCATCTGCTTTGAAATCTAACAATAATGTGCATATTGTGTTGTTGCTAATCTACATTATTCTTTGGGACTGTCTAAACAGTGTTGCTGTTCAGTAGGTCAAATCTTTTCAGATGTTTCAGTCAGCCTATGGTTTTCATTTATGTTTATAACTTAGTTTTGCGCACCAAATATGTGACCTTGATTTTGGGATTGTAATAAAACTTTGAAGCTTTAGTCAGTTTGGAGTTTAATTTAGTGTAAAATTGTTCATGGTGTTTAGAATTGTTTAAGGTATAACGTCATTGATTTGTGCCTGAATGATTCAGTCTACCTCATTAGATGAGAATAGTGATGGTGTCTCATCTGCGCGGGGTGGTTATTGAACCCAGAGCAGGTAGAAAATCTTCCTGGGGCCTACCACGCCAACACTCCTTTTAGCAACAATAGGATATTCTACAAACCCTGTGATTTTATAGCAGTGATGTCAATGACCTGTACTCCGCCTATCAGAATTCTATCAACGCCACTAAGCAATGGGTCATCTTCTTCTACCATTGACTCTCTTGCCCTGATGGTATGCTCATCTACCTTAAAAGAAGTGAAATTCAATGCCAGGGCTGATGACTAAGCGCTTTACTTAGTTAATGTTTTTCCCTACCATTCTCTATCTTTTGTTATTTTTGGTTATTTTTATACATTTAAAATATGACACAGGTCACATTAAGTCAAAGTCAACAGTACAGTTTCTTTGCACCAGTAAGACTCATGCTTTCCTCTGATGTACATTACAGCATACAAAGGTTTCTATGGACACCAGCCAGCTGGGAAACACCTGTACCGCACTAATTATATGTAAGGTAATTTTTGAATGCAACATTTTTATTGCAAGCACATGGCTGTAGCCTTTAAGCATATTTTATTTTTTTCCTTCTTTTTATTCTTGTGCCATATACTTGTGATAGTAAAAAAAAAAAAATCGGCAGCCCCTCCGGTTTTTGCAAATACATGTTATTATAGGCAATTGTTTTTTTTATAATCTAACATTAAAAGGATGTCATTTGAAAAAAAGCAGTTCGTGCAGACATGGAGTATATTAAATTGTTTGTGGCGAAATGAAGTGTGGTCCTGAACTCCATTCCAGGAAAGTTTCAGTTTTGGACCATTGCAGTCTGACCAAAAGACTCAAGTAGACATGAATCCTTTTCAGGGAGCCCTGATTTATGCTTCCTATAACGTCACTTGTCAACTGTTTTGTTTGTTGGCTTGGAGCAAGGTTTTAAAGGGCTTCCTCATTACTATGTTTCATACACGTGGTTGTTAAATCTACTTTGTCATTCCTCAGGATGTGACTTGTGCAAATAAAATGCTAAAAGAAACGCATGATCTGCATTTATATTTTGCTGTGATCCTGGGCACTGAATAAGCTTCCAGGCTAGAAACAGAAAGCAATCTGTTAGGTGTCCACGTTGAGATTTTAGCATGATATACATGCAGGTAACGTGATGTTGCAGAATTGATGCATCTAAGCATCACTGAGTTATTCTATGTGATGGAAGGAGTTTGGGGGAACGTGTACTTTGACCACCATTAAACAGTGCAACTGTTAGTGTGCCTGGTCCTTAATAAGTAAACATATAAGGGGATGCTAATAGGTCAATAAACCTTTTAATTTGCATGAAGTATCCTAGCTACAGTGTAACCAATGTTCATCAATAATCAATACACAAATCAATAACCATTAAGCAAATATTAATCAGCAGTTATTATCCTCACACCATGACGTTCAGTCATGAATAACCACAACTCAATATACGTTTTATCAATTTTATTTCTCTATTAGGTACAATATTAATCATAGGTTAATTCAATATTTATTCAAAGCGATTCAATATTAATTCATTAGAAGGTGCCAAAAACATAATCTTATCAAAACTTGGTGTCAGAGTACATTCTAAAGCAGTAACAAAGGTCAATAACTGAATCAGGAATGAATAAGTCTGCATGAATAGCGAAGTTCAGCAATCAGTTCGTCAATCAATTGTCTTTGTAATTGTCAATGTTATAAGGTAGGGACCTCACCTAACCCAGATTAACATCTGCATGTGGGACTCCATGTGAAAACAAATTAGAACATGAATTTTGAAAAAACATCTAGTTAAAAGAAAACTATTAAACAGCGCAGTTGGTACCTAGAAATAAAAGACACAAAAGTTAATTCAGTCACATCGTCATAGCTACCTATCCACGATTTGGATCAGCAACAAAGTCAGTCTTCGTCTTCAGGTCACCAATCGATCAGCATCCCCTCAGGCTCTCATGAGCATGAACCCAGTGACAGAATCTCTTCAATTTCGTAGTGTCTCTCCGAACATATGCACCTAACATCTCTATCTAGCATCTCTGAACTCTCCCCTTTTATCATGTCATTATAACAAAGTCGCCCAGACTATCCCCCAATTCCTAACTGGTCAATTAATCTCACGATTTTGCATTATCTAATAGTCCTTATTAGCCTAATCTATGACGTCTAACATTACACAGTTCTCAAGATGTTGATTGGTTTGCTGTACGATGTCCTCATCGTCTGGCTCATCAGTGAAAATGTTGCATCTTCTTCTCCAGTCAGTATCTCCACTGTTCAAGTCCTGGGAAAGTACATCCAGCATACTTTACACTGATTTGGATACAACTTTTTCTCCGTCATCTCCTGTTCATGTTTCACACATAGGATTTTTGCTGAGCAGATTTTATTAAACAATAAGCAGTTCATGGGCAGTCTACATTAGTCTTTTTTTTCTTTACATTGCACTTTAATACTCGACTTCTGCACAAGGCCTGGTAAACTAGGCCACAGCTTCCGCTAAGTTAGCTCTACAATATAATGTGAAACATATGTTATATATCTCAATATGACATACTACTACATTATTCAATACGTTTTTTCTATATTTCTTACATGTTATTCATTTTATTAGTACATTTGTGAATCTTGGTGATCGCTCTCCGAGGGCACATTTTCAAATGTGTACTTATCTTCCACATTAATTACTCAAACATTCATTTCTAATTAGTATACCACCATTATCAGTCCCTCCTCTGATGACAAAATACGTCATCACTCTACTTTTACTCAATCAATCAATAGTTTATTCGGTCCAAATTTGGACCATTTGAGAAGTAAAAAGTAATATATATAAAAAGGACATTGACAATTAATACAGGAAAAAAGTTCATAAAATTGCATAAAAGGTTTCAAAAATAGTTAAGACAAGACTCACAAAATGGTCTCTGGATCCTACCCTATGCAAGACACTAAGGCCCTCATTCTGACCCTGGCGGTTCTCTACCGCCAGGGCCAACGGGGGCGGGAGCACCGCCGACAGGCCGGCGGTGCTCCCTTGGTCATTCTGACCGCGGCGCTTTGGCCGCGGTCAGAACGGGAAAACCGGCGGTCTCCCGCCGGTTTTCCACTGACCTTAGAATCCTCCAAGGCGGCGCAGCTCGCTGCGCCGCCGAGGGGATTCTGACCCCCCCTACCGCCATCCTGTTCATGGCGGGAAAGCCGCCATGAACAGGATGGCGGTAGGGGGGGTCGCGGGGCCCCTGGGGGCCCCTGCCGTGCCCATGCCAATGGCATGGGCACGGCAGGGGCCCCCGTAAGAGGGCCCCGCAAAGTATTTCAGTGTCTGCCTTGCAGACACTGAAATACGCGACGGGTGCCACTGCACCCGTCGCACCTTCCCACTCCGCCGGCTCGATTACGAGCCGGCATCCTCGTGGGAAGGGAGTTTTTCCCTGGGCTGGCGGGCGGTCTTTTGGAGACCGCCCGCCAGCCCAGGGAAAAACTCATAATACCCTCCGCGGTCTTCTGACCGCGGAGCGGTATAATGGAGGGCGGGATCCTGGCGGGCGGCCTCCGCCGCCCGCCAGGGTCATAATGAGGCCCTAAATGCTAAAATGATACTGATCAGTTGTTAAAAGCATAAAAAGCATTTTAAAACGGGTTTATACAATAAAAATAAGACATAAAAAGTACATACAATAGCTCCTGTTAGCAAAAGTTACAAATCAACCAGTGGAAAATGATGCCCTAAGTTAATCAGTTCTATTGAATGAGTTGATCAAGTAGATTGCATCTTACCATTTGTAAACAGGGTGCTAGTTCGCTAACTTCTAGACTGTACTTCAACTGGTGGATTAAGATCTATAGTGATCCTACATGGATTTTCCATGCTGCTGCCAAATATTTAGAAACAGAACTCACTATCAGCATTGAAGTATCATATTTACATATTCTATATGCACTGTTACGGTTTTGTATTGACAGTGTTTTACACAGAGGGGTAATCCATTTCCCTCGGGGGCATTTGTACAAAGGACAGAAAAATAGGACATGCTCAGAAGTTTCCTTGCATAGATAGCAGTTTGTGCATTTGTCAGATAAGGAACTATTGGTCGACCAGCAGGCCGTGAAGCTGTTGACTGCCAACGTCCATATCTGAACTGAAGTAATAGAGAACGAGCACGGGCTGGTATAGGGAGATCCAGGAAGCTTTCAGGCAGAGGTTCGTGCTTAACCAGCAGGAACTCTGCTGTCAGCCGACCTAACCCATTTGAGCCGAGAGATTCCTCATAGATCTTTTCCCAATAACAGTCTTTGATCAAGCGTTTAGCGTTACCAGGAATCATCTCGGGATTCTCCCAATAATGGGATATATTCAGTTTAACCCAGGCCGCTTTCATCTCCCTTAGCCATCGTACTTTTTCCCATCCATAGCAAGGTGGCAATAATTCTTTAACTGCTAACCTGAAAGGTTCGAGTTCATCCGTTTTCCATAGTCTGACCCAGTACAGAAGTGGTCTTAAGTATGCTGTGTCTTTAATACTATTTAGACCCAGGTCCAGTCTTAGGGGGAGCATCGGCGTACCCTTCCCTAGTCTAGATATGTGTCTAAGGAAATTATTTTCTTTGACTTGAAGAGTATCCATTTGTCTGTGAGATCCCCAAAGTTCCGCTCCATATAGGGCCGCGGCGCGGATTTGGACTTTGTATATTTCAGAGATGAGGGTCAGAGGGGGACTTGTTGCAGTGCTAGCTTTGCGTCCTATCACTCCACATCTTTGGCTGATTGTTAGTGCCCCTTTCCTTATAGCTGCATCCCAGCTGCCCTTATCGGATAGTCTGATGCCCAAATAATCGTATTCAATTACCCTCTCCAGAGGAATTGAATCTATCTTTATATTTGCTCTGAGCTTCTTGTTCGGGGGACTATGGGCCTGATTCTAACTTTGGAGGACGGTGTTAAACCGTCCCAAAAGTGGCGGATATACCACCTACCGTATTACGAGTTCCATAGGATATAATGGACTCGTAATACGGTAGGTGGTATATCCGCCACTTTTGGGACGGTTTAACACCGTCCTCCAAAGTTAGAATCAGGCCCTCTATATCATGAGTTTAGTTTTCTTGAGATTTATGTCTAACCCGTAATCTCTGCAGAATACACAGAACTGATTAACCAGATTCTGGATTCCCATGGATGATTTGGACAGGAGGATAGTGTCATCTGCATAAAGTAAGCATGGGACTTTGGTCCCGGCCAGCTTTGGGGAATCATTAGTGCAATTTGCTAAATACTTAATACAATTATTTATATATAGAAGGAAAAGAGTTGGGGCCAAAACACACCCCTGTCTGACTCCCCTCTCAATAGCGACTGATTCTGTTAGATCACCGTTCTTGCCGCTCCTAATTTGAGCATAAGTATTCTCATGTAGTCGGGTGATAAGTTTCAAAAGGCCATGTGGGACACCCATATTGGCTAGTGTCAGCCATAGCTGGTTTCTTGGGACCAAGTCAAACGCAGCTCTAAGATCAATAAAAACTACAAAAAGATTGCCACCTCCTACTTCCACAGTCTTCCATTTTATTGTTAGGAATCTTAGCACCTGATCTATGGTACTAACTGCTGGCCTAAACCCTGCTTGCAAATCAGAAATAGCATTGGTTTCCAGAATCCATTCTTCTAGACGGGACAAAATTTGCTTTGCAAAAAGTTTTTGGAAGTTGTCGATTAAGGAGATTGGGCGGTAGTTAACAGGGTTAGAGGGGTTACCTTTCTTAAAGATGGGAACTATCTCTGCTCCCATCCAGGAGCTCGGGACAGGTGCTCCTGCATTTACCGCATTGGAAATAAGGTTCAGATATGGGGCCCATATATCTGGGTTTGTATTGTATAAATCACCAGGTATTTTATCAAGGCCGGGGGCCTTCCCCCATTTCAATGAAGCAATCGCAGCTTTAGTTTCTGCCAACGTAAATTCAATTTTGGGGGTCTCAGTAATCATGATATGGGTCAATTCCCTGGGAGTAACACCAGTGATCCCAGAATATAATCGGGAAAAATGGTCTGTCCACTCTGCAGGGAGTATTGAGGTACCAGGCGAACGATTAGGTTCTTTGCTGGCATCAGCCACCAATTTCTAAAATTTCGAGGTGTCATTTGTTTTAGCAGACTCCAGGAGGGAAACCCATCTAGATTCATCCCATGTCCTGCGGGCTCTGCCTTGTTCCTGTTTATAATCTTTCCTGGCTTCCCTTATATGATCTGACTGGCCTCCTCTTAAAGCTCTCAGCAGTTTGTGCTGTGCTTCCCTGCATGCGGCGTTGAACCACCTTGCATTGCACTTCTCTTTAACTTCTTTTACAGACGCTTTGGTAAAAAGGTTTTTTAGAGAATTAAAAAATCGTGTGTGGGCTGCTATAAGCCCACCACTATCTTCTAGAGGCTGAGATATACAATCCATGTGATCAGCCAGCTGCCTGTACGCAGATGCCAAGGTGGCTGTATCGGTGTTCAGGGATTCCCATCTAACATTTCGTCTATTATTGGTCAGTGCGAGCTGTTGTTCGTGGGTCTTGGAACAGGAAACTTCAAGTAGGGGTAATAGGTTCCTAAGAGATAAAATCAATGGTTCGTGGTCACTTTCCTCATGTTCTACAATATTCATGTCAGCCATATAGCCCCACAGGCGGACATCAAGCAAAATATAGTCTATCTGGCTCTTCTGTGCCCCGCGTCTAAATGTGTGGTAGGGTCCGAGCGGGAACGACCATTGCAAGCCCGCAGGCCATGTGCCAATGTAATGTCCACAACCTGGTGTGTTAATCTATTTATTTTTGGTCTTTTGCTGGATACCAATTGAGGGATACCCCAGTAAGCATCTTCATCTTTGTATAATTCCTGGGCCAGCAAGTAGGGTTCAAAAGTGGTATTGAAATCTCCAGCAATAAGAATAAAGTGGGAAGGTGATTTACAAGAAAGAAAGCTGTCCAAAATAGTCAGTGTGTCGGACTCGTATTTGCTACCCAGGTTCCTATTATAAATATTGATTATTAAGAGTGGTTTCTCGCTAAGGGATGGTATTGATAAGCCCATTAAATCAGGGCAGCCCAAGTCAATTGTTTCAATCCGACATTTAAAGGAGCAGCTGAGCCATATAAGCAGGCCACCTGAGGGTCTCCCTGAATTCACCTTAGTTGCTGGGACCCAATAACTTTTATAACCAATTCTGTGTTTGGGCTCCAATGCCCATGTTTCTTGGAAAATACATATTTTGTGTTCGTCTATGAATTTGCCCCATTCAGGGTTGCTCATTTTATTATCCAACCCTGCAATATTCCAACTAAGGATGGTATCTAGGCCATCTATTTTGTCATGGGGAGCTTCGGCCACAGGGTTCTCTCTTGCCAATGGGGTACCGTGGGGAAGTTTGATACCCTTTTCAATCGTATCTATGCCAGTCATGTTTGGGTTTCCCACTACTGTATTGCCCAATGTATTTCTTGCCCCGTCCAGATCGGGGGGTGGCGTGAGCAGTTCGAGTGTCTGAAATGTTGGTGGATATCCAAGTTTGCTGAGATCTGATAAATCTGTGGCTAAATTGGTCTCAATCACCTTGCACTTCTTATTTGCACCCCCAATACAGTTTTCAAAACACTTAGAAAGATCTGGCTGAGCAGGTACGAAAATTGGCGTAGGGTCACTGGCGTCTACAGTAGGGGTTTGTTGGACCTCAGGGTTGCCTTGCCCTATTTCATGAGTTTCATTATTTCCGACTATAGGGTGCTTTTTATCCCAAGTGTTTGAACCTTGAGGCTGAAGTGAGCTGTACTCAGTGCTGTTTTTGAGTCAATCATTTTCAGAGAGCGAGAGCGAAAAACGGCTACATCTCGGCTGGGAGTCGGATTGCATCTGTGCCCTAGTGGGACCTCTGAGTGACATTGTTGCCCCCTTAGTAGTTGGTACAGCAATATGAGGGTAAAAAGCCTGGAGCCTACAAAGTGAGGTTGCTCCCCCTAGAGGGTTGGAGTGACACACATTCAAGGAAAGCTGTTGGACAAGGAAAGGCGCATTGAAGTTAATAACAATACAGTCCCCTGTACCGGGGTTTTTGAGTGGACCCACCCAACCCACCCGCCTCACCATTAATATTGAGGGTATCATATAGAAAGGAAATCTAGCATATTTGTGTAGCCAGTGAATGGCCTTAGTTTTCAGTTCTGTAAATGATTTGGGGATATTAGGCTTAAGTCTAGGAACATTCGTGATAACAAGCACATAAGGACAAGCTTCCGGTGGTAGGTGTAAGGTTCTCATATTGGATCCTAGATCCCTATGCATCCGGTCTGCTGGAGGGTTGGTATAGTCCTTGTACAGTTTTGTGTCCATGTTTATGGAAGAAGCAATTTCATCAGTCCGCCTTGGGAAGAGAGGGTCACTCTTTGAGTGCCAAGTTTTAGGGGAGTTGGCCAGTCTATCAGTAGAAGGCTTCACTGGTTGATGCGGAGAATCAGGACAAAGTGATTGAGGGTTGTGAACCATGCTTGGTGGTAGAAGAGGGCTGCTGGCACTGTTGGCCGGAGGGCATGGGGGAAGATGTTGTTGCGAATATTGTAAATCCGATGAGGTAGAGGTGGTTGGCTGATTGAGTTTGATGAGAACGTCGAGTTTCTCCTCAATATCTGATAGGCGAGTTGTTATAGGGTTTAATTTTTTGGAGAGCTCGTCTTTTATAAAATCTATTATGAAAGGTATGTCTAGGCTGCCGTTATTTGTAGCTTGGGCAGGTGTGCAGTCCTTGGTCCGAGTAGGCACGGCATGATTGGGGGAGTTCAAAACACGGGCCTGTTTATTCTTTAGGTTCACCTCCCCACGTTTCCTTTTGCCCTTTGAACTGTGCTTTGGGGAGGGTGCAGGCCTATCTGGCATAGGCTGTGAAGTTTCTGAAGAATGTATGGCTTTGTCCAGGGGCTCTGCGAGGGGCATTCGGATAGTTTGGGTAATTGGGGGTGGGGTTGCCGGTGTAGGCTGGAAAACTGGTGGGTAAAAATGTTGTGATGGGGTTTTCGATGGAGCATTCGTTGGTGGGGGAGCAGTCAATCGGCGCTCCACCAATTCAATTTCTTTTTCTAATGCCCCTACCGCTTTTTGGAGGAAGCCATCTAGAGTCTTTTTGTTACCGGCTTTTTCCAAAGGCATCCCCCCCTTCCGTCTGCCCATCTTGTTTTTGTAAGACACTTAGGTCCAGCCCCAGAGTTTGACAGTCTGTTTCCGTGGGTGCTGTTCCTCTCCTTTTCCCACCCTAATCTTGCTCTATTAGGGCTTTTATTAAAAAAAGCTGAGACGCCAGGAGGGCCTGAAGTACTGCTCACCTGTATTAGGAAGGTGACGGGTAGGTAAGGTATGTTCGTCTGCTGGTCACCCACCTCGGGAGTCGGGATAAAAATGGTGTGGCCCAGCCCGGGCTCCTCCGGTCGCTGACGGGCGCATGACGGGCCCGCCCTTGGCCCGGGCTTAGCCCGGGCGCCACCCGCACGCGTCCCGCGCTGCGGGAGCGCGAAGAAAGTTTAAAGGGCTCCTGCCCGTAAGGCTCCTCCTCCCGGCAGGCACACAGCGCTTCCCGCGACGGCGGGAGCGCGAAGAAAGTTTAAAGGGCTCCTGCCCGTAAGGCTCCTCCTCCCGGCAGGCACACAGCGCTTCCCGCGACGGCGGGAGCGCGAAGAAAGTTTAAAGGGCTCCTGCCCGTAAGGTTCCTCCTCCCGGCAGGCACACAGCGCTTCCCGCGACGGTGGGAGCGCGAAGAAAGTTTAAAGGGCTCCTGCCCGTAAGGCTCCTCCTCCCGGCATGCACCCAGCGCTTCTACTTTTACTCTTAACAATTTCACAATTCAATCTCTTCAGTATTTTGTCTTCTTCTTAAATATTCCCTATAAATTCTTTCTCTATTTCGTTCTTCCCTCCTCTGATTATTTTTAGATCTTTTCAATTTAATCTTTTGACACAATTTACATGAACCCCATTATCCTAATATACAAGCAATCACAATTAATATTCCCTGTATAATTTTTAATAATACCCCATGCCAAATGTTATGAAGCCAATTTCCCACTGAAGCAAATCCCTTTCCAACCTTTTCCCAAACACCTGGTTCCTTCAATTCCTTCAAATCCTTACCTGAGTTAGTCAGATTAATGAGTAAGTCTCTTATCTCTTTATTGTTATCTGTTATGTAAGAACAACAATGGCTAGAGTTAATCATTTTACAGACCCGCCATCCTTCGCTAGAAAGATGTCTAAAGCAAGGAGATTTTGAAGCATCATAGCTCTATCCACAGCTAATTCAGTATCTATTAAGAGTACTGCCCCTGTAAAATTTGTCAACATGTTAGCCACAATAGTAGACAACTTTCGCATCTTGATCAAGTTCAAGGTGACTCCCAGTGAAGGAATCACTGCACCAAATATATCTCCCACAACTGCAGAAGAGGATTCCCTCCTCTGTCGCTTATGATGTAATTCAGTCAATTTTGGAAACTTCTTTAAGTCATCTATCTGATAAATTTTTGGGAAACTATCCCCAAATAACATGTCCCATACCATCCTCTTGGAAGACGGTAATAAGCATTAGGTCCACAAATATAATAGATACCAGGAATTGCAGGGTCCTGACCATTCATCATAAAAGTCCATTTACTCTGAAACAAAAACATATCAGTACATTCACTCGTTCCCACAAATAAAGTGTATTGCATCTAAAGCTAATTTCCCTTGAGTCTTAATTGCAGTGTAAGCATAATCATTCTTGAAAGTCCTTTTCTCTGAGCCTTTTTTCTAATTTCTCCTTTAGTGCCTTTTTCCTGTCATCAGTATGCTCTATAAAGCTTTTCTCTAAAGGTGGAAGCAAGCATGTGAGGTTATTTCTATGCGCGTAAGCAGTTCAAAATGTTAGTGTAGGCTCAAAGAATCCTCTAACTAATACCATACCATGATCCTTAGCTACCCTACTTAGATACTTAATAATAGGAACAAACAAAAAAACACTAAGGTGGTCATTACAACCCTGGCGGACGGTGTTAAAGGTGCAGTAATACCGAAAACAGGCCGGCGGACAAAAAAATGGAAGTACGACCCTGGCGGAAACCACCAACAAAGACAGCCACTTTAACACACCACCCACCACGGCGGTACAGACAAGCAGCGAAGCGGTTACTGCCAACAGACAGGCGGGAGCCAATGTACCGCCCACACTATTACAACCCGCCAATCCGCCACCTTTTCCGGGGCGGATTCACCGTGGATAAAAACACGGCGGAAACAGTTTCTACAATGGGAAAACGCTCACCTGAACACATCCCACGAGGAACGAGGACACCATGGAGCCGGATCTACAAATACTCCCTGCCCTTGTCTTTCTGCTCCTTTACGACCAACAGCTACATAGGCGCAGAAGATACCGGTGAGTACTGCATCTACGACACAGGGAGGCAAAAGTCAGGGGGACACCCACCAAACACCCCAACCCCTATCCTCGCATAATACAACATACACACCAATGCAGTCGCAAAAATCACATTAACAACCCACAATCCCCCCGGAAGAATGCAAAGACAATGCGAAATTCGGGCAAACATTGTAATGTGCCAATATACATGTCATACAAAAATATACAGATATATATCTCTAAATCACTCTTATTTACACATACAATCCGAGAAGTAGTGCAGATATGTACACAACAATGTCCGTGCACCAACAGTCCAAAAATGCATGGGCGAGGCCCACAATAGATACCTGACCAAAATCGGAGAGAACACTGCCGGGGCATCAGATGGAAACACTACAGGAACCTCAGGGGGAAGGGAAGGGGGGGCACCTCAGCCACATGAATGCGAAGCCAGATCCACGAAGGGGCTCCATGCCCATTGATGTATCCTGGGGAGTGCAAAGCCACAGTCTCTCAAGTCTCTACAGTGGGTGGCTTGCCCACTGTGCCTTCCTGGGGAGTGCAAAGCTACAGTCTCTCAAGTCTCTACAGTGGGTGGGTTGCCCACGGTGCCATCCGGGGGAGTGCAAAGCCACAGTCTCTCAAGTCTCTACAGTGGGTGGGTTGCCCACTGTGCCATCCTGGGGAGTGCAAAGCCACAGTCTCTCAAGTCTCTACAGTGGGTGGGTTGCCCACTGTGCCATCCTGGGGAGTGCAAAGCCACAGTCTCTCAAGTCTCTACAGTGGGTGGTTTGCCCACTGTGCCATCCTGGGGAGTGCAAAGCCACAGTCTCTCAAGTCTCTACAGTGGGTGGGTTGCCCACTGTGCCATCCTGTAGAGTGCAAAGCCACAGTCTCTCAAGTCTCTACAGTGGGTGGGTTGCCCACTGTGCCATCCTGGGGATTGCAAAGCCACAGTCTCTCAAGTAGATGCAGGTCTCCACTGGTTCTGGAGTGGGACTGGTGCCCAGACTGGATGAGTCTCCCCGTGAAAGTTCCTGTCCTGTGACTGTCCCAGCTGCACATGGGATAAGGATGCCTGATGTGGCGGTCCATTCATTCCTACACGGTGCATGCCCTGTTCAGCGGTGCTTTGACATGGCGGGTCTGGACTGTTCAGCGGTGCTTTGACATGGCGGTCTTTGCCCTGTTCAGCGGTGCTTTGACATGGCGGTCTTTGCCCTGTTCAGCGGTGCTTTGACATGGCGGTCTTTGCCCTGTTCAGTGGTGCTTTGCCATGGCGGGTCTGGACTGTTCAGCGGTGCTTTGACATGGCGGTCTTTGCCCTGTTCAGCGGTGCTTTGACATGGTGGTCTTTGCCCTGTTCAGCGGTGCTTTGACATTGCGGTCTTTGCCCTGTTCAGCGGTGCTTTGCCATGGCGGGTCTGGACTGTTCAGCGGTGCTTTGACATGGCGGTCTTTGCCCTGTTCAGCGGTGCTTTGCCATGGCGGTTCTGATACGGACATTGGTGTGTGGCAAGACGATCTCCACACTGGACATTGGTGTGTGGCATGACGATTTCCACACCGGACATTGGTGTGTGGCATGACGATCTCTACACTGGGCATTGGTGTGTGGCATGACGATCCCTACAATGGGCATTGGTGTGTGGCATGACGTTCCATTATTGCCCAGCGGGGCTGTGGCATCCTGGCCCCTCCTGGGCTGTGACTCCGGCGGTGGTTTCTGGACCAGTAACGATACTTGTGCCCTCCTGGGCTGTGACTCCGGCGGTGGTCTCCTGACCAGTGACAATACTTGTGCCCTCCTGGGCTGTGACTCTGGCGGTGGTTTCTGGACCGGTGACGATACTTGTGCCCTCCTGGGCTGTGACTCCGGCGGTGGTTTCTGGACCAGTAACAATACTTGTGCCCTCCTGGGCTGTGACTCCGGCGGTGGTTTCTGGACCAGTGACGATACTTGTGCCCTCCTGGGCTGTGACTCCAGCGGTGGTTTCTGGACCAGTAACGATACTTGTGCCCTCCTGGGCTGTGACTCCGGCGGTGGTCTCCTGACCAGTGACGATACTTGTGCCCTCCTGGGCTGTGACTCCGGCGGTGGTTTCGGGACTAGTGAAGATACTTGTGCCCTCCTGGGCTGTGACTCCGGCAGTGGTTTCTGGACCAGTGACGATACTTGTGCCCTCCTGGGCTGTGACTCCGGCAGTGGTTTCTGGACCAGTGACGATACTTGGGCCCTCCTGGGCTGTGACTCCGGCGGTGGTTTCTGGACCAGTGACGATACTTGTGCCCTCCTGGGCTGTGACTCCGGCGGTGGTTTCTGGACCAGTGACGATACTTGTGCCCTCCTGGGCTGTGACTCCGGCGGTGGTTTCTGGACCAGTGACGATACTTGTGCCCTCCTGGGCTGTGACTCTGGCGGTGGTCTCTGGACCAGTGACGACGGTGCTGGCGGTTGTGTCTGGACCACCGGAAATGATGGCGCATTTCTCCGCCGTGACACTCACAACAGGCTGGGCAGACTTCCTCTGGACTTTCCCCACCTTTTTTGGAGTTACAGCTGACTCACCAATCGCCTTTGATCCCATGTCACTTGTTGTCCCACCAGGAGTCTTAACACGGTCCCGTCGTCCACTCTCCAATTTCATAGCCTTTACAGGGGGTGGGCTACCAGTGCCTTGGCTCCGGGTCCTACTGCCTGCCCTGGTGGCCGGTGCACTCCAAAAACCTGGAACACGCACCACTGGTACTGGAGGCTTTTTGACTGAGGCGCTACGACGGGACTGATGAATTGGAGAGGGGGGGGGCAAAAAGGTCAATTTGACATAGGGACAGTTTCTGACGGACACTGGGATGGGTAGCTGGAGGGGGTCTGGGAGTGGAGGAAGAGGAGGTGGTTGTAGGAGGTGTCACTTTAGGTGTTTTGAGTGCAGGTGCACGTACTGTAGGCTGTCGTGAGGTGGATGGATGTTGGGTGAGTGATTGCCAGCGTTTGTATACTTTGGGAGGGGGCGTCATTGACACACTGGGAGAGGACACAGGGGACGTGTAAATGGCAGTGGAGGTGGTGAGTGCAGGTGAGAGGCTTGTGGTGCTGGGTCTCCTGGTGCGAGTCCTAGTGCCTGTAGATGTGGTGCATGCAGGTGTGTGTGTAGACGAGACTGGGAGGGAGGAGGGGGACACAGTGGAGACAGTGGATGTTGCTGTGTGTGTATGTGGGTGAGGCTTGCGTGAGTGCCTGTGGTGTGTGTGGTGCCTATGTTTGCTTGAGCTACTTGTGTGTGTTGACTTGTGTGCATGCTGGTCAGTAGGTGTGCTTGGGATGGGCTGGGGTACAGGGGATTGGGTCTGGGTGGAGGAAGTTGGAGGGGGAAGGCTGGACACAGGGACAATGGCTTCCATCAGTGCTGAGGCCAGAGATTGCAGGGTTCGCTGAAGGGCAGCCTGACCAGAATGAATGCCCTTCAGGAATGCATTACCGTGTTGCAACTCTTATTCTACACCCTGGATGGCATTCACAATGGTAGACGGCCCAACAGTGAGTGACCTGAGGAGGTCAATGGACTCTTCACTGAGGGCAGCAGGGGGTCCTGGGTGAGCGGGCACGGGGCGAACGCTGAGGGGCTGCTGGGAGGGCGGTGCTGGTAGGGGAGGTGGCGGCTGTACCTGTAGAAGTGGGGCGCACAGATGGTGCCACCACCACAGGGGAGCTCCCATCGGCGGACGAGTCCGTGTCGCTGGTTGGTGATCCGGTGGCCGACGTGAAGCTCCCCTCACCCTCCGTCCCACTGGTGCATTCAGAGTCTGTGGTGTGGCCCTCCATGGCCATGTGAGATGCAGCTCCCTCGTGCTCCGGTGCCACTGTACCTCCGCCTGATGATGCTGATGTACAAAAGGACAGGGAGAGTAGGAAAAGGGGGGAGACAGAACAAAGAGAGTTTTAGTGCATGGCATACCGCTACAGTTGGCGGACAAGACAGACGCAGCAGCCCCATGCATTACGCCGTGCTCCTGACCTCTGCACATGCAATTTCTGGGATATGGCCTACATGGCAATGGTGGAAATCTGTGCACATGGATGCCACAGGGGCAACTATACCTCAACTTGGCACTGTGCTGAGGTGGGGTTGAGTGCCACATCGCCTACATAACGGAGGGGCATTGCCTACCTAACTCGCCCTGGCCTAGGGACACCCACAGCCCACCACCCCCACCCAGACCCCTCCACTGCACGCAAAGTCCGCAGAATGAGGTTGTACTCACCCCCTTGTGTCTGCAGTGATGTCCTCAAGCGCCCATCCAACTCCGGGTAGGCCACTGCCAGGATCCGGAACATCAGGGGGGTCATAGTGCGACGGGCACCCCTCCCACGTTGGGAGGCCATCCCCAGCTGAGCCTCCGCCGTCTTCTTGCTGCAGCGGCGAATGTCCTCCCATCTCTTCCGGCAGTGAGTGCCCCGCCTCTGGGGGGCCCCCAGGGTCTGGACCTCCTTGGCGATGGCACGCCAAATGTCCCTCTTCTGGTGGGCGCTGACCTACATGACATGCACAAGGGAAGAGGAACAGTCATTACCAACTGCACCGTCAATGTGAGTGGCCCCCTCCCTACTCTGACCATGTGGCCCATTCATTCCCATGCATTAATGTACTATGAACTCTGGCCCCTTCCCTTTTCCACCCAGCCCTCTCCACCCAGGCCTAGCCCATACAACGTGCTCCCTCTGTACTAACCTGTTGGTCTGGAGGACCGTAGAGTAGAATGTACAGGGGTAGGACCCCATCCACAAGTTTCTCCAACTCCTGTGCAGTGAAGGCAGGGGCCCTTTCCCCAGACGCAGCAGCCATCGTCGCTTCCAGACCGAGGTCACAGCAGCACTAACAGTGTAGGTCCTCTCCTGTCGAGGGCAGGTATCTAGTGATTGAACAGATAGAAAATGGCGGTGACGTCCGCGCGGTGACGTCCGCGGCGGGGCGCATCATCACCGCCGGCGCACCTGTTCATTGGCTCCTGGGACCCATAGGGTCCAATGTTAACCAATGCAGCAGTGTGCCGCGGTCTACGACCGCCTACCGCGACGGTGTGCAACGCCAGCGCAGTTACCCCACAATCCCATTGTCCCAGTTTAGAGGTCAGGCAGCTGCCATTTTAGGGGCCCACATGGCTTCATTTACTACTGCGTCACACGTAGCTAGGCCTATACTCAACACACATACAGGAAGGGTTTATTGTCTGGTGTAGTCTTGTGTGTAACTGTGGGTACATACCTGGAGGAAGAGTGACTGGTTCTTTGCTGTTGTCCTTCTTAGGCACCGTCAGCTGGGACATATGAGAAGATGGCGGAATCCTCCGGTGTACCGACCGCTGGTGGACCTGTTGACAATGGAAGAAAGACATGTCATCGTCACCTACAGGTTGACAGTGCCACAATCCAGGAACTATGTACCCAGTTGGAGCCAGACCTGATGTCACCAATCCGCCATCCGACTGGAATCCCCCCTGACGTGCAGGTGCTGTCAGTGCTCCATTTCCTTGCAAGTGGGTCTTTCCAGACAACTGTGGCCATGGCATCAGGGATGTCCCAGCCTATGTTTTCCAACGTCTTGTCCAGAGTGTTGGCTGCCCTGCTGAAACACGTAAGGAGATACATCATATTCCCTCAGGTGGAGGATTTGCCTACAGTGAAAGGTGACTTTTATGCCCTTGGACATATCCCCAACGTCATAGGTGCCATTGATGGGACCCATGTAGCTCTGGTCCCCCCCCCACAGGAGTGAACAGGTGTACAGGAACAGGAAGAGTTATCCTTCGATGAATGTACAGATGGTCTGTTTGGCAGACCAGTACATCTCGCAGGTAAATGCGATGTTCCCTGGCTCTGTGCATGACGCCTACATCCTGCGGAATAGCAGCATCCCTGATATGATGGGTCAACTCCAGAGGCACCGTGTATGGCTATTGGGGGACTCCAGTTGCCACAACCTTTCCTGGCTATTGACCCCAGTGAGGAATCCCAGGACCAGGGCAGAGGAACGGTACAATGAGGCCCATGGACGGACTAGGAGGGAAATCGAATGCACCTTCGGCCTTCTTAAGGCCAGGTTCAGGTGCCTCCATATGACAAGTGGATCCCTATTCTACTCACCGAAGAAGGTGTGCGACATCATCGTCGCCTGCTCCATGCTCCATAATTTGGCATTGCGACGCCAGGTGCCTTTTCTGCAGGAGAATGATCCAGATGACGGTGTTGTGGCAGCTGTGGAGCCTGTGGACAGTGATGAGGATGAAGCTGAGGAAGAAGAAAACGACAACCGGGATTCAGTCATACAGCAATATTTCCAGTGACACACAGGTGAGAACATTTTCTGGTTTAACATTACATTAACTTTCACACGTCTACCTCTATCCTGTACCTACATTTAACTCACTATTTGTTAATTGAGTTGTACCCTTCCATTTCAGTTTCACAAGTGTGGTAACCTACGTGTCAACTGCTTGCATCCTTGAAGGGCTTGTGATGTGTGACATTGGTATGTTGGCCTTACAATGGGTAACCCATTATGACACTGTAATTGATAGTACAAAGTTCCAAATCATAGAATGAATCCTGATTTGTTTGTGTTTCAAGGGTGTTTATTTAAGTGATCAAAAAATGAAGGGGGGTTGTAAACTGGTGATGGGGGATGGTGGAGGAATGTCCATGGCAGAGTCCATTCTATTAGTCTCACAGGTGCACTGTCCATCTGGGCATTGGAAGTGGAGCTGGGGCAGTTCAAGTATGGACAGGGTAACAAAGTGGGACAGTGGGAGGACAATCAGGGTGGTCTAATTTCCTGGCGGGGGTCTTGCCATCTTGCTCTGTCCTGTTCCTGGATCTCAGAGACCGCTTGCATGGTGGTTGTCCATCTGCAGGGGATGGGGTGCTGGTGTGGTGGTCCTGTGGCGGGGCGTCCTGTCTACTAGCGCCGGCGGAGGTGGTGGGCAGTTCATCGTCATGGCTAGTGTCAGGGGCCCCTTGGAGTGCCACGGTGTCCCTCAAGGTCTTTTGAATGTCCGTCAGCACCCCTACAATGGTGCCCAGGGCGGAGCCGATGGGCCTGAGCTCCTCCCTGAACCCCAAATACTGCTCCTCCTGCAGACAAAGGGTCTCCTGAAACTTGTCCAGGACCGTTGCCATCGTCTCCTGGGAGTGGTGGTATGCTCCTATGATGGAGGATAGGGCCTCGTGGAGAGTGGGTTCCCTTGGCCTGTCCTCCCTCTGTCGCACAGCAGCCCTCCCAGTTCCCCTATGTTCCTGGGCCTCCGTCCCCTGGACCATGTGCCCACTACCACTGCCCCCAGGTCCCTGTTGTTGTTGGGATGGTGGGTTAGCCTGGGTGCCCTGTAGTGGTGGACACACCGCTGATTGACCTGTCCTGGTAGGGTGGTTTGGGCCCACTGGGTGGGTGCTGTGCTGGTATTACCAGAGGGTGGAAACTCGGTGTTGGGCTGTGGCTGGGCAAGGGGAACCGACTGTCCTGAGGTCCACGATGGTCCGGGCTGGTCATCAAGATCCAGTGGGGCAGAGCTGCTGTCGTCACTGTGGGCCTCTTCTGTGGGTGGAGTGGTGTTGTCTGGACCCTCTGGTGTGGTGACGTTCCTTCGGGTTCCTGCAGGGGTATAAGAACATGATTATTGCATGTGTGTGTTTCATGGTGTGCAATAGGTGGGTGTGCGTGAACCCCAGTGCAGGCATTCCTGTGTGGGGGCTTGTGTGATGATGGTTGGGGGGGTGTTCTGGGTATGTGCAGTGAGCATGCTTTGGTGAGGGGTGAGCATGCTTAGTTGTGTCATGCAGCGCTTGTTGTTGGGATGGGTGATTGGTGTCATGGGTAGATTAGTGAGGATTTGGGGTGATAGGGGAGGGTGTGAGGGTGGGGGTGTGTGATAGCATGCAGGTAGGGTGGGGGATGTGATAGTTAAGATTTGACTTACCAGTGTCCCATCCTCCACCAACTCCTCCGAGGCCCTCAGGATGCATGATGGTCAAGACTTGCTCCTCCCATGTTGTTAGTTGTGGGAGAGGAGGTGGGAGTCAGCTGCCAGTCCGCTGTACCGCGATGTTGTGCCTGGAGACCGTGGAACGCACCTTCCCCCGTAGGTCGTTCCACCTCTTCCTGATGTCCTCCCTATTTCTTGGGTGCTGTCCCACGGCGTTCACCCTGTCCACTATTCTTCGCCATAGCTCCATCTTCCGGGCTATTGATGTGTGCTGTACCTGTAAGCCAAATAGCTGTGGCTCTACCCATAGGATTTCCTCCACCATGACCCTGAGCTCCTCCTCGGAGAAGCGGGGGTGTCATTGGCGTGACATGGGGTGGTGTGTGTGATGTGTGGGGTGGTGTATGTGCTGATGAGTGTGGTGAGTGTAGTGGTATGTGGTATTTTGTGCGTGGATGTTGTGTGGGTGATGGTGTTGTGTGCCTCGGTGTGATGGGGTTGTCAATAGCTGTGCTCTATCTCTCGTCTTCTCTCAGAATTTTTGGTTGTAGGGGTTTGTGGGTGATGTGGGTGTGTTTTTTATATTGTGTTGGGTGTGTGGGAGTGGTGTGTGTATGTGTCTCAGGTGTGTGTATTTGGAATTGTCCAATGTGGCGGTGTTTTGGAGCTGTGTGTGTATTTTGAGCGCGGCGGTGTGTACCGCCAATGGAATACCGCGGTTGAAAGACCGCCGCGTGGATTCGTGGGTCGTAATAGCATGGGCGTGTTTCTGTTGGCGTGGAGGTGGAGGATTTGTTTCCGCATGTTTATCGCTGACCTTTGGTGTGGCGGTGTTGTGTGGGTGTCTGCATTTCGGCGGATTCCAAGATGTGTGTCATAATAGCTGTGGCGGTCTACCGCGGCCGCGGCGGTGTATTGGCGGTCTTCTGCACGGCGGTAAGCGCCTTATACCGCCAATGTTGTAATGACCCCCTAAGTCATTATTGGAATTAAAATACTGTATATACTCTTGATTATAGAACCTTGTTAGTAGCAGACTACAGCTTATTCCGTAGGTTAGTGGAAGACTGTGGTACGTAACTCCTTCCTCTACTGACGAAGTAATTTGCGTACACACAAGATAATCCCTTGCATCCATCGTCTCAACATATTCACTCAACAAACGATAGAAGACAGTAGAAGAAAGCTGTCCTTGAGCATTAGTATAGTCATGCAAATACTTCTTATCTAACTTAAACTTCTCTAAAGCTGTTAATGTAGTAGTTTCAAAAGCAACAGTATCGATGGCTTCTCTTGCATCAAGAACAGACATACCCACAATCAATACAATGAACAAAATCCCACACATAATCGCCAATCCACGCTTATATATTTACAGCGCCTAGCATCCCTAACTTGATTATTCAACTAAGTCATGATCTGTAAAGAATCAGAAAGCAGAAGTAATTTCTTATGAAGTGCAGTAAAATCAAAAATAAGGAAAAATTCTTCTCTCACAGTTTGGTCTCACTTTCAGGAACCCTTTTCTTTTGTCAAAATCGATTAGCAGCTTGTCACATCTGAGTTCATGTCAAATCAGCTTATCAATGTCTTTTCCTGGTTACTTTCAATAGTCTCTTTAAGGTTTTTCAGATTGATTCAACAATTCAGCTCCTTGTTCCCCTTCAGGTAACATCAAAATACTGATTCAGGACTTCTCTATCAAAACAAAAGGACACAAACTTGTGTTGCCATTCATTAGTAGTTGCATACGCCCATTCAGGACCTGTGTAATGTCGACTTGCTATTCTCTTTCTTTTCAACTTTCGATCCCCACTTATTTCTCTTTCACTCAATTCTTCTTTTCTTGTAGTATCTACTTTTTCCTCTATTGTTTCATTTATGACCACTTCCTTTCTTTTTCCTACTTGTGACTCAGCCCAATTATCCCCTGTTCTCAATCCTTCTGTTAATATTCTTTTCAAGATTGGACTCTTTTCCTTTTCTTTCTCTATGGTGTTTTCTCTTAATGGACCTGCAACCCGCTCAGGAGAAGTCGGATCACTTTGATCTGTCTCAACTCCCTCCCCTTCTTGGTCTGGCACTTGCTCCGTCTGCTTCTCAACACCGTCTGCTTCTGGGAGAACCCCTGCTTAGCTAGGTTCTCCTGCTGTATCTGTGGAGATTGTTTATTCCGCACCCTCCTGTAATTCTTCACTTTCGTCTCTTACAGGGGTAATAGAACCATCTTCCACAAGCTCTTGTTCAATTTCAGGCTGTCTTGGTTCTTTTTCTGGTTCAGGTGCGACAACCTGTTTCACTGTTGTTGGTGCTCTCAACAACGCTTCTTCATGATCCTGTGGACTTGCCACTTTCTTCATATGACTCGTGTGAATCCAGTTTGGGAGTCCTGCACACTTTACAGCTGTCGTAGTTGTTAGGACCACCTGGTAAGGCCCTCTCCAGCGTAGCTCTAAACACATCTTGTGAACATGTTTTCGGACAACGACCCAGTTTCCGGCTTTCAGATTGTGTCGTGGATCGTGGATGGGTGGCAGGGTAGTCGCCTCCACCTGCTGAGAGAAAGAGCGAACCATATCAGCCAGACCCTTGCAGTAATCCAACACCATACCATCTGTAATATTCACAAGTGCATTGGCTGGAACTGTTGGTAATCTCATTGCTCTACCCACAAGGATTTTGTGGGGCAATAGTCCTGTCTTCCTGTCAGGTGTATTCCTCACCGACATCAACACCAAAGTCAATGCATCTTGCCATTTCAGATTCGTAGCTGTGCACATCTTAGCAATTCTTGATTTCAAGGTACCATTCATCTGTTCCACTAGTCCTGATGCTTCAGGGCGATAGCTACAATGCAACTTCTGCTCAATGTTTAGCGCTGCACACAAAAGCTTAATCACTTAGGGGGTCATTACAACATTGGCGGTAAAAGGCGCTTACCGCCGTGCAGAAGACCCGCAATACACCGCGGCAGCGGCGGTAGTCTGCCACAGCTATTATGACACACATCTTTGAATCCGCCGAAATTCAGACACCCACACAACACCGCCACACCAAAGGTCAGTGATGAACTGGCGGAAACAAATCCTCCACCTCCACGCCAACAGAAACACACCCATGCTATTACGACCCACGAATCCACGCGGCGGTCTTTCAACCGCAGTATTCCATTGGCGGTACACACCGCCGCGCTCAAAATACACACACATCTCCAAAACACCGCCACATTGGACAATTCCGAATACACACACTTGACACACATACAAACACCATTCCCACACACCCAACACTATATAAAACACACACCCACATCACCCACAAACCCCTACGACCACAAATCTATCACGAACGAAGGCCAGAGAGATAGCACAGAATAGACAACCCCATCACACAGAGGCACACAACACCATCACCCACACAACATCCACGCACAAAACACCACACACCACTACATTCACCACATACACCACCCCACACATCACACACACCACCCCATGGCACGCCAAAGACACCCCCGCTTCTCCGAGGAGGAGCTCAGGGTCATGGTGGAGGAAATCGTACGGGTAGAGCCACAGCTATTTGGCTCACAGGTACAGCACACATCAATAGCCAGGAAGATGGAGTTATGGCGCAGAATAGTGGACAGGGTGAACGCCGTGGGACAGCACCCAAGAAATAGGGAGGACATCAGAAAGAGGTGGAACGACCTACGGGGGAAGGTGCGTTCAACGGTCTCCAGGCACAACATCGCGGTGCAGCGGACTGGAAGGCAGACCCCCACCTCCTCCCCCACAACTAACAACATGGGAGGAGCAAGTCCTGACTATCTTGCATCCTGAGGGCCTCAGAGGAGTCGGTGGAGGATGGGACACTGGTAAGTCAAATCTTAACTATCATATCCACCACCCTACCTTGATGCTATCACACACCCCCACCCTCACCCCCTCCCCTATCACTCCAAATCCTCACTAATGTACCCATAACACAAACCACCCATCCCAACACCAAGCCCTGCATGACACAACTAAGCATGGACACCCATCACTAAAGCATGCCCACTGCACATACCCATACCACCCCCCAACCATCGTCACACAAGCCCCCACACAGGAATTCTTGCACTGGGGTACACAAACACCCAAACATTGCACACCATTACACACACACATGCAATAATCATGCTCTTATGCCCCTGCAGGAACCCGAAGGACCGTCACCACACCAGAGGGTCCAGACAACACCACTCCACCCCCAGAAAAGGCCCACAGTGACGAGAGCAGCTCTGCCCTACTGGATCCTGATGACCAGCCCGGACCATCGTGGGCCTCGGGACAGTCGGTTCCCCTCGCACAGGTACAGCCCAACACCGACCTTCCACCCTCTGGTAACACCAGCACAGCACCCACCCAGCGGTCCCAAACCTCCCTACCCAGGACAGGTCAATCAGCGGTGTGTCCACCACTACAGGGAACCCAGGGTAACCCACCACCCCAACAACAACAGGGACCTGGGGGCAGTGGTAGTGGGCACACGGTCCAGGGGACGGAGGCACAGGAACACAGTGGAACTGGGAGGGCTGCTGTGCGACAGGGGGCGGACAGGCCAAGGGAACCCACTCTCCACGAGGCCCTATCCTCCATCATGGGAGCATACCACCACTCCCAGGAGACGATGGCGACGGTCCTGGACAAGTTGCAGGAGACCCTGCACCTTTATGAGGAACAGTATATGGGGTTCAGGGAGGAGCTCAGGACCATCAGCTCCGCCTTGGGCACCATCGTTGGGGTGCTGAAGGACATACAGCAGACCTTGAGGGACACCGTGGCACTCCAAGGGGCCCCTGACACTAGCCAGGATGATGACCTGCCCACCACCTCCGCCGGCGCTAGTGGACAGGACGCCCCGCCACAGGACCACCACACCAGCACCCCACCCCCTGCAGACGGACAACCACCACGTAAGCGGTCCCTGAGATCCAGGAACAGGACTGAGCAAGATGGCAAGACCCACGCCAGGAAATGAGACCACTCTGATTGTCCTCCCACTGTCCCACTTTGTTACCCTGTCCATACTTTAACTGCCCCAGCTCCACTTCCTATGCCCAGATGGGCAGTGCACCTGTGACACTAATAGACTGGACTCTGCCATGGACATTCCTCCGACATCTCCCATCCTCATTTTACAACCCCCTCCCATTTCTGAGCACTTCAATAAACACCCTTGAAACACAAAACAATCTGGAGTCAGTCTGTGATATAGTAAATATGTATTATCAATTACAGTGTCATAATGGGTTTTCCATTGTAAGGCTAACATACCTATGTCACACATCACAAGTCCTTGAAGGATGGAAGCAGTTGACACGTAGGTAACCACACCTGTGAAACCGTAATGGAAGGGTACAACTCAGTCACCAAATAGTGATTGAAATCGACAAACATGACAGAGGTAGACGTGTGAAAGTTAATGTAATGTTAAACCAGAAAATGTTCTCACCTGTGTCTCACTGGAAGTATTGCTGTATGACTGACTCCCTTTTGTCGTTGTCTTCTTCATCAGCTTCATCCTCATCACTGTCCACAGGCTCCACAGACTCCACAGCTGCTACAACACCGTCATCTGGATCATCCTCCTGCAGAAAAGGCAGCTGGCGTTGTAAAGCCAAATTATGGAGCATGGAGCAGGCGATGATGATCTCGCACACCTTCTTCGGTGAGTAGAATAGGGATCCACCTGTCATATGGAGGCACCTGAACCTGGCCTTCAGGAGGCCGAAGGTGCGTTTGATCACCCTTCTAGTACGCCCATGGGCCTCATTGTAGCGTTCCTCTGCCCTGGTCCTGGGATTCCTCACTGTGGTCAATAGCCAGGAAAGGTTGGGGGTAACCAGAGTCCCCCAATAGCCATACACGGTGCCTCTGGAGTTGACCCATCATATCAGGGATGCTGCTATTCCGCAGGATGTAGGCATCATGCACTGAGCCAGGGAACATAGCATTTACCTGCGAGATGTACTGGTCTGCCAAACAGACCATCTGGACATTCATCAAATGATAACTCTTGCTGTTCCTGTACACCTGTTCACTCCTGTTGGGGGGGACCAGAGCTACATGGGTCCCATCAATGGCACCTATGACGTTGGGGGTATGTCCAAGGGCATAGAAGTCACCTTTCACTGTAGGCAAATCCTCCCTCTCAGGGAAAATTATGTATCTCCTTACGTGTTTCAGCAGGGCAGACAACACTCTGGACAAGACGTTGGAAAACATAGGCTGGGACATCCCTGATGCCATGGCCACTGTTGTTTGAAATGACCCACTTGCAAGGAAATGGAGCACTGACAGCACCTGCACGTCAGGGGGGATTCCAGTCGGATGGCGGATTGGTGACATCAGGTCTGGCTCGAACTGGGTACACAGTTCCTGGATTGTGGCACGGTCAAACCGGTAGGTGACGATGACATGTCTCTCTTCCATTGTCAACAGGTCCACCAGCGGTCGGTACACCGGAGGATTCCGCCATCTTCTCAACTGTCCCAGCTGACGGTGCCTACGAAGGACAACAGCGAAGAATCAGTCATTATTCCTCCAGGTATGTACCCACAGTTACACACAAGACTAAACCACTCACAAAACCCTTCCTGTATGTGTGTTGAGTGTAGGCCTAGCTATGTGTGACGCAGTAGTAAATGAAGCCATGTGGGCCCCTGAAACGGCGGCTGCCTGACCTCTAAACTGGGACAATGGGATTGTGGGGTAACTGCGCTGGCGTTGCACACCGTGGCGGTAGGCGGTCGTAGATCGCGGCGCAATGCTGCATTGGTTAACATTGGACCCTATGGGTCCCAGGAGCCAATGAACAGGTGCGCCGGCGGTGATGATGCGCACTGCCGCGGACGTCACCGCCATTTTCTATCTGTTCAATCACTAGATACCTGACCTTCGACAGGAAAGGACCTACACTGCAAGTGCTGTGACCTCGGTCTGGAAGCGACGATGGCTGCTGCGTCTGGGGAAAGGGCCCCTGCCTTCACTGCACAGGAGTTGGAGAAACTGGTAGACGGGGTCCTCCCCCAGTACACGCTACTCTACGGTCCTCCAGACCAACAGGTTAGTACACAGGGAGCACGTTGTATGGCCTATGCCTGGGTGGAGAGGGATGGTTGGAAGAGGGAAGGGGGCAGAGTGAAAAGAACAACAATGATGCATGGGAATGAATGGGCCACATGGCCAGAGTAGGGAGGGGGCCACTCACAACGACGGTGCAGTTGGTAATGACTGTTCCTCTTCCCCTGTGCATGTCATATAGGTTAGCGCCCACCAGAAGAGGGACATTTGGCATGCCATCGCCAAGGACGTCCGGACCCTGGGGGCCCACCAGAGACGGGCACCCACTGCCGTAAGAGATGGGAGGACATTCGCCGCTGCAGCAAGAAGACAGCGGAGGCTCAGCTGGGGATGGCCTCCCAACGTGGGAGGGGTGCCCGTCGCAGCATGACCCCCCCTGATGTTCCGGATCCTGGTGGTGGCCTACCCGGAGTTGGATGGGCGCTTGAGGGCATCACAGCAGACACAAGGGGGTGAGTACAACCTCATTATGCTGACTTTGCGTGCAGTGGAGGTGTCTCTGTGGGTGTCCCTAGGCCAGGGCGAGTTAGGTAGGCAAGGCCCCTCCATAATGTAGGCCATGTGGCAGTCTACCCCACCTCAGCAGAGTGCCAAGTCGAGGTGCAGAGGGCAGGAGCACAGCGTAATGCATGGGGCTGCTGCGTCTGTCTTGTCCGCCAACGGTAGCGGTAATCCATGCACTAAAACTCTCTTTCTTCTGTCTCCCCCCCTTTTTCTGCTCTCCCTGTCCTTTTGTATATCAACATCAACCGGCGGAGGGACAGTGGCACCGGAGCACGAGGGAGCTGCATCCCACATGGCCATGGAGGGCCACACCACGGACTCTGAATGCACCAGTGGGACGGAGGGCGAGGGGAGCTTCACGTCGGCCACCGGATCACCAAGCAGCGACACGGACTTGTTCGCCGATGGGGGCTCCCTTGTGGTGGGGGCACCATCTGTGCCCCCTACCTCTACAGGTACAGCCGCCACCTCCCCTACCAGCACCGCCCTCCCAGCAGCCCCTCAGCGTTCGCCCCGTGCCCGCTCACCCAGGAGGGTGGGCATCACCTTCGCCCCAGGCACCTCAGGCCCTGCCCCAGTCACCCCTGCTGCCCTCAGTGAGGGGGCCATTAACCTCCTCAGGTCACTCACTATTGGGCAGTCTACCATTGTGAATGCCATCCAGGGTGTAGAACGAGAGTTGCAACACGGTAATGCATTCCTGGAGGGCATTCATTCTGGTCAGGCTGTCCTTCAGCGAACCCTGCAATCTCTGGCCTCAGCACTGATGGCAGCCATTGTCCCTGTGTCTAGCCTCCCCCTCCAACTTCCTCCACCCAGACCCAATCTCCTGTACCCCAGCCCATCCCAAGCACACCAACAGACCAGCATGCACACAAGTAAACACACACAAGTAGCTCAAGCAAACATAGGCACCACACACACCACAGGCACTCACGCAAGCCTCACCCACGAACAGACACAGCAACATCCACTGCCTCCACTGTGTCCCCCTCCTCCTCTTCTCCCTCCTCCCTCCCAGTGTCGTCTACACACACCTGCATGCACCACATCTACTGGCACCATGAATCGCACAAGGAGACCCAGCACCACAAGCCGCTCACCTGCACTCACCACCTCCACTCCCATTTACACTTCCCCTGTGTCCTCTCCCAGTGTGTCTGTGACGCCCCCTCCCAAAGTACACAAATGGCGGCAATCACTCACCCAACATCCATCCACCTCACGACAGCCTCCAGTACCTGCACCTGCACCCAAAACAGCTAAAGTGACACCTCCTACAACCACCTCCTTTTCCTCCACTCCCAGACCCCCTCCAGCTACCCATCCTAGTGTTCGTCGGAAACTGTCCCTCTGTAAAGTTGACGTTTTTGCCCCCACCACCCCCTCCAATTCATCAGTCCCGTCGTAGCGCCTCAGCCAAAAAGCCTCCAATACCAGTGGTGCCTGTTCAAGGTTTGTGGAGTGCACCGGCCACCAGGGCAGGCAGTATGACCCGGAGCCAAGGCACTGGTATCCCACCCCCAGTAAAGGCTCTAAAATTGGAGAGTGGACGACGGGACCGTGTTAGGACTCCTGGTGGGAAAACAACTGACATGGGTTCCAAGGGGATTGGAGAGTCAGCTGTGACTCCACCAAAGGTGGGGAAGGGCCAGAGGAAGTCTGCCCAGCCGGTTGTGAGTGTCACGGCGGATAAGTGCGCCATCATTTCCGGCAGTCGAGACACAACCGCCAGCACCGTCGTCACTGGTCCAGAGACCACCGCCAGAGTCATAGCCCAGGAGGGCCCAAGTATCATCACTGGTCAGGAGACCCCTGCCGGAGTCACAGCCCAGGAGGGCCCAAATATCGTCACTGGTCAGGAGACCACCGCCAGAGTCACAGCCCAGGAGGGCCCAAGTATCATCACTGGTCAGGAGACCACCGCCAGAGTCACAGCCCTCACTGGTCAGGAGACCACTGCCAGAGTCACAGCCCAGGAGGGCCCAAGTATCGTCACTGGTCAGGAGACCACCGCCAGAGTCACAGCCCAGGAGGGCCCAAGTATCGTCACTGGCCAGGAGACCACCGCCAGAGTCACAGCCCAGGAGGGCCCAAGTATCGTCACTGGTCAGGAGACCACCGCCAGAGTCACAGCCCAGGAGGGCTCAATTATCGTCACTGGTCAGGAGACCACCGCCAGAGTCACAGCCCAGGAGGGCCCAACTATCGTCACTTGTCCTGAGACCACCGCCGGAGTCACAGCTGAACAGGGCAAAGACCGCCATGCCAAGGCACCGATGAACAGTCCTGAACCGCCATGGCAAAGCACCGCTGACCAGGTCAAAGACCGCCATGGCAAAGCACCGCTGAACAGTCCTGAACCGCCATGGCAAAGCACCGATGAACAGGGAAAAGACCGCCATGGCAAGGCACCGCTGAACAGGGCAAAGACCGCCATGTCAAGGCACCGCTGCACAGTCCTGAACCGCCATGGCAAAGCACCGCTGAACAGGGCAAAGACCGCCATGGCAAAGCACCGCTGAACAGTCCTGAACCGCCATAGCAAAGCACCGCTGAACAGGGCAAAGACCGCCATGGCAAAGCACCGCTGAACAGTCCTGAACCGCCATGGCAAAGCACCGCTGAACAGGGCAAAGACCGCCATGGCAAAGCACTGCTGAACAGGGCAAAGACCGCCATGGCAAAGCACCGCTGAACAGGGCAGGACCGCCATGGCAAAGCACCGCTGAACAGGGCAAAGACCGCCATGGCAAAGCACCGCTGAACAGGGCAAAGACCGCCATGTCAAGGCACCGCTGAACAGTCCTGAACCCCCATGTCAAAGCACAGCTGAACAGGGCATGCACCGGGTAGGAATGCATGGACCGCCACATTAGGCATCCTTATCCCGTGTGCAGCTGGGACAGTGACAGGACAGGCACTTTCACGGGGAGACTCATCCAGTCTGGGCACCAGTCCCCCCCAGTACCAGTGGAGACCTGCCCTCTGCTTGAGAGACTGTGGCTTTGCACTCCCCAGGATGTAACAGTGAGCAAACCAAACACTGTAGAGACTTGAGAGACTGTGGCTTTGCACTCCCCAGGATGGCACAGTGGGCAAGCCACCCACTGTAGAGGCTTGAGAGACTGTGGCTTTGCACTCCCCAGGATGGCACAGTGGGCAACCCACCCACTGTAGAGACTTGAGAGACTGTGGCTTTGCACTCCCCAGGATGGCACAGTGGGCAACCCACCCACTGTAGAGACTTGAGAGACTGTGGCTTTGCACTCCCCAGGATACATCAATGGGCATGGTGCCCTGTCGTGGATCTGGCTTTGCAGTCACCCGGCTGAGGTGCCCCCCTTCCCTTCCCCCTGAGTGCCTGTAGTATTTCTATCTGATGCCCCAGCAGTGTTCTCTCCGATTGTGGTCTGGTATCCTTTGTGGGCCTCACCCATGCATTTTTGGACTGTTGGTGCATGGACATTGTTATGTACATATCTGCACTACTTCTCGTATTGTATATAATTATGACTGATTTTCAAATATATATCTGTATATTTTTGTATGACATGTATATTGCCACATTACAATGTTTGACCATATTTTGCATTGTCTTTTCATTCTTCCGAGGGGATTGTGGGTTGTTACTGTGATTTTTGTGAATTCATTGGTGTGTATGTTGTAATATGCGAGGGTGAGTGTGGGGGTGTTTGGTGTGTGTCCCCCTAACTTTTGCCTCCCCCGTGTCGTAGGTGCAGTACTCACTGTTGTCTTCTGCGCCTATGTAGCTGTTGGTCGTAGAGGAGCAGGAACACAAGGGCAGGGAGTATTTGGAGTTCCGGGTCCATGGAGTCCTCGTTCCTCGTGGGATGTGTTCAGGTGAGCGTTTTACCATTGCAAAAGCTGTTTCTGCCATGTTTTTATCCACGGTGAATCCGCCCCGGAAAAGGTGGCGAATTGGCGGGTTGTAATACTGTGGGTGATACATTGTCTTCCGCCTGTCTGTTGGCGGTGACCACCGCGCTGCTTGTCTGTACCGCCGTGGCAGTCGGAGCGTTAAAGTGGCTGTCTTTGTTGGCGGTTTCCACCAGGGTCATAATTCCCTTTTTTGTCCGCCGGCCTGTTTGCGGCATTTCCGCAGCTTTAACACCACCTGCCAGGGTTGTAATGACCACCTTAGTTATTGAAGTGTGTTCCCCTATCTGATTCTAAAGAGATCGGAAACCCGAACCGTGGTATCAACTCTCTAAGCAACAGCTTTGCTACTGTGAGACTGTCATTCCTTCTTATGTGGTATGCTTCAATCCAGTGACTAAAAATTCACACAATCACCAACACATACTTCAAACCTCCACACACAGGCATCTCAATGAAATCAAGTTGCATTCTGCTGAATGGATGTCTTGCTCTTCCAATGTGGCTCAAATTCACCACTGTCCCTTTTTCCGCATTTAATTGTTGACAGATTATACAGCAACGACATACTGCTTCTGCTGCCTGTCCAAATTTAGGATTGAACCAGTCAATTTTAAACAGACGTACCATGGCATCCCTCTGAATGTGTGCCTGGCCATGGTAATACCTGCCCAATTCTGACAGTAAACTATTTGGCAGGACCATCTGACCTTCCTCCGAAACCCATATCTCATTAGGGCTTTGAACACATTTTAGTTTGGACCAAAGTCGTTTCTCTTCTTTTACAACATTATTTTGTAGTGTTTTCAACTCTTCTAAAGTATCGATCACCCTCAATGCATCACCCTTGTGACATCAGTTCCCATTTGTCTTTGAACAATATACAGTTCAATGTGCAAAACCTTGCGACTTGATCTGCATATCCATTTCCTAGTGACACGTAATCCTGTGTTTTTAGATGTGCACTGCATTTCACCACAGCAATTTCTTCAGGTAGCTATATTGCATACAGAAACTCTTTTATTCTGTTGCCATTTCTTACTGGTATGCCAGTAGAGGTTAGGAAACCTCTTTGGGACCACAGCTGACAAAAAATCATGGACAATTCCAAATCCATATTGTCTCTCTGTGTAGATGGTAACACTCAATCTTGCAGATACGTGGCACGCTCTAGTAAGAGCTACCAACTCTGCTACTAATGCAGAATATACACCTCGAAGCCAAGAAGCTTCTAAAGTACCTGTAATTGTGCACACATTATATCCTGCTCTCAATGTTCCTGTACCATCTCTGAGACATGAGCCATCAACAAAGACAATTTGGTCATTTTCTTCCAATTGTGTATCTCTGACATCAGGTCTGGGTTTCATGCACAACTCAGTTACCTCAAGACAATCATTCTCAATGTCTTCTTCATTTTTAATTTCAACAGTACCACTTGGAAATAATGTTGCCGGGTTCAGCACTGTACATCTTTTCAATGTTACATTTGGAGCACCTAGAATGCTCGTCTCATACCCTGTCAGTCTGGCACCAGTCAAATACTGTGTTTTTGTCCTTGCCAGTGAGATCTCTACAGAGTGAGGTACCATTACCGTCAGAGGGTATCCCATCACTACTTCCTCACACTGTGAAAGGCTTTGACCAACTGCGGCAACTGCATGCAAACAACCTGGTAAGGCTGCTGCAACTCTGTCCAAGGTAGCTGAAAAATAGGCTACTGGGCAATAAGCACCTCCATGGACCTGTGTCAAGACAGACAACAAGCATCACGGTCATGACAAAGCAATGTGAATGGATTCATGTAATCAGGCATTCCCAACGCTAGAGCCCTGCACAAACTCTCTCTCAACTCAGTGAATGCTTTCATCTGATCCTGATCCAAAGTAATTGGATCTGTAACATTTTTATGTGTCAACTGCCACAACGGTTTGGCAATCTCAGCAAAATTTGGAATCCACTGACAACAATAACCTACCATTCCCAAAAACAGCCTGACTTCTCTCTGTGAAGTCGGGGGACTTCTCTGCAATATCATTGTAATCCTTTCTCTGGAAATTCTTCTTGACCCCTTCTCAATTTGGTGTCCCAGGTATTTCACTGACTCCTGACAATACTGCAATTTCAAAGATGGCACTTTATGTCTGAATTTTCCCAAATGCTTTAACAGGGCAATCGGGTCATACTTACACTCGTCCTTTGTTTTGGATGCAATAAGTAAGTCGTCAATGTACTGCACCAGAGTTGATTGGTATGGCAATTCCAGTGACTCCAAATTCTTTTTTTAAATCTGATTGAATAGAGACAGTGACTCTGTATAACCTTGAGGAAGTCTGCATCAGCTGTATACTATGTCTAGGAATTTGAAACTAAAAAGAAACTGACTATTCTCATGAACAGGCACAGAAAAGAAAGCTTGTGACAAATAAACCACTGTGACCCATTCTGCATTGCATGGAATTTGAAGCAATATTACCGCTGGGTTTGGCACCACAGGACAACACTTGACCACCATGTCATTCACTTTTTTCGCAAGTCTTGCACAATTCATACTTTCCCACATGGTTTCTTCAAGCCCATTATCGATGAATTACATGGACTGCTCAACACTTCTTTCAAAACCCCTTCTTTCAGAAAATCTCCAATTATCTGCGCCACTTTCATCAGAACATCTTGTACCACGTTAAACTGTGGAAGCTGCGGAAACACTACATTCCGCTTCAAAGTGATCTTAATCAGCTCCAATCCCTTTATTAAACCCACTTCTTTTCCTGCCAGGTCCCACACATTTTCCTGCACTGTTCCTTGCAAGTCTGCATGTATTTCTTTCACAGTAAACATCAGGAAAACTCAATCAACGGGTACTCTTCATTAGTGGTTTCATTCTGAGTTTCAGGAGTTTGTTCTTCCTTGTCATCATTATTCTTTTGAACCTCTATTCCAGCAGTTGAACAATTAATCGAACATCTGGTCTTGCACAACAAGTCTCTTCCCAGTAGGGATACTGGACTTGAATCACAGACTACAAACTTATGCAGTCCCTAAAAGTTACCAGTGTCAACCTGTACTGGATCTGTGAATGGATTTATCAACTGTCTATTCGCTACCCCCACAACCTGAACTGTTCTGCTTGAAAGAGGTAAGTTTGGAACTTCTGCACTTCTCACCGTAGAATGTGTAGCTCCTGTGTCCACTAGAAATGAGACCCTATGACTCATCACCTTTCCTCTCTTAAATGGTCCTCTCTGATCTACCTCTAGGGACGCTGCAAGCATGCATGGCTCCTCAGCTGAACTATCACACATCGATTCATCATTTCTCACTCACTATGTAATGGGAATTGGTGCACTGTGTCACTACTTCTGTCTTGTCTCTGACGTGTGACCTGCTGAGTAAGCATCATCTGTTGCTGTTCCATCGGGGCTTGAGGTTTCTGCATTTGCTGTGTAGGTACCATAGGAACCTACTGCTGCATTGGTTGCAACTGTGTCATTTGTGCACGAGGCATTTGCACCTGCTGCATGGGTTGAAAATTCTGCACTTCATTCATGTTATTCTGGAAATTCAGATTAAGTCCTTTCATTATTGGAACTTTTACAGTTTGAAATGTATGGGCATCACCACTTTGCTGAACAACACCATCATCGGACACTCCCACTTCCAGTGGCCTACGTTTCCGCGAAGATGACACAGCATCATCTTTTTCATCCCTTGCACATAATTTGAACCACTACCTTATTCAAATCTGTACCACGATTCATATTAGTTCCACGACCTCTACCTCTCACCTGAGGTTGGAACATAACAGTTCCCTGCTGCTGCGGTATCTGCTGCAGTAAAGCTCCCTGCACTCCTGTTTGAGCTGCCCTAATCTGCATCACCATTGCTTTTTCCTTCAACTTCTTCTGTTTTAACTCAATTTCATCACTCCAGTATTTTGCATACTGCAACACCTCAACAATCGGCTTTGCTTGCCAACAAATCAAATGACTCGTAATCATCTGACCTACTTCAGGTCTCAGTCCTTCCACAAACCTGAACATAAAGTGCAACATGTCTTTCAGCTCAATTGTTTCTTTACCACTGTACTCCTTGAATGCCTTCAACAATCTTTCATAGTATGTTTGTATCGACTCCTTTACTTCCTGCACTGTCCTGTCAATTCTCTGCCAGTCAATATTTTTAGGCGAGATTCTCATCTTCAGGAATTCAATCACCTTATAATAATGTTTCATCACTTCGGGTGACGGTGGACCTGTAACTTTATCTCTTTCCGGTTCACTCGTCAGTCAATCTACTTCTCTCTTATATTCAACCCACAACTCACCTGGCACTACTATCTCCAACAGAGTATTCAGGTCTTCCCACAGACATTTCGAAAGCTTTACAAATCTATCTATCTCTTGATACCATTCAACTAGTTTCTCCTCAGCTTTGGATAATCATTTGTGAATGACAGAATATCACTTCTGTGCCACAGATCATGAACAAACTACCCTCCTGGAATCTCCCTCATTGGTAAAATTTTTACTGGATCCTTTTCTTTCTGAGCACTTTCAGACCCTTCTTGTGAATCTCGTTTCCGTTTGTCCTTCTTCTTCGCCCATCTCCCTTCCCACTTTTCTAACATTCCCCAGATCTGAGCAATCTGCAATAGTTCTCTAAGGTGCGCTTTCATCCTAGCTGATCTCATATGTTCAAAATCGAACCTGAAACTCCTTTTCAAATGCTTCACTTTCTCAAATTTCTATGGCATGCTTCTCTGCCAAATCTGCCAATTTCTGATGTATCTTGCCCACTTCTCTCGGTATTCTTGGACACAGATATCTCAGCTCATCTTCGGTATAGGATTCTAACCTATTCACTCCCATTGATCCCTCAACCAGTTCAGTCATTTCTGTAGCCAGCCTTACGCGATCAATCTCTCTTCACTCTTGGACGTGTTTCGTGGGGTATTCAGACTATCTAACCACTCATTGAACTGCTGTGCTGTCAATCCCTGTAATGAAACATTACTTGCGTTCAGCAATGGCACCTGTTGTACCACTGCACCTGAAGTTTGCAGTGTCAAAAGCTTCAAGCTCTGACTTACACTCAGGCCATTTACGGCATCTGGAAGCGCAACAAGGGGACTAAGGTCCTTTAATGGCCTAGATCCATCAAAGGTATGACCCACAGATGAAACCACCTGCACATGCTCTATCACCCCCCTCCTCACGAGGCTTTGTGACATTTCACCCTATTCTCCTGCAATCGGCTTATTCTGCGCAAATAATGGTACCACTGGACCAACAGTAATTGTCAGCGATATTGCATTTGGTGCTACTCTGACACCAGCATTTTGTGAAAGGGCTACTCCCATACTCTGATTCATTACTGGTGTCACATCTGACTGTTTCCCTGTCATTGGTGTGAACTTCAGTAAACCCTGTGGCTGTGGCTGTGCCTGAGACATCAACCTTGGAGTCAGCTCAGTCTGAACTAGCATCGGCCTCGGAACCACTTGCTCCGTAGGTACCACTAAGTTTGAGGTTGTCTTGAGAATCGGTATCTCTGGATAAATTCTCTGTACCGGTGGTGGGTGCATCTGTGCTTGGACTACCAATGTAGTTACTGCATTAGGAGTACTCTGCACTACCCCTTGTACCTGTCCATTATCTGCTTGCAGTGGTCCCACTGTCCATGACACTTGGGCTGGGGCAGTTGGAGCAGAACTAATACTTGGACCCCCTTCATGCACCGAATATGGTGGAGGCTAGTCTCTCAGCATCTGAGTAATAAGATCCTCGACATCTGAATCTTCCTCTTCCATGTAGGTATTTTTCTTCTTCTTACTCACTGACAAACTCTTATCACTATTGCTAGTTTCCTCTTTCCCTTCTGACTCATCTTCCTCTGTGATAGCAGGAAACAACTTAACATCCTGCAATGTCACCGTTCTCCACCTCTTCTGTTCCCAATCCCATGTTGCCTCTGCTAGAGACTTCTCTACCTTCCTTATTCTTCTCTGGAATTTGATTTCTTGCTGCTGTCTCGCTATGAGCTCCCAAACTGCTAATGCCTCAAACTGCGCTGCTCTCGGAAGAGGCTTTGTCTCATACAGTGTCATCCGCAACTGATCCAAAATTCTCAAATTAAATGTTCCATGCTCTGTAAACGCTAAAGCCCCCTGTTTCTCAGTCAATTTCACTACTGTTTTAACCAAAGACATTGCGCGACACCTCGCTCCTCCATCACAATGTAAGCCAGAGAATTTTCCGGTGGGGTAGGCTACCCCACTGTTGCCTTAATGTATGTATCACCCTTCATGGCACTCCTCAACCCTTTGAAAAACTTCATCCTTCTCTGTTGTTTGTATTCGATTCAATAAGGAGATGACTTTTACCCCCAGGATTCCCTTCACCCGCCTTCTCAACTAATTGTCTCTCACAGACGGCTGCCAATCCGCTCGCAACTCTTCTTACTAACCAGCCTATCCCACCGCGGCTCACTCGGACATCACACTTACACATTGCGGCTGCCAAAGTCTTGCAGCTCGTCCTCCTGATCTCCAACTCACACAGAAACTAATGCAAATTATTGCGAGCACCAACCAAAAAACAATAACCATAAACAAATCTGCTGGTTTACTACAGGAAGGTACACAATCGCTTCACAGACCTTGCGGATTTTCACTGATGGCCCTGTCGCTCATGCAGCTATTTCTCTTTCTCAGTCTTCCACATTCGCAAGCAAACATTGACCCGCAAATTTTACTCTCAACTAATCAATGGGTCTGTCCTGGTACACAGAGGACTTGCCGAATCTCAGTAAAAAATTATTTTACTCTTTTGTTACACACACCGACTTGTTGACCTTGCCCGAGCAACCTACTAAACCAGACAATTCACAACATATAACCAAGTGTCTCCTACCATTGTCGATATACTCTGGAGTCTTAGACCATGCAGGGTCTGTACATCACCAAATACCACATGGACAATTTTTGAGCACAAAGCGCCTCACACATGTGAAGTTTGATGACTTCCCTAGTCTCATACCGCGGAGTACGCACACTCCTACTAAACCTCAACTGGAGTACGCAGACTCCCTACTCCCCTCACATACCTCACAATCCACCTGCGATTTGCATAAGCCTTTGCAAGCGCAATCTACCACTTTCACACTATCACTAAGACGCTGAGAACATACCATACTCTACTTGCAGGATCCAGGATCTGGGAAAGTAATTTCTGGGCTTAAGGGGACATCATTTTTGCTACAATTGCCATTATGAAAAACAACATCCAAATCACAATAACAATGAACAACTAACCCTAATTCAAACTACCACGATAACCATTGGTCACCACATAACTAGTTCTCCAAAGAAACTAACCATCAAGCTGTTATCAAATACTGTTAGCGCGCCTGGTCCTTAATAAGTAAACTTATAAGGGGACGCGTATAGGTCGATGAACCTTTTTATCCTAGCTACAGTGTAACGAGTGTTCATCAATCATCAATACACAAATCAATAAGCATTGAGCAAATATTAATCAGCAGTCAATGTCCTACACCATGACATTCAGTCATGAATAACCACAACTCAATATACACTTTATTCATGTTATTTCTCTATTAGTTTCAATACTAAGTCATAGGTTAATTCAATCTTTATTCAAAGCAATTCCATATTAATTGATTAGAAGGCACCCAAAACATGATCTTATCAAAACTTGCATCAGAGTACATTCTAAAGCAGTAGCATAGGTCAATAACTGAATCAGGAATGAATAAGTCAACATGAATAGCGAAGTTCAGCAATCAGTTTGTCAGTCAATTGTCTTTGCAATTGTCTATGCCATAAGGTAGAGACCTCACCTAACCCAGATTAACATGTGCATGTGGGACTTCATGCGAAAACAATTTAGAACATGAATTTGGAAAAAACATCTTGCTAAAAGAAAACTATTAAACAGCACAGTTGGTGCCTAGAAAGAAAAGGCAAAGAAGTTAATTCAGTCACATTGTCATAGCTACCTATCCACGATTTGGATCAGCAAAGAACTCAGTCTTAGTCCTAAGGTCACCAATTGATCAGCATCTCATCAGGCTCTCATGAGCCCAATGACAGAATCTCAAATCTTTTCGATTTCGTAGTGTCTCTCCAAACATCTGCACCTAACATCTCTATCTAGCAACCCTGAACTCTCCCCTTTTGTCATGTCATTATACCAAAGTCGCCCAGACTATCCCCCAATTCCTAATTGGTCAATTAATCTCATGATTTTGCATTATCCAATAGTCCTTATTATCCTAATCTATGAAGTCTAACATTACACAGTTCTCAAGATGTCGATTGGTTTGCTATACAATGTCCTCATCGTCCGGCTCATCAGTGATCGAAAATGTTGCATCTTCTTCTCCAGTCAGTATATCCATTGTTCAAGTCCTGGGAAAGTACATCCAGTATACTTTACACTGATTTGGATACAACTTTTTCTCCGTCATCTCCTGTTCGTGTTTCACACATAGGATTTTTGCTGAGCAGATTTTATTACACAATAAGCAGTTCATGGTCAGTCCACATAAGTCTTTTTTTTCTTTACATTGCACGTTAATACTCTACTTCTGCACAAGGCCTGGTAAACTAGGCCACAGCTTTGGCTAAGTTAGCTCTACAATATAATGTAAACCAAACGTTGTATATCTCAATATAACATATTATTGCATTTTTCAATATGTTTTTCTATATTTCATACATGTTATTCATTTTATTAGTACATTTGTGAATCATGGTGATCACTCTCCGAGGGCACATTTTCAAACGTGTACTTTTCTTCTACATTAATTACTCAAACTACTTAAACATTCATTTCTAATTATTATACCTGCGGCATCACAACTTATAAAGAGGTTGAACTGGAGTCTGATAATTATCTCAGGACAGAAATTTGGACAGTAAGGATGATTCCAGTGACAACATCAAAACGGTTAAATGGTGCTTGTGTAGCTGTAATTTGAGAGACAGGAAGTTTAATATAGAAGCTTGTAGTACAAAACGTGTGATCCCACTGACAAACCGCATTGACAAACTCGTCAAAGGGTAGAAGGGATACCATGTGGCTAAAAGGGTCACATATACCACAAAAATATGACTGTTCCAATTGGGAAACCTTTTTACGGTTCTGTCACAAAGGATTACCACTATCAGGTTTAATTCCTACTCTCACGCGGCCACACTTAAGTCATTCCAATTTATGGAAATAGGAGCCTCACACACCTAATACTGTCGTGCTTCATCCTTGGTATCTACTCCCTATCCTGGTAGGAACACTGCCACCAGAGCAGACTCAACCACCTGTCACTTCCGAGCAGGACGGAGTTCTTGATAAGTGATTACTGGATAAAAAGACCAGGATCCAGATTCCTAAAAATACCTTGTGGATTACCCCTGGCGTTTTGCCTTTATTAATGGAGAACGCAGGTATTGTTAAAAACAACAAGGGGTGAAATCACAAGAATTATGTTTCTAATCACCTATTCAAGCCGACTTGTTTCTGCCCATTTCTACAAGGCACTATGGGCCTCGGGCATTCATTAGGGCCAAGGATCCCTACCAAACTTAATTAACTAGTTCCACACTTCAATCCACTGTGCAGGGAACCACATGCATAAAGTCCTACCTTAGGCAAGGTTAATGTTTCACAGGGCACCTGTAGAGATATATCACACTAAGGCTCACACCTATCAAAACCATAATTTTATAAGACAACCCACTAAAAGGTATGTGACCACACATGATACTGCACACTTCACTGCAAACTGTAGTGATATGTGACCCATTCATGTAGTAGCCCCTTATAATTTAGAAAAAGCCTATTGTACACAAAAAGGTTACTTACAGAGGACAATTTCCCTACTTACAATCCATTCACTAAGGTCTAGGAATCCAAAATCCATTCTTACCCTAATTTTGAGAGCTTCTTGTTTCCTGGTCCAAGAGACGGGCAACGCCCTTTGTAGTCACACACTAGAAGTAAAACGCAATGTCAGGCAAAAGCTTTACAAACTGCAGCCAACCTAAGGCTAGGTGATATTCCCAGCTGAATGGTCAAACCACTGGTATAGAGAAAACACATTGGAATAGAGAAAACAGCCTGTTTGTGGGAACATGTTGTCGTAACTACCTTTCAATGAGACACAGATCCCCACTCAGGACAGTTCTAAAAAGCGCTAAAAAGTCCAGGGCCCGCCTTGATTCTATTGCAACTCGCATTTTTTATGCAGTCTAATTTTCCACACTACAGAACATCTTAAATGAAGAAGAAAGAAAAAACCCTGTTCTCTTTGCAAAGTTTCCAAGAAGCATAGCCCCAACTATATAAATTAATGTGCCTTGTACTTACTTCATCAAAAGGAGCATTGGTCTGTTTGCACTTATTCCATCCTCTCGCCCTGGCAAACTGATACCCCGACCCCTCTTAGGATCAGAAATTTACAACCAGGCGGGGCTGTAATCATTCGCCTCAGCAGCGCATTGCATACTCCACTCCAGCTGTACCTGGATCTAGCGCGCACCTGAAGGAGGCTGGGTAATGAAGTCCACCTCACCTCTGCAAAGTTACAGGGACCTGGTTCGAAAAAATGACACCAGCAGGATACGTGCTCCCGGGGAGGGAGGAACTGGGATACGTACCCGCTTTTCTGTTTTAAAAGTCTCCAAAATTACTGCATGATGCGGATAATCCCGTAGAAAGCCGGGGAATGTGGTCCGCCTCCCTGGTGCAAAATTTATGTAGGCCTGGCTAGACGTGATACATCGCGAAAGAGGGGTGTACTCCCAGAGGAAGCCAGGACTGTGCTCCGCCTCTTTTTTCTAACGGTAAGACACAGCAAGACGCATGATGCATCAATAGTAATGATACGTGCGATCCCGGGAGAGGCCTGGACGTATAGTCCACCTCGCTATTTCTCAAAAACTATTGGTCATGGTAAGGGGTGGGTGAGGGAGCGTAGCACTTATACTCAAAATTAACATGAAATGTTTATGAACTAATGCATAATAATGCCGCATAGAAAATTTATTAATGAGCTTTTGCTAAAAATGCGCTTGAAATGTGCCCACGGGGAGTGGCCACCAATGTGTACTATGATTAATGAAGCTGACCAATAATGAAATGGTAACACTTTTTATGTATGGTTTTACACTAATAATAAGAGTTATACGTTAAGGTTTTGCTAATAAATCATTGGGCCTTACTTAGCATGAGCCGAGGCCTGGCTGCCCGGTTTTCATATTAAATGTGTTTTTCTAACGTGCAGTGTGCTGGCTTGCTGAAGGACATGTACTCGTATTTTTCCAAAGCTAAAGGATGAGTGTAACCGTAGTAGATCCGTTCTCATGAAATTCGAGTTGCTAGAAGAAACTTTTTCGCTGAATGCAACACTGTAGACTAGTTACAGGTACAAGGTCGCCAGAACTGGTACAGACAATGGACCTACTGACTGAAGATGCGAGAGGACCACAAGAGTATGAAATCATACCGGACATTCTGCCCGCTGGAGACGTCAATCATAAGAACCAATAAACTACGTGAGAACTGTTATGGGGTGACAAAATTTGATACTAACACTGTAAACCCATTGGATGCTGATAGTTGGGTGCCGACCCTAACCAATCAAGAATTAGGGGACTGTACAACAGAAAAGGGATAAAAACCTTTGGCACGAGGAGCCATTAGGAGATGCCATTGCGAACTTTTGTTATGACCCAGAAACTTTGGCACTCTGCATAGAGACTTTGCTGTTTGGTTCTTCAAACCATCCTTGCCTTACCACGCCCGTTATATACTTTTCTTCCTTATGAGGGAAGTGTCCCTTTCTTACCCATCTTGCTGAATTCCCTGGCTGATGGCGAATCAACTGATGTACTGAGGACGAAGATTGAATCTGTATGCTGACCAATTACGGAGGGTAACTATATGATGATGAAATTGTAATTGACTGATTGCCTTTCTTTCTCGGTACCAACTGCTTCTTTTGACAGAGACCATAGTTAGATGTTTTACAAATTAGTGTTACCAAATTGTTTTGCATGAAGCCCAACATGCCAATGCTAATTTGAGGTTAGTTAAGGGGTTCACTCAAATGGACACAAATAGACAAATGACTGGTTCAATGCTTTGTTGAATAATGCTCTAATGATACTCTGCTAAGGTTAACCTATGTTGACGTCGTGATATGTACTAATGTTTGTGATCTTTGCTTTGATAAAATCTTATTCAAGTTGCCATATTATGACAATGCTGATGTGTTTCATAGTTTTAAGACTAACAAACTTGCTAGTAGAATTGTAATCAATAGGAAATAAATATCACAAAATCGTACAAAACAGGTGTGGTTATTCATGACTGAAAGGTCATTGTGGTTTCCGAGTCTTATTGATGACGTTATTGACATATTGATTGACATGTTGATTAGTTATCTCGTCCTAAGGTGTCTTCAATTAGGGTCAAAAGATTCATTGGCCTAAAACGAGTCCCAGGGTGAATAAATTATCCAGAAAGGGACGCGTTAGCAGTTCTAAAGTTAAAAAGACCCGATTGTTAGATGTAGGTACAAAATTACAGACCCCTGTTGCGACTTTTCGTTTTGTTTTTTTCTTGGGAATGTATGCATAGAAACAATCATAATGATATGTGGAGTCCCGGAAGGTGTTGGGACATTAGTACGCCTTGCTATTTCTCAAAACTAAGGGACAAGGTAGGCGGTAACGTCAGAAAGACCAGATTGTCAGTTTTAAGTACAAATTTACAGACCAATGAGGGGAGACTTATCATTTCGTTTTTGTCAAAAAGGAAGAACAGAGAAGAAGAAAAGAACACCTGTTTTCTTGGGCATGTATGCTTGGAAACTATTGAGGCAACTTCCAAATGATACCTAAACTGAGTACTTAATACAGGGTTGGGTTTTGTTTTAGGAAAGCCCATAGGGAGTCAACTGAGAAAATACTTGTCTCTCAATACCTCACACAATAAGGAGCTCCAGCTTCTGTCTCATTTGCAGGTTGATATCTTGTCAAGTTCTTATAGTCCCCCAAACCACCTCATTGTTAGGAGGGCCACGCCATTTCTCCATTTTCAGGATAACCACTGAGTATGTAAATACATTTCATATAAATTAATTCACTTTTATACCAGTATCTTGGAAATCTGGCATAGAACCTATGTTGGACATCCGTGTCTTGTCCTTGGTTTTAATTCACCCACCTCATGCATTCTGTTAATTGGTAGAGTTCATTCTCTGCCATTTAATGATGGCCCTCAAAATTTGGAACAGATGCAACTCTGTAATTGGATTTGCAAGACATCCGGTGGACATGCGTTCAGAACCCTTTCCAGGATGACTGAGCATTGTTACTTAGTAGGTGCCTTCCCTGTACTAAATAATACCGACCTGTTAAGTTACACTAACTCATCAATAGATGGAAAACCAAAGAATCAACGGAAAAGTCTAGTGGCTTGTATGAAACCCAAAACATTTATTTTACTTTTTTTTCAAAGCTAAATATCCATTTTCATCTTGAAATCGTCGCTGCTTTCATTTAAGCCTGCAATCTTGCATATGTTTTTCTTTTCTGACATCATCAGTATGGCTTCAAACTCAATATCGGCCTAACTGGGGAGCATAGCTGTAGGAAGTTGGCTCTGTATGCACTATTTCAAAGTAAGGAATAGTATGCACAGAGTCCAAGGGTTCCCCTTAGAGGTGAGATAGTGGCAAAAAGAGATAATTCTAATGCTCTATTTTGTGGTAGTGTGGTCGAGCAGTAGGCTTATCAAAGGAGTAGTGTTAAGCATTTGTTGTACATACACAAGCAATAAATGAGGAACACACACTCAGAGACAATTCCAGGCCAATAGGTTTTTGTATAGAAAAATATATTTTCTTAGTTTATTTTAAGAACTACAGGTTCAAGATTTACATGTACTACTTCAAATGAAAGGTATTGCAGGTAGGTACTTTAGGAACATTGAATTAGCAAAATAGCATATACAGTTTTCACATAAATGACATATAGCTATTTTAAAACTAGACACTGCAATTTTCAACAGTTCCTGGGGGAGGTAAGTGTTTGTTAGTTTTTGCAGGTAAGTAAACCACCTACGGGGTTCAAGTTTGGGTCCAAGGTAGCCCACCGTTGGGGGTTCAGAGCAACCCCAAAGTTACCCCACCTGCAGCTCAGGGACGGTCAGGTGCAGAGGTCAAAGTGGTGCCTAAAACGCATAGGCTTCAATGGAGAAGGGGGTGCCCCGGTTCCAGTCTGCCAGCAGGTAAGTACCCGCGTCTTCGGAGGGCAGACCAGGGGGGTTTTGTAGGGCACCGGGGGGACACAAGTCCACACAGAAAGTACACCCTCAGCGGCACAGGGGCGGCCGGGTGCAGTGTGCAAACAAGCGTCGGGTTCTCAATATAAATCAATGGGAGACCAAGGGGTCTCTTCAGCGATGCAGGTAGGCAAGGGGGCGGCTCCTCGGGTAGCCACCACCTGGACAAGGGGGAGGGCCACCTTGGGGTTGCTCCTGCACTGGAGGTCAGATCCTTCAGGTCCTGGGGGCTGCCGGTGCAGTGTCCTTACCAGGCATCGGGTTCTTAGAAGCAGGCAGTCGCGGTCAGGGGGAGCCTCGGGATTCCCTCTGCAGGCGTCGCTGTGGGAGCTCAGGGGGGTCAACTCTGGCTACTCACGGTCTCGCAGTCGCCGGGGAGTCCTCCCTGAAGTGATTGTTCTCCACAAGTCGAGCCGGGGGCGTCGGGTGCAGAGTGCCAAGTCTCACGCTTCCGGCGGGAAACGCGTGTTGTTTCAAAGTTGCTTTGTTGCAAAGTTGCAGTCTTTGGTGAACAGAGCCACTGTCCTCGGGAGTTCTTGGTCCTTCTAGATGCAGGGCAGTCCTCTGAGGCTTCAGAGGTCGCTGGTTCCTGTTTAAAGCGTTGCTGGAGCAGTGTCTTTAGAAGTGGGGAGACAGGCCGGTAGAGCTGGGGCCAAAGCAGTTGGTGTCTCCGTCTTCTCTGCAGGGTTTTTCAGCTCAGCAGTCCTCTTCTTCTTAGGTTGCAGGAATCTGAGTTCCTAGGTTCTGGGGAGCCCCTAAATACAGAATTTAGGGGTGTGTTTAGGTCTGGGGGGTTAGTAGCCAATGGCTACTTGCCCTGAGGGTGGCTACACCCTCTTTGTGCCTCCTCCCTGAGGGGAGGGGGGCACATTCCTATCCCTATTGGGGGAATCCTCCATCTGCAAGATGGAGGATTTCTAAAAGTCAGAGTCACCTCAGCTCAGGATGCCTTAGGGGCTGTCATGACTGGCCAGTGACTCCTCCTTGTTTTTCTCATTATCTCCTCCGTCCTTGCCGCCAAAAGTGGGGCCGTGGCCGGAGGGGGGCGGGCAACTCCACTAGCTGGAGTGCCCTGGGGTGCTGTAACAAAGGGGGTGAGCCTTTGAGGCTCACCACCAGGTGTTACAGTTCCTGCAGGGGGAGGTGTGAAGCACCTCCACCCAGTAAAGGCTTTGTTACTAGCCACAGAGTGACAAAGGCACTCTCCCCATGTGGCCAGCAACATGTCTGGAGTGTGGCAGGCTGCTAAAACCAGTCAGCCTACACGGGTAGTCGGTTGAGGTTTCAGGGGGCACCTCTAAGGTGCCCTCTGGGGTGTATGGTACAATAAAATGTACACTGGCATCAGTGTGCATTTATTGTGCTGAGAAGTTTGATACCAAACTTCGCAGTTTTCAGTGTAGCCATTATGGTGCTGTGGAGTTCGTGCATGACAGACTCCCAGACCATAGACTCTTATGGCTACCCTGCACTTACAATGTCTAAGATTTTGCTTAGACACTGTAGAGGCATAGTGCTCATGCACTTATGCCCTCACCTATGGTATAGTGCACCCTGCCTAAGGGCTGTAAGGCCTGCTAGAGTGGTGACTTATCTATACCTGTAGGCAGTGTGAGGTTGGCATGGCACCCTGAGGGGAGTGCCATGTCGACTTAGTCGTTTTATCCCCACTAGCACACACGAGCTGGCAAGCAGTGTGTCTGTGCTGAGTGAGGGGTCCCCAGGGTAGCATAAGACATGCTGCAGCCCTTAGAGACCTTCCCTGGCATCGGGGCCCTTGGTACCAGGGGTACCAGTTACAAGGGACTTACCTGGATGCCAGGGTGTGCCAATTGTGGAACAAAAGTGCAGGTTAAGGAAAGAACACTGGTGCTGGGGCCTGGTTAGCAGGCTTCAGCACACTTTCAAATCAAAACTTAGCATCAGCAAAGGCAAAAAGTCAGGGGGTAACCATGCCAAGGAGGCATTTCCTTACAACAGCCTTGTTTCGACCCTGCACATTTTTTAAAATGATTATTCAACAGTTGCGAGGCTGAAAGGAAGAGCGGTAAATCGGGCCCATAATAACAATAGGGATTCTTTACTTGAAAACCAACAACTCAACCCCATGATCTCCTTCTATGTGTGAGTACTTTTTGTAGCCCTTCTTCTTCATCCAGAAGTTCATTTTTAACATTTGGAGTATTCAAACAAAGGATCCATGAATCTGGCTCAACCAATGTTTTCATTTCAATGTGGCCCTAATCTGAAGGACTTCTTGGTAAAATACAAGACCGATAAGAAAGTTGATACCCTGGACACATTATGGTCCCTCCCAATAGTAAAAGGACATTTCTCATGCAGTTCTTCTTCACTTGTCGATTCACTAGAGATGACGTGGAGATTGACGTAGGACACCATAGTAATTGTAATAGCAGTGGCCTGATGTATCTGATCCATGCATGTGTGGCTTATGCTACATAGGCAGGACTGGGCATAAAATCAACATCAGAATTTCAGAACATCGCAGTACAATCAGGTGCAAACATAACAACATTAAGATGACCTGACATGTCCTTGAACAGAATAACTGTGACAATACTTTATTTCAAACAAATTGATCAATCTAATAATGTATCTAATGGACCTGAAGGACACAGCTCTCTTCACCAAAAGGAACAACATTGGGTTTTTAGGCTAAAAACCCATATTCTGGGCCTAAATGATGACCTTTGTTGGAGCAACCTGATATGAGAGATGCCCCTTTCTCCAGTTTTTTTGCTGTACCTGGACGATCTGTGATGTGGATAAAATGTCATAATTGGTGATATTGAAATATTCCCAAATGCTGCATCTGCACAGCCACCAGTGTTTCTTAACTAGGAATATATGCGACCATATAAATTACCAATCATGTTTTCTATTCTGCATTGCTAGTGACCATAATCATTAGAGTGGCCCTATCCCTTTTAAGATACATAAATCAATGGGTCTCCCTTGTTGAGAACCATTATTCCTTTTTAGTTTGAGCATAGCAGCGCCTTAGCGCTGCTTTTCACTACGTGTAGTTATCTATTTGGGCTTTTAACCCATCTCACGCTCATCACGTTCACTTGTTGGTGAGCTTGCCTTTCAAAAGTCCTTTGTTATCACTGGCAAATGCTTTACGGTTTTCCCTCCTTGGGGCGGTTTGGCATCAGGGCCCTTGGTACCAGGGGTACCAGTTACAAGGGACTTACCTGGATGCCAGGGTGTGCCAATTGTGGAACAAAAGTACAGGTTAAGGAAAGAACACTGGTGCTGGGGCCTGGTTAGCAGGCCTCAGCACACTTTCAAATCAAAACTTAGCATCAGCAAAGGCAAAAAGTCAGGCCCATTGCTTTGACCATCGGCCCTGTTACATGGCTAATTGCACTTTTGCCCATAGGTTTGGCTGCGAGCTAACTTCTTTTTCCTTTTGTCTGTCCCCTCCACGTTAATGCTCATGGTGGCTATCGGCTCACTTATTTGAAACTGTTTTACTTTTAATTTTCAATTTACGTGACAATAAAAGTCCAGATAGGAGCTTACAATGCCAATAGCTCTAACTCAAGCAAATGCCAGACCCATTGCAAATGCTTCCCCCATCTTTCAAAGTTTGGAGCGTTTGATTCCGCCAGACAGCAGATGCGTGTTTTTTTTATACTCACTTCCTCCTCCCTGCCTTCAGTGTTGACATGGCACTGGGCCTCCTCCCACATCCTTGTGGTTTGTGTCAGCCCCCAAGCGGAACCGCTGCCTCAGATTACGAGTGCTGGACCGGCCAAAGGTGTTGTGTTTTTTTATTCCCTTGCCAATCAATACTGTTTTCATAAATTTTGCTGTGACCCCCTCCCCTCTCACCCAGTTCATGTGCTGCTTAGTAAAGGGTCACCTAACGGCTTCAGTTCATCACGCAGAAAAACTTCACACTCCCTCTGCGCAGCTACTAACTCAAAGCAGAGTTTACATAAAAGATGTGACAACATCTACATATGTCGTCTCTCACTCAGTAACACAAATAAAATATACAAGTTGACAGAGAAGCACCCGAGGTGCTTGCTGTGCCTGCCTTGAGGATCTCTTTCACTAGCATGCCACAAGTTTAAACCCCGGGAGTGCCGCCCAGACCTTCATGCTTGTGGTGTTGAGATGATAAATATGTACATATGATTCGGGGGGAGGAGCAACAGTAAGACTTTATTTTTAGGGTTGAGCCTGCGTTGCATGCGCTTGCGCATGCGTATCGCAGCGAGACGCTTTAGAGTTTAGAAAAGGGCTCGGAGCCCTATCGACGTCAAGTCAGTGTTTTTCATTGGTTAGTGGGCTTGCCTATTAAAATATGCTTGCTTTCATTAGTAGAAGGCATGCATACGTCATGCCTTTTCAGGTGGCTAGCCCTCCTGGAGCGCATCGACCAAGTACAGAAAACATGCGAGGCTCGCTGTTTTCTGTCCGGCTCGTGGACTACTTTTTCTCTAATTTACTAGCGCGATTTCGCTTGGCAGAAGTCGAGCGCTTTACATAGTTAAATGCACTTTTTCGGCTTACGTACATAAATGCACTTTTGCCGATAGGTGAAAAGTCCGGTTAGGAGTTTACAACGCTGTCAGCTCAAACATGAGCAAACGCGAGACCCGTTGCATTGCAAATGCTTGTTCTAATTGGATGAGTTGTATCCTACTACTGCTGATGCCATACCCTTGCATTTCAGTGCATGAGACTGTCTGCTTCCTTTCTCCGTGCTCCTTCTCCTTGAGTCCTGTTATTTTTCATATTTTAGTAGCCCTGCTTGTTTCCGCCACCCAGCCCATGCGCACTCACTGCCGATGTATGGACAATCGTCCGTCTCTAATCCACTCCATCAAGGCTTCCCCGTGTGCGTTAGAGCGGTTCCCCTCGTTGAAGCATTTTTTTCTTTTTTTAAAGAACATTAATTCAAAGATGTCTGCTTTACCTATAATTACATTTGGTACACGGTTTCCCTTTCGGCTATTATACTATGCACTGCTTTTGTTCTTCTTTGAAATATTTTCGCAGAAATGTTAATTCTTTCTTACAAATAAATGAGAGATTGTGGTAAAAATCCGCTTAAGGCCTACAGTGTCTCAATATGTCCTCATTTGGCTAGAAAATTCACAGCGAGGCATTGGTGAGAGTCAGTTCTAGGGAAGAGTTGTTTGAGGCAGAAGCCCAGTCTCTTACCCTTGTGAATAATTTGTTCTGCACAAGACTAAGCTTGCTTCTTTGGTTAACACTGAGCTGGAGAACTCTGGTGCTGACCTCATTGTCTGATGATTATTTCTTTAATGATTTTCGACTTAGATCATGTGCCATCTCCATTTCGCGTCCGCTTTTGGCACTTCACCATTTATCAATTTTCTTATTGCCTTTTTTCTTACACTTCGAGTTCTTTATATGGTCATCATCCTTTTGTTCTTGGTACGTTGTTTCCTATATATACATATTATGTAATACTCAAACATCACCAGGGCAAGAGCCTTGCAATGATGTTTCAAGAAGTCTAAGGAGTGGATAGGGAAATTATAATCCAGAAAATAGCATCCTTAGGAATTTACGTCCTTATCCCTGCATAAAATTTTCCTACTGAAGTGCACTTCATTGAAGAATAGCAAGTTGTGTTATTTAAATGCCTGCTTCACTCTTTGAACTGGATGCATTGATGTTGACTTCCAATACTTTTGCTGCTCGAGCTGGAAGCAGAAGGACCAGGGTTGCTTTTGACTGTTACTCCTTCGTAGAGTATAGAGGAGGCAGTGATGCTGCCACATGCCCCTCCTTCCGTTCTTCCATCAGCTGAAAATGTTCGGGTTAGGTATGCTTGCCTTCTTCCACTTTTTTAGGTCAGGGAGACGGTGGCTTTAGCAGTATCCTACAGACCCTCCTTTGATACCTACTACCCATCTCCCCTACAGTGTCCCTCGAACCTGTATCCCTGCCCTCAGTGCTTTAAGATGGTAGTGTGCAGCCAAAAACACATTTGCAGCCCGGTGCACTGATGGCCTGGGACCTCTGCTGCACATCTTGCTGTCTGGTTACGTCTGCTCTCTACTTCTCTTTTCATTGTCTGAGACTACTGTTCGTCTCTTTATCTCATGCAAGTAAGCAATAACAAAAGCTACGTGTCAGTGTTTGCATCTCAAAATATTCACTGTTGATGCAACTCTGCCTATATCTTAAATTGACCAATATGGACCCTTTCCACTATTTCCCCCATCGCCATTAAGTCCTGCTGGTGCTCTTTTCCTGTTAGTCAATTTCAAATCGAATTTGAAAACTCTTTGCCTTGCAGATCATAGCTATTTGTGGAGTTCAATTCACAAACGTAGCCCATGATGCGCCCACCGCCACTTCTTGGCTCCTGAGGTATGCCTCTTTTTCGACCCTAACACTCATTTGTTGTGACCATTTCTCTTTCTGTCACTTGCTTCTAACCTTTACTTCACAATATCCGAGAACCATAATTTCAATATTTCCTCACTTTATAGGCCTTAGGCACGTGGTAGCCATGGCTGCGCCCGGGACTCTGAATCAGACTCCAAACCTGGCTCCTGCAATGCGCTGTAAATTTTTTACTGCAGATTCAAGTTTTTATTCTCCCCTAGCAAATACATCCTACGTCTGCTACTTAGTTTCTGGGGTTTCCTTCCATAGATCAATGTGGAATAGGATGTTGCCTCTGCAGCAGTGGCCTTGTTGCTGTATCTGGCCAGGTCAGTCCCTATGACTTGGAATATCCTTACAACGTATGGCAAGGGGTATTTTATCCCATATATTTTGCATGGCAGTATGATACAGTGCGTCAGTACTATGGACAGTGTAGAGAATTTTTAATGTTTTTAGTAACTGAACAAGAAAAGGAGGCATACTAAAAGAAGGAACACATGGTGGCAACGGTACTGGAGGAGTGTTGGAAAAAGACAAATTTAAGAGATTGGTAGAATAAAGAGGTGATGAAGAGGGTTTTCAAATGTGTATTTTATTCATAGTGACATGTTTAATGAACTACGTATTCTATGTAAGGGATAGAGATTCTTAGAACTTTATTTATAAACGTCCATACGTACAGCACTTGGGCCTTCTTCCTTGCACTGTGGTCCTCCATTATTCAGTGGTAGGTACATGGTATTCTCCCCCTAAGGACTTCATAAAACGAAATATTTCTCTCAACAATGTAAAATGCTTGATGGTCCGGTATATATCTTGAAAATCAATGTAGCTGGAACGTTATATTTATGAATTTCCTGGTAAATGCGGTAGTGCCCATGTGAAAAGAAACTCTCTTTTTATATATCCTTGGTGTCACTAGAGGAAACATTCTTGCATCCTCTCTGGCCTGTAGTGACTCTTTGGACATGGGCCTCGGTATTTATCAGTTTTACAGATGATATAGTTTAGGAGCATGTCATGTTTTTTTGGGTTATGTACAGGCTGTCAGTTCGTCAATGTATTTGTCAACATTTACTGGCTTGGAAGAATACCACTGCAAATTCGGAATGTGAAGGAATGAAATACGGTATGTCCTGCCGATAGTGGAACAACAATTCACAGTGGCAAAGAGGGGTGCTACTGTGTGAGGGTCCTTCTAATTAGTACTCTCCAGTTTGGTACCTGCTCAATAGCTAGGCCACACATGGAGGTGTAAATCACCAGTCTTTATTCCTCAGCCGGTACCTGTGAACTATTCTAAACCAATCTTTCGTACATTCTGTTCTAGTGATAACCTCACACACTGATACTGAGTCCTTGGGGCGCCAGAAAGGTTCCGTTCTAAATCATACAAGACACTGCAGTTCTTAATTTGCAAAAGCAAATAAACGAGTGCCAGGTCAGAAATTCTTTCTCCGTAGCTCACCACCAGTAGTGTTGTGCCATGGTTGCAGTATCCCAGGGGTATCTAGTCTAAATTCCACTGCATGTCTCTTTCTTCCATTATTCTACCCTGTCTCGTTACCCCACTTTTAAAGGTTCTTTTTCACCCTTGCTTTCTCCTTTGTTTTCCCAAAACATACAGCAGTTGGCTCAATTTACACACTGCTCCAAAGATTCTTTGAGCTCCTAAACTATGGATTATTCGTAGCATCCTATTTCTGTTAGTTACTACAGTGTAGATATAGACTACATCAAAGCTTGTCTACCAGGTAATTGCTGCACAGCAGAATTCCAAGTCTTCAGATAGCTAGCGTGACAGATTGTGAGAATTGCATCATATTTGGGGTATGGAAGATCCAGACGGAAAAGGAAAGCTTTCAGTTTTTACATCTTGCCTACAGAAAGCCTTTAGTTTTCAGTTGTCAAAGACCTATTATGGACAGTCCCTTTATTTACGTTGGGTTTTGGGTCATCACATTATTTACAATTCATAGGCTTTGTCATCAGTCTTATTTGCTTGCTTGTTATTCAGTTGCTTCCCTTCCTCTTTGAGTGTTTGCCCCTTCCCTGGAACATGACTTCTTTACCATCCTTTTCATTGGGGGAAAGGCTCACTTTCCGGAGAATGCTTTCTTTTTTTTCTTTCCGCACTCAATGGGTCTTTCTGTAGTTACTTGTTCTCTCCCTTGTCTGCTGCTTCCACCCTCAGATACCTGCCCTCCAGAGCACTCAGTGTTGCTCCCTCCTCCCACTGAGTTCACCTATTGCTTTCCCCAACTCATCTCTATCTGGTTTCTTCTTGCTTTTCTTTTTTTTTTTTTTTAATTTCCCCTCCCAATATCAACCTCCTCTGTTGCTCCCTCTCTGTTCCTATACTCTAATGATCCGCCCCAGTGGTGAATTTCTCCCCCCACTAGCCTGTGCCTTGCTCTAATGTCTCTGCCATCGCAATATTTGTTTACATTAATTTTTTACTTTTTGGGAGGTGGCAGCATCAGCAATTTACAGTATAGCTACTTCTTTAAAAAAAAATGTGCTTATGTGCAGGTTTACAATTTGTTTTTTAATTTGCTCTGCCATAAGTAAAGTCCTCTGTCTTGGAATGGTAAATGAAAGAACAAAAAAATTAGCACCCAAGTCAAGCCATTTGTGCACTTGCGTGTCATGGCTCATACGCATGCAAACGTCATCAAAGTGAGCGGCTGTATCGTCATAATGAGTCATGTACATGTCATCAGGTGTATTTTCCTATTTTGTCGATGCTTCATAAGCACTGGCAAAAAGCATTTCATTTTGGAAATGCAGACCAACAGCATCAAAAAGGACTGGCAGAGCCAATAGGTCTTCATCGGCATTCAGAATGCGAGACATACTGTCGTTTGCCAATGCTGGATTTTGTGCATTGAAGCACTGCTGGTATTGTTTTCAATTCCTGCACTGAGGAGCTTCTTTTCGTAGGCTTCTGTTGCAAGGGAAAAAAACATTTGTGCAGTGGTAAAAAAAAAAAAAACGACATGTTGCCACGTTCTAATATGTATTGTATTGTGAAGGTTCTGTATTTTCTATGTGAAAGACTCTTTTGAAGATGCTTTAATGTAAATTTAATATTTTTGATAATTAGAACTCAGTGGAGAAACTTAAAGAGTGATTGAAAACACAGGAGCATAAATGTCATTTTTTTCATAGGGCAGATATTGTGTGTGGGCAGATTGTCGCATGCCATATCACAGAACGTTTGTTTTCAGCTCCAACCCATCCTCCCTCCAGAATATGACATACTGAGAGAAGAAGAAAAACAACAGATATTAAAAAAAGGAAGGCGGATATGCTACTGGATCTAGTTTCTACATCACAGCATCATAATTTCCTGTGCTGTGTACATCGTTGTTGTTGTGTAAGCGGTTGAAAATGTCTGTATGTGAAATTCTAAGGCACAGGCCTAAGTACCAAACAACAGACTGCTGTGCTAAGGTGGGGTGACGGAGGAGTAAGGATGAGAGAAAGGATGTAGACAGGAAAAAGGTTATACATAAATTAGTTTTTTCTTCCTGGACAGCTGGTGTGTCGGAGCATGCCAGATCCAGGCGCAGAGGAAGTTCCAGATCCAAGAAGTCGTAAGTAAAGCCTTTGTCTTGTATTCTCCTTCATTCATTTTTAGTGTCGAGCCTGCGTTGCATGCGCTTGCGCATGCTTATCGCTGGCGAGACGCTTTAGGTATTAGAAAAGGGCTCGGAGCCCCGTTGACGTCATGTCAGTGTCTTTCATTGGCACGTTGACTTGGCTGTTAGAATCTGCCTGCTTTGATTAGTGGAAGACATGCATATGTCATGCCTTTTCCGGTGATTAGCCCTCCTCGAGCGCAGTGACCAAGTACAGAAAACATGCGAGGATCGCTGTGTCCCATCAGGTTTGTGGACTGCTTTTTCTCTATTTTCGCAGCGCGATCTCGCTGGCCAGAAGTCCAGCGCTTTGCATACTACCGACCTTGTTACACAGTTAATTGCACTTTTGCCTGGTATGTTTATAATTGCACTTTTGCCGATAGGTATTATTACAAGTGAACTGTAGCAGCGCTGTTTTTTTCTTTTAATGCAAGAGAAATCTGGTTGGGAGTTCACAACTGGGAATAGCTGTAACTCCGACAAATGCGAGACCCTAGTGCATTGCAAATGCTTGTTTATAGGTGTCTTCACCCCTAGAAGTCCACTTACGAATATGTTGTAGATAAAGATTATTTTTAGATCCAACCACCTGAATGAATTTGAGTGGTTTACCCGATTTGCATTGTAGGAGGCCTGGAAGCTCACATATTATATACTCAAGATTCTGAACACAATGTTTAAAAACATTCTTAAAAAATTGAGCGCACACTGAAGTAAAACAATATTTTTCCATTCAATATACTACAAGATAAATGTTACTATATTATAAACTATAGCTGTTAGACAATAACTGTCTCATTTAACATGATTTCATTAATTGATTATTGATGTGTGTAGACAGGGCAGTAATCACATCAGTGGTAATCTCAGAAGTGGTAATCCCCTCAGTAGTAATTTCAAAGATAGTAATCCCAGTAGTGGTAACCTCAGCAGTAGTAACCCCTGCAGGGGTAATCTCAGAGGTAGTCATCTCAGTAGTGGTAATATCAGCAGTGGCAATCGCAGAGTTAGTAATCGCAGTAGTGGTAATCTTTGCACTCAACCCTAAAAAAAAAAGCACTGACACCATTTTCTAGTTCTGTTTAGTTGGTTTGATAACTCAAAAGAAAAAACACACAAAGGTGTTTTTGTTTTTTTCCAAAAACAGAATTGAAGCAACACGGGGCAGGATCAACATGGAGGGCACAGGGAAGTGGAACAGAAGCAATGGGTAAAAGAGAAATGTGGGTGGGTGAGAGAGAAACATGGGCTAACAGGCAATAGGGCAGTACGGGGTTGCAGAGGAGAGAAAGGTGCAGGTGGGGGATGGGTTGAGATGAGAAGCAACGGACAAGAGAGCAATGTGTAGCGAGCGGGAGAAAAGCATATGAGCGTGAAAGCAACAGCGGAGGCACTTAAGTGTGAGCACAAAATGGAGGGGTGGAGAGAAGCACACGGATGACTGACAGCAACATGGAGTGCAGGAGAGAAAAGTGCATTTCCTCATGTGCCAATTAACCTATCAATTCTTTGTCACATTTTCTGGATCGTATGCAGAACATTCTTATATTCCATCCTCGACAAGAAACCCAACCTTCACAATCGCATAAAACACATGCCTAAGTGTGCTTGTCCATAGAGTGCTTAAACAAGATGTGAAATGCTATATCCAGGATCTAGGTACTAGTTCATTCACTAGTACTGTCAAGACTAACTATGGAATCATCCTTCTCACTTTGATTCTGAAGTCGCATATTGCAGCTGTGAAAGCTGTTTTGATGCTATTATAGCATGACATGTCACTGGGAGTCAACATTTGAGCATATCACTACTTTCCCTATCCTGCCCCAGTGGTTACCAAAAGATGCATGATGATTGCTTGATGTAAAATGAAATACACACTGCTGCCCCTCCACATACCACAGAAATAGCCGTTTGTCTGGAGCTCTGTTTCCTTGAAGCTACAATCTCCCAAAAATTAAATACAGGAGACCATGTCACAGATTTTCTCAGGTTGTGCTTTAAATGCATTGGATTCCCTCAGACTCCAGAAAACTGCCTCTCATGACACATTCAACAAAGATCTAAAACACCCTCTCTTTGAATAGCATTTCCAACAAGGACATCTTAAACACTATGGCCTTCATTAAGGTTTAGACAAGGTGTTACGACTCTCTAAATGCATGTTCACTATGGTACACGTTGGGCAGTTGGAGATATTAAGAAAGGTATAATTTAGATCCATTATCGATGACATCGGCTAGTTCCATGGTGAAGTCACGAGCACTATGTCCTATCTGCTCCTTTACATAGAAGAATGAACATAATGTATCTATGTGTTCGTTATTAATAATTCCAAAATAGTCGCAATGCATAATCTCACGTTTTCTGTTTTTTTGTTGTTGTTGTACAACAATGCGCGATCAGTAAAATCGCAAGCTTCACAGCTGTGCCTCACTGAATCATGACTTATGGTGAGTTTTCTATCACTGCTTTTTAGGGTCGAGGGCAAAGCTGAAATCTCTCTTTCAGCTTGTATCCACGCCCATGTCACTACCAAGAATTTGGTTGGTTCTTGGGTTAGCCTTTTAAAATGTGCTTGCTTCTATTGGCGAAAGGCAGGCATATATCATGCCTTTTCCGGTGTTTAATCTTCCTTCAGCACACCAACCAACTACTGAAAACAGACAAGGCTCGATGTTTCCCATATGGGTTCTGGACTACTTTAAGGCAAGGGTCGCTCCCCTGGGGCGCAATTTGTATTTAGGCCATTTCTGCCCCCCTTGGGGGCAGAACGGCCTCTTTTTATTAAGCCAATCTACCCCCAAGAGGGGCAGGAACCACTAGACACCAGGGATTTTATTTTGTCAGTTTCACGTGCGGGGAGCGACCCCTTAGGCAAGGGTCGCTTCCCCTTCCACCCCTGACCCCCTGTGGCGTCTGATGACATCAGTGCGCAATTGTGCGCGGACCTCATCAGAGGAGAAATGCAAAAGCATTTCTCCTATGAGCACGTGGAGAGGCCGAAAGAGGCATCAAAGGTAAGGAAAGGCCTTTCCTTTCCTTTGATGTCTCTCTGCAAGCCACTAGACACCAGGGAGTTTTTTTAAAAATTATTATTGAATAAGGGAAGCGCCCCCTTGGGCTGCTCTCCAGGGGGACAATTTATTTTTAGGCCATTTATGCCCACCCTAGGGGCAGATCGGCCTAATAATAATAGGCCGATCTGCCCCCGGGTGGTGGGGGGGTAGAAACACCTAGACACCAGGAATATATTTTTTTAAGTTTACTTTATTTTTTTATATATGGGGAACGACCCCTTAGGCAAGGGTCGCTCCCCTGGGGCGCAAATTGTATTTAGGCCATTTCTGCCCCCCCCTTGGGGGCAGAACAGCCTCTTTTTATTAAGCCAATCTGCCCCCAAGAGGGGCAGGAACCACTAGACACCAGGGATTTTTTTTGTCAGTTTCACATGAGGAGAGCGACCCCTTAGGCAAGGGTTGCTCCCCTGGAGGCACACATTTGTTGTAGGCCATATCTGCCCCCCTTGGGGGCAGATCAGACTATTGTAATTAGGCTGATCTGCCCATGGGTGGGGGGGGGGGGCAGAAAACCCCAGACACCAGGGATTTTTTTTTGTTTATTTTATTTTTTATATGTGGGGAGCAAACTCTTAGGCGAGGGTCATTTCCCTGGGGGCAAATTGTCTGTAGGCCAGTTCTGCCCCCATTGGGGGAAGATCGGGCTGTTTTTTTTTTTTTTAGACCAATCTGCCCCCAAGGGGGGCAGAAACCACTAGCCAACAGGGCTTTTTAATTTTTTTGTGTCAATTTCACGCAAGGGGAGCGACCCCTTAGGCAAGGGTCGTTCCCCTGGGGGAAAATGTATGTAGGCCATTTCTGTCCCTAGGAGCAGATCGGCCTATTTTTATTTTTTTTAAATGCGCAGGTTTGGTAGGTTTCCCTAAGTGCCGGCTGAGCTGGAGGCCAAAATCCACAGCTAGGCACTTTGCAAAAAACAGCTCTGTTTTCGGAGAATGTGATGTGTCCATGTTGTGTTTTGGGGCATTTCCTGTTGCGGGTGCTAGGCCTACCCATGCAAGTGAGGTACCATTTTTATCGGGAGACTTCGGGGAATGCAGGGCGGAAGGAAATTTGTGACTCCTCTCAGATTCCAGAACTTTCTTTCACTGAAATATGAGGAAAAAGTGTTTTTTTGGCCAAATTTTGAAGTTTGTAAAGGATTGTAGGTAACAGAACAAAGTGAGTCCCCCACAAGTCACCCTATCTTGAATTTCCCTAGGTGTCTAGTTTTAAAAAATGCACAGGTTTTGTAGGTTTCCCTAGGTGCCGGCTGAGCTAAAGGCCAAAATCCACAGCTTGGCATTTTGCAAAAAACAGGTCTGTTTTCTTTGGGAAAATGTGATGTGTTCAGGTTGTGTTTTGGGGCATTTCCTGTTGCAGGCGCTAGGCCTACCCACACAAGTGAGGTGCCATTTTTATCGGGAGACTTGGGGGAATGCTGCGTGGAAGGAACTTTGTGGCTCCTCTCTGATTCCCAAACTTTCTGTCACCAAAATGTGAGGAAAAAGTGTTTTTTACCCCAGAGTTTGAGGTTTGGAAAGGATTCTGGGTAACAGAACCTGGTGAGAGCCCCCCAAGTCACCCCCATCTTGGATTCCCCTAGGTGTCTAGGTTTTACAAATGCACAGGTTTGGTAGGTTTCCCTATGTGGCGGCTTAGCTAGAGGCCAAAATCCACAGCTAGGTACTTTGCAAAAAACAACTCTTTTTTCTTTGGGAAAATGTGATGTGTCCAGATTGTGTTTTGGGGCACTCCCTGTCGCGGGCGCTAGGCCTACCCACACAAGTGAGGTACCATTGTTATTGGGGGACTTGGGGGAACGCTGGGTGGAAGGAAATTTGTGGTTCCTCTCAGAGTCCAGAACTTTCTGTCACTGAAATGTGAGGAAAAGGTGTTTTTTTTGGCCAAATTTTGAAGTTTGCAAAGGATTCTGGGTAACAGAACCTGGTGAGAGCCCCACAAGTCACCCCATGAATTTCCCTACATGTCTAGTTTAGAAAAATGCACAGGTTTGGTAGGTTTCCCTAGGTGCCAGCTGAGCTAGAGGCCAAAATCTACAGCTAGGCACTTTGCAAAAAACACGTCAGGTTTCAATGTAAAAATGTGATGTGTCCATGTTGCCTTTCCTGTCGCGAGTATTAGGCCTACCCACACAAGTGAGGTACCATTTTTTGTCGGGAGACTTGGGGGAACACAGACAAAGAATAGCAAAACAAGTGTTATTGCCCATTGTCCTTCTCTACATTTTTTCCTTCCAAATGTAAGTCAGTGTTTAAAAAAGACGTCTATTTGAGAAATGCCCTATAATTCACATGCTAGTATGGGCACCCCGGAATTCAGAGATGTGCAAATACCCATTGCTTCTCAACACCTTATCTTGTGCCCATTTTGGAAATACAAAAGTTTTCTTGTTACCTATTTTTCACTCTTTATGTTTCAGCAAATGAATTTCTGTATACCTGGTATAGAATGAAAACCCATTGCAAGGTGCAGCTCATTAATTGGCTCTGGGTACCTAGGGTTCTTGGTGAACCTACAAGCCCTACATATCCATGCAATCAGAAGAGTCCAGCAGACGTAACGGTATATTGCTTTAAAAAATCTGACATTACAGGAAAAAGTTACAGAGTAAAACGTGGAGATAAATGGCTGTTTTTGTTCACCTCAATTTCAATATTTTTTTATTTCAGCTGTTATTTTCTGTAGAAAACCTTTGTAGGATCTACACAAATTATCCCTTGCTGAATTCAGAATTTTCCCTACTTTTCAGAAATGTTTACCTTTCTGGGATATAGCATTGGTTTCGCACCCATTTCTGTCACTAACAGGAAGGAGGCTCAAAGCTCAAAAAATAGTAAAAATGGGGTATGTCCCAGTAAAATGCCAAAATTGTGTTGAAAAATGGGATTTTCTGATTTAAGTCTGCCTGTTCCTGAAATTTGGGAAGATGGTGATTTTAGCAGCGCAAACCCTTTGTTGATGCCATTTTCAGGTGAAAAAAACAAACTTTTTGCTTTATTTTGGCTAATTTCTTGCTCTCCTTCAGGGGAACCCACAAAGTCTGGGTACATCTAGAATCCCTAGTATGTTGGAAACAAAAGACGAAAATTTGGGATGGGTAGCTTATGTGGACAAAATGTTATGAGGGCCTAAACGCAAACTGCCCAGAACAGCCAAAAAAGGCTTGGCACCTGAGGGGGAAAAGGCATGGCAGTGTTAGCGCGCCTGGTCCTTAGTAAGTAAACTTACAAGGGGACGCATATACACCAATGAACCCTTTTGGATCGCATGGAGTATCCTAGCCATGTGGTGACCAATGTCATCAATATTCAATGTAATCAATCAATAACCACTAAGAGAATAATTAAACATTAGACAATATATCAACATTTCATGAATAACCACAACTCAATTATATGTTTTATCAGTTTTATTTCCCTATTGTTACAACTCTAGTCCATTGGTTAATTCAAACTTTATTCAGTTCACTCAGAATTAATTCATTAATGACCACCAATAACATAATCTAATCAGAACTTGAGAAAACATATGCACGAACACTTCAGCATAAGCCAACAAAGATGAGTATAACAACATTAATAGCAGAGTTCAGCAATCAGTTTGTCAATCATTTGTCACTGTTAGCATCACCTCAAAGAACCCTACCTAACCCAGATTAGCATTACCATGTGGGACTTCATGCGAAAACAATTTAGAACACAAATTTAGAAAACATCTAGCTAAAAGAAAAACTGTTCAAACAGCGCAGTTGGAATCTAGAAAGAAAAGCGCAAAAAGTTAACAGTCACATTGTCATAGCTACCTATCCACAGAATGGATCAGCAACAAAGTCAGTCTTCGTCTTCAGGTCATCAATCGATCAGCAACACATCAGGCTCTCAAGTGCATAAGCCCAATGACAAATTCTCGAATCATGTCTTCTGGCATCAGCATCTCACCCCTCACATCTGAAGTTTTTGCCCTTTGTGTTGACTTTTTATTAAGGTTACCCAGTCCATTCCTCTAATTCCTAATTGGTCAGTCAATCACCAGTTATTACTCTACCCAATAATATTAATTTTGCAAATCTATGAATTCTAATATTACTCTGTTCTCAGTTCATTGATTGGTTCACTGTACGATGTCCTCATCATCCGGCTCATCAGGTATCGAAAATGTTGCATCTTCTTCTCCAGTCAGTGCCTCTATTGTTTGTGACCCGGGAAAGTACATCAAGTCTGTCTTAGACCAAATTTGTTACATGTCTAGTTCTATCATCTCCTGTCCATTGGTACATTGCAGAAAATTCTAGCTAAGCATACTTTATTAACATACGCGGTTAATGGTCAGTTCAACACACCAGCTTCTCTACAGTGTGCTAGTAATTCTAGTTCTGCATGAGGCCTGGTAACTAGGACACAACTTCGGCTAAGTTAACTCTACAATATAATTGAAAACATAAGTCATACATCTTAATATGACATATTACTACATTATTATTACTCTTTTTCACGTTTTTAATCAATTTAGGACAAGTTTGTTTAAACTGGCTGTCACGATCCGTGGGCACATTTTCAATTGTGCATAATAATTTCTCTACATTATATTTTCCTAACAGTTTCTTGTTAATCAAAACCTATAAACATTCATTAATAATTTCTAATTAGCATATCTGCTTCAACAGTGAGAACGAGATGGATGTAAAAGTGAAAGTGTGCAATAGAGGAAGAGAGTGTGGAGTGAAAGGAGAATTTGAGGAAAGAGAGAGAGAATGTGAGTGTGTGTATGTGTGTTCAGCCTGCAAGATCTTAGGTTTATTGACAAAGGAGCATGTGACAACAGCAGTAGGATCTACAGGAAAGACAGCAGAAAGTAGAAGCTTACATTTATCTCAACAGGGCATAACAGAAACATCACTGACAGCTGACACTTTACTGAGAGTGTTGCAAGTGAATTGAGAGACATGAAAGAGAGAGACAGTGAGTGTACTCGCATGGAGCACCACGTGACTGACAGTGGAGGCAGCAGTTGCATATTCACTCATACCTATGCATTCAGCTTTGCGGCTATGCACCTGGCTCAGAGATCTGTGTGTAACCCGCATGCCGTTGATGCCTTAGTTGTACATCCTCTGTGAGTGAGAGAAATGTGCACTGCCGCCGATCTTCATCTATATAGCAGAGGAGGGAAGCTTGTGAATGCCGGATTTGAGAGCGCGACACCTCATGCTGCTGCCATGTTGTACTTTTTCTGAGTGAAAGGAGCTGGCACAGCTGCTCCTATGTTTGTACTCATTCTATCAGGAGGGAAGCTTACTTTCCTCCCGCTTTGATATATCAGTTCTACGAAGAAGTGGAACTGCCATTGCTGTACCCCATCTGCGCGTGCGTGTTCTGTGACAGAGAGAAACATGTAGTGTCAATGAAACCTGGTCTAAATCTTTTTAACATACAAAATCCAAAGTCATCAACCGTTGCCCGATTTAACAAATGATGTGAATAAAAGAATGAGTCCTGAAAACAAGACGTGAGCCTAACCTACCTTTAGTCTTGCCTGTGAGACACTATTTTGAAATTGACTCAATCACTCTTTGAAATTTTGAAACATAGGTATCACCTATACTACTTTCTGTAATGGGTGACTCCTTCAGAATGTTTTAGCCAGCAGCTTTGCCCGTGTTTGGATTTTTTAGAATTTATGTTAGCTTTGAAATCAATATTTTTTCAGTGGTTGAGATCATGGAAATGACCTTCGAGGTCATGATAGGAGCATCCCACTGCTAGTGGGCAAACAATAGCATTCCTCGAAAAACAGGGGGACCTAAAAAGACCTTCAGGGGCAGCATAATGAGAACCTGTCTAGTGGCCATCCCCTGCTTCGCACCAAATGTTAGGCGATTTATGTGTATCAGCAAGACATGACGTACTTGAAGAGAGGTGGCAAAAGGAAAAGAAACATGCCAGTACGATCTTTCCAGCTCCGCCTCGGCTTCAGCCTGGAGTGGCGCCTGCAACCTTCCTTTGACCCACCCTGCCTTGAACAGATACAGCCCGCATTTCAGGAGCAGCATTGTCAAGGTCACCGGTAATGCAATTGAAGCAATTTCACTAAAGTACCATGTTACAAAGACGCCAGGAATAGGAATTTTCTGGCCCTCGATACTTGTTGGTCGATAATTGCGCGGTAATTCCTGTTAATGCATATATATAAGAATTATGAGTTTTGTAATAAATTTCAGAAGGTCAATCCTCTCGACATTTATGAGGGGACGTGCGTGGCATTTACTAGAAAATGAGGACCCGCACCAAAATCTGTATGTTATTTCCTAAAAACTCGTGACGGGAGATAGTTATCGCATTCAGTATTTGCCAGCTGGTAAAGCGGGCCTACATGAGGTTTGTTAGATAGCTGCACATTTAACCCATCAGAAGTCGCTGTTGCACCAACTGCATGCTGTGCTCAGCAGTAACTTAGTACTAATAAACACTTTAGCTTCAAGGGGCAGGGAGGGATATGTGGTGGACTGGGCAATGCACACAAATACATTTGCATTTTACCAAATACCAACAAGGAATTGCTCCTGCTAACGCATCCCTTTATAATAATTTATAACACATTGGTACTCGTTTTAGGCCAATGAATCTTTTGACCCAGTTGAGAGACACCTTAGGACGAGATATCTAGTCAACATAATAATCAGTATGTCAACAATGTCATCAATATTTACTATAACAATGCAGTTCACTTTAGTCAAAGACATTTAATTAAACTCAAGACACACTCATGACCTTTCAGTCATTAATAACCACACCAGTTTACTAGAATCTTATGATGTTTATTCCCTATTGGTTACAATTCTAATAGCAAATGTATTAATCTCAGAAGCAAAACGCTCATTAACATTGTCATAATTTGGCAACTCGAATAAGACTTCATCAAAGCAAGAAACACAATTGTTAGAACATAACACAGCGTCAACATAGAACTACTTCAGCAGAGTGTCTAGAACAACTTCAGCAGAGTGTCATTAATGCGTCGGTTCAATAAAGTATAGATTCAGTCATTGGTCTATTTGCTTCAGTCTATTGAATACCTGTCCTAACCTCAAATTAGCATCGGCATGTTGGGTTTCATGCAAAACAATTTAGAACACCAATTTGGAAAACATCTAACTATGGTCTCTGTCAAAATTAGCAGTTGGTACCTAGAAAGGAAAAGCAAACAGACAATCACAATTTCATTGTCATAGTTACCCTCCACTTGGGGTCAGCACTAAGGTTCAGACTTCATCTTCAGGACATCAGTCGATTCGCCATCAGTCAGGAACTCAGCTCGGGCAGAAAAGGGCAAAAGGGTACTTCCCTCATAAGGAGGTAAAGTGTAAATGGGCAATCTAAGGAAGAGGATGGTTTAAGTAAAACCAGCAAGTCACCAAACAGAGTGGCAAAGTTTTTGGATCAAATCAATAGCATTTCCCTAACCAATCTGGTCACTTCCGTGTGTCAAGGGGTTTTATCCATTTTTCATTGTACATTCCCCTAAAACCTAATTGTACAAGGGGTTGCACTCCACTATCTTTAACCAATTGAATTTGTATTATGTCATTAAATCTCTTCACCCGCATCAGTTCTCAGGCTTTTTTTGGTCCATATGATTGACGTCTTTAGAGGTAGAATGTCCGGTATGGTTTCATCCTTTTGTAATTCTTTGCACATCTTCGGTCAGTAGCTCCATTGTCTGTACCTGTTTGGGCAACCTTGTATTTAATATTAGTCTACACTGTTGCATTCAATTAATACATTTCTACAAGAGCGGTGAACTTCATGAGAACGGATCTACTATAGTTACATTCAGCTTCTAGTTTGAAGAAAACAAGAGTTCATGTCCTTTAGCAAGTCAGCACACTGCACATTAGGAAAAACACATTTAATATGAGAGTCAGGCAGCTAGGCCTCGACACATGCTAACTAAGGCCTAAAGAGATTCATTAGTAAAACTTCAATAACAAAATCATTAATGATTAGTATGAAACCATTTAAATTCAATAATTCATAAACATTAGTTATTTTCCTTAGTCCCCGTATACATTGGCGGCCACTCCCCGTGGGCACATTTCAAGTGCACGTTTTAGCAAAAACATATTAATACAGTATCTATGTGGCATTATTATACATTAGTTCACAAGCATTTCATGTTAATATAGATTATATAAGCTACGCTCTCTCAGTCCCTCCTCTGATGATGCTCGTCATCACATGAACCTCTCCCTTAACCTATCACTTTACGCATTACTCTCATTTCAACATCTTGACCTTTGTGTGAACTTTCCCAAATTTCATTGAACATTTTCTCCCTTTCATTTTCTTCATTTCTTTTACTTCGTTTTGTCAAATTTCTTTTGATTCTTTCATCAATATTGCATGTACACCATAAACCCAATAAACAAATTAGAACAACTAATAGACCCCCTAATATTTTTTGCAAGAACCCCATTCCAAATATTACTAAACCAATTCCCTACTCTAGCAATTCCTTTCCCACTTTCTCCCAAACTCCAGGTTCCTTCAGATCCTTCAAATCTGCACTATCTCTAGTTAGGTTAGTAAGCATACTTCTAATCTTTCCACTGTTGTCAGGAATGAACGCACAGCAATGGTTCTCGTTAAGCATCTTACAGACTCCGCCTCTCTTCACTAAAAGAATGTCTAAAGCAAGCCGGTTTTGACGAGTCATAGCTCTTTCCGCAGCAAGTTCAGTATCCATCCGGAGTATAGCCCCTGTGAAGTTTGTCAGCATGTTATCCACAATATTAGACAACTTTCGAATTTTTATGGAGTTTAAGATAACCCCTACTGAAGGAATTATTGCTCCAAATATGTCACTAACGACAGCAGCCGCTGTCTCTCTTTTTTGTCTAGTATGTTGTAATTCAGACATTTTAGGTATTTGTTTTAAGTCATCAATCTGGTAACTCTTTGGGAAAACTATTCCCAAATAACATGTCCCATCCCATCCCTTAGGGAGACGGTAATAAGCATTAAGTCCACATATATAAGAGACCCCAGGGATCGCTGGATCCTATCCATTTAACATGACTGTCCATTTGCTCTGAAACAAAAACACATGCCTGCATTCACTCGTTCCCACAAATAAAGTGTCATGCTCAGATTTTGGTCTATATATACAAAGCCTACCTACATGTAATGCATCTATAGCTAATTTGCCTCGTGTCTTTATTGCAGTGTAAGCATAATCATTTGCGTATGTGCATTTTTCTAATCCCTTTTCTAACCTTTCTTTCAGTGCTTTGCCTCTATCATTAGTGTGATCTAAAAAGCTTTTCTCTACAGATGTTAGTAAGCAGGTCCGATTGTTGCGATGCGCATAAGCTGTCCCAAATGTTAGTGTCGGCTCAAAGAAACCTCTAACTAGTTTTATACTATGTTCTTTAGCTAACTTGTTCAAAAACTCAGTCACAGGCACAAAGGAAAACACTATGTCTAAATTAGAATAAAAATATTGCACATGTTCCTGGTCATAGAATCTTGTTAGTAACAAACTGCAGCTCATCCCGTAAGTTAGTGGCAAACTATGGCAGGTGACCCCTTCTTTTACGGAGGTAGGGATCTTTGTACACACATAACAATTCCTTGCATCCATTGTGTCAACATACTCATTCAGCAAGCGATAGAAGACATTAGTAGACAGTCCCCCCTTTGAGTTAGTTCCTGCATGTAAGTATTTTGCATCCTGCTCAAATTTCTCCCATGGTGTAAATGTAGCAGTCTCAGGTTTTGAAGCATTGTTAGTCACTTTCTTGTCAATCCATGGCATTCCCACAATCACACCTATAATTATTATTGCACACACAATACCTAAGATAGCACTCAACCAACCACACATCCTACTTTTCTTACTCTTAGTGTGAGCCATGATCTGTAAAGAATCAGATAGCAGAATAATATAAAGCAATCAATCAACTTGAGAATGATATAAAAGCTCTCTTTTTTTTTCTAAAACTCAGTCTCTTTTTCTTTTGCGTGTATTTGTAGTGTTTCACTCACCCCGGGACCCTTTTTGTCAAATCAGGTTAGCAGCTTGTCATAATTGGGTTTTCAGAGTCAAATCAGGTTTTCATTGTTACATCCGGTAATTTATCAGTTTCTTTTCTTAGCTTTTCAGCCTTGAATTTTAATTTCAATTTCAACACAGTCTCTTTCTAAAGCTGAATTCACGTACCGTAGTATTGACCTGGTACCTCTCGATCAAAACAGAAGGCTAAAAATTATTGTTGCCATTCAGATGTCATTGCATATGCCCATTCAGGACCTGCGTACCTTTTGTTTGCAACTCTCTTTCTTTTCAATCTGCGTTAACTCTGCAACTCTCCTTCACTAAGATCCTCCCTTCTGGTTGTATCAACTTCTTCCTCTATAGTGTCACCAGGGACAACCTTTTCCTTTGCAGCTTGTTTCTTTTGCCAGTTATCACCTCTATGAGTTTTCTTCCTGCTTGGCCTTTCAGGATACTGAACAGCACCCTCCTCTTGTGCTATGGTATTCTCTCTTGACAGACCTGCAAGTGGCTCAGGAGGATTTGGTGTACTTTTGCCTCCTTTTGTTCCTTCCCCTCCGTCTTCAAGGTCTGTAACGGGTTCAAGTTCTAACCCGTATCCGTCTACTTCTGGGAGAACCTCTCCTTGTCTTGGTTCTCCGGCTGTCTCTATTGAGATAGGCTCACCGTCACCTCTCCTGAACTCATTTAATGTTAGAGGGACTAAGCCGTCCTCAGTGGGCTCTCCTTCCGTCTCAGTTCCCCTTTGAATACTCTCCTGCCCTGAGACTTCTTTCTCTGGGGTTGTTGTTTCGGATACTTCGAGTTCCTCATCAGTTGGACATGTCACCTTCTTTGTGTGACTGGCATGCATCCAGTTGGGAATACCTGCACATTTCACAGCAGTGGTTGTTGTCAGAATTACTTGATATGGCCCCTTCCAAACCGGCTCCAAACACGACTTCCTCATGTGTTTCTTGACAACCACCCAGTCACCGGCCTTCAGGGTGTGACCTGGATCACTGATCGGTGGCAACGTGTTAGCCTCTACCTGGTGAGAAAAAGAGTGGACCACATCAGCCAGACCCTTGTAGTAGTCCAACACCATATCATCTGTGATATTCACAAGAGCATTTGCAGGTACTGCGGGCAACCTCATAGCTCTGCCCATGAGAATCTCGTGGGGGGATAGTCCTGTCTTCTTATCAGGTGTGATTCTTATTGACATCAGCACTAAGGGCAATGCATCTGGCCATTTGATATTGGTAGCTGCGCACATTTTTGCTATTCTTGATTTCAAAGCACCATTCATCAGTTCCACTAGTCCTGATGCTTCAGGGCGGTAGCTACAGTGCAGCTTCTGCTCAATGTCTAATGCGGCACACAAGAGCTTGATCACCTCATTGTCGAAGTGTCTGCCCCTATCTGATTCTAAAGAGACCGGAAATCCAAACCGTGGTATTAACTCTCTAAGCAACAGCTTTGCTACTGTGAGACTAACATTTCTACGTGTAGGGTATGCTTCAATCTAGTGACTGAAAACACACACAATCACCAACACATACCTCAAGCCACCACACACAGGCATTTCAATGAAATCCATCTGCATCTTGCTAAACGGACCTCCAGCTCTCCCTCTGTGACTCAGAGTCACCACTGTTCCTTTTTCTGTATTCATCTGTTGACAGATGATGCACCTGTGACAGGTAACCTCTGAGGCGTGACTGGGGGTGAGTGTTTGACAATGTTCAGCATTCCGTCCATCACTTGTTGTTTTTGCTTTGTCGCCCTAAGTGGGAAGGGTATGCCCAGACGTGGGACCCGTGCTTCCCATGCCACTGGATTCAAGCTAGCCTGGCTGATGAGGGGTGAAACCCCGAAACCGGTCCCAGGATGCTTGTTTCCGGTCCAGTGAGGACCTGGCTTGGCAGCTCCGTCTGGACTGTTCCCATGAGGAACAGGGTCAAGACTGATTTGCATATGGCTGGGTCCAAACTGGGGTGGCATGGTGAGCAAAAGAACGATGGATTAAACCCAGATCTATGACTGGGGGTGAGTGTTTGACAATGTTCAGCATTCCGTCCATCACTTGTTGTTTTTGCTTTGTCGCCCTAAGTGGGAAGGGTATGCCCAGACGTGGGTCCCGTGCTTCCCATGCCACTGGATTCAAGCTAGCCTGGCTGATGAGGGGTGAAACCCCGAAACCGGTCCCAGGATGCTTGTTTCCGGTCCAGTGAGGACCTGGCTTGGCAGCTCCGTCTGGACTGTTCCCATGAGGAACAGGGTCAAGACTGATTTGCATATGGCTGGGTCCAAACTGGGGTGGCATGGTGAGCAAAAGAACGATGGATTAAACCCAGATCTATGACTGGGGGTGAGTGTTTGACAATGTTCAGCATTCCGTCCATCACTTGTTGTTTTTGCTTTGTCGCCCTAAGTGGGAAGGGTATGCCCAGACGTGGGTCCCGTGCTTCCCATGCCACTGGATTCAAGCTAGCCTGGCTGATGAGGGGTAAAACCCCGAAACCGGTCCCAGGATGTTTGTTTCCGGTCCAGTGAGGACCTGGCTTGGCAGCTCCGTCTGGACTGTTCCCATGAGGAACAGGGTCAAGACTGATTTGCATATGGCTGGGTCCAAACTGGGGTGGCATGGTGAGCAAAAGAACGATGGATTAAACCCAGATCTATGACTGGGGGTGAGTGTTTGACAATGTTCAGCATTCCGTCCATCACTTGTTGTTTTTGCTTTGTCGCCCTAAGTGGGAAGGGTATGCCCAGACGTGGGTCCCGTGCTTCCCATGCCACTGGATTCAAGCTAGCCTGGCTGATGAGGGGTGAAACCCCGAAACCGGTCCCAGGATGCTTGTTTCCGGTCCAGTGAGGACCTGGCTTGGCAGCTCCGTCTGGACTGTTCCCATGAGGAACAGGGTCAAGACTGATTTGCATATGGCTGGGTCCAAACTGGGGTGGCATGGTGAGCAAAAGAACGATGGATTAAACCCAGATCTATGACTGGGGGTGAGTGTTTGACAATGTTCAGCATTCCGTCCATCACTTGTTTTTGCTTTGTCGCCCTAAGTGGGAAGGGTATGCCCAGACGTGGGTCCCGTGCTTCCCATGCCACTGGATTCAAGCTAGCCTGGCTGATGAGGGGTGAAACCCCGAAACCGGTCCCAGGATGCTTGTTTCCGGTCCAGTGAGGACCTGGCTTGGCAGCTCCGTCTGGACTGTTCCCATGAGGAACAGGGTCAAGACTGATTTGCATATGGCTGGGTCCAAACTGGGGTGGCATGGTGAGCAAAAGAACGATGGATTAAACCCAGATCTATGACTGGGGGTGAGTGTTTGACAATGTTCAGCATTCCGTCCATCACTTGTTGTTTTAACCTCTGAGGCGTGTCTGAATTTTGGATTAAACCAATCAATTTTGAATAATCTGATCATTGCATCTCATCCAAGGTGTGCCTGACCATGGTAAAGCCTCGCAAATTGTGACAAAAGACTGTTTGGCAAAACCAACTTCCCCTCCTCTGAGACGTACAAGTCGTCAGCTCTTTGTACACATTGCATCCTCTGTCAGGAGCGTTTTTCCTCTCTGCTAGCACAGCCCTGCAGTGATTTTACCTCATCTAATGTATCAACTACACTTAATGCAAAGTTCAAACATGTTTCATTTTCAGTTTCTGGTAACAATTCCCACTGATCCTTGAACGATATACAGTTCAATGCGCAAAACCTTGCGACTTGATCTGCATAGCCGTTTCCTATTGACACAAAGTCTTGTGACTTAACATGAGCATTGCATTTCACCACTGCAATTTCAAGAGGTAACTGAATCGCATACAACAAATCCTTAATCTTTTTGCCATTTTTCACTGGTGAGCCAGAAGAGGTCATGAAACCCCTCTGTGACCACAATTGGCCAAAATCATGTACAATTCCAAATCCGTATCTGCTGTGAGTATAGATAGTGACTTTTAGGTTTTCAGCAGCGTGGCATGCCTTGGTAAGGGCAATTACTTCAGCCACTTGTGCAGAGTATACTCTTTCGAGCCAGGAAGTTTCTAGAATACCGGTGATTGTACACACGGCATAACCAGCTCTCAGTATTCCAACTGAGTCTCTCAAGCATGATCCATCAACAAACATAATGTAATCATTTTCCTCTAACTGTGTATCTTTGATGTCAGGTCTGGGTTTGGTGTATAGTTCTGTTACCTCAAGACAATCGTGTTCTACTTCCTCTGTATTACTAATCTCAGCATTTTCAACAGGAAGTAGAGTTGTCGGGTTTAATACCGTACATCTCTTCAAAGAAACGTTGGGAGACCCCAGTATAACGGTCTCATATCTAGTCAGCCTAGCGTTTGTCATATGCTGAGTCTTAGTTCGGGTTAACAGAATTTCAACTGAATGTGGAACCATTACCGTTAGGGGATGTCCTATCACTATGCCTTCACACTATGTGAGGCTCTGAACAACTGCTGCAAATGCGCGCAAACAACCCAGTAAGGCTGCTGCGACTGGGTCCAAAGAAGCTGAAAAATATGCTACAGGGCGGTTTGCACCTCCATGGACCTGTGTTAAGACAGACAAAGAACAAGCATCACGTTCATGACAAAACAGTAGGAAAGGCTTTGTGTAATCAGGCATACCTAAAGCTGGTGTCCTGCACATACATTCCCTCAACTCCATGAATTCCTCGAGCTGTCACGGTTTCGGGCAACAGTGAAATATACATTGATGAAAAGAGCCCACGTGCATGATTTCTTGTGTATGTTACAACATCATAGAAATATCTGCCTTTTAATCTGCCAAAACTGCTCTTTCAGTGTGTGTATGTCTATATTGTTATCAAACCCACTCAAAATAGAAAAGGGTTTAGCAGAGCTTTTAGGGATTGAGACTGGTGTATCATCATCCAGTTTGGGAAGAGCACAAGCCTTTTGAGTTGAACTAAGGAATCCCACAGTCTTTACTGATCTCTTTGATACAGGTTCTATCCTGCTGACTTGAAAGCACTGAGGGACTGGTAGATCCTTACACGAGTCAGCACAGCACTTAGGAATTGAGACTGATGTACTATCATCCAATTTGGGAGGGGCACAAGCCATTTGAGTTGAACTAAGGAATCCCACCGTTTTTACTGATCCCTTAGATACAGGGTCTAGCCTGCTGACTTGAAAGCTCTGAGGGACTGAAAGGTCTTTATAAGAGTCAGCACTGCACTTTGAATTCTGAGGAACTGGCCTAGATGGGCTGAAGCACTCAACAGAAAACAAGGGAATCCATAGTGTGGCTTCTTGAACAGTGTCAGGGTTCTTTGTTTTGACCGAGTCCTGGAAGTGAATTAGGGATGCACTAGCATGAGGCAAGGAATTAACCAGGGTTTCTTGAGAGTACATGTCTTGTGCAGAAGTAGCAAATGCACTTTCACTGTTAGGAACATTCTCCCCTGTTTGAGGTAATAGAACCTCCAAAAACTCATTATTACTTTGTAATACTTCTACAGACAGGGATTGGGGGTCATAATCACATATATTATAATAGTTGAACATTGATGAATCAGCAAGCCATGCAATGTAGTACTGCATTTGCAATCTTTGATTTTCTTTAACAAGTCTTTCCTTTAAACTAAGGCCTTTTTTAGAGGTCTTCAGAGAAAGTCTAGGTTTAGAAAGGGGTGTCTTAACATGACAGGAAAGCATTTTAGGTCTGTGTATGCCTTTCCTGCCTGGGGAGCTTGAAATGTTTGGGTCGTGCATTCTGTCACGTTTCGGGCAGGTCTGATCAGGACTCTGGTTGGGACACCCCTTGAGGTCACCGAATATCCTAAAGAGGTAGAATACTGGGGAAGAAGAGCAGCTAAAGGCATACACAGAAAGGACAGCTATGAACAGGCACAGGAAAGTAAAAGCAGAGCAGCCCTTGTGTGAACAAACAGGAAACAGATTACTAATGGACAAACATGCTGGGGTTGTACACAGAGTAAGACGCAGAACCTCCCACAGTGACAGGGAATTTCAATGCCTCTGTGCAGTTTGCTCTTACAGATAGTCACCCTGCCAGACCCATAGAAAGGAGGCAGCAGAAGTGATTCTGTCTCTGGACCCTAGAGTACAAACAAGTAAAGAACTTACATACACAGGACACGCTCTTTTGGGTCCAGCTGGAAACACAGTGGCGATTCCTGAGAAACAGTGTGTCACTGTTAGGCACGAAAGACAACGTATAACACTAGACAAGGATGGGGGCTAGAATTGCCTCCTGGAAACCAGGAGCCAACCCCAGTACAAAGGAGGACACTTATACACTGGTGAAGACTGATAGAACACTTACCAGACACAAAGAACCAAGGAGAAACAGAAACAGAAGGGAACAAACAAAGAAGCAGAGGCAAGAACTGGGAACAGGCTCAGGCTGAAGTAAAGGCAGGACTAGGACTTGAAAACAGGGTGCAAACTTCTGGCTGGAACAAACAGAGATAGGACTGGGAAACTGACAGCAGGCTCTGGCTGGAACAGGCAAGGACAGGACTGGAATACAGGGAGTAGGAATGAGTAGTAAACAGGACTGGGAAACAGAGAGCAGGTTCAGGCTGAAACAAGGCAGGACCAGGGCAGAGAAACAGGGAGCAGGCTCTGGAAGAAACAAACAGGTACAAGGCTAAGAGATAGGTAGCAGACTCTGTCTGGAACAATCAGGAGCAGGGCAGAGAAACAGGAAACAGGATCAAGCTGGAACAGAACAGGAACAAAACTGGAACACCATCCAACAAAGGGTCTGTAACACAAAGGAATCAAACTCCAATGCACGACGGGGATCTTGAGGAAATGGCTGCTTATAAGCAGTTCCAAGCTGGGCTGCACAGGAGAGGTCTCAGGTATGTGTAATTTCAGACAGTTGCAAGTCCTGGAGGAGAGGATCCGGGGAAAAGGAGCAACTGGACTTCTCCCATAGAAAACAATGGGAAACAGAATCCAGGTTTTCCTGACTACCAGGCTGTGCATTATGGGAGTTGCAGTCCCAGGAAGCAACTGTAGTACTACACAAGTATACCATGGCCAAAAGAGGAACAAACAGGAGACAGCAAGGGACTCTAGTGTTCAAGGTGATTCCCAAGCTTCTGACAGTCCCCTTACAGCGCCCCCTAGAAATGGGACGACAGAGTCGTAACACGAGCTCCTCCTCTGACAAAATTATGGTGTTCGGGTCATCCTTAACTTCCTTGCCTGTCAGTTTCACTAATGGTTTAGAGATAATCGGGAAGTTGGGAATCCACTGACGACAGTACCCCTCCATTCCCAAAAACATCCTAACATCTCTCTTTGTTGTCGGAGGATTCATCTGCAGTATGGCTGTCACCCTTTCTTTTGATATCCTTCTGGACCCCTTCTCAATCAAGTGCCCTAAGTACTTCACCTCTTTCTGACAGTACTGCAGCTTCTTTGGGGACACTTTATGTCCGTTCTTTCCCAAATGGTTCAGTAAGGCAATTGTGTCATATCTACAGTCGTCTTTTGTTCTGGACGCAATTAGTAAATCATCAATGTACTGTACCAGAGTCGAACTGAAAGGCAGTTCCAGTGACTCCAAATCCTTCTTCAATATCTGATTGAAGATGGAAGGTGACTCAGAAAACCCTTGAGGAATTCTGCACCAACTATACACCTTGTCCAGGAATTTGAAACTGAAGAGAAATTGGCTGTCCTCATGAAGAGGCACCGAAAAGAATGCTTGAGACAAGTCCACAACTGTGAACCACTCTGCATTACATGGAACCTGAAACATGATCACTGCTGGATTTGGCACTATGGGGCAACATTTTATCACCATCTCGTTTATTTTTCTCAAATCCTGAACAATTTGTACCTTCCCACAAGGCTTTTTCAGACCCATTATTGGTGAACTACATGGGCTGCTCAATACCTCCTTTAGAACTCCTTGTTTTACAAAGTCCGCAATTATCTGTGATACCTGAATAAGGACATCTTGTGCCATGTGGTACTGCGGCACCTGGGGAAACACGGCATTCGGCTTTACCTGTACTTTAACCAGTTCTACTCCTTTTATCAGTCCCACTTCTTTTCCTGTCATGTCTCATACCTTCTCTGTCAGAGTTCCCTGCAATTCGGCTGGCAAGTCAGTCACTGTAAGTATCGGGAATAAGGTTATCAAAGGATATTCCTCATTTGCGGTCTCCGTTTCTAATTCTATAAGCGGATCATCGTCCCCTTCATCATCACTGTTTGTCTGCACCTCAATTCCTTCATTGGAACAGGTAATTGATCACCTCGTCTTGCACAGTAAGTCTCTTTTCAATAGGGATAGGGGACTCGAAACACAGACTACAAATTTATGTAACCCCTGGAAGTTACCAATCTCAACTTGACCCGGATCTGTAATCGGATTTGTCAGGTACTGGTTTGCCACTCCTACCACCCTTATGGTACGCCCCGAAAGTGGCAATTTTGGAACCTCTGCACTTCTGACTGTAGAGCGTGTAGCTCCTGTGTCGACTAGGAATGAAACCTTGTGACCCATCACTCTACCCTCTACATAGGGACCCCTCTGGTCTACTTCTAGGGACGCTGCAAGCCTGCACTCCTCACTGTCTGAACTATCATCCGACCATTCATTGTTTATTCCATCCTCACCACGCAATGGGAACTGTTGTACTGTGTTATTTTGACTCATCATTTGGCCTGTGACCTGCTGAGGAAGCATCACCTGTTGCTGTCCCATTGGAGCTAATGGTAATTGCATTTGCTGTCTAGGTACCATGGGAACCTGCTGTTGTACCTGCTGCATTTGTGCTGGTTGAACATGCGGCATTTGCATTTGCTGCATGGGTTGTAACCCTGCATCTGAACCATGTTATTCTGTAAGTTTTGATTCTGGCCCCTCAATTTTGGACCCCGCACATTTTGAAATGTACCGGCATCACTGCTTTGTTGAACAACACCATCCTGCACCACATTTGGGCATTCCCACATCCATTGCCCCACGCCCCGCACGTGTGACATGGTGACATCTTTTTCATCCCCTGCGTATCATTTTGAACCACATCTGTATTCAAATCTGGACCGCGATTCACAAAACCCCGAGCCCTCTCGGTTGGGTCTGAAACATGCCATTCCCTTGCGGTTGCTGTTGTACCATCTGCTGAATTCCATTTCCCTGCATTCCTGCCTGCGATGCCTTAATCTGCATCACCATCACTTTCTCCTTCATTTTCTCTGCTTCAACTCAATCTCGTCACTACAGTATTTCGCATACTGCAACACCTCATCAAGCGGCTTTGCCTGCCAACAGATCAAATGATTCTTAATCATCTGGCTAACCTCTGGTCTCAATCCTTCAACAAATCTGAAAACAAGATGGTTCATGTCTTTCGGCTCAATAGTCTCAGTGCCACTGTAATGCTTGAACGCTTTCAACAGCCTCTCATAATAAGCATGGATCGACTCTTTGACCTCCTGTGAGGTCCAGTCTATTTTCTGCCAATCGGTCACTTTCGGCGACACTTTCTGCTTCAAAAACTCAATCACTTTATGATAGTACTTCATCACCTCCTTGGATGGTGCTCTGGTTACCTTATCCCTTGCCGGTTCTTGTGTCGGCCAATCCACACCTCTCTTGCACTCAAGCCATAAGTCAGGTGGCACAATAATCTCAAACAGGGTATTCACGTGTTCCCAGAGATACTTCGCAAGTTTCACAAACCTGTTTGTCTGCTGGTACCATTTTATCGGCTTCTCCCTCAACCTGGGATAGTCATTTGTGAATGACAAAATATCTCCTCTAGACCACGGTACATGGACTAGTACCCCTCCAGCTGTTTCTCTCATTGGTAAAATTTTTACTGTCCCCGTGTCCGGTGAAGCTTTAGCCTGACTTGATTCCGGACTATCACTTTTCTCCTTATCTCTCTTCTTGGCCCATCTGCCTTCCCACTTCTCTAAAGCTCCCCAGATTTGTGTGCTTTGCAGTATCTCTTTAAGATGCGCTTTTATTCCAGCCGACCTCATGTGATCAAAATCTTTAGAGTCAAAGTCTAGCCTGTAGCTTCTTTTCAAATGTTTAGTATTCTCAATATCAATATTGTATTTGTCTGCCAGGTTCGCCAACCTCTGATACACCTTGCCCACTTCCTTAGTGATTTTGGGGCATAGATACCTCAATTCTGCTTCTGTGTATGATTCTAATCTGTTCACCCCTATTGTCCCTTCCACTAGTTCCGCAGCTTCTACACCCAGTCTTACAAAGTTTAAGTAGTCATCTTTCTCTGATCTCTCTGCGGTCACTGTAGCAGGTTGTGAAGCTTTGTTATTTCCAAACCACTCATTTAGTTGTTGCACGGAAAAACCTTGCAACAAGATGTTTCCTGACTGCATCAATGGTGTCTGTAACATATCTGCACTCATTGTCTGTGGGGCTAACACATTTGACCCTACTTGTCTCATTGCCTCCAAAGGAGCCCCAACCGGACTAAGATCTAACAGAGATCTGAGATTTTCGGCTGTTTGTGCTCTTGGCGACATTGATCGTTCCTGTGAACCCTCCCTTCATTATTTCCTGGGTCCCCACCCCCTGATCACATGTGCCAGGTTTACCCTGCACATAAAGAGGTACAGGTGGACCAACAGTAATTGGTAATGATATGGCAGCTGGTGTCTGACCTGGTCCCAAACCTCGCAGCTCCCAAAGCTTGACTCACTGTAGCTGGTGCAGGTACTAACAGAGGTCCTGCTGCCAGACTATAACCTGGAATCAGCTGTTGCTGTGGCTGGGGCAGCAATTGCGGAGTTGGCTCAATCTGCAGTAACTTTGATTTTGTATATATCGGATCGGGCGGCACCATCAGACTCGTAGTTGTCTCTAGTACTGGGACATCTGGATAAATCCTCTGTATCTGTGGCGGAGGTTGCAACTGTATCTGCATGTCTGGCGCAGTGGGTACACTGACACCATTCTGTACCAAACCTGCATCACTAGTCTGCACTGTACTTGCAACTTCCTTACTCTGTGTCCGGTTCCCAGGACCCGCACTAGTGCTTGGGCAGTGTCATTTATTGCATAAGGTGGCGGGCGATCATGCAACAACTGATTAAGAAACTCTTCATTGTCTGAATCATCTTCATCTATCCAGGACCTCTTAGTCTCTTTTGGCTTACTAGAACCCTTATCTGTCTTACAGGTGGCTTTCTTTCCCTGTGTCTCGTCTTCTTGTGTTATTGCTGGAAACAATTTGAGTCCGTCGACTATCCCCCTTCTCCACATTCTACTCTAATTGTCCCATCTAGCCGCGGCTAAAGTCTTCTCTGCCCTTTTCATTCTCCTCTCAGATTTCTGCTGTCTTTGTCATATGGCCATTAAGTTCCAGACTGCTAATGCCTCATACTGAGCTGGCCTTGGAGGTGGTTTCTGTACACTAAACATCCACCTCAAATTTTCTAAAATTATCCGGAAAAGCTAAACATCCCTCTTTCTCAGTCAAATTTCGCCACTGTTTCATCCAAAGATATGGAGCGACTCCCTTTTCCTCCATTACTATATAAGCTAGAGTACCCCCAGTCGGTGTCGGCTCCCCTTCACTCGCCATAATATATGCATCTCCTTTCAGAGCGCTCTTTAAAGCTTTGAAGAAATTCATTTTTACGTCTTCTTTTGTTTAGGATCTAATCAGGAAATGACTTTAATTCCCAGAACACTCTTCACCCACCTTTCTCAACCTATTGTCTTTTAACAGATGGCTGCCAATCCGTGCATGACCCCTCTCGGCAACTGACCTATCCCAGCGCGGCACTACTGATGTCGCACTCACACACTGCAGCTGACAAAGTCTTGCGGCTTGTCTTCCTCACTCTGGATTCACACCAAACTAATGCAGTATATTGCGAGTACCTTTAACAACAACAACAACCCAAATTTGCCGGTTTACTACAGGAAGGTAATGCATTCGCTTCAGAACTTTACAGAGATTTCACTTGAAGCCTCGGCCGCTACTCTCTCCTTCTCAGCTCCCGCACCCACAAGCAGAATTTGACCCACAAATCCTATTCTCAACTTGTCAACTGTTCGTCCTAGTGCACTATAGAACTTGCCAAATCTCCATCGAAGGTTTCACGCATACAATTTTGACTCAAACTCGACTTGTCAACCACGCCCGATTGACCTATTAAACCGTACAAATTACAACATAAACCCAAGTGTCTCCTACACTTTTCAATATACTCTGGAGTCTTAGACCACGATGGGTCCGTACATCATCAACCAGCCACATGGATCATTTTGAGCACAAAGCGCCACACTCATATGAAGTACGCCAACTTCCCTAGTCTCAAATGTGGAGTACGCCCACTCCTACTAAAACAACATTACCTGGCCTAAACACACAACTTCACAAAACACCTGCAATATGCATAAGCTGAGCAAGCGCAAATTCTACACCACTCATACTAAAATGCCGAAAACATACCCACCTCATTTAGACAGGCTCTGAGTTTCCGGGAAAGTCATGAAGAATTTAGAAACACATCATACCTCCAATTTGCATTATCTCAGAAAACAAAATTGAACAATGATTCTCCGTCCTAGGGCCCCAAAGGGCCAAACCGTCGCTCTGCTACCAGAACTGCTAACGCGTCCCTTTATAATAATTTCTTACACATTGGGACTCGTTTTAGACCAATTAATCTTTTGACCCAGTTGAGCGACACCTTAGGACGAGATAGCTAGTCAACATAATAATCAATACGTCAATAATGTCATCAATATTTACTATAACAATGCAGTTCACTTTAGTCAAAGACATTTAATTAAACTCAAGACACACTCATGACCTTTCAGTCATGAATAACCACACCAGTTTACTAGAATCCTATGATGTTTATTCCCTATTGGTTACAATTGTAATAGCAAATGTATTAATCTCAGAAGCAAAACGCTCATTAACATTGTCATAATTTGGCAACTCGAATAAGACTTCATCAAAGCAAGAAACGCAATTGTTAGAACATAACACAGCGTCAACATAGAATTACTTCAACAGAGTGTCTAGAACAACTTCAGCAGAGTGTCAATAATGCGTCGGTTCAACAAAGTATAGATTCAGTCATTTGTCTATTTGCGTCAGTCTATTGAATACCTGTCCTAAACTCAAATTAGCATTGGCATGTTGGGTTTCATGCAAAACAATTTAGAAGACCAATTTGGAAAACATCTAACTATGGTCTCTGTCAAAATTAGCAGTTGGTACCTAGAAAGGAAAAGCAAACAGACAATCACAATTTCATTGTCATAGTTACCCTCCACTTGGGGTCAGCACTCAGGTTCAGTCTTCGTCTTCAGGACATCAGTCTATTCGCCATCAGTCAGGAACTCAGCTCAGGCAGAAAAGGGCAAATGGTTGCTTCCCTCATAAGGAGGTAAAGTGAAAATGGGCAATCTAAGGAAGAGGATGGTTTAAGTAAAACCAGCAAGTCACCAAACAGAGTGACAAAGTTTCTGGATCAAATCAATAGCATTTCCCTAACCAATCTGGTCACTTCCGTGTGTCAAGTGATTTTATCTCTTTGTCATTGTACATTCCCCTAAAACCTAACTGGACAATGCGTTGCACCCCACTATCTTTAACCAATTGAATTAGCATTATGTCATTAAATCTCTTCACCCGCATCAGTTCTCAGGCTTTTATTGGTCCATATGATTGACGTCTTTAGAGGTAGAATGTCCGGTATGATTTCATCCTTTTGTAATTCTTTGCACATCTTCGGTCAGTAGCTCCATTGTCTGTACCTGTTTGGGCGACCTTGTATTTAATATTAGTCTACACTGTTGCATTCAATTAATACATTTCTACAAGAGCAGTGAACTTCATGAGAACGGATCTACTATAGTTACATTCAGCTTCTAGTTTGAAGAAAACAAGAGTTCATGTCCTTTAGCAAGTCAGCACACTGCACGTTAGGAAAAACACATTTAATATGAGAGTCAGGCAGCTAGGCCTCGACTCATGCTAACTAAGGCCTAAAGAGATTCATTAGTAAAACTTTAATAACAAAATCATTAATGATTAGTATGAAACCATTTAAATTCAATAATTCATAAACATTAGTTATTTTTTTAGTCCCCGTATATTTTGGCGGCCACTCCCCGTGGGCACATTTCAAGTGCACGTTTTAGCAAAAACATATTAATACAGTTTCAATGTGGCATTATTATACATTAGTTCACAAGCATTTCATGTTAATATAGATTATATAAGATACGCTCTCTCAGTATCGCTGTTGCACCAACTGCATGCTGTGCTCAGCAGTAACTTAGTACTAATAAACACTTTAGCTTCAAGGGGCAAGGAGGGATACGTGGTGGACTGGGCAATGCACACGAATACATTTGCATGTTACCAAACACCAACAAGGAATTGCTCCCAATGCGCAAAATACACACCACTGAGGACTGAACAGTTTCTGCAAGACTCTAGTCACCGTGGGTTTAGTTGGATTATACGGTAAAATAGCTCAGTGCGATATCGCTCATCTGGTCAAAAATCTATGTGCTCGGAAATGTTAGTTCTTAGATTATAACCACATTAAGATGCCCCAGCCTCCAGTGGCGACCGGCAGCTTTAGGAGGGAGGGGGGCGGGCGGGACACACACACACACACACACACTCATTCTTTCACACACAGACACGCACACACGCAAATCCATTAACAACACTCATACCATTCCAACATGCACGCACGCACCAAACATTCATGTTAAAAGATCGCACATACTTATTCTTTCACACACACACACGCATGCACGCACACACATCCATTAACAACACTCATAACACTCAAACATGCACGCGCACACCAAACATTCAGTTTAAAACATCACACACATACACACACACACACACACTTACCTTCAGCCTCCAGGTCCCAGGAGGGTTGGGACTGCTGCCTTCCCTCATTGGCTGACCTTAGATCAGCCAATGAGGGAAGGCAGCTGTCCCAGCCTTGTCACAGAGTGGGATGGGGTCAGTGAGACTGCTGACCCCACCCCACTCTGTGACGAAGTGTCACTGATTGACACTCTCCCTGGGCACTTCAGGGCTTAAACTGAAGCGCCCAGGGAGAGTGTCAATTGGTGACGCTTTCCTCGTCACCCAGGGGAGGGCCTCGAGGCACCTTTGCTGAGCTGAGGAGGTCACGCACATAGGAGCTGTGACCTCCTCAGCCTAGCAAAGTTCAGCTCAGGCAGCCAGGAGTGTGTGCAAATTGCGCAGTCTGCTCCTGGCTGCCTGAGCTGAACATGAAGACTGTCTGTCAGGCTGACCTTTGTTCAGCCTGACAGACACTCTTCATGAGGGGCAAAAGGTGGGGGGCATGGCCGCTCCGCCCTAAAGGACGGGCCGCCACTGGCAGCCTCTCACCTTTCGGTTTCTACAATCTACTGAAGCCTATCTGAAAGGCCAACTACATTGCTGGTGCTTTCCTTGCATTCCATCGAAGGGCATGTAACATGTTTATTGACAAGAATATGACAACTTGAAGTAAATTTGATTGGCATGCTTATGGCAGTGACATTTTCAAATGATCCCATATCAGATTAGAGTAGCTCATCTAAATCTGCTTTTTTCCTTTGCATTTTGAGACTTACTGTTTTGTTTTTCTCATTGTAAGTCCAGGACAACAAGTTCCAGGGTACAGAGAGAATTGTTACTGGCAAAGCCAGTAGCTCTCACTATTTTCACAAGTCTGTTTGTGTGATTATGTGGATGGGTGAGTGGGTGAACGTGAGACTAAGCCAATGGAGAATGGGTGGATGATTGAGTGTTTGGAGGGTGAAAAAGTGCATGGATGTACGAGTAAGTCTGTGACTGGGTAAATGGCTGCTCTAGTGGATGAATGGACGAGTGAATGCACAGACTGATTAGTACGTGAGTTCATGTATGAATGGGTAATTGTATGTGGGAGTTCACAGATGGGTGCTGGAATTCTTTAGAAATGTTCTAAATCCTAGAGCAGTGGCTTGCCATCAACAGAGTAAGATGTGACAGCCTCTCTTCCCTAGTGCGTCAAATATTGGTCCGGCCCCCATTCACAGCTTTACCTGCATGTAACTGCAATTAACACATATAAATGCCATGAATAAGCACCACGAAGCCAGGGCCAGCCTCATGACATAAGCTCATTGCAATCTACCATGAATACCAAGAGCAGTGTAAGTTAAATATGGGTATCAACCTGCAAAGGTTGTCCACGGTATTCAAAGAACTACCGTATGCCAATATGCCAGGGCCAATATTATCCTAGGAGCGGGCACATACTTGCAACCTTCGCCCATATCATTGTTATTGGCAGCTGTATAGCATACAGTGCTCCCTTGATATGGTACTTTCAGTTGTCTAGGATGACTTTCCAAGTGGCTCAGAGGTTTCCATCTCGGTCAGGTGTCTAACTCGCCATGATATGTCTAGAATTGAAGCCAATATTCTATAAGCAATCACTGGTATGCAAGAGTTAGGTTCTATCTTGTCAGAGTTGCATCCAGGATGGCAGAAGGAAACGTCCCCATATTCCACTTATTCCATATTCCACTTGATGAAGGGGGCAGGTGAATGGCAGATGGAATACTGCATGGCTGAGGGGCATAGGCAACATGCTGACCTACACATTCTTATTCCCTTTTACACTTGCACATTCACTCAGACATGCAAACGCATCGCATAGACACATTCCAATTCAATCACGTTTTACCTTACTTTCCTGTCCCATTCGAAACTTTCTCTAAAACCTGCGGGATCACTTGTGCAAAGTGCAACTGGGCATGTGCCTTCATCACCAACACTTGCTGTCGTCTTTTACAGTATCCTGAGCTTTGTCACTACCTAGGGGATGTTGACCAACCACTAGCTGGTGGTGCGCTCGATGGTCATCCTGTCAGTGTACACATCACCAACTCGTGCCACTGCCTTTGTCACTGTTGAGCCAGGCACCTGGTGCGCTGCACAGTCAAGGAGGCACTGACAGTGTCTATGGCAAGGGATAGGGTTCCAAGTATAGACTGGATGGCAATAGGTGACAGATAGCCCTCATTGAAGCTTCTGAGCGTTCTGAGCCAGAGCCCAGTCAGGCAAAGCTGACTCACATAACAATATAAACAATGGTTCACACTCCATTGACAGGGTTAGCCATCAGGATCTTTCAGCAAGCTCTGGTGATGGATGTACAGTCTGGATGGCACTCATCATTGAAAAAACCCAGCAAACCTGCGTCAGTAGCCAAGAAGAAATGTGGAAGTCCTGCAAGTGGGTGCAGCAGTGGGTGCTGATGTCAGTTGTAAGGCTTGAACTGGCCATGCCATCCCTTTCTGTCATTCTGAAGTCAGATTGTTTTATGACTTCTCCAATGGGCCTTTGTATTTTTGGGTGGCGAAAAGTCTTTGAGGTTGGTGATATGTCGAGCCGATGCTGATTGGAGAGCTGGCAGTGTTGGTCAAGTGACATTCTTCCTAATCTGAAACTGGAGCTCAGGGGACCTTCTAGGGTTGACCTTTTATTGTTTTGTAGTTGTGGAAAGTCTTTGAGATGTGAGGGGTAAAGGAGGCTAGTTCTCATTTGAGGGCTGGCAGTGGTCATGCTGTGCCACAGGTTAACCCATAGACCAGAGGAGAGACAAAATGTGAAGGAACCTCTGTAACTGTGTATATTTTAAGAATAGGAGTTTTCACTAGGTGGTAAGAGGCGCCCCTTTAGGTTGAGGCCTTCCTGCTTTAGGTGCTGTTTCACTGAACAGTGGCATATCCTTAAAAAGTATATCAAATTGCGGTGCTTCTGATGAGGCTGCACATTGGCGATATTCAGAATGATCCTACCTAGTGTGACTACCCATTGGATGATTTTTTTGTATAAACCATCTTAAAAATAATGCCTACAAATAAAAATGTTTAGTCAAGGTATACTTCCTAGTTTCTAATATTTGAAATTAACTAAAGAGGGGCTGCAGGATCTGGAGGACAAATATGAGATGAGGTCTCATGATGAGAAAAGATGTGGCCCAGTGTTCGTAGGTTTGAGCACCAAGCAGCATGCATTTCTTATTGGCTGTCTTCAAACGTATCAGTCGCTTCAGGAATTGTATTTACTGGGTATCTGTATGAAATATGTTCCACATAGTCAGTGGAGAATAGTTGGACAGAAGTGTGAAGCCAATTCTGCAGCTGTACATGAAGGTTATGTTCATGTTTGACATTGATCTTCAATAGCTGAGGAAACTAAGATGCTCCTGTATAATGCCCTGTATGTACTCTTGGAGGAGTCTAATGAGCAACCAAGGAACAACTTGACACCCCCCGCCTGCAGCATGTGAAGCTCAGTTCTTTGGGGGGCACTCAACCTATGACATTTGTGTACCTATGAGCCCCTGGCATGTCAGTGTCCCTTAAACCCATTTGGCAAGGAGCTCTGCCTTTTCGCACATGCCACTGAACCACCTTCTATACAGAACGCATACTTCGTGGGCAGAGGACAACTATTCACACCATTTTGAGGCATAATTTTGAGTTCTGCCCACCACTGTTGAATGGATCAGAAGACAAGCTTAACCATTGGAATGGAGATGTGATGAGAGCCTGAGTAACACCAGAAACCCACTACTGCTGAAATTTGGACTTTTTTTTTAGTGTTTTTGTAACTGTCGAGGAAAAAAGTAGAGGTGTTCACTTTGGTTGAGAGTCTATGCTACTCATCCAGAAAGTGATATGTTTTGAAACTGCTTGGGAACCCTTTTGTAAGAGATCTTTCTAACAATGTGGCCCTGAAGAGACTTTTGATTTTTGATTTGTATTTGGACAGTGGCAATTCACCTTTGAAAGCACATAAGTGATGGGTAGAAATTAATGTATCAGTTTAAGGCACTAGTTATTTACCTGGATTAATTCAATCGTTTTTAGGGGAATTGTCCAGCAGAACTGCTAAGCCTCATTTCCTCTAAATGGTACCAAAGACTACTGCAGACTTGCAGTGGCGGCCGGCAGCTTTAGGAGGGAGGGGGGCGGGTGGGAAGCGCACACACACACGCGCGCTCGCACACACACACACTAATTCTTTCACACACAGACACGCTCGCACGCACATCCATTAACAACACTCATAACATTCAAACATGCACGCACGCACCAAACATTCATTTTTAAAGTTCACTCACACTCATTCTTTCACACACACACGCACGAACGCACATCCATTAACAACACTCATACCATTCAAACATGCACGCACGCACCAAACATTCATTTTAAAACATCACACACACACACACACTTACCTTCAGCCTCGAGGTCCCAGGAGGGTTGGGACTGCTGCCTTCCCTCAGTGGCTGACCTTAGGTCAGCCACTGAGGGAAGGCAGCAGTACCAGCCTCGTCACAGAGTGGGGTGGGGTCAGTGATACTGCTGACCCCACCCCACTATGTGACGAAGTGTCACTGATTGACACGCGCCCTGTGCGCTTCAGGGCTTAAACCTGAAGCACCCAGGTCGAAGTCAATGGGTGACGATTTCCTCGTCACCCAGTGGAGGGCCTCGAGGCACCTTTGCTGAGCCGAGGAGGTCACGCCCATAGGAGCTGTGACCTCCTCAGCCAGCAAAGTTCAGCTCAGGCAGCCAGGAGTCTGCGCAAATCGTGCATGTCTGACTCCTGGCTGTCTGAGCTGAAAATGAAGAGTGACCTTTGTTCAGCCTGACAGACACTCTATATGAGGGGCAAAAGGTGGGGGGGCGTGGCCCCTCTGCCCTAAAGGACCACTGCACCTGCAGACATGTTTTTGGTCTCTACCTTTCTGTTTAATGACATGCATCTGGATTCTGTACTAGTTCTCAGATGTGATGGGTGGAAATGCTTGAATCAACCTGAAACATGTAATTATTCTGGGCGCATTCTATTCCATAATTTTAGCTTCTGTGTGCCGTTACAGACAGGAACCAACCGTTTGCAAATCAGCCTACCCCCAAACCAAAAGGCTATAATGTAAATTGTGAATCTTCTCTGAATATATAAGCGAGCAGAGTTACATTTATTAACAGACTGATAAAAAGGTCAGTGCTTCTTTATCTGGTATCATCAGAAGTATTGATTAAAACATGAGGTATTTTCCAACATTCGTCTTATGTGACTGAACTCTGCTAGTGGCAATATTCACTGTTGGATAGCGTAACTACACAATTTTGGCTTGAACATTGACTAGGAGTGGGAAAGTAAGTTGGACGATATTAAGTTAGTGTTTTCTTGTCAGCATGTCTCCTGCATAAGCATTTTTTGATTGACATAATGGTAACATTTTGATGCCAATAAATGGTTGTTGAATGGTTCTTGCAAAAATATTGGCCGTTGTTCCATGTGAGTGAGGTGTGGGTAGTTCATCCAGTTGAGGAGATGTGATCAATCGTTGGGAAAAGACAAAACTATAATGCAAACATGCATTGGCAAACCCAGTGGGTATGGCCTTCGCTCTGTGATGTATTCTTTTTTTAATTTCAAACATATGCCACGTAAAGAAAAGGAAAAAATAAAACTAATTTGGCTGCCATATGCTTTCATTAAAATTTACAAATTACAAAGACATACAGTAATCTGACCATTTTTGTAGTGCTTCTTTCACAATAAAAAGACTTTCTGTTGTGCCACGCATGTTAATATTATTGCAAAATCTGCAGGAGACTCACCACATAAGCAAGAACTGAAATTACAGGCAGCTAAAAATGTTACTCACAGAATATATAATTTTAAAAAGGCAACTAACAATAAGTCACCATCCGGACAACCAAACTGGACACCCAAAGTGCAGGCAAAATAGATAGCTGGTATTTAGAGTTAATATACAAAATAAAAAAAACACATCCTTTAAACCAGCTTTGTCAATGAAAGAGAGGAACTACTTTTAATCATGAGTGAACAATCTGGACAGACTTTGTTCAGTCACTCAAATTTAAAGCAGCCAGTGTGTGAAGTGGGGGTGACACATTGCCTCATGCTGTATGCTATGGTTGGCGGAAACAAAATGTGAATGGCAATTTAAAAGACCAATGAATGAAACCGTCTGACCACCCCACCCTTCTTCCGTAGGGATATTATGTATGCATATTTTTAAAACAATAGTCTGGCGAGGCAGCTAGCGCTCTCTCAAAGTCCACACCTAATTGTCTGGAAAAACAACAGTCTAGCCACCCAGCTAAACATGTCTCAAAGGGAAAACAATTCTAAAACGCCTGCATAGCCTGTTCACTTCTGACAGAGGACGACTTTTAATTTATTCTTTTCAGGGCATGATGTGAATATATCTCTAAGTGGAAATGGTGACTTGGTTGATTCTAGCAGAGAACGCCCTCTGTACCATGAAAGCTTCCTTTTTAATATGCAATGCAGTTTTCATTCCTAGTTTTTTCTTGCTGATCTCGTGCTTTCTTGTCTTCACCCATATACGTTTGAAATTAGGACAAGCCGAGTGCAAACTCGGAAAAAATGGAAGAACCACAACGAAACCTTTGCCACTCCTACAGCACATTTTTGTGAGGAAAATATCGGGAGCTAAGAGTAGATATTCATCACATCACACGGGTCTGTCCTGCACGCAAGATAAATGTCATCATCCATTAGCGTGAAGGCACCTTCTTCTTAGAGCTGCAATGTTTGTAATTCTCACAGCAGGGGTTAATGCTTAGGTCAGACGGCTGCGTGGATATAGTACTCATTGTATTGTTCACAGGAGTACCGTCAGACGAGCTATTCATCTCTCTCAAGAAGCAAATTCATCCCTAACTTCAGAGCTTCCGATTTAGGAGACGGGAACCAGGCTTGAGTTCTGGAGTCAGGTCAACATTCTGTGATTCTGAGCAAATCACTTAATCGCCTCCTGCCTAAAAAATAATACAAATTAATCTGATCTTTTGTAATGTGACTGGTGCTAGTGTAAAGTGCGTAAAAATAAAAAAAAAGAATCTGACCAGAGTGGCAGGCGCAAGTTTTAGGCATACTCACACACACACACGCACATACGCAGGTACGCATGCACATCCATTAACAACACTCATCAACATTCAAACACACACGCATGCACCAAACATTCATTTAAAAATCTCTCTCTCTCTCTCTCTATCAGGTCCAAGGAAGGTTGGGACTGCTTCCTTCCCTCACTGGCTGACCTTAGGTCAGCCAGTGAGGGAAGGCAGCAGTCCCAGCCTCGTCACAAAGTGGGATAGGGCCAGTGAGACTGCTGACCCCACCCCACTCTGTGACAAGGTGTCACTGATTGACACTCGCCCTGGGCGCTTCAGGGCTTAAATCTGAAGCGCCCAGGTCGAAGTCAATGGGTGACACTTTCCTCGTAACCCGGGGGAGGGCCTTGAGGCACTTTTGCTGAGCAGAGGAGGTCACGCCCATAGGATCTGTGACCTCTTCAGTCCAGCAAAGTTCAGCTCAGGCAGCCAGGAGTCTGTGCAAATTGCGCATGTCTGCTCCTGGCTGCCTGACCTGAACATGAAGAGTGTCAGCCTGGCAGACACTTTTCATGAGGGCAAAAGGTGGGGGGGGGGGAGGTATGGCCCCTCTGCCCTAAAGGACGGGCCGCGCCTGTCTAACCTTTTGTAATGTGACTGGTGCTCGTGTGAAGTGCTCCAGTGCTCATGGGTCGAGTACGTTCTGTATAAAAGTGTAAACAAAAGAACTAGCATTTGCAATGCAGTGGTTCTCGCGTTTGCTCGACTTAGAGCTATTAGCTTTGTAAACTTCTAACTGTACTTTTTTTGCCACATAAACTGAAAATGAAAAGAAAGTGCAGTTATCCATATTACTGGCAAACGTGCAGTTAGCCATGTAACCGGTAAAAGTGCAATTATCTATGTAAAAGGATCGATGTCATGCAAAGCGCGCGACTACTGCCCAGTGAGATGACGCCCAGCGAGATTGCGCTGCCTGCGAAACAAAGAGAAAAAGTAGTCCAGAAACTGAACGGAAAACATGCAGCCTCATATGTTTTCAGTAGTTGGCCGGTGTGCTTGAGGAGAGCTAAACAACGGAAACGGCATGACGTATGCATGACTTTCACTAATCAAACCAAGCAAAATTTAAAAGCAACCAACCAAACTGATGGGCGTGGTTACAAGCCCATAGAGAGATAACAACAGGGAGAGAGCACTTTGCGTGCTCGACCCTAAAAATGGCTATATCCTCTGTAAACATGCTGCTTTTGGAGAGTGGGGCGCAGAACACACCACTGACCACTTTATTCTGTGACCTGTGAAAGGCTGCTTTATTGAAACGTGCAAATCACAAACTCTACCTGGCAAGCCACGTTACAAAACTATAATCTTGCGATACATACAAGTAACTAACCAAAGTCCTACCCCCTTATCTACAGTCCCACCTACATGTCCCACCCCGTAACTATCTCCTTTTATTGCAATGCATTTCAACATTTTCCAACTTTATATTTCCATTACACCTATGGCTGCATGTATGCACCTCTATGCAACCAAACACCTAACATTAACCTTGAACTTCCTGTCTATTCTCCCTTTCCACATGGTTCACTAACTGGCAACACCAACCAAACTTCTGTCAACTCCTGAAAAACTGTCCAGGCCACTGGCACCCAGAAAAAGGGAGTCTGCTAACTTTTAGGCCCCGCCCCTGGTTCCCTACTATAGTGGCTGCTATACCTGCCAATGTTCAGGGTCCTTTCAAGGACTTCCCTCAGATCTATCAGGTCTAATTCCATCCCAACACTTGACGGATGAACTCTATCTCCTCTAAAAAACTCCCTGTTCTCGAACTTGATATTTTCATGGGAAATGTGACTAACTCCAGTGTGCCTACAAAAATGAGACATTTCCAGATTCATGTTCCTACGCGCCATGTCAATGGCAGAGGGCTTGCCTGCCCCTCTCCAAATCCTCCTCGGCTTCATCTCTGTCCATAATACAAAACAGCCAGCCCAACGCTCCTTAATTTGAAACAGATCTTTTTTCATGGACATCATAAGTACTACACCTTTTTCCTTCACCAAATCACTGTCCTCTGTATGTATGACCAACATATCCAGGCATCTACCAACTTCTAGCATACCATTCAGACATTGCACCAATTTCTGCCTGTAGGAAGGTGGCTTTCTTCTAGCATGGTACCCCCATTTTTGGCATGTTTGTCAGTGTTTATCAGTGTGTTTTTACTGTCTCACTGAAATCCCGCTAGTCAGGACCCCAGTGCTCATAATTTGTGGCCTATATGTGTTGTCAGTATGCTTGACTGTGTCACTGGAGTTCTGCTAACCAGAACTCCAGTGTTTATGATCTCTCTGTTTACCAAATTTGTCACTATAGTTTAGTGAATCCATATTCCAATTCAGATTGGCACACTGGATCCCCCTTATAAGTCTCTAGTATATGGTACCTAGGTACCCAGGGCATTGGGGTTCCAGGAGATCCTTATGGGCTGCAGCATTTCTTTTGCCACCCAGAAGGAGCTCATACAAACACTCCTTCAGGACTGCCACTGCAGTCTGAGTGAAATAGTGCACACACTATTTCACAGCCATTTTCACTGCACCAGGTAACTTATACGTCACCTATATGTCCACCCTTCAGGTACTGAAGGATAGGTGCAAAGTTACTGTGTGTGAAGGCACCCTTGCACTAGCAAAAGTGCCCCCACGTTGTCCAGGACCAATTTCCCAGACTTTGTGAGTGCGGGGATACCATTATAAGCGTGCACTATGTATATGTCAATACATTTATGTAGCTTCACAATTGTAACTCCGAATATGGCCATGTGAGGTGTCTAAGATTGTTAAATGGAACCCCCAATCCAAATCGTGTATTGGGGGCCAGTTCCATGCACCCTGGGGGCTCCACCATGGACCCCCCAGTACTGCCAAACCAGCTCTCTGAGGTTTCCACTGCAGCCCCAGCTGCTGCCACCTCACAGACAGGTTTCTGCTCTCCTAGGAATTGAGCAGCTCAATCCAAGGAAGGCAGAACAATGCATTTCCTTTAGGAGAGGGGTGTTACACCCTCTCCCATTGGAAAAAATGTGTTACAGGCATGGGGAGGGTTTCCTCCCAGAGCCTCTGGGAATTCTTTGAAGGGCACAAACAATTCCCTCCTTGCATAATCCAGTCTACACCAGTTCAGGGACCCCCAGTCCCTGCTCTGGCGTGAAACTGGACAAAGAAAAGGGGAGTGACCACTTTCCTGTCCATCACCATCCCACGGGTGATGCCCAGAGCTCCTCCAGAGTGTCCCTGGCATTTGCCATTTGGATTCCAAGATGTGGGGACCCTCTTAGAGCATCTGAGTGGCCAGTACCAGCAGGTGACATCAGAGACCCCTCCTGATAAGTGCATACCTGGCTAGGTAGCCAATCCCCCTCTCAGGGCCATTTAGGGTTTCTCCTCTGGGTGTTTCCTCAGATTCGGTCTGCAAGACTCCACCAGGACTCCTCTGCATCCTCTGCTACAGCTTCTGACCGTCGGATCAACCGCAGACTGCTCCTGGAAACGCTGTAACTGCATCAAAGTATTCAGGAAGGCTACTGTGACCTGCAACTTCAGCTCCAGTCAGCAACTGCAACAGCTTCCAGGTTGTACATGCTCTGAGTACTGCCTGTCTTCGCCCTGCACCAGAAGAACCAAAGGAATCTCCCATGGAGTGACAGAGTCACTTCCCTGCTTCAGCAGGCACCTCTCTGCGACGACGACTGGTGCGCTGGGACTCCACTCCTGTCGACGAGCATGATCCTTGGAACACAGGTGGTGGACCAAAGTGATTTTGACTGTCCAAAGGTCCAGCTGTCCAAATTTGGTGGAGGTAAGGGCTTGCTTCCCCGTGCCAGAGAGTACACCTGTGCATTGCGTCCTCTGCAGCTCCTTGAGCTTCTGTACACTTCTTCCAAAAGTTCTTCATGCACAGCATAGCCCAGGTCCCCACCACTCTATCCTGCGCTGCTCAGCTCCCTGAGTTGTTCTCCGGCGGCATTTGATTCCTCTGTGTAGTGCTGTAACAACCGCACTTTGCAACTCCTTTGTCCCCATGTCCTGGGACTCCCATGGGTGCTGCCTGGTCTTCTGAAGGCTATCTGAAGTGCTGAGAGCCCCCTTTGTCTCCTCAGTCCGAGTTGAGACCCCCATGTCCCTCCTGGGTCCGGGCAGCTCCTCTTTGACACAAAACACAATATTGTGTAAACCCAGGCCTGTTGGCGGAATCCAGCAACACAAACAGCCTGCATCCAATGACTCGAAGTGGGACATCTCTTGCACCAAGCAAGAACCCTCAGCTATCTTCTTTGGTGCATTTCTGTACTTTTCTTTCAACTGGAGAATCCACTTTTGCACCCTCTTCCAGGTTGGCAGGGGCTCCTGTTCTTCCTGGACTCTTCATCGACTTCAGGACTTGGTCTCCTCTCTGCACAGGTCTTCAGGTCCAGGAATCCATCGTTGTTTTTGTGCACTCTTGCTTGGTTCTTGCATAATCCTTCACCATGACTTCTAGTGTGTTCTGGGGAAACTTTCTGTACTTTACTACTGATTTCTTGGGCTCTGGGGTGGGGTACTTTACTTACCTTTGGTGTTTTCTTACACTCCCAGCGCCCCTCTACACACTACACTTGCCTAGGGGGGAAATACGACTTTCGCAATCCACTATTTTAGCATATGGCTTGTGTTACCCCTAGGCCCATTGCAATCTATTGTGTTGTTTACTGTTTGCACTATTCTATGACTGTTTACTTACCTGATGTTGGTTACTAGTGTATATATTGTGTATACTGCTTACCTCCAGAAGGAGTATTGCCACCAAGATATTTTTGGCCTTGTGTCACTAATATAAAGTACCTTAATTTTTGGTAACACTGAGTATTGCCTTTTATTGTGTATAAGTAACTGTGTGACTATAGTGGTTTTGCAAGAGCTTTGCATGTCTTCAAGTTCAGCCTTGGCTGCTCTGCTACAACTACACCTAGACAGCCTAAGCTGCTAGACACTGCCTACATTTCACTAATAAGGGATAACTGGACCTGGTATAAGGTGTAAGTACCTTAGGTACCCACTGAAAACAAGGCCAACCTCCTACACCGCCAACACATACCCCCTTTTCCCTTCTACATAATAGAAAATAACGTTTTGTCAAGACCTAAATT